>NC_089271.1:80844122-83438045 GCF_963930625.1 Muntiacus reevesi | reverse complement strand
TTTGTTCATTCATTTCAGCAAATATTTATTGAGCATCTTCTATACACAATGTACCTTTTTAAGAACTTGGAACACTGCAGTGTACAAAAGGTCAGATATCTCTCCTTTTGTGCATATTATGTTCTAGTGAAGAGAGACAGACAATAATCAATAAGCATAATAAAAGTCTATTTTATAATGAGCTGGAAGAGAATAATTGTGTTACAGCTAAAAATGTAACGGCTTTAGGGGGATTGCAACTGGGGAGTAAGGGAGTCGTGGGTGAATGTGGGAAGAGCAGACAGTGAAGGGCTTTGTAAGACACTGTGAGGGACTCCTAACTTTATTTGGACTAAATGGGGAGACATTACACATTTTCATTTGTTTTATATGTTATCCTTGGGATTCCCTGGTAGCTCAGCTGGTAAAGAATCCACTTGCAATTCAGGAGACCCCAGTTCGATTCCTGGGTCAGGAAGATCCACTGGAGAAGGGATAAGCTACTCACTCCAGTACTCCTGGGCTTCCCTTGTGGCTCAGCTGGTAAAGAATCCACCTGCAATGCAGGAGGCCTGGGTTCGATCCCTGGGTTGGGAAGATCCCCTGGGGAAGGGAACAGCTATCCACTCCGATATTCTGGCCTGGAGAATTCCATGGACTGTATAGTCCATGGGTTCACGGAGAATCAGACATGACTGAGCGACTTACACTTTAATATTTTGTTTTCAGCACTGAAGTGGCATGTTTAGATCATGACATGACATGATCTAAAATGGTCATTCTGGCATTCTTAATTTGTTTCCTTTTTAAGAAATTTAAAAATCCGAATCAATGATATTTATGCAAATAAAAGAATAGTGAGAATGAGTTATTCCCAGCACCATCCTCTAACCATTCAAAGAACATTCATTAAGAAGTGTAGATTGAAAACCACTATATGTCAGACACTGTAGCAAATGCCAGTGAGCAGTGTCAACAAAAAATGCACAAACGTCTCTGTGCTTAGTCACTCAGTTGTGTCCAATTCTTTGTGATCCCATGGATTGTAGCCCACCAGACTCCTTCCTCTGTCTGTGGGGATTTTCCAGGCAAGAATACTGGAGTGGGTTGCCATGTTCTCCTCCAGGGGATCTTCCCAATCCAGGGATCAAACCCAGGTCTCTCACATTGTGGGCTGATTCTTTGCTGTCTGAGCCACCAGAGAAGCCCTCTAAAGTCTCTAGTCATGTTTTATTTGGGGGAATTTATGGAGGACTATAGCCTGGGAGATAGCCTCTAAGATAGGGCTGAGGGACTGTTCAAAAGAGTTGACTGAAGAGCCATGATATATAATGATTTCACTGGCCAAAAAAAAAAAAAAAAAAGTAGTCAAATATCAAAAGAATACTGCTAAAGACAAAAGCCAAACATCTCAAGTTAATGATTTTAGTGCTTTTCTTTTTATGGAAAGATGTGAAAGTCTGGGCTCATTGAAATCATTCCTTAGACATGCATCTTAACTATCTAAGGCCAGTATCCTATTTTTATCCATTCTGAATTTCCCTCAGGGTGTACCATCAGGGCATCTTCAGTGGCTGATGGCTTGATAGCCAATAACATATTTTGTTTACTGTAGTGACAGAAAACATGTTGGTTTTTTTTTTTTTTTTTGGTCCCAAAAAAGAAAAGACATGGGATTATTTCCCTGAAGGAATGTGTAGTCTAGTGGGGGCAACAGGTGTAACACAAACGAACCAAATTACTTAGAGGAGCTTTCATGAAGAAGGAATTCAAGGATTCTCCAAATTTGAGTGATGCCTTGAAAATAGGCCCACAAAGTATTTATTTGAGGAAAATATTTTATTTCTTTTGTCAATGAAGAGATACTTAGGTTTGTGTGGCTCATAGTCTTTACAGTGGCATTGAAAAGTATAGGAACAAATATACTAACATTTTCTTGATTTGGACTTTACTGTGACGATTTATTCATTCCATCAATACTTGTTAAAATATCTATAACATTGCAGGTGTTTAAAGTATAGTAATTTTCCCCAAAATTGGAGTCACATAGAACACTTTTCTAAAAGGTATAGATTGTGCTGTGATGAAAAAGCATGGGGTATGCTATTTTCTATATCTCTTTCTCTTAGAAAGGCACCGTGTTCACTACTATATTAAGGTCTTTCAGATATCTAGCAATAAGGAAATTTGTGTAAAAGTGTTTAACTGAGTGCTTCCTAAACTTATGGAAACCTGATACAACTCTTTCTACAGAACAGTATTTGGCAGTACACAAGTCTGGAAATTTTTGATGTTGATAAAATATTTTCTGTCCTGACTACTATCCTAGGCTCACTGTGAAGTTGTGTGTGTGTGTGTGTGTGTGTGTGTGTGTGTGTGAGTGAAAGATGAGAGAGATAGAGGTGGTAGGTATAATCCAAAATCCATTAGATAAGTCACATTCAAGGTCAGGGACTACTAATTACAAAAATAGCTTGGCCTCAATTTTAGGACATCCTAGGATGCTGTTATACTATTTTAGAAAAATATATATATTTTTTGCCTTATTTTACTTTATTTATTTATTTTTTCATTTATTTTTGTTAGTTGGAGGCTAATTACTTTACAATATTGTAGTGTTTTTTGCCATACATTGACATGAAAAATCTTAAAATAATATATTTTTTAAACATCATTTCTTTACTGGCTTCCCAGGTGGCTCAGTGGTAAAGTGTCAGCAGACGTTCAATTTTAGGGATCCAATATATCCTTCTTTTGTGTGCTGTTTCTCAAGGACTCTCTATTCCTTATCAGTTCCTGGAAAACAGGAGCTAGCAGAACTGCACACAGTTCTCAGGACTGAGATAAAGAGAAAGGGCACCTGCTAGGATTCCTTTCAGTGACTCTCTTCAGTGACCTTACTTAAATGCAATCTATTCAGTCATGCCCCTCTTACTCAAGATATTGAATGCTTTCTGGCACTTTGAAGATTGTTATTTGCTTGGCTTTGCTTTTGCTCTTTTTTTTTTTTTTTACTGCCTATAGCTACCTTGTATGAAGATATATAAACATGCATTTCTACAAATAAAGCACCCTTGTTTCACTCGAGACTTGGCTCCCCTGAGTCTCCCTTCTCATCAACTCCAGTTCCCAGGTCCCGGTCTACAAAGACCATGACAAGTGGAGCCAGAAACAGGGATCTGGTGAAGCCTTTGGCAAGCAGACGGAGTGACTGTTAGGACCTACGGAGGTCAGTAAGTGCGGGGTTATAGGACAAATGGCTGGAAAGCCCCCACCACTTATCTACCTTACTTCATCATTTATTTAAGGTTCAAGGACTTTCACTTTTGTGTCAGCAGATAGAGGCTTATCTCCAAACAGTGGTTGAATATAACCCCTGGTTCCGTGATGAAGGCAGATCCAATTTAAAAATTTGGAACTGGGTTAAAAAAAAGAACTATTAAATGAAACACAAGACGGGGAGAAAATATTCCAATAGATTTCTGACCCTTGTGGGCCCTCATTAAAGCCATAATCTTGCTATTTCAAGGCAGTTCTAGCCTCCCCTGATATTTTTCAACAAGCAGAAGGCTCATTATATGAATACAGATTAGATGATAAGACTTTACAAAAGGCCCAATTCAGTTTAGTTCAGTCACTCAGTCGTGTCCGACTCTTTTCGACACCATGAATCGCAGCACGCCAGGCCTCCCTGTCCATCACCAAATCTTGGAGCTTACTCAGACTCATGCCCCTGGAGTTGATGATGCCATTCAGCCATCTCATCTTATGTCATCCCCTTCTCCTCTTGCCCCCAGTCCCTCCGAGCATCAGGGTCTTTTCCAGTGAGTCAACTCTTCCCACGAGCTGACCAAAGTACTGGAGTTTCAGCGTTAGCAACAGTCCTTCCAATGAACACCCAGGACTGATCTCCTTTAGGATGGACTGGTTGGATCTCCTTGCAGTCCAAGGGACTCTCAAGAGTCCTCTCCAACAACACAGTTCAAAAGCATCAATTCTTCGGCACTCAGCTTTCTTCACAGTCCAACTCTCACATCCATACATGACCACTGGAAAAACCATAGCCTTGACCAGACGGACCTTTGTTGGCAAAGCAATGTCTCTGCTTTTTAATATGCTGTCTAGGTTCGTCATGACTTCCCTTCCAAGGAGTAAGCATCTTTTAATTTCATGGCTGCAGTCAGCATCTGCAGTGATTTTGGAGCCCCAAAAAATAGTCTGACATTGTTTCCACTGTCTCCCCATCTATTTCCCACGAGGTGATGTGACCAGATGCCATGATCTTATTTTTCTGAATGTTAAGCTTTAAGCCAACTTTTTCACTCTCCTCTTTCACTTGCATCAAGAGGCTTTTTAGTTCCTCTTCACTCTCTGCCATAAGGGTGGTGTCATCTGCATACCTGAGGTTATTGATATTTCTCCTGGCAATCTTGATTCCAGCTTGTGCTTCTTCCAGCCCAACGTTTCGCATGATGTAATTTGCATATAAGTTAAATAAGCAGGGTGACAATATGCAGCCTTGATGTACTCCTTTTCCTGTTTGGAACCAGTCTGCTGTTCCATGTCCAGTTCTAACTGTTGCTTCCTGACCTGCATACAGGTTTCTCAAAAGGCAGGTCAGGTGGTCTGGTATTCCCATCTCTTTCAGAATTTTCCACGGTTTATTGTGATCCACACAGTTGAAGGCATTGGCGTAGTCAATAAAGCAGAAATACATGTTTTTCTGGAACTCTCTTGCTTTTTCGATGATTCAGCTGGAATGCAAAAGTAGGAAGTCAAGAAACACTGTGAGTAGCAGGCAAATTTGGCCTTGGAGTACGGAATGAGTAGCCAAATGCTAATAGAGTTTTTGCCAAGAAAATACACTGGTCATAGCAAATATCCTCTTCCAACAACACAAGAGAAGACTCTACACATGAACATCACCAGATGGTCAACACCGAAATCAGATTAATTATATTCTTTCCAGCCAAAAATGGAGAACCTCTATAGAGTCAGCAAAAACAAGACCGGGAGCTGACTGTGACTCAGATCATGAACTCCTTATTGCCGAATTCAGACTGAAATTGAAGAAAGTAGGAAAAACCACTAGACCATTCAGGTATGACCTAAATCAAATCCCTTATGACTATACAGTGGAAGTGAGAAATAGATTTAAGGGACTAGATCTGATAGACAGAGTGCCTGATGAACTGTGGACAGAGGTTCGTGACATTGTACAGGAGACAGGAATCAAGACCATACCCATGGAAAAGAAATGCAAAAAAGCGAAATGGTTGTCTGAGGTGGCCTTACAAATAGCTGAGAAAAGAAGAGAAGCGAAAAGCAAAGGAGAAAAGGAAAGATATATCCATTTGAATGCAGAGTTCCAAAGAATAGCAAAGAGAGTTAAGAAAGCCTTCCTCAGCGATCAATGCAAATAAATAGAGGAAAACAACAGAATGGGAAAGACTAAAGATCTCTTTAAGAAAATTAGAGATACCAAGGGAACATTTCAGGCAAAGATGGGTTCGATAAAGGACCGAAATGGCATGGACTTAGCAGAAGCAGAAGATGTTAAGAAGAGGTGGCAAGAATACACAGAAGAACTGTACAAAAAAGATATTCACGACCCAGATAATCACAATGGTGTGATCACTCACCTAGAGTCAGACATCCTAGAATGTGAAGTCAATTGGGCCTTAAAAAGCATCACTACAAACAAAGCTAGTGAATGTGATGAAATTCCAGTTGAGCTACTTCAAATCCTGAAAGGCCTAATTAGAGCAACATAAAATATTTCAAAGCTTTCCCACCATCACTGCTCTGGCTGTCCCAAGGGCTCCTCCTCCTCTATTAATGGACACAAAACCAAAAGTCCCCTCAATTAGAGGACAAAATAAATCTGATGATGATTCTTCTGATTCTCTCTTTGACACTAAAGCCAACAATATTTTTTTTATGACAATGATAAACCCCTAACACACACTCATATTTATGAAAATGGACATCCACTCATTCTCCTTCACGACAAAGGCTTTCTGATTTACTGGCTTTGCAATCTCGAGTCTCTGAGGCCAATGATCTTTTTGCCTTTCCTTTGTTAAAAAATGTTAGTGCTCAAGGACAACTAATACCTCAATACAAAGACATTGATTTTTCTCACATGCAACAAATGAAAAAGGCTATAACTATATACGGCCCTCATTCACCTTTTACTAAAAAACTTCTAAATGCTATGGCATCTTCTATTGGAAATTTTATTTCTTATGATTGGGAAATTTTGATAAAAGCTCTTCTTAAACCAAGAAAATATCTTCAATAGATAATATGGTTTCATGATGTGACCCAAGATCATGCCAATTCTAATGCTCAAACTGGCATTCCCCAAAACCAAATTACTTTTGAAATGTTAACCGGTACAGGCCAATTTGATTCGGTGGAAGTTCAGATACAGTGCCCTCCTTTGTTGCAAGAGCAATTGAAAGAAGTTGCCCTTGAAGCTGGGGATCGAATTACTCCTCAATGGGAACCTAAAGGTAGGTACACCAAGATATTACAAGGGCCTAATGAAGCCTATGCTGATTTTTTAGCTAGACTGGGTGTTGCTGTCTCCCATAATGTTGTCAGAGAAGAAGCCAAAATGCAGATAGAAAAACTGCTTACATATGAGAATGCAAAGAAATATCAAAGAGCCATTGCTCCAACTTATGAGACCAGGGATGTTATTGATTATTTGAAGGCTTGTCACAACTTAAGACAAAAAAAAAAAAAGTAAATATTAGCTGAAACAATAGCTACTGCCTTTAAAAAGGGAAATGAAGGATGTTTTCTTTATGGACATAAGGACAATTAAAAAAAGATTGCCGTAAAACACACACACACACACACACACACACACACATACATTAAAACTATTAAAAAACCTCCAAAAGTCTACCCTCACTGTCATAAGGGGATATTGGGCTAAAAAAATGTCAATCTAAATATGATGTTGAGAAAAATCCTATTTCACAAAACTCAATAATGGGGACTCCCTGGGTCCCCATCAACAAAAACCATGGATAAACTCCATCTTTTCCCTCAAACTCTCAGCATCTGTCAATGCTGCGGCCAATATACCAGTCCTAAATGATTTCCTTGTTTTTCCTCAAGCAGTCCCTTCTAGAATACTATACCTTTACACCCTCTAGACCGAGAGATGTTTGCTTTTTTTTTCTCTTATCCTAATCATATTGGGCCTCACAAATGATATCAAAAGATTGTATTGCCTCAAAAAATGATGAATTCTCCCACCATATGTCAATATTATGTAGTCAAAGCTCTTAAACCTATGGAAAAACAATTTCCTAACTTTCTTGTCATTCACTATATAGATGATATATATGTATATTTTTATATTAAATTTGTACTTTATTTTTTTATATATTTTTTTATTTTTTTTTCAGTGGCTTTGTCATACATTGATATGAATCAGCCATAGATTACACATATTCCCCATCCCGATCCCCCCTCCCATCTCCCTCTCCACCCGACTCCTCTGGGTCTTCCCAGTGCACCAGGCCCGAGCACTTGACTCATGCATCCCACCTGGGCTGGTGATCTGTTTCACCATAGATAATATACATGCTGTTCTTTCGAAACATCCCACCCTCACCTTCTCCCACAGAGTTCAAAAGTCTGTTCTGTACTTCTGTGTCTCTTTTTCTGTTTTGCATATAGGGTTAACGTTACCATCTTTCTAAAATTCATATATATGTGTTAGTATGCTGTAATGTTCTTTATCTTTCTGGCTTACTTCACTCTGTATAATGGGCTCCAGTTTCATCCATCTCATTAGAACTGATTCAAATGAATTCTTTTCAACGGCTGAGTAATATTCCATGGTGTATATGTACCACAGCTTTCTTATCCATTTGTCTGCTGATGGGTATCTAGGTTGTTTCCATGTCCTGGCTATTATAAACAATGCTGCAATGAACATTGGGGTGCACGTGTCTCTTTCAGATCTGGTTTCCTTAGTGTGAATGCCCAGAAGTGGTATTGCTGGGTCATATGGCAGTTCTATTTCCAGTTTTTTAAGAAATCTCCACACTGTTTTCCATAGTGGCTGTACTAATTTGCATTCCCACCAACAGTGTAAGAGGGTTCCCTTTTCTCCACACCCTCTCCAGCATTTATTGCTTGTAGACTTTTGCATAGCAGCCATCCTGACTGGCATGTAATGGTACCTCATTGTGACTTCAGACTCTACTACAAAGCCACAGTCATCAAGACAGTATGGTACTGTCACAAAGACAGAAATATAGATCAATGGAACAGAATAGAAAGCCCAGAGATAAATCCACGAACCTATGGACACCTTATCTTTGACAAAGGAGACAAGGATATACAATGGAAAAAAGACAACCTCTTTAACAAGTGGTGCTGGGAAAACTGGTCAACCACTTGTGAAAGAGTGAAACTAGAACACTTTCTAACACCATACACAGAAATAAACTCAAAATGGATTAAAGATCTAAATGTAAGACCAGAAACTATAAAACTCCTAGAGGAGAGCATAGGCAAAACACTCTCTGACAGAAATCACAGCAAGATCTTCTATGACCCACCTCCCAGAATATTGGGAATAAAAGCAAAACTAAACAAATGGGACCTAATGAAACTTAAACGCTTTTGCACAACAAAGGAAACTATAAGTAAGGTGAAAAGACAGCCCTCAGATTGGGAGAAAATAATAGCAAATGAGGAAACAGACAAAAGATTAATCTCAAAAATATACAAGCAACTCCTGCAGCTCAATTCCAGAAAAATAAATGACCCAATCAAAAAATGGGCCAAAGAACTAAACAGACATTTCTCCAAAGAAGACATACAGATGGCTAACAAACACATGAAAAGATGCTCAACATCACTCATTATCAGAGAAATGCAAATCACTATATAGATGATATATTGTTTTCAACTCCTTTTATTTTAAAAACTGAACAGATGTTTAACATAGTTAAACAATATTAAATGATTCTAGATTAATCATTGCCCTTGAAAAGATTCAAACCTCTACACCTTACCATTACTTAAAATTTATTGTTAATAGACAACATATTACTCCCCAACTAACACAGATTCATGTTAATGAACAATCAAACTTAAATGATTTTCAAAAACTTTTAGGTGGTATAAATTGGATTAGACCCTCTTTAGACATTACAAATTATCAACTGACTAACTTACTTAACACTTTAAAGAAGAGATCCCAATTTAAATAGTCCTCGTTCACTTTCACAAAAGACACAAGAAAAACTTTATTTAGTAAAAAATAAATTGCAAAAGCAGTTTTTTAGTCATGTTAGACTTGATTTACCTCTAAAGTTATTTGTACTCCCCTCTCTCCATTCTCCCACAGGGCTTCTTGCCCAAAAAGAACACCCAATAAAATAGATCTATATCCATTTTAGAGGGACAAGGTCGCTTACACCCTATCTTGATTTGATTGCTCTAATCATTATCAATGAAAGAAATAGAGCTAAGACTCTAATTGGCTCCGATCCTCATAAAATTGTAATAACTATTAATAAATCTCAATTTGAGAACGCATTACAAACTTCTACCAATTTCCAAATAGCCTTTCTAGAATTTTTTAGAGAAATTCCATTTCATTATCCTTCTAACAAACTCTGAAATTTCTTCAAAAATACTAAATTTATTATCTCTCACATTGTCACATCACAACCTATACCTCAAGCTGGTGTTTTATATATAGATGAGACTAAAAATGCCAAAGCCTCATTCTGGTCTCTCAAAAAATATAAAATCTTTTATACTAAATTCCACTCTGCTCAACAAAACAAATTATATACTCTCATTCAGGTTATTCACCTACATCCTTACCCTATTAATATAGTTTCTGACTCCTTATATTCAGTTTTTGTATTTAAATATATAGAAACTTCTACTACGAATTCTAATCAATCTATTATCCAACAATTTTTTCTTGAACTACAATCTATTATTAGGACCCACACTTTCCCCCATTTATATTACCCATATTCGAGCACATTCTTGTCTTCCTGGCCCTATGGCTCATGGCAATGAACAATCAGATAAAATTGTTTCTTTTGCTACTCCTGAAGAACAACATGCTCTATTACACAATAATATTGGCTCATTACATCAAATTTCGAAAATTCCATACTGACATGCTAAAGAAATCATTAATAATTGCTCTACTTATAGGCCCCTACATCTTCGACCCATCACACAAGGTATCAGTCCTCGAAGATTACAACCCAAGGAACTATGGCAAATGGATATAACTCATTGCCCTGAACCTTCTCCCTCTTCCTTCTTACATGTCTCAATCGATACAAATCCTTTATATGGGCCACACCTCTCTGAGGTGAAAGTGCACGGCATGTTATAACCCACCTGGTAGCTTGCTTTGCAGTAATGAAAACACCTAGTTTTATAAAAACAGACAATGACCCTGCCTATATTTCTAAACAATTCAAACAATTTTTGCAATCATTTTCTATTAAATGTATTACAGGTGTTCCTTATAATCCACAAACACAAGACATAGTTGAACAAACACATCACACACTAAAACTACAAATAAAAAAGGGGGGAATATACAGGAACACTTCTATCTTCCTTATCCTAGTCCTTCTAGGACTTTACTAGATTCCAACACAGTATATTCTTTAATCCTATAACTACTGTTAATACAGTTTTATTTGTTTTAATTTTTTTTAAACTTACCACAAGGAGATATTTTGACAAAAGCAGAAAAACATTTCCAGGCATTGAAGGACACCTCCCTTCCTCTGCCCATTTGGTATCAAGATGGGTTGACTAACCAATGGAAATCTGGAAAATTAATATTACAGGGAAAAGGGGTATGCTTATATTTCTCCAGATGGATCCAACACAATCAGTTGGTTCCCTGTTTGGAAGATCCGCCCCAGGAGAGCCACCAGCATTCAAAATAGAGAAGAAATGGCAAAATCCCCAGGAGGAAGAGTTCCTAGTACAAGCTATGGTGGCTTTAAAAATTTCCAAGAAATGCCACACTCGATGTCATCGACCTTACGATCTCCCTACTTGGGGGAACACATGTACACCCATGGCAGATTCATGTCAATGTATGGCAAAACGAATACAATATTGTAAAGTAAAATAAATAAATAAATAAAGCTGAGATTTAAAAAATAAAAATAAATAATTCACATTAAAAAACAAAACAAACAAACAAAAAAAAAACCTTACTAATCAAGCTGAAAATCTGGTTTCTCAACAGGGAATGTCTCGGAATCCTGAAAATATTTTTGTCCCTATGCTTGCTTTGCTTGCTTTTGCTTCCCCCGCTCAGGCTGACTTGATTAATCACACTTATTGGGCTTATATACCTACCTCCCCTTTATTGCAGGTTATAAAATGGACAGACATGGGACCGACCATATCCACTAATGACTCAGTACATGTGCCTCTTCCTAAAACTTGGAGGGGCCCTCTCATCCTGAGAAAGACTAATTAACATTTCTCTAGGCTATTAAATCCTTTCTTTATGCATGGGACCAGCAGAATAATGTATTAATGTTTGCCAACAAACGTGGACTTTCATCCTGCCTTCAAGAAAGAACTTCCACACTTTGCTTGAACTCTTTACTGCCCTGTCCTTTTATGAGAACCATGTCAATGCTACCAAAACTCTAGGAAAAGGACAAAAGTTGGAATATAAGAGGTTTACTTATAAGGACTTTGAATATACTCCTGTTTATTGAGATAGATGTCAAGCTAAAAAAAAAAAAAGTTTGTGGCCAATTACACCATTGTTGACTGGGGACCCCATGGTATGTGGTTATCTAACTGCTCAGATGATATTAAGAGTACTATGTGTGAATATGTTACTCAACTAACATAGAGGGATACCAACAGTTCGATGAAACACTTCCATGAGAAAGGACTCCTTGGGTGGCTTGATGGCAGAATGGCACCTCCTCACCCTCGAATTGTCCTCAATAAACAGATTGGGCCTAAACAATGGGACATCTGAAGACTTGCTGCGAGTACTAAAAAACTTGAAACTTGGACTAGATATTTCACAAAGACCAGTTGTAATCATAGTAACTATTCCTTCCGTTATAATCATTCATGTTTTATACAAGCTTGTGTTCTCCTTCTTTTTGTTATAGTCATATGAAACTTAGAATTTAATAAAACTTTTCGTCCTGTGACTTGTATAGATTACAAATTGTATACTTGTCTTAATTCCTCTATTTCTCTAAAAAACAAATCCCTTTTGATTCTTCGATCTTGACATAGTCTATGGTTGCCAGTAGATCTCCAATGACCCTGGGAAGAGGGTCCCATGACAGGACTTGCCTCCCGGTTACTCACTAAATTATTCTGACGGTCTCGGAGATTCATTGGGTAACTAGTTCTTCGCATTTTGAGATAAATAGCCAATTGCATCACTGTTGCTGTCACAGGCATTGCTTTACAAACTTCAATTCAAACACAAAACTTTATTCAAAATTGGACTAAAGATACTCATACTATGTGGGCCACTCAAGCCCAGAGAGATGAAGTTCAAGATAAAATTCAGAAATTAGAAGTAGTCATCCAATGGGTTGGAGATCAATTAATAGATTTACAAAACAATTATTATTACATTGTGATTAAAATTCTACTCAGTTTTGCATCACTCCTGTTCCATTCAACCATAGTGCTTACAATTGGAAACAAATCAAATTTCATCTACAAGATACACATAATATGCTTCCTTAAATGTACAATTGTTACAAAAAAAAACTTTTGAAACTTTCTCTAAGAGTCTACCCACTTCCAACAATTTGGAAACCTTAGCTTAACAGCTAACTGATCAATTATCTTGGCTGGACCCTCGAAGATGGTTTCAAAATATTATACATAGTATTGGATCTGGAACTATAACACTGATAATTGCCCTGGTGATTATATTTGTAGTATACTGATGTCTTTAAACTACAATTGTTCAAACTAAACAAACTCAATTGGTCAGGGCCTTTTTCACAAAAGTATCTACAGTCACCCCCCAATTATGAAAAAAATTAAAAAAGGGGCGTTGTCAGGGGACGTTCAACTTTAAGGGATCCAATATGTCCTTCTTTTGTGTGCTATTTCTCGAGGACTCTCTACTCCTTATGAGTTCCTGGAAAACAGGAGCAAGGAGAGCTACACGCAGTTCTCAGGACTGAGATAATGAGAAAGGGCACCTGCTTGGATTCCTTTCAGTGACTCCCTTCAGTGACCTTACTTAAATGTAATCTATTCAGTTATGCCCCTCTTACTCAATAGCTGAAAACTTCCCTAAAATGGGGAAGGAAATAGCCACCCAAGTCCAAGAAACCCAGAGAGTCCCAAACAGGATAAACCCAAGGCAAAACACCCCCAAGACACATATTAATCAAATTAACAAAGATCAAACACAAAGAACAAATATTAAAAGCAGCAAGGGAGAAACAACAAATAACTCAAGATGTTGAATGCTTTCTGGCCCTTTGAAGATTGTTATTTGCTTGGCTTTGTTTTTGCTCTTTTTTTTTTTATTTTTTGTTTTTACTGCCTGAAGCTTCCTTGTATGAAGATATATAAACATTTATTTATTTCTGCAAATAAAGCACCTTTGCTTCACTCGAGACTTGGGTCCCTTGCATCCCTCTTCTCTGTGAACTCCAGTTCCCAGGTCCCGGACTACAAAGACTGTAACAGTAAAGAATCTGCCTGCCAATGTAGAAGATGCAGATTTGATCCCTGTGTTGGGAAGATTCCCTGGAGGATGAAATGACAACCCACTCTAGTATTCTTGCCTGGAAAATCCCACGGACAGAGGAGACTGGTGGGCCACAGAGTCCGACACGACTTAGCAGTCGAGAACGCATGTACACATCATTTATTTACAGAAAACAAATCCCTTATGTCCTAGATGGCTGTATCAGTTATTTTTTAAACCAACTGTCCATAGGGACTAAAATAGACCAGCCAGACTGCCCTATGCCTATGCCAGGAAATAAAAAATATTGAGCTATAAAATGAATTTATTCAATTCTTTGTTGGTATCTTGGGTGCATTTTTTCAGGAAATATATCACTATTATCTTTGCTAACAGTAAATAAAGTTGCCCTTTGAAAAAAGAGTTTAGTTGTCAGTTGAGTAATTTTTACATCAATATATTGACTTTTGTCTGGCATAACTATCATTAAACTGTTCAAAAGCCTTTCTTTAAGAAAAAGAAAATCTTTATTTTGAAGTCAGTTTTTAGAAGTCATGTCTCTGTCTCCATCCTCGCTTCTCTTCAGTCTTTTGTCTGCCCCTCAACCTTACCAGAACTTTCTAAAATTTTAGCTATGTAAATTCATCTTCTTAAAACATTTCAATACCCCTCCCTTTATCCACGGAATGACATCCAAACTCCCGACATAATTTACAGGATCCTGTAGAGCAGGGACCTATCCGCCTCATCACCTCATTAGCTTTATTTCTTATCACTCCCCACTTTTTAACTTTCCTTTGGCCACCCTGAAGTGTATGCAGTTCCTTCTATATTCTACAAGCTCTCACTTTTGACTAAGTTATTCCTTCTATTTAATATACTTCTGTTTTTTTTAAAGTCTTTATTGAATTTGTTATGTTACTTCTGTTTATGTTTTGATTTTTTGTCCCAAGGAATGTGGGATCTTAGCTCCCCACCCAGGGATCAAACCTATGCCCCCTGCATCAGAAAGTGAAGTCTTAATCACTGGACCACCAGGGAAGTACATTTTGTACACTTTTATTCCTATCTTCTCTTCATCTGGTTAGCCCACACATATTCAATGTTCTCTTCTAAGATGTCACTTCTTCAGGGTCTCTTTCTATGACCTCTAAGACTAAGTAAACTAAATGTTTTTCAAAAGTACTCCCATAACATTTTTTGCAGCCCCCCCCCCCCATTTTGTAGCTATCACACCCTACTGAAATAGTCTATAACTAACACAAGCTTAATAATTATTTGAGAGAGTAAAATAAGAACTACAGTATATATTTCAACTAAATGAGACAAAAAGGATAACATTCTATTTCTTAAGCTCAAAGCACTTGTTTTAAGTGGTTATTTACATTTCACATAGTTGCTTAAATGAATTTAGCTTCCTGATAATGTTTTCCAATACCATTAAGACAGATTACTGGTTTATACATAGACTTCTTAAGGGGAAAGAATACACTACTTATTTTGCTTCCTTTTTGGAAAGAGGTTGAACCTCAAAGGAAGGAATATAGAGTAGAATTTTGAAGATTTGGCCAATAGCATATTATTCTACAATTTTAGCATGTTTGAGGCTGGCAGAGAAATAATTTGGATAAGATTGTACAGAACCTTGATGTTTACTCATAAATTTTATATTTTTGTCACAGGGGCATAACATGATTGAATAAAAACTCAACACTGGTAATTCACTATAGCAACATATGTGTATTCAATTGTCAATAAACCCCATCATTTTCATCTTCATCCAAACCTGTTCTTCTTCCTTTCTTCCTTATTCTAGTTAATAATATCATCATTTAAGCTATAGAAACCTCCAAATTAGACTTATTTTTCTCTCATCACTAACATTCAGTTACTTTGTAAAGTCCTTTCAATTACACTTATAAAGCAACCAATTTTCTTTTGTCCCCATAACTACTGTCCTATTGCAGGCCTTTATCTTCTCTTCAATGATTTTCTAATTGACTATACTACCAGAAGACTCACCCCATCAAATGAACTCATCCTTCATAACGTAACTGTAAAGGGAGTGTTCTCTGGAGCCAGAGTGCCAGAGTTTATTACCCTGGTTCTGTCACTTAGTAGATATGTAATGTTGGACAAGTTATTTAACCTCTTTGCACCTCATTATCCTTATCTGAAAGATAGGAATCACAATAATATCTATTTCACTGGATTATTCTAAGTATGAAAATATATAGCACATAGAATTGTGCCTGGCACACAGCAAATACTGCATATGCATGAGCTAGTGACAGTAGTAATAGTAGTGAAAACTATCTGACCCTATTAGGCCCCTGCTTAAATATTCTTGCTATTTCTTCATTGCCTAGGTCCACTTTCCTTATCATGGTACATAAGGCTTTTCAGAAACTAAAACCAGCTGATGGATTCCATCTTTATTTCTAGCTACCAAAGAGTCTATATTCTAGCCACACTGAACCACTTGAAATTGTCTGAACTAAACAGATAATTGTCTGAACTCTACATTTCTAGAATGTCATCTGGAAAATACTTATCTATCCTTAAAGATTCTCCTCTAGTGTTACCTACTATCTATAAACTTAGCTTACTTTGAAACAAAATCTATTGTTTTTTGTTTTAATTTCTTCATGCTCCACAATGCTACTTTCTACATTCTTCTAACATGTCCATGGGGTTACAAACAGTTGGACATGACTGAGCTTGCATGCACACACAATATTTACTTAACAGATTATTTAACAAATATTTCAGTTCAGTTCAGGAAATGAATTATGCTGCAGGAACTAAGGCCCCAATCCAAGAGGGGGATGGTAACTACATGCTAAGACTCTACAATAGTCAGAAATAGAATATTGATGATTGAGATTCCAGGAACACCACCCTATTATCTCAGTCAGTTCAGCTCAGTCCCTCAGTTTTGTCCAACTCTGTGATCCCATGGACTGCAGCATGCCAGGCTTCCCTATTCATCACCAACTCCTGGAGCTTGCTCAAACTCATGTCCATTGAGTCAGTGATGCCATCAAACCATCTCATCCTCGGCCATCCCCTTCTCCTCTTGCCTTTAATCTTTCCCAGCAACAGTGTCTTTTCAAATGAGTCAGCTCTTCGCATCACGTGGCCTAAGTATTGGAGTTTCAGCTTCAACATTAGTCCTTCCAATGAATATTCAGGACTGATTTCCTTTAGGATGGACTTGTTGGATCTCCTTGCAGTTCAAGAGACTCTCAAGAGTCTTCTCCAACACCACAGTTCAGAAGCATCAATTCTTTGGCTTTCTTTATGGTTCAACTCTCGCATCCATACATGACTACTGGAAAAACCATAGCTTTGACTAGACAAAGCTATGTTGTTTACTTTGTTGGTAAAGTAATGGTAAAGCTTTTTAATATGCTTTCTAGGTTGGTCATAATTTTTCTTCCAAGGAGGAAATGTCTTTTAATTTCATGGCTGCAGTCACTATCTGTGGTGATTTTGGAGCCCAAGAAAATAAAGTCAGTCACTTTTTCCATTGTTTCCCCATCTATTTGCTGTGAAGTGATGGGACCGGATGCTATGATCTTAGATTTTTGAACATTGAGCTTTAAGCCAGTTTTTTCACTCTCCGCTTTCACCTTCATCAAGATGCTCTTTACTTCCTCTTTGCTTTCTGCCATAAAGGTGGTGTCATCTGCATATCTAAGGTTATTGATATTTCTCCCAGCAATCTTGATTCCAGCCTGTGCTTCATCCAGCCTGGCATTTTGCATGATGTACTCTGCTAAGAAGTTAAATAAACAGGGTGACTATATTTAGGCTAGATATACTCCTTTCCCAATTTAGAACCAATTTTTCCCAATTTTTTTCACCTCCAGTTCTAGCAGTTGCAACTTGACCTGCATACAGATTTCTTAGAAGGCATATAAGCTTCAACATAGACAGTCACCTTACTGTCTTTCCTTACCAAGATTTCTGGAGATTCATGTCTAACTTTTATAGGCCTGACTACCTTTCTAGCCTATTTATAATAGCATCTCAAATTGGGAACACTAGCTATAACACACTAAATTTACTTTTCAAATCCTTAGAACACAGATTTTTTTCTTATTCACTAGTAAAGTTTGATCTCCTCCAGAACAGGTCTTGCCCTTATGTTAAATCTCTGTTCTCTGACTTTCAGATAATATTTTTTATTTCAAAGAGATTTTTTAAAATTTTAAAAATATATTGTGCTCAACATAATATCCCTCTTACTTTATTTGCTACTTGATAATGGTAATTTTCTTTAATGATTAAAACTAGATCAAATCAATGGGGTTTAATTGTAAGGTGAGTGCAGAGAAAAAGAGAGTGAGCTGGGCAGTAAGGCAAGAAAAGGAAATTTATTAGAGGGAAAAGAAAGGGTGACTGATTCTTAAGGAGAACTAGCATCTCCCTTTCTGACAGAGTCCTTCTTATATCCCACCAATGAAAAATTATCTGAAGGGATGGTCACATAGCTGGAGGTCTGGAATCTTGTGGTCTCACAGATTTGAGAATATAGGCACCAGTGAGATAACAGGATGCCATTTGGGCAATTTGGAAGAGGGAGGCAGAGGATGGGGTGCCATGGCGGGGCAGCAATTCCAGTTCGATGACAGCAGGAACACCTTCTACTTCCTCACCTCCTTCATGGGGCTCATCACGACCCCGGTCACATACTACCTCTGGCCCCGAGATGAGAATGCTGAGCAAAATCGATTAAAGAAAAATATCAGAAAAGTATATGAAAGATATATGTGGTACTGTTTATGGTTATTAAAACCCCAGCCAAATATTATTCCTACAGTAAAGAAAATAGTTCTTTTTGCAGGATGGGCATTGTTCTTATTTCTTGCATACAAAGTTTCCAAAACAGATGGAGAATATCAAGAATACAACCCTTATGAAGTATAAAATTTAGATCCCAGGGCAACTGTAGCAGAGATCAAGAAACAGTATTGTTTGCTGCCTCTTAAATATCATCCAGATAAGGGAAGTGATGAAGTTATGTTCATGAGAATAACAAAAGCTTATGAAACTTTAACTGATGAAGAATCCCAGAAAAATTGGGAAGGGTTTGGAAATCCAAATGGGCCTCAAGTCACAAGTTTTGGAATTGCCCTCCCAGCTTGGATCATTGACCAGAAAAAATTCAATATTAGTTTTACTTGTATGTGGATTGGCATTCATGGTTAGTCTTCCAGTTGTTGTGGGCTCTTGGTGGTATTTGCTTAATACATTATAGCGGAGACCAGATTCTAATACGCACAACACAGATTTACACCTACTTTGTTTATAAAACTTTAAAGGTGAGGGTGCGATGTTTTGAGAGAACAGCATCGAAACATGTATATTATCTAGGGTGAAACAAATCATCAGCCCAGGTTGGATGCATGAGACAAGTGCTCGGGCCTGGTGCACTGGGAAGACCCAGAGGAATAGGGTGGAGAGGGAGGTGGGAGGGGGGATCGGGATGGGGAACACATGTAAATCCATGGCTGATTCATGTCAATGTATGACAAAAACCACTATAATACTGTAAAGTAATTAGCCTCCAACTAATAAAAATAAATGGAAAACAACTTTAAATATGGGTAAAAACATCTTATCATGGTTTTGCCTGGAGTCTCTGAATTTTTTTTTTTTGATTTATTTTTATTAGTTGGAGGCTAATTACTTTACAATATTGTAGTTGGTTTTGTCATACATTGACATGAATCAGCCATGGAGTTACATGTATTCCCCATCCCGATCCCCTCTCTGCTTGTAGCATATCTTAAGTATAATAAATATGCTACAAACAGACCAACAGATAATATTTTAATACCTCAGCTCATCAGAGAAATCAGCAGCATTAATTTCAAGAAGAATGAGCCTCCACTTACCTGCCCTTATAGCCTGGAGGCCAGAGTTTTTTTACTGTCTCATTTACTAGAAAGAAAATTCCTGAGACCCTTGAAGAAGATTAACAATTTATGCTGAAAAAAATGCCCTACCCTACTTCAAGAAATGGTTAATGTAATCTGCCAACAAATAATGGCCAGGATCCGTGAAGAAAGGCAGTTTCACGCTCCAACTTTGGCACCTTGAAAACTGCATGAAGCTTTCCCAGATGGCTGTGCAAGGCTCCCCTTCTGCAGCTCTTTCACATTGAAGAAGACAATCTTAGAAGAGTTTCTAATCATAAAAAGTTCAAAATTAAAACTATCCAGAATTTGGTCAGTTTAAAAGAATCACATCGTCACAATCTGTTGCATTTCCTTGAAGATGAAAAATTATCTGAAGTGATGGTCATGTAGCTGGACGTCTGGAATCTGGTGATCTTGCAGCTTTGGGAAGATAGGCGCTAGTGAGATAATAGGATGCCATTTGGGCAATTTGGTTAGTCTCACAGATCACTATGGTTTATTCTTTGTGAGGTCGAAATCACAAGCCATCTCAATGAGACCCCATGTGGGCCCTATCATTAATCTTATAGAATACATTTATAAAGGTTTTGGTGTCATGATTAGACCTAGACCTCTGAGCAAAATTTGCAGCAGTAATGAATTTACTCAAATTTCAAATCTTGTCCATTAGCGTTTGGCCTAGTAATGTCCTAATTGGTTTTCCATTTGCCTATAAACTCAGTTTATTTTTAATTTTATTGCCTTTAAATCACAAAAGTAATATATGTTCACTGCAGAAAATTTGGAAAATTCCAAGAAATAGAGAAAATAAAAATGACTTAAAGATATCAATTTATTAACATTTTGCTATATATTCATAATGTTTGTTCTGTGCAGTTTAAACAAATTTTCAAAAAAATGTAACTGTGATTATACACAGTTATTTTTTTGCAGCACATTTTATCTTAAACAATCTTATAACACTAAGAATTTTCAAATAGGGGTATTTGTGGTGATTTTAAGGTCCTGTTATTACATATTAATACAGTGTGCATGGGGGCTTCCCAAGTGGTGCTAGTGGTAAAGAACCCACCTGCCAATGCAGGAGACACAAAAGACGCAGGTTCGATCCCTGGATCAGGAAGATACTCTGGAGGAAGGCATAGCAACCCTCTCCAGTATTCTTGCCTGTAGAATCCCATTGACAGACTCCTGGAGGTCTACAGTCCATAGGGTTGCAAAATCAGACACAACTGAGGAACTTAGCACACAGCACAGCACATAGTATGCATACTTCATTTAATCTCCTGAAATTTAGGTTTTATTATTATTTCTATTTTTTATTATTGTAAATTATAACAGATAAGTCTTAAATAATCATTATTCATTGACTTCTGTAAAGGGATTAATCTGTACAATTTATTCAGGATTGGTTCAGAAGTCCTCTATGAATTAAAGCACTATTCTTGGACTTGATATTGTCATTGTCGACTTTTATATAATTCATAGGGATGAGAGATTTAGAGAAGTTGTTTTTCATATTTTTTAGATGCATTATTATAAAATATTTTGCTATGCATTTTTTAATTTTAAGTGTGTTTGACTCTTAATATTTTGCTGATGTATAATTTTGTATTTAGCCTCCAACTGGCCCTGTATTTGCCAGGGGGAATGAAACTGGGAAAAATAGTTGAGATGGTATAACACATTTGGAGAGGAGATGGGAAAAAAGAAGATGCAAGGATTTTGGTTTGTTGGTTTCTGTAACACTATACAAAGAATCCTAACAGATATACATTTAAAAAGCCTTCAAACTTTTGAAAAGAAAAGCTTGCTTTTAAGTATTTCTTGTAGCTACATTCTTTAAGATGTGAACAAAGGAACTTTTCCACAAAGTATATTTTGGATGATTGTGTAATGGAAAGATCATTGAAACGATCATTTAGCAAACACATTTAATAATTTTGCCTAAGTTTTCTTATAAGGAGAGAATAACAATATTTTCCTACCATATGCTATGCACTTTGCTATTCTCTTTATATTCTTTATTTTGTACAAACCTTGCAACAGTCTTACAAGGCAGATACAATTATTATGAATTGCAGTTGAAGAGGATGAGACCACATTACAGAAATTAACTTGCCAGAGATAACAGAGATAGGGAATTTGAGCCCAGTGCTAACTCCAAAGAATTGTGAGTTAAATCGTTCTTCTCCACAGTGTACCCAGAATATGCTGGTCAGGTCAATGAGATCCAGTCTATGTAGCAATTAAAAATTATCACCACTATATTGGCTTTCTAGTTTAAATACTAAGAATTTGTTTGAGTACACAGTAATTTTAGGGTACTAGCAAAGTAATATTCTATACTTACTAGTCTGAAAATCAGAACATTGACTGGGATTAATTCCCAGTGAATACCCAATTAATATCCAAGTAGTTGTCATTTTATAAATCCCCCATATCTGGTACCTAGTTACTTATGCCTAGGGACATCTCAATTACCCCCACAACTTTCTTCTCTAATATAACTGAGAAATAGGGAATATCTTTCCTAAAGAATCACCTTTTCAAATGCAAATCAAAGTGCCAAGAGCAACAGTTCATTGTGACTCTAGGGGAGATATCTCTCAAGAAAGACAGTCACAGGCATCACGGTGTAAACAAGATTGTGCAGTATCTGCCCTAGTCAAGAAATTGAACTGGTCTAGAAAGCAAGGATTTCTTCTATATGTCACTCTAGCAGTAGCAGAAAAGCAAATCAGCACAGATACCTTGAATTTCCAAATTAACATACAGAAAGTATTGGTTGGCAAATGTTTAACAAAGAGCACACACACAAAAAAACTTTTATTTTTTCTTTTTCAGATTCAAGTCAAACCAGCATTCATTTTTTTACCTGTTAGGTTGTCTTGGTCTTCGCAAACCAAAAAAATGTTATTGTCTCCTAAAATTTATATTTGTTTCTCCTAGGCTCCCCAAAAGTGATTAACTGCAAAGGAATAATATCAAACAACAATAATTTTAAAGTCTTAATAAGTTCAATTAATTGGTTATAACAGTCTAATTTTGTCATGCTTTGGTAACCAGCATTGGATGATCTTCAGTTCAGTTCAGCAAGTAACTTTTGCATAGTAAAGCAAAGGTTGAGTTGCTTTGATAATTACAAAAATCATTGGCCTATTTGGTATTTGTGTTAAATTGGTTAATCAGCTTTTCCTTGTTGCATTCCAAGCTTCAGGGCTCTAAAACAAACATAATTCATTTTTCTGTATAAACTAATATATTCATATTTTTAACTTTCAATGTTTATAACATATCCCAAATAACCTTTTTCACATAACAAAAATGCTATATATTCTTAATAATAGCTAAAGACATTTGTCTTGCAGTTTGATTATTATCGAGATGGGCATAATCACAAGTCTCTCTCAAATGAAATATTATTATTTAAAAGATTTAGTCTTAAATATAAAATCTTATTTATTCCCTGTTCATCTTAGCATGCTATTAAACTGTGGGTCAAAAATAACATCATAGTAGTCAGGAAATGGCTATTTATGCAATGTGCTTTTGTGACAAGTGGCATATTTACAAGTATATTTGTCAGGCTTGTAACACTACTTAAAAATCATGTTTTTCATTTATCTTAAAAGACAGATCCCCATTTCAGTGTAAAAGGTACTTTGTACATATTAATACATAAACACTGGCTTATAAAACATAAGCTGTACTTTTGAAATATAAACCCACACAAAACCTCATGAGTTCTACAGAATTTGAATAAGTACATTTCAATAAATTTAAGCCTAACAGATCATTTTGATGTTTAGCTCTGTCTTCCTAACACAAAAATTATAAATAATCCTTTGGGAGGTTAGTTAACTTGTTTTTGTCACTGTCTGGAGGAATCCAGGCATTGCTGAATAAAATGTGTGACTGGAAGGCAACATATATTAGTCACTTTTGACAATTTAAACATAAAGACAAGATTCTTTCTATCTAGGATGTAATAACTAACAGACTGCGTTTCCCAGGTGGCACACTGGTAAAGAATCTGCCTGCCAGTGCAGGAAACACAATAGGCAAAGGTTCGATCCCTGGGTCTGGACGATCCCCTGGAGGAGGAAATGGCAACTCACTCTACTATTCTTGCCTGGAAAATTCCATGAACAGAGGAGCCTGGAGGGCTATAGTCTGTGGGGTAGCAAAGAGTTGGATACATACAACTGAGCACAGCTCACTCACAACAACCAATTATCGAATATTTACTATGTGCCAAGCACAATGCTAGGCATTTTCCACACCTTATTTTTAGATAAGAAATAAGAAAAATCCTAAGAAAATCTTTGTAAAGTGGACATTATTATCCCTATTTTACAATTGCTAATTGGTAGAATAAGAATATGAATCCATGTTTAGACACAGAGCCCACATTATCAGAATTAGGCCATGCCATAGAATTCTACAATAAGCATGATCTAAATCAAAGAAATCCAAGCAGTGATAATACATGATGTTTAACTTGAAAGAACATGTTTATTTACAGAGTGGTTGCAAAGTGATGTAGCCAGTACTCCATTCGTTTGACAGTATCCATAGCACTGTTTAAAAGCTATTGGCTACATAAGATAGTTGGATGTACCCAGAAACTTCTGAGCCTGATTTTTATGTTTATTAGAAGACACCTAAATGCAGAGTTGAGCAAAATGAATAAATAAAAGGTTATGTTTCATATAAATTATGAAATTACTGATACAAGATGAACCTAAGGAGTCCAGCACACCAGCTGGAACTAGTGTTGATAGATTAAGTGTGTGATAAAGTAGGCACTGGGGTTCATCTACAGATGCTGTATGGATGATTCTTCTTCTAAAGCAGTTGCTCCTAATCCTTTTTATTTTTTTTCCCTTATGAAATCTTTTGAGAACCTAAGAGCTATGGACTCTTTCCACTGGAGAAAATATGCAAATATACATAATTTTTAATAACATTACAAGGAGTTCATTGTCTTCCCAGGTGTCTCAGTGGTAAAGAATCTGCCTGCCAATGCAGGATCCACAGGAGACACAGGTTCAATCCCTGGAGGAAGAAATGGCAACCCACTCCAGTATTCTTGCTTGAGAAATCCCATAGATAGAGGAATCTGGCAGTCTGCAGTTCATTGGATCCAAAAAGAGTCAGACAAGAATGAGCGACTGAACAGGAACATGAGCCCACAATGAGTTCATAGCCCTTCTGAATCCCATTTATGCCCTGGCAATATAGACTTAAGAATTCTTACTGTAGAAACTTCTCTGGTGGTCCAGTGGTTAAGACTCTATACTTCCACTGCAGATAGCATGGGTTCAATCCCTGGTCAGGGAACTAAGACCCCTACATGACAAAGCCAAAATAAAACCTCTTACTGTATAGCTTTTTTCTTCAGACACTTTCTTCACAACAAGGATGCTTGGGCCTATTTGAAATAATAATATTTAACAATAATTAGAGCCTTTGCCCATCAATTTCATTAACAGAAATATATTTTTACTTTAAATTATTATCATTATTATTTCTGAAAGGCATAGCTATCACAACACAAAGTTAAAATTGCATGTTGTGTAAGCTTAAGTAACCAGTTTAGGATAGTCCCTAAGTCCCCTCCTTGTCTCTGATATCATTTCCTAATCTCAGCTAGTTTGCTCTATATAAAAGAGAAAGTATGGCCTTGCACCTTCAAAAATATTTTGCAATCAACACATTGTCTTTAATCCAAAACATCAATTTTAGTGTCTACTTAGCTTTCAGTCAGTTCAGTCGCTCAGTTGTTTCCTACTCTTTGCAACCCTGTAGACAGCAACATGCCTGGCTTTCCTGTCCATCACCAACTCCCAGAGCTTGCTCAAACTCCTCTCCATTGAGTCTGTGATGACATCCAACCATCTCCTCCTCTGTATTTAGCTTTAAATATGGACAAATTAGCCTGGTTAAATAGAAAAAAATGCAAAATATTAAAAAATAAAACCAATTTAATATAATGTGAATAATATGCTCTATGAATTGTCCACCTCAGGAGCCCCGAATGTGAACTCTAGCTAAGATTCAAGGATTAAGAAATTCACACGATGGGATAGAGACATTTGTAAAGAGTTTGAAAGTTATGTGTGAGATAAAAGATACTTACAGCTGCTTAAGTTTTGCTCAAGAACATAGACATATCAATGAAATAACACTATAGGGGCCTCGAGGTAGATGCAGTCTATCTAGGTGTTAAAGGTCAAAAGCTCAGAAGAGTAATTTTCCACTAAAAGTGTTTTAGATTGATTGAGACATTCATAACTTTGGTGAGACAGTGGTACAAGTTTTCTCCATGTCCTCATTTGGATATATGGAGTCAGAATGAGAATCAAGGTGAAAAGTGCTATTCTTGAACAAAATTCAGTATTAAGATGTTCATTTCATCATTATGATTCAGACTATTTTAGGCAAGTTATTTTCCCAAATATTCTAGACACAGGAATAAAAGTCCACCATCTGCAGTTATGTTTTGTTTAGCTTGTACAATATGTTTTGATGAACTTGAATGCCATTAAGTGTGCATTCACTCTCAATTTATCTCAGGCCCCACCACTATCTTATCACTTTATTCTCTCTCCTTCACCTTTTATGGTTAATTGCTTGGGCCTTGAAGGAATTTGAGTTTGAGACCCTGTAGCTAGAGTGGAATAATAATTATTAACACTTTCCTGATATAAGGATTCTTATTTATACAAGGATACTTATTTATTTTGTAGCTAAAATACTTTACCTAAATATGAAATTGTGAATTAGAGCTGCATGTGGGTACAACTCAAATGCTGATGATGTGATCAGTCAGACAACAGATATTTGTTTAGTGAGTGATCATTATTTGCTAAGCAACCCCAGGCATGGGGATAACATGCATCAAAAAGATATGCATGGTTCTGTCCTCATGGAGTTTCCAGTGTGGCAGTGAAGCTTTCAATGTAGAACCACTGAAATGATTAGACAAAACCTTAATAAGAAATGCAAAGTATCTTTGTGAGAAAAACATGCAAAAATTTACTGAGATATAGAAGCTTCTTTGAGAGAAATACTATGGTCTGATTCAAGAGGAATGAATATTGCAAAAATATGACTTCTTCCCAAGTTAATTGCAGTTGTAAAACAATCTCAGTTAAAATTTAAATGAGATTTTTATGTATTTGGACAAAATGATTCTAAAATCCACATAGTAGAGTGAACAGATAATATAAAATAAATTTTAAGAAGTGACAGCATTATCAAAACATATTATAAAACTACAGTGAAGCAGAGTAATAAAAACTATTTTTATAGTATTCAATTCTTGATAAATGAGGCACCACAAGTTTTAGGGTAAAGAAAAAATCATTTCAGAATGGTACTGTGATGATTGGTAACTGTAAAGACAAATGATGTTATATTTTCATCTCATACCATATATCACAATAAAAATCCAGATGGTCTAAATAGTTAAATGTAAATCATCTAAATATAACTGGAAAATATAAAACATAAAGAAAAACAAGTCATAAAAGAAAAGAAACTGTGAACATTAATCCACCATCTGAATAGGAAGAACATTATTTTTCTAAGATTAAAAACAAGACAAGAAAGGAAAATGAATAGATTGGACTATACAGAAATTAAAATTTATGATTCTTAGGAAAGATAATTTATTAAGATGAGAAAACTGCTATAATAAAAGTTATAATAAAACAAAGAATGAAAATCCTAGCTTATATATGTATACAAATTCATGTACATGTACATATATAAGCACTGAAGGCCTCAAGAGACAAATGAGCAAGAACACAAATTGATAGAATGTAAAATACGAATGGGTAAAGAAGATAAGGAAACACTTTCAACTTCATTATCAAAGAATTGTTAATTGGATGTATTTGTTTATTAATTTAACAATATTTTTCTGGTGAAAATATTCAAGCCCAGCATGGATTCAATAGAAGTAGATATACATTTTTGTTATATTCATTGGAAGGACTGATGCTGAAGCTCCAATACGTTGGCCACCTAATGCAAACAGCAGACTCATTGGAAAAGACCCTGATGCTGGGAAAGGTTGAGGCCAGGAAGAGAAGAGGGTCACAGAAGATGGGGTGGTTGGATGGCATTATGAACTAAATGGACATAAGTTTCAGGAAACTCAGGGAGATAATGAATGACAGGGAAACCTGGCATCCTGAAGTCCATGGGTTCGCAAAGAGACAGACCTGACTGAATGAATGAATGACAGCACATAAACTGGAACAATCTAAAAAAAAAAAAAAAAAAAAAAACCTGGAACAATCTTTCTATAAGGCAGTTTGTCAATATGCATTAAGAATGAAAAAGAGGGTCATATGTTTGACATTTTGCATCATGATATAGAAGCCTATAAAAAAAGATCAAATTGCCAACATTTGTTGGCTCCAAGAAAAAGCAAGAGAATTACAGAAAAGCATTTAAATCTGCTTTACTGATTATGCCAAAGCCTTTGACTGTGTAGATCAGAACAAACTGGAAAATTCTTCAAGAGATGGGAATACCAGATCACCTTACCTGCCTCCTGAGAAATCTGTGTGCAGATCAAGAAGTAACAGTTAGAACTAGACATGGAACAACAGACTGGTTCCAAATTGGGAAAGGAGTATGTCAAGGCTGTATATTGTCACACTGCTTATTTAGCTTATGTGCAGAGTACATCATACAAAATGCCAGGCTGGGTGAAGCACAAGCTGGAATCAAGATGCCAGGAGAAATATCAATAACCTCAGATATGCAATGACACCACCCTTATGGCAGAAACTGAAGAGGAAGTAAAGAGCCTCTTGATGAAAGTGAAAGAGGACAGCGAAAAAGTTGGCTTAAGACTAAGCATTAAAAAAACTAAGATTATGGAATCTGTTCCCGTCACTTCACGGCAAACAGATGGGAAAGCAATGGAAACAGTGAGAGACTATTTTCTTGGGCTCCAAAATCACTACAGATGGTGACTGCAGCTATGAAATTAAAAGACATTTGCTCCTTTAGAAAAGCAATGACCAATCTAGACAGCATATTAAAAAGCAGAGAGATTACTTTGCCAACAAAGGTCCATCTAGTCAAAGCCATGGTTTTTCCAGTAGTCATGTATGGATGTGAGAGTTGGGCTATAAAGAAAACTGAGTGCAGAAGAATTGATGCTTTTGAATTGTGCTGTTGAGGAAGACTCTTGAGAGTCCCTTGGATGGCAAGGAGACCGAACCAGTCAATGCTAAAAGGAAATCAATCCTGAATATTGATTGGAAGGACTGATGCTGAAGCTGAAACTTCAATAATTTAGCCACCTGATGTGAAGAGCCAACTTAGTAGAAAAGACCCTGATAACTGCCAAAGATTGAAGGCAGGAGAAGGGGACGACCAAGGATGAGATGGTTGTATGGTATCATTGACTCTATGGACATGAGTTTGAGAAAGCTCCAGGAATTGGTGATGGACGGACAAGGAAGCCTGGTGTGGTACAGTCCAAAGGTCCACAAAGAATCAGACATGACTGAGTGACAGGACTGATAGAAGCCTGTTGGGGCTTCCCAGGTGGTGCTAGTGGTAAAGGACCTACCTGCCAAGAGATGTGTGTTTGATCACTAGGTTGAGAAGATCCCCTGCAGGAGGGCATGACAACCTACTCCAGTACTCTTGCCTGGAGAATCCCCATGGACAGAGGAGCCTGGTGGGCTGCATGCAGTCCATAGAGTCACACAGAGTCAGACATGACTGAAGCAACTTAGCATGCATATAAGCCTATATTAAGGAAAAATATACACTTGATCTTAGCCAAAGTAACAATCGTCAGGCTTCCCAGGTGACTCAGGGGTAAAGAATACACCTGCCAATACAAGAGATATGGGTTCAATCCCTGGATCAGAAAGATCATCTGGAGAAGGAAATGGCAACTAACTCCAGTATTTTTGCTTGGGGAACCCCGTGGACAGAGGAGCCTGGTAGGCTACAGTCCATGGGATAGCAAAAGAGTCAGACATGACTTGTGACTAAACAGCAACAAAGGAAATCATCAGAAATGCTAGGATTAATTTCTCAAAGATGTTCTTTGAGCCACTGTATATAATAAGAACACACTGGAAAGAGCAAACATATTCAGTGGAAAGAAAATGTTCAGGTAAGTTATAGAACATTATATAATTATTAAAGTATCTTGCAACGAGTTTATAGTAACTTGGAAAAAAAGGGTTAAGGTAATACCTAATAGTAATTATTGCATGCTGATGATGATATTACTATGGACTTGAAATACATTATTTCATTGAAGAAAAAATAATTTAATGGAGTGGGGGGAGTTGACAAGGGGAGTTAAATACAAAGTCAATATAGTATAACTTCAAAAATATTACATATGTATAGAAAAAAAAAGACTGAAAGAATATATGCACAAATATATTCCCAACATTTCTGGTTTATTTTTTATTTTTTTGTACTTCATTACAGTTAGAAATTTTTTAATGAAATAGTTATATATTAACTTATAATTAGAAACAATACATAGAAACAATTACCATATAAATGTGATACTTCACTAAAGAGACCTACTTGACTCTGTTTCTGACCCTCTTTTATGCTCTCATACTTTCGTCCTTAATTCATGACCAACTACACCTATGTAGCAGAACTGAAGAGGTCAACTGGCATGCTTACCTTCACACAATGTAGATATTTATATTATATAATTTATTTCTGAATGTAATATAAAATGAATTAGTTAATAGCTTATATGTACTGTGCTCTGCTGGCTCTTCAGTCGTGTTCGACTCTTTGTGACCCTACCGATTGTAGCCCGTCAAGCTCCTTTGTCACTGGGATTCTCCAGGCAAGAACACTAAAGTGGGTTGTTATTCCCTTTCCCAGGGGATCTTCCTGACCCAGGGATAGAACCCTCATCTCTTAGGTCTCTTGCATTGGCAACAGGTTCTTTACCCCTAGCAGCACCTGGGAAGCCCAAGTTAGTTTATATATGTAAGTAATTTAAAATGTCAAGTAAATGAATTCCATTCTGGATATTCTTCCAACAGATTAAAATTAGGATTATGTAATCCAGTTACATTCATAGATGAGGAAACAGTGGCTGACTTTATTTTGGGGGCCTCCAAAGTCACTGCAGATGGTGATTGCAGCCTTGAAATTAAAAGACGCTAACTCCTTGGAAGGAAAGTTATGGCCAACATATAAAAAAGCATATAAAAAAGCAGAAACATTACTTTGTCAACTAAGGTCCATCTAGTCAAGGCTGTGGTTTTTCCAGTGGTCATGTATGGATGGTATGGATGTGAGAGGTGGACTATAAAGAAAGCTGAGCGCCGAAGAATTAATGTTTTTGAAATGTGGTGTTGGAGGAGACTCTTGAGAGTCCCTTGGACTGCAAGGACATCCAATCAGTCCATCCTAAAGGAGATCAGTCCTGGGTGTTCATTGGAAGGACTGATGCTGAAGCTGAAACTCCAATACTTTGGCCACCTGTTGCGAAGAGCTGACTCATTGGAAAGGACTCTGATGCTGGCAAAAATTGAGGGCATGAGGAGAAGGGGACGGCAGAGGATGAGATGGCTGGATGGCATCACCGACTCAATGGACATGGGTTTGTGTGGACTCCGAGAATTGGTGATGGGCAGGGAGGCTTGGTGTGCTGTGGTTCATGGTGTCGCAAAGAGTCAGACATGACTGAGAGACTGAACTGAACTGAACTGTGGTGTTGGAGAAGACTCTTGAGAAGCTGTTGGACAGCAAGGAGATCCAACCAGTCCATTCTAAAGGAAATCAGTCCTGAATATTCATTGGAAGGACTGATGCTGAAGCTGAAACTTCAATACTTTGGCCACCTGATATGAAGAACTGACTCATTTGAAAAGACCCTGATGCTGGGAAAGAGTGAAGGCAGGAGGAAAAGGGGATGACAGAGGATGAGATGGTTGGATGGCATCACTGACTCAATGGACATGGGTTTGAGTAAACTCTGGGAGTTGGTGGTGGACAGGGAGGCCTGGTGTGCTGCAGTCCATGGGGTCCCATAGAGTTAGACATGACTGAGTGACTGAAGTGAACTGAACTGAATCCTGTTACATTCATATTAGGAATACGCATATATAATCTCATACATATTCAATACTAATAAGATAAAATTCAGTTATATTCATGAGAAACAAGTTCCCAACTAACTTCTGACAGTTAATTTACATGGAACAACTTCTCAGCTGCTCACTTATTTTATTAAATTTAAACTGTAATGAAGTCTCCTTAGGGATAGCAAGTTGCATCTATTTTTGATGTCTTCTTTGTGGTCTGGTCTAAATAATAAGTCCCTACAGTATATCTTATTATTTAATCAACTGATACAAATCTATCATGAGAGTCTACCAAGATTAAAATCTGTGTTTTCCACAATTTCATCTAAAACACCACTTTCAAAATCCTAAAAAAAAAAAAAAAAAAAAAAAAAAAAAAAAAAAAACCTATGGACACAAAATACTGTTTTCCAAAATTCTTATAGTCAAGATTTTTCTTTAAACTTTATTATATAATAGGTTCAGTAACTTTCTCACTTTGTTTGTGAATTTTAATAGATAGTGGTTGTTTACTTGCTACAGGTATATGCAACTTATTTCTATATCTAGGTTATGATACCTAAAAAGAAAATCAGATACAGTACACCAAAATCAGATAATCCAAGTTTACATCCTGAAAGGAGATATCTCTCTTTCTCAATTATGTTCCCAGTATCCTAGAACTTTGTTTGAATGACTTCTTGATGTGAATGTGTGCAACCTACTTGCTTGCATCTTTCTAGTCATTGGAGAAGTGTAGCTTCTAGACATTGAGTTTTAGCACTTTAGTACACATGGCCAACATACTGACTCATCCTGATATGTAGTCATTAGTAACTTCATTTTCAAGAACATTTTGCTCTCTGATATAATCTGGAGAAAAAAGATAGTACTATTAAATTCATATTTTTTTTATTTAAAATCATTTTCATCCTTAAAACATTGCACATAAGTTAAGAAATATATCTTTCATCCATCAATCCATTTTTTCTAGATCCTCTTAACTCATTTTTCCATCTGTCATGGTTCATTTTGAAATAGCACAACATCAAGTAAATAATGACATGGCATCAGTGTCATGCAGGGGAAATCTGGCTAGAACTGGGCAGGCTGTGCAGTGCTGTACCATATTCTAGAATCTGAAGCTCTCTTTACAGTCCAAATACTCACTCTTATCAGTGCTCAGATATATTTAGGACCTGAAATCCTGACTCAAGTTAGTCACATACACACAAGACCTGGTAAATAACAAAATTTCAAATTATTAATTACCAATGATGAAACAAGTGACACAGGAAATAAATATATAAATAAATGCTATATTAATTCATTACCCCCAAAGTCCCTGTATTCTGTACATTCTTTCTCCAGTAGTTCACCAAACGTTGGAAGTTAAATCATATTAGGTTTTTTTTTTTGAGTTGTTAATCAAATGAAAGGTGCTAGATGAATCAATATTAAGTGACAGGAGTTCATTATAACTTAATATATCCTTGCAAATGGAAGCAGAAATTCTCAAAGTCTAAAGACTAAGATTCTCTTTTTCTTTGTTGTTCAGTCACTCAGTCATGTCTGACTCTTTGCGACCCCATGGACTGCAGCAAGCCAGGCTTCCTTGACCTTCACTATCTCCCAGAGTTTGTTCAGACTCATGTCCATTGAGTCACTGAAGCCATTCAACCATCCAGGTTGGACCAGTGTTAGCCCCTATGGCTCACCATTTTATACAGTTATAGTTTTCATATGCATGCTCATATCCATAAGTGTTGCTCTTAAGGTTGAAGATCAGTAGTTAAAAAGAGTGGGAGTCACTCACTATAACACATATTTCTTTGCTACTATACATCTTTCCTGTTGCCATCAGCATTATCAGTCAGTGTCTGGTTAGGGAAATATAAATCACCATAGTGTCAATGAAAACTTAATCAGTTGATCTAAGAAAGAATTGAAAAATTTTATTCAAGCCAAATTTGAGGATTATAACCTAGGAAGAGCATCCCAGAAAGTTCTGAGCTCTGTTCCACCCATTAAAAGTCAAGGCAAAGTTATCAGCTTTTTGAGATATAGGGCCATACATTAAATGAGATATCATTGACAGTTTACACAACCCAGATCTAAGTGTTATCATGGTATCATGGTGGGTCATGTGACTTACAAGATTCAGAAGAAACGTGGTCATTTAATAAGTTGTTAATGCTGGGAGAATGTTACTCTTTATGGTTGAGCAGGAATTTCTGCCAATGGGGGAGATCTGGCTAATGCATAATGCAGATACACAAAGTACAGTGAGGGGAGAGAGGAGGCCAAAAGGCAGAGAAAAATTTTGTGCTTAAATCTTTCTTGTCTTGCCCTAAAATATGAAGTTTATTTCACAATAGCTTACTCAAACAACAGAAATTCAATTTAGAGACTTGACACCAAGTGTTAAAAGAACTGAAAACCACAATGGGCTCTAGGTAACACCATTTTTCCATTTGCTTCTCCAGTGTGTTAGTCACTCAGTTGTGTCTGACTCTTTGTGACCCCATAGATTGTAACCCACCAGGTTCCTTTGTCCATGGAATTTTCCAGGCAACAATATCAGAGTGGGTTGCCATTCCATCTCCAGGGTATCGTCCTGACACAGGGATCGAACCCAGGTCTCCTGCATTGCAAGCAGATTTTTTTACCTCTGAGCCACCAGGGGAGCCTAGGGATAAATTGGTTATTTTAACCTTGGATTATTAGTGTGGGATGGAGGAATGCATTTTTACAGTTGAAATGTCTCTGCTGATTTTTCTTTTTGCATATATATCCAGTCATTAAAATATATTTTGTAGTATGACAGCCACCTATTATCAAGGTATGAACTGAAATGCTTTCCAATTAAAATCAATTTGAAAATGACTATCAATTTCCAAAAGTACTATCCATTGTCTAGCTGCTAAGTTGGTAGATAAAGGTTTGGGAATATAATATTAGCTATAAAAAGGATCCTTTATCACATAAAAGAAAAACTCACATAACCTTTGGTCTCTATGACTTCATTACATGAAGATCATTTATTGGAAGATGGACCTTTTACCATGGATAGCAAAGCTCATCAACTGAGCAATAGGCTTGAAAATTCTCGTAGGTTACCATTAAGCTTTTATTTTGGCTAAATACTGACAACCCACCCAAGTTTTCTTGTCTGGAAAATCCCATGGTCAGAAGAGCCTGGTGGGCTCAAGTTTATGGATTCTCAAAGAGTCAGACAAGACTGAGCAACTGAGCACACAAATACTTTACTAAGTGACATTACCAATTATTTTTCAGTTCAATTCAGTTCAGTCACTCAATTATGTCCGATTCTTTGTGAATCCATGAACTGCAGCACGCCAGGCCTCCCTGTCCATCACCAGCTCCCAGAGTTTACTCAAACTCGTGCCCATCGAGTCGATGATGCCATCCAGCCACCTCATCTTCTGTCCTCCCCTTTTCCTCCTTCCCCCAACCCCTCCCAGCATCAAGGTCTTTTCCAATGAGTCAACTCTTCGCGTGAGGTGGCCAAAGTATTGGAGTTTCAGCTTCAGCATCAGTCCTTGCAATGAACACCCAGGACTGATCTCCTTCAGGATGAACTGGTTGGATCTCCTTGCAGTCCAAGGGACTCTCAAGAGTCTTCTCCAACACCATAGTTCAAAAGCATCAATTTTTTGCATCAGTTATTTTTTTTTTAATTTATTTTTTTATTTTTTTTATTTTTCAGTGGGTTTTGTCATACATTGATGTGAATCAGCCATAGAGTTACACGAATTCCCCATCCCGGTCTCCCATCCCACCTCCCTCTCTACCCGATTCCTCTGGATCTTCCCAGCCCAACAGGCCCGAGCACTTGACTCATGCCTCCCACCTGGGCTGGTGGTCTGTTTCACCACAGATAATATACATGCTGTTCTTTCGAAACATCCCACCCTCCCCTTCTCCCACAGAGTTCAAAAGTCTGTTCTGTACTTCTGCGTCTCTTCTTCTGCCCTGCATATAGGGCCATTGTTACCATCTTTCTAAATTCCGTATATATGTGTTAGTATACTGTAATGTTCTTTATCTTTCTGGCTCACCTCACTCTGTATAATGGGCTCCAGTCTCATCCATCTCATTAGAACTGATTCAAATGAATTCTTTTTAACGACTGAGTAATATTCCATGGTGTATATGTACCACAGCTTCCTTATCCATTCATCTGCTGATGGGCATCTAGGTTGCTTCCATGTCCTGGCTATTATAAACAGTGCTGCGATGAACATTGGGGTGCATGTGTCTCTTTCAGATCTGGATTCCTCAGTGTGTATGCCCAGAAGTGGTATTGCTGGGTCATATGGTAGTTCTATTTCCAGTTTTTTAAGAAATCTCCACACTGTTTTCCATAGTGGCTGTACTAGTTTGCATTCCCACCAACAGTGTAAGAGGGTTCCCTTTTCTCCACACCCTCTCCAGCATTTATTGCTTGTAGACTTTTGGATAGCAGCCATCCTGACTGGCGTGTAATGGTACCTCATTGTGGTTTTGATTTGCATTTCTCTGATAATGAGTGATGTGGAGCATCTTTTCATGTGTTTGTTAGCCATCTGTATGTCTTCTTTGGAGAAATGTCTGTTTAGTTCTTTGGCCCACTTTTTGATTGGGTCATTTATTTTTCTGGAATTGAGTTTCAGGAGTTGCTTGTATATTTTTGAGATTAATCCTTTGTCTGTTTCCTCATTTGCTATTATTTTCTCCCAATCTGAGGGCTGTCTTTTCACCTTACTTATAGTTTCCTTTGTTGTGCAAAAACTTTTAAGTTTCATTAGGTCCCATTTGTTTAGTTTTGCTTTCAACACTCATTTATGATTAAAACTCTCCAGAAAGCAGGAATAGAAGGAACATACCTCAACATAATAAAAGCTATATATGACAAACCCACAGCAAGCATCACCCTCAATGGTGAAAAATTGAAAGCATTTCCTCTGAAATCAGGAACAAGACAAGGATGCCCACTCTCACCACTACTATTCAACATAGTGTTGGAAGTTTTGGCCACAGCAATCAGAGCAGAAAAAGACGTAAAAGGAATCCAGATAGGAAAAGAAGAAGTGAAACTCTCGCTGTTTGCAGATGACATGATCCTCTACATAGAAAACCCTAAAGACTCTTCCAGAAAATTACTAGAGCTAATCAATGAATATAGTAAAGTTGCAGGATATAAAATTAACACACAGAAATCCCTTGCATTCCTATATACTAACAATGAAAAAACAGAAAGAGAAATTAAGGAAACAATACCATTCACCATTGCAACAAAAAGAATAAAATACTTAGGAGTATATCTACCTAAAGAAACAAAAGACCTATACACAGAAAACTATAAAACATTGATGAAAGAAATCAAAGAGGACACAAACAGATGGAGAAACATACCGTGTTCATGGATTGGAAGAATCAATATTGTCAAAATGGCTATTCTACCCAAAGCAATCTATAGATTCAATGCAACCCCTATCAAGCTACCAACGGTATTTTTCACAGAACTAGAACAAATAATTTCACAATTTGTATGGAAATACAAAAAACCTCGAATAGCCAAAGTAATCTTGAGAAAGAAGAATGGAACTGGAGGAGTCAACCTGCCTGACTTCAGACTCTACTACAAAGCCACAGTCATCAAGACAGTATGATACTGGCACAAAGACAGAAATATAGATCAATGGAACAGAATAGAAAGCCCAGAGATAAATCCACGAACCTATGGACACCTTATCTTTGACAAAGGAGGCAAGGATATACAATGGAAAAAAGACAATCTCTTTAACAAGTGGTGCCGGGAAAACTGGTCAGCCACTTGTAAAAGAATGAAACTAGAACACTTTCTAACACCATACACAAAAATAAACTCAAAATGGATTAAAGATCTAAATGTAAGACCAGAAACTATAAAACTCCTAGAGGAGAACATAGGCAAAACACTCTCCGACATAAATCACAGCAAGATCTTCTATGACCCACCTCCCAGAATATTGGAAATAAAAGCATCAGTTATTTTTAAAGATTCATTAAGCTAGATAAGGATGTTGGAAAAAAGGCTTTTTAAATCTGAGGTCTATAGTTATTTCTGCCTTTCATTTTCCTACTCACAAATACTCTGAACACAATTAGAAAGTGTCTGAGGAGACAATTTGGTTTCTGATATAGTTTTTTTTTTTCATTTATAGATGACTATGTATAAGATCAAAATAAAGTCTAAAATATTTAGAGCTTTGTCTTTGTTTTGCAAGTAGCCTAATAAATCTTGCAAGGCATGAGTTTGATACCTTACAGTTTAGCAATCTCAAGGCTTAAGGACACCTTATGGCAGGGATTGGAAACTCACGTGCCTAAAGGAGTGAAACAAGTGTACTGAGTTAATAAACCTATGAAGCACAGCTTTGTGTTTTTGTCCATAGGTGCAGATCAGCCAATTGTCCATGAGAAGTCAAAAACCCATATATATATATATATATAATATTATTATATATATTATATTATATATAATATTATATATATTATATATAATTTATATATATATATATATATAATTTTATGGTTTTTAAATGGTAAAAAGTTCTGAAGTATTTTTTAAGCAGTATAATAAATAAAGTATATTTGGTGGTTTGGATTTGGCCCACAGGCCACCATTCACTAACTGTTGATAATGTAGAGGAATAGGGATGCAGTGAGTGAACCAATAGCTCACATCCCCAGGCGCCCTCCCTCAGGGACCATTATTTTGAGCTGGCAATAATCCTCTTTCATTACATGAAACCAACACTCAATACATAGCAGATATTATGCTAGGTATTTTGTGTGCATTGCTTATTTAATACATGATTATTACTCTTTAGTAGTTATTGTCTCTATTTTACATATGAAGAAACTTAAAAGACTATACAATTTGTGCTGTGCAAGTAAGAAAAAATAGCAATAATAAAGTAGCAGAAAAAAGACTCAAGCTGGATTTGACTGATTCCAAAGATTAAATCTTAATGACTCTACCATACTACCTTTTAAGAACCCCAGGTCTTAATACACAAAAGCTTTACAGATCAGGATAAAGGTATTCTGAGCTGGCTGGAAGGAAGGGGAGTGATGACAAAATGGTTGTAAGGATCATGGAAGGAGAGTAAACAGAAGCGTGATTTCAACATCATCACCTATAATCTTTGTTTTCCACTCACCCAACTTTATCAGAGACCAAGAGATTCTATCAGTTACCACTCTCCTTGTATCTTTGACTTCTTTCTCTATAACCTCCATCAACATTCAATGCCTACTCTCTCTTATTAAATGAAGAATGATAGCAACAATAACACCTTTGACTCTTCTCCAGCTACAGCTCTATCTCCTGTCCTTCATAGCCAAACTTGTAGAATTAGCTATTTGTGTTCTTTACCTTCATTTCCTCACCTATTATACATGATTTAACCCATTTACTTGATTTTTGTCCCCATTTTTCCACCAAAATTTTTCAAGCTAAATTTACCAATGACGTTTATATCACTATATTCAATCTAGTTGCTCCAGTTTTGACCTCTAATCATTTAACAGTATTGATAACACTGTCTTCACATGACATTCTCTTCCCTTGACTTCTATTTCCTGAACTTCCTCTTACCTCTTTGTCCTTCTCAGTGCCTTTTGCCAGTTCATCCTCTTCTTTTAGATATGACCCTTAATTGGTAAAGTTATTCAAGACTCTATGTTAGGCTTTGTTTTCTTGCCTTTTGCTCATGGCTATGGTTTGACTGGCTATACTATGTTATCTCCAGATATTCTTTAAAAATTCTGTTATTTTTTGCTTAGCTATAGTATTGCAATAATTTCCATATAAAGTAATGGAGAAACAAAAGCTGTCATTTTTGAATCATCACAATATTCCGTGTACTATTGTGAAGTATTTCATTAATTTAAAGAATTCTCAAAATAGCCTGAAAGGAAGAGATAAAGCTATTTGCCCACCATCTCTGATAGTAACTGGTAAAGCAATAATATCAACTTGGATAGTCAGACTCCAAATCCTGTGCTGTGAAGCACTGTGCTATACTACTACCAGTTTCTCTTTCATTATGAAATCTATAGGATCAATGGGAAAGTCTATCTATATTCAAATATTTATTATTAAATTGTTTCAGTATTTGAGCTTATTATAAATTAAATTTGCTTTATAGTAGATGCTCATAGTAACTAATACAAATCAAGTAAAGAAATGCTGAATGGTCACACTATTTCTAGACAAATAAATTAATCTTCAGTTTTACATATAATTATTATTATTGTAAAAGAACACAACAGATTTCTATATAATAATTGTGTATCCTGCTACCTTGCTGAATTCATTTATTCTAATAGTTTTTGTTTGGAGACTAGGGTTTTCTCTGTAAAGTATCATATCATTTGAAAATAGTGATGGTTTTACCTCTTCCATTCCAAAACAATCTACTGATTTAGAGTAATATACCAAAATACCCATGACACTTTTCACAAAGCTAGAACAAATAATCCCCAAATTTATATGGAACCACAATAGAACCAGAATTGCCAAAAAATCCTGAGGAAAAATAACAAAAGCTGGAGGTATCACTCTTCCAGACTTCAGACTATACCACAAAGCTACAGTAATCAAAAGAGCATGGTATTGGCACAACAACAGACATATAGATGAATGGAACAGAATGGAAAGCCCAGAAATAAGCCCATGCACCACAAGTCAACCTATGACAATGGAGTCAAGAACATGCAATGGAGAAAAGACAGTCTTTTCAATAAGTGGTGTTGAGAATGTTGGACAGCTACATGTAAAACAAAGAGATTAGATCATTCCCTTGCAACATATACATAAACATACTCTAAATAGTATAAAGATCTAAATATAAGACCTGAAAATACAAAAATCCTAGCAGAGAACACAGGTAGAACACTCTTTGACATATATCATAGGAGTATTTTCTTGTAGCAGTCTAAGACAAATAAAAACAAAAGTAAACAAATGGGACCTAATTAAAGTTAAAAGCTTTTGTTCAACAAAGGAAATCACAAAAAATGAAAAAGCAACCTACAGAATGGGAGAAAATATTTGCAAATTAAGCACCTGACAAGGGCTTTAATCTTCACAATAGACAAATGTCTCCTGCAGCTTAATATAAAAAACCCACTCAAAAAATGGGAAGATCTAAATAGATATTTCTCCAAAGAAAACATGGTGGTTTAGTCACTTAGTTATGTCCAACTTTTGTGACCCCATGGAACCCTGCTAGGCTTCTCTGTCCATGGGATTCTCCAGGCAAGAATACTGGAGTGGATTGCCAAAGAAACCACAGATGGCCAAAAAGTATATAAAAATAAGCTCAACATAGATAACTATTAGAGAAGTGCAAATCAAAACTATAATGAGATATTACTTCACACCAGACAGAATGGTCATCATCAAGAAGTCTACAAACAATAAATGCTACAATGGCTGTGGAGAAAAGGGAACCCTCCAAAACTGTTGGTGGAAATGTAAATTGGTACAACCACAATGGAGAACAGTATGAAGGTTCCTTAAAAAACTAAAGATAGAGTCATTATATGATCCAGCAATCCCATTTCTGGATGCATATCTGTAGAAAACTCTAATTCAAAAATATACACGGACTCAAATGTTCATTGGAGCACTGTTTGCAATAGCCAAGACATGGAAACAGCTTAAATGTCCATCAACAGAGGAATGGCTAGAGAAGACATAGTATATCTATACAATGGAATATTACTCAGTCATAAAAATGAATGAAATAATGCCATTTGCAGCAATATGGAAAGACCTAGAGATTATTATACTAAGTGAAACAAGACAGAAATAAATATCATATGATATCATTTATACATAAAATCTTAAAAATGACACAAATGAACTTATTTACAGAGTAGAAACAGACTTACAGACTTTGAAAACAAATTTATGGTTACCAAAGGGGAAAAGGACATAAATTAAGAGTTTGGGATTAACATAGATATACTGAAAGTGAAAGTGAAAGTTGCTCAGCTGTTTCTGACTCTTTGGGACCACATACATAGACTGTAGCCCACCAAGCTTCTCTGTCCGTGGAACTCCCCAGACAAGATTACTAGAGTGGGTTGCCATTCCCTTCTCCAGGGTATCTTCTCGACCCAGGGATTGAACCCGTGTCTCCTGCATTGAGAGCAGATTCTTCACCATCTGAGCCAACTGGGAATCCCATATATACATTACTTATATAAAATAGATAATCAGCAAGGACCTATTGTACAGCACAAGGAAGTCTATTCCATATTCTATAATAAGCTCTATGGGAAAAGAATCTAAAAGATAATGGATATATGTATAACTGTATCACTTTGCTATACTTCTGAAAACAGCATAAAGTTGTAAATCAACTATAGTCTAATATAAAATAAAAATTGAACTAGAGAAAGAACAAATTAGGCTCAAAACAAATAGAAGGAAATAAATAAATAGTAGAGCAGAAATAAATGAAATCAAGAGCAAAAAACAATAGAAAAATCCACAAATCAAAGAGATGGTTTAAAAATAAAAAGTAGTAGGCAAGCCATTAGCTATGTTAATTAAAAATCTCAGAAGACCCCAACAAATAACATCAGAAATGAAGGAAGAAGCGTTACAATTGATGTCAAAGAAATGAAAAAGATCATAACATACTACTACAAACAATTACACACCTATAAATCAGATAACCTAGAATAAATCGATAAGTTCCTAACAGTATACACCTTACCGAGATAAAACCATGAACAAATAGAAAATCTGAACAGATCTGTAACTAGTAAGGAGATTGATTCAGTACTCAAAAACCACCCAGGAGAGAAAAGCCCAGAACCAGATGGCTTTACTTGTGAATTCTACCAAACATTTAAACAATTAACACCAAACCTTTTCAAAAATTTCCCAAAACTTTACAAAAAATAAATGCTGGAGAGGGTGTGGAGAAAAGGGAACCCTTTTACACTGTTGGTGGGAATGCAAACTAGTACAGCTACTGTGGAGAACTTAAAAAACTGGAAATAGAACTGCCATATGACCTAGCAATCCCACTGCTGGGCATACACACCAAGGAAATCAGAACTGAAAGAGACAAATGTACCCCAATGTTCATCGCAGCACTGTTTATAATAGCCAAGACATGGAAGCAACCTAGATGCCCATCAGCAAACAAATGGATAAGAAAGCTGTGGTACATATACACAATGAAATATTACTCAGCCATTAAAAAGAATACATCTGAATGAGTTCTAATTAGGTGGATGAAACTGGACCCTATTATACAGAGTGAAGTAAGTCAGAAAGAAAAACACCAATATAGTATACTAACACATATATATGGAATTTAGAAAGATGGTCAGGATAACCGTATATGTGAGACAGCAAAAGAGACACAGATGTGTGGAACAGTCTTTTGAACTCTGTGGGATAAGGCGAGGGTGGGATGATCTGAGAGAATAGCATTGAAATATGTATATTACGTTATGTGAAATAGATCACCAGTCCAGGTTTGATGCATGAGACAGGGTGCTCAGGGCTGGTGCACTGGGATGTCCCAGCGGAATATGGTGGGGAGACAAGTGGGAGGGGGGTTCAGGATAGGGAATACATGTACACTCATGGCTGATTCATGTCAATGTATGGCAAAAACCACTACAATGCTGTAAAGTAATTAGCATCCAATTAAAATAAATAAATTAAAAATATTAAAGAGGAGAGAATGATCCAAAACTCATACTATGAGGAGGAATTACCTTAATATCAAACCAAAACAATGTTAAGTACAAAAAAACTGCAGGACAATATTGTTAATGAGCATGCATACAAAAATATTCAAAAATGCTACCTAAACAAATTCAGCAGCATATTACAAGGGTTATACATGATAATAATGTGGGATTTATAACTGAGATGTACAATGGCTTGAAACTTAACATTAAAAATATAAGATCATGGCATCCAGTCCCATTACTTCATGATAAATACATGGGGGAAAAATGGAAACATTGACAGATATTATTTTCCTGGGCTCCATAATCACTGTGAATGGTCACTACAACCATGAAATTAAAAGCCACTTGCTCCTTGGAAGGAAATCTATACCATCACTGATTCAATAGACATGAATTTGAGCAAACTCTGGGAGATAGTGGGGGAGAGAGGAGCCTGGCATGCTGCAGTCCATGGGGTCGCAAAAAATAGGCTATTACTAAGTGACTGAAGAAGAAAAAAAATGGCACAATGTAAGAAAATCAACTATTGTGACACATCACATTAAGAGAATAAATGAGATTACTACATAATCATTTCAATAGATGTATTTTTATCATTTTCTTCCAGTTTTATTGTGATATAATTTACATGTAGCACCGTAAAAGTTTTTTTTTTTTAAGTGATAAGCATATTTTATTTTTTTGGTATATTTTTATTTTATTTTATTTTTTTCAGTGGGTTTTGTCATACATTGATATGAATCAGCCATAGAGTTACACGTATTCGCCATCCCGATCCCCCTTCCCACCTCCCTCTCCACCCGACTCCTCTGGGTCTTCCCAGTGCACCAGGCCCGAGCACTTGTCTCATGCATCCCACCTGGGCTGGTGATCTGTTTCACCCTAGATAATATACATGCTGTTCTTTTGAAACACCCCACCCTCACCTTCTCCCACAGAGTTCAAAAGTCTGTTCTGTACTTCTGGGTCTCTTTTTCTGTTTTGCATATAGGGTTATCGTTACCATCTTTCTAAATTCCATATATATGTGTTAGTATGCTGTAATGTTCTTTATCTTTCTGGCTTACTTCACTCTGTATAATGGGCTCCAGTTTCATCCATCTCATTAGAACTGATTCAAATGAATTCTTGTAGCACCGTAAAAGTTTAAAATGTATAGCTCGATGATTTGACTTAAGATGTCATTAAACAATTACCACAAGAAGTTTAGTGAGCATCTATTATCTCATAAACATGCAAAATTTAAAAAAACAGAAAAAAAATTTCCTTGTGATGCCACCTCAGTACTTGCTCTCTTAATAACTTTCATTTATAACATCAGTCAGTTCACTCACTCAGTTGTGTGTAACTCTTTGCAATGACCCCATGGACTGCAGGCAGAGAAGGCAATGGCAACCCACTCCAGTACTGTTGCCTGGAAAATCCCATGGATGGAGGAGCCTGGTAGGCTGCAGTCCATGGAGTCGCGAAGAGTCGGACACGACTGAGCGACTTCACTTTCACTTTTCACTTTCACTCATTGGAGAAGGAAACGGCAACCCACTCCAGTGTTCTGGTCTGGAGAATCAGGGATGGCAGAGCCTGGTGGGCTGACGTCTATGGGGTCGCACAGAGACGGACACGACTGAAGCGACTTAGCAGCAGCAGCAGCATGGACTGCAGGACACCAGGCTTCCCTATCCATTACCAACTAATGGTACTTGCTCAAACTCATGTCCATCGAGTTGGTGATACCATCCAACCATCTCATTCTCTGTTGTCCCCCTCTCCTCCTGCCTTCAATCTTTCCCAACATTAGGGGCTTTACCAGTGAGCCAGTTCTTCACCTCAGATGGCCAAAGTATTGGAGTGTAAGCTTCAGCACCAGTCCTTCCAATGAATATTCAGGACTGATTTCTTTAGGATTAATGGGTTTGCTCTCCTTGCAGTCCAAAGGACTCGCAAGAGTCTTCTCCAACACCACAGTTCAAAATTATCAGTTCTTCAGTGCTCAGCATTCTTTATGATCCAAGTTTCACTTCCATACATGACTATGGTAAAAACCACAGCTTTGATTATATGGACCTTTGTCAGCAAAGTGATGTCTCTGCTTTTTAATATGCTGTCTAAGTTTGTCATAGATTTTCTTCCAAGGAACAAGTATCTTTTAATTTCATGGTTGCAGTCACTGTCCACAATGATTCTGAAGCCCAAGAAAAAATCTGTCACTGTTTCCACTTTTTCCCCATCTATTTGCCAAGAAGTGATGGGACCAGTTGCCATGATCTTAGTTCCTTCAATATTGAGTTTAAGCCAGCTTTTTCACTCTCCTCTTTCACTTTTCATCAAGAGGCTCTTTAGTTCCTCTTCACTTCCTGCCATAGAGTGGTATCATCTGCATATCTGAGGTTGATATTTCTCCCTAGATTCAAGATTCAATCTAGATTCAAGCTTGGGATTCATCTAGCCTGGCACTTTGAATGATGTACTCTGCATGTAAGTTAGATAAATAGGGTGATAACATACAACCTTGTCATAACTTTCTGAATTTTGAACCAGTTGTTTGTTTCATGTAAGATTCTGGATCTGCATGCAGGTTTCTCAAGAGACAGGTAAGGTGTTCTGGTATTCCCATCTCTTTAAGAGTTTTCCACAGTTTGCTGTGATCCACATGGTCAAAGGCTTTAGCATAGTCAATAAAGCAAAGAAGATGTTTTTCTGGGACTCTCTTGCTTTTTCTATGATCCTATGGATGTTGGCAATTTGATCTCTGTTTCGTCTGCCTTTTCTAAATCCAACTTGAGCATCTGGAATTTCTTGGTTCATGTACTGTTGAAGCTGCACTTGGACAATTTTGAGCATTACTTTGCTAGTGTGAGATGAGTCCAACTGTGGGGTAGTTTGAACTTTTTTTGCATTTATAACATAAAACAGTGTAAACTATATTTATCATGTTTTACATTACCTCCCTAGTACTTATTTAGCTTTACCTGAAAGTTTGTATACTTTGACTGCCTTCAATTGCTGTCCCCCAACCCCACATCTCTGGTAACCACAAATCTGATCCCTTTTCTTATCAGTTTGTTTGCTTGTTTTTGAAGTTAAATTGACCTACAACACTATGTTATTTCCTGTTATAAAATACAATTATTTGCTATTGCTATGCATTTCAAAATGATCACCACCATACAACTAGTCAACATCTATCACCATACAATGATATTGCATTATTTTTGACTATAATCCCTAGACTATACAGTTCATACATGTAACTCATTTGATTTGCATCTGGAAGTTTGCCACTCTTAGTTTATCTCACCTATTACTCTCCTCACCCCCTCCCTCCCCTCTGGAAATCACCTGTTCTTTGTATCTATTATTCTGTGTTTTGTTACTTGTTCATTTGTTTGTTTGTTTGTTTTTGACTCTACATATAAGTGAAATTGTATTGTATTTGTCTTCTTCTGTTTGACTTATTTCATTTAGTGCAATATCCCTGTAGTTCTTTGCCCCTTTGCAGCATGTTGCCACAAAGGAGAAAAGTTCTTTTTGTAAGGCTAATATTCCATTCATATACATATCACAATTTCTTTATCCATTCCTCTATTGATGAGCACTTAGGTTGTTTCCATACCTTGGCTATTGTAAATAATACTTCAATGAACACTAGAGGTGCATGTATCTTTTCTGACACGTATTTTCATTTCCTTCATATGCTAACCCAGGAAAAGGATCAGTCTGGTAGTTCTATTTTATTTTTTAACTTTTTGAGGAATCCTCATACAGCTACACCAACAGTCAATCAGTCAGTTCAGCCACTCAGTCATGTCCAACTCTTTGTGACTTCATGAACCACAGCACACTAGGCCTCCCTGTCCATCACCAACTCCCGGAGTCCACCCAAACTCATGTCCATTAAGTCAGTGATGCCATCCAACCATCTCATTCTCTGTCGTCCCCTTCTCCTCCTGCCCTCGGTCTTTCGCAGCATCAGGGTCTTTTCGAATGAGTCAACTCTTTGCATCAGGCGGCCAAAATATTGGAGTTTCAACTTCATCAGTCCTTCCAATGAACACCCAAGACTGATCTCCTTAAGGATGGACTGATTGGGTCTCCTTGCAGTCCAAGGGACTCTCAAGAGTCTTCTCCACACTTCAAAAGTATCAATTCTTTGGTGCTCAGCTTTCTTTATAGTCCAACTCTCACATCCATACATGACAACTGGAAAAACCATACCCTTGACTAGATGGACCTTTGTTGGCAAATTAATGTCTCTGCTTTTTAATATGCTGTCTAGGTTGGTCATAATTTTCCTTCCAAGGAGTAAGCGTCTTTTATTTTCATGGCTGCAATCACCATCTGCGGTAATTTTGGAGCCCAGAAAAATAAAGTCAGTCACTGTTTCCACTGTTTCCCTATCTATTTGCCATGAAGTGATGGGACTGGATGCCATGATCTTAGTTTTCTGAATATGGAGCTTTAAGCCAACTTTTTCACGCTCCTCTTTGTTGTAGACCAACAGTATCTACATCAATTTATATTCCCACCAACAGTACACATGTTCCTTTTTCTTCACATCCTTGCAAACGTTTATCTTTTTTTTCCAATAAAAAAGATAATTTATTTTTTTAATTTTTTAAAAAAATTATTGAAATATAGTTGATTTACAATGTTGTGTTAATTTCTGCTGTACAGCATAGTGGCTAAGTTATGCATACATACACACATGCACACACACACACACACACACACACACACACACACATATATATATATATATATATATATATATTCTTTTCCATTATGGTTTATCACAGAATATTGAATATAGCTTCCTGTGCTATACAGGAGGGCTTTATTTATCCATTCTGTACATAGTCGTTTGCATATGCTAATCCCCAACTCCTAAAACTTCTCACCCAGCCCCTTACCCTTTATTTTTTTAATTTTTAAATTTTTTTCCATTTATTTTTATTAGTCTTTTTGATGTGAGTCTTTTCATTTTCTTGTCTCTTGTAGGCAGTGGGTGTGTGTATATATATATGCATAAATATATATATATTTATATATATATACATAAATAAATTATGAAGCTACAATAATTTAATACATTACTGACATGAAGACAGACAGATAGACCAATGGAACAGAATAGACTCCAGAAATAAGCCCATGCATACACAGCCAACTGATATTTAGCAAGAGAGCCAAGAAAATACAAGATATATATATATATATATATATATATATATATATATATATATACACATAATTTTTGTATCCATTCAACCATTCTATGTCTTTTGATTAGAGGATTTAGCCCATCTACATTTACAATTATTATTTATACACCCGTATTTTGGCCATTTTGTTAATAATTTTGGTGTTGTTTTTGCAGTTCTTTTTGTTCCCTGAGCTTGGAGAAGTGGCCTTATGCAGGAGATGTACTATATTCCTAACCGTGTACTCCCTTCTGGTCACCAGAGCTATGCTCTCAGTGTACCACTTATTTGTGCTGCATGGGCTCTTCTTTTCTGGTAGGCTGACTACTGTGGTCAGTCTATTAGGTATTTCTGGTCCCTGGTCCTGATTTGTGTAGAGACTGTTAACTATTGGTGAGCAGGGACAGGGTCTCAGGGTAGCTGGTTGTTGGTCTGGAGTCCTAGATATAGTGTATGCCTCCTGCTGGGAGTAGCTGGTTCCTGACACAGCTGGTTACAGCGCCTGGGGTATCCCAAAGCTGCTGTCATCCCATTGGCGCTTGGGGCTGTGGCCCAGGGATCTCTGGGCTAGTGTCTAGCACCAGCTCACTGGTGGGTGGGAGCTGGTTTCTGCAGAAGTTTTGGATTCTGGGTGTCCTAAGGCAGATGGTGGGTGGGGCTGTGTTGCTGCCCAGTTTGCTGATTGGCCTGAGGTTTTCCAGTGATGGTGCTGGGAAAGTCAGATTCTTTTGCTAAAAAACTGGAGGGATGGTTTCAAAATAGAGTTTGTTACCACCAGTATCCCATGGTAGAACTAGCTCCCCAGAATGGTTACCACAAGTGTCTATGTCACCAGTGTCTAACTCACCAGGGTGAGTTCTGGTTGACTGTTGCCTCCTTGGGAGACTCTCAAAGAGACCCAGAGCCCTTTCAAATTACTGCTATGTTCTAAGTCAGAGTATGTGAGATTTTGTGTGCACTCTATTAGAATGGAGTTTCTATTTGCTACAGTTCCCTGACTCTCTTGAAAGGAAGCCCCACTATCCTTCAAGCCAAGGCATTTTGAAGGTTCATCTTCCAGGTTCAGGCCCCCCAAGCTGGGGACTCCACTCTAGGGTTTGGACCCTTCACTCCTTGTGGAGACCTCTGCAATTATAACTATTCTTCCACTTGTGGGTCACCCACCCAGTGGTTTGCGTCTGGACCCTACCTTGACTCTGCTCCTCCTACCCATCTCATTGTGGTTCCTTCTTTATGTATTTAGTTGTAGATATTCGTTGCCAATATTCAGGTCTTTCCCATCAATACAGCAAGTCCCCTACATATGAACAAGGTCCATTCCAAGAGCACCCTTGTAAGTCCAATTTGTTCCTAAGTCCAGCAAATTTAGCTTATGTATCCAACTAACACAACTGGCTATATAACACTGTTCTATAATAGGTCTATAATACTTTTCACACAAATAATACATAAAAAAAGAACACAAAAGATAAAGTATGTTTAATCTTACAGTACAGCATTACATTACAGCTGCTCACATGTGGGGTTGGCATCAAGTGGACAGGCAAGAAGAGTTACTTACTGGAGAAGGGAGAAGAAATGAGAGATGTTAGATCATTGTCAGAAACAGGACCTGAGTGGCAAACTGCAATTTAACTCACACCTGATGCTGATGGAATGTGTGTCCTTATCTTTGAAAGCTTGAAGCTTAAAGGTTCAAGTGTAGGAGACTTACTATAGTGATTTGTAAATAGTTGCAATTTTTGTGTGCCTGTAGGAGGAGGTGAGCTACTCTTATTCCACCATCTTGGCCATTCCTTAGCATCTCAATAGATTTTTTTAATTGACAAAATTCAACATCTATTCATTATAAAATATCTCAAGTAGTAACAGAAAGAAATTAATTCAATATACTAAAGGCCATATACAAAAATATCAGAGTTAACATCATTCTCAAAGGTCAAAACCTGAACGTTTTCCCCTTAACATCAGGAAAAAGACAAGGGTGCCCACTCTAATCACTTCTATTGAATATAGTCTTAGCCAAAGAAATTAGAAGTCTTAGCCAAGAAAGGAAGAAGTATAATTACCTGGTTTTAGATGACCTGATATTTTATGTAGAAAATCCTAACAACTCAAAATAATATGCTAGAAATAATTTTAAAATTCAGAAAAATTGAAGAATATAAAATCAACATTTAAAGATCAGTTGTGCTACTGTACACTAACAAGTAACTATCTAAAAAGGAAATAAGAAAAAATAATACCATTGGCAATAACATCAAAAAGAGTAAAACATTTAGAACTAAATAACCATAGAGGTGAGAAAATTGTGTAGTGAAAATTATAAAATGCTGGTAAAAAATTAAAGATAAAAAATATATAGAAATACACCTATGTTCATGGATTGGAAATCTTAACATTGTTGAAATGTCCATACTACATAAAGCCATGTACATTTTCAATGTATCTGTATCATCACCCCAATAGCATTTTTACAGAAATAGAAAAAAAAATAAAATTCATATAGAAGCATAAAGGATCCTGAATAGCTAAAACAATCTTGAGAAAGAAGAGCAAAGTTTGAAGCATCTTACCTTCTGATTTTGAAATAAATTATGAAGCTACAATAATTTAATACATTACTGACATGAAGACAGACAGATAGACCAATGGAACAGAATAGACTCCAGAAATAAGCCCATGCATACACAGCCAACTGATATTTAGCAAGAGAGCCAAGAAAATACAAGAAGAAACAACAGTCTCTTCAACAAATGGTGCTAAGAAAACTGGATATCCACATGCGAAAGAATGGATTTAAAACTTTATCCTACAGCATATAGAGATCAAATAAAAATGAATTAAGGACTTAAAATAAGACCTGAAGCTATAAAACTCCTAGAGAAAAAATTGGAGAAAACTTATTGAAGTTGGTCTCTCAATGATTCTTGAATACAACATCAAAAGCATGAGAAACAAAAGCAAAGATAAACATTAATAATATTTCAAATTAAAACAGTTCCCTACAGTAAAGGAAATTAACAGTTTGTAATGGAAATCTACAGTATGGCACAAAATATTTGCAAATCATATATATCTTATAATGAGTTGATACCCAAAATATATGAAGAATTCATATAAAGTCAATAGCAACAACAACAAAAATAAAACCAAGAACAATTCAACATCTATTCGTTATAAAATATCTCAAGTAGTAACAGAAGGAAATTACTTTGATATACTATACTCAAAACATTGAAATACTTTGGTATAAATCTAACAAAATATATACAAGATCGACATGAGAAAAATTATAAAACAAATGAAAGAATTTAAAGATCTAAGTAAATAGAGAGATATTCCATGTTCATGGAGAGAAAGGCTCAATATTGCTAAGATTCCAGTTCTTTCCAAATTGATTCCTAGATTCAACACAATGCAATCAGTCTCATTAAATTATTTTGTGGATTTGCATATTGACGAATTGACTCTGAAGTTTTTATAGAAGGCAAAAGACCCTGATTACCAACACAGTGTTGAAGGAGAATAATCAAAGAGTGCTATGGTCTGAAATATTTGTCTCCTCAAAATTCACATGTTGAAATCCTAATTCCAAATATGATGGCATTAGACAGTGGGGCCTTTGGGAAATGATTAGATCATGAGGGCGGAGTCCTAATGAATAAAGTCAATGCTGTTATAAAAGAGATTTCATAGAGCTCCATAGCCCCTTCCACCATGCTATGAGGAAATGAAAAATCTATAACCTGGAGTGCGTGCTCACTACAATCTGATTATGCTGGGGCCTTGATCTTGAACTTCTAGTCTCTGGAACGGTGAGAAATAAAAGTTTCTTGTTTATAAACTACCCAGTCTATAGTATTCTGTTACAGCATCCCAAACAGACTAAGAGATAAGGCTAACACTACTTAACTTCAAGACATTAAAAGCTACAATAATGAAGACAGTGTGGTGGTGGTGGTGGTGGTGTGTGTGTGTATTCAGTCAGTCGGTCGTGTCTGACTCTATGGGACACCATTGTATTGGTGGAAGAGTAGACAAATAGATCAGTGCAACAGAAAGACACACACACACAAGCCTACATATACACTGAAATGTGGCCAACTGATCTTTGACAAATGAGCAAGTCAGTTCAGTGGATAAAGGATAGTCTTTTAAAATAAATGATGTCAGAACACCTGGGAATACTTAGGTAAAAAAAAAAAAAGTATCTAGACACAGACCTTACACATTCCATGAAAATTAACTCAAATTGTATCATAACTATAAAATGAAAAACTAGAAAATAGCACAGGAGAAAACCTAGATTCCCTTGGGTTTGGTGATGACTTTTCAGATATGACACAATACCATGAACGAAAATATTGGATAAATCGAATTCTACCCTATAAAAGACACCATTAAGAAAATAAAAATACAAGCCACAGACTGGAAGACAATATTGGAAGGCCAAATAAATATCTGATAAAGACCTTGTATCCAAAATATACAAAGAATTCTTAAAATTCAACAGTAAGAAAACTCAGTCCTTAAAACGGGCAAATAATCTGAAGATATATATATATGTATCACATCATAGATCTGCAGATGGTAAATAATATAGAAAAACGCTCAACATTTTGTTTCTTCAGGGAATTGCAAATTACAATAGCAATGAGATCCCACTACATACCTATTATAATGAGTAAAATCCAAAATTCTAACAATACCAAATACTGGCAAGGCTGTGATGTCACAGGAACTTATTCATAGCTTGTAAGAGTACAAAATCATACAAGCCACTTAGGAAACAATTTGGCAGTTTCTTGCAATATCAAATATACTCTTACCATATGATCCAGCAGTCACTCTCCTTGGTATGCACTCACTCAACAAGCTGAAAACATGACCACAGAAAAATCTCTACACAGATGTCTATAGAAGCTTTATTAAAAATTCCCCAAACTTGTAAACAAAGATGCCCTTCAACAGATGAATTGATAAGCAATTTGTGCTATAGTCACAATAAAAAGAAATGAGCTATCGAGCCACAAAAAAAAAAAAAAAAAAAAAAAAAAAACAAAACCATGGGGTAAACCTGAATGCATATTGTTGAATGAAAGAAGTGAATCTGAAAGTTTTCATATTGCATGATTCCAACCATATGGCATTTTGGAAAGGCAAAACTATGAATACGGTAGAAAGAGCCATGGTTGTCAGGGGTTTGTTGAAAAGGGAGGAATGAATAGATGGGGCACTGGAGATCTTTAAGGAAGTGAAAATATTCTGTATGATACTATAAAGGTGGATATCATGACATCATACTTTTGTTGAAACCGACTCAATGTACAAGAAAGAGTGAACCTTAATGTAAACTATGAACTTTAGTAATACTATATCAGTATTGGTTCATCAGTTGTAATAAACGTAGCACATGAATGAGAGATGTTAATAATAAAGAAAACTTGGGGGGGGGACAGATGGAGTAGCATACAAGTACTCTTTGTAGATTATGCTCATTTTTTAGTAAGCTTAAAGCTCCTCTAAAAAATAAATTATCTATCAATCTATCTGTGGGCTTCCCCAGGGGCTCAATGGTAAAGAATCTGCCTGTCAATGCAAGAGATGCAGGAGGCCTGGGTTTGATCCTTGGGTAGGGAAGTTCCCCTGGAGGATGGGATGGCAACCCACTCGAGTAGTCTTATCTGGAGAATCCCATGGACAGAGAAGCCTGGCAGGATACAATCTATGGGGTCACAAAAAGTCAGACACAACTGAAGCAACTGAGCATGAATGCATATATACATATGTGTGTGTGTGTGTGTGTGTGTGTGTGTATATATATATATATATATATATATATATATATAGAGAGAGAGAGAGAGAGAGAGAGAGAGAGAATTTTTGGCTTCTTTAGATGATTAGCTATGATTTATCCAAAAATTTAGAGAGCGTTTTTTTTCTTATTTCTTCTGGTTTTAAGACCATAAACCACTTTAATGAACATGTTTTTATACATCATTGGTTTCTTGGTTTAGTTATTTATAGTCTTCTATAGGCCTATATGACAAATTTGGCAATCTTGAAATCCAAGCAAAAGCTTTATAATATTTTGCCCTGTGTTTATTTGCTCTGTTTGCATATTATAAATGTGGCTATACTACTGTTCTTTCGACGTTTAGCTTTGTATTTCATGTCATTCAATATCAACTACAATGATCAAAAAGGAAAATAATCAGTATATCTGTTCAATTTTCCTTTCTCAATGCATTCATTTTGTCTCAGATAATCATTAGTCAATGTTTAAAGCCCTTACAGGATTCACTTGATTATGATTCATGTTTTTCCTTTCAATTAACAAGACTATGAAAAAAAAAAACAAGACTATGATGAAAAATGACATGCTTTGGACTATGGCATTGAATTTGAAAGGCTTTGTTTCTATTCTTGGTTTTTCTGCAAATGATCTTAGTAACCTTGAACAAGAAACTTTTATTCTGTTTCTAACCTTCTGGGAAATATAAATGCCATGTAACTGGTAATTAGTGTCTGCTTCATAGCTTTTCTATCTATAATGCTTCTCAAAATAAAGCCTGTAGAAATATGAATAGTCTTAAGTAACTTGTAATCTTGCTGTAGTCAGTTTTATTGTGTTTTGTGCAGTATAGATAGGTCTTTATATTATCCTAACTATATGCTAGTGTCTCATCTATCTATTTTTTCCCTGCTGCTTTCCAAAATCAATTTGAGGTGTGGTGTTAATCTTATGAGGCTGACAGGGACTGTTGTGAGTTTATCTCACTTTGATCAGACTCCAGAGGAGATCATTGTGCACTTTCACAGAAGATATTATTGTTTGTGCTTAAATTTTTTTTAAAAGATTTGTTATCCTAGGATTAACTCAATAAGGAAAGGAGAAATGTACTTTTTAAAACACGATTGCCCCACATGCTCTAGAGCATGAGTCAAACTCATACCTATAGAGATCATCAAAGTTTCAGTTATCCAGATATGTAACAATTTTGAGTGGTAGAACTGTGACAAATTGAGCCACAAGCCCCATGTAATGGTGGTAGACCTTTATAATTTTAAATTATAAATTTAAGGTAGACCTTTAAATTTTAAGATAAATTATACAAATATTTGGATCAAACCAAACATGCCAGTGAGCCAGACTCAAGTCATAAGCTAATTTCAGATTTTAATCTACTTTCAGAATAGTTTGTTAAACTTTTAAACACACATTTTCCACTTTGAAGTATGAATATAATTGAGGCCTGTACAGTCACGTAGATTGCTAGGGTGTAGCTACATAGGAATGAGAACTGATTTCTCTATCTTACCATATCCTTGTATTGGAAAAATTTCATAAGGAATAAAAAGAGCCTGAAGTTAACAATAATGGATTTTTAACATAAACAAATATCTAAAAGAAATTGCATGCTCCTGATGAAATATGCAGGAATAGAAATGAAAAGATTTTCACCCCCTGAGCCTCTATTTCTACTTCCCAGAAGTATCCATTATCAAGTCTCTTACAGATCCTTTCAGAGATTTTTTTTTACAAAGATTCCTACAATGTATTCTGCTTTGCAACTTATGTTCACTTAATATCAATATTTATTGGCCATGTTCCATATCATAAAATATACATTTACTTTCACTCATTTTAATGGTATTCCATTGTATGCCTGTAACCATAAATTTACTAAATCAATCCTCTATTGATGGACATTGTTTTTTATTAGATTTTTTCTTAATGATTACAAGTACAATAGTGCTATGATGAAAATCATTTTATGTATATGCTGGCAGACTTTTGCCTGCATCTATATAGAATAAATTCCTTACAGAAGGAGAGTATGCATTTTAAAAAAGATGCTTGTTGCCAGATTGGGATCCAGAATAGGCTACAGAAATTTATATTCCTGGCAGCGGTAGATGAGTGGTATTTCTTCACACTCATGCCAATATTTGAGAGTAATCTATCAGCCATGAACATTGTGTATGCCAGGGGCATCAATCAGTATGTCTTACATAGGGAATGAAGAAAATTATCTAATCCAGTGATTTTTTCAAATGAGGTCAGTTAAAATAGCTTCAAGTATTTAATCCTCTTTATGGCTTTATGTCATGTGTTGATAGTTTTTCCCCCACTCAGATTATTTAAGAATGCAAACTATGTTTTCTAAAAAAGATTTTTAAACAGCTACTTTTAAACACCCACAATGAAATAAATTCTAACTGAACTCTGAATCAAGTAGAATAATCGTAGATAATCTCAATGGAAGTTACACATATGAACCTTCACAGACCTGTGCATGTCCGAATTTAATGCCTTTTGAATAAAATTAAAAGTCAAAGGGAAACTGTAGGAATATCTTCTTCATAAAGGCAAAGAACATATGTTATTGTTATATGAAGATGTCTTAACAACATTCTAATAAAATAGGCAAAGGACATGAAAGGAGAATTTCCAAAAGAAAAAATACAGCTGACAAGAAATATAAGAAATTATATTCATTCAAGTTAATAACTATAGCAATTCAAATCTACCATTTTTTACTTATACAATTCTTAAAGGTGAAAATAATTGCTATTTCTCAGTGCTCATGAAAATGTAGTGAGAAGATATCACAAATTGGTACAGCAAGCTGTAAAACTTCAAGCCTTTTCAGTATCCAGATTTAACCTGAATTTCCCTAGGCTTCAAAGCGAACTGGAGTAAGCAAGTCACATTAGTATCATGACTCAAATTTTCTTGCCTTTAGGTTCTTACTTATTCAGATTCTTACTCCAGTTCACTGCATAATCTGCCTGTCCTCCACAAGCAATTCTGAGATTTCCCAGGCAGTGTTTCTTATGCATTCAAAAATGAGAACATGTGCTACATACATTTCCTCTTCTATCAGATTTTCACTGGAAATCCACCATATCCAACCAACAGTCAATATATGAGGTAAATAACCACCATCTTCAAAGAATGTTCTGCTTTGTTTTCCTCCTTCTGACTTACTTCACTCTGTATAATAGGTTCAAAGTTCAGTGTATGGCAGAAACAAAAGCAATATTGTAAATCAATTCTCCTTCAATTAAAAATAAATAAAATTTTAAAAAAGAAGACAAATAATGCTCTGCTTTGGAGAGTGATGTGTATACTTTCAAGAAACAGATTCCAGAACTCATCAAAAAAAATGATAATTTAGAAAACTATTAGAAAATCATCCTATACTTTGGATCCTCTCATCCCATGATAAGGAGATGATGTTGAAAAGGGATTACTGCAAAGAAGGTGAAGTGTCTGTTATGTGATACAGACTTTGACCGTGGGAGTCAAGGACAGTTTTCCAAGAAGTACAATTGAGCTTACTAGTTTGGATTTATGCACATATATCTAATTATAATTTTAAACAGGTTTAATTTTGCTGTTGCTAACAATAAACTCTGATGTAACCATGTTTATGCAAAAAATAAATCATGTTTAGGTCAAAATTAACAGCTTATAACTTCTTCTCACAGGAATATCAGAGGAAGGGATTACTCCTTAATGCAATTTCAGAAAAAAAAAATGGCAACATGAGTACTGAGGGAAGCAATGATAAGGCCAAAGATAGAATTTAATATATGGAAATACCTACAACAAATTGTCAGATACAGAAAAAATACATTTAGATATGAAATTCATGGGTTTCTAAGATTTTCTGTTTGATTGGTTAGTGATAACTCTTCTTTTTTGTTATATCATAGTAAATAATGATGTTAGTATTTCCATCAGTGAAACAAAACTTAAATGTATACTTGATAAATGTCATTGGCTCTAAAATTGAATGATCTAATAATTTTCAGGTCTCAGAAAAGTAACTCTAATCGTGAGTGATTTCTATCCCTTCCCCAAATCTTCTTGTAACTAAAACATTTGGGCCAAACCTGTTTGAAACTAGAATTTTAAAATTAAAATATGAGAATGTTAGAACCATTAAACTATTTTAAACTATTTAATTTTTATATTCTTAAGCATTTTCTTATCCTTTCAGGGCCAGATGGAATTATCCTTGAAGAAAAATATGCAAAAGAAAGAAACCTTAAGAAGTAATTTTTCTTTGTAGACTAAATGCAAGCTACCTTAGAAGATTATCTGGAATTCAACAGTTCTAGTATTTTCTTATGATTAGATAGGATGTTTTAAAGGCAATGATTACAGTCCAGATGATTGCTTGTTAAGTTTTGCTAGTGCCAATTGCCAGAATTATTAACAAGAACCAAAAATATCATGTACTTAAGAGTGTAAAACCGTTGAAAAGCAACTTATTTATATAAAGTTATACAGTACAAGAGGGAAGGTAATGCTTATCTTACTATTGTTGTTAAAGTAGCAACTGAAATCTAAGCAATTACATTACTAATGGGTGGAAAAGCACAATGTGTAATTTGATAGAAGAAAGCCCTAATCATCCTGCTCCATGTTTAGCAAAAGTAGAGACTTGCACGTCACCAAAAGGAACTGATCGAAACAAAAGGCCTAAATATTTGGTGGAAGCCACAGTTCTGTGGCACGCTTTGGTTTTCCACAAATGACCTATATAAACCAGAAGAGCAATATCTAAGTTTGAGATTTCCACCCCCCCCCAACTTTCTGATACCTGTGTTTAAAATAGGGGATCAATATCTTACCATTATGCTGGGTTTTCAGATATATTGAATAAGGCCTAGATAGGCTTAGCTCTATTATTAAAATAGTTCTTTTTTTATTTATATGCATCCTTTATACCAAAGCCATTTTACACTTCATCTGTATTCCTATATACTACATAAGTTAATGAATAGAGAGTATATCAGTCATACAAATTTGCTTCTTTATTCTTGTCCTGATATTTTTACTAGATATCTTCTATCAAAATGGTAGGATATAACCACTCTGTATAGCCTACAAAACAGGAAGGGAAACAGATCAACATTAATTTCCCTTAGTCAATACTTCTGCCAGATGGAGGATATTGCAAATTGACCTTATGTGTACTGTGCTTAGTCAATCAGTTGTGTCCGACTCTTTGAGACCCTGTGGATTATAGCCCACCAGGATCCTCTGTCCATGAGGTTTCCCAGGCAAAAATACTGGAGTGGGTTGCCATATCCTCCTCAGAGGATTTTCCCAACCCATGGATGAAACCCATGTCTCATGTCTCCTGCATTGGCAGGCGGGTTCATTTACCACTAGCACTACCTGGGAAGTCCAATCACACTGCAAAATTAGAGAAAACTTTTGTCAGGGCCTTCATGTGGAAATAACTTCCCACGAAAGGAAGTTAGCAAAGAAATATTTATATGTCTAAAACATAAGTCAGAAAACAAAACCAGCAAAGAGAATGCACACAAGGAAGGCAAGAAGCTAAATAAAACTGGGAGACAGCAAATAGCAAATCCATATAAGGGCCGCATTTCACATATTTAAGGATACCATCTATGTTTAAGAGGCTTTTCCCTACTCTGGTACAACAACCATTCCCCTGCGTGGATAAGGCACTTGGGACACAGATGAGTGAAGTATGGTGTGTGCCTCAAGGATTTTACAGTCAAATGAGAAAAGATGATCAAAATTACATGGGATCAATAAAGATGAATTCTACTAACTATATGGTCCTTAGGAACACACAAAAAAGACATTTCTCCCCTGACTTTGCAGTCCAGGGAAAGCTTTCTAGAGTAGGTGATACCTTAATAGAATTGTGAAAAATGTGTAGGAGTTATCCAGAAACTAATTGAAAGATAGAAAGCACATTTATAGGGAGATAACAGGCCTCCCAGATGGTGCTAGTGGTAAAGAAACTGCCAATGCAGGAGACAGAAGGGATGTGGGTTCGATCCCTGGGTCAGGAAGATCCCCTGGAAAAGGAAATAGAAACCCACTTCAGTGTTCTTACCTGAAGAATCCCATGGACAGAGGAGGGTTACAGTCCATGAGATGGCAAAGGGTCGAACACAACTGAAGCGACTTAGCATATAGGGAGATGAAGAAGTATGAGCAAAAAACAAAGGAGATGAGAAACATCATAACATATTTGAAAACCATAAGCAGTTTGAAATTAGATCACCAATAAGACAGGGAAGGGTGAGATATAAGATTGGAGAAATACGGAAACATATTTTGAACAACCTGGAGTAGCAAGTGAAGAATGTGAGGTTTTTATTTTGTAAGCAGTGAAAACTCCCAAATTATCCTAAACACAGAATAGTATGATTAGCTTTGTATTTATCTACGTTTATATGATGATATGTTATTGTCGGGGCAGTTTGTAATTTCCTCACTTCTGTCTCATCACAATAAAAATTTGAAGCAACGGATGGACCAGCATTATAGCTCTTGGATGAACCAGTGTCACAGCTCCATATTACAGCTCAGTTTTATTCAGAAAGTAAAGGAAAATACATACTAGAGGCATGAGGGAATGCCAACCCAAAAGACGTGAAGAGTAGAGAAGGCCCCCCAGCCCAATTTTTGCTCCTCTTCTTTTGTTTTTTCTTCTCCCCCTGGACCTGCCCTATGTAAATTGGACTAGCCAGATGTGCTGTTTGTTTTACCTGAGGTCCTCACTCCAGCCCTTGGACCTTCCTTTGTTCTATTTTTGCAGGATTTTCTCTTCCTTGACTTTTAGCCACCACCATTCTGGACTCCTTTTTCCTATTCTAGCTACCTAACATTCCCCCCTCAAGAGATAGGAGGCCCAATTCTTTGGGAATAGGGACATCGAGGTATTTCTGGCTACTTCCTGATGCACTGGGATGGTGAGGGGCATTGGGCCTCCCTCTCTTGCTAGTCTCAAGCCTCAGAGTCCAATAAGTCCTATAAGTGTCCATCTAAGGGTGAGTATATTTTCCATGGTCAGCTATAGTTTTACATATCCTTGCTGAACTGGTACTGCATGTTGGTAGCTTGTTGACCTGGGCAGAGACAAAATGGGTTAGACCACTGATAATACATGGGGCAGTCATAAGCAGCATCAATATGGTGATAACAAGGATTAGTAGGGGCATTAGCCAACCCCAAATTCCCCCTCACCAGGAGAAGTATCCTCCAAAGAGAGACTGTAGCCATCCCAAGAACTCTCCAGCTTGTTCTTTGAGATTCTGTAGGGTCTGAATTTTTTCTTTTTTTTAGGATTGTGAGACTTTCTTTAACTTAGCTGGAGGTATTTAGCCAGAGACAGCACATCTCATTCAAGATGACTCAAGTCTCTCCTTGTTCAGATCAGGAGATCTATCTCTTGTCTGTTTTGGAATACAACCCCTGCCAAGCTGTGTTGGCTCTTTAGAGCTATCCTGAGAAACCTTATCCCCAGAGACTTAATTTTGGGGATGTTCATTAAAATGGAACTCATTTGTAGTCCTGAATAGGTATCTGAGATCTCCCAGGGGCTCACAGGTGTATTGAGTGTCCTCTTCTGTTTTCTTCCATGGCTTGACTTGTGAGTAATGAATCCAGGAGTCGTGTCCTGGTACCTTGACTGCTGTGGGGGTAGAAAGTATTACAGGGTAGGGGCCCTTCCATGTGGACTGGAGATGAACCTTTGGGGACCCATCTTTCCAGACTTTAATTAGAACTTGAGTTCCTGGAGCATATAGTGGTGACTCCTTAGAATTTTTTGGGTCCTGGTTGACACCCCATAAGCGTATATCCTGTTGGAATTGCCCAATGGTCATGGTATACTACCAGATGGTCTGAGTCTCTGGATCTAGGAAGAAGTCATTGACATAAACAAAAGATCTCCCACATAGCATCTCCCAAGGACTAAGACCAACCTGTTCCTTAGGGGCAATGTAGGTGTGGAGGAGAGCTATTGGTAAAGCTTCCTTCCATCTCAGGGAGGTCTCCTGGGTTATTTTTTTATTGCTAATTTTAAGAATTGGTTGGCTCTTTCTACTTTTCCTGAAGACTGAGGTCTCCAGGCACAATGGAAATAATAAGTAATGTCCAATGCTTTAGAGACCCTTTGGGTGACCTTAGAAGTAAATGATGTCCCACTGTCACTTTGCAATGACCTGGGCAGACCAAACCTTGAAGTGATTTCATGGAGCAGGCTTTTTCCCCACCTCCTCAGCCTTCTCAGTCCAGGTGGGAAAGCATTCAATCCATCCTGTGAATTCATCTATCGTGACTAATAGGTATATATACTCTCGAGAAACTGGCATCTGGGTGAAGTCCATCTGCCAGTCCTCTCCTGAGTAGGTCCCAAATCTTGGACAGCTGTGGTCTTTGAGTTCCTTGGTGGTTGTTTAATTGGCAAGTAGGACAAGATGAGACCACTTGCCTTACAGTCGTTTGGAGGCGTGTTCCTCTGAAGGAACTTTCTAGTAATCTTTGGAGGGCCTTTTCCCCTAAATGAGTGATGGCATGTAAGGAGTTAACCAACTTCCATTGGAGGTTCCCAGGCAGAAAAAGCCCCTCCTTTTGGAACCACCCCATACGATCTTCTTGAAAGTCCTCACTCTTAGTCTCACCTTCAGTATATGAAGGCGTTTCTGGCAAATTAGTCTGTGGAACAAAGATAGCAACCCCTATTAGGTCATTGTCCTATAATGCTGCTCTCTTAACTGCCTAATCGGCTGCTTGGTTCCCTCATGCCACTTCCATGCTCCTTTTTTGGTGGCCTTTACAATGGGAGACTGAAACCTCAGTGGGCAGATGAACTGCCTCCAATAGCCTAAGGATTTGATCACCATATTTGATTGGGGGCCCTCAGGTGGTCAAGTGGCCTCTTTCTTTCCAAATGGAAGCATGTGAATGACACCAGAAAGATATACTTGGAGTCAGTGTAAATGGCTACTCTTTTTCCTTTTCTCAGCTCTAAAGTTCAAGTCAGGGCTATGAGCTCAGCTAATTGGGCTAAAGTACCTGGTGGCAAAGGTTTAGACTCTATGGTCCCAAAATTGGAAGCTACTACATATCTGGGTCTTCTTTTTCCATCCAAGACAAAGCAGCTTCCATCAGTGTACCAGATTTCTTCAGGATTGGTCAGAGGATCTTCCGACAAATCCTCTCGGGGTTTTGTCCAGTGGTCCAAGGTTTCTAGGCAGGAGTGAAAGGGGAGAGAGCCTTTGGGGGTAGGCAGGAGGGTGGCAGGGTTAAGATCCTCACAAAGGGATAGAGTCATACCTGGATTTTCCACAAGTGCTACTTGATATCTGAGGATTCTTTGATCAGATATTGATAAATGACATCTCCCATTCCAGAGCTGCTTCACTTGGTGGCTGGTAAAAATAGTTTGAACCCAAGAGAGAATTTTAAAGCATCTTCTATCTGGAGATCAGTAGAGAAATAACCCCAGAAAGAATGAAAAGATGGAGCCAAAGCAAAAGAAACACCCAGTTGTGAGTATGACTGGTGATAGAAGAAAGGTCAGATGCTATAAAGAGTAATATTGCATAGGAACCTGGAATGTTAGGTCCATAAATCAAGGCAAATTGGGAGTGGTCAAACAGGAAATGGCAAGAGTGAACGTCGACATTTTAAGAATCAGCAAAATAAAATGGACTGGAATGGGTGAATTTAAATCAGATGACCATTATATCTACTACTGTGGGCATGAATCCCTTAGAAGAAAGGGAGTAACCATCAGAGTCAACAAAAGAGTCCAAAATGCAGTAATTGGATGCGATCTCAAAAACGACAGAATGATCTCTGTTCATTTCCAAGGCAAACCATTGAATATCATGGTAATCCAAGTCTACTCCCTGATCAGCAATGATGAAGAAGATGAAGTTGAACAGTTTTATGAAGATATACAAGAACTCTTAGAACTAACACCCAAAAAACATATCCATTTCATTATAAGGAACTGGAATGCAAAAATAGGAACTCAAGAAACACCTGGAGTAACAGGCAAATTTGGCATTGAAAGGCAAAGGCTAATAGAGTTTTGCCAAGAGAGTGCACTGGTCATAGCAAACACCCTCTTCCAACAACACAAGAGAAGACTCTACACATGGACATCACCAGGTGGCCAACACCGAAATCAGCCAAAGATGGAGACGCTATATACAGTTGGCAAAAACAAAGTCGGAGCTGACTGTGGCTCATATAATGAACTCCTTATTGCCAAATTCAGACTTAAAATGAAGAAAGTAGGGAAAACTACTAGACCTAAATCAAATCCCTTTGACTATGCAGTGGAAGTGAGAAATAGATTTAAGGGACTAGATCTGATAGACAGAGTGCCTGATGGACTATGGATGGAAGTTCGTGACATTGTACAGAAGACAGGGATCAAGACCATCCCCACGGAAAAGAAAGGCAAAACGGCAAAATGGTTGTCTTAGGAGGCCTTACAAATAGCTGAAAAGAAGAGAAGGGAAAGCAAAGGAGAAAAGGAAAGATATTCCCATTTGAATGCAGAGTTCCAAAGAATAGCAAGGAAAGATAAGAAAGCCTTCCTCAGTGATCAATGCAAAGAAATAGAGGAAAAGAGTAGAATGGGAAAGACTACAGATCTCTTCGAGAAAATTAGAGATACCAAGGGAACATTTCATGCAAAGATGGGCTCAATAAAGGACAGAAATGATATGGACCTAACAGTAGCAGAAGATATTAAGAAGAGGTGGCAAGAATACACAGAAGAACTGTACAAAAAAGATCTTCATGACCCAGATAATCATAATGGTGTGATCACTCACCCAGAGCCAGACATCCTGGAGTGTGAAGTCAAGTGGGCATTAGGAAGAATCACTATGAACAAAGCAAGTGGAGGTGATGGAATTTCAGTTGAGCTATTTCAAATTCTGAAAGAGGATGCTGTTAAAGTGCTGCACTCAATATGCCAACAAATTTGGAAAACTCACAGTGGCCACAGAAGTGGAAAAGGTCAGTCTTCATTCCAATCCTAAAGAAAGACAATCCCAAAGAATGCTCAAACTACCACACAATTGCACTCATCTCACACGCTAGTAAAGTAATGCTCAAAATTCTCCAAGCCAGGCTTCAGCAATACATGAACCGTGAACTTTCAGAGGAACCAGAGATCAAATTGTTCATATATGCTGGATCATAGAAAAAGCAAGAGAATTCCAGAAAAGAATATATCTATTTTTGCTTTATTGACTATGCCAAAGCCTTAGACTCTGTAGATCGTGTTAAACTGTGGAAATTTCTTAAAGAGATGGGCATACCAGTCCACCCGACCTGCCTCTTGAGAAATTTGTATGCAGGTCAGGAAGCAACGGTTAGAACTAGGCATGGACCAACAGACTGTTTCCAAATAGGAAAAGGAGTACTTCAAGTCTGTATATTTTCACCCTACTTATTTAACTTACATGCAGACTACATCATGAGAAACGCTGGGCTGGATGAAGCACAAGCTGGAATCAAGATTGCTAGGAGAAATATCAATAACCTCAGATATGCAGATGACACCACCCTTATGGCATTAGGTGAAGAACTAAAGAGCCTCTTGATGAAAGTGAAAGAGGAGAGTGAAAATGTTGGGTAAAGCTTAGCATTCAGAAAACTAAGATCATGGCATCTGGTCCCATCACTTCATGGCAAATAGATGGGGAAACAGTGGGAGCCTTTATTTTTGGGGGCTCCAAAATAACTGCAGATGGTGACTGCAGCCATGAAATTAAAAGCATACTAGACAGCATATTAAAAAGCAGAGAAATTCCTTTGTCAACAAAGGTCCGTCTCATCAAGGCTATGGTTTTTCCAGTAGTCATGTACAGATGTGAGAGTTGGACTCTAAAGAAAGCTGAGCATCAAATAATTGATGGTTTTGACCTGTGTTGTTGTAGAAGACCCATGAGAGTCCCTTGGTCTACAAGGAGATCCAGCCAGTCAATCCTAAAGATCAGTCCTTAATGTTCATTGTAAGGACTGATGTTAAAGCTGAAACTCCAATAGCTTGGGCCCCTGATATGAAGAGCTGACTAATTTGAAAAGAATCTGATGCTGGGAAAGATTGAAGTCAGGAGGAGAAGGGGATGACAGAGGATGTGATGGGTGGATGGCATCACCGACTCAATGGAGATGAGTTTGAGTAATCTCTGGGAGTTTGTGGTGTACAGGGAGGCCTGGCATGCTGCAGTTCATGGGGTCGCGAATTGTTGGATACAACTGAGCGTCTGAACTTATCTGACCTGATCAGGGCTGCAATAGCTGCAAGATTTCAAAGGCAGGGAAAGATCTCTTTCCAATATGGGAGGAGGACACTCAGGAAGCACCTGAGAAACTGGTGGGAAAATATTTGTCCATCCCAGTAACAAAGAAGTACTTGGATGAATCTTTTATAATTGTTTTTCCTATAGCACCCAATTGGTATAGGTTTGGGAGGAGAAGGCTCCAGAGTAGGAGGTCAAGACAGTGTAGGTAGCCCCTGTGTCAACCAAGAAATTATCGGACCTACCTGCCACATCCAGTTGCACCCTTGGATCTAGCCCCACAATAGTTATCTGTGACAGGCAAGCTGGCTAGAGTGGGCCGCTTCAGTCCTGTTGAACCATCGTGAGGGGAGGCTTGGCACTTGATCTTAAGGTTCTTAGGTCCCGAATGACGGAGTGCCGCCCAATGTCCCATTTGATGGCATTTGTAGCAAGCTATTTTAGGAGACTTGTCACAGATTGGACACTCATTGGACAGGCCCAGTGCCCCACCTGTCTACAGATTAGGCATTTGCCTCGTGCTTTGTCCTTCAAGGATTTGGAGTTTGCCATAGGGCTTCCCTGGAGGGCAGCCAGCATCTAGGCATGACCTGTCTCTTTCTTTTTTCTCCCTTTCCTGAGTCTTGGCCTCTCTCTCCTGTTCTCTGTTATAAAAGGTATTGGTGGCTCTCTGGACCATCTCATCTAAAGAGGCAGCAGGGTCCTGGTGCTGTAGTTGTTGTAACTTTACCCTGATGTCTGATGCACATTGGGACAGGAATTTGTCCTTTAAAATCACCTGACCCTCATAAGAGTCTAAGTCCAGATTGGTAAACTTTTAGAGGGCCTCTGTTAGTCTTTCCAGAAAGGTGATGGGGTTCTTGTTGGGCTCCTGAGTTATTGCTGAGATCTGGGCATAGCTGATTACTTTTTGCTGGGATGCTTTCAGTCCTGCGTTCACACAGATCAGAAAATGATCCCTACCCAGACTTGCTCAGGGTCATTATAATTCCAATTAGGATCTGAGGAGGGAACTGCAGTTTCCCCTACTGGGCATTTATTGCTTGACATGTGAACCCCATAGCACAACTTCAGGCTTCCTTTAAGACCCTAGCATGCTCAAGGTCAGATAACGTTTAACTAAATATGACCATGATGTCCTTCCACGTCAAGGCAAAGGCCAAGGTAATGTGTTGGAATGTATCTATATATTTGCCTGGGTCATCTGTATAACTTCCCAGGTCTTGTTTATCTCTTAGTTCTAAGAGGGAGAAGGACTTATGGACCCAGATTGGTTCAAATCCTCCTTCAGTTTCAACTAAGGGAAATACTTCAGTTGGCTTTTGTGGAAGGAGTGCTCCAGGATATGGGGGCACATTTGGATACAAGGAAGGAGCCCCAGACAACTCGGGAGCCATGGGAGCTGAGTCTTCACAGTGTGTGTGTGTGTGTGTGGGGGGGGGGATCCTTCTCTTGGTTGTCTGTGCCTAACACCATTTGCCTAGTAGGCTAACTTTTAGGGCATACAACAATCCCATACTTAAGACAGAGTTCCTTCATATCTCTTAGTTTGAAGAAAATTTGGACATAGGGGATTGCTGTTCATTTCCCTTGTCTTTTGCAGAATAAGTCTAGCTGCAGGATGGTATTGTAATTTAAACTCCCATATTCAGGCCAGTGTTCCTTGTCCCCCAGAGGATACCATGTCCATGCAGTGGCATATGGTATCCCCCAGAGGATACCATGCCCATGCAGTGGACTTCTCCTTAGAGTTAGAGGATTGAACATCTTCCAATTATCAAGGATGCATCTCAACTGCATCTGTCAGGAAGTCGATTGGTTATTTCCCACTGGGAAGACAGTGATGACAGGGAGGAAAAGAAAAAAGAAAAAAAATAATAGGCCTCCTTCAATTTCCATGGGTGAGTCATTTTGAAGCTTATCCTACACAGTACAGATGCAACCTGAGAGCCAGGTGTCCCGGTTCAGAGTGCAGATCCCCAGGCAAGCTAAGGCATGACAGCCTCCTAAAGATTGAATCCCCAGGCAGGAGAGGCAAGTTGGTCTCCTGGGATCCCTGGACTAGCGGATTCCTGAGCAGGTTGAGGCATGACAATCTTTCGAGGACCAGGTCCCTAGGCAGATCATGTCAAGTCAAGTTTCTGGGACTCCCAGACTGGAGTTGGGTGTCCCCAAGGTCTTCAGCATGACCAATGTTGGGTAGGATTAAGGGGTTGTAATTTTAACTCATTTCCAGTTTGTTCACCACAGATGGGAATAGATATCATGATGTAAAGCAATCGAAACCTGTGCCCTGAAACTGGGAACTTGGTGAAGCAGCCATAAACCTTATCCTCTCACTGCTCTAGGGGAATGCAAGGCACTGATTTCCTCCCCAAGTCCTCCATAAGAGCAGTTTAATGTGTTTCCAATGGTAAACTTTTCATTGTCATAGACCCACTTTAGGTAATAACAGAATTCATGACAAAGGAGTGGATAATCTGGCCCTGTTAGGGGCATTAAGAATATTTTAATAACAAGCTGGGTGGAGCTATGCTGCCTACAGGGGACAGGGTCTTGGTTGTAGGAGGAGTTAGTAAGAGGCTTAAGAACAAATTGATAAGAGGCAACAGACCAGATATTCTACAAAAGTGAAGTGGAGATTTGATCCGGGGGTATGTTTGTAACTTTAGGAGAAGGGTGGCAAGGGTTTGGTCCCAAACGACCTACAGGACTAACTCCCAAATTGGCAAACATTATCCCCAGAAGCCCAATTGCCCTTGAAGTGATGCCACCAACAGATGAACTTCTAGCAGGCATTGTGTATCTGTCACCCACCTTAGCAGGTTCACTGAGAAATGCTGTTGTTGCTCATGTTGTAGGAAGCATAGAAGATGAAGTCCTAACTAACTAGAGGGATTGGATATTATATAGTATTTCCTCCCCAAGGGCCAGCTTTTTTCTTATTGTCCTGCCAGAAGATTGTAGAGGCAACATTGTGGGCCTGCATGGGGCTCAGGAAAAGAGCATGAAACAGGAGGGAAGGGAGAAGGGCACAACTTTTGAAAGAATGATATAGCCTAAGGGCATAACATAAATTGATTAAAATCAAATGAGTCCAAGATGACAAGTCAAATTCAAATAAACCTTGATCACCAATCTGTAATCTAAATGACATACCCAGAGGTGGCAGGAACTGTGCTAAGGCACTGTCAAAAGACAGAGGAGGGTGTGGTTCCCCAACCTAAAACAACAACAACAACAAAAAACCTCTAACCTAAGACACTGCCAGGCCCGCTCACAGTAAAAAGGAGGACTGAACAGAGCTAGTTGGCTGTGGACTGCCCCATCTCCCTCTGGAGACAGGCAGGCGGGGGCAGCCAGAGCCAGAAGGGGGCAATCGCGGCCCCAAAGAGGCATCCTCTACCAAACTGCAAGCAGGCTTCATTGCTAACCAAGATTTCTTGGGATTCTGGATGGTTGATATTCACCAGGATGGTCGCAGCCAGATATCAGCTCCCCAGAAGAGACACATGGCACACCTGGAAAGGTGCGCCCATTGTACACCCAGAAAACTGAGCAGTTGGGACAGGGGAGGTGATAAGACACCCCCCCCCCCACCTGGGGGTGACTGTGGTCCCCAAGCACCTGGTCACCTGAACTGCTCAGACCTGGGAAGGGCACAAAATGCAGGCCAAATGGAATCTGCACCTTTGTGGAGTACCCAAGAACATGAACCTGAGTGATTTAAACCTAGGAAGTGCACTCAACCCAGGGCCCACCTAAGACAGTTTCCAGCAGAGCAACCTAGAGCCTGAGATGTATGGGACATGAAAGCACACATGCCATGAGCAGGGGCAAACCCAGTATGGCTGAAGCACTGCTAGCACTCCCCACACACACCAGTGATATTGTTTGCAGTGTTCTTCCCTCCCCACAGCACGACTGAACAAGTGAGCCTAAAAAAAGTGGCCACCATCAACCCCTTGTGTCAGGGCAGAAATTAGACACTGAAGAGACCAGCAAACAGAAGAAGCCAAAATAAACAGAGGGCACCACTTGGGAAGTGACAAGTGCAACAGATTAAAACCCTATAGTTAGCAACGACTACATTGGAAGGGGCCTATAGATCTTGAGAAGTATAAGCTGGATCAAGGAACTATCTGAAAATGAATTGACTCCACACTGTCCACAACAGCTCCAGAGAAATTCCTAGATATATTTTTACTATTATCATTTTTTAATTAGTTTTTTAAATTTTTAAGTCCTCTATTACTCCTTTAATTTTCATTTTTATAACCTAATATAACCTTGCAATAAAAGAGCCTTTTTTAAAGCAAGCATCATATATATATATATATATATATATATATATATATATATATATATATATATATATATATATATATTATAATTTTTGTGACATTGTTTTGTTTTAGTTTTTAAATTGCATTTTTGGGAATCTAATCTCAACTTTATGTTTTTAATCTTTGCTTTTTGGTATTTTTTATCAATTTTGTACCATTAAGAACCCACTCTTTAGTACCCAGTTTTACTTGGGAGGGAGATTACTGCCTTGACTGCTCTCTCCTACTTTTGACTCTCCTTTTTCTCCACAAGGTCACCTCTATCTCCTCCCTCCCCCTTCTCTTCTCTACCCAACTCTGTGATCTCTTTGTGTGTTCTGGGCTGTGGAGAACACTTAGGGAACTGATTACTGGCTAGATGTTTCTCTCTCCTTTTGATTCCTCCTTTTCTCCTCCTGGCCACCTGTGTCTCCTCCCTCCCTCTTCTTTTCTCAATGAACATCTCTGAGGAGTCCAGACTGTTGAGGGAACATGGGGAATTGATTACTGGCTAGCTTGCTTTCTCCCCTTTTGATTCCCCCTCTTCTCCCCCTGGTCAATTTTATCTCCCTCCTCGCTCTTCTCCATGTAACTCTGTGAACCTCTCCAGGTGTCCCTCACTGTGGAGAAACATTTAATCATTAACCTAGATGTTTTTATCATCAGTGATGTATAGATGGAGAAATCTTGAGGCTACTGTAAGAATAAGGCTGAAAACCAGAGGCAGGAGGCTTAGGTCCAAAACCTGAGAACACCAGAGAACTCCTAACTCCAGGGAACATTAATCGATAAGAGCTCATCCAAAAGCCTCCATACCTACACTGAAACCAAGCACCACCCAAGAGCCAACAAGTTCCAGAGCAAGACATACCACACAAATTCTCCAGCAACACAGGAACATATCCCTGAGCTTCAATATAGAGGCTGCACAAAGTCACACTAAAATCACTGACATCTCAAAAATCACTACTGGACACTTCATTGCACTCCAGAGAGAGGAAACCCAGCTCTGCCCACCAGAATACCGACACAAGCTTCCCTAACCAGGAAACTTTGACAAGCCAGTCGTCCAATCCCACCCACAGCAAGGAACCTCCACAATAAAGAGGAACCACAAACTGCAAGAATAAGGAAAGGCCACCCCAAACACAGTAATATAAACAAGATGAAAAGGCAGAGAAATACTCAGCAGGTAAAGGAACAGTATAAATGCCTAGCAAACCAATAAAAGAGGAAGGGATAGGGAATCTACCTGATAAAGAATTCCGAATAATGATAGTGAAAATGATTCAAATTCTTGAAAACAAAATTGAGTTACAGATAAATAACCTGGAGACAAGGATTGAGAATATGCAAGAAATGTTTAACAAGGACCTAGAAGAAATAAAAAAAAGACTCTCTATATAATGAGTATTACAATAACTGAGAGAAAAAACACTCTGGAGGGAAACAACAGTAGAATAATGGAGGCAGAAGATACGATAAATGAGGTAGAAGATAGAATGGTAGAAATAAATGAAGCGTGGAGGGGAAAAGAAAAAAAATAATTAAAAGAAATGAGGACATCAGAGACCTCTTGGACAATATTAAATGCCTCAACATTCAAATCATAGGAGTTCCAGAAGAAGACAAAAAGAAAGGCCCTGAGAAAATACTTGAGGAGATAATACTTGAAAACTTCCCTAAAATGGGGAAGGAAATAGTCACCCAAGTCCAAGAAATTCAGAGAGTCCCAAACAAGATAAACCCAACGTGAAACACCCCAAGACACATATTAATCAAGTTAACGAAGATTGAACACAAAGAACAAATATTAAAAGCAGCAAGGGAGAAACAACACATAACACACAAAAGGATTCCCATAAGGATAACAGCTGATCTATCAATAGAAACACTTCAGGCCAGAAGGGAATGGCAGGATATACTTAAAGCGATGAAAGTGAAAAACTTACAGCCCAGATTACTCTACCCAGCAAAGATCTTATTCAAGTATGAAGGAGAAATCAAAAGCTTTACAGAAAAGAAAAAGCTGAGAGAATTCTAGACCACCAAACCAGCTCTTCAACAAATGCTAAAGGATCTTCTGTAGACAGGAAACACGGAAAAGGTTTATAAACTCAAACCCAAAACAGCAAAGTAATGGCAATGGGATTATACTTATCAACAGTTACCTTAATTGTAAATGGGTTGAATGCCACAACCAGAAGACAAAGACTGGCTGAATGAATACAAAAATAAGAGCAGTATATATGTTGTCTACAAGAGACCACCTCAAAACAAGGGACATATACAGACTGAAAGTGAAAAGCTGGAAAAAGATATTCCACGCAAACAGAGAACAAAAGAAAGCAGGAGTGGCATTACTCCTATCAGATAAAACAGACTTTTTTTTTTCCATTTATTTTTTATTAGTTGGAGGCTAATTACTTTACAATATTGTAGTGGTTTTTGTCATACATTGACATGAATCAGCCTTGGATTTACATGCATTCTCCATCCTGACTTTTAAATAAAGGCTGTGAAAAGAGACAAAGAAGGACACTACAAAATAATCAAAGGATAAATCCAAGAAGAAGTTATAACTGTTATAAATATATATGCACCCAACATAGGAGCACTGCAATATGTAAGGCAAATGCTAGCAAGTATGAAAGGGGAAATTGACAATAACAAAATAATAGTTGGAGACTTTAATATCCCACTGACAACGGTGGATAGATCAATTAAACAGAAAATCAACGAGGAAACACAAACTTTAAAAGATACAACAGACCAATTAGACCTAATTGATATACATAGGAAATTTCACCCCAAAATAATGAGTTTCACCTTTTTTCTCAAGTGCACTTGGAACCTTCTCCAGAATAGATCACATTCTGGGCCATAAACCTAGCCTTGGTAAATTAAAAAAACTGAAGTCTTTCCAAGCATCTTTTCTGAGAACAACAATACAGTAAGATTAGATGTCAATTACAGGAGAAACACTACTAAAAATCCCAACATATAGAGGCTGAACAACACGCTGCTGAATAACCAACAAATCACAGAAGAAATCAAAAAAGAAATAAAAATATTAATTAAGATGAATGAAAATGAAAGCACAAAAACCCATAACCTATGGGACATGGTCAAAGCAGTGTTAAGGAGAAGGCTCATAGCAATACAGGCCTACCTCAAGAAACAAGAAAAAAGTCAGATAAATAACTTAATTCTACACCTAAAGCAACTAGAAAAGGAAGTAATGAAGAGCACCAATTTTAGTAGAAGGAAAGAAATCTTAAAAATTAGTGCAGAAATAAATGCAAAAGAAACACAAGAGACCATAGCAAAAATTAACAAAGCCAAAAGCTGGTTCTTTGAGAATAAAATAAAATAGACAAATAATTGCCAGACTCATCAAAGAACAAAGGGAGAATAATCAAATCAACACAATTAGAAATGGAAATGGAGAAATCACAACAGAGAACACTGAAATACAAAGGATTATAAGAGATTACTATCAGCAACCACATGCCAATAAAATGGACAACTTGGAAGAAATGGACAAATTCTTAGAAAAGTACAACTTTCCAAAACTGAACCAGGAAGAAATAGAAAAATCTTGACAGACCCATCAGAAGCACAGAAATCGAAACTGTAATCAGAAATCTTCCAGCAAACAAAAGCCAGGACCAGACAGTTTCATAGCTGAATTCTACCAAAAATTTAAAGAAGAGCTAACACCTATCTTACTCAAAGTATTCCAGAAAATTGCAGAGGAAGGTAAACTTCCAAACTCATTCTATGAAGCCACCATCACCCTAATACCAAAACCAGACAAAGATTCCACAAAAAAAGAAAACTACAGGCCAATATCACTGATGAACATAGATGCAAAAATCCTTAACAAAATTCTAACAAACAGAATCCAACAACGTATTAAAAAGATCATACGTCGTGACCAAGTGGGCTTTATCCCAGGGATGCAAGGATTCTTCAATATCCACAAATCAATCTACATAATACAATGCATTAACAAATTGAAAGATAAAACCATATGATTATCTCAATAGATGCAGAGAAAGCCTTTGATAAAATTCAACATCCATCTATGATAAAAAAAAAAAAAAAAAACTCTCCAGAATGCAGACATAGAAGGAACACACCTCAACATAATAAAAGCTATATATGACAAACCCACAGCAAACATTATCCTCAATGGTGAAAAATTGAAAGCATTTCCCCTAAAGTCAGGAACAAGACAAGGGTGCCCACTCTCACCACTACTATTCAACATGGTTTTGGAAGTCCTAGCCACAGCAATCAGAGTAGAAAAAGAAATAAAAGGAATCTAATTTGGAAAAGAAGAATTAAAACTCTCACTGTTTGCAGATGACATAATCCTCTACATAGAAATCCCTAAAGACTCTACCAGGAATTTACTAGAGTGAATCAATGAATATACTAAAACTGCAGGATATAAAATTAACACACAGACACCCCATGCATTCATATACACTAACAATGAGAAAACAGAAAGAGACATTAAGGAAAAAATTCCATTCACCATTGCAATGAAAACAATAAAATACTTAGAAATATATATTCCTAAGGAAACAAAAGACCTATATATATAAAACTATAAAACACTGATGCAAAAAATCAAAGAGGACACAGATCGATGGAGAAATATACCATGTTCGTGGGTTGGAAGAATCAATACAATGAACATGAGGATACTATCCAAAGCAATCTATAGATTCAATGACATCCCTATCAAGCTACCAATGGTACTCTTCACAGAACTAGAGCAAATAATTCCACAATTTCTATGGAAGTAAAAAAAAACTCGAATAGTCAAAGCAGTCTTGAGAAAGAAGAATGGAACTGGTGGAATCAACCTGCCTAACTTCAGGCTCTACTACAAAGCTACAGTCATCAAGACAGTATGATACTGGCACAAAAACAGAAATGTAGATGAATGGAACAAAATAGAAAGCCAAGAGATAAATCCACACACCTATGGACACCTTATCTTCAACAAAGGAGCCAAGCATATACAATGAAGAAAAGACAATCTCTTTAACAAGTGGTGCTGCGAAAACTGGTCAACCACTTGTAAAGAATGAAACTAGAACACTCTCTAGCACCATCAGTCAGTTCAGTCAGTTAGGTAGCTCAGTCATACACAAAAATAAACTCAAAATGGATGAAAGATCTAAACGTAAGTTCAGAAACTATAAAACTCCTAGCAGAATACGTAGGCAAAATACTCTCTGACATAAATCACAGCAGGATCCTCTATGACCCACCTCCCAGAGTACCAGAAATAAAAGCAAAAATAGACAAATGGGACCTAATTAAAATTGAAAGCCTTTGCACAAAAAGGAAACAATAAACATGGTGAAAAGACAGCCTTCAGAATGGGAGAAAATAATAGCAAACAAAACAACTTACAAAGAATTAATATAAAAAATATACAACTAGCTCCTGCAACTCAATTCCAGAAAAATAAATGACCCAATCAAAAAATGGGCCTAAGAACTAAACAGACATTTTTTTTTTCCAAAGAAGACATGCAGATGACTAACAAACACATGAAAAGATTCTAAACATCACTCATTACAGAGAAATGCAACTCAAAACCACAATGAGGTACCATTACACGCCAGTCAGAATGGCTGTTATCCAAAAGTCTATAAGCAATAAATGCTGGAGAAGGTGTAGAGAAAAGGAACCCTCTTACACTGTTGACAGGAATGCAAACTAGCACAGCTACTATAGAGAAAAATGTGGAGATTCCTTACAAAACTGGAAATAGAACTGCCAGATGACCCAGCAATCTCACTGCTGGGCATACACACTGAGGAAACCAAAATTGAAAGAGACACATGTACCCCAATGTTCATCGCAGCACTGTTTATAATAGCCAGGACATGGAAACAACCTAGATATCCATCAGCAGACAAATGGATAAGAAAGCTGTGGTACATATACACAATGAAATATTACTCAGCCATTAAAAAGAATACATTTGAATCCGTTCTAATGAGGTGGATGAAACTAGGCCCTATTATACAGAGTGAAGTATGCCGTAAAGGAAAACACCAATACAGTATACTAATGCATATATATGAAATTTAAAAAGATGGTAATGATATCCCTGTATGCAAGACAGCAAAAGAGACACAGATGTATAAAACGGCCTTTTGAACTCTGTGGGAGAAGCCGAGAGTGGGATGATTTGTGAGAATGGCATTGAAGCATGTATATTACCATATGTGAAATAGATCACCAGCCCAGGTTGGATGCATGAGACCAAGTGCTCGGGGCTGGTGCACTAGGATGACCCAGAGGGATGGGATGGAGAGGGAGGTGGGAGGGGTATTCAGGATGTGGAACACATGTACACCCATGGTGGATCCATGTCAATGTATGGCAAAACCACTACAATATTGTTAAGTATTTAACCTCCAATTAAAATAAATAAATTTATATTTTAAAAATAATAGTAAAAATTAAAAAGAAAAAAACAGCCTTTTAGCAGCTAGTGTTGTCCACTATAGTCTGTCTATAAAAACTCTGCAACCCCTTTGCTGGGGCTCAGAACTTGGAGCATTAACTCCTCTGGGTCCACTGACATTATAAACTTGAGTTCTTCAACACTCCGAGTGTGGTGTTTGGTTTCTTGATTACTGGTTTCTGCAACAATATAAGTAAAAAGTTACCCACAAACCTGATGTGTACATAGTTGGATCCTACATACTGTAGTGTGTATGCCTCTGTGTACATGTTGCTTTAAGCACAGATGTCTGAAAAGATCCATGCCAAACCTTTGTCATTAGCTTTAGGGTTTTAAAATTGGGAAGAAGTATTTTTACTGCTTACTTTATTTGCATTTACATACTTTTATTTTCACAATGACCATGGCTTACTTTGCAATTAAAAAAAAAAAAAAACTTTATATTGCAAATAAAATTTGCAATACACAGCACAGTATCTTTATGTTACCCATCATCAACCTCAAAGGGATACATGAATGTCAAACCTTCTGATGAGAAGTATAATATGGGAAGACAACTGACCCAAGCTTACATTCTATGAGGAAATACTGGACTTTATGAAAAGCTTCCATTTGTTGAGAAGCAAGCTTATCTTTTATTTCCCTGTTTCTTTTTTCACCCCCAAACAGAATGGTTGGATAAAGCTTATTTGGTATGTATAAAGTTTTTTTTTTCTTCAAAATACAGTTCTATTTCAAAAATAGTGGTATCTTCTTACCACTGCAGAACAGTTTTCCAATTTCTTCAATAAATATTTTATGTGCCTAGCATGTCATTTTCCTTCAGCTGTGTTAACACATGATCTTTAACACTGAGATTACAGAATATGGCATCTTCTGTTTCTGGTAGTTTTCCCATATATACTGTGGGAGTGTGTGCATTCTTTAAGAAATCAAATATATAATTCAGGAATCATGCATATCTGTATTATTTTCTCCCTGTATTCTGATTCAAAACCACTCCTATGTGTTCTAGAAATCATTGATTTCTGCAAGTAAATAATTCCCTGAGCCTTTTTTTGGGTAACATTTTACTGATGATGTCATCCTATACCCACATAATCTGTTTTTCTGAAGCAGTTCTGCTGAACAGACGAGGCTTATATCACTGTCTGCAGCAATGGGAGATATTTTTTTTAACTTCTTTGAATTTTTTAAGGTATGATTTGCAGATCAAATTATTTCTCTTCCCTAGCTTTCTTGTTGCCATCTGCAGTCAGTATATATTACGCACAGCACAAATCATTCCCAGTTCCCATTTCATTTGTGCCCTTTCTGACAGTGAAGGACAAAATTGATTTCAGAGTCATTGAGAGGAGCAGCATTAGACATTGAAATTAGTTGAAGATTTGAGTGTGCTTTGTTCCCAAGAGTGGAAATTAGTTATCAATTTTGATTAAAACCTGTAATAGCTGCAATAAAAGTGAAGCAACTTAACTTAAAAAAATACATCAATTGTCTCTATCCAAGAAACTGCCCAAATAAACAGAATCCTATTTTACTTAAACATTTTCATTTTAATGTATTTGTACATATAAATCTTTATTTATTTATTTATTTATTTATTTCAGTGGGTTTTGTCATACATTGATATGAATCAGCCATAGAGTTACACGTATTCCCCACCCCGGTCCCCCATCCCACCTCCCTCTCCACCCGATTCCTCTGGGTCTTCCCAGCCCACCAGGCCCGAGCACTTGACTCATGCATCCCACCTGGGCTGGTGGTCTGTTTCACCACAGATAATATACATGCTGTTCTTTTGAAACATCCCACCCTCACCTTCTCCCACAGAGTTCAGAAGTCTGTTCTGTACTTCTGTGTCTCTTCTTCTGCCCTGCATATAGGGCCATTGTTACCATCTTTCTAAATTGAATGTGCTTCTGAAATTATACATAAGATTTATATGCTAATTTCAGAAGCACATTTTATGAATAGATAAAAGAGCATTTATTCCAGAAACTATGTACAATTTATGCTCACACAGGGAATTACTACATAATACTCTCTTCAGGAATCTGTATTTTGAAAGTAGACAAAGTTATAGATGAATGCCCTGCAAATTATTTTATAGTAAAACTGGAGAATGTCAAAATGAAAATATGATGTCAGATATTATAAAAATAGCCATGAAATCCCTACAAATGCTACAGCATACCAATATTTCTTTGATGTCAGCATTCATAAATTATAATGTATATATAAGCACAGGCTTATTCTTGTCAGAGCTCAAATATTATTAGATAATTCCAATCTGACTTTTGCCATGCAAATTGTTAATGCAATATCATAACTAAAAATTACATAAAGCCACCAGAGTACTACTGTTAGAAAACTGTAAAAAGGCAGAGTTACTCAACTCAGAAGCCATTTCTAACTCTGCTACTTCAGCTAAAATACGTTACAAATTTTCCTTTTTTGACCAAGTTGAGCAAATGTGTGTGCACTATAAAGATGACACCTTTTACAAGGAATAAACTTTTAATATTTAGGAATTAGATTTCTGTATAAGGATTATTAATGGTGATCAGGTAATCAGCCCTTTATCTGTCATCCCCTGAATTCCCTTCTGCTACTCAATAAAAGACAAAACTAGCAAAAGTGTTGAAAACCAAAGATTTGGAACAATTCAATCGCTTGCCAGGGTATGGGGAGAACTCCAACTAACTTTCTCACCAGGGGAGCTAAGCAGAGAAACGTATATACTGGTGGTCTAAACTAGTCCACCACTGAAGAAAAACAGCACAGAGAGCAAAGATTTAGTCTTTTGCTTTGCCCTCCCCACCCCACTCCCGTGTTATTTACCCAAAGATTTGTAGCAGTCATCTGTTCAGACAGTTCCTAAAACAGTCAGAACTGCTTCATTCTCACAAGCCCAAAGGTTACTCTCTCTCTGCATCTATTTAGAAAGAATAATTCCCAATATACAGCACATATATAAGGGCCATAGAAGCAGAACACACTGGGAATTAATTACAGCTTTTCTACATATAGTAAAAGAAGAATGACATACAACCAAGTGTATAAATTGCTCTCCTCATAGGAAACAAAAACAAACAAACAGCAACAACAACAACAAAAACAAACAAATAAATGACCTGCCTCTTGAGAAACCTGTATGCAGGTCAGGAAGCAGCAGTTAGAACTGGACATGGAACAACAGACTGGTTCCAAATAGGAAAATGAGTATGTCAAGGCTGTTTATTGTCACCCTGCTTATTTAACTCACATGCAGAGTGCATTATGAGAAACACTGGGCTGGAAGAAGCACAAGCTGGAATCAAGATTGCCGGGAGAAATATCAACAAGCTCAGATATGCAGATGACACCACCCATATGGCAGAGAGTGAGAGGAAGTAAAAAGCCTCTTGATGAGACTGAAAGAGGAGAGTGAAAAACTTGGCTTAAAGCTTAACATTTAGAAAACTAAGATTATGGCATCTGGTCCCATCACTTCATGGCAAATAGATAGGGAGACGGTGGAAACAGTGTCAGATTTTATTTTTTTGGGCTCCAAAATCACTGCAGATGGTGACTGCAGTCATGAAATTAAAAGACACTTGCTCCTTGGAAGGAAAGTTATGACCAACCTGGATAGCATATTAAAAAGCAGAGACATTACTTTGTCAACAAAGGTCCGTCTGGTCAAAGTTATGGTTTTTCCAGCGGTCATGTATGAATGTGAGTGTTGGACTGTGAAGAAAGCTGAGCGCTGAAGAATTGATGCTTTTGAACTGTGGTGTTGGAGAAGACTCTTGAGAGTCCCTTGGACTGCAAGGAGATCCAACCAGTCCATCCTAAAGGAGATCAGTCCTGGGTGTTTATTGGAAGGACTGATGCTGAAGCTGAAAACTTCTATACCTATAGGAGTTTCAGGTGAAACTCCTATACTTTGGCCACCTGATGAGAAGAGTTGACTAATTGGAAAAGACCCTGATGCTGGGAGGGGTTGGGGGCAGGAGGAGAAGGGGACGACTGAAGATGAGATGGCTGGATGGCATCACCGACTCAATGGGCATGAGTTTGAGTAAACTCCGGGAGTTGGTGATGGACAGGGAGGCCTGGTGTGCTGCTCTTCATGGGGTCGCTAAAGGTCGACACGACTGAGCAACTGAAATGAACTGAACTGAAATGAATAAAGCTCTGTAGTGAAGATAACAGCAGTCTTTCCTCAGTTCAATAGAGCTGTGTCTTTTGGTAGCCTAGTCCCCTGCCACTCACTAGCTAGATGGCATTGATCAAGCTATTTAACCCTTCTGAGCATCAGTTTCATCTTTAAAATGAATATAAGATGACTCTCAGTTGTATGTGAACATTGAGAAATATATATTTAAGTGTCTAACATAGAATTTGGCATATAAGTGCCCAATAAATATTATTCTCCCTTCTTGTGACATAAACTAACAGTATTTGCAGGATTGTTGCGTGTATAGTTTATGTTGCACTTGAACGGTGATCCAATAGTCTCACTTCACAAAATCTAGCTTAAGGAAATAATCAGATTTTTAAAACTCTTATCTCATATAGATGCTTCCTGCAACATTATTCAGAATATTACAATGTAAATATTCTAAATAGCAAAAATAGACAAATATGATGAAATATAGCAAGGCCATTAAACATATGATTGTGAGAAGTTTTCAGTAGCATGAAAAAATGTTAAATTTGTAATGTTTGCAATGTTTAAAAATAATATAAATATTTTATACAAGGAAAAATGCATTAAAAACAACAGAAAATAAAATAGTAAGATGTTAATGTTTGCTTTCAGTGGTAGGAAGTAAGGTGATTTTATTCAGATAAATACGTTCCTGTTATATTTAAATTTTCTAGAATAAAGATATATATTTTACTTTTACATTAAAATACTATTAAAATAAACACAGGAGAGTAGAAATTATTTGTCTCAGAGTACGATTTTACCTGCATTTTTCTCTAAACACCTGTATTAGTCTGCTAAGACTACCATAACAAAGTACTACAGACTGAGTGACTTAGTCCTGGAGGCTATAAGTCCAAGATCAAGGTGTTGAGAGGGTTGACTTCTTCTGAGGTCTCTCACCTTGACTTGTATATGGTTGTGTCCTAATTTCTTCTTATTATATGGGCCCTGTTCATATTGGATTTGATCCATATTAGATTAGGGCTAACCCTAATGATCTCATGTTAACAATGATTTCTTTAAAGATTATCTCCAAATCCAGTCACATTCTAAGGTACTGGGATTTAGGACTTCAACATAATGAATCTGGAGGAACACATTCAGTCCACAATAACACTTCTTATTAGATAAATTACCTGAGCTAATTTCTTATTTCATAAAGAAGTCAACTATTAGAGACTAAGTATAAATAACATGATTTACTGGAGTCAACTAATTTGCTTTATTATGCCAACTCTGCCACTTGGTAACTATGAGACTTTGGTCATGATAGTCAAGCATTCTGATTCTCAGCTTCCTGACCTGAAAAATGGGGGTTATAACATGTCTCATAGGTTTCTTGTGAGTATTAAAATACTTTACATAAGGCAAATATCAAAATATCTGATAAAATCAAATATTAAATTTGACTTCCTTTTCCTTTTCTCCCTTTAGTGAGGACTGCTTCAATATCACCATCTCAACTGGAGATCTTTTTCAAATTCATCCTTTTTTCCTGACCTTTTTCTCTGAGACAAAACCTTCTATCCATGTTCTCAGTTCCACTAACTCCAGTCCCCATTGTTGTTTGACTCCATGAAAATAAATTTGAATTCATATCTCAGGTCTTTCATTCACTGCCTTTGTGATCTTGGGATAGTCAGTTAACTTCTCTGAGTTCATTCCGCATATGTAGAATGAGGGTAATAATACCTATCTCATAGGTTTGTCGTGCCTGTAATTGTTACCCAGCATCTGTAAATATTTTGCTAAAATAATATTGATAATAAAAGCATTTGTTGAGCATTTATGTATCATATGGTGTGTCAAATATCTTACATATTTTGTTTGATGGAATTTTAACAAGAACTGTATCAAGTAGCTTAATACATTCTTCTTATTTTGTGTAATTTACAGCAACATGGCCTTTTCTAGCTTGTAGCCAAAGAAATTTTACTAATGAAAGAGTAAAAAACAATAACATTAGTATAGCTTGTGATAAAATATCCAGCAAGTAAAGTGCAATCATTCTTGATATATATTTCATTCCCACATTTAATACAATGTTATAGAAATATTTCCTTGTTAGAATGAAGAATAACATTTCTATATTCCCTGATGTCCTCACTTCTAATGAAAGAACAAAAGGCAGCCCGAGTGATGAGAGATCAGCATCAAAAGATTGCAAAGTTAGAAAAAGTGCTAAAGAAATAAACCATTCTTTGCTTATCCAAAAATTAGTTGTATTCAGATACATATACACACACAGAAGCAAAAGGTGTTCTTTCATTGTTGCTAGACATTTTAATTTTTTCTGCATTTTTTTCAGCTTCTATTTTTCCTCCATCAAATTATCCTACTGGGGGGGTGGGGTCCATTCTCAATATGAATATTTATTATGAGGATAGTAGACAAAATCAAATTTAAACTTTAATCTGTCATTCTAAATAACAGAGATGTAACTCATATATTGTGTTAATTTCAGTTCAGTCGCTAAGTTGTGTCCGACTCTTTGCGACCTCATGGACTGTAGCATGCCAGGTTTCCCTGTCCATCACCAAATCCCAGAGCTTACTCAAACTTATATCCATTGAGTAGGTGATGCCATCTGACCTTCTCATCCTGTGTCATCCCCTTCTCCTCCTGCTTTCAATCCTTCCCAGCATAAGGGTCTTTTCCAATGAGTCAGTTTTTCAAATAAGGTGGGCAAAGTATTGGAGTTTCAGCTTCAGCATCAGTCCTTCAAATGAATATTCAGGACTTGTTTCTTTAGGATGGACTGGTTAGATTTCCTTGCGGTCCGAGGGACTCTCAAAAGTCTTTACCAATACCACAGTTCAAAAGCAGTTAATAAGACAATGGCACCTGACATTTCGGATAGTATGTACCACCCAAATGATATTGTGTTGAGAAGGAAATATGCAAACTGTGCATCTTTCTGCACAGTGCAAATATTTGAAGACTAAGACTGACCGCAAGAATATCTTAAGGAAAACCAAGTTGCTTTTTCAGCTCATCTTCTGTCTTCACTTTGAGCTCATAGTAAAACCCTTAGTAGCACAATTCTTCAGCAGTGACTAATTTCTTTTACCTTTTAAATATCCTTTATATATATTCTCTACTCTATTCACACCATCCTTCATGATTCAATCACCGTGACATTTCTAAAATTCGAAGCATGTGCCTACCACATTTAAAACTTATTAAACACCCCTCTCACCACCATTACCTTTAGGATAAATTTCAAATTCTTCAGCTGGCAAGCAAGGCCCTCCATGTTCTCAATCCTGCAAATCTCACTTGCTTTTCCTTTGTCTCACCATGCTGTTTTCACAAAAACTCTTTGCTTCAGCTCTTTTGAAAGTGTTGCAATGCTGTTCTTCAGATGTCAGAGTTGCTTGTATCCTCAAATACTTTTCTAGTCAAATACTTTGTTCCAGGGCTTAAGACAGGGTGAATCAAACAAGGTATCCAGGACACAAAATTTAAGGAAATGCTCACTTTCAGACTTGTGCAATTGCAAGATTAGCAACTGAAAGTGAGTGCCTCCTTAAATTTTGTGCTTTAAATGACTCCCATTCCTCACCTTAGTACCAGCCTTCTCAGTTACACCCCTTAGTATCTTAGCCACTCCCTGAAACAACTGTTACCAAACACAAGTTCATGTACCTGGTGTACTATGAGGCCAAACAAATCCAAAGGTCAGAGTGAGAAAGTTTTGTTGCAGGACCAAGTAAGGAGAACAGATGGCTCATGCTCAAAACAACAACAAAACCCTAACTCCTCAACAGTTTTTAGAAAAGCTTTTTTAAAAGGCTAAGTGAGGGAAGGGTATCCCAAAGTATGTGATCAGCTTGTGTACAATTCTCTGATTGATAGTAATCAATCCTGAGGCACTAGAAGGTCTGGGGGCTACTGTCAATGATCAGGTATTTCCTTTCTTCCACTTGGTGGTGGTTTTAGCATCTGAAAAACTCAGGAAATAGGCATCAGATGTTGTTATCTCTGTAGTTCAGAGAGGAGTTAAAGTAGAGGATCTGGGGGAGGGGTCTGTCCCATAAAGGGCTCACAGATTCCTTCTCAGTTCCACAACATATCTTCCCCACCTTTTTTTTTTCCCCATTGAATTAATCAACTTGTGACATCTATATTTACTTACAAATTTGTCACTTTTTTCTGCCTCCAATACAGTGTAATCTCTATGAAAACAAGACTTTTAAGTTTTATAGTGCTGTATATCTAGTGCATAGAATACTGTCTGGAACATAGTAAGTGCTCAATACATATTTGTTAAATGAAGGTATTACAAATCTACTTGCAATTTCCACAATCCCTTCTCTATAGCTTAAATATGCTGTTCTATCTGATCTCATTTCTTCACAGCAAATATGAGGAGAAAAAGTGAAAATAGTGACAGGTTTTATTTTCCTGGGCTCCCAAATCACTCTGGACAGTGACTGCAATCATGAAATTAAAATTCGCTTGCTCCTCAGAAGGAAACCTATCACAAACCTAGACAGGATATTAAAAAGCAGAGACATCACATTGCCGACAAAGCTCTGTATTGTCAAAGCTATGGTTTTTCCAGTTGTCACATACAGAGGTGAAAGTTGGACCCTAAAGAAGGCTGAACACTGAAGAATTGATGCCTTTGAACTGTGGTGTTGGAGAAGACTCTTGAGAGTCCCTTGGACTGCAAGGAGATCAAACCAGTCAATCCTGAATACTCATTGAAAGGAATGATGCTGAAGCTTCAATACTTTGGCTACCTGATGTGAACAGCTGACTCATTGGATAAGACCCTGATGCTAGGAAAGACTGAGGTCAGGAAGAGAAGGGGATGGACAACACAGGATGAGATGGTTGTATGGTGTTATCAACTCAGTGGACATGAGTCTGAGAAAACTCTGGGGGATAGTGAAGGACAGGGAAGCCTGGCGTGCTACAGTCCATGGGATCTCAAAGACCCGCACACAATCTAGTGATTGAACAACAATAACAACTGCCAGAAATGCCTTCCCTACCTCAATATGCCAGGTTAACTCCTACAAACTCTTGTGAATTGACTCAAGTCACTTTCTCTTGGAAGCCTTCCCTACCTTGCATTAAGCTTAATTAAGTTCACTTTCAGCAACACTTAATACTGTCACAATGTATGATGGCTGTGTGTCTTGTCCATAGTCCCAACTAGACTGTAATTTCCTTGAAGGCAGTGAATCCCTGACCAGGTCAACTTAGTATAATATAGTGTCTGAAGACACTGAGACATAAGCTTGCATTCTGACTTATCTACCTGCTCACTGGACAAATCACTTAATCTCAGTGCACATCAGTTATCTTATCTGAAAAAAATGAGGATAATTATGCAAGCCTTATATGGAGGTTGTGAAGGTAAAATGAAGATATGTACATAAAAAGGCTTAGCATTTTGCCCAACATATAATACTCATTTAAAAATGGTAAATAAAAAAACGGTAAATATTATTATCTCAACCTCCCTTCACAAGCACTTAAAAGAACCCCAGTTATTGAGTAGGTGCTTGTGTGCTTTTTGAATAAAGAATAAGTTCTTCACACTGTATGTACAGGTTGTTGTTATTGTTCAGTCACTCAGTTGTGTCTGACTCCTTGCAACCCCATGGAATGTAGCATGCCAGGCTTCCCTGTCCTTCATCATCTCCTGGAGCTTTCTCAAACTCATGTCCATTGAGTCTGTGGTGCTATCCAACCATTTCACCCTCTGTCATCCCCTTCTCTTCCTGCCTTCAATCCTTCCCAGCATCAGGGTCTTTTCTAATGAGTCAGCACTTTGCATCAGGTGGCCAAAGTATTGGAGCTTCAGCTTCAGTATCAGTCCTTCCAATGATTATTCTGTACACGTCCTCAAAACTTAACATTGTAGATCTTCCTTTGCATGGTAGTTTAGAGTCAGCTCATTCCAGCTTACAAGAGTTTGAATGTGTGCATCTCTTTTCAATTCTGTGTTCAATATTGTCTCATTATTAGCTTGAAGTCAACATTGGTGGTAGAATTTACAAAATGTAAATTGTCAAATGCTATAAATCAGGGCTTCCCCTCTCCCCTCCCGAATCAGTGTATTGGTCCACCATTGGTCCACCTGACTTATGTCCAACAATATGAGAAGGAATAGTGAAGATAGTACAGATGATAATGAGTGGAATTTATATAACTTGTGGCAAAGTCTATTAGACTTTGGATGTCCAAAGTTTAGGTAAGATAATAAAATCATCTAGGTAAAAATCATTGGCTTTTTAGAATTCAAATATATTTTAACAAAAAGCATGTTTAACAAAGAAGCAAATTGAATAATGATAGACATATTAATTATATGGGGTCTGGAAAGGAGTAAACTTTGTTTAAAGGTAAACTAGCATATGTGATGAGTTTATAAAACCTCCCTAGGAGATACCTGTGTGATCTAGAGATAGATGTAGAGAAGAATATGGCATTTGGATTTCAGGTAATACAGAAATACTGTCTTCCTTGATTAAAATCAGTTATCCAGGTCTGATGTTTTTGAAGGCCTTTCTAGAAGCATAGTATAATGAACACTATAGTATCCATATCACTCTTTAATATTAAACCTATCACTTGACTTAAACCTATCAGGTATCAAAATAGATCGAAAATAAAATGGGATAAGAATGTATGTCTTGGTGAGACTATTGTGAGGATCAAATGTAATGGTGTACTGAAAAAAAAATTGATGAATCTTAGCAGGCTAATTTAAATTATTAATATGACAATGAGGCTGTGACTGCTTGTATGGTCTTTGTTTCATTTTACTATCAGATTAATTGTCTGCTGAATTAATTTCTACCTCGCTAGGAGGCTAGGAGGCAAATTGGTAAAATTGGTAATGACTAATGAACTCTGACAATAATTATTGGCATTATAAAAATAAAACATACTCAATCCACATCAATTTTCTTTTTTAATCACAGTGACCAACAAAAATCTCAGTTCTGTTTTTATAGCTGTTGATTGAGAGAAATTATTCTGCTATCATGATATCTCTAATACCTCCTTGGAATAGTAGTTCTGAAAAGGGAAGTGGAAAGTCAATTACTTGTTGGAAGAAAGCCTCAGCACTTCCTCATATTGCGATATTTTTAACCATATTTATTGTAGATTTTGTCAGATTATAAAAGAATTGTAGACTTATTGGGGAGCTGACTGTTAATTCCATTTGTCTTTTTTGCCTAAATAGTCCCTACCTTCTCGTAGTTTCTCATTTAAAGCAGGCATCTGTGATTTAGAATAGCTATACAAACACTAAACCTGATCATAAAGGAAGGGAATGTAGTTGATGTGTTATTATACAGAGAAACAGGATAAGCAACAGAACCAACAACAGAAAAAATAACTTCTCATTTAGATGTTGCATTACCTGGGAGCCTGACTTCTGGTTCAATATTCAGCTCTGTAACTGACACAATACACTGCCTTGAGCAAATCACTTAACCCACTGTGTGCTTGACTCTGTGAAGAGAATGGAGCAAAGACACAGCTTAATGCAACACCTAGGATTCCTGAAAGCAGAATGCTACAGCACATTGGTGTGTGTATATACACACACACACGCCACTTCCCTTTTCAGAACTACTATTCCAAGGGGGTATTAGAGATATCAAGATAGAAGAATAACTTCTCTCAACCAACAGCTATAAAGAGAGAACTTCTGAGATTTCTGTGTATATATATATAACACAGTGCCTTAAAATATTGGTTAAAATGAGACAGCGTTTGTCTAATGTCTTCTGAATTATGTCAAAATTAAGATGCTTTCAAAATCCCTGGCATAGTAATTATCTTTAATAATTATTCTCCATCCAGTCTCCAGTCGTTTTTTTGTTGTTGTTTTGTTTTGTTTTGTTTATCAAATAAGCTTTAAAAACCAAGGACAGACCAATTGATTGAGATTCAGAAAGTCTTCCACGTGAGATAAAGATAATTCCTGCTTTGCAAATGGAAAGCGATTAAGATCAGAGTATTAATAGAAGGCTCCAAAACAATATGAATTTCTGTCAAAATTCTCATGCATGTTTTCTGCAAAGATTTAGAAAAAAATAGATAGAATCTCATGGATGAGTAATATTAGAAGATACAATGTTATTTGGAATTATTGTTAAATTGTTCAGATCACTAAGGTACTTTTCAGTAAATTACAACCGCTTTGCCAGTATAGTAGAATCCCGACACTGAATGCTTCTCAGAGCATTCAGTTTGTGTAGGACAAACCACCATGAGTTTCCTACTATATTTTGTTGTTTTCAGAAAATATTCATAATATGTAATGTGTTAGCATATATGATTTTAACTTTTACATACCATGGCTTATAAAACCATTTGTAGTGGGTAGACATCTAGTTTCACTGCTACTTATGAGTTGTACCAGTGTAAAATGCCTTGCTCTTTTGGTGAAACTTAATCCTAATTATTCTCTAAACTATAATAGTTAATCCCTTCTAAAAGTCTGCTTTCAAAATTCACAAAAGAAGCAGTATGTAAAAATAAGATACAAAATAGTTATTTTAGCTGCCTCAAGGCAGCATCATACTCTCACAATCCCAGAAAGACAGTGCTTAATCCTTGACATCGGAATCCCCAGAGAAGAAGAAATTACAACTTTTCTTTAAATTACTTACAATTGATCAAGCTTCCACTCTATAGTCTTTGGAGCTGAATGCAGGGAGACTAAGTATGGCAGTTTGAAATTTCTAGCCATATTCAAGCCCAAACTAATAAGCCTAGAACTTGACAATGCAAAAACATCTGTCCCTAGTGACAAGATGAGTTTGGTTTATGAATTCCCATATAATATCCTTACACATAAAATGGCAAAATCTTGTTTTGGGTAATCTGGTTCATTTAGCAGAAACAAGGAAATTATAAGACACATACCAGAAAAGCCTAATTTAGAGGATTATCTTAATGGCGTAAAGCAAAGAAAAATCACAACTGGCTTTCCGAGATGCAATACAAATAACAGTTCACCAAATGCTTCAGTTTCCTTTTTATCCACAGAACAAAGATAACAGGGAGTAAATGACACATGCATGTCAAGATTCAGATTTTACCAATATGATTGATGCTTATTTCCTTTAGCCCAAACCAAGGATTCTCAAAAAAATTCTCCCTTGGGAATGAATGCTAGATTGGCTTAAGTGACAACTTGGGAGTAGTTTCATGTACAAAATGTATTCATTGCTTTTTGTATTTTTTCATTCATTTGAAACAGTTTTGAGCTAGTCTGGACTTTTATTATACTTAGAACTTTATGTAACTGTCATGTTTATAATTTCTCCTTTTCCATTCCATCTATATTTCTTTGTCCTTCCCCCAATCTACTGTTATTCTCATCCCACTCTCTTTGTCTAAACCTTTAATCAGTCACTTTATGCTCAGCAAGGGAATCGTCCAAATGATTATCTCAACTATTGTAATTCTACTGCTTATGTTACATATCACCCACTCATGATACCATCATAAAGCAGTTTTTAACCATGCATCTTAATTTCTTAGGAAGAATAAAAAGCTTCCCCTCACTCCTACATACACACAACTAATCTCATTCTCATTCATTCTCTCTCTCTCTCTACTTCTCTTTCTGCCTTCCACCCTCCCTGCCTCTCACCATCTCTTTATCACTCCCCAAGAAGTTCTCTTATAAGTTGTGTTGGAAAAGATTACTTTCCAGAGGTACTAATAGAAAATCTGAAAAATAATGTCTTAAATATGTAAGATTGTATTTTTCTCACTTAAAAAATTATCAATAAGTAAACAGTCCAAGGTTGGCAATGTGGCCTCACTATGCCAAGTTGCTTCTGTTTCTCTGCATTGTTAACTACAGGCAGAGGGAGAAGGGCAAAATACTCACTGCAGCTGAGTTTCTCTCTCTATATATCTATCAGATAAACAGTAGCTCTCTTGAAAGACAGTTTGGGTAAAATTCTACATATATCTCACTAGCCAGAAGAAGGTTACATGGCATGCCTAATGGTAAGGGGGTCTGGTAAATGTATTAATACCTTTCCTTCATGAAAATGAAAAATACACTATGCCAATCCCCGCCCCCCCCCCCAAATATAGCCCTATTAGTAAGGAAGAAAAGAAGATTTTTTAAGAAGAATTGATATTAGGTAAGCAATTAGCAACATTTCTTACAAAGATCAGAGGGAAAAATAGCTTAGTCCTCCAAAATATACAAGAGGTTCAGTTAAGAATGGAATATAGTTTTTACTGGGAAAAGAACTTGTCAACAGATTGGACAAGGGAAGTTTTCCTCTCTTGATTCTCTATTATCTTTTTTAATGGATTAGAAAATGCAAGATTGAGATTAGTAGTCCTAAAAATTGGCCTATGCTACTCTTGGTGTATAATACCTCCTCTAAGCTACTATTAACATAACAGAGGGAAATGGAAGACAGATCACTTATTTCTTGGTGTACTTTTCTAGTTATTATGCTGCTTCTTTCAAGTTATGGCCAGTTTGTAAATAATATGAACATTAAAAAAATATTCTCTAATTTGGCCATTACTCAGTATAATCAGCATGAAAGATGAGAACCTCATAGTGAACTTCAAAGATAAACAGGACCATGATATGAAGAGAAGAGGCTATTCCAAGTATAGGAAAAAGGTTTATAAAGGGTTCACACTTACACAAGACCTTGAATTTTCTGATTTAGCATTTGTACATGTCTGATTTCATCCACAAGCTTCAATCAAAGAATGATGTGATAGAGAAGAAAGAGAATAGAAATGCCAGACACCAATCCAGAATCCAAAGCATCATTATTCACTGGCAGCAGGCAGCATTCATAGCTCCAATGTTACCTGGGGCAGACCACAAATCTGTAGGCACTACATGAAATCAAAAGAGGTCACATCCCTGCCATTTTCTTTTCCCATTAAAGTGACTGAGGACAAATTCTTTCTTGCTAACTAGTGCTCTCTGCTTATCAAAGTTTATCGTCCATCATTTTAATTTAATATTTTTATAGAATGGATGTGTTATATCAGAACACTGAAAAGGTCAATGTTTAGTTGTTGGTATTTTCTACAGAATATAATTCTCACCTATTTTAATGGATGATAGAACATTTAGAGTGACTAATACTAAATAGTTAATAATAATGATTATGACCACTGTGTTAAAATATGAACAATTCATTTCTGTGACAACAAAGCACTAAGAAAATACCAAAGGCATAATGCAAAAAAATGGCACAGGTGCTCTTAATGGTATCTTAATGGCCTATAATGGCCTCCAGTATTGCACACATGTGGGAGAAAGGCAAGGTTATATGGCAGATTTATAGAATACTAAGATTTGAGCAAACACTTTTTTTATTTTTATCAAACTACTCCAAATTCTACAAAGTAAAAATGACAATATGGCAGACTTCAGCACTTTGACAAACTTCATTGTAGAATAATCTGTCAGTAAGATGAATTCACTAATTTATTAAACAAACATTTGAGTGTTTATTACAAATAGAACATTGTGTTCATGAATTTGGGGTAATGAGAGTGAGGTGGTGTTTATATCCCAAGAGAGTGGATGAGGATAAGGGTGAAGTAGTAGATGGCTACCTGCAGAGGTTTATTAATGGTAATACACAGAATATACTTTGGCATGATTCAGATCCCAGTGAGCATAAGTATCCTCAGTCTTTCAGCCTAAAAGTGTTTAATACTCATCCTGTTACCAAATCAGACCTGGGCCAAATGTGCCAGGGTCAACCTGTGTGTGGTTACTGGGTCGACTCAGTAAAACCAATCTACTGACACAACGCTGTGGTGAAGGAAAGGGCGTAATTTATTTTAAGGCACCATACAAGAAGTCCAGTACAGCTAGTGCTCAAAAACCTGGAACTCCCTAATGAGTTTCAGGAGAGCATTTTTAAAAGGCCAGGTGAAGGAGTGGGTTATGTGATCAGCTCATGCACAATTCTCTGATTGGTTGATGGTGAGGTAACAGGGTAGTGTCACAGGAATTAACATTATCAGTCCTCAGGATCCAGTAGGTCTGGGGGCTAAGTGTTCTTGGTCATCAGGTAGTTAATTTCTTTCATTTGGTTGGGGTTTTCACATTTATAAAACAACTCAGGAAATGTGCATCAGACACTGTTATCTAGGTATAACAGTAAGGTGAGGAGCTAAAGCAGAGGGTATGAGGAGTGGTCTGTCCCAGAAAGGATCCTGCTCTGCTACACTTCTATCACCATGGTACCAAAATACTGATGAAATACAGAACATAGACACAATACAAAGTGCTCAAATATACAGCCACAGTAGAACTGACATTCTCAGGTGAATGGTACAAAAAATAGTATTGGGCACAGCATGCTTGATGGAAGCAGAACCTCTGAAGTAATTGGATAAATTAGAAGTAATTGAATAAAGATGTGGTTTAAAGTAAGATTTATGCAAATTCATAAGTAAAAACTGAGATTAAAGATCTTGGACATAACAATCCCAATGTGACAAGAAGGGCATGCGACTCAGTAAAAAGTGTCAGTTCCTTGAAAATGAACCAAGGCACAACCAGATTAGAAGGTATTGTATTCATCACATGGCTGACATCTCAAAAAGTACTTCATGTGATTGCTGGTGTGAAAGTGAAATTTGCTCAGTTGTGTCTGACTCCTGGCGACCCCGTGGACTGTATAGTCCTTGGAATTCTCCAGGTCAGAATACTGGAGTGAGTAGCAGTTCCCTTCTCCAGGGGATCTTCCCAATCCAGGGATCAAACCCAGGTCTTCCCCATTGTAGGCAGATTCTTTATCATCTCTCATAAAGAACAGACTTTTGGACTCAGTGGGAGAAGGAGAGGGTGGGATGATTTCAGAGAATAACATTTAAACATATACATTACCACACGTAAAACAGATAACCAGTGGGAGTTTGGTGTATAACGCAGTGTGCCAAAAGCTCTGCGACAACCTGAAGGGATCAGGTGAGGAGGGAGCTAAGGTGGGGTGGGAGTAGTTCAGGATCGGGGTGGAAACACATGCATACCTGTGGCCAATTCATGTTGATGTATGGCAAAACCATCACAGTATTGTAATAATTATCCAATTAAAATAAATTAATTAAAAATACTTAGTGTGGAGAACTATATAATATGCACAGGGACAGTCAAACTCAATTTAACAAATCTTTTGTCTTCAAAAGAACAAAAACCCACATAAGTATTACTGATAGAGATAAAGAAAGACTATATAGTATTCATATAAACAGTCAAACTCAACAAAACCATTATTTTCTTTAAAAAAAACTGCATGATTTTGGTGGATACAGAGTCCTAGACTGAATCAACCTTTCTATTACAGACAATGTTCTGGTTCCCAGGACTAGCCAAACAAAGTAAGAATAATCTTTTACACATTTTGTCACCATGGCTAATTTTTGTTTGCATATGCTAATATTAGACTAGGTCCTATGGAAAAATTATTTTCAATTTTTTGTGCCTACCTTTTCGTCCAGCAGTGTACTTATATGAATCTGTTCCACAGAAAAGACTACACATGTGCACAGTTATATATACATATAAATTTGTGCATTTTTTGCACTATGTGTAATAGTGATAGTGTGGGAACAACCTGAATGCATATTGATGATGACAGTGAAAGAGGAGAGTTAAAAAATTGACTTAAAGCTCAACATTTAGAAAACTAAGATCAAGACATCCTGTCCCATCACTTCATGGCAAATAGATGGGGAAACAGTGGAAACAGTGGCTTACTTTATTTTTCTGGGCTCCAAAATCACTGCAGATGGTGACTGCAGCCATGAAATTAAAAGATGCTTACTCCTTGGAACTAAAGTTATGACCAACCTAGACAGCATATTGAAAAGCAGAGACATTACTTTGTCAACAAAGGTCCATCTAGTCAAGGCTATGGTTTTTCCAGTGGTCATGTATGGATGTGAGAGTTGGATTATAAAGAAACCTGAGCACCAAAGAATTGATGCTTTTGAACTGTGGTGTTGGAGAAAACTCTTGAGAGTCCTTTAGACTGCAAGGAGATCCAACCAGTCCATCCTAAAGGAGATCAGTCCTGGGTGTTCATTGGAAGGACTGATGTTGAAGCTGAAACTCCAATATTTTGGCCACCTCATGTGAAGAGCTGACTCATTGGAAAAGACCCAGATGCTGGCAAAGATTGAAGGCAGAAGGAGAAGGGGATGACAGAGCATGAGATGGTTGGATGGCATCACCGACTCAATGGACATGGGTTTGGGTGGACTCTGGCTGTTGGTGATGGACAGGGAGGCCTGGCGTGCTGTGTTTCATGGGGTCACAAAGAGTCAGACACGACTGAGCAACTGAACTGAAATATTTTATGGTCTTTCTATACTTTTGTATAGTGTACAAATTGAAGAAATAATTAAGTAGATCTATATGTAATAAAATAGTAAGATAACCAAGGTAAAGTACAAGTGAAAATAGCCAAATTTCAAGTAGCAAAACAAATACTCCCTCTCTTTGTCTCTCTCACACACATACACACAAATACACATCTCAAATCTGATATGTGTGTGTGAGAGAGAAAGGGGAAACAGAGAGATCTGACTGGTAAATGACAGGTTACTTTGCATATTTCTTTTTTTTTTTTTTAATTTTTTATTTATTTATTTTTTTAGTTGGAGGCTAATTACTTCACAACATTTCAGTGGGTTTTGTCATACATTGACATGAATCAGCCATAGAGTTACACGTATTCCCCATCCCGATCCCCTCTCCCACCTCCCTCTCCACTCGACTCCTCTGGGTCCTCCCAGTGCACCAGGCCCGAGCACTTGTCTCATGCATCCCACCTGGGCTGGTGATCTGTTTCATCATAGATAATATACATGCTGTTCTTTCAAAACATCCCACCCTCACCTTCTCCCACAGAGTTCAAAAGTCTGTTCTGTACTTTTGTGTCTCTTTTTCTGTTTTGCATATAGGGCTTTCATTACCATCTTTCTAAATTCCATATATATGTGTTAGTATGCTGTAATGTTCTTTATCTTTCTGACTTACTTCACTCTGTATAATGGGCTCCAGTTTCATCCATCTCATTAGAACTGATTCAAATGAATTCTTTTTAATGGCTGAGTAATATTCCATGGTGTATATGTACCACAGCTTCCTTATCCATTCATCTGCTGATGAGCATCTAGGATGCTTCCATGTCCTGGCTATTATAAACAGTGCTGCAATGAATATTGGGGTGCACGTGTCTCTTTCAAATCTGGTTTCCTCAGTGTGTATGCCCAGAAGTGGGATTGCTGGGTCATATGGCAGTTCTATTTCCAGTTTTTTTAAGAAATCTCCAAACTGTTTTCCAAAGTGGCTGGACTAGTTTGCATTCCCTCTCCAGCATTTATTGTTTGTAGACTTTTGGATAGCAGCCATCCTGACTGGCGTGTAATGGTACCTCATTGTGGTTTTGATTTGCATTTCTCTAATAATGAGTGATGTTAAGCATCTTTTCATGTGTTTGTTAGCCATTTGTATGTCTTCTTTGGAGAAATGTCTGTTTAGTTCTTTGGCCCATTTTTTGATTGGGTCATTTATTTTTCTGGAATTGAGCTTCAGGAGTTGCTTCTATATTTTTGAGATTAATCCTTTATCTGTTTCTTCATTTGCTATTATTTTCTCCCAATCTGATGGATGTCTTTTCACCTTACTTATAGTTTCCTTTGTAGTGCAGAAGCTTTTAAGTTTCATTAGGTCCCATTTGTTTAGTTTTTGCTTTTATTTCCAATATTCTGGGAGGTGGGTCATAGAGGATCTTGCTGAGATTTATGTCGGAGAATGTTTTGCCTATGTTCTCCTCTAGGAGTTTTATAGTTTCTGGTCTTACATTTAGATCTTTAATCCATTTTGAGTTTATTTTTGTGTATGGTGTTAGAAAGTATTCGAGTTTCATTCTTTAACAAGTGGTTGACCAGTTTTCCCAGCACCACTTGTTAAAGAGGTTGTCTTTTTTCCATTGTATATCCTTGCCTCCTTTGTCAAAGATAAGGTGTCCATAGGTTCGTGGATTTATCTCTGGGCTTTCTATTCTGTTCCATTGATCTATGTTTCTGTCTTTGTGCCAGTACCATACTGTCTTGATGACTGTGGCTTTGTAGTATAGTCTGAGGTCAGGCAGGTTGATTCCTCCAGTTCCATTCTTCTTTCTGAAGATTACTTTGGCTATTCGAGGTTTTTTGTATTTCCATACAAATTGTGAAATTATTTGTTCTAGTTCTGTGAAAAATACCGTTGGTAGCTTGATAGGGATTGCATTGAATCTTTAGATTGCTTTGGGTAGAATAGCCATTTTGACAATGCTGATTCTTCCAATGCATGAACACGGTATGTTTCTCCATCTGTTTGGGCCCTCTTTGATTTCTTTCATCAGTGTTTTATAGTTTTCTATGTATAGGTTTTTTGTTTCTTTAGGTAGATGTACTCCTAAATATCTTATTCTTTTTGTTACAATGGTGAATGGTATTGTTTCCTTAATTTCTCTTTCTGTTTTTTCATTGTTAGTATATAGGAATGCAAGGGATTTCTGTGTGTTAATTTTATATCCTGCAACTTTACTATATTCATTGATAAGCTCTAGTAATTTTCTGGAAGAATCTTTAGGGTTTTCTATGTAGAGGATCATGTCATCTGCAAACAGCGAGAGTTTCACTTCTTCTTTCCTATCTGGATTCCTTTTACATCTTTTTCTGCTCTGATTGCTGTGGCCAAAACTTCCAACACTTTGTTGAATAGTAGTGGTGAGAGTGGACACCCTTGTCTTGTTCCTGATTTCAGGGGAAATGCTTTCAGTTTTTCACCATTGAGGGTGATGCTGGTTGTGGGTTTGTCATATATAGCTTTTATTATGTTGAGGTATGTTACTTCTATTCCTGCTTTCTGGAGAGTTTTAATCATAAATGAGTGTTCAATTTTGTCAAAGGCTTTCTCTGCATCTATTGAGATGATCATATGGTTTTTATCTTTCAATTTGTTAATGTGGTGTATTACATTGATTGATTTGCAGATATCAAAGAATCCTTGCATTCCTGGGATAAAGCCCACTTGGTCATGGTATATGATTTTTTTAATATGTTGTTGGATTCTGTTTGCTAGAATTTTGTTAAGGATTTTCGCATCTATGTTCATCAGTGATATTGGCATATAGTTTTCTTTTTTTGTGGCATCTGTGTTTGGTTTTGCAATTAGGGTGATGGTGGCCTCATAGAATGAGTTTGGAAGTTTACCTTCATCTGCAATTTTCTGGAAGAGTTTGAGTAAGATAGGTGTTAGCTCTTCTCTAAATTTTTGGTAGAATTCAGCTGTGAAGCCATGTGGTTCTGGGCTTTTATTTGCTGAAAGATTTTTGATTACAGTTTCTATTTCCTTGCTTGTGATGGGTCTGTTAAGATCTTCTATTTCTTCCTGGTTAAGTTTTGAAAAGTTATACTTTTCTACGAATTTTTCCATTTCTTCCAAGTTGTCCATTTTATTGGCATAGAGCTGCTGGTAGTTGTCTCTTATGATCCTTTGTATTTCAGTATTGTCTGTTGTGATCTCACCCTTTTCATTTCTAATTTTGTTAATTTGGTTCTTCTTTCTTTGTTTCTTAATGAGTCTTGATAATGGTTTGTCAATTTTGTTTATTTTTTTTTTTTAAAAAAAAAAACAGCTTTTCGCTTTGTTGATTTTTGCTATGGTCTCTTTAGTTCTTTTGCATTTATTTCTGCACTAATTTTTAAGATTTCTTTCCTTCTGCTAACCCTGGGGATCTTCATTTCTTCCTTCTCTAATTGCTTTAGGTGTAGAGTTAGGTTATTTATTTGGCTTTTTTCTTGTTTCTTGATGTAAGCCTGTAATGCTATGAACCTTCCCCTTAGCACTGCTTTTACAGTGTCCCATAGGTTTTGGGTGGTTGTGTTTTCATTTTCATTCATTTCTATACATATTTTAATTTCTTTTTTCATTTCTTCTATGATTTGTTGGTTATTCAGAAGCGTGTTATTTAGCCTCCATATGTTTGAATTTTTAACAATTTTTTTCCTGTAATTGAGATCTAATCTTACTGCAGTGTGGTCAGAAAAGATGACTGGAATGATTTCAATTTTTTTGAATTTTCCAAGACCAGATTTATGGCCCAGGATGTGATCTATTCTGGAGCAGGTTCCGTGTGCACTTGAGAAAAAGGTGAAGTTGATTGTTTTGGGGTGAGATGTCCTATAGATACCAATTAGGTCTAGCTGGTCCATTGTGTCATTTAAGGTTTGTGTTTCCTTCTTAATTTTCTGTTTAGTTGATCTATCCATAGTTGTGAGTGGGGTATTAAAGTCTCCCACTATTATTGTGTTACTATTAATTTCCTCTTTCATACTCATTAGCGTTTGCCATACATATTGTGGTGCTCCTATGTTGGTTGCATATATACTTATAATTGTTATATCTTCTTCTTGGATTGATCCTTTGATCATTATGTAGTGTCCTTCTTTGTCTCTTTTCACATCCTTTATTTGAAAGTCTATTTTATCTGATATGAGTATTGTGACTCCTGCTTTCTTTTGGTCTCCGTTTGCGTGAAATATTTTTTTCCAGCCCTTCACTTTTAGTCTGTATGTGTCTCTTGTTTTGAGGTGGGTCTCTTGTAGACAGCATATGTAGGGATCTTGTTTTTGTATCCATTCAGCCAATCTTAGTCTTTTGGTTGGGGCATTCAACCCATTTACATTCAAGGTAATTATTGATAGGTGTGGTCCCATTGCCATTTACTTTGTTGTTTTGGGTTCATGTTTGTACAACCTTTCTGCATTTCCTGTCTAGAGAAGATCCTTTAGCATTTGTTGAAGAGCTGGTTTGGTGGTGCTGAATTCTCTCAGCTTTTGTTTGTCTGTAAAACTTTTGAATTCTCCTTCATATCTGAATGAGATCCTTGCTGGGTACAGTAATCTAGGTTGTAGGTTATTCTCTTTCATTACTTTCAGTATGTCCTGCCATTCCCTTCTGGCCTGGAGGGTTTCTATTGATAGATCAGCTGTTATCCTTATGGGAATCCCTTTGTGTGTTATCTGTTGTTTCTCCCTTGCTGCTTTTAGTATGTGTTCTTTGTGTTTGATCTTTGTTAATTTGATTAATATGTGTCTTGGAGTGTTTCGCCTTGGGTTTATCCAGTTTGGGACTCTCTGGGTTTCTTGGACTTGGGTGGCTATTTCCTTCCCCATTTTACGGAAGTTTTCAGTTATTATCTCCTCGAGTATTTTCTCATGGCCTTTCTTTTTGTCTTCTTCTTCTGGGACTCCTATGATTCGAATGTTGGGGCGTTTCACATTGTCCCAGAGGTCCCTGAGGTTGTCCTCATTTCTTTTGATTCTTTTTTTCTTTTTTCCTCTCTGCTTCATTTATTTCCACCATTTTATCTTCTACCTCACTTATCCTATCTTCTGTCTCCGTTATTCTACTCTTGGTTCCCTCCAGAGTGTTTTTGATCTCATTCATTGCATTATTCATTTTTAATTGACTCTTTTTTATTTCTTCTATGTCTTTATTAAACATTTCTTGCATTTTTTCAATCTTTGTCTCCAGGATATTTATCTGTAACTCCATTTTGTTTTCAAGATTTTGGATCATTTTTATTATCATTATTCTAAATTCTTTTTCAGGTAGATTCCCTATCTCCTCCTCTTTTGTTTGACTTGGTGGGCACTTTTCATATTCCTTTACCTGTTGGGTATTTCTCTGTCTTTTCATCTTGTTTAGATTGCTGTGTCTGGAATGGGCTTTCTGTATTCTGGAGGTCTGTGGTTCCTTTTTATTGTGGAGGTTTTACCAGTGGGTGGGGTTAGATGATTGGCTTGTCAAGGTTTCCTGGTTAGGGAAGCTTGCAACGGTGTTCTGGTGCATGGAACTTGATTTCTTCTCTTTGGAGAGCAATGGAGTGCCCAGTAATGAGTTTTGAGATGGGTCTATGTGTTAGGTGTGTCCTTGGGCAGTCTGTATGTTGACATTCAGGGCTATGTTCCTGAGTTGTTGGAGAATTTGCGTGGTATGACTTGCTCTAAAACTTATTGGCTCTTGGGTGGTGGTTGGTTTCAGTGTAGGTATGGAGGCTTTTGGACGGTTTCTTATTACTTAAAGTTCCATGTAGTCAGGAGTTTTCTGGTGTTCTCAGGTTTTGGGCTTAAGCCTCCTGCCTCTGGATTTCAGTTTCATTCTTCCAGTAGTCTCAGGACTTCTCCAACTATACAGCACTGATAATAAAACTTCTAGGTTAATGGCGAAAAGATTCTCCCCTGTTAGGGACTCCCAGAGAGGTTCACAGAGTTACATGAAGAAGAGGAGAGGGAGGAGGGAGATAGAGATGAGCATGAGGAGAAAAAGGGGGACTCAAGAGGAGAGAGACAGATCTACGCAGTTGTCTGTTCCTAGAGTGTTCTCCATAGCCCAGACACCCACAAAGATTCACAGGATTGGATTGGGAAGAGAAGGGGAAAGGAGGAAATAGAGGTGTTCTGAGGTAGAAAATAGAGAGTCAAGATTGGGAGAGAATAATCAACACACTCCTGAATAAAAATGGGAACTGAATATTGGATTCTTAAATGTTCACAATTTATATCATATACTGAAAAACAAAAATTAAAAATCTAGAGTAGAGGTTAGACTTTAAAAATACTATATTAGAAACAAAAACCAAAACACACACAAAAAAATTTTAGAAATATATATGAAGTTTGGTTTAAAAATAGGGCTTCTCTTCTTTTTTTTTTTTTCTGTAAGGTTATAGTGTATTGAAAATGAAAATTAAGGAGTGGTAGAGGAGTACTAGAGGACTTTAAAAGAAATAAGAGAAAAAGAAAAATAGAAAATAGAAGAGAAAAAGGGAAAAAAAGAAGAAAAATAGAAAAGAAAAAGAAAAAAAATTTTCCCTAATTAAAAAAAATCATAAAAATCTATGAAAATGAAAGTTAAGGAGTAATGGGGGAGTATTAGGGAATTTTAAAGGAAAATAAAAGTAAAAAAAGATAAAATAAAAAAATTTTTTTTTCTTACTTAAAAAAAAAAAAAAGTAAAAATATATCTAGGAATTTCTCTGGAGCTGTTGTGGTCAGTGTGGGTTCGGCTCAGTTTCAGATAGCTCCTCGTTCCAGCTTACACTTCTCGATACCTACAGGCCTCTTCCGGTGTAGTCGGTGTTTTCTCCAGGAATTTTAGTCTGTTGCACCGGTCCCTTCTGAAGAGGTTCCCTTTGTTTATTTGGCTTCTGTTTGCCGGTCTCTTCAGGGCCTCATTTCCGCCCTGACACAGGCGGGTGGAGGTGGACTCTTATTCAGGTAGCTAGTTCCGTCGCGCTGCGGGGAGGGGCTGGCGCTGCTCAGGCTCCTGGCTGCTCTATATGGAGCGCACCCCATGCTGTGCACGGTTCCAGCCCTTGGGTGTTCCACAAAAGCGAGGAGCAAAAATCTGCGCCTGCTCTTTGTGCCTTCCCCGTCAGAGCGGTCCAGGCAGCCAGGGGCTTGGCGGTCGCACTCTCCCCGGGTGTGGCGCGCCCACTCCCTTCCGCGGTCCCAGTCTCAGTTTCCGCAGGCACAAGTCTGGTGCGTGCGCCTTCTGCCCTCCGCGTCCCCAGCCCCAGTCCCCGCCCGCGCCGGTCGGGTGCCTGCGCCCTGTGTCTCACCGCGACCCTCCCGGCGGATGTCAACCATCCAGAATCTCGGTCCCTTTGTTCTGCGAACGGCCGGCAGTGTGTTCGGGTCGGTTAATTTTCTCTGTCTCTTTTGCTCTCCCACAGTTCAAGCTGGGAACTCACAAAAGCTTCCTCCGATTGTCCTTAGGGCACTTAGGTCCAGACCCTACCCCAAGCAATGCTGCCCGCTCCACTCCGTTCCGCCCCCGCTTGCTGGTGGCAGATGCGGGTGTCTGGGGTGCTTTTCTGCTGGGAGTTGCTTTTAGGCTCATCATCTGTGGGTTTTATTTATTGTTTCTCTCCCAGTCAGATTGCCCTCTGAGATTCAAACACTTCCCCCAGGCCCGCCAGTGCGAGGGTTTCCCGGTGTCTGGAAACGTCCCTTAGTAAGACTCCCTTCCCAGGATGGATCTCCATCCTCAGCTCTTTTGTCTCACTTTTTATCTTTTATATTTTGTCCTACCTCCTTTCGAAGACAATGGGCTGCTTTTCTGGGCGCCTGATGACCTCAGCTAGCGATCAGAAGTTGTTTTGTGAAGTTTGCTCTGTGTTCAGTTATTCTTTTGATGAATTTGTAGGAGAGAAAGTGGTCTCCCCATCCTACTCCTCCACCATTTTGGCTCCTCCCATATTTCTTATTTCATGAATTTGTTGTTTGACTTATTTTAAAAGAAATGTATTATTTCTGTAACTAAAATTATTTAGCTAACAGAAGTTATTTTGCAAATATCCCAATAAAAGATTCATTTTTATATAGATTTTCATTGGTCTCTAAAGGAGTATATGTCCACATGGGTGCAGTTTTGCATGTTTACATACATGTATGTTTTACATATAGCCTAATCTCCATAAACCTGTGAAAGTATAAATAAATACACAAAAGAAATGCTCAGGGATAGAGCTAAGGAAAATTCAGAATTATTGTTTTAATTTAATGAGTTAAAACAGAGTATCCATTATTTTATTTTCTGAAATAGTATAATAACTTCTTTTACTTGAATATTATATCAGAGAATAAAATGTCATAAACAAAAAAGACCCTTTTTTGGTTCAGGAAGTATTTTCTTGAATTTTCAATGAAGCACTTGGAATTATTGATTAAGATATGATTATATACTTATTTTGCTTCTGAATCTTATAAAGTCTATTATTCCTTTAGGCAAAATAGCACATTACAATTATTTTTATCATAGGTGTTTTATCTTCTTTACAGGAAAAAAAATATTTCTTACTGTTCCTATTGTCTCACATAGTTATAAATCTTTTGAACAAATTACTTTGGGATTTCTGGTTGTCTTCCAAGTTGTGGATATAGTACACAGTGTAATATTAATGAGTCTAACTGAGATTAAGTTGAGTCATTTGCCTAGCACATTTCATCATTAGTCCAGTAGAATTCTTAGCCATTCTCTGCAGTTCTATCATCAGACACTAATTAAAATATTCTAAGGATAAGTAAGACTTCATTTTCCCCCCAAGTTTCTGTCTCAGAAAGTTATTCAAACATATTACTAAAATTCATAGTTTTAAAACGTCATGACTTTCAACCCACCTTATTCAAAGATTTCTAATCACCCATTTTGATGATATTTTCATATTTCCCTTATAACCCCAAAATTGCTGCTGTTTTGGGCTCTCCCAGTTGTTCATCTTTTCTTTCTTTGTGTATCTTACTTCTGCTTATCTATGGAAGCTGTTATAGATAAAAAAATAAAAACATATGTGTATGTGTGTGTGTGTGTGTGTGTGTGTGTGTGAAGGAAATGCTGGCTTATGGGATAAAAGTGAAAGTGCAAAAGTGTCTCAGTTGTACCCGACTCTTTGTGAAACCATAGAATATACAGTCCATGGAATTCTCCAGGTCAGAATGTTGGAGTGGGCAGCCGTTCCCTTCTCCAGGGAATCTTCCCAACCCAGGAATTGAACCCAGATCTACCACATTGCAGGCGTATTCTTTACCAGCTGAGCCACTAGGAAAGTCCCATTATATGTAAAAATAAAGGCATATGTGTGTGTGTGTGTGTGTGTGTGTGTGTGTGTGTGAAGGAAATATTGGTTTATGGGATAAAATTATTTAGCTTATATATCTTGCGGTATAGAAACACTTGTTGTCATTCAAGTATACAGAGCATCACTTTTTTTTTTCTCTCTCTTTCTTCCTTTAAGGGTAAAATAGGAATAAAAATAAAATATGACAGTCCAATTCCAAACAAAAATTTTGTCTATCAATTGGTTTACCTGCACGTGACTATTTTATCATCACATTTTTTAGTACAATCACAGCACAAACATAGGGAGAGTTTACAGCTGTGAATTGCTAGAATATTTTCTAAGCTATTATGTGAACAATCCATATAACAATACAGTAGGAGGGACAGTATGTCTGCTCTGAAAGCCATTTTCCTACAGACGGTTTCATTTTACTCAGTGACTTTAAAACAGGAAGAGAAGAGCATGCATTTTTCTAGTTACATTTACACATTTATTGGAAGTAGTTCAGATTTTCCAATTTATATAGGGTTTCTGTAGTATTTTTATTCCTGAGAGAGATGTTGATAGGGAAAACTTTTACTTAAGCAATTTACTTGTTGAGAGGAAAGTTTCAGAAAAGGCAAGGGACTAGAAAGGCAAAGCATGTCTTTAATTATAAATCACAGCGTTGAAAAGAGGTGAGCTGGGGGAGGAATAGCAAAAGTGGGGTAAGGAGATCTTGTTTGTGCTTCAAATACATAACTCCAGGAGGGAATGATGAGGTCATCAGAAATGCACCTTGCTGCTGACTCTCTGACCTTTCATTTTCTCTGGAGCATATTCAGTATCCCCATAACACACAAAGTCAATTTTCTTATCTTGTTCATGGTAAAAATACAAGCAAGCAGAGTATAAGAGAAGGAAATGAGCACAAAGACCAATTTGTGGAGAGCAATCATGGCCTTCACTTAATATGGCAAGTACAAAAGGACTGTTGCTTTCCTTTGTTTTATTCTCACTCCTTCTGCAACAAAAGATATTTTTTTAAAATATGAATTGTCTGCTAGTATGAATGGTTAGTTTGTACACATATGTTCAGAGATTATGTGTATATATTTTGGAGCAATTAAATTTTTGAAAAAATAATATATTCTGATTGTTTCTCTTGTTTATGTGCCAGAACTTTTTCTTGCTTTAAAATGGGTGCCAGGACCATCAACAACATTCTGAATATGCAGAAATTCCCTACACACATAAAACAGTGCTTGTGGTAGTTCTTTTTAATAACTTAAAAATGTATGTGATTTGAAAGGAGACTCTAGGTAGTGCCCTGGATAACTCCTAGAATTCCATTCAATTCTCTTGAAGGTTCATTTTACCTTTATCATTAGAAGGCAGTTTACAGATTTCTTAGAGAGCCAACAGATGGCAGCCAAGACTTGCAGATTGGCACAGAAATTTTATTTGCACAAGTGATTATCCCCAAGCAGCAATTAAATGTCTAAAGCCAGAGCTGTCATTTTTAAGCTCAGCAACCCAACATCTTTAAAATATTTTCTCAGGCAAAAATAAATGATAATAAAGTCTTTTTGCTTTTAAAGCAACAAGCCCAGCTTTAGTTTCATAGTTACAATCTCCTTCTTGTGCATTTATGTAAGATTTACTAAAAATGATATATATATATCATTTTAAATGATTTAAATATTATACATTTAAATATTATATCATTTTAAAATGATAAAATATATATATATATATATATATATATATATATATATATATATATATTTTATTTGCCAATTGAAACAAGAACCAAAATGTGCAAGATTTCAGTAAGCCTCACATTTCCATTTAAGTTAAAACTTTGAGGTGTGCTATGGTTATGGGAGTCAGATTTTACTTCATTTTCCTAAAACTTAAAGAGTATTGTATTTGCCAAGAGGTTTACATTAGACTTTAATATTAGAAAATCTGACTTCTGGCACAAAATGATTATTTATATTTTTTATATACTCAGATGAACTCCTTAGAATAAAAATTAGTGAAAAAGTTAATTTCTATCATCCATTTAAAATTTTCACTTCAGTTTATCATGCTCAATGAGTCTCAGCTGAAATACATTTGCAAGGGGAAAAAAATCATCTCCCAAAGACCCTAATACATTTCAAGTAGTCTTTGAGAGGGGGAGCTTTTCTATTAGTCTCCAGCACCACTTCATGTCAAAAATATATTACAGGCAGCTCTCAATTATTCAGAAATCTATTATCCAGGCCTTTTGTCTGGATTTCTTTACCATTCTACTACCTAACAAATGATTATTTTACTTTCTTTAGCTACTGAAATATCTGAAAGTATTTGTGTATCAACCACTTCCTCATAGTCGTTCACTACTTTCCCTGAGCTACCTATGAAATTTTTACTTCTATTATGCCTCTTAACAAGTTGATTGGACTTGTTTACATATCTGTCTCACCATCCTCAAAACTGTGAGTTCCAGGAAAAATGATGTCATCCATTTTTATATTGCTATTGCTAAGCAAGTAGTTGAAAGTCAGAAATAAAGTGAAACTGACTTAAACATTTTAACTTCTTTTCAAAACTAGTATTAAATACTCATTATATTCAGAGCACTTTATCAGAAGATTTAGGAAGATGCAAAAGAAATGGAAAACTATCGCTACCTTAGAGATGAACATCATCTTTTAAAATACAGGCTTGCTTAAGAAAAGGTACAAAAATCGTTGCATCACAAAGTATTGCGATGCAAATAAATATGCCATGTTAAAGAGCTACAAAGTTTGGGCCAGTTATTTGAACAAAAGTCAACAATCAAAGCAAAAGTTTAGATTTCGGTTGTCAGGTGTTAGTTTAAACCTTTTTGAGAGATAAAATCTCTGAAGTGTTAAAAGATCAAAGGTTAAACCTTGAAGGGCATCCAGAATTAAACAGCAGAAGAAAGAAAAGAGGCTAGCAAACATCAAGAATACACCAGACTGAGAAATATAAGAACAAGAGAGCAACATCCTAGAAGCAAGTGATGGCAAGAAGTTTCAAAAAAGGCGTGGTAACAGATCAAGAAAGGCTGACACTAATTGTAGAGAAAAAGGGGGGAGGGGTGAACTCTACACATGGACATCACCAGATGGTCAACACTGAAATCAGATTGATTATATTCTTGGTAGTCAAAGATGGAGAAGATTTATACAGTCAGCAAAAAAAAAAAAAAAAAAAAAAAAAAAGACCGGGAACTGACTGTGGCTCAGAAGATGAACTCCTTATTGCCAAATTCAGACTTAAATTGAAAAAAGTAGGGAAAACCACTAGACCATTCAGATATGACCTAAATCAAATCCTTTATGACTATACAGTGCAAGTGAGAAATAGATTTAAGGGACTAGATCTAATAGACAGACTGCCTGATGAACTATGGGTGGAGGTTTGTGACATTGTACAGGAGACAGGGAGCAAGATCATCCCCGTGGAAAAGAAATGCAAAAAGGCAAAATGGTTGTCTGAGGAGGCCTTACAAATAGCTGTGAAAAGAAGAGAAGTGAAAAGCAAAGGAGAAAAGGAAAGATATGCCCATTTGAATGCAGAGTTCCAAAAAATAGCAAGGAGAGATAAGAAAGCCTTCCTCAGCGATCAATGCAAATAAATAGAGGAAAACAACAGAATGGGAAAGACAAGAGATCTATTCCAGGTTGGATGCATGAGATAAGTGCTCAGGGCTGGTGCACTGGGAATACCCAGAGGGATAGGATAGGGATGGAGGTGGGAGAGGGCATCAGGATGGGGAACACATGTAAATCCATGGCTGATTCATGTCAATGCATGGCAAAAACCACTACAATACTGTAAAGTAATTAGCTTCTAACTAATAAAAATGAATTTAAAAAAAAAGAAAATTAGAGATACCAAGGGAATATTTCATGCAAAGATGGGCTCAATAAAGGACAGAAATGGTGTGGACCCAACAGAAGCAGAAGATATTAAGAAGAGGTGGCAAGAATACACAGAAGAACTGTACAAAAAAGATCTTCATGAGTCAGATAATCATGGTGGTGTGATCACTCACCTAGAGTCAGACATCCTGGAGTGTGAAGTCAAGTGGGCCTTAGAAAGCATCACTACGAACAAAGCTAGTAGAGGTGATGGAATTCCAGTTGAGCTATTTCAAATCCTGAAAGAGGATGCTGTGAAAGTGCAGCACTCAATATGCCAGCAAATTTGGATAACTCAGCAGTGGCCACAGGACTGGAAAAGGTCAATGTTCATTTCAATCCCTAAGAAAGGCAGTCAAAGAATGCTCAAACTACTGCATGATTGCACTCATCTCACATGCTAGTAAAGTAATGCTCAAAATTCTCCAAGCCAGGCTTCAGCAATGTGTGAACCGTGAACTTCCAGATATTCAAGCTGGTTTTAGAAAAGGCAGAGGAACCAGTGATCAAGTTGCTAACATCCACTGGATCATCGAAAAAGCAAGAGAGTTCCAGAAAAAAAAAAAAGAAAGAAACAAACAAACAAAAAAAAACCACATCTATTTCTGCTTTATTGACTATACCAAAGCCTTCAACTGTGTGGATCACAATAAACTGAGGGAAATTCTGAAACAGATAGGAATACCAGACCACCTGACCTGCTTCTTGAGAAACCTGTTTGCAGGTCAGGAAACAACAGTTAGAAATGGTCATGGAACAACAGACTGGTTCCAAATAGGAAAAGGAATAGGTCAAGGCTGTACATTGTCACCCTGCTTATTTAACTTATATGCAGAGTACATCATGAGAAACGCTGGGATGGAAGAAGCACAAGCTGGAATCCAGATTGCAGTGAGAAATATCAATAACCTCAGATATGCAGATGACACGACCCTTATGGCAGAAATTGAAGAGTAACTAAAAAGCCTCTTGGTTAAAGTGAAAGAGGAGAGTGAAAAAGTTGGCTTAAAGCTCAACATTCAGAAAACTAAGATTATTGCATCTGGTCCCATCATTTCATGGCAAATAGGTTGGGAAACAGTGGGAAGAGTGTCATACTTTATTTTTTGGGGCTCCAAAATCACTGCAGATGTTGATTGCAGCCATGAAATTAGGCTGGATGCATGAAACAAGTGCTCGGGGCTGGTGCACTGGGATGACCCAGAGGGAAGTGATGGGGAGGGATGTGAGAGAGGGGTTCAGGACGGGGAACACATATTAATCCATAGCTAATACATGTCAATGTATGGCAAAACCCACTACAATATTGTAAAGCAATTAGCCTCCAACTAATAAAAATAAGTGGAAAAAAAAATAAAAGACGCTTACTCCTTGGAAGGAAAGTTATTGCCAACATAGATAGCATAGTAAAAAGCAGAGACATTACTTTGCCAACAAAGGTCTGTCTAGTCAAGGCTATGGTTTTTCCATTGGTCATGTATGGATGTGAGAGTTGGACTGTGAAGAAAGCTGAGTGCCGAAAAATTGATGCTTTTGAACTATGGTGTTGGAGAAGACTCTTAACAGTCCCTTGGGCTTCAAGGAAATCCAACCAGTCCATCCTAAAGGAGATCAGTCCTGGGTGTTTATTGGAAGGACTGATGCTGAAGTTGAAACTCCAATACTTTGGCCACCTCATGAGAAGAACTGACTCATTGGGAAAGACACTTATGCTGGAAGGGATTGGAGGCAGGTGGAGAAGCAGACAACAGAGGATGAGATGGCTGGATGGCGTCACCAACTCAATGGACATGAGTATGAATAAACTCCGGGAACTGGTGATGTACGGGGAGGCCTGGCATGCTGTGGTTTGTGGGGTCACAAGGGGTCGGACATGACTGAGTAATTGTATTGAACTGAACTGAAAGGGGGAGGTTCATAGCAATATAAGATTACCTAAGAAATAAGGGAAAACCAAATAAATAACCTAACTCTACACATAAAGCAATAGAAAAAGAAGAAATGAAGAATTCCAGGGTTAGTACAAGGAGAGAAATAATAAAAATTAGGGAGTAAATAAATGAAAAAAAAGAAACAAAGGCGACTAGAGCAAAAACCATCAAAACTGAAGCTGGTCCTTTGAGAAAATAATTAAATAGAAAAACCTGCCATATGACACAGCAATACCACTCCTGGGCATACACACTGAGGAAACTAGATCTGAAAGAGACACGTGCACCCCAATGTTCATCACAGCACTGTTTATAATAGCCAGGACATGGAAGCAACCTAGATGCCCATCAGCAGATGAATGGATAAGGAGGCTATGGTACATATACAGCATGGAATATTACTCAGCCATTAAAAAGAATTCATTTGAATCAGTTCTAATGAGATGGATGAAACTGGAGCCCATTGAGAGGGTAACAGGCAGGAAGGCCAGGGGTCTCCAAATGGAGGAAAGAGGCTGTAAGTGCCAGACATTTTTATCTCTCTTAACCGGCAGGAAAGAACAAACCAGCGATCTGGTTTTCCCTCTCTATACAAATTTAAAAGGAGGTTTCTCTTAACATTCTGTGTTGCCATGACACCTGGTCTCACCTAAAGCTAACAACTCTCAAACCTTGAGTTAACCAATACATTTCTTTTTCATATGGAAATGTTGTCTTAAGCTATGTTAATGAACCCCAGACTCTATCTTCAAGTTGGTTCCGCCAAACGGCCTAACTTACTTATTCAGGTATTGTTCCCCTAATCTATGTAAACAGAACTATTTGTTGGTATTCTGCCCTTCTACAAGATTCAAGTCAATAGTTTTATGGCCTGGGATGAATTATCTGGTGTCATTCTAGATTTTATGACATTCCTTTCCTTTCATTAACAGACTGTGACTATATAACATAGAGCTAAAGACTAGGAGGGGGGTTCTCTTTTGCCCCCTTCTGATGCCTATGTCAGAAGCTTTCTCTATCTCCTTTATACTTTAATAAAACTTTATTACACAAAAGCTCTGAGCGATCCAGCCTCGTCTCTGGCCCCGGATTGAATTCGTCTCCTCCGGAGGCCAAGAATCCCGCATCTTATCGTTCAGCAACAACCTTTCACCATCATAGAGAGTAAAGTAAGCCAGAAAGATAAAGACCAATAAAGTATACTAATGCATATATATGGAATTTAAAAAGATGGTAACAATAACCCAAAATGCAAAACAGAAAAAGAAACACAGATGTACAGAACAGACTTGGGACTCTGTGGGAGAAGGCGAGGGTGGGATGATCTGAGAGAATAGCATTGAAATAAGTATACTATCAAGGGTGACACAGACCACCAGCCCAGGTTGGATGCAAGAGACAAGTGCTCAGGGCTGGTGCACTGGGAAGACCCAGAAGGATGGGATGGGGAGGAAGCCTGGAGGGGGGATTGGGATGGGGAACATATGCAAATCCATGGCTGATTCATGTTAATGTATGGCAAAAACAACTACAACATTGTAAAGTAATTAGCCTCCAACTAATAAAAATAAATGAAAAAAAAGGGGAAAAAACATTATATTAGTGCATTTACATAGATACAGAGTTTTTGCATCAATATTTTTAACCTCAAGATTCTAAGTAATTAAGTTTAATTGGTTTATCTTCTATTAAAATAATTAATTACCATGAGAAAAAATAGAAAAACCATTAGTCAGACTCATTAAGGAAAAAAGGGAGAAGAATCAAATCAACAAAATTAAAAATGAAAAAGCGCAACAGACAACACAGAAATACAAAGGATCATAAGAGACTACTATCAGCAACTATATGCCAATAAAATGGACAACTTGGAAGAAATGGACAAACTTTTAGAGAAGTATAACCTTCTAAACTGAACCAGGAAGAAATAGAAAGTTTAACAGACCCATCACAAGCACATACATCTAAACTGTAATTAAAAACCTTCCTACAAACCAAAGCCCAGGACCAGGTGGCTTCACAGGTGTATTCTACCAAAAATTTTGAGAAGAGCTAATACCTATCCTACACAAAGTCTTCCAGAAAATTGCACAGAAAGGTTAACTTTCTAACTCATTCTATGAGGCCACCATCACCTTGATACCAAAACCAAAGATGCCACAAATAAAGAAAACTACAGGCCAATATCACTGATGAACATAGATGAAATATCCTTAACAAAATTCTAGCAAACAGAATCCAACAACATATTTAAAATATCATGCATCATGACCAAGTGGGCTTTATCCCAGGGATGCAAAGATTTTTCAATATCTGCAACTCACTCAGTGTAATACACCACATTAACTAATTGAAAGTTAAAAGCATACAACTATCTCGGTAGATGCAAATAAAGCCTTTGACAAAATTCAAAATCCCTTTTGATAAAAACCCTCCAGAAAGCAGCATCGAAGGTACAGACCTCAACATAATAAAAACGTTATATGATAAACCCACAGCACACCTTATCCTCCAAAGTGAAAATTTGAAAGCATTTCCCCTGAAGTCAAGAACAATACAAGGGCACCCACTCTCATAACTACTATTCACCCTAGTTTTGGAAGTTTTAGCCACAGAAATCAGAGCAGAAAAAGAAATAAAAGGAATCCAGAGTGGAAAAGAAGAAGTAAAACTCTCACTGTTTACAGATAACATGATCTTCTACATAAGTAAGTAAGTGTTAGTCACTTAGTCGTGCCTGACTCTTTGCAAACCCATGGACTGTGGCCCACCAGGGTCCTCTGTCCAAGAGATTTTCCAGGAAAGGATACTGGAGTGGGCCGTCATTTCCTTTTCCAGGGGATCTTCCAACCCTGGAATTGAAACTGGGTCTCCTGCACTCTAGTCAGATTTTTTACTGACTGAGCTACCAGGGAAGCCTTATCCTCTACATAGAAAATCCTAAAGACACCACCAGAAAATTACCAGAGCTAATCAATGTATATAGTAAAGATTCAGGGTATAAAATTAACACACAGAAATCCCTTGCATTCCTATACACTAACAATGAGGAAACAGAGAAATTAAGGAAACAATTCCATTCACCATTGCAATGAAAATAATAAAATACTTAGGAATAGATCCACCTAAAGAAGAAAAATACCTATATATAGAAAACTATAAAACACTGATGAAAGAAACCAAAGATGATGCAAATAGATGGAGAAATATACCATGTCTGTGAATTGGAAGAATAAATCTAGTTAAAATGAATATACTACTCAAAGCAACCTATAGATTCAATACAATCCCTATCAAGCTTCCAATGGTATTTTTCAGAGAACTAGAAAAAATAATTTCACAATTTGTATGGAAATACAAAAAACCTCGAATAGCCAAAGCAATCTTGAGAAAGAAGAATGGAACTGGAGAAATCAACCTGCCTGACTTCAGACTATACTACAAAGCTATAGTTATCAAGACAGTATGGTACTAGCACAAAGGCAGAAATATAGATCAATGGGAAAAAATAGAGAGACCAGAGTTCAATCCACAGACCTATGGATGCCTTATCTTTGACAAAGGATGCAAGAATATGCAATGGGAGAAAAGACAATCTCTTTAACAAGTGGTGCTGGGCAAACTGGTCAACCACTTGTAAAAGAATGAAACTAGAACACTTTCTAACACCATACAAAAATAAAATAAAATAAACTCAAAATGGATGAAAGAACTAAACGTAAGACCAGAAACTATAAAACTTCTAGAGAAAACATAAGCAAAACACTCTCTGACATAATTCACAGCAGGATCCCCTATGACCCACCTCCCAGAGTACTGAAAATAAAATAAAAATATATAAATGATACCTAATTAAACTTAAAAGCTTTTGCACAATGAAGGCAACTATAAGCAAGGTGAAAAGATGGCCTTCAGAATGGGAGAAAATAATAGCAAACAAAGTAACTGACAAAGGATTAATCTCTAAAATATATAAGCAGTACCTGTAGCTCAATTCCAGGAAAATGAACATCCCAATCAAAAAATGGGCCAGAGAACTAAACAGACATTTTTCCAAAGAAGACATACAAATGGCTAACAAACACATTAAAAGATGCTCAACATCACTCATTACAGAGAAATGCAAATCAAAACCACAATGAGGTACCATTACACGCCAGTCAGAATGGCTGTTATCCAAAAGTCTATAAGCAATAAATGCTGAAACATGTATAGTACCATAAATGAATTAGATCACCAGTCATGGTTCAATGCATGAGACAGGGTGCTCAGGGTCAGTGTACTGGGATGACCCTAAGGAATGGGATGGGAGGGAGTTGGGAGGGAGGTTCAGGATGGGGAGTACATGTACACCCATAGCTGATTCATGTGAAAGTATGGCAAAAAAAAAAAAACAAAAAAACAAAAAAAAAACACTACAATACTGTAAAGTAATTACCCTCCAATTAAAATAAATTAATCAATTTTTAAAATGCTGACTTAACTGAACTGGATGCTCTACAAATTAAACACATTATAACACGGTGGTTAAGAAGAGAAGCTCTGAAGCAACATTGAGTCCAAACCTCAGTTCTGTTACTTAGTAGTTGTGTAATGGAGCAAATTACTCAGCCTCTATGTCTCATTTTCCATATCTGTAAACTTTGTACGATACATTACCTGCCCCATTAATGATGTTGGGAAAACGAAATAAAAAATTTGCATTGTTTCACAGCAGAAGGCATCACAATATTGCAAAGCAATTTCCCCAAAATTAAAAAAGAAAATTAAATAAAGAATACCTGTAGAGTACTCAGAATAGTGTCTAGCAAATGTGATAAATCTGTCAGCACATTCAGTTCAGTTAAGTTCAGTCACTCAGTCGTTTCTGACTCTTTGAAACCCCATGAATCACAGCACACCAGGCCTCCCTGTCCATTACCAACACCCGGGGTTTACTCAAATTCCTGCCTATCGAGTTGGTGATGCCATCCAGCCATCTCATCCTCTGTCGTACTCTTCTCCTCCTGCCCCCAATCCCTCCCAGCATCAGGGTTTTTTCCAATGAGTCAACTCTTTGCATCAGGTGGCCAAAGTATTGGAATTTCAGCTTCAACATCAGTCCTTCCAATGAACACCCAGAACTGATCTCCTTTAGGATGGACTGGTTGGATCTCCTTGCAGTCCAAGGGACTCTCAAGAGTCCTCTCCAACAACACAGTTCAAAAGCATCAATTTTTCGGCACTCAGCTTTCATCACAGTCCAACTCTCACATCCAGACATGACCACTGGAAAAACCATAGCCTTGACCAGATGGACCTTTGTTGGCAAAGTAATGTCTCTGCTTTTTAATATGCTATCTAGGTTGGTCATAACTTTCCTTCCAAGGAGTAAGCGTCTTTTAATTTCATGGCTTCAGTCACCATCCACAGTGATTTTGGAGCCCCCCAAAATAGTTAGTCACTATTTCCACTGTCTCCCCATCTATTTCCCATGATGTGATGGGACCAGATGCCATGATCTTAGTTTTCTGAATGTTAAGCTTTAAGTCAACCTTTTCACTCTCCTCTTTCACTTTAACCAAGAGGCTTTTCAGTTCCTCTTCACTTTCTGCCATAAGGGTGGTGTCATCTGCATATCTGAGGTTATTGTTATTTCTCCTGGCAATCTTGATTCCAGCTTGTGCTTCTTCCATCCCAGCGTTTCTCATGATGTACTCTGCATATAAGTTAAATAAGCACGGTGACGATATACAGCCTTGATCTACTCTTTTTCCTATTTGGAACCAGTCTGTTGTTCCATGTCCAGTTCTAACTGTTGCTTCCTGACCTGCACACAGGTTTCTCAAGAGGCAGGTCCGGTGGTCTGGTATTCCCATCTGTTTCAAAATTTCCCACAGTTTATTGTGATCCACACAGTCGAAGGCTTTGGTGTAGTCAATAAAGCAGAAATAGATGCTTTTTTTTTTTTTTTTTCTGGAACTCTCTTGCTTTTTCGTTGATCCAGCGGATATTGGCAATCTGATCTCTCGTTCCTCTGACTTTTCTAAAACCAGCTTGAACATCTGGAAGTTCATGGTTCACGTATTGCTGAAGCCTGCCTTGGAGAATTTTGAGCATTACTTTAGTAGCATGTGAGATGAGAGCAATTGTGTGGTAGTTTGAGCATTCTTTGTGATTGCCTTTCTTAGGGATTGGAATGAAAACTGACCTTTTCCAGTCCTGTGGCCACTGCTGAGTTTTCCTAATTTGCTGGCATATTGAGTGCAGCACTTTCACAGCATCCTCTTTCAGGATTTGAAATAGCTCAACTGGAATTCCATCACATCCACTACCTTTGTTCACAGTGATGCTTTCTAAGGCCCACTTGACTTCACATTCCAGGATGTCTGGCTCTAGGTGAGTGATCACACCATTGTGATTATCTGACTCAGGAAGATCTTTTTTGTACAGTTCTTCTGTGTATTCTTGCCACCTCTTCTAAATATTGTCTGCTTCTGCTAGGTCCATACCATTTCTGTCCTTTATCGAACCCATCTTTGCCTGAATTGTTCCCTTGATATCTCTAATTTTCTTGATGAGATTTCTAGTCTTTCCCATTCTGTTGTTTTCCTCTATTTCTTTGCATTGATCACTGAAGAAAGCTTTCTTATCTCTCTTTGCTATTCTTTGGAACTCTGCATTCAAATGGGAATATCTTTCCTTTTCTCCTTTGCTTTGTTCCTGTCAGCACATTACTCCATACTAAATTCATAATACTAAATTAACACATTATTCAATATAAAGTAAATGATAATAAATAAATGAGAATCTTTATGATTCAAATAACCAGCTGGGTTTTTTTTCTAGAATTTAATTATTATATTAAACATTGCTGAAGGTACACCTGGGTTATCAGTACTCTTTATATCAATCCAAAATGTAATTATACATATTATGTATGATTTCAGATGGATTTCAGATTATAACAATGTTTATTACTTAAAATAAGAAGCTTTTACCATAGTAGAATATTCCTCAATATCAAATTTTTTAACAAAGCTGCCTTTTTTTATGTTTCTAAATTAAAATTTATAGACCTTTTAAAATATTCTCACAATAAATACAATTGATTGGTTTTCCTCATAGCTCATCAATTTTTGTTTATGTGGTGAATGTTGGAGTTGAAAAGCATGTGCTGTAATTGTTTGTTTTTGTTCAGTTGCTAGGTTATGTCTGTCTCTTTGTGACATCATGGACCATAGCCCATTAGACATCTCTGTCTGTGGAATTTCCCAGGAAAAAATACTGGAGTGGGTTGTCATTTCCTTCTCCTAGGACTCTACTTGACCTAGGGATCAAACCCAGGTTTCCTGTATTACATACAGATTCTTTACCAATGAGCCACCCAGGAAGCCCATGTGCTATAAGTTGCTGTAAAATAAACAAAAGCAAAATAATTTGGGAAAGGAAATGGTTAAATCCATCTATAGGAAAACATCCACTTAATGTAGTAACATTATTTTCAGCAAACACATAATATTTCTATCTAACCTTTCCATATACTTTTTTTTTTCTTGTTGAAAGCCAGAGGCCTCACCTGACATTTCATTTATATGAAAGTCCAAGAAAGTTAGAAATCATCTATTGGTTGGATTTATGTTGTTATAAACAAATATTATGAAAGAAGGCATTTTGAAAGCTTTGTGAGTAGCTTGAGAAACACTGTGGAAAAACATGTAATGGGTGACAAGGAAGTTATTAAAACAGCTTTCAAATAAAATGATTTTAAGAAGAAATCATCAGAAACCTGAGAAAGAAGATCATTGAAATTCTGTTATGAGAGTCTTAATGATTTCAAAGAATTTTTTTCTTTGAAAGATTGATTTGACTGAAGAATTGTTCAAATCCTATGTTGACTTTCTTGTGTCATTAAAATCCTTCTTTGTTACATGTTGTTCCTATAAAATTTAGGACATTTCTTTCTCATGAGGGGCATGACGTATAGATAGTATGCTTTGTCTTGTGACATGGTGAAATGTAATGCAACAAGTATCATTTATTTGAAAGCATATGAAAAATTTAAATATAGTGAACTTCAATTCCAGTCACACTGATATAATACTATTATGTCAAAATATTGAGAAAGTCTGTGCTTTCAAAAAATTCTCAAAAGTCAAGACAAATTAAAGTTCCTGAAATATGAAACAATCTGGCATATAGGAGATCACCGTTTCTATGTGTTCCTAACAAAATGTAGTTATATTTTTTCCAGTGGTTTTCAGAAAATAATTTTGAAAACTGAAAAATCTGTTTACTAGGCCAAGTTCTCATTAGCTTAAACCTGCCTGCTGCTACAAAAACAAAGGAGAGATAATCATGTGTGTGCTTGTACCAACTTTCTTTCTCTATGCTTCTTATGATTACTAAAGTCACTGAATACCTCATCTTCTTTCCTGTCCCAGTAGATGGTGTCCCCTTGCCTTACCAAGATAGACTTCTCTACCTTACTCCTCATCTCATCTTCTCCCCCACACTACAAAATCTATTTTATCTTCCTTTTCTTCTTTTCTTTTTCCATTCCCTCTGTATTAAAACATGCTCAAGTATCTTTGTTCCAAAAGAAAACAAGAGACAATAACAACAATTTCTTTTTCTTCAACTCTATTTCGTTGTCACAGTTTTTCTTATCATAATCACTAAGTTTTTTGAAAGAGAAGCCTACCTCTCACTCACTTGTCCACCCACAAGAAGCTGACAACCATCTTCACAACTCTATTGAACTAGCATTCAAAATAAATTATCTCTTTTTAGTTCTATCCCTACTTTATCCCTCTATTGATATTTTATCCTGGTGAGTTTCCTGTTTGAGAAAAAACTTTCCTTCCTTGGCTTCCATAAGACCACTAGATTCAAGGTTTCCCTCATACCTTTGTAATAGATTTCTTGGTCTCCTCCTTTTATTCTTCTTTCTTTTACTGTCCCCCTAGAGTGGCTGCTCCTCAAGGGTTCATACACTGATCTCTTCTCTCTATTTTTTTATACCTCTCAGGGACCTCTCATCCATACCTATAACTGACTGACACATGTCGTACATATACCAATGACTCCTAAGTCTAATGTAAACTAATCTCTAGATTTCTTTGTGAAACTCAAGACTTAACCCAAATAAGGACAGACATCCTTGCCTGTCTTGCAGGTACTTCAGAGTTTGTCCAAAACCAAACACGTTATCTTTTATTAACAAATTTTCTCCGCTTTACTCTTGACATAGACTGAATATTTGTGTCCGTCTAAAATTCATACATTTAAATCCTAAGCTTCAAGGTGATGGACTTAGAGGTGGTACCTTTGACAGGTAATTAAGACATGAGGGCAGAACTCTCATGAATGGGATTAGAGTCCTTATAAAAGAGACTTCAGAGAGAAAGATCCTCACCATGTAGGTTTCAGCTAGAGGACACACCTATCGTCGAGAAGTGCATCCTCACCAGATATTGGATTTGGACTTTCAACCTCCAGAACTGAGAGAAATACATTTCTGTTGTTTACTACTACTCAGTCTCTGGTATTTTGTCATAATAGCCTATACAGACTAAGACAACCATATATTTTGATATAATCTCTATCCACACAGTAACCTAAATTAGAAACTTTAAACCAGACTTGCTTTTATTCCTGGCCTCATAACACATTCATTGGTGTATGGTTATTGGTTTATTTGAACTCCCAATAGAGTCAAGACCTTGCTTTATTTATCACTCCTCCACCCAGGTTAGTTCATGGATCATAGTCGGCTCTTATTAAAATGTTTGTTGTACTTAATTGCTGGAATTTTACACATCATTCAAAAAGCTCTACTCAGAATACTGGGAATAAAGTCTCTAAGACTTGGACAAGATTTGAAAATGCACCCCTACTTTAGTGGTTCAAAGTATAGAATAAAGCAAAAGTTTTGGCCTTAAATTTTGGAAGCTAGTCTAATCAAAACACAGAATCAAGATAAACTCAGAAGTTCTGAGGTGGAACAAACTTTAGACAGAGTTAAAGGAGATTGAGTAGTGATCTCATCATGAAAAATGAAATTGCCTTTTAATTTATTTTTCATAAGCACTTGCAAAAGTGTGTGTGTTTGTGTGTGTGTGTGTGTGTGTGTGTGTGTGTGTGTGTTATAGAAGAAAGATGGTGTGAAGGGGGATAGATGAAATGAAAGATGAACTGAGTGGAGAATAGTATATTTCATCAAGAAAATTAAATCATAGCATGTTTCAGGGAATAGCATGGTGGAGGTGGAGTGGGACTGTGGAACTGCAACGGCTGATGACTTACTGGCAGCAGCATTTGTTGTTCACTGGAGTGGCAGGCAATATTTTTTTAAATTTATTTTTAATTGGAGGATAATTGTTTTACAATGTCATATTGGTCTCTGCCATATATCAATATGAATCAGCCATATGTATACCTGTGTCCCCTCCATCTTGAACCTCCTTCCCCCCTCTTGATAACCTCTAGGTTGTCACAGAGCACAAGGCTTGAGCTCCCTGTGTCACACAACAAATTCCTATTGACTATCTATTTTGCATATGGTAATGTATGTTTCAGTGCTATTCTCTCAATTCATCCCACCCTCTCCTTCTCTCACTGTGTCCACAAGTCTGTTCTCTATGTCTCTTTTTGTCCACGGACACTTTAATCCATGTTTAAGCCTCTTTCCCCCTAACCAATGCTGTTTTACCAATGGCACAATCACCTTCTTTGAATTGTACCTTTTTTGATTTGGTCACTCTGAATATACTGATGTACTCAATTTGCTCCACTATCCCCAGATATACTTTAAAATATAAATGTTGTTCTAAATATTCTGTTCTATGTTCATCTTGCTTTTCTTTGGAACAAGATACTATGTTTTGCTTGTCTTAGTCCATCACTCCTCTTCCTTAGAATCTCTTTCAGAGGTAAACTATCTACACAAAGTCTATGGCATGCAGGCTTTGGACTTCGGGGTAGCGTAGGCTAAGGCAAGTCTCAAATCACAGGAATAAATTTTTTGAAATGAGTGGAATGGTAAACTGAAGTCAAATTATCAAATTATGTGGTCCTGCTTCTCAACTTCACTGATCTGAAGTTTCTAAAGTCATTGAGAGTGGTCTTATACCCATAGGCAGCTGCTCATATGACAAGATCTAGTCTTTTCAGGGCTGAAAACAAATTACTCCAGGGGAAATAAAAATGAGTATTAATAGGCACTATAATTTCTAAAAAGTAAACAATAGCAGAGAAAAAGAGGGAAGTGACGCTAAAGTAATTGTTAATGTCAGGTTAAGATGGTAAGATATAATGCCTGGCATTCTCTCTCTGGTTTTCCCATTTAAATACTTAAGTGGCTACAAAAAAATAAACTACATAAAATTACAATATTACCATCAGACTCATATACGGATTTCTACTTACAGCAGTGCCAGTGGACCTGGATTAAGAAACACCAGTGGTTGCCTCCACATGTCCTGCCTTTTTTCCCAAAACAACATGGTTATTTTGGAAAGGGCAGGGTAGGTTTTAGTCTGTTTCCACAAGAAGCAAGCCCCAGAAAACCAATCTCAGAAACATATACCAATCAGATAATATTCCTGAAACAACCTGATGGGTGTATTTCTTTTCCTATTCCCATCAGTGTCTTTCTCTTCAAGTCCAGTAAGAAACACCATCTCCTACAGTCCATTGTTGAACTACAGATGGCATGTCTTTATAAAAACAATATTTCTATAGGTTACTCTTCCCCTTCTCTGCCTCAGAGAAAGAAATTGATCAGAAATAATACAGTTCTCAAAATATTGGCATTGAAGGAAACAAGAAGTTACTGGAGAAAGATGCCAGAGGCAAAATGCCCAGAAGGAACAAAACATATCATTATATAAGAAGGGCAGGATGACACCTGTCAGAGAGGTACCTACCACTGCATGCCAATGGCAGAATAGACATGGGTTTCATTTGTACTTGGTTTTGAATTGTCAACCCTCAGACAGTGACAGGCAAGAGTCTGAAAATGGCAGCAGGTATCAAATGTTACTTGCTTCAAGAAAATCTTGTTTCTGCATTTGTCTATCTAAACAACTGATTCTCCGGTATAACACATTTTCATACAAGTCATAGTCCCTAGGGAAAAAAAAAATGTGTTTTCCATGTGTGAAAAGTGGACACTAGAAATAGTGTCACTTGGGAAATACTTCTTATGGTCAAGGGAGAAAAAAAAGAAGACAATGTGTTGTATAGGGAAACTGCCTGGAGGCACTTTGTTGGCTGCAAGCTTATGGTAGACCAGTTTAAGATCAAAGATGTTAAGGTGATAGAGAATAAAACTCAGTTGGTGCAGTCACTCTGAGAAGAGGGCAAACAGCCAGCAGCACCTAATCTTGATTCTTTTCTTGGCTTATTTGCCATACATCAAATGCAGTATCTGTTTTTCCACACACATTAGTTCCACAGGAAAAGCTGCATGTGCGTGTGTGTGGGTTTTTTTTTTTTTGTTTTTTCCTTCCTTTTCTTTTCTCTCTGGTATTTCGATGTGACTCACAGAAGAGAGAGGCCAAAAAAACCATTTTACTCTTGTAACAGTCTTTTTATCAGTGGAATTCAGAAGCCAGAATTGGGTTTTGTAAATAGTGGAAAACAAAATTCTCAAATTTCAGAGCTTTAGTGACTGGAAGATATGAGTTCCAAATGTATCAAGTTTGCTGTATGGAACTGACACACAAAATAACATTCTTTATTTTCCTTCTCATTGCCTATTTTTCCTCAAGATTTTGCACTATATTAATAGTACTTCAAACATTATCTAATACCCTTAGATTGTTTTCACAATTTATATGATCTCAGGTAGGTCAAGAATAATTATTTTCTCTTTTATAAATGAGGAAACAAGCTCAGAGATGTTATCTAACTTGTAAAAGATTCCATGACTTATAAGTAATACAGCTAGGGCCAGCACCAGGGTTTCTGATTCATAGTTTAATAATATTTAATATAGCTAAAGTATGCTTCTTATTTAACATCTATGTAGCATCTATGTAGATAAAGAACTGTGTACTCTATTAAAATGACACCATCATTAAGATTATATGCAAGCTGATAACTGTCATAAAAATTAAGCAGACTATTTCTTAAGAAAAGTTATCTAGGGCACCTCTCATTGAAATTAATTTAATTTCTCCCTCTTAGATAGCTCAGTTGGTAAAGACTTCACCTGCAATGCATGAGACCCTGGTTCAATTCCTGGGTCAGGAAGACCCACTGAGAAGGGATAGACTACCCATCCAGTATTTTCAGGCTTCCATTGTGGCTCAGCTGATAAAGAGTCCACCTACAATGTGGGAGACCTGGGTTTGATCTCTGGGTTGGGAAGATCCCTTGGAGAAGGGAAAGTCTACCCACTCCAGTATTTTGGTCTGGAGTCGGACACAACTGAGTGACTTTCACTTTCACCACTTCATTTAGTTTGCAGAACTTTATAAGATTTTTCTTGTTTTACCATCTTAGTTTACATAGAAGTGTACAGGAGTTACAGGAGTAGTGTAGAAGGACCTTATAATGATGTTGAGGAAACTAATGGCAGGTATTTTTTTTAAAAAGTAGCAAATAACTGCCAATATTGATCAAGAATATAGGGGGAGAAACAGCATGTATATTATCTATAGTGAAACAGATCACCAGCCCAGGTGGGATGCATGAGACAAGTGCTCGGGCCTGGTACACTGGGAAGACCAAGAGGAATCGGGTGGAGAGGGAGGTGGGAGGGGGGATCAGGATGGGGAATACATGTAAATCCATGGCTGATTCATGTCAATGTATGACAAAGCCCACTGCAATGTTGTGAAGTAATTAGCCTCCAACTAATAAAAATAAATGAAAAAAAAAAAAGAATATAGGGGGCGGTCTAAAGACGGTGAAGGAATAGGACGGGGAGACCACTTACTCCCACACAAATTCATCAAAAGATCATTTGAATGCTGAGCAACTTCCAAAAAACAACTTCTGAATGCTGACAGAGGACACCAGGCACCCAGAAAGGCAGCCCATTCTCTTTGAAAGGAGGTATGGCAAAACATAAAAGACAAAAAGAGAGACAAAAGAGTTAGGGAAGGAGACCTATCCTGGGGAGGGAGTTGTGAAGGAGGAGAAGTTTGCAAACAGCAAGAGACCCTCTCACTTGTGGGTCTGTGGGGAGTTTTGTAATCTTAGGGGGCAACAAAACTGGGAGGGTAAAAAAAAAACACAGGATACACACCTAACCGCAACTCCCAGTGGCGAAGTAGCCCAGACGCTTGCGTTGGCCACGAGCGAGCGGGGGCTGAACAGGGAGGTGTGGGTTGCATGCTTAGGGTAAGGACCGGGCCTGTATGCCCTGAGGACAACCTGAGGGAGCTAACATGAGACAGCGTCCCAAACTGTGGGATAGGCAGAGAGAAAAAATAAAGAGAGGGAGAGAGAGAAAGAGAGGGAACTTTCCCGCAAAAAATTCTAACCTTAGACACAGCCTGGCCAGTTCACAGAACAAAGGATTGAATGCATACCAGAGGAGACACAGCCAGCTGCAGAAATGGTCCATCCCCCCATCAGAGGCAGAGAAGCATGTGGGTGACAGCCATAGCTGGAAGGCAAGAGGCAATCTTGGCCCAGAGACGGCTTACACCACCAAACTGTGAGCAGGTTCCCAGTTGCTAACCAAGTCTTCCTGGGACCCTGGATGGTTGACAAATGCCAGGAAGGTCACAGCCAGAGATCAGCTCCCCAGAAGAGACACATGGCACACATGAGACAGCACTCTTGAGGTGCACCCAGGAAACCAAATGGGCGGGACTGGGGAGGTGATTAAGATGCACAGCCCACCTGGTACAGTGTGCTCATGAAGAACCTGGTCGCCTGAGCTCCTCGGACCTGGGAAGGGCACAAAACGTAAGCCCAACTGAATCTGTGCCTTTGTAGAGTACCCGAGAACCTGAACCTGAGCAGCTTAGGCCTGGGAAGTGCATGCAACCCAGGGCCCACATTTAACAGTTCCCCTACAGAGCAACCTGGAGCCTGAGCAGTGTAGACTGGAAAAGCACATGTGCTATGAGCTGGGGCAAACCCAGTGTGGCCAGATACTGCAAGCACTCCCCACACATGCCAGTGATATTTTTCAGCAGTGTTTCTCCCTCCCAGAGCACAACTGAACAAGTGAGCCTAAATAAGTGACCACCTTTGCCCCCTTGTGTCAGGGTGGAAATTAGACACTGAAGATACTTGCAAACAGAAGAAGCCAAAATAAGCATAGAAGAGGGGACCACTCTGGAAGTGACAGGTGCAACAGATTAAAGCCCTTTACTTAGCATTGACTAAGCATTGGAAAGGATCTATAGACCTTGAGAGGAGAAGGCAATGGCACCCCACTTCAGTACTCTTGCCTGGGAAATCCCATGGATGGAGGAGCCTGGTAGGCTGTGGTCTATGGGGTCGCTAAGAGTCAGACACAACTGAGCGACTTCACTTTCACTTTTCACTTTCACGCATTGGAGAAGGAAATGGCAACCCTCTGCAGTGTTCTTGTCTAGAGAATCCCAGGGACGGGGGAGCCTGGTGGGCTGATGTCTATGGGGTCACACAGAGTCGGACTCGACTGAAGTGACTTAGCAGCAGCAGCAGCAGCATAGTACTTGAGAAGAAGTATAACCTGGAACAAGGAACTATCCAAAACTGAACTGACCCCATATTGCCCTCGACAAGTCAGAGAAATTCCTAGATATATTTTCACTATTATCACTTCTTATTTTTTAAATTTTTATTTATTTTAAAGTTCTTTATTACACATTTAATTTTCGTTTTTATAACCTACTATTACGTTGCAAAAAAAAAGACTTCATTTTTAAAGAAAATGTCATATATATATATATATGTATATGTGTGTGTGTATATATATATATATATAATTTTTGTGATTGTTTTTGTTTTGTATATTTAATATTGTATTTTTGAGAGTCTAACCTCTAGGTTTTTAAAATTTGCTTTTCGGTATTTGTTATTAAATTTTACATTCAAGAATCTAATCTTCAGCATCCATTTTTACCTAGGGGTGTGATTACTGCCTTGACTGCTCTCTCCCCTTTTTATTCTTCCTTTTCTCCCCCAGTTCACTTCTATTTCTTCCCTCCCCCATTTCTTCTATACTTAAGTCTGTGAATCTCTCTGGGTATTCTGACCTGTGGAGAATACTCAGGGAGCTGATAACTGGCTAGATTGGTCTCTCCCCTTTGACTCTCCCTCTTCTCCTTCTGGCTACCTCTATATCCCTCCTGCCTCTTCTCTTCTCCATGTAACTCTGTTAACTTCTCTGGGTGTTTCTCACTGTGGAGAGCCTTTTCACCATTAATCTAGATATTTTATCATCTGTGCTGTATTGATGGAGAAGTCTTGAGGCTACTGTAAGAATAAGACTGAAAGTTAGAGGAAGGAGGCTTAAATATAAAACTTAAGAATACCAGAAAACTCTTGACTCCAACGAACATTAATTGACAAGAGCTCATCCAAAAGCCTCCACACCTACACTGAAACCAAGCTCCACCCAGGAGCCAACAAGTTCCACAGCAAGACATACCACACTAATTCTCCAGCAATGCAGGAACATAGCCCTAAACATTGAAATGCAGGCTGCCCAAAGTCACACCAAACGAATAGACACCTCAAAACTCACTACTGGACACCCCATTGCATTCCAGAGAGAAGAGATTCAACTCCACCCACCAGAACACTGATGCAAGCTTCCATATCCAGGAAACCTTGACAAGCCACTCGTCCAACCCCACTCACAGGGAGCACCTTCACAATAAAGAGGAACCACAAACTTCAAGCCTACAGAAAGGTCACCCCAAACACAGTAATCTAAACAAAATGAAAAGGCAGAGAAATATTCAGCAGTAAAGGAACATGATAAAGCCCACCAAACCAAACCAAAGAGGGGATAAGGAATCTACATGAAAAATATTTCAGAATAGTGATAGTAAAAATGATCCAAAATCTTCAAAACAAAATGGAGTTACAGATAAATAGACTAGAGACAAGGATTGAGAGGATGCAAGAAATGTTTAACAAGCAGCTAGAAGAAATAAATAAGAATCAATCAATAATGAATAATGCAGTAACTGATATCAAAAGCACTCCAGAGGGAACTAATAGTAGAATAACTGAGGCAGATATAAGATAAGTGAGGTGGAAGACAGAATGGTAGAAATAAATGAAGCATAGAGGGGAAAAGAAAAAAAAAAGAATTAAAAGAAATGAGGACAACATCAGACACCTCTGGGATAATGTTAAACACCCCAAAATTCAAATCATAGGAGTCCCAGAAGAAGAAAACAAAAAGAAAGGCCATTAGAAAATACTTGAGGAGATAATATTTGAAAACCTCCCTAAAATGGGGAAGGAAATAGACACCCAAGTCCAAGAAACCCAGACAGTACCAAACAGGATGCACCCAAAGCAAAACACCCCAAGATACATATTAATAAAATTAATGAAGATCAAACAAAAAGTTCAAATATTAAAAACAACAAAGGAAAAGCAACACAACACAAGGGGATTCCCATAAGGATAACAGCTGATCTTTCATTAGGAACTCTTCAGGCCAGAAGGGAATGGCATGACATACGTAAAGAAATGAAAGAGAGAAACCTACAACCCAGATTACTGTACCCAGCAAAGATCTCATTCAAACATGCAGGAGAAATCAAAAGCTTTACAGACAAGTAAAAGCTAAGAGAATACAGCACCACCAAACCAGTTCTTCAACAAATGCTAAAGGATCTTCTCTAGACAGTTCAGTTCAGTTCACTCACTCAGTTGTGTCTGAATTTTTGCAATCCCATGGACTACAGCACACCAGGGATCCCTGTCCATCACCAACTCCTGGAGTTTACTCAAACTCATGTCAATTGAGTCGGTGATGCCATCCAACCATCACATTCTTTGTCGTCCCCTTCTCCTCCCACCCTCAATCTTTCCCAGCATCAAGGTTTCTAGACAGGAAACACAGAAAAGTCTTATAAACTCGAATGCAAAACAACAAAGTAAATGGCAATGGGATCATACTTATCAATCAGTTCAGTTCAGTTCATTTCAGTTCAATCGCTCAGTCGTGTCTGACTCTTTGAGACCCCATGAAGTTATGGCCAACCTAAAGAGCATATTAAAAAGCAGAGCCATTACTTTGTCAACAAATGTCTGTCTAGTTAAGGCTATGGTTTTTCCAGTGGTCATGTATGAACGTGATAGTTGGACTATAAAGAAAGCTGAATGCCGAAGAATTGATACTTTTGAACTGAGATGTTGGAGAAGACTTTTGAGAGTCCCTTGGGTTGCAAAGAGATCCGACCAGTCCATCCTAAAGGAGACCAGTCCTGGGTGTTCATTGGTAGGACTGATGTTGAAGTTGAAACTCCAATATATTGGCCTCCTGATGTGAAGAACTGACTCATTTGAAAAGACCCTGATGCTGGGAAAGATTGAGGGGAGGAGGAGAAGGGAACGACAGAGGATGAGATGGTTGGATGGCATCACCGACTCAGTAGACATGGGTTTTGGTGGACTCTGGGAGTTGGTGATGGACAGGGAGGCAATAATTACCTTGAATGTAAATGGGTTGAATGCCCCAACCAAAAGACAAAGACTGGCTGAATGGATGCAAAAACAAGACCGCTATATTTGCTGTCTACAAGAGACCCACCTAAAAAAGCAAAGGACATAAACAAACTGAAAGAGAAGGACTGGAAAAAGATATTCCATGCAAATTGAGACCAAATGAAAGCAGGAGTAGCAATACTCATATCTGATAAAACAGACTTTGAAATAAAGTCCATGAAAAGAGACAAAGGACAATACACAATGATCAAAGGTCAATCCAAGAATAAGATATAACAGTTATAAATATATATGCACCCAACACAGAGGCACCACAATATGTAAGGCAATGTTTACAAGTATGAAAGAGGAAATTAACAGTAACACAATAATTGCTGGAGCCTTTTTTTTTTTTTTATTTAATTGGATGCTAATTACTTTACAATATTGTAGTGTTTTTTGCCTACCTTGACATGAATCAGCCACGGGTGTACATGTATTCCCCATTCTGAACTCCCCTCTCACCTCCCTCCCCATCCCATCCCTCTGGGTCATCCCAGTGCACCAGCTCTGAGCACCCACTCTCATGCATTGAACCTGGTCTGGAGATCTATTTCACATATGATAATACACATGTTTCAGTGCTATTTTCTCAAATCATCCCACCCTCGCCTTCTCCCACAGAGTCCAAAAGACTGTTCTATATATCTCTATCTCTTCTGCTGTCTCACATATAGGGTTATCATTACCATCTTTCTAAATTCCATATATATGCATTAGTGTTCTGGAATTCAGCTGTAGGAGTTGCTTGTATACTTTTTAGATTAATTCTTTGTCAGTTACTTCATTCGCTATTATTTTTTTTACCATTCTGAAGGCTTTATTTTCACCTTGCTCAAAGTTTCCTTCATTGTGCAAAAGCTTTTGAGTTTAATTAGGTCCCATTTGTTTATTTTTGGTTTTATTTTCATTACTCTGGGAGGTGGGTCAGAGAGAATCCTGCTGTGACTTATTAAGAGAGTGTTTTGCCTATGTTTTCCTCTAGGAGTTTTAAGCTTCTGATCTTACGTTTAGATCTTTCATCCAAATTTTTGTGTTTATTTTTGTGTGTGGTGTTAGAAAGTGTTCTAGTTTTGTTCTTTTACAGGTGGTTGACCAGTTTTCCCAGAACCACTTGTTAAAGAGATTGTATTTTCTCCATTGTATATTCTTGCCTCCTTTGTCAAAGATAAGGTGTCCATAGGTTCATGGATGTATCTCTGGGCTTTCTATTTTTTTCCATTGATCTATATTTCTGTCCTTGTGCCAGTACAATACTGTCTTGATGACTGTAGCTTTGTAGTGTAGTCTGAAGTCAGGCAGGCTGATTCCTCCAGTCCATTCTTATTTCTCAAGATGGTTTTGGCTATTCGAGGTTTTTTGTATTTCCATACAAATTGTGAAATTATTTGTTCTAGTTCTGTGAAAAGTACCGTTGGTAGCTTGATAGGGATTGCATTGAATCTATAGATTGCTTTGGGTAGAATAGCCATTTTGACAATATTGATTCTTCTGATCCATGACCATGGTATATTTCTCCATCTATTTGTGTCCTCTTTGATTTCTTTCATTAGTGTTTTATAGTTTTCTATTTATAGTTCTATTATTTCTTTAGGTATATATATTCCAAAGTGTTTTGTTCTTTTCATTGCAATGGTGAATGGAATTGTTTCCTTAATTTATCTTTCTGTTTTCTCATTGTTAGTGTATAGGAATGCAATGGATTTCTGTGTGTTAATTTTGTATCCTGCAACTTTACTATACTCATTGATCAGTTCTAGTAATTTTCTGCTGGGGTCGGTAGGGTTTTCTATGTAGAGGATCATTTCATCTGCAAACAGTGAGTGTTTTACTTCTTCTTTTCCAAACTGGATTCCTTTTATTTATTTTTTTTCTGCTCTGATTGCTGTGGCCAAAATTCCAAAACTATGGTGAATAGTAGTGGTGAGAGTGGGCACCCTTATTTTGTTCCTGACTTTTAGGGAAAAGGCTTTCAATTTTTCACCATTGAGGATAATGTTTGCTGTGGGTTTTTCATATGCAGTTTTTATTATGTTGAGGTATGTTCCTTCTATGCCTGCTTTCTGGAGTTTTTAATCATAAATGAATGTTGAATTTTGTTAAGGGCTTTCTCTGCATCTATTGAGATAATCATATAGTTTTATCTTTCAATTTGTTAATGTGATGTATCACATTGATTGATTTGCGGATATTGAAGAATCCTTGCATCCCTGGGATAAAGCCCACTTGGTCATGATGTATGATCCTTTTAATATGTTGTTGGATTCTGTTTGCTAGAATTTTGTTAAGGATTTTTCCATCTATGTTCATCACTGATATTAGCCTATAGTTTTCTTTCTTCTGGCATCTTTTTCTGGTTTTGGTATTAGGATGATGGTGGCCTCATAGAATGAGTTTGGAAGTTTACCTTCCTGTGCAATTTTTTCGAAGAGTTTTAGTAGGATAGGTATGAGCTCTTTTCAAAATTTTTGGGAGAATTCACCTGTGAAGCCTTCTGGTCCTTGGCTTTTGTTTGCTGGAAGATTTCTTATTATAGTCTCAATTTCTGTGCTTGTGATGGGTCTGTTCAGATTTTCTATTTCTTCCTGGTTCAGTTTTGAAAAGTTATGGTTTTATAAGAATTTTTCCATTTCTTCCAAGTTGTCCATTTTATTGTCATATAGCTGCTGATAGTAGTCTCTTATAATCCTTTATATTTCTGTATTGTCTGTTGTGATTTCTGTATTTTCATTTCTAATTATATTGATTTGATTCTTCTCCCTTTGTTTCTTGATGAGTCTAACTAATGGTTTGCCAATTTTATTTATCTTCTCAAAGCTTTTAGCTATGTTGATTTTTGCTATGGTCTCTTTTGTTTCGTTTGCATTTATTTCTGCCTTATTTTTTATGTCTTTCCTTCTACTAACCTTGGGGTTCTTCATTTCTTCCTTTTATAGTCGCTTTAGTAGTAGAATTAGGTTATTTATTTGACTTGTTTTCTTGTTTCTTGAGGTAAGTCTGTATTGCTATGAACCTTCCCCTTAGCACTGCTTTTACAGTGTCCCATAGGTTTTGGGTTTTTGTGTTTTCATTTTCAGTCATTTTAATGCATATTTTTATTTATTTTTTTATTTCTTCCATGATTTGTTGGTTATTCAGAAGAGTGTTGTTCAGCCTCCATATGTTGGATTTTTTAATAGTTTTTGTCCTGTAATTTATATCTAGTCTTACTTCATTGTGGTCAGAAAAGACGCTTGGAATGATTTCAATTTTATTGAATTTACCAAGGCTAGTTTTATAGCCAGGGAGGTAGTCTATTCTGCAGAAGTTTCCATGTGCATTTGAGAAAAAGATGAAAATCATTGTATTGGGGTGAAATATCCTATATATATTAATTACATCTAACTGTTCCATTGTATCATTTAAAGTTTGTGTTTCCTTGTTAATTTTCTGTTTAGTTGATCTATCCATAGGTGTGAGTGGGATATTAATGTCTCCCACTATTATTGTGTTACTGTTAATTTCCCCTTTCATAACTGTTAGCATTTGCCTTACATTTTGTGATGCTCCTATGCTGGGTGCATATATGTTTATAATTGTTATATCTTCTTCTTTGACTGATCCTTTGATCATTATGTAGTGTCCTTCTTTGTCTCTTTTCATGGACTTTATTTCAAAGTCTATTTTATCTGGTATGAGTATTGCTACTCCTGCTTTCTTTTCATCTCTAGTTTCATGAAATATCTTTTTCCAACCATTCAATTTCAGTCTGTATGTGTCCCTTGTTTTGAGGTGGGTCTCTTGTAGACAGCATATATACAGGTCCCCCCCTTTTTTTTTTTTATCAATTCAACCAGTCTTTGTCTTTTGGTTGGGGCATTCAACACATTTATACTTAAGATAATTATTAAGTATGATCCCGTTGAAATTTAATTTGTTCTTTTGGGTTAAAAGTTATATCCTTTTTCTGTGTTTTCTGTCTAGAGAAGATCCTTTATCATTTGTGGAAGAGCTGGTTTGGTGGTGCTGATTTCTCTCAGATTTTGCTTGTCTGTAAAGGTTTTGATTTCTCCTTTATATTTGAATGAGATCCTTGCTGGGTGCAGTAATCTGGATTGTAGGTTTTTCTCTTTCTTAACTTTACGAGTGTCCTGCCATTCCTTTCTGGCCTAAAGTGTTTCTATTGAAAGATCAGTTATTACATTTGTGGGAATCCCTTTGTTGTTTATTTGTTTTTTTGTTTTTTGTTTTTTTTCTTGCTGCTCTTAATATTTCTTATTTGTGTTTGATCTTTGTTATTTATATTAATATGTGTCTTGGGTTGTTTTGCTTTGGGTGTATCCTATTTGTAACTCTCTGAGTTTCCTTGGAATTGGGTGACTATTTCCTTCCCCATTGTAGTGAAGTATTCAGCTATTATCTCCTCAAGTATTTTCTCATGGCCTCTTTTTGTCTTCTTCTGGTATTCCTATGATTTGAATGTTGGGGTGTTTAACATTGTCCCAGAGGTCTCTGAGGCTGTCCTCGTTTCTTTTAATTCTTTTTTTTTTCTTTTTTCCACTCTGCTTCATTTTTTTCTACCATTCTATCTTCTACTTCACTTATCGTACCTCTATGTCCATTATTCTACTGTTGGTTCCCTCTAGAATGTTTTTGATCTCATTTATTGCATTATTAATTTTTGATTGACTCTGTTTTATTTATTCTTGCTCCTTATTATACCTTTCTTACATCATCTCAATCCTTGTCTCCAGGATATTTATCTGTAACTCCATGCTGTTTTCAAGATTTTAGATTATTTTTACTATCGTTATTCTGAATTGTTTTTCATTCAGGCTCCCTACCTCTTCCTGTTTTGTTTGGTTTGGTGGGCATTTATCATGTTCCTTTACCTTCTGAGTATGTCTTTACCTTTTCATCTTGTTTAGATGGCTATGTTTCGGGTGGTGTTTCTGTATTCTGGCAGTTTGTGGTTCTTCTTTATTGTGGAGGTTCCTTGTCGTGGGTGGGGTTGGGCTGGTGGTTTCTCAAGGTTTCCTGGTTAAGGAAGCTTGTGGTGGTGTTCTGGTGGGTGAAGTTGGATTTTTTTTATCTCTGGAGTGCAATGAAGTGCCCAATAGTGTGTTTTGAGATGTCTATGAGTTTGGTGTGACTTTGGGCAGCCTGTATATTGAAACTCAGTGTATGTTACTGCGTAGTTGGAGAATTAGTGTGGTATGTCTTGCTCTGGAACTTGTTGGCTCCTGGGTGGTGCTTGGTTTCAGTGTCAATATGGAGGCTTTAGGATGAGTTTTTATCAATTAATGTTCCCTGGAGTCAGGAGTACTCTGGTGTTCTCAGGTTTTTGACTTAAGCCTCTTGTTTCTACTTTTCAGTCTTATTCTTACAGTAACTGCAAGACTTCTCCATCCATAGAGCACCAATGATAAAAAATCTAGGCTAATGGTGAAAAGATTCTCCACAGTGAGGGATACCCACAGAGGTTCACAGAGTTACATGGAGAAGAGTAGAGGGAGGAGGGAGTTAGAGGTGACTAGGAGTAGAAGAGGGGGAATCAAATGGGAGAGAGCAAGCTAGGCAGTAATCAATTCCCTACGTGGTCTCCACAGTCTGGACCACTCAGAGAAGTTCACGGAGTTACATAGAGATGAGAAGAGGGAGGAAGGATTTAGAGGTGACCAGGAGGACAAAAGGCGGAATCAAAAGGAGAGACACAGATCTAGTCAGTAATCAGTTCCCTAAGTGTTCTCCACAGCCCAGAACACACAAAGAGATTTGCAGATTTGGGTAGAGAAGAAAAAGGTGAGGGAGGAGATAGAGGTGACCTGGGGGAGAAAAAGGAGAGTCAAAAGAGGGAGAGGGCAATCAAGCCAGTAATTACACTCCTAAGTAAAAATGGGTACTGAACATTGGATTCTTAAAGGTAAACAAATTATAACAAATATCAAAAAGCAAAGAGTAAAAATCTAGAGTAGAGGTTAGACTCTCAAAAATACAATATTAATAATACAAAATAAAATCACAAAAATTATAATATATATATATATATATATATATATATATATAATTTACTTTAAAAATCAGGGTTTTTTTTGCAAGGTAATAGGTTAGAAAAATGATAGTTAAAGGAGTAATAAAAGGCTTAATTTTTTAAATTTATTTTTATTAGTTGGAGGCTAATTATTTTACAATATTGTAGTGGTTTTTGTCATACATTGACATGAATCAGCTATGGATTTACATGTATTCCCCATCCCGATCCCCCCTCCCACCTCCCTCTCTTAAAAAATTAAAAATTTACAAAATTATACTAGTAAAATATATCTAGGAATTTCTCTGGAGCTGCTGAGTTCACTGTGGCATCAGTTCAGTTTCAGATAGTTCCTTGTTCCTGCTTATACTTCTCAAGGTCTATAGGCCCCTTCCAATGTATATAGTGCTAACCACAGGGTTTTAATCTGTTGCACCTGTCCCTTCCAGAGCTGTTCCCTCTGTTTTTTGGGGCTTCTTCTGTTTGTCCAGCTGCGATGGACCACCCAGAGGTGTGACCATGAGGAGCTACCCCTCGCCCAAGGTCAGGGGTGGTGGCCGAGAGGAGCTACCCCACGCCCGAGGTCAGAGGCAGCAGCAGAGAGAAGCAACCCCACGTCCAAGGAGTGGTGGCTGTGAGGGTGTAGGAGGGCCGAGAGGAGCTATTCCACGTTCAAGGTCAGGAGGGGTGGCCGTGAGGGATACCCCTCGTCCAAGGTAAGGTGCAGCAATTGCATTTTGGTGGAAAAGCCATAAAGAGATACTCCACGTCCAAAGTAAGAGAAGCCCAAGTAAGACAGTAGGTGTTGCAAGAGGGCATCAAAGGGCAGACACACTGAAACCATAATCACAGGAAACTAGACAATCTGATCACATGGACCACAGTCTTGTCTAACTCAGTGAAACTAAGCAATGACGTGTGGGGCTACCCAAGACGGACGGGTCATGGTGGAGATGTCTGACAGGATGTGGTCCACTGGAGAAGGGAATGGCAAAGCACTTCAGTATTCTTGCCTGGAGAACCCCATGAACAGTATGAATAGACAAAATGACAGGATCCTGAAAGAGGAACTCCCCAGGTTGGTAGGTGCCCAATATGCTACTGGAGATCAGTGGAGAATTAACTCCAGAAAGAATGAAGGGATAGAGCCAAAGCAAAAATAATACCCAGTTGTGAATGTGACTGGTGACAGAAGCAAGGTCCGATGCTCTAAAGAACAATATTGCATAGGAACCTGGAATGTTAGATCCATGAATCAAGGCAAATTGGAAGTGGTCAAGCAGGAGATGGCAAGAGTGAATGTCAACATTCTAGGAATCAGCGAGCGACAGTGGACTGGAATGGCTGAATTTAACTCAGATGACCATTATATCTACTACTGTGGGCAGGAATCCCTTAGAAGAAATGGAGTAGTCATCATGGTTAACAAAAGAGTCCGAAATGCAGTACTTGGATGCAATCTCAAAAATGACAGAATGATCTCTGTTAATTTCCAATGCATACCATTCAATATCATGGTAATCCAAGCCTATGCCCAACCAGTAACCCTGAAGAAGCTGAAGTTGAATGGTTCTATGAAGACCTACAGAACCTTTTAGAACTAACACCCAAAAAAGATGTCCTTTTCATTATAGGGGACTGGAATGCAAGAGTAGGAAGTCAAGAAACACCTGGAGTAATAGGCAAATTTGACCTTGGACTACAGAATGAAGTAGGGCAAAGACTAATAGAGTCTTTCCAAGAGAACACATGGGTCATAGCAAACACCCTCTTCTAGCAACACAAGAGAAGAATCTACATATGGACATTACCAGATGGTCAACACTGAAATCAGATTGCTTATATTATTTGCAGCCAAAGATGTAGAAACTCTATACAGTCACCAAAAACAAGACCGGGAGCTGACTGTGGCTCAGATCATGAATTCCTTATTGCAAAATTCAGACTAATATTGAAGACAGTAGGGAAAACCATCAGAACATTCAGGTTTGACATAAATCAAATCCCTTCTGACTATACAGTGAAAGTGAGAAATAGACCTAAGGGACTAGATCTGATAGACAGAATGCCTGATGATCTATGGACAGAGGATAGTGGCATTGTACAGGAGACAGGGATCAAGACCATCCCCATGGAAAAGAAATGCAAAAAGGCAAAATGGTTGTCTGAGGAGGCCTTACATATAGCTGTGAAAAGAAGAGAAGTGAAAAGCATAGGAGAAAAGGAAAGATATACCCATTTTAATGCAGAGTTCCAAAGAATAGTAAGGAAAGATAAGAAAGCCTTCCTCAGCAATCAATGCAAAGAAATAGAGGACAACAACAGAATGGGAAAAACTAGAAATCTCTTCAAGAAAATTAGATATACCTAGGGAATATTTCATGCAAAGTTGGGCTCGATAAAGGATAGAAATGGTATGGACCTAACAAGAGCAAAAGATATTAAGAGGAGGCAGCAAGAACACACAGAAGAACTGTACAAAAAAGATCTTCACGACCCACATAATCACGTTGGTATGATCACTGACCTAGAGCCAGACATCTTGGAATGTGAAGTCAAGTGGGCCTTAGAAAGCATCACTATGAACAAAGGTAGTGGATGTGATGGAATTCCAGTTGAGTTATTTCAAATCCTGAAAGATGGTTCTGTGAAAGTGCTGCACTCAATATGCCAGCAAATTTGAAAAACTCAGCAGTAGCCACAGGACTGGAAAAGATCAGTTTTCATTCCAATCCCAAAGAAAGGCAATGCCAAATAATGCTCAAACTATTGCACAATTGCAGTCATCTCACATGCTAGTAAAGAAGTGCTCAAAATTCTCTAAGCCAGGCTTTAGCAATATGTGAACAGTGAAATTCCAGATGTTCAAGCTGGTTTTAGAAAAGGCAGAGGAGCAAGAGATCAAGTTGCCAACATCCGCTTGATCATCAAAAAAGCAAAAGAGTTCTAGAATAACATATATTCCTGCTTTATTGACTATGCCAAAGCCTTTGACTATGTGGATCACAATGAACTGTGGAAAATTCTTCAAGAGATGGGAATACTGGACCAACTGACCTGCCTCTTGAGATACCTGCATGCAGTTCAGGAAGCAACAGTTAGAACTGGACATGGAACAACAGACTGGTTTCAAATAGGAAAAGGAATAGATCAAGGCTGTATATTGTCACCCTGCTTATTTAACTTATATGCAGAGCACATCATGAGAAATACTGGGCTGGAAGAAGCACAAGCTGGAATCCAGATTGCAGGGAGAAATATCAATAACCTCAGATATGCAGATGACACCACCCTTATGGCAGAAAGTGAAGAGGAACTAAAAAGCCTTTTGATGAAAGTGAAAGAGGAGAGTGGAAAAGTTGGCTTAAAGCTCAACATTCAGAAAACTAAGATCATGGCATCTGGTCCCATCACTTGATTGCAAAAACATGGGGAAACAGTGGAGACAGTGTCAGACTTTATTTTTTGGGACTCCACAATCACTGCAGATGGTGCAGTGCAGATGCAGCCATGAAATTAAAAGATGCGTACTCCTTGGAAGGAAAGTTATGGCCAACCTAGATAGCATATTAAAGAGCAGAGACATTACTTTGCCAACAAAGGTCCGTCTAGTCAAGGCTATGTTTTTTCCATATGGTCATGTGTAGATGTGAGAGTTGGACTGTGAAGAAAGCTGAGTGCCGAAAAATTGATGCTTTTGAACTGTGGTGTTGGAGAAGACTCTTGAGAATCCCTTGGACAGCAGGGAGATTCAACCAGTCAATACTAAAGGAAATCAGTCCTGAATATTCATTGGAAGGTCTGATGCTGAGGCTGAAACTCCAATGCGTTGGCCACCTCATGAGAAGTGTTGATTCGTTGGAAAAGACCCTGTTGCTGGGAGAGATTGGGGGCAGGAGGAGATGCCTAGATGGTATCACCGGCTCAACGGACATGAGTTTGAGTAAACTCTGGGAGTAGGTGATGGACAGGGACGCCTGGCATGCTGTGATTCATGGGGTCACAAAGAGTCGAACAAGACTGAGTGACTGAACTGAACTGACAGTGTTTTAATCTCTTGCACCTGTCCCTTCTAAAGCGGTTCCCTCTGTTTATCTTGGCTTCTGTTTGCAAGTCTCTTCTGTGTCTAATTTCTGCCCTGACACAAGGGGGCGGAGGTGGTAACTTAATTATGCTCACTTGTTCAGTTGTCCTTTGTGGAGGGAAGAACACTGCAAACAATATCACTGACGTCTGTGGGGAGTGCTCGCAGTGTCTGGGCCTCATGGGGTTTGCCCTCGCTCATGGCATGTGTACTTTCCCAGTCTAAACTGCTCAGGCTCCAGGTTTCTCTGCAGGGGAGCTGTCTAAAGTGCACCCTGGGTTGGGTGCACTTCCCAGGTCTAAGCCACTCACATTCAGGTTCTGGGGTACTCCACAAAGGCACATACTCTGTTGGGTCTGCATTTTGTGCCCTTCCCAGGTCCAAGCAGTTCAGACGACCAGGTGCTTCATGAGCGCACTCTTCCCAGGTTTGCTGGGGCATGTTATCACCTCTCCCATCCCAGCTGCTCGATTTCCTGGGTGTGCAGCAGGAGCGCTGTCTCAGGTGTTCCGTGTTTCTTTTCCGGGGAGCTGATCTCTGGCTGCAACCATCCTGGCGGATGTCAACCATCCAGGATCCCTGGAAGACTTGGTTAGCAACTGGGGGCCTACTCACAGTTTGGTGGAGGATGCTGGCTCTGGCACTGAGATTGCCTGTCTCCCTCTGGCTCTGGCTGTCGCCTGCCTGCCTTTCTGCCCCTGGTGGGGGATGGGCCAGTCTGCAGCAGGCTAACTCTCCTCTGGTATTTGCTCAGTCTTTTGTTCTGTGTACAGACCCGGCAGTGCCTTAGGTTAGAGTTTTTCGCAGGAAAGTTTTCTCTCTCTCTCTCTCTCTCTCTCTCTCTCATTTTTTTTTCTCTCTGGCAAACCCAAACCACAGTTTTGGTTTCTATCTCACCTTAGTTCCCTCAGATTGCCCTCGAGGCATTCCAGCCAGGTCCTTAACCTAAGCAATGCAGCCCATGCTTCCCTGTTCAGCCACTCCTTGCTGGTGGCTGATGTGTGCTTTTGGGCTACTTCTCTGCTGCAAATTGCCATTAGGCATGTAAGCTCTGGGTTTTATTTATTTATTTATTTATCTTCCCTGTTATGTTGCCCTCTGGAATTTCAAAACTCCCCATAGTCCCACCAGTGAGAGCGTTTCCTGGTGTTGGGGACTTCTCCGCTTTTAAGACTCCCTTGCTGGGATGGGCCTCCACCCCTAACTCTTTTGTCTCTCTGTTTATCTTTTATATTTTGTCCTACCTCCTGTCAAAGACAATGGGCTGCCTTTCGGGTTGCCTGATGTCCTCTGCCAGCATTCAGAAGTTGTTTTGTGGAATTTGCTCAGCATTCAAATGTTCTTTCAATGAATTTGTGGTGGAGAAAGTGGTCTCCCCATCCTATTCCTCTGTCACCTTAGGAGTTCCCCCACTTTGTGAGTCTTTAATACTCCCACTCACACCTATGGATAGATTAACTAAACAGAAAATTAGCAAGGAAAGAGAAACTTTAAATGATGTAATTGACCAATTAGACCTAATTGATATCTATAGGACATTTCACCCCCAAACATAGATGAATTTCACCTTTTTCTCAATTGCACACGGAGCCTTCTCCAAGGTTAATCACATCCTAGTCCACAAATCTAGCCTTGGTAAATTAAAAAATATTTAAATCATTCCAAGCATCTTTTCTGATCACAATGTGGTAAGATTAGATGTCAACTAGAGGAAAAAAAATACTATTAAAATATAAACTTATGGTGGCTAAACTGCACGCTTCTGAATAAACAACAAATTTCAGAAGAAATCAAAAAGGAAATCACAATATGCATAGAAATGAATTAAAATGCAAAAAAAAAAAAAAAAAAACTACCCAAAACCATGGTATTCGGTAAAGGCAGTGCTAAGGGGAAGGTTCATAGCAACACAAGCTTACTTCAAAAAATAAGAGAAAAATCAAATAAATAACCTAACTCTACACCCAAAGCAACTATAAATGAAGAAATGAAGAACCCCAGGGTTAGTACAAGGAAAGAAATCATAAAAATTAGGGAGAAAATAAATGAAAAAGAAACAAAGTAGACTATAGCAAAAGTCAAGAAAACTAAAAGCTGGCTCTTTGAGAAGATAAATAAAATAGACAAACCATTAGCCAGACTCATCAAGAAACAAAGGGAGAAGAAACAAATCAATATAATTAGAAATGAAAATGTAGAAATCGCAACAGACAATACAGAAATACAAAGGATCATAAGAGACTACTATCAGCAACTATATGTCAATAAAATGAACAACTTGGAAGAAATGGACAAATTCTTACAAAAGTATAACTTTCCAAAATTGAACCAGGAAGAAATGGAAAATCTTAACAGACATATCAAAAGCACATAAATCGAAACTGCAATAAAAAATGTTCCAACAAACAAAAGCCCAGGACCAGATTGCTTCACAGGTGAATTCTATCAAAATTTGAGAGAAGAGCTAACACCTATCCTACTCAAACTCCCAGAAATTTGTAGAGGAAGGTAAACTTCAAAACACATTTGATGAGGCCACCATCAGCCTGATACCAAAACCAGACAAAGATGCCACACACACAAAAAAGAAACTGCACGCCGATATCACAGATGAACATAGATTTAACAATCCTCAACAAAATTCTAACAAACAGAATCCAACATCATGACAAATGAGCTTTATCCCAGGTTGCAAAGATTCTTCCATATTTGAAAATCAAAGAATGTGATATACAACATTAACCAACTGAAAGCTAAAAACCTTATGAATATATCAACAAATGAAGAGAAAGCCTTTGAAAAAATTCAGCATCCGTTTATGATTAAAAAAAAAATCCCTCCAGAAAGCAGGCATAGAAGGAACATACCTCAACATAATAAAAGACATATTTGATAAAGCCACAGCAAATATTATCCTCAAAGGTGATATTCCCCCTAAAGTCAGAAACAAGACAAGGGTGCCCACACTCACCACTACTATTCAACATAGTTTTGGAAGTTTTGGCCATAGCATTCAGAGCAGAAAAAGAAGAAAACAAATACAGATTGGAAAATAAGTAAAACTCTCACTGTTTGCAGATGTCATGATCCTCTACATAGAAAACACTAAAGACACCACCAGAAAATTACTAGAGCTGATCAATGAATATACTAAAGTTGCAGGATATAAAATTAACACACAGAAATCCCTTGCATTTCTAAATACTAACAATGTGAAAACAGAAAGAGAAATTAAGGAAACAATTCCATTCACCATGGCAACAAAAAGAATAAAATACTGAGGAATAAATCCACCTAAAGAAACAAAAAACCTATATAAATAAAGCTATAAAACACTGATGAAAGAAATCAAAGAGGACACAAATAGATGGAGAAATATACCATGGTCATGGATGGGAAGAATCAATAAAATGAAAATGGGTATTCTACCCAAAGCAATCTATAAATTCAATGCAATCCCTATCAAGCTACCAACGGTATTTTTCACAGAACTAGAACAAATAATCTCACAATATCTATGGAAGTACAAAAACCCTCAAATAGCCAAAACCATCTTGAGAAAGAAGAACGGACTGGAGGAATTAACTTGCCTGACTTCAGACTATACTACAAAGCTACAGTCATCAATACAGTATTGTACTTGTACAACGTCAGAAATATAGATCAATGGAACAAAATAGAAAGCCCAGATACATTCATGGACCTATGAACACCTTATCTTTGACAAAGGATGCAAGAATATACAATGGAGAAAAGACAATCTCTTTAACAAGTGGTGCTGCGAAAACTGGGCAACCACTTGTAAAAGAATGAAACTAGAACATTTCCTAACACCATACAAAAGAAACAATAAATAAATAAAGTAAAAATGGATTGAAAATCTAAGTGTAAAACCAGAAGCTATAAAACTCCTAGAGGAAAACATAGGCAAAACAGTCTCTGCCATAAATCATAGCAGAATCCTCTATGACCCACCTCCCAGAGAAATGGAAATAAAAGGAAAAATAAACAAATGGGACCTAATTAAACTTAAAAGCTTTTGCACAAGGAAGGAAACTTTAAGAAAGATGAAAAGATAGCCTTCAGAATGGGAGAAAATAATAGCAAATGAAGTAACTGATAAATAATCTCAAAATATATAAACAGCTCATGGAACTCAACTCCAGAAAAATAAGCGACCCAATACAAAAATGGGCCAAAGAACTAAACAGACATTTCTCCAAATAAGACACACAGATGGCTAACAAACACATGAAAAGATGCTCAACATCACTCATTATCATAGAAATGCAAATCAGAACCACAATGAGGTACCATCTCATGCCAGTCAGAATGCTGCTATCAAAAAGTATAAAAACAATCAATGCTGGCGAAGGTGCAGAGAAAAGGGAACCCTTTTACACTGTTGGTGGGAATGCAACATAGTACAGCCACTATAAAGAACAGTGTTGAGATTCCCTAAAAAACTGGAAATAGAACTGCCATGTGACCCAGCAATCCCACTGCTTGGCATATCCACCTAGTAGACCAGAATGGAAAGAGACACGTGTACCACAATGTTCATCGCAGCACTGTGTACAATAGCCTGGACATGGAAGCAACCTAGATGTCCATCAGCAGATGAATGGATAAGAAATCAGTGTTACATATCCCCAGTGGAATATTACTTAACTATGAAAAAAATGCTTTTAAATCAGTTCTAATAAGGTGGATGAAACTGGAGCCTATTATCCAGAGTGAAATCAGTCAGAAAGAAAAACACCAATACAGTATATTAATGCATTTATATAGAATTTAGAAAGATGGTAATGATGACTCCATATGTGAGACAGCAAAAGAGACACCTATGTAAAGAACAAATTTTGGACTCTGTGGGAGAAGCAAGGGTGGGATGATTTGAGAGAATAGCATTGAAACATGTTATTACCTTATGTGAAATAGTTCACCAGTCCAGGTTAGATGCATGAGATAAGGTGCTTAGGGCCAGTGCACTGGGATCACCCTGAGGGATGGGATGGGAGGGATGTAGGAAGGGGGTTCAGGATGGGGGACACATGTACACCCATGGATGATTCACACCAGTGTGTGGCATAAACCACTACAATATTGTAAAGCAAAATAAACAAACAAACAAAAAATAAACCAAACAAACAAAAACAAAACTTTGTGATATATCTATTTTGTGGAACATTATGCAGCTGTGAGAACGGATAAAATAACGTTATGCTATGAACTGCCTTCTAAAGCAAAATACAGAATAGTGTTCATCAACTGCTTCCATTTGTGTGCAAAGAATAATGAAAAGGATATCTTCATTAACATAACAAAATATAATATAATGGTCTGGCCAAAATTTCCTTCAGGGATTTTCTAAGATGTTATCAGTTCAGTTCAGTCACTCAGATGTGTCTGACTCTTTGCAACCCCATAAATTGCAGCACACCAGACTTCCCTGTCCATCACCAATGACCAGAGCTTGCTCAAACTCAAGTCCATGGAGTCGGTGATGCCATCCAACCATCTCATCCTCTGTTGTCCCATCTCCTCCTGGCTTCAATCTTTCCCAGCATCAGGGTCTTTTCCAATGAGTCAGTTCTTCGCATCAACTGGCCAAACCATTGGAGTTTCAGCTTCATCATCAGCCCTTCCAATGAAGATGGTATGGGAAATGAAGATAGTAATATGGTATGGAAAAATCCAAATGCACTTTTTGGCCAATCCAATACTATGTGTCAGGCATCATACTAAAGGTCTTAATGCACTATCTCAGTTAATCTTTAAACAAATAATAAATTTACATGGCATTTCTATCTCTATTTTACAGATGAGGGACCTAAGGCTAAGAGGTCAGGAAACCTCCCCAAATTCATTACAGCCTCTAAGTAGAAGACACAGGATATGAGTCCATATGGTCATTCAACATTCAACCACTAAAATGCATGTGCTATGTGCTAAGTGTTTTATTACCATTTATTATCTCATCTAATACTCATATGAACCCTCCAGGTTAAGTATTTATATTCCAATTTCATAGATGAGAAAACTGAGGCTCACAGACACTCTGGAGTATCACTTGCTTCAAGGTTATAGATAGTCAGCAGCAAAATAGGAATTTGAACCCAGCTGTGTCTAACCTGACCACATTTCTATTCACATTTGGGCAAATCTTCGCTCAATGTGGAGGGTTATTACTAGAAATCGCTTATCCTTTTCTGCATGAAAATAGTTTATTGAAGGATTATCATTCACAGCGTTTGGTCAATATTAGAAAACCCAAAAGACATAGTAGACCTGTGGCCTTTCTTGTCCCTTTCTAGTCACCTTCTCTTCCTTGTCTCTTCACTTCCAAGTACCAATTGTCCTTATTTATTAAGGCGCCCTGATTGTCTAGAATCAGCGTACATCATTCAAGCTTTTTTCCATGAGAAGTGGTCTAGATTCCAAAACTTTTTGCCTGTACTATCCCTAACCTCCACCCAGCCCATTTTAACCATCAACATTTCCCTTTCTGGGTACCCAGTTCTGAGAATGGTACCAGGAAGAAAAACAAATTCATAATATACTTTGTATGACTGATAAATATTTAATATTATTCCCTAGAATATGTACACTTTGTAAGAACTACTCAGTATATTTTCAATCAAAGGAAAGAATTTTGAATGTCGAAATCACAGAGGCTTGGCTGATATGTGCATTTTTTATTAAAAGACTTTCTGGAACTCACACCAGCTGACTGCACTGAAGGGCTAATGAATGCAATTTCGTTCAGTATAATCCCCTCAAATCTAACCCACCTGAATATTTTAAAATAAATGTAGAATGAAAAGAAATATGAATTTTTTTTCAGACTAAAGTTGATGGGGTTGTGATTTCTAATTCCTCTGCCTCCATTTTCTCATCTTTAAAAGGAGGGCTCCCTGGTGTATCAGTAATACCACTAGATCTCCTGCCTGTTGCTGAATCTGACTAGCTTTTCCAGACTCCTTTTTATTCTCCTTTCATTCATCAAATATTTATTGAGCACTTACTATATTCCAGACATTCTTCTAGGAGCTGAGGATGTATCAGTGAACATACAAGGATGTTTGCCTTATGGTGCTTATGTTCTAGTGAAGAGAGACGGGCAATAAAAACAAACATAATAAATAAGTTAATTATTAACATTAGAATATGATATGTGCTATGAAAAAAAAAAATGGAGCAAGGCAAGGGGAGTTGGAAAGGAATATAGGGTTGGCAGATTTCCATTTTTAATAAAATAACCAGAGTAGGTCTCAGTGAGAAGGTGGCATTTGACTCAAGGCCTAGAAGGAGGTAAGGCAGGGAGTCATACTCATATCTGAATGAAGAATATTTCAAGCAGAAAGGACAGCCAATCCTAGAGCCCTGAGTGTTGCTGGAGCCAAGTGGACCAATGAAAGAATATCTAATCCAGAAATCAGCAAAGTTTGTTTGTTTGTTTTTTTTCCTATAAAGGACCAAGTAGTAAATATTTTAGATTCATGACCATATAGTCTGTGTCACTACTCAACTCTGCCTGTAGCATGAAAGCTGCCACAGACAATATGGAAATGAATGAGAGTAATTGTGTTCCAATGAAGCTATTTATGGACACTGAAATTTGAACTTTATATAACTGCACATGTAACTAAATTTTTTTGTTTGATTTTTTCCAAGCATTTAAAAATGTAAAAAAATATTCTCCACTCTTGTATTGTATAAAAACAGACCACAGACTGGATTTGGCCTGAAGACAATACATTGCTAACCCAGATCCATGGTATGAGCTCAGAGATATAATAGCAAAGAGGGAAGGAGATAATGATTTAATGGCTCTCTGAGCTTCTTCTAGTTTTCTTTCCTCATTTTCCTCTCACAGATACACATCCTAATAAAATTTATTTCATAAGCATCCCTGTTTTGTGTTTTGGCATTTGCTTCTCAAATGACCCAGACTGGCAAAAGTGGGGCCAAGCGAAGTCCAAGAAAGCAAGTGGTAAGATATGGATTTGGAACTGTCTTATCTACCACCTGAGAGCAAAGAAAACAACTAGTTGGTAGGCAATCACATATAGTCACTGGGACAAGATGGTGACTCAATCGCTAAATATTTTACCATGATTGGCTTAAGAAAACGTCCCAATAGCCATTGGGACAATGGAGAATATAATGATGTAAGCATTTGAAAAGTCTTAGTCCATTTATGCTACTATAGCAAAGTACCACAGATGGAGTACCATTTAAACAACAGAAATTTAGTTCTCACAATTCTGGAAACTGTAAGCTCAAAATCAGTGTGCTGGCATGGTAGAGTGAGAGTCTTGTTCCAGGTTGGAGATTTCTCACTGAACCTCACATGGCAAAAGGGACAAAGTAGTTCTCTTGGGCCTCTTTATTCTTGAGGGCTTTACCCTGATGACCTAATCACCTCCCAAAGGCCACAACTCCATAGCACTGGGCATTTGGATTTCAACATGCATTTTGGGGGAACACAAATATTTAGACCAGAGCAAATGCCTACAAGAATAGCAGAGCTGGCTGGTTAATGATAAGTCATACTGACACTCTGTAAAAGGATAAAAAGAGACTAAGGACCATTAACAAGTAATTAATGTCTAAGTGTTACAGCCATAGGGCCTCTGGTCATTTTGAAGTACTTAGCTCTTAGGTAGAAGGGGAGACAAAAATGAGTGACAGGTTGAATATCTAATTGTTATGTTTACAGAACTTTCACTGAAGGCAGGTCAGTTATGGAAGTCAAGGCGTTGATAGGAAAAAACAAACAAACAAACAAACAAAACCCCCTGAAAACTCTGAACCTTTAAATGGGCATATCTGGACATATTCCTCTAATGCTGTTGGGTCTAAAATTGGTGGACCCAATAAGATTCTGTGGGCCTGAAGACATGGCCTAGCTTTCTTCTGTAAAACCTAGCACTTCCCCTGTGCTATAGGACAATGATAAGAACTATTTTTCACAAAGCAACCAATGAATCTTCTCAGAAACTGCCCACATCTCTTCTACTGATTGTCAGGATGATAACAGATTGAATCCGAGAATAATCCAGCTGAGAACATGTTGGGCCTTCAAAGAAAGAAAAGAAGTCATAAAGAGTTACAAAAATTACCTGTGTTCTGCAAGATCCAGTGAGTATTCCTCAGATAAGACTTGGGGAGTGTTTTATCTAAAGAGGCTGGAATGTAAGACTGGATATGCAAGAATTAGTTATCCTGTGAGCAATTATTTGGGAAATGGACTGTAATTTCCTAGCAAATATCCCAGGGAATGATGGACCTCTTTTCTAATGATGGTTCTTATAAGCATAGAGAAAACAATGTCCCATGATGAAGAAGTGGAGATGACTAAGGCTCCCTCACATAAAATAGAGGAAGAAATACAAAGTCTCAGGGAGGTGAGCAGAATGAAATGACTATATTCCAATATGCCAAAGGACCAAGCTGAGGATGATACGAATGACCCAGAGGATAGACCATTCACCAATGTCACAGGAATATGCTGGAGAGAGGGGTACCAACCGCACTAAGAAATATAGTGGTGGGTCTCCTCTGCAGACTAGGGATGATGATAGGATAAGTGGTCACAGAACTGGGCTGGTTAGTATCCATGGGGTTGGTAAAGTCCTGAAATAACAGAGTAGGGCAATGCTTATCTGCCAAATGCCAGATCACAATTATTACAGCAAACAACAATGTTACAATGGCAACTAGGAAAGCTTTACTCATAGTGAGTTTTGAATTTAGTTAATAGAGGCAGGTAGATGAACATAAGAGTGGAAACACAGTGTATAAAATTTTTTGAATCACATAGTAATGCTCACCAGAAAACACCCATCACAGGCAGTGAACAGCCAAGTACTCAAAATGACTATAGTAGTAATGTTAGTCACTCAGTGGTGTCCAACTCTTTATGACCCCCCAGACTATAGCCCACCAGGCTCCTCTGTCTATGGAATTCTCCAGTAAAGAATACTGGAGTGGGTAACCATTCTCTTCTATAGGGAATCTTCTTTACCCAGGGATCGAACCCAGGTCTCCTGCATTGCAGGCATATTCTTTACCATATAAAGAATATGGTAAGGGAAGCCCACAATGACTGTACTTATTGATATTAACTAGCCTTCATCATCAGCCAGATCACACTTGAACAATGGACACATAAACATAGAAGCCACAGTGGCAGGGTGCACAGGGTCCTACTAGCATGGATACCCACTTCCCAAAACTAATCTAACATGGCCTCTTGAATGTCGAAACATTCAGCAGTAGGAACCAAACCTGAAACTCCTGTATGCCACTATTTCTTGAGGAAATAAAATTGAATATATTTGACTCCTTTCATCTTGGAAGGACCAGAAGTTTATCTTCACAGGAATAGATAGCTGTTCTCGGTTTGGATCTTCTTTTCTTGCTCTCAGAGCCTCAGCCTGCACTACTATTTATAGGTTGGCAGGATATCCACTCATAGGCAAAAAAATTCCATATACCATAGCATCTGACCAGATGACTCACATTACAATGAAAGAGGTGCAGTAGCATGATCAACATACCTCACCATCCATAAGTAGCTGAACTCAGAATTATGGACTGGGTTTATGAAGGTGTAACTGAAGCATGAAATCTAAGGCAAAACTTTCAAAGAATGGAGTGCCATACTTCCACATGCAGTGTATTCATTAAATTAGATACCCCTATATGGTTTTATGTATCAAGTAGTAAGAATACTTCCCAGGTGGCACTAGTGGTAAAGAACCCATTTGCCAAGGCAAGAGATGTAAGAGACTCGGATTCGATCCCTGGGTTGGGAAGATCCCTTGGAGGAGAGCATGGCAACCCATTCCAATATTCTTACCTGGGGAATACCATGGACAGAGAAGCCTGGTGTGTCCATGGGTTCACAGAGTCAGACATGACTGAAGCAACTTAGCATGCACCCATACACAGGAAGAATACATGGGACCTAGGACACAATTACTTGCACCTAGGAAACAGGAGGCAAGAAGTGGAGTCACATATCTTGGCAAGTATCATTGAGCTTAAACAGCAAAGCTTTTTTATGCAATGGATAACAGGAGGAATGTATGGAGAAATCAGTTGACCCATTCATTCTCTCCCTTCACCTCCTTGATCCATCATAACTCTAAGCAGACAAGTACAGAAGTTGAAGATGGAGGAGACCATGATCATCATTCCTTGAGAATGAAGGGTTGAATCCCACCACTAAGACCTGCCAAAGTAATGCAGAAGGGTGAAGGGAATTTAGAGTAGAAGAGGGATAGGATGAGTTTCAGATGTGGCCCAAAGATCAATTGCAGAGTCTGATGCTGTAGTTCATCCCACTAACCTCTGTATTCTAAGTTTCCCCTCAGATAGAGAGCATAGGAACCATAGATGAGCTACTTCTCATAAGTGTGTGGAAGAGTAGAGGTGCGGGGCAAGAGGTTGACTGTGGTAACCAAGAGAATGCATCTTCTATATCTCCTTCTACAAGGTGCATTGTTGATCAAGAGGCCCATCTACTCTGTCTGGAAATGCATGACCATGTTTAGGCCAAAGCCCCTGATTTCCAAGGGCTGATCCCAGCCAATGATTCAGTACAGCTGAGAAACTAAAGCAGGCCTGTCTCTGGGAGATGTGATCCTCTTATAATGGACCGCTTTGGATTCAAGATTTCTTGACAGCTTTGCCAAACTTTCCTTGAACTGCATTACAGTTGAAAATGCTTCCACGTGACCTCCCTCCCTTACTTCCCTCTTCTCTTAATTGGGAGTCAGACTTCCATAGTCTGTCAGTGTTCCTATGGACTATCAGTTCTTCCAGTCTCTACCATCTCATTTTCTGCCTTTTCTAAGGGACGTTTCCTTTGATAAATTTCTTTCATGTTTGAATCCATCTTGATGTCAATTTTCTTAGAGGACCAGCTGTAATGCACTGTGTAACCAACAGGATACTGCAGAAATGACAGAGTGTGACATCTGACACTAGGATCAAAACTTGTTGTCTCTTGGATCATTCATTCTAAGTAATGCAGCTAATTATATCATGGAAATACCCTAGCAGTCTTAAAAACAGTGCAAGTAGGAAAAAGTTAAAGCCTTTAATTCACAGGTAGCACTGATTTTTCTGCCATGTGAGGAACCCATCTTGGAAGAGGATCCTCCAGTCTTAGTCAAGCTGACAATAGACTACAATCCCAGCAGACATATTTACCAGAGCTTCATGAGAGATCTTGAGCCAGAAAGACCCAGTTAAATCCCTCCCAAACCGCTGACCAATAGAAAATGTGTGCAAAAATAAATACTTTTCATTACTTTAAGCTGCTAAATTTAGGGGTATTCTGTTGTGAGTTCAATAGACAATACACCTAGAAGTGATATACTCTTTTCTTAAGTGATATAAATTCAGAAACAAATGATCATAAATATATTCTCTTGAACATAACTAAGGAGGTGAGAAGATTTCTGTGTAAGTTAAAATCCATAGGCTAATTCCAAATTCAGTACACCTTTAATGAGTAAATCCTTTGAGTGCTGTTAAAATGGTCTCAGATAAAATTTTCAGAATTGTGGATTAAAAAAAAATCTTATTAAAGAGGCACAGATGTACAGAAAAGAATTTTGGACTCTGTGGGAGAAGGCAAGGGTGGGATGTTTCAAGAGAACAGCATCAAAACATGTATATTATGTAGGGTGAAATAGATCACCAGCCCAGGCTGGATGCATGAGACAAGTGCTCGGACCTGGTGCACTGGGAAGACCCAGAGGAATCAGGTTGAGAGGGAGGTGGGAGGGGGAATCGGGATGGGGAATACTTGTAAATCCATGGCTGATTCATGTCAATGTATGACAAAAACACTACAATATTGTAAAGTAATTAGCCTCCAACTAATAAAAATAAATGAAAAAAAAGAATAATAAGCATTTTTATATATAATTTCCCATCAAGCTTAAGGTCTTGTTAGCCCACAATTATTCAAGAATACACTCTGTATTTCCCATAAAGATCATGTATTATTGATTTTTCAGGAACCAATGCCCAATCAGTAAAACATGCTATTAAGAAATGGTAGCTTAAAGAAAAAGGCATATTATATAGTCTTAGGACGGTAGAGTGAGAGAGAGTGAAACTAATGACTTCTTTGTATTCCTCAGACAGCCAGAGGTAAGCTGGAAAATGGATTTCTGCAGTTTTCACCACTAATCTTTGGTTGGGATGCTTTAGTGCCATTCCCATCTATCACACAAAACCTTTTATATGTCCATGAGGAAAAAGTCACATTTCGCACTCAGAATTGATTACTGCTATCCAGAAAAAGCAATGAAAGTGTGAGCAACACTGCAAAACTTCTAAATTTAAAGCAATCTCATTTTAGTATAATTGATATATAAATGACTGACATTTAAATGAATGTTTCAAAATAGTTCTGAATAATTAGAAGTCATTACCAATTTATGGAAGCTCTGCTATTTTTATTCTTCTGTTAGCCTTTTCATCTTTAGCAGGGTTCTCAGTGGGGAGGAAGATTATGCCCCCTGGAGACATTTGTTTATATATGGAGATAGGTTTTGGTTGTCTGAGCTGAGGAGAGGGTACTAATGACATCTAGTAGGTGGAAGTCAAGGATACCAATAAACATCCTACAATGCACAAGATAGCCCCCAAAGGCAAAGAATGATCTGTTCCAAAGTGTCAACAGTCCCCAGGTTATGAAACCCTGAATTAAAGAGTCTGTGGTGCAGTGTGGTTCAGGCCCAGTCCTGTCAAACTCTTTGTGACCCCATGGGCTGTAGCCTGCCAGGCTCCTCTGTCCATGAACTTTCCTAGGCAAGTATACTGGAGTGGGTTGTCATTTCCTTCTCTAAAGAGTCTAAATATTCTCTTTAAGTTGTTTTTGAAGGCAAGTCCAAAAGTTAAAGCTTACTCTCAATTGAGCTTTAGTAATTTAGCTGACAAGTATTCTCGATAGATTAAAAGGGTAAGCAAAAGTTACCACTATGAAGTCTATTAGATAAAAATGTTCAACTTTTTGATAAAAGTTGAAAGGTATGCTAAACAGAAGAAGGACTAAAATAAAAAGAAAATATCAGCTGATTGGGTTTGCTTTCACAACCTATTAGTTTATCACAAAGTTCATGTTTTTTTTATTTGTTTATTTTAAATTGAGAGATAATTGCTTTACAGTATTTCATTGGTTTCTACAAAACATCAACATGAAACAGCCATAGGTTTACCTATGCCCCCTCCCACTTGAATCCCTCCCACCTTCCTCCCCATCCCACCCCTCTAGATTGTTACCTCCAGAGCCCTGGTTTGTGTTCCCTGAGTCATACAGAAAATTCCCATTGGTTATCTGTTTTAAATATAGCAATATATGTTTCCATGTTACTTTCTCCATTCCTCCCACCCATTCTTTCTTCCCCTCCCCAGCTATGTCCATTAAGTCTGTTCTCAATGTCTGCATCTCTATTGCTATTCTGCAAAAGTTCATGATTTAAAACCATAAAAATTTATTTCTCACAATTCTGTAGGTTGGAAGTCTTACCTAAGTCTCACTGTCATAAAATCAAGGGGTTGACAGGGCTGTATTTCTTTCTGGAAGCTCTAAAGGAAACCCTTGCCTTTTCCAGCTTGTAGAGACCACCAGTGTTCTTTGGTTCATGGCCCTTTTCCTCCATTTTCAAAGTCAGCAAAGGCAAGGCAAATCCTTCTCCCATAGCATCATTCTGAACCCTTCCTTTGCCTTCCTCTTCCACATGTGATTACATTGGTACCACCCAGATGATCCTTAACTCCTCTCTGTCATGTAATGCCACATATTTATAAATCCAGGGGAGTTAGGACATGAACGTCTTTGGAAGGGACATTATTCTACCTAACATAATATCTAAAGAAAATTGAAATATTAGATGGTTCAGCATATACCAATGAGTATAATAGGAAGGCAGTTTGTGTTCAACAAACTCGCGGCTAATTAGGATATCATACTTAAACACCAATACATTAACCTTGATATGATTAACTCCTTGGTTGTAAGTCCAAACAACTTTTTCTTACAGAGAGACACACATTATAATTTATTAAGTTACAATGAGTGAATACTGCAGATATAATCTCTATATTACTGGAGGAGGGCATGGCAATCCACTCCAGTATTATTGCCTGGAGAATCCTCATGGACAGAGGAGGCGGCAGACTCCATGAGGTCACAAAGAGTCAGACACAACTAAGTGACTAAGAATAGCACAGTCTCTATATCATATTGAAATTAGAAACTATCTTCAACTTTGAACTTGGTCCTCTATTTTGCTCTAAAATTTGTTAATGCTGTCATAATTGTTTCTCTATCTCTTTCTTTTTTTTTAATAGTGTAGAAATATTGTTTATTTATTTTTTTATTTTTATTAGTTGGAGGCTAATTACTTTACAATATTGTAGTGGTTTTTGCCATACACTGACATGAATCAGCCATGGATTTACATGTGTTCCCCATCCCAATCCCCCCTCCTGCCTCCCTCCCCATCCCATCCCTCTGGGTATTCCCAGTGCACCAGCCCTGAGCCCTTGTCTCATGCATCCAGCCTGGACTGGTGATCTGTTTCACCCTACATAATATACATATTTCGATGCTGTTCTCTTGAAACACCCCACCCTCGCCTTCTCCCACAGAGTCCCAAAGTCTGTTCTGTACATCTGTGTCTCTTTTTCTGTTTTGCATATTGGGTTATCATTACCATATTTTTAAATTCCATTTATATGCATTAGTATGCTATATTGGTCTTTATCTTTCTGGCTTACTTCACTCTGTATATTGAACTCCAATTTCATCCATCTCATTAGAACGGATTCAAATGAATTATTTTTAATAGCTGAGTAATATTCCATTGTGTATATGTACCATAGCTTCCTTATCCATTCGTCTGCTGATGGACATCTAGGTTGCTTCCATGTCCTGGCAATTATAAACAGTGCTGCGATGAACATTGGGGTGCACGTGTCTCTTTCAGATCTAGTTTCCTCGGTGTGTATGCCCAACATCACATTAACAAATTGAAAGATAAAAACCGTATGATTATCTCAATAGATGCAGAAAAAGCCTTTGACAAAATTCAACATCCATTTATGATAAAAACTCTCCAGAAAGCAGGCATAGAAGGAACATACCTCAACATAATAAAAGATATATATGACAAACCCACAGCAAGCATTATTCTCTATCTCTTTCATATCAGCTTCTCTAAGTTCATCTTATTAGGGAGGTTGATACCAGAGGAAAAATCCCTCTGGACTGCTTTATATTTCTAAGAATAATCCATTTAACATCTCTTTCTGTTATATTGGTCTCTGTGGACCTGAAAATATTACAAAGATGTTTTTACCAAGGGGAAAAAAGTCATTTGTTTATGACTGACATCTGCAATCATAATAAAAAAAGATATCAAGGAGGCAAAGAAATGTCTGTGGTGTGAAATGACTGTAACTTTTTCTGGGTTCCAGGTCTATATGCAATTTCCTCCTTCTTACACATCAGATAATCCAACACCAGATGCCTCAGGATGGTCATTATTGGTAAGTTATTGTGTGATCTCAGTAAAAAAATTACCAGACTAGAAGCAAATTGTCTAGGTCCAGGAGAAAAATAATAATAAATAGCTCTTAGGTGCTAATTTTTCTGTTACTTGAGTCACTGCAAAATGGATGAAATGACAATTCTTACCATTTGTCTATCTGAAATTATGATTCAGACTTTCAAGGATTACTTCTTGACTTTAAATATCATAAGAAAATACTTAGAAAGTGTTTTCATGTGTTCTTCTATATACCATTTTGAGTCTTGGAATAAAAGTGCTTATCCAAAAATAAACAGGTGCTATCATAAACTCAACCCCACATAAGCTTACTTATCAGCAGAGACATAGACGAACTAACATCTATGGTATTAGTGTCAGAAGTTTATTTTGTATGCACCATCACAAATCTCTGAACTCACTCATATTAGTAAAGAGATATATTGCTCACAAAGGTTTATGACATGATTTACATTTCTATATAGGGCAGTTGGTGGCTAGGCTCTTTTTCTAAAGAACAGAGAACAGTCAACAGGACACAAATGCTAGTGTTGATAGATACTTTTATAGCATCTGCGTCTGTGTGCTGCTGCTGTTGCTGCTAAGTCACGTCAGTCGTGTCCGACTCTGTGCGACCCCATAGATGGCAGCCCACCAGGCTCCTCCGTCCCTGGAATTCTCCAGGCAAGAACACTGGAGTAGGTTGCATTTCCTTCTCCAGTTCATGAAAGTGAAAAGTGAAAGCGAAGTCGCTCAGTCGTGTCTGACTCTTCACAACCTCGTGGACTGTAGCCTACCAGGCTCCTCCATCCATGGGATTTCCCAGGCAAGAGTACTGGAGTGGGTTGCAGTTGCCTTCTCCGCTGCTTCTGTGTAAATACACTGAATTCAGTGATTAGAAACACATTGAAAGAAAACATACACACTTCATTATCTGGTATAATTGGTTTTGAGAATACAACCTAAGCTAGCTTTTATCATATTGTCAGAACCAATGAATATCTGAGGCAGTTGCAAACTGAAATAAATGCACTTCAGCAATAACTGCTTCAGGAGACTGACTTTATGTAATTCGATATTTCTATCTTGGAACAATTATGTTAGCAGCAGGTTGTTCTTACCTTGGCTAGACAGCATTACATTGGTGTCATCCATTCTGTCAGCGCGACCTTCTAGAGATGTTAGTAGGTTTGTCAAGGCCATTTTTGTGATCAACTTTTGACCTCTCTGAAAGAAGTCTTCACTGAACCAAATCACTTCTGTAATCATTGATGTTAGCTCAGAGAAGGTTTAAGACTAAGGGCCAAAATTTATGAGATAGCCTCCATTTTAGGAAATAAATTTGTAACTCCCAAATGTCATTGCCTGCCAGCTTACTTCAATAGCAATTGGCCAAATACCAATTATTAGGACTTTTTTTAAAAAGACAAAACAAAGGACTGATACCACTACCTGAATAAGTCTGATCTTGACACAGTTTCTATGTGATATCTCCATTTAAAAAATGACTTGATACTCTATTTTCTCCTTGTTCAATATTTGCTATTTTATCAAAAAGATAAAATACACTGGGGAAAGAAATCATGATATCTCTATATTCAAATGGCTTCCATTTAGTCATTTGTCACTCCTCCAATAAATATTTGAATTTAGTTGATTTTTCCATTTAACTACAGATATGTGATAAGATTGTATTAGAAAATTAGATAAGTATTTAAATATTCATGTATTTCTAAAGACAGACTTTGAAAGACTCAGATCAGGACAAAAGATTGAATTTTTTTGTTGTTGTTATTTTACTATTATATAGCTAATAATATATTAGTTATATTACTAACTATTATATCTTGACATATAGGTCAGTATTCATTTATGTCTCATATTGGTATTAATCAATATTTATTTCAACCCTCCTCATTACACTGCACATTTTGTTCATTGAAATGTAAAACATAAGCTTAGGTAGTCCCCACTATAGTGCCTGGCACATAGTAGGTGATCAACAGACTTTACCTATTTTTATTTTTACACATCTATATACAACTGTTGACTAAAAAAAGTGAACAACTTAAAAGTTGAGGATTATGTTTTATTTGGAAGCCTTGCTGAGGACTTAAGCCTAGAAAACAATCTCACATATAGCTCTGAGGGACTGCTCCAAAGAGTTAAGGGAGGAGCCAGGATACATAGGAGATTTTGCAACAAAAAACCAGGCAGTCAGAACATCCAAAAATTACTGTAAGTTGGAGAAAACCGGACGTCTTAATGTAGTGCTTTTCTATGTATGGGAAAATGCAAGAGTCTGGGCTCATTGAAATCATTCTTTCCATATGCACCTCACCTATCCACAACAGGCTTCCCTGGGAGCTCAGCTGGTAAAGAACCTGCCTGCAATGCAGGAGAACCCAGTTCAATTCCTGGGTCGGGAAGATTCCCTGGAGAAGGGACAGGCTATCCACTCCAGTATTATTCTTGGGCTTCTCTGGTGGCTCAGACAGTAAAGCATCTGTCTACAATGCAGGAGACATGGGTTAGATTCTACTCTTCTCCATCCTGAATCCCCTCTGGGGGCACAGTTGGGACTGCTACAGTGGCTGCTGGTTTGATAGCTACTACATGCTTTGTTTACTGACATGGCAGGCAAAAGTTTTCTCCACACAGCCTTAAGTTAGACATATGTCTTACCAGATTACTCACTTAGAGAGCAAATGCCATGCAACATTACTATACTATTTATCCTCAAACACGCCATCCACATCATTTTCCAAGATATATATATAGCACTTTGAATTGGAGTAAGAAAACAATGAAGCACTACCAGTTTACTTTGTCCAGCATCATGGTAAGCCCTTCACATACTGCTATAGATTAAATGTTTGTCTCCCAAACAGAATTTATATCTTGAAAACCTAATTACCAATACAGGAGAACCAGGTGCCACCTTTGAGTTGGGAAGATCCCCTAGAGAAGGGAATGGCTATTCACTCCAGTGTTCTTGCCTGGAGCATTCCTTGGACAGAGGAGCCTGGCAGGCTACAATCCATAGGGTCGCAAAAAGTCAGATTAGACAGGACTGAGTGACTAACACACACACACACACACACACACACACACACACACACACACACTTGTACTAGGAACAGGCATAGAGAGATGTAAAATCTCCTAAAATGGGATGGGGATGGGACCTTTGGGAAGTAATTGGAACACGTGCATATAACCCTTAAGATTGGATTAGTGTCCTTATAAGAAGAGACAGAAGAGAACTTGCTTTCTCTCTCTACTCTCCATCCTGTAAGTGTGATACAGGATGTGCTGGCACTTCAATCTTAGATTTCAGAGTGACAAAAATAAATAAATAAATAAATGCTTGTTTAAACCACTCAGACTACAGTGATTCTGTTATAGCAGCCCAAACTAAGACACATACATTATGCCATTTAAAACTCACAAGAAACCTCAATGAGTTCGGTCATATAATTAATGTCATTCTACAGATAAAGAAACTGAAGCACAGAAAATATGAGCAGCATGCCCATGATCACATAATTTAATCAGCAGGCTGAGTATGTGGCATGAGCTTCTGCCCATATGACCTCTAAATCAAGACAAGTCAAAGAGAAAGTTTAACAACTATAGCCACCTTTTTCAAATCAAGTCTGATAAATTATGTTATAATCTGAAGTGACAACTACTCCCAACTCCTCCACCAAATTAGGCTAACATTAAAGTTGAAATAAAAAGACAAGTCAAAGAATGTCTTCCATTTTTTTTTGCATGCCCTGGTTGTCTGCGGCGGGATGTTTTTATACAGAAGAGTTTCAATAACTTCATGTGCCTTAATATCTTTAAGGGCAGAAGTAGGTTCTATCGGATAGACAAAACAATGTATTGAGTACCTACTCTATTTGCAGTCCTGTACTTAACCTTGTGGGAAGGAACAAAAAAGTATAGACATAGTTTGTATCAGTTTGTATCAATTCAACAATTTGGCTGAATGAAAACTGGTAGAAACTTTCACAAATATGTTTCCTTTTGAGGCACTAAAACTATTATCTTTTGTGGCAGCCACAAGAAACATTTGACTATTGAAGACATAAATATGTGGCTAGTGCCACAGCTGACCTATATTACTATTTTGGTTCTATTGGGTTGAACAAATGTTATTCTTAAAATTAATTTTACTGGTTTCTTTTTATGTTTTTTAAAGTGGTAAATACTATAAAATGTAAAATTACATATGTAACTCATGTTCAATTTCTATTGGACTGTACTATGACTAAAACCTGATATAAAACATATAGAACTGTATTTTTGGTGTTGGTAGGATAGCAATTTCATGATCAGTGCTTTCATTTGTTTTGTTTTGTTTGTTTGTTGCTCACTTGGAGTCTGTGTGGGCATGATTGGATGGTGTTCATTAGTACCTCTTATGTATTATATAATAACTTTATACTCTTCATCATGTGCTCCTTTCCAGAGAATTAGCCTTTTCTTCTATTTATGGAACACTCAATTACCACAAATCAGGGAGAGAAAGGCAGAAAAACAAGTCTCTTAACTACTTTAATCAGTTACTGTAGGTTTTTAACAGGAGGCTGGAATCTTGTGTTCATTTTATTACAGAACAGAACTAATCCATAAGCCAGCCATAGTTTTTCTAGTTTATTACAGAGAATTGATTGTTCTTTTAGTTATGCTGTGATCGGGCCATGCTGTTTTGCTTAATTACAAATAGAATGCAGTCATTATGAAAGTGAGAGGGCAGTTATTTGGGTTTTTTTGTTTTGTTTTGTTTTGTTTTTTAATTGAATCCATACTCTGTTGCTTACTCAATGAGGATATGACATATAACATAACTGAATAGTTTATTCTCTTTCATATTATGTTTAATTCTATTAGTTTCAAAACAATAGTCAACTCTATTCATTACATTGAAGGATATAACTTAGCTTAATGGAAGTCTGAAGATAACAGGACTTCATATTATATCATCAAACACAGTATTTATTGAGAAATCTGAATGTGCCAAGAACAAGCAACAAAAATAAACACAGCAGGGTGTTTGAAGTTTTCAGTGTATGTTTGTGTAAATTCAGTTAAGAGAGATATCTGTGTAGAAACATCAATAAAGTGCACAACTGCACAATAGATTATAGGGTAGTGACTAGGAGCATGGACTTTAGAATCAAAATATTTGAGTTTTAGTGCCGGCTCCACGATCTCCTAACTGTCTGAACTTTGGCAAGTTATGCATCTATAAAACGTGCCTTAAAGTTCCTTATTTGTCAAATCATGTATATAATAGGATCTAATTACAGGACTTATTGTAGAGATTGAGGCAATGCATGTAATAAGGTATACAAAGCATAGCACCTGGTCAAAATGTATTTCTTACTCAGTGTTAACTATCATTATCATCAAGTGAAAGGGAACATTGATATAATACATTTCAAGCTATATATAACATGATCAGATCAGGACTGCAACTGGTTAGTAGGAAGTAGCTTCAATTTGAAATAAATATATATAAAACAAGTATCTGAATCCCTATACTTTATAGACCCTGAACCATACAACTAAAGACCTGATTACTACTGACTTGTATTATTTTCTCCTTGTTTAATTTATGTATGGCTCTTTTCTGACTTGTAAGAACCATTTTAGGAAACATGTCAGGCACACTATAATAGAGGCAACACAACCAGGTATTGGTGTATTTTGGTAAATTTCTGAATTTGATTAGAAAAAGTAAAACTTTTCAGCTCAACTTCTGCCCTCTTAAATGAATCCTTTCTGGTCCTTCAACATACATGCACACCCATCTTACTGCAAACATGGCCAATGTGACGGTTTTGACAACCTATTTATAAGCAAACATGTTCCTTCCATGTTTGTGCTTTCTGCCAGTCAAGATGACCCTGCTTTTTTGTTAAAAATCTATACTTAAAAATGGAAATGTGTCATCAATTGTCTTCCTTTCCATCCAAATATTTCTGGTCTTTTCCTTACACCTTTTTTTTTTTTTTTCTGTTGTGTTTTTAAATACATTGTAACTACTTTTTTAATGATCTTCTGTTACCTAAAACTTCTTATTAACTTTAATTCATTTTACATTTATTTTTGACAAAGTCAAGTTATTTTTGAGTACTACATCAGGTGCAGAGTGATAGGGACAGCCTCTTTCTTATGTTCCTTACTTTGTAAGGGAATGTCTTATATTCCCCAAACCCTGGACCCTGTTCACCTGACCTGGCATCAGAGGGAACTCTCTCTCCCAGTAGCACACTAGCAGGACAGCTGGGCATTAGGCAGGATGCTCAGGGTTGGCCCACAGTCCTGCTGTACTTCCTGGACACTGTCCAGATTTGGTTTATTCTGGTCGTTACCTTATCTAGACGTCTCCTTCCCAGAGACGGGACCTCAGATTTCAAATACCCTACCTGGGCTCAGACTCAATGTCCAACCAGCGATATGGGCATTTTTTCTACTTTGGCTGGCCCCTACACTAGTCCATGATCTGGGGGCCAAGCCTACTTCCAAATCGGAAAATCCACGGCCCAGGGGCTCCACATCCAGTGTAATTTTCCTGTCTCTACCATCTCCCAGGCCCCACTGATCAACTCTACGCCTTCCTGGAGGGTCCACTGGGTTCCCAGCCTTAAGGGAGTGAACAGGCACAAGTCTAGGCTGTGGGGAAGTCACTGGGCTCAGGGATCGAACCTTCCTCTCATGCATTAGCAGGTGGGTTCTTCACCACTGAGCCACCAGGGAAGCCCTCTTAAGGTTAGTGGTACCTGCTAATTGTCAAAAGGAGGAGGGCATAGCAACCCACTCCAGTATTCTTGCCTGGATAATCCCCATGGACGGAGGAGCCTGGCAGACTACAGTTCATGGCATCACAAAGAGTAGGACAGGACTGAGTGACTAAGCAAAGCACAGCACACATCTGTAAAAAAACAGTGGCTTATTTTCCTTCCTCATTCAACTTGGCCTCTCTGCTGAATTTAACACTGCTAATTCTCTCTTTCCATTCAAGAAACGAACTAGTGCAGTGCTACCAGGCTGGCTAGGCAATCTTACCCTCTAATGGTGAGCCTCTGGCCTCCTGAGATAGTAGAGGGCAGAGCAAGGGAGGAGAAGTGGCTTGAGAGCTGAGGCAGCTGAATGCCTCACCCTTGTCCAATGGTCACAGCTCTGCAGACTTCCAGAAATGTTCAGCGTGAGACAGACAGTGGTTTTGATTTGGCAGTTTCTCCAGTATGTCTAATGTGAGCTTGGTGAAGCTTCCCCCCACTGGTTTAAATTGTTATCCAAACTTTAATATATTCTCTAAATCTGCATGAATATGGCACTATAAATAAGGAGAGAAAACACAGGTCAGATTTGGGTGATATTTGAGGTAGAAAACTCAGGAATCGATAACGAGAGTAGGATGAAAGAAAGCAAAGTTTATGTGATGTTTGTAACTTGTGAGACTGAATGAATGGGTGACACTCTTAATCAAGTCTCATAATATAGGAAGAAAGTGATGTTTAGGATAGAAGATAATTTTCTTCTGTTTCAGTATATTAAGTCACTATGTCTTTTGGAATATTAAGTTGGAGATGTGAAATAGGCCATTAGATATATGAGTCTAGAACTTAGTATAGTATGTGAGCTGGTATTTGGATAACCATCAGCTTGTTGATAGTAAATGAAGCCATTAGAACAATTTGGATAACCTAGGTTGAACATATGTATAAATATAGATATAGACATAGATATATAGATCCATAGATAGATAGATAGATAGTCAGAAAGAACCCAGTAATGATTCCTGGGAAATTCCAAAATTTGAGGACTATGCAGTGAGAACTCGGAGAAGGCAATGGCAGCCCACTCCAGCACTCTTGCCTAGGAACTCCCGTGGATGGAGGAGCCTGGTGGGCTACAGTCCATAGGATCGTGAGGAGTCGGACACGACTGAGCGACTTCACTTTCACTTTTCACTTTCATGCATTGGGGAAGGAAATGGCAACCCACTCCATTATTCTTGCCTAGAGAATCCCAGGGATGGAGGAGCCTAGTGGGCTGACGTCTATGACGTTGTACAGAGTCGGACACGACTGAAATAACTTAGCAACAGCAGCAGCAGCAATGAGAAATAACAAAGTTAATTGAAAAGTATGGTCAGAGTGGTAAAAAGAAAATCCAAAATAGCACCGTATATGAAAATAAAGGGAATTATTTCTTGAATGGAAAGGGAATTAGCAGTGTTACATTCAGCAGAGAGGCCAAGTTGAATGAGGAATGAAAATAAGTCACTATTTTTGACAATTAGCAGGTACCAATAACCTTAAGGAGGTTTCTCTGGTGACTCAGTGGTAAGGAACCTGCCTGCTAATGCAGAAGTTGCGAGTTTGAACCTTGCATCAGGAAGATCCCCTGGAGAAGGAAATGGGAACCTACTCTCTTCAGAATGGTGGAAAATAATAGCAAATGAAGCAATGGACAAAGAATTAATCTCAAAAATATGCAAGCAACTCTTGCAGCTCAATTCCAGAAAAAAAAATGACCCAATCAAAAAGTGGACCAAAGAACTAAACAGACATTTTTCCAAAGAAAACACACAGATGGCTAACAAATACATGAAAAGATGCTCAACGTCATTCACTATTAGAGAATTGTAAATCAAAACCACAGTGAGGCACCATTACACGCCAGTCAGAATGACTGCTATCCAAAAGTCTACAAGCAATAAATTCTGGAGAGGGTGTGGAGAAAAGGGAACCCTCTTCCACTGTTGGTGGGAATGCAAACTAGTACAGCCACTATGGAGAACAGTGTGGAGATTCCTTAAAAAACTGGAAATAGAACTGGCATATGACCCAGTAATCCCGCTGCTAGGCATATACACTGAGGAAACCAGAATTGAAAGAGACACGTGCACCCCAATGTTCATCACAGCACTGTTTATAACAGCCAGGACATGGAAGCAACCTAGATGCCCATCAGCAGACGAATGGATAAGAAAGCAGTGGTACATATACAAATGGAATATTACTCAGCCATTAAAAAGAATACATTTAAATTAGTTCTAATGAGGTGGATGAAACTGGAGCCTATTATACAGAGTGAAGTGAGCCAGAAAGAAAAACACAAATACAGTATATTAACGCATATATATAGAATTTAGAAAGATGGTAACGATCACCTTGTATGCAAGACAGCAAGAGAGACACAGATATATTGAACATTCTTTTGGACTCTGTGGGAGAGAGCGAGGGAAGGATGATATGGGAAAATGACACTGAAACATGCAAATTATCATATGTGAAATGAATCACCAGTCCAGGTTCGATGCATGATACAGGGTTCTCAGGACTGGTGCACTGGGATGACCCAGAGGGATGGGATGGGGAGGGAGGTGGGAGGGGGGATCAGGATGGGGAACACATGTACATCCATGGCAGATTCAAGTCAATGTATGGCAAAACCAATACAATGTTGTGAAGTAAAATAAATAAATAATTTAAATTAAAAAAAATAGAAAATAAGCCACTATTTTTGACAATTAGCAGGTACCAATAACCTTAAGGGGGTTTCTCTGGTGACTCAGTGGTAAAGAACCTGCCTGCTAATGCAGAAGATGCAAGTTCGGGCCCTTCATCAGGAAGATCCCGTGGAGAAAAAATGGTAACCTTCTCCAATATTCTTGCCTGGGAAATCCCATGGACAGAGGAATCTGATGGGCTACAGTCCATTAGGTCACAAAGGAGTCAGACACGACTAAGGAACTAAACAACAACAGCAACAATAACCATAAGAAGAATTTACATACAGTAGGTGAGGAAGAAGAAATATTCTAATCATTTGATACTAACATTAATTTCATTGTCTTATATATCATGTGCCTGATGTCTTCACCCTTAAATATTTATTCATAACAGATTCGTGAGTTATATTACCAATAGCACTTTACTGATATTCAACCTCAGAGACGTGAAAACAATTGCACAAGGGGTCATTCAGTTAGTGAATGCTGGGGTCAAACCGATACGTCAGTCTCTTTTCTATCCTGAAAGAAATATGAAAAATAACCTCTTTTTTTTCCTTTTCCAATCTTTTCTTCTGACTTCAAAAATTATATTTTTTCCATTTTACCACATTGTGTTTCTGGTATACTGCTTTTTGAAGATGTTTTGTCCTGGTGCTGGGATGGGAACGGTAGTACTTAAAAAAAAAAAAAATAGTCTCATGGGAGAGTTTAAGATGAAGGAGATTTAAGCACACTGATAAATTGGGGTGACAGAAGCAATGGATCCAGCTGAATACAGAGGGATAAGGAGATTATTGGGCTTCCCAGGTGGCGCAAGTAGTCAAGAACCTGCCTGCCAATGCAGGAGATTTAAAGAGATGTAAGTTCGATCCCTTGGTCGGGAAGATCACCTGGAGGAGGGCATGGCAACCCACTCCAGTATTCTTGCCTGGATAATCTCCATGGACAGAGGAGCCAGATGTGCTACAGTCTATAGAGTCGCAAAGAGTCAGACATGACTGAGTACAGCACAAGGAGATTAGTAATGGAGGATGCAGAAAGCTTTGGAATAGAGAGCACAAGATAACTTAATTTCAGACAAAATGTTACATTCTTTTTCTTATGAGACAAGAGGGTATGACTACATTATAGTCATACCCTCTGCCTCTACATTTAGAGGTAGAGGGAAGTTGATGGGGTTCCTAGCTTTATTTTCTCTGTGATTGAGGGACATTGCTGCCTGTCTTTTGGTGACAGACATAGAGGCTAAAGGAGAATGATAAAACTCTGAACCAGCTGCCATGGGAAGTGTGATCAGGAGCTGCCTAGGAATTACCAAAAACATTATTAAGCAGTAGGGGAAAACTAGTTGAGAAACCACCTATTCGTAGTGCTTTCAAGTTTCAGTTATATGGCTAACTGCAAAAGTGGCCCCAAACTTCCACTCTTATCTATACCCACTTCCCTTGCAATGTGACATGGCATCTCTTCCTATCAAAAAGTGGAATATATTTCTCCACTTTTTGAATCTTGTCTGGCCTTGTGATTTATTTTAGCAAATAGGATGTGGCATAGATGACATCTGGTCAGTTCTGAGTTTAGATTTCAAGAGACCTGGCAAACTCCAAATCTCCCTCCTGGAACTCTTATGTCGCCATGTGAACAAGGCCAGTGTATCTGATAGATGATGAGACATGAGGTCTGGTTGCCCTTCATTATCCCAGCTGAGAACCAGTCAACACCTAGAAGCAGGGGCAACTTGCTGACATGAAACTGACCTCAGATGCTTGAGGAAGCACAGCCAAGGTCAGAAGAAGCTTTCATATGAACCGGAACAAAATTGCCAACACTCAAAATTATCAACTAAATAAAAGGCTGTTGTCATAAATCATTGAGTTTGCAGGTGCTTTTTAATACAATAATCACCCAATGATACAAGAGTATGTGATTTCTCACCCTCCAAACACCTAGAAGTCTTGCTGTAGGATTGGTGAATAAGTAGTTGAATTTATTCAGTCAGCATCTTGGACTCTTGCAGAGGTGGGCAACAGGACAAAGGGACAAGAGAATTATGTTTCAGAACTTGTCTGTAAAGTGATCAAACACAAGGTCCAGACAGGCAATGAATGAAAATGAAGTCATGAATTCACTAATACGATAGACTAAAATTGGGGGAGAGGGAAGGAGTTATGGGATCAGCATCACAAACATATGCCTTGACCTTTCAGACATGTCCTCAGTACAAATGCAAAGACATTTATATTGTATGTCTTTATGGGGAACGACAGCAGATTAGCAAACAAACTTTCCTTCTAAATCTAAGCTGCTTGTTACCATTAATTGTCACTTTAATTGCAAACAAGTGGCTAATGTATGTGTCTGAACACTATAACAAGAATTCCAAAAATAGATTTTTTAAGATGCATTATACTTTAAGAGTTAGTGACATAACAAATGTATTCAAGTTAACATAATATGATGAAAATGTCATTCATTTTAAAGCAATTTGCAGGGAGCATATTAATTAGTCCTAGCTTGCCTTGAAAAGAATACATTACTTTTTTTTTTTTAATACATTATTTTTGCTGTGTGAAAATAGGGAAAAATAAAAAAAGCATGTCATTTGATGAAATCCTTTGCTCTGAACATGAGAAAGAAGTCAAAAGAATTTACAATTTGCTCTCTATAATCTTCAGAAAGGGCTGCCTGGGTAGCTCAGTTGGTAAAGAAACCACCTGCATTGTTGAAGACCCTGGTTCCATTCCTGGGTCAGAAAGTTCCCCTGGAGAAGGGAAAGGCTACCCACTCCAGTATTCATGGGCTTCCCTGGTGGCTCAGACAGTAAAGTATCCCCCTGCAATTTAGGAGACCTGGGTTCAGTCCCTGGGTTGGGAAGATCCCCTGGAGGAGGGCATGGCAACCCACTCCAGTATTCTTTTCTGGAGAATCCCATTGGCAGAGGAGCCTGGAGTGCTAATAGTTCATGGGTTTGCAAACAGTCAGACACGACTGAGCAGCTAAGCACAGCACAGCACAGCAAGTTTCTGAAACCCTACAACTCCTGAAATAAACTGAATTCAACAGACCATACCTAACCACAGTTAGCTGTCAATAAGCACATTTATATGCTTATTTGCTGTGTAAGGAGACCACTTTGTCCAGAATTACTGAAAATCATGTACTGTACTTCCAAAATCTAATTCCAAAAAATGGAAGGAAATGTAACTTCCAGTGGATGCCCCAAAGGATTTTTTTCTGCTAACTACCAGTTGTGTCATCTCTCTGAGCCACTTGGCATTGCCAGGATATTGCAATGAGGGTAAGGAAACGTCCCTGGTGACTTAACCTTCAATACACAAACCTCTATTTTGTATGCACAATAGAAAATTAGTTTGGCAGCCACAAAATTTGTCTCCTAAGAACTGACTGTTTTTCATATTATGAATGAGTCAGATTCATTTTCTTATTGAGGAAGTCCTCATTACATCTGTAAGTACCCATCTAATTCTATTTCTTCTAGAAATAGACTAGGGGCACATTCTGTGTCTCTAGTTATCTCAAGCTCTACCTTTATCTCTTTTATTTATCTCCAGCTCAATCTCTTGCTACCTCAATCTCCCACTTATCTGATTGCCACACACACACACACACACACACACACTGATTTGTAGTACTAAAGGTAATTATCAAATGTGGCTCACAAATATTTGTCAGTTTGAACAAGAAAGTCCCCTCAGATCGTGCGTTAATATGAGGAGTTTGATAATGCATACAGATTCCTAGATCCACCCTCAGAGATATAATTTCTATGCATCTGGAATTAGATGCCAGTAATCATAACTTTTAAGGTTTTGACATGATTTTCATGGTCAATCAGGCTTGGGATTCACTTCCTTGTATATATATATATATATATATATATATATATATAGAGAGAGAGAGAGAGAGAGAGAGAGAGAGAGGTATAAAGAGGCCACTCATATTGTTTGCTGCACTTTCAACATCCCAGTTCCCTCAGATAATCTCTCTTCATGTCTGGATGCCTACCCAAAGAAATGTTCAAAAAAGTAGGGGCTCAACATTCCCTACTCTTTAGGAAAACTTATCTTTGGGGGGGGATATCCTCCCACAGGCATATCCTTCCAAAAGGAACAGAGGGCCTGCTTCACTACACATGTTCAAACATTTGCCTATCTACCCTATCCCTTCAATAGCAAATAGGATAAAAAAAGGGGGAAAGGAGATAACATCTCCTAAAGCACCAAAATATTTGCCAAAATATGGGCTAGAAGCTTTTGCATAATATTATTTGATTTTTTTTCTAACAAGCGTACAATTTAGTATGAGCAACCCCAATTTATGGATCAGGAAACTGATGCTCAAAGAGAAGGAATCTACTCATAGTGGCATAACTAACATGGAGCAGAGCAGAGATTCAAAGCATCTTGTCATTGACCTACATTTAGGAAACCACCCTGATAGTCACAGCCTCTGAACTACCTACACAGGCTTATGCACATACATACATGCTAAACATGTATTTCATTTTTCAGCCTAACAGGCATACACTGTACTAGAATGAACAGTGCACTGGAATGAAATAAGAGTACTCTGGTTTCCAGCCACGGTTCTTCCCCTAATTAGCTTTTGTGATCTTTGTGAACATTCTTACATTTTCTGGGTCTCATATTTCTCATCTATTAAATAAAGATGGGGTAGGATGTAATTTCAAATCTGTCACCTTTAAATATCTTTGCTTCCTCTATTCTTCTCTATCCTTGAATGTCTAGTACAGACTATATTGCATGTATTACCTGGCATTTTTAGAACATGTCCTTCCTAAACACAGAATAAGTCTGAGACAGTGAATGTTCATCTCCCCTTATATATTTGACATGTTTTGTCTTACATTCTATTGTCCCTCATACATGATTCAGTACTGGTCAATAACTGTCAAACCCACCACCCCTAAAATATCTCAGTTCACTCATCTGTTTCAGGATGTATTCCAATTCTGATGTCTGTTGCTTATTTTGTGTTTGTAATGCATAAAAGGGTGGGTTATTGTAGGGTTTCTGATTATAGAACCACTCCTTGGAGAAATATTTTTGCTCTTTTGCAAAACTGACTATGCTTCAGAGCAGTGCATTAGGAGAGAGGTTCCTCCACATCAAAATGTATATTCTAAGCAGGAGTATGAGCATATGGAAAGAAAATACTATCATGAACACACAAGTGAAATACAGACATGTTTAGTTAGAAAAAACACTGGAAAAATTGTCAAGGAACCTGAACCTGAGTTCAAATTCAGCTACTACTAGATGTTTAACCTTGGATAAGGCATTTGACTTTCCAAGATTCAACTCTGTAAATGATTCTCCAAAGGCAATGAAATATTTGAGCACAGAATAGGTGCGCTTGAAGATCTCTGCAATCCTCTAGGTTTCCCCAGACCATTCATTATCCCTTTCTCCTCTCTACTCAAATCTCTATTTCACTAAGGAAGCAACAATGAGAAGAAAACATCCACAAGCTTCCAACACAATCTCCTCATCTGCCTGCATCTGTGCTCATACACTGTGACTTCTTTCCTGTTACAATGAAAGACAAAAATCCAAAATAAGACCAGCCACTCCATTTGTGCACTGAATTCTGAGCCCCTGGTCCTTACTCAAGGCCTCTGATCCTGCAACTTCTCTCCTGTACAACATATTTCTCCCTCTTCCTAGATAATTGCCATCAACTAACTCGTTCTCATATTCTAGGGTATCTCTTTTTTAAAATAAAAAATACAAACTTTTGAAAACACTTTGAGCTTCATGTCCTTCTCTAGGTACCTCCAAATTATCTTTACAGCAAGACTTCTCCAAAGAGTAGTCTATATTTTCTTCCAAGTCCTCTCAACCTACTCAAATATCACTTTTTTTTCTTTGTTTATTTCATGTCTTAACAGCATTTGGCAGAGTGAGCCTTTCCATTCTTCCCTTGATTTTCAGGCATCACACTGTCCTGACTTCTCTCCTGTTTCAATGGTCACTCCATCTCAGAACTCAATACTCTATATATCGAACTCTACTTTCATAATGCAAAACATCATCAGTGTGCTGTGCATGCTCAGTCACTTCGGTTGTGTCTGACTCTTTGAGAAAGTATGGACTGTAGCCCTCCAGGCTCCTTTGTCCATGAGATTCTCCAGGCAAGAACACTGGAGTGGGTTGGCATGCCCTCCTCCAGGGGATCTTCGCAACCCAGGGATTGGACTGGTGTCTCCTGAGCCACTGAGCCACCTGGAAAGTCCCACCAGTGTGCTAACAACTCTCCAATTTATATCTCTACTTTACACTTCTTTAATGAACACCATACTCATATACCTACTTGCCTACTCAATAACTGGAAAGGCATTAGCATTTAGTGCTATAGGATATGGGCTTCCTAGGCAACCCCCTGACCTGTGTAGGACCCCTCCATGAGTAGTCTTTGTATTAGAGCTCCCGGTGGGGCTGGTTGAGACTTTCTCAGTGGTATACCCCCGTCTGAGGCAACTTTCTTCTGAAGGTATCCTAAGCTCAAACCTGGCAGCCAAATGTACTGTAATAGCAAGTTATTTCTTGAACGAGATTTGATTGACCACTTTCAGGGCTCTCACAAAGGCTACACCTTTGAGCTCAGAGACACCAGCACTGGCAGTGAAGTACCCTTCCTCAGAGGTCTGAGTTTCAGCTGGGGGAGGATGCCCCTCTAAGCTTTGAATGTATAATCATTCAACCACTTTCCTTTTGTTCCACCAGTCTTAGGGGTGATAGCTCTTTCCCTTATTTGCTACTTGCATGATACCTCAGAATTCTTTTCTGACTCTTTCTGTTGCCTAGTTAAAATGACTAGTTAAATATTTAGTTTAAAAATTGTTTCATATAAGTGGTGTTTTTATTTCCTGTTTGGACTTTGCTTGATGCCAGCATTATTTAATGACTTTCTCTTGCAGTTAACGAAGGTTCAACTTTCTTTCCCAAACCTTGACCCGTATTCTCTACACATAAGCATATTTCTCCTTATTCCCCAATCTTAGTTACATTCTATCACTGTTTTATCATAAATCAGTTCAATGTTTAAACTGTTTGACTATGCTAAAAGCTAGTCTTAATCCAACTCCATAGTCTATTCTTTGGTTATGTTTCTTTCCCTGACCAGAGAGCTTTGGGTTTTGTTTGAACTAATGATTGCCTTGATTTCTATATATGATACCTTCCTTAATCTCAGTCAACACTCTGCCTTGATTATATAAATGTTCTCCAACATGTTCAAATATATTTTATTACTAGTCTCTTGAAGACTTCTCTCTCAGAGCATTTCTTTTTTTTTTTTTAATTAATTAATATATTTATTTATTTTACTTTACAATATTGTATTGGTTTTGCCATACGTTGCCTTGAATCTGCCATGGATATACATGTGTTCCCCATCTTGAATCCCCCTCTCACCTCCCTCCCCATCCCATCTCTCTGGGTCATCCCAGTGCACCAGCCCCGAGAACCCTGTATCATGTATCGAACCTGGACTGGCGATTCATTTCACATATGATAATTTACATGTTTCAGTGTCATTCTCCTATAACAACCCACCCTTGCCCTCTCCCACAGAGTCCAAAAGACTGTGCAATACATCTGTGTCTCTTTTTCTGTCTTGCATACAGGGTGATCGTTACCATCTTTCTAAATTCCATATATATGTGTTAGTATACTGTATTGGTGTTTTTCTTTCTGGCTCACTTCACTCTGTATAACAGGCTCCAGTTTCATCCACCTCATTAGAACTGATTCAAATGCATTCTTTTTAACGGCTGAGTAATATTCCACTGTGTATATGTACCACTGCTTTCTTATCCATTCGTCTGCTGATGGGCATCTAGGTTGCTTCCATGTCCTGGCTATTATAAACAGTGCTGCGATGAATATTGGTGTGCATGTGTCTCTTTTAGTTCTGCTCTCCTCAGTGTGTATGCCTAGCAGTGGGATTGCTGGGTCATATGGCAGTTCTATTTCCAGTTTTTTAAGGAATCTCCACACTGTTCTCCATAGTGGCTGTACTAGTTTGCATTCCCACCAACAGTGGAAGAGGGTTCCCTTTTCTCCACACCCTCTCCAGCATTTATTGCTTCTAGATTTTAGATAGCAGCCTTTCTGACTGGCATGTAATGGTGTCTCATTGTGGTTTTGATTTGCATTTTCAGAGCTTTTCATTATCTGGGAATTCTGATTGCTCCCTAGGCCAGCTATATAATGGTTGTCTGGGGAATTCCTGTCACCAGTTCCTATCACCCTGGAACTTTTTTGTAGCCGCCCCTTTTGTATGTTGGATCTCCTGTTTACACATATTTTTAATCAGACCCTTCTTTAATACATAAGACAGCAGATGATTAACAGTGCCTATCAATATCATAAATTTTAAAGCTAAAAAAATGAAGATGAAATGTATAAAATTTCATTTGAAGTAATGGAAAGTCAAGGCAGGGAATATTTACTAACAAAACGAGAGATTATGATATGACTTTTGGACTCCTATGCATATTTCATCTTCTTCAATGTCTGATCTACAAGGGCCTGAATAACAAGAGGAACTTGCCAGATGCTCACTCACTACAAAACTAATTTCAAAGAAACTAAAATGTCCACTTCGATTATGTGCTCAAATTATATTCAGAGAAGTAATGCCACCACCATTAAATAAAAATCTTTCTAATTGCCTCATTAGCTAGAATTTTCAGAAAATGCAACGGTCCAGAAACCTGCACTTGTATGTATCTTTTTTCCTTTGCAAGTTAAGATATTGGCCATGAGCATGTGATAAAAGTAACTGAAACAGGAAATGTTTACTATTTTAATAACAACTAACTCGGCTCAATCGACTTTGAAATTCATTTGCCAAGAGGCTCCCATAGAAATACATTCCATAGCCAAAGTAAAAAGTAAGCAAAGCAGGCCAAAAAGGGTTGAAAGTGGGGGAAGGATAAGCACAAATGCCAAAGAGAAAGGTATAATATCAAGTTCAAGTCACAAAAATATGATGTCATGTCATGCACAACAAAGACAAACTAATTGTTTCAGATTGATTTCAACAAAAGTATGATTGGTTTCATTTTTGAGGAGGAAAGAGAAGGAAAGAACCATCAACTGTTTTGACAAGAAGAGAAGCATTATACTGTAAACCATTGGCCTGAATTTGTGTTATAACAATGATAAAATTATAATAAATCTTAATAATAATGCCAAATAGAAAGTATTATTACAACTTAGAAGCCAGTCTTTTAAAACTAAACATTCTCCAAAGGATGGTTTTGACTAGCCGCACCATTATCTGTTGTTACTTTAAAAGCTACCACAAGAGGGCAATAGCTCCAGGCCTCATTGCAGCTTAAATCCCTTTCATTTTTTTTTTTTTTTTTTTTTGGCATTTATTTATTTATTTTTCATTTATTTTTATTAATTGGAGGCTAATTACTTTACAATATTGTAATGGTTTTTGTTATACATTGACATGAATCAGCCGTGGATTTACATGTGTTCCCCATCCCATCCCTCTGGGTCTTCCCGGTGCACCAGTCCTGAGCACTTGTCTCATGCATCCAACATGAGCTGGCAATCTGTTTCACACTTGATAACACACATGTTTCAATGCTCTTCTCTCAGATCACCCCACCCTCGCCTTCTCCCACAGAGTCCCAAAGTCTGTTATATACATCTGTGTCTCTTTTTCTGTCTTGCATATAAGGTTACCGTTACCATCTTTTTTAAATTCCATAAATATGTGTTAGTATACTGTATTGGTGTTTATCTTTCTGGCTTATTTCACTTATGTATAATGGGCTCCAGTTTCATCCATCTCATTAGAACTGATTCAAATGTATTCTTTTTAATGACTGAGTAATATTCCATTGTGCATATGTACCATAGCTTTCTTATCCATTTGTCTCCTGATGGACATCTAGGTGGTTTCTATGTCCTGGCTATTATAAACAGTGCTGCGATGAACATTGGGGTGCACGTGTCTCTTTCAATTCTGGTTTCCTCAGTGTGTGTGCCCAGGAGTGGGATTGCTGGGTCATATGGCAGTTCTATTTCCAGTTTTTTAAGGAATCTCCACACTCTTCTCCATAGTGGCTATACTAGTTTGCATTCCCACCTGCAGTGTAAGAGGGTTCCCTTTTCTCCACACCCTCTCCAGCACTTATTGCTTGTAGACTTTTGGATAGCAGCCATCCTGACTGGCGTGTAGTGGTGCCTCATTGTGGTTTTGATTTACATTTCTCTGATAATGAGTGATGTTGAGCATCTTTCCATGTGTCTGTTAGCCATCTGTATTTCTTCTTTGGAGAAATGTCTGTTTATTTCTTTGGCCCACTTTTTGATTGGGTCATTTATCTTTCTGGAATTGAGCTGCAGGAGTTGCTTGTACATTTTTGAGATTAAACCTTTGTCTGTTTCTTCATTTACTATTATTTTCTCCCATTCTTAAGGCTGTCTTTTCACTTTGCTTATAGTTTCCTTTGTTGTGCAAAAGCTTTTAAGTTTAATTATATACTTAATTAAACTTATATACCTAATTAAACTTAAAAGCTTCCCTCCCTTTCAAACCACAGAGGGTCAGGTTTTTTTCAGGTAACAGTCTGGAGGTGGCTCAGATTTTTCCACAGTGCAAGTGTGTCTGTGAATTCTTACAGCTCACAGCTATGCAGCATCCACTGAAGTCCAAAACTTATATAAAGCTGTATTGCACTATTGGAGTGGTTCTCTTCTCTGACTCTACATTAGCGCCATCTGGGGTGCTTTAAACACACACACACACACACACACACACACACACACATGATGCCTGCAGAATGTCTCAGTCAGTATTGGAATACTTAAAATTTTCCTCAGTAAGGCTGTTACAGATAAGAACAATCTGCAACCCAACCTCAGGATGTTAGTAAACAGTATTAAGGAACTCGAGGATTTCACATTCGTGTGAATGCCCTTTCCTTGTTTTATCTGAAGTCATTGCAGGGCATCTTATAATGAGGGAAAAGCTTGAATCATTTTTATTCATCTCAATACTTGAGATTAAACTGACTGTATCAGTCTGCTGCAGCTGCTGCTGCTAAGTCGCTTCAGTCATGTCCAACTCTGTGCGACCCCATAGACGGCAGCCCACCAGGCTCCCCATCCCTGGGATTCTCCAGGCAAGAATACTGGAGTGGGTTTCCATTTCCTTCTCCACTGTATCAGTCTACCTTTTATAATAAAAGGTTTATTCTCATCAGGAAATGAATATTTTTTAAAGAGGGCAACAACATTTTATTATTATCTCTAATAAATTATTACTAAGAAACCTTTAGCAGAATTCATGTTGCAAACTGTCATTGCAGCTCAATGCCACAGACATAAACTTAAGGTAAGAAGGAGCAAAGATGCAAATCCTCATGTGAACAATGATCAAGTTATTAATGGATATTTGCCCTAATTAATGTAGATCTCATTTCAATTTTAACTTCATGGACATCACAGAAATAAAACGTTTTGCAATTCAGAGTGAGTCAAAAGTCTTTGTGAATAAAAGATTTGTCTTCAAAGCCATTGAAAACAAAATTCAAAAACTAGATTCAACAGCTAAAAAAAGGAGAGGCATACCCAAGATTCTATTGCTATAGTTTGAACAAAGATGACAGTCTGATTTACCTAGGTTATCTATTGTACTACTGCTGCTGCTCAGTCGCTTCAGTCGTGTCCAACTCTGTGTGACCCCATAGATGGCCGCCCACCAGGCTCTGCCGTCCCTGGGATTCTCCAGGCAAGAACACTGGAGTGGGTTGCCATTTCCTTCTCCAGTTCATGAAAATGAAAAGTGAAAGGGAAGTCGCTCAGTCGTGTCCGACTCTTCGCGACCCCATGGACTGCAGCCTACCAGGCTCCTCTGTCCATGGGATTTCCCAGGCAAGAGTACTGGAGTGGGGTGCCATTGTACTACTAGTATACAACAAATGGTAGAAAGAGGTTTTGTGTCAGACAAATGTTTTTAAAATCTTGATTTATAAATTGCTTACTATGCATCATAGGTAAAATACTTAACCTCTCTGTTTTTTCTTGCTAATAATGGGGCTAAATACTACATCACACTGTCGTGTCAATGAAATAGGGCAACCAATGCAAGAAAATGCCAATAGGTAACTTAGTACAGAGCAGTTGGTATTAGATAATGTTCTAGTAACTGACTTGTCAAAGTCTGGAATGTTCTATGGCTGCTGAAACTGCTGTTCATTGCTTGCTCCTTAGGCAAGGCCCAGGATAGTTAATGTCTGATCACAAGCCTTATGCTCACAATCTGGTGTTTTACAGCTCCCTGCACCCAACTCCCACCCCCATACCCACCCCCTCCCGCCAAAACCACCCCTCACCAGGGCTCAATCATGATGCATCAGCAAAACTACAACCAGAAGACTGAAAAAACAAGCAAACAAACAAAAAAACAGTGAAACAAAGTCACGTTGAAATGTTAATGGGGTCAAGTTCTGCATTTGCCCATCTCTTGGAAGCAAATGGATTTTCAATTAACATTCCACTGTCAGATTGGGATAGGTATGTCTTATAGTATCCTTGTGACCCTTTCTCATCCAGAAGTGAATAGAGCAGCAGCATAAAATAGGAAGGATAAGTTATATTTTATTGAAAGTGTATATTACTTTAACATTTACTAACATGTGTCCAAATTATCTGAGCAAGCTCTTCACAAGCAGAGACTGTCTATTCATCTCTGCATTCTGTTCAAGCCCATGAACTGGTACTAAAGATGTGCAAATTAAAACAAGATTATCCATCCATCTAGTTTGCAAAACCTGAAAGGTATGAAAATATTCATTTCTGGCAACAATCCAAGCCTTTTTGGAATCAGCGATATGTTTAACAAACCTTAAAAATATCTATGTCCTTTGAAATAGCAATCACAGTAATTAGACCTAAAGGGAGATTTAAGGAATGTTGAAAGTTATAGTTTCAATGTTCACACAGTGTTACTTATAATACAAAAATAAACTAAGACTACTGATGGGAGATTAGTTAAATAAAGTATAGTGCATCTATGAGATGAAATACTATATATTTATAAAAAATGATGTCAAGGAAACTATTTCTTGGCTTTGAAAATATATGTTCATAATATACTAAGTGATAGAAGCAGACCACAAATAGTACAACCACATTTTTTGTCTAAAATAAAATAATGCTATATATACTTGAAACTATTCTGGGAGACTGGGAGTATATACTCTAAAATATAAACAATCATAACCTTAAATGATGAAATGATAAGGGACTGTTTACTTATTTATACACTTCTGCATTAATTTTTATAGCAAGCATATATTAGTTTCTATTCAATTGATGTTTAGATATTTTGAAATATTCAGATAGATAGAAAACTACAAAGAGTAGTGAAACACTTACCCTTGTAAACTGTATTCACAACAGATATTAACATTTTGACAAATCTGTTTCATCTCTCTCAATAAAAATAAAAGAAGTGATGCATGAGACAAGTGCTCGGGCCTGGTGCACTGGGAGGACCCAGAGGAGTCGGGTGGAGAGGGAGGTGGGAGAGGGGATCAGGATGGGGAATACGTGTAACTCTATGGCTGATTCATGTCAATGTATGACGAAATCCACTGAAACGTTGTGAAGTAATTAGCCTCCAACTAATAAAAAAAAAAATTAAAATAAATAAATAAATAAAAGAAGTGATACAGCTATTCCTTTCTGCTTCCCAGAGGCAAACATTACTCTCAAAGCTTATGTGCATCTTTCCTGTGAATATATATTTTTCTACATATGTATAGATAAATTATTATTTTGTTTTAATTTTCACACAAATAATGCTATTGTCATTATTATCATAACCATCATCATCACCTTAGTTAAGCTCTATCAAGCAGCTTCACCAGTATAAACTCATTACATTATACTGTACTGCCTCACTATACAGATTTACTTGGATAAATTTTATATGTTTTGGTGTTGAAGAGGTATGTATTGCTACCCCAAAGCGAATCTAATTTGCACGTTATTTAATTTCTCTTGAGGCAAAGATTTTCTGTTTTGGTTAATTTATTATTTTGCTTCGTATTTGTGAATTCTCTGTTCACTTCTTTGATAGATTCAATACATTGAACATAATATTATTTATGTATTCAATCTTATATCAGCAAAATAGCTAGATAATTAATACCTTTCTCTTTATTCTATAGAATATGTGGTATTATGTAGATAGAGACATAGTGTCCTTCAGATGCCTCAGGTCAGGACTTTTGCTTGGGGGGGGGGATTTCTATTGATGTTTGAGAGTGAAATATTCATACAAAAGAAAGGTCTTATGTATATAATATAATATAAATAAAATTTATCACTAGGCAAATCTTAAGTCAAGACACATTTCATTATTTCAGTTGAGAAGCTAGATTTGATTTATAGTGGCTTTCCAATGCTAAATGGCAAAAATCTGTTTTATAAACTAATAACAAAATCAAAATGAGAATTGCCCTTATCCTTCCATTTTTAACTTGAACCTAATCTCACTCCCATTTTTAGTAAAGTTTCAAGGTCCAATGTCACAATTCTTGTTGAATTTCTTATCCTTTTTGTTCCTTTCACATATGACATAACCTCTCAACTACACCTGGTATTTATGCGGCTCCTCAGATCTGGTCAACATGCACCACTTAAAGCCTCAAAAGAGGAGGATGGGGAGCAGTGAGTTGAGAGGAAAATGAAAGATAATGGAGGAAGTATTGATCCATTTGACCATTTTCACAGAAGTAGCCTGAGGATTGCTGGTTCTATTTGAAATAATAACTTTCAAAAGCTTCCATAAGATGTGAAGCTGTATACACAAGAGAGTATTCATTCCTTATTGACCCGAATTTAAAGAAACCATACTTTAGACTCACAAAAATAGATTAAAAAGAATGTTTTTAACCTAACCTGAGGCATCTTAGGATTTAACAGCCTTTCCATTCTTTTTATAGTTTTTAAGGAAGACAGACAAGGAATCTAATGTGGGAATTTGCTTTTAGACTTTATTAACTACGACGCTATGTTCTAGTCAATTAGGATAATTTTATAAAGAAATAAAATTTGGGTGTCTGCTGTTAGCCTAAAGTAGCAACGTGTTTAATCCTATTAGCCATCAACAATCATGTTAGATAATTTGTAATGATGAGGTATCTATCACTTGCTGTTATGTAGCAAGATTAACATTTATACCTGTGGGGCCTAAAAATCTTGTGTGCTAAAATAATTCATTTTTGGAAAGGGAGAGTTAAAGACTTTTATCCCACAGACTTTTCACTGTTACAAGGAGCATTATAAGCTGTATTCTCAATGTATCTATTTCATTTTTTTTTTAATTTTAAGAGATACTTCTTTATAACAGCTAGCAGAAGTCTGAACTTTGAAAATGTGATTTCCCATTCCCAACTCTTCAGTACATTTTTTTTTCCCCAGTGGGTTTTGTCATACATTGATATGAATCAGCCATAGAGTTACACGTATTCCCCATCCCGGTCCCCCATCCCACCTCCCTCTCCACCTGATTCCTCTGGGTCTTCCCAGCCCACCAGGCCCGAGCACTTGACTCATGCATCCCACCTGGGCTGGTGGTCTGTTTCACCACAGATAATATACATGCTGTTCTTTTGAAACATCCCACCCTCACCTTCTCCCACAGAGTTCAAAAGTCTGTTCTGTACTTCTGCGTCTCTTCTTCTGCCCTGCATATAGGGCCATCGTTACCATCTTTCTAAATTCCGTATATGTCTTAGTATGCTGTAATATTCTTTATCTTTCTGGCTTACTTCACTCTGTATAATGGGCTCCAGTTTCATCCATCTCATTAGAACTGATTCAAATGAATTCTTTTATCAAGATGTGAAAAATGGACAGAGGAAATTTAATGTATTTTTTAAATTTTATATTTTATTTTTAATTGTAGGATAATTACTTTACAATATTGTGATTTAAACAGAAAATATTAAATCTCTGAAACCAAAATGAGATCTATTTAATAACTAGTCAAGAAAGTAAAGTTGTTCAGTTGTGTCCAATGCTTTGTGACCCCATGGACTGTAGCCTACCAGGCTCCACCGTCCATGGGATTTCCCAGGCAAGAATACTGGAATAGGTTGTCATTTCCTTCTCCAGAGGATGTTCTTGATCTAGGAATCAAACCCAGGTCTCCCACATTGCAGGCAAACTCTGTACCATCTGAGCCACCAGGGAATCTCATCTAGTCAAGGTGTCATATAAATCATTGCAACTAGCAACTGGGGTAACTTTCAATTGGTATGTATACAGGTATAATGATAGATCAAAAGAGAGAGAGAGACAGAGATAGAGAAGGACCATGTTTATTCTGTCTGTTACAAGAGAAAGAGCAGGAAAGAAGGGTTCAAGAAGTAAAAATCGTGCCAGTAGTCAATGAGAGATTTCAGACACCCATGTACACATCTGGCAAGATAAGCAGATCCATAAACAGTGCCCAGCAGATCTCATTAGTGATTTTGAAAGGGTATAGATATCTATCATCACCTCTATATGCTTCCTGCAGAAGTCTGCTTGATATAATCTGCATGACTCATAAGGCTATTTGAGTCTTAGGTAAAATATGAATGAAAACATGTATGGAAGTTAAGCTCTCTTCAAAGCATATAGAAGGCCATTCAGTTTATGGCTCTCATTGTCATTATCACCATAGGGAGTTACTGTAAACACTTCCATTGATTGTCAAATGACATAAAAATATATCATGTGTTCTGATTTAAGAAAACTAGGGCTTAAAAGGTTATTGCAAATGAGATTTAATTTGAAACAATCAATCCTGTGATTGTATAGATTTTAGCAAAATGAAAACCAAAGACACTTGTTCCTTGGAAGAAAAGCTATGACCTACCTAGACAGCATACTAAAAAGCAGAGATGTTACTTTGCCAGCAAAGGTCCATCTAGTTAAAGTTGTAGTTTTTTCAGTAGTCATGTATGGATGTGAGAGTTGAACTATAAAGAAAGCTGAGTGCCAAAGAATTGGTGTTCTTGAACTGTGGTGTTGGAGAAGACTCTTGAGAGTCCCTTGGGCCACAGGGAGATCCAACTAGTCAATCCTAAAGTAAATGAGTCTTGAATATTCATTGGAAGGACTGACGCTGAAGCTGAAACTTTAATACTCTGGCCACTTGATGCAAAGAACTGACTCATTGGAAAAGACCCTGATACTGGGAAAGATTGAAGGTGGTAGGAGAAGGGGACAACAGAGGATGAGATGGTTGAATGGCATCACTGACTCTATGGACATGAGTTTGAGTAAGCTCCGGGAGTTGGTGATGGACAGGGAAGCCTGGCATGCTGCATTCCATGGGGTTGCAAAGAATCAGACATGACTGAGTGACTGAACTGAAGCCAAATTTTCTGAGAAATTGATGTTTAGAATGACAGGCTATAAACAGTTTATAACTTTGGTCCAGTCTGCACATTATTTATTTTACTGTAAGGAATATGGGGCTACATCTAAAGTAACCCCCACTCCTCAGTAGACTGCCAAAGCTGCATATACTTCTCACTATGCAGGGCTTATTTTCAGCACAGGAAAAGACTGAACCAACAACTCAGGCTGTCAGAAAAACAGCAGGGGAAGAACCATGATGGAAACATGTTTAAAATCATAAACACCCCCTACTCACTATACATTTGACAATAAACTGTCCCCTGCAGGGAACAAAATTATTTGAAGTGTAGTCCTCCAAAAAATGGATAGAAAGCATTCCCAGTTGTACTTTTAGTGTTCTAAAATTGATTGCAGCTGCCTAGTTATTGCATAGAGACTGAATTTCACAGTTGCAATCAAGGATGTCAAACATCTTATAGAATATTAAATAGAAAAATGTGAGTCATGAATTTTAAAGCCAAGAAGAGAAAGGGAGGAAGGATAAAGGGAGGAAGGAAATAAGGGAGGGAGGGAGAGAAAGAGAGAGGGAAGAAGGAAGGCAGCAAGGAATGAAACCAGTCAGGGATATATGAGCTGCTTTTTGCTTTAAGTAATAAAGACAATCTATTCAAATACAGTAAAAAGAGGGATTGAGAAAATAAAAACTTAAAAATGGTAAATACACAATTTGTCAGCCAAATCAATTCTGTATTACTTGTACAATAAGAAACAAATCAGTAAAAATTAAGGGGTATAAAAGGAGGATGGAAAGGCATAATGGGGAGCTCTCTTGGAGTTGCTTTTGACAATAAGCACTCTCTTTACATATTTTGTATGTTTAATGTTGACCACTGCCACCTAGGAGAAAAGGAAAGATATATCCATCTGAATGCAAAGTTCCAAATAATAGCAAGGAAAGATAAGAATGCCTTCCTCAGTGATCAATGCAAAAAAAAAAAAAAAAAAATAGAGGAAAACAATAGAATGGAAAAGCCTTGAGATCTTTTGAAGAAAATTAGAGATACCAATGGAACTATTCATGTAAAGATGGGCACAATAAAAGACAGAAATGGTATGGACTTAACAGAAGAAGCATAAAATAGTAAGTAGAGATAGCAATAATACACAGAAAAACTATACAAAAAAGATCTTAAGGACCCAGAAAACCAAAATGGTGTAATCACTCACATAGAGCCAGACATCCTGGAGTCCAAGGTCAAGTGGGCCTTAGGCAGCATCACTACAAACAAAGATAGTGGAGATGATGGAATTCCAGCTGAGTTATTTCAAATCCTAAAAGATGATGCTGTTAAAGTGCTGCACTCAATATGCCAGCAAGTTTGGAAAATTCAGCAATGGCCACAGGACTAGAAAAGGTCAGTTTTCATTCCAATCTAAAAGAAGGGAAATGCCAAAAAATGTTCAAATTACAGCACAAATGCCCTCATCTCATATGCTAGCAAAATAATGCTCAAAATTTTCAATCTAGGCTTCAATATGATGTGAACCAAGAACTTCCAGATGATCAGGCTGGATTTAGAAAAGGTTAAAGAGCCAGAGATCAAATTGACAACATACACTGTATCATAGAAAAAGCAGGAAAATTCCAGGAAAACATTTACTTCTATTTCACTGACTACACAAAGTCTTTGACTATGTGGATCAAAACAAACTGTGGAAAATTCTTAAACAGATGGGAATACCAGACAACCTTACCTGTCCCCTGAGAAATCTGTATGCAGGTCAAAACCACCAGTTAGAACCACATGTGGGCTCTGTTTTGGGGCGGTCCTAAAATGGCAGAGGAATAGGAGAGGGAGACCACTTTCTCCCCCACAAAGTCATCGAAAGATCATTTGAACACTGAGCAAATTCGACAAAACAACTTCTTAAAGCTGGTGGAGGACACCAGACACCCAGAAAGGCAGTCCATTGTCTTCAAAATAAGATAGGACAAAATATAAAAGGCAAAAAGAGAGTCAAAACAGTTAGGGATGGAGACCTGTCCTTGGGAGGGAGTTGTGAAGGAGGAGAAGTTTCCAAACACCAGGAAACTCTCTCAACGGTGGGTCTGTGGGGAGTTTTGGAATCTCAGAGGGCAACATAACTGTGAGGAAAGAATAAATAAAACCCACAGATTATACATCTTCCTGGGATCCTGGATGGTTGACATCCACCAGGAGGGTTACAGTCAAAGATCAGCTCCCAGAAGAGACACACGGCACACCTGAGACAGGGCTCCTTCTGCACACCCAGGAAACCGAGCGGCTGGAATGGGGGAGGTGATGACGCCCCACCACACCTGGGAAGAGTGTGCTTGTGAAGCATCTGGTCGGTTGAGCTTCTTGGACCTGAGAAGAGCACAAAATGCAGGTCCAATCGAATCTGTGCCTTTGTGGAGTACCCCAGGACCTGAATGTGAGTAGCTTAGACCTGGGAAGTGCACGCAACCCACTTTAGACAGTTTCCCTGCAGAGCAACCTGGAGGCTGAGCACTGTAGACTAGAAAAGCACACAAGCCGTGAGTGGGGGCAAACTCAATGTGGCTCAGACAACGAGAGCACTCCCCACACATGCCAGTGATATTTGTTTGCAGTGTTCCTCCCTCCCCAAAGCACAACTGAACAAGTGATTCTCAATAAGTGAACACCTCTGCCCCCTTGTTTCAGGGCGGAAATTAGACACTGAAGAGACTTGCAAACAGAAGAAGCCAAAAAAAACAGAGGGAACCACTTTGGAAGGGACAGGTGCAACAGATTAAAACCCTGTAGTTAGCACCAAATACATTGGAAGGGGCCTATAGACCTTGAGAAGAAATATAGGCTGGAACAAGGAACTATCAGACTGAACTGACCCCACAGTGAACTCAACAACGCCAGAGAAATTACTAGATATATTTTACTATTATCATTTCATAAATTTTTATTAAAAAAGAATTTAAGTCCTTTATTACTCCTTTAACTTTCATTTTTATAACCTACTATTACCTTGCAAAAAAAGACCCTATTTTTAAAGCAAGTTTCAAATATATTTTTTTATAATTTTTGTGATTTTGTTTTGTTTTTCTTTTAATATTATATTTTTGAGAGTCTAACCTCTACTCCAGATTTTTAATCTTTATTTTTTGGTATTTGTTATCAATTTTTTACATTTCAGAATCCAATATTCAGTAATTATTTTTACTTAGGAGTGTGACTACTGGCTTGATTGAACTCTCCTCCTTTTGACTCTACTTTTTCTCCCCCAGGTCACCTCTATCTCCTCCCTCCCCCTTCTCTTCTCTACCCAACTCTGTGAATCTTGTTGGGTTTTCCAGGCTGTGGAGAACACTTAGGAACTGATTGCTGGCTAGATTTGTCTGTCTCCTTTTGACTCCCCCACTTCTCCTCCTGGTCACCTCTATCTCCTTCCTCCTTCTTCTCTATGTAATTCTGTGAACCTCACTGAGTGTTCCAGGCTGTGGAGAGAACACAGGGAATTGATTACTGGCTAGCTTGCTCTCTCACCTTTTGATCCCCCCTCTTCTCCGTCTGGTCACATCTATCTCCCTCCTCTCTCTTCTCTTCTCCATGTAACTCTGTGAACCTCTCTGAGTGTCCCTCATTGTGGATAATCTGTTCTCCATTAATCTAGATGTTTTATCATCGATGCAGTATGGATGGAGAAGTCTTGAGGCTACTGTAAGAATAAGACTGAAAAGAAGAGGCAGGAGGCTTAAATCCAAAACTTGAGAATGCCAGAAAAACCCCTGACCACAGGGAACATTAATCAACAAGAGCTCATCCTAAAGTGTCCACACCTACACTGAAACCAAGCTCTATCAAAGAGCCAACAAGTTCCAGAGCAAGATATACCACACTAATTCTCCAGCAACACAGAAACATAGCCCTGAGCATTAAATATACTGGCTGCCCAAAGTCACACCAAACCCATAGACATCTCAAAACTCACTACTGGACACTTCATTTCACTCCAGAGTGAAGAGATCCAGCTCCACCCTCCAGAACACTGATGCAAGCATCCCTAATCAGGAAATCTTGACAAGCCACTCATCCAACCCCACCCAGAGGAAGGAACCTCCACAATAAAGAGGAACCACAAACTTACAGCATACAGAAAAGCCACCCCAAATACAGGAATCTAAACAAGATGAAAAGGGAGATAAATATTCAGCCAGTAAAGGAACATGATAAAGGCCCACCAAAGGAAAAAAAAAAAAAAAAGAGGAGGAGGTAGGGAGTCTACCTGAAACAGAATTCAGAACAATAATAGTAAAAATGATCCAAAATCTTGAAAATAAAATGGAGTTACAGATAAATAGCCTGGAGATAAGCATGAAGAAGACACAAGAAATATGTAACAAAGACATAGAAGAAATAAAAAAGAGTCAATCAATAATGAATAATACAATAACTGAGAAAAACACTCTGGAGGGAACCAACAGTAAACTAACTGAGGCAGAAGATAGTATAAGTGAGGTGGAAGATAAAATGATGGAAATAAATGAAGCAGAGAGGAAAAAATATTTAAAAGAAATGAGGAAAACCCCAGAGAAATCTAGGATAATGTCAAACATCACAACATTCAAATCATACGAGTTCCAGAAGAAGAACACAAAAAGAAAGGCCATATGAAAATATCTGAGGAGATAATAGTTGAAAACTTCCCTAAAATGGGAACGAAATAGCCACCCAAGTCCAAGAAACCCAGAGAGTCCCAAACAGGATAAACCCAAAGCAAAACACCCTGAGATATATATTAATTAAATTAACAAAGATCAAACACAAAGAACAAATATTAAAAGCAGCAAGGGAAAAGCAACAAATAACACACAAGGGAATTCCCATAAGGATAACAGCTGATCTTTCAATAAAAATTCTTCAGGCCAGAAATTAATGGCAAGACATACTTAAAGTAATGAAAGAGAAAAACCTACAACCCAGATTACTGTACCCAGCAAGAACCTCATTCAAATATGAAGGAGAAATCAAAAGCTTTATAGACAAGCAAAAGCTGACAGAATTCAGCACCACCAAACCAGCTTTTCAACAAATGCTAAAGGACCTTCTCTAGAAAGGAAAAACAGAAAAGCTATATAAACGCCAAACCAAAACAACAAAGTAAATGCCAACGGGCTAATGCTTATCAATAATTACCTTAAATGTAAATGGCTTGAAGGCCCCAACCAAAAGACAAAGACTGGCTGAATGGATACAAAAACAAGACCCCTATATATGCTGTCTACTAGAGACCCATCTGAAAACAATGGACACATACAGACTAAATTTGAAGGGCTGGAAGAAGGTATTTCAAGCAAATTGAGACCAAAAGCAAGCAGGAGTAGCAATTCTCATATCAGATTGAATAGACTTTGAAATAAAGACTGTGAAAAGAGACAAACAAGGACACTACATAATGATCAAAGATCAATCCAAGAAGAAGATATAACAATATTAAATATAAATGCACACAACATAGGAGCACCACAATATGTAAGACAAATGCTAACAAGTATGAAAGGAGAAATTAACAATAATACAATAATAGTGGGAGACTTTAATACCCCACTGACACCTATGGATAGATCAACTAAAAAGAAAATTAGCAAGGAAACACAAGCTTTGCAATGGACCAGTTGGACCTCGTTGATACTTATAGGACGTTTCATCTCACAACAATTAATTTCACCTTTTTCTCAAGTGCATGTGGGCCATTCTCAAGGATAGATCACATATTGAGACATAAGTCTAGCCTTCGTAAATTCAAAAAAAAAAAAAAATCACAACATTCCAAGCATCTTTTCTGATCACAATGTGGCAAGATAAGATGTCAACTACAGGAAAAAAATAAAATGAAATGCAAACATATCAAGGCTAAACAACACGATGCTGAATAACCAACATATCAGAGAAGGAATCAAAAAAGAAATCAAAATATGCATAGAAACGAATGAAAATGAAAACACAACAACCCAAAACATATGGGATCCAGTAAAAGAAGTGCTAAGGGAAAGGTTCATATCAATACAGGCTTATCTCAAGTAACAAGAGAAAAGTCAAATAAATATCCTAACTCTACACCCAAAGTAACTAGAAAAGGAAGAAATGAAGAACTCCAAGGTTAGTAGAAGGAAAGAAATAATAACAATTAAGGCAGAAATAAATGAAAAAGAACCAAAGAGACCGTAACAAAAATCAACAAAGCTAAAAGCTGGTTCTTTGAGAAGATAAATAAAATAAACCATTAGCCAGACTCATCAAAAAACAAAGGGAGAAGAATCAAGTCAACAAAATTAGAAATGAAAATGGAGAAATTGCAACAGACAACACAGAAATACAAAAGATCATAAGAGACTACTATCAGCAACTATATGCCAATAAAATGGACAACTTGGAAGAAATGGACAAATTCGTAGAAAAGTATAACTTTACAAAACTGAACCAGGAAGAAATAGAAAATCTTAACAGACCCATCACAAGCACAGAAATCTAAACTTCAATGAGAAATCTTCCAGTAAACAAAATCTCAGGACGAGACGGCTTCACAACTAAATTCTACCAAAAATTTAAAGAAGAGCTAACTCATATCCTACTCAAACTCTTCCAGAAATTTGCAGAGGAAGTTAAACTTCCAAACTCATTCTATGATACCACCATCACCCTAAACCAAAATCACAAAAGGTTGCCACAAAAAAAGAAAACTACAGGCCAATATCACTGATGAACAAAGATGCAAAAATCCTTAACAAAATTCTAAGAAATAGAATCCAACAATATATTAAAATGATCATACATCATGACCAAGTGGGCTTTATCCCAGGGATGCAAAGATTCTTTAATATCCACAAATCAAACAATGTGATACACCACATTAACCAATTGAAAGATAAAAGCCATATGATTATCTCAATAGATGCAGAGAAAGCCTTTGACAAGATTCAACATCCATTTGTGTTAAAAACTCTCCAGAAAGCAGGAATAGAAGGGACATACCTCAACATAATAAAAGCCATTTATTATACATCCACAGCAAACAATATCATCAATGGTGAAATATTGAAAACATTTCCCCTAAAGTCAGGAACAAAACAAGAGTGTCCACTCTCAACACTACTATTCACCATTGTTTTGGAAGTTTTAGCCTCAGCAATCAGAGAAGAAAAAGAAATAAAAGGAATACAAATTAGAAAAGAAGTAAAATCCTCACTGTTTGCAGATGACATGATCCTCTACATAGAAAATCCTAAAGACTCCACCAGAAAATTACTAGAGCTAATCAATGAATATAGTAAAGTTGCAGGATATAAAATTAACACACAGAAATCCCTTGCATTCCTGTACACTAACCATGAAAAAACAGAAAAAAAAATTAAGGAAACAATTCCATTCACCATTGCAACAAAAAGAATAAAATACTTAGTAATAAATCTACCTAAGGAAACAAAAGGTCTATATATAGAAACCTATAAAACACTGATGAAAGAAATCAAAGAGGACACATATAGATGGAGAAATATATCATGCTCATGAATCGGAAAAATAAATATAGTAAAAATTAGTATACCACACAAAGCAATCTATAGATGGAGCACAATCCCTATCAATCTACTCACGGTATTTTTCAGAGAACTAGAATGAATAATTTCGCAACTTGCATGGAAATACCAAAAAATCTCAAATAGCCAAAGCAATCTTGAGAAAGAAGAATGGTACTTGAGGAATTAACCTGCTTGACTTCAAGCTATACTACAAAGCCACACTCATCAAGACAGTATTGTACTGGCACAAAGACAGAAATATAGGTCAATGGAACAGAATAGAAAGTCCAGAGATAAATAGGCACATCTATGGACACCTTATCTTTCACAAAGGAGGCAAGAGCATACAATAGAAAAAAGACAACCTCTTTAACAAGTGGTGCTGTGAAAACTGGTCAACCACTTGTTAAAGAATGAAACTAGAACACTTTCTAACACCATACACACAAATAAACTCAAAATAGATTAAAGATCTAAATGTACGACCACAAACTATAAAGCTCCTAGAGGAAAACATAGGCAAAACACTATCTGACATAAATCCCAGAAGGATTCTCTATGACCCACCTCCCAAAGTAATGGAAATGAAGGCAAAAATAAACAAATTGGACCTAACTAAACTTAAAACTTTTGCACAACGAAGGACACTATGAGCAAAGTGAAAAGACAGCCTTCAGAATGGGAGAAACTAACAGCAAATGAAGTAACTGAGAAAGAATTAATCTCAAAAATATATAAGCAAATCCTGCAGCTCAATTCCAGAAAAGTAGATAACCCAATCAAAAAATGTGCCAAAGAACTAAACAGGCATTTCTCCAAAGAAGACATACAGATGGCTAACAAACACATGAAAAGATGCTAAACATCACTCATTATCAGAGAAATGCCAGTCAAAACCACAATGAGGTACCATTTCATGCCAGTCAGAATGGCTGCTATCAAAAAGTCCACAAATATAAACGCTGGAAAGGTTGCAGAGAAAAAGGAACTTTCTTATACTGTTGGTGGGAATGCAAACTAGCACAGCCACTATGGAGAACAGTGTGGAGATTCCCTAAAAAACTGAAAATAGAACTGCCATATGAACCAGCAATCCCACTGCTGGGCATACACACTGAAGAAACCAGAATTGAAAGAGACATATATACCACAATGTTCTTCACAGCACTGTTTACAATAGCTAGGACAGAGAAGCAACCAGATGTCCATTGGCAGATGAGTGGATAAGAAAGCAGTGGTACATATACACAATGGAATATTACTCAGCCATTAAAAATAATGTAGTTGGATCAGTTCTAATGAGGTGGATGAAACTGGAGCCTATTATCCAGAGTGAAGTGAGCCAGAAAGAAAAACACCAATACAGTGCATTAATGCATATATATGGAATTTAGAAAGATGGCATTGGTGACCCTATATGCGAGACAGCAAAAGAGACATAGATGTAAAGAACAGTCTTTTGGACACTGTGGAAATAGGCAAGGGTGGAATGGTTTGAAATGGTAGCGTTGAAACGTGTATGTTGTCATTTGTGAAACAGATCTCTGGTCCAGGTTCGATGCATGAGACAGGGTTCTCCAGGCTGGTGCACTGGGATGACCCTGGGTGATGGGATGGGGAGGGAGGTGGGAGGGCTGTTCTGGGTGGGGAACACATGTGCACCTGAGGCTGACTCATGCCAATATTTGGCAAAAATCACTATAATATTTTAAGGTAGTTAGCCTCCAATTAAAACAAATAAATTATTTTTTAAAAAAAGAAACAAATATGGAAAAATGGACCGGTTCCAAATTGGGAAAGGAGTACCTCAGTTGTTCTGCTACTTATTTAAGTTATATGCAGAATGTATCATGTGAAATGCTGCGCTGGATAAAGTACAAGCTGAAATCAAGATTGCCAGGAGAAATATTAATAACCTCAGATACGCCAATGACACAACCCTTATGGCAGAAAGTGAAGAGGAACTGAAGAACCTCTTGCTCAAAGTGAATGAGCAAGTGAAAAAGCAGGCTTAAAACTCAACATTCAGAAAACTAAGATCATGGTATCTGGTCCCATCACTGCATGGCAAACAGATGGGGAGTTAATGGAAACAGTGAAAGACTTTCTTTTTTTTTCTTTTGTTAATTTTTTTCTTTTTTTCATTTATTTTTATTAGTTGGAGGCTAATTACTTTACAATATTGTAGTGGTTTTTGCCATACATTGACATGAATCAGCCATGGATTTACATGTGTTCCCCATCCTCCCTAAAAAACTGGAAATAGAACTGCATATGAACCATCCTCCCCAATCCCCCCTCCCACCTCCCTCCCCATCACATACAGACTTTATTTTCTTGAGCTTCAAAATCACTGCAAATGTTGACTGCAGCCATGGAATTAAAAGACACTTGCTCCTTACCAGAAAATTTATGACCAACCTAGACAGCATATTAAAAGCAGAAACATTACTTTACTGACAGTTTTGGTTTCCTGTCGTCACGTATGGATGTGTGAGTTGGACTATAAAGAAGGCTGAGCACCAAAGAATTCATGCTTTTGAACTGTGGAGTTGGAGAAGAGTCTTGAGAGTCCCTTGGACTGAAAGGAGTTCAGACCAGTCAATCCTAAAGGAAATCAGTTCTGAATATTCATTGGAGGCCCTGATGTTGAAGTTGAAGCTCCAATACTTTTCCCACGTCATGTGAATAACTGACTCACTGGAAAATACCCTGATGCTGGGAAAAATTGAAAGCAGGAGAAGTGGACGTCAGAGGAGGAGATGATTGAATGACATCACTGACTCGATGGAGATGAGTTTGAGCAAGTTCCGGGAGTTGGTGATGGAAAAGGAAGCCTTGAATCCTGCAGTCCATGTGGTTGGGAAGAGTCGGACACGACTGAGCAACTGAACTGAACTGCTATCTGATTCTATATTAAGGATCAATAAAAACTAAGAAAGATTTCAAAAGATACTTTTACAGGACTCAACATATCTTTGAAAAAATAGCTCTATTCATTTTCAAAGATAACCCCAAGAGATATCTGGGGAGGATTGTGTTAGCAAAAAGTCTTTTCTACTCCTGTTTGCCTTTGAAAAAAGAACAGACCTGATGGAAACGAATAGTCAAGTGACATTTACTGCTATAATTTTGCTGTCCTTTCAATCCAGGTTTGCTTTTCTGATTCAATAGTATGGATATTCTTTAAGCTAAGATAAGCGTTACATATAAATAATATATAAAATGTACTGTGTATATATAGTCAGTGCTTCTACAATGCTATAACATAGAGTATGTGTTCAGAACATCACTGTACCATACAAATTGTGCAATAAAAAAATATGGGGCTCATGGGAAAATGGGGTTAGGATGAAGTCTTTAAGTGTTGTGTGCCTATTCTTCTTTTATCATGATCCTTATCATTTTTACTGCACAGTACTGTACAGTGATTTCTAGGGATACTTTTGTGTTGGAATAAATCCATACTTTCAAAACAAGCATTATAGTAAAAGCTCTTGGATATGTATAGCATATATCCAATCCAGGAAAAAGGCCCTCCTTTCCTCACCCCAAGATTTCAAACTTAACATGCTTGTTCACCCGTTAATCTCTAGTATTGAAATAATTATCACCACAGTTTTGAGTGAACACTAAGTTCACTCTTTTCGTATAAGTGAAGTATCCAGACGGCTGGTAAATAGACTACGTCTTTAAAGTAGAATGACCCAAACACTTCTGTTCTGATTTACTATCAAGTAAGTGATATTCTATTGACAAAGAACTGTTATATACCTTAGTCCAAATTGCTCCATAAGAACTCTGAATAACAAGAAAATAAAAAGACTTAGAAAAATGTGAGTTGTGAATAATCAGTTCTTATTTCATATACAGGTTTTTCTTAATATATATTTGTATTCCATCAGAGGGGTTTAAAATTTTACATGGATCTTGCATTATTCTATTTATAGCAGCATATTTAGAATAAAATTAGCTTAAATCTAATACTCTGATTGTAGAATCTCAAAGAAGGAAGGAGAATGAAAGAGCTGAGGAAGTGTTAATACACAAAATACAAGCAAATGATAACATTAATTTAAAAAGTTTAAATTACAAAGGGCAGGAGGAAAAAAATCAACCCATATCAGCTTTCACAGTTTAAATAACAAGAGTTTACATAGTTTGTTCAGTTATACCTTTGCAGCTGTTTTCCCTAAAAGGAAAGAGTTTTTTTTAGAAAAATCTTTATGTTAATGGTAACAGGAACCATCAGTTATTGGTAGTAGATGTGTAAAATGATCTAACTATTTTGGAAAAGTGACAGTTTATTACAACTGATAGTTTGTAATAAAACAAACATATATCTACCTTATAAACCAGAAATTCTACTCTTAGGCTTACATCTAAGAAAAGGGAAAATATCTGTCTGCAAAAAAAAAAAAAAAAAAAAAATTTGTACAAAAATGTTTACAGGAATTACCAGGTGGTCCAGTGATTAGGACTCCCCACTTTCACTGCCGTAGCCCATGTTTGATTCCTGAGAACTAAGATTTTGCAAACTGTGTGGCACAACAACAACAACAACAAAAAAAAAACAGAAAAAAATAAATATTATAAAAGAATATTTGTAGCATCTTTATTTGTAATAGCTAAACACTAAACATAATCCAAACATCATTATATGGGAAAATGGGCAAAACCTGTTATATATTCATGATTCAGATTACTGTTCAACATTAACATGAAATGAACAACACAAAGAAAAGAGATGAATCTTGTAGATATTACTTTGAGCAAAATAAGGCAGACACAAGATTACATATCATATGATTACGTGGATATGAACTGAAGAATAGGTAAAACTAATCTACAGTGGTAGAAATTACAAAAGTGATTACTGTTGCTACATGACAATTAATTACTGTGACCTAGAAATCGATTAGACAGTGTAAATATGTGATGTATGTGATGTGAGGTCAAGAAAGGAATCTATTGATTCATGAGAATTTAAAGAGCTGAAAAAAGTGGTCAGAAATAATCAATTCAACAAAAAATTTTTTTTAATTTAATGAAATTCAATTTATTAATAGTTTTTTCATGGCTATTACTTTTGGTGAGCTAAGAATTCTGAGTTTTGGAAATATTCACTTCCAAAGCTTTTATAGCTTAAGCTTTTCAAGTCAATGGCCCATCACAAATAAAATTTTGTGGATAGAACTGAGAAGTTGAGGCACAGAGGTTGAGGCTTTTTTTTCCTCATGGGAGTATTTGATTGTTCTAGCAGCAACTATTGAAAAGAATTTTACTTCACCCTTGAATGGCTTTGGTACATTTATTTATTTAAATTTTGTTTATTTATTTATTTTTCATTTCTTTGTATTAGCTGGAACTAATTGATTTGCAATATTGTAGTGGTTTTTGTCATACATTGATATGAATCAGCCATGGATTTACATGTGTTCCCCATCCTGAACCCCCCTTCCACCTCCTTCCCCATCCCATGCCTCTGGGTCATCCTAGTGCACCAGCCACGAGCACTTGTCTCATGCATCAAACTTCGAATGTTGATCTATTTCACAGTTGATAATATACATGTTTCAATGCTATTCTCTCAGATCATCCCACCCTTGCCTTCTCCCACAGAGTTCAAAAGTGTATTCTTTACATCTGTGTCTCTTTTTTTGTCTTGCATACACGGTTATCATTACCATCTTTCTAAATTCCATATATATGCATTAGTAAATTGTATTGGTGTTTTTCTTTCTGGTTTACTTCACTCTGTATAATGGGCTCCAGTTTCATGCTCCTCATTAGAACTAATTCAAATGTATTCTTTTTAATGGCTGAGGAATATTCCATAGTGTATATGTACCACAGCTTTCTTATAAATTCGTCTGCTGATGGGCATCTAGGTTGCTTCCATGTTCTGGCTATTATAAACAGTGCTGGGATGAACATTGGGGTACACGTGTCTTTTTCAATTCTGGTTTCCTCAGTGTGTATGCCCAGCAGTGGGGTTGCTGGGTCATATGGCATTTCTATCTCTAGTTTTCTAAGGAATCTCCAAACTGTTCTCCATAGTGGCAGTACCAGTTTGGATTCCAACCAACAGTATAAGAGGGTTCCCTTTCTTCCACAACCTCTCCAGCATTTATTGCTTGCAGACATTTTAATAGCAGCCATTCTGACTGGCGTGAAATGGTACCTCATTGTGGTTTTGATTTGCATTTCTCTAATAACAAGTGACATTGAGTATATTTTCATGTGTTTGTTAGCCATCTGTACGTCTTCTTTGGAGAAATGTCTGTTTACTTCTTTGGCCAATTTTTTGATTTGGTCATTTATTTCTCTGGAATTGAGTTGCAGGAGTTGCTTGTATATTTTTGAGACTAATTCTTTGTTGCTTCATTTACTATTATTTTCTCCCATTCTGAAGGCTGTCTTTTCACTTTGCTGATAGATTCCTTTGTTGTGCAAAAGCTTTTAAGTTTCATTAGGTCCCATTTGTTAATTTTTGCTTTTATTTCCAATATTCTGGGAGGTGGGTCATAGAGGATCATGCTGTGATTTATGTTGGAGAGTGTATTGCCTATGTTCTCCTCTAGGAGTTTTATAGTTTCTGGTCTTACATTTAGATCTTTAATTCATTTTGAGTTTGCTTTTGTGTATGGTGTTAGAAAGTGTTCTGGTTTCATTTTTTGCAAGTGGTTGATAAGTTTCCCCAGCACCAATTGTTAAAGAAGTTGTCTTTTTTTGCATTGTATATTCTTGCCTCTTTTGTCAAAGATGAGGTGTCCATAGGTGTGTGTATTTATCTCTGGGCTTTCTATTTTGTTTCATTGATCTATATTTCTGTCTTTGTGCCAGTACCATACTGTCTTGATGCCTGTGGCTTTGTAGTAGAGCTTGAAGTCAGGTAGGTTGATTACTCCAGTTCCATTTTTCTTTCTCAAGATGACTTTGGCTATTCGAGCTTTTTTGTATTTCCATGCAAATTGTGAAATTATTTGTTCTAGTTCTGTGAAGAATACCTTTGGTAACTTGATAGGGATTGCATTGAATCTATAGATTGCTTTGGGTCGTATACTCATTTTCACAATATTGATTCTTCTGGTCCATGAACACGGTATATTTCTCCATCTATTTGCGTCCTCTTTGATTTCTTTCACCAGTGTTTTATAGTTTTCTTTATATAGGTATTTTGTTTCTTTGGGTAGATATATTTCTAAGTATTTTATTGTTTTCGTTGCAATGGCGAATGGTATTGTTTCCTTATTTCTCTTTCTGTTTTCTCATTGTTGGTGTATAGGAATGCAAGGGATTTCTGTGTGTTAATTTTATATCCTGCAACTTTACTATATTCATTAACTGGCTCTAGCAATTTTCTGGCAAAGTCTTTAGGGTTTTCTATATAGAGGATCATGTCATCTGCAAACAGTGAGAGTTTTGCTTCTTTTCCTGTCTAGATTTCTTTTATTTCTTTTTCTGCTCTGATTGCTGTGGCCAAAATTTCTAAAACTGTGTTGAACAGTAGTGGTGAGGGTGGGCATCCTTGCCTTCTTCCTGACTTTAGGGGAAATGCTTTCAATTTTTCACCATTGAGGATAATGTTTGCTGTTGGTTTGTCATATATAGATTTTATTATGTTGAGGATAATGCTTGCTGTTGGTTTGTCATATATAGCTTTTATTATGTTGAAGTGTGTTCCTTCTATTCCTGCTTTCTGGAGAGTTTTTATTATAAATGGATGTTGAATTTTGTCTAAGGCTTTCTCTGCATCTATTGAGATAATCATATGGTTTTTATCTTTCAATTTGTTAATGTGGTGTATTACATTAATTGATTTGCAGATATTAAAGAATCCTTGCATTCCTGGGATAAAGCCCATTTGGTCATGATGTATGACCTTAATCTCTCTGATCTTACACAAACTCTTCCAGAAAATTTCAGAAGGTAAACTTCCAAACTCATTCCATGAGACCACAATCACCCTAATACCAAAACCAGACAAAGATCTCCCCCCAAAAAATAAAATTACAAGCCAATATCACTGATGAACTTAGATGCAAAAATCCTTAACAAAATTCTAGCAAACAGAATCCAACAATATATTAAAAAGATCATACATCAACAACAGCTTAAGTAATGTGGTAGGGGAGAAATTGCATCTGAAGGAGAAAAGAAAGATGGTGAATGGTGACCTTGAGATGAAGTAGTTAAAACAAATCCTTTTCCTCATTAAAGAATAATAGTCTCTGGGTGCTCTATACTTAATTTCTGGGTTTCAAGATAATTAAGGTCGGCCTTTGAATAACCTGTTTGTCTCAGCAGTCTCAGAAAATCAAGATAGAGATAATACATGATGTTGAAAAAAATGAATGATTGAATATCAAGAGCCTACATTCCAGAGGTAACGCAATTCTCTTGGAATGACACCTCTTGCTTTTAGCCTTTGAAATTGAGATGGAAGGCATTTAAAAGACAGACATCTGGCAAGCTAGTAAAGAGGTCTTTCCAGCTTGATATACTAGCTACAGAACTTATGATAAGGTCTTTATACAGAAGTGATTAAGTTAAAATGAGCCCATTAGAGTGGGGCTTAATCCAAATATGGCTGGGATTTTTATTAATAAAAAAGAGACAATGTGGATGTATTTGTAAAGTGGAACTACCATGTGAAGAGGCATCAAGAGGGGAGTCATCTGTAAGCCAAGGAGAGAGGCCTCAGAGGAAACCAACCATGCTGCTACCTTGACCTTGTATTTCCAGCCTCCATACATGTTAGAAAATAAACTTCTTTGTTTATGCCTCCCATTCTATGACATTTTGTTATGGCAGCCCTAGAAAACTAATGCAGATAATACATTTAAATAGATAATACAATGCACAAATAATGATTGAATACAGCTCACCTTTTGAGATTGGAGAAAAAAATTAGTATATCCACTATGGAGAACAATATAGAGGTTCCTCAAAAAGCTAAAAATAGAGCTACCATATAACTCTGCAATCCCTTTCCTGGGCATATATTCATATAAAAATATGATCTGAAAGAATACATGCATCCCAAATTTCATTGTAGCACTGTTTACAGTAGCCAAGACATGGAAGCAACCTAAATATCCATCAACAGATAAATGGATAAAGAAGAGGTGATTTATATGTACAATGGAATATTCCTCAGCCATAAAAAAGAATGAAGCAACACCATTTGCAGCAACATGTATGGACCTAGAGATTGTCATACTAAATTAGGTCAGTCAAGCAGAAAAAATGGATATCATATGATATCACTTATGTGTAGAATCTTTAAAAAGTGGTACAAATGAACATATTTATAGAACACAAGTAGAGTCACAGATATATATAGAAAACAAAATTATGGTTACCAAGGGGGAAAGGGGGGAGATATAAATTCGGAGATTGGGACTGACAAATACACACTACTATATCCCTGTTTGCTCAGCTGGTAAATGAGCCTGTCTGCCAATGCAAGAAAAGCTTGAGGTTTGAGTTTGATTCCGAGGTCAGGAAGATCCCCTGAAGGAAGAAATGGCAATTCACTCCAGTATTTTTGCCTGGAGAATCCCATGGCACAGGAGCCTGGCAGCCTGCAGTCCATGGGGTTACAAAGAGTCAGACATGACTGTGTGACTGAGCGTGCACACACATGTATAAAATAGATAGCTAATATGAACTTACTGTATAGCACAGGGAACTCAGTACTCTGTAATGACCTATATGGGAAAATAATCTAAAAAAGAGTGGATGCATGTATACGTATAACTGAATCACTTTGCTGTACAGATGAAGCTAACATAACATTGTAAATCAACTATACTCCACTAAAATGTAATTGAAAATAAATGTTTTTTTTTTTAATTAGCCAAACTAAAACTAACTAAATAAATAAAAGATCCTTCAGTTGGGAGATGAAATCAGAGGGTTTTTGAAAAGGAGAATATTGTTTCTTCTGAGAGAATATTGTTTCTTCTTTCTTCTCAGAAGAAACCAGCTTAAAGAGCATTTAAAATACTGTATAATTTCAAATGCAGAGAGTCTATTTCTTTCACAATATTGGTTATCCAGACACTATCTCTTACAAATTGATTAATAGCAAGTTTACAAATAAAACAAACAATTCTGTAAATGATTAAGTTTGAAACAAATAGCAATTCTAACCAAAGTGTTGAGCCCCTTAATTAAAGAAATAAGAAAATCTACTTTGGAACAAATAGCTAATAAACTTTTAAAGTCAAGACAAAGTTGCTATGCCTAACTCTTCAAGGATTATTTTAAAATAAAAATCATTAAATGGGGAAGAGGGAGAAAGTATGTTAAACTGAGGAATTATTTAGAACTTCCCCAGAAGTACTATGTGTCTAGAAACCCAGTAGGCTGACTGAATATTAGAAGTTCCCAAGAGAAGTTTAAACTGTGTGTATTCACTACAAGTGCAGACACATTTTTGGTTATTTTTAGCTGAAGGATCAATCTGATATGGTTCTTTCTTTGCAGGAGGGACTAAGCATGAGCTTCATGGGAGGTAGAAAAGCTGGGCATATTGAAACAGAAAGTCAGTCCCTCAAAATTGTGATCCTTAAAGTCTTGGGAAAAAAATCTCTCTGTCCATCCATCTGTCTCCTTCTCAGGAAATCTGGTTAAAAATGAACTGGCCCTGAGTGAAAAGAGTATTAGGGTACATTAACTTTATCCAAAACAATGTTTTTTGGAAAGTGAGGAATTATAATTGCGCTTAAGGGCTTATGTTCTCCAGTTTACAGGGGCTTGTTGCTAGAGAATAGGGGATGTGAAGAGAGATTTTAAGAACAAAAGAAAAAAATTGATCATGTGTGACTTAATAATATAGAAAACTCTCCAATTAAGAGTATGCATTTACTGAGCACCTACTGTACACCAGCTATCTTGAAAGGTGCTGGATATACTAAGATCAAGAAGGCATAGTTCCTGAGTTTATTCCTTCAAACAGATCTAGTATGACTTTCCTCAAGAGAAATTGAATAAAGACAGCCATGAACTACTGACTCCCTTATAATTTTCATCTATTGTCCTCCCTCTGGGCACTTCAAGAAAAATTCAATTTTAGTGGTAAAACAGTGAAAGAAATAAGAATTCAATGAAGATTCAGAGATCTCTTAAAATTTATGAATACATCCAAACTATCCTGGTAACTAGATTCTTTATTTCATACCCTGTTAATACAAGCCACTTTTGCATTCAATTATTCACTTACTAATCACCTATTGAGATTCAACTGTGTGGTGGGGCACTGGGCTGGACACTGAGGATATGATTAAGAACTTAATGGAGCTCAGAGTCAAGGTTAAAAGAAAAAGTCGATCGCAATAGGCCAACTAAGATATCATTTATATGTATATAAAAAATTAGTAACCCTTGACCATTATAACTTTAAATTTCAACTTACAAATCTCATTATATTCTCTAAACAGATTTCATTTGAGCTGTATTCTATGGAAATGAATGATTCCTTTAAAAAGAAATTACTTTGAGTAGCTAAAATCAGAACTGCTAATTGAACCAGCTGTTAAATAATTAAATTGCTTGCAATTATTCATTTCCTTTACTGTAACAGAATCATGCATTCCCATGATCACCATGTCATTTTCAAGATCTACTTTTAGGTGAATTTACACTTCCCTATCCAATTAACAGGGGGAACCATATGTCATGCTTTGGTCAATGGGATGCAGGTATACATGATAGACACCATGTCCTATAAGAGGCATTCAATTGGATTATATGCTCTTTTTGCTATGTTCTGAGAATTAGAAACAAATGCTGACCTACAGCATTCATGAAGAAAAAAGTAAGCTTTTGCAATTTTGAGATTGTTTATTACTACAGTAAACCTTAGTAATACCTGAGTTTTACTTAGATTTCAACTGAAATAATCCAGAGTAGTTTCACAAGTTAATATGCTAAGGTAGATGTAAAGAGGGGAGAAGGTTCATCCTTCTTTGAAAAGGACCAGCAGACCAGAAAATTGAAATTTAAAATGGCTATGTGATCCATGCTAATCAAGGTCTTTGAGTAATATTATTAATGGGAATAGGTAAATAGCTAATGATTTTTTGGCTTTTAAAATTATACCAACTCGTCTGTTATCTTTCAATGATTAGTATTTAGGTATTTTGTAGCAAATGATGGAGATTTAGTTTTAAATGACTAATTTTTCTAATTTAAGATTTGATGTAGCTTTTAAACAAAATTAGTTTTATATACATTATAGAGAGTCCCTAGGTATTATACATTGATTACAGTAGTGTTTCTCAGTGTTTGGTTGAAAGAACATCTAAATACATAGTAATCACTGGAGATGCTTATTAAAATGCAATTTCACAGCCACCATTCCCCTCAAACTTGTTCCCCCCCCCCAGTGGGTTTTGTCATACATTGACATGAATCAGCCATAGAGTTACACAAACTTGTTTTTTTTTAATTTTTTTTATTAGTTGGAGGCTAATTACTTCACAATATTTTAGTGGATTTTGTCATACATTGAGATGAATCAGCCATAGAGTTACACGTATTCCCCATCCCGATCCCCCCTCCCACCTCCCTCTCCACCCGACTCCTCTGGGTCCTTCCAGTGCACCAGGCCCGAGCACTTGTCTCATGCATCCCACCTGGGCTGGTGATCTGTTTCATCATAGACAATATACATGCTGTTCTTTCGAAACATCCCACCCTCACCTTCTCCCACAGAGTTCAAAAGTCTGTTCTGTACTTCTGTGTCTCTTTTTCTGTTTTGCATATAGGGTTATCGTTACCATCTTTCTAAATTCCATATATATGTGTTAGTATGCTGTAATGTTCTTTATCTTTCTGGCTTACTTCACTCTGTATAATGGGCTCCAGTTTCATCCATCTCATTAGAACTGATTCAAATGCATTCTTTTTAACGGCTGAGTAATATTCCATGGTGTATATGTACCACAGCTTCCTTATCCATTCATCTGCTGATGGGCATCTAGGTTGCTTCCATGTCCTAGCTATTATAAACAGTGCTGTGATGAACATTGGGGTGCACGTGTCTCTTTCAGATCTGGTTTCCTCAGTGTGTATGCCCAGAGGTGGTATTGCTGGGTCATATGGCAGTACTATTTCCAGTTTTTAAAGAAATCTCCACACTGTTCTCCATAGTGGCTGTACTAGTTTGCATTCCCACCAACAGTGTAAGAGGGTTCCCTTTTCTCCACACCCTCTCCAGCATTTATTGCTTGTAGACTTTTGGATAGCACCCATCCTGACTGGCGTGTAATGCTACCTCATTGTGGTTTTGATTTGCATTTCTCTGATAATGAGTGATGTTGAGCATCTTTTCATGTGTTTGTTAGCCATCTGTATGTCTTCTTTGGAGAAATGTCTGTTTAGTTCTTTGGCCCATTTTTTGATTGGGTCATTTATTTTTCTGGAATTGAGCTGTAGGAGTTGCTTGTATATTTTTGAGATTAATCCTTTGTCTGTTTCTTCATTTGCTAATATTTTCTCCCAATCTGAGGACTGTCTTTTTATGTAAGACCAGAAACTATAAAACTCCTAGAGGAGAACATAGGCAAAACAGTCTCCAACATAAATCTCAGCAAGATCCTCTATGACCCACCTCCCAGAATATTGGAAATAAAAGCAAAACTAAACAAATGGGACCTAATAAAACTTAAAAGCTTCTGCACTACAAAGGAAACTATAAGTAAGGTGAAAAGACACCCCTCAAACTTGTTGAATCAGAATCTGGCAATGAATGGATAGAAAGTTCTTAAAACATTTTTATGAAGCTCTCCAATATTTCCAATGCAAACTTGACTTTGAAACTTGTCTGTTTTAACTTTCCTGTTATTGTTCATATCAATGTTAGTGAATTCAACTATCCCCTGACTTCAACCTAAGTGCAGTTTCAATTGCCTTGGCTAGAAAGAATCTTGAGTTGAATAAGCAAACATAATGTTGTAAAACAGCAAGTTTTGCTTGTAGATTAAAAAAAAATGGTGCTTGTAAATGTTATTAATAATCATGCTAGGGTGGAGAAAGGAAAGAATTCTGAGAAGCTTGTCTTGAATTGTTTGTGGAATAGTGGAACCATTTAAGTTACTTATATATCCACAGACAGTCTTGTTTTAATGACCCAGCAAAAGTACACTATGAGCTCTGTCAAACAAAGTCCTCATTCTCTGGAAGTACCTTCTCATGGATTTGTGAGATATTTTCATTACTCCTTTAATGATCAAATATTATTCATTCCTCAAATGCACTGCCTTCCTAAATTATAATCATGGACCTAGGTTTGCAGAAATTTTAAATTAGAAGGGACTTTAGAGATTATCTAGCTCAATGATCTCATCCAGTAGATGAATAAACTGAGATTTGCAAAGACATGAGATAGTTAAACTGCAGACCAGCTAACAAATTATTATATTTTATAGCAGACACTGGAAATAAAAGTCCAGGATCTTTAGGTCATGGAATTCTCAAAAACTTTATTCCTTGGGATGAAACAAGAAATCTAAATTCATTCAACAAGTATTAAGCTTCTACTCTGTGCTGGGGACTTTGTTAAACCCTTAGCAGGCAAGGATAAATAAAAGATAATCCCTGCTCTGAGAACTCATAATTGGCTGGAGAATAATGATTATTCTTCAGTGCATGACAGAGACTATTATTCTGAATCTAGATGGAGAAAGTGAAGCACAGAGAGACTATGCAAACTGCCTGAAACCTCACAACTAGCCTAGCAAGGGACTGTACTAGTTTTCTAGTGTTGCCATAACAAAGTATCACAAACTGAGTGGCTTAGAACAACAAAAATGCTTTGTCTCACAGTTCTAGAGGTTAGATTTTGATATCAAGGTAGCAATAGGGTTGATACCTTGTGGCAGTTGTGAGAAAGAAGTTGATTCCATGCCTCTTTTCTGGTATCTCATCATTTCATAATCTTTGGGCCTTCCCTGACTTCTGCAGCACCTCAATTTCTGTCTTCATCTTCACATGGTGTTCTCTTTGTGTGTACATCTAGGTCCAAATGTCTCCCTTTTTATGGATATACCAGTCATGTTGGATTAGGGATTGTTGGTTTGCAACCTTAGGAGTTCTCGTGTGAAATATGAAACTGGGCCACATACTTGGAGGACAAGGAAAGACTGAAGAAAGAATCAGACCACCTCAGATTGATAGATAACAGTATTAATAAGCAAAGAAACTTAAATTTGATGCTTGTCTTGGGTGGCCACAAGACAAGTAGATCTCTGCACCTACCAGCCAGAATCTTACAAGTTTGTTATTTACCTAGACCAATCATTTACCTAGACCAAATGGTGTCAGCAATACATGGTTCTCTCAAGAATACATTCTTGAAATATCTCCTAGCATAAAGATGGTGGGCAGAACATACATTACAAAGGCAGAGGAGGAGGTGAGGAGCCTCCATTCACCCAGGTCCAACTCCTGGGTCAACAGGCAGTCACCTCCTCTCGATGACCTCCTTCAACAGCACCCTCCAACTTCAGTATGACCTCACCTTAACTAACTCCATCTGCAATAACTCTATGACAAATTAAAGTTATATTCTCAGGTACTAGGTTTTAGGACTTCAACACAGGAATTTAGGGGACACAATTTAACTCATAATGATCCATCCACCAGCCCTCAAACACGCATATCCTTCTCATATTAAAAATGCATTCACCTCCTTTCTACATCCTCAAAAGTCTTAATCCATCCTATCCAGTATCAATCAGACATTGAAAAACTCATTCACATATCATCTACATCAGGTATAGGTGAGACTCGGGGTAAGATGCATCCTGGGGCAAAATCCCTCTCCATCTGTGAACCTGGAAAACCAGATAATAGATTTTGTGTTTCAAAAATACAGTGGTAGACCCAGAGGAATCGGGTGGAGAGGGAGGTGGGAGGGGGGATTGGGATGGGGAATACATGTAACTCCATAGCTGAATCATGTCAATGTATGACAAAACCCACTTCAATATTGTAAAGTAATTAGCCTCCAACTTATAAAAATAAATGAAAAAAAAATACAGTGGTAGGAAAGGTACAGGATAGATCTCTTCATTCCAAAAGGGAGAAATCAGAAGGAAAAGGGGGTCACAAGCCCCTACCAAGTCCAAAAGCTAGTAGGCAAATTCCTTTAGCTTTTACTGTTTAAGAATAATCATCTTTGACTTGAAGCTCTGTCCTCTGCACCAACTAGAATTCCGGCCATGCCTCCTCAGGGCTGGATACAGACCTTGTATCCTCAGCCCTAAGTGGCAGCCTTGCCTCATGGAATCAAGCTAGCCCCTGAAACACTTTTGGGGTCATTTTGCTGAAGGATAACAGTTTTCAGCCAAGTATTTTTATAGATCTATGTCCTTCATATATAATCTCAGGAGTCTAGCAACCTTCCTTCATTTCCTCCCCTCTGTCTCCTTAAGTTCAAGGTGGCAACATTTCTCCTGAGATGGTGATTGGATACAAAAGGCACACACCTAATCTCTTTAGCAAATGGTTGTCCAGTCACAACCTTAATGTTCTTTCCACAGCATACTTTCTTTTACATTTTCGGTAATATGGAAAGGTTGAGAATTTTTCAGGCCTTCAAGTTCTGGTTCCTTTTTTTAACTTTTTATTTTATATTGGAATATATTTAATTAACAGTGTTGTGTTAGTTTCAGGTGTACAACAAAGAGATTCAGTTATACATATACAAAAGTCTATTTTTTTTCATATTCTTTTCCTATATGGATTATTACAGAATATTGAATAGAGTTCTCTGTGTTATACTGTTATACAGTAGGTCTTTGTTTAATATTTTCTTCAATCTGTCTCTTTCTTCTCATATTATAATATGAGTGGCAAGAAGAAATCAGGTAACATCTTCAACACTTTGCTTAGACGTCTCCTCAGCTAAGTATCTAAGTTCATCCCTTATAAGTTCTACTTTTCATTCAACAAAACAAAATTTAGCCAAGTTCTCTGCAGCTTTATAAGGATTGACTTTACTCCAGCTTCCAATAATGTTTTCCTCATTTTTACCTAAGATTTCAGCAGAAGTATCTTTAATGTTCATTTTTCTTACAGCATTCTTGTCATGATGATATATGCATTCTCTGACAATAAGAGCTTTCTCTACAAATCACTTTTCATTCTGAATCCTCATCAGAATCTCCTTTAACACCCATATTTCTATCATCAACCTCCTCAAGGTAATCTAGTCTTCTTCTATCAAGAGCCTCAAAACTTTTCTATCCTCTACCTTTCCTTACCCAGTTGGAATGGTCATAGTCATATCCACATTTTTAGATATTTGTTACAGAAGTATTCTGCTGCTGCACCAAAATCTGTTAGTTCGCTACTGCTGATGCTACTGCTGCTACTGCTAAGTCTCTTCAGTTGTGTCCAACTCTGTGTGACCCCACAGACAGCAGCCCACCAGGCTCCCCCGTCCCTGGGATTCTCCAGGCAAGAACAGTGGAGTGGGTTGCCATTTCCTTCTCCAATGCATGAAAGTGAAAAGTCAAAGTGAAGTCGCTCAATCATGTCCGACTCTTAGCGACCCCATGGACTGCAGCCTACCAGGCTCCTCTGCCCATGGGATTTTCCAGGCAACAGTACTGGAGTGGGGTGCCATTGTCTTCTCCGGTTAGTTCACTAGGATTGTAGTAACAAAGTACTACAAAGTGATTACTCAGACAACGTAAATTTATTGCCTGGCAGTTCTGGTGGCTAGAAGATGAGATCAAGATGTTGGTGGGGCTAGTTCTTTCTCATGGCTTTGAGAAAGAAATCCATTCCATGCTGCTCTTCTAGCTTTTTTTTGGGGGGGGGGGGTTCTGGCATTCTTTGGCTTATAGAAGCGTCTCCCATGGCTTTGAGAAAGAAATCCATTCCATGCTGCTCTTCTAGCTTTTTTTGGGGGGGGGGGGGTTCTGGCATTCTTGGCTTATAGAAGCATCTCCCACATCTCACCTTCATCTTCATATGATGTTCTTGTTTGAGCATGTCATTGTCCAAATTTCCCCTTTTCTTAAAGTCAGCTGCCATATTTGATTAGGGGGTCAACCCCATTGCAGTATGACTTCATCTTAAGTAATTATTTCTACAATGACATTATTCCCATATAAAGTCATGATATGAGGTACTGGGGGATTGGATCTCAACATATGAATTTTAAGGTCATACAAATCAACTCACAATAGAGGTAAAGGCAGGATCTCATTTCAAATAACCTAATTCCAAGGTTTGTACATGGAACCACTCTGTTAAATATGTGCTATAGTAAAAGTATCAATCTCTATATGAACCCAGATGAAGAAGCAGTTAATTATATTAGTGAACAGTGACTGGAGATCGGAGGATACTTTCCAAAGAGGTAATGATTGAGCTGAATTATGAATCAGAGTTTACCACACAGAAAGAAATACATGAGCAAAGGCACAAAAGTGAAAAGGTAATTGGTACACCACCATGACTCCCTCATACTACTGCAACAGTCCACTAATTGGTTTCTTTGTTTCGGTTCCTGCCCCAGTATGGTCAATTATCTATCAGAAGCCAGAGTAATATTTTTCACAAAAGCCCGTCAGATCATGTAATTTCCCTTCTCTCAACTCTCCGATAATTTCCCATCACAGAACTCTCCAATAATTTCTCATCACAATTGGATGAGTTAGAGTATTCACCAGACCCACAGGAGCTACTTGATCTGACCTGTACCTAGCTTTCAAACATCAAGTCCTGTCACTCTTGACCTAGCTTTTTATGACATAGTTAAACTTCTCTGTCTCCTGGCTGTTTCCAATTTCAGAATATTTTTCTCCCAGATTTTCGCATGACAAATTTCTTCTCATTATTCAGGGTTTAACTCAAATGACAATTTCTCAAAGAGGTCTCCTCTGATCAGTCAGGCTAAGTAACCCTCTCCCAGTCATTCTTTATCTCATCTTACACTATTTTTTTCCACTGTGGCACTGGGCTGTGTCACACAAATAAATCACTGTGTATTTACTTGTTTGTTTATTGTGTCTCCCTTCTCCAGAATGTAAGCTCGATGAAAGCAGGGACTTTATCTTATTCATGGCTCTATCTCTTACATGTAAGTCATGTCTGACACTTTATAAATGCTAAATAAATGCCACTATTCAAGAATATTTTGACAGATTTATACTGGCAGAAACCACAATAGAATAGGAAGAAGGGTAAATAAGGGTAAAAAGTAGAGTAGTGAGCACAAATCTCTTTTGTAAGGAATCTTTCTGTTGAACAAGAGAAAGTGGCTAACAGCTAATACAAGTCAGGATTAGGGAGATTTTTATTTTTGGTTCTTGGTTGTAATTGTCATAACAGATAACTATATACAGAAGCTAATTAGTAGAAAATGAAGAGATGGGGGAAGGAAAAGGAAGAGGAAAGGGAGGGAGGGAAGAGGTTAAAAAGAGAGAGAGAGAGAAAAGAGAGAGGGAGAAAAGGAGAGAGAGAGGTTAGATATATAGGAAAAACAGGGTAATAGGTTAAATAAAGTCTTGGTGGAAATGGAGGGTATGAGTTCAAGAGCACCAAGGATAGGTTATCTTTAGAAGAGAACAGAAGCACATCTTCCTCTGAGACAAAGTTAAATGAGACAGATAGATGTTAAAGTACAGACATATTTGAAAGCCAAGGGATATTGAAGAGTATCACTGAGTTAGGCTGCTAAATCCTTTGTTAAAATGAAGAGTAGAAAGGGCAGGGATCTTAACAAAATTGGTAATGTTTAGAACAGCTATTGCAGGGTACAGAAAAGGGAACCAAATAGGAATGTGTAGAAAACTGCTTAGCTGTCTTGACAGCTGAAGTTGAGGATCATAAATTTGTAGTGGATCTAATCTAAAAGGATATATGCTTTTCCTCCAGGAGAACTCTATAGCCCTGAAGCACAAGAGGGAAAAATTGAATGTTGCAGAGTTGGTGATTACTAGGACAAGGTGAACAGAAGATTAAGGAGCTGGAAAGAATATAGTTGAAGTATTTAGTCATTTTAACCAATTAGTGAAAGAAGTAGAGCTAGGAGGAAACCAACAATCAAGAGACTTGTAAGATGTATACTAGAAACAAGGAATTGTAAAGACACTGTGTTGTAACCACAGAGAGTTGGAGGCAAAAATTTGAAGAAAAAAACAAATACGAACTGAAGGAAGGATGAATGTCAATTAGGTAGCAAGAATTTGGGAGAAACTATTAGAACTGTTTTCCATCCTGACTGTGATATTGGCTATATACAGCTATCAAAACCCATCAGTTTGTACATTTTAAATGGACGTGCTTTATTGTATACGTGTTATTCCTAAATCTAGTTTATATGAGAAAAGTACTTTTTTAATTTAAAAAAGTAGGTAACAGCAATGTTCAGGTTGCAGCCATGTTGCTATAATATTGGTGAAGGCCACCAGAATAGAAATTTAGAAGTTGCAAAGCCAGGTATTGGCAGTTGCCAAAGGTTAGTAGGAGTACTGTGTAAGTCAGATTCACAGTCCACCGTGACCATCTAGTAATCTGGGTGCAGGGTTGTTGAAGGAAGACGTTTATCTGCTTTTCTTTCTTTTCATCCTTCCAGTTTTACTGATATACAAATGACAAGCATCACTGTATAAGTTAAATGTACAGTGTAATAATTTGATTTACACACATCAAGAAATGATTATAAGTTTAGTGAACATCCATTATTTCATGTAGATGTAACACTAAGAAATAGAAAAAAATTTCCTTGTGATGTGAGCTCTTAGGATTTACTCTATTAACAACTTTCATATAATGAATATTTTATCATTTTGTATATTACATCCTTAGTACTTATTTACCTTATGACTAGAAGTTTGTACCTTTTGATTATCTTCATCCAATTCTCCCTCCCCCTCATTCCCCACCTCTGGTAACCACAAACATGATCTCTTTTTATAAGAGTTTGTTTGTATGTTTTTGACATATAATTGATCTACAACACTTTGTTACTTCTTGATACAAAACATATTGGTTTGATATTTCTATAGATTTCAATATGATCATTATGATGTTGCCATTTGTTACCATGCAAAGATATCACAAAATTATTGACTATATTCCTCACACCCTGCACTTCATGTCCATGACTCATTTATTTTGTAACTGACTTTGTACCTCTTAACTTCATCATCTATTTTTCTTCTCCTACCACTACCCTCCCTGTGGCAAAATTGTTTGTTCTCTGTATCTATAACTCTGTGTTTAGTTAGGTTTGTTCATTTATTTGGGATTTTAGGTTTCACATATAAGTAAAATCATAAAGTATTTATTTCTCTTTTTTGAAGTTGGTGTTGCCCCACAGATGAGCTGGGGGTGGGGGCAGTCTTGGGGTCGCTGGGGGCTCAGGAAGCCCTAAGACAGCTAGACTGCTAGTGGGTGGGGCTGTGTCCGTGCCCAGGTAGCTGCTTGGCATGGAGCATTCCAGGACTGGTGCTGAAAATTAGTGGGCCAGGTCCCAGCACTAATAAAGTAGAGGGAGGATTCGAAAATGGCATTTGCCAACACCAGTGTCCTCATGGAGGTATAAGCTTTAATCAACCTGCCCTGACTTCAGGCTCTACTACAAAGGCACAGTCATGAAGACAGTATGGTACTGGCACAAAGACAGAAACATAGGTCAATGGAACAGAATAGAAAGTCCAAAGATAAGTCCACGAACCTATGGACACCTTATCTTCGACAAAGGAGGCAAGGATATACGATGGAAGAAAGACAACCTCTTTAACAAGTGGCGCTGGGAAAACTGGTCAACCACTTGTAAAAGAATGAAACTAGAAAACGTTCTAACACCATACACAAAAATAAACTCAAAATGGATTAAAGATCTAAATGTAAGAACAGAAACTATAAAACTCCTAGAGGAGAACATAGGCAAAACAGTCTCCGACGTAAATCTCAGCAGGATCCTCTATGACTCACCTCCCAGAATATTGGAAATAAAAGCAAAAATAAACAAATGGGGCCTAATTAAACTTAAAAGCTTTTGTACAACAAAGGAAACTATAAGCAAGGTGAAAAGACAGCCCTCAGAATGGGAGAAAAAAATAGCAAACGAAGCAACAGACAAAGGATTAATCTCAAAAATATACAAGCAACTCCTGAAGCTCAAGTCCAGAAAAATAAATGACCCAATCAAAAAATGGGCCAAAGAACTAAACAGACATTTCTCCAAAGAAGACATACAGATGGCTAACAAACACATGAAAAGATGCTCCACATCACTCATTATCAGAGAAATGCAAGTCAAAACCACAATGAGGTACCATTACACGCCAGTCAGGATGGCTGCTATCCAAAAGTCTACAAGCAATAAATGCTGGAGAGGGTGTGGAGAAAAGGGAAACCTCTTATACTGCTGGTGGGAATGCAAACTAGTAAAGCCACTATGGAGAACAGTGTGGAGATTCCTTAAAAAACTGGAAATAGAACTGCCATATGACCCAGCAATCCCACTCCTGAGCATACACACTGAGGAAACCAGATCTGAAAGAGACACGTGCACCCCAATGTTCATCGCAGCACTGTTTATAATAGCCAGGACATGGAAGCAACCTAGATGCCCATCAGCAGACGAGTGGATAAGGAAGCTATGGTACATATACACAATGGGATATTACTCAGCCATTAAAAAGAATTCATTTGAGTCAGTTCTAATGAGATGGATGAAACTGGAGCCCATTATACAGAGTGAAGTAAGCCAGAAAGATAAAGAACATTACAGCATACTAACATATATATGGAATTTAAATAGATGGTTACAATAACACTATATGCAAAACAGAAAAAGAGACACAGATGTACAGAACAGACTTTGGGACTCTGTGGGAGAAGGCGAGGGTGGGATGTTATGAGAGAACAGCATTTAAACAAGTATACTATCAAGGTTGAAACAGATCACCAGCCCAGGTTGGATGCATGAGACAAGTGCTCAGGGCTGGTGCACTGGGAAGACCCAGAGGGATGGGATGGGGAGGGAGGTGGGAGGGGGGATTGGGATGGGGAACACATGTAAATCCATGGCTAATTCATGTCAATGTATAGCAGAAACCAGTACAATATTGTAAAGTAATTAGCATTCAACTAATAAAAATAAATGAAAAAATTAAAAAAAAAATCTGCTGCAAGCATCTATGGCACCACGGTGAGTCCCAGTTGCTGCCTGCCTCTCTGGGAGAATCTTCTAGATCAGCAGGTGAGTCTGACCCTGGCTTCTTTCAAATGACTGCTTATGCCTCTGGTCTCAGAGCACATGAGATTTTGTGTGCTCTCTTTAAGAGTGGAGTCTAAGAAATCTCCACACTGTTTTCCATAGTGGCTGTACTAGTTTGCATTCCCACCAACAGTGGAAGAGGGTTCCCTTTTCTCCACACCCTCTCCAGCATTTATTGCTTGTAGACTTTTGGATAGCAGCCATCCTGACTGGCGTGTAATGGTACCTCATTGTGGTTTTGATTTGCATTTCTCTAATAATGAGTGATGTGGAGCATCTTTTCATGTGTTTGTTAGCCATCTGTATGTCTTCTTTGGAGAAATGTCTGTTTAGTTCTTTGGCCCATTTTTTGATTGGGTCATTTATTTTTCTGGACTTGAGCTTCAGGAGTTGCTTGTATATTTTTGAGATTAATCCTCTGTCTGTTTCTTCATTTGCTATAATTTTCTCCCAATCTGAGGGCTGTCTTTTCACCTTATAGTTTCCTTTGTAGTGCAGAAGCTTTTAAGTTTCATTAGGTCCCATTTGTTTATTTTTGCTTTTATTTCCAATATTCTGGGAGGTGGGTCATAGAGGATCCTGCTGAGATTTATGTTGGAGAGTGTTTTTCCTATGTTCTCCTGTAGGAGTTTTATAGTTTCTGGTCTTACATTTAGATCTTTAATCCATTTTGAGTTTATTTTTGTGTATGGTGTTAGGGGAATACGTGTAACTCTATGGCTGATTCATGTCAATGTATGACAAAACCCACTGAAAAGTTGTGAAGTAATTAGCCTCCAACTAATAAAATAAAATTAAAAAAAAAAGAGTGGAGTCTATATTTCCCACAGCCCTCTGTCTCTCCTGAAATTAAATTTCACTAACCTTTAAAGTCAAACATGATGAGGGCACATCCTCCTGGTGCAAGACCCTTGGGCTTGGAATATTAATGTGTAGCTTGGATCCTTGACTCATTTGGGAGAACCTCTGCAATTATTATTATCCTCCCATTTGTGGGTTGTCTACCCAGTGGTATGAGCCTTGGTTGTATTGTGTATCTGCCCCTTCTACCCATCCACTTTTGGTTCTTTCTTTGTATCTTTAGCTGTAGATTTTTTCTGCTATTCTTCTATTTTCATTGATATTTGCTCTGTAAATTGTTGTAACTTTGATGTGCCTATGGAAGACATAACTCAGGGTCTTCCTTCTCTGCCATCCCGGCCACTCCAATCACAAAAGTTTTGAAGGAAGCATTTTATTTGTCCAGTTATTATGTCATTTTTTTGGGGTTGATTTAGTTCCAATTGACAAGTCCAAATTTTATAGGTGCAATACTGTCAAAATTGTTTATAAGAATTGCAAATATAGTCAATAAAGACTCAAATGAAAGGTGAAGTATTAAAATCAGGATTGTTACCCTGCATTGAAGAAACCAAAACCATTACATGAATCAACAGAAAATACCATTTACATTACTATGTTTCTTGGAACAAAAGTTCTCTTTCTTTGGGATGTTGCTTTTTCTAGTCATGTTGCTTTTTTATGTCTTATCTTTTATTACCCATTTTCCTACCTAAACAGATATAAAGATCTCATTCTTTTTCAGTACACTAGGTTTCCTCAATTCATTCTTATAATGAATTCAAAAGAAATAATATGAAATCTAGAATATAGAAAAAAGAAGTAAATTAGTTTCCAAAATTAGAATTTGTCTTTAAAAAAAGGCTATAAGTCTTTCTAGCCAGAATATAAAAGATTTTTCATGCAATCATTAAGATATCTGTCTTATAACTGTCAATTTATTTGGAAAAAAATAGCATTTCCACTGAAGGAATAACAATCTAAAAGTTGCATTCCAGGTATAAAAATAAAATGACTTTATTTTCATTAAAATGTACACATACATAAATATACACAAATTCTACAATAAAGAAATATCAGATACAGTATAATAAGGAAAATAAATTGATTGTTTATTAACAATTACAAAAAAATTTGAGGAAGAATCTCACTCCACTGTCCATTTTATTGTGTATCACAAAGTTTGAATAATTACCTGCATGATTTTTCCCCTCTTCCTAAAAATACACACATACACACACTCAGAGTTTTTTTGTTTTTTGTTTTTGTTTTTTTTCACCAAACCAAATTCAAAATATAGTAAACTCGCAGTGTATGTGCCAGCCTGGATGGAAAGCAAGTTTGAGAGTGAATGGTTACATGCATATGACTGAGTCCCTTCACTGTGCACTAGAAATTACCACAGCACTGTTAATCAGCTGTACTTCAACATAAAATTAAAAGGTAAAAAAAAAAAAAAAAAAAAAAAAAACGGAAGTGACAAGTCAAGAAAAGAAACAATTGCAGTAAGATGTGATATGAAAAAAATTGTGAAGATTTCACATACTTTGAAAATTCTTGATTATCTCTAAGGCAAAAAAAAAGACAAACATTAATTAATCTTGAATATGGTATTCTGATTTCAAAATTAATGTTTTAAAAAAAGACACAATGATGAAATACCAACTATATTACCACAATCCAGATATAATTAACGCTACATTCTGTATATATACTTTCTATCATTCAATGGGTATATGAACATATACATGTATACTATATACAATCTATATATGCTTATATATAAGTGCTATAAAATTTGCATCACACTGTACATAATTTTTGCAATTTTCTTTTAAAATTATTTGTACATTGTAAATATTTTATTAAATTTTTTTAAAAATATTTCTTTAAATGGCTTCATAGAACAATATGCATGTATTATAAGTTATTTGCTGTCTTTTTTGTTGTTGTTGTTGTTCAGTTGCTCAATGCTGTCCAACTGCAATCCCAAGGACTGTAGCACGCCAGGCTTCCCTGTTCTTCTCCATCTCCTAGAGCTTGCTCAAATTCATGTCCATAGAGTCGGTGATGCCATCCAATCCTCTTGTCCTCTGTCATCCCCTCCTCTTGCCTTCAATATTTTCCAGCATCAGATTCTTTTCTAATGAGTTGGCTCTTCCCATTGGGTGTCCAAAGTATTGGAGTTTCAGCTTCAGCATCAGTTCTTCTAATGAATATTCAAGGTTGATTTCCTTTAAGATTGACTGATTTGATTTCCCTGCAGTCCAAGGGTCTCTCAAAAATCTTCCCCAATACCACAGTTCAAAAGCATCAATTCTTCAGTGTTCAGCCTTCTTTATGGTCCAACTCTCACATCCACTACTGGAAAAACCAGAGTTTTGGCTAGACAGATGTTTGTTGGCAAAGTAATGTCTCTGCTTTTTAATATGCTATCTAGGTTTGTCATAGCTTTTCTTCCAAAGAGCACACATCTTTTAATTTCATGGCTACACTCACCATTTGTTGTGATTTTGAGTCCTAAGAAAATTAAGTCTCTCACTGTTTCCATTGTTTCCCCATCTATTTTCCATGAAGTGATGGGACCGGATGCCACGATTTTAGTTTTTGAATGCTGGGTTTTAAGCCAGCTTTTTCACTCTTTTCTTTCACTTTCATCAAGAGGCTCTTTAGCTTCTGTACACTTTTTGCCATAAGGGTTGTGTCATCTGCATATCTGAAGTTGTTGATATTTCTCCTGGCAATCTTGATTCCACTGTTTGCCATGTCCAGCCCGGCATTTCACATGATGTACTCTGCTTATAATTTAAATAAGCAGGATGACAATATACAGCCTTAACATACTCCTTTCCCAATTTGGAAGCAGGCCATTGTTCCATACTCAGTTTTAACTGTTGCTTCTTGACCTGCATACAGGTTTCTCAGGAGGGAGGTAAGGCGGTCTGGTATTTCCATCTCTTTAAGAATTTCCCACAGTTTGTTGTGACCACACAGTCAAAGGCTTTTAGCGTAGTCAATGAAGCAGATGTTTTTTTCTGGAATTATCTTTGCAGATGTTGGCAACTTGATCTCTGGTCCCTCTGCCTTTTCTAAATCCAACTTGAACATCTGAAAGATCTCAGTTAGTGTATTGTTGAAGCCTAACTTGGAGAATTTTGAGCATTATTAAGCTATTTAGCCATTCCCTGTGTTAGGTATGTAGGTTCTTTCCAGTTATCTCTTAGAATAAACAAGACTTAGAGAAAGATTCACCTACATCTTCGTGCACAGTTCTGACTATTCACAGTAATTTTCTAGAGGCACAGTTTAGGAGGCAAAGCAATAAGACTGTTTTTTTTTTTTTCATTTTTTATAATGAATTATAGTTGATTTACAATATTAGTTTCAGGTATGCAATATTGTGATTCAATATTTTTATAGACTATATTCTATTTAAAATGATTAAAAATAATTTATTTCCCTGTACTGCATAATATATTCTTGTTGCTTATTTATTTTATACATAGTAGCTTCTGTTTCTTAATCCCTCCTATCTCTCCCCTCACCACTTTCCCTCTCTGCACTGGTAACCACTAATATATTATCAATATCTGCTTCTGATATATGTATATATATATATATATATATATATATGTATATATATATATATTCCACATATAAGTGATTACATACAGTATTTGCCTTCCTCTGTCTGATTTATTTCATTAAGCTTAATACTCTCTTAATCCATCCATATTGCTGTAAATGGAAGAATATAATTAATTTTATGACTGAGTCATATCCCACTATCATATATATATTTACACATCTTTACACATTCAACTGATTTTGATGGGCACTTATGTCGCTAACATACCCTGGCTATTGTAAGTAATGATGCTGGAACATTGGGGTACATATATCTTGTCAAATCCATGTATTATTTTTTTTTGGATACCTACCCAGGAGTGGAATTGCTGGATTATGTGGTTTTTCTATTTTTAGTTTTTTGAGGGACCTCCATGTTGTTTTTCATAGTGGCTTCACCAATTTAAAATCCCAACAAAAATGCACTATTTTCCCCTTTTCTTCACATCCTCACCAAGATTTGTTATTTGTAGACCTTTAAGTGAAGACATTTTTACAGATGTGAGGTGATGTCTCTTTGCAGTTTTATTTGCATTTCTCCTAGGACTAGCTACTTTCAGCATTTTTTTTCATGTGTCTGTTGGCTATCTTTATGTCTTCTTTGGAGAAATGTCTGTCCATTCAGGTCTTCTGCCATTTTTCAATCAAATTGCGTGTTTTTTTTTTTTTAATGTTGAGTTGTATGAATGTTTTATATATGTTGAATATTAATTCCTTATTGGTCATATACTTTTGCAAATATTTTTCCAAGTCAGTGGATTGCCTTTTCTTTTTATCTCTTTTAACCTTCACAATTATTTCAGTTAGATAATGATGTTATTTCATTTTTGCAAAAGAAAAACCTAGCATGACCAGCCGTCTTTGTTTCTTTACGACTTTTCCAGTTTTGGCACTTAAAATACAGAATCCCTGGATACCTTTCAGTCATCCATAAATTGGAATGATTGGTCACCCTAGAACTGAAGTTTGGGGCACTTACATGATTCACTCAAAGTAGCCCAAAATGTACGTAATTGATGGAGTGGAGGTTTAAATCCAGTTCAGACTCCAAAGCCCATATTTAAACATTTGTATACATGCATATGATCAATGTGGTATTATAAACTGTTACAGAAAAACATGCTGGAACAACTAGCTGACCAGAGACAAAAAATTAGATCAATACTTAACCCTTTACACTAAAATAAATAATTGATGAATAAACAGTTTAAATGCAAGCAATGGATGAAAACATGAATGAATACATGTGCTATCTTGGAGTAAATATAGAAATCTAAACATTGCACAAAACCTAGAAACCAGAAATGAAAGAACAAATAAATATTATTTCACTATAACACTTATCAATAGGGGCTTCTCTGTTGGTCCAGTGGCTAAAGCTCGATGCTCTAATGCAGGGGACCTGGTTTTGATCACTGGTCAAGGAATTAGATCCCACCTACCATGATTAAGAGCTCACATGCTGCAACTAAAGATTCACACATTCCACAGAAAAGATCGAAGATCCTACATGCCACATCTAAGACCTGGCACAGCAAAATAAAAAAAAAGAAATAAATGAATAAGTACTTTAAAAACTTAAATAAAAAATATATCTATAACATAACATCACAACAACTTTTTAAAAGGATTAAATAGGGAAAATACTTGCAACATAGATGATAAATGATTAATGACTTAAAAATATAAAAACCCTCAAAAATTAGCAGGCAATATCTAAACTCCATAACAAAAGAGTGGACAAATGACATTAATAAGCACTTCAAAAAAGAAGTATGAATGACTAAAAACACATGAGTAAAATGTCATAATTTTAGTAGTGACAAAATTATATAAAAAATTACAAAATGCTGTTTTCCTAAAGCAGACTAACAAAGATGTAAAAGAATTAATAATACATAGTGCTGATGACTGTATGGGTAAAATGGGTCCAACACATACAAACGTGGTGGAAGTGTAAAAATAGTAAAACATGCAAATGCATTTTGATAATATAAATCAGAAGCCTTGAAATGCATTTTTTAATCCAAAAATATCCCCTTTCAAGATGCTATTTTAGGGAAATAATCTGACAAATTTACAAATATATATATATACATACACACACACAAAATGTTCATTCTTTCACTGTTTATAGTATCATATAACCTAAAACAGCTTAATATCTATCCATTGGGATTAGCTGCATAGATTATGGCACATTCTTGCAATGCTATTGCTGTTAAGTTCCTCAGTTGTGTCCAACTGTTTATGACCCCATAGACTGCAGCATGTCAGGCTTCCTTGCTCTTCACCATCTCCTAGAGCTTGTTCAAACTCATGCCGATTGAGTCGGTGATACCATCCAAACATCTCATCCTCTACCGTCCCCTTCTTATTCTGCCTTCAGTCTTTCTCAGCATCAGGGTTTTTCTAATGAGTTGGCTCTTCACATCAGGTGGCCAAAGTATTGGAGTTTCAGCTTCAGCATCAGTCCTTCCAATGAATATCCAGGATTGATTTCCTTTAGGATTGGCTGGTTTGAGTTGCAGTCCCAGGGACTCTAAAAGGTCTTCTCCAACTCCACAGTTCAAAAGCATCAATTCTTCTGTGCTCAGCCTTCTTTATGGCCCAACTCACATTCATACAGGACTACTGGAAAAACCATAGCTTTGACTAGACAGATCTTTGTTGGCAAAGTAATGTCTCTGCTTTTTAATATGCTGTCTAGGTTTGTCATAGTTTTTCTTTCAAGAAGTAAGTGTCTTTTAATTTCATGGCTGCAGTCATTTTCTGCAGTGATTTTGGAGCCCAATAAAATAAAGTCTGCCACAGTTTCCATTGTGTCCCTAACTATTTGCCATGAAGTGATGGGACTGGATGCCATAATCTTAGTTTTCTGAATGTTGAGTTTTAAGCCAACTTTTTTTACTCTCTTCTTTCACTTTCATCAAGAGGCTCTTTAGTTCCTCTTCACTTTCTGCCATAAGGGTTGTATCCTCTGCATATCTGAGGTTATTGATATTTCTCCCAGTAATCTTGATTTCAGTTTGTGCTTCATCCAGCCCAGCATTTTGCATGATGTACTCTGCATATAAGTTAAATAAGCAGGGTGACAATATACAGCCTTGACATATTCCTTTCCCAGTTTGGAACCAGTCCATTGTTCCTTGTTTGGTTCTAACTGTTGCTTCTTGACCTGCATACAGATTTCTCAGGAGGCAGGTAAGGTAGCCTGGTATTCCCATCTGTTTAAGAATTTCCCAGTTTGCTATGATCCACACAAGGCTTTTAGCATATTCAGTGAAGCAGAATTAGATTTTTTTAAAATTATCTTGCTTTTTCTATGATCCAACAAATGTTGGTAATTTGATCTCTGGTCCCTCTACCTTTTTTAAGTCCAGCTTGTACATCTGGATCTTCAGTTCACATACTATTGAAGCCTAACTTGAAGGATATAAGCGTTGCCTTGCTAGTATGTGAAATGAGTGCAATTGTGCAGTAGTTTGAACATTATTTGGCATTGCCCTTCTTTGGAATTTGAATGAACACTGACATTGATGGAAATAAGTAAGAGGCTGGAGAGGTTAGCAGAATGACTTAGATCCATATTTATTTATATGCAAAGCTTAACTTCCCCTGAGTAGACACATGTCAAGGATTCAACTACATGGAGTAATCAAATTTGTTTCAAGACATGCTTAATATGTGCTATAATAAATCAAACTCCTTATGATCTCAGAGTCTAGAGAGCAGAGCACATATAGCAGTTATAAAGTCTTTCCGAAAGGATGGTGAGTTCAGTCTGTATCCTATAATCAACAGAGATATCACCACTAAACTCTGCCTGAATAGTCAATCCATGTGAATTCTGCTCTAGTACAGCTTTTACTGGACTGTGACATTGATCACCTTCTCAGACTCTTCACCTTGTCTCTCCTTCTATATTGATCTCTGACTATTTGCAGGGCATCCCCTTCAAGTATATTGAAATATAAGAAATTGCCAATATTTATCTATTTTGTACCAACTGAAAAGACAATTCCACATGTTTAACTTCCTATTTGAAAGCAAAACAAAACAATTACTCAATGTAAAAATTCAAAAATACTTTTCTTTTTTTTTGTTTTGCACTCACTGAGGCAAATGTCTTGCTCCTCTGCTGCCTGCATTGCAGATACTACAAATAAGCCATAAGTTGCTGTTATTGGCAATGTGAATGAAGAAGGTATTCATCAAACTTATTGTACAAATTGTAATATTTATAGAGATTTCAGTAAAGCTAGTCACTATTGCTACAAATTTTGGCGTCTGACAAGTTCATATCCATGAACAAATTTTCGAGTTATTGTCCTCTCCTTAATGTAGGGATAAGAATGGGACCTACCTCATAAGATTATTATTGTTTAGCTGCTCAGTCATGTCTAACTTTTTGTGAAACCATGGACTATAGCCTGCCAGGCTCCTCTGTCTACGGGATTTCCCAGGCAAAAATATTGGCGTGGGTTGCCATTTCGTTCTACAGGGGATCTTCCTGAAATAGGAATAAAGCAAGCCTGCATCTCCTGCGTTGCAGGCTGATTCTTTACTGCTGAGCCACCAGAGAAGTCTAGGATATTTACATGAGATAATACATGTAAAATATATTTAATACAAGTGGACACATAAGAAATGCTTAGCTAAGAGCTTTCTAGCCTCTTAAAAAACATTTTTTTTTTGCAGTTTTTTTTTTAATCATTTATTTTTATTAGTTGGAGGCTAATTACTTTACAATATTGTAGTGGTTTTTGTTATACATTGACATGAATCAGCCATGGATTTACATGTATTCCCCATCCCAATCCCCGCTCCCACCTCCCTCTCCATCCCGTCCCTCTGGGGCTTCCCAGTGCACCAGGCCCGAGCACTCGTCTCATGCATCCAACCTGGGCTGGTGATCTGTTTCACCCTAGATAATACACATATTTTGATGCTGTTCTCTCGAAACATCCCACACTCACCTTCTCCCACAGAGTTCAAAAGTCTGTTCTGTACATCTCTGTTTCTTTTTCTGTTTTGCATATAGGGTTATCATTACCATCTTTCTAAATTCCATATATGCTGTGGTACATATACACCATGGAATATTACTCAGCCATTAAAAAGAATTCATTTGAATCAGTTCTAATGAGATGGATGAAACTGGAGCCCATTATACAGAGTGAAGTGAGCCAGAAAGATAAAGACCAATACAGTATACTAACACATATATATGGAATTTAGAAAAAAAAATTTTTATTCTTTAGCATAATCTCTAATCATGAGATAGAATCTAGACACCAGAATTGCAAAATAAGCAGCCCTTTGCAATTTGCAGTGGGAAAAAAAGCAGAGGAAATGCTTTGCTCCATGAAGGGACCTACCCTTCTACTTGCTTTTCAATCCCAGTGAAAGTGAATTACACAGTCAACTGAAGTAGAGACCGAATGACAGGGCAAAAGAGAGTTCTTCTTTCCCCAATTACATCTAGGAAATATTATTTTGTCTGTGCAAAGAAGAAACATTATTCTTAGAGAATTATTTATTACAGTTTATAAACTGACCTTGTAAGATTTTTAAAAATGTAATCCTCAATTAGGCCTTGAAAATATAGAGTGGATATAGCTACAATTGAAGCCACTTCACTTGGGTTTACCACAGCTCAAGTAACTTTTTCTGGCCAGCAGCTAAAACAGCTGCTGAATGTCAGTGGCCAGAGATTCAGGCTTGGGGCATCCTCAGCTAAGGTGAAGCAGATGCCTGGCAGCTTTCTAAAACAGCTCATCAGCCAAATGAGGGTAAACCAGCATAGCAAATAAAGGACAAAACTTGAAGTTTTCTATGTAAGATTCCAAGATGTCAGTCTCTAAGTCAGGTCAGGAAACTTTCTGAAGTCTAGAAATTTTTTTTCTTTGAAATGATTCTCAAGTATTTGTTCCAGAGTTTAAAGGGTAAGCATAGCCAGTGGTACCTGCAATTGACATGAACGCAAGGTATGCCAAAGGCCTATTCTGACTACTTTAGGCACCAGAATGTTAACTGCAATCATCACTTAAAAAAACCCTTTCTTAATACTGGATTGAATTCTTCATAAAAACAAAGAAAAAATATATAATTGTCAAAGTTTAGATCCTGTCAAATTTCTACTATTCTTTTATCAACTAATTCTGAAATTATTCTTCCAGGCCGACAGCAAGTCAATAAGGTCCAGTAGAGATGATCCTATGCTGCAGAGACCAAATCTCAATTCAACATTTATAAGGCATAAGACATTGAGCAAGTTACCTTGGTTTAAAAATCTGTAAAAAGTAAAAAAAAAAAAAAAAAAGAGAATCTGTAAAAAATATTAAAAACATACCTACTTCATAGGATTATTGTGATAATTAATATGCAACTTGACAAAGTGCTTGGCCTATAAACTCTGCTCAATAAATATTGATTCTTTTATTATTTTTAATTTATGTTTTACTTGCTTTTAACCAGATCGCCTCTTCTATTAACCAGCTCCACATCATTCCTTCTTTTTTGGCTGAATCCTGCTATAATCTGTATTGGTTACAATTAGCAGAGACCTCTATCTTTATGCACTATTGCTCAAAGGATGGGGTGTTCATTAACTCTTTCTACCACTCTGGCCATTTATGTCTTCATTACCTAGTGCACAAATTAGTATATAGCTGGAACTTAAGGCTCCCTTCCAATTAGCACTCTGCAAAAAAAAAAAAAAAAAAAAAAAGCCTACTGCTGTCCGGAAAAATCCTTTTTTCTCTCTCATCTCCAGGCTAAATGGAAAGAGGAGTTTTATAGTTTGCCCTGTCTTTGGCTGCACACCACCCAAAAGCATTCAGCTATTACTAAATTAAAAGTGACTTTGTGGTGTTTACTTCAGCAGCATATGCACTATAATTGGAATGATTCAGAGAAGATCAACATGGCCTCTGAACAAGAATGACATACCAATTCATGAAGCATCTCCTAATTTTAAAACAGGCACTTTCATATATTGTGCTGAAAATGAAAATGATTAACATGAATCCAACAATATCTTCCCAAATTGCAAATGTATTTACCTCTTGATCCAGCAATCCTAAGTCTAGAAATCTATCCTTTACATATCCTTTCACACATATGAAATGATGTATTTAAAATGCAGACAGAAAAAAGAAGGGTGTTCTCTATATATTGATACAAAAAATATATAATAAAATGCTGTTTCAAGATATGAACAGTAGTATGTCTTAGATTAACTTAATATAAGAAAGGGGCATGAGAATATATATTCACATTTACTTGCATTTTCATCAAAAAGAATAAACTAATAAAAATGATTGCCTATAGCAAAGATAGAAAATTATAGCCAGCAGACCTGGTGCCTATTTTTCTAAATAAAATTTTGTTGGAACACAGCCATGCCATTTATTCTATATTGTCTATGGCTTTTGCACTGCAAGGGCAGAATTGAATAATTGCAACAATGTCCACAAGACTTGCAAGCCTAAAATATTTATTACTTGGGCCTTTACAGAAAATTTTCCAACTACTGACAATACAGTAGGGGGAATAGATAGGAACAGAGATGGAAGAAAGGCTTTTCAATGCACACACTCGTTTATATGGCTTTAGTTTTTGAACTTTTGAGGGAACGTATTGTCTTTTTGTAATGAAATTTTCTTTGAATCTTCTAAATAGGAGAGAGAAGGCAATAAACCAGAAGCAGAGGTTTGTGTTTGGGGCCTAAGTAGCCCAGATAAATTTCTCAACAAATATTTGTAAATTAAAAAGTAGTCAACTTAGAAAATGTTCATTTAAAATGAAAAGGAATCACATTATGGTCACTCTCTGTGTTGCACTCTCAAAAATCACACACATATGGTAGTCTGAAGTGTTCCTCTTTGACTATGTCATACACATAAACGAAGCATACTAAGACCCAGGCACTGTGCTAGACAGGTAATGATAATTATATTTGTTGGTATTATGATTAGACACTTTTAATATAGTATATAAAACTAGTTCCTATTATGTGTTACATGCTACTTTCAGTGCTGTATATACACTGCCTCATTTAATCCTCACAAAATCCCAAATTTATAACTTCAACTCAGTCTTCTTTCCTGAAGTCCAGACTCATATAGTCACCTGGATACTCAACTTCTCCACTTAAATATCTAAAAGACATCTCAGACTCAATTCTCCCAAAAGTGAACTGTTGATGTTTCTTCCTGCACATCCACAGGAAGAAACCTGCTCCATCCACAGCTTTCTTTATCTTGTTACACAGCAATTCTATCCTTCTAGTTGCTCAAGATGAAACACTAAGAGCCTTTCTTTAACCTGTCTCTTCCTCTCACATGATATGTCTCATCATTTATAAAATTATATAGAATCTGACAATATCTCATTGTATCCACTACTACCACACTGTTCTGACGTTCTGGGCCATCATCATCTCACACCTAGACTTGTCACTGATTTCTCTGTTTCTCTTCTTGCACCTTTACATTCTATCTCCTACACAGCAGCCAGACTTAACACTTTAAATGAAATGTTGATCATATCACTTCTCTTCTCAGTACCCAACAGTATCTTCCTTTTTCAATCCAAGCAGAGGTCATTATCCAAACTTTTATTCATCTGAGGCATAACCTGACCATACTGCTTAAAAAAATTCTGTCCTCTCAACTTCTACCCCAGCATTACTCATCCCTTTTCCCTGTTCTATAATTTACTTTTACATATAATTGTCATCTTTTAACCCTGTATCATTCCCTTATGTATGCCTTTTTTTTTTTTTTTGGTCTGTGTGATAAAAAGTAGACTTTGAAATATTTGTTGAATTAACAAACAGTTTCTTGTGATGTGCAGATTATTTCTTCCTCCATTGTACAGAAGAGTAAAAAAAGGGTTCAGACAGGTTAATTCATTTGCTCAGAAAATTAATCAGGGACAGGGCAAGAAATTAAGCTCAGGTACTTCAGACCCTAAAGTTCATAGTCTTAACCGCTCAGCAACTTCCTACAGTTTAGCAGGCCCTACCCACCTGTGTGTATATTGCTCAGGCACAAGGGTAGTTGTCATGGAACTTGAATATAGCTCTCGAGAGAATAAAGCAAGCAAGTGGGAAAAACACATGGGTGATAAAATGGTGCCATTCACGCTGACAGTTTCTCATATAGCCTTACCTGGATAATGGGGGAAAGGCATACCTGAAGGGTTTTACCATCAACCTACATTTTCTTCTTCACTTACTCTGCACAGTCGTGTTAATGATACTTAGGCCAAGTCAAATAAAACATTTACAACTGCCTGAGTTAGAGAGTCATTTCGTGAATAAATATCCATTCAAGTTTCGTGTCACGGCATGGTAGGAGTGTTTAGACAGAGTCCTTTTCATAAAAGAGCCCCAGGAAGTAGAAACCTTTGTTAAAATGTGAATTGAGACCAAGTCTTCGGTATCTCCACTTCAGGTGGATTCCAACTTGTAACGCAGCCTAACGGGCAGAGAGGGTACTGAAATAGTAAAAAGTTTCCACAGAGTTACTGTGACCTAGTAATGTTGCTCTCCTACAAATGTCTACTAAAAGGTTTATTTTGCTTAGTGAAAGCATTTAGAGGATCGTGGCATGCAGAATATGCTTATAGTGCAGCTCCTCCTTGGATAGAGGGCTGGTGGGCTCTGGGGAGAATTTGCCCTTCCCAGTTACATGTAATTTGCCAGTGTCTGCTCAATGCCCAGTGAGAGTAAACCAGGCCAGAGCCTTTTAAACTGGGTCCTGGGGCTCTAAGGGGCTTACTAAATTTTGCATAATACTTTACAGGTGAACTTCACAGATCCTTATGTAAAAGTGTTGAATTTTTAAAATAACTTTTTGTGATTGCTGATTCTGTTTCCAGTAGTTCCCTCATCGCAAAATTACAGTTTTTTTTCTTTTCTCTGTAGTGTAAGCAAAAGAATCCTGTGACTTAGACAACTGATTCTAGAGCCAGAATGTCAAGATTCAAATGCTGACTCAGTCATTCACTGAGTTCTTGGGGTTTTTAGGTAACCTCATCAATCTGTTCACTCATTGGTAAAATGGGGTATTTTGAGAAATCAGTGGGATCAAATTCCCATCTAATGTTGTAATGTATGCAAATACTTAATATAGTACTATATATAATCCTGATATATAATACTCTTATTCTTATATACTCCCAAGTATGAGACTCTATAATGGACTTGGAATCGACAAGCCCGGTTCTGGAATCTCCGCTTTGCCATGGACCACTGTGCAACTTTAAGTTAAGCAACTTTATTTCCTCCCACCAAATTTTTTCATTATAAAATGAAAGGATCAAATTAACTATCCTTAAATTTCTTCCAGTTCTAACATGGAATAATAGTCCCTAAAATTCTATTATAAAGATCAATCTAGAAAAATTTATAATGTAGCTTTCAATTCTAGGTCTAAAATATTTTGCTTCATAAGTAATACTGTGAAAAAAAATTTCATCGTAAAACACATAAGGTCTATTCCTAATTTTACTCCCTTGATTTTTGCCTTCTTATTGCAGATTACACCCCCCCACCTTGAAATGTCTCATTTTTTTGCAAACCAGCATGTATTTCATTTCACAGTAATTTGCTTGTATAAAGACAAAGCAAAGACGTTGTGTTATCAAACTACCACTCATGGTTCAACACATTTTCTTCTTCAATATAAAGATTATTTCACTTCAGGAAAGTACAAATCTTTGTATTAGAATGAAAATGAATGATGTCTTCTATTGTCTCACGGGAATAAAGACTTTCCCATATTTTGAGTTCTTGGGAAGAAACCAAAGGTGGGTTGAGGCAGTGTTCATTTCACTAAGTGAAAGTAATCTGATCTCTGATCCAACTAGAGATAGAAATAAAGAGAAGACTGTCCTCCTATGTATATCTAAATACCCAAACAATTCAGAAATGGTCAACTTTAAGAAAGAAAGCTCTATATTATTTAGCTTGGCTGTGATAAAAATGATCCAACATTGTAAAGCAATTTTTCTTCAATTAAAATATAAATTAAAAAATATGACCCAAGAATCTCAGTGGTTTATAAAGACAAAAGTTTATTTCTCATTTGTGTTATATGTTAGTTGCAGGTTGGCAGTCACAGCTTCCAGAATACAGACTGAAGAGCAGCTCCTGAGCTGGACCTACTACTCTCATGGTAGGGTGAAGGCAAGAAAGCTTATAAAACCACCTGATGGCTCTTGGAACTTTTCCTTAGGACTGGCATACTGTCTGCTGTGATCATATGTGTTTAGTCAAAACAAATCATAGGGCCAAACTTGATGTCAACAGGGCAAGGAAGTATACTTCCTCCACAGAAAGGTATTGCAAATCACACGGAAGGGAGCAAGGATACACACTCTTCTTATAAGGAAAGAGCCAGCGAGAAATTAGAAATAATGATACTATCACCATCTGCTTTCTGATTCAGAAATATTTCTTTCTTCCACATGCAAAATGGACTCATAAATCATGTTCATAGCTTCCCTGTTCACTTGGTAAACTCTGAGGAGAAGGCCATGTCTGTCTTACAAATGTATCCTCAGCCTTGTGTTTGAAACTATAGTAGCTGTTCAAAAATCTTATCCAGTTAATAAGTGAAGGAATAAACTAAAATAGCCTGAATGAATAGCATATGTCCTTTTTGTTCAGAAAGGAACAGAGAAAGTGCACGTGAATTGGTGACATACTCCATAAAGCTGAAGCAGGACTCAGAAGTGAATGTACTGATCTGGACCTATGAAAGGTACTAGGTTTCCTTTGAGCTGACAAGGGCTATGTTCTGCAAAACTGAGGAGAAATCAATTTGATTAAAATGAAACTTGTGGTTTGTAGTGCTATTTGGAGCTGATTAATGATGAACTCTCCTCATTAGAAATGTGATACCCCAAAGTTCTTTCCTATATTTCAAATAAGTTTCCAAGTAACTGACTGACATGTCTTTAACAAACCCAGAAGGTGGAAAGCTTTCTCAACCAATATCCCCCTCATTAAACTTCAGTACCCACCCACTCACAAAGAAATTTTTGAAATTAGTACATGAAAGTTTTATATTTTGATGGCTTAATGCTATTTGGGAGAAAAATAGGATTTTATCCACAAGATGAAAACAACCTGCCATTATTTCAAGAGCAAAGCTGTGTTTGTGATACTTTGAATATTAAGGTATTTCCCTCCCACTTTTTTTCAAGCTTTTGAATATGCATAAATCATCAGTATATCCAGGGAGGTAGGAATCACTATTTCCTTTGTAACAATGATAACACCAAGGGAGACAAAATGACTTGCTGACAGCAGAGTGAGTCAGCAAGTCCACAGATGAATCAGAAGCAAATCCCTGGTTTCCTAATTAACACACTGGCAGTCTTTCTGCCCAGGCTTCTGGCTTCATCTCATGTCCCCTGGCACTGTTAGGGCAGCTTAGTTAGGTGATATTATTATTTGGTATTGTTGCAGCTCCAGAGTGTCCCTTCTGCCTCAATGTATTTGCTGATGATAATTACACATTAGCAATCCTGAAAAGTAGCAAAAGAGAGGGTGGGAATGAAGTCATGCAGATGCATATTCATATAATCATTTGCCATGTCATTATAGCCCCTTTGAGTACACAAGTTCTTATGGCAGCACATAGCCAGAGCACATACCCTGCAAATACCACGTAGCTTGAAAAGCCAGTGTGTGAGGGCAAGAGAAACAGAGGGCCCCAAAATGTTAGTTTATTTCCCAGTGTTTTTTTAACTTTTTTTTTTTTTTTCCTCTTTATACATGAGGACAGTTGAAGCAGAAAGTTTACTGCTGGCCATTTTGACCAAGCCAGAAATGCACTTCTCCTATTAGGATATTACAATAATCAGTTCATTCCAATTACACTCCTTGGCTCTTCAATCCTAAATGAAGGAAGAGAAATTTGTAGCGGAAAATAGGAGGTTTTTTTCTGCATTCTTACTGAAAGGTTGTTGTTGACATACAAAAAGACACCGGGATTCTTGGCTTCTGGAGGAGAAGAATTCAATCCGGGGCCAGAGAAGAGGCTTGATCGCTCAGAGCTTTTGTGTAATAAAGTTTTATTGATGTATAAAGGAGATAGAGAAAGCTTCTGACATACACATCAGAAAAGGGTAGAAAGAGTACCCCCTTGCTAGTGTTAGCAATGGAGTTATATACTCTCTAATTCGTTATTACAGTGAATCAAAAGGATGTCTGGAGGTTGTAAAGACCTCACTAGACCTACTACCATAATTTACACCTTAAGATAACAGGATTAGCCAGAAGGCTTTTTCCAGAGACTGTCCTCAAGCAGGATATATTATTGTTATATGATCCTAAGGAATGTAGAGGGACAAAAAAGTTTGTCCTTTCTTCCTCCTTGAGAATTCCAGATCCCTCTCTCCTTGGGGACCCCTAGACTTCTTATTAACCTGCCTAGGAATTGACTCTCTCATCACTACAGTGCAAAAAATATAAGTTATGTTTCTTCCATCATCAATTTATTTCTCTCTACTGAATCTTTCCTGCCATTAATTAAACATGAGTTGTTTCAAGGGAAGAAAGGAAGGGAGAAGAGAGGAAGAGAAGGAAAGAAGAAATGACAAATATTTCATTTGACACCAGGGTAAGCTAGTAATCCTAAATTTCATAATTGATTTTTTGAAATTTCAGCAATAAAATCCTTCTTTTAATGGAAGGAATGAAAAAATGGATATATGTAAGGAGGGGAGTGATTTCAGCCATTTTTGCAAATAATTTAAAACTGTAGTCTACCTACGGAAGAACAGAAATTCTGTCCAGAGAATTTTCTGAAATAGAAACAGATGACCAACTCAATTTCAACCCAAAACAAGAATCAATCTCTTAGTATTCATGAGTCTTTCAACAAGATCAATCTTTCGTTAGACAATCTATCTTTCACTTTTTATGTCATTTACAACTCAAGATCAATATTGTGAAACAACATAATGGAATAGAATCAGAATAGTGATTTTTAACACTGAATATTCCACTTTTAGATTCATCTGTTTCTGTACACATTTATGTGGGAGACAATTCTCCATAGGTCTCTCATGATTCTACAAGTCTTCTGAGCACTATCAGTTTTTGTTCTGGACCATCTTTTCAAATACATTTATATAGTAAATGGCTTGGAAGATAGAGATACCGACTCCTCCCAGAGCAAAGAGTAGGTTTGTTTACTCTCCTGTGTAATAAAGACATTATCTCCTTCTAGGGCAAAGTTCAGTCAGGTTTGTTTACAACCTACTGTAAAAGATTCTGGTTCCCTGAACTCAATGTTCTTTAGCTGTGACATAAACCCACTACATGTGAAGAATTCACCTAAGACCACTCCATATTGCTCCCATGGAACATGAGAGCAAGAGGAACTGATGTGAGCATCAAGATCATACTGGCTACTGTGTGCTGTTAAAAATGAAGTCCTTTAATTCTGATCCAGTAGTCTTTTTGTTTTCTGCCAGTATCCATGAAATGCAGCAAGCTAACTGGTTAACTAGCAAATATGATTTTAAAAAAATCCCAGAACTTTCATAGTTCTTAATTAAAATATAGTGAACATAAAACATCATTTTTCTTTGAATCTCTATAGTATAATATATTATGATTTAGCTACTTATGGAAACAAATATTGTACATGAAAGTGAATTGTTTTAGATTTTTCTGCAGGTAATGTACTCTTCAAAATAATGTGCACTTTTTAAAATCACAAAGTTGCACAAAAATGAAACTTCATGTTTAAGAAAATGCTATTTTCAGTATTTCCAGCAGTACGCATACTAAAGTTAAAAAGATTAGCAAGGTCTGAACTCAAGGATAATGCGAAAATTTACGAAATGTTTCATATTTGAACAAAGTAAAGGAATAAAAGAATGCCTTGAAAATATAAATAATATAAAATAACAAATACATAATATAAAAGAAAGAATAAAAAGAAAAAGGAAGATTAAACAGTTGGGTTAAATATAAAAATAATAATAAGATAGTTGATAAAAGCTAAATATATCAATAAACATTTTAAACGCAACTGATGTCTTAATTAAAAGACTGAAATTGTCAAAGTGGATTAAAATTTTAAGTTCTTTAATTGGAAATCAAGGTGCACTTATGCTAAATAAAAGGACACAGATGCTTACAGTTAAAAAAAAAAAACGGTGAAAATCATCACCAATCTAATCTATTAGAATCCAGTAAGGTTAGAATTTGCAGATAAAATACAGGATGTTGAGTTGCATTTAAATTTCATATCAATAACAAATACTTTTTAGTATCTGTCTCATGCAACATTTGATTTTTCTATTAATGTACCTAATTCAATATTTCAAAAAGCATATTTTAAGATATGTGTTACTCATGAAACATTTTATAAATTGAAAATAATTAAATATAAAGATATGCATATTCTTATATATGAGAATGAACTCCCATGCATAAACTTGGGGGAAAAAAAGATGGTGGAAGATGTACTATGCAAGTAGATTTCAAAAGAAAATTGGTATAGCTATAATAATATCATGAATATGCTATTATATGGCATATTAATATAATATCACAAAGATGCTATGGCAAGAAATATTAATGGAGAAATATATGGGCATCATATATTTAAAAATAAAAAGCCAGTCAAAAATCTCACTTGAGGAATATTCTGCAAATATCTGATCAGTACTCTTCAGAACTGTCAAGTTTATCAAAAACAAGAAAAGTCTGAATAACTGTGATAGCCAAAAGGAGTCTAAGGAGATGTGATAAGCAAATGCAATGTGATATTCTGGATGGGATACTGGAATATAAACAGTACCTCCAGAGGAAAAGCAATGAAATATGAATAAAGCACAGAGTCTAGTCAATAATAATGAATCAGTATATGTTCACAAGTGTACCATTCTAAGACTTTAATAAGAGGATATCGTGGATGGGGTCAATTCTGTGTATTATTCTCCCAATTTTTCTATTAATTTAAAATTATTCTAGAATGAAAATTTCATTGAAAAGTAGATAACATAAATAACTCATATCTAGTATTTTTAAAACTCCTAAAAATACATAGAAAAACAGATAGTCCAAAAGAAAAATGAGCAAAATATTTGAATATATACTCACAAACAAAACATCCAAGGGGGGAAAAAGTCTGAACTATATTCTCTAAAAGTCTAACTATATTCTCCCTATATAATTAGCCCTTCTGGTTATGTAAATAAAAATCACAATATAATACCACTGTCAACCCATGAGAATGATTAAAATGAAAAGACAACACACATACCACAATGTTCACTGTAGCGCTGTTTACAATAGGTAGGATGTGGAAGCAACCTTGATGTCCATCAACAGATGAATGGATAAAGAAGTCATGATACATACATATATACAATGGGATATTATTCAGCCATAAAAAGGAATGAATTTGAATCAGTTCTAATGTGGTGAATGAACCTAGAGTCTGTTATACAGAGTGAAATAAGTCTATATAACAGAAAGATAAAAACAAATATTGTATATTAATACATATATACGATATCTAGAAAAATGGTATTGATGAACATATTGAAGGGAAGGAATGGAGATGCAGATATAGAGAACGGACTTGTGGACACATTATGGGAAGGAGAAGGTGGGACAAATTGAGACAGTAGCATTGATATATACACTATCATGTATAAAAAGCATAGCTGGTAGGATGTTAATATATAAGTCAGGGATCTCAGCCTGGCCCTCTGTGACTACCTAGAAGGTGGGCTGGGGAGGATATGGGAGGAAGTTCAAGAGGGAGGGGATATAGGCATACTTATGGCTGATTCTGGTAGTTGTACTGCAGAAACCAGCACAACTTTCTAAGGCAATTATACTCCAATCAAGAAAAAAATGTAAAGACAAAAGCAACTAGTTGTTCCCAAGGGTTAGAACAACTGGCACTTTCATACCTCTCTGCAGGCAGGAATGTACATTGGCACAACATTTGTAAAAGTGTTTACTAAAACTGAATGTACACATACTGTATGATGTAGTAATTTCACTCTTCCAGTATATGCCATCAAAAATACTTGTACATGGGAATGTTCATATCAATACTAAATCACTTTGGTAGTGTCTGACTGTTTTGGCCCTATGGACCATAGCCCACCAGGCTCTTCTATCCATGGGATTCTTCAGGTAAGAATACTGGATTGGGTTGTCATGCCCTACTCCAGGGGATCTTCCCAACATAAGGACTGAACTCCTGTCTCTTACATCTCCTGCATTGGCAGGCAGGTTCTTTACCACTAGCACCACCTAGGAAGCCCTTTCATATCAGTACTACTTGTAATAACCTCAAGTGGAAGCAACCTTTTGATTCTGATCTTCAGAGCACCCAACATTGATTAGAGAATTACTTTGGTCTGACTTTTTTCGGTCCTGATATTACTTTCTGTTTTCAATCTCTGTTTGATCTTGGATTTTCATTAAAATGTCTCTGAATCCAGTCTAAGAACTTGCCCTTAGCTCAAATGAATAGTTCTTCAAAGGATAGTCAGAGGATTCCTTTGAGTTAAATCAGAGAAATTAGAGGAGTTAGCTTGAGGTACTGATATAAGAAATACATTCATGAGAGTTCTTCAGATAAGTAAAAAACAAGCACCATGAATGACATCAGAAGTAAAGACAAAACAAATACAAATCTTGTTTGCTTTAGAGAACCTTTGTGCAAGACTAGGAACATAAGCTGATCATTTGCTTTCACACTTTAGGCACTGTTTCAAAAAGAGCAACAATTAAAAAATTAATACCACATAATGAAATAATATAATGTTATGTGTTCATTTCATATACACTTGATTATAATTCCCTTGAGTAACATTTAAATGCTAATAAATCATTTAAATTTATAATGAAGTGGCAAACAGTAAAGAGCACATTTATGCTCATGGTCTGTGGGACTTAACATTAAAATATTCAATATTATATATATATTTAAGAATACATATTTATTAAATGATAAATGAATATTTAATAAATAAATATAAAACATTAAAGAATGGATAAAGGAAAAAGTTTTCCAGTGCATGCTATAGTATCTGGCATAGAGTAGAAAAACATACTGCTCACAGTAACTGATGGTTAGTCTCTGCAAAGTGCATTCTTTTGGATAGATAGATATAAATCAAATATTTATAAAATGACATCCTGCTTATTCTCTCTAAAGGATGATTGAAAACTAACTCTTTTTAAGGTGTAATTATGTATAATTGGCAAAAACTTTTGCAATATCTATAATTCATGATTCATAATTAAATTTTAATGTTAAGTGAGTGAGAGATTCTACTTAAAATAATAGCAAAAAGTTTATTAGGGCTTTAAATGAATTTCTCCCTCCCTAGAAAATATGTCATTGGTAAAAGGTCAAATTTAATATTGATCAGTAAATTGGCTTCTTTTGCTTTTAAAGACTATAACAATGAATTTAACTGAAAATATTGATTGAAGATATGTTAATTACACCTTTTTGAGATCCATAGAATAACTTGAAAGTGAAAGTGAAAGTTGCTCAGTTGTGTCCAACTCTTTGTAACTCCATGAACTATACAGTCCATGAAATTCTCCAGGCCAGAATACCTGGAGTAGGTAGCAGTTCCCTTCTCCAGGGGAATGTCCCAACTCAGGGATTGAACCCAGGTCTCTTGCATTGCAGGCGGATTCTTTACCAGCTGAGGAACCAGGGAAGCCCAAGAACAATTTGCGGGGGAGATTTATTCATTTTCTTCTTACTAGTATTACCAGATTAATTAATCATCTGAAAAATCAGTATGTTTTTTGTTGCTGTGGTTGACCATATTCACTAGAAATATCCATGCCAAAAAGAATTTTCTCTGAAAGCATATTTATATCGGACTCAGTGATACAATGTTTAGCTGGTGGTTTTATTTTATGTATGTATATTCTTTAACTGCAGCTCAAATGTGCATTGTGCCCATTGTCAATAGGCAGCAATTACTTGTCTGACAAGTTTATTGTAGAAACATCTAAAATGCAAAAGAGATTAAATCATAAATGTATGTGCTTCCCTAGAACCAAGTGAACCATAAAAATATTGCTAAGGTTACTAAAAGCCTGCCAGACATCAACATTTAGAATTAAGCTTGACATTTCTGTCCTTTACTCATTAAATTTCTGGCCATGCATTTTATATTGTATATACAGTGAGCCATTGGGAAGTATGAAGCCAAATATAAAATGTGTAATAGTCTTCTGAAGTGAAGAAAATTTAGTGTCCCATGGAAAAGAATAAAATAGGGTGCCCCAAAAACAGATAAAGAGCCCACAATACATATTATAAATAATTTGGAGCTCTGCCAAGTTCAGTGAAGGAATTCATAGAAAAATATCAAAAATCTTGTAGTAAAAATAACTGTATAATTGAGTTTATTCTAAAAAATATGTCAAATAATTTAACTTCAAAAGAAATAAAAGGTATGGATTAGGGTTTCAAAGTGTGATTTTATCTTCTATCATTAACTCTTTTTTGTAGAATAAATAAGAATTTAGAATGAAAGGTATACTATTGGAATTTAATATTCACATTAAGAAAGTTTTTTATATAAAACTATATTATTTATTAATTTTTCTATATTAATATAAGATTTCCCCCCCTCAAAATCCAGGTTTACTTGGTTGTGGTAGGGTCATTAATGATCAAAACAGTAAGTGTGCTGGAAACACTGCTATAGGAACGATCTCCGACGTTCTCCATACTTGCTACTAGTAATAAATACTTCTTTCTTTTGCTCAAAAAAAAAAAAAAAGAAGTAAATATCCTTAATCATGAATATGTTGGAAAGCACTTTTTTTTTTTCTAGATTGGAATCTATTGCTGATGTAATTCAATGTCATAGATCAAACTAATATCAAGACAATTGACAATCCTGTGAGGAAAATAAGCTTAATTATGAATCAAACTTTCCTCTGGCAAAGTGAATGTTCTTTCATATGAGGCAAGAGTTAAAAAAATAAATGTGTTTATTTCCATTCCCTTTGCCTAAAATAGTATCAACTACCATAACCATCATTGTTACAGAAATAAGAAAGGTAAGCAGAGATTAATCCTTCTATTGTGGCTAAGGTTGGTGTTATGTACTTATTTATACATTTCCTAGATTTGGAAGGTTGTCTCACTATAGATACACACAAAAAGGGTTTGGGAAGTCCCTCCAGCAAGTCACTATGAAAGTGCAGCTCTTATGGGGAGCCATATGTAATTTTCATTTCCCTAGCTTAAGTATAAGCTTTAGTGAAGATGTGCAAAATGAAAATGTCTAGTGAGGGAAGTTTCTGCTTTGGCAAATTATGTCACCCAGTGACAAGGAGCAAGGTGAATTTGCTACACAAAAATAGAAGAAGAAAGTAGTATAATGTCAGATTTGCAGCAACTTTTAGACTTCTATTGTTAAATTAATGCAGTCTATCATATATTTTTAAGTCCCATCTGTGGCAAATAATGAAAGATACAGAATGAAGGAGAGCAGTGATATTGACCTGTAGAATCAAAACATGACTAATAAATCAATGCAGTCATTTTTTTCCTCGTGTATCATCTTAAATTGCACACTGAGTCATAGCAGCTGGGCTATGATCCAACTCAGATGGTCAGACAATGCAAAACACCAGATCAGCAGATTCCTGAACCAGTATTATTCATCATATAGACATAGTCATTAGACCAATGAGACATGAAGCTTGTATTTACAGAATGAAAAAAGTTCCAAATGAAAGCTGTAAGAATTTGACCTGATTCACAGATGCTCTGCTTATTTGACACACATCTGGATATTTGGAAACATCCAAATGATTAACTATAGTCTTTAGTTTATTTGCTACTCATCTGTGTCATATAAACAGTCTTCGGGCCTTCCTTAAGTTCAGACATTCCCATAATTCACGAATATGCATACATATAATACAGTAAAACAAGGAGCAGTATCTTCCAAGAAGAAATTTGGCAATGTCTGAAGATATTTTAGTTGTCATACTTGGAGGATGTTATTGGCTTCGAGTGTTGGAGGCAAGGGATGCTGCTAAATATCCTACAATGTACAGGACAGCCCCCCACAGCAAAGAATATTAGTTGAGAAGCTAGTTATTTTAAATTAATTGGTCATTATATATACAGAAGTTTTCAGATTATAAATCAAAGTGCAAACAATAGAGAGCAAACTGTATTGTAGATTGCTGTTTGATAGTCATAGTATTAAACTAAACAGTTAAAAAAAAAAAGCTGAATCAAAGGTCAAGTTGTACCTGGGCTAGAATGAGTGATGAGCTGGAGTCAACTGGTATTGGCTTGTTCTGTTCAATTTTCTTGAATTTTGCAAGCCAACTGATATCACATTGATATCTTGAAATTGTCTCTCCATGTTGAGAGTATTTACATGGGGGAAATCAGCAAACACTACAACCAGGATTTTGTTCACACCCCCCAGGGAGGCAGTTGTCAATCATTTGCCAGCACACCAACAGTTTTGGATACAGAGCATGATTGATACCGTAATATTATCCACCGTCTACTTAACTGTATGAAAAATCACTTTTTACAAGGCCAATTTAAATACTATTTATCAGTATTTTAAGAATAATCTCTTCTACTCATGCTTTATATTTACATATAAAATATCAGTGTATTCCATTTGGCAATGCCAACCTCCCATTATATCATAAATCTTAACAGAAGCTTTAATTGATCACTTTTTGCAAAATAAGGCTAATGAAAGTATTCTGTTTATTTGTCAAAGACTAATTGTATAAATGCATACCATTAACTGACATGATCAGAGTCTTGGAAAAGTGAGGATACATTTTAGTTAAGAAAAATGATTGCTATTAAAAAGCTCAAAGTTGACATATTCAAGAGATAAATGAGGCTTTGATGTAGCTAAACTAATTTTCTCCCTAAAGGAAAGGTCAGAAGCGTTAGAATGACAAATTTACTCAAGAAATTAAAGCTCTAGTTATCTGGTTGGGGGATGAATAGGGTAAAATTATAACTTTCTCTACTAATTTGTCTAATTAACTTCTTTTGTTTCAGGCAGATATTAATTTCCAAATTTCATAACACATCTGGGAAATAACAAGGTATCATTATTTAAAGATATTTTATTAGTTTTGGATAACTTTTTGAGAACTTGCTGCAGAGTAGTCACTTGATCATATAGCACATTTTAAAGAATCAGACACGACTGAGTGACTGAACTGAACTGAGTCTAAAATATTTTGTGTTTTATGATTAACTTGGCACTTTGAGATGGAAAGAGCAATTGTGTAGTCATCTTCATTATTCTAATAGAATGTGAAATAAAAAAGATTACCCTCATCAGCCTAAATTTTCACTCCTAGTGATTAAAAGTGAATCAAAAAAATCTTATTTTAAAATAAATTTCAAAATGTTATTTGAAAGAACTAAGGTGCTACATAACTTATAAACTGTACAATTTTAACCCTCACCACTGTCCACAAAACATAGAACAACTCACTGACCCACTTGTGTATATCAGTCCTTGAAACAATAAACCACTACATAAATCAACAACTTCTGACAATCTTAGTGACAACATAGCAAATCATTTATTCTGTAGATTTCCTTTTGTTAACTCTAACAATCAATCTCAATGTAGCTAAGAGATGTCTTGGTTCTTATATTGAATGCCATGTACAAAAGGTCAAAAATTGACCAATTATATCACTGAGACCAGAGATGCTCAATTGGGAATCCTGCGAAGGTAGGCAAAGAGGTTAAGAATTTCTGCGTTTCTGTACAACTGAAGTTCCACTGTAGTTAATTCTATTTTCTACAATAAGGGAAGAGTAACTGATATCAAAATTAGAAATCAAACAAGAATATGGTCAGCAATATAGTATAGTGGTTAGCAGCTTGAATTTCCAAATTATATCTTCATGATTTTGAATATTATCTTTAGCCCCTATCTAAGATGCTGCCTGCTTCAAAATGCATCAATATTTTATGTACCATTAAGAAAGAAAGAAAATAGACAAGCATACTTGTTGGAAGCCAAAGACTTTAAAGATGTACCCCAGTTTCAGAAATGTTAAAATGTGTTTTTAAAATGGGGAAACTGACTAAGATGGTGGAGTAGAAGGTCATGGAAATTGCTTCCTCCTATAAATACATTAAAAAAATACTTCTATTGATACATGTGGAAAAATTCTCACAGAAAACTAACTCGTAACTGACTCCTGTATGTCCAAAGCTGACACATTAATTGGGTAGGAAAGGAAGAAAAGCAGCTGGGTCAAGGACCTGTGCCCCTCCTTGACCTAATCGCCTATGCCCTAATCTTACAATAGTTAGGATATTGTAGGAAGGATACTTCCAATACTGAAGCAAAAGCCATCATGCCAGAAGCAGACCTCTAGCCAAATGCAGAGTGTGGAGACATTCCATAGATACTTGGGCCAATTATTGGCATTTCTAAGGTCATTCACTCCCAGGTGGCTCAGTGGAAAGAAACCACCTGCCAATGCAGGAATCATGGGTTTGATCCCTGGGTGAGGAAGATCCCCTGGAGAAGGAAATGGAAACCCACTCCAGAATTATTGCCTGGAGAATCCCATGGACAGAGGCGCCACATGGGCTACAAGGGGTCACAAGACTTGGGGATGACTGAGCAACTGAGCGCACAGCACAAGGTCTTTCACTGTTTCAGTCTTACAAAATTGATTTTCCACTACCACTGGAAACCTGTCTGTTGCCCCACTTCCCTTGTGGAACTGCTATACTTCTGTAAGCTGAACATATTTTCAGATCTCTAGGTTATCAAGTAGCTCGTTTTGTTGTTGTTGTTTTATGTCATTAAAATAATCTGTTTTAGTGTGTTGTAGATTTCTTACATTCAATGTGTTTTATATGAAAATATGGACCTTTAGATGAAGAACCTTACAGTTAGGTATTTTATAAATCTATTTTCATATAAACATCTTTAAAGAAATATTCATTTCATATTATTAATAGGTCAGGTTTAAAAATGTGCTCCAACTTTATCTTTAATCTAGGTATTGGATGATAAGTTAGCTAATCAATGTGATTATTTCAGTTGACATTAAACGATTGATAGATATTTGCCCAAATCCAAGACTACCATTTGTTCAAATGCAACTGCAAATATACTTTTCTTTCATTTATTGGTTGATTAGTTATTGCAGTTAGAGTTTTTACAGAAATCCTGTAATTGAATTTCCATATGAAAGTTGTTCATTATAACATTATTTATAATATCAAAATATTGTAAATAACTCAAGTATTTTTTAACCTAGTAGGGATTAAAGAAACTATGCTAAACCGCACATTGCAGCACTATGAAGCTGCAAAAAGTAGTGAAGGATATATCAATATACACTTAAGGAGCAATCTCCAGGATGTGATGTTGTATTTTTATCTTATTTATTTATTTTAATTGAGTATAGTTGATTTACAACATTGTGTTAATTTCTGTTGTACAGCAAAGTGATTCAGTTATACAGACACACACATGCACATTCTTTCTCAAGTTGTTTTCAATTATAGATTATTAAAAGATATAAAATATGCTATTCAGCCAGTCCATGCTGATTATCTATGTTATATATAACAGTGTACATCTGTTAATCTAAAACTCCTAATTTACCCCCTTCCCCTTTAGTGACCATAAATTTGTTTTCTATGCCTATAAATCTGCTTCTGTTTTGTAAATAATTTCAATTGTATCATTTTTTTAGACTCCTCATATAAGTGATATCATATAATATTAATATTTGTCTTTGATTTACTTCAGTTAGTATGATAATCTCTAGACCCATCCATGTTGCTGCAAAAGGTAATTTTCATTCTTGTTTATGGTCAAGTATTACAGTATTCATATATATATATATATACACACCACATCTTGTTCTATTCCTCTGTTGATGGGCACTTTGGTTGCTTCCATGTCTTGGGTATTGTAAGTAGTGCTGCTATGAACATTGTGGTGAATATACATTTTTGAATTAGAGTTTTTGTCTTTTCCTAATACATGCCCAGGAGTGGGATTATAGGATCATATGGTAACTTTATTTTTAGATTTTTTATGGATTTTTCCTAAATTTACATTCCTATCAACAGTGTAGGAGGGTTCTTTTTTCTCCAGAGCCTCTCCAGCATTTCTCATGTGTAGACTTTTTGGTAATAGGCACTCTGATGGGTGTGAGGTAATATCATTGTAGTTTTGATTTACATCTTTAATTAGCAGTGTTTAACATCTTTCCATGTGCTTGTTGGGCATCTGTATTTCTTCTTTGGAGCAATGTCTACTTAGGCCTTCTGCCCATCTAGGTGGCTCTAGTGGTAAAGAACTCACCTGCCAATGCAGGATACATAAGAGATGCTGTTTCAATCCCTGGGCTCAGAAGATCTCCAGGAGGAAGGCATGGCAACCAATATTCTTGCCTGGAGAATCCTATGGACAGAGGAGCCTAGTGGGCTACCATCCATAGGGTTGCAAAGAGTTGGACGCTACTGAAGAGAATTAGCATGTCCATCTTTTGATTGTTTTTTTTTTTTAATATTGAACTGTATGAACTATTTGTATATTTTTGAGATTAATCACTTCTCAGCGGCATCATTTGCTAATATTTTCTCCCAGTCTGTAAGTTGTGTTTTTGCTTTGCTTATAATTTCTTTCACTATGCAAAAGTTTATAAGATTGATTAGGTCCTATTTGTTTATTTTGCTCTCTCTCTCTCTCTCTCTCTTGCATTGGGAGAGTGATCTAAAAAAATATTTCTATGATTTATATCAGAACTATTTTGCTTATGCTCTTTTCTAGGAGTTTTATGATGTAATATATTATGGGCTTCCCAGATGGTGTTAGTGATAAAGAACCTGCCTGCTAATGCAGGAGATGTAAAGGACGTGGGTTTGATCCCTGGGTCAGGAAGATCCCCTGGAGGAGGGAATGGCTCTCCACTCCAGTATTCTTGCCTGGAGAATTTCATGGACAGAGGAGCCTGGTGGGCTACAGTTCATGGGGTCACAAAGGGTTGGACATGACTGAGCGACTGAGTACACAATATGCTAATTAATATTTGCTCTTGATTTTGTGTAATGTGTATGTGTGTGTGTGTGTGTGTGTGTGTGTGTGTGTGTGTATAAGAGAGAGAAAGAAAGAACAAGCAAAGAGAGAACACTAAAACAGCATCTTAACACAATTTCATTTAAAAAAAACAAAAACTGTGTTGAACATGGCTGCATACCAGATACTGTTATATATACTTGGGATATAATGATGATAAATAAAAGTGCAAATTGTCATGGTTGTAGGGCTTTTGGTCTGTTTTGCCCCCTAATGTATCCCTAGTACCTACAATAGTACACAGGAAATGGTAGTCACTCAATATAGATTTGTCCAAAATATAAGCATAGTTCTTGCCTTCAAAGAGCTAGAAATAACTGCAGAGACAGAGAGGCAAACATATAATCATACTGTATGATAATGAAAAGATGCTTGCTCCTTGGAAGAAAAGTTATGACCAACCTAGTCAGCATATTAAAAAGCAGAGACATTACTTTGTTGACAAAGGTCTGCTTAGTCAAAGCTTTGGCTTTTCCAGTAGTCATGTATGGTTGTGAGAGTTGGACCATAAAGAAAGCTAAGTGCCTAAGGACTGATGATTTTGAACTGTGGTGTTGGAGAAGACTCTTGAGAGTCCCTTGGACTGAAAGGAGATCCAACCAGTCAATCCTAAAGGAAATCAGCCCTGAATATCAGCCTTGGAAAGACTGATGCTGAAGCTGAAGCTCCAATACTTTGGCCACCTGATGCGAAGAACTGACTCACTGGAAAAGACCCTGATGCTGGAAAAGATTGAAGGCAGGAGGAGAAGGGGTTGACTGGGTGTGACATGACTGGATGGCATCACCAACTTGACAGACATGAGTTTGAGCAAGCTCTGGAAGTTGGTGATGGACAGGGAAGCCTGGTGTGCTGCAGTCCATGGTGTCACAAAGTCAGGCAGGATTGAGTAACTGAACTGAACTGACTGAAAGGAATTGTCTGTCTTCCAATCAGAACAGAGATCGATGTGGGTTAGAAACTACCTATCTCATTTTTCTAAGTGACTCTTTATTCCTTGAGGTTCTTTAAAAAGAGCCTTTGGTGATGAGGTAACACATGTGTTGATTGATAACCTTTCCTATTAGCTTAAGATTTCATCAAAAGAAATAGACTTTATATATATGAGAAATATATATGACTTAGGTGCCTCTTTCTTAAAGTATACTTTAGGACACTATAAATGACCAAGAATAAAATACATTCAGTTGAGTTGTACATCACCAGAAATGAAAATAGGCATTCAGAATATAAATAATCTGTTCCAATGCTGGGATATAACTTAAAACTAATAAGTTTTGTACCATCTGCCCCAGCATAATTCACTCTCAACCACCAAGCTTATGAATTGAATCTTGAATTTGGTCTTTCTCTTTTAAAGTGAAAAGACCTCCCCACCCCAAGCAGGGCTACCATACCTACCCAATATGTAAATGTAAGTCAAACAGGTTTTCTTGCTTATTAACAAGAAAAATGCATCCTTTACCTTCACAATGTAATTTCTACAAATACACTGGTAAGAAAGACTTTCATGTCATAAGGGAGATCCATAATTACTAATAGTTTCTCATGTCACTTATGAATTTTGGAATTATTTTAATTAAAATCATTATACCAAGCAACAAAAGTGTAATTCCACAGTTTACCCTAGGTGTTTAAGAAAGTTTAAAACAAAACCTACAGATATGTGATAATTTAATATTTTGTTAGCAGAACAGAAGACACAATTTCTTTTTAGTTTTAGTCTGGGCTGGTATATTTTGGAGATAGCAGGCTTCATTGTCGTTTCACATTTTTGGAATGAGGTGTGGGGCTGGGGAACAGCAAAGTATGGAGTATAAAAAAAATCCACACTCTTTACCCATATAAGATAAGTAACATGACCCAGTATTTGAGCATAGAATTTCTTTCAACATTTTCAGCAGGGTTTGGTAGGAAAGTGTGCTATATAATAAATGTTTTCATAATAGAGACAGTAATTACCAACTCATAACTTTCTTAGCTTATTAACTGCCACTTTTCATTTTAACCATCCTCCTACTCACAAGGCACACCACCAAGTACACCACCACCTGTGGAGTCAGACGCTGCTTTAGTTAGTTAGTTTTCTCAAGGCCTTTAAAGTTATATTTTTATACATTTACACACTTTTTATCTAAGATAAATGATATTTATGTTTGTCCACGCAGAAACTTGTACATGAATATTCATACCATCATCATGCACAATAGGCAATTTTGGAAATGACCAAAATGTCCATCAACTGTTGAATGGGTAAGCAGAATATATGCATACAATGATATGTTGTGGGGCGATAAAAAGGAAGTAAACACATATATGCTTACAACATGCATTAACCTTGTAAACTTTATGTTAAATGGAAAAAGTAAAACACGAAAGGCCACATTTATTTTTAAAAAATCTCAAATATAGAAATCTGTAGGAACAGTGAATACATTAGTGGCTATCTGGAGGCTGGAGGGGGTGAGGAGTTGGAGAAATGATGGCTAAAGGGTACTCAATTTCTTTTTAAGATTATGAAATATTCTAAAAGTGATTGTAGTCATGGCAGTAAAAATCAGTGAATGAATGAAAAGTCATTAAATTGTATACTTTAAATGAGTGAATTGTATGATATGTAAATATGTCTCAATAAAACTTGCTACATGTATATATATATATTTTTCTGATTAAATCCAGGAAAACTATGAATGACATGCTTTAAAGTTCAAGACAATACCATTTCACAAATATTTTTCAGCCTATAAAACTCCTTTTGGAATTTACCTCTTTAGTCTGCCAGGCACAAAGACCAAGAAGGTTGGTTGGTTGTAGGATGGTTTCTTTAAACAGCTGACTAGCCCACTTAAGCCAAATTTCTATATTAGATACAATATAATTTTTGAAATTTGGGAAAACATGTTTTCTTTCTAAAGGCTAAACCCAGTGCACTCCCTCAGGGGAGTAAGCTCTTGTGGAGAATACAGGTCAAAGGGATAGTCAATGTTCTATTTTCTGTGCTCCAGAACAGTAATTACCCAGAACATAAGGAAGCAATATGGTAGGGTTTCAGCCAGGATCACAGGAAACTATTTCCAAAGGTCAAACAAAGATCCAGAGTATGACTGGTATGTAGCTATTTGCCTTTAATCAGTTTCATGTGAAATATATTAGTTTTTTGTAATCTCTAAAAAATGTGTGGCACATAATCCATCAAATGACTGTCAAATGAATTTCCACTTTTCAACAGCAAGTGCTTTGATCATCAGAGTGTATTTATTTATGTTTTACTTCACTCTAGTAAGGACTTGAAGTAGCTTACTAGGTGAAATCATAGAATAAAATAATGGTAAAATATGAATATGAATGGTAAACTATGGTAAATATGATTAAGTAAAAATTCAAAGCACTACACTACACCAATAAATGTAACAATCAGCTCTCAGTCCTATCAAAATGAACCTTTCAGCAGCTTTATTCCCTTTCATTATTTCTTCTTTCTTGGGACATTTTCTTCACGCTTTTAGGACACTACTTTACTTTACTAGCCACTGTCTCCCTAGCCATTATTACTCAGGTCACATTGATGGTTTCTTTTACTCCCAATGGGAAAGATTATAAATCTCTTCAAGAAAATTGGAGAGATCAAGGGAGCATTTCATGCAAGGATGGGCATGATAAAGGACAGAAACAGTAAGGACTTAACAGAAACAGAAGAGATTAAGAAGTGGCAAGAATACACAGAAGTATACACACACAAAAAAAGTTTTAATGACCATGATAACCACAATGGTGTGGTCATTCACCTAGAGCTAGACATCCTGGAGTGTGACGTCAAGTGGGTCTTAGGAAGCATTACTATGAACAAAGCTAGTGGAGGTGATAGGATTCCAGCTGAGCTACCTAAAATCCTAGAAGGTGATGCTAAGGTGCTGGGCTCAATTTCTCACCAAATTTGTAATACTCAGCAATGGTCACAGGACGGGGAAAAGTCTGTTTTAATTTCAATACCAAAGAAGGGCAATTCCAAAGAATATTCAAACTACTTTACAATTGTCCTTATTTCACAAGTTAGCAAGTTTATCCTCAAAATCCTTCAAGATAGGCTTCAGCAGTATGTGAACCCAGATGTACAAGCTGGGTTTAGAAAAGACAGAAGAACCAGAGATTAAACTGAGAATATTCATTGGACCATAGAGAAAGCAAGGGAATTCCAGAAAAAGAAAGAAAAAGAATAAAAACATCTACTTCTGTTTCATTGACCATGAGAAAGCTTCTTTTGATTGTGTGGATAACCACAAACTATGAAAAATTCTTAAAGAGATTGGAGTACCAGGCAACCTTACTTGTGAAACCTGTATGTGGGTCAAGAAGCAACAGTTAGAACCGGGCATGGAACAATGAACTGGTTCAAATTTGGGAAAGGAGTACAAAAAGGTTGTATATTTCATCCTGCTTATTCAACTAACATGCAGAGTACATGAAATGAAAGGCCAGGCTCAATGAATCACAAGCTGAAATCAAGATTGAAAGGAGAAATAATAACAGTTTCAGATATGCAGACACCACTCTAATGGTAGAAAGTGAAGAGGAACTATGGAGCGTCTTGATGAGAGTATAAGAGGAGAGTGAAAGAGCTATCTTGAAACTCAACATTGAAGAAACTAAGATCATGGCATTTGGTCCCATCACTTCATGCAAATTGACAGATAAAAGGTAGAAGTAGTGACATTTTATTTTCTTGGACTCCAGTATCACTGTGAATGGTGACTACAGACATGAAATTCCAACTTGCCCCTTGGAAGGAAAGCTATGACAAACCTAGACAGTGTATTATTAATAAAAACAGAGACATCACTTTGCCGACAAAGGTTAGTAGAGTCAAAGCTATGGTTTTACCAGTAGTCATGTATGGATGTGAGAGTTGGCCCATAAAGAAGGCTGGGAACTGAAGAATTGATGCTTTCAAATTATGGTGCTGGAGAAGATTCTTGAGAGTCCCTTGGACTGCAAAGAGATCAAGCTAATGAATCCTAAAAGAAATCAACCCTGAATATTCATTGGAAGAACTGATGCTAAAGCTGAAGCGTCAATATTTCAGTCACGTGATGCAAAGAGTCAACTCATTGGAAACGATCCTGATGCTGGGAAAGACTGAAGGCCAAAGGAGAAGGGGGTGGCAGAGAATGAGATTTTTAGATAGCATCATGGGCTCAACGGACATGAATTTGAGCAAAGTCCGGGAGATAGTGAAGGACAAGGAAGTCTGGTGTGCTGCATTCCATGGGGTCACAAAGAGTCAGACATGAATTAGCTACTGAAGAACAACTTATTCCCAAACTAAAAATAATGAAGTACCTCATGGCTCAGTACTGGGCCTCTTCTCTTCTCTACTCTGAGTACACTCCTTTCCAGATGACCTCATTAAAACCTGTTGCTTTAAATACGGTGTGAATGCTGGTAACGCAGACATAGGTTTGCAGCCCAGAATGAACTCCAGACTTATATTAATATAACCAATTGCTTAAACAATGCTAATACTTGCAACAAAAGTTCCAAAGTTAAACTTTTAACTTCTGCCCTCTGCACTTCCAGTCAAAACCTGATTCCCATCCGATCTTCCCTATCTTAGTAAATAACACCACGATTTGCTCAGTTTGTTGTTGTTCAATTGCTAGATTGTGTCTGACTCTGCAACCCCATGGACAGTACTTGCCAGGCTTCTTTGTCCTCCACTATCTTCTGGACTTTGCTGAAATCCATGTCCATTGAGGCTGTGATGCTATCCAACCATCTCATCTTCTGCTGCCCCCTTCTCCTTTTGCCTTCAATCTTTCCCAGCATCAGGGTCTTTACCAATAGTTGGCTCTTTGCATCAGGTGGCCAAAGTATTGGAGCTTCAGCTTCAGCATCAGTCCTTCCAATGAATATTCAAGACTGATTTCCTTTAAGATTGACTGATTTGATTTCCTTGCAGTCCAATGGACTCTCAAGAGTCTTCTCCAGCATTACAGTTCAAAAGCGCTGACTATTCAGTCCTCAGCTTTCTTTATGGTCCAACTCACATCTGTACAGGACTACTGGAAAAAACCATAGCTTTAACTATAGAGACCTTTGTTGGCAATGTGATGTCTCTGCTATTTATTAATAATATGGTCTAGGTTTGTCAGAGCTTTCCTTCCAAGAAGGAAGGGTCTTTTAATTTCATGACTGCAGTTACCATTCACAGTGTTTTTGGAGCCCAAGAAAATAAAATCTGTCAATACTTCCACCTTTTCCCCTTCTATTGGCCTGAAGAGATGGGACTGGATGCCATGATCTTAGTTTCTTTAATGTTGAGTTTCAAACCAGCTTTTTCATTCTCCTTTTCACCCTCATCAGAGACTCTTTGGTTCCTCTTCACTGTTTGCCATTAGAGTGGTGTTGTCTGGATATCTGAGGTTGTTGATATTTCTCCCAGCAGTCTTGATTCCATCTCATGATTCATTCTGCCTGACCTTCCACATAATATGTTCTTCATTTAAGTTAAATTAATAGGGTGATAGTATACAACCTCGTGGCACTCCGTTCCCAATTTTGAATCCATGTTCAGTTCTAATTCTTGCTTTTTGACCCACATGCATGCTTCTCAGGAGATAGGTAAGGTGGCCTGGTACTTCCATCTTTTAAGGAATTTTACAATTTATTGTGATCCACACAGTCAAGACTCTAGTGTAGTCGATGAAGCAAAAGCAGATGTCTTTCTGGAGCTACCTTGCTTTCTCCACCAGGAAAGCCTATGGTTGGATGACATCATTGACTCAATGGACATGAATTTGAGCAAACTATGGGAGAAAGAAAGGACAGGGAAGCCTGGTATGCTTCAGACTATGGGATCACAAAGAGTGAGACACAACTGAGAAACTAAGGACCAACAACTTGCTTTCCCATGATCCAACGATGTTGGCATTTTGATCTCTGGTTCCTCTGCCTTTTCTAAAGCCAGTTTGTACATCTGAAAGTTCTGGGTTCATGTACTGTTGAAGTCTATCTTGAAGGATGACTTTGCTTGGTTGCTCAGGCCTAAGTTCTTAAAAGGTTTCCTTGATTCATTTCTCTCCCATCCATACTTATTAATACTTCCTGCTGGCTCCAACCTCAAACTTTATCTTAAATCTGAACAGTACTCTCTGTCTTCACTATTATTACCCTGGCCTCAGTCGTTATTAGCTCTTGCATATATTTAGGCAACATCTCTGTTTCTACCATTATTTCTTATTTGTTTTCTTTACAGTATCTAGAGTAGTCACAGAAGCTAAAACCTCAGTTATACATGTCACTTCTTGCATTAAAACATCCAAAGATTGTCACATATAAAGTGACACCCCGGGTTCTTGTCATGGCCATCAAGTCCCTGGATATCTACCTTTCTGACCTCAGTTTAGTCTTCCCCACTGCTCACTCACTCAACTGTACTTGTTGCTTTGTTGTTCCTGTAACACGCATACAAGATCCTCCTTTAGTGTCTTTGCACTTGTCCTTCTCTGTTTGGAAAACTCTATCCCAAAAGACCCTTGGCTAGTTCCCTTAATTCATTTGAGTCTCTGCTCAAATATCGCCTCCTCAAAGATGAATTGACTGACTATTCTATCTAAAATAGCACTCCTGCCCCTCTCTTTCCCTCTACCTTACTTCGTATGCCATCATAGCACTTGTTGCTTACATAACACCATATATTAGCTTATTGTTTCCTCTCCACCAAAAATAAGTTAAGTGAAGACAGGGAGTTTATCTGTTATGGTCACTGCTATGACTCCATTGCCTACAATAGTACCTAGCACATTATATGTACTCAAAATATTTTTGAAGAAATCACTTAGGATACTGCAAACAGTTTGCTAGTTTTTACTAGCAGAAAATGTATTGATTATGAATAAAATACAGTCCCTGTCACTACTTTTTTACCTTTTATTTATAACAATAACAATATTTATTGTTATTAATTGGACGCTAATTACTTTACAATATTGTAGTGGTTTTTACCATACAATGACATGGATCAGCAATGGATTTACATATGTTCCCCATCCCGAATCCCCTTCTGCCTCCCTCCCCATCCCATCCCTCTGGGTCTTCCCAGTGCACCAGCCCTGAGCACTTGTCTCATGCATCCAACCTGGGCTGGTGATCTGTTTCACCGTTGATAGTATACTTGATTCAATGCTATTCTCTCAGATCATCCCACCCTCGCCTTCTCCCACAGAGTCCAAAAGTCTGTTCTGTACATCTGTGTCTCTTTTTCTGTTTTGCATATAGAGTTATCATTACCATCTTTCTAAATTTCATATATATGCTGTATTGGTGATTAGTATACTGTATTGGTGATTATCTTTCTGGCTTACTTCACTCTGTATAATAGGCTCCAGTATCATCCATCTCAATAGAACTGAATCAAATGAATTCTTTTTAATGGTTGAGTAATATCCCATTGTATATATGTACCATAGCTTCCTTATCCATTCATCTGCTGATGGGCATCTAGGTTGCTTCCATGTCTTGGCAATTATAAACAGTGCTGCGTTGAACATTGAGGTGCATGTGTCTCTTTCAGTTCTGGTTTCCTCGGTGTGTATGCCCAGGAGTGGGGTTGCTGGGTCATATGGCAGTTCTATTTCCAGTTTTTTAAGGAATCTCCACACTGTTCTCCATAGTGGTTGTATTAGTTTGCATTCCCACCAACAGTGTAAGAGAGTTCCCTTTTCTCCACACCCTCTCAAGCATTTATTGCTTGTAGACATTTAGATAGCAGCCATCCTGACTGATGTGTAATGGTACCTCATTGCAGTTTTGATTTGCAATTCTCTGATAATGAGTGATGTTGAGCATCTTTTCATGTGTTTGTTAGCCATCTGTATGTCTTCTTGTTTCTTGAGGTAAGCCTGTATTGCTATGAACCTTACACTTAGCACTGCTTTTAAAGTGTCCCATAGGTTTTGGGTTGTTGTGTTTTCATTTTCATTCGTTTCTAAGCATATTTTGATTTCTTTTTTGATTTCTTCTATGATTTGTTGATTATTCAGAAGCGGGTCCTTTAGCCTCCATTTGTTGGAAGTTTTAATAGTTTATTTATTTTTTTTCCTGTAATTGAGATATAATCTTACTGCATTGTGATCAGAAAAGATGTCTGGAATGATTTCAATTTTTTTGAATTTACAAAGGCTTGATTAATGGCCCAGAATATGATCTCTTCTGGAGAAGGTTCCGTGTGCACTTGAAAAAAAAGTGAAATTGACTGTTTTGGGGTGAAATGTCCTATAGATCTCAATTAGGTCTACCTGGACCATTGTGTCATTTAAAGTTTGTGTTTCCTTGTTGATTTTCTGTTTTGTTGATCTGTCCATAGGTGTGAGTGGGATATTAGAGTCTCCCACTATTATTGTGCTACTGTTAATTTCTCCTTTCATTCTTGTTAGCATTTTGCCTTACACATTGTGGTGTTCCTAATTTGGGTGCATATATATCTTTAATTGTTATATCTTCTTCTTGGATTGATCCTTTGATCATTATACAGTGTCCTTCTTTCTCTCTTTTCACAGCCTTTATTTAAAGTCTATTTTATCTGATATGAGTATTGTGACTCCTGCTTTCTTTTGGTCTCCATTTGTGTGAAATAGCTTTTTTTTTTTTTTTTTCCCCAGCCCTTCATTTTCAATCTGTCTGTGTCCCTTCTTTTCAGGTGGGTCTCTTGTAGACAGCATATATAGGGGTCTTGCTTTTGTATCCATTTAGCCAGTCTTTATCTTTTGGTTGGGGCATTCAACCATTTACATTTAAGGTAATTTTTGACACGAATGGTCCTGTTGCCATTTGTTGTTTTGGGTTCGCGTTCATACAACCTTTCTGTGTTTCCTGTCTAGAGAAGATCCTTTAGCATTTGTTGAAGAGCTGGTTTGGTGGTGCTGAATTCTCTCAACTTTTGCCTGTTTGTAAAGTTTCTTAATTCTCCTTCATATCTGAATGAGATCCTTGCTGGGTACAGTAATCTGGGTTGTAGGTTATTCTCTTTCGTTACTTTAAGTATGTCCTGCCATTCCCTTCTGACCTGAAGAGTTTCTTTTGAAAGATCATGTGTTATCCTTATGGGAATCCCCTTGTGTGTTATTTGTTGTTTCTCCCTTTCTGCTTTTAATATTTGTTCTTTGTGTTTGATCTTTGTTAATTTGACCAGTATGTGTTTTGGGGTGTTTCACCTTGGGTTTTTTCTGATTGGGTCTCTCTGGGTTTCTTGGACTTGCGTCAATATTTCCTTCCCCATTTTGGGGAAGTTTTCAGCTATTATCTCCTCAAGTATTTTCTCATGGCCTTTCTTTTTTTCTTCTTCTGGAACTCCTATGGTTCGACTGTTCAGGCGTTTCACATTGTCCCCGAGGTCCCTGAGGTTGTCCTCACTTCATTTAAATTTTTTTTCTTTTTTCCTCTCTGCTTCATTTATTTCCACCATTTTATCTTCTGCCTCACTTATCGTATCTTCAGCCTCCGTTATTCTACTGTTGGTTCCCTCCAGAGTGTTTTTGATCACATTTATTGCATTATTCAATTTTAATTGACTCTTTTTTCTTTCTTCTAGGTCCTTGTTAAACACTTCTTGCATCTTCTCAATCCTTGTCTCCAGGCTATTTATAAGTAAGATTTTTTTTTCAAGATTTTGGATCATTTTTATTATCATTATTCTAAATTCTTTTTTTTTCTTTGGTGAAATAATAATATTCTTTATTAACTAGCATTCTTTCCACAAGGCTCCATTTATTTCCTCCAGTTTAGAGCATCCATGGATAAGAGTGAGCTATCTTTTTCTCTTTTTACATTATTTATTTATGTATTTATTTTTCATTTATTTTTATTAGTTGGAGGCTAATTACTTTAAAATATTGTAGTTGTTTTTGTCATACATTGACATGAATCAGCCATGGATTTACATGTGTTCCCCATCCCGATCCCCCCTCCTGCCTCCCTCTCCATCCCATCCCTCTGGGTCTTCCCTGTACCCCAGCCCTGAGCACTTGTATCATGCATCCAACCTGGGCTTGTGATTTGTTTCACCCTTGATAGTATACTTCTTTCAATGCTATTCTGTCAGAACATCCCACCCTCGGCTTCTCCCACAGAGTCTAAAGCTCTGTTGTGTACCTCTGTGTCTCTTTTTCTGTTTTGCATATAGGGTTATCATTTCAATCTTTTTAAATTCCATATATGTGCATTAGTATACTGTATTGGTCTTTATCTTTCTGGCTTACTTCACTCTGTATAATGGACTCCAGTTTAATCCACCTCATTAGAACTGATTCAAATGAATTTTTTTTAATGACTGAGTAATATTCCATTGTGTATATGTACCACAGCTTCCTTATCCATTTGTCTGCTGATGGGCATCTAGGTTGCTTCCATGTCCTAGCAATTATAAACATTGCTGCGATGAACATTGGGGTGCATGTGTCTCTTTCAGATCTGGTTTCCTCGGTGTGTATGCCCAGGAGTGGGATTGCTGGGTCATATGGCAGTTCTATTTCCAGTTTTTTAAGGAATCTCCACACTGTTCTCCACAGTAGCTGTACTACTTTGCATTCCCACCAACAGTGTAAGAGGGTTCCCTTTTCTCCACACCCTCTCCAGCATTTATTGCTTGTAGACTTTTGGATAGCAGCCATCCTGACTGGTGTGTAATGGTACCCTATTGAGGTTTTGATTTCCATTTCTCTATTAATGAGTGATGTTGAGCATCTTTTCATGTGTCTGTTAGACATCTGTATGTCTTCTGTGGAGAAATGTCTGTTTAGTTCTTTGGCCCATTTTTTTTTTAATTTTATTTTTTTAACTTATTTTTATTAGTTTGAGGCTAAATACTTTACAATATTATAGTGGTTTTTGTCATACATTGATATGAATCAGCCATGGATTTACATGTATTCCCCATCCTGATCCCTGATCCCACCTCCCTCTTCACCCGATTCCTCTGGGTCTTCCCAGTACCCCAGCCCTGGAGCTGTTGTGGGCAGTGTGGGTTCGGTTCAGTTTCAGATAGCTCCTTGTTCCAGCTTACACTTCTCGATATTTATAGGTCCCTTCTGGTGTAGTCAGTGTTAACTACAGGGATTTTAATCTGTTGCAGCGGTCACTTCTGAAGCGGTTCCCTTTGTTTATTTGGCTTCTGTTTGCAGGTCTCTTCAGTGTCTAATTTCCACCTTGACACAACCGGTGCAGGTGGTCTCTCTTTTAGGTTCGCTTGTTCAGTCGTGCTATGTGGAGTGAGGGGCACTGCAGACAAATATCACTGGTGTGTGTGGCGAGCACTCAAAGTGTTCCAGCCACACTGGGTTTGCCCCCGCTCATGGCATGTGTGCTTTCCCCGTCTACACTGCTCAGGCTCCAGGCTGCTCTATAGGGAACGGGCCCTGAGTTGCGTGCAGTTCCAGTTTTTGGGTATTCCACAAAAGTGCAGACTCGGTTGGGCCAGGGTTTTGTGCCTTCCCCAGCCGGAGCAGCTCAGGCAGCCAGGAGCTTGACAAGCACACTCTCCCCGGGTGTGGATGCACCTTATCCCCTCCACGGTCCCGGCCTCAGTTTCCGTGTGCGATGGTTGCATGTGCCTTGTGTCTGTTCTGGGGAGCTGGTCTCTAGCCGCGACCCTCCCGGCGGATGTCAACCATCCAGAATCTCAGGAAGTCTTTGGTTAGAAACTGGGAGCCTGTTTGCAGTTTGGTAGGGGATGCTGTCTCTGGGGCGGAGTTTGTCCCTTTCCCCTCCCCGCTGCCTCCTGCCTCTGATGGGGGATGGGCCGGTCCGCAGCTGGCTAGCTCATCTCTGGAATTGCTCAGTCTTTCTTTTGCTCTGTGAAAGACCAGCAGTGTGTTCGGTTAGCGTGCTTTTTGCTGGTCAATTTTCTCTCTCTCACTTGCTATTCCCTAGTTTATGTTGTTATCTCACGTTAGCTCCCTTCGGTTGCCCTCAGGGCATTCAGGCCCGGTCCTTACCCTAAGCAATGCTGCCCACTCCTCTCTGTTCAGACCCCACTTGCTGCCCCGGGGTTGCGTGCACTTTCCAGGCCTCAGCTGCTCAGGTTCAGGTTTTCGGTTACTCCACAAGGACACAGATTGGGTTAGGCCTGCGTTTTGTGCCTTCCCCGGTTGGAGCAGCTCAGGCAGTCAGGACCTTGATGAGTGCACTCCCCTGGTGCAGTGTGCCATGTTCCCTACCCGGTCCCAGCCTAAGTTTCCATGCGCCGGTCCGGTGCAACTTGTGTCTCTTCTGAGAAGCCGATTTCTGGCTGCGACCCTCCCGGTGGATGTCAACCATCCAGAATCTCAGGAAGTCTTTGGTTATTGGTAGGGGATTGCATCTCTGGGGTTGAGTTTGCCCTTTTCCCCTCCCCCCCGCCTCCTGCCTCTGTCGGGAGATGAGCAGGTCAGCAGCCAGCTAGCTCTTCTCTGGTATTCACTTAGTCCTTTGTTCTGGGAACAGGCGGGTAGTGCATCCCATATCTCCAGTTAGCTCCCTAGATTTCCCTCAGGGCATTCAGGCCCAGCGCTTACCCTAAGCAATGCTGCCGCCCGCTCCTCTCTCTTCAGCCCCCACTTGCTGGTGGCAGATGCAAGCGTCTGGGGTAATTTTCTGTTGGGAGTTGTTTTTAGGCATGTAATAATCTGGGGGTTTTATTTTTCCTCCCAGTTAGGTTGTCCTCCGAGATTCGAAAACTTCCCCTAGACCTGCTGGTGAGAGGGTTTCCTGGTTTTTGGAAACTTTCTCTACTAAGACTCCCTTCTGAACATACCTCAACATAATAAAAGCTATATATGACAAACCCACAGCAAGCATCACCCTCAATGGTGAAAAACTGAAAGCATTTCCCCTGAAATCAGGAACAAGACAAGGGTGCCCACTCTCACCACTACTATTCAACATAGTGTTGGAAGTTTTGGCCACAGCAATCAGAGCAGAAAAAGAAGTAAAAGGAATCCAGATAGGAAAAGAAGAAGTGAAACTCTCGCTGTTTGCAGATGACATGATCCTCTACATAGAGAACCCTAAAGACTCTTCCAGAAAATTACTGGAGCTAATCAATGAATATAGTAAAGTTGCAGGATTTAAAATTAACACATAGAAATCCCTTGCATTCCTATATACTAACAATGAAAAAACAGAAAGAGACATTAAGGAAACAATACCATTCACCATTGCAACAAAAGGAATAAAATACTTAGGAGTATATCTCCCTAAAGAAACAAAAGACCTATACATAGAAAACTACAAAACACTGATGAAAGAAATCAAAGAGGACACAAATAGATGGAGAGACGTACCGTGTTCATGCATTGGAAGAATCAATATTGTCAAAATGGCTATTCTACCCAAAGCAATCTATAGATTCAATGCAATCCCTATCAAGCTACCAACGGTATTTTTCACAAAACTAGAACAAATAATTTCACAATTTGTATGGAAATACAAAAAACCTCGAATAGTCAAAGTAATCTTGAGAAAGAAGAATGGAACTGGAGGAATCAACCTGCCTCACTTCAGACTCTACTACAAAGCCATAGTCATCAAGACAGTATGGTACTGGCACAAAGGCAGAAATATAGATCAATGAAACAGAATAGAAAGCCCAGAGATAAATCCACGAACCTATGGACACCTTATCTTTGACAAAGGAGGCAAGGATATACAATGGAAGAAAGACAACCTCTTTAACAAGTGGTGCTGGGAAAACTTGTCAACCACTTTTAAAAGAAAGAAACTAGAACACTTTCTAACACCATACACAAAAATAAATTCAAAGTGGAGCAAAGATCTAAATGTAAGACCAGAAACTATAAAACTCCTAGAGGAGAACATAGGCAAAACACTCTCCAACATAAATCACAGCAAGATCCTCTATGACCCACCTCCCAGAATATTGGAAATAAAAGCAAAACTAAACAAATGGGACCTAGTTAAACCTAAAAGTTTTTGCACAGCAAAGGAAACTATAAGCAAGGTGAAAAGACAGCCCTCAGATTGGGAGAAAATAATAGCAAATGAAGAAATAGACAAAGGATTAACCTCAAAAATATAGAAGCAACTCCTGAAGCTCAATTCCAGAAAAATAAATGACCCAATCAAAAAACAGGCCAAAGAACTAAACAGACATTTCTCCAAAGAAGACATACAGATGGCTAACAAACACATGAAAAGATGCTTAACATCACTCATTATCAGAGAAATGCAAACCAAAACACAATGAGGTACCATTACACGCCAGTCAGGATGGCTGCTATCCAAAAGTCTACAAGCAATAAATGTTGGAGAGGGTGTGGAGAAAAGGGAACCCTCTTACACTGTTGGTGGAAATGCAAACTAGTACAGCCACTATGGAAAACAGTGTGGAGATTTCTTAAAAAAAATTGGAAATAGAACTGCCATATGACCCAGCAATACCACTTCTTGGCATACACACTGAGGAAACCATAACTGAAAGAGACACGTACACCCCAATGTTCATCGCAGCACTGTTTATAATAGCCAGGACATGGAAGCAACCTAGATGCCCATCAGCAGATAAATGGATAAGGAAGCTGTGGTACATATACACCATGGAATATTACTCAGCCATTAAAAAGAATACATTTGAATCAGTTCTAATGAGATGGATGAAATTGAAGCCCATTATACAGAGTGAAGTAAGCCAGAAAGATAAAGAACATTACAGCATACTAACACATATATACGGAATTTAGAAAGATGGTAATGATAACCCTATATGCAAAACAGAAAAAGAGACACAGAAGTACAGAACAGACTTTTGAACTCTGTGGGAGAAGGTGAGGGTGGGATGTTTCGAGAGAACAGCATGTATATTATCTATAGTGAAACAGATCACCAGCCCAGGTGGGATGCATGAGACAAGTGCTCGGCCCTGGTGCACTGGGAAGACCCAGAGGAATCGAGTGAAGAGGGAGTTGGGAAGGGGGATCGGGATGGGGAATACATGCAACTCCATGGCTGATTCATGTCGATGTATGACAAAACCCACTGCAATGCTGTGAAGTAACTAGCCTCCAACTAATAAAAAAAAAATTAAATTAAATTAAAAAAAAAAAGAAAAAAAAAGAGTCCCTTCCCAGGACGGATCTTCATCCCTAACTCTATTGTCTCTCTTTTTATCTTTTATATTTTGTCCTACTTCCTTTCAAAGACAATGGGCTGCTTTTCTGGGTGTCTGATGGCCTCTGCTAGTGATCAGATGTTGTTTTGTGGGGTTTGTTCAGTGTTCAAATGATCTTTCAATGAATTTTTGGGGGAGAAATTGGTCTCCCCATCCTATTCCTCCGCTATCTTATCTCCCTCCCTATCATTTTCTTAGTAATTAATTTTTAGTAATTTATGGCAAAATCCTGCCATTTAACTTGTGTCCATTACTTATTCCTTCTTTCCTTGTAGCATTCTGCATTTCAAAAAGAGTTACAGGCAGATAGCTTCAGGGACACCAGACCCAGTTGCTGAGTTCCCTGATGCCAGTTGTGGCCATTTTGAAATTTTGCAAAAGAAAAAACAAAAACAAGACCTTGATTAGGATATCAAACCTCTCCCTATTCCACAAGAGATGGGGAAACAGTTCTTCAAGTATGGGCCTACTGTGTTTCTCCTTCCTCTAGCAAAGAATAAAGCTACTCTTTTCTAATTCCTCCAAACTTTGTCCCTGTATTTCTGTTTCGCATCAGTGGACAGGGAGTGAAGATTTTGGCATCACTTTCAATGTTAACATAAAGAAAATAAGATTTCAGAACTTGGTACTCATCATACTGTTGGTAACACCTTATCTGGGGAGTAATATTAGGCTGGTGACAACAAAAACTGCTAAAATTGGAACTGATAAATAGAAGCTTAGGAAACTTTTTGAACAAATCATGTCTGACCCTAATGCTAATTACCACCAGCTGTATGACTTAGTAGACTACTAAATCTAAAATTTCTAAAAAGAACATATGACTGTGATTTAGATAACCAACATCTAGATGTTCTATGTAAATATACCTTCTAAGTCACTTCAGTCGTGTCCAGTTTTGTGCAACACTATGGACTGTATGTAGCCCACCAGACCCCTCTGTCCATGGGATTTTCCAGACAAGAATACTGGAGTGTGTTGCCATGCCATCCTCCAGGGGTTCCTCGCTGACCTAGAGACCAAACCCACATCTCTTATGTCTCCAGCATTGGCAGATGGGTTTTTTACTAGTGCCACCTGGGAAGCCCAAATGTTACATACATATAACTTCCCACATTTCATATCCATAATATAAAACCTAAAGCAACTGTTTATACCATAAGCACTGTGTATGTTCACTCATTTGCAGCTTTGTTTTTTTTTTTTCTTCCCCTTAAATCTCCATTTTTATTTATTTTTTCATGTATTGTTATTAGTTGGAGGCTAATTACTTTACAATATTGTAGTGGTTTTGCCATATATTGACATGAATCAGCCATGGATTTACATGTGTTCCCCATCCTGAAACCCCTCCCACCTCCCTCCTCATCCCATCCCTCTGGGTCACCCCAGTGCACCAGCCCCGAACACTTGTCTCATGCATTCAACCTGGACTGGTGATCTGTTTCACACTTGATAATATACATGTTTCCATGCTATTCTCTCAGATCATCCCAACGTTGCCTTTTCCCATAGAGTCCAAAAGTCTGTTCTATACATCTGTGTCTCTTTTTCTGTTTCGCATATAGGGTTATCATTACCATCTTTCTAAATTCCATGTATATGTGTTAGTATACTGTATTGGTGTTTATCTTTCTGGCTTACTTCACTCTGTATAATGGGCTCCAGTTTCATCCATCTCATTAGAACTGATTCAAATGTATTCTTTTTAATGGCTGAGTAATATTCCATTGTGTATATGTACCACAGCTTTCTTAAAACTAAAACAATAAAATAACAGTTGCTCAGATTCAAAGCATATTGTTAGCATATTGTATACTGGAAAGCATTGCTTCTAGTTTAGAAACAAGCTATTGTGTTTCAATAATAATTAAAAGACCTTCTGTTTGTCACATAAATTGACAGACCAATGGTACTGATATGGCAATACCAGTACATACACTCACAGTAAATAAAAACTTAGTTCAAATCAGTGGGGAAGTTAACTTATAAATAGTGCTAGCATAATTGTCTTACAACAGAGAAAACCAGATTGAGAACCATACTTTCTACCCTATATAAAACCAATCCCAAATAGATAAAAGGTTACACTGTGAAAGACAAAACTGTTAAATTATTAGTAGGAAATAAGTAAATATTTTTTAACACTGGCTTGGAAAATAATTTCTTAAATGAAATGTAAAGAATGGAAAACTTTATGGGGATACTTGTTTTATTTAACCATATCAAAGTTAAATATCTTTGTTCAATGAAAAATACCATAAAACAAAGGTATTAAGCAGTTGAAAAAACTGGGAAAATATGTTATTCAAATATGCAATAAACAAAAACATAATCTCCAGAGTATCTAAGGAATGAATCAGCAAGAACCAAACAAGAGTCCCAATAAAAATGGGGAAAAATATAAATAAGTAATTGCCATGAGGAGAAACCCAATGACTAATAACGAAGAAGACTTGCATAATTTCACAAATGAACAAAGAAATGCAACTGAAAACAAAGCTAGAACACTTCATGCATGCATGTATGCTAAGTCGTTTCAGTCATTTCCAACTCTTTGTAACCCCATGGACTGTAGCCCACCAGGCTCCTCTGTCCATGGGGATTCTTCAGGCCAGAATACTGGAGTGGGTTTCCATGCCCTCCTCCAGAGGATCTTCCCAACTCAGGGATCAATCCCGCTTCTCTTGCCTTTCCTGCATTGGCAGGCAGATTCTTTACCACTAGCATCACCTGGGAAGTTCATATACACCATATATATGTGTGTGTGTGTGTGTGTGTGTGTGTGTGTGTGTATTCCATGTGTAAAAAAACAATAAAAAAGTCAGATACTGTCAAGCATTGGCAATAATGTGGAGGATAAGAATCTTCATGCACTGATGGTAGGCATATGAATTAATGTAGTCATTTTGGGGAGCAATCTGTATATTTAGGGAAATTAAGCTTTCACATAACATTCCTGGGTATATCTCCAAGAGAAACTCTTATGTAAAGATATGTAGAGAGGGTCATCAGTGAGGATGTTCACCACAGAACTGTTTGCAATAAAATGCTAGCAACAACTAAATTATTAAATAACAACTAATAATTGTTGAAACATTTTGCTGCTTATTTCTTGCAAACAATCCTGAATAATAGCCTCTTGACCTTCTTCCCATATAGTACTTTGAAGAGCAACCTTTCACCTGTCTATCCATGTTTTGGATGAAAATCTTCAATAAAAATTTGTCTAACACACAACCCTAGTATGTCCTGCAAGATTGTTACATTTCAAACTGAAAAAGACACTCCATTATAGGCATAGAAATATGCTTATGCTATGTTCTAGAAGTGCTTTGCAACAGCATAACTCTGTACTAATACATAACTACCACTCTTTTCTAAATCAACAGAAATGGCAGACACACTTGCTGAAAGAGACTATTTTTTGCTTACTTGCTTTTGTGTTTGTTTGATATGTTGATGACTCAAATTATAGTTCAAAAGGGGCCAAAACATCTGTAGAGAGACTACCGTAATTGGGATGCTTAACAAACCACCCCCAAACTCAGTATTTTAAAACAAATATAAACTTATTCCCATGCATCCAAAGTATCTTAGGGAATAGGATTTTGCTTCAAGCTGTAATGACCAATACAGTATTGTTGGCCTTAGCTGAGCTCTCCATATATATAATCAATTGGAAATTAGCAGATCTAGATTGTGATTGACTGGGCTCAGCAAGATGGCTCTTATTTAAGCTGCAGTTCACCAGGTCCATTCTGCAATTCTTTACCATGTATCCCTCAGCTTCCTTGGATCAGTAGGTTAGGTGGGCAAGTTATCTTCATGGTGCTGATGAAATATGCAAATATATACTGACTGAATCATGCAAACATGCTCCAAATGCATTCTTTTTTTTTTTTTTTCCAAATGTATTCTTGCATCATGTATCTAACATCAAACCAAGTCACAAGGCCAAACCCAAAGTCAGGGGGTAGAAAAACACACAGTAAAGTCATGGCCAAGATGTAGATGCAGGGGACAGGTGAAGAACTGGGCCCAACAATTCAATCTGTTAATACCACAGCAACCTATATATGGCAAGTAATAAGGTGATTTAAAAACTAGAATAATATATAATGGCTACCAGTTCTGGAATAACGTATATTGAGTATATTACAAAAATGATTTAATTTAATGCATGCAAGGAATCTGCAAGGTAAACAATACCATACTCATTTCATGTTGGGCTTTTTTTTTTATTTTATTTTTATTAGTTGGAGGCTAATTACTTTACAATATTGCAGTGGTTTTTGTCATACATTGACATGAATCAGCCATGGATTTACATGTATTCCCCATCCCGATCCCCTTCCCACCTCCCTCTCTACCCGATCCCTCTGGGTCTTCCCAGTGCACCAGGGCCGAGCACTTGTCTCATGCATCCAGCCTGGGCTGGTGATCTGTTTCACCCTAGATAATATACATGTTTTGATGCTGTTCTCTTGAAACATCCCACTCTCGCCTTCTCCCACAGAGTCCAAAAGTCTGTTCTGTACATCTGTGTCACTTTTTCTGTTTTGCATATAGGGTTATCATTACCATCTTTCTAAATTCCATATATATGTGTTAGCATGCTGTAATGTTCTTTATCTTTCTGGCTTACTTCACTCTGTATAATGGGCTCCAGTTTCATCCATCTCATTAGGACTCATTCAAATGAATTCTTTTTAACGGCTGAGTAATATTCCATGGTGTGTGTGTACCACAGCTTCCTTATCCATTCGTCTGCTGATGGGCATCTAGGTTGCTTCCATGTCCTGGCTATTATAAACAGTGTTGTGACGAACATTGGGGTGCACGTGTCTCTTTCAGATCTGGTTTCCTCCGTGTGTATGCCTAGAAGTGGTATTGCTGGGTCATATAGCAGTTCTATTTCCAGTATTTTGAGGAATCTCCACATTGTTCTCCATAGTGCTTACTAGTTTGCATTTCCACCAACAGTGTAAGAGGGTTCACTTTTCTCCACACCCTCTCCAGCATTTATTGCTTGTAGACTTTTGGATAGCAGCCATCCTGACTGGCGTGTAATGGTACCTCATTGTGGTTTTGATTTGCATTTCTCTGATAATGAGTGATGTTGAGCATCTTTTCATGTTTGTTAGCCATCTGTATGTCTTCTTTGGAGAAATGTCTGTTTAGTTCTTTGGCCTGTTTTTTGATTGGGTCATTTATTTTTCTGGAATTGACCTGCAGGGGTTGCTTCTATATTTTTTGAGATTAATCCTTTGTCTGTTGCTTTGTTTGCTAATATTTTCTACCAATCTGAGGGCTGTCTTTTCACATTACTTATAGTTTCCTTTGTTGTGCAAAAACTTTTAAGTTTCATTAGGTCCCATTTGTTTAGTTTTGCTTTAATTTCCAATGTTCTGTGAGGTCGGTCATAGAAGATCCTGCTGTGATTTATGTTGGAGAGTGTTTTGCCTATGTTCTCCTCTAGGAGTTTTATAGTTTCTGGTCTTACATTTAGATCTTTACTCCACTTTGAGTTTATTCTTGTGTATGGTGTTAGAAAGTGTTCTAGTTTCATTCTTTTACAAGTGGTTGACCAGTTTTCCCAGCACCACTTGTTAAAGAGGTTGTCTTTCTTCCATTGTATATCCTTGCCTCCTTTGTCAAAGATAAGGTGTCCATAGCTTTGTGGATTTCTCTCTGGGCTTTATATTCTGTTCCATTGATCTATATTTCTGTCTTTGTGCCAGTACCATACTGTCTTGATGACTGTGGCTTTGTAGTATAGTCTGAAGTCAGGCAGGTTGATTCCTCCAGTTCCATTCTTCCTTCTCAAGATTACTTTGGCTATTCGAGGTTTTTTGTATTTCCATACAAATTGTGAAATTGTTTGTTCTAGTTCTGTGAAAAATACCGTTGGTAGCTTGATAGGGATTGCATTGAATCTGTAGATTGCTTTGGGTAGTATAGCCATTTTGACAATTCATGTTGGTCTATCCGACACAAAAACCCATGCATATTTTTCACTCTACCATATTGTCTTTAAGTAAACAGAACTGTAATAGAGCCCAAAACATGAATCCAATTATTTTGAAGTGTTATGAGGTATAGGGAACACCTGCACTGCAGGATATTTATTAGATGCATTTATTTTGGCTGAATGAATAGACAATTGATTTGCAAAACTTGCTATGCCTCAAAATCACCTGGAATAGTATTTTTCTTTCTCATTACTTCTTTTAAAATAGCATCCTGACCCTACACTAGACGTACTGGATTAAAATGTCTGAGGTAGGAGCCAGGAATGTATTTATAGCAAGCTTCAGGTTTTTGTTTTTTGTTTTTTGTTTTTTTTGGTTTGTTTGTTTGTTTTATGCAGACCTGTCAACACTGTTATTTGAGAACAGCTGCAATTGCATTTTAAAATCAGAATCATGTAAACAGTTTTCATGTGTGCACCTATACTGCTTCCACTCCAGACCAAGAAGTAACCCCAAACAAGAAGCTAAATATTAGAGATACTCAGATAGATAATTTCTCAAAAAATTTCCAGGGAATCAGATGGGAAAGATGTGTTAAAGATTTATGACTTGATCTCAAATGAGACAGAGGCCAAGGTCTAAGCAGTAATCCGAAAGAAATAATCAAATATGAAGAGACAAAATGGAATGTTGGACAGAGTGATGCTTTGGGTAAGAAGGAAAAATCATGACAATTAGAGAAAAATATATAAATACCACAAAGTAAATATCACCTACTATTGTATTGGAGTTCCCTGGTAGCTCAGTGGTAAAGAATCTGCCTGCCAATGTAGGAGACGTGGGTTTAATCCCTGGGTCGGGAAGATCCCCTGGAAAAGGACATGTCAATCCATTCTAGTATTCTTATCTGGGAAATTCCATGGACAGTGGAGCCTGGCGGGGTCACAAAGGAGTCAGACACAACTTAGTGACTAAACAACAAGAAACAAGTATTAAGTGTTTATCATGTATGCATGCAATATCTCATTTTATTTCTTATAACAGTCTTAGATTGCTAATTTTGTCTTTAACTTATAAAGAGAGAAACAGAGACTCATAAAGTTGCTGTAACAAGATCACACAGCTAGCAAAAACTGGGATTTGAAATAAGGTCTTTCTGTCTCTAAAGTTTGTGCACTTTAACCAGTGGTTGAGGTCACTTAAAGGAAAAAAAGGACGCAAATATTCAGGAGACGTGAGAGAAATAAGCAGCATTACTTCAAGTAGCTGTTTCACTCAAATGTGATGGAATTTTTTTCTCATATCTGTATGACTCATGCAAACATTAAATTTGTACTGGTATACTTCATCGTTATATTGAAATATAAATATTACCTTTGGCTCACTTCAAGACTATCTCATATGCTTAAATGGTTTCCTGAAGAATCATTTCTGAAAATAGTACTTCAGTCTCTCTTATGATCTTACCTGCCGTGATTTATCCATGCATGCATTCAGTTACTCATTTATTTATGCATTCCAAAAAAGTTAAGATAAAAAAATCTATGATCACTTACTATGAACCAGACATTGGGATGCTAAATTTTTCTTAGCAATATATCAGATGATAAAATAAAAATAGCATTGGTACCCTCTAAACTTTTCCAAACTTAGCAGGGCACACATTACTGAAATAAATAATTTGAATGTGCTCCCTCAAAATACTGACTATGACAGGCAAGAATAAAAGATGTTATAACAGTGGAAACTATAATATACAATACTGAAATAATATTATAAAATATTGATATGTACAGAATAAGATCATCAAAGTCAGGAAAGAGAATCTAGAAGAAGATAACTAGTTTGGTTTACAGAGGTATTTTAACTTAATCATCCATAAAATGTGTGTATATTTATCTTATTTATACATATTTCTTCAAAGTCTGTCACATATGTCAACCTTCTTTGTTCTTCTCTTCTTATAGTAAAGTACTATCTAAAGATACTTAATGGCTTTACAGTTTTTGTTTTTAAGAAGTGTGATGAGAATATGTCTTGAACTACCTTTTCAATGCAGTCTTTTTCCTTATATGGGATAAACTATGTGGAAAATTTTTATAAGTTCTTCAATATAAGAAAGTAAGTTTAAATCAAATTATGAACAATAATCCTATGACTCAGATCTTAAATAAATTAAATCATGCCAGTGTGTGTGTGTGCTCTTGAAATTTAATATATATCAATATAATGTCTTTCTCTGGTCAATGCTGAATATATAAACGTGAGCTTATTTTATCTCAGTAACATCTTATTTGAAGAATAAAACAAAACAACTTTAAACAATAGTCAGCTAAAAACATGTGTTCTAAGCCAATCTTCTGTTATCTTCTTTCAGAATTGCTCATGCTTTTGGAGTCTTTTTCTTTGGCCATGCAAGCCATTTCTATTGGTATGATGTAGAGTAGTTCTGTGCCTTAGTTGAGTATAGAGAAATAAAACAGTTCCATCACAGGCCAGCTCCAAATACAAGATGTAAATTATAGGGGAAATGGGAGTGAGGTCTGTATTTTATAATCAGTTTTAACCACAAACCTAAAACTGCTCCAAAATTTAAGTATATCAATTTTTAAAGGTAGAATAGAGTAGAGAGAATATATGAATTAAAATTAAGAAGTCTTATTCATATCATACTCTCAAGCTATATGATCTTGGGCAAGTACTACTCTTCATGAGTTTGTGTCATCATATCCCCAAAATAAGAGACTAATCTCTTATTTAAGTTCCCCCAAACCTAAAGCTATTAGAAGTAAGAAAATAATAGATATCAGAGCAAAAGAAATGAAACAGAGACTGGAAGAACAGTAGTAAAAACCAATGAAACTGAGAACTGGTTCTTTGAAAAGATAACAAATCTGATAAACCTTTAGCCAGATACATTGAGAGAGAGAGAGACAGAGAGAGACAGAGAGACAGAGAGATAGAAAGCCCAAATAAAGAAAATCAGAAATGAAAAAGGAGAACTTACACCAAAGCTACAGAAATACAAAGAATCATAAGAGATTACTATGAACAATTATATGCCAATAAAATTGACAATCTAGATGAAGTGGATAAGTTTCTAGGAACATGCAACTTCCCAAGACTGAATCAGGAAGAAATGTAAAATATGAATGGACTGATTATTAGCAAGAAAATTGAATCATTAATCAAAAAAATCCCAAGAAACATAATTACAAGACTAAACTAAACTGCTTCACAGATAAATTCTGCCTAACATTTAAAGAATTAATACCTGTAATCCTCAAACTATTCCAAAAATTGAAGAGGAACTATTACTCCAAATTTATTCTATGAGGCCAGCATTACCCCAAACCAAAGACATGACAAAATAAGAAAATTATAGACCAATTTTCCTGATGAACATAGATATTAAAACCCTCAAGAAAATACTAGTGAACTGAATTCAACAACATGCTATAAGGATCATACACCATAATTAACTGGGATTTATCCTGGGAATGCAAGAATGGTTCAATATGTGCAATTCAATCAATATGATACACCATGTTAACAAGACTAATGATAAACATGATCGTTTCACTAGATGAACACAACATTCATTTATGATAAAAAAAAAAAAAACCTCTCTACAAAGTGGGTATGGATGGAACATATATCAACATAATAAAGGTCATTTATGACAACCCATGACTAAGATCATACTCAATGGAGAAAACCTGAAAACTATTCCTCTAAAATCAGAAACAAGACAAAGATGCCCACTCATTCCGCTTTTATTCAACATAATATATGAATATCTAGTCACAAAAATCAGACTAGAGAAAGAAACAAAAGACATACAAAAACTGAAAGGAAGAAGTAAAGCTATCACTATTTGCAAATATGATACTGTATAAAGAAACCCTTAAAGACATCAGCAAAAAATTATTAGAACTAATAAATTCAATAAAGTTGCAGGATATAAATTTATACAGTCGTCTGCTGCATTTCTACACATTGGTAATGAACTATTAGGAAAAAAATTAAAAACAATACCAGTTTTAATTGAATAAAAAATAATAAAATACCTAGGAATAAATTTAACCAAGGAGGCAGAAAACTTGTCCTTTTAAAAACTATAAGACATTGATGAAAGAAATTGAATAAGACACAAATAAACAACGAGGTATATTGTGCTCATGGATTGAAAGAATTAATATTGTTAAAGCAACCATACTGCCCAAAGCAATATTCAGTGCATTTTCTAGCAAAATATCTATGATTTTTTCACAAAATCAGAACAAATAATTCTAAAATTAATATTCAACCAAGAGAGACCCTAAATAACAAAAGCAATCTTGAGAAAAAAACAAAACTGGAGATATCATGCTCTCTGATTACAATCAATATTACAAACTATAGTAATCAAGACAGTACGGCAATCATACAAAAACAGACACATAGATCAATGGAACAGAATAGAGAGTCCAGAACTAAGCTTTTGCTTATATGATCAATTAATCTATGACAAAATAAGTAAGAATATAAAGTGAAAAAAAAATCTCTTTAATAACGGGAAAACTGGACAGATATACACAAAATAATAAATGTGGACCATTTTCTTATACAATATATAAAAATAAATTCAAAATAGGCTAAAGACTTAAAATATAAGACCTGAAATCATAAAAGTCCTAGGAAAAACATAGGCAATAAACTCTTTGGCATTAGTCTTAGCACTATCTCTTTGGATCTGTTGCCTCAACAAGGGAAAGAAAAGCCAAAGTAAACAATTGCACTATATCAAACTGAAAAATCTTTTCATAGCAAAAGAAACCCCTAATGAAATGAAAAGGCAACTTGCTAAGTGGAAGAAGATATATATAAATGATATATCTGGTAAGGGGTTAATATTCAAAATATAAAAAGAATTCATGAAACTCAGTTTCAAAAAAGCAAGCAATCTGATTAAAAATAGGCAGAAAACCTGAGTAGGCATTCTTCCAAAGAAGACATACACATGGTCAAAAGACACATAAAAAGATTTTTAATATCACTAATTATCAGGGAAATGCAAATTGAAATCATAATGAAATACCACCTCACACCTGTCAGAATGGTTATTATCAAAAAGACAACAAATAAGGTGTTGGTGTGCTTGTGGAGAAAAAGGAACCCTCATATGTAAATTATCATAGCCACTATAGAAAATGGTATGGAGTTTCCTTTAAAAGTAAAACCACTGTATGATCTAGCATTTCCACTCCTTGAAATCTATCTGAAGAAAACACACACTAATTTGAAGTGGCATCTGCATACCTATGTTCATTTCAACATTATTTACAGCAATCAAGATATGGAAGCAACCTAAGTGTCCATCAACAGGTGAATGGATAAAGAAGGTGTTATATATATAATATATTATATTATATTGGTTGGTTGTTTAGTCGCTAAGTTGTGTCCGACTCTTGCAACCCCATGAACTGCATCCTGACAGGCTCCTCTGTCTATGGAATTCTCCAGGCAAGACTACTGGAGTGGGTTGCCATTTCCTTCTCCAGGAATATATATGTGTGTGTGTATATACGTATATATACACACACATATATATATACACACATACATATGTGTGTATATATATATAATATTCCTTTATATATAAAAACTATTCAGCCATAAAAAGAATGAAATCTTTCCATTTGAAAGAACATGGATGGATATAGAGGGTATTATGATAAGTGAAATAATCAGACACAGAAAGACAAATAAAATACTATTTCACTTACATGTAGAACCTAAAAAAAGCAGAAGAAATTAACAACATAACAAAACAGAAACTGAGTCATAGATATAGAGAACAAACTGGTGGTTGCCAGAGGGAATGGTAATGGGGAAATAGAAGGGATTAAGTTGTACAAACTTCCAGTCATAGAATAAATAAATAACAGAAATGTAAGGTATAATATAGATAATTTAGTCAATAATATAATAATAATAACTTATTACAGTGACAGTTACCAAACTTGTCACAGAGATGATTTCCTGTTGTATATAAATATTAAAATATCCTGTTGTATACTCAAAATCAATATGGTATGTCAACTATGCTTCAATAAAATATAAAAAGCTCATATTTATTTTACTATTAAAGGCAGGTTGTAATTATAATACTAGCTCAAATTTGCAATTATTTGTATATGCATAGTAAAAATATGTATAAACCTACATCAAAATGCTAATATTGTCTATATCTAGATTGAAGAATTTAAAGTTATTTTTATTTTTTTCTTAGTGTCTTTATTACTTGTTAATTTTCAATAATGTTCATGTAATATTTCCAATGTGAAAATATACATTTAACAAAAAAGAAAAAAAATTGCATGGGAACTCTGTGATCTTTTGGATGACTGTTTTTTTCCTCAATGTTTTCTGCTTTTACTTCACAGATTTTATTTGTGCCTTTTGTGTGCCCAACATCAGTGTATAAACACTTGGAAACACTTAATTTACAGGCAATATTTTCCCCACTCTCCTTCATTCCCTCCCTCCTATTCTCACTTCCTTTCTTTCTTTATCTCATTTTCCCTTTCTTCCTAGCTAATGCCAGACACTGTGCAAGGTACTAGAAATACAAAAGAGAATAACATTTGAAGGTTCCATTTGCTTATAAATCGCATTTGGTAACAAACACAAATATTGACATTTATAATGTACATGATATCATCCTCTGTCACCCCTCTCTCCACTTGCCCTCAATCTTTCCAGCATCAGGGCCTTTTCCAATGAGTCAACTGTTTGTATCAAGTGGCCAAAGAATTGGAGCTTCAGCATCAGTCTTTTCAATGCATATACAGGATTGATTTCCTTAAGAAATGACTGATTTAATTTCCTGACTGCCCAAGCGACTCAAGAGTTTTCTCCAGCACCACAGTTCAAAAGCATCAATTCCTTGGCCCTCAACCTTCTTTAGCATCCAACTCTCACATCCACACATGACTACCAGAAAAACCATAGCTTTGACTAGATGGACCTTTGTTGGCAAAGTGATGTCTTTGCTTTTTATAAGCTATCTAGGTTTGTCATACCTTTTCTTCCAAGGAACTTTTAATTTTGTGGCTGCAGGCACCATCTCCAGTGATTTTGGAGCCCAAGAATATAAAGTCTGTCACAGTTTCCATTATTTTCCCATCTATTTGCCATAAAGTGATGGGACCAGATGCCATGATTTTGGTTTTTTGAACGTTGAGCTTTAAGTCAGCATTTTCACTCTCATCTGCCATTAGAGTGGTGTCATCTGCATATCTTGATTTCAGCTTGTGATTAAATCAGCCAGGCATATTGCATGATGTACTTTGCATGTAAGTTACATAAACAGGGTGACAATATACAGCCTTGATGTTCTCTTTTCTCAATTTTGAACCAGTCAATTTTTCCATGTTCGGTTCTATCTGTTGTTTCTTGACGTGCATATAGTTCTCAGGAGGCAGGTAAAATGATCTGGTATTTCCCATATCTATAAAAAATTTCCACAGTTTGTCGTGATCCATACAGTCAAAGGCTTTAGTTTAGTCAATGAAGCAGAAGTAGATAATTTCTGAATCCCTTTGATTTTTCTCTGATCTAATGGATGTTGGTATTTTATTTTATTATTTCATTTATTTTTATTAATTGGAGGCTAATTACTTTACAATATTGTAGTGGTTTTTGCCATACATTGACATGAATCAGTCTTGGATTTACATATGGTCCCCATCCTGAACCCCCTCCCACCTCCCTCCCCATCCCACCCCTCTGAGTCATCCTAGTGTACCAGCCCTGACCACTTGTCTCATGCATTCAACCTGGACTGGCGATCTGTTTCAAACTTGATAATATACATGTTTAGATGCTATTCTCTCAGATCATCCCACCCTCTCCTCCCATAGAGTCCAAAAGTCTGTTCTATACGTCTGTGTCTCTTTTTCTGTCTTGCATACAGGGTTATTATTACCATCTTTCTAAATACCATATATATGCTCTAGTATACTGTATTGGTTATTATCTTTCTGGCTTACTTCACTCTGTATAATGGGCTCCAGTTTTATCCATCTCATTAGAACTGATTCAATTGCATTATTTTTAATGGCTGAGTAATGTTCCATTGTGTATATGTACCATTGATTCCTATCCATTCGTCTGCTGATGGGCATCTAGGTTGCTTCCATGTCCTAGATATTATAAACAGTGCAACAAAGAACGTTGGGGTGCACGTGTCTCTTTCAGATCTGGTTTCCTCAGTGTGTATGCCCAGGAATGGGATTGCTGGGTCATATGGCAGTTCTATTTCCAGTTTTTTAAGGAATCTCCAAACTGTTCTCCATAGTGGCTGTACTAGTTTGCATTTCCACCAACAGTGTAAGAGGGTTCCCTTTTCTCCACATCCTCTCCAGCATTTATTGCTTGTAGACTTTTGGATAGGAGCCATTCTGACTGGCCTGTAATGGTACCTCATTGTGGATTTGATTTGCATTTCTCTGATAATGAGTGATGTTGAGCATCTTTTCATGTGTTTGTTAACCATCTGTATGTCTTCTTTGGAGAAATGTGTGTTTAGTTTTTTGGCCCATTTTTTGATTGGGTCGCTTATTTTTCTGGACTTGAGAGTCAAAAGGGGGAGCGAGTGATCAAACCAGTAATCACACTCTTGAATAAAAATGAGCACTGAATATTGGATTCTTAAATGTTAAAAATTGATATCAAATACTGAAAAACAAAGATTAAAAATCTAGAGTAGAGGTTACATTCTTTAAAATACAATATTAAAAAATAAAAACATAAAAAAATTTATGAAATATATATGAAGTTTGCTTTAAAAATAGAGTCTTTTTTGGCAAGGTTATAGTGGGTTATAAAAATGAAAATTAAAGAGTAGTAGATGCCCATCAGCAGACGAATGGATAAGGAAGCTGTGGTACATATACACCATGGAATATTAGTCAGTCATTAAAAAGAATTCATTTGAATGAGTTCTAATGAGATGGATGAAACTGGAGCCCATTATACAGAGTGACGTAAGCCAGAAAGATAAAGAACATTACAGTATACTAACACATATATATGGAATTTAGAAAGATGGTAATGATAACCCTATATGCAAAATAGAAAAAGAACCACAGATGTACAGAACAGCCTTTTGGACTCTGTGGGAGAAGGCGAGGGTGGGATGTTTCAAGAGAACAGCATCGAAACATGTATATTATATAGAGTGAAACAGATCACCAGCCCAGGTTGGATGCATGAGACAACTGCTCAGGGCTGGTGCACTGGGAAGACCCAGAGGGATCGGGTAGAGAGGGAGGTGGGAGGGGGGATCGGGATGGGGAATACATGTAAATCCATGGCTGATTCAGGTCAATGTATGACAGAAACCACTACAGTATTGTAAAGTAATTAGCCTCCAAGTAATAAAAATAAATGAAAAAAAAAAAAAGAATCAAAGGTCAACCTTTGAAAAAAAGAGTAATAGAGGAATAATAAAGGACTTTAAAAAAGAGAAAATTTTTAATTAAAAAATAATAATAATAGTAAAAATATTTCTAGGAATTTCTCTGGAGCTGTTGCAGGCAGTGTGGGTTCAGTTCAGTTTCAGATATTTCTTTTTTCCAGCTTATACTTCTCAATATCTATAGGCCCCTTCCAGTGTAATCTGTGTTAACTGCAGGGATTTTAATCTGTTGCACCTGTCACTTCTAAAGCAGTTCCCTTTGTTTATTTGGCTTCTGTTTGCAGGTCTCTACAGTGTCTAATTTCCACCCTGACACAAGGAGGTGGAGGTAGTCTCTTGTTTAGGTTCACTTGTTCAGTCGTGCTCTGGGGAGGGAGGAGCACTGCAAACAAATATCACTGGCATGTGTGGGGAGTACTCACAGTGTTCCAGCCACACTGGGTTTGCCCCTCTTCATGGTGTGTATGCTTTCCCCATCTACACTGCTCAGGCACCAGGTTGCTCTACAGGGAGTGGGCCCTGAGTTGCATGCACTTCCCAGGTCCAAGCCACTCAGGTTCAGGTTTTTGGGTACTCCACAAAGGCTCAGACTCGGTTGGGCCTGCGTTTTGTGCCTTCTCTGGTCTGAGAACCTCAGACAGCCAGGAGTTTGATGAGCGCACTCTCTTCAGGTGCAGCACGGCTTCTCCCATCTCCATCCCAGCCTCAGTTTCTGGGTGTGCCAGGTCCAATGTGCCTTGTGTCTCTCCTGGGGAGCTGATCTCTGGCTGTGACCCTCCTGGTGGATGTCAACCATCCAGAATCTCAGGAAGTCTTTGGTTAGAAACTGGAAGCCTGTTTGCAGTTTGGTAGTGGATGCCATCTCTGGGGCCAAGTTTGGCCTTTCCTCCTCCCCTCTGCCTCCTGCCTCTGATGGGGGATAGGCCAGCGCACAGCTAGCTCTTGTCTGGAATTGCTCATTCCTTTCTTTTTTCTGCAAACGGGCCAGCAGTGCCTTAGATTAGGGCTTTTCACAGGTTAACTCTCTCTCTCTCTCTCTCTCTCTCTCTCTCTCTCTCTCTCTCTCTCTTGCTATCCTACACTTGCTGCTGGTGGATGTGAGCATCTGGGGTACTTTTCTGCTGGGAGTTGCTTTTAGGCATATAATCTGTGGGTTTAATTTATTTTTCCTCCGGTTAGGTTGCCCTCTGAGATTCAAAAACTTCCCCCAGACCCGCTGGTGAGAGGGTTTCCTGGTGTTTGGAAACTTTCTCTATTACAACTCTCTTCCCAGGACGGGTCTCTGTCCCTAGCTCTTTGGTCTCTCTTTTTATCTTATATTTTGTCCTACCTCCTTTTGAGGATAATGGGTTGCTTTTCTGGGTGCCTAATGTCCTCTGCTAGTGATCAGAAGTTGTTTTGTGGAGTTTGCTCAGCATTCAAATGTTCTTTCAATGAATTTGTGAGGGATAAATTGGTCTCCCCGTCCTATTCCTCTGCCATCTTCTAAAAGTGGATGTTGGTATTTTAATCTCTTGTTCCTCTGCCTTTTCTAAATCTAGCTTGTACATCTGGAAGTTCTTGGTTCATGTACTCTTGAAGCCTAGCTTGAAGGATTTTGAACATTACCTTGCTAGCATGTGAAATTAATGCAATTGTGCAGTAGTTTGAACATACTTTGGCATTGCCTTTCTTTGGGACTGAAATGAAAACTGACTTTTTCCAGTCCTGTGGCCATTGCTGAGTTTTCCATATTTGGTGGCATTTTGAGTGCAGCACTTTAACATCATGGTCATTGGGATTTTAAATATCTCAGCTGGAATTCCATAACCTCCATTAACCTTGTTTGTAGTAACGCTTCCTAAGGCCCACTTGACTTCACACTCTAAGATGTCTGGCTCTAGGTTAGTGACCACAACATTGTGTTTATCCGAGTCACTTTTTAATGCAATTCTTCTGTGTATTCTTGCCACCACTTCTTAATCTCTTCTCCGTCCGTTAGGTCCTTGTCATTTCTGCCTTTTATTGTGCCCATTTTTGCATGGAATATTACTTTGGTATTTCCAATTTTATTGAAGAGATTCTAATATTTCCCATTCTACTGTTTTTCTCTATTTCTTTGCATTGTTCACTTAAGAAGGCTTTCTATCTCTCCTTTCTCTTCTCTGGAACTCCAAATTCAGTTGGGCATATCTTTCCCCTTCTCCTTTGCCTTTCACTTCTCTTCTTTACTAACCCATTTGTAAGGCCTCCTCAGGCAATCATTTTGCCTTCTCTCATTTCTTTTTCTTTGGGATGGTTTTGGACACTGTATCTTGTACAATAAATAATTGAGCACACCTATTCCACACCAAGTAATGTGATAAATGTTTTACCTGTATTTAACTGAAGCCACAAAAACAGAACTCTCCTAGTTTTTCCCATCTCAATATGTGACACTACCATCTACCTGATTCAAGACACTAGATTTTCTAATTCCTGTTTTCCTTATACTTCTCTCTTCTTGCCACACATCAAACCACCAACAACCCCATTAACCTGACTTCTAAAATATAACCCGAATCTGTCCCCTTCTTTCACTTGCATCACTACCACTTTAGTCCAATATGTCATCATCTTTCACCTGGATAGCTATGGTATCTCCCATCTGTTCTCCTTCATTGCACTCCTCACCCACATCCAATTCATTCTCTGTATTGTAGCCAGTCATCTCTTAAAATGCAAAGTAGATCATGTCCTTTACTGCTTGAAATCCCTCTGGTAACTTTCCATTATTCTATATGATCTGGCCTTAACCTACCTCTTCAACCTCAGCTACTTACATTCATCATTTAGTTTACACACTCCGACAATATTGGCCTTCTTATTATTCCTTAGATAGATTATTTCCACCTTAAGTCCTTTGTGGTTGTTGTTAACTTCTTCCTGAAATGTTATGACTGATGATTTTATCACATTATGATTCTTTCTTCTTATTAATGTCCGGCTCAAATGTCACATGTCACTCTCTTGTAAGGCCTTGTCTGATCTCCAATGCAAATATAAATTACTCAATCTCACAACAGTAATTCTCTAGAATATTACCCATTTTTTTTCTTTATATACCTTATTTAAATCTGAATCTATACATTTGCCTATTTATTTTGTTTCCCCACTAGAATTCAAACACTAGAATATAAATTCCTTGAGGGAACAGAAAGGTTAGATCTACTTTACTAGCCACCTTATCTTCTGTACCCAAAGAAAAATATGGCACATAAATAAGTATTCAATAAATATTTGTTAGATAAATTAATAGATAAACATCTTCATAACAAACGTTGGAGATGGGTACTACTGAGTGCCATTTTGCAAACGAAGAAACAAAGGTCCAGGGAAGTTAAGTCACTTGCTCAAGCTTATCAAAGTTGTGAGTGACAGAGTCAAAATATTAACTCAGGTTTGTCTTTATACTAATGTCAAAATGGTTTGAGGAACTGGAGGTTTCAAGAAAGATGGATAAATAATTCACAAAGGCAGGAAAGATATTAGGAAAGAGTGGTTTAATGAAAACCTAAGAGGAGAACTAGAAGAGTTTAAAAAAGGAAAGTGAATAACAGTGTGGAATGTCACAGAAAAGTGAAGAATGGGAAAGAACAATACTATTCAACAATTATTGAGCCAGGAACTATGTCAAGTCCTGTGTATACATTATCATATTAAATCTTTACATCAACCCTATAAGGTCAGTCCAATTATTATCACCATTTTACAAAAATCAGTTAGATTGCCAAAGATCGTAACACTAATGTATAATGGAACAGATTAAATCCAGATGTCACTTTAACTACCAATTAAATGATCATTGGTAAACTTATTAGCAAGAGCAATTTCATAGAGAGGGGCAACAGCCAGACTGCCGTGGATTAAGGCATAGATGGTAAAAAGAAAGAAAATAAGTGCTGACAACAGATTGTATACTACTCTTCTTAGTTCACTGGTTTGAGGGAAAGGTAAAATAACTGGAAATAGACACATGGTCAGAGTTTTTCTTTCATATGGAAGAACTTAGAGCATGATATGATTAAGTCTAATGTGGGATTAAATTTCTTAATCTCATATTTTTGTTACTGATTTCACAGTTCGTAATTTGCTTTTTCATCTTCATAAGCTGTAAGAAGAGTAGTCAGTATTTTTATCATTAAAAACCCAATGTAAAAAATCTGAACCATCAAAGATTTCCCAAACTAAACATTCATTGGCTTTCACATTGTGTATGGTATGGGCTGTCCAAACAGGACAATGAAGAAGATCACTCCATCTGCCTTGGATGCCCATCCTATGAAAAGGTATTTTTAAAAAAGACATTTCATTCTCCATTCTCTTCTTCCTTAGAGAAACCCAGGCATTGATTTAATTTTCCTGAGAGTGCCAAAATATATGAGATTTAAGTAAAATCAAAACAAATCAAGCCTTTAAATTAAGTTTTAATTTAAGGATATTAAATAAAGGAAATAATTCGTTGAAGTAAGAGCTAGATTATTACTGAAAATGCTCACCAAAATGTTACCTGTTTTGATTATCTGCCATCTGTAGGGAAAACAATCAACAAGATTTTCATACAGAAACATAATCTTTGGCTCATTCCTCTCCTTGCTGCCAAGGTCCATCAACTCTACCTTGTCCCAGGTTTTCAAATGACAACTTTGGAGGGTAGGAGACTGGGGATACAGCATACAGGCAAAGAAAAGGATAATGAATGCAGTGTCTTTCTTGCGGTGTTCAAAAAATACAACAGTGATTTGGTAGATTCCTTCAGGGAAATAGGAGATTAAGGAACTTTAAATTTTATGACCTTGATCCAAAGCCCTAGAAGAGAGAGACTATGATCTAGACAAGGAGAAAATGGGGAATTGCTTTGGCAGCACTTTAGGCTTTCAGCTCAGTGGACAGAAATAAGTTGTGACATTAGTTTTTCCTCTGGGCCATTCCAACCAGTTCACTAGGAAAGTAAAGTAGGAAATGGGATTAGTTATTTTCATTCATGAATACCAAGGAAAGCACAATGAGCACATTGCTCTTGATTTTTTTCTGAAGAGATAATACACTATAGGAAGTCAATCATGGAAGTAGGGCATTACCTGAGTGGAGAATCTACAGAAGCATCCAGTTGGAAGGGTTCAGTTCAGTTCAGTTGCTCAGTTGTGTCCGAATCTTGGCGACCCCATGAACCACAGCACACCAGTCCTCCCTGTCCATCACCAACACCCGAAGTCCAAACAAACCCATGTCCACTGAGTTGGTGATGCCATCCAACCATCTCATCCTCTATCATCCCCTTCCTCTCCTGTTTTCCTCTTTCCCAGCATCAGGGTCTTTTCAAATGAGTCAGCTCTTCACATCAGGTGGCCAAAGTATTGGAGTTTCAGCTTCAGTGTCATTCCTTCCAATAAACACCCAGGACTGATCTCCTTTAGGATGGACTGGTTGCATCTCCTTGCAGTCCAAGGGACTCTCAAGAGTCTTCTCCAACACCACAGTTCAAAAGCATCAATTCTTCAGCACTCAGCTTTCTTTATAGTCCAACTCTCACATCCATACATGACCACTGGAAAAACCATAGCCTTGCTTACACAGACTTTGTTGACAAAGTAATGTCTCTGCTTTTTAATATGCTATCTAGATTTGTCATAACTTTCCTCCCAAGGAGTAAGCATCTTTTAATTTCATGGTTGCAATCACCATCTGCAGTGATTTAGGAGCCCATAAAAATAAAGTCAGCCCCTGTTTCACCATCTATTTGCTGTGAAGTGATGGGACCAGATGCCATGATCTTAGTTTCCTGAATGTTGAGCTTTAAACCAACTTTTTAACTAACCTCTTTCACTTTCATTAAGAGACTCTTTAGTTCTCCACTTTCTGCCATAAGACTGGTGTTGTCTGCATATCTGAGGCTATTGATGTTTCTCCTGGCAATCTTGATTCAAGCTTGTGCTTCTTCCAGCCCAGCGTTTCTAACGATGTACTTTGCATATAAGTTAAATAAGCAGGGTGGCAATATATACCCTTGATGTACTCTTTTTGCTATTTGGAACCAGGCTGTTTTTCCGTGTCCAGTTCTAACTGTTGCTTCCTGAAGTGCATACAGGTTTCCCAAGAGGCAGAGCAGGTGGTCTGGTATTCCCATCTCTTTCAGAATTTTCCAGTTTATTGTGATCCACACAATCAAAGGCTTTGGCATAGTCAATAAAGCAGAAATAAATGTTTTTTCTGGAATTCTCTTGGTTTTTCGATGATCTGGTGGATGTTAGCAATTTGATCTCTGGTTCCTCTGCCTTTTCTAAGTCCAGATTGAACAACTGAAAGTTCACAGTTCATGTATTGCTGAAGCCTGGCTTGGAAAATTTTAAGCATTACTTTACTAGAGTGTTAGATGAGTGCAATTGTGTGGTAGTTTGAGCATTTTTTTGCATTGCCTTTCTTTGGGATTGTAATGAAGACTGACCTTTTTCAGTCCTATGGCCACTGCTGAGTTTTCCACATTTGATGTCATATTGAGTGCAGCACTTTTGCAGCAGCATCTTTCAGGGTTTGAACTAGCTCAACTGGAATTCCATCACCTCTACTAGCTTTGTTTTTACTGATGCTTCCTAAGGCCCACTTGACTTCACATTCCAGGATGTCTGACTCTAGGGGAGTGATCACACCGTCGTGATTATCTGGGTCATGAAGATCTTTTTTGTACAGTTCTTCTGTGCATTCTTGCCACCTCTTCTTAATATCTTCTGTCTCTGTTAGGTCCCTACAATTTCTCTCCATTATTAAGCCCATCTTTGCATGAAGTGCTCCCTTGGTATCTCTATTTCTTGAAGAGATCTCTAATCTTTCCCACTCTATTGTTTACCTCTATTTCTTTGCACTGATCACTGAGGAAGGCTTTCTTATCTCTGCTTCCTATTCTTTGGAACTCTGTATTCAAATGGGTATATCTTTCCTTTTTTTCCTTTACTTTTCATTCCCTTCTTTTCACAGGTATTTTTAAGGCTTCCTCAGACAACCATTTTGCTTTTGCATTTCTTTTTCTTGGTGATGGTCTTGATTCCTGTCTCCTGTACAATGTGACAAACCTCCATCCATAGTTTATTGGCACTCTGTCTAGCAGATCTAGTCCCTTAAATCTATTTCTCACCTCCACTGTATAGTCAGAAGGGATTTGATTTAGATCATACCTGAATGGTCTAGTGGTTTTCTCCACTTTCTTCAATTTCAGTCTGAATTTGTCAGTAAGGAGTTCATGATCTGAGCCACAGTCAGCTCCCTGTCTTCTTTTTGCTGACTGTATAAAGCATCTCCATCTTTGGCTGCAAAGAATATATTCAATCTGATTGCAGTATTGACCATCTGGTGATGTCTATGTATAGAGTCCTCTCTTGTGCTGTTGGAAGAGGGTGTTTGCTATGACCAGTGTGTTCTCTTGGCAAAACTCTATTAGCCTTTGCCCTGCTTCATTCCGTACTCCAAGGCCAAATTTGCCTGTTACTCCAGGTGTTTCTTAACTTCCTGTTTTTGCATGCCAGTCCCCTATAATGAAAAAGGATATCTTTTTTGAGTGTTAGCTCTAGAAGGTCTTGTAGGTCTTCATAGAACTATTCCACTTCAGCTTCTTCAGCATTACTGATCGGGGCATGAACTTGAATTACCATAATACTGAATGGTTTGCCTTGGAAACGAACAGAAATCATTCAGTCGTTTTTGAGATTGCATCCAAGTACTGTATTTCGGACTCTTTTGTTGACTATTATGGCTACTCCATTTCTTCCAAGGGATTCCTGCCCACAGTAGTAGATATAATGGTCATCTGAGTTAAATTCACGCATTCCAGGTCATCTTAGTTGGCTGATTCCTAGAATGTCGATGTTCACTCTTGTCATTTCCTGTTTGACCACTTCCAATTTGCTTTGATTCATGGGCCTAACATTCCAGGTTCCAATGCAATATTACAGCATTGAACCTTGCTTCTATCACCAGTCCCATCCACAACTGGGTGTTGTTTTTGCTTTGTCTCCATCGCTTCATTCTTTCTGGAGTTATTTCTCCACTGATCTCCAGTAGCATATTGGGCATCTACCAACCTGGGGAGTTCATCTTTCAGTGTCCTATCTTTTTGCCATTTTATACTGTTCATGCGGTTCTCAAGGCAAAAATACTGAAGTGGCTTGCCATTCCCTTCTCCAGTGGACCACATTTTGTCAGACCTCTCCACCATGACCCATCTGTCTTGGGTGGCCCCACACGGCATGGTTTAGCTTCATTGAGTTTGACAAGGCTGTGGTCCATGTGATCAGATTGGTTAGTTGTCTGTGATTGTGGTTTCATTCTGTATGGCCCCCTGATGCCCTCTCTCAGTGCCTACTGTCTTATTTGGGTTTCTCTTACCTTGGACTTGGGGTATCTCTTCATGGCTGCTCCAGCAAAGCACAACTGCTGCTCCTTACCTTGTACATGGGGTAGCTCCTCTCGCCTGCCGCCCCTGGCCTTGGATGTGCTTCAGGGGTGGCTGAGATGGCGCAAAATTGTGGCGGTTCTGACGGTGCAGAAGCATGGTGGAGAGGAGCTACCCCTTGTCCAAGGTCAGGGGTGGCGGCCAAGAAGAGCTACCAGTTGGACAAGTTCAATTTTAATATTGTTGTTGCTGCTGCTAAGTTGCTTCAGTCGCATCTGACTCTGTGTGACCCCATATTAATATTGAATAGTATATTAATATTTAAAGAGTTGATATTTGTTTTCACAATTTTTTTCACTTTCTATTTAAGTATCAAAAAATCATATCACTATTTGGTTAAAACATATATATATATAAACAGGCATCAGGAGTCTGTGATACACTATAAAAAGATTTTGGTTTTGAAACAAGGTGTGTAAATACATATATGATACCAAAAAATGCAATACTGTGAAAATACAGTCCACCACAAAAGTGTTTAAAACTTCAATTATTTTAAAATGTTGTTTAAAAATCAAAATGTATAACTATCTACCTGATTCTGGAATTTATACTTCCACATTATTGCAAAAAATGTACATATTATATATAAAACATTATAAGATTCCAAATATTAATTTGAAGGGGGTTGAAGCAATAACTGAACTAAAGAGCCAAATAATGTCAGCAACCTAGCTATTACTACATGTATCAATTATTAAAACAAATATAGGATCTGCCACACCTTACACACTCATTAAGAGTAAGAGACACACACTCATTCAAAAGTGATACCTGCATCAGAGTAAAATATGCATTGAAAAGGAATTAACAGGTAGGTATAGATAAATGCATTCAGTTTTAACTTGAAATTTTCTTTACCAAAATAAAATATCTATTCAATAGTTTGCTTATTCCATGTTGAGATAGGTATGGTTCTTAATTCTAATTGGCAGTAATGGTCTCACCAAGTTCAGACTGTTACCTGGTCTTTTCCATGTCTTCATGGCTCAAGTGTATATAGGCTAAAATGAATGAAACAGAAGGCTTAAAACTAAGTATTTCAGAAATCTGTCAATGACCATGGTCTAAGGCTGTCTGTGACCAAGTTTACAATTCTGTCTCTGCCTCCAAGGGCTGGAAACTCAGGCTTTGACCAGAGGCAAAGTGAAGCTAACTAGCCCTCCTGGTGACTGAATCCTCAACTTCTACTTCATTAAAACAAAACTCATACCAAGTGAAATAAACAACTCCTGTAAAATGTTCAGTCTCATTGAACAAATTCATTTTACATTTGGAAAATGCTAGTAGTCAACATTATGAAATCCATGAAAGAAAGAAAGTGAAGTCGTATCTGATTCTTTGTGACCCCATGGACTGTAGCCTACCAGGATCCTCCGACCATGGGATTTTCCAGGCAAGAGTACTGGAGTGGGTTACCATTTCTTTCTCCAGGGGATCTTCCCTACCCAGGGGTCGAACCTGGGTCTCCTGCATTGCAGATAGATGCTTTACCATCTGAGCCACCAGGGAAGCTGAAATCCAGAAATAAGCCTGAAGGAAATCCACAGATAAGCCTAAATCAATACTGTTCAGAATCAACCAAGAAAGAATCTCAAAGGAGTCTGAGAGATTAGAAAAATGTTCAGGGAATAACTAAAATCCATCCTGAACCAACATCTACAGTCAAATACTCTCAGATAGAGACAATTGGGAAACAGGAAGCTTTTGGAGAACAGCAAAATCCAGGGAGACCAAGAGGAAGGGGTTTTTTCAGCTAATATGTAGAAATATGTTTGGGCTTGGGGCAGGCTCTGTGTTTGACAGTGAGCATAAAGGACAGTACATTGGTCTGAGGGATTAAGAGACTCAAATGAAAGCAGATTTCATATTAAAGAAAGAATAATAATACTGCACTAGTAAATACTCACAAACTAAACCATCCACCCAAATTATTACCAATGATTTTGTCATTATTTCATTAGTGTTATAAAAAGAACAATAATGAGTACTTGCTATGTGCCAGTCACATCAATAAATCTTTTCCTGCATTAATCTTCAAAACAATTCTGCAAGATAGGTACTATTTTAATCCCATTTTACTGATGGAACTGATGCACAGAGAGATGAAACACAAAGAAAAAGGAATTAATTATCTTCTGTTGATATAAGCAAAAGTTTGCCCTTATCTGGACATTTATGCAATGAAAATAAACTTACTCATTTAATATAAGAAATAAGTTCCTTAAATTTTTGTATCAGCAAGACCACTGAGAATTTCTATGAATCCAGGCTTCTCTTATCCACTGCTTAATGATCATATTGAAAACTTCAAAGTCTCCAAGGTAACTGAAATTGTCAAAGTTGTCTTAAGAACAGAGAAGAAGAGAAGTCAAATGCAGATTTAGGTAACATAGTAGGGTTGCCTCACTCATAAGCATGACACTTCCTGCTATCAACAATAAAAAACTGAAATTTCTAAAAGTTCTTTCAAGGCACACCCTCTCCAGCTCATCCTCTGCCTGTTGAACCTCCCATGGCACCTCTAAAGAGCCTTATTCTGTCATTTGAAAAGTATGACTTTGAGAAGTATTCAGCAATACATAAAGAAATATATGAATACATAAAGAAAAATATGTCCCTCAATTTTTCACTCCAATCTGTGGGCTGAATCACCATTTTATAACTTTTACAATAATCATAATACATTCTATTAGTTTAAAATTTTTAACATAGGTGAAATGTAACACTGATTCTAGAAAAATACTAATATAATATGAATATTTCATTTTAGCTAACTGTAAATATATATTAATGGATTATTTTTCTGTAGGATGACAAAATTGCCAAGGATGATTCTGTTGAAACATGTTGAATATTGATAAGACACATTTTCTATACAGGTTTACAGTATTATTTTGTTTGAATATAATGAGGTTGTATCCAGACTGTTTGATAAAATGAATGCAAAGGTTATAATTGTCAAAGTGTATTATTTTTCCCACAACTACTTAAGTTTAAGCATTCTATTTAATTTGGCCTTAGCTCAGTTACAACCTCCTTCATGGATCACGACTTTGTCATACTGAAGGGGCTTTGTAGCTCAGTGAAGCTATGAGCCATGCCACACAAGATGGACAGGTCATAATGAAGAGTTCTGACAAAATGTGGCCCACTGGAGAAAGGAAATGGCAACTCACTCCAGTATTATTGCCAAGAGAACCCCATGGACAGTATGAAAAGACAGAAAGATATGATGCCAGAGGATGAGCCCCCCAGGTCAGTAGGTGTCCAATATATAACTGGGGAAAAGCAGAGAAATAGCTCCAGAAAGAGTGGAGAGACTGGTTCAAAGGAGAAACAACACTCAGCTGTGGATGTGTCCAGTGGTGAAATAAAGTCCAATGTTATGAAAAAACAATACTGCATAAGAACCTGGTCCATGAATCAAGGCAAATTGGACATGGTCTGGCAGGAGATGGCAAGATTGAACATCGATATCTTAGGAATAAGTGAAGTAAAATGGACAGGAATGGGAGAAATTAATTTAGATGACCATTAAGATGATTATTAAGGGCTTCCCTGGTGGCTTAGAGGGTAAAGCGCCTGCCCACAATGTAGGAGACCCGGGTTCGATTCCTGGGTCAGAAAGATCCCCTGGAGAAGGAAATGGCAACCCACTCCAGTGTCCTTGCCTGGAAAATTCCATGAACAGAGGAGTCTGGTAGGCTACAGTCCATGGGGTCGCAAAGAGTTGGACACGACTGAGCGACTTCACTTCACTTCACTAAGATGACTGTTATATCTATCTTGCTGCAGGCAAAAGTAGCTTAGAAGAAATGAAGTAGCCCTCAAAGTCAACAAGAGTCCATAATGCAATACTTGGGTGAAATCTCAGAAATGACACAATAATATCAGTTCATTTCCAAGGCAGACCTTTCAGTATCACAATAGTCCATGTCCAATCACTGATATCAAAGAAGCTAAAGTTGATCACTACTAGGAAAACCTACAACACCTTCTAAAGCTAAAACCAAAAAAAAAGATGTCCTTTTTATCATAGGGTATTGGAAGGCAAAAGTAAGAAGTCAAGAGATACCTGGTGTAACAGGCAAGTTTGGTTTTGCAGTACAAAACAAAGCAGAGCAAAGGCTAACAGAGTTTTACTAAGAAAGCACACTGGTCATAGGAAACACACTTTTCCAACAACACAAGAGATGACTCTACACATTGACACTGAAATAAAATTGATTATATTCTTTGCTGTCAAAGAATAAAAAGTTCTATATTGTCAGTAAAAACAAGATCTGGAGGTGGCTATGGTTGAGATCATGAGCTCCTTATTGGAAAATTCAGGCTTAAATTTAAGAAAATAGGGAAAACCACTAGGACATTCAGGGATGATCTAAGTCAAACTCCTTCTGATTATACAGGGGAGGTAACAAATAGAGAAATAGGTCTGGCAGACAAAGTGCCTGAAGAACTATGGATGGAGGCCTATAACATTGTACAGTAGGCAGTGGACAAAGCCATCCTAAAGAAAAAGAAATGTAAGAAGGCAAAGTGGTTGCCTGAAGACACTTTTCAAATATTAATAGCTGAGATAAGAAAAGAAGAAAAAAGCAAGGGAGAAAAGTAAAGATATACCCACTTGGACACAGAGTTCCAGAGAATAGTAAGGAGGTATAAAAAGGCCTTTTAAATGAGCAATGCCAAGAAACAGAGGAAAACAATAGAATAGGAAAGATTACTGATCTCTTCAAGAAAATTCCAGATATTAAGGGAAAGTTCTATGAAAGCATGGACACAATAAAGGACAGAAACAGTAAGGACCTAACAGAAGCAGAAGAGATTAAAAAGAGGTGGTAAAAATACAGAGAAGAACTATACAAGAAAAGTCTTAATGACCCAGATAACCATGATGGTGTGGTCACTCACCTAGAGCCAGACATCCTGGAATGTGAAGTTAAGTGGGCCTTAGGAAACATTACTAAGAACAAAGCTAGTGGAGGTGATGGAATTCCAGTTGAGCTATTTAAAATCCTAAAAGATGATGCTGTTAAAGTGCTGCACTCAATATGTCAGCAAATTTGGAAAACTCAGCAATGGTCACAGGATTGGAGAAGACCAGTTTCAATTTCAGTGCCAAAGAATGTTCAAACTACTGCACAATTGTCATCGTTTCACATGCTAGTATGGTTATGCTCAAATTCTTCAAGCTAGGCTTCCCAATACATGAACCAAGAACTTCCAGATATACAAGCTGGATTTCAAAGAGACATAGGAACCAGAGATGAAATTGCCAACATTTATTGAATTATGGAGAAAACAAGGGAATTCCAAAAAAAAATAAGTCTACTTCTGCTTCACTACTTGAAAGCCTTTGACTGTGTGGATCACAACAAACTGGAAAATTCTTAAACAGATGGGAGTATCAAACAACCTTACCTTTCTCTTGAGAACCCTGTATGCAGGTCAAGAATCAACAGTTAGAACTGGAGATGGGAACACTGGACTGGTTCAAAATTGGGAAAGGAGAACAACAAGGCTGTATATTGTCACCTTGCTTATTTAAATTCTATGCAGAATACATCATGTGAAATGTCAGGTTGGATGAATCACAAGCTGGCATCAAGACTGACGGAAAAATATCAACAGTCTCAGATATACAGATGACACTACTCTAACGGCAGAAAGTGAAGAGGAACTAAAGACACCACTCTGATGGCAGAAAGCGAAGAGGAACTGAAGATCCTCTTGATGAAGGTGAAAGAGGAAACTGAAAAAGCTAAGTTGAAAGTCAACATTCAAAAAATAAGATCATGGAATTCAGTCCCATCACTCCATGGCAAATAGAATGGGGAAAAGTGGAAGCAGTGACAGATTTTATTTTCTTAGGCTCCAAAATCACTGTGGACAGTGACTGCAGTCATGAAATCAAAAGACTCTTGCTCCTTGGAAGGAAAGTTATGACAAACCTAGACACTGTATTAAAAAGCAGAAACATTACTTTTCTGGCAAAGGTCCATGTAGTAAAAACTGTGGTTTTTCCAGTAGTCATGTATGGATGTGAGAGTTGGGCCATAAAGAAAGCTGAATGCTGCAGAGTTGATGCTCTTGTATTGTGGTGCCAAAGAAGACTCTTGAGCGGTCTTTGGGTTGCAAGGAGATAAAACCAGTCAATTCTAAAGGAAATCAACCCTGAATATGCCTTTGAAGGATGGATGTTGAAGCTGAAACTCCAATACTTTTGCCTCTTTATGTGCAGAGCTGACTCGTTGGAAAAGATTCTGATGTTGGGAAAGAATGAGGGCAGGAAGTGATAGGGCAACAGAAGATGAGGTGGTTGGATGGCATCATGGACTCAATGGACATGAATCAGAGAAAACTCCAGGAGATAGTGGAGGAAAATGATGAGGAGAAATTTCAACCAAGTTCTATGGAACATAACATGAAAATAGTAACTAGGATAAAAATTAGATCTGCAGTCCATGGAATAGAAGGTGATGCATTTTAGTGACCCAGACCTTGTTAACAAGCAAAACTAAAAAGAAATGGGCTTGGAAATAAGCACAAAACCTGCCAGCATCCAGAGATGTTGCTTATTGTTCAGAAAATCATTTGCCTCGTAAAAGTTTTTACACCGTTATTTTCAATAAGCTAATTAGTGGTCTACTACTTCTGCTTTGCATAACTGTTTCTTGACTGATTAGAGACCCTTTGGCAATACATTAATAGCAAATGATGGCTCCAAATATCATCAGGTCTCAGAATTACTGGACCAAAATATGAGATGTGACAAAGTGTCAACATTCACATCTAGTGACTTTTAGCTACAATACACTTTGTCTTCTCTGTAATGCCATGGGGGTGGGGGGTGGGATGGGGTGGGGATTACAGTGGAAAATAAAAGGAAAAAATATTTCCAATGCTTCCATAGAAAATATTTCCCAAGAACTAGAAAAAAATGTCATTTCTTTTAGAAGGCAATACTATCAAGAAAGGATTATCAGAGAAAATTTTACTCTTAAATGTGTACCTACAACCTCTTATGTTCCTTAGGAAAAATGGCACGTGTACAATAATATCCTGCAATATGTGGCCATAATTGTGAAAACTCACATTTTTTTCAAACAAGTTATTGTGTAACAAATTCCAATGACTACTGTGAGCATTATATATCTAACAGAGAAGTGCCTGGGAGCCATTTCGAAATTAAATTACAAACAACTTTTCAATAAATCTGTCATTTATTTTTTGCTAGATAGCCATCCCCATTAATAACTAAACCTTAAGTTATCAAAGGAGACTCAAATAAAAATTTAACCATCTTCACTTCAATGGGCTGGTTATTATAAAAAGCATCAAAATTAAATTTAAAGGAAATGTTAATAGGATCAAATAGAAATATCACTATTAAATAAATATTGTCTGAAGAATCATGTGTTTATTATTGAAAAAAAAACTTAGAGTGAATTAATATTTCTGTTCATATATATTTTGCCACCATATGGAGATCATTAATATACTATTCACAATTTGCACTTCTAAAATTAACATATGTTTACACAATAACATTCCTGTTTTAAAGTAAGTAACAGCAGTTTTCTAAGCCAACATGAAAACAATGCATAAACAGAGATGAATTTAAAATTTTACAGGTCCTCAGAACTCAAGAATTAAGGTCAAAAATTAACTATCTAAGTAGTAATTAAAATTTAAGGCCACCATTCAAGTGACTCTGTATTTACTTTACCAATGTATTCTCTTTTTGCTGTAGTGTCCATTTTGATTTATGCAATTTTCAACATCTGCCTCATTACTAAGTAGGACAGAAAAGCTTCTTCAGGTGTCTACCAAAACTATGCGTGTATTCTCTTCTCTTTATGCTAAAGATTCTATTTTTCAATTCTATACCAGAGGCGTCTGTCCCATATTCTTTTCTCATGACCTGTTAAACAGATGCATGCCTCTGATGATATTATGACATTTCTCATGCAGGGTATCTCTTAAACAAATAGGTGCACAGGAAAACCTGAATTTTCTCTCTAAGTATCATTCTACTATTACTTGATTAATGTTCCATATTCCTCCCACACTTTCAGGTACTCTTTGAAGTTTTTATGGCTGGCACTTTAGCTAGGCAGAAACAATGGTTTGATTCATCTCAACTAACAAGCTCTATTTTATATATCATCAAAATAACCCATTCTACCTGGCCATGATTCTTTTTATTCCCACTAAGATAGCTTCAATGATGATCTAGTTAGCCTGGGGTCAACTTTAGTTCTTTTAGATATTTATCCAATGTGATATTGATCACTGTAATATAACTTAGGTGCCATTTTAATTTTTGATACTTTCTTGCTGGTCATATAGCAGAATGCATAACGCATTTAACATTTTTTAATTTATATTAATACATTTGAAATCTAGTTTGGAATTGATATGTAGCTAATTAGAACACAAAAGTGTGCATATATATCTTTGTTAGAATCAATGGCACATTGGTTTATGTCTGGTGGATGATAGACACATTATTTTTATTTAAATATAAACAATACATACAGGACCATAAGGAATGGATATCACATAAAACCAAACCAAGGAAACAAACAAAAAATCAGAATTACATGCAAATATCAAGTAAGCGCACAAGTGTAAATTAAAATCAATGGCCGACACACTTTACAGAAAGTTCTGTATTTTCCCATTATGTTTTAGTAAAAAACATAATATAAAACTTTATTAAATTTATACATTTCTTCTAGATTATCCACTTTATTGATGTATAATTGTTCATAGCAATCCCTTACATCTTTTGTGTTTCTGTGGTATTAGTTATAATGTCTTTTTTTCACTTACTATTTTAATTATTTCAGTCTTCTCTCTCTTTTTCTTAGGCTAGCTAAGGATTTGTCAATTTTGTTCATTTTTTCTAAAAAAAACTCTTAGTTTTGTTGATCTTCTCTATTGCATTTCATGTCATCTATTTCATTTATTTCTGCTCTAATTTTTATTATTTTCTTCCTTCTGCTAAGTTTGAACTTTGTTTTCTCTTTTTTTTTCTTTCTAACTCTGTGAGGTGTAAAGATATTGTTTATTTGAAGTCTTTTTTCCCCCTCTTCATGTTGCTATAAACTTCCCTCTTAGAATTGCTTTTGTGCATATCATAAGCTTTGATTTCTTGCCTTCCTATTTTTCTTTGTCCTAAGATTTTTGTATTTCCTTTTTGATTTCTTCTTTGACCCTTTGATTATTCATGGGTGTGCTGTTTAGTTTCCACCTATTTCTGAACCTTCCAATTTTCCTCCTGTTATTGATAAACTACATGAGTCTCTAAAGGCAGCATATAGATATCAGAAGGCTGACCAACTCCGCTGGATTTGGAGAAGGCACAAAACCTTGAAAACTTCAGCCACTGTCCTGAAGAGAGTAACAACCTAGGTTAAAATAAACAGGAGGCTATCATCACCCAGCCTGGCTTTGCAGGATTGAGAGAAGGTGCACAATCTTGCCAATTACAACAACATGGATGAGCCTAGAGGACATTAAGCTAAGTGAAATAAACCAGGCAAGAACAACAGATACTGCATGTTCTCACTTATATGTGGAAACTAAAATAGTCATACTCATAGAAGCACAGGGTGAAATGGTGGTTGTCAAGGGATGAAGGGAGGGAGAAACTAGGAGTTGATGGTCAGAAGGTGCCAAGTTCCATTTATGCAAGATAAATAAGCTGTGGAGATCAAACATACAGGTTAGTGCCTATAGCTAACAGCATTGTACTGTAAACTTAAAATTTGTTAAGAGAGTATATCTTATAATGTTCTTTCCACACACAAATAGTAATCATGAGGGTGGGAGAAAACTTTGGGAGTTGATATATATGTCTATAATCTTTCTTTTTCTTCATTTATTTTTATTAATTGGAGGCTAATAACTTTACAATATTGTAGTGGGTTTTGTCATACATTGACATGAATCAGCCATGGAGTTACATATATTCCCCATCCTGATCGTCTATAATCTTGTTGATGGTGATGGTTTCATGGGTATATAAATATGTCCAAACTCATCAAATTTGTATATAATAAATATATACAGCTTTTAATATATCAATCTCACCTAAAAAAAAGTGGTTTAAAAAGCTATAGCAAACCTGAAAATATTTTATTAACAAGTTTCTAATCAAAATAGTAATGCTCATGGCAGAACATGCAAATAATACATAAAGTATAAGGTTAAAAAAAAGGTTCTACTCTTCTCTCTCCCCTTTTCCTGGAGAAAACTGCTGTAAAGAATTTGTGTGTATTATGTTGGATAATATATGCATATCTAAAATGTAGATATGAGATATATACATATCATGAAAATATATCAATGCAAGGTAGACAGGGTGGTTACATATATTTTTCATACAATATATGATGCACACATTTTTGTGCTAATGTGCATAGGTCATTCTAATTATTTTCAAATGGTATTAGTATTAATTTTTATGGCTATACTATAATCTATGAGATCAATCACCCATTAACAGACAAATTATTTGCACTTTCATTATTACAAATAATATAACAATACTTGCACATGTATACTGATGCACAATTGTGAATTTATCTCACAATGATAAATCAAAGCAAATTTTAATGGTGGGATTGATAGAATAATTTTGAATTTAAATTGACTTATGTTGGCAAATTACCCTCTTTCATTGAACCAATATGTAATTTTACAAACTATGAAGGCCTGTTTATATAGACTCTCACCAAAACTAGGCATTATTAAGATTTTTATTTAATAGTGTAGAAAATAAAATGTTACTATTAGTTTTAATCTGATTTTTATTAATGACTGAGACTGAGTAAAATTTTAAATATTTTTGTAACTCTCTGAAAATATACTTTGCCCCATTTTTTCTTCTATATTATTTATATTGCTCTTTGTTGATTTATAAGAACTCTCCTCATTCAGGAAATTTTATTTTAATCCACAAATATTTTTCAGTTTGTCATTTGACACTTCATGTTAATTTTCACTAAATAATTTTTCAGTTTTTAATAGCAAACTTTACAGTATCTTATTTATGGTCTTTGAACCTTATGATACCATGCTAATGACAAATTAAAAAAGAAAATGCCTGTTTATTTCTAGTACTCTGTGTCTTTTCTTTAAACAACTTAATTGAAGGATAAGTTACCTACTAGTAGTAAATTGCATATTTAAGTAGTGTACACTTTGAAAAGTTTTAAAACATATATATATTTACACACACACACACACACACATATATATATAAATATATAAACTTCTGAAATCATCCCCATAATCAAGATAGTGAACATATCCACATATCCACTGCCTGTATAAGTTTCCAGGTTTCCCTTGGCAGTCCATCCATCCTGCCTCTCCACCTCTCATTCCCAGGAACCCAACTACATACTTTATGCCACTGTAGATTAGCTTTCACTTTCTGGAATTTCTTGTAAGCTAAAGCATTCAATATGCACTCATCTATTAGTCTAGGTACTTTCACACTGTACAATTATTTTTTTTTCATTTATTTTTATTAGTTGAAGGCTAATTACTTTACAATATTGAAGTGGGTTTTGTCATACATTGACGTGACCATATTGTGTGTAGTAATAGTTAATTCCTTTGTATTGCTGAGTTGTATCCCATAGTATGGGTGTAAAAAATTAATTTATCCATTCATCTATCTATGGACATTTGGGTTGTTTCCAGATTTTGGTCATTACAGACAAAGCTGTACAAGTATACATGTTTTTTAATGGACATACACTGTTATTTCTTTTAGGTAAACACCTAAAAGTGGAATGACAGGTAAATAATGAAACTACATGTTTATCGTTTCAGAAACTGCAAAAGTGTTTGTGAAAGTAGTTGTGCCAAGCAAGGCATTTGTGATGGCAGAGTAAGAGGATGTGGAGCTTATGTCCCCTCTCCCCATCATTAACACATCAAAAATACATCTACATGTGCAACAATTCTCACCAAAATCTAACTGGAACCTGGCAGAAGGACTCTTGTACAACTAAGGCTGTAAGAAAGTTACATGAATAATTGTGTAGGAAAGACAGAAAAGTGATCAGGAAGAGAACTGTGGCCCTGGGAGGGGACTCAGAAGAGAAAGATTACATAAGCAGACACCTACCTTGGGGAGTGAGTGAGTTGAGCCACGAACTGAGCATCCCAATCTTGGGATTCTACATGTAGGAGATATTCCCCATGGCTAGCTGGAGACAGATAGGCTAGAGAAGCCTGGACAACATTCCTGAGAATCTCATGCTTTAGTTGTCATGCCCCTCAGGTGGAGCAAAACAGCAGAATGCGCATCTTTTTTTTTTTTTTTTTTTTTCAAGTGCCTGTGCAACACTCTCCAGGATAGATCATATGCTAGGCCACAAAACAAGTCTCAAAAAATTTAAGAGGAAGGGAATTTTATCTAGCATTTTTTCCTACTACAACAGTGTGAACCTAGAAGTTTATTACTGAAAGAAAAATGGGAAAATAATAAACTTGTGGAAAATAAAGACCATACTATTAAACTAAAGGTTGACTAAAGGTCAATGAAGAAAGCAAAGAAGAAATCAGAAAATATCTCAAGGCAAATGAAAATGGAAACATAACATTCCCAAATCTATGGGATGTATCAAAAGCAGGTCTATGAAGGAAGTTTATACTAATACATTCTTCAAGAAACAAAAATGTCAAATACACTACCTAATACTCCATCTAGAAGAATTAGGAAAAGAAGAATAAACAATCCCCTAAGACAGCAGAAGGAAGGAAATAATAAATATCAAAGAACATATAAATAAAATATGGAACAAAAAATAAGAGTAAAGTTCAATGGAACCCAGAACTATTTTTGTAAAGGTAAAAAAGTAACTGATACCAGGAAGAAAAGAGAGGACACAAAATAATAAAGGGGAGAAATAACGACTAATACACAGAGATACAAAAAATCATAAGAGAATATTATGAACAAGTATATGCCAGCAAATTGGACAACAGAAAAAATAGAGAAATTTCTACAAACATTCAAACTGAAAAGGCTGTATGAAGAAGAAACAGACAATTAGAACAAACCTTCGCTAGCAGTGAATTTAATTTGTAGTTTAAATAAAAGGGAGAAGGAACTCACAATAAACAAAATTCCAGAAATAGATGGCTTCTTGAAGGAATTCTTTCTATATTACAAACATAAAGAAGAAGTAATATGTATCCTCAAATTTCCCAAAAAAAATTAAAGAGGATGGAACACTTGTAAAATCATTCTATGAGGTCATCCTGATACCATATAATTGTCCACAGTATTCTCCATTTGTTTTTGGTATCTCTGTTTTACTGCAACATTTGTAGCCATTAAATTTCACTTTTTTTTTTGGCCTACTCCCTTTGAGGATTGCATTAACATATTTTATTTATCTTTTTAAAACTGTGCCAAAGCTCACTGATGCTGTGTTATTTGTTTCCATCTTTTATTTTTTGTTGTTCATTTGTAATAGTTTCTATTGTGATGCCTTCAGAGTCACTTACATTTTCTTCTGCATATCTCATCCGTCATTAAACCCATCCAACATACTTTTTATTTCAGGCATTGTAATTTTTAGCATGAGGAGGTCAATTTTAGTCTTTTTAAAAATAAGTATCCCATAGCTCTATGTAACAGGCACAGATTTTCTTCCGTGGAATACAGAAAAATACACATGGCATACATCTATATTAAATGAATGCTTTTGTCTACTAATTATATCATGAGTCATTTCTAGTGTGGAATTGATTTATATCTCCAAATATGTTTATGGGTTATATTTTTATACTTCTTTGCATAACTGACATTTTATTATATGACAGACAAATATTTCCTCTTTAATTTTTTTATTGAAGGATAATTGCTTTACAGACTTTTGCTATTTTCTGTCAAACCTCAACATGAATCAGTCATAGGTATGCATATATCCCCTTCCTTTTGAAACTCCCTCCCATCTCCTTCCTCATCCCACTCCTCTAGGTTGATACAGAGCCCCTGTTTGAATTTCCTGAGCCATACAGCACATTCCCGTTGGCTATCTATTTTACATATGGTAATGTAAGTTTCCATGTTACTCTTTCCATACATCTCACCCTTTCCTTCCCTCTCCCCATGTCCATAAGTCTATTCTCTATGTCTGTTTCTCTGTTGCTGCCCTATAAATAAGTTCTTCTGTACCATTCCTCTAGATTCTGTATATTTGTGTTACAATATGATATTTTTCTTTTTCTTTCTAACTTACTTCACTCTGTATAATAGGTTTTAGGTCCACCCACCTCATCAGAACTGACTCAAATGTGTTCCTTTTTATGGCTGAATAATATCCCATTGTGTATATGTACCACAACTTCTTTATCCATTCATCTGTCCATGGACATCTAGGTTGTTTCCATGTTCTAACTATTGTAAATAGTGCTGAAATGAGCAATGGGATACATATGTCTGTTTCAATTTTTGTTTCCTCAAGGTGTATGCCTAGGATGGGGATTGCTGGGTCATATGGTGGTTTTATTCCTAGTTTTTTAAGGAATCTACACACCATCTTCCATAGAGGCTGTATCAATTTCCATTCCCACCAAGAGGGCAAGAGCATTTCCTTTTCTCCACACCCTCTCCAGCATTTATTGCTTGTAGATTTTTTGATGATGGCCACTGTGACCAGTGTGAGGTGATATCTCATTGTAGTTTTGATTTGCATTTCTCTAATAATGAGTGATGCTGAGCACCTCTTCATGTGTTTGTTAGCCATCTGTATAACTTCTTTGCAAAAATGTCCTTTTTATGTCTTTTTCCCACTTTTTGACTTGGGTTGTTTTTCTGGCATTGAGTTGTATCAGCTGCTTGAATATTTCGGAAATTAATCCTTTGTCAGTTGTTTCATTTGCTTTTATTTTCTCCCATTCTGAGTGCTGTGTTTTCACCCTGCTCATAGTTTTCTTTGTTGTTCAAAAGCTTTTAAATGTAATTGGGTCCCCCTTGTTTACTTTTGTTTTTATTTCCATTTCTGTAGGAGGTGAGTCATAGAGAATCTTGCTTTGATTTATGTCATTGAGTGTTCAAGCCTATGTTTTCCTCTAACAATGTTATAGTTTCTGGACTTACATTTAGGTCTTTGATCTATTTTGAGCTTATCTTTGTGTATGGTTTTAGAAAGTGTTCTAGTCTCATTCTTTTACATGTAGCTGTCCAGTTTTCCCAGCACCATTTATTGAAGAGGCTATCTTTGCCCCATCGTATATTCTTGTCTTCTTTTTCAAAAATAAGGAATAAGGTACCCATAGATGCATGGGTTTATTTCTTGGCTTTCTACATTTTTTATTGGTCTATATTTCTGTTTCATGCCAGTACCATACTGCATTGAAGACTGTAGCTTTGTAGTATAATCTGAAGTCAGGAAGGTTGATTCTTTCCAGCTCCATTCTTCTTTCTCAAGACTTCTTTGCCCATTCAGGGTCTTTTGTGTTTCCATATTAATTGTGAAATTCTTTTGCTCTACTTCTGTGGGGAAAAAAAATGTCATTTGTAACTTGATAGGAATATAATTGAATCTGTAGATTGCATTTGGTAGCAAAGTCATTTTCACAATATTGATTCTTCTTACCCAGGAACATGGACTATCTCGCCATCTGTTTATGTGGTTTTTGCTTTCCTTCATACGTGTCTTACAACTTAGTTCTTTTTCCTCCTTAGGTAAGTTTATTCCTAGATATTTGATTATTTCTGTTGCAATGTTGAATGGGGTTGAGTCTTTAATTTATCTTTCTGGTTTTTCACTGTTAGTATATAGAAATGCAAATCATTTCTGTGTATTGATTTTGTATCCTGCAACTTTGTTAAATTCACTGACTAGCTCTAGAAATGTTCTGATACTATCTTTAGGGTTTTCTGTGTACAGTATCATGTCATCTGCAAGCAGTGAGAGTTTTACTTCTTCTTTTCCAATCTAGATTGCTTTTATTTCTTTTTATTCTCTGATTGCTACAGCTAGAGCTTCCAAAATTACGTTGAATAATAGTGTTGAAAGTGGACACCCTTGTCTTGTTCCTGATCTAAGGGAGAATTCTTTCAGTTTCTCACCATTGAGAATAGTGCTTGCTGTAGGCTTAACATACATGGTCTTTACTATGTTGAAGTAGGTTCCTTCAGTGCCCACATTTTGAAGAGTTTTAGTAATAAATGGGTGCTGATTTTGTCAAAGGCCTTTTCTACATCTATTGAGATTATCATGTGATTTTTATCTTTCAATTTGTTAATATGCTGTATCACATTGATTGATTTGTGTATATTGAAGAATCCTTGCAATCCTGGAATAAACCCAACTTGATCATGGTTCATGAGTTTTTTGATGTGTTGCTGAATTCTGTTTGCTAAAATTTTGTTGAGGATTTTTTAATCTATGTTCATCAGTGATATTGGCCTGCAGTTTTCTTTTTGTGTGTGTTGTCTTTGTCTAGCTTTGGTATCAGGGTGATGGTGGCCTTGTAGAATGAATTTGGAAGTGTTATTTCCTCTGCCATTTTTGAAAGAGTTTTAGAAGGATTGGCACTAACTCTTCTCTAAATGTTTGATAGAATTCTCCTGTGAAGCCATCTGGTCCTGGGCTTTTGTTTTTTGGTAGATTGTTGATCACAGCTTCAATATCAGTGCTTATAATTGGGTTGTTCATAATTTCTATTTCTTCCTGGTTCAGTCTTGAAAGATTGAACTTTTGTAAGAAGCTTTCCATTTCTTCCAGGTTATCCATTTTATTGCCATATAATTGTTCATAATAGTCTCTTATAGTCCTTTGTACTTCTGTATTGTCTGTTATGGCCTTCCCTGGTGGCTCAGACAGTAAATTTTCTGTCTACAATGTGGGAGACCTGGGTTCGGTCCCTGGGTCTGTAAGATTCCCTGGAGAAGGAAACGGCAACCTACTCCAGTATTATTGCCTAGAAAATCCCGTGGATGGAGGAGCTTGGTGCAGGCTACTGTCCATGGCGTCACAAAGAGGCATGACTGAGGGAACTTCCCTTTCCCTTCCCTTTCCCTATTGCCTGTTATAACCTCTCCTTTTTCATTTCTAATTGTGTAGATTTTATTCTTCTCTCTTTTTTTCTTGATGAGTTTGGCTAAAGGTTTGTCAATTAATTTTGTTTATCTTCTCAAAGAACCAGTTTTTAGTTTTATTAATCCTTACTGTTGTTTTTTATTTATTTATTTATTTATTTATTTATTTATTTATTTATTGTTTTTAATTTCTTTTTCATGCATTTCTGCTTGGATCTTTATGATTACTTTCCTTCTACTAATTTGGGGGGGGGGGGTGTTCTTCTTTTTCCAGTTGTTTTAGGTGTAAATTTAGGTTGTATACTCAATGCTTTTCTTGTTTCTTGAGGTAGGATTGTATTGCTATAAACTTCACCCTTAGAACTTCATTTGCTGCATCCCATAGGTTTTGAATTGTGTTTTCATTGTCATTTGTTTCTAGAAATTGTTTGATTTCCCTTTTGATTACTTCAGTAACCTGCTGGTTATTCAGAAATGTGTTGTTTAATCTCCATGTGTTTGTGTTCCTTAGTGTTTTTTTCTTGCAATTGATACCTAGTCTTATAGTGTTATGACCAACCTAGATAGCATATTAAAAAGCAGAGACATTACTTTGCCAGCAAAAGTCCATCTAGTCAAGGCTATGGTTTTTCCAGTGGTCATGTATGGATGTAAGAGCTGGATTGTGAAGAAAGCTGAGGGCCAAAAAATTGATGCTTTTGAACTGTGGTGTTGGAGAAGACTCTTGGGAGTCCCTTGGACTGCAAGGAGATCCAACCAGTTCATCCTAAAGGAGATCAGTCCTGGGTGTTCATTGGAAGGACTGATGCTGATGTTGAAACTCCAATACTTTGGCCACCTGATGCGAAGAGTTGACTCATTGGAAAAGACCCTGATGCTGGGAGGGATTGGGGGCAGGAGGAGAAGGGGACGACAGAGGATGGGATGGCTGGATGGCATCATCGACTCAATGGGCATGAGTTTGAGTAAACTCTGGGAGTTGGTGATGGACAGGGAGGCCTGGCGTGCTGCAATTCATGGGGTCGCAAAGAGTCAAACAAGACTGAGCGACTGAACTGAACTGAATTGAACTCATAGCGTTGTGGTCAGAGAAGTTGCTTGATTTGATTTCAATTCTCTAAAATTTGCTGAGGTTTGATTTGTGACACAAGGTGTGGTCAGTCCTGAAGAATGTTCCATGCTGACTTGAGAAGGAGGTGTATTCTTCTGCATTTGGATGGAATGTCCTAAAGATATCAAAGAGATACATCTCATTTAGCATGTCATTTAAGACTTGTGTTTCCTTGTTAATTTTCTGTTTTGATGGTCTGTCCATTGGTGTGAGTGGGGTATGAAAGTCTCCTACTACTATTGTGTTATTGTCAATTTCTCCTGTTACATCTGTTAGTGTTTGTCTTATGTACTGAGGTGCTCCTATGTTTGGTTCATAAATATTTCCAATTGTTATGTCTTCCTTTTGGATTGATCATTATGTAGTGTCTTTCCTTATCTCTTGTACTATTCTTTATTTTAAGGTTTATTTTATCTGATATGAGGATTGCTACTCCAGCTTTCTTTGCCTTCCCATTTACATGGAATATATTTTTCCATCCTCTCACTTTCAGTCTATATGTGTCTTTAGGTATGAAGTGGGTTTCTTGTAGGCAGCATATATATGAGTCTTATTTTTGTATTCATTCAGCCAGTCTGTATCTTTTGTTTGGAGCATTCAACCCATTTACATTTAAAATGATTATTGATATATATGTTCCTATTGCCATTTTCTTAATTGTTTGGGGGTGATTTTGTAGATCTTTTTTCTTCTCTTGTATTTCCTGAGTATATCAATCCCTTTAACATTTGTTGTAAACCTGGTTTGATGGTACTGAATTTTTTTAGCTTTTGCTTGTTTGAGAAACTATTTCTCCATCAATTTGGAATGAGATCCTTGCCAGGTACAGTAATCTTGCTTGTAGATTTTTCTCTTTCAGTAGTTTAAATATATCCTGTCATTCCCTTCTGGCCTGCTGAGTTTCTGCTGAAAGATCAGTTGTTAAGCATATTGGGTTTCCCTTGTATGTTACTTGTTACTTCTCCATTACTGCTTTTAACATTCTTTGTTTGTGTTTAGTCTTTTTTAAGTTGGATCAGTATCTGTCTTGGCATGTTTCTCCTTGGATATATCCTGCATGGGACTCTTTGTGCCTCTTGGACTTCTTTTCCATATTGGGGAGATTTTCAACTATAATCTCTTCAAAATTTTTCTCATACACTTTCTTTTTATCTTCTTCTGGGATCCCTATAATTTGAATCTTGATGCATTTGATGTTGTCCCAGAGGTCTCTGAGACTACCTCAGTTTTTTTCATTCTTTTTACTTTATTCTGCTCTTCAAAAGTTATTTCCACCATTTTATCTTCCAGTTCACTGATTCGTTATTCTGCTTCAGATATTCTGCTATTGATTCCTTCTAGAGTATTTTTAATTTCAGTCATTGTTCTGTTTGTCTCTTTATGCTTATTCTTTAATTCTTCTATTTCTTTGCTAAGTGATTCTTGCATTTTTTCCATTTTGTTTTCAAGATTTTTGATCAACTTTACTATCATTATTCTGAATTCTTTTTCAGGTAGTTTGCCTATTTCCTCTTCATTTATTTGAAATTCTGTGGTTCTAGGTTGTTCCTTCATTTGTATAGTATTTCTCTGTCTCTTCATTTTTTTTTAACTTATTGTTTTTGAGGTCTCCTTTTCCCAGGCTTCAAGATTTAATTATTTCCTCCTTTTGGTTTCTGCCTTCCTACGGTTGTTCCAGTGATTTGTGTAAGCTTTGTATAGGGTGAGATTTGTGCTGAGTTTTTGTTTGTTTTTCCTCTAATGGGCAAGGTGAGTGAGTTTGCAATCCTATCTGCTGATGATTGGGTTTGTATTTTTGTTTTGCTTGTTGTTTGTTTGTTTGTTTTTTTCATTTATTTTTATTAATTGGAGGCTAATTACTTTACAATATTGTAGTGGTTTTTGCCATACATTGACATGAATTAGCCATGGATTTACATGTGTTCCCCATCCTGAACCCCCCTCTACTCTCCCTCCCCATCCCATCCCTCTGGGTCATCCCAGTGCACCAGCCCCAAGCACTTGTCTCATGTGTCCAACCCTATATGCAAGATAGAGAAAGAGACACAGATGTATAGAACAGCCTTTTGGACTCTATGGGAGAAGGCGAGGGTGGGATGATCTGAGAGAACAACATCGAAGCATGTTTATTATCAAGTGTGAAACAGATCGCCAGTCCAGGTTGTTTGTTGTTTAGGTGAGGTGTCCTGCACAGGGTGCTACTGTTGATTGGGTGTTGCCAGGTCTTGTATTCAAGTGGTTTCCTTTGTGTGAGTTCTCACTATATGATAGTCCCTAGGGTTAATTCTCTGGTAGCCTAGGGTCTTGGAGTCAGTGCTTCCACTCCAAAGGCTCAGGGCTTGATCTCTGGTCAGGAACAAAGATTCCCCAAGTGCTTTGTTATGGCATTGAGATTAATACAAATATCCCAAAATGGGAAACCAAAGATGAACTCCAGACAAATGGCAGTTACAAAACCAGGCACTAATAATTAAATAATGGAATATACACATATACGTATACACCCATGAGCAAAGTCAAAACAGTCCAACAAAAATAAAGTACAGTAGATTAACCCAGTGAACAAAGGAAATCAAAAATTTTATTTATCAGTTAAGAGCAAAACCAACTAAAGCACCTAATGGAAAACAAAACTAAAGCAAGGTATACCAAGTGGGGAATAAAGCAGTGAAATAAAAACTAACAGATAGGTTGAGAGGAAAGGAAAAAAAGAATAGATATGCAAAGTTAAATAGAACTAGATGAAGAAGATTTATATACCTTAAAGATCAACTTCATGGGGAAAAGAACAGTAGGAAAGGCAAACAAAGGAATAAATGTAGAAAAAATAATAGGTTTAAAAAATTAAAATTAAAAAAAAAAAAAAAGGAAAACTCTACCGAACTGCAAAAACCCAATGTAGAGGCAGAGATTTATAATAACAATAAAAAATGTTACTGAGGAAAAAAAAAGTCAAAAGCTTAATTAGATTTCATAGTGCCAATAAAATTGACAACTAAAACAGAGGGGGGGGGGGAGGAGAAAAAAAAAAGAAAAAATTCAAAAGAATCCACAGAGCAAGTAAAACATAAGAAAAATAAAGGTTTATCTTGAGTCACTGCTGTCAGATTCTTTTCCCTCACTGGGAGTCACAGTCCACCTCACCTCCCTAGGATGCCCTCCAATACTGTGCTGATCTGTGGACCTGCTGGGGGTCAGCTCAGATTCTAATATGGTCCTGCTCCTATGTGTTGTTGCTTCCAATGTCCACAGCTATCAGAACTAGTGTGTTTTCTTTTGTGGGAGTTCTCAATGACCTTTTATATATTTCATTGTCACAAAGTCTGCCTAGTTGATCGTGCGGATTTAGTCTGCAGCTTGTACAGCTGGAGGGAAGGTTTTCGGTGTTCTTCCTTAGCCACACTGCCCCTGAGTTTCAACTGTGATTTTATTTCCACCTCTGCATGTGGGTTGTCCACTGGGGTTTGCTCCTGAGGCTGCCCTGGAGGACTTGGACTTGCCTCTGTGAGGGCCAGGTATGGAGGTGATGCAACTGCTTGGGTTGCAAGCGTTCTGGCAGCACCAGGTATTCAGGGGAGTTGGCAGCTAAGGTAGCAGGAAATATAATGCACTAGAAGGGTATGGCAACCAGTACTGGCCAATAAACTCCAGTATTCCTGCCTGGAGAAACCCCTTCCCTGACAGAGAAGCCTGGCAGGCTACAGTCTACAGTCTCTAGTTGTGACCCTAGAGTCGGACACTACTGAAACGATCCTACGTGCATATACACAAGAGTTTTTTGCCTTTGACAGTTCTGCCCCAGTGAGAGTTGAGCATGAAGGTGGTGCAGCTGCTTCGCTTTCAGGGACACTGGTGGTACCAAGTGTGAAGGGACATGGACTGTCTCCGCCTCAGGAGTTATGTATGGCCCTATCAGAGTCTTTTTTCAAGCTTCTTGTAGCTGGTGATCAGAAGGCCTCTTTGGCCAGTCTTTCTCCATAGCTCTGCCCGTTCAGGCACTTAGAGGGCTCCCTTGCCTGGGGTCCTTCTCTGTTGTTAGGCATCTCAGGCACATAGAGGGGGCCCCCCTGACTGGGTTCCTACTCTGTAGATTTGCACGTTAGGAACTTAAAGGGGCACTCTGGGTGGGGTCTTTCTCTGTAGTTCAGTGTATCAGGCGTTTGATGGGTCAGCCTCTCTATTGTTCAGCTGCCAATGCTGGGGAGAGAGAGGCAATGGTGATGGCTCCACTCCCTATGCATGACTCAGCAGTATCGTTTTGCTTCCATGGCTGCCTAGCTTTCCTCCACAGGCATTTCCCACCACAGTCTTTTCCCTCACATCCCCTCAATCCATCTCTCCACAGTCAGCAGCAGCCCTTGCCCTGGGATTGCTCCACAATCCCTAAAATCCAGCTCCCAGCTGCTGCGCCTTCCAGGGGATCTGCATCCCTGTCCAGGGTATGTATGGCTACAGCAAGGACTGTCTGATTCTCATTCCATTTAGGCTGTCACAGATCAACTGTTTCACTCTCAGCCTTAAATGTTTCTCCTCTGACTCAGACAATTTCCCCAATGTGGGGACTGGACCCCTGCTTCTGTTCCCCTGCTGGCTGAGGGCAGGTCCAGTCTTACTCCTGTTCCCCCACCTAGTTCCTTTGTCCTACTGAGTTTTGCATGGTTCCATATATTGTTTTCCACTGGTCAGGTGCTCCTATCTGCTCTCAGCTGGTGTTCTGCATGTACTTCTGTGTCTAAAGTTGTATTCCTGATGTAACCACAGAGAGAGATGTATTCCATGTTACCTACTCCTCCTCCATCTTGTTCTCTCCAATTTTTCCTTTTAGAGTGGTACATATTTTTGTATTTCTATGAATATTCTTGAGTTTCAGTTTGGGATAAATCAATTACTTGGACATAGTTTGATTCTTTTGAGTCTTATTTTAAAGTTTAATCAGACATGACTGGAAGTGTATTTATTTAGTCCAGGGCTATGTTTTTCCAAATACTACAAAAGTTCTTTCTTAGTATTGTAACCAATATACCACGAGTTATGAGTTTTTCCACTCTTGCTTGTAGAAACAGGCACAATATTTAACTATGCAAGGACTGGGCACTGTTGCGTCTACTTCTTTCATGGTGTGGCTCTTTCTAAAGTCTCACATAACTGCATGAGCTGATCAGTAGTCAACTGAATACTTGATAAGGGATATCTCCAGAACATGACAACTCTGTCCTGTGTGTCTCTCACCTCTCTGCATTGCAAATTGTACTTGCCTTGTCTTTCCTGGACTCACACTATTTCTTAAGCACACGATGTATGTTTTGTTTTGCCTGTGCTTCCTTTCCCTGTGCTGCAGACTGGAAACTTTCTCAAAGCACTAACCTGAGGAAATCATAGTGCTTACCTCATTTGTAGGAATCACTATCTTGCTTGTCTGATGTTAAATGTCTTTAACGTCCCTGTTTTACTTAATTTGTCCATCTTTTTAATGCTTAAGGTTTAAGTTAAGAGAGTGAATCTAATCTTACTATCTTATTTTTATTGGGAACAGAAGGTGTTTTCTATTACTTTTAAAATGTCCTTTTTAAAATTTTGATCGCCATCAGTTTAGATGATGCCAGTGAGGTAGAGATACTTTCTTACCCCAAGTACCTAGCAAGTTATACCAACACTACAGGATGACTTTCAGCATTAGAGTGAAAAATCATTGTGAAAGAGATTGTGATATGAAAAGAAGTGAGAAATCTTTCAAAGAATGCTCATGACAATGACAATGGCAATTGTTAAATATCTGGCAGTCATTATGCAGCCATCACAGAAAACAAACAAAGAAACAGCCTACTCACACTCAAGAAAAATTTAAGGGACATCTGATTGAAAAGAGAAACAGAAAAGGGTGACAGTCAAATAAAGAAAAATACAAGGCAATCTGATAGGATTAATTGTGGGCACAGTGCCCTAATAAAAGGGAGTAAAGTCAAAATTATGCAGAAACTCCAACTAGCAAAACTATACTTTGTGATGTAAAGATATAGTTAGACACACAAAAAGGGAAACACTAGCACACAGTGAGTCTGTATTCAAAATCACAAATTAGTAGTGCAGGGGCTCAACTTAGCTCAGAGATCTATTCTGCTTGTTCCAGATAAGGTTTCTTTCCAAATTCACTAGAAATGCATTGTAATGGTAAATTTCAACTTTAAAAGTTGAATATTTTCAGTTCAGTTCAGTCGTTCAGTCGTGTCCGACTCTTTGTGACCCCATGAATCGCAGCACGCCAGGACTCCCTGTCCATCACCAACTCCCGGTGTTTACTCAAACTCATGTCCATCGAGTCAGTGACGCCATCCAGCCATCTAATCCTCTGTCGTCCCCTTCTTCTCCTGCCCCCAATCCCTCCCAGTATCAGGGCCTTTTCCAATGAGTCAACTCTTCGCATCAGGTGGCCAAAGTATTGGAGTTTCAGCTTCAGTGTCAGTCCTTCCAATGAACGACCAGGACTGATCTCCTTTAGGATGGACTGGTTGGATCTCCTTGCAGTCCAAGGGACTCTCAAGAGTCTTCTCCAACACCACAGTCCAAAAGCATCAATTCTTCGTTGCTCAGCTTTCTTCACAGTCCAACTCTCATATCCATACATGACCACTGGAAAAACCATAGCCTTGACTAGTCGGACCTTTTGTTGGCAAAGTAATGTCTCCGCTTTTTAATATGCTATCTAGGTTGGTCATAACTTTCCTTTCAAGGAGTAAGCGTCTTTTAATTTCAGGGCTGCAATCACCATTTTCAGTGATTTTGGAGCCCCCCCCAAATTAAGTCACTCTCCTCTTTCACTTTCATCAAGAGGCTTTTTAGTTCCTCTTCAGTTTATGCCATAAGGGTGGTGCCATCTGCATATCTGAAGTTATTGATATTTCTCCCAGCAATCTTGATTCCAGCTTGTGCTTCTTCCAGCCCAGCGTTTCTCAAGATGTATTCTGCATATAAGTTAAATAATCAGGGTGACAATATACAGGCTTGACGTACTCCTTTTCTTATTTGGAATCAGTCTGTTGTTCCATGTCCAGTTCTAACTGTTGCTTCCCGACCTTCATATAGGATTCTCAAGAGGCAGGTCAGGTGGTCTGGTATGCCCATCTATTTCAGAAATTTACACAGTTTATTGTGATCTACTCAGTCAATTGAAAAAATATAAGAATATATAGCAATAAATCCAGTTTCCCACATAATAATATTTCACTAGGGCACTTAATTTCAATCTCCTAACTCCTGTTAGGTTCCTGGTCTTTGCAAGAATAAGTGTCACCACTCTTCTAGTGAGGAAAAGTGGGTCAATTATGATGGTAGTGCAGCATAGTTGGGAATAAGACTGGAAAGGCATGACTGACTCAGAGTATAAAGGGGCACGTATGGGGCAAGGGAGGATTAGCATGTATTGTACTGAATGCTTATGTTGTGCCAAGTGTTGTAAAATTTTATCATCCAAAGAACATTATTTGTTGTTGTTCTGCCGCTCAGTTCTGACATTTTGTGACCTCGTGGACTGTATAGCACACCAGGCTTCCTCGTCCTTCCCAACCTCCTGGCATTTACTCAAACTCACATCCATTGAGTCGGTGATGACATCCACCCATCTCATCCTCCGTTGCCCCTTCTCCCCCTGCCTTCAATCTTTTCCAGTATCAGGGTATTTTCCAATGAGTCAGCTCTTCACATCAGATGGCCAAAGTATTGGAGCTTCAACTTTAGCATCAGTCCTTCCGATGAATATTAGGATGATTTCCTTTAAGATTGACTGGTTTGATCTGCTGTTCAAGAGACTCAAGAGTCTTCTCTGGCACCACAGTTTGAAAGCATCCATTCTTCAGCACTCAGCCTTATTTATTGCCCAACTGTAACATCCATACATGACTACTGGAAAAACCATAGCTTTGAGTATATGGACCTTTGTCAACAAAATTGGATATATTCATCTCCACTTATAGATAAGAAAATAGAGGCATATTATGATCAGATAACTTACCAAAGGCCTTTCAACAAGTTGCTAAAACAGAATTTAAATACTTGTCTAACAACTCCTAAATTCTTCTCCTTTCAATGGATTTCCAAGTTTGGTTATGGCAACAGATTCATCCATTAGACTTAAAAAAAAAAAAAAAAAACGCTGGGTCATGAAAGAGATCACCAGCCCAGGTTGGATGCATGAGACAAGTGCTCAGGGCTGGGGCACTGGGAAGACCCAGAGGGATGGGATGGGGAGGGAGGTGGGAGGGAGGATCAGGATGGGGAACACATGTAAATCCATGGCTGATTCATGTCAATGTATGGCAAAAACCACTATAATATTGTTAAGTAATTAGCCTCCAACTAATAAAAATAAATTAAAATAAATAATTAATTAAAAATGCTGATTTCCATGCATTGCTCCTAAAGTTTGAGTCAGTAATTTAGTAGACATTTGGAAGCATTCTTGCTAGAGTCTGCCTTTCATGGAACTTGGTAGATGATTCTGATGAAGCTAATCTACAGACTAGCATTTGGGAAACATTTGTCTACCTTTCATGAATAGATTTGATTGTGGGACATTCTTGAACTTAAACCTGTAGGTACTAAGGAACTAAAAGCAGGTTTTGATGCAGGTGAGTGCAATGAACAGATCTGCATTTCAGAAATAGCATTCTAGCAGCAGCAGAATGGAGGATCAATTAAATGGCAGAGACTGGAAACAAGCTCAGTAAGAAGATTATTGCAGTAGTCTAAGCAAGAAATGATGAGGCTTGAATGGAAGCATTAGCAGTACACCTCATTCCACTGCTATCCTCAGGATTCATGATATGAGAAGGAAGATTGTCTTCTAGCAAGATCCCTTTAATATTCCCAGCTTAAAAATAGCAAAATAAGCAAATAAACAACTGGAAGAAAAAAGAAAAGAGCCAGTAGTGTACTAGAGGTGTCTCATATCAGCTCATGAGAGCTCAATTGCACACATCTTCTCAACTCTGTTTTCCACAAAAGGATATTAGTAGTTTAAATCAGCCATGATGTAAGTATTTATACCATGGAAACAAATCAGAGCTTTCATTTTTTTTGAAGAGATAGTTATTAAATATTTATCAACATGGATTTGAACTCCCTTTCACATTGGCCAAGGTAAACTTTTTGATATTAAATTCTCAGTTATAAAGATTCATGCTCTAGTGTGGCTCCAATATTCTCTTCAATAAAAGTATCTTTTAGGTTGAAAGTTCATTATGCACAAAATGATTAATTTTCCTATATTTAAGATACTTTATGCATCTAATTTTATGTGCCATCATTCAAGTCTGAGATTCATTCTCATTTTCCTTTAATGTGATTTTTATTTTCCCATAGATTTATAAGGCACTGGAAGCTTGTAGTTTTTAATATTATAGATAATATTTTGTCTGAAGCAACTCAGAATTTGTTTTGACTTTCTTTTTCTAGGTTTGTTCTGAAAAACATATCCATAAATAGAAAGGGTATTACTATACTGCAACATGACAGGGTATTCCTACATTACAGAAGAGGGCAGGATTTTAAAATGTTAGTGATATATAAACATTTTCAGTTGAAAGACCAATCAATGCAAATAGTAACTTTTGTAAATAAAATAACAGAGTAGTGTGGAGTTGTCATGAAATGATTGTAAAATTGGCAAATACTGCCAGTTCAGTCTCAGGGAGTTAATAGCAAACTAATTTTATCAGTATCTGTACTTCTTTTTAAGCCATAGATTGCTAAAAATGACATTCACAATTTCTCAGTTTTGATATGCAAATGTGTTTCCATCTCAAAAAAAAGTAATGTGGTTTAAGTCTTTTTGTTGTTCTTTTTGTTGGACAAAATTTCACTAAATTGCATGAGTTAGAAATGAATAGCTCAAGGAATTGTATATAATGGGAAATCCAACTTCTTTTCATATCAGGTTCGTCTCATTTCTCCAATTAAAATGAAGTGACTGAGAATCCTAACTATCTGAAAGATGTTAGGTGTTGGCAAAACTTGCTGTTTTCAGCATATTTTCTATTGGAAAGTATCACAAAAAAATTTTTATTAGTAGATTACATACCTGAAAAAAACAAATCCCTTTTCCAAGCCTTTGAAATTGCTACTAACTTATAGTGAATAAGAACTTCTGCTCAGCAAATAATAAAGAAGGCTATATGTTCCCTATCTTAATGACCTATGTAGAAAGGAAAACATATCATTAGCCACATTCGTGGATGAGTTTAAGCAACTTTTTAGCTAGGATCTCCTAACAAAAATTAGAAGAGAAAATGAGATTAGGAATAAGACAATATGTTCTTACTTCTCTCATTAAAATGTCTATGTCTTAAAAAAAAAAAAATTTACTTCTAACCAAGTCCCCTCTAAAGTACCCATGATAAGATGAGATCATTCAGAACAGTTTTAGTAAATTTAACAGCTAAAAAACCTGCATTTTAAAATTTAGAATCAAATTTAATTCAACAGTCGCAGCTATGTTTTTAAGTAGAATATCTTTCATTTTCACTACACTCTCTCCTAATTCCTCAAATATATATCATCAGCGTCAACACATATACACATATTGCTGGCATGAATTTTTTTTTACTTATTTGCTTACTAATTTGTGTTCAATAAACTTTACAATAGGCCATCTTGCAGCTCAGCATTATTTCTTGTGCTTATTTCGACTAGATTGTATGTGTAATTCAGGAGCAGATACTTCTGTTTACAGAGTAACTCTATATTTCTTTTTTTTTTTTATTTTTTGGTCTTTGATCACATTATGTTATATTCTACGTAATTTATCAACATTTTTTTCCATTTATTTTTATTAGCTGGAGGCTAATTACTTTACAATATTGTAGTGGTTTTTGCCATACATTGACATGAATCAGACATGGATTTATATGTGTTACCCATCCTGATTCCCCCTCCCGCATCCCTCTCCATCCCATCCCTCTGGGTGTTCCCAGTGCTCCAGACCTGAGCACTTGTCTCATGCATCCAACCTGGGCTGGTGATCTGTTTCACCCTTGATAGTATACTTGTTTCAATGCTATTCTCTCAGGACATCCCATGCTCCCCTTCTCCCACAGAGTCCCAAAGTCTGTTCTGTACATCTGTGTCTCTTTTTCTGTTTTGCATATTGGGTTATCATTACCATCTTTGTAAATTCCGTATATATGCATTAGTATACTGTATTGGTCTTTATCTTTCTGGCTTACTTCACTCTGTATAATGGGTTCCAGTTTCATCCATCTCATTAGAACTGATTCAAATGAATTCTTTTTTTTTTTTTAAATGAATTCTTTTTAATGGCTGAGTAATATTCCAGTGTGTATATGTACCATAGCTTCCTTATCCATTCGTCTGCGGATGGGCATCTAGGTTGCTTCCATGTCCTGGCTATTATAAACAGTGCTGTGATGAACATTGGGGTGCATGTGTCTCTTTCAGATCTGGTTTCCTCAGTGTGTATGCCGAGGAGTAGGATTGCTGGGTCATATGGCAGTTCTATTTCCAGTTTTTTAAGGAATCTCCACACTGTTCTCCAGAGTGGCTGTCCTAGTTTGCATTCCCACCAGCAGTGTAAGAGGGTTCCCTTTTCTACACACCCTCTCCAGAATTTATTGCTTGTAGACTTTTGGATAGCAACCATTCTGACTGGTGTGTAATGGTACCTCATTGTGGTTTTGATTTGCATTTCTCTGATAATGAGTGATGTTGAGCATCTTTTCATGTGTTTGTTAACCATCTGTATGTCTTCTTTGGAGAAAAGTCTGTTTAGTTCTTTGGCCCATTTTCTGATTGGGTCATTTATTTTTCTGGAATTGAGCTGAAGGTGTTGCTTATATATTTTTGAGATTAATCCTTTGTCTGTTGCTTCATTTGCTATTATTTTCTCCCAATCTGAGTGCTGTATTTTCACCTTGCTTATAGTTTCCTTTATTGTGCAAAAGCTTTTAAGTTTAACTAGGTCCCATTTGTGTATTTTTGCTTTTATTTCCAATATTCTGGGAGGTGTGTCATAGAGGTCCTGCTGTGATTTATGTCAGAGAGTGTTTTGCCTATGTTCTCCTCTAGGAGTTTTATAGTTTCTGGCCTTACATTTAGATCTTTAATCCATTTCGAGTTTATTTTTGTGTATGGTGTTAGAAGATGTTCTAGTTTCATTCTTTTACAAGTGGTTGCCCAGTTTTCTCAGCACCACTTGTTAAAGAGGTTTTCTTTTTTTCCATTGTATATCCTTGCCTCCTTTATCGAAGATAAGGTGTCCATAGGTACATGGATTTATCTTTGGGCTTTCAATTCTGTTCCATTGATCTATATTTCTGTCTTTGTGCCATTACCGTACTGTCTTGATGACTGTGGCTTTGTAGTAGAGCCTGAAGCCAGGCAGATTGATTCCTCCAGTTCCATTCTTCCTTCTCAAGATTGCTTTGGCTATTCGATATTTTCTGTATTTCCATACAAATTGTGAAATTATTTATTCTAGTTCTGTGAAGAATACCGTTGGTAGCTTGATAGGGATTGCATTGAATCTATAGATTGCTTTGGGTAGTATAGCCATTTTCACAATATTGAGTCTTCCAATCCATGAACACGGTATATTTCTCCATCTATTTGTGTCCTCTTTGATTTCTTTCAACAGCGTTTTATAGTTTTCTATGTATAGGTCTTTTGTTTCTTTAGTTAGATATACTCTTAAGTATTTTATTCTTTTTGTTCCAATGTTGAATGGTATTATTTCCTTAATTTCTCTTTCTGTTTTCTCATTGTTAGCATATAGGAATGCAAGGGATTTCTGTGTGTTAATTTTAAATCCTGCAATATTACTGCATTCATTGATTAGCTGTAGTAATTTTCTGGTAGATTCTTTAGGGTTTTCTATGTTGAGGATCATGTCATCTGCAAACAGTTAGAGCTTTACTTCTTTTCCTATCTGGATTTCTTTTGTTTCTTTTTCTGCTCTGATTGCTGTGGCCAACCCTTCCAAAACTATGTTGAATAGTAGTGGTGAGAGTGGACACCCTTGTCTTGTTCCTGACTTTAAGGAAAATGCTTTCAAATTTAACCATTGAGGATAATGTTTGCTGTGGGTTTGTCATATATAGCTTTTATTATGTTGAGGTATCTTCCTTCTATGCCTGCTTTCTGGAGAGTTTTTATCATAAATGGATTTCGAATTTTGTCAAAGGCTTTTTCTGCATCTATTGAGATAATCGTATGGTTTTTATCTTTCAGTTTGTTAATGTGGTGTATTACATTGATTGATTTGCGGATATTAAAGAATCCTTGCATTCCTGGGATAAAGCCCACTTGGTCATGATGTATGATCTTTTTAACATGTTGTTGGATTCTGTTTGCTAGTTTTTTGTTAAGAAATTTTGCATCTATGTTCATCAGTGATATTGGCCTGTACTTTTCTTTTCTTGTGGCATCCTTGTCTGGTTTTGGAATTAGGGTGATAGTGGCCTCATAGAATGAGTTTGGAAGTTTGCCTTCTTCTGCAATTTTCTGGAAGAGTTTGAGTAAGATAGGTGTTAGCTCTTCTCTAAATTTTTGTTAGAATTCAGCTGTGAAACCATCTGGTCCTGTGGGGTTTTTTGCTGGAAGATTTCTGATTACAGTTCTGATTTCCATGCTTGTGATCAGTTAAGATCTTCTGTTTCTTCCTGGTTCAGTTTTGGAAAGTTATACTTTTCTAAGAATTTGTCCATTTCTTCCAAGTTGTCCATTTTATTGGCATAGAGCTGCTGGTAGTAGTCTCTTATGATCCTTTGTATTTCAGAGTTGTCTGTTGTGATCTCTCCATTTTCATCTCTAATTTTGTTGATTTGGTTCTTCTCCCTTTGTTTCTTGAAAAGTCTGGCTGACGGTTTGTCAATTTCATTTACCTTTTCAAAAAAACACTTTTAGCTTTGTTGATTTTTGCTATGGTCTCTTTTGTTTCTTTTTCATTTCTTATTGCCCTAATTTTTAAGATCTCTCTGCTTCTACTAACCCTGGGGTTCTTCATTTCTTCCTTCTCTAGTGCTTTAGGTGTAGAGTTAGGTTATTTATTTGACTTTTTTCTTGTTTCTTGAGGTAAGCCTGTATTGCTATGAACCTTCCCCTTAGCACAGTTTTATAGTGTCCCATAGGTTTTGGGTTGTTGTGTTTTCATTTTCATTTGTTTCTATGCATATTTTGATTTCTTTTTTTGTTTTTTCTATGATTTGTTGATTATTCAGAAGCATGTTATTTAGCCTCCATATGTTGGAATTTTTAATAGTTTTTTTTTCCTGTAATTGAGATCTAATCTTACAGCATTGTGGTCAGAAAAGATGACTGGAATGATTTTAATTTTTTTCAATTTACCAAGGCTAGATTTATGGCCCAGGATGTGATCTATTCTGGAGAAGTTTCCATGTGCACTTGAGAAAAAGGTGAAATTGATTGTTTTGGGGTGAAATGTCCTATAGATATCAATTAGGCCTAGCTGGACCATTGTGTCATTTAAAGTTTGTGTTTCCTTGTTCATTTTCTGTTTAGTTGATATGTCCATAGGTGTGAGTGGGATATTAAAGTCTCCCACTATTATTGTGTTATTGCTAATTTTCCCCTTCATTCTTGTTAGCATTTGCCTTACATATTGCAGTATTCCTATGTTGGGTGCATATATATTTATAATTTTTATATCTTCTTCTTGGATTGATCCTTTGATCATTATGTAATGTCCTTCTATGTCTCTTTTCACAGCCTTTATTTTGAAGTCTGTTTTATCTGATATAAGTATTGCGACTCCTGCTTTCCTTTTGTCTCCATTTGTGTGGAATATTTTTTTCCAGCTCTTCACTTTCAGTCTGTATGTGTCACCTGCTTTGAGGTGGGTCTCTTGTAGACAGCCTATATAGGGGTCATGCTTTTGTATCCATTCAGCCAGTCTTTGTCTTTTGGTTGGGGCATTCAACCCATTTACATTTAAGGTAATTATTGATAAGAATGGTCCCGTTGCCATTTGCTTTGTTGTTTTGGGTTCACATTCATATACCTTTTCTGTGTTTCTTGTCTAGAGAAGATCCTTTAGCATTTGTTGAAGAGCTGGTTTGGTGGTGCTGAATTCTCTCAGCTTTTCCTTGTCTGTAATGCTTTTAAATTCTCCTTCATATCTAAATGAAATCCTTGCTGGGTACAGTAATCTGAGTTGTAGGTTATTCTCTTTTATAACTTTAAATATGTCCTGCCATTCCCTTCTGGCCTGAAGAGTTCCTTTTGAAAGATCAGCTGTTATCCTTATGGGAATCCCTTTGTGTGTTATTTGTTGTTTCTCCCTTGCTGCTTTTAATATTTGTTCTTTGTATTTGGTCTTTGTTAATTTGACTAATATGTGTCTTGGGGTGTTTCGCCTTGGGTTTATCCTGTGTGGGACTCTTTGGGTTTCTTGGACTTGGGTGGCTATTTCCTTCCCCATTTTGGGGAAGTTTTCAGCTATTTTCTCCTCGAGTATCTTCTCATGGCCTTTCTTTTTGTCTTCTTCTTCTGGGACTCCTATGATTCGAAGGTTGAAGTGTTTCACATTGTCCCAGAGGTCCCTGAGGTTGTCCTCATTTCTTTTGATTCTTTTTTCTTTTTTCTTCTTTGCTTCATTTATTTCCACCATTTTATCTTCTACCTCTCTTATCTTATCTTCTGTCTCCGTTATTCTACTTTTGGTTCCCTCGAGAGTGTTTTTGATCTCATTTATTGCATTATTCATTTTTAATTGACTCTGTTTTATTTCCTCTAGGTCCTTGTTAAACATTTCTTGCATCTTCTCAATCCTTGTCTCCAGGTTATTTATCTGTAACTCCATTTTGTTTTCAAGATTTTGGATCATTTTTATTATCATTATTCTGAATTATTTTTCAGGTAGATTCCCTAACTCCTCCTCTTTTGTTTGGTTTGGTGGGCATTTTTCATGTTCCTTTACCTGTTGGGCATTTCTTTGCCTTTTCATCTTATTTAGATTGCTGTGTTTGGGGTGGTCTTTCTGTATTCTGGTAGTCTGTGGTTCCTTTTTATTGTGGAGGTTTCTGCCAGTGGGTGGGGCTGGGTGTTTGGCTTGTTGAGGTTTGCTGGTTAGAGAAGCTTGTGTCAGTGTTCTGGTGGGTAGAGTTGGATTTCTTCTCTCTGGAGTGCACTGGAGTGTCCAGTAGTGAGTTTTGAGATGGGTCTATGGGTTTGGTGTGACTTTGGGCAGCCTGTATATTGATGCTCAGGGCTGTATTCCTGTGTTGCTGGAGAATTTGCATGGCATGTCTTTCTCTGGAATTTATTGGCTCTTGGGTGGTGGTTGGTTTTGGTGTAGGTATGGAGGCTTTTGGATGATCTTTATTAATTAATGTTCCCTGGAGTCAGGAGTTCTCTGTTCTCAGGTTTTGGACTTAAGCCTCTTGCCTCTGGGTTTCAGTCTTATTCTTTCAGTAGCCTCAAGACTTCTCCCTCCAAACAGCACTGATAATAAAACTTCTAGGTTAATGGTGAAAGGATTCTCCACAGTGAGGGACACCCAGAGAGGTTCACAGAGTTACATGAATAAGAGGAGAGGGAGGAAGGAAATAGACGTGAGCAGGAGGAGAAAATGGGGAATTCAAGAGAGGAGAGACAGATCTAGGTTGTACTCTATTCCCTAAGTGTTCTCCGTGACCCAGAATATCCACAGAGACTCACAGATTTGGATTAAGATGAGAAGGGGGAGGGAGGAAATAGAGGTGATCTGGGGGAGAAAAAGAAGAATCAAAAGGGGGAGAGAGTGATCAAACCAGTAATCACATTCCTGAGTAAAAATGGGTACTGAAGTTTGGATTCTTAAATGTCCAAAATTGATATCAAATACTGAAAAATAAATATTAAAAATCTAGAGTAGAGGTTAGACTCTTAAAAATACAATAGTAAAAAAACACAAAAACACACAAAAAATTAAGAAATATATATGGAGTTTGCTTTAAAAATAGGGTCCTTTCTTTTCTTTTCTTTTCTTTTTTTTTTGGCCTGGTTATAGTGGGTTATAAAAATGAAAATTAAGAAGTAATAGAGGAGTAATAGAGGACTTTAAAAAAAAGAAAAAGTTAAAAAAGAAAGAGAAAAAAATTTAATTAAAAAATAGTGGTAAAAATATATCTAGTTATTTCTCTGGGGCTGTTGTGGGCAGTGTGGGTTCAGTTCAATTTCAGATAGCTCCTTGTTTGAATTTACACTTCTTGCTATCTATAGGCCCCTTCCAGTGTAGTCAGTGTTAGCTACAGGAATTTTAATCTGTTGCACCTGTCACTTTTGAAGTGGTTCCCTTTGTTTCTTTGGCTTCTGTTTGCCGGTCTCTTCAGTGTCTAATTTCTGCCCTGACACAAGGAGGTGGAGGTGGTCTCTTGTTTAGGTTCGCTTGTTCAGTCGTGCTGTGGGGAGTGAGGGGCACTGCAGACAAATGTCACTGGCCTGTGTGGGGAGCACTCGCAGTTTTCCGGCCACACTGGGTTTGCCCCCGATCGGTGCGGGTGTGTGTGTTTTCCCCGTCTACACTGCTCAGGCTCCAGGCTGCTCTCCAGGGAGCGGGACCTATGTTGCGTGGACTTCCCAGGCCTAAGCCACTTAGATTCAGGTTCTCGGGTATTCCACAAAAGCACAGACTCGGTTGGGCCTGCGTTTTGTGCCTTCCTCAGTTGGAGCAGCTCAGGCAGCCAGGAGCTTGACGAGCGCACTCTCCCCGGGTGCAGGGCGGCTTATCCCCTCCACAGTCCCAGCCTCAGTTTCCGTGCACACCAGTCGGGTGCACCTTATGTCAGTTCTGGGGAGCTGGACTCTAGCTGCGACCCTCCCGGTGGATGTCGAACATCCAGAATCTCAGGAAATCTTTGGTTAGAAGCTGGAAGCCTGTTTGCAGTTTGGTAGAGGGTGCCATCTCTGGGGCCGAGTTTGCCCCTTGCCCCTTCTCCCTACCTCCTACCTCCAGCGGGGGATGGGCCAGTCCGCCACCGGGTAGCTCTTCTGTTATTTGCTCAATCCTTTGTTCTGGGAACCGGTGGGTAGTGCCTAAATTTAGGAATTTTCTCAAGTTAATTCTCTCTCTCTTGCTATCCCACAGTTTAAGTTGCTGTCTCATGTTAGCTCCCTCTGATAGCCCTCAGGGCATTCAGGCCCGGTCTTTACCCTAAGCAATGCCGCCCGCTCCTCTCCGTTTCGCCCCCACTTGCTGGTGGCGGATGCCAGCGTCTGGGGTACTTTTCTGCTGGGAGTTGCTTTTAGGCATGTAATCTATGCGTTTTATTTATTTTTCCTCCCAGTTAGGTTGCCCTCCGAGATTTGAAAACTTCCCCCAGACCCGCCAGTGAGAGGCTTTCCTGGTGTTTGGAAACTTCCTCTATTAAGACTCCCTTCCTGGGATGGGTCTCCATCCCTAGCTCTTTTGTCTCTCTTTTTACCTTTTATATTTTGTCCTACCTAATTTCGAAGACAATGGGCTGATTTTCTGGGTGTCTGATGTCCTCTGCTAGCGATCAGAAGTTGTTTTATGGAGTTTGCTCAGCATTCAAATGATCTTTTGATGAATTTGTAGGGGAGAAAGTGGTGTCCCTGTCCTATTCGTCTGCCATCTTAGTTCAATTACTGGCATGAATTTTTAAAACAACCTAAGCCCAACTATCACACCTGCATCCCTTATGTTATTACACTATTTTTCAGTATTAATAATACATATCTGTATTTTAAGAAAGACAAAAAGCATACAATTTTCTTGAGAAGCATTTATAGTATAAAAGTATATTAATCAGCTTTATAATATAATATACTATTCATCGAAAAAGCAAGAGAGTTCCAGAAAAACATCTACCTCTGCTTTATTGAAAACAGCAAATTCTTTGACTGTGTGGATCATAAAAAATTGTGGAAAATTCTCAAAGACATGGGAACACCAGTCCACCTGACCTGCCTCTTGAGAAACCTGTATGCAGGTCAAGAAGCAACAGTTCAAACTGGGCATGGAACAACAGACTGGTTCCAAATAGGAAAAGGAGTACATAAAGGCTGTATATTGTCACCCTGATTATTTAACTTATATGCAGAGTACATCTTGCAAAATGCCAGGCTGGATGAAGCACAAACTGGAATCAAGATTTTTGAGAGAAATATCAATAACCTCAGATATGCCGATGACACCACACTTATGGCAGAAAGCTAAGAGCTAAAGAATCTCTTAATGAAAGTGAAAGAGGAGAGCGAAAAATTTGGCTTAAAATTCAACATTCAGAAAACTAAGATCATGCACCTGGTCCCATCACTTCATGGCAAATAGATGGGGACACAATAGAAACAGTGAGAGACTTTATTTTGGGGGGCTCCAAAATCACTGCAGATGGTGACTGCAGGCATGAAATTAAAAGACACTAGCTTCTTGAAAGAAAAGCTATGACCGACCTAGACAGTATATTAAAAAGCAGAGACATTACCAGCAAAGGTCTGTCTAGTCAAAACTATGGTTTTCCCAGTAGTCATGTATGGATGTGAGATTTGGACTATAAAGAAAGCTGAGTGCTGAAGAATTGATGCTTTTGAACTGTGGTGTTGGAGAAGACTCTTGAGAGTCCCTTGGACTGCAAGGAGATCCAACCAGTCCATCCAAAAGGAAATCAGTCCTGAATATTCATTAGGACTGATGCTGAAGCTCGAATACTTTGGCCACCTGATGTGATGAACTGACTCATTGGAAAAGATCCTGATGCTGGGAAAGATTGAAGGAAGTAGGAGAAGGGGATGAGAGAATGAGATGGTTCGATGGCATCACCAAAGTGATGGACATGAGTTTGAGTAGGCTCCAGGAGTTGGTGATGGACAGGGAAGCCTGGCATGCTGTAGTCCATGGGTCGCAAAGAGTCAGACAAGACTGAGGGACTGAACTGACTGACTGATACTATTCTGAATAAAATTTTTGTCATATTGCTAATACTCAATCATTCAAAATGAAAAGAATACAAAATTAGACTACATTTGTAATGCACAGATCTAGATTTGAAGCCCAACTCTACCTAAATTTAGCGGTATTTTCTTGAGCTCATCATGTAACTTTTGCATTAATTAAATGCAGTATATATATATATATATATATATATATATATATATATATATATATATATACTTATGGTCCTATGACCCTTATGACCCATACACACACACACACACACACACACACACACACACACACACACACACACACATATATATATATAATGGTGCCTGACAGTATCTGACACTTGGTAAGTGCCTCATGAAAGATAAACAATATTTTGATAATTTTATTATTGTTGTTACTATAGTAAAATAGACTCTTAGGATGTCAGCTTAAACAGACTATTCTTTGTGGCCACGATTAAAAGTCTACAAATAACAAATGCTGAGAGGGTGTGGAGAAAAAGGAGCCCTCTTACACTGTTGGTAGGAATGTAAATTGTTGTAGCCACTATGGAGAACAGTATGGAGTTTCCTTAAAAAACTAAAAATGGAGCGACCATACAACCCAGCAATCTCACTCATATATATATATATATATATATATATATATATATATCAAGCAAAAACTCAAATTTAAAAGGTACAATCACCCTAATGTTCATAGCATAGCAGCACTATTTACTATAGCCAGGAAAAGGACAGAGATTAAATACTCATCAACAGATGAATGGATAAGGAAGATGTGGTACATATATACAATGAGATATTACTCAGTCATAAAAAAGAATGAAATAATGCCATTGGATGAAGCTCAAGTTGGAACCAAGATTGCCGGGAGAAGTATCAATAACCTCATATACACAGATGACACCACCTTATGACAGAAAGCAAAGAGGAACTAAATAGCCTCTTGATGAAAGTGAAACAGGAGAGTGAAAAAGCTTACTTAAAACTCAATAATCAAAATAACTAAGGTCATGGCATCCGGTCCCATCACTTCATGGCAAATAGATAGGGAAACAATGGGAACAGTGAGATATTTTATTTTCTTGGGCTCCAAAATCACTGGAGATGGTGACTGAAGCCATTAAATTGAAAGACACTTGCTCCTTCAAAGAAAAGCTATGACAAACCTAGACAGTGTATTAAAAAGCAGAGACATTACATTGCCAACAAAGGTCCATATAGTCAGAGATGTAGTTTTACCAGTAGACATGTCTGAATGTGAGAGTTGGAGCATAAAGAGGGCTGAGTGCCAAAGAATTGATGTTTTTGAACTGTGATGTTGAATAAGACTCTTGAGAGTCCTTTGGACTGCAAGATCAAACCAGTTAATCCTAAAGGAAATTAATCCTGAATATTCACTGGAAGGATGATGCTGAAGCTGAAGCTCCAATACTTTGGCTACTTGACGAAAAGTGTTGACTCTCTGGAAAAGATCCTGTTGCTAGGAAACATTGAAAGCAGAAGGGGATGACAGAGGATGAGTTGGTTGGATGGCATCACAGACTCAATGGACATGAGTTTGAGCAAGTCACAGGAGATGATGAAGGACGGGGAAGCCTGGCATTCTGCAGTCGATGGGATTGCAAATAGTTGGACACAACTGAGCAAATGAACAACAGTGTCATTCCAGCAACATGGATGGACCTAGAGGTTGTTATACTAACTGAAGTAAGTCAGGAAGAAAAAAGTCATTACCCTATGATATCAATTACATGTGAAGTCTAAAATATGACATAAATGAACTTATTTATGAAACAGAAACAGACTCACAGATATAGAGAACAGACTTCTGGTTCCTAATGATAGGTAGGGTGCAGGAGAGATGGATTGGGAGTTTTGGATTAACAGATGCAAACTGTTATATATAGAATGGATAAACACTAAGAACCTACTGTGTATCACAGGTAAGTGTATTCAGTATCCTGTAATAAGCCATAATGGAAAAGAATAAGAAAAAGGGTGTGTATACTTATATATAGGTATAAGTGAATAACTTAGCTATTCAGTAGATATCAACAGAACATTCATGGACATGAATTTGAGCAAACTCTGGGAGATAGTAGAGGACAGAGAAGCCTGGCATGCTGCAATCCATCGGGCCCCAAAGAGTTGGACATGACTTAGCAACTGAACAACAACAACAACGAAAACATTGTAAATTAACTATGCTTCAATAAAATAAAAAATTTTAATGACTGTTCTCTAAATGGATGTCATATTGATTTTTATTTCTTAGTAGATGCAATTGGTAGAGGATGGAATAGCTAAATGGTTAAAAGCTTGTACTCTAGAGATAGGCTACCTTGGTTCTCCTATTTATAACTGTGACCCTTTTCTGTGCTGAGTCTCATCAGCATAACTGCATTTATCACAAATAATTTTGTGAAGACTAAATGGGTCATTTTAAATAGTTGGCAATATGCCTGGCATATAGTAAGTACTCAAAAGTGTTAAAATCTTCAAAAATTAAATGCAAATTATTTTATTTAAAATAGCTAAAGTGTATCATAAAGCTGATTAACATATACTATACATTACAGCAGTTCCTAAAGGATATATTGGTTTTAGGTAAGTAGTATTTTAATAAGTATCATTAACAGTAGATTGTAGAGTTTTTATTATCTGAATAAGTTAAACAAACAAATTTGTCTTTTTATTTTCAGAGACCATACTTCTTTCTTCATTCCTTTTAAAGCTGCTTCTGCTCATTGGGGGCCAGATATCATACCAAAATGGAAATTCTGCCTAGACTTTGGGAGATATTTGTAATTTAGACAAAGACCCCTCCCCTGTGAACAAGATCTAGTTTCAAAAGAGTTGGTAAGAGTTGGTGGTTCAATTGGGCCCATTATCAAGCTGGAGGGGGAAAAAAATCCAGGACAAGGAAGGAACTAGAATTTTAGCTAATAGAATAGAGCTTACAGGGCCCAAAGTAAGAGTGGATTAGAAGTATTGATGTTTAGGGGTTACAAAAATAAGTATCGCTCCTCATTAATTCTGCATCCTAGGTACCAGTTGGCAGCAAAAACATTCAGAGGATCAAGACGGCAAACGAAGTTTGGAAAGCACAGAGGGACCCAATACTTATAATTGGAACACTAGATCCTGTGCTCTAGTACAAGGTGGGGCTAAAGTTACTTGTACGCTTTCTGCCTAGGTAGTGGCATCAGATAGTACCAACCAACAGACATACTTAGAGAAGAAAATAAAGATAAATAAGATAGCAGTTAAAAGTCTATTTCCTGTATCTCCATGGCATAAGTTTCTAGATAAACTAAAGGGGACTTAAGTGATGCCACTTGATATACTCAAAAGCCTAGAATATATTCCCAAGAATGACGCTATCCCACTGCTCTATCCTATAGAACTGATTTAGGGATAAGCTATTTCCTAAACAAAAATACCTTACAGACATGTTTTTCCTAGGTTTTCAATAAAAATACTGTACTGATTGAATTTAAGCAGATGGAATCATTCATTCTCATTTGTCAATGTAGATGTCTCTTGTGACAAAAATTAAATTGGTTTGATATGATTGGATTTTCACAAAGCTTGATCAGTTTTTCCATAGGTCAACAAATGGTGAAAATGAAAAATACTCGTTCTTTTGCTCAATGGGTCATCACAAACCAGTGCAACAACTAAGATAAGCAAAGTTCCTCAGTCACATCTAATTCAGTCATAATCACAACACTGAAGACATAGTGAAGATTCATAGGTAATAAAAACTAAAAGAGAAAATAATTTAAATGTCTTTCTTAGTATTGTGATTTACATCTCAATTGTATTTAAAAATTCTACTGTACATCTTAATTAACTATATTTAATTTATAAAATTTACCAAAGTAAAAAAATGAGAAGTGTTTTAAATTATTTAGTTAAAATATTTTCATTCCAATGTATTTTATTTAGGTGAATATGCATGAATAATTTATACAGATGATTATGTATATAAGAAAACATGCTTAATTATGATGAAAAAATTTGAGCCAATATTATGTTAGATTAAATTTAATATTTTAAATAACCTTATTGTTATTTTAACTTTCCCTCAAAACTGATTTTCTTTCTTTCTTTTTTTTTTTTTTGTTATTTTTTATTGAAGGATAATTGATTTACAGAATTTTGCTGTTTTCTGTCAAACCTCAACATGAATCAGCCATAAGTATATATATATCCCCTCCCTTTTGAAACTCCCTCCCATCTCCCTCCCCATCCCACCCCTCTAGGTTGATACAGAGCTCCTGTTTGAGTTTTCTGAGCCATATAGCAAATTCCTGTTGGCTATCTATTTTACATGTGGTAATGTAAGTTTTCATGTTACTCTTTCCATACATTTCACCCTCTCCTTCCCTCTCCCCATGTCCATAAGTTTATTCTCTATTTCTGTTTCTCCATTGTTGCCCTGTAAATAAATTATTTAGTACCATTTTTCTAGATTCCGTGTATATGTGTTAGAATATGGTATTTATCTTTCTCTTCCTGACTCACTTCACTCTGGTTCTAGGTTCATCCACCCCATTAGAACTGACATAAATGCATTCCTTTTTATGGCTGAGTTATATTCCATTTTGTATGTTTACCACAACTTCTTTATCCACTCATATGTTGATGGGCATCTACTCAAGCATTCTATCTTTAGTCAAGAAGAAAATTAAATATAAATCAGCATTTATACATCATCCAAGATTAAGTAACAGGAAAGGAGTGGGCATACACAATTATGGAGACTGAGAAGTTCCACAATCTGCTGTCTGGAAGCTGGAGATCCAGAAAATCTGGTGGTACAATTCAATCTGAGTTTGAGGGCCTTTGAATTAAGAGAACTGTTGGTGTAAATCCCAGTTCAAGGAAGTAGAAGATCACATAAACTGCCCCAGTTGACACAGTGAGACAGTACCAAAGGGGTCTCTTATATCTATCTTTTGTTCTTTTCAGGTCCTCAATGGATTGAATGATGCACAGCCACATAGCGGAGTGCAATCTACTTTCCTTGGTCCACTGATTCAGAAGCCAATCTCATCTAGAAATACCCTCATGCATATACCTAGAAATAATGTTTTATCTGGACACTCCATGGACACATAAAATTAACCATCACAATATACCATAGCAAAATACTACAGGCTAGGTGATTTGAAGAACAGAAATTTATTTTCTCACAATTATGGATGTGACATATTCATTAATTTCTCCTGAGGCCTTTCTCCTTGGGCAGGAGATGGACACCTTCTCACTATGTCCTAACATGGTTTATCTCCTATGGGCACAAAAGCCTGGCGTTTCTTTGTATCTCCAAATATCCTCTTCTTATAAGGATACCAGGGCTTCCCTGGGGGCCCAATGGTAAAAGAATCCACCTGCAATGCGGGAGCCACACATAGGAGACCCAGGTTTGATCCTTGGGTGAGGAAGATCCTCTGGAGGAGGGAATGGCAACTCACTCCAGTATTCTTGCCTGGAAAATTCCATGGACAGAGGACCCTGGTTGGCTTCAGTCCATGGGATCACAAAAGACGCAGACATGACTTAGCAACCAAACAGCAGAAACAATAAGGATACCAGTCAGACTGGATTAAGGCCCACTCTCAGTTCAGTTCAGTTCAGTCGTTTAGTTGTGTCTGACTCCTTGCGACCCCATGAATCACAGCACACCAGGCCTCCCTGTCCATCACAAACTCTCCGAGTTTACTCAAACTGATGCCCATCGAGTGGGTGATGCCATCCAGCCATTTCAACCTCTGTTGTCCCCTTCTCCTCCTGCCCCCAATCCCTCCGAGTATCAGAGTCTTTTCAAATGAGTCAACACTTCGCGTGAGGTGGCCAAAGTATTGGAGTTTCAGCTTCAGCATCAATCCTTCCAATGAACACCCAGAACTTATCTCCTTCAGGATTGACTGGTTGGATTTCCCTGCAATCCAAGGGCCTCTCAAGAGTCTTCTCCAACACCACAGTTCAAAAACATCAATTTTTCAGCTCTCAGCTTTCTTCAGAGTCCAGCTCTCACATCCATACATGACCACTGGAAAAACCATAGCCTTGACCAGACAGACCTTTGTTGGCAAAGTAATGTCTCTGCTTTTTAATATGCTATCTAGATTGGTAATAACTTTCCTTCCAAGGAGTAAGCGTCTTTTAATTTCATGGCTGCAGTCACCATCTGTACTGATATTGGAGCCCAAAAAAATAAAGTCTGACACTGTTTCCACTGTCTCCCCATGTATTTACCAAGAGGTGATGGGACCAGATGCCATGATCTTAGTTTTCTGAATGCTAAGATTTAAGCCAACTTTTTCACTCTCCTCTTTCACTTTCATCAAGAGGCTTTTTATTTCCTCCTCACTTTATGCCACATGGGTGGTGTCATCTGCATATCTGAAGTTATTGATATTTCTCCCGGCAATCTTGATTCCAGCTTGTGCTTCTTCCAGCCCAGCATTTCTCATGATGTACTCTGCATAGAAGTTAAATAAGCAGGGTGACAATATACAGCCTTAATGTACTCCTTTTTCTATTTAGAACCAGTCTGTTGTCCCATGTCCAGTTCTAACTGTTGTTTCCTGACCTGCATACAGGTTTCTCAAGAGGCAAGTCAGGTGATCTACAATGGACATCACCAGATGGTCAACACTGAAATCAGATTGATTATATTCTTTGCAGCCAAAGATGGAGAATTTCTATATAGTCAGCAAAAACAAGTCCGGAAGCTGATTGAGGCTCAGATCATGAACTCCTTATTGCCAAATTCAGACTTAAACTGAAGAAAGTAGGGAAAACCACTAGACCATTCAGATATGACCTAAATCAAATCCCTTATGACTATACAGTGGAAGTGAGAAATAGATTTAAGGGACTAGATCTGATAGACAGAGAGCCTGATGAACTATGGGCGGAGGTTTGTGACATTGTACAGGAGACAGGGATCAAGACCATCTCCATGGAAAAGAAATGCAAAACGGCAACATGGTTGTCTGAGGAGGCCTTAAAAATAGCTGTGAAATGAAGAGAAGTGAAAAGCAAAGGAGAAAAGGAAAGATATCCCCATTTGAATGCAGAGTTCCAAAGAATAGTCAGGAGAGAAGGTCCACTCTAGTAGCCTCATTTTAACTTAAACACTCCTTTTGAGGCCTTACTTTCAAATACTGGTGATTAGGGCTTCCGCATATGATTCTGGAGGACAAAATTTGGCCAATAACAACTATTAATCCTCAAATTTAAGTTCAATTAACCATAAACACAAAAAATGAAGAAAACTATATGAAAGCAAGCAATAATTACATTGCTCAAACCTAGTGGTATAAGAAAATCTTCAAACCTCTGACTGACAAGCAAATTGCTATATACAGAGGAATAAGTAGAATGATAATGAATAATTCATTGTTTGAAGAAATAGAAACAGTAAGACATTGGAGCAAGATCATTAAAGTACTGAAACAAAAATATTGTCAATATGGAGTGCTATGAGCAAAAAAAAAAAATACTTTTCCAAAATGAAGGTAAAATAATGACTTTTTCAGACATGATAAAAGTGAATGAAACTACCACCAGCAGATCAGCTCTATAGATAAAGTAAAAAGAAGACCTTTGTGGAAAAAGAAAATAATACCATGAAAGTGAAAGTGAAGTTGCTTAGTCATGTCCAACTCTTTGCAATCCCATAGACTGTAGCCTAACAGGCTCCTCCGTCTATGGTATCTTCCAGGCAAGAATACCGGAGTGGGTTGCCATTTCCTTCCACAGGATATCTCCCCGACCCAGGGATTGAATCTGAGTCTCCCGCATTGTGGGCAGACACTTTACTCTCTGAATCACAAGGGAAGTTCAATAATATCATGGAAAAATATAGGTCATATAAAGAACATTGAAAATATTAACAACATGGGTGACTTTTTTGAGACTATTTGTATTATTTAACTATATCCAAATATACTCTTTAAATAAAAATTGTGGTAGTATTATGAGGTTTATCAGTTCAGGTCAGTTCAGTTGCTCAGTCATGTCAGACTTCTTGCGAGCCCATGGATTGCAGCATGCCAGTTTCCCTGTACATCACCAACTCCCGGAGTTTACTCAAACTCATGCCCATTGAGTAGTGATGCCATCCAACCATCTCATCTTCTGCCATCCCCTTCTCCTCCCACGTTCAATCATTCCGAGCATCAGGATCTGTTCAAATGAGACAGTTCTTCGCATCAGGTGGCCAAAGTATTGGAGTTTCAGCTTCAACATCAGTCCTTCCAATGAATATTCAGGACTGATTTCCTTTAGGATGGACTGGTTGGATCTCCTTGCAGTCCAAAGGATTCTCCAGAGTGTTCTCCAATGCCACAGTTCAAAAGCATCAGTTCCTCAGCACTCAGCTTTCTTTATAGTTCAACTCTCACATCCATACATAATTACTAGAAAAACCATAGCCTTGACTAGATGGACCTTTGTTGGCAAAGTAATGTCTCTGCTTTTTAATATGCTATCTAGGTTGGTCATAACTTTTCTTCCAAGGAGTAAGCGTCTTTTAATGGCATGGCTGCCGTCACCATCTGCAGTGATTTTGGAGACCAAAAAAAGTCAGCCACTGTTTCCACTGTTTCCCCATCTATTTGCCATGAAGTGATGGGACCGGATGCCATGATCTTAGTTTTCTGAATGTTGAGCTTTAAGCCAACTTTTTCACTCTCCTCTTTCACATTCTTTGGTTCTTCTTCAATCTCTGCCATAAGGGTGGTGTCATCTGCATATCTGAGGTTATTGATATTTCTCCCGGCAATCTTGATTCCAGCTTGTGTTTCACCCAGCCCAGTGTTTCTCACGTTATACTCTGCATATAAGTTAAATAAGCAGGGTGACAATATACAGCCTTGACGTACCCCTTTTCCTATTTGGAACCAGTCTGTTGTTCCACGTCCAGTTCTAACTGTTGACCTTCATATAGATTTCCCAAGAGGCAGGTAAAGTGCTCTGGTATTCCCATCTCTTGAAGAATTTTCCACAGCTTGTAGTGATCCACACAGGCAAAGGCTTTGGCATAGTCAATAAAGCAGAAATAGATGTTTTTCTGGAACTCTCTTGCTTTTTGGTGATCCAGCACATGTGGACAATTTGATCTCTGGTTCCTCTGCCTTTACTAAATTCAGCTTGAACATCTGGAAGTTCAAGTTTCATGTATTGTTGAAGTTACATTTTTATACAGTTTTGAATATTACTATATTTTAAGAGTTACTAGCTGAAATAGAAAAGTAGTATCTTGCATATAATTTCTCCTTCATATATACATCTAAACAATGTGAAAAAATGATCTAGATATATTTAAATAATATTTAATTAAAATTCTGTAATTAGGCTGTCATTTCTGGCTTTCTTTCTTTTAACGTGTATATTACTATCCAACTATTATATATACTCAGGGATTGCACTCCAGAAAACCATTACAAGCCTGAATTCTACTAGGTTTCAAGTATTTCCTTCTGGTCAAATATTATATATCAAATAACATAGTGGATATTGAACCTGAATGTTATTTTATAACCATTTAAGAAACTCTGTCTCAACAGAAAGAAAGAAAAAATACTCTACTCCCTGTACTGGAAAACAGGCATGAAATAGTCTAGTTGGTTATCATACTGGGCTCTTTTGCTTGGCTGTCTTTTAAAAGAGATTTGTTAAAGAGATGGGGCACAAAGACAATAATACTTCAATTTCATTTATAATGAGCCCTTATGATGATCATGGTGCTATGATAATGTAAATCAGGATTTTTAAAAACCTCCAGCTGTTTATATAATTTTCCAACAAATACACTTACTTTAAAATATTCACTTGCCTCTTACATTAGTGATTTTAATTAACCAAAATGATTGAATACATACTCATGATGAGTCAATTAGAGTCAATTATATTTGCTTGGGTGACTTGGGTGATGCTTTGAGTTGGTAATAGAGGGCTAATGATATTTAATAAGAACAGCATGGAAACCATGATTTGCTACAGAAACCTTAAGCCTGTATCAGGAAGTCTGTAGCGATAATGTACAAGGATCTATCACACTGATCCATATGTGAAAGACTTTATCATACATTCTCAACAGGGGTGATATATTCCTAAAGAGGGCAAATAGAGTTCTTGGGAGCCAAAATATATTTGATATCACAAAAGTTTGTGGCCCTCTAAAGGGCCAGAGAACATAAACAGATATACATCTATGGGATTAAAATTTCATGAGGGGTGGTAATTATGAAAAAAAAAATATATAAACATGTCTTTAGGGAGACAGAGGATGAGATGGTTGGATGGCATCACTGACTCAATGGACATGAGTTTGAGCAAACTCTGGGAGACAGTGAAGGACAGGGAAACCTGGCATGCTTCAGTCCATAGAGTTGGAAAGAGTTGGATATTACTTAGTGACATAACAACAACAATGGGAAAAAAAAAACGGTTGATTAACACACAATGTAAAATGGAAAATCCAGGAGTTAAGAGCATGATTACTACATCTATCTGAATGTTTCTTTTTGTATTCAATGGTGAAACTGGATAATATGGTTGGTATGCTTCTTTTTAGGGTTTAACTAAAGTGGGAGGGGGGAGGGAAAATAGTGGATTTAAAGGATCCCAGAAGCAATTTATTAGATGAATAATTTCCCTATCATCTACATTACCTTCTTTCATGTGTTTCTCAGTAGAAACACATATTGCATTTATGGAATTCCACATATGGAATTTATGTGGCTCATAGTAGATCACACAGGGCTTTTCAAATTTTGCCTGCTATAAGAATATAAAATTGACTTCATGAATTCCCAAAGGTAAGGTGAATTATATAATACTGAGAAAAACTCAGAGAAATGTTAAGAAAATTTTGCAATACAATGCCAATATCAAAGGCCTGAATTATTTGTTTACTAAAGGTCATTCTCCAAGTAGTATCATCTTAAGCTTTTTTTTTTTTTATGTGCTTGAAATTGAACAAGAAAGTTATAGGTGCCAGCCATTTGTATGGTTTATTAATAATCCAGCCCTTATTGAAAAAGTCTTACCATGTTGCAGCTATGGACTTTGGCCCAAGATGATTAATCTATATAAAAACTCTCCTCCTAGACCCCATAGTTTCTGATCCTCATATTATATTGCTTCCTGGAATAAACGAGATTCAAAATATACTGAAAAAGAGATACAGTAAGACATGAAGTGAAGTGAAGTGAAAGTCAGTCGTGTCTGACTCTTTGTGACCCCATGGACTATACAGTCCATGGAATTCTCCAAGCCAGAATACTGGAGTGGGTAGCTTTTCCCTTCTCCAGGGGATCTTCCCAAACCAGGAATCAAACCCAGGTCTCCCACATTGCAGGCAGATTCTTTACCAGCTAAGCTGCCAGGGAAGCCCACAATAAGACATAGTTATTCTTTTTTATTTTTTTTTCTTTTTTGGGCAGAGTATAATAATGGTATGCAGGTGATAGTTGCCAAATGCAAATTATGCATAACAGAATAGGAGATAGCCAGGTTTTTAAGAAATGTTCTCAAATTGACTTTGACAGCATTCATGGTTAGTCCAGGGAAAGGACACTGGGTGGGCAGATTGAAAATGATTTTAAAAACATTGGAGTGCAAACTCTGATATAAATAATCACTGATAATTGTACTCTAAGTGGGAAAAGTAGCTCAATCCAAACTCAGTAAATTCGTAATTATTCAGGATAGAGCTATTCAGATTGGGCGTTCTTGGTAACTCAGTTGGTAAAGAATCCACCTGCAATGCAGAAGACCCCAGCTCAGTTAATTCAAGATATTCAGATTAATATTTATCAATCCTCAATAATGTTCCTCTTGGTTTCCACTTTTATGGTCATTTGCCTTCTGTCATTAACTCCACCATAATTTAGGAGGTAGTACAAAAAAGATGAAATATAATTCCATTCAGTTTACTACTTAATAGCTCTTTTAAAAAGACTAATCTAAAATGATAGCTACCCCATCAGCAGATGAATGGATAAGGAAGCTGTGGTACATATACACCATGGAATATTACTCAGACATTAAAAAAAAATTCATTTGAATCAGTTCTAATGAGATGGATGAAACTGAAGCCCATTATACAGAGTGAAGTAAGCCAGAAAGATAAATATCAATACAGTATACTAACATATATATATATGGAATTTAGAAAGATGGTAATGATAACCCTATATGCAAAACAGAAAAAAAGACACAGATGTACAGGACAGACTTTTGGACTCTGTGGGAGAAGTCAAGGGTGGGATGTTTTGAGAGAACAGCATCAAAACATGTATATTATCAAGGGTGAAACAGATCACCAGCCCAGGTTGGATGCATGAGACAAGTGCTCGGGGCTGGTGCATTAAGACCCAGAGGGATGGGGTGGGGAGGGAGGCGGGAGGGGGGATCGGGATGGGGAATACATGTAAATCCATGTCTGATTCAAGTCAATGTATGGTAAAAAACACTACAATATTGTAAAGTAATTAGCCTCCAACTAACAAAATAAATGGAAAAAAATAAAATGATAGCTAAAGCAGTAGCTGAGGATTTTTCTACATTTCTCTTTATTGTGGGCATTTAAAAAACTGTCATGTGTTGGGTTTTATTGGGATAAGCATATTCTGTGCTCCATGTTACTTATAATAATACAAAGATAAAAGTAAATGTATTTCCCATCAAAATATAAACATACAGTCATCATCTTAGTAACAGCATATTTGCTAAGCATCAAAGACCGTAGAACGGTCTTTAACAGCTGTGTATAATATCAGGTTAAGATAAAGTAAGAGAGTTTTTTCTTTTATGGGGTGGTGATATAGAAAATTTATTAAGAAAATAGTATATATGTAATCTCTTATGTGTACAAGAACTATGAAATTATCAAATATGATATTGATGTATCAAAATAATGTTCAGTTTGAAATGTGAAAATATCAATGTGAAAAAGTCCTTAGTTTTCAATTTCACATCAATGAATTAAAATTGCACTGCCTTTGAGAAAAGTAAAAAATAAGCATTTCTTTTTTTTTTTTTTAAACAATACAAGATCATGCCCAGGTAATAAATTATTCAAACGCTGACAACTGTTCAAAAGAAACAGAGATGGTTTAGGAGTCTGTGGAATTCACAAATAAAACTATATCTATTTCTGTGGCACTGTCAACCACTTAAGCTGACTTCTTCCTTATTTTATTAAAATGTAAAGTTCATATATGGTGGAACTGTGTACTATTTATCTCTACTGCATTAAAAAAAAAAAAAAAAACATGTCTCAAAACCTAGTGACTCAAAACAAATATTTAGTATCTTCTAGTTTCTAAGGATCAAGAATCGGTACATGACTTGGGTGGCTCCTCTGCCTTAGGATCTCTCACAGGGCTATAGTTCAAATTGTGGGCAAGGGATGATGTCATCTCAAGGCTGGACTTGGGTGAGTTGAAGGGTCTGCTGCCAAATTCAGTCATGTGATTGTTGGCCGAAATCAGTTACTTCAGAGTCGCTGGACTGAGGGCTTATATTCCTCCCTGGCAGTAAGTCAAAGGCTTCTCTCAGTTTATTGACATGGGTCTCCTCATGGAATAGTTCAAAACGTGACAGCTGCTTTTGTCAGAGCAAACAGAGAGCAAAAAGACAACAAGTAACAAGTGTTGGGGAGGATGTGGAGAAAAACGGAACCCTTGTGAAAGTGTAAATACCTATTCAGTGTTACAACTGTTGATCTCAACTGAACTTGTAGACACTCAAAAGACCTTGACTATTCTAGATCAGCCCTGGGTGATACATGAGAAGGTCTTGGAAAAGCAAAGGTACATGGATTTCACTCCAGATCAAGTGAGTCATCTCCAAGAGTGAAGTTTGAATATCAATATTTTTAATAAATGACCCTCAAGGTATCTTGAAGACTACTAACCATTCCTAGATACATGTGCCAAGTTTTTATCCTTCTATCTGACCCATGCCTATATGTCCAGTTTCTTCTGCCACCATACTTGTTACCTTCTTCAAGTTTATGCTCTACCCATCACTAATATAGCCTCTCTATGGCATGATGATATGATATGATATGATATGATATGAAGGGTATATTAGTGACTGGTAGAGCATAAACTGGTGGACTTCCTTTTTGGCTCAGCCTTTAAATAATTTTTGTCCTTATTTAGTTTTAATTAGAAGTGTCATGGCATTGATTCATGATGAGAACTTCTTCTCTGCATGGCTAATTTTATAGTAATGAGAGTAAAATAAGCAACAGATTATATTCAGATGCAGAAGATTTCCTGCCTTTCCCCATTTTTCTTCGTCTGCCTTCTGGACACTTATCACCCTAAAATGTGTGATTTTCTGTCAGTCTGAAGGTTCCTGCTTTTCTTTGTCTGCCCAAGGACCACTGTTATTAACAAGATGTGTGGTTTCCTACCATTTGGCCCATGCCCCCTTTCTCTGCTCACATCTAGCTATCTACCTGCTTTAACACCTATAACACTATGAGCTCTAGTTCTGGTAATAATGCATCTATGAAGAAGTTTTGCAAACATGTTAACTATAACCCACACACAGTTCAGCAGGCAATGTAAAGAAGCCCATTTATACACACTACTGCTATATTGATCTTTGAGAGAGGATAGTAATTGGCATTAGGTTTTTTTTTTTTTCATTAGATAATCATTTTAATTGGAGGACAATTACTTTCGAATATTGTGATAGTTTTGCTATACATCAACATGAATCGGCTACAGATTTACTTGTGTCCTCCCATCCTGAACCCCCTTCCCACCTTCCTCCTCACAGTATCACTCTGGGTTGTCCCAGAGCACTGGTTTTGGGTGTCCTGCTTTATGCATTAAACTTGCACTGGCTATCTATTTTACATATGGTAATGCACATGTTTTAATTCTATTGTCCCAACTCATCCCACCCTCACTTTCTCCCATTGATTCCAAAAGTCTGTTCTTTACATCTGTGTCTCCATTTTTGCCTTGCCTGTAGGGTCATTGGTTCCTTCTTTCTAAGTTCCATATATATGCATTAATATACAGTATTTGTTTTTCTCTTTCTGACTTACTTCATCCTGTACAATAAACTCCAGGTTCATCCACCTCATTAGAACGGTCTCAAATGCATTCCTTTTTCTAACTGAGTAATATTCCATTGTATATATGTACCACAACTTCCTTATCCATTCATCTGCCAATGGACATCTACACTGCTTCCATATTCTAGCTATTGCAAAGAGTGGTGCAATGGACATCGTGTCTCTTTTGATTCTGGTCTCCTCAGGGTGTATGCACAGCAGTGTGATTGCTGGGTTGGATGGCAGTTCTATTCCCAGTTTTTTAAGGAATTGCCAGACTGTTCTCCAGAGTGGCTGTACCAGTTTGCATTCCAACCAACACTGTAAGAGTGCACCCTTCTTTTCAAACTCTCTCCAGCATTTATTGTTTATATGTAGGATTTTCGATGATGGCCATTCTGACCAGTGTGAAATGATACCTCATTGTAGATTTGATTTGTATTTGTGTAATAATGAGTGGTGTTGGGCATCTTTTCATGTGTTTATTAGCCATCTGTATGTCTTCTGTGAGAAATGTCTCTTTAGGTCCCTTACCCAATTTTTGATTGGGTTGTTAGTTTTTCTGATATTGAGTTGCATGAGCTGCTTATATATTTTGGAGATTAATTCTTTGTCAGTTGTTTTGTTTGTTATTATTTTCTCCCATTCTGAGGAATGTCTTTTCACATTGCTTACACTTTCATTCACTGTGCAAAAGCTTTTAAGTTTAATTATGTCCCATTTGTTTATTTTTGTTTTTATTTCCATTACTCTGGGAAGTGGGTCATAGAAGATCTTGTTTTGATTTATGTCATCAAGTGACATAAATATTTTCCTATGAGTTTTGTTTCCTATGTTTTCCTCTAATAACTTTAAAGTTTCTGACCTTACATTTAGGTCTTTAATCCATTTTGAGTTTATTTTGTGTATAGTGTTAGAGAGTGTTTTAGTTTCATTATTTTACACATAGTTGATGAGTTTTCCCAGCATCACTTGTTGAAGAGACTGTCTTTTAGCATTGTATATTTTTGCCTCATTTCTCAAAGATAAGGTGCCCATAGGTGCATGGATTTATCTCTGGACTTTCTATTTTGTTCCACTGATCTATATTTCTTTCCTTGTGCCAGTACAATCCTGTCTTAATGACTGTAGCTTTGTAGTATAGTCTAAAGACAGGAAGGTTGATTCCTCCAGTTCCATTATTCTTTCTCAAGATCTGCTTTGACTATTTGGGGTCTTTTGTGCTTCCATATAAATTGTGAGATGATTTTTTATAGTTCTGAGAAAAAATAGTATTGGTAACTGGATAGGGATTGCATTGAAAAGCTGACTGTGGCTCAGACCATGAACACCTTATTGCCAAATTCAGACTGAAATTGAAGAAAGTGGGGAAAACCACTAGACCATGTGTATGACCTAAATCAAATGTCTTATGGCTAAACAGTGGAAATGACGAATAGATTAAAGGAATTAGATCTGATGGAGCTCCTGAAAGACTATGGACAGAGGTTTGTGATATTGTACAGGAGGAGTGATCAAGACCTTCCCCAAAAAAATGAATGCAAAAGGCAAAATGGTTGTCTGAGGAGGGCTTACAAACAGCTATGAAAAGAAGAGAAGTGAAAGGCAAAGGAGAAAAGGAAAGATATACCCATTTGAATTCAGAGTTCCAAATAATAGCAAGGAGAGATAAGAAAGCCTTCCTCAGTGATCAATGCAAAGAAATAGAGGAAAACAATAGAATGGGAAAGATTAGAGATCTCTTCAAGAAAATTAGAGATACCAAGGGAACATTTCATGCAAAGATGGGCACAATAAAGGACAGAAATGGTTTGGACATAACAGAAGCAGAAGATATTAAGAAGAGGTGGGAAGAATATAGAAGAACTATCCAAAAACAAAAAAAGATCTTCATGACCCAGATAATTACGATGGTGTGATCACTCACCTAGAGCCAGACATCTTGGAACGTGAAGTCAAGTGGGCCTTAGGAAGCATCACTATGAACAAAGCTAGGGGAGGTGATGGAATTCCAGTTGAGCTATTTCAAATCCGAAAAGATGATGCTGTGAAAGTGCTGCACTCAATATGTAAGCAAATTTGGAAAACTCAGCAGTGACTAAAGGACTGGAAAAAGTCAGTTTTCATTCCAATCCTAAAGAAAAACAATGCCAAAAAATGCTCAAACTACCGCACAACTGCACTCATCTTACATGCTAGCAAAGTAATGCTTAAAATTTTCCTAGCCAGGCTTCAACAGTATATGAAACTTGAACTTCCAGATGTTCAAGCTGGATTTAGAAAAGGCAGAGGAACCAGAGATCAAATTGGCAACATCCGCCAGATCATTGAAAAAGCCAGAGAGTTCCAGAAAAACATCTATTTCTGCTTTATTGACTACGCCAAAACCTTTGACTGTGTGGATCACAATAAACTGTGAAAAATTCCTCGAGAGATGAGAATACCAGACCACCTGACCTGCCTCTTGAGAAACATGTATGCAGGTCAGGAAGCAACAGTTAGAACTGGACATGGAACAGCAGACTGGTTCCCAATAGGAAGTGGAGTATGTCAAGGCTGTATATTGTCACCTTGCTTATTTAACTTTTATATGCAGAGTACATCATGAGAAATGCTGGGCTGGAAGAAGCACAAGCTGGAATCAAGATTACCGAGAGAAATATCAATAACCTCAGATATGCAGATGACACCACACTTATGGCAGAAAGTGAAGAGGAACTAAAAAGCCTCTTGATGAAAGTGAAAGAGGAGAGTGAAAAAGTTGGCCTAATGCTCAACATTCAGAAAATGAAGATTATGGCATCTGGTCCCATCACTTCATGGGAAATAGATGGGGAGACAGTGGAAACAGTGTCAGACTTTTTTTGGGGGGGTGGGGGGGCTCCAAAATCACTGCAGATGGTGACTGCAGCCATGCCATTAAAAGACGCTTACTCCTTGGAAGGAAAGTGATGACCAATCTAGATAGCATATTAAAAAGCAGAGACATTACTTTGCCAACAAAGTCTGTCTGGTCAAGGCTATGGTTTTTCCAGTGGTCATGTATGGATGTGAGAGTTGGACTGTGAGGAAAGCTGAGCGCCGAAAAATTGATGCTTTTGAGCTATGGTGTTGGAGAAGACTCTTGAGAGTCCGTTGGCCTGCAAGGAGATCCAACCAGTCCATCCTAAAGATCTGTCCTGGGTGTTCATTGGAAGGACTGATGTTGGAGCTGAAACTCCAATACTTTGGCCACCTCATGCGAAGAGTTAACTCTTTGGAAAAGACCCTGATGCTGGGACGGATTGAGGGCAGAAGGAGAAGGGGACGACAGAAGATGAGATGGTTGGATGGCATCACCGACTCGATGGACATGGGTTTGAGCAAACTCTGGGAGTTGGTGATGGACAGGGAGGCCTGGTGTGCTGAGATTCATGGGGTCACAAAGAGTCGGACACGACTGAGTGACTGAACTGAATTGAACTGAACTGTGGGTTTGGTATGGCTTTGGGCAGACTGTCTTAATATTTAGTGTTGTGTTCCTGTTTTGCTGGATTAGCATGGGTGTATTGCATTGGAGGTAACTGGCTCTTGGGTGAAGATTGGTCTCAGTGTAGGTATGGGGCTTTTGGATGTACTCTTGTCTATTTATGTTCCCTGGGTTCAGGAGTTCTGTGATTGTTCAGAATTCTGGAGTTGAACCTCCTGCCTCTGGGTTTTGGTGCTTTTCTTACAGTAGCATCAAGACATCCACCCACATGGCACATAAAACAAAACCCATAGGTTAATGGTGAAACAACTCTCCACAGCCAGGAATACCCAAAGAGACTCAGAGTTATATAAAAAAGAGACGAGAGAAGAGGGAGATGGAGGTGACCAGGAGAAGAAAAGGAAGAGTCAAAAGGGAAGAGAATAATCATGTCAGCAATAAAATCCCTAAGTGAAAATGAATACTAAAAATTAGACTCTTAAAAGTACAAAATTAATAACAAATATCAAAAAGCAAAAATTAAAAGCACAGAATAGAGGTTAGACTCTCAAAAGTACAATATAAAAAATGGAATGCAAAATTTTTTAAAATATTGAATTTATTTAAAAAATAAATTTTTTTAGAAAGGTAATAGTAGGATATAAATAATAAAAGTTAAAGGATTAATAAAGAATCATATTAGAACAGTATGAGGGAAAAAAGAAAAAAGAGGATGGGGAAGAAAGAAAAAGAGAAAAAAATAAGAATAAAAAACTAGAGGGAATTAAAAATAATAATGTTTTTTTAAATTAAAAGTAATAATAATAAATACATATCTAGGAATTTCAGGAATTTCTCTGGAGCTGTTGTGAGCAGTGTGGAGTCAGTTCAGTGTCAGAAAATCCCTTGTTCCAGCTTGTTCTTTTTCTTGAAGTCTATAGTTGACCCTCAAATGTAGTCTCCGCTTAACTGCAGGATTTTAAGCTGCTGCACCTGCAACTTCCAAAGTGGCTCCTCCTTTTTTTTCTTTGCTTAGGTTGGCCTCCTCTGCTTACAAGTGTTTTTGGTGTGCAATTTCCACCCTGACACGAGGGGATGAAATTGGCCACTTATTTGGTCTCACTTGCTCAGTTCTAATGTGGAGAGGGAGGAAACCTGCAAACAAACATTGCTGGCCTGTGTGGGGAGAGCTTACAGCCAGAACTCCAGTGTGCATAGACCTCACTGGATTTGCCACAGTCCAAGGCAATGTGCACTTCCCAGGTCCAAGCTGCTCAGGCTCCCAGATGTGCCATGAGGGCACAGTCCCAGATGGGCCAAGTGTCTCCTCGGGGGAGCTGGTCTCAGGCTGTGACACTCCTGGCTGAAATGAACCATCCAGGATCCCAGAAAGATGACGTTAGCAACTGACAGCCTGCTCACAGCTTTGTGGGAGATGCAGTCTCTGGAGAAGAGATTCCAGATTCACCTGCCTCTCTGCCTATGGGTACGCTGTGAGTGACTGCTGGCTTGCTCTCCTTTGGTATTTGCTAGGGCATGATCCTTTGTTCTGTGAGCATGCCAAGGGTCACAGTGGAGCATTAGAGCCTTCCAGTGGGAAAGGTCCACTTTTTTGTCTCTCTGGTCTTCCCGTGGTTTGGATTGTTATGTCACATTAGTGCCCTCAGAGCATTCAACTCTGGTCCTTACCCTAAGGACTGATGATGCAGTCGGTGCCTCCACACGCAGCCCCCACTTACCGTGGGCAGATGTGAGTGTGTGAGCCAATTCTCGGCTGGTAATCGAAGTTCAGCAAGAATTCTGTGGTGATTTATTTATTTTTTGGTTATGCTGCCCTCTGAGATTCCAAAGCTCCCCACTGACCTTACCTGTGAGAGGGTTTCCTATTGTGTGGAAACTTCCCCTCCTTCATGACTCCCTCCCCAAGATAGGTCTCTGTCCCTAAATTATTTGTCTTTTGTCCTGCCTCATTTTGAAGAGATTGGTTTGCCTTTCTGGGTTTCTGGGTTCCTCCACCAGTGTTCAGAAGTTGTTTTGTGGAATTTGCTCCATATGCAGGTGATCTTTTGCTGTATTTTGAGGGTAGAAAGTGGCCTTCTCATCCTATTCCTTTGCAATCTTGATACTGCCCAGTATTAGGTGTTTAGGAGCATAAACTTTGGAATTAAACTTGGGCCTGAATACTTAGATCCATCACCCCACTAGCAGTTGACTATAAGTAAGTTATTCATCTTCTCTGAGCTTTTGCTTCCACATGGCAATAATTTGTATCCAAAAATGACCCTCACTATTCATAGATTCCATATTTGCAAACTCACCTACTCATTAAAATTTATTTGTAATCCCTAAACCAAGATTAATGGTGATTTTATGGTTATTTACGGACATACAAAGTGTGGCAAAAACAGTTAAAATCACCTGATGATACATGTGTTCCCAGCCAAGTCTGAACAAGGTGATGATCTACCTTTACGTTTCAACTCTCATCATGTAAGCAAGGTTCCTTTTCATGGTCTATTTAGTGCCACATTTTCCACATTTTTTTTTTTTTGCTTTTTGTTGGTGATTTTTCTATGTAAAATGCTCTCAAGTATAATGCTGAAGGGATATCTAGTGTTCTTAAGCACAAGAAGTCTTGAATATGTAACAATTAGTGAGAAAAAGAGTATGTTAGATAAGCCTCATTCAGACATGATTTGTAATGCTGCTGGCCATGAGATCAATGTTAATAAATCAGCAATATTAAATAAGTAGTCTTTAAACAGAAACACAAATAAGATAAGGTTATGTATTGATCTGTCAATGAAAAACTTTTGACTGAGAATCTAAATGTGTATTTTGCCAAGGAACAATAAGTCAGTACTCACTAATTCAGTTTTCACAGAGACTTTACAGAACATAACTACCATGAATAATGAAAATCAGGGGTATTTCTAAAGTTTATTTCCAGGATTAAAGGAAATAATACATTCAAAAGGAAACATATTATTATATGGTTCTATTAATATTGCAACTATTAATACTGTCAGTATTCTTACAAACTAAACTGTTTTTACACAGTGCAGGAAGCTTTTAGGCTATTGGAAAGGCATAATCCTACTTCAATGCACTAAATGACTCCTCCTTGCTTCAGGAAATATGAGAATGTGGCTCAATAGCCCATGTGTAGAAATAGCATTATACCAAGCAGTGACTTACTCAAAAAGAAATATTTCAAGTTCAGTGCAAGCCTGTTGGCCCTTGTCAACTTGTCCTAAATAATTCACCCTGAAAATCCCAATGCATAGTTTCTCCTTTGGATGCACTTATTATTTTGACTTTAACTTCAGTGGCCTTATAATCTTTTTTAACTTCTCTATGGACTTGTCTTTATACCCCAGCAATGGAAGTGACACAGGCTAATTTAACAGTCATGGATGTTTATTCCTACCATCATAAGTTGAAATAATGTACTATTTATCTATCAGTTCTTCCAGATTTCAGAAATGCCTATTAAATACCAACAAAAAGTCAAAATAACTGATTAAAACAGATCTTTGTGTATAAGTGATTGAGTGTATGGATATGTGTGCATAAAATTATTTTAGTGATTTACTTAACTGTTATATAGAAATGCCATTTTTGAATTTTGAAAGAGATTAATGTGTGTGTGTGTATACACACACATATATGTAACAGACTGTTGCCAAGTTATTTGCCAAAATGCAGCTTCAAAAACTATGTATTTTTGACAATTGAAAACTCAGAACTTATTTTTCCTGCTTTTCTAGTTTGTAGCATTTTATATTGCTGATATTCATTAACTGCTTTGTTACATATTTTTAGTGCCAGAGAAAGCTTTAGAAAGCAGTGTTCTTTCCAAAGGCCATGAAATAATGATTTTTACTACAGAAAGCTAAATGTTGCACATATTTCAGAAAAAAAAGAAAGTTGAAATCTCCATCTAAGCTTGGAAATCATGTAGACAAGCTTTTGATTTTTGTGCCTCACTCCCATCCAAATTCTAAGAATTACTAGTGTATGCTGTTCTAGAGATTCTGATTGTCTTTCTCTTTGAATATTGTTTTAAATCTAGCCATGGCAACCAACTGTGAATATAAAACTCAAAAGATAGCTAGTTTATCCTTTTTACCCTTCAAACTCAAAAGCTTTAAACAAGTTATGCAGATATTGAAAGTACAAAGTATTTTGCACTTAATTCTATTAAGCAGTCTAAGTCTAGGATCAGTTCAATATTAACGATAGTTTCTAAATTATTTTTGAGGAAAGCACATTCTAGCTAACATTAAAATCAAGTCAAATTTATATTGTTGAATTCCTTTCTCTGTATATTTGAAATTATTCACCAAGTGCCAAACGTATCCTCATCTGAAACTTCACCATATGGATAAAACACTGCCTTCTCTCACAGAAGACAGTGGGCAGAATGACGATGAAGAGATCATTACACTGACAATGACCAGAGAGGAAAATATGATATCACCTCTCAGTTCTTCCAAGGACATAATCAAGGTCACAATGATAATCCTTCTGAAATATAAAAGTTGTGCTTCTAGGCAATCCCACCAAACGGAATAAATGCATTTCTTAAAATATGGAGGACTGAACTCAATTATATGATTTTTTCTCTAAATGATGTCTTCAATGATCACATAATTACACATGAATTTATATTTTTGGTACAGAAAAAAACAAGGACAATATAGTGAGGAGAAACATAAACATTAGTGTATTTAATTCAAAGAAATGTATTTTCTTCTGAAGTAATATCTTCTGCATGTTTTTGGTGTCCAAATATCCTTTCCTTGTGAACTTTATGATAGTTCTGCTGCTACTGCTAAGTCACTTCAGTCGTGTCCGACTCTGTGCGACCCCATAGACGGCAGCCCACCAGGCTTCCCCGTCCCTGGGATTCTCAAGGCAAGAACACTGGAGTGGTTTGCCATTTCCTTCTCCAATGCGTAAAACTGAAAGTGAAGTCGTTCAGTCATGTCCGACTCTTCGCGACCCCATGGACTGTAGCCTACCAGGCTCCTCCATTCATGGGATTCTCCAGGCAAGAGTACTGGAGTGGGTTGCCATTTGCTTCTCCTTTGTGATAGTAAATGACATTTAAATAATATATACCATAAAACAACCACTAAAATAATAAAACAAAGAGTTCCATACAATAAGGCAACAAAAGAGATAAGATGGAACTTTTAAAACATTCAATTAATCCAAAATGATACAGAAAAAGAAGAAATGAAACAAAGAGCACATTAGAGAAATAAATAAATAGCAACATGACAGACTTAACCCTACACATATCAATAAATTAAAAAATTGCTTTAAATGCAATGGCCTAAAAGTCCTAATTAAAAGTGAAAAATGCCATATTGGATAAATAAAGCAAAATTTAACGATATGCTCCCTAGTTAAAACTCACTGTAAATATAAATATAAGCATATATTAAAAGGTAATAGGGTGTATGTTAGTTTGCTGAAGCTTCTGTACAAAGTACTAAGATTTGGGTGACAAAACAACAAAAATTTATTATATCATATCATTATTATCATATTAATATTAATATCATAGAACTATTATTATATCATAGTTCTAGAGACTAAAAGTCTGTAAGTAAGTTGTTAGCAGGATTATGCTTCCTCTGAACTCTGGAAAAAATCCTCCTATACCTCCTCTTACTTTCTCATGGTGACTGGAAAATTTGGCATTCCTTGACTTACAGCTTCATAAGACCAATCTTTCCTTTCATCTTCACATGGCATTCTGCCTATGCCTGTGTTCGTCACATCATCTTCCCTCAGTACATACCTATCTTTGTGTCTGATAGTTTTTTTTATTATAAGAATATCACTTATATTGAACCTCATATTAACTCTGTAAAGACCCTATCTTTTGGGGAAGGACACAATTCAACCCATAAGAGATGGGGAAGGATATACGTGCTAACATTAATCAAAACAAAAAAAGCTGAAGTGGTTATGTTAATGTCAGTCAAATAAAACTTCAAAGCAAGTGATATCACCAAGGACTGTTGTTCAGTAGGTCAGTCCTATCTGACTCTTTGCGACCCCGTGGACTTCCAGGCATCCCTATTCTTCACCATCTCCTGGAGCTTGCTCAAACTCATATCCATTGAGTCAGTGATGCCATCCGACCATCTTGTCCTCTGTCACCCCCCTTCTTCTCCTGCCTTCAATGTTTCCCAGCATCATGGTCTTTTCTAATGAAAACATAATTAGAATGGCCACATCAGGTGGTCAAAGTATTGGAGTTTCAGCTTCAGCATCAGTCCTTCCAATGAATATTTAGCATTGATTTTCTTTAGGATTGACTGGTTTGATCTCCCTGCAGTCCAAAGGACTTTCAAGAGTCCTTTCCAACACCACAGTTCAAAAGGAGCAATTCTTTGGTGCTCAGCCTTCTTTATTTCATGTTATTAAAGTCCTTAATCCATAAAAGTACACAATGATACTAAACATTTATATAACTATTAACAGGTATGAAATGCATGAGGCAGAAATAGATAGAACAGAAAGAAGAAATAAATCCATATTTATAGTCAGAAATTTCAGTACTTTTCTCTTGGTAATTGATAGAAAAAGTAGAATATCAGCATGAATGTAGTAGATAAACAACATTATCAACCAATATGATCTTAATACACTCCAACCAATAGCTGCAAAATACATAGTCTTTTCAAATGCACATGGATATTGACCAAGATAGACCATATTCTGGGACATAAAACAACTTTCAATGAATTTAAAAGGATTCAAGTCATATCAAGTATGCTCTGTGACCACATGGAATAAAATCAGAAATCAGTAACAGAAAAATTCTCTGGAAAATTTTGAAGTATTTACAAACTCTGGGAGAGGAAACAGTTTTCTTCAAGAATCTCTTAGGGTTCCTGACTGGGTCTGAATATAAACAGAAGAAAATCATATTTTATTAAATTTTTAAATGTACATGGGAGCCCTCATGAGTTAATGAAAACCTGAAGAAATTATCAGAGTAGGAAATTTTTAATGCCTTTTAGAAAAAGAAACAATAAATTTGTGTGAAGAATGATAAGACAAAGGGCTATGGGTTAGCAAATAGTGAAGAAGTAACTTGGAAGATAAGGATTAGCTTAATAAGAGTTGTTTATACAGAGTTTTTGGACCCAAATTCCCCATCTCTGGTGATAAGAATGTATTCCTTCCTTCTTGTGGGAGATTTATCTACTATTTTCAAAGAAGAAAGGTGAATTGTGGGAGTGAAGTCAGAGTGTTGTTCTTGCTTCTGCTATTGTCTCAAATTCCTTTAGCTTAAGATGTTAGATATGCCAAGGTGCCATATTTGGGGTAGCATGTCCTGAACTCTATCAAACTAAACAGCACATTTCCAATCACCCAATGGGTGAACATTGATTTCAAGTTACATTAGGAAGGATTGCAAATTAACTGAAAATGAAATTAAAACATACCAATATTTGAGGGATGCTACTAAATCAGTACTTGGGAGAATTTACAGCATTAAATACTTATATTAGAAAAGAAGGAAGTTTTCCAATAAAATACCTTTGTTTCCCTTTGGAAACCAGGAAAAGAAGAGCAAAGTCATTCCAACATAAGGATAAGAATGAAAAATATTAAGATCAGCATGGAAGTAAATTTAATAGAAAACAGAAAATCAATAAACATGAAGAACAGAGAATTTCACCATGTTCATGAGATGAATGGGATTGCAGAGTCAGACATGACTTAGCAACTGAACAAAAACATGATGTGAAACACTCAGTATTGCAAGATTGATAATGATACTTAAATGGTTGATATTATCCATAAATGTGTCAATAAAGTCAAAGTAATTCAATTAAAATCCAAGCTATCATTTTGTAGAAATTGACACACTGTTTATGAAATTCATATAGAAATAAAAAGAATCCATAATAGGTTAAACAACTTTGAAAAAGAAGAAAAAATTTAGAGTACTAACACTATCTTATTTCAAGTCTTATACTGTAATTGTAATCAAAGACAGCATTCTATTCATATGAAACTAGATCCATGGAACAGAAGAGTAAATCCAGATATAAATTCACATATATGGGCAACCTAATATTGAAAAACATGTTTTGTTAATAGAGTGGAGAAAGAAGAAACTTTTCAGCAAATGGTGCAGAAAAAGAAGCTATACATATCTTAAAAATTAAACATATTCCTTCTATATGGTTCAGTCATTCTACTTCTAAGTTTTATCCAAGAGTAATGAAAGTATACATTTATACAAAATTTTGTAAAAAAAAAAATAATAGCCATTCATCTTTGTTTGTTATCTGAGAACTGAAAACAATTCAAATGTGTAGTGAGTGGACAAAACAAACTGTTTTTGTTTTTTTTCAGTCACTGTCATGTCCAACTCTTTGCAACTCCATGAAATGTAGAATTCTAGAATCCTCTGCCCTCCACTGTTTCCCAGAGTTTGCTCAAATTCATGTCCATTGAATCAGTGATGCTATCTAACCATCTCATCCTCTGCTATCCTCTTCTTATTTTGGCTTAAATCTTTCCCAGCATCAGGGTCTTTTCTAATGAGTTGGATCTTCACATCAAAGTATTGGAACTTCAGCTTCAGCATCAGTCCTTACAATGAATACTCAGGGTTGGTTTCCTTTAGGATTGACTAGTTTGATCTCTTTGCAGTCCAAAGGACTCTAAAAACTCCTCTCCAGCACCACAATTCAAAAGCACCAAATCTTCAGCGCTCAACCTTCTTTATGAGCCAACTCTAACATCCATACATGACTACTGGAAAAATCATAGATCTGACTACATGGACTTGTGTGAGCGAAGTGACATGTCTGCTTTTTAATATACTGTCTAGGTTAGTCATAGCTTTCCTTCAAAGGAGCAAACTTCTTTTACATTCATAGCTGAATCACTGTCTGCAGTACTTTTGGAGCCTAAGAAGATAAAATCTGTCCAATTACCACTTCCAATTTTCCCCCTTCTATTTGTCATTAAGTGATGGGACAAGATGCCATGATCTTAGTTTTTTGAATGTTGAGTTACAAGCCAGGTTTTTCTCCCTCTTCTTTCACCCTCATCAAGAGATTCTTCACTTTCTGCCATTAGATTGGTGTCATCTGTAAATATGAGCTTGTTTATATTTCTCCTTGCAATCTTGATTCCAGCTTATGACTCATCCATCCTGGCATTTTACATGATGTATTGTGCATATCGGTTAAATAAGCAGGGTGGCAGTATAAAACCTTCATGCATGCCTTTGACAGTTTTGAACCAGTCAGCTGTTTATGTCTGGTTCTAACTGTTGCTTCTTGACCTGCATACAGGCTTCTCAGGAGACAGGTAAGGTGGTCTGATAATCCCATCTATTGAAGAATTTTCCACAGCTTGTTGTGATACGCACAGTGAAAGGCTTTGGTGTAGTCAATGAAGTACAAGTAGATATTTTTCTGGAACCCCCTTGCTTTCTCCAGATCCAACAGATGTTGATAATTTGATCTCTGGTTCCTCTTCCTTTTTATTTTTTTTATGTTTTTTTTTTCAGTTATTTTTATTAGTTGGAGGCTAATTACTTCACAACATTGCAGTGGGTTTTGTCATACATTGACATGAATCAGCCATGGAGTTACATGTATTCCCCATCCCGATCCCCCCTTCCACCTCCCTCTCCACCTGATTCCTCTGGGTCTTCCCGGTGCACCAGGCTCGAGCACCTGCCTCATGCATCCCACCTGGGCTGGTGATCTGTTTCACCACAGATAATATACATGCTGTTCTCTCGAAACATCCCACCTTCTCCCACAGAGTTCAAAAATCTGTTCTGTACTTCTGTGTCTCTTTTTCTGTTTTGTATATAGGGCTATAATTACCATTTTTCTAAATTCCATATATATGTGTTAGTATGCTGTAATGTTCTTTATCTTTCTGGCTTACTTCACTCTGTATAATGGGCTCCAGTTTCATCCATCTCATTAGAACTGACTCAAATGAATTTTTTTAACAGCTGAGTAATATTCCATGGTGTATATGTACCACAGCTTCCTTATCCATTCATCTGCTGATGGGCATCTAGATTGCTTCCATGTCCTGGCTATTATAAACAGTGCTGCGATGAACATTGGGGTGCACGTGTCTCTTTCATATCTGGTTTCCTAAGTGTGTATGCCCAGAAGTGGGATTGCTGGGTCATATGGCAGTTCTATTTCCAGTTTTTAAAGGAATCTCCACACTGTTCTCCATAGTGGCTGTACTAGTTTGCATTCCCACCAACAGTGTAAGAGGGTTCCCTTTTCTCCACACCTTCTCCAGCATTTATTGATTGTAGACTTTTGGATAGCAGCCATCCTGACTGGCGTGTAATGGTACCTCATTGTGGTTTTGATTTGCATTTCTCTGATAATGAGTGATGTTGAGCCTCTTTTTATGTGTTTGTTTTTAACCCAGCTTGTACATCTGGAATTTCTCAGTTCACATACTGCTGAAGCCTAGCTTGAAGGATTTTAAACATAACCTTGACAGCATGTGAAATTGTACAAATGAGCCATTGTACACTAGTTTGAACAATCTTTGGTATTGCCTTTCTTTGGGATTGGAATGACCTTTTCCAGTCCTATGGTCATTGCTGAGTTTTCAAAATTTGTTGACATATTGCGTGCAACAATTTAATGGCATCATCTTTTAGGATTTGAAATAGCTCAGCTGGAATTCCATTACCTCCACCAGCTTTCTTCATAGTAATGCTTCCTTAAGATCCACTTGACTTCACACTCCAGGATGTCCAGCTCTAGGTGAGTGGTCTAAAGGTTGTAGTTATCTAGGTCCTTCAGGCTTTGCTTGTATGGTTCTGTGTATTCTTGTCATCTCTTCTTTAAAAAAAAAAAAAAAAAACTATTTTTTAACTGAAGGATATTTGCTTTACAAAATTTTATTGTTTTCTGTCAAGCCTCAACATGAATCAGCCATAGGTATACATATATTCCCTCCTTTTTGAAACTCCCTCCCATCTCTCTTCCCATCCCAATCCTCTTGGTTGATACAGAGCCCTTATTTGAATTTTCAGAGCCATACAGTGAATTCCCACTGGCTATCTACTTTACAGATGGTAATGTAAGTTTCCATGTTACTCTTTCCATATATTTCACTCTTTCCTCCCCTCTGACCATATCCATAAGTCTATTCTCTATGTCTGTTTCTCTATTGCTGCCCTGAAAATAAATTCTTCAGTACCATTCCTCTAGATTCCATGCATATGCATTAGAATATGATTTTTCTTTCTCTTTCTGAATTACTTCACTCTGTGTAATAGATTCTAGGTTCATGCACTTCATTAGAACCGACTCAAATGTATTCATTTTTATGGCTGAGTAATATTCCAGTGTGTATATTTACCAAAATTTCTTTATCCATTCGTCTGTCAATGGACATATGGGTTGATTCCATGTTCTAGCTATTGTAAATAGTGCTGCAATGAACAATGGGATATATGTGTCTTTTTCAATCTTGGTTTCCTCAGGGTATATGCCTAGGAGTGGGATTGCTGGGTAATATGGTAGTTTTATTACTAGTTTTTAAGGAATCTCCATAAGTCTTCCTTAGTTGTCACCCTTCTTAATCTCATCTGCTTTTGTTAGATCTTTATTTTTTTCTGTCCTTTATTGTGCCCATCCTTGAATGAAATGTTTCCTTGATACTTCCAATATCAAGATCTTTAGTCTTTCTCATTCTATTGCTTTCCTCTATTTCTTTGAACTATTAATTTAAGAAGGCCTTCTTATCTCTCCTTGGTATTCACTGGAACTCTGCACTCAGTTGGATATATCTTTCCCTTTCTCCCTTGCCTTTCTCTTCTCTTCTTTTTTTAAACCTCATCAGACAACCACTTTGCCTTCTTTCATTTATTCTTCTTTGGAATGTTTTTGGTCACTGCCTTCTGCACAATGTTATGAACCTCCATCCATAGTTCTTTAAGCACCTGTCTACCAGACTAATCCTTTGAATCTATTCATCACCTCCACTGTATAATTGTAAGGAATTTGATTTAGATCATACCTGAATGTCCTAGTGTTTTTCCCTACTTTCTTCAATTTAAGTCTGAATTTTCCAATAAGGAGCTCATGATGTGAGCCACTGTCAGTTCCAGGTCTTGTTCTTACTGGGTGTATAGAGCTTTTCCATCTTTGGCTGCAAAGAATATAATCAATCTCATTGCAGTATTGCCCATCTGGTGATGTCCATGTGTAGACTCATTTCTTGGATGTTTGCTATGACCAGCATGCTCTCTTGACAAAAATCTGTTTGCCTTTGCCCTCCTTCATTTTGTACTCCAAGGCTAAACTTGCCCGTTATTCCAGTCATGTCTTGACTTCCTACTTTTGTATTCCAATCCCTTATTATGAAAACGATATCTTTTTTTGGTGTTATTTCTAGAAAGTGTTGTAGGTCTTTACAGAACCAGTCAACTTCAGCTTCTTCAGCATCAGTGATGAAGGTATAGACTTGGTTTGCTCTGATGTTGAATGCTTGGCCTTGGAAGCGAAACGAGATCATTCTGTCATTTTTTTGGAATAGTATTTCATTTTATGTAAAACAAACTGTGGAATACATAAAATGAAATACTACTTAGCAATAAAAATTAATGAACTCTAAGTGCAGGTTACAAATGAATGAAGCTGTAAATAATTTTGCTTAGTGAAAGAAAGTAGGAAAAGATTAAATAATGAAAGATTCCTTTTATTTTAAAACTCTAGAAGATATGCTGTAATGGTAGAAAGTAGGTTAGTGGTTGCCTGTGAAGGTTGGAGTGTCAAGATTACAAAAGGGTAGTAGGAAACTTTTGAGGGTGGTTTGATATATTCATTACATTATCTTTAGTGATAGTTTCACATTATCAATATATGCTAAGGTTGTCAAAATTGTATATTTTAAATATGTGCAATTTATTGTGTGTCAATTCTCAATAAAGCCACTTAATTTTTTTTTGTTTTGTTTTGTTTTTTGTTTTAAATTATAGCCCTTATTTTTAACAGCTCGTCAGATGGTTCTAATATGTATGTGGGGTTGAGAAACAGAGATCTAGCTATTTCACCACAAGGTGTGAAAAGGCTGGTTGTTCATAGATCCTTTTTTATCTTCTTTTTTATGCATTTATTTGCTTAAAAAGACATGCTAATTTTCACTTCAGTTAGATAAAGACCTAGCTTGAAAACAGGTATATTTTCAGCAATCTTTAATTTATCAAACTATTGCCTTTAATGTTGCTGTATATCATGGAATGTTAAAGGAAGAGACAAATATGTGGATCATTTTTCCTTAGTGTTTTTGTTAGGTTAAGGGACAGAGTGAATTTTCACCTAGACAGGAGAAAACACTGCAATATTAGGGCTAAAAAAAAAATAATCTCAGCTAAGTTTTTGTCATTGAACCAGCCATAGACCAGTAGAGGCCAGATAACTAATAAAATATCCTAAGTTTCTTCAGGGATATATATAGTGTATCAAGTAATGCACTGAATGATACTTTGGTCAAACTATGTGTTAGTATTATTTCCAACTCTGAACATCCGTTTTATTTAAAAAAAAAGTTGAAGTCTAAATGGATGTTTAAAAATAAACTGAGGAATTGTCAAAGGAAGTAAGGTCATTTACCGTATAAAAGAGAAGACTTTGGTTGGACATGGAGTATGACAGTTATTAACATATGAAAGAAGGGGAGGAGCATCTTCTATGGTGAAGATAATGACAATATCCCTGGAGAAACACAATGAAAGTGTGACTCCAGGGGAATCATTTTCATGCTATTATTTTTGTTTCATAATTGAATTCAGACAGTGTGACTCTGCTACTGCTACTGCTAAGTCACTTCAGTCGTGTCCGACTCTGCGACCCCATAGACGGCAGCCCACCAGGCTCCCCCGTCCCTGGGATTCTCCAGGCAAGAATGCTGGAGTGGGTTGCCATTTCCTTCTCCAATGAATGAAAGTGAAAAATGAAAGTGAAGTCACTCAGTCGTGTCCGACTCATAGCGACCCCATGGATGGCAGCCTACCAGGCTCCTCCATCCACGGAATTTTCCAGGCAAGAGTACTGGATTGGGGTGCCATTGCCTTCTCTGAGTGTGACTCTAGGTAAAGACAATTTCTACACACTCTTAGATTCTTTCACACAGTGGTTGGGGTCACCATGTACTCCTCCACATCATCACAATCACACAATTGATATGTCTCTAATCTTTGCTATGACTTTACAGTATAGCTCTCTCACAAGAAATTCCTATTAGGAAATAACTCAAGAAACACTTTGGAAAGAGTTGCATGTCTTCACTCCCTAACAAAATAAAGACCTTAGTAAATTATACTTTTAGACTAGCCAGTCTACCTGGAACCTCCAATATATTGCTTGGCTGTTTCAAGCTTATTATTTCACATTAGAAACTAGCCTCTCAGGTACAGATGTCCTATATTAGGTGAGAAATTTGAGTAGATTTTTCAATTAAATAAAACATTCATTTTATCTAAATTACCATTGCTATTTGTGTTCATTGACTAGAGAATTCTATTCATCAATTACCCCAAAATCACCTTTTGTTCTGAAGGCTTATTACACAAGCCAGTTTCAAAGATATCAAATCATATCAATGATATCAAGTGATATCAATGTATTCCTTCTAGAATCAACAAATGGAACTTATGGAAAATGAGTAATGGAGTGTTCTAATTAGTTAACTCTCATGTTTGAGTTTCTTTAAATAACATTATAAACATGAGAATTTTAATATCAAAGATAATACTTATTAGATTCTGCAGGATTGCTTGTTTTACTTTAGGATGTATCTGAATATGTAAAATATCTTTATTAACAGCAACAATTGGTCTACATGCTTGTAAACTAAATTCAGGTTATTTCATTATTTTGGATTCTGAGTAAATGGAACTTTACTATATTGGGCTCAGCAAGAATCTATTAAATTCTATATGAGCTTAAGGATAACATTATGCAGGTATTCAGGGAGATTAAGCACACTTACAAGCATAAATACACTCACACACACACACACACATATATATATACATGCAATCATATACACAAAATATACTTTATTTGCATTATTTGTAGATTTCACGGAAACAAAGGCTTTTAGAACTTCATGACTTCTTCCCATTTTTAAAGATGATTAAAACTGTCTAGTTTCTCTGACTGTCACTCAGTATACACATATCCAACATCAGGCCAGAAACGTGAATCTTGACAGCTCCTGCCAAGGCAGTAACATTGCTCTCAGCTGGGCTTTAAATTCCTTGCAACAGACAGGAACAGCAACAAGGTCAACTCATTTATCTACAGGGGCAACGGCACTAGCTTATTATGAGAGTACATGAGGATCCAGGTTTTAGAAATACGACTAAAATACTTCAATATAGGGCTTCCCAGGTGGCACTAGTGGTAAAGAACCTGCCTGTCAATGCAGGAAACTTAAGAAAACCCGAGTTTGATCCCTGGGTCAGGAAGATCCCATGGAGGAGGGCATGGCAACCCATTACACTCCAGTATTCTTGCCTGGAAAATCCCATGAACAGAGGAGCCTGGCAGGTTACAGTCCATATGGTGGCACAGAGTTGGACACGACTGAAGCGACTTAGCACACACACATTCCAATATAAAGTTAAAAGTTAAAGAAAGAAAATGACTAAAATAGAGTTAAAGGAAAAAAAAAAATAATGTCCCAAAAGCTTTCTTTCAGTAATTTAAAAAGTTACCTAAGATAAGAACATATCAAAACATAGAAATGGAAGCTACTCAAATAAATTTTCTAAAAAAGGGGAAGAGTTTACTATAATATTTAAAAGTATGAGCTTTGGTCACTTTATTCATCTGTTAAACAAGGTAATGATTCCTAATGCCAGTGTGTAGTAAGAACCAAATGAGATTCATATGTTAAATGCTTAGCTCAGGGTCTGGCACATAGTCATCATTCTGTATATTAAAGCTATATTAATTGAGAACAGGCATAGAATTCCAGAGACCCAGACAAGGTGTCTTGATGCCAAGTTTTTCTCTTTAACCTGGAAATTGTTTTAAACTGTGTTTCATCGGATTGTAGTTTGAAGAAAAATATGAAAGTAGCACCATTCTTAATTGAACCAATTGCCTTGAATATTTATTCATACTTGTTGTTTTTCAGTTGCTAAGTCGTGTCCAACTCTTTGCCACCACATGGACACATGTGGTGTCCAAATCTGTGTACATCAGGCTGCTCTGCCCCTCACTTTCTCCTGGAGTTTGCTCAAACTTATGATGCCACCCAGCCATCTCATCCTCTGTTGCCCCTTTCTCCTCCTGTGCTCCATCTTTCCCAGCAGAAGGGTCTTTTACAATGTTCTGGATCTTTGTATCAAAGTATTGGAGCTTCATTTTCAGCATCAGTCCTTCCAATGAATATTCAAGGTTGATTTCCTTTAGGATTGACTAGTTTGATCTCCTTGCAGTTCAAGGGACTCTCGAGAGTCTTCTCCAGCACCGCAATTCAAAACATCATTCTTTGGTACTCAGCCCTCTTTATGGTCCAACTCTCACATGATACATGACTAGTGGGAAGACTTTAGATTTGATTATATGGACTGGACATGGAAAAACAGACTGGTTCCAAACAGGAAAAGGAGTACGTCAAGGCTGTATATCGTCACCCTGCTTATTTAACTTACATGCAGAGTACATCATGAGAAACGATGGGCTGGAAGAAGCACAAGCTGGAATCAAGATTGCTGGGAGAAACATCAATAACCTCAGATATGTAGATGACACCACCCTTATGGCAGAAAGTGAAGAGGAACTAAAAAGCCTCTTGATGAAAGTGAAAGAGGAGAGTGAAAAAGTTGTCTTAAAGCTCAACATTCAGAAAACGAAGATCATGGCATCCGGTCCTATCACTTCATGGGAAATAGATGGGGAAACAGTGGCTGACTTTATTTTGGGGGGGGCTCCAAAATCACTGCAGATGGTGATTGCAGCCATGAAATTAAAAGACGCTTACTCCTTGGAAGGAAAGCTATGACCAACCTAGATAGCATATTAAAAAGCAGAGACATTACTTTGCCAACAAAGGTCCGTCTAGTCGAGGCTATGGTTTTTCCAGTGGTCATGTATGGATGTGAGAGTTGGACTGTGAAGAAACCAGATCTGAAAGAGACACGTGCACTCCAATGTTCATCGCAGCACTGTTTATAATAGCCAGGACATGGAAGTAACCTAGATGCCCATCAGCAGACGAATGGATAAGGAAACTGTGGTACATATACACCATGGAATATTACCCAGCCGTTAAAAAGAATTCATTTGAGTCAGTTCTAATGAGATGGATGAAACTGGAGCCCATTATACAGAGTGAAGTAAGCCAGAAAGATAAAGAATATTACAGCATACTAACACATAAATGGAATTTAGAAAGATGGTAATGATAACCCTATATGCAAAACAGAAAAAGAGACACAGAAATACAGAACAGACTTTTGAACTCTGTGGGAGAAGGTGAGGGTGGGATGTTTTGAAAGAACAGCATGTATATTATCTATGGTGAAACAGATCAGCAGCCCACTTGGGATGCATGAGACAAGTGCTCAGGCCTGGTGCACTAGGAAGACCCAGAGGAATCGGGTGGAGAGGGAGGTGGGAGGGGGTATCGGGATGGGGAATACGTGTAACTCTATGGCTGATTCATATCAATGTATGACAAAACCTACTGAAATGTTGTGAAGGAATTAGCCTCCAACTAATAAAAAAAAAATAAAATAAAAGGAAGAATAAATATTAAAAAAAAAAAAGAAAGCTGAACAACGAAGAATTGATGACTTTGGAGAGGTGTTGCAGAGGTGTTGGAGAGGACTGTGGTGTTGGAGAGGACTCTTGAGAGTCCATTGGACTGCAAGGAGATCCAACCTGTCCATCCTAAAGAAGATCAGTTCTGGGTGTTCATTGGAAGGAATGATGCTGAAGTTGAAACTCCAATACTTTGGCCACCTCATGCGAAGAGTTGACTCACTGTAAAAGACCCTGGTGCTGGGAGGGATTTGGGGCAGGAGGAGAAGGGAAAGACAGACGGCGAGATGGCTGGATGGCATCACCGACTCAATGGACATGAATTTGGGTAGATTCCGGGAGTTGGTGATGGAGAGGGAGTCCTGGCGTGCTGTGTTTCATGGGGTCTCAAAGAGTCGACTGATCGACTGAACTGAACTGAAATGAACTTATATGGACCTTTGTCAGCAAAGTGATGTCTTCACTTTTTAATATGCTGTCTAGGTTTGTCATACCTTTTCTTCCAAGGAGCAAGTGTCTTCTAATTTCATGGCTACAGTCACCATCTGCAGTGATTTTGGAGCCTGAGAAGAGAAAATCTGTCACTGCTTCTACATTTTCCCCTTCTATTTGCCATGAAATATTGAGATCCAATGCTGTGATCTTTTTGTTTGTTTGTTTGTTTGTTTGTTTGTTTTTAATATTGAGTTTTAAGCCAGCTTTTTTTATTCTTTCACCCTCATCAAGGGGCTCTTTAGTTCCTCTTCACTTTCTGCCATTAGAGTGGTATCTTCTGTATATCTGAGGCTACTCATACTTAATTATGCACTATTTTATTTACATAATAGTTTCTGATTGTATTCATTTTTTTCCTTGTCTTGCAATATATTTATATTTGTGTGTGTATGTATACATGTAACACTGAAACCCCTACATAGGGCAGAGGATCTTCGTAAGTTAGTTTCTAGATATTTCTCCCTTTTTAACACATACAATGTGAATGTAACTGTGAGTACCCACACAAACACGTGTGTACCCGTGTGTGTGTTTAAAGGCAAAAATCATATACTAGTGCCAGATAAATATTTATATCAGAAACTAGAAAAATAATATGCTCAATATAACTGCAATTGCTCCAACAAGTGGTACTACCATTAAGGTAAAAGCTACCTTGCCTTTGTGAATTGAGGTACAAGAACCATTTTAGCTTACTGATTTTTTCTGCTCATCAAAAAATGTACAAAGTAGCACAGTCACTCCATGTCACAAAAATAAACTGTAGGACTTTGCTCCTACCGGAAACTGGAGGAAGCTAATTCCTACAATGCCTTCATTTGCTTTTTTGGTTAAAAGGAATATTTCTTGGTATAACAGGTAGGGAAATACTTCATTTCATACTCAAGTGCTGATCCATTTTTTATGAGATTCACTAACTTCCACAGAAAGATACTAAATATAACTTCTCTTCATCAGTTTATCCTGCATACTTCTTTTTCACATAGACGAATACCTCAGATATCATTGATTGATCTTGTTTTATGATATTTATTCAGCACTGTGCCTCTGGGCTGCCATTTCAAACTACCTTAACAAGCCTAACACTACCTTTATAGTGGTTCTTTGCTTAGAAGACTGGATACCGCCAATGTCAGTTCAATAAAGATAGCATGAAGAGTTACTTTCTTCATAGACAATTGAAACAAAATGTCAAGTGGAAACATCCTGTACTGCACAACTCCAAAAAAATTGTTCAAATTTTGAAAATGTCTGAGATGCTCATTGACTTTGACTGAATGATGAAAATGTGTACAGATCTATTGCCCAAGAGCAATAATTCTGATAATGAACTATGAAGATTTTCATCCATTATATTCTTAATGGTGATTCAGTGAATGTAGGCAATGCCAGATGTTTAAAAGTATACAGGATAAATTGTCTTTCTCCCATTTTAGAAGTTATCTGTTACAAATTTCAGCATGACCATTGTTGTAGATTCAGTCATTGAACATTAAGGCTGTTCTGCACAGAATATAGGGGATATTACTTTTGTCTAACAGTTGTCAAAATTCCTTCAACACTTGTTTCTGCAATCACTTACCCAAGCTATATCCATAAAAAACACAAAGAGAAACACTGGCTACCAAACATCTATTCTTCCACAAAGGTTGGTGTTCTCATTAAGTTTGGTTGTTAGGACATGTCATTGCACATACAACTACAATGTCATTAAAGGGAAAAAGCCAACACATGTCACCACTTAACAAGCATTTACTGGGCAACAACTATATAACAGACCCACCGCTGCAATACCACAGTGACTATAGTACTATTACCCAAGTATGCTCATGGCACTATAGTAAAACACAGAAGACATCCAACTGATAATGGTCATGGAGAACATCAGGAAAGACTTTCAGGAGAGGTAAAGCTTGAGCTGAGCCTTGAAGAATGATTAGGGAGTGAGCAGACAAATTAGGATAGAAAAGGATATATGGTGTGTGAAAGGTGGATTAAGAGAATAGCAATGGATAATAAAGTCTGATGTTAAATGATGGCTCCCAAGATTTTCAATCTAATAGACTGAGAAATTTGTACAATCAGCAGGTCAAGTATATTTTTAATAACTACTATCTGGTAGAACAATGATGGTCTCCTTTTAGAGTGTTCATTTTTAGAAGTGTTGGTAAAATTCTATAAGAAAATGAAAATATACAGGAAAGAAGGTAGACAATCAGGACTAAATTTGGAATTTGTGTGAATACAATCAAGTTGAAATAACTGAGGCAGACATTTCAATTCCCCAAATTATTTCATTGTTTTTTGAATTCATAGTTTCTAGGTACCATACCAACGGGGCCCTTTAGAGGAAACTCTCATATAGGCTAAGCATCTCCGTAATCTCCAGATGTAAAGCACTTAAAGCAAATTTTGCAGTGTACAATAATATTCCTTGTCATGTGGTAAATCTGCTTCTCTGTGGCCAATCTACTACAGTTCTAATAGAGACAGATAATACAAAAATTAGTGTCTCTGCCCTTTGTGAATCTCAAGAAAACTAGCCATCAAGTATCTAATATTAGTCTAATGCTAAAGTGATTTTGTAAACAAAATGTCTGCAAGAATTAGTGAAAGCAACCACAAAACAGAGGCAAAAATGACTTTTAAAGAATTCTCAGTTATCTGCCACAATAATCACTGGAGTGCAAAAATGATGTCACTATGAGGTGTTTCATGCCTCTTGCGGCCTATACAAAAAGGTGAAATCATGGTTAGCATTATTTTGGTTCTGTACACTCCTTTACAGTCCCATTTTCTGAAAGTTAAATCCATGAAAGTCATACATGATACCAACTTATTGTCTGAAATCATACCCAAATATTCTTGATGATAGAGCATTAACCACTCATCCACTTCTTCTTCATGTCAGATTTGACTGCTATTTGAACTGATATTTTCAAAGGCAGCAAAAACAGTCTCCTCCTATACTGGGAAATGTTTATACTCTTATTAGTAATCCACGGTTTTTGAAAAATATGTATTTGGTTGAGTTGAGAATATGAAAGTGATTAGTTCTTTCTCAATTAATTGTCTTCAAAGCCCTGAATTCAAAATTTTCTTTCATTTAGTGCTTTCTTTGGAGCATTTGATTATTTATTTAAGTCTACCAAATTTAAATTTACCCAAAAATGTAGTACATGAATCTATGTATATTATTTTTTAAAATACATATGGAAAATACAGGTCTGGATGTCATAGAAGGAAAAGTGTAGGCTATTTTTAAATTTAGAAAAGGTTCCATCTCCAAGAAAGATGTTAGAATTTGGAACAGAACAATATATAATATACTCAGAGTAGGCAGCATAAATGAGTTTAAGGCTAAGATGAATGTATACCTAGAATCAATACAGTTGGATATACTCACTGAATAGCAAGATGCACCTGCTGCAGGATAACTAAATTGATACTGACTCTTTTCAGCAATAAATTCCATATTTTGGAGTAATATTTCACAGCTGGCAATTGAAACAGTGGTGGCACAGTTGGATTGATTGACACTGAATACAAGGTTTTATTTGTCAACAAATGTGTTTCATGATTCATCATGGACTCACTGATTGATTGGATACTGGCTGCATAGAAGAAAATTGTATATATATAAGTCTATCACAGAAGGTCTTTGGAAATATGTCAACAGCACTGATTCATCAGCACAGGCACGTTCTAAAAAATGCAAGTTTTCCTGTAGTCATTGCTGTCCAGGACAGAGGCAAGAACTTAAGAAATAAAGTCACATGCAATAAATGCAGGGTACAATCATCTCACTGAGAGTACATCACTTTGTTCTTGAAATAAAACTCTTTTCCACCTTCCTTGTCCCTTACAACTTATTCAACCACTGATGAATACCAGAAGGCCACAGAAGGACACATATATCAAGTTGACCTTGGCCTTACTCTTTTTGTGTTACATAAGAGCAACTACAGTGTGATGGGTCATAAATGCTGAATTTGCAGTCAGACAAGCCCAAATTGAAAAATCTGGCTTCCTTACTATATATCTCTGCAAAGGGAATGAGTTACTTAATCATTTTAAGGTTCACTTTCTTAGTTGTAAAGTGGAAATAATAATAATCCCATATTGCAAAGTTTAAACTAAATAATACAAGTGATCAAAAATATTAGCTATTTATTCAGCAGTTTTGTTCACACAGTAGGCAGTGTGAACCTCGGATGTGGGGTAGCTCCTCAAGACTACTCATAGGACTTGATGCCCTAAAATGAATAGCTACCCTTAGCAGCTTGCAAACAGTACTATGCAATGCCTAGCTAATCTTTGCACCCCTCAGTCATTTCCTGACTCATTTGGGGAGCCAAAGGGTCATTTCTTCCCCCAAACAAGGAGGTTACTGCTCATAAAAATTGGACAAATAGCTTGACTTCTTGGTCCTTCATCTTCCTAATTAAAAGTCAGCTGAATGATCCATCTGTCAACAACTCAGTAATAAGAAAGTTGGAAAACCTTCTTATTTTTTAGAGTGGTCTATAGAAACAGATCTTTTATGAATATGTGCAAAATGCATGTTTGCTTAAGGTGCTGTCATTTGAAAATTTATACAAAACCAAATCAAACCTGAGAGGCTGGTTGCAGAATATAGAAAACATTTGCAGGTGATTGAATTGCATAAACTCAGCACCAGGGAGCAGTAATACCCCAATGTGATACACAACTGTTTACTCAAAATCGTGGCAGACAGACATCTTCTGTCTTCGAATTAAAGTATAGGGATGCTTTTAGTGCATTCTTACAGCACCCGTCTACTCCTAATGTTAAGGAGGAGGAACAAATTTTTTATTCTTTCTTGGATAATGCCTTAGGATTGAAAATTCAGTGGAGAAAACAACAAGGGGAAAAAAGCTTTTATTTTTGTTGAACAATTCATATCATATTCACAAAAATCAGCCTGACTTACTAATGTGTCAGCAATTAGACATCATTATTCCAATTCTCCTGACCACTTATTTTATCACCCCTAGATCAGTCAGCCCCTTTTGAGTTCTCACAAAAGAATAGGGTTGCTCTGCTTAGCTCACTCTAGGCCACATTTACTCTCTGTCTCCTAGTGAATGCCTCTTGGTTTTAACCTCTGACTGTTCCCCACCTCTCTGTTTATTTGCCCATATATTTTTTTTGTTCCTGACATGATAATGAAGTCCTACTTGAAAAATTCTGAGGTTACCAAGAGATTTCAGATAAATACACACACACACACACACACACACACACGGAATTAAAACTTCTGTGTACTTTGCGTATGAAGCATTCGAAAATTTAATAGCAAGTAGTGTTTCTGATGGAGGAGGCAATGGCACTCCATTCTAGTACTCTCGCCTGGAAAATCCCATGGACGGAGGAGCCTGGTAGGCTGCAGTCCATGGGGTCGCACAGAGTCGGACACGACTGAAGTGACTTAGCAGCAGCAGGGTTTCTGATGGGGCTTCCCTCATAGTTCCGTCAGTAAATCATCTGCCTGCAATGCAGGAGACCCGGGTTCAATTCCTGGGTTGGGAAGATCCCCTGGAGAAGGAAATGGCAACCTATTCCAGTATTCTTGCCTGGAGAATCCCCATGGATGGAGGAGCCTGGCGGGCTATAGTCCATAGGGTCGCAAACAGTTGGACACGACTGAAGCAGCTCAGCAGCAGCAGCAGCAAGGTTTCAGATAAATTATTGAATTAACCATCTAAACTCTCCAAAGTGTTGCCAATCCTCTACTGGCATCCATACTGGATGGGTATCAAATTGCAATCCTAGTGTAACTGAAACCCATTGTAATGATAGGTTCCTATCTATTTCCATATGTTAAAAGAATATGGATTCTAAAAATCCTGCAAACATCAGTTTCCTTGTAATTTGTCACTGAGAATTGTCTAAGCCAGAGATTTTTCTACTCAGGTGGGTCCATATATCAGAATTACCCAGGGAAGCTTCTTAAATTACACACTGCACCACACCCTTCATGTCTCAACCCAAATTCTAACCTCCCTCTCTTAGGATATGCTTCACTCTCTAGATGAGAATCTCTCCTCAACCCACTGTTGCTAACGGGAGCTTGGAATATCCTTCCAGGGTGTTAAGGTGGGGAAAATGTTGAGAATCATTGAATTTGGATTTCCATTTATTTGTCCATTTAACCAACATTTTATTGAGTTTATCTTTTAAACAAAATATGAAAAAGAAAAAAAAAATGTAGAGACTAAATATCTACTACTCTCATATGATATTAGTAGATTTTCTTTTGTGTCCCTAATCTCCTATGTCCACCCCCAACAAGTGAAGTCAGATTTCATGAGTTCATGAAGGCCAGTACTTAGGTAATTCACACTTTGGCTGAAATATACCATTTTACCCTATCCTTTATGGAATACTGAGTATTTAAGAGGAACACCCTCAATATTCACATTCAGTTTGTGAATAATCATGGAAAAAATAAAATTCGTATTCTTGGCAAATTGCCAGTAAGATAATGAAATTGTGAAAGTGGAAGTCACTCAGTTGTGTCCAACTCTTTGTGACACCATGAACTATACAGTCCATGGAATTCTTCAGGCCAGAATACTGGAATAGGTAGCCTTTCCCTTCTCCAGGGGATCTTCCCAACCCAGGAGTTGACCTGGGGTCTCCCGCATTGCAGGTGGATTCTTTACCAACTGAGCTATCAAGGAAGCTCAATCATAATGAGGTTTAAAATCAAAATGTACTTCAGAAATTGAAAAATTATTTCTTTTATTTACCATTTATCTTACAATATTGTTATTTATATTCACAATTTGTATTTTACATACCTTTCTATATAAATAAATGAGATCAGTTTATGTTAAGACAGCAAATAAATGTCATATTTGTTATTTCACACTTCACATAGTACTTCAGATACTTTAATTATCTTACAAATTATTTTAAGAAACACATCAAGTATAGGATTCTTTAATCCCAGGATTCAAGTACCAAATAAATCTCTTAGTTTCTCTAAGAATTTTTGCCTGTCATACAAGACCCAATTAGGGATTCATTGATCAGCAACAGGCTAAATTTGACCATGTAGACATCTATCACAAACCATATAGTAAGGAAACATATATTGAGGCCACATATCAGTGACAGTTTATGTAACTAAAAGGGTGAACAACATAATCATCAAGTAAAAAGTCAATTTTATTATATACTTGACTGCTTAATGGTTTTTATTTTAATTAGGGTACTGGCATTTTCAAACTAAATTATTTTGCTTCCTCTGTCTTCTTTATTGGTCTATTTCTCCCACATCAACTAAGAATTGCTTACCAAGTTAAGCACTCTTTCTCTCCTATTAGGTACAACATAGCTTCCAATGATAACTGGTCTTTCTTTCAAAAACTCAATTTTAACTAAATACTAAACAAAATGTCCTTTAAATCCCATAGAACAGATAACCTTGAAATACCCTACTTTGTTTCTTTCTAATTTACACAGCAAGGAAATATATGTTCCCATTTCCCTCAAAAGTCAGGATGAGAGAATAGTTTCAAGGATTACAATATGGGATTTGGGGCAGATAAGAACCAAGTACAAAGGAAAAAAGGAAGTCTACCAAAAAGAGGGGGAGTTTTGTGCAATGACTTATTTTTCACATCATTGCCAAAGGCTGGCTCTGATTCTACTGTGTAAAATGCAAAGATATTACTCCTTCACAAAGTGACCAAAAGCAGGGCCTTTTCTTGATAAGCCAGAGGAGGTACAACAACCTCAGCTCCAAATGCTTGACTCTGAGATAATAATTCTGGATTACATTAAGACCCAGATGTGGAAAAATTAAAAGTCCATATCCCTTTTGTTTGACTCCAACCCTTGGCCCTCAATTTGTTCTCAATAAATAATTCTTGAAAGACATAAATGAGTGTATATGACTAGGCTGATAATAATACTTAGCTATTCTCTCTTGGGTTAGGGCCCTTAGTCAAAGGGCAATACTGAAGGGTTCCTAGATTAACTTGTAGCCTGTGGTAGTCAGATTAAGGGGGAAGAAGGTTTTATAAAGGTATCCAGGATACAAAAAGCAGCTAGTTGAAAGTGTTGAGTAGTGAAATGACTAAATTGCAGCTTGGGAGTCACAGAATACTTTATTAGCTGCACCTGTAAAAATCATGCAATACTGTGTCAGACAGGAGTTCTGGGAGTACAAAAGAACATGTATGTGATACATTTTCAAAGTGTAAATCGATAGAAGCCTCTTAGGTTTTTTTTTTTCTTTTTAATAAAATACCACTGTGTCATATTTGCCAAGGTTTGATTATCTATGCTCTTGTTCTGACACACCCTCTCCCACACTTAAGTCAAGCTGCTACCCTCATCTTGGGAATCCTATCCACTCCCATAAATATGTCCCCCAAATATTGATGGCAAACTCCACCTCATTCCTGGGTACTAGCTTTATTATGGATATTTCCCCTAAGATGCCCTGCCTGCCCTATTGACTGGGCTCATCCTCTCCCCTTCCAAATCACTTTTTTTTTTTCTTTTGATTTTCCTGTTTCTGTTAATGGTCAATCAGATTTAAAATCTAGGAGACATTTTTGGTTTCAACTTCTCCATCACCCCTCTGGGCAGACACTTGACAAGTAATGATATTTCTTTACCTCTGCCACATCTGTCAACCCTATCATTTTTTCTATTCCCACTGTCCCTGATTACCTCATGCTTGTTCTACTCTGATAGCTTCAGAACTGATTTATCCACTTTCTGCCTTTCTACCAGCTCTACTGTATTTTATGCACTGCTTTTCACTTAAGATTCTTAAAGTGAAGTGGGACCTGGTTGTGTAGTCCCCCAGCTTAAGTACCATCTATTTCATGAGAGTTCTCTGGATCCTCCATTTCCATGTAAACTCTTTTGCCTTCAAAACCTTCCAGTACTAATTGCACTTATCTTATAGTACCTCTTATTACTTGCTTTTTGGTATCAGAAGTTCTTCTACTTGCAGCAATTGTATCATCTGACTTTACTATTTTCTACTTCTAGAAACCCCAATTTCACATTATGAAACAAGAGAAACAGAGAGATAAGAGAGATCATCATGTCCACAGGCCATAGAGACTGTGGGAAGGACTGAAAATGCAGGAGGCTAAGGTTCTAATTCTAGATTTTTCCCCAATTTAAATGGTAATCCTAAGCAAGGCACTTGACCTATCTGGAGGGTGATTGAGCAGGACCCTATGGGGCCTTCCTGGGGAAAAGCCCTACCTCCATAAGCCCTTTGCCTTAGCTTCTCTTTGAGGTACCTGATGCACATTTCCTGACTTATTTTACCCACCGTAAATCTCCACCACGGAGAAGGCAATGACACCCCACTCCAATATTCTTGCCTGGAAAATCCCATGGATGGACGAGCCTGGTAGGCTGCAGTTCATGGGGTCGCTAACAGTCAGGCACGACTGAGCGACTTCACTTTCACTTTTCACTTTCATGCATTGGAGAAGGAAATGGCAACCCACTCCAATGTTCTTGCCTGGAGAATCCCAGGGACAGAGGAGCCTAGTGGGCTGCCATCTACGGGGTCATGACTTCAGTTGGACATGACTGAAGCAACTTAACAGCAGCAAACCTCCACCAAATTGAGGATGTTAACTACTTGATGACTAGGAGCACTTAGCTCCAGACCTACTGAAGCCTGAGTATTAATGACATTACCGCTGTGACACAGCCATGTTGCCTCTCTATCAGCCAATTAGAGAACTGTGCAGGAGCTGATCACATACCCTGTGACCCACTCCCTCTCTCACCTGGCCTTTAAAAATATTTTGCTGAAACCCATCAGGGAGTTCAGGTGTTTTGAACACTAGTTGCCCTGAACTCTTTGTTTGGTGTTGTGCAATAAGCACTGCACTTTCCTTTACCAAAGCACACTGCATGTGGGCCAGTGGACCCACATTTGGTTTAATAACAGGAGTACATCAGTTATATAATATAAATTTTATATATATATATATATATATGTATATATGCACACACACATTTCCATACTCAATTTCCATATATGAAAATGATAGTTCTTTTTTATATGACTACTTTGAAGATTAAATGAGTTAATAGATTTAAACTTATCAGACCAATGCCTGGCACAGTAAGGCCTCAATAAATGTTAACTGTTATTATCAATCTGTGAAGCCTGGGGCATTTTTTCTGTCTAGCACATTACTGAAGTGAGTCTTGAAGAGTTCAGGCATTCTGTAAATTAACCACAGTTATAGTCAATAACCAGTGGAGAGTGAACCACTTCTATGGTTACAATTGCCAAGGCCCAATTTATGTGTTGTGAATGAATTGTAGGATTGTCTCAGTCAGTACCTCTCCATCACCTCTGCCATTCCTCTAATAAACACATATGCTCACACATACTTTACCCTATAGTGCATGAGATCATATCATATAGCCAACCTTATGTTAAACACTGTTCTTTCTTAGTAGACTTTCTATTAAAATGTAAATATTCCCCCAAATTAACACATTTAGTGATTCACACTTTGATGTGACCAAACTTGTCAATTTTTATTCTCTCAGACAGAGAAATGTCCTGCTGAATGAGGCTCCTGGATAGCTAGGTCACCTTTCATGATAAACCTTGCTGCTTCACAGCTTTGCCAAGGGCTGACTTGCCTTAATACGTCATCTGGAAAAAATACCCTTGCAAAAGTGTTATTTTCTTGGTTGTTTTTTTTTTTTTTTTTTTTTTTTTTTTTTACAGATTCACAGAAGATGAAAAAATAGATTTGTAAATCCACACTTGATGCTATTGGAAAGTTTGAACAAAACTGATGGAGAACTTCATTGGGAATAGTTCATCCTTATATGAAGATTAACCTTACACCATTGTCAAAAAGCCACCCATTTTGTTATCTGCCAAGAAAGTGCTCAGCGGTGTCTTTAACTTTTGTAGTTCTTTCCAGCTTGAATTCTGAATTGGCATTTGCTCTTTAATTGCAATAAATCTCTTCACAAACCCATTTACGTTGAACGTTTCCTGGTTATGCAGCCTGTCATTCTTTAACTAAGGTTGCTTTGTTCTTGCCTCAGCACAAACTCACTGAAACTGCAATAGCTTTCTTCCATAGCACAAAAATTATTTTCCGGAAAGACATTATCAGGGATAGCTGATCAAGGGGAAGAAGAGGAGGAATGCATAAAGCCCTAGGACAAGAGCCACTTTGTGCCTCACCCTCTCTCCTGATCCTGGCCAACAGTGTTAGAAAGATGAAATCAGGTCACTCTGAATATTAAGAACAGCCTAAAGCAGATAGGAAGCCATTCTTGGGGGAAGAGAGGAAAGGAAAAAGAAAAGAAGAAATGGAGAAATGAGAGGAATTGCATCTTTAATACCTGTCATTGCCTCCTCCTGGAAGGAGCAAAAACTTTGCTCTACTTCAGTCACTGCAGCAGTTTAAGTTTATTCACCACTGCCATATCCAACTCAGACTCTGGAGAGAAATGACTCCATTTTTGATACTTTGAAAACAGCTCTGGACAAAGTTATGCTACTCCCTTTCCTGTGACCATGTATTTCAGGATCCACCTAAAGTGTAAACTGTTCCTTAATCTCTTTGTAAGTCAGCTTCATAACCAAGGGCAAGTCATTAACCATCTTTGCATTTATCCACCTATAAAATATGGCCTAATTTTCTCCATTATTTCCAAGACTTCAGTCATGTAAATATCATCCTTATAATTTCTACTATATCTCTACACTATCTCATTATACTTTTACATACCATGCCATATTTCTTACATTATAGTATTATTTTCTTAATACTTTTTCTTTAATAAGACTAACTTTTTAAAAACATTTGTTTATTTATTTGTCTGCACCAAGTCTTAGTTGCAGCCTGTGGGATATTTAGTTGAGGCATGTGAAGCCTTAGTTCTGGCATGTGGGATCTAGGCCCCCTGCACTGGAGTCTTAGCCACTGGACCACCAGGGAAGTCCCAATAAGACTAATTTTCAAAAAAAAGACTAGCTTTCAAAATTTCATACTTAGCCTAGTAAATGATATCAACAAAATATCAGGTGTGACATGCTAATGATGGCCTAAAACAAATAGACTGCCAGATATTACTTTAGTGAAAATAGGTTTATTTGAGATCAGCAGAGAATTACAATTCAGGGTCTGCAAACATGGTGAGCTTTGTGCAATTCCCCACAGAGCAAGGGAAGGAGAAAGCTTTTACAGAAGGGAAAAGGAAGTTGGGAGGGCTACAGTAAACAAAGAGTTCATGGCTTTTCGTTGGCTGAATCCTAGCCAAGAAAGGAGCCTTTCTTCTTCCTGCATATTGCTACAAGGCATGAGAACTCTCCCTTCTGGTCTCCCAACTGTATTTAATTGAGGTTTTTGTTTACCAACTTTACACTAGCTCTATCTTTCCAACATATTTTAAAATAAATACATAAATTTTAAAGTAAAAAGTTTTCCATTGATCACCTAAACTCAGATATTGCAACCCTTTGTGAAACTCTTGTATGGTCAAAGCACTACCAAGATTTGAAATCAGACATCTCATTTAGAAAATTGGCTTGTTATACTAACATGTGATCCTGACAAATCACCAATGTCTACCACATAAATTGTCAAGAGGATTAATGGACAAATTGTATATTTAGAGTTGGCACTCAATTAATGTTGTTTTTTTCCTGTACCTCAGTTTTCATATCAGTGAAATGCATTCTAGTAAAAATGGAAGGAACCCAGGCTTGGGAGTTTAACCCACTGGATTAAATCCCCATGTATAGTTACTTAACCATTTTGAGCCTCAGTTGTGTCTTTTGTAATTGGATATGACAATAGCTAAAGTGCATAAAGTTGTTGTCAGGATCAAAGATAATAAACATAGAGTGCTTAAAACATGAAGCCCTGTAAAAATGGCATGAGAATATTATCAATATTAATATTAATATTAATCATATTAATATTAATCAATATTATTAATATTATCAATAATGTCACCCTTAATGCCCTATCTACATCAAATGGAAGTAGGTATTATTCAAAAGAGAAAACAGCCCTATTATCTTCTATATCATATTCTCCCTCTCTACCTTTTCTGCTTCATAATTTCCTTATTTAAACAATCAAGGATCTAACATGGAAGCTATTGCTGGAACCAGAAAGTGTCAATACCAGAATGAGAATGAGAATGAGATGCAAAATCAAGCAGTGTCCTTCGAAATAAGGCATTAGAGTTAATATTTGTATAGTGCTGAGAGTAGAGCCTGAAAGTGGAAGCACTCTGTGTAAAATCAACTAACTAAAAATTATTTTAACTTTGGAATTACAAGGAAGGTAAAAAGAAAAAAGTGTTGCAATTATTGAGTGATCAGGACATCTATGACCTCAAATGAAAAGGTTTATGCAAAATTAAGAGAGAAGTGGAGTTAATGGAGAGGAGGGAGTAGGGACAGAAGGAAACAGGAGTCCTTAGTATTAGATCTTAGAAGATAAACTCATATAGTCACACTGGCCTGGAGGGCTCTTTGGATTTTTTTTTTTATTTGCAAAACCAAATAAAAATGAAGTGGGACATCAAAAAGGACTGCCTCTTCCCACTTAGAGGCTGGAGTGCAGAAACTCAGAGGACTATAACAGATGTAGTAAGAAGCAATGTCATCCATTAATTGCTCAATCTTAGTAGCAGACATTGATGGAAAAAATCATCCTATTTTTTTCCCTGCAATCAGATATCTTCTTATTAAGCATTGCTTTATTTTTGATCCAATGTAAGGTCAGTAGGTTCACTGTACAAAATTGATGAAAGCAAGTATAGTTAACTAAAGAGGAACTTCAAGTCAAATTTAAAAGTAGCAAAGTAAAAAAAAAGTAGCAAAGTATTTTCCTGATTAATAAACTGAGTCACACTAAGTATAAAATATAAAACAGCTTTATATGTCTATTTTTTAGGGAAAAATAAAAATTCAAAAATTCATAAAAAATATCTGTTTCAAAGTAAAAAATACTTAAAAGAAAAGCCCTTTTGATTTAAGTGAACAAATGTAAATGTTATAGTCATTAGTAAAAAAATACTAATAAAAAGGAGTTCATGAAGAGAATGAATAAGTAGGTTGAAAATAGTTCGCAGTAGTCTTCCAAAGCCCCCAAATTAGATTGCTTCTGAGAAACAATTTATATGAAATCAGTCATCACTAATCACCACAGACAAGAGGAAATTTTGTACTGAAAATGCACTGTTTAAGAAAAATCACTTCAAATATAACTTGGTAATAATGCCCTACCTAAATAATGATGTTAAAATGTTTGGTTGATTTTTTTTGTTTGTTTGTTTCATGTCTTCCTTTTCCTGCTATTTTTATTTTATTTTTTGCTCTTATTGACTTTTTTTCATTTATTTTTATTAGTTGGAGGCTAATTACTTTACAATATTGTAGTGGTTTTTACCATACATTGACATGCTGACATGAATCAGCCATGGATTTACATGTGTTCCCCATCCTGATCCCCTTTCCCGCCTCCCTCCTCATCCCATCCCTCTCAGTCTTCCCAGTGCACCAGCCCCAAGCGCTTGTCTCATGCATCTAACCTGGGCTGGTGATCTGTTTCACCCTTGATAGTATACTTGTTTCAATGCTGTTCTCTCAGAACATCCCACCCTCACCTTCTCCCACAGAGTCCCAAAGTCTGTTCTGTACATCTGTGTCTCTTTTATCTGTATTGCGTATAGGGTCATTGTTACCATCTTTTTAACTTCCATATATATGTGTTAGTATACTCTATTGGTCTTTAGCTTTCTGGATTACTTCACTCTGTATAATGGGCTCCAGTTTCATCCATCTCACTAGAACTGATTCAAATGAATTCTTTTTAATGGCTGAGTAATATCCCACTGTGTATATGTACCATAGCTTCCTTATCCATTTGTCTGCTGATGGGCATCTAGGTTGCTTCCATGTCCTGGCTATTATAAACAGTGCTGTGATGAACATTGGGGTGCACATGTCTCTTCCAGATCTGGTTTCCTCGGTGTGTATGCCCAGGAGTGGGATTGTTGGGTCATATGGCAGTTCTATTTCCAGTTTTTTTAAGGAATCGCTACACTGTTCTCCATAGTGGCTGTATTAGTTTGCATTCCAACCAACAGTGTAAGAGGGTTCCCTTTTCTCCACACACTCTCCATCATTTGCTCAACATCACTCATTAACAGAGAAATGCAAATCAAAACTACAATGAGGTACCATTACACACCAGTCAGGATGGCTGCTATCCAAAATTCTTATTGACTTCTCACTGAGCCTCTTGTTAGTTTTCTTTTAATTTTCCTCATCTTTTAACCCACCACATATGCTTGTTTCTTGATTTATCACTGCACTTGCACTGCCTCTACTTGTGTTTATACTCCCTACTCCTTCACTTAATGCAAGAGCAGTACAAAAAAGAAGGTAGAAAATGAAGATCAAAAGTCCAGTTGGTCCAATTTTCTGTAATGTGCCCTGCAAGATAATCTTACTACAAGGAGCTTGATGACAACTGGTCAATATTTAAAAGTTCCAATTTTCCCATGGTCGCATCAATATAGATTTAGCATATAAACTTCACAGGCTAGAGCTTGTGACATCATATAACACAGGGATATTTTTTCTAATTATTGTAGTAACATCAGACAGAAAGTCCATTACTAACTCATCCTTTTGACTGAAATTCTTCCCAAAGTCACTCTACCTAAGAATACTTATTAAATTAATATTATTTGATGGCTTCAAGCACTCACATTGAAAAGAGAACTAACAAACAAAGATTTTCTCATTTTGTCTCATTTCCTTTGGTCTTTAATAAGGATGAAAATGAGTACTTTGTATGTATTATGTTATAAAACTTCATTAAGCACTGATCCATCAATTTGTTTTGATAAGGTGAGAGAAAACTATTAGTTAAGCATTATCAATACAAATTCAACTTTTCTCCTAGAGGAAATAAAAGCCTTGTAAAGACATTTAAGAATTAAGTGAGGTTTTCATCTTCAATAGAGAAATTGAGAACAAGACATCTTGTTTCAATGACTTCAGTCATGAAAATGTATATTTATCATTAGAGTATCAATATAGAAACACACTTATGAAATATACTGATAATACTTAGTGTTTATATGTTGTGTGAAACATTTTTGTACCAGTTAATTTTGACCATGGGTGTCAAACATTCAAATATCTGAAAGATTTCAAGGAATTTAAGGTACCATACCACTACATCTATGCCGCATTTGAAGATGACTTATACTGGAGAAAACTAAGAAGAAAATAATGGGAAAATAATAATCTGTTCCAATGGTAAAATTATACCTTATTTCAATTTAAAATTTTATTTTTTCCATATATAATCTTTGAAGCTGTTTGATTCCACTTATAAATAATAAAATAAAATATACCCCAAATGCTTAAATAATAGTATCTTCACAACTACCTAGTTATTTTACTCCTTGAAGTTTTTTCAAATGTTGTAGGCTAAGAGAAAAATGGCCAATGATTCACTCTTAACCTATTTGACCATCTTAATAGCACCATGGAGCACATGACTTCAGCTACAATGAAAACTCACTTGTTCCCCAAAGCAAAGTAAACATTCACTTTAAAAATTACTTTCTGAACATAAACAGTACAAATCTGAAGCTTGTATATTGAAAGAAAGTGAAAGTTGCTCAGTCATGTCTGACTCTTTGCAGCCTCATGGACTGTGGGCTGCCAGTCCATTGAACTCTCGAGGCCAGAATACTGGAGTGGGTAGACATTCCCATCTCCAGTGGATTTTCCCACCCCAGGAATCAAACCAGGGTCTCCTGCATTGCAGGCAGATTCTTTACCAGATGAGCAACCAGGGAAGCCCAAAGTTTGTATATATTATAACAAATATTTTATACAGAAAATGTCTTTACTTTGTTATACAACCCACACTTTTGTGCTTTAATATTTAGTTCATCCTAAAAGAACATAATGGAGAAGGCAATGACACCCCACTCCAGTACTCTTGCCTGGAAAATCCCAAGGGTGGAGGAGCCTGGTAGGCTGCAGTCCATGGGGTTGTGAAGAGTTGGACACAACTGAGCTGCTTCACTTTCAATTTTCACTTTCATGCATTGCAGAAGCAAATGACAACCCACTCCAGTGTTCTTGCCTGGAGAATCCCAGGGACAGGGGAGCCTGGTGGGCTGGCGTCTATGGGGTCGCACAGAGTTGGACACGACTGAAGTGACTTAGCAGCAGCGGCAGCTGCAAAAAAAATATAAAGATATTCCCATTTGAATGCAGAGTTCCAAAGAATAGCCAGGAGAGATAAGAAAGCCTTCCTCAGCGATCAATGCAAAGAAATAGAGGAAAACAGCAGAATGGAAAAGACTAGAGATCTCTTCAAGAAAATTAGAGATACCAAGGGAACATTTCATGAAAAGATGGTTCGATAAAGCACCTGCAATGGTATGGACCTAAGAGAAGCAGAAGATATTAAGAAGAGGTGCCAAGAATACACAGAAGAACTGTACAAAAAAGATCTTCACGACCCAGATAATCACAATGCTGTGATCATTCACCTAGAGACAGACATCCTGGAATGTGAAGTCAAGTGGGTGTTAGAAAGCATTATTACGAACAAAGCTAGTGGATATGATAGAATTCCAGTTGAGCTATTTCAAATCCTGAAAGATGATGCTGTGAAAGTGTTGCACTCAATATGCCAATATTCACTGGATCATCGATAAAGCAAGAGAGTTCCAGAAAATCATCTATTTCTGCTCTATTGACTACGCCAAAGCCTTTGACTGTGTGGATCACAATTAACTATGGAAAATTCTGAAGGAGATGGGAATACCAGACCACCTGACATGCCTCTTGAGAAACCTGTATGCAGGTCAGGAAGCAATAGTTAGAACTGGACATGGAACAACAGACTTGTATCAAATAGGAAAAGGAGTACATCAAGGCGGTATATAGTCACCCTGTTTATTTAACTTATATGCAGAGTGCATCATGAGAAATGCTGGGCTGGAAGAAGCACAAGCTGGAATCAAGATTGCTGGGAGAAATATCAATAACCTCAGATATGCAGATGACACCACACTTATGGCAGAAAGTGAAGAGGAACTAAAAAGCCACTTGATGAAAGTGAAAGAGAAGAGTGAAAAAGTTGGCTTACAGCTTAAAATTCAGAAAACTAAGATCATGATATCTGGTCCCATCACCTCATGGGAAATAGATGGGGAGACAGTGGAAACAGTGTCAGACTTTATTTTTTTGGGGGGGAGGGTGCTCCAAAATCACTGCAGATGGTGACTGCAGCCATGAAATTAAAAGATGCTTACTCCTTGAAGGAAAGTTATGACCAACCTAGATAGCATAATAAAAAGCAGAGACATTAATTTGCCAACAAATGTCCCTCTGGTCAAGGCTATGGTTTTTCCAGTGGCCATGTATGGATGTGAGAGTTGGACTGTGAAGAAAGCTGAGCACCGAAAAATTGATGCTTTTGAAAAGTGGTGTTGAGAAGGCTCTTGAGAGTCCCTTGGACTGCAAGGAGATCCAACCAGTCCATCCTAACGGAGATCAGTCCTGGGTGTTCATTGGAAGGACTGAGGCTGAAGCTGAAACTCCTATACCTTGGCCACTTCATGCGAAAAGTTGACTCATTGGAAAAGACCCTGATGCTGGGAGGGATTGGGGGCAGGAGGAGAAGGGGACGACAGAGGATGAGATGGCTGGATGGCATCACTGACTCGATGGGCATGGGTTTGGGTAGACTCTGGGTGTTGTGATGGACAGGGTGGCCTGGCATGCTGCGATTCATGGGATTGCAAAGAGTCGGACACGACTGAACTGAACTGAAAAGAACATATTTTATAATATCTGTATTACCTAAACTAAGCCAACTAGAACTTATAAGGACAAGTACTATACAAAAAAAAAAAAAAAAAAAAAAAAGAAGAAAGAAATATGTACACTGTCTTTTACAGACATTAAGTATGCTTAGAGATCAAGAATTGCTGACGAAAACCACAATGAGATAGCATTACACACTCATCAAACAGCGAAAATAAAGTCTGACAATTCCAAACGTTGATGAGAATGTGAGTACTGAAACTCGCATACATTTTGCGTGGATGGGAACCATGGTTCACTGAAATTGGGAGTGTAAATGGATGCAACCAGTTAGGGAAGCAGTTTGCAAGTTAAAGATATACACAGATCATCCCCCTGTCCCCCTCTTATGTACATGCATTTGTGTATCAGAGGACAAAAGAAACATTCATAGGAATATCATTAATAATAACCCCCAACTGAAAACCAGCCCAATTTTTAATTGGCAATGAAATAGATAAAAGAAAAATGTGTATATATTAATACAATGGAACACTGTACAGTAATAAAATAACAAACTATAGTCATTTGTGGATGAATTTCACAAGCACAAAGAGGCAAATCAAGAAAAAGATGGAAGAAGAGAAGAAAAAGAACAATGCATATTAAATATTGTTCCTTTTAGCTAATGTACAAAAATGTTATCTTCTTTAGAAATACATGGATGGCAAAGCTTTAATGAGAAGCAGGAAAAATTTTACCATAAGTAGCTAGAAGGGAGTGAGGAATTATCATCTAGGAGGGGCAGACAGAGATTTCTGGAATGTCATGTATGTTTTTGACCTGGGCAGAGATTATGCATATCTCAGCTTTAAAATTCCTATTTAAGCCAGAGATCAGCAAACTATGACCTATGGGCCAAATCTAGCCCACTGCCTATTTTTATAAATAGTTGTACAGATACACACACACATACACATAAACACACACACACATATATATATACACACAAACACACACACACAATTATTTGTTCATAAGAAATGGAGGAAAAAAGAGATAAAAGCATACATTTGTAGAGGACAACAAAGAAGTTCGTGAGGTAGATACTGTTTTGAAATCATTCATCTTATTTTCCAAGGATGAGGTTAAATAACTTGTCAAGATCACATTATTTACAGAAGCTGGACTTCAACTTATATGCACATTTTTGGATTCTGTTTTGCTCTTGAAGATATAAAAGATATCCTTGTAAAGTTTTCGAAGACAGACTGTTTATTTAGGGTAAATTCTATAGTATAGGATATACTGTAGTTCAGGTCAGTTCAGTTGCTCAGTCGTGTCCAACTCTTAGTGACCCCATGAAGCGCAACAGGCCAGGCCTTCCTGCCCATCACCAGCACCCAGAGTCCACCCAAACTCATGTCCATTGAGTCGGTGATGCCATCCAACCATCTCATCCTCTGTCATCACCTTCTCCTCCTGCCCTCAATCTTTGCCAGCATCAGGGTCTTTTCCAATGAGTCAGCTCTTCGAATTAGGTGGCCCAAGTATTGGAGTTTCAGCTTCAACATCAGTCCTTCCAATGAACACCCAGGACTGATCTCCTTTAGGATGGACTGGTTGGAACTCCTTGCAGTCCAAGGGACTCTCAAGAGTCTTCTCCAACCCCACAGTTCAAAATCATCAATTCTTCAGCACTCAGCTTTCTTTATAGTCCAACTCTCACATCCATACATGACTATTGAAAAACCATAGCTTTGACTAGACGGACCTTTGTTGACAATGTCTCTGCTTTTTAATATGCTGTCCAGGTAGGTCATAATTTTCCTTCCAAGGAGTAAGCATCTTTAAATTTTATGGCTGCAATCACTATCTATAGTGATTTTGGAGCCCCAAAAAACAAAGTCAGCCACTGTCTCCCCATCTATTTGCCATGAAGTGATGGGACTGGATGCCATGATCTTAGTTTTCTGAATGTTGAGCTTTAAGCCAACTTTTTCACTCTCCTCTTTCACTTTCATCAAGAGGATCTTTAGTTCTTCTTCACTTTCTGTCATAAGGGTGGTGTCATCTGCATATCTGAGGTTATTGATATTTCTCCCAGCAATCTTGATTCCAACTTGTACTTCCTCCAGCCCAGCATTTCTCATGAGGTACTCTGCATATAATTTAAATAAGCAGGGTGACAATATTCCGCCTTGATGTACTCCTTTTCCTATTTGATACAAGTCTGTTGTTCCATGTCCAGTTCTAACTGTTGCTTCTTGACCTGCATACAGATTTTTCAGGAGGCAGGTCAGGTGATCTGGTATTCCCATCCCGTTAAGAATTTTCCACAGTTTGTTGTTATCCACACAGTCAAAGGCTTTGTCATAGTCAATAAAGCAGAAGTAGATATTTTTCTGGAACTCTCTTGCTTTTTTGATTTATTCAATGGATGTTGGCAATTTGATTTCTCTGGTTCCTCTGCCTTTTCTAAATCCAGATTGAACAACTGGAATTTCATGGTTCACATACTGTTGAAGCCTGGCTTGGAAAATTTTGAGCATTACTTTGCTAGCATGTGAGATGAGTGCATTTGTGTCATAGTTTGAACATTCTTTGGCATTGCCTTTCTTTGGGATTGGAATGAAAACTGACCTTTTCCAGTCCTGTGGCCACCGCTGAGTTTTCCAAATTTGCTGGCATATTGAGTGCAACACTTTCACAGCATCATCTTTTAGGATTTGAAATAGTTCAGCTGGAATTCCATCACCTCCACTAACTTCGTTCATAGTGACGTTTCCTAAAGCCCATTTGACTTCACATTCCTGGATGTCTGGCTCTAGGTGAGTGATCACACCATCGTGATTATCTGGGTCATTATGATATTTTTTGTATAGTTCTTCTGTGTATTTTCTCTGTCTCTTCTTAATATTTTCTGCTTCTCTTAGGTCCATGCCATTTCTATCCTTTACTGTGTCCATCTTTGTATGAAATGTTCCCATGGTATCTGTAATTTTCTTGAAGAGATCTCTAGTCTTTCCCATTCTGCTGTTTTCCTCTATTTTTTTGCACTGATCTCTAAGGAAGCCTTTAGTATCTCTCCTTGCTATTCTTTGGAACTCTGCATTCAGATGAGTGTATCTTTCCTTTTCATCTTGCCTTTCACTTCTTTTCTTTTCTCATCTATTTATAAGATCTTCTCAGGCAACCATTTTGCCTTTTTGCATTTCTTTTTCTTGGGGATGATCTTGATCCCTGCCTCCTGTACAATGTCACGAACCTCCATCCATAGTTCTCCAGGCACTCTGTCTATCAGATCTAATCACTTGAACCTATTTGTCACTTCCACTGTATAATTGTAAGGGATTTGGTTTAGATCATACGTGAATGGTCCAGTGGTCTTCCCTACTTTCTTCAATTTAAGTCTGAATTTGCCAATAATGATTCATGATCTGATCCACAGTCAGCTCCCAGTCTTGTTTTTGTTGACTGTATAGAGCTTCTCCATCTTTGGCTGCAAAGAATGTAATCAATCTGATTTTGGTATTGACCATCTGCTGATGTCCATGTGCAGGGTCTTTGGTTGTGTTGTTGGAAGAGAGTGTTTGCTATGACCAATGTGTTTTCTTTGCAAAACTCTGTTAGCCTTTCACCTGCTTCATTTTGTACTCCAAGGTCAAATTTGCCTGTTACTCCAGGTATCTCTTGACTTCCTTCTTTTGCATTCTAGTCCCCTATAATGAAAAGGACAAATTTTTTGGATGTTAATTCTAGAAGGTCATGTAGATCTTCATAGAACCATTTAACTTCAGCTTCTTCAGCATTAGTGTTTGGGACGCAGACTTGGATTACCATGATATTGAATGGTTTGCCTTGGAAAAGAACAGAGATCATTCTGTCATTTTAGAGATTGCATCCAAGTACTGCATTTAGGGCTCTTTTGTTGACTATGATGGCTACTCCATTTCTTCTAAGGAAGTCTTGCCCACAGTAGTAGATAAAATGGTCATCTGAGTTAAATTCACCATTTCCAGTCCACTTTAGTTTGCTGATTCCTAAAATGTCATTAACTCTTGCCATCTCTTGCTTGACCACTTCTAATTTACTTTGATTCATGTACCTAACATTACAGGTTCCTATGCAATATTGTTTTTTACAGCTTTGGACTTACTTCCATCACCAGTCACATCCACAACTTGGTGCTATTATTACAAATCCATATATAATAAAATTGGAATCTCAAATCAGTGAGACAAGAATCAATTATTCAATAAATAATATTAGGAAAACTAACTTTCCATTGGAAAAAAAATGCAATTAACCTCCCTAATTCATAAATATTAATGAACTAAAATTTTATATGTTAAAAATTAAGCTGTAAAATAAATATAAGGAAATATAAGAATATATCTATGAATGTTTATATTTATCATATATAAAAAGATATAAAATCTTGGAATAGAAAAGGCAGTCCTAAGCAGAACATCAATGCAAATACATAAAGGAAATGCATTAGCTATGTTTACATCATTTTAAAATATTTCTACTTATGCCAAAGAATTAAGAATTATAAACCAAAATAAAAGGCAATTACAAACCAAGAAAAAAAAAAACTGCAGCATATATGGCAACGTTTTAATAATTTAAATATATAAACAACTCTTACAAATCAGTAACATGAAAAGTATAAAAAGTATAAAAAGAAAATGAAAGGTGATGCATTAAAAAAACAATATACATGAAATAGCAAGAACCGATGTCTATTTATGAGCATAATATTTGGTCTCTATACCAAATATTATGTCCAGAACTTTACAAGAATTGTCTCATTTAGTCTTCACAACAATCCTGTGAAAATAAATTATAATTACCTATATTTCACATATGAAGTATATATTATAATCATATATATTTGACCTATGAATAAATGGAATCTCAAAAAGAGTAACTCACTTGCCTGGATCACAGTTGCTGGTACTTGAGACGAGGTTTCCTACTGCTGAACTGTAGCTTTTAATCACTATGGTATATTATATTTCCAACATGAGTTAGATCCCTGGGTTGGTAAGATCCCCTGGAATAGGAAATGGCAATCTGCTCCAGTATTTTTTTTTTTATTTTTTTTATTAGTTGGACGCTAATTACTTCACAACCACTTCTGGGTATACACACTGAGGAAACCAGATCTGAAAGAGACACGTGCACCCCAATGTTCTCACAGCACTATTTATAATAGCCAGAACATGGAAGCAGCCTAGATGCCCATCAGCAGATGAATGGATAAGGAAGCTGTGGTACATATACACCATGGAATATTACTCAGCTGTTAAAAAGAATTCATTTGAATCAGTTCTAATGAGATGGATGAAACTGAGCCCATTATACAGAGTGAAGTAAGCCAGAAAGATAAAGAACATTACAGCATACTAACACATATATATGCTCCAGTATTCTTGCCTGGAAAATTCCATGGACAGAGGAGCCTGGAGGGCCCCAGTCCATGGGGCCACAAAGAGTTGGACATGACTGAGTGACTAAACACACACACAGGTGGCACTAGTGGTGAAGAACCCATCTGCCAATGAAGGAGACATAAGAGATGCCGGTTCAATCCCTGGGTCAAGAAGATCTCCTGGAAGAGAACTTGGCAACTCACTCCAGTATGAGAATCCTATGGACAGAGGAGCCTGGAGGGCTACAGGCCAGAGGATTGCAAAGAAGCAGACAGGACTGAAGCAACTTATCATGCACACACCTAGGCATATATAATGGTATACTATTCAGCAATTCAAAAAAAAAAAAAAAAAAGGATGACCTATGAATACATGCAACAATATGGATAATGCACAAAAAACACTATGCTGAGTGAAAGAAGCTAGATGCCAGAGTACACACTATATGATTCCCACTTGTATTGTGATCTCAAGGAGGTAAAATTAATCTAGAATGTTACAAGGTAGATACGCTGTTGCCTGGGGCAGGAGATGGGAGATTGACTACAAGGGATCTTGAGGGAAGCTTTAGAGGTAATGGAAATGTTCTCTATTATGACTGGGATGGTAGTGACATGGGTGAATACATTTGTCAAAACACATTAAGCTATAAAATGTGTGCCATTTTATTGTATGTAAATTATATCTGATCAAAGTTGATAAAGTGATAAATAGCCTACATCTTTTCTTGGGATTATTAAATCTAATTATTGAATCTTGGGTTATTATTCAGTTCCTTGTTTCTAGTGGAGAGTAATAGTCGCCTGGGAACCCACAGCTATTGTGCAGTGACAGTCATTAAAATTAGAAACAAAGGAAGAACTATTTTAGAGGGAAAGATGGTAGATTTTTTTTACTGGCACAGTCCTTTGGTACTACAGTAAATAGGTCAAAAATCCTTGGCTGCAATAGCTACCTCTGGAAAAGAGGAGCAATGGAAGGAGCAATCTACTAACCAAAAGAGGTCTCTCCCCTGATCTTTGCCAAATGAGATCCTGCACTGATCTGGCTACATGCCCATTTAATAATCCTACAATTCAATAGGGAAGCTGCAGTCCCAGCACGATGGATACTAAGGGACATCTGAGTCATTCTCTGGAAGAAAGCACAAGACTACTGATTTTTACATTTAAATTTTCACCCGGAATCCTATACACCTTATTTTGGTAAAATCTCACTATTTAAGACATTCTTGCATGATTTTCTCATTAAAACTGAACGTAAAACAATTCTCAACATTGGAATTTTCCCATGGGCATCATTTGAAAAATCTGATTGATCATGTTAATCTCTATGGTACTTATGTTAAAGATAAGATCCTGAAAAAAAATGTAGGTTGTGAATATTAAATTCGACCTGACTAGAAATAAGACTAACATAGGGGAACTCAAGGGAAGGTTGACTTGGTTATTATTCTCATGCATGTGTTTTATTGTACAATAGCCTGGATCTGTTTCAAAGGTACTCTCTGCAGCTGACAATTCAAGAAAGCAGCAAGAGAAAAACTAACACCAATAAAAAGACCCCACAACTAGTTACAAATGACTTTTGTTGGCCCTTGAACACTTCTAGCTTTTAGTTATAAGATTTTATAAGCATATAACTACATTATAAGCATTATCTAATTTCATTTCCTGAACATTCAATTTTATTTTTCATTTTCACAGATTATGCTAAACATATTACAATATTTTTCACACTGAAAACTTTTAAATAAACTGAAAGAAGCAGGGAGCTACAATGAAATATAAAGAATAAAATTTCAGAGAGAAGAGTTTTAGGGGGAGGAGGGGTAAAGACTGCCTCACATTCATAAGGGTGATGAAAAGAATCCTTATCTTTAGGATGCCAAACAGTGCAGTGCAGGCTGTATCAAAATAAAAGGTCTCACAGAGATGTTCACTGTCTGATCCATTTATCCACCCAAAGCCCAGCAAATAAAAACAAAAGGAACAAAGACAATTGCTGAAGTAGGATCTAGCATATTAATATAATAGCTTACATGAAACCAACTACAAATTTCAAACAAGAAAAAAATATTTTCCTTCTTTGTTTTCCCCTTCCAGCAGAAAAATTGAGTTAAAAAGTCAAAATCATGATTTCAGCTCATACTAAAACATTAAGAGAAATCAAATGAATCATTTTGCTTAGCTTGTCTGTTCCCCATTCCAGCTTCTTCTAATCGCAGCAGGAAGGTTTATTTTTCTTCTCAAAACAAGTCAGTCCTACTTGAGCTCCTAGTTCAAAAGATCTTTGACTCAGTTCCAGGTCACTCTGCTGACTTCATCTATCCCTGGTGAGCTTGACTCTCAGTCCTTTGTGCCTCTGCATTTCAAGGGCTGCATTTCTATGCATCAGGACTGGATATTTACCCTCTGAAGAGCAGTCTCTCAATAGTTGACTACAAATCTCAATGGATTCTAATTCTAACTGACCTTCAGAATTCTTGGGGTACTTTCTAACATTCCTTTTTTCTCCTTGGCAGCATTAAATAATTTTGGAGTCCAATAAGATAAAATCTGCCACTGTTTCATTCCTCTATGCCATCTCACTATTCGCTTGGATCTTGCCTTACCACTGACTCTATATCTTCTGGACTCAACTTCTGGACTCAAACTTGGCATGCTGGCATAGTTGGATTTTTTCAATATGTAGTTCCTCTAATAAAAGGATTAGATAAGATAGCATGAGGTGGGATGGTGGCTCTTGCCAAAATGCAGATTCTGGGAAGGTCCCACAGATCTACTGAATCTCAGTTTGCAGATAGGGCTCAGTAATTTTCATGTTAAACACCATAGATAACTATTATGTACATTAATGTTGAAGGACTACTAGCTTAGTTTTTCATGGCTTAGTAGAATGAGATCATATAGCAAAAAGACCTGAGAACCACCTCCCTTCTGTTATGGGGTGAGTTGCTTTTCTATTTTCTTGGCTGAACAACTGATGATAATACCATATAATTCACGAGACAGTTGATGGCCATTTTAATCTGGAATGTTTCAACAGATTTAGCCCATCCATTAAAAATGCAATCAGGAAAAGCAATTACAACAGAAAGGTCTAATGGAGATCATCTTTAGTTTCCAACCCAGTAACCTGTACCTCTCCAACCTCATCTCCCCTCATTCACTGCATGCCGGCACAACTCACCCCTCCGTGCTTTTGCTCAAATACCCCAAGGACATTATAATAGCTTCAAAGCCTCTATGTGTGTCTCTACATGGCTTGGAAGGTTTTACACATGGATGTGATTCGCTCTTCCCAGGAATCGCTAGAGGTAAAGCTCTTCCCAGGTGTCACCAATGCAGGAGATGTATGATATAGTGTTTCAATCCCTGGGTCTGGAAGATCCCTGGAGGAGGTCATGGCAATCTACTCCAGTATTCTTGCCTGGAGAATTCCATGGACAGAGGAGCCTCACGAGCTACCAGGAGCATGGGAGTGGACATGACTGAGCACACACATGCACATGAATACATAAATATATAGTAAATGTATAAAAATACAGAAAAGATGGAAACCAAATTCAAGATGGCACTTACATGGTAGAGAAGGGGTGGGAATAGTTTGGAGTATGCTGCTAATCTCTTTGGCTAAATGTCATTTATTTTTAACTAAATGGGATGTTCATGGCAAATTGCTAACATTTGTAAGAGCAACGTGATTGAGCATATGGATAGTTGTAATGTTATTCTCTATATTTTCCTATATGTTTATAATATATTCCTTTTAAAAAATAAATTTAAGAAAGACCTAAAGGAATTTTTTTAAGAAAGCTATATCTTTGAGGGGTGAGATATGATTTTTTTTATTTCTATATACTTTTCTTATGTTTAATTAATTTTCCACACTGGCCATGTAGATCACATTTACCATTGGGAAAACTATTTTTAAGACTAGGTGAAATGTACAATATATTACAATGTGTCCAGAGATTTTTGACCATTTCTCTTAATTGTGTGCTATATTTTTTTCCTTATAGCATATAAATCTAAGTAAATTAAAATTTAATTTTAAAAGGACAGTAGGGAACACAAGCAAACCATGCCTGTGTAAACTAAAGGTAATAAAATGCCATCTGGGAAATAGTTCAATTTTGCATTTCTTAACCAGCAAAGACATTGACCCAAACCTACATGTTCTACAACCTCCTTCAACAGAGATTACTGCTCCTGATACCACAGATCTCCATAATCCTCATTCATCACTATTTCCTCACCATAGTTCTGCAACTTCCACTTTAAAATATCTTCCCTTTTGAAGTTTTAGGCCTAATTTTAAATCACTTCCCTATATCATATTACATTCATCTCTCAGACTCTAAGATGCTGTTTCATGATCTTCATTGATTTCAATCTCTCATAATCTTCACACCAATCTATCCTTCTCTTACCTGGACAGTAACAGACTTCAACAGGTATAAAGTGACATGCTGGGTTCTCAACTTTCATTATCTCTTATATTATAATCAGTCACCAAATGTATAATTGCTCTCCTTGTGATTGAATACTACCCCAGTTTCAAAATTATAAATACTGAAATGCTCCTATCTTATTAAAATACTGGTCACGCCTCTTCCATCTTCAAGAACAAATTGGTTTCCAGATTCACAGTAACCTATTAATTGACCCCTCCTAGTTTCCCACAATCATTCCAATCCACAATCAAATGATTTTGATGACATAGATCAACTAAAATCACTTTTTACTTCTAATTGTGCTGCAAATGCTAGCAAGGTAGTGCTTAAAATTCTTCAAGCTGGGCTTCAGCAGTATGTGAACTGAGAATTTACAGATGTACAAGTTGGGTTTAGAAAAGGCAGAGGAACCAGAAATCAAATTGCCAACATCGGTTGGATCATTAAAAAAAAAAGAGAGTTCCAGAAAAACATCTACTTTGTTTTACTGACTATGCTAAAGCCTTTGAATGTGTGGATCACAATAAACTGTGGAAAATTCTTAAAGAGATGGGAATACCAGAACACCTTACCTGTCTCTTGAAAAACCTGCATGCAGGTCCAGAAGCAACAGTTAGAATCTTACATGAAACTACTGACTGGTTCAAAATTTGGAAAGGAGTATGACGAGATTGTATGTTATCACGCTGTTTATCTAACTTACACGCAGAATACATCATGCAAAGTGCCAGGCTGGATGAATCCCAAGCTTGAATCTAAATTGCAGGGAGAAGTATCAACCTCAGGTATGGAGATGACGCCACTCTAATGGCAGAAAGTGAAGAGGAACTAAAGAGCCTCTTGATGAAAAGTGAAAGAGGAGAGTGAAAAAGTTGGCTTAAACTCAACATTGAAAAAACTAAGATCATGGCAACTTGTTCCATCACTTCTTGGCAAATAGATGGGGAAAAAGTGGAAACAGTGACATTTTATTTTCTTGGGCTTCAAAATCATTGTGGACAGTGACTGCAGCCATGAAATTAAAAGGCATCTGCTCCTTGAAAGAAAAACTATGACCAACCTAGACAGCATATTAAAAAGCAGAGACATCACTTTGCTGACAAAGGTCCGTATGATCAAAGCTATGGTTTTTCCCATAGTCATGTATGGATATGAGAGTTGGACAATAAGGAAGGCTGAGTACCAAAGAACTGATGTCTTCAAATTCTGGCGCTGGAGAAGACTCGTTAAGAGTCACTTCACACAATATTGTAAAGTAATTAGCCTCCAACTAATAAAAATAAATGGGAAAAAAAAAAAGAAGAAAAAAAAAGAGTCACTTCGACAGCAAGGCGATCAAACCAATCCTAAAGGGAATCAAACTTGAATATTCATTGGAAGGATTGATGCTGAAGCTAAAGTTCCAATACTTTGGCCTCCTGATGTGAAGAGGTAACTCACTAGAAAAGACCCTGATGTTGGGAAAAATTGAAGGTAGGAGGAGAAGGGGACAACAGAGGACGAGATGGTTAGATAGCAATACCAACTCAGTGAACATGAATTTGTGCAAACTCCGTGAGAGAGTGAAGGACAGGGAAGCCTGGCATGCTGCAGTCCGTGGGAGTCACAAAGAGTCAGACACGACTTCGCGACTTACCAACTGAACAACAACAATGCTGTTCCATTCATCCAATGGATGGAAATTCCTTTAAGTGACTTATGTGTAAAAAGGAAAAAAAAAAAAAATTAAAGGCCTTTGGCCAAAATCTTCATAAACCTTTTTCATTAGGAAATAAACTATAGTTTCTCTAGCTTCTCTTAATTTTTGTTTAATATTCCATATACCAAATTGTTGGCCACTTTTGTGTTTTTCTGTGGTTTCTATTCTGAAAGGGAACCAGGTTCCAACATTGCTGTGTTGCTTATAAAGTAGATTTTTGAAGCCAAGTGTAGCACTTCAAAAAGTCAGTATGTCTTCATTTCTGGAAATGGACAACCGTCCAAAAAAGTCTCAGTGGATGAACTTACTTCTTGTTGCAAAGTGTAAGATGATGAGGATTTTTCTCATTTTAATTAATGTTATTAGACATATTATTTTAAAAGGTGAATCCTAAAGCTCTCTATGTAAAGTTAGGAAAATCTTATACATGCTCTGACTGAACTTAATTGCCTTTTAAGGTTCTTCCATTCAGTTCAGGCCTGGTATGTCTTGTCTTAATACTTAAGTGTTTTGACAATCATCTTCTGGGATTCACAAAACAAAATGATTCAGATCTACCTACAGATTCAGTTATCCCCAAATCTATCTAGTCTACTCTGACTGCTTGATATCTGGGAAGAATATATGACTAAGTAATAATTTATGTGATTCACATATCATGTGTTTTATAACTCTGTTTAAAAATGTTATTTCCACTTGGGTGTCAGGGCCTAAAGTGAAACTATGCTATATTCGTTATTTTTTAATTCATAATGCTGTCAGATTAATATCTGGCCTTACGGATAAATGTTCTAGGTACTGAAGATAACCCACTCAAGTAAAAAACCCTATATTCATTTTAAAATATTTTAGTAAGTATTTTTGCAGGTATCTTTCCATATAATATTATAAAATAATTATTCATGTTCTTGCATTCTTATATAAAAGTTATTAAGCTATATACAACTTTTTTAGCCAATTCAGGGTTATCATAAATATTCAACATTTTATTCCATTATAGCACATAACCATATTCTGCATCTACTTTTTCATTATACTATTTCACTATGAGCTGTTAAATCTCACTGCTCTCATGTTTGCCTCCAACATTTCTCTGTATATTCTAAATTGGTTACTTCTAATGTAGTGGGAAAAAAGAAAATAGACGTTACTTAAATTTTGATTTATCTTCTTATAAAGTAGGCATGAAATGATATCATGTCTGGAATTTGTTTTAAAATGCTCCATTAACACAAGCATGCCAACATAAAAAAGTAAATGAAATGACATTGGCCAAATGTTAATAACTGTTGAGGCTGGGTTATTATTCAGTTCAGTTCAGTTGCTCAGTCATGTTTGACTCTTTGCGACCCCATGAATCGCAGCACACCAGGCCTCCCTGTCCATCACCAACTCCCGGAGTCTACCCAAACCCATGCCCATCGAGTCAGTGATGTCATCCAGCCATCTCATCCTCTGTCGTCCCCTTCTCCTGCTGCCCCCAATCCCTCCCAGCATCAGTGTCTTTTCCAGTGAGTCAATTCTTCGCATGAGGTGGCCAAAGTACTGGAGTTTCAGCTTCAGCATCAGTCCTTCCAATGAACACCCAGGGCTGATCTCCTTTAGGATGGACTGGTTGGATCTCACTATATTATTGTATATCTTCGTAAATTTCTTCAATAAGGAAGTTTTTAAAAGAAATGTTTCTTTAAAGAAAAAATGCTAGCTAATAAATATTAAGGGCTTTCCTGGTGGCTCAGTGGTAAAGAATCCCACTTGCCAATGCTGGAGAAGTGGATTCAATCCCTGGGTGAGGAAGATCCCCTGGAGGAGGAAATGGTTACCCACTCCAGTACTCTTGCCTGGGAAATCCCATGGACAGAGGAACCTGGTGGGCTATAGTACATAGGGTCACAAAGACTCAGATTTAACTTAGCGACTAAACAACAACAATAAATATTAAAGGAACAATATAATTAGAGTGTCACCACTTTGCTACCATAACTTAATGATTCATTCAGGAAAGGATCATGCTAATGATACTTTATGCATGTTAAGGACATTGAGTGAAAAGGTGTTGGACTCCTAGATATTCAAAAGATCTCAAAGTATCATCCCACAATTTACTTATAAATTTATTTGTGTGTATGTGGTTCATTATCAATTTTCTTTTATTGAGGTAACATTGGTTTGTAACATTATGTAAGTTTCACATGTAAAACATTATATTTCTACTTCTATACACCCTATAGTGTACTCACCACCAGAAACTGTTTCCTTTCATTATCATACAGTACATCACCTTGACCCATTTAGCTCTCCACCTCCCAACCCCTTCCCCTCTGGTAACCACTACTCTGTTCCCTGCATTTACATATTTGCTCTTGTTTGGTTTGGTTTGTCCGTTTATTTTCTTGTTAATTTGCTTTAATATTCTGGATATTCCCCAAAAAATTAAGGGTAGAACTACCATATGATTCAGCTATTCCACTTCTGGATATTTATCCACAGTAAGTGAAAACACTAATTTGAAAAGAGTATATGCATACTTATGTACACCACAGTATGATCTACAATAGTCCATTGTGGTCTTCTTTACAGACCGGGGCCTGGTGGACCGGAGTCAACAAAACGAAAGAGGGAAAAGGAGAGAGCGCAAGAGCAGTATCTCTCAGGTTACATGGAAAACCAATAAAGCCCATGCACAGGACTTGTACTGCTCACAAAGGCTCAGGGCATCTTCTCAAGGAGGTCTTGAAAACCCAGGTGAGAAAGTGAGCTCGGCAGGCTTCCATGCTCAGAAGAGAATGAGGACAGAAAGAAGGATGTGGGGGACCCAGGTCTCTAGTGGAGCAAGGGTATTTTATTAGCAGAAATGCAGGCTTATATATCTTTAGTAAAATGATTACTCAACTATTACAAAGAACGAAATTCCATCGGTTGCAACAAAATGGATAGTCTGATGCATACAAGGTCACTGATGCTGAAAAGAGTCACTGAAGGGAGTTACTGAAAGGAATCCAAGCTGGTACCCTTTCCCATGATCTCAGCCCTGAGAACTGCATGCAGCTCTACTCGTTCCTGGAACAGGAACTGATAAGGAACAGAGAATCCTTGAGAAATGGCACACAAAGGAAGAAAAGCGAAAAGTGCAGCATATTGAATTCCTTAAAGTTGAATGTCCCCTGACAGCCCATCAGTAGATGAATGGATAAAGAAGATATGCTATATATACATACACACAATGGGGTACTATTGATTTCATTTTACAATATTAATTTACAAGGGAAAGCTACCCTTTACAGGGGAGAAAGGTACCTTTTGAGGTTGGCATTATCTGAATGATCAATCAAGTTCAACATCACCAATAATGGAGTCACACTATCATTATTTACGTTCTGATGTTATGGAAATATACAATATCATCTATGATATAATCTTACCAAAAGTGTTTAATCTAAATTTAATAATGAGGAAACAATCAGGCAAACCCAGTTTGTATATTTTTATATGCAATTTTATATACAATATTTTAGTATTATTTGTACCCTAAATCAAGGTCAACTTTTTCTTTAAGAGGAACATTTACCATCACTAAGCAACTCATTTTAATAATAAACAATTTTAAATCTAATTTTGGAATTCATTTCTTGACTATGTATCTGTATCACATATTATCTATATAATTTGTATAATTGAGAGCTATATTATAATATATCTACATTAGTTGTTTACAAAGTCTTCAAGGACAGGCATGTAATTAATCTGTATATAAATATCAGCAGGACATATGAGTTCATATGTCATCTGAGGAAATTACGTTTAATTTCTTCATGAGGTGAAGCAAAACAGAAAGAGAAATCCATAAGATATATTTGAGAATGTTGTTCCTTTGAGATAAAAAAAAATAGCCATTTTGGCATTAAGAAAATGTCCTTTTAGCATTAAAAAAAAGTTACTAAGTTTTTATTAGAAATAAGAAAACAATTTGGAAATAAAAATTCAATGCACATTTGAAAGGAAGTTTAGTTTCCCATTGAACATGCAAAGAATTAACTAATAATTTTCCAAACAAATTAATGCTTGAGTCTTCAGGAAGGAAATTATACAGCATATGGTTTATAGTCCTCAAACCAATATTTAATCTGAAAAATTCTCCACTTCAGGGACTATGGCCTGAGTCAGAGATTCAAGTCACACATTTAATGAGAAAATCTGAAGTGTAAAACGTTTGTTATGTAAAATCTGTGAGGAAGCACATGGGGGAAAACAGACTAAAAGTAAACAAAAGTGAAGATGTGTGCAGTTAGAATCAGATAATATTAAAATGGTCCTCATTTTGCACTGATTCTAATTCACTGATTTAATTATAAATATTGGGGGTTTTTCTGCCTTTAAGTAGTATAAAAATACTTTTTTTCTAATTAATAGTGTTAAGAGCTAGCAAAGTAATGCTCAAAATTCTCCAAGTGAGGCTTCAACAGAATGTGAACTGAGAAATTCCAGATGCTCAAGCTGGATTAAGAAAAGGCAGTGGAACCAGAGATCAAACGGCCAACATCCATTGGATCAAAAAAAAGCAAGAGTTTCAGAAAAAATAAAATATCTATTTCTGCTTCATTGACTATGCCAAAGCCTTTGACTATGTGGATCAAAACAAACTGTGGAAAAGTCCGAAAGAGATGGGAGTACCAGACCACCTTACTTGACACCTGAGAAATCTGTATGCAGGTCAAGAAGCAACAGTTAGAACCAGACATGGAACAATGGATTGATTTCAAATTGGGAAAGTAGTAAGTCAAGGCTGTTATGTTGTCACCCTCTTTATTTAACTTATATGCAGAGTACATCATGCAAAATGTCAGGCTGGATGAAGCTCAAGCTGGAATCAAGATTGCCGGGAGAAACTATCAATAACCTCGGATATGTAGATGACTCCACCGTTATGGCCGAAAACTAAGAGGAACTAAATACCCTCTTGATGAAAGTGAAAGAGGAGAATGAAAAAGTTGGTTTAAAACTCAACGTTCAGAAGACTAAGATCATCGCATCCAGTCCCATCACTTCATGACAAAGAGATGGGAAAACAGTGGAAACAGTGAGAGACTTATTTTCTTGGGCTCCAAAATCACTACAGATGATGACTGCAGCCATGAAATTAAAAGATGCTTCCTTGAAAGAAAAGCTATGACCAACCTAGAGAGCACGTTAAAAAGCAGATGCATTACTTGGCTGACAAAGGCCCATCTAGTCAAAGCTATGGCTTTTCCAGTAGATGTGTATGAAAGTGAGAGTTGGAGGATAAAGAAAGTTGAGCTCTGAAGGATTGTTGATTTTGAACTGTGGTGTTGGGGAAGACTCTTGAGAGTTCCTTGGACTGCAAGGAGATCAAACCAGTCAATCTTAAAGGAAATCAGTCCTGAATATTCATTGGAAGGACTGATGCTGAAGCTGAATCTACAATACTTTGGCCACCTGTTGTGAAGAACTGACTTATTGGAAAAGACCATGATGTTAGGAAAGATTGAAGGCAGGAAGAGAAGGGGACGACAGAGGATGAGATGGTTGGATGGCATCACCAACTTAATGGACACGAGTTTGACCAAGTTCTGGGAGTTGGTGATTGACAGGGAAGCCTGACATTCTGCAGTCAATGGGGTCACAAAGAGTGTGACAGGACTGAGCAACTGAGGTGAACTGAGTGTTAAGAGCGACTGAAAAATTGGCCTAAAGTATGACTTCAGCTTAGTTCACCTACATGTTAGACACTAATGTAATAAATATCTTGAAATGAAATTTTGACATTCCTGATGATATATCATACATAGAAGAATTATTGAATTTTAATAAAGCTGAAGATATGTTAGGATAAATGATATGAATTTCATTCTTAATAATTGAAACAAGAACTAAAAAGAGGTCAGATTGTTACAGAGTAAGGACATTTTCAAAGCTACTTTTGTTGAGAATTAGTATAATGTATAATTTGCTCTAATGACAACTGTGGAATTTTATTCTCCCCACATTTCAAGAGTGTGTATATGATCAAGGCCACAGGCCTATGGAGACAAAAAAATGTTATTTACACTAAAATGTAGTGACTTGCAGGTGCTATATCACCAAACCTCAGGCAGTTCTATGTTTATAAAATTTTATACCTATCAGAATAAGGAGAAAAGAAGAATACTCTCCATGACACATATAAACCCAGTAGAACCGAATATTGTCATAAAGCATTTTGATAACTTTTCCTCCCAAAACATTTCACCCATTTGGGAATAGGGAGCTAGTTTTTGAGTTGATATAATAATTTATTTCTGATAGAAGGCAGGGTTATTTAAATGTCTCTACTTTCAGTATTCAGAGATGAATGGCTAAGCCAAAGAATACAGATTGTCAAACAACCTCATTTTTTTTTAAAAGAGAATATGTCTAAATGTGTTTTCAAATTCTGAATATTTCATGATTCCAGTTTGAATGAAGCCTTTGTAATAATGTAACAGAACTTTCATGTTGTATAGAAAATATAACAAGAAAATACTTATTTCAAAATACACACACACTGCTACAAATATAGATACATATCTATATCTGTAGCAATCGTAGTGGTGGTGGTTTAGTCCTTAAGTTGTGTCTGACCCTTGCGACCCCATGGACTACAACCTGCCAAGCTCCTCTGTCCATGGGATTATCCTGCAAGAATACTGGAGTGGGTTGTCCTTTCCTCCTCCAAGGGAATATTGCTGACTCAGGTACAGAACCTGTGGCTCCTGCAGCTCCTGCATTGGCTGCGGCTGCTGCTGCTAAGTCGCTTCAGTCGTGTCCAACTCTGCGTGATCCCATAGAGGGCAGCCCACCAGGCTTCCCCATCCCTGGGATTCTCCAGGCAAGAACACTGGAGTGGGTTGCCATTTCCTTCTCTAATGCATGAAACTGAAAAGTGAAAGTGAAGTCACTCAGTCGTGTCCAACTCTCAGCGACCCCATGGACTGTAGCTTACCAGGCTCCTCCGTCCATGGGTTTTTCCAGGCAAGGTACTGGAGGGGGGTGCCATTATCTTCTCCCCTGCATTGGCAGGTGGATTCTTTACCACTGAGCCACTGGAGAAGCCCCTTCAGTAAATGGTACTTGCTCTTATTCAAATTACATGTAGTTTTTATAACTTTGTGTTTTATTTGTTCTCGAGTTTTTTTTTTTTTTTTTTTTTTTTTTTTTTGTAAACAGAATTAACTATGTCTCTAGGTAGATACCCATTAAATCATTGCAATGAATAAGATGTTTTAATTGAAATCAAATAATAAATTCAGAGACTTTCCTTTGATTTTAACTTGCTCTAGAATCATTATCAACACATCCCCAACGTAGTAAGTGTTAGAACGTGTGGTAGTATATAAACTAAATGATCTAATATGGTTGAAAAACACGTGATATAGTGCCTCAAGTTGTGTCCCCAAGGGAGACTCTAATTTAATCACTTGAACTAAAATCACTATTCAGAACTAGCTTAGTTGCCAGTTGTTCTAAGGAAATAAACTTTTTTTTTTTTTTTTTTTTTAAAGCAATTTTAAAGCAACTTTTTTATTATTGAGTTGTAAGAGATTTTTACGTATTCTAGATATGTCCCATATCAGATATCTGATTTATAAATATTTTCTTCCATTCTGTAGGTTTCTTCTCACTTTCTTTTTTTTTTTTCTTATTTTTTTTTTTTTTTTAAATTTTTTTATTTTTCAGTGGGTTTTGTTATACATTGATGTGAATCAGCCATAGAGTTACACGAATTCCCCATCCCGGTCTCCCATCCCACCTCCCTCTCCACCCGATTCCTCTGGATCTTCCCAGCCCAACAGGCCCGAGCACTTGACTCATGCCTCCCAACTGGGCTGGTGGTCTGTTTCACCACAGAAAATATACATGCTGTTCTTTCGAAACATCCCACCCTCCCCTTCTCCCACAGAGTTCAAAAGTCTGTTCTGTACTTCTGTGTCTCTTCTTCTGCCCTGCATATAGGGCCATTGTTACCATCTTTCTAAATTCCGTATATATGTGTTAGTATACTGTAATGTTCTTTATCTTTCTGGCTCACCTCACTCTGTATAATGGGCTCCAGTTTCATCCATCTCATTAGAACTAAGGAAATAAACTTTTTTGGAACAAAAACGCAAACCTTTCAATATGCTGAAGAGGTTCGATTTAGTAGTTATTTCTCAGCTGCAAATTGTGGATGCCTAAGGATATAACCGAGGGATGGTAAAGTACTTGCTACAAAACAGAAATATTAAGCTGGCAAATAAGTAGTCCAACTGGTTTGTCCTTTCAAAGGGAATAACTTTGCATCTTCACTGAAAACATTCTGAGTTATTAATTGTCAAATACACAAGATACAATATTTGTTTCATTTGTAAAACTGTTTTAAGTGTGTGTTGGCATGGTAGACAGTCTTTACATTTGGAAGAGAAGATGAAAAGAGAAATGTGAGCATTAACTAGAGTTTATTTTTTCCTAATTTCTTGTTGAGCACTATGCTAAACATATTACATGCTTTGTTTCATTAAATCCTCATAGGAACCTCTGAAAGACTGGGTTCTAAGCCTCAGAGAGTTTAACTGAGTTTCAGGAAAATCAGACAGCTAGTTATATGTAGAGTTGGGACAAGAAAACAGGTATATTCAACGTGTCTAGTAAACAGTGAGTCTAGTATCTAAACCCAGATCTATTCCTTTTAAGAACCTCATCAAGTCCAAAAAGCAGACATTTTGGACACTTTTAGAGGAGAAATTTCCAAGTAACTTGTTAATGGCAAAACCAATTTTAGAACCCTTAGATGTGTACTTGTTATCCTAGATGATAACAAATACAAATTTAGTTAAGGAAAATAAGACATTCCAGATATAATGTAGGTATTCATCTTAAAGTTTACACTGGATGCTCAGAAACCTTGGCTTACAGCCTCAACTTGCCTACCTTACTGGCTCTCCTAACTTGCAAAAGTAACTTAATTGCTCAAAATTTCAGGTACCATGATTTTAAAAATGAAGATAGTAATTAATCAGTACACATTTTAAGCAAGTTGTTTTAAAGATCATGTTAGAAAAATGAAAACAGTTGGAGAACTATCAGTTCCAGTAAGATTTATCCATTCATTTTATTAAAGTATAATTGCTTTACAGTGTTGCATTAGTTTATGCTGTACAGCAAAGTGAATCAGCTATATGTATGCATATATCTTCTCTTTTTTTGGATTTCCTTCCCATTTAGGTCACCACAGAAGAGGGAATAGAGTTCCCTGTGCTATACAGTAGGTTCTCATTAGATATCTATTTTAGTTCCAGTAAAGTTTAAACATAGTTATCATATAACTCAGCAATTCTAGTCCTAGTGATACACCCAAGGGTTGTGAAAGCATAAATTTACACAAAAATTTGTACATGGATGTAAATAGCAGCATTATTCATAATAGCCAAAAAGTAAAAACAACCCAAATGTCCATCAAATAATCAATGGATAAACTGGGTTTTATCCAAATAATGGAGTATTGATCAATAATAAAAATGAATTAAGTATTGATACATGTGATAATATGAGTGAACTTTGAAAACATTATGTGGAGTGAAAGAAGTTAATCACAAAAGGCCACATAGTGTATGATTCCATTAATATAAAATGTCCAGAATAGGCAAATCCACAGAGACAGAAAGAAAAGTAGTATTTCCCAAAGAATGGTGAGAAGGAAGACTGGGAGGTATAGACTTTGTTTTGAGGGTAATGAAAATATTCTGGAAGTAGATAGTGGTGATAGTTGCACAACTCTGTGAATATAATTAAAAAATACTGAACTGTAAACTTTAAAAGCTTACAAAGAATGCACAAGCTATGGCACAATTGCACTCACCTCACACACTAGTAAAGTAACGCTCAAAATTTTCCAAGTCAGGCTTCAACAGTACATGAACCGTGAACTTCCAGATGTTCAAGTTGCATTTAGAAAAGGCAGAGGAATCAGAGATCAAGTTGCCAGCATCCACTGGATCATCGAAAATGTGAGAGAGTTCCAGAAAAACATCTATTTCTGCTTTATTTACTATGCCAAAGCCTTTGGCAGTGTGGATCACAAAAAAACTGTGGCAAATTCTAAAGAGATGGGAATACCAGACCACCTGACCTGTCTCTTGAGAAATCTGTATGCAGGTCAGGAAACAACAGTTAGAACTGGACATGGAACAAAAGACTGGTTTCAAATAGGAAAAGGAGTATGTCAAGGCTGTATATTGTCACCCTGCTTATTTAACTTATATGCAGACTACTTCATGAGAAACGCTGGGCTGGAAGAAGCACAAGCTGGAATGAAGATAACTGGGAGAAATATCAATAATGTCAGATATGCAGATGACACCATCCTTAGGGCAGAAAGTGAAGAAGAACTGAAGAAAGTGAAAGAGGAGAGTGAAAAAGTTGGCTTAAACCTCAACATTCAGAAAACTAAGATCATAGCATCCAGTCCCATCAGTACAGTTCAGTCGCTCAGTCATATCCAATTCTTTGTGACCCCATGAACTGCAGCAGGCCAGTCCTCCCTGTCCATCACCAATGTCTGGAGTCCACCCAAACCCATGTCCATTGAGTTGGTGTTGCCATCCAACCATCTCATCCTCTCTCGTCCCCATCTCCTCCTGCCCTCAATCTTTCCCAGCATCAGGGGCTTCTCAAATGAGTAAGCTGTTCTCATTAGGTGGCCAAAGTATTGGAGTTTCAGCTTCAGCATCAGTCCTTCCAATGAACACTCAGAACTGATCTTCTTTAGGATAGACTGGTTGGATCTCCTTGCAGTCCAAGGGGCTCTAAAGAGTCTTCTCCAACACCACAGTTCAAAAGCATCAATTGTTTGGCACTCAGTTTTCTTTATAGTCCAACTTTCACATCCATACATAACCACTGGAAAAACCATAGTCTTGACCAGACGGACCATTGTTGACAAAGTAATGTCTCTGCTCTTCAATATGCTGTCTAGGTTAGTCATAACTTTCCTTCCAAGGAGTAAGCGTCTTTTAATTTCATGGCTGCAATCGCCACCTGTGGTGATTTTGGAGCCCCCAAAAATAAAGTTAGCCACTGTTTCCACTGTTTCCCCATCTATTTGTCATCATGTGATGGGACCAGATGCTATGATCTTAGTTTTCTGAATGCTGAGCTTTAAGCCAACTTTTTCATTCTCCTCTTTCACTTTCATCAATAGGCTCTTTAGTTCTTCTTCACTTTCTGCCATAAAGGTGGTGTCATCTGAATATCTGAGGTTATTGATATTTCTCTCGGCAATCTTGATTCCAGCTTGTGCTTCTTCCAGCCCAGCGTTTCTCATGATGTACTCTGCATATAATTTAAATAAGCAGGGTGACAATATACAGCCTTGACATACCCCTTTTCCTATTTGGAACCAGTCTGTTGTTCCATGATCAGTTCTAATTGTTGCTCCCTGGCCTGCATACAGGTTTCTCAAGAGGCAGGTCAGGTGGTCTGGTATTCCCATCTCTTGAAGAATTTTCCACAGTTTATCGTGATCCACACAGTCAAAGTATTTGGCATAGTCAATAAAACAGAAATAGACATTTTTTTTTTTTCTGTAACTTTCTTGCAACACTTCATGTCAAATAGATGGGGAAACAGTGGAAACATTGGCAAACTTTATCTTGGGGGGCTACAAAATCACTGCAGATGGTGACTGCAACCATGAAATTAAAAGATGTTTACTCCTTGGAAAGAAAGCTATGACCAACCTAGACAGCATATTAAAAAGCAGAGTCATTACTTTGCCAACAAACATCCGTCTAGTCAAGGCTATTGCTTTTCCAGTAGTCATGTATGGATGTGAGAGGTGGACTATAAGGAAAGCTGAGAGCTGAAGAATTGATGCTTTTGAACTGTGGTGTTGGACAAGACTCTTGAGAGTCCCTTGGACTGCAAGGAGTTCCAACCAGTTCATCCTAAAGGAGATCAGTCCTGGGTGTTCATTGGAAGGACTGATGTTGAAGCTGAAACTCCAATACTTTAGCCACCTGATGCAAAGAACTGACTCATTTGAAAAGACCCTGATGCTGGGAAAGATTGAACGTGGAAGGAGAAGGGGACAACAAAGGATGAGATGGTTGAATGTCATCACCAACTCAATGGACATGAGTTTGTGTAAACTCTGGGAGTTGGTGATGGACAAAGAGGCCTGGCTGCAGTCCACAGGGTCACAAAGAATTGGACATGACTGAGAGACTAAACTGAACTGAAACTTTAAAAGGGTACAGTGTATAGTGTGTGAATTATATCTCAATAATTTTTTTAATGTAGAAACATTCTATGGTCTAGAAATATCTGTAAATTTCAACTATCATTATGACTATGAGAGCAATGATAGACAGAAGAGTAGATGTTTTATAACGTCAAACTATCTCTGCTCATCTAATGGCACCTGGATTTTAGCCTGCCTAATAAATGCACTGCTAAGGCTAGCAATGGAAACATAGCCTCCCTAAATGCTTTTTGCTAGCTAAGCTCATCCTGTACATCACTACTCAGAACATATTTCTTATTTCCTTCTGCTCAGTAATGAAACATTGCAACAAAGTACATGGATGACCTGTAGGCATTGCTCCACTACCAAGAAGGCAAATGATTAGTAGTGAATCAAAGTGGTCATGTATCTAAGCAAAATTGATAAATTTCAATAGATATTCAAGCACATCAATTCAATAAGATGAAAAGTTGGAAGTTGTAACCAGCCTCTTCAAAATCAAGGGAAATCAGGTTGAGTGTTAATTATAGCAGTGTTTCCAGAATGTTGATTAGAGTTTGACCACATGTGTGGAGAAGAAACTTTAAAGTCCATTCACTTAGCCAAGCCAAAATATTCAGGGTTAGATGAATTATTTCTAGTGCTTTCAGTTCAAAGGACAAGAAACAGTTAGCTCACAGGTTGGACTACAGCCTCTCAGGGCTAGTAAACCATACAACCATACATGCATAATAAGACATTAACAGCAGTGCTAATCTGTTCCTCTGGGCTGAACATAATAAAGTTCATTCTTGTAAAGCAGTTAATCAAAAAGTATTAGAGAAATAACCAAGGGCTGGTATGCTTTTAATTGACCAGACTGTTTCTCAGCAGCAACATGTTCCCTCTTTACAAAATTATAATTTTCTGACTCTTCATGTGGTCATTCTTTGCCAATTTTATGATATTTTCCCCTCATACCAAATTCACTAGCCCTTCTGCTCTCAATATAAAAAGGTTTCATCTTGGAGATAAACATAAATGACCCCCAGTTGCAGTTAATGGTAACAGAGTCATACTTCCCCTATTTAAGGAGAAAAAAAAAACCACTCAATTGAATATGAATGTTAATATTCATGAAGTCATTGAGGCAGTGTGTCCAGTTAAGCATAACCAAAATACATTATGCATGCAGGCCCTTTTATTTCCAAAGGCAGAGTAAAATTTAAAAGGGAAATTAACACCACGGTCTTCTAAAAGAATATCAAATAGTGAAAAATTCACCTTTCTGTGACAAATAGGAAAATACAAACCAAAAATCATCAACATAAATGTATTTTCTAAGGTCAGAGTGACGTTAATAACAAAGTGATACAGAAATATTTAGCTATTTCTAAGCATCTCTGTGTTATATGAAGAATTAAGAAACAAAGATAATAAATTCACAAAGCCCCTCAAAATGTTAAAAAAAAAAAAAAGAACTGTTACAAAGTTCAGTAGCTCAATCATTTTGTTTCTTACACAAATCTTAAAAAGACTACACTTTACTAAATTAAAATAAAATGATAATAGTTACAATGCTTACCACATGCCAAGAATTATTTTAAATGTCTTAGATGAATTAATGTAATCTTTACAACAACCTGATAAGGTAAACAGCAGTTTAAAAATGAGGAAATTGATGTACACGGGAGGTTAAGTAACATACCAAGGTCACACAACCAGAGAACCATAATTCAAATCTGGACAATCTGGCTCCAGTGTCTTTATACTTGACTATTGTGTTATATTGCCACTATATAGCTAGATAGCTATCTGATAGATGCTGTTTTCTATGTCTACTGCATCAGTGAGTTAAGTCTGAAAGTTAAAAATGTTCCAGCACTATATGGCGATTTTTTATTCTATATGGATGTTAGTCAAGAATGGAACCTGTATCATCAAGGACTGCTGGTTAAGTTATAAATGCGATGTTTAGGTGACATATGAGACAATTCCCTAAGCCCAACTTGCCATGATTTGGTTGACTTTATTTTCTTCTTCTTAATGGAATGTTACACCATTCATATTCCATTTATATGTCACCTAGGTTTAATAGGCTTCACTGGAAAATATAATGAGACTATGGGTCACACACCCATTACCAATCATGCTTTTTTAGATTCAATAAATCATGTACTATCTCAAAAATGCTAGAATAATCCTTTTTCTTTTCAGTATGCTTATCAGTATGGATTTTAAAAAGCCATGCTCACTAGAATATCAGCAGGTATAAGTTTATTATGCTGGCACTAAAAGCAGAGTCCAGGCAAGTTTTTTAGGATGGTGATTGAGTTGATTCTTATTTACTTTTTAATTCTATCTAAATTCTGGATAATATCAGTAATACAGTAGGGGTTCAGCAGATATTAATACTTGTTGGTGATATGAGATTTGAAATATATGATTACAATACTTTACTCTGCATGGGCTTCCCAGGTGGCGCTAGTGGTAAAGAATCCACCTGCCAGTACAGGAGACATGAGATGCAGGGTTCGATTCTTGGGTCTGGAAGATTCCCTGGAGGAGGAAATGGGAACCTGTTCCAGTATTTTTGCCTGGGAAATCCCATGGACAGAGGAGCCTGCTGGGCTACAGTCCACAGGGCTGCAAAGAATCAGACATGACTGAGCGACTGAATAGGCACACACACTCTGCATAGTTTGAAACAAATAATGCTGAATTGGAAAGCACAGTTGGCTAATACAATGAAAAGCATTAGTATGCTTCTCAGACAACCTATGAAAATCATTGAGGCTGGGTCTATTATAATTTGATGTGTCTTCCCCCCTGCTTCATCATACAAACAGCAGTATAGTGCACTGGATAAGGGCATAGTTTATGGCATCAGCTTATACAACTTCATATTCTGACTCTGTTACTTAACACCTCTGTGACTTGAACAAGTCACTTTACCTATTTGTATCTCCATTTCTGAAAATCTAATGACATATTATATGTCTCATTCCCATGGTTATTGTGAGTATTAAACAATATCTCAAAAATTAACAGTATTTGGCACATGGTAAGGGTTCAATTAATATTAGCTACTATTATTACTATGATGTGTGATCAAGGATGGTTTATAGGAATATGTACAAGGGTGACCTAAACTTCCTACCAATATTAACCCATCAGGAAAGATATATCATTAAAGTTCTCAAAGATATGCCATACATGATACACTCAGGGAGATATAGAGCACCAAATGTAGACACTGGTGATTAGAAATGAAGGAATACACAGAGATGCTGGTTGCTGCATTCTTGACCATCCCTAAAAAAGAAAGCATAATGCAGTAGAAAATAGCATGAGTAGACTGGTGCTAAAATCCAAGGTCTGAAACTCACAGAGAAGTATGATCAAATTGCAAATTAGTTAAACCTCAGTTAGTGAAAGATAGAAATATCTAATTCACAAAAATACTTTGAGAATGATATAATATATATAAAATGCCAAGTACTATGCTCAGAATTCAGCAGCACTCAGGAAATGTTTGATCACTTTCCCTCATTTCATGGACAGCTCTGGTCTGACTACAAAGATGTTTTTCTCCAGCCTGCTTTAGAAGCTAAGCTTATTGATTCCATAAGAAGTATGCCTTCTCTTCTCACCTCCTTGTCAATATATCCTATCCCCCTGAACTAAAATATCCTTGAAGTAGAAACTGGAAACTCGGTGAGTAATTTCCTTACCCAACTAAGAAGTGAGAAAAGCATAACTCTAGTACATCACTAGGGCTGCCCAACTGTAACTCCAGGGTTATTTATGAATTAAAGACATTTCTTAATCTCCTACTGCTATCAATTCCCAATCTTGGTAAGCCTTCCACTCAGAGGCTAAAAAAAAAGAAAGATAAAAGGAAAACCATTTTTTCCTTTTGACCAGCAAATATCAGGGCAGCAACCTAAAAGAAATAAACTATTCTTTCACTCTATGAAAAGAAAAGAAAAAAAAAAAAAAAAGACTTATACTATGATGGACCAAAATGTCAAATAAGATGAAACCAAACTGTAGAGTTAAACCCAAAAGGAAACTTTTCTTCTAAATTACTGCATTTCCCTCTAGCTATCAGAGACTTTTTCCCTGGCCATTGCTAATGATCTGAATCAAAAGAAAGCACTTTGAAAGCACATTGGAAAGAAGGATATGTGTGGGTGCATGTGCTTGTGTGTGTGTGTGTGTGTGTGTGTGTGTGTGTGTGTTTGAAATTCTGATACATCTTAGGCATTAGGTTTTAGGTGAAAAAAAAAGGTTTCATGTACTACAAAGCAAATCTTTAAAGAATGTGAAAGGAGAAATGTTACCTTTATGGTAGAGAAGGTTACCTTTTCATCTCAAGATAGTCAAAGAAACATTTTTGTCCTTTTTAAGTGATATTTAGACACTTTCATCCTTTTGGCAAAAGAGCTTCTGAACTACTGGAACTTAAAGTTAAAGTTAAGGTACAGGCTTAATGGAAATTGAGTGACATGGTTTGGAGTTGATATCACCATATCACGTTATGCAGGCAGCTGTGTCCGATAGCCTAGGGAAAAAAAAAAAGTGTTCACAGAGTTCTTTCATGAAGATTTACTTCTAGTGTTCTCCAAAATTACATGGCCTCACTGACATTAAAATTCTAGAACCAAAGAATAATGTAGATTTTAACCTACTTGTCCCTAGGTATACCCTCCCTTCCTCCAATTTTATGGCTTCACTGTGCTTTCAGGAAATAATCATAAAAAAAAAATTCACCAGAGTGAACTTAGATATCCTAGAAGACTACAGAAATAAACACCCGATTCACAGGGAATACTCTACTAGGTTCACCAATATGGATGGTGGTAGAGAAGTAGGTTCCTAGGAGAAAGTAGGTCAAGTTTCTAGTGGTACCACATTCTACAACCTAACTCCACAAGGATTTGGAAGGGTATTTTCACTGAAAGACAACAGGTTGCTGAGGGCAAGTAGTTTCCATATAACAATCTCCTCCCCAATTATCCCTTCTTTAAAATCATGTGATGGCTTATTGCACTTGAAATCCATCCCTATGTGAACTTCTCACTGCCTCCTTTTCCAACCTTACATCCTTTCATTCTCCCTCTCGCCCATTACACCCCAGTCACAATGCTCTGTTTCATGAACACATAAAGCTGATTTATGCCTCAGAGCCTTTGTGCTTACTGCTCCATCTGTCTGGAATCCTCTCCCTGCTTTTCATCATTCAGAACTCAGGTCAAATATCACCTTTCCCAAAAGACTGTCTAAAAACTAATCTATCTAAAATACCCCCCCAGGTCCTATCCCTACCCCTAGCATTCTCTGCTGCATTGCCTTGTTTTGTTTTCTTCTTAACAGATTTTCAACAAATGTTTGTGTAATTAATGAACACCTCATATAATAATTATTCACTTCCAGGTAACTCTGCAGAGGTCTCAGACTAGTGTAGAATTGATACCAGGATAAGAAGATCTAAGAAAAGGCAGTAATTGTTATGTTCCAAAAAATCAGTATATATAGTATCAAAAAGAAAAATATGCAGGTCACAATTTGAAAGTTTCTTTGCTTTCATCCAATAGCTATTACAGCAAAAGCTCTATCAGGATTCTTACCAAGAACTGTCTTCTTTTGGGAGTAAGAGAGGAAATGAAATCAAGCATCTTCCCTTGAGGAACACCTTAGCTGTGAGATCTTGCATCTTGCTTGAAACTTACATATTGAATTACACAGAATGGACAGTGGGCATAGGATCTGCCATTAAAAAGCTGGGTGAACTTGAACAAATCACGTTAGTGTTCTTATCTGTTCCATGGGAGAGAGCGTTTCTGTCAAGTCTAACTCACAAGCGTGTTGTGAACTTCAAATTCAATAATACTAACGAAAGCAGTTTCTGTTGTCAAGCACCATGGAAATATAAAGAAAAGTTTTTACAAAATTTTATATTTCCTCAAAAGGAGAACCAGGATATTTTTGCAAAATGATCAAGTATTTCTGGAAATGAATTAATTGGTTGGTTATTAATATTCAAAGCCAGCTGAGATCCCACCCTCCCATATTTTAACACCTTCTCTACATAAATACAGACTTATAAAATAATTATTCTGCAGCAGTAAGAACAGGAAATGCATTCTATGTGTACAGTTCAGTTAATTTGCTCAGTTGTGTCCGACTCTTGGCGACCCCATAAATTGCAGCGTGCCAGGCCTCCCTGTCCATTACCAACTCCTGGAGCTCACTCAAACTCATGCCCATCGAGTCGGTGATGCCATCCAGCCATCTCATCCTCTGTCATTCCCTTCTCCTCCTGCCCCCAATCTCTCCCAACATCAGGGTCTTTTCCAATGAGTCAACTCTTCGCATGAGGTGGCCAGAATACTGGACTTTCAGCTTCAGCATCAGTCCTTCCAATGAACGAGTCTTCACCAACACCACAGTTGAAAAGCATCAATTCTTTGGTGCTCAGCTTTCTTCACAATCCAACTCTCACATCCATACATGACCACTGGAAAAACCATAGCCTTGACTAGATGGACTTTTGCTGGCACAAAGTAATGTCTCTGCTTTTTAATATGCTTTGTAGGTTGGTCATAACTTTCCTTTCAAGGAGTAAGCATCTTTTAATTTCATGGCTGCAATCACCATCTGCAGTGATTTTGGAGCCCCCAAAAATAAAGTCTGACACTGTTTCCACTGGCTCCCCATCTATTTCCTATGAAGCGATGGCACCAGATGCCATGATCTTAGTTTTCTGAATGTTGAGCTTTAAGCAAACTTTTTCACTCTCCTCTTTCACCTTCATCAAGAGGCTTTTTAGTTCCTCTTCACTTTCTGCCATAAGGGTGGTTTCATTTGCATATCTGAGCTTATTGATGCTTCTCCTGGTAGTCTTGATTTCAGCTTGTGCTTCTTCCAGTCCAGCGTTTCTCATGATGCACTCTGCATATAAGTTAAATAAGCAGGGTGAGAATATATAGCCTTGAACTACTCCTTTTCCTATTTGGAACCAGTCTGTTGTTTCATGTCCAGTTCTAACTGTTGCTTCCTGACCTGCATACAGGTTTCTCAAGAGGCAGGTCAGGTGATCTAGTATTCCCATCTCTTTCAGAATTTCCCACAGTTTATTGTGATCCACACAGTCGAAGGCTTTGGCATAGTCAATAAAGCAGAAATAGATGTTTTTCTGGAACTCTCTTGCTTTTTTGATGATCCAGCAGATATTGGCAATTTGATCTCTGGTTCCTCTGTCTTTTCTAAATCCAGCTTGAACATCTGGAATTTCACGTAGACCGTAAACTCCCCTGCTAAGATTTTCTGGATTCACAAGCTCAAAGACCGGACTAGCAATGAGACTAAGTAGTTGAAAATAGCCATTCATAATACGGTATACATAGCATGACTGAGGAAGCAGTGCTTAACACTACCAGAATATCACATTGCCTCAAATTTCTGCTATTAGAAAAAATTATTTTCATGAATCTGAGTACATTTTAATTTGGTAAAGTCATTCATTATCTTCTTTGAATAGGACAACCCACCAGCTCATTAACACTGTAACAGGGACTAATTTATCTGATTAATCCACTCCCATCCCCTGCCATTCATTGAAAAATTCAAATGGAGTCTCTGAGGATACCAGAAGCAGAGGATTAGGTAAATTTTGTTTGGGTAAAGAAGCCAGAGGCATGCTGTTCTGATCTGAACATTTGAGGCTTTCAAATGGGCCCCAAGCAGCCAAGAGACAGGAAGTAGGGTATCTGAAAAAGACAGGAAAAGTCAATTAGGCCAAGTAACTGACAGAATTTCAAAAATTTCATCCACTAAACCCAAATTACCATGTAGTTGGAATTTAATTCAACTAAATCTAAAAAGCTTCTTAAGACTCTTCTGCTTTACCAAGTTTTAGTCTTATTTACACATGGACCTTTTTTTTTTTAAATTATCTTAACTAGATATTTACCAAACCAAACCAAACCAAAAAGCTGTTCTCAATTTTGCTTGATAGTTACAAGTATATCTTTGTTTTCTGCTAAAAAAAAAAAAAAGTATTTTTGATAATGTTTACTTAATTGAATTATGGATAATTACAATTGAATAAAGAAGAAAAGTTACAGTATGAGTTCAATTTATTCAAATACCTCTTAAGCCATTAAAGAAATGAGCCAAACAGGATTCCTTCATAAGCAATCTGACTCTAATTTCACCCCAGTTACTGTTTTATCAAAAAGAATCTTATTGAAAATTTTTTTGTGTGTGTTTTAAAAGAAATTTTCTTCCACACAAACCAACTTCTAGATGGTGTACTTATTACTAAAAAATAAATCTTCAGGTCTATTGAGGTTATAATTCCCCCAAACTTCATGATCTTTTGGCAAGAATATTACAAAGGGCAGAGGTCTTGCTCAGCATCTAATATAAAAAGCTGGTGCAACACTATGGACCTTCCTTGGGTGACTATAATCTGCTTATTATTCATCAATATTTCAAATATTTTCTGCCATAAGCCATAACTACTGTTTTATTTTTGGCTTACTTGCTATAGTAATAAACATGGATATTTATGCATGAGCCAATTGTGTGTGCTGTGCTCAGTTGCTCAGTCATGTCTGACTCTTCCTGACCCTATGAACTATAACAACCAGTTTCCTCTGTCCATGGGATTTTCCAGGGAGTGGGGTGTCATTTCCTTCTCCAGGGGATCTTCCTAACCCAGGGATCAAAGCCTGGTCTCCTGCATTGCAGGCAGAAATTTTACCTTCTGAGCCACCAGGGAAGCTCTGCAATCCAGGAGTCACAAGAGTCAGACATGACTTAGTGACTAAACCACCATCACCACCATGAAGATGGATAGTGTAGAGAGAGCACTACAGTAGAGTAAGTGAAGATAATGTGAGATGCATAAAAAAAGAAGCCCAAGAATAAATCTGGGGAAACAGACTAAGATGAAGATCAGTTAATTATTAGCAAATATTTATGAAGAAGAGATTTTAATTAATTGACTACATTATTTTTTTTTATTGAATTGTTAAAAGATTTGCAAAATACCAGTATCATAAAAGGTTAAAAACAAACTAGGAGAATATTTACAAATATAAGAGAAAGATTTTCTAACCTTGTACACAATAAACCAATAAAGATTTATGAGGAAAGGATGGATCTCCATTAATGTCCATGTTAAAATGGCATATACAGGCAGTTCAAAGAGAGAAACCTTGGGAATTTCTTGGAACCCAGTGGTTAGGACTCCATGCTTTCACTGCTAAGGCCTAGGGTTTGATCCCTGGTGAGGAACTAAGATGCCACAAGCCATCAGTACAGCCAAAAGAAAGAGAGAGAGAGAAGGAAAAAAAAAAGTGACAATAAATAAATGGAAATGGTTTCTACCTCAATGAAAATCAAAAACACCAAGTCAAAAATAGTACTGATGAACCTATTTGCAGGGCAGGAATAGAGACACAGACACAGAGAATCTGCTTATGGACACAGTGGGAAAGGAGAAGGTGGGGCAAATTGAGACTGTAGTATTGACATATATATGCCCAACCTGGTGCTCTGTGGTGACCTGGGGGTTGGGAGGGAGGCTCAATAGGGAAGGGATATATGTATACATGCGGCTGATTTATGATGTTGTACAGCAGAAACTAACACAACATTGTAAAATAATTATAGTCCAATACAAAAAAAAAAAGTCAAATTGGTAAGCTTGTGAGAAATTCCCCAGGGCAAACAACTTAGTTTCTTTGTCAGATAAATTATACAGAGGAGGTGGGGATATCATGGTTTCAAAGAAAGTCAAGAGAACATCAAGCAGATGCAATATGTATGCCATCTCTCTATCCCTCAAACAGCCTGTATGTGTTTTAAGAGACACCTAAGAAAAATTTGGGAAAATATGAACACTGCCAAGATAGTTGATAAAATAAGGAATCACTGTTAGTTTTTTTGAACCCATGATAATAGTGCTGCAGTTGAATACATTTCTAAGAATTTTCATTTTTTGGAAAAAAAATTGTAGTATTTATAGATTAAATAATACAATGTTTGGGATTTGCTTTAAAATAATCCATTTGTGGCAGAGGATTTAAAATGTGTAATGGTGAAACAAGACCGAAATGGTGAAACCAGGTTGCCAGTATGTCCATAATTATTGCAAGGTAAGTTGCATAGGGTAAGAAGGTCTTCATATTTTTCTACTTCCTTTTATATATGTTGAAAATTGTCTGTAATAAAAAGTGAAACTACCCCAATCTCTGTTTACAGAGCTTTAAAAACACATATCAAAAGGCATTTATCATAAAAAATTATCCAGATAAGGGTGAAAATTATGTATGAGCCAAGATGATCTTCCAACATTGTAAAAGTGAAAAGAGGAACTAGTTAAATAAGTTATACTATGTCTTTACAATGAAAGATTATGCATCCATCAAAATTTATTATATATATATAATTATATATATAGCTATATATATATAATTATATGTATATATAGTTTTATGTATGTGTACATATATATATATATATATATATATATATATATATATATATATATATAACTGAAACTTCATGATATATTATTAGGGAAAGAAATACACATGATTATTGAAAAAATAGCCTGGTCCATGAAAGAAAAACATGAAAATTAGTAGGTTTTTAAAAAAAGCAATTTGGCAGTGTCTGCCAAAATATAAAGGTAATTCAATAATTGAAGTCTTGCTTACAATAGTAAAAGGAAAACTGATTCTGTATAATGGAATGCTAATGCAGTTATGAAAACATCAGAAATAAGAAGGCAAATAATCCAATTAAAAATAAGCAAAAGATTTAAACAGGAACTTTCAAAAAAGAAAGTATATCAGTAACCGATGAGCACACGGGAAAATGTCCAAAATCACTAGTCATATTGAAATGCAAATTAAAACCCCAATGAGATATATTTACCCACTTACTAGAATGCCTACAATTAAAGACTGCAAATATCAACTTTTGGTGAAAATGTGAAGAAACTGGAATCATGCATTACTGCTGGAAATGGAAAACTCTACAACCACTATGGAAAATAGTGTGGCAATACTTTATAAAGTTAAGCATGCATGCGTGCTAAGTTGCTTCAGTTGTGTCCAACTCTGTGCGACCCTATGGACTGTAGCCCTGTAGTCTACTCCTCTGTCCATGAAATTCTCCAGGCAAGAATACTGGAGCGGGTTGTCATGCCCTCCTCCAGGGGATCTTCCTCACCTAGGGATCAAATATCTCCTGCATTGGCAGGTGGATTCTTTACCACTAGTGCCACCTGGGAAGCCCATTAAGTTAAGCACATAGCCAGCAATTCCCTTCCTTGGTCTTTACCAAGGCAAATGAAAACTATGTTCACACAACAACCCAAATGTGACTGTTTATAGCAGCATTACTCATAATAGTCCAAAAGTGGAAGCTACCCAAATGACCCTCAACCATTGAATAGATAAACAAATTGTGGTGTGTTCATACCACAGAATACTACTCAGTAACAAAAAATAAAGTGAAATGTCAGTAGTCAAAACAACATTGATGAATATCAAAATCAATACACAAAGTGAAAGAAGTCAAACACAAAAGACTGCTATTACATTTATATGAAATCCTATAGAGGACAAAACTACGTGACAGAAAAGAGAGTGGCTTCTTGGGGTGAGAGTGGGGGAGGATGTAGCAGAATTGGATGTAGAAGTTAAAAGAAGGAACTGGAAACTTCCTAGGATGAAGGGAAAGTTCTGTAGCCTAATCATCATGGTGCATGCATGGTAAGCTGCTTGTTGTGTCTGACTCTCTGGGACCCTATGGACCATAGTCCACCAGGCTCCTCTGTTCATGGGATTCTCCAGACAAGAATACTGGAGTGGGTTGCAATGCCCTCCTCCAGGTGATCTTTCTGAAGCAGGGTTCAAACCTGGATCTCTAATGTCTCTTTCATTGGCAGGCATTTTCTTTACCACTAGTACCGTCTGGGAAGCCCAATCATCATGCTGTGCTCAAGTTGCTCAGTCATGTCCATGACCAACTCTTTGCAGTCCCATAGAGTGTAGTCCACCAGGTTTCTCTGTCCATGGAATGTTCCAGGCAAGAATACTGGGGCTGGTTGCCATTTCCTACTCTACATGATCTTCCGGACCAAGGCATTGAATGTGAAACTCTTGTGTCTACTGCATTGACAAGTGGAATCCTTACCACTAGAGCTATCTGGAAAGCCCACATTCCCACTCTTGGACATATATCCAGACAAAACTATAATTCAAGAAATACACACATCCCTATATTCAGAGCAGCACTATTCACAATATCCAAGGTATGGACACAAACTGAATGTCCATTGACAGATGAATGGATAAAGAAGATGTGGTACCTATATAAAGTGGAATACTACTCAGTCATAAAAATGAAATAATGTCATTTTCAGCAACATGGATAGACCTAAGATTATCATACTAAGTGAAATTAATCTGAAAGAGAAATACAAATACCATATGATATCACTTATGTGTGGAATCTAAAATGTGACACAAATGAACTTATCTACAAAACAGAAATAGACTTATAGACATAGAGCACAGACTTGTGGTTTCCAAAGGGGAGAGAGGTGGGAGAGGGATGGATTAAGAGTTTGGGATTAGCAGATGCAAACTAGTATATATAGAATGGATAAAAAATATGTTTTCACCATATAGCACAGAGAACTATATTTAATATTCTATGATAAACCATAATAAAAATAATATGAAAGAATGCCTATATATATATAATGTTGCATTAATTTCTGCTGTACAAATCACTTTTCTGTACAGCAGAAATTAATGCAAAATTGTGAATCAATTGATGCCATAAATTAAAAGATAAATTTAGATACCTTCATCTGGAGCAGATGAGCCCTTCAAAAAAAATTTATTGCAGTTATGTGTTCAACATTTTCTCACAATAAAATCAACCAAAATATATGTGGGTATATTTTGGAAATACAGAGGCTTTAAATTGCTTTTAAACTATTCACTGTAAAATCTACAAATGTGTAATTTTGCAGCAAACTCATTTTCTCTCTCACAGGCTCCAGTCACCCTCCTCCAGCTCCACAGTGCCCTCAGGTGACTCCTGGGGATATTTCCTTTCCCGGACCCCCTACACTTCTTGCTCCTGCTCTTCAGGGCTTGGAGATGTGAGAGGGAAATGGTCTTATCCCACGACTGACTGTGGCGGGTCTTCCTCGTTGCTCTAGTTGCTGATATCCAGAGTAACATGGGGACTGGCACCCTTGAGTTACCTCATTGTCCAGAAGGTCCTGAATGAGTGAATGGAGGCCATGTCAGGTCCCAGTGGGGCAGGACTCCAACAGTCTCCTTGACATTGGTTGGTCCAAGAGGGATCTAATTGCATCTTTTACGCTGCCTTATTCCATCCCCAATGGGCAGCACCCCACCCCCACCATACTATTCCAATCCCTTTACCTTTAAGATCCCCAGCTCTGGGGCCCCCAGCCCAGCTGTAGTTTTTAGGAGCTACAATTAAATGAGGTGGCCACACACAGGGAGCTTACTTTGATGCTCCATGAAGACCTAGAGGGGTGGGGTGAGGGTGGGGTGGAGGTGGGTTGAGGGAAGGATCAAAAGGTTGGGGATGTATGTATAACTATGGCTCAGCTGGTAAAAAATCTGCCTGCAATGTGGGAGACCTGGGTTCGATCTCTGAGTTGGAAAGATCCCCTGGAGAAGGGAAAGGCTTCCCATTACAGTATTCTGGCCAGGAGAATTTCATGGATTGTATAGTCCACGGGATTGCAAAGAGCTGGACATGACTGAGGGACTTTCAGTTGTCATGACTGATTCACATTGTTGTACTGCAGAAGCCAACACAATATTGTAAAGCAATTATCCTTCAATAAAACAAGAAAAGTAGGTGACCTTGATCTTTCTCTTTATCTCAACCTAAGGCCCAAGTCTCCTTTCCCTTCCCTCCCAAAACTGATTAGGCCAACAAGCTTTGTGGCGCAACATGAGATTATCTTAGGGTCCTTATCTTGGTTCTCCCACTGTTGGTTTTAAGGCCTGGGACCCATCAAGTGACACCCTCACAATGCAAGGAGATGGCAAAAATTTATCTCACTTTACATAAGAGTTCATCATCTACTCCACATCATTGCATCTTGCAGAAAATGGGGGTAGAGTGATGGGGTTCAGTGGGAGAAATGGGGTGCAGTTTCTGCAGAAATGATGTTTTGCCTTTCAGAAAGTTTTTATAGGACTTAAGTGTACACATGGGTGGAGTTGCTCTAAAAATGTGAGAAGTTTCCAGCTTTGTGCTCTCAGAGTCAATTCTGGGAAAAAGGGAAGATCCCCATGTCATGACATATTATTAAAATATAATGAAGCAGGTTCTATGCCAGGGACGTTTACAGCAGAAAGCAGGCAGGGCCACCTCTCCTTGGCAAGGAATGGGAGTGGGGCTGGGGCTAAGGTTGGGTTTGTACTTGAAGAAAGAAGGTTCCTGCTGGAGAGAGGGAAGGAGCTTTCCAATTGGGAAGGGATGTTAGTGAGAGACTGGCCTGAAAGTCAGGGTCTGTTCAGGAAAAAATTAAGAGTGCCTGCCTATCTGGCCTGTGGAGTGGCTGGGGTTGGGGAGGGAGATGACTCTGGAATGTGGGTTGCAGCCAGTTGTGAAGGCATGAGTGCCTAGGTAAGAAGCATGGGCTTCTGTTGGCTTAATGGAACACTATGAGAATCTTTAAGTAGGAGAGTAACATCACAGGATGTGTTTAACTTTTTCATATATTATCTCATTATGACCAAAACTGTTACAGTGAGTTATGCACTTTTAAAGCTTCAATTTCTAACATGTTTTTAAAGACATAAGGTGCACATCAACATCTCTGATCAAAAATTCCCAAGGGGTTTTATTTATGTAACCAATAATTAAAAGCAGATCCATTCTATGGGTAGCTATTTCAACATAGCAACATAGTTTATACTTTCAATTCTCTTGAAATATAAGCCTTATGAAATAATTGTGATGTCTGAGCAAATCTATCAAGTCTATAAAATAATGCTTATTATTTTATTTTCATTTTTTTCTTTCCTTCTTTTTCATTTTCAATTAAAAATTATCATGGAATTTTATACAAATGTATAATCATCATGGTAGCTATACATTTGTATACAATTACCAAAATTAATCAAATTATGCATTTAACATTAGTGAACTATGTAATAAGTTCATAAACCATAAAAGAGAAAAACTTGGAAGTTAGAGGTAGCTTCCCAAACACTTGCCCCTAGTGGAGGTGAAGGAATCAAAGGTAATCAATCTTCTAGTCCTTTTTCCCCCTAGCATCAAAATCTTCTGGTGAAGTTGTATATTATTATTTGCCTAAAAGAGCTTCCCAGGTGGCACTAGTGGCAAAGTATCTGCCTGCCAATTCAGGAGACTCAAGAGATGTGGTTCAATCCCTGGGTCAGGAAGAGCACCTGGAGTAGGAAATGGCATCCCACTCTAGTATTCTTTCCTGGAAAATTCCATGGACAGAGGAGTCTGGCAGTCTATATAGTCCATGGTCCCAGAAAGAGTCTGACAGCACACACACACACACACACACACACACACTTTTAGAAGGATAATTCTTCTAAATATATGACCCTTTTGTAGCATCTAGGCTTGTTTCACTAAATGGAAAAAAAACAGAAAGGAAAAACTTTTCAATTTGTGGAAAATAGAATAAGCCAACTTGGTGGTTCACTACAAAACTGGAGGAATTCCAAGGATATTTCAGCTAAGCAGTAAGATTAACATTTTTGTTTGTATGGCCTGACAGAGCAAATCAAAGTCACTTGATGTTAACTCTGTAAGAACAGTCTCCTGACTATTGACAAAATATAAGGTTGCAGATCAAAGGGGATTATTTCTAGATGTGGTCCATCAAAATAATCTTCACACATCTATGGAATGATATCAATGGTATATTTTAGCATTGGAACTGTTCAAGATAGTTAAAACATCACAGAAAGAAAACAAAAAGTGGATAAGCAAGTTCCTTAAAAAGCAACAAGTTTGGAGACTAATGAAAGATTCTTGGTAATTTAATGAGAGTACTCTCAAAGGTTACAAAAGAAATGCCTGGGACAATCTATTGTTTTAAAGTCACAGTATCAACACCACTGAGGGCTATTAAAAATTCACATCTGCTTCAGATAGGAACAAAGATTATTCAAAAGAGAATGATGTATTATCAAATCTTAGTAGTAAGACAGACCCTGTCCTCCTGGAAAATATTGAAAGAGTAACAGAAACAGTAGGGTCTGAAACATACTGAAGAAAATACTTCAGGCCTTAGTAGTTCTCATTCTTTTCTGGTAGCAGGACCACAAAGGAAACTCTTTTAGGAAAATTCTAACCTAGGTATAACTGGTATTTCTAGCCAGATCACCTCTGCTCACTCTTCCACAAATATGGTTAGGGTTTCACTTTCATCCAGGTCCTTTCCATGTTTATAAACAAAACCAAACAAAAGTATAACCAGGATCACATTGAGTGGAATAAGCCAGGGGGACCCCTTCCACTCACCTACAGCAACAGTTTCAAGACTGACTTTGGAAATGTCAGGTTTATGGATGCTATTTTAGTCTCTGTTTTTGTTTTAGTCATGTTCCAATGATTTACCTAAGCAAGACATTTCATGGAAGAAAATCCCACTCAATGCCCTTATCAAACTTTTGCACTCTTGCTTATCAAGAAGGGTGTCTATAGCTCTGAAATTAAGAAAGGTTTACTTCAGAAGGTAAAGCATGTGGCTTCAGTTGCTGCCAGAGATTCTCTAGTTATATGCAGAATAATGCTTAATATTTTTAAAATTTTTATTATGGAAATCTTCAAATACACATAGAAATAGAGCCACAATTACAATGCATCAGTTCACATCCAACACTCAGGTTCAACATTTATCAACTCCTGTGTAATCTTGTTACATCTTTGCTTCCCTTTTTCAGGGGAACTTATTTAAAGCCAATCCTAGACATTGCATAATTTATAAATACCTCGACACACATGGGTTTTTTATTCAGTTCTTAGAACAACTTAAGACACAAAAATAAAATTTGAAAAATTAAATCCATAACTAGTAGAAAATTCATTAGATATTTCTGGTATCTGAGAATATTGATATCACTAATTTGGAATTTGAGGTTCAGTACTATATCATATGTAAAGCAAGTGGAGTGACCATTTCCCAAGTAGAACAATTTAATGAGCTCTTCCCTGACATTCCCTGTTGTCTCCTCAATAAATGTAAAGTTCTCTGAATCTTTTCTTTGGGGCAAAGCAACTAGAATTTTCCTAAAAGAAATGGATTGACAAGTGCTTTGCCAGTCACTAATTTAACTGACTTTGAAGTGTTCTTACTCCTCATCTAAAAAGTTACAGCTTAAATGTGACTCTCTCTCACTTTACAGAGCTTGCCAGAAAATCATAATTCCAAGATATTGTACTCTAACATTTCACTGCATTGAAAATATAAAGCTTCATTTTATCATTGGAAGTACACATACTTCAAGTTCTTGATCTCTGAAAGCCTCTCATACAATGAATACCTTCACTATTGCCCTTGTACATGGACAAGAAATTCTAACTTCAAATCCCAGAGTTGCATGACTTTATGGATTGATCCAAAGAGTAAGAATGAGTGGCCTTTAACTAGAGTCTATGTAAAATGTCAAGCAGTGCAGCAGCAGAAAGACTTCCGGAAAATATTTTAATATGTTGAATAGAGTCTGACAAATTCACATTGAAAACTCAATATTGATGGAAATGAGCAAGTATGAACGTGCAACAGCTATTTTGGAGATAAGAGGGGGACCAGTCCCACTGTTTGAGCTGTAATGACAATGATGAACCTGTTTAAGAAGTGAAGTCTCTCAGTCGTGTCCAACTTTTTGCGACCCTGTGGACTGTAGCCTACCAGGCTCCTCCGTTCATCCATGTGATTTTCCAGGCAAGAGTACTGGAGTGGATTGCCATTTCCTTCTCCAGGGGTATCTTCCCAACCCAGGGATTGAACCCAGGTCTCCCACATTGTAGGCAGACGCTTTAACCGTCTGAGTCACCAGGAAAGTCGATGAACCTGTTAAGGACCCAAATACAGAATTTGCAGAGGCTTGTTTTCAAGTAATGCCTGAAAATCCAGAACTTATGGAACTGAGGAACCCTAAGAAGTCACTGAGCCAGATCCTGACAGTATGAATGAGATAAAAATTTGGATAAGGATAAAGTAAAAAATGGCATCAGGGAGAAGTTAACTAGCACAGGAGATATTATTAGAACAAGAGTAAAGAGGGTAAGCCCTTCCGGAAGCACCTGGCTCAAAACTCTCAGGAGTTAGAAGATGATGACCTTAAAACTGGTACAGAATATGCCTACAAGTATGTTCAACAACTCTTTTCTGAGTGCTTTGGGTTCTGATGAGAGCTCTGGACATTCATCATTAGATATAATACACAAAGTCTGAAACCGAAGAACAGAAATACGGTCTGAAACGCAATTCATTCCTTATTCCTATTGGCTTCTTGATGCAGTCAGCCATTGGTTCTTCTTCTTCAGGTCACTACACCAGTGATGCATATGACATTTAGATATAGACATGGTTCAGTTATAATGATCTAGAAATATCTAACATTTGAGAGGGCTCAGTGAAGAGTAATTGAGATTGGAGTGATTACAACTTCTTGTACATTCACAAGGATATATGTGATATACTACTGGGAATAAAATCATTCATCACTTACAAAATAAGTGGATAGATCCAATCATTAAGTCTTGTGACAAACAAAATATTGGGTCTGTATGCATCCTGAAGTCGTTCTTATTCTCCTCCACTCTCAAGACACACACACACACACACACACACACACACATTTCCTCTACCTGAGGAAAACTCTATTGTCTACCTGATATAAGAATCATCATTAAATCAAGTCCAAACAAAAAAATAAAACAACCTTTATTTGGGCTCACACTAAAAGTTTTCCTCCTATGTGACAAGAATGGTACATTCTATAGTTCTGGAATTCTGTGGGTGTATATAGGTGTAGATGTGAGTGTAGAGAGATATAAAGATAGATAGCTAGATACATATAAAAAGAAAAGAGAAACTTATTACTGGGTATATGTGTGTGCATGCTAAGTTGCTTCAGTCGTGTCCAACTCTTTGCAACCCTTTGGACTGTAGCCTGTCAGGCTCTTCTGTTTATGGGATTATCCAGGCAAGAATACTGGAGTGGATTTCCTTGCCCTCCTCCAGGGGATCTTCCCGACCCAGGGATCAAACCCTTATCTCTTAAATCTCCTGCATTGGCAGGAGGGTTCTTTACCTAGCGCAACCTGGGAAGCCCATTATTAAGTATATGCATGCACAAAGAGGAGCTTCCCAGGTGGCTTTAGGGGTAAAGAACCTGCCAGTCAATGCAGAAGACACAGGAGAAGCAGATTCAACCCCTGAGTGGGGAAGATCCCCTGGAGAAGAGCATGGCAACCCACTTTAGTAATTCTTGACTGGAGGATCACAAGAATCCAATGGACAGAGGAACCTGGTGGGCTACAGCCCATGGGGTCTCAGAGTCAGACACGACTGTGGTGACTTCGCACGCACGAATGCACAAAGACTAAAAGTACTACAGTATGAAGAGTAAAATAAATGAAATAAGGGGAGAGTAAGATAAAGACTATTCAATAGAGAATATTTTTTGATCACTTAAGGAGTTTAAACTATTTTTCCATGAGTTTATATGTCTTTCTTCTCTTATTATATGTAATGAAAATGAATGTATATGACTAGTTTGTGAGGATGAGAAGTGACTAAGGAAAATACATATGTGCTGATAGGAAAGTATCTCCACAATGATGAATAATATTACTAATTATAAAAGTAAGGTACATAGGAGTAAGTTTGCCATTATCCCATTCTCGTGAATAATGTACACATGTATTTGGGTGTATATGCTGATATATACAATATTTTTAAATATGTTTAAAATATTAATGGCTATGTCTGCAGAGCAAGCCTAGGTTGACTTCTAATTTTCATTTTTTGTCTTACTATACTATTTGAATTTTTAATCATGGGCACAAATGACTTCTATTTTTTACCTAAAAGACCAAAACCATTTCAGAACAATATGAACAGGGTGCCATTTTTGGAAAACAAAACACCTGATTGTATTTCCATGAGAAATGTATGCAAAGATATTCTCCAATATGCAAGCAGTAGTCATCTTGTGGTAGAGGCTTTTTGTGTAATTTTAACTTAATATTTTATTATTGTTTTTTTTATTTCCTATAATTTTACATTGAATTTTTTTTTACTTTTGTAAAATATTTTGTGCAAAATATGGTTATATTTTTATTCATACTAGGATGACTGGATTATGCTCAAAGAATTCTCATTTTTATTTAAAATTCTAAATCAATATTTCTTTTATCAGGGCTGCCTAAATATAGGTGAACATAAGCTACAATCTAGTTTACAGACTATTCCTCATTTGTCATAAACTTTTACCCCTAGTATACAATGGGAAGTATGATGGAAGGACTTTGGATTTATCTTCTAAAGATCAATTGTTTTATTTTGGCTTAAAAAAATATTGCAATGTAGTTGATTTACAATGTTGGGCTAATAAAGATCAATTGTTTTAAATACAATAGAATACAGATGAGATGGATAATGGACTAATACAATAAGAACATGAAAAAGACATTAAGGTTAATTAATGGTTTATGATTTATAACGTGTGGTACTCTTGGACATTAGTAATGTCTCAGTACTAAACAGTCAAAACTGCTTTTTCACTTCCCTAAAGATATCTGTAATGACATCAATGATCTTCCAAATGTAAGATGAGGCATAAGAATCAGAAACCCACATGAGGAAACTTGTTAATGTGTTATCAAATTGGCTGCATGACTTGCTAATTATCAACAATTAAATGATCACCACTTTTGTATAATAATCAGCACTATTCTGTTGCTTCACTTGCTTTTTTTGCCCTCTAAACTACTCTAAAATGATGAGCCTAGGAGAAGAAAAGAAGTAAAATGAGATACATCAGTTTCTTTTTACTGGCTATGATAACTTTTGCTGAATATGTAAGTTGAAAGTAATGTTTAAAAATAAGAATTTGAACAAGTGGTGCTGGGGAAACCAGTCAACCACTTGTAAAAGAATGAAACTAGAACACTTTCTAACACCATACACAAAAATAAACTCAAAATGAATTAAAGATCTAAATGTAAGACCAGAAACTATAAAACCCCTAGAGGAAAACATCAGCAAAACACTCTCCGACATAAATCTCAGCAGGATCCTCTATGACCCACCTCCCAAAGTAGTGGAAATAAAAGCAAAATGGGACCTAATTAAACTTAAAAGCTTTTGCACAACCAAGGAAACTATAAGCAAAGTGAAAAGACAGCCTTCAGAATGGGAGAAAATAATAGCAAATGAAGCAACTGACAAAGAATTAATCTCAAAAATATACAAACAACGCCTGCAGCTCCATTCCAGAAAAATAAATGACCCAATCAAAAAAAAAAAAAAAAAATGGGCCAAAGGACTAAACAGACACTCCTCCAAAGAAGACATACAGATGGCTAACCAACACATGAAAAGATGCTCAACATCACTCATCATCAGAGAAATGCAAATCAAAACCACAATGAGGTACCATCTCACGCCAGTCAGAGTGGCTGCTATCCAAAAATCTACAAACAACAAATACTGGAGAGGGTGTGGAGAAAAGAGAACCCTCTTACACTGTTGGTGGGAATGCAAACTAGTACAGCCACCATGGAGAACAGTGTGGAGATTCCTTTAAAAAAAAAAAAAAAAAAACTGGAAATAGAACTGCCATATGACCCAGCAATCCCACTGCTGGCCATACACACTGAGGAAACCAGAATTGAGAGAGACACATGTATCCCAATATTCATTGCAGCACTGCTTATAATAGCAAGGACATGGAAGCAACCTAGATGTCCATCAGCAGACGAATGGATAAGGAAGCTGTGGTACATATACACAATTGAATATTACTCAGCCATTACAAATAATGCATTTGAATCAGTTCTCATGAGGTGGATGAAACTGGAGCCTATTATACAGAGTGAAGTAAGCCAGAAAGAAAAACACCAATACAGTATACTAACACATGTATATGGAATTTAGAAAGATGGTAATGATAAACCTATATGTGAGACAGCAGAAGAGACACAGATGTGTAGAACAGTCTTTTGGACTCTGTGGGAGAAGGCGAGGGTGGGATGATCTGAGAGAATAGCATTGAAACATGTATACTATCATACGTGAAACAGATCGCCAGTCCAGGTTCGATGCATGAGACAAGGTGCTCAGGGCTGGTGCTCTGGGATGACCCAGAGGGATGAGATGCAGAGAGAGGTGGGAGGGGGGTTCAGGATGGGGAACACATGTACACATATGGCTGATTCATCTCAATGTATGGCAAAAATCACTACAATATTGTAAAGTAATTAGCTTCCAATTAAAATAAATACATTAAAAAATTAAAAAAAAAAACAGAAGGGTTTTAATTAATCATCCCTGGATTTTACTCCTGCATGTTCTTTTTCCAAAATATTAAATTTTGAGAAATTAACTTAGAGCCTCAGAATGTTAATCTGCTTTTAGCTTTGTATCTTTCATGGAATTTTCCAAGAGTACCTATATTAGAAAACTGATCGTGGAAGAAGTAACTAGGAGTGTCTTCTATGAAATGAAAATTAAATGGCTATTTAATCTCAGATTTGCCCATATTTGATATTAATTTCAATTGCTCCCAGTGTTCCAGAGCAACCAATATGAAAGATTTACTTTGTCTTTTTATGTGAATGAGTGAATGTGAGTGTGGTGAGGGCAGTGGGGAGAAGAGAGTGAGAAGAATCCAAAAAAGGATCATATGTCTGAGGTTTGCTTATTGAAATACTGATTATTCTCTGGGTATGTTCCAATTAGTCTCTAGCAATCTTTAACCTTTAATATGTTCTCCTTAGGGCATTCTCAGTATCCCAGGCCTGGGTCATTCCTTCCTTTCTCCTTCTCAAAATAGCACTCATGGGTCCTTTGAGAAATTAGTGATTTAATGCAAAAAAAATACACAAAATGAGTCTGAAACATCATATTGACAAAAAAGCAAGGAAAACACGAAGGACTCCTAGGGTCTTTCAAAAGCAAATTTGAAGGAGTTCTCGCTAACCAAAATGGGAAAAGTTGACCATTAACATTATCATCTTAAATGAATACACATCAAATATGTTTAAATCCATGATTTCATAAATAAAAAGTTTTAATTAAACAGACTTTATATTCTAACAAAGATTAAGGAATGGATTTATCCTCTTGCCTGAAATAACACTGGGCTGGGGGAAGCATAAGCTGGAATCAAGATTGCCGGGAGAAATATCAATAACCTCAGATATGAAGATGACACTACCCTTATGGCAAAAAGTTAAAAAGAACTAAAGAGCCTCTTGATGAAAGTGAAAGAGGAGAGTGAAAAATTTGGCTTAAAGTTTAACATTCAGAAAACTAAGATCATGGCATCCGGTCCCATCACTTCATGGCAAATAGATGGGGAAACAGTGGAAAGAGTGGCTGACTTTATTTTTCTGGGCTCCAAAATCACTGCAGATAGTGACTGCAGCCATGAAATTAAAAGATGCTTACTCCTTGGAAGGAAAGTTATGACCAAACTAGATAGCATATTAAAAAGCAGAGAAATTACTTTGCCAACAAATGTCTGTCTAGTCAAGGCTATGGTTTTTCCAGTGGTCATGTATGGATGTGAGAGTTGGACTATAAAGAAAGCTGAGCAGTGAAGAATTGATGATTTTGAACTGTGGTGTTGGAGAAGACTCTTGAGAGTCCCTTAGACTGCAAGGAGATCCAACCAGTCCATCCCAAAGGAGATCAGTCCTAGGTGTTCATTGGAAGGACTGATGTTGAAACTGAAACTCCAATACTTTGGCCATCTGATGAGAAGAGTTGACTCATTTGAGAAGACCCTGATGCTGGGAGGGATTGAAGGCAGGAGGAGAAGGGGACGACAGAGGATGAGATGGTTGGATGGCATCACCAACACAATGGACATGGGTTTGGGTGGACTCTGGGAGTTGGTGATGGACAGGGAGGACTGGTGTGCTGTGATTCATAGGGTCACAAAGAGTCGGGCATGACTGAGAGACTGAACTGAACTGAATTGAACTGAAATAACAAAAAGATAAACAAAAGACTGTATATCAGGGGATGGTAGTAATTACTGGAAGACAGAAAACAAGGTGATCCTTACAAATGTTCAAGTTTACTGCCTTCAGTGAGTTTCCAGATCATGTGCAGTGAAGTACAACTCAAGCAGACCCCAGTGGCCTTCTTGAGACTGGGACACTAGGATGGATAATTTCCACCAAAATGTCTAAATTCTAGAGAATAAAGTACAGGAGAGAAGAGAGTTTCATAAAGAAAGAATTACTTGTAAGGACCCTATCTCTTGAGTATCTAGATTTATAATGATCATGCATGCCCAAGAAATTACCAAAGTCCAGAGAAGTACCACCTGATTAGAGGAAACTGCCCAACTTTCAAACATGATGGGAAACAATTGTCATTTCTATTAGTTCAGTTGATTTCAGTTGCTCAGTTGTGTCCAACTTTTTGTGACCTTGTGAACTGCAGCATGCCAGGCTTCCCTGTCCACCACCAACTCCTGGAGCTTACTCAAACTCATGTCCATTGAGTTGGTGATGCCAACTATCCATCTCATCTTCTGTTGTCCCCTTCTCCTCCTGCCTTCAATCTCCCAGCATCAGAGACTTTTCCAGTGAGTCAGTGCTTTGCATCAGGTGGCCAAAGTATTGGAGCTTCAGCTTCAGTATCAGTCCTTTCAGTGAATGTTTAGGACTGATCTCATTTAGGATGGACTGGTTGGATCTCCTTGAAGTCCAAGGGACTCATGAAGGCAAAAATATGAGGTTTTAAAATAATTGCCTTTTAAAAACTAATTGATCATCTTTCAATGATGCAAAAAAAAATTAATTCAATATTTTAAAGAATAGTGAAAAAAGAGAAATCAAGCATTTACCCAAGCTTTGTTTGATAAATTTTATATCAAATAATCATTCAATTGATAGGAAAATTTTACATCAAAAGAATTTCTTAAAACATTTTTAAAATAATGCCAATTAATAAATGAAGTCATTAGAAACTCAGAATATTACCAGTTTGCTTTTCCTAATAATATAATGCAAAGCTGAGAGAAATCTCATAATTCAGTGATCAACAAGCAATACCTGACTTCAATGATGAATCCTAACATGACTAAAGGAGAGATAAGATATCACACACTTTCCAATGTGATACAATGGGAAGTTTAAAATATCACCCATTAAGTTGTATTAACAAACAAGCTAAGCTAAATAATCCTGAATCTGATTCAGCCTCTAGATTAAAATCTTGATTTAGGCATTAGAGGGGTAGAGAGACATGTTTGTTTGTTTTTCAAATACTGCTGCTGCTGCTGCTAAGTCACTTCAGTTGTGTCCAACTCTGTGTGACCCCATGGACAGCAGCCCACCAGGCTCCTCAGTCCACAGGATTCTCCAGGCAAGAATACTGGACTGGTTTGCCATTTCCTTCTCCATTTCAAATACTAGAGAGCTGAAGTCAGTAAAATCCAGGATGTAAGGAGTTCTATGAGACAAAAAAAAAAAAAAAAAAAAAAAAAAAAAAATTCTTCAAAAAGTACACAACAAGGGGGAAAAATGGTGGAAAGGGAATTTTCCAGACTAAAAGACATTTAAGTGTGTATGTGTGCTCAGTTGAGCCTGGTGCTTTACAACCTGATGGACTGCACCATGCCAGGCTTCTCTGCCCATCACTATCTTATAAAGTCTGCTCAAACTCATGTCCATTGGGTCAGTGGTGCCATCCAACCATCTCATCCTATCACCCCCTTCTCCTCCTGCCCTCAATCTTTCCCAGCATCAGGATATTTTTGAGTGAGTCAACTCTTTGCATCAGGTGGCCAAAGCTTTAGAACTTCAGCTTCAGCATCAGTCTTTCCAGTGAATATTCAGGGTTGATTTCCTTTGGGATTGACTGGGTTGAAATCCTTGCTGTCCAAGAGACTCTCAAGAGTCTTCTCAGTACCAGAATTTGAAAACATCAGTTCTTTGGCTTTCTGCCTGCTTTATGATCCAACTCTCACATCTGTACATGACTACTGGAAAAACCATAGCTTTGACTGTAAGGACCTTTGTCAGCAAAGTGATGTCTCTGACTTTTAATATGCTGTCTAGGTTTGTCATAGCTTTTCTTCCAAGAAGCAATGTCTTTTAATTTCATGACTGCAGTCAACATCCACAGTGATTTTGGAGCCAAAGAAAATAAAATCTGTCACTGTTTTCACTTTTTCCCCATGTATTGGCCATGAAATGATGTGACTGGATATCATGATCTTAATTTTTTTTTTTTTAATTTGAGTTTTAAGTCAGGTTTTTCACTCTCCTCTTTCACCCTCATCAAGAGGCGCTTTAGTTTCTCTTCACTTCCTGTCATTAGGGTGATGTCATCTGCATATCTGATATTATTTATATTTCTCCTGGTAATCTTGATCCCAGCTTGTGATTCATCAAGACTGGCATTTAACATGATGTACTCTTGTCTCATGCATCCCACTTGGGCTGGTGATCTGTTTCACCATAGATAATATACATGCTGTTCTTTCAAAACATCCCACCCTCACCTTCTCCCACAGAGTTCAAAAGTCTGTTCTGTACTTCTGTGACTCTTTTTCTGTTTTGCATATAGGGTTATTGTTACCATCTTTCTAAATTCCATATATATGTGTTAGTATGCTGTAATGTTCTTTATCTTTCTGGCTTACTTCACTCTGTATAATGGGCTCCAGTTTCATCCATCTCATTAGAACTGATTCAAATGAATTCTTTTTAATAGCTGAGTAATATTCCATGGTGTATATGTACCACAGCTTCCTTATCCATTCATCTGCCGATGGGCATCTAGGTTGCTTCCATGTCCTGGCTATTATAAACAGTGCTGCAATGAACATTGGGGTGCACGTGTCTCTTTCAGATCATGAGACAAGTGCTCGAGCCTGGTGCACTGGGAGGACCCAGAGGAGTCGGGTGGAAAGGGAGGTGGGAGGGGGGATCGGGATGGAGAATACGTGTAACTCTATGGCTGATTCATGTCAATGTATGACAAAACCCACTGAAATGTTGTGAAGTAATTAGCATCCAACTAATAAAAAAAAATTGTTTAATTAAAAAAAAAAAGAAAGTCACCAGTAGCCCTACCATAGAGCGTGTGGAAACCAGGACTGGGCTACCTTAGGCCAAACAACTAACAGGGAAGGAACACAGCCCTGCACATCAGCAGAAAATTGGATTAAAGATTTACTGAGCTTGACCCTTCCCACCAGAGCAGACCCAGGTTTCCCAACAGCCAGTCCCTCCCATCAGGAAGCTTACACAAGTCTCTTATCTTCATCCATCAGAAGGCAGACAGAAGAAACAAGAACTAAATCTCATAGCCTCCAGAACAAAAACCAGAATTATAGAAAACTAACCAACCACCAACTCGATGGACATGAGTTTGCGTAATCTCCGGGAGTTGGTGATGGACAGGGAGGTCTGGCGTGCTGTGATTCATGGGGTTGCAAAGAGTCAGACACGACTGAGTGGCTGAACTGAACTGAACTGAACTGCACAAACCTTACCACATGGATCACACAGCCTTGTGTAACTCAATGAAAGTATGAGCCATGCCATGCAGGGCCAATCAAGATGGACGGGTTATGGTAGAGAGTTCTGACAAAACATGGATCAATTGCCTATCTGATATCAAGCAATTTACTGCTTTTCGTTCAGCTGTGATAATGGAATCAACTATTTTTTTTTATTTACAAAAAGAATCCCTTTATTAAACGATGCATATTCAAAATTTTGTGGATAAATTGATATGATGGTTGAGATTTGCTTCAAAATAATCCAAGGAGCTGAAGGGTGGAATTCAGGTGGCATATGATTGGCTAAGTTTAATAATAAATGATTGGAGCTGGGTAAGGTGTACATGGGCTTCCTTAATAGCTCAGTTGGTAAAGGATTTGCCTGCAATATGGGAAACCTGGGTTCAATCCCTGGGTTGGGAAGATCCCCTGGAGAAAAGAGAATATCCACTCCAGTATTCTGGCCTAGAGAATTCCACAGTCTGTATAGTCCATGGGGTCACAAAGAGTCGGACATGACTGAGTGACTTTCACTTTCAAGGTGTACACATACTTCATTATATTACACTCTTTACTTTTGCAAATAGTTGAAATGTTCCAAGATTTAAAAAATACCATGTTTAGTTTCAACTCCACATTATAGACAGTGAGTATAAGGAAATGAGGAGCAGAATGACTAGTGTTCCAATAGAAAGTTTACTTCACTTATAAACAGTAGAGAGAATAATAAGAAATTCAAGCACAATGGCTTTAGAAGATAGATTAGCTTATTTTGCACAATTATGTGATGTATATTCTATAAGGAATTAAACTTTAGCACAGCAAGGCTTTGAAGATAAATATGAATTTACATATATAGAAATCACTACCTTAGCTAATTCAATTCTGAAAGTCCAGAAAGAATACTTCTAACGATTAGGAATTTCAATAGTCAGATAATGTTATTTAATCTGTTAAAGTCTATGATAAAAACCAAAGGTAAGCTTCTGATCTTTTGCCACACTATAATAAATTGAAAATCAATGAAAACTGGATTGTTTTGAGCTAAATGCATGCCTTCTTGCTACACTGCTTTATTCCTCTTATGTCTTAACTAATACTTTTTTTTCTCTGATGTATCATTACAGATCTGGAATGTAGTGCAGAATAATGTAGGCCATGAGAACAGAAGGTAGCACAAGAAACAGTACATTAGAAAATAAATCTATGGAGTAAAATATTTGTTAAATTTTAGACCACTTGTCAAAGTTAATCCTTTCCAAATCTGTTTCCATTTGATTTCCCTGATGAAGGTTTGTATTTGGTCAAACTACAAAATAGAAAAATAGGAAATAGCTGTTACTATATAAGCTATCTTAAATTAGGCTTAGTTAGCAGTCTGGATGTACCTGTCTAGACAAGAGCACTGGGCAGATTTTTGCTTGGGGAGGGGATGAAGGAAGAGTACTAAAGCAAATGAGGACAGTATACATTGAAGGTTGCCTTCAATTTAGCCACAGTGCCAAACAAACACATGAAAAAATAAAATTTCAGTTTGGTCTCACAATGAGAAGCATTCACATATTTCAAAGTCTTTGCAATTTTCACTTTGCAGGAAGATATTAGGTTTACTCAGCTCTTACAATATGATTCTATAGATAAGTCCATGAGTCTATCATTTCATGCAATTTGTTTAGCTGTCATGCCATGTACCTAAGTGACAGTTTTTATCACCAGAAATGCCTTGTGCCTGTGATTATCTTTTGAAAGCAGTGGAGCTTAGCAGTATTTTACAAAGAAGCAAATGGCCTCTATTTTGAAAATAGAGATCCAGAACTTGGAGCAAGAGGAAGAACACTGAAATATCAGTCAAGACACTTTAGAATTGTGTCATAATTCTGGCACTTACAAGTTGTGTGATAATGGTCAAGTCACTTCACCTTTTGACCTCAATTAATACATTCCTAAAATAAAACGGTTGAATTAGATTACTTGCATGGAAATTTCCAGCTTTAATTTGTTCCTTCAAAACACTTATTAATCGCCTACTATTAGGGTACAACATATTTGCAAATGATGTGACTGACAAGGGCTTAATTTGCAATATACGAACACTTCACAGAACCAAACAACAACAAAAAGAAAACCCAATCAAACAATGGGCAGAAGACCCAAATAAGCATTTCTCCAAAGAAGACATACATGTGTCCAGTAGGCACATGAAAAGATGCTCAAAATCACTAATTATTAGAGAAATGCAAATCAAAATTACAAGGTATCATCTCACACTTGTCTGAATGGCCATCATTAAAAAGTCTATAGATATTAAATGCTGGAGAGGGCTTTGAGAAAAGAGAATCCTCTTACACTGTCGGTGAGAATGTAAACTGGTACAGCTACTATGGAGAATGGTATGGGGGTTATTCGTAAAACTAACAATCAAGCTACCATATGATCCAGCAATCTCACTCCTGGGCATATATCTGGAGAAAATCATAATTTGAAAAGGTGCATTTACCCCAATGTTCAGTGTAGCACTATTTATGACAGCCAAGAAATGGAAGCAACATAAATGCCCATCGACAGATGAACAGGTAAAGAAGATGTGGCATATATATATATGCTACTCAGCAATAAAAAAGTAAGATAATACTATTTGCAGCAACATGGATGGACTTAGAAATTATCATACTAAGTTACTAAGTGAAGTAAGTCAGAAAGAGAATGGCAAATACCATATGATAACACTTCCATGTGGAATTTAAAATATTGTATGATACAAATTAACCTATTTACAAAACAGACTCACAGATATGGAAAACAAATTTATGGCTACCAAGGGGAAAATGGTGGGAGATGGATATATTATTAATAATAAGAATTAGACATTATTAGATGCTATTTATATATAAAACAGATAAACAACAAGCTCCTACTGTATTGCATATGGATAAATATTCCATATCCTGTGACAAACAGAAAGGAAGATAATATGAAATTGAATATATATGTATAGCTGAGTCACTTTGCTATACAGCAGAAAGTAGTTTCATAAATCTATATTTCAATAAAATTATTTTAATGTACCACAACCTTATTTTTAGCAAAACATACCATTTTCATACTATAAAGAGAATTAAAAAGCAGTGACTAAGTGGAGAAAGATATTTGTAGTATATATATCTGCCCTAGGACTCATCCAGTATATATAAAGAAAAGAATATACAATCCAAAAGAAAAAGGACCAAAAGAGTTGACCAACAGACCTCATTAAGAAGCTATCCAAATAGCCAGTTATCAAACAAGTGCTCAACTTCACTAGTCATTGAGACAATATAAATTAAAACCACAATGCAGTACCACTACACATTCAAAAGAATGGCTAAAATTAAAAAAAAAAAAATCAAGAGTTGACAAGGTTCTGAAAAATCTTGGACATTTATACATTGATTGTGGGGATGTAAATTTGTACAAACACTTTGGCTGGAAATATCTATTAAAGTTAAGCATATTCATGTTTTATGATCCTGTTACTGCACTTCTAGGTATATATGAAATAGAAATGTGGGCATACATTCACCAAGAGATATCTACTAGAATGCGCCTAACAACACTATGCTTAATAGTTAAAAATCTGAAAATATGAGTGTCCATCAAGGGTTAGTTAGTTAGTTAGTTCAGTCGCTCAGTCATGTCCAACTCTTTGCGACCCCATGAATTGCAGCACGCCAGGCTTCCCTGTCCATCACCAACTCCCAGAGTTTACTCCAACTCATGTCCACCGAGTCGGTGATGCAATCCACCCATCCAATCCTCTGTCGTCCCCTTCTCTTCCTGCCCCCAATCCCTCCCAGCATCACGGTCTTTTCCAATGAGTCAACTCTTCGCATGAGGTGGCCAAAGTATTGGAGTTTCAACTTTAGCATCAGTCCTTCCAATGAACACCCAGGACTGATCTCCTTTAGGATGGACTGGTTGGATCTCCTTGCAGTCCAAGGGATTGTCAAGAGTCTTCTCCAACACCACAGTTCAAAAGCATCAATTCTTCGGTTCTCAGCTTTCTTCACAGTCCCACTCTCACATCCATACATGACCACTGGAAAAACCATAGCCTTGACTAGACAGATATTTGTTGGCCAAGTAATGCCTCTGCTTTTTAATATGCTATCTAGGTTGGTCATAACTTTCCTTCCAAGGAGTAAACATCTGTTAATTTCATGGCTGCAATCACTATCTGCAGTGATTTTGGAGCCCAGAAAAATAAACTCAGCCACTGTTTCCCCATCTATTTCCCATGAAGTGATGGGACCAGATGCCATGATCTTCGTTTTCTGAATGTTGAGCTTTAAGCAAACTTTTTCACTCTCCTCTTTCACTTTCATCAAGAGGTTTTTTAGTTCCTCTTCACTTTTTGCCATAAAGGTGGTGTCATTTGCATATCTGAGCTTATTTATATTTCTCCCAGCAATCTTGATTCCAGCTTGTGCTTCTTCCAGCCCAGCATTTCTCATGATGTACTCTGCATATAATTTAAGTAAGCAGGGTGACAATATACAGCCTTGACATATTCCTTTTCCTATTTGGAACCAGTCTGTTGTTCCATGTCCAGTTCTAACTGTTGCTTTCTGACCTGCATACAGGTTTCTCAAGAGGCAGGTCAGGTGGTCTGGTATTTCCATATCTTTCAGAATTTTCCACAGTTTATTGTGATCCACAGAGTCAAAGGCTTTGGCATAGTCAATAAAGCAGAAATAGATAGTTTTCTGGAATTCTCTTGCTTTCTCAATGATCCAGCAGATGTTGGCAATTTGATCTCTGGTTCCTCTGCCTTTTCTAAAACCAGTTTGAACATCTGGAAGCTCATGGTCAGATATTGCTGAAACCTGGCTTGGAGAATTTTGAGCATTACTTTAGTAGCATGTGAGATGAGTGCAACTGTGCAGTAGTTTGAGCATTCTTTGGGATTGCCTTTTGGGATTGGAATGAAAACTGACCTTTTCCAGTCAGGTAGGATAGATGAATAAATCATAGTATGTTCACACAGTGGGAGGCTACAGAGCAATGCCAGTGAGTGATCCACAATGAAACCCCAAAATATGGATTCTCACAAAGTGAAAGTGAAGTGTTAGTCACTAGTTATGTCCGACTCTTTGAGACTTCACAGACTATAGCCCACTAGGATCCTCTGTCCACGGGCTTCTCCAGGCAAGAATACTGGAGTGTGTTGCCATTCCCTTTTCCAGGAGATCTTCCTGACCGAGGGATTGAACCCTCGGGTCTCCTGAATTGCAGGTGGAATCTTTACCATGTGAGCCACCAGGGGAGCCCACAAGCATAATATTAAATGGAAAATGCAGACACAAACAAAAACTGCATGATTAAAGTTATATAAAATATAAAGCTGAAAAATAACTCTACAGTGACAGCTACTCTGAAGGAGAGAGTAATGACTTGAAGGAACTTCATGGATGGCTACTAGGTCACTGGTAAAAATAGTCTGTCTCCTGATGAGACTGCTAGTAAAACAACCTAGTACATACTTGAGTCTTCCTATTTTAAAGTGGATTGGCAATGCCTTGTAATTGGAAACAGAATTGTCATTCTTCTCACAGATCTTTCACATTTAATAGAGATGATCACAGCAATTCCAAGTATTGTATGAATTTGCTCTTTCCTCTCCCTTATGAATCTAAGATGATATTTTCAAATCCAGATTCATAATTAAAAAGTAACAAAATGTTGAGGGACCATTAACCACATATATAATTTGTGATAATGAAACTAATATAGCGAGGTGGCAGCTGATATGTCAGGTGTTGTAAATGAAAAGTTGGCCATTTCATTATGAATATAATTTTATATTTTATATGTCTATTAATTTTATTCACTCATGAAAACACTAGTATTGGTGACATTATACTCCTTGTAACAATCAACTCATTCTTTGGAATATAAGTATCCAGTTATTGGATTCCTCACCCCTCATCTTGCTCCCATCCCTCAGGTCATGTGTACCTCCCCATTCCAGTTTACCCCATCTCAGCTGGGGATGAGGTCTCCTCATTCTCCATGGGATAAATGAGAGAATTATGGCAGATTTATTTACTTAGCTTTGAGAAGATGAAGCTCTTGGAAAAGCTTTTGTAGTTCATAAATTTTCAATTAAGAGCCCAATGTAGCAGACTGAATTACAGTCACCCAAAGATACTGGGTCTTAATCTTTAGAATTTAATTATCTCAACATAGTAACATTATTCTGGATTATCCAGATGGGCCCTAATCACAAGAATGTTTATAGAGCAAGGAAAAAAAAAATAAACAGGAGAAGGCCATGTAAAGACAAGTAGAGATTAGAATGTTAAAATGTTGTGGCCACAAGACAAGGAATACCAAGGAATATCAGCACCCACAGAAGCTGGAATAGGTAAAATAAAAGGGATTCTCCTCTTGAATCTGCAGAAGTGCAGTCCTTCCAACACCTTGATTTCAATTTAATGAAACTGATTTGGACTTTTGGACTCCAAAACTGTGAGAAAACAAAATTTGTTGTTTTAAGCCACCAGGCGTATGGTAATTTTTTACAGCAGCCACAGGAAACTAATAATCTTCTCATACAGATACACACACACACACACACACACAATACTTTAATTAAGTTTTTAGCTGACCACAGAGATGAAAGGGTTCTATACATCACTCACCTCCCTGATTCCCAATGCCTAAAACCGTGGCAGATATATACCAACATTTCTTTGGAAGTAAATGAAGGATAAGAAACAGTATTGTAAAAAAAAAAAAAAAAAAAAAAAAACAGAAAGAAAGAAACAGTATTGTGCATTTCTCTGACACCTTTAGAAACATTCATCACTAAACTGAAATTCACATATTAAAAATTTAGAAACAGGAAACAAAACAAAACAAAACAAACTATGACCTTGCTAATCCAAGTGTGATCTGATAACCAGCAGCATTGGCATTATGTGGGAGCTTGTCAGAAACATCGAGTATCAGACTCCACGCTAAATCTACTGAATCAGTATCTGTCTTTTAAGAAGATACCTGATGATTCCTGTACAATGAGATAATCAAGAAATATGAACTGATTATTTGATAATATTATGAATTACTGTTAACTTTTTAAGGTATAATGACTTTGACTTAAAGGAGCCCTTTTAGAGATACATATTAAACATTTATGAATAAAATTATATGATGTCTGAAATTTATTTCAAATCATTCTGGAAGTGGGGATGAGTAGCAAATGGGGTTTACAGCAGATGGGTAGTAGATAGGTTTGTCCGTAAAATGATAATTATATGGAAGGGAAAAGGTGAAATTGTCATTATATGCAGCTGAAATCATACTATATACAGAAAACACTAAAAATTCCACAGGCTTCCTTGGTGGCTCAGCCTGCCAATGCAGGAGACATGTGTTTGATCCCTAGATTGGGAAGATTCCCTGCAGAAGGAATTGTCAGCCCACTCCAGTATTCCTGCCTGGGAAATCCCATGAAGAGTGGAGCCTAGTGGGCTACAGTCCATGGGGTTTCAAAGAGTAGGACACAATTTAGGGGCTAAACAACAACAAAACAACATAGACTATAAAGAAAGAAAGCAAAATCGCTCAGTTGTATCTGACTCTTTGATAGTAGCCCGCCAGGCTTCACATTCCATGGGATTTTCTAGGCAAGAATACTGGAGTGGGGGTCGGTCCTAAGATGGCAGAGGAATAAGATGGGGAGACCACTTTCTCCCCCACAAATTCATCAGAAGATCATTTGAACGCTGAGCAAATGCCACAAAACAACTTCTGAACGCTGGCAGAGGACACCAGGCACCCAAAAAGGCAACCCATTGTCTTCAAAAGGAGGTAAGAAAAAATATAAAAGATAAAAAGAGAGACAAAAGAGTTAGGGACGGATACCTGTCCTGGGGAAGGAGTCTTAAAAGAGGAGAAGTTTCCAAACACCAGGAAACCCTCTCACCAGCGGGTCTGTAGGGAGTTTTGGAATCTCAGAGGGCAACATAACTGGGAGGATAAATAAATAAATAAACCCCGCAGATTATATGCCTAACTAACGGCAACTCCCAGCAGAGAAGTAGCCCAGAAGTTCATGTCCACCACCAACAAGCGAGGGCTGAACAGGGAGGCACAGGCTACATTGCTTAGGGTAAGGATCTGGCCTGAATGCTCTGAGGGCAATCTGAGGGAGCTAACGTGAGATAGGAACCCAAACTGTGGAATAGCCAGAGAGGGGGAAAAAAAGAGGAAAGAGAGAGAGAGAGAGAACTTTCCTGCGAAAAGCTCTAACATAAAGCACTGCTGGGCCCGCTCACAGAAAAAGGACTGAGTGAATACCAGAGGAGAGTTAGGTGGCTGTGGACCGGCCCATCCCCCACTGAAGGAAGGGAGGCAGGCAGGCTGCAGCCAGAGCCAGAGCCAGAAAGGGGCAAACTCGGCCCAGAGACTGCATCCCCTACCAAACTGCGAGCAGGCTTCCAGTTGCTAACAAAGTCTTCCTGGGATCCTGGACAGTTGACATCCGCCAGGAGGGTCCCAGCCAGAGATCAGCTCTAAAGATGAGACATACAGCACACCTGAGACAGCACTTCTGCTGTGCACCCAGGAAGCCAAGCAGCTGGGACCAGGCAGGTGATAAGATGCACTGCCCCACCTGGGGGGGAGTGCATTGGTCAAGCATCGGGTTCCCTGAACTGCTCGGACTGGGAAGGGCACAAAACGCAAGCCCAACTGAGTCTGTGCCTTTTTGGAGTACCAGAGAACCTGAACCTGAGTGGCGTAGATCTGGGAAGCGCACGCAACCCATGGCCTGCTTTAGACAGTTCCCCAGCAGAGCAACCTGGAGCCTTAGCAGTATAGACTGAGAAAGCACACACGCCGTGAGCAGGGGCAAACCCAGTATGGCCCAGACACTGTGAGCACTCCCCACAAACGCCAATGATATTTGTTTGCAGTGTTCATCCCTCTCCGCAGCACAACTTAACAAGTGAGCTTAAATAAAGACTACCTTTGCTCCCTTGTGTCAGGGCAGAAGTTAGATACTGAAACGACTTGCAAACAGAGGAAGTCAAAATAAACAAAGAAGGAACGACTTTGGAAGTGACAGGTACAACAGATTAAAACCCTGTAGTTAGCACTGGCGACAGTGGAAGGGATCTGTAGACCCTGAGAATAATTGTAAGGAGAAACAAGAAATTATCTGAAACTGAACTGACCACACACTGCCCTCATGTCAATGTATGACAAACACCACTACAATATTGTAAAGTAATTAGCCTCCAGCTAATAAAAATAAATGAAAAAAAAATTTAAAAAAAGCTCCAGAGAAATTCCTAGATATATTTTACTAATATCATGCTTTAATTTTTATTTTCTTAATTTTTAAGTTCTGTATTACTCCTTTAATTTTCATTTTTAAAAACTATTACCTTGAGAAAAAGGCCATATTTTTAATACAACTTTTGTGATTTTTTTTTAATATTGTATTTTTGAGAGTCTAACCTCTACTATAGATTTTTAATCTTTGCTTTTTGATATTTGTTATCAATTCTGTACCTTTAAGAATCCAATCTTCAGTACCAATTTTTACTTGGAGTGTGATTACTAGTTTGATTGCTCTTACCCCTTTTGACTCTCCTTTTTCTCCCCAAGATCACCTCTGTCTCCTCCCTCCCCATTCTCTACTTAACTCTGTGAATTTCTTTGGGTGTTCCGGACTGTGGAGAAAACTTAGGGAACTGATCATAGGCTAGATTGGTCTCTCTCCTTTTGACTCCCCCTCTTCTCCCCCTGGTAACATCTGTCTCCCTCTTTTCTCTATGGAACTCCATGAACCTCTCTGAATGTTCCAGACTATGGAGAGCAAATAGGAAATTGGTTACTGGCTAGACTGCTCTCTCCCTTTTTGATTTTCCCTCTTCTCCTGGTCACTTCTATCTCCCTCCTCCCTCTTTTCTTCTTCATGTAACTCTGTAAACCTCTCTGGGTGTCCCACACTGTGGGGAATCATTTCACCATTAACCGAGATGTTTTATCATGAGTGCTGTATGGATGGAGAAGTCTTGAGGCTACTATAAGAATAAGACTGAAGGCCAGAGGCAGGAGTCCTAACTCCAAAATTTGAGAACACCAGGCAACTCCTGACTCCAGGGACCATTATTCGACAAAAGCTCATCCAAAAGCCTCCAAACCTACACTGAAATCAAGCTCCATCCAAGAGCAAACAAGATTCAGATCAAGACATACCAAGTTAATTCTCCAACAAAGCAGGAACATAAACCTGAGCACAGAGACAAGTGCTCGGGCCTGGTGCACTGGGAAGACCCAGAGGAATCAGGTGGAGAGGGAGGTGGGAGGGGGGATCGGGATGGGGAATACGTGTAACTCGATGGCTGATTCATGTCAATGTATGACAAAACCCACTGCAATGTTGTGAAGTAATTAGCCTCCAACTAATAAAAATAAATGGAAAAAAAAAAAAAAAACCTGAGCACAAAAATGCAGGTGGCCAAAAGTCACACCAAAACCATAAGTACCTCAGAACTCACTACTGGACACTTCATTGCACTCCAGAGAGAAGAGAGCCAGCTCCACTAACCAGAACACCAATGCAAGCTTCCCTAACCAGGAAACCTTGACAAGCCACTCGTCCAACCCCACCCTAGTGAGGAGCCTCCACAGTAAAGAGGAACCACAAACTTCCAGCATACAGAAAGTCCACCCCAAACGCAGAAACCTAAACAAGGGGAAAAGACAGGGAAATATTCAGCAGGTAAAGAAACATGATAAAAGCCCACCAAAACAAGCAAGAGGAGGAGACAGGGAGTCTAACTGAAAAAGAGTTCAGAATAATGATACTAAAAATGATCCAAATTTTTTAAAGCAAAATGGAGTTACAGATAAATAGTCTGGAGACAAGGATTGAGAAGATGCAAGAAAAGTTTATGGACCTAGAAGAAATAAAAAAAAGAGTCAATCAATAATGAATAATGCAATAACTGAGATCAAAAGCACTCAGGGGGCAACCAACAGTAGAATAACTGAGGCAGAAGATAGGATAAGTGAGATGGAAGATAGAATAGTGGAAATAAATGAAGCAGAGAGGAATAAAGAAAAAAAGACTTAAAAGAAATGGGGACAAACTCAGAGACCTTGGGGGCAAAGTTAAACACCCCAACATTCGAAGCATAGGAGTCCCAAAAAAAGAACACAAAAAGAAAGCTCATGAGAAAATACTCCAGGAGATAATAGTTGAAAAGTTCCCTAAAATGGGGAAGAAAGTAGCCACCCAATTCCAAGAAACCCAGAGAGTCCCAAACAGGATAAACTCAAGGCAAAACATCCCAAGACACATATTAATCAAATTAATGAAGATCAAACACAAAGAACAAATATTAAAAAGAGCGAGGGAGAAACAATAAGTAAACCACAAGGGGATCCACACAAATATAACAACTGATCTTTCAATATAAACTCTTCAAGCCAGAAGAGAATGGAAGGACATACTTAAAGTGATGAAATGGAAAAACCTACAACCCAGATTACTCTACCCAGAAAGGATCTCGTTCAGATATGAAGGAGAAATCAAAAGCTTTCCAGACAAGCAAAAGCTCAGAGAATCCATCACCACCAAATCAGCTCTTCAGCAAATGCTAAAGGATCTTCTCTAGACAGGAAACACTGAAAAGTTTTATAAAATCGAACCCAAAACAACAAAGTAAATGGCAACGGGATCATACTTATCAATAATTGCCTTAAATGTAAATGTGTTGAATGCCCCAACCAAAAGACAAATACTGGCTGAATGGATATAAAAACAAGACTCCTATATATGCTGTCTACAAGAGACCCACATCAAAACAAGGGACACAAACAGACTGAAAGTTAAGCGCTGGGAAAAAAAAAACAAAAACAAAAATAAAAACATCACGCAAATGTACACCAAAAGAAAGCAGGAGTAGCAATACTCATATTAGATAAAATAGACTTTGAAATAAAGTTCGTGAAAAGAGACAAAGAAGGACACTACATAATGATCAAAGGAACAATCCAAGGGGAAGATATAGCAATTATAAATATATATTCACCCAACATAGGAGCACTGTAATATGTAAGGCAAATGCTGACAAATATGAAAGGGGAAATTAACAGTAACACAATAATTGTGGGAGACTTTAACACCCCACTCACACCTTTGGATAGATCAACTGAACAGAAAATTAACAAGGAAAAAAAAAATAAATGAAACAATGAACCAGGTAGACCTAATTAATATCTATAGGACATTTCACCCTAAAACAATGAATTTCACCTTTTTCTCAAGTGCACACAGAACTTTCTCCAGGATAGATCACATCCTGGGCCATAAATCTAGACTTGGTAAATTAAAAAAAAAATCAAATCATTCCAATCATCTTTTTTGATCAAATGCAATAAGATTATACGTCAACTACAGGGGGAAAAAAAAAACTTTTAAAAATACAAACATATGGAGGCTAAACAACACACATCTGAATAACCAACAAATCACAGAAGAAATAAAAAAAGAAACCAAAATATGCACAGAAACGAATGAAAATGAAAACACACCAACTCAAACCCTATGGGATTCAGTAAAAACGCTGCTAAGTGGAAGGTTCATTGCAATACAAGGATTCTTGAGGATTCTCTCCTCAAGAAACAGGAGAGAAATCAAGTAAATAACCTATCTCTACAACTAAAGCAACCAGAAAAGGAAGAAATGAGGAACCCCAGGGTTAGTAGAAGGAAAGAAATTACAAAAATTAGGGAAGAAATAAATGCAAAAGAAACAAAAGAGACCACAGCAAAAATCAACAAAGCTAAAAGCCTGTTCTATGAGAAGATAAATAAAATTGACAAACTCTTAACCAGACTCATCAAGAAACAAAGGGAAAAGAATCAAATCAACAAAATTAGAAATGAAAATGGAGAAATCACAATAGACAACATAGAAATATAAAGGATCATAAGAGACTACTATCAGCAACTATATGGCAATAAAATGGAAAACTTGGAAGAAATGCATGACTTCTTAGAAAAGTATAACTTTCAAAAAATGAACCAGGAAGAAATAGAAAATCTTAACAGATCCAACACAAGTACAGAAATCGAAACTGTAATCAGCAATCTTCCAACAAACAAAAGCCCAGGATAAGATGGCTTCACAGCTGAATTCTACCAAAATTTAGAGAAGAGCTAACACCTATCCTACTCAAACTCTTCCAGAAAATTGCACAGAAAGGTAAACTTCCAAACTCATTCTATGAGGCAACCACCACCCTAATACTAAAACCAGACAAAGATGCCACACACAAAAAAAAGAAAAAGAAAACTACAGGCCAATATCACTGATGAACATAGATGCAAAAATCCTTAACAAAATTCTAGCAAAAAGAATCCAACAACATATTAAAATGATCATACATCATGACCAAGTGGGCTTTATACCAGGGATCTTCAATATTTGCAAATCAATCAATGTGATACACCACATAAACCAATTGAAAGATAAAAACTACATTATTATCTCAATAGATGCAGAGAAAGCTTTTGACAAAATTCAACATCCATTTATGATAAAAAAAAAAAAACCATAAAGCAGGCATAGAAGGAATATACCTCAACATTATAAAACCCATATATGATCAACCTACAGCAAACATTATTCTCAATGGTGAAAAATTGAAATCATTTCCCCTAAAGTCAGGAAGAAAACAAGGATGCACATTCTCACCACTGCTATTCAACATAGTTTTGGAAGTTTGGGCCACAACAATAAGATAGAAAAAGAAATAAAAGGAATCCCAACTGGAAAAGAAGAAGTAAAACTCTCACTGTTTGCAGATGACATGATTCTCTACATAGAAAATCCTAAAGACTCCACCGGAAAATAACTAGAGCTAATCAATGAATACAATATGGTTTCAGGATATAAAATTAACACACAGAAGTCCCTTGCAATCCTATACATATAGCCAAGATAAAACAGAAACAGAAATTAAGGAAACAATTTCATTCACCATTGCAATGAAAAGAATAAAATACTTGGGAATAAATCTACCTAAAGAAAAAAAAAGACCTATATATAGAAAACTATAAAGCACTGATGAAATAAATCAAAGAGGACACAAATAGATGGAGAAATATATGAGGTTCATGTATCAGAAGAATCAATATAGTGCAAATGAGTATACTACCTAAAGCAGTCTATAGTTTCAATGCAATCCTTATCAAGCTACCAACGGTATTTTTCAGAGAATTAGAACAAATAATTTCACAATTTGTAAAAAAACACAATTTAAAAAAACCTCGAATAGCCAAAGCAATTTTGAGAAAGAATGGAACTGGAGGAATGAACCTGCCTGACTTCAGGCTCTACTACAAAGCTACAGTCATCTAGATAGTATGATATTGGCACAAAGACAGAAACATAGATCAGTGGAACAAAATAGATAGCACAGAGATAAATACACACACCTGTGGACACCTTATCTTTGATAAAGGAGGCAAGAATATACAATGGAGAAAACACAATCTCTTTAACAAGTGGTGCTTGGAAAACTGGTCCACAACTTGCGAAAGAATGAAACTAGAACACTATCTCACAACATACACAAAAATAAGCTCACAATGGATTAAAGATCTAAATGTAAGACCAGAAACCATAAAACTCCTAGAGGAAAACAGCCAAAACACTCTCTGACATAAATCATAGCAGGATTCTCTATGATCAACCACCCAGAGTAATGGAAATAAAAGCAAAAATAAACAAATGGGACCTAATTAAACTTAAAAGCTTTTGCACAATGAAGGTAACTGTAAGCAAGGTGAAAAGACAGCCTTCAGAATGGGAGAAAATAACAGCAAATGAAACAACTGACAATGAATTAATCTCAAAAATATACAAGTAACTCCTGCAGCTAAATTCCAGAAAAATAAGCGACCCAATCAAAAACTGGGCAAAGAACTAAACAGACATTTCTTCAAAGAAGACATACAAATGGCTAACAAACACATGAAAAAATGCTCAACATCACTTATTCTCAGGGAAATGCAAACCAAACCACAACGAGTTACCATCTCATGCCGCTCATAATGGCTGCTATCAAATATCCTACAAACAATAAATGCTGGAGAGGGTGTGGAGAAAAAGGAACCTTCTTACACTGTTGGTGGGAGTGCAAACTAGTACAGCCACTATGGAGAACAGTGTGGAGATTCCTTGAAAAACTGGAAACAGAACTGCCATATGACCCAGCAATCTCACTGCTGGTCATACACACTTAGGAAACCAGAATTGAAAGAGACATGAGACAAGTGCTCGGGCCTGGTGCACTGGGAAGACCCAGAGGGAGTGGGTAGAGAGGGAGGTGGGAAGGGGGATCAGGATGGGGAATACATGTAAAACCATGGCTGATTCATGTCAATGTATGACAAAACCCACTACAATATCGTAAAGTAATTAGCCTCCAACTAAAAAAAAATAAATGAAAAATAAATAAATAAAATAAAATATGAAAAAAAAAACCCTCCTACAGAGACACAGCAAAGTACTAACAATTAGAATAAATGGAAATATCTCATGTCTTAAGAGATTTCAAAGAGAGGAAAGGATGCCAGTTGAAAGAGGGTAAGAAAGGGAGACAAAACAGGTGACTTTAGGGACATCTCCTGCCACCTGCAGGTGCCCAGGGGTTACAAGTCTTTTCCTTGTATTTCCTGAAAGTAAGGATGGAAATTCAGCTCTACCAGAAACAAGATCCCAGATATAAGATCAGAATTTGAATTCTCTACCCTCAGATCAGGCTGTGTCTCTTCAACCAGACCCCTACAACCAGGAACAGGACAGAAGAATAAAGGGTAGGAGAGAAGAAGTTGAAAAGAAGAAAGAGAGAGGGAAGGCGGTGAAAGGTCAGTAAAATGTCTTGTCCTTTACCCAGTCAGGGCACTCTGGCCAGTCATTCACATTTGGAGAAAACCAGGGACAAAGTGTCCTAGTTGCAGCTGCTGGACCTAATCTGTTGACAGGTAAGCTGGTCCCTGAGTACCCCAGGTTTTCAGGATGACAATCATAGTGAAGAAGTCATCCCACCAGAGTTGCCATTTGTTGCAGGAAGACAGACATTTTCCAGGGCTTGAGAATGGGCTCTTGCTTAACATTCAGAAATGAATTGCCCAAGGAGACACACATGCTGATAAAGCAAGAGACTTTGTTGGGAAGTGGTGCCTGTGGAGAAAGCAGCAGACTAAGAACCCAGTGAGATAGATATTACTAGGCAGTCAGTGTAGGACTCTGAGACCTTTGTCTTTCCAATAAACATCTCACTCCTTTAACCTAAAGCTATACCCCATGAACAGTATGAAAAGGCAAAAAGATAGGACACTGAAAGATGAACTCCCCAGGTAGGAAGGTGCCCAATATGCTACTGGAGATCAGTGGAGAAATAACTCCAGAAAGAATGAAGGGAAGGAGCCAAAGCAAAAACAACACACAGTTGTGGATGGGACTGGTGATAGAAGCAAGGTCCAATGGTGTAAAGAGCAATATTGCATAGGAACCTGCAATGTTAGGTCCATGAATGAAGGCAAATTGGAAGTGGTCAAACAGGAGATGGCAAGAGTGAATGTCGACATTCTAGGAACCAGTGAATTAAAATGGACTGGAACGGGTGAATTTAACTCAGATGACCATTATACCTACTACTGTGGGCAGGAATCCCTTAGAAGAAATGCAGTAGCCATCATAGTCAACAAAAGAGTCTGAAATGCAGTACTTGGATGCAATCACAAAAATGGCAGAATAATCTCTGTTTGCTTCCAAGGCAAGCTATTCAGTATCATGGTAATCCAAGTCTATGCTGAAGTAACGCTGAAGAAGCTGAAGTTGAACGGTTCTATGAAGACCTAAAAGACCTTCTGGAACTAACACCCCAAAAAGATGCACTTTTCATTATAAGGAACTGGAATGCAAAAGAAGGAAGTCAAGAAACATCTGGAGTAATAGGCAAATTTGGCCTTGGAGTACAGAATGAAGCAGGGCAAATGCTAATAGAGTTTTGCCAAGAGAACGCACTGGTCATAGCAAACACCCACTTCCAACAAAACAAAAGAAGACTCTACACATGGACATCATGTGATGGCCAACACCGAAATCAGATTGATTATATCCTTTGCAGCCAAAGATGGAAAAGCTCTATACGGTCCGCAAAAACAAGACCACGAACTGACTGTGACTCGGATCATGAACTCCTTATTACCAAATTCAGACTTAAATTGAAGAAAGTAGGGAAAAACACTAGACCATTCAGGTATGACCTAACTCAAATCTCTTATGATTATACAGTGTAAGTCAGAGATAGATTTAAGGGACTAAATCTGATAGACAGAGTGCCTGATGAACTATGGACGGAGGTTCGTGACATTGTACAGGAGACAGGGATCAAGACCACCTCCAAGAAAAAGAAATGCAAAAAGGCAAAATGACTGTCTGAAAGAGACCTTACAAATAGCTGTGAGAAGAAAAGAAGCAAAAAGCAAAGGAGCAAAGGAAAGATATATGCATCTGAATGCAGAGTTAAAAAGAACAGCAAGTGGAGATAAGAAAGCCTGCCTTAGGTATCAATGCAAAGAAATAGAAGAAAACAATAGAATGGAAAAGATGAGCGATCTCTTCAAGAAAATTAGAGATACAAAGGGAACATTTCATGCAAAGATGGGCTCAATAAAGGACAGAGATTGTATGGACCTAACAGAATGGCAACCCACTCCAGCACTCTTGCCTGGAAAATCCCATGGACGGAGGAGCCTGGTGGGCTGCAGTCTATGGGGTTGCTGAGAGTCAGACATGACAGAGACTTCACTTTCAATTTTCACTTTCATGCATTGGAGAAGGAAATGGCAACCCACTCCAGCACTCTTGCCTGGAACATCCCATGGATGGAGGAGCCTGGTGGGCTGCCATCTATGGGGTGGCACAGAGTCGGACATGACTGAAGCGACTTAGCAGCAGCAACAGAAGCAGAAGATATTAAGAAGAGGTGGCAAGAATACACATAAAAACTGTACAAAAAAGATCATCATGATCCAGATAATCACGATGGTGTGATCACTCACCTAGACCCAGACATCCTGGAATGTGAAGTCAAGTGGGCCTTAGGAAGAATCACCACGAACAAAGCTAGTGGAGGTGATGGAATTGCAGTTGAGCTATTTCAAATCCTGAAAGATGATGCTGTGAAAGTGCTGCACTCAATATGCCAGCAAATTTGGAACACTCAGCAGTGGCCACAGGACTGGAAAAGATCAGTTTTCATTCCAATCCCAAAGAAAGGCAATGCCAAAGAATACTCAAACCACCTCACAATTGTACTCATCTCACATCCCAGTAAAGAAATGCTCAAATTCTCCAAGCCAGTCTTCAACAATGCATGAACCGAGAACTTCCAGATGTTCAAGCTGGCTTTAGAAAAGGCAGAGGAACCAGAGATCAAACTGCCAACATCTGCTGTATCATCAAAAAAGCAAGAGAATTCTAGAAAACCATCTATTTCTGCTTTATTGACTACGCCAAAGCCTTTGACTGTGTGGACCACAATAAACTGTAGAAAATTCTGAAAGAGATGGGAATATCAGACCACCTGACCTAACTTTTGAGAAACCTGTGTTCAGGTCAGGAATCAACAGCTGGAGCTGGACATGGAACAACAGAGTGGTTCCAAACAGGAAAAGGAGTATGTCACAGATGTATATTGTCACCTTTTATTTAATGTATATGCAGAGTATATCATGAGAAACACTGAGCTGGAAGAAACACAAGCTGGAATCAAGATTGCCAGGAGAAATATCAATAAACTCAGATATGCAGATGACTCCACCCTTATGGCAGAAAGTGAAGAAGAACTAAAGAGCCTCTTGATGAAAGTGAAAGAGGAAAGTGAAAAAGTTGGCTTAAAGCTCAACATTCAGAAAACTAAGACCATGGCATCCGGTCCCATCACTTCATGGCAAATAGATGGGGAAACTGTGGAAACAGTGGCTGACTTTATTTTGGGGGGCTCCAAAATCACTGCATATGGTCACTGTAGCCATGAAATTTAAAGACGCTTACTCCTTGGAAGGAAAGTTATAACCAACCTAGACAGCATATTAAAAAGTAGATATATTACTTTGTCAGCAAAAGTCTTTGTGGTCAAGGCTATGGTTTTTCCAGTGGTAATGTATGCATGTGAGATTTCAACTATAAACAAAGCGGAGCAATGAAGAATTGATGCTTTTGAACTATGGTGTTGGAGAAGACTCTTGAGAGTCCCTTGGACTGCAAGGAGATCCAACCAACCCATCCTAAAGGAGATCAGTCCTGGGTGTTCTTTGGAAGGACTGATGTTGAAGCTGAAACTCCAATACTTTGCCCACCTGATGCGAAGAGGTGACTCATTTGAAAAGATCCTGACACTGTAAAAGATTGAGGGCAGGAGAAAAAGGGGATGACAGAGGATGAGATGTCTGGATGGCATCACCAAATCAATGGACATGGGTTTGGGTGAGCTCCAGGAGTTCGTGATGGCCAGGGAGGCTTGGCATGCTGCATTTCATGGTGTTGCAAAGAGTGGGACAGGACTGAGTGACTGAACTGAACTGAACTGAACTGATACCCTTTGTCCTGAATTCCTGGAATGTGTTCTTGGTCTGATAAATTATCAGCACTCAGATCCAGGAAGGGCAGTAATTAATTTCTGTCCCTTATGCCTGAGGGAAAAAAATGACTGGTGATCATTAATCTTTAACCCTTACATCTGGTCCTTTGTAAAATGGCCAGGGGGCATGAAAAAGGGTGGTGACTTAATTCCTGGATCAAGAGAAACCATAAAGATGTTAAGTTTAAAGCTGTGATCTTTAAACTGATTGGTTAGAAATGACATATTTTTAGGACAAAAGTCAACCAAAAATGTATAGCTCAATGCTCACAAGGATATAAACTGCTGTAAGTCCTGCTTTTTCAAGGACACTTGGCCCCTTCTCAGTGTCTATGATGAAAGCTTTGTACTTTCCTTCTCTGTAATAAATCCTATTCATTGGCTACTGTGAGGGTTTGTGTGTTTGTGAAGGTTATTCTTTGGTTCCACAAACAAGAACTCAGATTTCTATTTCACCAGAACTACTCTGCCATATGTCTTGCAGTCTTGGGTTTATGGTAATAGTGTTAATGTCCAGGTTGTCTCTAGCCAATCAGCCTGACTTATGGTTTTTTCTTGTGGCACACATATCACTCAGTCAAGAAGGAATCCAGTGAGGATTCTGGGAGGTTGGTTGGACATATGGACTGGCATCTTCTCTCTCCTTTTAACATTGCCTGAGTTCTTCCAGTTGGTGATAGTTTGATATTTCCTCATTTCTTACCAGGTGACTACTATCTTGTCTGGCCTGAGCAGGCACTTTCAGTTAGTGATTCCTCTAATAGTTTGAGGTTCACAACAAATAAACAAATGCTTGTTGATATGATCCTTCTCATCTCTGAAATCAACTAGCCTTTAGAAATGCATACAGTATAGTGAAAATGTGTACTATATTAGAGTTTAAATTACCTTAATTTGACATTAGCCTGCCATTTACTGGCATTATGACTGGATAAATCTGTTAACATCTCTGCAAAATGGAGATTATAACATGTCTAGGCAGCCTCTCTCACAAGAGAAACCATGAAGTAATATATGTGAAATCATTATCATGCCATGTAGATGGAAGCCATTAACAATTTGAATATATCTCTGTTCAACAGTGAATTTATGCTTGATTTCTCTCACTAATTAATGTGTCTTTGCCTCGTGCCACTGTCTACCATTTACCTGTGTTAAAGACTATACTAGTTGATGGAAAAGATTTTAATTTTGACTACATAAACTCATTATATATCCCAGTCTGGCTTTCTACAAGTACTGCAGGTAATCAACTAATTGTTCTATAATATAGCATTTGCTTGTTTTAAAATATTAAAAAGTTAAAACATTAAAACTAATAAATATAGAAATATATTTAGGATATATATTTAGGATATAGCAATATCCTATAATATATGCAAATATTGATGTATTTATCAGTATTTTATAGGATGAATTAAAGTGCATTTCAGGGAATTTTCTCTGTAGAAAAACATAAATACTGAATTTCAAGATATGATTTTGAGCCATTTGTTTATCAGAAAATATATTTCAGGAAACAAATATTACTAATATCTATATAAGATATATTCATTTGAAAATATAATTCATTTGAATATATGAATGGATATATAATCCATTTACCATTTTGCTTTGGAAAAAAATTGAAAATTAAGTTTAGTGTTTCCTGATGCCCATATTATATGCAATTTGGTGAAAATTTGTCCAATATTTTAAAATTAAAGAAGTCATAGAAGAGATAAAAGCAAAATTCCAAGAGGTTGAGTTCAGTATCACTTTTCTTAGTTTAATAAGTCCATACTTATCTATTATGGCAATTACCCTTATTTAAATTGTGGTGTTTCTCAGTTATTTTTAATGTCACTTTATAAATTGCTAAGCTTTATTTGTAAATCAATGAGCAATACTGTCAAGCTGTCTTCAAATTTAAAAAAAGAAAGAAAGAAAGAAAACCTGGAATCTGAAATACTGTTTTGCAGTATTTCATTTTCAGTGAAATAATTATGCAAATGTTGCCATATCTTTCTAATATAGTGAATAAAATTATCATGATAAGCAATTTCACAAAGATCTATTAATATAATTTGATTTCAAAGAGAATTTAAGAAATATATGGAGGAACTATGGGATAATTTTACTATAAAAAAATCACTGGCACATAGCAACACTCCACAAATCAAAATCTCAACTTTTTTTTTTTAATTTCAGTATCTATTATGGAGTGATTTGCTTGTTTGCTGGAGAAAGTAAGAGACACTCAATTACTAATAATTGTTCCTTAGTTGAAAAATTTAAAATAAATAATTGAAACATTTGGCAGAGTTCTTAAATAAGAGCTTGAATATTATTGATTCACTTTGTCCTAACATTTTCATGACACAGATACAATTAATAATCAAAGCATGGTTAATTATAATTATACTTCACAGATATTCAGGAAAAATAAAGAACTGTAGTGATTTGGGGTTGAATTGCCATGGAGAGATTCTAATCCTTTGATTCTTTGAAAAGTGAAAGTGAAGTCGCTCAGTCGAGTCCAATTCTTATGACCCCATGGACTATAGCCTACCAGGCTTCTCCATCCACAGGATTTTCCAGGCAAGAATATTGGAGTGGGTTGCCATTTCCTTCTCCAGGAGATTTTCCTTACCCAGGGATTGAACCTGGGTCTCCCACATTGAAGGCAGACACTTTACCGTCTGAGCTACCAGGGAAATCCTGACTTCCTTCCCACCAGAAAGTCATTGACACTTTAACTTTCTCTTAAAAATAAATATCTAGTTCAGTATTTATATGTTCAAATGCTTGGGCACATGAAATTTTTACTAAATCCTAAATATATAAATATAATATGTAAGGTAAGGGAATTAGAGAAGGCAAGGTTCAGAAAAAGGATGAGACCGGCACTTTACAGGAACAAATCACCTTTAATGAGGCGAGAAGGGGCAGCAGTCAGATTAGCAAGCTGCTGCACTAACCTAAGAAATGAGTAAGTATAAATAGGCATGTGTGTGGAAAGTTACTGTCTTAAGGGGGCCTGTTCTTCTCTAAGGTTGTTCAGAGTAGTTATCTCTTAAATGGCCGCAGGCAAGGAATTTTGGAGATTGGTCAGAGGCTGGACCAGCTGGGAGGTGAGCCTAATCAACCTTAATGCCCATTTTTTTCTTTGGGTGAGAGAGTTCTTTGCTTTGCATAGAATGATGGGGAGGACCTGGAGGGGAGTTTTAACTCCAGGCTATTTTGAGCCATGCAACTTTCCTTCATAATAGACATTAAATATGACTGTAAATATACAGAAAATACAGCATGTCAAATACCCATTTAGTGAATTTCCACTATTAACTACTAACTATAGAAGTACTTCTCAGTTATGAAAGTATGAATTAACTGGATTTTACTAAACTGCAGACTCTGTTTCAATCTGGAGTGGGGCCTGGAATTCTGCTTTTCTAACAAGTTCCCAAGTGATGCAGATGCTGCTTATGCCAACCGCTCTTTGATAATGGACTAAAGAGTCTAATTGAGTGTTGTGAAAGCAAATATAAGCCATCATAAAAGTATATGAACAAAATGTGACACAATTATCCATATACTCACTGCACTGGGTTTTGCATCATAGATAACACTCAGATGTAGGCTTGATTCCAAGTAGATTGGATGTTTTGGTCTCATGCCTTTCTTCTAGGAGACTAATAAAATGCACTAAAACAGGATGGTTGAACCAAGCCCTCCCAAGAGGACACTGAGGTATAGAAAATGGGAGTTTTGGAACCCAAAAGACCTGGTTTACAATTCTGGTTCTGTTTACTAACCAGTGGCTTTGGACAAGCCACATATGTTTTCTGAACTCTGATTTTTATCTCCAAAGTGGAAATGATAATACTAGCTAACTGAGTGCTTCTAGGTTCCAGGCACAGATCTAAGTATTTTAAATGTATTACCTCATTTCATCTAAACAACTGTATGTGGTAGGTACTATTACAATGCTCATTTTATAGGTTAAGAAATTTAAGGATAGAGAAGTGAAGTAAAATTTAGCTCAAAATCACAATGCCTAGTATGTGGTATGAGTGCCATTCAATATAAGTCTAGCAGTTTTTTTCCAGGGCCCACTCTTAACCACTGTGCCATGTTGCCCCTACAGGGCTGCTGGCAGCATCAGAATGAATTAAGAAATAGAAGCAGAGAGGTGCAGCAGATGGTCAGCAAAACATCCCCTCTATAAATTATAAAATTGATATTGGAGAGCATGGCTTCCATGAGAGGAAAAGTATGGTTCTTAACACTGAACTGCTGAATTAGGTAGTCTTCAGATTGATTATATTCTTTGAAGCCAAAGATGGAGAAGTTTTATACAGTCAGCAAAAACAAGACCAGGAGATGACTGTGGCTCAGATCATTAACTCCTTATTGCCAAATTCAAACTTAAAATGAAGAAAGTAGGGATAACCAATACACCATTCAGGTATGACCTAAATCAAATCCCGTATGACTATACAGTGGAATAGAGAAATAGGTTTAAGGGACTAGATCTGATAAACAGAGAGCCTGATGAACTATGGATGGGGCTTCGTGACATTGTAAAGGAGACAGGGATCAAGACATTCCCATGGAAAAGAAATGCAAAAAGGCAAAATGGTTGTCTGAGGAGACCTTACAAATAGCTATGAAATGAAAAGAAGCAAAAAGCAAAGGAGAAAAGGAAAGATATTTCCATTTGAATGCAGAGTACCAAAGAAAACCCAGGAGAGATAAGAAAGCCTTCCTCAGGGATCAACGCAAAGAAATAGAGGAAAACAACAGAATGGGAAAGACTAGAGATCTCTTCAAGAAAATTAGAGATACCAAGGGAATATTTCAGGCAAAAATGGTCTCAATAAAGGACAGAAATGGTATGGACCTAACAGAAGCAGAAGATATTAAGAAGTGGCAAGAATACACAGAAGAACTGTACAAAAAAGATCTTAACAAGCCAGATAATCACAGTGGTGTGATCACTCACCTAGACCCAGATATCCTGGAATGTGAAATCAAGTGGGCCTTAGAAAGCATCACTATGAACAAAACTAGTGAAGGTGATGGAATTGCAGTTGAGCTATTTCAAATCCTGAAAGATGATGCTGTGAAAATGCTGCACTCAATATGCCAGCAAATTTGGAACACTCAGCAGTAGCCACAGGACTGGAAAAGGTCCGTTTTCATTCCAATCCCTAAGAAAGGCAATCCCAAAGAATGCTCAAACTACTGCACAAGTGCACTCATCTCACACACTAGTAAAGTAATGCTCAAAATTCTCCAAGCCAAGCTTTAGCAATTCGTGAACAGAGAACTTCCAGATGTTCAAGCCGGTTTTAGAAAAGGCAGAGGAACCAGAGATCAAACAGCCAACATCTGTTGGATCATTGAAAAAACAAGAGAATTCCAGAAAACATCTATTTTTGCTTTATTGACTAGGCCAAAGCCTTTGACTGTGTGGATCACAATAAACTGTGAAAAATTATTCAAGAGATGGGAATACAAGACCTCCTCACCTGCCTCTTGAGAAACCTGTATGCAGGTCAGGAAGCAACAGTTAGAACTGGACATGAAACAACAGACCGGTTCCAAATAGGAAAAGGTGTACTCCAAGCTGTATATTGTCACCCTGCTTATTTAATTTATATGCAGAGTGCATCTTGAGAAACACTAGACTGGAAGAAACACAAGCTGGAATCAAGATTGCCAGAGGAAATATCAATAACCTCAGATATGCACATGACAACACCCTTATGGCAGAAAGTGAAGAGGAACTAAAAAGCCTCTTGATGAAAGTGAAAGAGGAGAGTGAAAAAGTTTGCTTAAATCTCAACATTCAGAAAACTAAGATCATGGCATCTGGTCCCATCACCTCATGGGAAATAGATGAGGAAACAGTGGAAACAGTGTCAGACTTTATTTTTTTGGGCTCCAAAATCACTGCAGATGGTGACTGCAACCATGAAATTAAAAGACGCTTACTCCTTGGAAGGAAAGTTATGACCAACCTACATAGCATATTAAAAAGCAGAGACATTACTTTGCCAACAAAGGTCCATCTGGTCAAGTCTATGGTTTTTCCAGTGGTCATGTATGGATGTGAGAGAGGGACTGTGAAGAAAGTTCAGCACCGAAAAAGTGGTGCTTTTGAACTGTGGTGTTGGATAAGACTCTTGAGAGTCCCTTGGACTGCAAGGAGATCCAACCAGTCCATCCTAAAGGAAATCAATCCTGGGTGTTCATTGGAAGGACTGATGCTGAAGCTGAAACTCCAATACTTTGGCCACCTCATGCGAAGAGTTGACTCATTGGAAAAGACCCTGAGGCTGGGAGGGATTGGGGGCAGGAGGAGAAGGGGACAACAGAGGATGAGATGGCTGGATGGCATCACCGACTCGATGGGCATGAGTTTGAGTAAACTCCGGGTGTTTGCGATGGACAGGGAGGCCTGGCGTGCTGCGGCTCATGGGGTCGCAAAGAGTCGGACACGACTGAGTGACTGAAGTAACTAACCTGTCTAGGTAACAGGCAGCTTTGGAATGCTAGACCTTACACACAGAGGCTTGGCCTTTACTGCAAAGCAGATGCAGACAGAAGCAAAGACCATGTGTGAGTTAATCCCTGAGCCACACAAGCTCAGTTCCTTTCCCCAAACTCACCATTCATAAAAGTCACTAATGGAATTTCCTCCACATGGATGAAAGCAAAGGCGGGTAGAGAATAAATTTTCTTCTCCCAAAATAAGATCTACCTTTAATCTCTAGCTATAATTACATAAATAGCTTTTATTATAAAAATAACATTTATTATGCATCTATCTTATTTGAAAATCTCCAAAAGGACCTACCATACTCCTTTCTGCTACCAATTAGTCTGGCATTAATCATAAACAATCAAGATATATAACTGATCCTAGCAGGGTACAAAATGCTAGCAGGAAAAGAAATTTGTCTACTATTATATATAAAATGAAATAATTGCTGAAATTTAAATTTTAGAAAGGAGCATCTGTTAGTAAAATATTTTATATTTAGGGACTATTAAAAGTGACATTTAATATTTTTGATATTATTCAATTCAGCTCAGTCACTCAGTCGTGTCTGACTCTTTGCAACCCCGTGGACTGCAGCATGCCAGGCTTCCCTGTCCATAACCACCTCCTGAAGTTTGCTCAAACTCTTGTCCATCAAGTCAGCAATGCTATTCAACCATCTCATCCTCTGTCATCCCCTTGTCCTCCTGCCTTCTTTTTCAGTATCAGGGTCTTTTCTAATGAGTCAGTTCTTCACATCATGTGGCCAAAGCATTCGGGCTTCAGTTTCAGCATCAGTCCTTCCAATGAATATTCAGGACTGATTTCCTTTAAGATTGACTTATTTGATCTTTCTCTCCAAAGGACTCTCAAGAGTCTTCTCCAACACCACAGTTCAAAAGCATCAATTCTTCAGTGCTTAGCTTTCTTTACAGTCCAACTCTCACATCCATACATGACTACTTGAAAAACCATAGCTCTGTCTATATGGACTTTCGTTGGTAAAGTAATGTCTCTACTTTTTAATATGCTGTCTAGATTGGTCATAGCTTTTCTTCCAAGGAGCAGGCATCTTTTAATTTCATGGTTGCAGTCACCATTTGCAGTGATTTTGGAGCCCAAGAAAACGTTACAACAATATGTTTTTTTTGTTGTTTTTTTTTTTTTTTAGTTTTTAAAAATAGCTATGACTTTGAGAAAAAAATCATATTAATAGCATCATATAAATGTTTATCCAGATCCAACCAGTCCATCCTAAAGGAGATAAGTCCTGGGTGCTCATTGGAAGGATTGGTGCTGAAGCTGAAACTCCAATACTTTGGCCACCTCATGTGAAGAGTTGACTCGTTGGAAAAGACCCTGAGGCTGGGAGGGATTGGGGGCAGGAGGAGAAGGGGACGACAGAGGATGAGATGGCTGGATGGCATCACCGACTCGATGGTCATGAGTTTGAGTAAACTCCGGGAGTTTGTGATGGACAGGAAGGCCTGATGCGCTGCAATTCATGGGGTTGCAGAGAGTCGGACTCGACTGAGCGACTGAACTGAAAACCGTAAAAAAAAAAAAAAAAAGAATTGGTAAATAAGAGTCTCTAAACAATATAAGAAAACAAGAAAGCTTATGATTTATATAATACTCTCTTGTATGTTTTGTAAGTCAAGTTTATTTGCCAGTTGGTTGCCATACCTTAAACCATGTCATTGTTCAGGCTGCCTCACTGGAAACCAGCCTGCCAACATTGCTTTCAGTGCTCTTATTTCCTTATTTCTACTTGTTTTTGGAGCTTACCTAGCTTGCATTGACTGAAAAAAACCCACACAACCTAAAAATTGAGAATTCTGTCTTATTTGGTGAAATTTCTGAGGTCTTAAGCCCAGAATACAGCCTTTCAGATTGCTCTGAGGGATCACTATGAAGAACTAAATGAGGAACCAAGATATATAGGAGTTTTACAACAAAAGTTAGGAAGTCAGAACATCAAAAGATTGCTGTTAATCAACGAAAACCAAATATCTCAAGTTACTGAATTTATTGATTTTTCATGTATGGGAGGATGCAAGAATCTGGGTTCATAGAAAGCATTCTTTTGATATATATCTTAGCTATGTGGAGCCAGTGTCCTCTCCTTTTCCATTCTGAGTCTCTTGGGATTGCACCACTGGGGGTGGCTGCAGTGGCTGAGGGTTTAAGTTTTTATAAGTAGTTATGAATTTGAGAAAAAAATCATATTATTGGCATCATATAAATATTTATCCAGGTAGAAAATAGTAAAAATACATGTGTTGATAAATAGCAGTCTCTAAACAATACGAAGAAAACAAGAAAGTATAACTATAAGCAGACAGCCCATTTGTCACTATCCTGAGTTCCCTCAGGGCTCACTGGTTGAGGCAGAAGTGACTGATGGATTGATGGTTGAATCATCCTTTGTTTGCTGACACAGTAGGCAACATTTTTCCTTCAAACTCTTTAGCTCCTTCATTATTTTTCCATTTTCCACAAGTCATCTGTTTACTTCTAACCTCATTTTCCTCCTTATTCAACTCACCTTATGAACCATCTCTTCAACTCTTCTCTCATTAGTATCTTCCCCTCCCTCACACTGATATTGACCTGCAAAATTCCAAAAGCTGGATCAAGCCAGCCTACTAACTCCTTCATTCCCAACTTAAGTCACTGAGATATGACCACAAGTTTATCAATTCCAACCACAGTTGAGCTCTCAGAAGAGCACGGTAATTTTTTCAAGTGTCCCTGGGAAGATCCTTCTTCTGTTTCCAACATCACTGATTCTTCACAATTATCTACTCATCTCAGAGGAGAATAGAAATCTTCACAATTCTCTATTCATCTCAGACAATAATAGATGTCTTCAGGCAAAACTACTGCAATTTTCTGTTCCCAACCTGCAAACTTATCTCTATCTATATATAACCTTATTTCTACCGGTTCAATCTCTTTCTTTCCAAGATGAATGTTTCTGCCTGTGCTCTAGGATACATCTTTATTGTCTCCTCTGAAATCTTACTCTAACTCTAGTTTCTCCCTCTACTACATCTTAAATCTATCCTCTCTTTACTGATTGATTCACTTTGGTCTATACATACTTTTAAATCTCTCACATATTAAAAATATTAAGCCCTTGCTCTTTCTGTGGCCTGTTCCAGCTACTTAGCCCCTCTTTTCTCTTTAACTATTAACCTTAAAAGGGTTTTTTGTACTCACTTTTTCCATTCCCTCATCTTCCATTTGTTCCACATTTCCATCTCTCTAGTTTTTGTTAGCAAACATGAGTCAGTGTGCCTGATGCAGTGAAGCCAAGCAAACTGAAATGTTGGAGTTTGGAGAAGAGAAAGGTTTATTACAGGACCATGCAAGGAGATATGGCTCATGCTCAAAAAGACTGAACTTCCTGAAGGATTTCAGCAAAACATTTTTAAAAGCTAGGAGAGGGAGGAAGGTCACAATGTATGTGATCAGCACCTGCACAATTCTCTGACTGGTTGATGGTGAGGTAACAGAGTGGTGTCACAGGGGTTAACATCATCAATTCTTAGGCTCCAGGAGTTATGTACTCACAGTCATCAACTAGTTAATAATTTCTATTTAGTGGGAATTTTAATATCTGTAAAAGAGCTGAGAAAATGTGCATCAGATACCTTTATCTATGTACTTCAGAAAGGAGCTAAAGCAGAGGATGTGGGGGAAAGATCTGACATGCTTGGTTACACTTTTGTCCCCACTACTACACTGAAACTCTTCCAATCATTTCCAGGTATCAGTCAGGACTCCAGTAGAAAAGAGATAGACTATTTGCTTGACACCTTGCAATAAATGCTGCACTTTCTCCCTCCACAACCTGCTGTCAGAAGATTTTACTGCATGCCCAGGCGAGCTGACCAAGTTGGGTTTAGTAACTATAGTAAGGTGAATAAATATCCAAACCTCACTCTTCTCTTTCACATATATCTACAAAACTCCTCAACATTTGAACCTAATTCAATGTCTGTTGATGAAGTTCATACATATCAACTGCCCAGACACAGAGCACAGTATATTGAAGAAGGGTGAAGACTGAATCTAAAGAGGTCTCCAGGAGATAGGCAGCATGGCCATGTTCTTGGATCCCATGACCACCTTGCAATTCTTAACTTGTTTGACCTCTGTAACAGTTGATGCTCTGAGACATTCTGACCATCATACACAGTCCAGTGATTTATACACTGTTGCCCTTTATTATTTCTCTGGCCTTCCTGATTGCTCTTTCTTGAATTTTTGTCACTTTTCTTCCTCTCTCTCCTTACCTCATATATATTGGTGTGTCCAAGAATTTTGCCCTCAACCTACCTGTCTTAAAATATTGTCCTTAGTTTGATTCCAATCACATTTAGTATTTCAACTTGTGTGTTGACACCCCAAATCTATGTCTCCAGTCATAGTTTTTCCAAAGTAACAACCCATAAATTTTCAATTATCCCACAGCTAACTCCATTTCAACACATCTAAAATATAACTCACCTTTATCCAAGTAAAGTGATTCCTTTGCACACCTACTTTTAATCCTGTGTTTCCTATTTTGGCCAATGAAAACAATTATCCCACTATCTGTCCAAGTCAGAAATCTGGGTGATATCTTTGCTAGTTCCACCTCACTTATCCCTTTGTTAGTCCCATCCCACATATCCAAACAATCCTTAGGTCATTTTAATAGGATTTAGTTAAAATATTTCATATCTATTTTCTTATCTCTGTCCTACTACTACTCTCTTAAGTCCCTATTTCTCCCCTGGACTATTATTGCAGAATCCTAACTGATTTTTTTGGCCTCAAAGGTCACTCACCATTTACTGCGCTGAAGAATTATCTTTTTAAAAGGCAGATATGTTTATAAGACTCCTTTTGGGGAACAAAGTGGACAAGATCCTTTCTGATTTGGCCATTGCCTACCTATATAACTTATTACCATTCTTTGTGCAGAAGTTATTAAGGATGTATATAATAAATATATAATGGACCATCAGTTGCTTGTAATAATTGCTACCATGAGAAGGCAATGGCACCCCACTATAGTACTCTTGCCTGGAAAATCCCATGGACGGAGGAGCCTGGTAGGCTGCAGTCCATGGGGTCGCGAAGAATCAGACACGAATGAGCAACTTCACTTTCACTTTTCACTTTTATGCATTGGAGAAGGAAACGGCAACCCACTCCAGTGTTCTTGCCTGGAGAATCCCAGGGATGGGGTCGCACAGAGTCGGACACAATTGAAGTGACTTAGCAGTAGCAGTAGCAGAGAGGAATTACTCTGGGTTAGACACTGCAAAATGCTTAAGTGTGAGATTTAGTTCGTATAAGCCTTAGACAATTCTATAATCCAGGTATTGTTTTCCCCTATTTTACAGATGAGGAAACGCAGCTAAATACTGTCATCTGCCTAAAACAATAAGGCTGGTGATTGACAGAAAATGTATTTTAATCCAGAGCTGTCTGAGCCCAGAGTTTATCTATCTGGCAGTCCTCACAGGGCTTTAGACTTGGAGCTCTAGAATCAGATTCCCTAAATTTGGTTCTCCATTAAAAAACTCACTAACAGTTATGATGATTAAAATAAATTATTTATGATGAACACTTACAAAAGTGCCTGACAGTTGGTAAGTACACCAAAAATGTAGCTGATTTTCAACCTGTATCCCAGTACGAAATTGAATCTTGGAGATGGAGTTTAAGATGAAATAGAAAAGAATAGCTTTATTGCTTTGCCAGGCAAAGGGGGCCACAGTGATCTAATGCCTTCAAAACTATGTGTCTTGCCAGGAGGGGTTAGTGAGGAGCTTTATGCTAATGGTTCAGAGAGGAGAGCATGATGAGCTCATGGATATTCTTCTGATTGCTTGGTGGTATGATAATTAATAGCATTATCAACCTGGTTCCAACTGGTCTGGGGTCTGTGTTTGTGGGCAGCACACAGTTTCAGTGTTTGCAAAATAGCTCAAAGATATTATTATGTGTATCCCTTCAGAAGGAACCACGACTCCGCCCCAAGGTTGCACTATTGTTTATTTACTGCTCCTCCCTTGTTGCCCATCCCTACCCTTCCATGATTAGCAACTGTTTGAACCTACCCTTTGAGATTTACAGAAGGTCATTTAGGCTGAATGAAGCTTATTCTTGAAAATAAGACATGGGGGACACAGAAAGACTTTTGTGCCCAGGAGCCAACAGCAAAAGAGCTATTATTATCAGACATTAGGCTTTAAGGTTTCTGGGACCTGAAAGAGTTAATTGCTTTCTAAACCCCTTAACATTGATTGATCCTCTTCCCTCACCTTCAATTGCTTTCTGTAGGGAACTTGAACAAGAAATGGCCGCTGATCCTCATTCTGCATACAAGGCAGGTTTTGCCTGAAAGAAGACTGCAGCATTTTCTCATTAGGAATTCAAGACCACATCACTCTGCAGTCTCACAGTGAGAACTCATCTTTTTGAGCAATCAATTTGTGAGACAACTTGAAAGGCACAAGTCCAGATATAGTTACTCATTTTGTAGGTATTGGGGTGGGGATTGCTGCAGTTTTTGTTTGTCTATTTGTCTGTCTTCTGGAGAAAGGTAAAGGAGGAAATAAACTGCCTTTATGTTTAGAGAAAAGTAAAGCACATCTATATTATTTCAGTGTGTGGGGGTGGTATTGTCTTTATGGAAAACCATCACACAACACACCACCTCTCCTTTTCCTAAGCCCACTCTCTGTCCATACAGCATGAATGAATCATCCAGCATCATCGTTACTGCCTACACAATAAATAGCAATAACCTGGGTCTCCTCTGTCACTGCCAGCAACACTGGACCCAAGTGCTCTCTCTTGGCCTGCCACCTGTTGGGAAGGCAGCACAGTTGAATGACCCTGACATTTGCTTTTTATCATAAGTGCATGTTCCATTTCAACATCTTGTCGCAGAGCTTCTTGGAAAACAGTGCACTTCAACTTGTACTACGTTTACACTTCAGCTTGTACTGAAGAAATAAATTAGCCCTCCTTTCTCTCTCTCTTTTTGTTTTTGTTTTTCTTAAATGTGCGTCTTGTGGGGGGGGGGTGATTTAAGAATTAAAATAGTCCTCTTTTCCCTGACATTTTTCAGTAAAAACTACTTCCCTGGCTCTAACTCATTTTTTAGATATGATAATTCCCTTTTATCCCTTCCTCCATCTGTAACTCATAACATAGTTGAAGCAGTAAATTTAAAAAGATTTCTGAACTTGAATGTCATCAAGTGGGGGTTAAATGTGAGGGAGCTCTGGGCCTAACAGATGGCCTAACCAGAAGCCTGACACCACCCGTCTCCACAGGCAAGGAGGTATGATCAGAGAATGTTCCTAGCAACCTCAGTTTTCACAGAGTTTGTAGCCATTATGTCTCAACCTCCTCCACCTCTATTGGGTGAGCCCATTAGATCATGTGACTCCAGTATGTATAACATGAAAATAAGGGCAAGGAGGAGTTGGTTTGCCATTTCGTGGATGTTGGGTGTGCGAGAGCATCTCAGAGTGCCAGGTGGAAGGGAAAAAACTGGGAAAAGTTAGCCTAGGTTTTATGGATTTGTACCTCTGCATTTCTAACCTAAGATCTCTAAATGTATCATGATTCCTGTCCATTGGACTATAAAGTTTATGTAGGTAGTCCTGGAAATAATGGTAACAAGTCTGAATTGGAGTGAGGTTTTAATCATTATGGTCCACTCTGAAGGGTCTGGGTTGCTAGGAACCCTCCCTGCTTTGCTTTTGTTGAATTTGAAGATCCCCAAGAGGTAGCTAACACTGTTCAAGAACTAGATGGGAGAACACTATGTGGCTGCCCAGTGAAGTGGAACTGTCGAACGGTGGAAAGAAAAGTCAAAATCATGGCCTACCTCCTTCTTAGGATCATCGCCTTTGAGATTATTATCAGAGGAGGAGTCCTCCACCTTGACACAGATCTCCAAGATGGAGAAGCTTCTCCTGCTGCTGTAGCAAATCCCTTTCTGGAGATGGGATAAGAGAGAGAAACAGTCATCAAGACAGTATTTGTCTTGCACAAAGACAAATACAGATCAATGGAACAAAATAGAAAGATAAATTCACACACTTACGGACACCTTATCTTTGACAAAGGAGGCAAGAATATACAATGGAGAAAAGACAACCTCTTTAACAAGTGGTGCTGGAAAATTGGTCGCCACATGTAAAAGAATGAAACTAAAACACTTTCTAAGACCATACACAAAAATAAACTCAAAATGGATTAAAGATCTAAATGTAAGACCAGAAACTATAAAACTCCTAGAGGAAAACATAGGCAAAACACTCTCTGACATAAATCACAGCAGGATCCTCTATGACCCTCCTCCCAGAATAATGGAAATAAAAAGCAAAAGTAAACAAATGGGACCTAATTAAACTTAAAAGCTTTTGCACAATGAAAGAAACTATAAGCAAGGTGAAAACACAGCCTTCAGAATGGGAGAAAATAATAGCAAGTGAAACAACTGACAAAGAATCTCAAAAATATGCAAGCATCTCATGCAGCTCAATTCCAGAAAAATAAATGACCAAATCAAAAAATGGGCCAAAGAACTAAACATACATTTCTCCAAAGAAGATATACAGATGGCTAACAAACACATGAAAAGATGCTCAACACCACTCATTATCAGAGAAATGCAAATCAAAACCACAATGAGGTACCATCTCACCCCAGTCAGAGTGGCTGCTATCAAACAATAATTGCTGGAGAGGGTGTAGAGAAAAGGGAATGCTCTTACACTGTTGGTGGGAATGCAAACTAGTACAGCCACTATGAAGAATAGTATGGAGATTCCTTAAAAAACTGGAAATAGAACTGTCATACTACCCAGCAATCCCACTGCTGGGCATACACACTAAGGAAACCAGAATTGAAAGAGACACATGTACCCCAATGTTCATCACAGCACTGTTTACAATAGCTAGGACATGGAAGCAACCTAGATGTCCATCAGCAGACGAATGGATAAGAAAGCTTTGGTACATATACACAGTGGACTTTTACTCAGCTATTAAAAAGAATGCATTTGAACCAGTTCTAATGAGGTGGGTGAAACTGGAGCCTGTTATTCAGAGTGAAGTAAGCCAGAAAGAAAGGCACCAATACAGTATATTAATGCATATATATGGAATTTAGAAAGATGGCAATGATGGACCCTATATGCAATACAGCAAAAGAGACACAGATATAAAGAACAGACTTTTGGACTCTGTGGGAGAAGGCAAGGATGGGATGATCTGAGAAAATAGCATTGAAACATGTATATTACCAATGTGAAATAGATCACCAGTCCAAGGTCAATGCATGAAACAGGGCACTCAAAGCTGGTGCATTGGGACAACCCTGAGGCATGGGGACACATGTACACCCATGGCTGATTCTTGTCAATGTATAGCTAAAACCACTACAATACTGTAAAGTAATTAGCCTCCAATTAAAATTAATAATTAATTTAAAAAATAGAGAGATCACTGTCCCAGAAGAGAATCCATAATCCATCCCAATCTTTCTCTAGGTCTTGTAGCCAATCTAGGTCAAATGAAGAAATAGAAGGCCAGTTTGCAAGAGGAGTGGTGTATAGGAACTAACTTCATTTGACAGAAAATTCAACTTTTGTTTAAGACGTCACAAGCTTGGTGAAGTTTTTAAAAATTTTAGCTGTTCACATTTGTTTGTCTGTTGGAACAGTGACACATCAAAGTAAAATTTTCTATGGTTTGTAATGGATCATATGAGGCATATAATATCAAGAACTATTACGTTACTCTTGGTCCTTTAATGGACCAGAACCTGGTGGTCCAGAGTCAATGATGAGAAAGTGAAAGAAGGAAAGACGTTAATATTCCCTGGGTTATGCAGCCGGCTTTCGTGCTCCAGGGAATCAGCCAGACATAGAGAGATAGAAAGAGATAGCGGGAGACAAAGAAAGAAAGAAAGAGAGAGAAAGGAGGGAGGGAGGGAGGAAGGAAGGGAGGAATGGAGGAAAGAAAGAAAAGAAAGAAAGAGGGAAAGAGAGAAAGAAAGGAAGGAAGACAGACAGACACGGGGATCAAAGCTCTGATGGAGCAAAGGTGTTTTAATCAACATGGTGTGGTTGATTACAAGGTAGCTATTCTCAGCAAAGATAAAGATTAAAATTCCAGACTTACAAAACATAAGATGATCCCTATCAAAGAAAGAGTTGCAAACAATCACCTTTTACCATATGGTTCATAAAAAGGAAGAGGATACTTATCACCATAATGAGAAATGCCTGGATTCCTCAGCCCCAGGAAAGGCGTGCCTCTCCTCTTAATTCCTAAATATTCAGGAATTAATAAGGGCCAGAGGGTTCCTGACAGATCCAAAACAGCACACAGGAAGCCTCTTGTTAAATGCTTCCTGACAGTTACAATATGACCTTAAGCAAAATTGAATTTTCTTAGAATGTTAGCCTTGCATAAAGTGATAATAAACCTCTAACTTCTGCTCAGCTAAAGTGTGATGCTTAATATTATGGAAACAAAAACTAGCAAAAATTGGGAGACTTTTTCATAGCTGGGATATGGTATGCAGCTTCAGTGAAGCAAGCAGTCTTTAAAAGCTGCTGTGAACACAAAGCCGGCAGGTAAAAATTAAAACTGCACCCTTAAGCTAGGTTAGAGGCTGAAAAATTCTACTAGTCTTTTCACTGGATCAAAGGTTGTCCTGTTGTTGTAGAATCTAAGTTTTTAGAAAGTTAGTTTGCTTTAGGTCTTAAGTTCCTTCTGTGATTGCTGCATATGAATAAGTAGCTCTTTGTGACATTCTTTTTTTAAGCATTTGAGACTACTCAAGTTACCAAACGTCCTGCGAATTTAAGGGTATATTATAGAGCTGAACTCTGAGTTACTGTGCAATATTTTTTTCATGTTGTCATTTGTAATATGTTTTATGAGAATCCTTGGGATTAAATTTTTGGTTACAAAAGTAAATAAAAATATTCCCTGTTCCCTTTATAGTGCCAGACAGTGTACGTGGCACTGATAATTCAAAGAAGACAGAGATCTACTCCTTGCCTTAATGCAGTTTATACTTTAGGAAAACAGGTTGCCATCTCTTAGCTAGCTTAATACCATGGAATCAGTGAAATTAGTTATCTTAAAGTCATTTAGAGATAGGGACATCAAGAGGAACACATTATAATGCTTACTTTTAACTCAGGAGATAAACACCAACTCTATGCAGTAATATACAATTTTCACAAATTGAATCGGCCTTGTTATAATAAGCTAAGCCAGAAACAGCCAGAGTTTTGTTTGTTTGACTAGAATCTGAAACAATTCTTATTCCATGCCAGTAGTGTTTATTTTCATTTATCTCAAATAAGAGAGTGAAAGAATGAGGTTACAGAACACATTGGGATGTCATTAGAAAATTTTGACCCAACTTAGTGTTTAATCATTAGGAAGCTCATTTTCCAACTGTAATGGGAATGTGTTGCTTTTCATAGATAGATAGATAGATAGATAGATAGAGATACAGATACAGATGTCATAGATGGTTCAGAGTATTTCCAGTTGGATGAGTGGGATGGAGGTTGGATAGAGGTACATGGATAATCTACTTGTTCCCAATTCCCCTTGTAATTAAAAACAGATATATTTGCTTAAAGATAGCTGGTTGGTATGACTATGAGTCACAGAAAAGATCACTTGGCCATCAGGAAAATTAATTGAACAGCCCTCTAGAACTGTATCTGTATAAAAAAATAAATTATGTGATAGTAAACTTTGATACAGCCCTTCTTGTGTGTTCTCAGTCATTTCAGTCATATCCAACTCTTTGCAACCCTATGGATCGTTGCCCTCCAGGCTCCTCTATCCATGAGAGGCTCCAAGCAAGAATATGGGAGTGGGTTGCCATGTCCTCCTCCAGATGACCTTCCTGACCTAGGGATTGAACCTGCATCTCCTGTTTACTGCATTGCAGGTGGATTCTTTACCCACTGAGCCACCTGGGAAGCCCACAGCCCATCTTACCATTTTAAAAATATTTGCCAGACTTTTCATTTGTCTTAGATATCAAGTACCTTCCTGCTACACTTACCGCTCTTCTATTCCAGAAAAAGAAAACATCAAATATACTAATAATTACCAATAAAGTTCTCTTTATCAAATATTCTTAGTAGTCTCCTCAGAAATAATTGCACTTCAAAAGAAGACTTTTGAGGGGGAGCAATGTTTAACCTGATGCCTTTCATATCACTCCATGCAGCTGGCCATAAGTCTTTAGGTTAGTCCTTGTAAGCTCATTAACTCTGAGTTTTGACCAGCAGATATTTAGGAAGTGCTGAAAGTCTGTACCAGTCCCTAGTTAGCTAAGCCCAAATAGAATACAAATGAGCTCGTGGACGTAAATCCTCCTTGCCTTATTAGCACCTCATAGAAGCACCCCATACAGTTTATGGTCATGAAGAATGCAGACCTGGCCATTTCAGAATAATCTGAGACACAGACTCTCTTCCTTTTATTCCATTAGGCTTGTGAGAAGCCGTAACACTCAAAAATCTATTGCTATATAAGGCACTGGCATTCAAGATTTCAAGCTTTTTTTAAATTGAAAACTAAATTTAAAAGAGGTGAGGTAATGGGTAATCAGCATCATCAACCTGATTCCAACTGGTCTGGGGTCTACATGCTTGTGATCAGCATACAGTTAACTCGTTCCGTCTGGTAGGGTTTTCAGCATCTGCAAAGCTGCTCAAAGAACATAGCTCAGAATATTACCTGCAGTCCTTGAGAAGAACTAAAGGTCCGTACATTTTTAATGGCTAAATTATTGTTATTTTTCCTTGCTTGACTGTTTTCCTTTCTTTCTGCATTTTCTCATTTCTCTGACTAAATTTATTCTTTGATGTTTGTCTTCATATAAAAGGCAGGCAGAGGGCATGGATGGGGGTCTATTCTTGGAAGGCTTCATAGGGTCCTGCTTGGTTACATATATACATATATATACACACATACGTATAAACACACACACACACATAAGCCAAAAGTTCAAAATAATACTTACTACTTGAGATGTACTCTTACATCTTCAATTCTCCTTTATTCTATTTAAAAAATAAAAACAAATCACCATGATCCACTAAATTGATTAATAGGCAGTTAAACCCATATTTGTTTTTTGTTTTTGTTTTTTTTTAAAAAAGCACTATTACTGATATTAGGTAATTCCATCTCATACAAATTTCCTTGCTCTCTTTCTTACTGGGTCTTTCTTGAAATCTACAGCAGAACTACTGCTTATCAAACATCCTAACTGGAAACTAGAGGTGAGTCCTTAACTACTTGACTACCTGACTTATTACTAGGGGATAAGAAGAACAAAAGGCAGCGTTGTTTATTATGAGGTTGATTGTCACAGGTTTACTTCACCCCATAGTCTATAGTATTATTAGAGACTACAATCTGAGTTTTTACTATCTTAGTAACAAAATACACAAACCAAAGCTATTGTCTACTTTTTAATCTTGAGGTGTAATTTACTTAAAATAAAATTTACTCCTTAAAACATACACATTTCAATGAGTTTTGACAAATGTATGAAGTCATATAATCAAAATCATAATCAAGATATAAACTATGTCCATTATCCCAGAAAGTTTCCTTGTGCTCCTTCATAGTAAATTTGCTTTATGAATCCCCAGGTTCTGGAAGCTACTCATCTATTTTTTGTTGTTGTTGTTGTTTGTTTCTATAATTTTTCTTTTTCTAGAATCTCATCTATAGAGTCATACAGTATGCAGTCTTTTGTCTAGCTTTTGTCATAGCATAATTCTTTTAAGATTCATTTATTTCATTGTGTGTTATTGCTGACAACTAGTATATTGTATGTATACAACTCAATTCTTTTAATCCATTATCTATTACCTATTAATGGACAGCTGAGCTGTTTCTAGTTTGTGGCTGTTATAGATAATGCCGCTATGAACATTCATATAAAGTCTTGGAATAGACATATTTTTTTCTCTTGTGTAATTACCTAGGAGTGCAATGGCTGGATTGTATGATAGGTGGGTGGTTAACAATTTAAGAAGCTGCCAAAGTGTTTATCACAGTGGATGTACCATTTTTCATTCCCAGTAGCAGGGAAGAAGGGCTCTAATTGCTATACATTCCTGCCAAAAAAGAAATTCCTGCCATTTCCATTCTTTTTAATTTTAGTCATTCTAGTTGTGCATAGTTTTATCTCATTGGAATTTTGTCTTCTTTTCATAGTAGTATCTGAGAAAGAAAATTAACTATTTATACTACAGTTGTTGTGTTTAAATTATTAGAAATACTCATTCCAGTTCAAGAGATAGCCAGATGACAGAACACACTGCTAAAATGTGCTTCCAAATTGCTCTCTCCTTATGATAAAAGGTTCTGAAGCTCTAAAGATACCTTGATTTTCAATGCATTTCTTTTTTGAACACTACAATATTATATCTTAAATATTTTATAGGAGTACAATCAAAGCCTTCAAGCTTCTATTTTAGGAGGTTTGTTGTTTCTTTTAAAATCTGACGAATTTAAGCATATGAAGAAGGAACAGATCACAAACTTTAGTCTCAAGGAAATAAAACAAAGTTACAATAATAAAACAGAAAAGCAAAATTAGAACCTAGTAATTCTGTATTATGATGAAAATATTGCCTAAACTGAGAAAGTTTAGGATTGGCAGGATTGTGAAAAATGAGATTGGAAGGGAAGGGAAGGGTCAAAATGGTGCTTGATCTTAAATGGCATGCCAAAGAGCCACAATATTTAATGACTTTTATTTGTCTGAATGTGTGTGTATGCATACTACCTCATGTGTTGCTCTCCATATATTTCTCCATCACTTCTTTTACCCATCTAATAGATACTAATTTAGTAAAATCTTCTATTGAAAGTAAAGAAGATGTGGTATATACATATTACAGAATATAACTAAACATAAAAAAGAATGAAATAATACCATTTGCAGCAACATGGAAGGACCCAGAAATTATCATAAGTAAGCCAAACAGAGAAAGGCAAATATCATATGATATCACTTAAATGATAAATGTTTTAAAAAATCATACAAATGAGCTTAGTTATAAAACAAAAATAGACCCACAGATATAGTATACAAACTTGTGGTTACCAAAGGGGATAGGTTTGGGATGAGGGATAAATTAGGAGTTTTGGGGCTAACGTATATACACTACTATATATTAAATAAACAACAAAGGTCTATTGTACAGCACAGGGAACATACTAAATATTTTGGAATAACCTATAATGGAAGACAATCTGAAAAAGAACATAGGTATATGTGTATATGTATGTATACATATACATATGCATATATGTATATATTTAGTTTTATATATAAATATATATATAACTGAATCACTTTGCTGTACACCTGAAACTAATACAGCATTGTAACTCCACTATACTTCAATTAAAATATTTTAATTAAAAAGAATAGCATAAAAAGAAGAAAATTCTCCTCTATCTCTAATTGCTTTATGCAGTGACCTCTTATTCACTATTTCAGCCTTATCTGTGCTGTTTGTCTCGGCTAAGACATTATTGCCTCTCAGAAGCCATTCTTGACCCAACCTCCTTTGAGTAAGATGGCCCTCCTCTGTGATCTTTCAGACACCTATACTTAGCCCATCACCCCTACCCACACCGTTCAACTTGCATTGTAATGGCACATTTACTTGTCCACTTCTCCTACCAGACTAGAAATTCCTTGAAGTTAGAGACCCAGTTCTCTTCACTGTTGCACCAACCACACAAGGCACAACATCTAGTACATAGTGGGCACTCAATAAGTATTTTGTTAATGAATTAATGATTTCTACTCCTATCTAGCTCAAGCATTTTAACAGAACTCTTCAAATCTTTCAAAGATATAGCTAATACTGAAATTTCGATCAAGTCATGTTTTGAGCATTTTGGGGTAAGATGTCAGCTATCTTCGTATCGAAGAGTGTTTCTGACTCTACGTCCTATCACACTCCCTCTATTATCTGCCGCAATGTTTTTAGTATCCATGACATATTTCAATAATATCCTTAACTCAGTCTCAGAAAAAGAGGAGCTTGATTCAAAGAATCTGTAAACCTGGCATCAGTCACCATTAGAGGCTGCAGAATATTTTCCTTAACTAAAGTCTTTCTTTATTCTATATTCATGTGTTCCCTGGGTGCTATTTTAAGATGCATTTGTCATCCATTTTCTGTTCCTAAATTGATTTTATCTGTGTGTATGTCTTCCCAACTTAGAGTTAGCAGCTTGACATGAAAAAATTGAAGGAAGCATCAATGCAAATGTTTTTTTTTCCTCCTCCTATATCTCCTTATGCCTGCATATGTGACACACACCATACCACTGTCTAATTATGTGAACTCTCCTTGACAACTGCTCCTCTCATTTCATCAGAATCTTCCTGCGTGGTGTCCTCCTTGTCCAAATGATTGTCAAACTGCACAGAAATGTGACACTGAATTTAGATAAATGTACTATTTACAAAGGCAAAACAAATAAGACAGGCAAGCAAATAAAACTCTGAAATTCAGGTAATTAAGGAGAAACTTTAGAATATTTTTCTTTGAAAATTGTTAAATAGTATTGCTTCCATTCTTTCAGAGAACTGATATGATAAATGGTCAGAAAGAAAAACCATGACTGTAAACCTATGACAATTGCAGGTGGTAATTGATTCTAACAAGTACCTTTCATAACTCGCTGCTCTTAAAACATATTTTTCTTCATGCTCACATAGCTGCAAAAGGAGCAGAACTGATTTCCTCTTTCAAATGATTACAGTTTCAAGCAGGATTTGCTGTTGATGCAGAGTTAAGAAAGTGCTTTTTATGGGGTCTCAACACTCCAGGTGGTTGTATTCTAATGTATCAATCAGAAAAATATGAAAATAGTTGGCAAGCTAAGCAGAAAACTGATAAATAACTAAAATGGGGAGGTTTGTATTTATATGGCATAATGAGCAAAATAATTGTCTTAGCAACTGAGTATGTAAAACACATGTAGTAAAAGATGAAGTCCAACACAGCAAAAGGCTTATGGTGTGTGTGTCTGTGTCTGTGTTTGTGTGTCTGTGTCTCTGTGTGCGAACAGTGTCAAAAGCAAGAAAGGAAAAAAAACTAAAGAAAAACCTATAGATTGATGCTAAGAGGAAATGGTTTGAGGAGAATTATGCCATGAGGGGAGATTCAGGGAACAGAGTTTAGATTGAATAATCCACGAAGTCTTCTATTGTTCATCAAGATGAAAGCAATATTTGAGTAAAGGGATATGGGAGAAAAAAAATCATTCAGAATGCCCCACTTTTACCTTCTCCAGGTGTAGATCTGAGGTATCACTACATACAAAAGGTTAGATGCAGAAACAAAGCACAATACAATAGAGGATAAGTAAACACATGGAATATCTTACCCAAAAGAAAAGGTATGCTTTTAGAGAATGTTTTCTAGTTCTTCATTCTCATTTCAGAAATCAAGAAATAGGCTCTTAAAAAACTAAAAATAGAGCCACTATATGATCCAGCAATCCTACTCCTGAGCATACAGCCAGAGAAAAATGTGATTCACAAAGGCACACGCACCCCCAAGTGTTCACTGCGGAGCTGCTTACAATAGCTAAGTCATGGAAGCAACATAAATATTCACTGATAGGTAAATGGATAAAGAATATGTGCTACATACATAAGCAATGGAATAATAATAGTCATAAAAAATGAAATAATGTCATTTGCAGCAACTGAATAGACCTGGAGATTATCATACTAAGTGAAGTAAGTCAGACAAAGAAAGACAATGTCATATATCACATATGTGACATCTAAAAAAAAAAGACACAAATGAACTTACAGTAAGTCCCCTACATACAAATGAGTTCCATTCCAAGAGCACATTGATAAATCCACTTGTTTGTAAGTCCAAGAAAGGGAGTCTAGATACCCAACTAATACAATTGGCTATACTGTATAGTACTGTACTGTAATAGGCTTATAACACTTTCACACAAATAACACATAAAAATGGTCACAAAAATAAAGTTTGAATCTTACAGTACAGTACCATGAAAATTATAGTAGTACATTACAACAGTTGGCATACAGGGGCTGGCCTCAAGTGTACAGGCTAGAAGAGTTACTGATTGGAGGGGGGAGAGGAGGTAGGAGATGATAGAGTTGACGAGCAATAAGAGACAAATGGTAAGCTGCAATTTCACTCACGCCTGATGTTGATGGAGACTGATGCTGATGGAACCCATGTTTGCATCTTTGAAAGTCTGTAACTTGAAGGTTCGTAAGTAGGAGACTTACTATATTTACAGAACAGAAATGTACTCACAAGCTGTCAAAACAAACTTAAAGGTTACCAAAGAGGAAATGTGTGGGGGAGGAATAAATTAGGAGTTTAGGATTAACATATGCACACTACTATGTATAAAATAAACAACAAGGACCTACTGTATAGTACAAGAAACTGTATTCAATATCTTGTAATGACCTAGAATAGGGAGGAATCTGAAAAAGAATATGTACATATATAACTGAATCACTTTGCTGTATATCTGAAACATTGTAAACCAACTATGAAAGTGTAAGTTGCTCAGTCATGTCTGCCTCTTTGCAACCCCATGGACTGTAGCCCACCAGGCTCTTCTGTCCATGGAATTCTCCAGGCGAGAATACTGGAGTGGGTTGACATTTCCTTCTTCAAGAAAAAAAAAATCAACTATATTTCAACTTAAAAAAAAAAATTAATGTAAATCATCGGGCCCCCATCTCAGAACAACTGAATCAAAAATGTTGTGATTGAAGGTCAACAATTTGTTTTAACATGCCTTCTAGAAGATTCTGATCCATGCTAAAATTTGAAAGAAAAAAAAACTGCATTAGATAAATGAAGGAACAATTGAATTTAAGGACTGATTGCTTTAAATGGTCAGTCATCTGCTTAATGACTTTTCTTTTTTCCTTTAATTCACATTTAATTAATTTAGAACACCCTTGACCTCTGTCTGTTAAAAAATGGCTACATATTGGGAAAAGTGGGTACATCTATTGGATTGGCTCAAATGTTCATTCAGGTTTTTCCAACATCTTATGGAAAAATACTAACAAACATTTTGGCCAACTCAATAGGCTTTTCAATCGCTGACTTGGGATCCCTAGACGTCTGGTCATGGCCTATCTGGAATATCAAATGACAAGAAGAAGCTCTTGAATAAAATGGGAGTTGATGTCTTTTATGATGATGGGAGAAATTTAGTAATTAATTATCTTCACTCATATAAGTAAGTTGCCCTTAATGTTTGCCTACCCCAAAGTCATATAGATGATTAACACCATGTTGGGAGAGGGAGTGAAACAAAAGAAAACCACTGCTTTCATAAAGTTTACTTTCTTGTGAACCTTGGTGAAAATGTATGTTATTTCCTTATTTTTGTCTCCTTCACTATCAGTCAAACTTTAACTAGGACTTGACCTCATAGCTATGGTATTGAAGACACTATGAAATCAAGAAAATACTTTAATGTTCTGTTTGCCAAGTGTCTTTGCCTTCAACTTACCCGCAAAACTCCAAAAGGTCACGACTGAGGTGGATGATATCGACTCCAAAGTGCCAAATAATATTGTTACTGAATCCAGTAACAATAGCAACTAGCAAAGCATTCACTTTGTGCCAGATACTAGTCTAAATTTTTGCATTTAAAAACTCATCTGATCGTCACAATAACCTAATGAGCCAGGTGCTATTATTAATGCTCTCATCCTACAAATCGGGATACAGAGGCATTTTGTAACTTTGCCAAAGTATTCACAGACTGCATGGAACCAGGATTCATTTCTAGACCATTTCTCTTAAGAAACTGGGCTCTTAATCAATGCACTGGGACTACTTTGTTATGTCAAGGAGATCATTTCCTAAGAATTCTATACCAGAGAAATCTTCCTGAAGTGCTCGTGACAAAGAGTAGAAGTTTTCTCTGATGATATTGAGAATAGAATGTGTAATTCCTTCTGTGAACTGTCAACCAAGTAACTAGCACTGTCTCCTTAACAACACTGATTCTGCAACTAAAGCCATTACCTCAACCTTGGAAGAATTCCTCACATGTTCACTCAATTTCTCTCTTTTCTTTCCATCTCCTAATATATACGTGTAAAATCCCTTTTGTATGTGCACATGCTTCTTTTTTAGCTCTCATTCTTTCCCCAAAATTCACCCTCAAACTTACACAAATAACATTTTGAAAGTGCTGAAATAAGGCTGTTTCTATAGCAGCAGCTTTCAAATAGCTGATTTTTTTTTCCTTTGGCAACTGGTATAGCCTTTTAAGGTCAATCAGAAAATTAAATCAGCTATTCATGAATATGCTGATATTTCAAGAGCTGCCTTGTTCTTTTTTTGATGAAATTCTATTAATGAATTCTAGCTACAGGAAGACAGAATCAAAAACTTGCAGAAAAACAGTTCTTTTTAAAAGGAATAAAACAAACAAAAAAAAAGGAATGTAGCTTAGACTTCCCAAATATCAGAATTTAATGAGATTTTATTCTTCATTACAAAGAGTACCAGCTTTTTAAGATCAGGAGCAATAACCTATCTTTTTTTTTGCCTGGTATCTCACAGTGCTAAGTGCATATAAGTTACACAGTAAACACTTGCTTTTTAATTAGTTAATTAAAAATAAAAGATTAGGACTTCTGGTGTCAGTCTAGATTCAGTAAGTCAACTATAGTCTCTCTCTTCCACTGATTTCAACTAAGACCTCTAGGAAAACTGTAAAAAGCAACTACCAGAGGTAAATATAAAAGAATATTTCTCTTCCTGTTAATTTACTTAAAAAATCGAAGTAGGTAGAATGGCCACCAAAGATGTCCATGCACTAATCCCTGGAACCCGTAAATATGGTATGTTACAGGGGAAAAGGCACAGTGCATATGCAATTAAGGTCATGACTGATGTTGAAATCAGAAGAAAGGGAAATCAGAGAAATTTAAAGTAAGTGAGGTCTCAATGTGCCACTGCTAGAGGAAGACACATGGATAACATGAGAAAGAATTCAAGCAGCTTCTAGAATAGAAGACCGGCCCCAGCTAACAGTCAGCAAGGAAATGGGAACTTGAGAGGTCCAGATTCAAGGAAATGTACTCGATCAACACCTGAATTTAAAGCAGATTCTCCCCCAGATTCTTCAGTAAGGGATGCAGCTCTGCTGACACCTTGACTTAGGTTTTGTGAGAACTTGTAGAGAGGACCCAGCTGAATGATGTTGTGCCTTTGTTTCTAACCTACAGAACTGTGGAATCATAAATGAGTGCTGTTTTAAGATTTCTGGTAATTTGTTAAGGCAGCAGTAGGAAAAGAATGCATGTCTAGGTATCAGAAGTGAGGTAGTTATATAAAAAATACAAGAAAAATAGGTAAACAGGTTTGGAATCATTTGAGAGTGGTGATTTGAAGAATTTTGAAGAATATGATAGGAAAAAAGTCTATATTGCCTCAAACACCCTGTCAGTAGAAATATGGATGCTGCTTGTAAAGGCTCAGAAGGAAGAGAGGAAATTTCAAAGAAATCCTAAACAATTTAGAGAAAGTCCACATCACCATGAAATCTGGACTTGGAGAATACTACTGGTGAAGGTTCAGAGAAAAAAAAAAAAAAAGAAAGAAACATGTTCTTAGAAATTGGAAGACAAGGGACCCATGTCATGCATTGGCTGACAGTTCAGTGGAATTGTCCTGCAGTCATATGGAAAGCAGAATTTGTAAATGCAAGTCTGGACAATTAGATGTGATTTCCAAGGAGCATGTTGAAGATGGTTTTCTCTTGATGTTTATGGTAGAATGCAAGAAAAGAGACAAATTAAAGGAAGTACTGTGAAACAAAAAGGAATTGGAAATAGAACTGCCACATGACCCAGCAATCCCACTCCTGGGCGTACACACTGAGCAAACTAGATCTGAAAGAGACACATGCACTCCAATGTTCATCGCAGCACTGTTTATAATTGCCAGGACATGGAAGAAACCTAGATGTTCATCAGCAAATGAATGGATAAGGAAGCTATGGTACATATACACAATGGAATATTACTCAGCCATTAAAAAGAATTCATTTGAATCAGTTCTAATGAGATGGATGAAACTGGAGCCCATTATACAGAGTGAAGTAAGCCAGAAAGATAAAGACCAATACAGTATACTAATGCATATATATGGAATTTAAAAAGATGGTAATGATAACCCTATATGCAAAACAAAAAAAGAGACACAGATGTACAGAACAGACTTTTTGGGACTCTGTGGGAGAAGGCAAGGGTGGGATATTCTGAGAGAATAGCATTGAAACAAGTACACTATCAAGGGTGAAACAGATCACCAGCCCAGGTTGGATGCATGAGATAAGTGCTCAGGGCTGGTGCACTGGGAAGACCCAGAGGGATGGGATGGGGAGGGAGGTGGGAGGGGGGATCAGGATGGGGAATACATGTAAATCCATGGCTGATTTATGTCAATGTATGGCAAAAATCACTACAATATTGTAAAGTAATTAGCCTCCAACTAATAAAAATAAAGTAAAACAAACAAACAAACAAAAAAAAAAAGATTTAATGATTCAGGAAATTCTTAGCATACTCAGATGCCAAAATGTCAGGATATTCAGTCAGACAAAAATGTTCTTTGAAAAGATTGAGGACATTATTCAGATTTCCTGGAATAAATTAGTGAGTGTCTAGGAATTTTAAGAGTATTATCTTTTAGACATCTCAGCGGAAGCCAAAAATGGAGAAGGGATCTTCTCAGAAAGATTTGTAGGCCTAACTTCTGTCTAATGAGATGAATTTTTGTGACATCCACAGGAGGCCCACAAAGTTCTTAAAATTTTATATCAGCAGAAACATTGCCAACTTGGATTGAAAAGGACAGAGAGAGTACAGAATGAAAGAAGGCTGATGAACCTTCAAAATGCTACTGGTGGTAAGCAGGCTGATAAAACTACTCAGCTGCAAACACATGTTACTTTTCATGAAAAAGGAAAGATGACTCAGAGGGCAGAGACAAGAGAGAAGAACTTTGAGGGCAAAGCTGAGAGCTACAGAAAATTATTTCCAGGTATCGAACAATAAGGGAGCTTGAACAGCTGAACTTCAAAACTCATTTGGACTGGTGATTCTTTTTTACAATATGATATCCCCTTTTGGAAATGGAATATCTATAATCTGCTATCATATGCCTATCCCACAAGTGTATGTTGGGAGCAGAAACTTGTTTTTTCAGTTTCACAGGTCCCCAGATGGAAACTATGCCCTAGGAGTTGAGCTTAATAGATGATAGTCAAAGCCTCATCCACACCTGGTTTAGATGATGAGACTTGGGATTACTAAATTGCTGAGATTTGTATGTGAGCTTTGGATTTGGAATTGATGCTATAATAGGATGAGAACTTTGAGGACCTTTGGGTGAAGTGAATATAGTTTTCATTTGGAATGGACATAAATCTCAGTGGACCAAAGGTACTATGGTAGACCGAATATCCCCCAAGTGGTCCACAATTCTAATACCAGGAATTTATTAATATGTTACATTGTGTGACAAAAAGGACTTTGCAGAAGTAATTAATGTCACTCCATTAAAATATAGAGATTATCCTTGATTATCTAAGTGACTGCGTGCTAAGTCACATCAGTCTTTGCTACCCTATGGACTGTATGTAGGCTGACATGCTCCTTTAGCTTTAGGATTTTTCAGGCAAGAATACTGGAGTGGGTTGCCATGTCCTCCAGGGGATCTTCCCGAGCAAGGATCGAACCTGAGTCTCCCGTGACTCCTGCGTTGCAGGCGGATTCTTTACTGCTGAGCCACCTGAGAAGCTAGATCATCTAAGTAGACCCAATGTCATTACATGAGCCCTTAAATCCAACAATTTTTCGTTTTTATTTGAAGTCAGAGATGTGGCATAAGGGAATGTCAGATTTAAAGAATGAGACAGACTCAACTCACTGCTGCAGAAGGGGAAAACATGGGAAGCTTGAGAAGTAACATAGGTGTCCTTTATAAGCAAAGTCCTGCCCCAGCTGTCAGTCAGCAAGGAAACAAAGATCTTGGTACCACAATAGCAAGTGGATATCCTTTGCAAATTAATAAATAAGTAAACAAACTCTGATCTAACCTGGTAGCAAAGTACAATAATTATCACGAAGAACATTAAGTGGCTAAGATCCATCCATTAAATCGTGTAACACTTCATAGTGAGATAAAAATAAAACTCAGTAATGTGTAAAGTAGTTAGAAAATACTAGAAACAAAGAGAAATTGAGGGAGACAAAATTGTAGCATGATATGTTCAACTTATCAATCTACAACAGATAATACAAAAAATAAATAAATAACATGGAAGAAATTAAATAAATAAGAGACTTAGCAAGCATGCTTTGAAGCCTGTAACCCACTGAGATTATACTTTTTTTTTCAAAATGTTTCTCTTTGTACATAAAAATTTATATTGTTACCAAGAAACTGTAAATAAAGTCAATTGTGCAGAAATAATGCAGGCTAACTTTTGATAACAAAGCTTAAAATTGGTAATATCAAAAGAGATCAAATGCATAGAAACAAAATGATGCACTCCTAAATAATGATTTGGTCACATGCTATATTAAGTATATCTTATTACCTTAATAATATTTAGAAAATATGTATGTGTCCCTTACTAATGGGCTTCCCTGGTAGCTCAATTGGTAAAGATTCTGCCTGCAATGTGGGAGATCCAGTTTGATTCCTGGGTTGGAAAGATCCCCTGGAGAAGAGATAGGCTACCACCCCCAGCATTCTTGGGCTTGTCAGATGATAAAGAATCCACTTGCAAATGGGAGACCTGGGTTCGATCCCAGGGTTTGGCAAGATCCCCTGAAGGAGGGCAAAGCAACCTACTCCATTATTCTTGGCTGGAGAACCCCATGGACAGAGGAGCCTTGTGGGCTACAGTCCGTGGGGTCACAAAGAGTTGGACATGACTGAGAGAATATGCTTAGCACATCCCTCTCTATATATGACATTGTTTCAAGATCTTTATTAATATGCTAACCTTTTTGTACCTCTCCATGACTGTATGTGATATTTGTGTGTAAAATTATTCCTATTATAACAATTCTCATTCTATAGGGAATAATACAGGCAAAAATATTGAAAAGTAAGTTAACTTTAGAGGCTTCTTTTATAGTGAGGAAAAGGCAATTACTGACGTTCCAGAAACACTCATAAGGTTGAGACCTCTAAAAATTGTGTAGGGAAAACAAGTTCACCTGAGGCATCTCAAGCTAGAAGTGCCTGTGAATATGATAATAACGTTATCCAGCAGAGGTTTTGATATATAGTTTAAGGCATAGGAGAAGAGACTATGGCTGAAATTTTAAAGCTGGGGAACATCAGCCTCTAGTTAACTGTTGGAATAATTTACCTAGCTATGTAAAATCAAGCTCTTTACCTATATGTCTATTAAAACTAGACTTTGAGCTCCTTCAGGGTAAAGACTGTCATATTCATAAATAGATGTTATTCTCAGGTAGAAGGTAAAGAATCAGTTCAGTTCACTTGGTCGTATCCAACACTTTGCAACCCCATGGACTGCAGCACACAAGGCCTCCCTGTCCATCACCAACTCCTGGAGTTTATGCAAACTCATGTCCATTAAGTCTGTGATGCCATCCAACCATCTCATGCTCTGTTATTCCCTTCTCCTCCAGCCTTCGATCTTTCCCAGCATCACAGTCTTTCCCAATGAGTCAGCTCTTTGCATCAATTGGCCAAAGTACTGGAGTTTCAGCTTCAACATGAGTCCTTCCAATGAACATTCAGGACTGATTTCCTTTAGGATGGACTGGTTGGATCTCCTTGCAGTCCAGGGAACTCTCAAGAGTCTTCTCCAACACCACAGGTCAAAAGCATCAATTCTTCAGCACTCAGCTTTCTTTATAGTCCAACTCTCACCGTCTATACATGACTACAGGAAAAACCATAGCTTTGACTAGATGGACCTTTGTTGGCAAAGTAACATCTCTGCTTTTTAATGTGCTGTCGATATTTATCACAATTTTTCTTCCATGGAGTAAGCATCTTTTTATTTCATGGCTGCAGTCACCATATGCAGTGATTTTGGAGCTCAAGAAAATAATCTGCCACTGTTTCCACTGTTTCCCCATCTATTTCCCATGAAGTGATGGGACCAGATGCCATGATCTTTGTTTCTGAATGTTGAGCTTTAAGAAAACTTTTTCATTCTCCTCTTTCACTTTCATCAAGAGCCTCTTTAGTTCTTCTTCACTTTCTGCCATAAGGGTGGTGTCATCTGCGTATCTATCTGAGATTATTGATATTTCTCCCGGCAATCTTGATTCCAGCTTGTGCTTCATCCAATGCGGCATTTCTCATGAGGTACTCTGCATATAATTTAGATAATCAGGGTGATAATATACAGCCTTGACATACTCCTTTTCCTGTTTGGAACCAGTCTTTTGGTCCATGTCCAACCCTAACAGTTGCTTCCTGACCTGCATACAGGTTTCTCAAGAGGCAGGTCAGGTGGTCTGGTATTTCTATCTCTTTCAGAATTTTCTACAGTTTATTATGATCCACATAGTCAAAGGCTTTGGCCTAGTCAATAAAGCAGAAATAGATGTATTTCTGGAACTCTCTTGCTTTTTCAGTGATCCAGAGGATGTTGACAATTTGATCTCTGGTTCCTCTGCCTTTTCTAAAACCAGCTTGAACATCTGAAAGTTCACAGTTCACATATTGTTGAAGACTGGCTTGGATAATTTTGAGCATTACTTTACTAGTGTGTGAGATGAGTGCAAATTTGCAGTGGTTTGAACATTCTTTGGCATTGTCTTTCTTTGGGATTGGAATGAAAACTGACTTTTTTCTAGTCCTGTGGCCACCGCTGAGTTTTCCAAATTTGCTGGCATATTGAGTGCAGCATTTTCACAGCATCATCGTTTAGGATTTGAAATAGCTCAACTGCAATTTCATCACCTCCACTAGTTTTGTTCGTAGTGATGCTTTCTAAGGCCCACTTGACTTCACATTCCAGGATATCCGGCTCTAGGTGAGTGTGAGTGATCACACCTCCGTGATTATCTGGGTCATGAATACCTTTTTGGTATAGTTCTTCTGTGTATTCTTGCCACCTCTTCCTAATATCTCCTGCTTCTGTTAGGTCTATACCATTTATGTCCTGTATTAGGCCCAACTTTGCATGAAATGTTCCCTTGATATCTATAATTTTCTTGGAGAGATCTCTAATGTTTCCCACTCTATTGTTTTGCTCTATCTCTTTGCACTGATCACTGAGGAAGGCTTTCTCATCTCCCCTTGCTATTATTTATAACTCTACATTCAAATGGGTATATCTTTCTTTTTCTCCTTTGCTTTTGGCTTCTCTTCTTTTCATAGCTATTTGTAAGGCCTCCTCAGACAACCATGTTGCCTTTTTGCATTTCTTTTTCTTGGGGGTGGTCATGATCCCTATCTCCTGTACAATGTCATGAATCCATCCACAGTTCACCAGGCACTCTATCTATCAGATCTAGTCCCTTAAATCTATTTCTCACTTCCACTGTACAGTCATAAGGGATTTGATTTAGGTCATACCTGAATGGTCTAGTGGTTTTCCCTACTTTCTTCAATTTAAGTCTGAATTTGGCAATAAGGAGTTCATGATATGAGCTACAGTCAGCTCCTGGTCTTGTTTTTGCTGACTGTATAGAGCTTCTCCATCTTTGGCTGCAAAGAATATAATCAATCTGATTTTGGTGTCGACCATCTGGTGATGTCCATGTGTAGAGTCTTCTCTTGGGTTGTTGGAAGAACGTGTTTGCTATGAGCAGTGCCTTCTCTTGGCAGAGCTCTATTAGCCTTTGCTGTGCTTCATTCTGTACTCCAAGGCCAAATCTGCCTGTTATTTCAGGTTTTTCTTGACTTCCTGATTTTGCATTCCAGTCCTTTATAATGAAAAGGACATTTTTGGGGGTGTTAATTTTAGAAGGTCTTGTAGGTCTTTGTAGAACTAGTCAACTTCAACTTCTTCAGCATTACTCGTCGGGGCATAGACTTGGAATACTGTGATATTAAATAGTTTGCCTTGGAAATGAACAGAGATCATTCTGTCATTTGAGATCATTCTAGTCAACAAAACAGTCTGAAATACAGTACTTGGATGCAGTCTCGAAAACAACAGAATGATTTCTGTTCGTTTCCAAGGTAAAGAATGAGAAGTGACAAAATCAAGACTCTTTCAAGATAAAGTTTGAAGGTGAATAAAAATGAAAATTGAAGAACTGTATGCCTAAAGGTTTTGTTGACAAGATATCTAGCTTAGAATGGACAGGTGGTCAAACCTGGAGGGGCCTGACAGACTGGGTAAATTGGGATGTATCAAAGACCTATATGGAAGTTTGAAGAGTGGGAAATGAGAAAGTGGACGAAGTGGAAAGATATGAGAATGTGATGAGAGAAAAGTTTCATAATTCAAGAATTCAGAGCTTGTACTCTTGAAAATTTTTACAAATTCTAGGACGTGGCCATGAGAGGGACATATTGGCATGTTGGTGAGAATTTTTGATGGACTAAAAGATAAATATCAGCATTGTGAACTGAGATTGTTAGATGAGTCTTCATGATTTTGAATTTGCTGAAGACATATTTACTCAGGATGACAAGAGAATAAATGAATGGGAAACTGAGTGACGTGCCAAATCTCTCCTTGGAGATGGGGGATGCTCAAGATATTACTTTCAAAAACAAGTCTAGGAAAATGTTGGGCAAAAGGTGGCAGCTTCAAAGAAGGAGTGATTATAGAGCAAAAAGTGGTAGGAAAATTGTAACTTACAAGGCTTCAGGCTCACTCTTCTACAAGTCAGATATTCCACAATACGTTCCATCTATTCCTTTCATTTGGAATGCACATACCTCAAACAAACATCTCTCCCTTCACTGAATCATCTTAGACCTATTATTTCAGATTCAGCTTGGGTGTCACCACCTCCAAAAAGACCCTGTTAACTTCCACAGTCTGGCTTAGGTGTCTCTCTTCTGTCTATCACTATAAATTCACTAATTACAATTAATTATAATGATCAAACTGCATGTCTCTCTCCTCCACTAGGTCCATGTGATAATAAATGCTGTATCTCTAGTTCCTAGCAGTGCCTGACACAAAGTAAGAACTCTTTAAATGTGTTCTGGATGTATATGCCACCTAGTCAAGTTCAATTTTATTAAGGTTTCATCTTACTAACTCTCATGTAAAAACGCCATCTACAGAAAACATTACCCTAATTTCCTTTTTATTTCATGAACTACTTCTTAGACGTTAATGTTGAAGTTTTGGCTTAGACCTTTGTTTAAAATGAAGACTCTCACATCTACACTTACAAGTTTGATCCAGATGATCTAGCATGAGGATCAGAAGTCTATTTTTAACAGGTGCTTCATGTGATTCTGATACATGTAATCTGAGCATAACATTTTGAAAAAATTCCTTGAAAATAAAATGCTTAAGGATAGATTAATGATGTATAAGCAATGACTTGAAAGACATAGTTGTTAAAATTGTTTTAGCAACTTTCATTTCTGACATAGATTTTGTCACAATGAACCATCATCTAGTCATGTTGAGGTAGGATATATTGGGCCTCTGGGCCAGACACCTGGAATTTGTCAAGTGGAGTAAAATTAAACCTTCGTTTTCACTCAGACACTCCAAGGACAAAGCTAGTGGCAAAAGCTGACTTCTGCTAAAGCAAATAGATAAGGTGCCCTGTCCTGAGGTTAAGGAAGACTTCTCTGTCTGCATATGCACGGGGAAGTTTCTTGAGTGTCAAAAAGGGAGAGTGCCCTGCTCCATAATAAGTGTAAACATGCAGCCGCTGGCCTCTGCAGTGGGATTCATCTTAGAAAAAAGTTGTGTATGAATCTTGGGGAGGGTCCATGGACCAGTCAGGTGTGAAGAAAGAAACAAGATAATTGGCCAAAGGTGAACAAAGACCCCGAAGGACTGTCCTATATAAGTTATTTACATCACCTCTACTGCGCTCTTCCTCATTCAAAATGCCCTCACTCCTCTCCGTGTGTGCCTCTGCCTAGCTTCTGACATACAGCATTTCTCACTTTGGATGCCCACACTCCTCCCCTAGTGTGTATCTTTGCCTTGCCTCTGACAAATAAATAAACTGTTTCCTTGTGAGCCTCTCATACATTATACTGTGTCTCTAATAGTAAAATTTGTATCTGTTTTGCAATTTTTGCCTCTTTGAAACATTCTTGCTTTCATATGGTGGAAAAAGCCAGGGCCATTTTGCTTTTAGCCCCTGGTAGTCTAGTGGCTAGGAACTCAGTTTTCATCCAGGTTATCCAAATCCAATCCCTGGCTAGGGAACTAAGATTTCTCTTCACTGCTCTCCCTCCAAGATCAATATCAAAGTTAGTTTTAGAAGAATGTTGTAAAAAAAACTATAAATATGAGTTGAGTGGTTGATAGTACAGTGTGTCAGACATAAGATGAAAAGACAGTTGTAGCCATAATTCATAAAAAAAGTCCAACATGGCTGGATTTTTTTTCTCAAGAGCTTTATTCAAGTAAAATTTTTAACTTTATTCAAGTAATTTTTAAGAGCTTCATCCAATAAGTTCTATTTACCAAAATAAAACATGTAGTTCTTTATACTACTTCATTGTATGCCTATACTAAAATTTACTTTTCCTTTTTCCTGTGAATTATTGCAGTTTCTTATTTCAATTTAGACTTTTAAATTCTCCAGTTTCACCCTCCCAGCTCCAACAACTTTTTAATGCTCCATATTTGTCCAGTTTCCTTTTGACAAACTTGAGAGGATCAAAGATTAGTGACTTTATTCAGAAAGCCAGAAAGTGGAGAACATGGTGGACTAGTGTCAAAAAGAATCATCCTACTCGAGTTAGAATTCAGGCTTCATTTATACTAGAAGGGGAGGAGGTGTAGCTGATTGTTGCATACTTTTGGTACCCTGTCAAACTCTAGAGGAGATGTGATAATCTTTGTTCTTGCAGCTGTCCACATAGGTCTGGTCTCTATGCTCCTGTAAACCTCGAACAAGACAAATGTTATTCTCTGTTCTGCAATTTTTTATCTCTATATGAATGAAACATGTTATACTTAAAGATCAAGCCCTAGAGGCAGAGCCTTGAGAAAGGGCTATTATGTGCATTTCAGGGTATAGGCAATATTGCTTTACAAAAGTACAGAGCCAGAATGACCAGAGGTCATTATAATGACCAGAGGTATAGACAGATAAAGGGATAAATCCAATATGAAGTCAGGACTGTTTTCTGTTACAGCTGAACTCTCTAAGTCAGAGATAAAAATAGGGGATACTGTGGTGGATTTGAATTCCCTGATATCATTGGGAACAATGTTATCCTGTTGTGGTAAGTAAGTAAGTAAGTAAGTAAAGTTGCTCAGTCATGTCCAACTCTTTGCGACCCCATGGACTGTAACCTACCAGGCTCCTCAGTCCATGGAATTTTCCAGGCAAGAGTACTGGAGTGGGTTGCCATTTCCTTCTCCAGGGGATCTTCCCAACCCAGGGGTCAAACCCACATCTCCCGAATTCCAGGCAGACACTTTACCATCTGAGCCACCAGGAGGTTATATATTAATAGCAATATTTAACTACCAGAGACAAAGTATGTGCAATTTCCCAATAAACCAAAGAATGTAATGATAATCATAGAGTGTTTTGACCTGAAGCAAACTATGGCAATTATCAATTGATCACAGAGTAAATATAGAAGTAAATATATTGGCAGCCTACTAAGTTGCTAGTTGATGATAAAAGTATGAAAAATTCCAAATCAAGTTAGAAACCTAGCTTGAGTCACTATCATGGGAATGCATGGCCTCTTCTCCAAATCCTAAAATATAATTGGGTCAAATCCCTTCAACTCAGGGCAAATTGTGAACCTTGGAGGAGGGACCCTACAATGTAGCAGTTCATGTTACACCATGAACGTTCCTCAATCCTTCTCCAGTTAAGAACTAGAACTCAGCTTCAGTGAGTTCCTTCTTTGGAGTAAACTCCAAAGTAAACCTTTCTTTACTGAAGTAAGCCTTCAGTAAACCTGAACTCAAGTAACTATGCATTGGTGGAAGGATAATACTGTGAGCTTCTTGGGATTAATAGCTACTTACCTGGAATTTAGATTGATGACTTCTAGAGACAAAAATGCCACTGTAGTCCACTGGTCAAAGTAGGGCCTTAGTGAAGTCAGGTGAGAGATGTAATCTTGGTTCACATCCATTCCACAATAAATCCATTTGGAATGTAGACCTTTTCTGTTACTTCTCTGGTTGCAGTGTATATAGTGAGAATAGATATATTAAGTATTAATAGCTAGTAGAATTTCATAATATCTCCTTGTCTCAGAGTTAAGTTGAAATACTTCATAGAATTGATCAAGTTGTAAAGTGATGATATGTCAAGCGGGAGGGCTATTATGGTAGAAAACTAGTTTCATGGAGGACTCTTATTGCAGAAAAAGTGAAGTGGGGGCCTCTTCCAAAAGGCCCTCAGAGAATTACAAACCAAAAGCCCTCAGAGAATTTGAAGAGATTAGTACCACTATCAAAGACTTTAGAGACGCAAGGTAAATGATTCCTATAACACTCCCATTTATCACACTTGTTTGGCTGTTGAAAAAGCCAGATGGATCATGGAAAATGACAGTGGATTATTACAGATAATCAGGGAGTGATGGCAATTGCAGCTGTGGTTTTAAATGTAGTATATTGACTGGAGCAAATCAACACAGACCCTGGAATCTAGTGTGCAGCTACTGACCTGTAAAATGCTTTATTTTACCTTCTAATGAGTATAGAATATCGGGAATAGTTTATATTTGCATGGCATGGACAGTAATATATTCTTTACTATATTGCATCAGGGCAACAAGCTCTCCTGTTCTCAATCATAATATAGTCAAAAGGAACTTTGATCATCTTGGCATCCTGAAGAATATTACTTTGGTCTATTAGATTGATGATATTATGCTAACTGGACCTACAGAATAGGAAGTAGTAAGCACCTAGATCAGTTTTTATCAAACTTCATTGGTAAAGGGTAATTTCTTTTTTTAATTTCCAATTTTAAAAGTTTTATTTTTTTCATTTTATCAAGGACTGATACTTTTGTAAAATATAATAAGCACAATTTATTAGAAAACTGTATGATTAGATGTTGCAAATATGTCAACTTGCTGTATAAGTTTTTAGGCATTTCTATCCATTTCTATATTGATCTTGTTGCAGACAAACGACAGTTTAGGAACTGACATGAGTCCATGGAGCATATTTTCAGGAGCACTGCCACAGACTTCTTAGTAAGACATATACATATAAGAGAGTAGGAGATAAACCATGCAAAGTTCAGGACCTGCCATGTTAGTGAAGCTTTTGAGTCCAGTGGTCTTGGATACATTCCAACATTTCCTTCCATAATAGGAGATAAGTTGTCTCACCTTTTAACACACACACACACACACAAATAGGCATAATGCTTTGTGGTCTTCTTTGGATTTGGGAGGCAACAGAAAACACATTTGTGCTGCTCTGACAGATTCATTTTACAGCCTATACATCTCATTTTAAGTGGATTCTAGAAAAGAATGAACTCTCCATCAGTTCCAGGCTGTAGGGCAACATGTTTTACTACTAAGGCTTAATGAACCAGAGGTCCCCAAAATACAGGCAGTTTCTGTGGCAGACAGACATGTTATATGGAGTCTCTGGCAAACCCCAATGGGAAGACAGTAGAACAGGGCACTTTGGTTTAGGAGAAATATCTTACTCTACTCTATTTCTATTTCAAAAATATTTGTTTATTTATTTATTTCTGGATGTACTTGCTGCACAAGGGCTTTCTCTATTTGTAGCAAGTGGGGACTAGTTTCTAGTTGTGGTGTGTGGGCTTCTGATTGCAGTGCCTTCTTTTGTTGCTGAGCATGGCTCTAGAGTCACAGGCTCAGTAGTTGTGCATGGGCTAAGTTGCCCCATGGAATGTGGGATCTTAGTTCCTGGATCAGAGACTGAACCCATGTCCCCTGAATTGGCAGGCGAATTCTTAACTACTGGACCACCAGGGAAGTCTCCTCTATTTTCCATCTAAAACCAAAACAGTTCCTGGCTTAAGAATGAGCCCTAAAAGAGACTGTTATTCATTATGAACTGGTATTGTCTGATTCACACAACATTGAATTTGGATGTGTAGAGCAGCATTTCACTATAAAATGGAAGTAGTATATACTTGGGCTAAACATATCTGGAAGAAAATGTAAAGACTATGAGCAGATGATCCAGTAATCGTGCTCTTTAGAATTTAACCAAATGAATTGAAAACCGATATCTACACAAAAACTTACACATGGAGGTTTATAGCAGCTTTAGTCATAATTGCCCAAAGTTGAAAGCAACCAAGATGTCTGTCGGTAGATGAAAGAATAAACTGTGGCCTAGACAATGGAATATTATTCAGCATTATAAAGAAATTAATTGTCTAACCATAAAAGAGGCAAGGAGGAGACTTAAGATGCATATTACTAAGTTAAAGAAATCAATCTGAAAAGTTTACATATTGTATGAACCCAACAATATGACATTCTGGAAAAGGCAAAACTATGGAGGCAGTAAGAGATCAGTGGTTGCCAGGATCTGAGAGAGGAAGGAATACATAGGTAGAGCACAGAGGATTTTTAAAGCAGTAAAACTATTCTGTATATTGTTGTAATATGGATATATGTTATTATACATTTTTTCCAAGCCCAAAGACTGTACAGCACTAAGAACATACTCTAATGGGCAAACTATGGGTAATAATAATGGATCAATGTAGGTTCATCAATTGTACCAAGCACATGTCTCTGGTGTTGATTTGATAATGAGGAAAGCTATGTGTTTGTGGAAAAAGGGGATGTATGTGAGTTCTTTGTTCTTTCTACTCAATTTTGCTATGAACCGAAAACTGCTCTACAAATAAAGTTTATTAAAATTTACGAGCAGATATCTCAGATTCTCATGACATCTGGTTATACTGCTTTATCACCTCTCCCTCAAACACATCTATTACTTTCTGAGGAGCTCCTTATGAGTAGTTAATGAGGAGGAAAAAGCACTGGGCCTGATTTATAGATGAAACTACAATGCATGTCAATACCACCTAGAAGGAATGGCTGTGAAAATCATTCATGAAGGGAAATCCTCCCAGTAGACAGAATATTCAGCAGTATATATGACTTTGCACATCAGTGGGAGGAGAGATGACTTGAAGTATGAATCTATTTCAATTAATGAGCAGAGATTAAAAGGTTGGTTAAGGATTTAGAAAGATCAGAATCAGAAAATTAGCAACAAAGAAATTACAGTAGGTAGGGACTTGTTTGAATAGATCTCTTCATATTAGCAATGATTGTGTAGATATTTGTAGCCTATGCAAATACTGAGGCTTTCCAGGTGGCACTAGTGGTGAAGAACCTGCCTGTCAACACAGGAGACATAAGAGACACAGGTTTGATCCCCACTGAAGGAGAGCATGACAACCCACTCCAGATCTTACCTGGAGAATCCCCATGGACAGAGGAGCCTGGCAGGCTACAGTTCATGAGGTTGCAAAAGAGTCGGACATAACTGAAGTGACTTAGCATGCACACATACATGCAAATACCAACCAAAGGGCACTTATATAAAGGAAGCTCTTGATAATCAAATGGAAAAGATGAATGGCTCTTTTGGTTAGTCAACCTCTTTTCCCAATCACCCTGATGCTTATTTAGTAGGTCCATGTACAAAATATACATGCTGGCAGGGATAGAAGCTATGCATGGATTCAAAAATATGTTCTTTTCATTGCCAAAGCTGATTACCACTTTTGAGTGACTAACCTGCTCACACGAGAGGTAAACCTTGAGCCCCAAATATGGTATAATTTCCAATGGACCAACAGGCTCTCTGGTGTCCAACTGATTATAGTAGATAATCTTCTTATGGAGGAGGTAACATTTTGTCCTTCATGAGATAGACACATATTCTAGATATGGATTTCCCTTCTCTGCCTGGAAAGATTGTGCCAGCACCATTGTTCATGGACTTACAGAATGTCTGTATCGATTGCCATGGTATCCCACACAGTATTATCTCTAGCTGGGGTATACATTTTTGAGCAATGGGCTCACATAGAGTGAACTGACTGATTTTATTTTGTGCCTTGGGTTTCCCAGGTGGCTCAGTGGGTAAAGAATCTGCCTGCCAATGTAGGAGACACAGGAGACCAGGGTTCGATCCCCAGGCCAAGAAGATCCCCTGAAGGAGGGCATGGCAACCCAATCCAGTATTCTTGCCTGGAGAATCATATGGACAGAAGAGCCTGGTGGGCTACAGTCTATAGGGTCACAAATAATTGGACATGACTGAAGTTACTGAACACACACTTACACACACACACACACACACACACACACACACACACACACTATGTGTCTTTTGTGATCTGCTGAAGATTCATTTTTTATGATGAATAGAAAAAAAACAACATGCAAGTTTAAGATGCTGTCCTAAAGGATGCCAGTGTATGCCTCAAACCAGTGACCAATAAAAGGTGCAATTTCTTCCATAACCAGGAACTAAGTGGTGGGTATGTGTGGCCTTCCTACAACTACAGCTTGTAATATACTTGAAGAAATTTTGCTTCCATTCCTACAATAATGGGCTTGGTGGGCTTGGAAATCCTAGTGTATAAGGGAGGAATATTTCCACCAGAAAATAAGGTCATGATGGATGGCAAGCTGGAATTACTTTGTAGGCTTTTTTTTTTTTTTTTCTTTTTTAGCTCTTCATGCTACTAAACCAGGGCTTCCTCAGTGGCTCAGTGGTAAAGAATCTGCCTGCAGTGCAGGAGCTGCAGGAGATGTGGGGTTGATCCCTGGGTCAGGAAGATCCCCTGGAAGAGGGCCATGAAAACAGGTTCCAGTATTCTTGCCTGGAGAATTCCATGGACAGAGAAGACTTGTGGGCTACAGTCCATAGTGTTGCGACAGTCCGTAGACACGACTGAAGTGACTTAGCTTGCACTGCAAGCAGGCCACTAAACCAATACGCAAAGAAGGGAGTCACTGTATTGAACTAAGTAATTGATTCTAATTTTAGGAGGAACTTTAGTTGTTGCTATACAATGGGACAAAGAGGATTATGTTCAAAATCCCGGGCCTTGACAGCTGGGAAAGGGAGTAACAAGAGGCAACCCCTCTTGTGTCTTTTGTTACTCTGTTACTCAACTGTACACATCAACTGAAAACTGCAACAACCCAACAAAGTCAGGGCCATAGGATTCAGATCCCTCAGGAATGAAGGTCTGTCACATCCAACTAGGTAAAGAACCTCATCTATTCAGGTGCTGACAGAGGGTAAGGCAAGCAGGGAATGGGAGAGTAAAGGCAGCTGTGGTTACCAACTATGCTTTTGATTCCTTTTATCTTTTCCCCTACTCTCCATCACTATTTTAATGAACAGTAGTGGCTAATATTTTACAGGAAGTATGATCGAAATTATACCACCTTGCAATGATATGGTAGTTTGTGTAACTTCATTCAACTCCTTGGGTGGAGACATGAAATTTTTACTCAGATGAAGGACAAGAATGGATGCTGAGGTATAAAAGAGGTTTATGGTGCTAATTATGGGCCTCCATGATAGCTCAGTTGGTAAATCATCTGCCTGCAATGCAGGAGACCTGGGTTCGATTCCTGGGTCGGGAAGATACCCTGCAGAAGGAAATGGTAACCCACTCCAGTATTCTTGCCTGGAGAATCCCATGGACAGAGGAGCCTCGCAGGCTACAGTTCACGGGATCACAAGAGTCAGACACAACTTAGCAACTAAACCACCACAAGTGCTGATAATATTTTATTTGACCCTGCAGCTCTTCTCTGCACACTTTTTCAACTGACTTGGTGCCCCAAGAGGCTGACCTATGTTGGACTATATTGACAAGATCCCATGACTTCTGATTTCCAGTCAGGTAGAGCTAGTGGGGAACCAGAACAGGAGATCAGAAAGAAAGACAAAGTGAGATCAGGGAATTTGTTCTCTGAAATGTCAGATCAGGCTGACTGTGACCAGGCTCAATCCAAGGTGGTCTTCTATACACAACTCTTACCTCTTCATGTCTAGAAGTTGTAACAACTCATTATTACTAGCCCAGGTTACCACACTATCTTATATGGATCTCCTACATTCTGCCAACACTTTTATAAATAATTCTTTCATAAATAAACCCTCCTGTTAATTTTTTTAAGAAAATTTTATTTGAGTATAGTTTCTTTACTATGTTTTGTTAGTTTCTACTGTGCAGCAAAGTGAAGCAGCTTACATATACAAATACCCTCTTTAAAGAAAAAAAAATCCTTCCCATTCAGGTCAACACAGAATGTTGAGTAGAGTTCCCTGTGCTGTACAGTAGGTTATCATTAGTTATATATTTTATACATAGTATCAATAGTTAATCCTAATTTCCCAACCCATTGCATTCCCCCCTTTCTACTTGGTATCCACACATTTGTTCTCTACATCTGTGTCTCTATTCCTGCTTTGTAATTTTACAATATTTTTCTCTTTCTGACTTTCTTCACTCAATAAGACAGTCCATCCACATCTCTGCAAATGACCCATTTTTTTTCCTTTTTATGGCCAAGTAATATTCCACTGTATATGTGTATCACATCTTCTTTATCCATTTCTCTGTTGATGGACATTTAGGACGTTTCCATTCCCTGGATATTGTAAATAGTGCTGCATGAACATTGGGGTGCATGTGTGTCTTTTTGAATTATTTTTTTTTTCTGGGTATATGCCCAGTAGTGGAATTGGTGGGTGACATAGTAGTTCTATTTTTAGCTTTTTTAAGGAATCTCCATACTATTCTCTATAGTGGCTGTATGAACTTACATTCCCACCAGCAGTGCAAGGCTTCCTTTTCTCCACAACTTCTCCAGGTTTTATTGTTTGTAGATTTTTTGATAATGGCCATTCTGACAGATGTGAGGAGATATCTCATTGTAGTTTTCAGTTGCATTTCTCTAATAATTAGTGATTTTGAGCATGCGATTCTTGGCTATGTATATGTTTTCTTTGGAGAAATGTCTATTTAGGTTTGCCACCAAGTTTTGATTTCGTTGTGAAAGGTTGTTGCTGAATCATGAAAGACGCTGCGGTTCTTGGCCTCCGGAGGAGAAGAATTCAATCCAGTGCCAGAGACGAGGCTGGATCGCTCAGAGCTTTTGTGTAATAAAATTTTATTAAAGTATGAAGGAGATAGAGAAAGCTTCTGACATAGACATCAGAAGGAGGTAGAAAGAGTACCCCCTTGCTAGTTTTAGCACTGGAATTATATACTCTCAAATTAGTTATTTCAGTGAATCAAAAGAATATCTAGAGGTTGTAAAGACCTCACCAGACCTACTCCCATAATTTGCATTTTGAGATAACAGAATTAGCCAGAAGGTTTTTCCAGAGACTGTCCTCAAACAGGATACATTATTGTTATATAATCCTAAGGAATGTAGAGGGGAAAAATATTTGCCCTTTCTTCCTCCTTGAGAATTCCAAACCCCTGTCTCCATGGGGACCCCTAGACTTCTTATCAACCTGCCTAGGAATTGACTCTATCAGTTGTTTATTGTTTTGATATTGAGTTGCATAATCTGTTTACATATTTCAGAGATTGATCCTTTGTTGCTTCCTTGCAAACATTTTCTCCCATTGTGAGGATGGCCTTTTTGTTGTTTATGGTTTACTTTGCTGTGCAAAAGCTCTGACGTTTAATTAAATTCCACTTGTTTATTTTTGTTTTTATTCTCATTACTCTAGGAGGTGAGTCAGAAAAGATCTTACTGTGATTTATGTCAAAGAGTGTTCTGCATATATTTTCTTCTAAGAGTTTTATAGTGTCTGGACTTAAATTTAGGTCTTTAATTCATTTTGAGTTTATTTTTGTGTGTGGTGTTAGGGAGAGTTCTATTTTCACTCTTTTACATGTAGCTGTCCAGTTTTCCCAGCACCACTTATTGAAGATGCTGTCTTTTCTCCATTTTATATCCTTGCCTCCTTTGTCATAGATTAGGTAACCATAGGTGCATGGGTTTATCTCTGAGCTTTCTGTTCTGTTCCATTGAACTATATTTTTGTTTTTGTGCCAGTACCATACTTTCCTGAGTACTGTAGCCCTGTAGTATAGTCTGAAGTCAGGGAGCCTGATTCTTCCAGCTCTGTTTTTTGTTTTTTTTTTTTTTTTTTCCCCCTCAAGATTGCTTTGCCTATTCAGGATCTTTTGTGTTTCCATATGAATTGTAATTTTTTGTTCTAGTTCTGTGAAAATTACCATTGGTAGTTTGATAGGGATTGCATTGAATATGTAGACTGCCTTAGGTAGTACAGTCATTTTCACAATATTGATTCTTCTAATCCAAGAACATGGCATATTTCTCCATCTGTATGTGCCATCTTTGATTTCTTTCATCAGTGTCTTATAGTTTTCTGCATATAGGCTTTTTGTCTCCTTAGGTAGGTTTATTCCTAGTTATTCCATTCTTTTTGTTGCAATGGTGAATGGGATTGTTTCCTTAATTTCTCTTTATGATTTTTCATTGTTAGTATATAGGAATGAAAGGAATTTCTGTGCATTAATTTTATATCTTGTGACCTTACTATATTCATTGATTAGCTCTAGTAATTTTCTGGTGGCCTCTTTAGGGTTTTCTAGGTATAGTATCATGTCATCTGCAAACAGAGTTTTAGTTTTACTTTTTCTTTTCTAATCTGAATTCATTTTACTTCTTTGATTGACATAGTTAGAACCTCCAAAACTAAAAGAAAAAATAAAAAAATAAAATAAACCCTTTTAAATTATCCTAAATTGTATGTGCATCCTGTTAAATGACTAGATCTCTGATTGATACAGTCCCCTGGGCAGTGCTCTTGGTACAGTCTACTATCTATGGCTGGGTGGGTACAAGCCAGATATCTATGTGAAGTGAAAGTCACTCAGTAGTGTCTGACTTTTTGCGACCCCATGGACGGTAAAATCCATGGAGTTCTCCAGGCCAGAATACTGGAGTGGGTAATGATTCCCTTCTCCAGGGGATCTTCCCAACCCTGGGATTGAACCCAGGTCTCCTGCATTGCAGGTGGATTCTTTACCAACTGAGCTATCAGGCTATCATATATGTATAGTCAGTTTATAAAATTTTTATGCACATATATAAGTAACTGGACAAAAATCAACTTATATATATATATAACTTGATTTTTGTCCAGTTACTTAATTGCAATTATCTTTTAGAATTTGATTGTTAAATATTTATTCAATATTACATAGGAGCCTTGGGCCTATAGAAATCATTCATATGGGATTCTTGGTTAGGTCTAGAAATACATAGCCATCAGACTTGAGCAGACATTAAATGACTGCTTAATGACAAAAAAAAAAGGTATATATATATATTTATATACATATAAAGCTTCACACCTGGTGGGTTGATATTCATATTTCTATCTTGTTTTATGCACTGACATATTATTGAGATTGCTTTGAGTTATACTACATCATGGATTTTATTCATTGCTTTCCCTCCTGTTCATTTGTGATAGATGTAATGGGACTATAATATGGTTCTTCACTTTCTATTAAGTTTGCTGTACTTACAAAACTTTATCTGAATAAAGATGCTATAATAAAGGGAAACATCTTTCTCTGGATTATATCTGAAGAAGATCTATAAAAATTAATACTCTGAAAGTTGGGATAAGGAATGAATAGTGTATATCTTAAAAAAAATAGGTAAACAAATAGAATAAAGATTATATTTTGGGGTGGATGGGTTGAAACTGAGATATACTGATAACAAAATAATTAAGTTGTTCTGGGCCACTGAAGACAGAAAGAGGATTATAATTACCTCTGTGAAAGAAGAAAATCTGTTTCATGAAGAGAAGACAGGAGAAAATGAGATCTTAAAAATGCAGGGAATTTATTTTACTATTTGCACTTTGGTGATATATTGATGTAAATACATACACACATACATAAAGGAAGGGAGTGTTAAGAATTGGGGGGGCAGTAAGGGGATACTGGGATGCAAAGGGTATCTGTTGCTTTTGAAATGGAAAAGATACTAGTGATTGAAAAGCTGGAGAGTCTTAAAGCCTAAATATTTTCCATGGATTAACTCACTTAATTGTAGGGCTGCTGTGAAGCAGGTGATCTTCAAGGCCTGCATTTCTACATTGTACGGTCTCCAAATTTGGCAATAGGTTTTTGCACTTAAGTTGGCAAATAATTTTATGGTAAAAACCACAACATATTAATCAAAACTTATAACTTTTACCAATCTCCTGTTTCATAGCATTTAATGTCAATTATATAATAACTATGCTTATGTGAAATGATTGACAGTAAAACGATTGGCCTAGGTTCTGAATTGGGATGAGATGAAGGTAGCCACACAGCTATCAACAGACAGCTGTTAACTGTGTATAGAAAAGATTTAGAAATACTCATATGAAAAGGGATTTTCAAGTCTGGAAACAATGAAAGACATAAGTACTTATTTTAAATATATAAACAATAATCCTTCCATGAAGTTGGGGAGGAGATAATACAAAGCTCCTTTGGTGGAAGGCTTAATTGCCTATAATAGCCCTTCAGAGAATGTGGGGTGGGGGGCCCTTTGGCCAGACTACATATTTGAATCCTATAAAAGGTTGATACAATGCTGTCAAAGGAAATGAGAAAGGGAACAGGGTTCATAACCTTTATTTTTTCAAAACCTTTAATTTTTAGTATCAACTAAATTTTTTGAAGATATCCTTTAAAATTATTTCTGTGAAACAGGATTTTCCTGAAAGTACTACATATAATCAGACTCCATAAGTAAAGTAATAAATGAAAGACTCCTTTCCTGAGTTGTCAGCATCCTTATCTAAAACTCTTCGATGCAATTCCACAGGGCCTAAAAATATCAGGGAATAGTCTGAATGGTGGGAATACTAACCTCATAGTCCACAGGCCTGTCACAGAGTAGGATGTACAAACCTCAATCCGCCCAGGTTTTTCTTCTTGTATGGAGAATAACTTGGATTTTAAAAGATGATATTTTAACCAGTTATTCTTAGAGAGTACTATTGCTAAAAACATTTGGTCAAGATTTTTTTTAATTTGATGACTTAATATAACTATTTTAATTGACACAAATGGTTATTTTAATGATTAGTAAGTTAGTTTCTATTCTATTTCATAAGTTTATAAGAGCTATAGAATTTTAAGCTCTCAGTAAGATAGCAAAATGGGTTATGAATTTTTCAGTATATAAAGTAATTCTATAAATTTATGTCAGCTTAAATTCAAGGAAAAATAAAAGTTTTATTTTCTCCATGTGGGAAGCAAGATACTAAAAATAACTAGCAATAATATGATTTATCATAGAAATATTATTAATTTTTGTAAACAACTTCTGAGAAAAGACATCTAAAAACACCATTTGTAAGAGTTTTTGATTATACCATTCATAGTAGTTTATTGGAAGGGATATTAGCATATTTAAGATGTCCTAAAACAGTTTTGCTTTTAGCAAGTTTCTGAGCACAAAATCATACTCATGGTGTGTTAATATTATCAGTCTCCATCATAAAAATTGATCCAACTTCTTATGAATACCTATTTGAGCATTTCTACATCCAGAAAATATAATTCCTCAAATAGCTTGCTGTATAATCAGGATTTCAAAGAAGTGCAAGTTGCCACTATTCACAATAGTCAATACATGAAAACAATCTAAATGTCCATCAACAGATGAATGGATAAAGATGTGGTATACATATACAAAGGACTATTATTCAGCCATAAAAAATAAAATATTGCCATTTGTAGCAGCATGGATGGACCTAGAGATTCTCATACTAAATGAAGCAAGTCAGAAAGAGAAAGGCACATATCATATGATACTATTTACATGTACAATCTAAAATATGACACAAATGAACCCATCTCTGAAACAGAAACAGAATCATGGACATAGAGAACAGACTGGTGGTTGCCAAGGAAGAGAGGGTTGGGGGATGGATGGAGTGGGAGGTTGAGGTTAGCAGACGTAAACTTTTATGTAAAGAATGGAAAGATAACAAGGTGCTACTGTATAGGACAGAGAACTATATTCAATATCTTATGATAAATCATAATGGAAAAGAATCAAAAAACAAAAATATGTGCAAGTCAGATTAATTATGCCCAGTATATCAATGTATAGAAAGTGGTGTTTCCCTTTGTTCTAGTAGAAATTTGGTAAAATTCACTAGATTTTCTTTCATTTTATGAACCTTGAAAATATTATGCTATGTGAAAAAAGTCAGCCACAAAAGACCACATACTGTATAATTGCATTTATATGACATCTATAGAAACAGAAAGTATGTGGAGGCTAGAGGTTAATGGGGAGGATAGGGTTTTTTTTTGAAGTGAATAAAATGTCCAAATGGGTTGTGGTTATCTTTGTATATATCTGTGAGTATATTAAACAAAACACTGAATTACATATTTTTAAATATGGATTTTATGACACATGAATTATCTCAATAAGCCATTAACAAACTGAGTCAGGGAGCAGATACATAGCAATGGTACACTGGATTTATTCAGACTCTCCTTTGTCCAAGGGCTTGACCAGCTAATTCAATTTAATGAAAGTTATGAGGCACCTATCATATGCAAAATACTGTGTACCATCATTGCAAGAGATAAAAGATGAAACAACCTCTACTTTTCAGGAGTCTACAATGAAGAAAGGAAAATGATGATATAATAATAAAATAATAATGGTGATGATGATGATGTTAGGAAGAGGAGGAAAGAAGAAGTAGCATTCACTGAGTATTTGCTATGTTCCAAAAACTGTATTAAATGCTTTAAATGTTATTTTATCTAATTCTCATAGCAGTCACAGAGATAGATATTGTTGTTTTTCTGATTTTGTATCTGAGGAAATACACAGAAGAGGTGAACTAACTTACTTAGGGTCACATATCAAGAAATGGCAGGGTGAGAATTTTAAACTAGTACTTATCCAAGAGTCAATGCTCTTAACAACCTAAGTCCACAGATATACAAAATATATAATACAACATTTTATAGTACACCAAAAAAAAAAAATTTCCTTTTTATCACAGGAGATTGGAATGCAAAAGTAAGAAGTCAAGAGATACCTGGAAAACAGGCAAGTTTGGCCTTGGAGTACAAAATGAAGCAGAGCAAAGGCTAACAGGGTTTTGTCAAGAGAATACGCTGGTCATAGCGAGCACCTGCTTCCAACAACACAGGAGAAGACTCTACACATGGACATCACCAGATGGTCAATATCGAAATCAGATTGATTATGCTCTTTGTAGTCAAAGATGAAGAAACTCTATATGATCAGTAACAACAAGACCAGGAGCTGATTGTGGCTCAGATCATGAGTTCCTTATTGCAAAGTTCAGGCTTAAATTGAAGAACATAGAGAAAACCATGAGGTCATTCAGGTATGACCTAAATCAAATCCTGTGTGATTATAGAGTGGAGGTGATGAATAGATTCAAGGGATCAGATCTAGTACACAGAGTGCCTAAAGAACTATGTACAGAGGTTTGTAACATTGTACAGGAGGCAGTGAACTACAACAAAAACATCCCAAAGAAAAACAAATGCAAGAAGGCAAAGTTGTTGTCTGAGGAGGCTCTACAATTAGAAAAAGAAAAGAAGAAAAGCAAAAGGCAAGGGAGACAGGGAAAGATATACCCAAATGAATGCAGAGTTCAAGAGAATAGCAAGAAGAGATAAGAAGGCCAACTTAAATGAACAATGCCAAGAAATAGAGGAAAACAAAAGATTTGGGAAAGACTAGAGGTCTCTTCAAGAAAATTGAAGATATCAAGGGAACATTTCAAGCAAGGACCTAAAAGAAGAAGAAGAGATTGAGAGTTGGCAAGAATACACAAAAGTACTATACAAAAAAGGTCTTAATGACCCGGATAACCACAAGGGTATGGTCACTCACCTAGAGCAAGACATCCTGGAATGTGAAGTCAAGTGGGCCTTAGGAAGAATTACTACAAACAAAGCTAGTGGAAGTGATGGAATTCCGACTGATCTATTTCAAATCATAAAAGATGATGTTAAACTTCTGTACTCTATATGTGTGCAAATTTGGAAAACTGAGCAGGGGCCACAGGACTGGAAAAGATCAGTTTTCATTCCAATTCCAAAGAAGGGTAATGCCAAAAAATGTTCCAACTATCATACAATTGCACTAATTTAACATTCTAGTAAGGTTATGCTCAAAATCCTTCAACCTAGTCTTCAGCAGTATGTGAAGCCAGAAATTCCAGATGTAGAATCTGGGTTTTAAAGAGACAGAGTAACCAGACATTAAATTACCAACATTTGTTGCATAATGGAGAAATAAAGGGAATTCCAGAAAAATACCTCCTTCTGCTTCACTGACTATACTAAACCTTTGACTGTGTGGATCACAATAAACTGGAAATTCTTAAAGAGAGGGGAATACCAGACCACCTTAACTTTCTCCTGAGAAACCTATATGTAGGTAAAGAAGCATCAGTTAGAACCAGACATTGAACAACTGACTGGTTCAAAATTGGGAAGAGAGTAAGAGAAGGCTGTATATTGTCACCCTGCTTATTTACCTTATTTGCAGAGTACATCATGTGAAATGCAGCACAAGCTGGAATCAAGATTGCCAGGAGAAATATCAATAACTTCAGATATGCAGAGGATACCACCCTTATGGCAGAAAGCAAAGAGGAACTGAAGAGACTCTTGATGAGAGTGAAAGAGGAGAGTGAAAATGCTGGTTGGAAACCAACATTCAAAAAACCAAGATCATGGTATCTGGTCCCATCACTTCACGGCAATTAGAAGGGGACACATGGAAGCAGTGACAGATTTTAATTTCTTGGACTCTAAAATCACTGCAGACAGTGACTGCAGCCATAAAATTTAAAAGACTTGCTGTTTGGAAGGAAAGCTATGACAAACCTAGATAGTGTATTAAAAAGCAGAGACATCACTTCTTTGACAAAGGTCTGTATAATCAAAGTGAAAGTGAAAGTCACTTAGTTGTGGCTGACTCTTTGTGACCCTATGGACTATACAGTCCATGGAATTCTCCAGGCCATAATACTGGAGTGGCTAGCCTTTCTCTTCTCCAGGGGATCTTCCCAACCCAGGGAGCAGACTCAGGTCTCCCACATTGCAGGCAGATTCTTTACCAGCTGAGCCACAGAGAAGCCCAAGAATACAGGAGTGGGTAGCCTACCTATTATCCAGCGGATATTCCCAACCCAGGAATCGAACCAGTGTCTCCTGCATTGCAGGTGATTTTTTTGCCAACTAAGTTATCAGGGAAGATTATATATAATCAAAGGTATGGTTTTTTCCAGTAGTCATATATGGATGTGAGAGTTGGACCATAAAGACGGCTGAGTGCTGAAGAATTGATACTTTTGAATTGTGGTGCTGGAGAAGATTGAGAGTCCCTTGGACTGCAAGGAGATCAAATCAGCCAATTCAATAAACCCTGAATATTTAATAAATATATTTAATAAATATATTAAATCAGAATATTCAATAAACCCTTAATATTTATTGGAAGGACTGAGTTTGAAGCTGAAGCTCCAATACTCTGGCCATGTCATGCAGAAAGCTGACTCATTGGAAAAGGCTCTGATGTTCGAAATGATGGAAGGTAAAAGCAGAAGGGGGCAGCAGAGGACGAGATAGCTAGATAGCATCATTGACTCAATGGACATAAATTTTAATCAATTCCCAGAGATTGTGGAGATCAGAGGAGTCTGACATGCTGCAGTCCATGAACTTGCAAAAAGTCAGTCATGACTTAGTGACTGAACAACAAGAACAAGGGAGATTGCTGTATGTGTCATGAAAGCCAAAAGGGATAGTCATTTGAAGAAAGAACACATCTTATTTGCAGCTCAAGTAGAACTAAGAAAACTAGTTCAGTTCTGAAGTACATCGGTATGCTTGAATGTTTGACTACAATTTTCATGAATCATGAAGTAGCTTCAAACCTACATCACAAATTAAATACTTCTTTTTTCGGTAAAATAAATATGGTCAAACAGAAAATGACCACAGAATCACAATGTCAAAGGTGAACCTTCTTCAAAATAAATTTGTAATAGCCAAAGAAAGTATCACAAGATACAAAACCAGAACCCCCAATTCTATTCATTCTCCTTATCTCCAATATAATCTTTATCTTCAGTCTGAGATCTTTTAAATTTTTCTTTTTCTGCTTGCAATTACATTCTTAATCTAGATTGTATTGATTTTCCCCCATCTCTTGTCTACTTTCTTATTGACTTTCCCACTGCTTCCCATTCCACAAATTTACTTAAATACTGTGTCTAAAGCTATTCTTATGAATCACATAGAGCACATTACTAGTAACTGTAGTGCTTTTCACATAAGGGATAACTTATTTAGCTTTTAGTCTGCAGGCAACATGTTAAATGTTCACCTAAATCTACTTAGTCTATTGTCTTCTATATATTTCCTTATCACTTTTTTTAACCATCATCTATACTTATATGTAAAAAGTAGCATCCCTATTCTTCACTGATTCCTATGAGTGCTTTAAAACTGCCTTCCGAAAACCTTTACTAGCAGATTGTTTTGGCCATAATCAGAGGAATAATGAAGTAGTTTTACTTCCTAGACAGTTATTATTGCTGATAAGTGTGAAATATCCTAGGCCACCCTCTTCTTCAGCCATTACATAAAAACCAAGGCAAGTAAAATAACATTTCCTTCTGTTATGGCATAAACGATTACTTTTGAATCATTCTGCTGACTACATGAAGATGTGACAGAAATAAGTGAGTTATTTTATGTAAATAATGAAGCAGACATTCCAGAGTTGTATGTTACTATTCAGAGTAGGATAGTTGATTGCTGCAGTAATGAAAAGGAAGACCCAAAATCTCAGTGGCTTAACACATAACAGTTTATTTCTCACACTCAAAACATTCACCCCAAGTCCATCAGCTCTTCAGGGCAGGTCCCTTACAAACAGAGACTTAGAGATACAGGTTGCATCCATCTTGTAGGTACACCATTTGGAGCACACTGCTTTCAGGTCCACATGGCAGGTAAAGAGAGCTGGAGGGTCACATAGGACTTTTTACTGCACCAGTACTGAAACAACACATCACTTTTGTTTATAATTTCTCTGTAATCCCTCTGCTAGAAGTAATAAATGGCATTGCCTAACTACAGGGGCTGGGAAGTGAATGCGAGCACATAGATATGTGATAGTTGTTAATGTCTTTGCCACATTCTACAAATAACACGTGCTTTTTAATATTTTAATAAAAAATAATTTTTGGAAAACTCTATATGGATAAAATATCCCTTAAATGTAATAGTTTTTATTTGCATATAGATATAGCTATATTTTAGGAAACAGCTACAGTTACGAAGTTTCAGTGTGACCTAACAAGGCATTACATTTATAATTTTCCAAGAATGTTACTGAGAGATTCTGGTGTATGCACTGCAAAAATTTGGGGAGTCAATATGTTACTTATCCACCAGATGTTTTCCATCTTTATAATAATTTTACTTGTGATTCAAGGGAGCTGACATAAAATCAGCTTAAAAAAATAGCTATCTATTCTCTCCTCATGCCAAAATACTTTGTACATATGGCCTTACAATTAGCACAGCATCTGTAATGGGTGTTTTTTAGGCATCAATTTATAATTCATATTGCTCTGATATAAAATATGTAAAGCAAAAATAAATTTCAACTTATTTCAGCATAGTGGTAAACATGAATCAGCAACAAACATGAGGCAACAAACTCCAAATCTTAGTAAAATATGAAACAGATTATAATTTCCTAATTTAACTCCTATTTCAACTCAATATTAATGCTTAAGACAACAAATTTTTAAATAGCATACTAAGATTTTGGCAGTAGTTTTATGTAACAAGACATACAGCGTACTAAAGGTCTGGCACTCAACTTGCTTACAGTAAACCAGCTTCAATATGAAGGCATTAAATATTTTTATAACCTTTTTTTTACATGCTAAATATTTTAGAAAGTATGCAATCAAACACAGTAATGAAATTAATATAGTAAAATTAAGAAATTAAAAACTTGAAACTTGTATCCTAAGCATAAATCATATTAAAAAAGGATTACTGATTATATAGAATGTCCCTGGATAATCAAAACTTAATAGTATAAAACATGCAAAACATTTCAGGATAAAGATTTATTAATAAAAAAATACCAGGGTCTATTTAAAATGATTCTCCTCCAAAGGGTATCAAAGTTAATTAAAATCATGTAACATTCTAACACTAAATATTATTCAGTACTGTTGAATTGGAGGTAAGTTTTATAAAACTGGGGTTTTACATATACTGTAAATTGTTGTCTTTCTTGTTCATGTGAAGCAGCATACATTACTAAGTAAGAAAAGAATGGATGCTCCACTAGCAAAAATAGGATGTGTAAGTATCAAAGGCACACTATTCAGCTCACCAAAGTGATAGCAAACTCTTTTCCCCCCACAAGCCCTTTCCCCATGTAAACAAAAGTTTATTAAGGAGAAAAGAAAAATAAACTAAATTTTAATCTTCAAACGTAAATATTTAGAGACATTAATGTTAAGTCCATGCTTCAAAAAGGTCAACTATTGTTGCCTGGGTATTTCTGAATATATTTTAAAGATGTATCCAAATTAGATACTTTTGACATTAGATACATTGTTTGGTCAGAATTATTTATCATCTAAAACGGTAATTTAATTCTAAACATTTTAACCACTATTATGACAACACGATTTTAGCTCTCAGAGAAATTAGCCAGTGGAAGGAAAAACAGGTAAACAAAACAAAACCCTACATTTAAGCTGCAGGCAACAATTACGGCCCTTTCTGGCACAGTGGCATTTGACTGGCAACAAAGTCAGGAATAATTCTACTAACACAGGGAAACTCATGCATTTTGGTAAATATGCTCTAACACTCACAGTTGAATTTTCCTATAGACCTTCCTTGCTTTTTTCAACAGGTAAATCTTCCTTTTTTCTCTTGATACTATCCTGATTTGTGACTTGAACCTGATTTCTTTTTTTTCTTCTTACTATGTTTTTTGTGCTGTTTCTTCTTCTTCTTCTTTGCTTTTTCTTGCTCTTCACATCTTCTCTTCTTTTTTGCTTGCATCTCCTCTTCATAATCTGATTCTGATGAGGACTCCAATGATAAAGGTTTATTCTCAGGACAAGTCTTCTTTCTTTTTTTGCTGAGACTTCTAATACACTTTTCTTTCTCTGTTTCATCCTTTGACTTCTTTTTCTTTTTCACAGATTCCTTGCTCTCTGATTCACAATCACATGGAGAGCTTTCTGATGATTTGTATGAATGGTTCTTCTTTTTCTTTCTCTTTTTTCCTTCTTTCTTTTCCTCACCTTCAGAATCTGGAGAATTGCTTGAAGAATCAGTGCTTGATGAAGAAGATGAAGATCGACAAGATTTCTTCTTTTTCTTTTTCTTTCTTTCTCTTTTTTTGGATGAGCTCTCATTTCCACTTAATAATTTCTCTCTGCTTTTTTCTAGTTCCTTCTTCCAGTTCTCATTCATTTTTTCTTCAAATTCAGCTAATGCCTTGGAGCCTTTCTTTTTATTTTCTAATTGTTTCTTCACCTCTTCCCAGGTGGGCCTTGGTCGATTCAGATAATCTTGTATTGTTGGGCCTGCAGATTGAGATGGGCCCCTCCATCTGGCCATTGCTATAGGATTCATATAGGCCACCCGATTGTCCCGCTTCCCCATGGTGCCTGATGGTTCCCAGAGCAAACTCTCAGTTGCTAAAGAGAATAAAAACAGACACCCTCCTTAAATTCTTCATCTGCTGGTATACCAAGCAGGTTCCATTCTGTGAGAGAAGCAGATGGAATGATTACAAAACACCTTTAATATAAGACAAAGTAAGCACATAAGTTTAATTGTTCAGTTTATCACATAGTATAGTAGAAAGATTTACAAAATCTTAGACCTTGAGAAAATATATACACAAAAGTTTTACATGTTTTAGACATTGTGGTGTGAGTATAACATAAAGTGTTTTTCATACCTCATGTAAAGTTCTGACTGTTATCTAAATTTTACATTGCTATTTCTTTTTATATTGTATGGTACTTACCTTTTTTCTTTCTTTCATTCTGCCTTATATGGTATAACGAGAGAGAAATGTCTGTAGCCAAATTCCGTACCAGGCAGACCTTCCCCATTTCAGTAGAGTGCAGCACAACCCATTCCATTCTTTGACAGAAACCTAGGAGTCATGCCTGAAAAATCCTTCTCCCTCAATTCACATATCCAATTCATTAATAAATCTTGCTGTTTAAACCCCCACAACAAGAGGTCTCATGTTTGTTCACTTCTCTTCAAATGTGCTGTCATCAAAATACTGCAGGTACTGTCACCTGTCACTTGGATTATTCATCTCTATTAGATGCCAGGGACTGCCCAGTGTTGTGCAGTGGATTATCTTATTTAGTCTCTAGACTAATCTAGCGGTTAGTCATAGATCAACGTCTTATGAAGCTGATCCTGTCATTATCCTATTATACAAATGAAGAAACTGAAGCTTAGAGAATTTGAGTAACTTGCATAAAGTGACATAATAAATGGCAAATGGTAAAACCAGGATTTAAATCAAGGCAGCATGAGGTCAAACCCTGCACACTTAACACAACATTATATTGCCTCTTGACATCAACTTCTTGACAGCCCTATTTTTTGCCCTATTCTCTTCCCTTTCAGTCCCACACTGAAATCAGAAGGATTTTAAAATAGTCTAGTGGCTTTATATTTTAATGCTGCTTCTGTATCTGTCCCTTACACTCTTTATTATTTATCACAGTTTCTTGCCTCTTTTATTCATAGCACTTAGAAAACTGGTGATTATTTTCTTTATTGATTTGGATGTGTATTTTTGTGTGTGTGAATGCATGTGTGTGTTCATGTGCATATGCATGTGTGTATTCATTTCTAAATATAAGGCCAAGAAGGGTAAAGGTCACATTTGACCTGTCTTCTAGCCATGATGTTCCCAGTATCTTACATGGCATCTGGCCCACACTAAGTACTCAATAAATATTTGCTCAATAATAAACAAACAAATGAGTGGATTAATGGATGGGTAACTCTATGAGAGGGGTACATTCAGGGAAGGCTCCTGGAGTTGGTGATGTCAGTACAAGATTTTGAAGAATAAATAGGAGTTCACTGAATAAATGAGGAACTGAAGGACATTCTAGGCAGAAGAAACAATACGTGAAAAAACAAAGAGACTTGAAAGATCACCATGTATTTAGTGTTGAAGGAGCCTAAAGTGAAAGAGAGCAGTAGCAGGAGGTGAGGCTGTATAGGAAGTAAATAGCCTGATTGTAGAGGCCTTCTTAGGTCATTTTAACATCTTAGATTTTGTCCTATAGTTGTTAGGAAGCCAACACAAAGTCTGGAGAAAGATGATCAGATACATCACAGATTTTTCTGTCAGTCTCCATCCTGACTTTGATCTTTTTTTTTTTCATTTTTTTCCCATTTATTTTTATTAGTTGGAGGCTAATTACTTTATAACACTGTAGTGGTTTTTGCCATACATTGACATGAATCAGCCATGCATTTGCATGTATTCCCCATTCCAATCCCACCTCCCACCTCCCTCCCCACCCCATCCCTCTGGGTCTTCCCAGTGCACCAGGCCGGAGCACTTGTCTCATGCACCCAGCCTGGGCTGGTGATCTGTTTCACCCTTGATAATATACATCTTTCGATGCTGTTCTCTCAAAACATCCTACCCTTGCCATAAAGACCAATACAGTATACTAGTGCATATACATGGAATTTAGAAAGATGGTAACGATAACCCTATATGACTTTGACCCTTTAAGTCAACCTAATATACCTACCCACCATAAGCTCAATGCCACAGATTTTTACAGTGACTCTTGGTAATAGTTTCTGAATTTGATTTGTTGTGTTAACTTAGTCTCCCTCCTCTTCAGTTCTCTTAGGTATTTTTGTCATTTTCCTTCTTACTGGAACCCAAAGGTCTGTCAAATATCATTGTTTCCCATACTTGATCATCAAATGCCTTTAAGGATTTTAGTTCACATTCAACTGGTGGTTGTTTCTACTACTGCACATAATAGCATAATCCATTCAATTACAGTTCCTTGAAACTTAGTCTTAATGTCATCTAGAAAGGCAAAGACCAGTTCACAGAGGTTTGAATGAGACGCTGAGGTTTGAATTTATTCTATGGGACTTACAATGAAGTTAATGGGGAGATAGTGACTATTTTAAGCAGGAGAGTGATATGATCACATGTGAGTATTTAAGAGACAATTTCTTACAGCATGAAAGATGAGCTGGAGGTAGGTAAATCTGAAGACAATGAGGTTAATTCAGGTATTCATACAGATAAGAAAAGAGTCTAAAATAAAAATAGTGGTATTATGAGTGAAAAAGAGGGAAATATGAGCCATACTAAGGAGAGTCTACTGGAATTAATGAACAATTAGATACAAAGCATGAGGAAGAGAAAGGAATCTAGGGCAAGGTTCTGGCCTGTTGTTGTAGTTTAGTCACTCAGTGTCCAACTCTTTGCAACCCAATGGACTGCAAGGTGTTAGGCTTCCCTATCCTTCAGTATCTCCTAGTGTTTGCTCAAACTCACATCCATTGAGTTGGTGATGCCATTTAATCATCATCCTCTGTCGCTCCCTTCTCCTTCTGCCCTCAATCTTTTCCAGCACCAGAGTCTTTTCCAATGAGTTGGCTCTTCACACCAGGTGGCCAAATTATTGGAGCTTCAGCTTCAGCATCAGTCCTTCCAATGAATATTCAGGGTTGATTTCCTTTAGAACTGACTGGTATGATCACTTTGTAATCCAAGGGATTCTCAGCATTTCAAAAGCATCAATTCCTCGGTGGTCAGCCTTCTTTATGTTCCAACTCTCACATCCATAACATGACTATGGGAAGAAACATAGCTTTGACTATATGGACTTTTGTCATCAAAGTGATGTCTCTGCTTTATAACATGCTGTTTAGGTTTGTCATAGTTTTCCTCCCAAGGAGAAAAATGTCTTTTAATTTCATGGCTGCATTCACTATTCACAGTGATTTTGGAGTCCAAGAAAATAAAATCTATCATTATTTTCAATTTTTCCACATCTATTTGCCATGAAGTGATGAGACTGGATGCCATGATCTTAGTTTTCTGAATGTTGAGTTTTAAGCCAGCTTTTTCACTCTCCTCTTTCACCCTCATCAAGAGGCTCTTCAGTTCCTCTTAGCTTTCTGCCATTAGAATGGTACCATCCGCATATCTGAGATAGTTGATATTTCTCCTGGCAATCATGAGTCCAGCTTGTGATTCATCCAGCCTGGCATTTCTCATTAGGTATACTGCATAATAGTTAAATATGCAGGTGATAATACACAACCTTGAAATAATCCTTTCCCAATTTTGAACCAGCCTGTTGTTCCATGTCTGGTTCTAGTTGTTGCTTCTTGACCTGCATACAGGTTTTTCAGGAGGCAGGTAGGGTGGTCTAGTACTCCAATCTCTTTAAAAAGTTTCCACAGTTTGTTGTGATCCACACAGCTAAAGGCTGTAGCATAGTCACTGAAGCAGAAGTAGATGTTTTTCTGGAATTCCCTTGCTTTTTCTATAATCCAACAGATGTTGGCAATTTATCTCTGGTTCCTCTGCCTTTTCTGGCTTGTGAGACAAGATAAAAGGTCAATGACTGTATAATATAAGAAATGACATAGACTTTGAGTAAAGTTATAGGTTCAATGTTAGATTCATAAAGCTTGAAACATGTGAATGAACCTACATGTAGGAAATTGGATTTATGGGTGATAAAACTCTGGAATGTGACCTGAGTTAGAGATACAGGATTGGCAGTCACTGCGTGTTGGCTAAAGTCATGAGAGAAAATTAAATTACCTTGAGGGAAGATTTCATATGAAAAAAGGTTTGAGCACTGTGTGCAAATGAACAACACACACAGGGTTGGCAGAGAAAGTAAAACTTATAAAGCAGACATCAGAAAATTAGCCAGAGTGGTAAGAGCTACAGCAGTATCAGAAAATAAAGTAAGGTCACAGAAAGAGAGTGGGGAGAGTAAAGTTTCAAGGCAAGGGCAATAATCCTTAAAGATTCATAAATTTCACTTGAGGAATTTCTAAACATTAAAATTTGAGGAAAAAACCTAAATGTTCATCAATAACAAAGAGGTTGTATGAATTATGGTACACACATACAGAAAGTTCACCAATGTAACTACTGATTATCTCTGCATATGAGAAGGCATTATTTTCTTTTGTAAGTTTTCCTATACTATTTATATCTTTTTACGATGAACAGGTGTTATGTTTATTTTTAAAATATCCAGGAAAAAAAAATGATGTTACGGACAATACTAAATCAAATAGGTCACATAAGATAAAATCTGAAAATGCCCATTATATTTGACGGTGAAGAAATTATTAGTAACTTTTGCTAACACAATTTCAATTAATTAGGGCATAGACCAGATGACAGAAGGTTAAAGAGTAAATTGGAGGTGAGAAATTAGAGACATAGGATGTGTGTTAGTTGCTCTGTCATTTCTGACTCTTTGCAACCTCATGGATTGTAGCCTGCCAGGGTCCTCTGTCCATGGAATTCTCCAGGCAAGAATACTTGGGTGGGTAGCCATTCCCTTCTCCAGCAGATCTTCCTGACTCAGACATCGAACCTGTGTCTCCTGCATTGCAGGCAGATTATTTACCAGCTGAGCCACCAGTGAAGCCCAAAGAGAGATGAAGAATTTTCAAAAAATGATTTTTTACTCTTGTTTTTTTTTTTCCAGTGGGTTTTGTCATACATTGATATGAATCAGCCATATAGTTACACGTATTCCCCATCCCGATCCCCCCTCCTACCTCCCTCTCCACCTGACTCCTCTGGGTCTTCCCAGTGCACCAGGCCCGAGCACTTGACTCATGCATCCCACCTGGGCTGGTGATCTGTTTCACCATAGATAATATACATGCTGTTCTTTCAAAACATCCACCCTCACCTTCTCCCACAGAGTTCAAAAGTCTGTTCTGTACTTCTGTGTCTCTTTTTCTGCTTTGCATATAGGGTTATCGTTACCATCTTTCTAAATTCCTTTAAAAATTGGAAATAGAACTGCCATATGACCCAGCGATCCCACTCTTGGGCATACACACTGAGGAAACCAGATCTGAAAGAGACACGTGCACCCCAATATTCATCGCAGCACTGTTTACAATAGCCAGGGCATGGAAGCAACCTAGATGCCCATCTTGTTTGTTTTTTATCATAGAAGAAACTTGAACATATTCAGAAGGTGATGATGTTTAAATAGAAAGACTTTAAAGAAGACAGGAAAGAGAGGCAATAATTCTTTGTGGTAAAACCATAGAAGAAACAGAGAGGAATCAAAGGCATAGTTAGAGGATCTCCCTTCTTGAAAGAGCAGAGGAAAAGAATAAAGAGTATGGGTATAGGTTTGTTTTTTTTTTCTTTTGTTAGTGACAGGGGAGATGAAAGGGGGAAATTTGAAGCATTTCTCACATAAGAGCCTTCATTTTCACTCAATCATACATGCCAAGGTCATCTGCTACGACTGACAGGTTGAGATAGCATAGGAGTTTTGAGAACAATAATTACAATTTGAAATAACACCAGACAAGTATTGTGGGAGGCCTTCAGACTTGCAGAATATGTGTGTTCTTTTCTCAGAAGATAATAACACCGAGGAAAAAAATAACAGCAACAAAGTCTCCTGCTCAGGTACTCTGTCTTAAAAGTACTCTGGCTTACTTTCTGTTTCTATTTTAGAAGAGAAACTTTATTTTCTTTATCTCTATTCATTTGTATGAAGTATGCTGATTTTGTATAAGTATTACATACAAATTGTAACAGCCTTGCTAGTGATCTAAGTGTTAAAACAGTTATCTGTTCATTCATTTTTATAACAACTCCCTTTTGATCATCTATTATGCACCAGACACTATGCTATACCCGATGGAGAGCATGGTCTAGTAAAGGTAAAAGTTATTACACAAATATCAAACAAGTGAGTATTAATTATAATCACGATTAGAATGATAAAAGAAAAACATAGGACACTATGAATAATTCGTGAACTAATTTAGAATAGAAGGTCAACTCTGAGATACTAAAATACAATTAACATGTAACTGAGACCTGATGGATAAATTAGAGCTAGCTAGATGCAGGTGACTAAAGAGTAAAGGAGTAATAAAAGAGCCAAAGTTGACTGTATGTTGCAAGCACAAGGAATATCAGATGCTAAGGCCCTGAGGTGAAAAGGAAAAGCCAAATGCAATGCATATATTCACATCACTACACTGTTGTAAACCAGTCATCATATCCACTTCTCCATGTTAAAGGTGATTGTATCAACACCATTTTTCATTGAACATGCTCAGGTGAATGTCAATATGAATTCAAATTAACTTAAAGCATATTTTAGTGTTTCACAGTCTTAATTTCAATTGTCACTATCAACAAGGCTAGTTACTTTAAAGAGCTACTCTATTTTACAAATCATTTCATTCAATTTTTTAATGATATGTCAAACTGTAGGCAATGTATTCTCTCTCACAGACATAGGGACTTCAGCTGAAAAATCTTTGCAAATAGTTGGCAATAGTTCTGAGACTTTAAAATATCCAACTCTTCTGCAAAGTTCTGGACATTTGGATGCAGCCTCTATTAAAAAAAAATTAATGTTCTTTATTACCACTAGTTAATGTAAGTTTAAATATCATGCTACTGAAATATATGCCTCATAAACCTACTTAAAGGCTTTAAGAAATCAATGAGTCTACTATATTATAAAATAATCATATGCACATATGCTAGCAAAGTAATGCTCAAAATTCTCTAAGCCAGGCTTCAACAGTACGTGAACTGTGAACTTCCAGATGTTCAAGACGGATTTAGAAAAGGCAAAGGAACCAGAGATCAAGTTGCCAACATTGCTGGATCATTGAAAAAGCAAGAGAGTTCCAGAAAAACATCTACTTATGCTTTATTGACAATGCCACAGCCTTTGACTGTGTAGATCACTACAAACTGTGGAAAATTCTTAAAGAGATGGGAACACCAGACCACCTGACCTGCCGCCTGAGAAATCTGTATGCAGGTCAAGTAGCAGCAGTGAGAACTGGACATGGAACAACAGACTGCTTCCAAATAAGGAAAGGAGTATGTCAAGGCTATATGTTGTCACTCTGCTTATTTAACGTATATGCAGAGTACATCACGAGAAATGCAGGACTGGATGAAGCACAAGCTGGAATCAAAATTTTCGGGAGAAATATCAATAACCTCAGACATGCAGATGATACCACACTTACGACAGAAAGCAAAGAACTAAAAAGCCTCTTGATGAAAGTGAAAGAGGAGAGTGAAAAAGTTGGCTTAAAACTCAACATTCAGAAAACTAAGATCATGGCATCTGGTCCCATTACTTTATTGCAAATAGATGGGGGAAACAGTGGCAGACTATATTTTTGGGGGCTCCAAAATCACTGCAGATGGTGACTGCAGCCATGAAATTAAAAGACACTTACTCCTTGGAAGAAAAGTTATGACCAACCCAAATAGCATATTTAAAAGCAGAAACACTACTTTGCCAACAAAGATCTGTCTATTCAAAGCTATAGTTTTTCTAGTAGTCATGTATGGATGTGGGAGTTGGACTATAAAGAAAGTTGAGCGTGGAAGAATTGATGCTTTTGAACTATGGTGTTGGAGAAGACTCTTGAGAGTCCCCTGGACTGCAAGGAGATCTAACCAGTCCATCCTAAAGGAAATCAGTCCTGAATGTTCATTGGAAGGACTGATGCTGAAGCTGAAACTCCAATACTTTGGCCACCTGATGCGAAGAACTGACTCATTTGAAAAGAGCCTGATGCTGGGAAAGATTGAGGGCAGCAGGAGAAGGGGATGACAAAGGATGAGATGGTTGGATGGTATCACTGACTCAATGGACATGTGTTTGAGGAAACTTAGGGAGCTGGTGATGGACAGGGAGGCCTGGTGTGCTGCAGTCCATGGGGTCACAGAGAGTTGTACACAACTGATAACTGAACTGACTGACATGACATATGCACACATATACAAACATATATGCTACCAATACCTTTAATTATCATTGTGTTCTGCTATTTCACACCAACTAATAATATATAGGATCGTCACAGTTTTATGGAATTCACAGATCAAATAAGAAAAAAAAGAGCGTTTATGGAGATGTTTAATGATACTTGAAAATTTCCTGAAAATACTAGTTTTAGCAAGTATATAAAAAATGATATCTTTCTTCTAAATAAAACTCAAGCAACAACATATTCTATTCTAGCTGGTAGCATGACTGTTTTGAGGGATAAATTATCCCTTATTTTGACTGGAATCAAGATGATACAACGCTGTGCTATATTAAAAGCCTTCACTTCAGGTGAATTCCCTCTGGCATAGCTGTGTCATGGAGCATTTATCATTCCAGAGAAAAGGTGTAGAATCTGAAATATTGCCTCTTTTTCTGTCTACAGAATTGTCAATTGACAAGGGATCAGTCTCATATCTTAAGGATGATACCAGAAATTTAGAGCAGCAATAAAATATTGCAAATTCAAGAGATAAAATGGAAAAGAAAGGCTATGAGAGGATAAAGTTCTAAGTATAAATTTTAGCTAATTGTTTATTTTAAAGAAATGAGTACTTCACCCTCTTATTTCTCTTCAGTTCAGTTCAGTTCAGTCGCTCAGTCGTGTCTGACTCTGCGACCCCATGAATCGCAGCACGCCAGGCTTCCCTGTCCATCACCAACTCCTGCAGTTTACTCAAACCCATGTCCATCGAGTCGGTGATGCCATCCAACCATCTCATCCTCTGTCGTCCCCTTCTCCTCCTGCCCCCAATCCATCCCAGCATCAGGGTCTTTTCCAATGAGTCAACTCTTCACATCAGGTGATTCAGAAAAACAAATCATTGTTATTATTTATGTTTTATGATGATGAAGTAAAATGTTTTTTAAAACAAACTTTCTGTTTTAGAATATCTTTAGATTTATAATAAAGTTGCAAGAATCCTTTGCATCTAGTTTTCTTATTGATAATGTCTTACATTACATGTACTTTTGCCACAACTAATGAACCAATACTGACACATTCATATTAACTAAAGTCTATTTTTTATTCAAATTTCCTTAGTTTTTAAGTTAATATCCTTTTTCTGTTCTAGGAATCTATCCAGTATACCATATAACATTTAGTAATCATGTCTCCCAGGCTCTTCTAGACTGGCAGTTACTCACAGTTTTCTTCGTTGTGAGGAGTATTGATCAGATGTTGATTTTTCAGTACACTCTTCAATTTGGGTTTGTCTGATGTTTTTCTCATGTTTAGAATTAGACTGCAAGTTCTTGGAAGAAAGAACACAAGTAAAGTACAATTCTCATTACATTAAATAGAGGGTACATGTGAAGGTGACTTATCATGATGTTAATGTTGATCACAAGACTGAGGTAGTGAATGTTTGCCAACTTTTTCTACTGCAAGATCATACATACTCTGTTTCCATACTGTACTCTTTGAAAGGATGTCACTATGTACAAGCCACGCTTAAGTAATAGAGACTTATGCTCTACCTCCTTGATAGGAAATAGCTACATAAAATATTTGAAATCCTTGTGTATGGAGATTTGATCACTGTATCAGTATAGATCATGAGTTTTAATTAAGCTTATACTTCAGGCAATATTTCAATACTACTTTACTTATTTTGTTGTTGAAATTATTTCAGCGGTGGCCTTCAGGGGCTCTTTTAGTTGGCTCCTGTATCCTTTTGACACACCCTTTCCATTTTGTCTTCTAAATACTTCCTTACTTTCTGATTCTACAAGACACTCTAGGATCAACTTGTATATCCTGTGCATTAGCCCCCATTGGAATATTGCTGCTTCTGGACTCTTTCAGCAGACAGAGCTAGGAAATAGGAAATGATTTTAATTTATTCAATCATGTACTAACCTTGAACTAAGTACCTGGCACTTGGATGACAAATATAAATTATTTGGAGATGGAACACAAAACACTGTGTTTACTATAATGTGGCATCTAGGTGACATGACTGACTCATCATCAATAGAGTCCATATCATGATTGTTTCTCAACTAGTAGGAATGGCACTCTCCTGCATACATTTCTGAAAATGTTTTAAAATTCTGAGTATAGTTAAAGAAAAGAACAAAGGCCCTCAGAAGAACAACTCTGCCCCAGTAACATTTTGCCCTAGTCAAGAAGTCATGAACAAAATAACAGTATTGTTTATAGGGTCAGCATCAATGTTTTAAGAAACACTCTGTAGAAAACGATTTTACACACACACACACCAAATTCAACTAAGCATTTGCCTAAAATGTACTTATTTTGTCAGGGCACTTGATAAGTTTTAGATGTTCACTAATGATTTTCTTGAGTCTTCCTTGAGAACAGATTTTGCCCTGTTGTGTGTGATTAGATGCGGTAACTCATGGTTATACATAACGTAACCAAAACATCCTAGGACCACTGAAAATTCCAGTTCCTCTACTCAAGGGACCACCTTACATGAACTAGTGCTAACTGCATACTAGTTTCTTTCCATCTGTGTGACATGACTTCTATGAAAATAGACTCCCCAAATAAGATTTACCACATCTTTTCTCCCCATTGTCCAAATTTCTATTTAATAAATAAGTTTTATGTAAACCCTTGACAAGATACTTCAAGTCACAAAGCTTGTCTGTGTTTTTCAGCACTGAATATCTAAAATCAATCTCACTCACATCTCACCAGTTTTGTGAATGGAATTTAACTCATACATTATAAGTTCAAAGTGAGATAGAATTGTACCTTCCATTTATTCCTTATAATTTTATCCACATTTTGTGTTAAAAGTGATGTATTTTTTAAAAAAGTGATGTATTTTATATGAGAGAATCATGAGATGCTTATTGAGGCAATGTACTGTGAATCCAAACTCAGTTGTAGTTTAAAATCTGTCAACTTTTCCCTGGATCTACTTGTGCCAGTATACACTTGTCAGCTCTTCCAACAATGTATGAAAGATAAGTCCTAAGCATAGGAAGCAAACAAGGGAAGCTTTTATTTTGCCAGGGAACACAGTTCAAAACACATTTACTTATGCATAGCTTTAAATAACTTCAGTTGTTTTTTCATGTATCAATGCTTCAATTACTACCTTCTGTACTCTGCCACCCTTACATGAATTTTTTAAAGTATATTTCTAAAACCAGAATAGATAATTTGATGTAATGTATACATATGAATATACTGACTATAAACTAAAAGCAACGCAGCTAGGTGTATTTACTTGTCACCTCTCATCTCACAAATGACTACATATGCAAATTTCCTAAAAATTCAAAGGCCAGGTCATACAGACTTCTTATAATAACTAACGTATAGATGCTTATTTGAAACAATAATGAGGTATACTGTAAAGCATCGGAAAGTGTGAAAACTTGTATTAATAATACTTTAGTATGCTGGACTTGCCTGATTTGGAAAACCATGTGAAAGAGATAACTCAGTATTCATATCAAGGGGGAGAAAACTTAGTTTTCAATTCCAAGAAAAACACTGAGGAAGAGTTGGCTTGATGAAGGCAGATTATTTTAGGAAAATTCACTAGGCAGGCTGTTTAACTTCACTGATGCAGCAATCATCATTAGAATTCAGCATCATTATAGAGGTGAAGGACCAGCTTCCCTATTAACTTACTGAGTGCTCTCAGACAAATTACATAACCTCTCTGTGTCTCAGGTTTCAATCCTGTCACCTGCTCCCAGGTTCAAATGAAATTGAAATTTCAAATTTCGAATGAAATTTTTTGGTCACAGTCTGAAAAGTATTAGAGTCTATATAAATGTAAAGACTTGATATTCCTATGAGTATTTCCACCAGTCATGTAATAATGATTACAATTATTCAGTATTCACCATGAACAGGCACTGTTCCAAGTGGTCTACATGGATTATCTCATTGAATTCTCACTACTTCATGAAGTAGATGCTATTATTTTCCTATCTGACAGATGAGCAAAGTGAGTCTCAGGAAGGTTAAATAATTTTTCCAATGTCTGATAGTAGTAGAGCGAAGATTGGACCCCTGGCAGCCTGATTTAAAGCCTGCATTATTAAAGAATGTTATATCAATAGCATGAAAAATGGCTGGCAAATTCTTGCTGAGGACTCTAAAGAAAATATGATGATTATTTGTAGCTGTAAATCTATCCCTTAAGTTCAGAAGGTCATAGGACAAATGCTCCCTTGAAAGAGCAGGAAAGTGTCTAATGCTAACAAAATTTAAATTGGTTGATAATATCAGTTTCTACAAATTGGGACAACCTGTAGCAGATGTTCTATTAATTGTCATATTAATCTAGAATTTTCAGATACATGAAGCATAAATCTTTCTTTGGTGTGGGAGTATAGCTTAAACTAGCCAATGTGTTTTTCTGCATAACCATGTGGTGGATACAACTAACTTTAATGATAATGAAGATAACTTGAGAAAATAGAAATGTATAGAAAACTCAAAAACACCATTTCACTCACTATTTTCATTTCTTTCCTTACCCAACCTGGTTAACAGAGTTGCTAAAATGGACTGATTCATGTTTTCCCATCTCTCTTCACATCTGCAAGTATGGGGATGCTTAAGGAACAGTGTTAACTATAATCAGCAAAAAGCAAATGGAAACTTCAAATCAGCCTGGATAATCTATAAATTACTAAAAGTTTCTTCCCTTTATAGTCCAGATTGTGTGTGAAAGTCGTTCAGTCATGTCACTCTTTGAGACATGAACTATACATGGAATTCTCCAGGCCAGAATACTGGAGTGGGTAGCTGTTCCCTTCTCCAGGGGACGTTCCCAACCCAGGGATTGAACCCTGGTCTACCGCATTGCAGGAGCATTCATTACCAGCTGAGCCACCAGAGAAGTGCAGTCCAGATTACTTATTACCTGTCTCTGCCCCTTTGCATGGCTGTATATGTTCCTGCCATGTATATGTAGAGTGTCACTTGTAATTTCCTTTTCCCTCACCGGATTGCAGATTCCTAAAGAGTAAAGACTATAGTACTGCCCAGATTACCATGCTCTCTATCCATTACTTTCGCAGATATTCTGAGTCAAAGAATTTGCTAACCTGACACTTAACATATCATATCAGTTATTTTTACCTATTTGTCATATCATTGCCAGCAGCAGTTGTCATGCAGTAGTCAGGAATATAGGAAAATTCCACACTAGGAAGTCAGCTGTTTTTACCTAGACTCCCCTGAATCTTTCTCACCCTTTGACAGACACTGAAATAATCTGCCTATATTATTGTCTGAATCAGGAACCTGAAGATCTCAGTACATTTTCTTGATTTACTTCAGATTCAGTAACTCTAGATAACTGTTTTTCTCTATTGGACGAGTCAATTCTAACCCCAAATTGCTGAACAGCACTGAATGTGAGCATACAGATTACTTATGTAATCCTTTAACTCTTCTGATAAGCAGGCCTATCAAAATTTTGTAATCTATTTGGCTGATTTATTCCTAATTGTTTTAGCATGAAATTTCTCATCTTAAAAACAAATTTGACATCCTAAAAATTAGAGAAACATCTAAAATGTGTATCTGCATGAGAGTGCTCAGTCATGTCTGACTCTTTGCGACCCCATGAACTACAGCCCACTAGGCTCCTCTCTGTCCATGAAAATTTCCAGGCAGGAATATTGGAGTGGGTTGCCATTTCCTCCTCCAGGAGATCTTTCCAACCCAGGGATTGAACCCGAGTCTCCTGCGGCTCCTGCGTTGGCAGACAGTGGTACCACTGAGCTACCTGGGCAGGCTGTATGTGTATAGCATGCTGAAATGGAAGAAAACTTGCTTTCATCAGCTTGAATTACTGGATTATAGGTTCTATAAGGAAAAGATTTGCATGTACTGTGTTCACTACTGAAGCTCTTGAAAAACACATTAGCACAGAAACATGCTATTTTATCACTAAAACCAATGAAAACCACCTTGGGGCTTTTTCACCTCAACCACTCCATGGGAACTTCTGTTGTCCAGGTCATTAATCATCTTCATGCCAGTAAATCTAATGATCAATTTTCATTTTCTATCTTAACTTCATCAATCAGCATCAATTGACACATTGGATTACTCCCTCCCTCCTCCTTGAACCACTTACCTCAAATGGCTTCCAAGATTATAAACATTCAATTTTCCTCTCACTTTCCTAGCTGCCTTTTTCCAATCTCCTTTTCAGGTGCTTCCACTTTGACCAAAGATAAGAAATGAGATAATATTTGTTAAAGTCTTTGCATAATTTGGCAGCAAGTTTTAGGTTATAGAACTAAAACTTAAAGCAACAGCAACAAAAAGTAACCAAATTTGAAGAGGTGTGTGACCAGAAGAAAAGGTTATTTTATTCAGGCAAAGTACTAACTCTCCTTAAAAGGTTATAATTAGCACTTTCTCACATTATAGTTATTTATTCAACTGCAAATATCCACTATAAGCAACTCCAGATTATTCACTGCTTTTATACTTTTCCTACCTATGTATTCCTATGTTCACCTAATGTTTCCTTCCTCATTGCCTATTGATATTCCTCTACCCTGAAAGAAATCTTTGTTCTGAATCCCAATTTCTATAAACAAAATTCTGCCCAAACACCTGGACTCCTATTTTACATTTCTATAGTGCTTTCAAACTTATAAAGTAAATTAATAAAGGAGTAATATTGGGATACATTTTATGAAATCATTTAACAACTCCAAACAGTCTAAGAAACAAATTAATTTTTCTACCTTCTTTAGTGTCCCTAAACTTTTATGACTAATACAGACTGAAGAACATAGCTATTTCTGATAGCAATAATAGCTATTACTTTAAAGACACTAAGTCAAAGTGTGATGCCTGTATCCATAGGAGTCTCCAGGCTCTTTTCATGTTGTCTGCAAATATGTTATTTGTGTGAGGCTTGAGTTTTTGGGTTTTTTTCTTTTTCATATACTTCAACCAAAACATTGCATCATAACAAATTGAATGTAGAAATATATATGAGAATTATTAAGTCAACATAAAAGAGATTTGAAAAATGTTAAACTAATACATCTCTATTAATTAGATGTTTTCAATTTTGAAGATATAATTATTTTTCACACAATGTTATCTAGTTAAAATTTAATGGTCTTATTATTAGCATTTTCGAATGGATTAATATTTAAAAATTTCTGTTTAGTTTTTAATGCCATAAATATCAATAGCTATCATTTATCAGATATTCTTTACCACATAAACAAATGCTCCTTGGGGTTCTCAGTAATTTCTAATAGTGTAAAGGGATCCTTAAACCAAATGGTTTGAGGACTATTTCTCTAGGAAATTCTTCTCAAAATATGTCCACTGATCATCTGCATCAGAATTATTAATATCTGTGATACTTGATAATAATATAGGTTTCTGGACTCCATATAAGACCTACTAAATCATAACTTCTGGGGTCATGAACACATATTTTTAACATGACCCTCAGGTAATTCTTATATACATTCATGTTAGAAAAATTTAATAAAGAGGTATATAGACTTTGGAGTCTGACGGATTCAAACTCTAGTTCTGCCACCTTGTTTGTCATCCTAACCTATACCACTTTCTACCAACCAATTTCTTACCCTTACGTTCCCCTCACTCCCATCTCCTGAATCCTCTTTCAAATGCAAATCCTCAATTAAATAGTTCCTCATTACCAGAGTAAGCCAGAAAATTTGTATGTAAGAGGTATTTAGGGGTAGCAATCTGGCTCTGAGTGAGAGTTGCTGTTGTTCAGTTGGAAAGTTCTATCCAACTCTTTGCAACCCCATGAACTGCAGCACGCCAGGTTTCCCTGTACTTCACCATCTCCTGGAGTTTGCCCAAACTCATGTCCATTGAGACAGTGATGCCATCCAATCATCTCATCCTCTATCATCCCCTTCTCTTCCTGCTCTCAATCTTTCCCAGTATCAAGGTCTTTTCCAATGAGTCAGCTCTTCTCATCAGAGAAAGTTAGGGACTTAAAAGTTGCATTTTCATAGGAAGCACATTGATTTTACTTAGATTGTCTCACTTGGAGATGTGGAGATGATAAGAATTTGGAAGGGGGTTATATTGCCTAGGCTGCACCTTGGCATCAGTACTTACTTATTTGCTTCTGCTCCTGAACAGGGAAGACTTAAAAGGATTCTACTTTCTTTTCCTCACCTTGGGGCACACAGTACAGTGAAAATGGTAGCCATTTTGTCTTTCCTTAGCCCTGCCCCTGTCTGTTATCCTTACAAACCTGCCATCCACTTCCTCAATCCTTGCTGTGATTTGAATACACAGTTATGACTAGAGGTCTGAAAACCTCTAGTCTAGAAACTGATTATGATATCATTACAACAGAAATCTAACAGAAATTATGAATTTTTCCCAGCTGTGAAAAATTGCTTTAAGAACCACAGGTTTATTTAAATACAGCATTATTTTTTCTGTAAAACAGTGTTATTCAAGGTAAAGTCCACTAATGCTCAAGCTCAGAATCATACAGGCTGTTTTTTGGTTTTTGTTTTAATGCAGAGTTCTATGCTTCATCCCAGACTTAAGTGTTATCAGAATCTCTAAGTCCCACAAATATGTAATTTTAATAATTTCCTCAGGTTATTATGGTAAAATGTCCAAAAACCATTCCATGAGGAAATTTCAACAAGAAACAATAAAAAGAAGAGGAAACATAAGCATATTCTTTATAACAACTTAGTTCTTTTCTTGATTGCAAATAGATAAATGATGTTACCCATATGCTTTTCCATACAGACATAATATTTGCTTCAACCTATGTAAAACTTTATACTATTTTTATCAGTGTGCCAGTTGTACCTGGATGAGGGAGCCTAATTCACACTAACTAAAGTCACTTGATATCAATGTATAAATCAGATACCCATCCATTAGTTTATAACTAGAAATGTTGTAAACACATGGTTGTTCAGTTTGATAACCAACATCCCGAATCCATTAGATAAAACACGTACAAAGTCAAATTAGTCATAAATTACCATGGTGAACCTGGAATCATTAAAAAATGAGTCAGCAGATATTCTTAATGATTACTGCCTCAAGATTTAATTTGATCTACCTACCAATATCCACCATTGGGTGGGCGACTAAAGTATTCCAATCTGATAATCAGGGCACTCTATTCCCTACACATTGCTGGAAACTTGCAGCTAGTTCTCTGATTTTCCCTAATGTGTTTTTTTTTTTCTTTCTGATAATTCAGTCTTCCATTAATTGATTAGATTTTACCTTTTAAATTTATGATCACATTCTATTCATGCCTCCCTGAAACTCAACCAAAACTTTTAGTGTGTCCAAATTAAATTATCTACTCAGAAGCAGTCCCTTGGGTTACTTTTGCAGGTGGCTTATCTTACTGTGGCTTTTAATTTTTCTCAACTTCACTTTGAATTTTTGACACCATTATACTGAAAAAGGCAAAACTACTCAGATGATAAAAAAATTCAGTGGTTTCCAGGGATGGGGCTGTGGGGGGAGGAGATGAATAGGCAGAGCACAGAGGATATTTAGGGCAGTGAAAATACTATGTATGATACTATAATGGTGTATACATGTCATCACTATTGTTTAGTCACTGTCATGTCCAACTCTCTTGCAATCCCATGGACTATAGCTTGCTAGGTTTCTCTGTCCATTGGATTTCCCAGACAAGAATACTGGAGTGGGCTGTTATTTCCTTCTCCAGGTGATCTTCCTGACCCAGAGATTGAAACCACACCTCCTATATTGGCAAACAGATTCTTTTACCATTGAGCCACTCAGTTCAGTTCAGTTCAGTCACTCAGTCATATCCGACTCTTTGTGACCCCATGAATTGCAGCACACCAGGCCTCCCTGTCCATCACCAACTCCCAGAGTTTACTCAAACTCATGTCCATTGAGTCGGTGATGCCATCCAGCCATCTCACCCTCTGTCGTCCCCTTCTCCTCCTGCCCCCAACCCCTCCCAGCACCAGGGTCTTTTCCAATGAGTCAAATCTTCACATGAGGTGGCCAAAGTATTGGAGTTTCAGCTTCAGTATCAGTCCTTCCAATGAACACCCAGGACTGATCTCCTTTAGGATGGACTGGTTGGACCTCCTTGCAGTCCAAGGGACTCTCAAGAGTCTTCTTCAACATCCAACTCTCACATCCATACATGACCACTGGAAAAACCATAGCCTTGACCAGACGGACCTTTGTTGGCAAAGTAATGTCTCTGCTTTTTAATATGCTGTCTAGGTTGGTCATAACTTTCCTTCCAAGGAGTAAGCATCTTTTAATTTCATGGCTGCAATCACCATCTTGCAGTGATTTTGGAGCCCCAAAAAATAAAGTATGACACTGCTTCCACTGTTTCCCCATCTATTTCCCATGAAGTGATGGGACCAGATGCCATGATCATAGTTTTCTGAATGTTGAGCTTTAAGACAACTTTTTCACTCTCCTCTTTCACTTTTACTTTCTGCCATAAGGGTGGTGTCATCTGCATATCTGAGGTTACTGATATTTCTCCTGGCAATCTGGATTCCAGCTTGTGCTTCTTCCAGCTCAGCGTTTCTCATGATGTACTCTGCATATAAGTTAAATAAGCAGGGTGACAATATACAGTCTTGACATACTCCTTTTCCTATTTGGAACCAGTCTGTTGGTCCATGTCCAGTTCTAACTGTTGCTTCCTGACCTGCATATAGGTTTCTCAAGAGGTGGGTCAGGTAGCCTGGTATTCCCATCTCTTTCAGAATTTTCCACAATTTATTGTGATCCACACAGTCAAAGGCTTTGGCATAGTCAATAAAGCAGAAATAGATGGTTTCCTGGAACTCTGTTGCTTTTTTGATGATCCAGCAGATGTTGGCAATTTGATCTCTGGTTCCTCTGCCTTTTCTAAAACCAGCTTGAACCTCTGGAAGTTCACGGTTCACGTATTGTTGAAGCCTGGCTTGGAGAATTTTGAGCATTACTTTACTAGCGTGTAAGATGAGTGCAATTGTGCGGCAGTTTGAGCATTCTTTGGGATTGCCTTTCTTTGGGATTGGAATAGGGAAGCCCATGTACATCACCATGCATTTGTCCAAACCCATAGAATCTGCAATGCCAAGAGTCTACCCTAAGGTAGACTATCCTAAGGTAGACTTTGGGTGAATATAATGTTTCAGTGTAGGTTCATTTTTGGTAAAAACAAACGAAGAACATACAACCTGGGTCAGATACCGGGTTAGGAACATCCCTTGGAGAGGGAACTGGCAACCCACTCCAGTATTCTTGCCTGGAAAATTCCATGGACATAGAAGCCTGGCAGCTACAGTCCTTGGGGTTGCAAAAACTCAGACACGACTGAGTGACTGAGCAGACACACACATGAGCATGTGGCGGGCAGAATGTGATGAAATCTCTGTACCTTTCTCTCAATTTTATTGTAAACCTAAAACTGCTCTAAAAAATAAAGTCTTAAAAAAGACATTCCAAATGAAATTACTTACTATAAATGATAAACATGCCATACCATTTTCCCCCAAAGATATTCAGTCATACTAGCATTTCCATCTTTTAGCATCTTTAATCTTTTTTTTTTTCATCTTATCTTCACTTTCTAAAGAAATGGGATGATTGCTGTTCTGCCAATACAATGCAATTCTTCTATGTGAGTGCTCATTCCTACCCACAGATTTTTTTTTAATTAAAGATTTTTTTTAATGTGTTTTTTTACAAGCTAATAATGAACATATATTTTTTTAGTTAAGATTGTAATCTATGATCATATATCTAGGAAATTGTTTGTTCAGGCCGTATAGATTGTGGAAATGTTTCAAAAGAGCAACTTGAGGGAAGCTAACTTGTTGTTATTTCAAAGTTATGAAAACTCATTATGAAACTTTTAAAAGAATGAGTTGTAAAACGAAGAACAGTAAAATTAGTACCAAAATGCATGGATGTGTAGTAAATTGAGAAGGATCTTGGACTTAGAAAAAGGTTGCAATGCTAAATCTTAGCTTTACTAGTTACATAACTGTAGGCTAGTCTTTTAGCCTCTGAGAATCCAGTCTTCACATTGATAAATAAGAAAAGTTGTCTCTATTTTATGACTTTGGGTGAAAATCAAATATAGTCCTATAAGTGAACATACTTTAAAAAGTTAAATGTTACAGGCTGAAATAATTTCATATTTTTAGAATTGTTAGTACTAAGAATTATCATGATATCATGAGGACATAAAGGGAGGCCCTGTGACAAATTCTGAAATTAAAGTATATCTGAATGACATCTCTCTCACACACACACACATGCACATACACAAACACACAATGGTAGAGTTTTAGGAGGGTGCTATAAAATATACAGACTGCTATGCAAATATTGTGCATCACATATATCCCACTTGCTTACATATTATTCTTTACTCTTTTTTTCTGTCCAGTCCCTCTTCCACTCTGCCCAATTCTAGTCACCTTCCTTTAAAGAAAATCTGATGTGGTCACTCCCTAACATTTATTTAATTGAACTTGAATTCCTTAGTTTGGCAGAATGACCCTGATCTTGACCTGCTTCTCCAAACTCATCTTTCCTTAACTTCCTCTTATTCTCTCTTTTTCTTCCATGTGTCACTGAAATTTCCATGCTTCAGCAACAGAAAATACCTTACTACTTCTCAAATATATTTCCTAATTCTTTGTACAAACGTTTTGCTTCCTTTGCCTAGAATACCTCTGTTTTAACCTCCAACTTTTCAGATCCTCCTAGTAGGAAACAAGTTCTTTCTCCCTACGCTACTATAGCATGTTCACTAGTTAATTCAGCCAATATTTACTGAGTGTTTACTATGCACCCAACACTGTGCTAGAAAATGCTAGGGACACTACAATATAATCATGGTCCCTCACAGATTTTAGGAATGCTCATTTTAAATAATTAACCTACAAATACTATATAATTATATAGCTATATAGAACAAGTAGTTATAACAAATTAACTACACACACACACACACACACACACACACACACACACACACGTACAAGGGCTTCCCTAGTGGCTCAACTGGTAAAGAATCCACCTGCAATGCAAGAGACCTGGGTTTGATCCCTGGGTTGGAAAGATCCCCAGGAGGAGGGCATGGAAACCCACTCCAGTATTCTTGCCTGGAGAACCACCATGGACGGAGGAGCCTGGCAGGCTGCAGTCCATGGCGTCACAAAGAGTTAGACATGACTTGAGTGATGAAGCACTGCAAAACTATATATTTATAACTGTTATAGTGCTATAAAGAAAATGGAAAGGGTTTGATAACGGTACATAACTAGTACTTAGTGGGATCAGGGAAGATCTCTCTTTGAAAGTGGGAATTAAAATAAGACCTGAAAGAAGAATAGTCATTAATCAGATAAAGAGGATGAGGATTAATTCAAGGCAGAAGGAAAAAACATATGTGAAGGTACTGAGGCAGAAATGAGTTTGGCTCCTTTAAGAAACAATGGGCCAATATGACTGGAAAGTAATGATTAATGGTGATGGTGCCATGGGATGATGCTGAGGAAATGGGCAGGAGCATGATCATGAAGGACCTTATAGGCAATAATAGAGATGAACTTTGTCATAAAACTTATGGGAAGATTCTGAGTAAAGGAGAAAAGAGACCTGCTCGTATTTGTATTTTAGAAAAAATCATTCTCTTCACTATGTGGAGAATAGATATAAGTAAGACTGTAAACATGTTGCAGAAACCAGTACTCGAGAAACCAAGCACCACACTCAGAGAGTTGCAGAACTCAGGTTTATTACGCCAGTGGGCCCAGAGGAGTTAACACTCCAAACTCTGAGCTCCAAACAAGGGGATTACAGAGTTTTTATAGACAGACTGTAGTGGGCAACACTAGCTGTTAATAGGCTGGTTTAAACTAAGGGGTTTTGCGTGTGTGGGAAGGGTGGTCAAGATGGGGAGGGGGGGGTGCCTGACCTGGACAGGTATGATTAAGCAGGTTTTCAGGGGCTGGGCGATTGGAAAGAGTAGGACAAGGGTGAGTGAGATAAACTTCAGTTCCTAGTATTGCAAGTCTCCACTTTCTGAGACTATGTGACCTATGTGATCTAGACTTTGCAAGGGGCAAGCTGAGTTACAGAAGCAGAAGGAGAAGGAGGTTATGTAAAATTTTACCTTTCCCTCTTCAAACAGAAGGAATGTTAATTTAGGTGGGAGATCTAGGTGGGAGGTTAGTTGGACTAGGTTGGGGCTAAAATGCCATGGCTCTTGAATAACATACTTAACTGGGCACCATATTGTACATCAATTGTGTAACCACTGAAAATTTTAAGCAGGGATGTGATGTGATCATATTTCCATTTTTCAAAGATTACTGTTAGGTAGTTAGAATAGGAAATAGGAGTCGAAAATGGTGGTAGCTAAAAGACAAGGAAGGGAAAAGCCCGCAAAAATAGAACAAAGGAAGGTCAAAGGAAGGTCTAAGGATCAGAGTGAGGACCTCAGGTAGAACAAACAGCACTCCTGACTAGCCCAATTTACGTAGGGCAGGCCCAGGGTGGGAGGCAAAAACATATAAAAAGAGGAGTCAAAGAGCCAGAGTTCTCTCTTCTCTTCGTGTCTTTGGGTCTGCATGCCCTCACACCTCAAGGATGTATTTTCCTGATGTTTTCTAAATAAAACTGAGCTGTACCATGGAGCTGTAACACTGATCTAAGAGCTATACCATGGTCTGTTCGAGACCTGAGAGCTATAACATGGTCTGTCCAAGAGCTGTGACACACCGAGGGCTTTAAGGTTTGTCACTTCAAATTTTGTTGAGATGAGACAGAATCGAGGAGATTACACTTGCCTGACATTACTTTGCCCCACATGTGAAGAATTGATATTAGCTGTCTAGGAAGGAATGCAGGGTGATAAACTAGGCAGTAGTCCAGGTATGATAGCTTGGAGGGGGTGGTGGCAGTAAATGAACATGATTTGGACTAGGATGTTGACATTAGAGTAGGAGACAAATGAGCAGATAGATATGAGATAATATTTTGGAGGTAGAAGCAAGAGGACTTGGTGACTGATTGGATAGGGGGTATGGGAGGAGAAAAACAAACCAAGGATAACTACCAAGTATCTGAAACTTGGCAGAGAGAAGTACCACTTATTGAGATGGGGTCACTAAATAAGATTAGTTTTAAAAGGTGGTTGAGCAAATTCATTCTTGTACATGTTAATTTTGAGATGCCTGCTAGGCATCCAAATAGAGATTTTGAATAGGCAGTTAATTATATGAGTCTGAGGCTCCAAAGGGATGTACACTTGACTGTCTACTTATACTTCAGACTATGAAGACTTGTAGATCTGAAGTATACTTAAAGACTCTGACACAACATGGAGAATTTCTTTAGGGTAACACTAATGATTTATTCATCTATTATGTCCTGTGTATGTGTACCAAACACATAAGAAGTGCTTGATATATCTGTTTATTTGAACTAAATTATGCAGTCAATTTTAGTCACTTTCATCACAACTCTAACACATAGTCAATGCTACACAAAAAGTTACCAAGTCATATGTTTTGTCTTTACAAGACAAGTGGCAGTTTGACATATTTTTTTGAATGAATTAGCATTGCTCAGAAGATATTCTATCAGTGGGATTTTGGAGTTAGAAGTAGTTGGAACACAAATTCTCATAAACACACACACATGTTGAAACTTCCAGCTATGGCTAAATGATGAGGTTAGGAAATCTTTCCCTAAAGCATTGTAAACCTGGACAAAATTAACAAAATAACCATTTCAGCACTCTGAAAACTGACCAAAACTATATACCCGTCTGAGGAGTGTTTATTCCCAAAACATCACTGACCTTGCAGTACAAAGAATGGGAATCTGTGGCATTAGGACCTGGAGCTGCTCCCATACCTTCCACCCCTCAGTTCATTCAGCACAGAGGTTCTTCCGGGACTTATACACTAAAACCCACAAAATGCTGCTGAGAAAAATTAAAGAATATCTAAATAAATAGATATTTCATCCTCTTAGATAGGAAGATTCAATATTACCAAGATAGTAATTCATCCTAAATTGATGGATAGACTAAATACAACCCCTATGAATGTCCCAGCTGGCTTCCTTGCAGAAACTGACATTGACAAGCTGATTTTAAATTTCAAATGGAAATAAAAGGGACCAGAATAGCTAAAACAAACCTGAAAATGTGGAACACAATTGGAGGACTCAGACTTCCTAATTTTAAAACTTAAGATAAAAGCCACAGTTAATCAGACAATGTGGTATTGACCCAAAGATAGGTACATAGATAAGTGGGACAGAATTCAAAGTTCAGAAATAAATTCTAACATTTATGGTAAGTTGATTTCCCACAAAGTTACCAAGACAATTCAATGGGGGAAAGTATAGTCTTTTCAACAAAGGGAGTAGGATAACTGGATATCCATATTTGAATAAAAATAGAGGGGTAATTTCATGATGTTCCAGTGGTTAGGACTTGGTGCTTTCACTGGCTGGGGAACTAAGATCCTGCAAGCCAGGTGGTGCATCGCCCCCCTCCAGCCCAAAAAAATAGGGAAAGAAATTAGACCCTTGCTTCATGCCATGCCATATACAAAAACTTAACTCAAAATGCATCACAGACCCAAATTTAAGAGCTAAAATAAGTAACTTCTAGAAGAAAAAAAAGAAAATTTTTGTGACCTTGAGCAGGGCAGAGATACAATACTGAGGGCATGACCCATAGAAGACAAAATTGATCAATTTGAATTTATCAACTTTTGCTCCTCAAAAGTCACCAATAAGAAAACAAAAGTAAAACGACAGACTAGCAGAAAGTATTTGCAAATCACAGATCTAATAAAAAGCTTGTAGATCCACAGCCATGGCTGGTCCAGGGGCTGCTTTCTGCTGCCTGAGTGCCTTGTCTATAGCGGTAGGGGGTAGGGGGCTTTAGGCTTGGCCTCCTACAGGGCTCATGGAGCTAGTTCCTGGATGCCCACAGGAAGAAGCTCTTTCACAAGACCAACAAACACCACTTTTTACATAGCCTGGCCCTGTTAGGGGTACTCCTGTGCAGAAAGTCCCTCTGGGCAGGGTTACTGGTAGCATTTGGAGTACTTTATTCTGCATCAGCTTTAACTACCAGGCTCTGAATGGAGACCCCAGCACCCAGAACTTTGGCCTCTGTGGGAAGGTGTTTGCTACTCAGGCTGGGTTGCCTTGGTTCTTTGAGCTTCCGTATGTTTAATTTCTGGGTTTTTTTTTTTTTTTTTTTTTTTGAGAATTTGAGGAGGTAGGGGATTTAAAGAGAAAGCCATATTAAAAATAATAATAATAATAAAATAAGCTTGTATACAGAGTATTTGAATAACTCTTATGATTCAATAATTATTAGGAAGAAAAAAAACAAAAATAGGCAAATGATTTGATTCAACATTTTGTGAAAGTAGATATGAATGGCTTAAAAGGATATGAAAAGATATGCAACATCATTAATCATTAGGGAAATGTAAATCAAAATACCAATTAGAAACTGTTACATATCCACTAGAATGTCTAAAATAAAAAAGACAAACAGTATCAAGGTTTGAGGATGTACAGAAAGCAGACCATCTGTGCATTGTTGGTGGGAATATAACATGGTACAGACACTTTGGTAAACATTTTGACAGTTTTTTAATAAGTTAAACAAAATTTTCCCATATAATAGTCATTTTACTTTATGCCCTCTAACCAGAAGAAATAAAATTATATGTCCACACAGAGGCATGTTGTCACTATTCATAGAGGCATTACCCATAAAAAGAAAAAAAATGGAAAAAATGTAAATGTCCAGCATCTAGTAAATGAATGAACAAATTGTGCTATATTTACACAATGGAATATTATTAATCAATTAAAAGGAACAAGTTATTGATACATGCTACACCTTAAAAATATGCTCAGTGTAAGAACTAGGCATAATGGACCACATATTATATTATTCCATTTATATTAAATGTACAGAAAAGGCAAATTTACACAGAAAGAAAACAGAAGAGTATTTGCTTAAGCCTGAGGATGGGAGAAGAGATTTACTGCTAATGGGTCTCAAAGAATTTTTGGATGATGGAAAAATTTTAAAACTGAATTGTGATGATTGTTGCACAATTCTACTAATCTACTAAAACCACTGAAATATACATTGAAAAGAATAAATTTTACAGTATGTATTAAAATGTAGTATGAAAAAGTGAAAGTATTTTTGCCTAGAGAATTCCATGGACAGAGGAGCCTGGCAAGCTACAGTTCATGGGGTCGAGAAGAGTCAGACATGACTGAATGACTAATACTTCCACTTTTTCACTTTTTCATACTAAATTCAAAAAAATCTGTTTTAGAAAACACAGGGATGTTTTAAATGGAAGAATTTGGTGGACTTCCTTTATGGCACCTACATGGCTTTTCTTAGGCTTACTCTATGTACTAATTTTCATAATTTCTCCATTTACACTAACACTGCTTACAAAAAAATGAATCACAAGCCTGTATCTCCAGCCCCAATTGCTAAGCCTTTTCCCAGTTCTGGTTTCATATATCCAGTTATGTTTCAGACTACTTCCTGCTAGGAAGAAAGGCAGTGCTGAAGAATGTACAAACTAATGCAAAAATGCACTCATTTCACACACTAGCAAAGTAATGCTCAAAATTCTCAAAGTGAGGCTTTAACAGGACACAAACCGAACTCCAGATGTTCAAGCTGAATCTAGAAAAGGCAGAAGAACCAGATAACTAATTGCCAACATCCACTGGATCATAGAAAAAGCAAGAAAATTCCAGAAAAACATCTACTTCTGCTCCATTGACTACATTAAAGCTTTTGATTGTGTGAATCAAAATAAACTGGAAAATTCTTAGAGATGGGAATACCAGACCACACCTGCCTCCTGAGAAACCTATATGCAGGTCAAGAAGCAACAGCTAGAACTGGACATGGAACAATGGACTGGTTCAAAATTGGGAAAGAGTATGTCAAGGTTGTATATTAAAACCCTGCTTATTTAACTTCTATGAAGTGTACATCATGCAAAATATTGAGCTGGATGAAGCACAAGCTGGAATCAAGACTGCAGAGAGAAACATCAAAAACCTGTCATGCAGATGACACCACCCTTATGGCAGAAGGCAAAGAGGAACTAAAGAGCCTCTTGATGAAAGTGAAATAGCAGAATGAAAAACTGGCTTAAAACTCAACATTAAAAAAAAACTAAGATCATGGTATCTGGTCCTACCACTTCATGGCAAATAGATGGGGAAACAATAAAAACAGTGACAGACTTTATTTTCTTGGGCTCCAAAATCACTGTAGATGATGACTACAGTCATGAAATTAAAAGATGCTTGCTCCTTGGAAGAAAAGCATGACAAACCTAGACAGCATATGAAAAATCCATGGCTTATTCATGTCAATGTATGGCAAAAGCCACTACAATATTATAATTAGCCTCCAACTAATAAAAATAAATGGGAAAAAATAAATAAAAGATAAGCAAAAAAAAAAAAAAAATGCTAATACATCACTTTGCTGACAGAGATCCAAATAGTCAAAGCTATGGGTTTTTTTTCAGTAGTCCAATAGTCATGTATGGATGTTTGAGTTGAACTATAAAGACGGCTAAGTGCTGAAGAATTGATCCTTTTGAACTCTGGTGTCAGAGAAGACTCTTGAGAGTCCCTTGGAGAGCAAGGAGATCCAACCAATCCATCCTAAAGGAAATTAGTCCTGAATATTCATTGGAAGGACTGATGCTGAGGCTGAAACTCCAATACTTTGGCCACCTGATGCAAAGAGCTGAATCATTGGAAAAGACCCTGATGCTGGGAAAGATTGAAGGCAGGAGAAGAAGGGGATGACAGAGGTTGGGATGGCTGGATGGCATCACTGACTCAATGGACAGGAGTCTGAGCAAGCTCTGGGAGATGGTGAAGGACAGGGAAGCCTGGTGTGCTACAGCCTATGGGGCTGCAAATAGTCGTACATGATTGAGCAACTGAATAACAAAAACTTCCTGCTAACTCCACTTCTCCACCTCAATAAGACTTCCTTCTCAAATTTTCCATAACTATTAGTTATTCCTGCTTTTTGTATATTCTCATACACTTAGTACCAATATATAACATCTTATCATGATATGTTTTACTTATTAATATAACTGCACTTTTGGTACTTCATGTTTTTATTTTTTTTGCTCGTAAATTAAACTGTAACCTATAAAGACAACTTTCAATGTGTTTTTTTTTCCTACATTCTCAAAATAATCACCACAGTGCTGAGTATACAAAAGGTGATCATTAAATGAATGTTTCAATTTAAATTAATAATTTACATTCTTGCACTCATTTATCATAAGTTTATGAGCACCTACTATGTGTAAGGCACTGGGTTCAGTGTCATCAAGGAAGCAAATAAATATATGATACATAACCTCTCTTATGAAGGAATGTATAATCCAGCTGGGAATGTGAAGATTTAGCAATATAAGACTACCATTCAAAAAAGATGTCAAGAAGCAATGCATGATTAAGAGAAATGAGGAAACAAAATCAGTGATTCTGGGACCAGAAAAAGAACTAAACTGAGGCTTTCAAGAAATAAATTGGAAATTAAAAAGTGAGAGAGGTTGAGAATATTTCAGGCAGTGAAAATGGATTAAGTGAGAAGGAAAGAAATGAGAATTCAAGTTTTATGTAGAGAATTGGGGAGAATATTAAGTTTAAAAAGTTGATTAAGGTCAGAAACTGAACAGCCATGAAGGCCTGATTAAGTTTTCCAGACATAATTCTGTTAAAATAGCCATTTACTGAGCACCTAATATGTGACTGGTGGTTTACATACATAGCCGGCAATTGTTGTATGTTGGATATTGGGCATCCATTTCCTCATTCTCCTAGCACTCTGATTTTCTCTTGAGAAGAATCTAATGGGACTATAACTAGAAGCCTTACCCTATTGTAGTGAAAGGACAAACAATTAAATTGAAAGTGATTGAAGTTTCAGTTTATCTCATCCTAAACACCATGATTAGACTACTTTGGTTATGAGGTCCTGTGTTTTCTCCTTCCTAAGGTATCCAGAGCTACTTCAGTTCCTGCCTGCTTCCAGACCTGACTCACCAATCTTCCACAGATTCTGTGAAACCTTGTTATTTTCCAAAGAATTAAATTTTGAGTAAAACAGCCAGAGTTGTTTTATACTGCTTGTAGCTGAAAAGTCCTAAGTGATATGTTATTATTAGGAATTAGTTGGGCTTTCCTCATGACTCAGATTGTGAAGAATCGGCCTGTCAAACAGGAGACCTGGGTTCGATCCCTGGGTCAGGAAATTTCCCTGGAGAATGGAATGGCTCTCCACTCTAGTATCCTTGCATGGAGAATTCCCCAGACAGGGGAGTCTGGCGAGCTACAGTTCATGGGGTTGCAAAGAGTAGAACATGACTGAGCAACTAATACTTTTTCACTGTTATGAATTAGTTATGTATTATTTTCCACTTTTCACTGATAAAGAGGCTGTGGGTTGATGAGATTAAGTAACATTCCAAGGCCATACAGCTAGCAACTGGTAAATATGGGTATACTTGACTCGAATCTTAATTTCTAAAAAATTACTTACCAAGACTCAAACCCAAGTTTGTCTGACTTCAAAACTTCTGGGGTTTTTTTTGTTCTTTTTTTTTCCCTTCACCACTCTGCCTTTCAATGAAGATTCACTGCAGAGTTTCAAGAAGGGTAAAATATGATGAAAATGACATTTTAGAAAGGTTAGCTTCACAACATAGTATAGGTTAGAAGAGAAGGAAGAGAGCTTGAGGTAGGGAGATAACAAGGATGAGGTAAATAATTCAGATGGAAAATAATAGTGGTTTGAAAAAGTGAAATGACAGAAAGCAAGAGAGTATAGAAGGGAATAGTAAATAGAATACTTTATCAATTGTCATAGTTTTATCTCTAAAATGTGCATCCTATTAATTTTTACTATTTTATAATGACTTTGGTTCAGTGATTTTAAATTTCAGTACAGTAAGCATATGTCTTTTACTGAATTGAACAGAATGTCATAGCAAGCATATTATAAACTTACAAGCAAATTCACATCATTTGTAGTTAAACTCTATATATATCACTTGCAGAAAAAAATGCACTTTTCCTAGTAATTTTATGATCAAGCAATATTTTATGGCTTTAAATTTCTTCAAATCATCACAAAGCCACAGTAAGGAAAGGATATCACAAAATCCAGTTATTTGTAAGAATTGGCCTAAGTTTTCCCCATAAAGTTAAAAATAAACGGCTCAGAAGAATGGTTAGTCTACTCATGGTCTTCATTTTCCAGGCAACCTGAGCCTCTAGAAGCAAGAATCATTTTCTCCATTAAAAATAGCTGTGCATGGGGAGAGGAGAGGACAGGGTGAGATATATGAAAAGAGTAACATGGAAACTTACATTACCGTATGTAAAATAGATAGCCAACAGGAATTTGCTCTATAGCTCAGGAAACTCAAACGGGGGGCTCTGTTTCATACTAGAGGGGTGGGATGGGGAGGGAGACGGGAGGGAAGTTTAAAAGGGAGGGGATATATGTATACTTACGGCTGAATCATGTTGAGGTTTGACAGAAAACAACAAAATTCTGTAAAGCAATTACCCTTCAATAAAAAAAAAATTAATTAATTAAAAAAACAGCTGTACAAGTCAATAAGATATGAGTTTTGAAATAAGTGGAATGGAAACAATTTGAATGAAAGAAATGTATACAGATCAGGCTATATGAGTGTGGCTCAAGCAAAAGCTGCTTCCTACTTTGCAAAAGCAATAATTGGGACAGTACTCAAGCTCTTTGTATAAACCTTTTTTGACTAAAATACAATGCAAACTTATTTAAACAATGTTATTCATTGTCACTGCAATATTTTTTTCTTTTTAGTTATAAAAATAATATGTGCTCATTGTTTAAAATTCAAGAAGGGCTTCAGAATAGAAAACAAAAAGTTAAAGCTTTTCCTTCTAGTTAGATCAGTTTGGTGTGTATATTTTTGGAAATTTTTCTATGAACATGAAAATACCAGACACGACTGAGCAACTGAACTGAACTGAACCAGAGAATCCCATATACACATGCACACTCCATATATACACCTTTTTATATGCATTTTTATGTAGACAAAATCATACTGATGGTACTGTTTTGCAACTTGCCTTTTTCATTTGACACTCTACTCTGGGCATATTTGCACCTATTGATAACCAGATCTTTTGTTGTTACCAAGGCAGATGTGTTCTCAAGTCCTAGTTTCTGGCATTTTCCTAATCATTTAAAGACTTCCATAACTGGATTTTGTGTTAAAGAAAAACATGACTTCTCAAAGAAAAGCATCTTATAAGTAATGCAGGAATTGGTAAATTTGTTTCTAAATATGCTACAAGTAAGGAAAATTCAATGTGACATGTTACATGCTTAATTAACACAGCAAGGCTCTGAAAACAAACAAAATCTGGTTCTCAGAGTAGTCTTTTTTTAAAAAATATTTTATTGTGGTAAGAACCCTTAACATGAGATATATCCTCTTAACAAATTTTAAGCATACAATACACTACTGTTGACAATATGTACAATATCATACAACAGATCTTTAGAGCTTACTCATCTTACTTAACTGAAACATACTGAATAGTTTTTTAAATGATATCCAGAGTACAATTTATTGAAAAAAGATACTCTGATACTTCAGTATATATTTTTGTTTTAATGCCTATTATTTGTAAAACAATTTTCAGATAATTATTTTTTAGAAATCTTGTCTTATGAAAGAAAATACTAATGAAACAGAAGGTCAAGTACACAGACATTTGAATTTAATACTCTAGATCCTCATTAAATTCCACAATTTTTCTTCTAAAGACTGCATAGTCTCCTAGCTATAAGTGTGTGAAGTGCTCCTATTTAAGATTTGGTTGCTAAAACACTAATTCTTTAAATATTGAAAATGTACTAAATTAATGTGATTTGCTGCATGGCAGGTATGCAGCAGTAAATTTGGTGCATTAGGGTATGACACAATTTTTAAAGAAAAATAGAGGCAATAAAAACTTCAGCAGCAAGTACTAACACTCCTGATCTCAGGAAGCCGGTTCATTAGTTTCAGAAGTTGGTTTATTAGTACTAAGTGTATTCTTGTGCAGAGCAAATACTCTGTGTGAAGATGGAGAGTTACATATAAGAAAACATCTCAGGTCCTGTACTAGGGAAATTTAAAATATACTTGGGGAAAGAACAGGTTTGCAAAAGAAATGATCTATGTGGCTCCATTAAAATGTTTTTCAAACATATATAAAACTTTAATATAGCTTTAGTAAATAAGCCCTGAAATAACTGAAGAGTTAAAGAACTACATTCTACTGGGTAAGCATTCCTGGAGAAGATAAATTTGGTAAGGAAGTTAGAATTTACTGATGGAGCATTCACCACATTCAAAGTATTTTACATGCATTATGCTACTTAAAGCTCACCATGTTTCTATGAGGAAGGTACTGTTATTATCCTCACTTTACAGATGATGAAACTGGGGCAAAGGGAATCGAAAAATTTGCACAAGGTCACCAGAGGGTAAAAGACACAGCTTAGGCTTACATGCACAGATCTGACTCCAGACAGTGGAATATCACCAAAACTTTGGGATTAGAACAGGGATAAGGTAAGTATTTTCAGGAATATTCTTCAAAAAACTATGTATTAGAAGCTAAGGAATAGCATGGAGAGCGCTGCAAGCAGATAGGCCATTTAGTCTAATAATTCATGTAATTCTGTCTTTAAGTCATCTTTATTCTTCCTTTCAGAGAAGTCAAGATAAAGTCTCATGATGCTAGATAATGAAATTGTGTTAATTAGAACATTTGATTATCTCTAAACAAACAATGCTTAGCCTTTTAGATAGACAAACACTGGTTATAAAACAAGAGAAACAAAACTGCTCGATATCATTAGTTTGAAATTTTGGTTACAACAATTTTAAGAGAGTCACTAAAACAAAATTATAAATCTGGAGAATTTGTGGTTCCATTTCATTTCTTTCTCTGTATTAAGTAGCTTTTTGATAATTAAAACAATGCCTTAATTAGCTATCTTGTTCATTTACTCACTTGTAGTCAGTCATGATGCAATTTCCCTGCTTCTCTTTCATTGATGAGTTAGAGAACAGTGAAGTGTTAGCTATCTTCACCTTGGAAGTATTAGTACTAACTAGATTTGCTGAAGCATTGGTGGCTCAGATGGTACTGAATCAACTTGCAATGTGGGAGGCCTGGATTCAATCCCTGGATCGAGAAGATCCCCTGGAGAAGGGAATGGCTACCCACTCCAGTATTCTTGCCTGGGGAATTCTATGGACAGAGAAGTCTGGCAGGCTACAGTTCAAGGAGTTGTAAAGAGTGGGGCATTACTTAACAACTAAACAACAACAAGCATGTCATTTAACTGAAAAGCCTGCCCCAGTGGAGAATAACTAACCCAAGGATATAAGTTCTCACCCTGACAAAACGTTACTTTGGGTTATAAGGCAAATTCAACTTATTTTCTAATTTGAATATATAAAACATAGTATTGTAAGTTGATTAATCTCATAAACCTTGGCCCTGGAACATCCTTATTTAACTGGGACAGGAACCCTATGTGGTCCTGTGAATGGCATAATAATAGATAGCACTTATTGAGCCTTTACACATATGAATAAATAATTTACACAGATTAGCTCCTAGACTCTTATGTAACCACCCCGTAGGGCTGTTCCTATCATCCTGTTTTTATAAGAAAACTAAGAATTGTCCAAGGTCATATAGACAGTAAAGGGAAGGATTTAAATGCAGACTCCAGAGTTTGTGCTGCTGCCTGAAATTCACAGGAAAATAGATCAGATTATCATAGTGTATCATTTTGGGTGTTAATTTTACTCAGGGACCAGGAATCTTACATAAAAAACTATGTCAATAAATTATAGAACACAAATCAAATATTGAAAAGAAGTGTACAGATAAAATGTATAGATTTCAAGGACATTTCCTGATATTCAGGTCGAATTTTAGGCTTCTTGAAGTACAAGTCGGAGAAAGAAATGGCAACCCACTCCAGTGTTCTTGCCTGGAGAATCCCAGGGACAGGGGAGCCTGGCGGGCTACCATCTATGGGGTTGCACAGAGTTGGACACGACTGAAGTCACTTAGCAGCAGAAATACAAGTTCCTCTGCTGCTGGGGATACTAAATGCAAAAATTCCTAGTGTAATTTTCATTTAATTGTGGATTGAATACTTTGGTTTTTACTTTAAACTCTGATCTCCCAGTGTTTGGCTGTTAACCAAATAAAGTCATTAGGCATGTTAAATTTAACGAAAACCATCTTTTTCATTAAACTAGCTTGTTCCAGTATAACCTGTCAGTTCAAGCTAAATCTCTTGTGTAAGTCAGAGGAACTTGAGTACTGATGCCCCTGCTGCTGCTGCTGCTAAGTCGCTTCAGTCGTGTACGACTCTGTGCGACCCCATAGACTGCAGCCCACCAGGCTCCGCCGTCCCTGGGATTCTCCAGGCAAGAACACTGGAGTGGGTTGCCATTTCCTTCTCCAATGCATGAAAGTGAAAAGTGAAAGTGAAGTCGCTCAGTCGTGTCCGACTCTTTGAGACCCCAGGGACTGCAGCCTACCAGCCTCCTCTGTCCATGGGGTTTTCTGGGCAAGAGTACTGGAGTGGGGTGCCGTTGCCTTCTCCAACTGATGTCCCTAAAGTTGCTAATACGAAGAGGACATAACTATTACAGAAGGATGGAAGAAAGGTCAGGGCTGTCATTTAACTCCAGTTCTAGGAGTTGAGGAGCGAACTCCTGTTGAGGAGTTCATTCACTTTTGTTCCTTAAAGATGGTGTAGTAGAGTGGTTAAGAACTCAACTTCTGGAATCAAATCATCTGTTTTCACATCTGAGCTTTTCTGATTATAAACTATTTGACCTTCAACAAGTTACTCAGTCTCCTCACTGAAGATATAGTACTAAGGGTGAGATGAGGATATCAAACAAAGATAGTATGAGGATGATAATGAACCCCAAATGGCTTCATTAAACAGTAAAAGTAAAGCACTTATTTCAGTGTCTGATACCTGAAGGTGATAAATACAATTATTTATTATCATTTAGTGACAACTATGAATACTTACTACACAGTGCTTATGGTTAGGGTAATTATCCATTATTAGAGGATATGAACAATCTTTATTTACTCCTTAAATTGCTCTAAACCAAAGCCATTAACATTTGAGAAAATCACTTTTTGAATACATAATACATGTAAAAGTGTGTTAACTGCAGAATTGTCTGTAGTGACAAATATATGTAAAGTCCTAGAATGTCCATCCAATAAGGAAGGCCTCAGTTTCCCCAGTCTGTATAAGAAGATTGGACTAAAAGATCTCTAAAATCCCTTTTGTCTTCAATTAGGACTATATTTTCCAACCATCTGTTCATTAGATTTGACACCAATACTCTAAGAAATAGAAATGAGATAGGACATCTAAAGTGCTAGGTGAGCATTTAAAATTAAGTCATGATGCATAGTATGCTAAAATTAACCAACATGTAAAAAGTAAATGTATATATATATATATATACATTTAAATATCAAGAGCAGAAGTCATTAACACATTGAAAGTTATTTTTTATTATGTTTTAAAATTTATGTAATTAATGGTATGCAAATTTTATACTTTTAACCTTCATAATGGTATAAAAATAAAAGGTATGAAAAATAAATACAAAATATGAGTCTGAGATTTAAATAATGAAGATGTATAATTTAGGACTATCAACAAGTCTGAAAGCTCTCAAGAAAGAAAAGGGGTTGCATGTGCTGTAAAATACTAAAATGATACTTGGTTTGAATTTTATTTAAAATTGTAATGATTTATTTTCATTTGAAATAATAGGAGATATTCTGTAGGCACACAATGCCAAGCAGGATGAGTAACTATTTGACTTTAGAACTATTAAGACCTAATATTACTATTATCAAGGAGTTGCTGACAGTCATAAAATTTCCACCCTCACGCATGTTAGAGTTGGAAAATCTCTATTTGTAGAGTCCTATGCTGCTTCCAACGGAGAAGACAATGGCACCCCACTCCAGTACTCTTGCCTGGAAAATCCCATGGATGGAGGAGCCTGGTAGGCTGCGGTCCATGGGGTCGCTAAGAGTCAGACACAACTGAGTGACTTCACTTTCACTTTTCACTTCAGTGCATTGGAGAAGGAAATAGCAACCCACTCCAGTGTTCTTGCCTGGAGAATCCCAGGGATGGGGGAGCCTGGTGGGCTGCCATCTATGGGGTCACACAGAGTCAGACACGACTGAAGTGACTTAGCAGCAGCAGCAGCATGCTGCTTCCAAAGAGTCGGACAAGACTGAAGTGACATAGCACATGCTGCTTCCAAAATACAAGTCACAGCATATTCAGAAAGAAATGCTGTGAGTGGCTTAAGACTACATAGTAAGAAATGTTTTTTTACACACAATCTTGATCAAAGATAATATTATGAAAACTAGCAAATAATACTGAATTTGAGATCTGTGTGATATTTCAGCCCCATTTTAGAGAGGGAGAATAGAAGTAATAAAAGTGAGGTAGCCTGCCCAATGTCTAATACAACTAGTAAGAGGAGTAACCAAGATTCAGCCTAGCAATTCTGATGCCCAAACCTATGCTAAAATCACTTAGGTCATAAAGTCTCACTAAGGAAATCAAATGCTGAATTTTGGTTATTATTGAGATTCTACTCTTAAATTCTGAAAGGATTTTTAAAATGGTGTGTATGTTGTTTAACACAATCATCTCTGAAGAGCTGTGGAATACATATTTGTTTCCACCAGCAAGAATATTTACAACTCCTTAAGACTTTTCTTTTTCTCAGAGGATGCATGTAATGTAATTAATTAAACATATTTGGGTATTCTGGATGAAAAAATTACAGAAAATATCATTTGAGCTTGTTCTATATTGTCCAAATAGAATATAAAATTTAGAAACAGTTTTTGTAGTCATATATAAATGCATGAACATTGCTCACCAGTCAAAACTTAGCAAAAATTTTTCCTCCCTTTTTAGCAGAATGAAATAAAATGCTTCCAAATTTGCAGTTTAAAAGGTTTACTTTACTAGAATTTTTGTGTGATAATTCTTCCCATGAGTATTGTGGGCAAAAGATTCTTGAGTGGCCTTGTAAAAGTGCTCTTTTGTGATATGGATTTACATTTTTGAACAATTTATGCTATTTTTTAAGTTGAAAAGTAGCATTAGAACAAATATCCAAATTACTAACCAATTTTCCTTCTCTTCTATTGTAACTGTTCTCTTAAATTCCATGCAGGTAAGGCTATAATGCCAGAAATGTAATTTACAAATAGTTCCTTTTAAAAATCAAATGTTACAGGGGCATATTCCATTTGTGTCAGAAAAGATTATGCACGTTTACTGGCACAAAGTTTGATATGTTTACTAAATCAAGTTTCTTAAAAATAAAAGTTATAACAACCTAGATACCCATCAGCAGACGAATGGATAAGAAAGTTGTGATCCTCTGTGCAGTCAAAAATCTTGTGTATAGCTTTATAGCATGCCATAGTATCCACAGTTTTTCATTCTGGGATTCAACTAACAGTGGCTTGTGTAGTACTATGATATTTATTGAAAAAAAAATGTGTGGGCCCATGCAGCTCAAAACTGTTGTTGCAGTGTCAACTGTACTTCAGTAAAATTGTTTTAAAAATAACTGTTTTATTAGAACTGATTCAAATGAATTCTTTTTAATGGCTGAGTAATATTCCATGGTGTATATGTACCACAGCTTCCTTATCCATTCGTCTGCTGATGGGCATCTAGGTTGCTTCCATGTCCTGGCTATTATAAACAGTGCTGCGATGAACATTGGGGTGCACGTGTCTCTTTCAGATCTGGTTTCCTCAGTGTGTATGCCCAGAAGTGGGATTGCTGGGTCATGGCTGATTCATGTCAATATATGACAAAAACCACTACAATATTGTAAGGTAATTAGCCTCCAACTAATAAAAATAAATGGAAAAAAAAGAGAAAAAAAAGAACTATTTTTTTTTTAACTCAGAAAAAGTCTGTCTAGAAGAACAATAAAAAAAAAACCAACAAGTCCAAAAATAAACAAAGTTTCAATGCTTGGCTTCTTAAACACCTACAACAAAAGATACTGCTAAAGCAGTTTTCATTGTGTATTATGTATTGTGTTTGTGTGGCAGGGGTGATGGGTAAGATTGTGTGTATGATCAAAACAGGGAAAGTATAAAGAGACATCCAAGAGTCCTGTTCAACCTGAAATAGATTCTGTCTTAACCATCTCATGTAGAACTACGAACATTTAACCCAGCAAAAGAATATCTTAAAACAATGGAATAGAGATCATATCACTATACAAGTAATTTACAGATAGCCTTATGTAGAAAAATAGCATATTATATACTAGCACTAATACTTAAAATAGAAAAAATATGGTATTATATGTAAATTAAATTCATTATATGAATACAATATTTTCTTTTAGGGACCTGCCATTATAAAATTAACTAATCGACCAAAAAAAGCTACAGAAATAAGTGTGTCATGAGATATCTAAAGTAGTGCATGCATATCAAAAATAGACCATTGTTAGAAAAAGGCACCTAAAATCTATGGCTTGGGGGAAAAATACTTCCAATCAAAAGCAGTATAGCTCATTAATATAGTATCTTTGTATGAGGTTCTTTTTTTTTTTTTAATTTTAATTTTTTTTTTCAGTGGGTTTTGTCATACATTGATATGAATCAGCCATAGAGTTACACGTATTCCCCATCCCGGTCCGCCATCCCACCTCCCTCTCCACCCGATTCCTCTGGGTCTTCCCAGCCCACCAGGCCCGACCATTTGACTCATGCATCCCAGAATGAGGTTCTTTTCACAATATTTTTTCTCTTTTTACTCTCCCTGTTCCATTCCAAATTTTTCTGTATCAGCGTGAGTGATTAAGAAACTAATGCTTGAAAAGCATGTAAATAATGCTCTAAGTAGGTAATTTTAGAATGAAAGCTGTGGTTGAGCCATATTTGTCCAATATCATAAATTAGAAGAGCGATATTTTCTAAAAGAGTCACAGATGTCTTAAATCAAGGCCAAAACTATTTCACCCTTAGGATTTCAACCACTGATTATTTTTTTTCTCAATTCAGCAGAAAAACAAAGGATATGAATAAGCAATTCCAAAGTGGATGATAAACAAATGAAAGACTTTCAATTTTACCACTAATCTAATGAATACAAATGCATAATAATAAGAAATTAACTTAGAGATGTTTATTAAAATGAGAATGGTGACTATCAGCATATTTTGAGTTATTTTAAATTTATTTTTTGGAATTCAACATACTGACTTTTTTCAATCCATATCATTTCTAGAAAATATAAAGTTATTTTAAAAACTGCCTCCTTAGTTATTTGCAGATAAATTATGGAGATTGGATCAGGCTTTCCTGGTGGCTCAGATGGTAAAGAATCTGTCCACAGTGCAGGAGACCTAGGTTTGATCCCTGGGTGGGGAAGATCCCCTGGAGAAGGGGATGGCTACCTACTCCAGTATTCTTGCCTGGAGAATTCCATGGACAGAAGACCCTGGCATGCTACAGTCCATGGGGTGGTAAAGAGTCGGACATGACTGAGCACCTAACACTTTAACTAACTTTATGGAGAATGGATCAGAAAACAGAATTGAGAAACAGAACCAAATTTAGTTAATACTGTAAAGGTAGCACTTCAAATAAGTGTGAGACAGAAAGATTATCAAATAAGTGATACTCAGAAAATTAACTAGCTAATAAAAATACATTAAAAAATCTGAATCCCAAACTCATTGCTCACTTCAAAATACTAATTCTTGTTGGCACAAAATTTAACATGTATATTAAACCATTAAAGTACTATAAAATATAAGTTCCTTCATTAACAAAATATGTTCATCATTTTAAGGGAAAATAATAATTTGTAGAACAATATTTACAGCATAGCTTCATTGATTTAAATCATTGTTTCCATAGTATATATTTTAATTAAAATTATAAAAATGAAAGGATATGCACCCAGTAAGTTTTACTCAGTATTATATCATCATCCTCTACCACATGTGCCTGGCACATGGCAGGCACAAAAATATAATAGTTGAATGACTAAATAAATGAACTTATGCATTGTTGGTGTAATTGCAAATTGTGATAATTTTTTCTGGAGAGACGTTTGGCACTATGTATCAAAGAGTAAAATGAGCAGGCAGTTTATTTCAGGACTCTCATTTCTAGGAATTTATCATATGGCTAATTTTTACAAGTGCATAGAGTAGGTATATGGGATAACTATTTTGTAACAGGAAAAATATGTGTGTGTTAGTAGAGAGGTAGTATGAGAAGTAGCTGCTGTACAATAGGAATCTGGTTAAATTAAGGGAAATATTTCCATGGAATATGCATCTATTTTAAAATGATATGTTCAACCATTTTCTGTGAAAGTATAGCCACAATTAATTTGATAAATGAGCAGATTACAAAACACAATATGGTATCACATAGATAAAACAGCATATGTAAACAGGCATGCGTGTATATTTACAAAGAAAATTCTGGAAGGAAATGCATCAAAATTCTAACAGTGGTTATCACTTGATTAAGACTGTGTTTGTATCATCATTGAAATTTTCTATGCTGTGTTTTTCCTTACAATGCTAACATACTTTGACAATCAGGAATAAATAATAAAAGTAAATTCATTTACAAAATAGAAATAAAAGTGTTTCCTAATTTTTAAAAAATATGACTAAATAACTAAGCACAAAATTCTGTAATAAAAAGGAAAGATAAGGGTTAATCTAACTTTAATCCTTTTCCTCATTTGAAATGAATAATTCATCATTTTATATTTTAATTTGTTACTTGTAGTCTATGAGCAAGTTTAGAAAAATGAATGTGATTAATTAGGTTATTTTCTACATTAGTATTCCAAATCACCTCTGTGGATTTTTCTGTTTCCATGGAACTAACAAGATATCTTCTAATTAAAAGACTACATCTTGTGAATTTTTATTCAAATATAGATAGGTAATGCTTGTCATTCATAAAAATGGGCTAAATATGTTCCTTACCTTTTAATGAAAAGTAAACACTGGTCTTTTTGGTTGTAACAAGGGAGTCGTTCTGTTGCAGAAAAGAATCCTGTAAATAAAAGTAACAGATAACTGTTTTTAAACTTCATTTTGCAAAAGTTTATTTATATATTCCTGGACCTGTAAATCATACTTCAGTATGGCTAGAATTTTACAATGTTAGACGGAAACTGGTGGCAGATGACATTGTAAAGTACACCCTGAAAGAGGAGGCAGTTTCATCAGCACAGATTCCCCCTCCCATCCTGCTATTCGTGAAATTAAAAACTGCTGCAGGAAAGTATAGCACAAACCATCTGCTTTTAAATAATACTACCTAACATTTGAATGCCCGTTTATCCCTTTTATCTACAAGGTTGTTACAAGCACCGAGAAGGACTACGTGGCAAATCACCATCAAGGATGGGGTCTATTATTTGTCAGCTTAAAAAGAGAATACAGTAAAAATGGTGTAACTGACTCACGGCCGCATGGGTTCGCAAACCTTGTAGATGGATATAAACCAGGCTTGCCAAACATCACAGAGAGCACTTATTAAAGCTGCTACGTGGAATTCAATATGCCCACCCCCCTCGCCAGTAAACGACTCCCCCCTTTTCCCCAGTGTAAAAAATACATGCTCATAAAACATTCAGATAAAAGAAAGAGAATTTTTTAAAAAATCCATAATCATACTACCCAATGATGCCATTTGGAGCATTTTCTTCCAATTTTTTAAAAACAGCTTTTTGTCACGAGGCCCCTGACAAACCAAACGGGAATTAAGGATGCGCGGATGAGAGGATACTCCTCTTCCCTTGTTAGGAACCATGACTAGTATTTTTACCTCATATCTAAGCTTTTTTTTAAATTATAAATCTATAAAGATAGAATTTTAAGGGGGAAAAAAAAAAAAAACCGTCTTCCAGTGGTGTGTGCCTCAGCAACCAAGGAACGTCTGGAAGGGAGGGCAGAGCCTGGAGGGGGCGGTGTGCTTGCGCACTTATTGGGCTGAGGCATTGTCAATCAAGGTCAATCAAGTTTGTCCAGCAAATGAGGTGCGAGGTAAAGGCACACTGGGAACTAAATGAACCGGAGGTCTGACTGCGAGGGGAGGGGGCACAAGATGTAAGCAGTGAAGAGATCTCGGGCTCACGCAATGCGACATTCAGCTGCGTCACGCCTCAGTCCGCCGCAGCTGCAGCTCAGAGAGGCTTTGCCTCCGCCTCTTTCGCCCAGGCCTCCGCTGCCGCTGCCGCCTCCGGTGCAATCACCTCGGCCCAGCCGCGCCCCGCCCAGCGCTCCTTCTGCCTTCACCGCTGCCACCTCCTCAGCCCCGGCTTCCGCCGCCACCATCCAGGCATCCGTGAGTCATTTTCTACCCATCTCTGGGCACGCGGTAGTGACCACCCTAAGAGGTTTGCAGGCTTGCAGAATGGCAGAAGCGGATCCTAACAGGGTCTCGGAGCCTGCCGCCCAGGGGGTGGATGAAGAGATGGTAGCTATCTCGTCTAGCGATTCTGGGGACGAATCTGACAGCAGCAGCTCTAGCAGCAGCAGCAGTTGCAGTAGCAGCAGTGGCCGCAGCCCCTTCTATAGAAGTGTAAGTGTACCTGGGCCTTCCAGAAGTGTGCGGCGGACTCAGTCAGGTAGAAGTTTCGTGGATCAGCTGCCTCGGGCAGTTAGAAATCGTGTGCAGGCTCTCAGAAATATTCAAGACGAATGTGACAAGGTAGATGCCCTGTTTTTAAAGGCAGTTCATGATCTTGAACGAAAATATGCCGAACTCAGTAGGCCTCTGTACAACCGGCGATTCGAAATCATCAATGCAGAATATGAGCCCACGGAAGAAGAATGTGAATGGAATTCGGAGGATGAGGTGTTCAGCAGCGAAGAAGAGATACAGGAAGACTCTAGTGAGATGCCTGCTTTAGAGGGTGAGGAAGAAGAGGATGATCTGGAAGCAAAACCTGAGGTCAAGGCTGAAGAAAATGTAACACCAAAAGAAAATCCCAAAGCAAAGACTGAAGAAAAAGCAGAGTCCAAAGATGCTCTGGAGGCCAAGCCTAAAGTAAAAGAAGATCCAAAAGAAGCCCCCCAGGCAAAGGCAGAAGATAAAGGGCAGACTAAAGCAGCAGAGGCTAAGACCAGGACTCCAGGAAAAGAGGCTCCAAAAAGAGTTCCTGAGGTCACGCCTGAAGAAAGAGCTCATAAAAGAGCTCGCAAAGGAAAGCCTAAAAGAGAAGATCCTAAAGGCATTCCCGACTATTGGCTGACTGTGTTCAAGAATGTTGACAAGCTGGGACCCATGATTCAGAAGTATGATGAGCCCATTCTTAAGTTCCTGTCTGATGTTAGCCTGAAGTTTTCAAAACCCGGCAGGCCTGTAAGTTACACATTTGAATTTTGCTTTCTACCCAATCCATACTTCAAGAATGAGGTGCTGACCAAGACATATATAATAAAGTCAAAGCCGGATCGCAATGATCCCTTCTTCTCTTGGGGTTGGGAAATCCAAGATTGCAAAGGCTGTAAGATAGATTGGAGAAGAGGAAAGGATGTCACAGTGACAACCACCCAGAGTCACACAGCTGCTACTGGACAAGTTGAAACCCAGCCAAGAGTGGTTCCTAATGCATCATTCTTCAACTTCTTTAGTCCTCCTGAAATTCCTACTATCGGAAAGCTTGAACCACGAGAAGATGCTATCCTTGATGAAGATTTTGAAATTGGTCAAACTTTACATGATAATGTCATCCTGAAATCAATCTATTACTATACAGGAGAAGTCAACGGTACTTATGATTTCGGTAAAGATTATGGAAACAGGAAATAACAACAATATAAAAGAGGCTGCATGAAAGAATTTTCAGGAATCTCAAATTTCAAGCAGAAGTAAAGCAGGTTTATATAGCTTTGCAAAAACCTGCCCTGTAATCTCAACACTAGTATTCCTCATAGTCTTGAGTTTTTGTACCTTCTTGGTAGCCTAAAATATTGTGTTAAATTGTCTTAAGTATCAGTTTATTCTATCTAGCCTGTTGCTGTGTAATATTCGTCAAAACGTGTAAATTGCTGTCAGTTATCTAAAGCATGTTGTTTGGTGCTACAAAGTTTTAATTCTTGTGAAATTTTTTGTTGTGTTCCTATTACAATATAGCTGTGACAACTGTCAGAATTGTTAACCAAGACAATATTTTCTTGAAATAAAACAAAGTTCCTGAAGTATCAATGCAAGTGTATTTTTTTTTTCCCAGCCCAACAGACTAAGGGTTTAAATCTGCTTTGTACTAGCTGTGCCTTCATTTGCTATAGAAATACATATTATACTAACTTGAACAGCACATTGTGAAATTTGACTGCTTGAAAAAAGATTAGCATACATTTAATAATGTCCATCAAACCATGTATGATATGACTGAGCATGTTAATGTGACATAGTGATTTATAAATTTAAGCATAATGAAGTTACTGTTTATTACTGAGGTGTTAACATAGTATTTTTAAAAAATCTGCTCATCTTATCCTGTGTAACTGTGAACTAAAGGTACTAACCATATTTTCTTTGTAATATGTTCTACTTTGCCTTTCACTAGAAATGATCACTTTATATCATTTTTTTCATGTTCTATTGCAACCTAAAATAAATGTCGAATAAAGTGTATCGTGCTATAAAAATCTACCATATTTGCCTCATTATAAAAAAAAATGTGTTGCTTATTATAGAAAAAGTAGGGAATCTTTAGGAAAAGGGATATTTTAAAATATAAGTTTATAATTAATGTTCTGATGCATTTCCTAGATCTTAGGTCTTTTTTGGAGGATATACATTCAAGTGATTGGAGAAATATGGGACAGGGGAGGAGGACTAAGACAAGGGGGAGAGAAAGAGAAGGGGAGGAAGGAATGGGGAGGAGGGTTGAAGTAGAGAAAGTGGGTTGGCAGAGGGAGGGTGAAGAGGGGGGTGGAAGGAGAACAGAGTGGAAGAGAGAAGGATGGGAAATGAGAGGGGAGAAGGGAAGGGAGGAGGGTGGGGAGTGGAAAGAATGGGAAGAAGTAGGGATGGGGAAGGGGGGAGATAGGCAGGAGTGCCTCGCCCAGAAAGGATATCAATAACAGTTTTCGATTTCCAGAGTAGGATCTGAAATGACCCAGGCCCATCCTCCACTGTGACTTGGGAGGAGGTCTCCCTCCCTTGTGTAGTTTATTTTTCCTTGTAAATGATATTATGCATGATCCTAAGATTTTGGTTTGAATTTATTTTAAGGAGGAGACCTCTTAAACTCAGTTTACCATAGTGCTTTGTACTAGGCACAAAGTCACAAGCACAGCAAATGATACTTTATTTCACATCTGCCATTTCCCCAATTGCATACATATTCTTCAAGACCTTACAGGAAAGAGTTGCAGCAGAAGGAAGATAGGATTTGTGAATTTCAGGGTCTCTTGCCAGAAAATTACCCAATAGTCTTCCCAGATCCCACCATATATAGTTTAGTATCTTGCATTTATCCCTGCTTAACAGTAGCCCCTCATGTCTATGTGTTTGTTGTGTGCTCAGCCGCTTCAGTTGTGTCCAACTCTTTGTGACCCCATGGAGCATAGCCTGCCAGGCTCCTCTGTCCATGGGATTTCCCAGGCAAGAATACTAGAGTGCCCTCCAATCGATTTTCCCAACCCAGGGATTGAACTGGTGTCTCCTGCATTGCAGGCAGATTCTTTACCCCTGAGCCACTGGGAAGTCCCTTTGTGTTTATAAATGTAAAAATCTTCCAACTCATGAAATATATATTTAACCAATCATGCATGTTTGGATATGTAGGTTATGATTTATACAAAATCAGGAAGCAAATGGTTGCTTTCTGCAATAGCTGTGCTATTCTGAGAGTGCCTGTATTTTAGTTCTGAGATTTTTGCATCCATCGAGAAGTTGTGTGGCAGCAGATTTACTTATAAGCCAGTGCCAAATAGAAGACTGTAGTAAATAGCATGTACCTGGCTCAGTATGGGCTACTCAGGTGGTGCAGTGATAAAGAATCTGCCTGTCAATGTAGGAGACTCAAGAGATGTGTGTTTGATCCCTGGTACAGAAAGAGCCTCTGGAGGAGGAAATGGCAACCCACTCAAATGGCAACCCACTCCAGTATTCTTGCCTGGAAAATTCCTTGGACCTCTAGAGGAGCCTGGTAGTCCATGGGGTCTCGCAAAGGGTTACACGTGACTGAGCACACACACAGACATATACACACACAACACCTGGGTCAGTGCTGCAGAGGTTCTCAAATGGGATAATATACCGTGCTTGCCAGACATCACAAATAGTAGAGCCCTTAAAATTTCTACATGGAATGCAACATCCTTGTTGCAGCTTAGCACATTTACTGAAGTATTTAGCCCCTTCCTGCTGTGTATTTTCCAGTATTAAAGGAACACATGTCATTATGGAATATTTGCAGAATAATAGGAGATATGTAGATAATAATAATCATTCAGAAGCACCCTACAAGAAGATTGGTGTACGGAGATTGGTATATTTTCTCCCAGTTCATCTCTTTGATTAGGTTTTACCAAAAGTTCTTGTCTCAAATCAAGTTGGGTGGGCTTAAGAAGCTAATTGGAAAGACAACTTACTGGTCTCTTCAGGTTAAGTCTGGTTGGGGTTGGGGTGGGAAGCGGGCAGGTGTCCTGGATTTTTTAATCCGTATAGCTAGGATTCTGGGAATGCAAAAGGTGGGCGTTGGGTGCTTCAACCACCTAGGCTAAGTCAAAGGTAAAAGGAGCCAGGAAAGCCCATTGAGCTCGCACATTCTTCGGGCTGCAGGTTTGTCCATCACACTTGTTCAGCCAATGAATGATGCCAGGGGAAAAAAAAAGTCGACTGGGAATGCAGTTCACTGGCAGGGGGCAGGGGGGTGAGAAGGGTTTTATGAGGTCTTCCTCAGTGCTTTCTTACTAGTGTGCTCTTTCCTTTGACAGTGATTAAGGATGAGGCCAGCCATTTCCTTTCTTCCCCCAGCCCGACCTAAGAGGTCTTCATCTCCGCTGCTGCAGTCGTCCCGCCTTCTCCTTTGAGAGTTTTCAGCAACCTGAATTTGGCCCTGAGCGTCCAGGTCTTCACTATAAAAGTTTGTTCTTTCCCTTTAACATGGCAAACGTAGATAAGGGAAGGGCTTTCCTAAGCAGCAGCAGGGGCTGCTGAAGAGGTCAGGGAAGAAAGGAGTTAAGAAAGAGATCACACAGATAGTCAAATGATGCAAATGCTCCCATTCTGACTGGGTCTAACAGTGCAGGTGTCCTAGACCTCAAAGAGCTTCAGGGGTTAAGTGATAAGATAGAAGCTGAGTTTGAAAAGGAATTGGCCACTTTGGAAAAAAGGATAAATCCTCACTTGATTAGGTGTTTGCTAGGATTGGGACAACCTGCAGTATAGTAACTACAACACACGTGCATTACTTCAAATTTTATGTTATGTGTATTTTTGTGGAGTGTCTTTTAAATTTAAAAATGAAAAATTTAAGTATTGTAACAGACAGCATTTAGAAATACACTTCTTTACAAGAGATGTAGAACACAACACATTCTCTAAAGCCTCTGTGTAATTTAGTCCTTATGATGCCCTTTTAGAGTGTAACTGGGAAAATTATCAGAACTCCACTGAAACTAATATTTACTTGAGGAAAAAAAATACAGAGCCAGTTTACATGTGTGATGTCTGCTCCTCAGAGGCACAAAGACCTATTTCAACTCGGACCAGGTGTATCTTATTATTGTGCTATAAATTATGAATTATTATGATATAGTACTTTACATATAGTACATTATTATCACTGACAAAGTAGCATAGAGTTAAGAATTTTTAATAACACATTAATACCACTTCTAGATTATTTATGTTTTAAAATTTTGCATGATAGAGGTATTTTTAAAGAAAAAAATATAATGGAACTATTATTTCCTTCTGTGTTGCTAGTAAAAGTGTTTGCAAGTGGTTTTCTCATCTTTTACTCATAAGTTATGTAAACTAAGGACATTAAGTATATCTTTGCAGTATGCTTCACTGAAAGTTATCACTTTATTATTATTTTATTATATCTTTTGATTATAAAATATGTTCATTATGGAAAATATACTTTTCAGTATAAAAATTATTTTAAACAATTCTATCTTCAAAGATAACCACATTTCACATGAAAATATTTATATCTATCTTTATTAATGTACTACTATCCCTTTAACTTTTCATTTGATGTATTTTGGAACCCTTCCTCTATCAGGGCATGTAAACTTCATTCTGCTTAACATATCATAATGTTTCTTATGGGCATTTAGGTTAGGAGAATCTTTTTTTTTTTTTCCAGGAAACTTTTAGCTTTATATAAAGATTGTTAAGATAGCACAGAGTTTTCAAATATCCCACACTTAGTTTCATTTGCTATTTAAATCTTATGGTAGTATGGTATGTTTTTCACAATTAATAAAGAGAACATGATACATAACTATTAACTAAATATATATTAATATTTTATTCAGATTGCCTTCATTTTTACCTAATGTCCTTTTATAAGCATATAAAATTTCATTGTATGTATTTGATGCACCAGCTATGTCTTATTTTTCCACAATAATTTTATTTTGTCTCACCTTTTCATATAAAAAATTTTATGCCTTGGATATGTTGTTGAATATAGCATAATTCCACTTTGACCATTGGGAGCTCTTTCAGTTGGCTCCTGTATCACTTTGGTAGATCCATCACTGTTTTTCTTTTATCACTTTCTTATTTTCTGGGACTATAAGATGCTCCAGGTTTGCTTTTTTTATTTCTGCCCTGGTCCTAAAAATCAACCATTTCAGCAAAGATTATGGTTCCTTTTACTGGAGACAATATTGGAAGCTGGGTGTGCTTGTTCCATAGATTTTCTTGCTTCTAATCCATTTTAACTGAGAGCACAAGGTAATATATGTATATGTATTAACCTATGCCTATACTCATATTTCTATATTTAACTACTTATTTCTATATTTAAGTACTCATGAATTCATACTGATGTCTCCAACGCTAATCTGTTAACACATGGATACCTCTAGCCTTCCCCTCTTGTTTCTAACATACTACTCCAACGGTAAGAAGCATGGATTCAACTATCTGCTATCCTTTTACATAATTGTTCATTCCACTATATATTTGAAGTGAATAGTTTCAAATTTGTTAACCAGTTCTCCATGAGAAATACTTTACCCAGAAGAAGACTGTGCTATGCATGTTTCCTTTTCGCTTTATTTTTTTTTTGTCTGCATTTCCAAGATCACCTACATTAGAACATTTTTCCACCACCACCTTCATTGAAATTATTTCATATATTTGTAATAGATTATTTTTTTCATTTATTTTTATTAGTTGGAGGCTAATTACAATATTGTAGTGGTTTTTGCCATACATTGGCATGAATCAGCCATGGGTTTACATGTGTTCCTCATCCCGATCCCCCCCTCCCGCCTCCCTCTCCATCCCATCCCTCTGGGCCTTCCCAGTGCACCAGCCCCGAGCACTTGTCTCATGCATCCAACCTGGGCTGGTGATCTGTTTCACCCTTGATAGTATACTTGTTTCAATGCTATTCTCTTGGAACATCCCACCCTCGCCTTCTCCCACAGAGTCCAAAAGTCTGTTCTGTACATCTGTGTCTCTTTTTTCTGTTTTGCATATAAGGTTATCATTACCATCTTTTTAAATCCATATATATGTATTAGTATACTGTATTGGTCTTTACCTTTCTGGCTTACTTCACTCTGTATAAGGAAGCTATGGTACATATACACTATGTAATATTACTCAGCCATTAAAAAGAATTCATTTGAATCAGTTAGATTCTTGTTACAGTTATCATTTCATCTTGGAATCCAACAACTTCTTAAATTTTTTACTTTATTTACATATATAAAGATTTGTATACATTATTCTTTGTGTCATTAAGTTCTATTGGCTTTAACAAATGTATAAGTGTTATATATGCTATATAGTATTATACTGAATTGTTTCACTGACCTAAGAAAATCCAGATTCTTTGCCTATTTAACTACACCCTACAGACCATGGCAACCACTGTGCTTTTAACTATCTTTATAATTTTGCCTTTTCTAGAGTGTCATATTAATGGAATTATAGTGTATGCAACCCTTTTGAATTAGCTTCTTTGATTTATGAGTATGCATCTATCATTCATTTATGTCTTTTCATGGTTCATTTCTAGTTGTTGATGAAGAATATTCCATTTTATGGATGTGCCATAGGTTTTGGCTCCATATCTAATATTTTTAACCACCATGTTCCGTATCTCTTCCCCAAAACTATATAAACTCAGGCTATCATTATTTGGGGAGTTTTTTTTTTTTTTTTTAGGATTCTTAAATCTACTCTTAGCCATTTTTCCTCCCTCTCTATCCCTGTGCTTTTGTAGATAATTGTAGTGCATTGAGTCTGACTTGAAGAATCTTGTTTTATTTTTTTTGTTTTTTTGTTTTGCTCTGATTACCAACAGTGATATGCCAGGAGCAGACAAAGTGAAATCCCAAACTCTGTTACAAGGGTATAGTTTTAAGAGCATCTTTTTCTAATTGATTGGTAATTGTAAGAACTGTCTTTGAATTAAGGGAAAATGTTGCAGTTGCAAAGAATTGGACACAACTGAACGAGTAAGCCCAAGCCCAAGCAAGGATTTAGACAGCTATATGACTTTTTATCTTTCTGCACAACTAATCAGCTGTTTTGACACCATTTATTGAATATTAAATATCCAATGTAAATAATTGCTGCCTTTATTATGTAATCCATTCCCTTATGTGCCTGTACCTATTTCTGAACTGTTCTGTTTAGTAGTGTTATTCTTGTGCCAGTAAAAATCTTCTAAAACAAGTTTTTCATATACATTTTATTATTTGGTAAGAAAGGTCCTTATAAAACTTGTTTTTATGATTTTGGAGGGATGTTTTCACCTATTTATTTTCTGAGATGAACTGTAGTATCAGTTTTTTTCAGGCTCCCTCCCTAAGGCCTATGGATATTTTGATTATTATTTTATGATTTCATTTACAGAGAATCAGGAGTATCATATCTTATCCAAGGACAAGCTGTGTTTAATACCCTTCAGTAGAATTGTAGAGTTTACCTGTTTTAAAGAATATTCAGTGCCTGTTCTTCAGTTTCTTCTTCCTTCATCTACTTTTTGCTTATGCTGTTCTGCTTCTTATTTTTCAATCATCTGTGCTTAGGCATTGTCCCTTTTATTTCCAGCTTTGAATGGAAGCAACTGTTTGCTGAAGTGTGATGTGTGAAGTGGTAGGAGGAATGAGACTGTGCATCGCAGAAGCTTCAATTCAGGTTTGTCTGATTCTCCTTCTGAATTGCCATATTTATTTTCTGCTGGAGGCCATTTCTGTCTTCAGTTTATGGTATTCTCTACTTTCTCAGCCCTCACTGGTGCCAGCTTTGGATTGAGTAGGTCAGCATGACTTAGTGAAATGCCTGCTTTGGAAGTATTCTGTGGCAATCTTCTTGTTAATTTCTGCTCAATGAACTGGCCGGCATCTTTAGTTACTTGTTGCTTATCTATCTCCTTATATTGAAGCAGTCTCTAGCTGCTCTCTGAAAATGAAGATGATGTGTTGGTATAATTTCTCCTTAACTCCAGCTCCCTTTTTGTTCTATATTATGAAGCTATTTTCCTAATGGGTCATTTCTTGCTGCTTTCAATGTCTGTCACAGGCCTAAATCAGATATTCACAGCTTGAACACTTAAGGGAAAAGCGAGCGTTAGCTCAGAGTCCTGCAATATTTTTGTTTAAATTTCATTGTAAGTGGAAGATATTCTTTCCAGTGTGTGGCTAGGGATTGTGATGATTTCTTTAAGGATCATTTCTGCCTTTAAATTTTTTTGGATAATTCTGGTGCACAGGAAGGATTGAAAACAACAGAGCAATGTAGAAGGGAATCTCCAAGAGGGGAGGGGGTACGTCATGTTCCCTAAATGTATTGACCTCAAAAAGTTTTTCTGAAGCACAGCTATTAGCAACTCTTCTAACTTACAGTGTTCTGAAATACCAGTCTGGTGAATTTGGCCTTGGACAAATAGGGAAATTAGCCCAACTTTATCTACTAATAAAAGCATCCTTAATCAGCATTTAAAAAATTATTTTGAGATAATTAATGACTCACAGAAAGCTGCAAAAATAGTACAGAAAATTCCTGTATACGCTTCACCCAGCTGCAACTAATGCTAACATCTTACATGGCTAAATACCCAAGCCAGGACATTAACATTGGATAGTCTACAGATGTCATTCAGATTTTGATAGATTTTGCATGCATTCCTCTCTCTCTCTGTGTATGAGTGTGAGTTTGTGTTTGTGTGTAGTTCCATGTCATTTTATCACATGTATAATTCATGAAACAACTACTACTAAAATAAAAGTTCAAAACTATTCCTCTTGTCCCTAAATTCTGACAACTATTACTTTGTTCTCAATTTTGAAATGCAAAAATTATACAGAATGTTAAATGAATGGACTTATATAGCATGTAACCTTTTGAGGATGACATATTTTCACTAAGCTAAATAACCTTACAATCCATACAATTTGTACCTGTATCAATAGGCTCTTCTTTTTATTGCTGAGTGGTATTCCTGCATGTTAATCACTGACTTATGACTCTTTTATAGGAGAATAAGAGTTTCTCTGGTGACTCAGTCTGTAAAGAATCTGCCTGCAATACAGGAGACGCAGGTTTGATCCCTGGGTGGGGAAGATCCCCTGGAGAAGGAAATAGCAACCCATTCCAGCATTCTTTCCTGGGAAACCCCAGGTATAGAGGAGCCTGGAAGGCTACAGTCCATGGGGTCACAAAGAGTCAGACACATCTTAGCAACTAAACTACCACCACCACCATAGGAGAATAAAAACAAGTGGAAAGGAAACAGAACTGCCAGTGGCCAGAACCTCCCATAGGGACAAAAGAAAGAATTAAAAGGTCCTTCTTCCGAAAATCTGAAAGTGAAATTCTTGTTTTTCAGTCGCTCAGTCACGTCTGACACTTTGTGACCCCATGGACTGCAGCATGCCAGGCTTCTCTGTCCTTCACCATCTCCCAGCACTTGCTCAAACTCATGTCCATTGAGATGGTGATGCCATCCAACCATCTCATTCTCTGTCGTCCCCTTCTCCTCCTGTCTTCGATATTTCCCAGCATCATGGTCTTTTCTAATGAGTCAGCTCTTCACATCAGGTGGCCAAAGTATTGGAGCTTCAGCATCAGTCCTTCTAGTGAATATTCAGGGTTGATCTCCTTTAGGATTGCTTGGTTTGATCTCCTTACAGAACTTATCCAGTGCTTACTGTGCACTAGGAGTATGCATGTTATTATTTGTGTAATCTTTATTACACATCCATTGGATCATAGAAAAAGCAAGAGAGTTCCAGAAAAAACATCTACTTCTGCTTTATTGACTATGCTAAAGCCTTTGACTGTGTAGATCACAGCACTGTGGAGAATCCTTAAAGAGATGGGAATATCAGACCACCTTACCTGCCTCCTGAGAAATCTGTATGCAGGTCAAGAAGCAATAGTTAGAACTGGACATGGAACAACAGACTGGTTCCAAATAGGGAAAGGAGTATGTCAAGACTGTGTATTGTAACCCTGCTTATTTAACTTATATGCAGAGTACATCATGTGAAATACTGAACTGGATGAAGCACAAGCTGGAATCAAGATTGCCAGGAGAAAGAACAATAACCTCAGATATGCAGATGACACCATCCTTATGGCAGAAAGCAAAGAACTAAAGAGCCTCTTGATGAAAGTGAAAAAGGAGAGTGAAAAACTTGGCTTAAAACTCAACATTCAGAAAACTAAGATCATGGCATCTCTGGCCCCATTACGTCATGACAAATAGATGGGGAAACAATGGAAATAATGAGAGACTTAGTTTTTTGGACTCCAAAGTCACGGCAGATGGAGACTTCAGGCATGAAATTAAAAAACGATTGTTCCTTGGAAGAAGAGCTATGGCCAACCTAGACAGCATATTAAAAAGCAGAGACATTACTTTGCCAACAAGTTCCATCTAGTCAAAGCTATGTTTTTTTCCAGTAGTCATGTATAGAGTGAGAGTTAAAGAAAGCTGAGTGCCGAACACCAAAGAATTGATGTTTTTGAACTGTGTTGTTGGAGAAGACTCTTGAGAGTCCCTTGGACTGCAAGGAGATCAAACCAGTCAGTCCTAAAGGAAATCAGTCATGAATATTCATTGAAAGGACTGATGCTGAAGGTGAAGCTTCAATACTTTGGCCATCTGATGCGAAGACTGACTCAATGGAAAAGACCCTGATGCTGGGAAAGATTGAAGGCAGGAAAAGGGACGACAGAGGATGAGATGGTTGGATGATATCACTGAATCGATGGACATGAGTTTGATCAAACTCTGGGGGTTGGTGATGGACAGGGAAGCCTGGCGTGCTGCAGGCCACGGAGTCACAAAGAGTCAGACATGACTGAGCAACTGTACTGAACTGAATTTTTCTTACAGTATTATTAATTAGGTAAATTATTATTTCTATTTAACAAATGGGAAGACTGAGGTATAGAGAGATTAAATAACTTGTCCAAGTTCATACAATCAGTAAGTGACAAAGTCAGGCTTTAAAGTTGGGAATCTGACTCTAGTCCATGTTCTAAACTGCTCTATTATTCCACCTCTCTACCATGCTATACCACGGAGAGAAGCACCTTCTTTGTCCATACTTAGGAGTAGATAGGGCCCAAGGGAAGCAGCAAAGGAGAAATAAGTAAAACCTGGAATAAAAGGGGGATGCCTATCTATAGAGGAAAAGTAAGAATTTCCATTTCCCCAGCAGTAGTGTCCCCTGAATCCATTTGTAGCCTGTGTATGAGAAATCTTATCAAATTTTATAGCTTAGTGAGACCACTGGATAATGGTAAGCTACTAGGTCATATTTATCATACACAGAAGTATGATGAGAACTGACTTAGTAAGTTTCTATTTCAATTAAATATAGAGTGATCCATTACTACTAAAGATTTCTTTTACCTTTTCAACTGCTCATATTTTTAATCACTCCATTATCTCCTGTAATAAGCAGCAGTAAAGAGTCTAACAATCAATAGGTGTAATAAGGGGAAAAAATGCTGAAAATGTGGTTTACTCCTAAGCATCCTTGAGCAGAACCCAAGGGACATTTACAGGAATTAGGCAATACAGAGGATGAAAGCTCATATTTGAAGTCTAATAGTCTTGGTATTGACTCCCACTTTTGTCACTTATTGGCTGTGTGACCTTTTGCAAGTTGCTTAGCCCCTCTAATCCTTGTTTTTCCTATCTCTAAAATGGGCATATTTATCTGAATGTATGTGTACGTGTGTGTGTGCACACTCAGTCACTCAGTCATGTCTGACTCTTAGCGACCCCATGGACTGTAGCCTGCCAGACTCCTCTGTCCATGGAATGCCCCAGCAAAAATGCTGAAGTGAGTTGCCATTTCCTTCTCCAGGGAATCTTCCTGACCCAGGGATCCAGCTCACATCTCCTGCACCTTGTGCATTGGCAGGCTTTACTGTTACCTGGGAAGCTTGTTATCTGACTACTCATAGAATTATTGTGAGGTTTACATGAGATATTGTTTATCAAGTGCTTTTAGAGTGTTTGACATGCAGTGACCATTCAAATAGAAATTTATTGCTATATTTAGGATAATTGAGTTTTACTTGGTAACTCCAGGTAATATATCATAATACTAAAGATGTTAGAGTTGATAATAACTTATCCAGGTTTGTCTGTCTTCAAAGAAGAAAATCCTCTTTCTTTCATGGATTTCATGTAACTGCTACTGTTCTTTCTTGGATTTTTCCTCCCTAAATCACTAGCTCGGAACTAATTCCTGGTAAAAACCCGCCTGCCTGCATACTTCCTTACTCCCTATGTCTACAGTCCTCGAAGGTGATTTTGAATTTTTAATCCATTCCTCCAAGGAGTCAGAACTTTACCCAGTTTGTTTTCTCCCCAAAAAGTCTATGACAAATGCTTTTCTTTAGTAATGTTGAATACATCTGGACCATTCCCAGACCCCAGACATGCATTTCTATGCAAGATAGTGGTTTACAAACCATCTCCAGTGTGAACTGTTTTCCTCATAACCTCCTCTTAGTTTTGACCAGGATATTAACTGGGGACATAGAAGTCAGGTCAGTGATTTTTATTTATTTATTTATTTTTACCATGGTTTCTAAAAATGTTTTTTTGGTCAGGAAATTCATTTATAAGAACTGTTTGCAGAAGTTTAAGAGAACACAAGAGATAGCATAGCAGATGGCATCACTGAAAACATTTGCTCTGCACTGCATAAGAAATGAAATGTGAGGAAAGTAAAAATTTTTCTTGTAATGATTTCCTTAAACTGTCATGACTATTTACAGCTTCACATAAAATATCAGCTATAAAGCTGTTGAAATTGGTATTAACTTGCACCAGTCTGTCTTGTTTTAAGGGAAAACATCCCTTTTAATCCAGTAAAAATATGGGAATAGGATGCATTACTTATAGTTATTTAGGTGTAATTCAAGTTTTAATAGAGTTCATCAGTCTCTGGATTGAAAAACAAATTTAAAAATGCACCAAAACAAATATACAACTTAAACGATTTTTTCACTATTTTTGACTAGGTTCAGAGTGCTAAGAAAACATTTCAACCAGTGTAGTATACTTGTGAATATTAGGAAAGTTGAATTTTCACAGCATAATTACTGTCAGCAGGTTGCCAGTTAATTGTTAGAAATTCCTTTACGTGAAGACTACAGACGCATTTAATTATACTGAAGGGCTAGCGAAAGAGCATAGGTATTTTTGAAAAAATCTGTATAGATGATGAGGCTTTATGGAAATGTATCGACTTTTTGCAATTGTAAGTTTACTAAATGATCAATCTCTAATGGGAAAGTATCAGAAAATTTCTCTAGCTTAGGGAAATGCCCAGTTGATTTTCTGAACAACTGTTTTGGAAATAAGTTAGATCTTTTGAAATGCTGTGTTTAGGTTTGTTTAGCTCATGTTATTAAATATTCCCATTAGTATAATTATTAGTGATTTCACAAGGGAGCAAGAACTCACAAATGGCTTACCTCAATTACTCTAATGTTTATATGTGAAAAAGAATGTTTCTTGCAGAAACACTTATTTCGTATTAAATATGGCTTAAATCTCTGTCCTAATGTTATCATCTTTCTTAGTACACAAAAAGTATTTGTGTATTGTACAGTGTAGTTGAGTCAAAGTTTTGTTACTCAGGGCAGATTAACAAATTTTCATCTACCAAAAATGTATTAAATGATTTTTTAAAATACTAGAATTTGCTGATGTTTAAGAACTTTTATTTAGCCTTTCTTCTTTATATAGCAACCTGATTTGTGATAACTTTCCTAAGGGCACCTTGTACCTAAGGGAAGATAGGAGAGAGAATACAGGCTGACATTTCTCATCCAATTTTAGGGTCTGTCTTGATAATTCTGTTTAAAACTGTAATAACACCATTTATAAGGTAATGTATAAGAGGAATGACAATCTTAGGAGAAAACTATTTGCAAAAGAAATGAATAAGTAATTCAGAAGAATATTTTTATAGGCTAGTCTTTTGGCTAATATATACGAAAAATGGTCTGCTATACTACTAATAAAAGAAAAAAAAGACGAACATTAAAATAAGAAGATACTGCTATTTACCTGCTTTGTTGGCAAAGTGAAATTTAAAATTTTCCATCATCATTCCAAACTCTGAAGAAAAAACCTGACCATGTGCTGCAAGTGGAAAGGTATAATGGTACACATTTTCAGGAGTATGATTTGGCAATACTTAATAAAAACCTTTAAAATGTGCATATTCTTTCACCTGGCAAATCTTCAAGGAATTTTTCTTAAGGAAATAATAGTGAGCAAAAACAGTTATAGGAGTGTTCATTTTGGTGATGCTTACAATACTGAGATTTCTGAAACAATTTAAATGTCCAAAGAGAGGGGTTTCAATTTATAAGCTATTGTTTATCCATACAGTTGAATAATGTAAAGGCATTTAAAATAATAATCTATGCTGACATTGAAAGGTAGCTAAGATAAATTGTTTAATGAAAAACATCTCAAGATATGGAAATGTATGCATATATATGTAAATTATATGTAGCACAAAAAAATGTTGATGCTAGTTATCTATGTGTAATGGAGTTTTAGGTAATTTATATTCATGATTTTTGGTATTCTAAATTTTATGTAATGATCAGAACTTACTGTTGTGATCAGAAAAGAGAGCAGGAGAAATAGGAACATTTTAGAATTATAAACAATTATGTGGATGTGTAGAGTCAGAAAACAAATGAGGAATTGTGAAGGTGCCATAAGGCACATATTTGAGCTATGTAATATTCGAAACTAACTTTTAAAAGTATATACACAAGTGTTGTTTCCTTCCCAGTGATCACCTTAAGACCAAACACTTATTCCAATTATGCTGACACTAACAGAATGTTAAAGATGATCTACTCCCTCATTTTATAGGTGAGAAATCTTGGGCTAACTGCATCTAAAAACCATCTAAGGTCACGCAACAGCCAGGTAATGAGAGGTTTACAAAACCAAAATGCTTTCCCTTTCCATTTTTGGGATAATTAACTATTACTACAAAGCCAAGTTTTTCCAACCTCTCTGACCTTCAGTGGCTGCTTTTCCTTTTACATATTCAAATAACCTAGCCTCAGCATTCTTTCCCCCATGTTACCTAACTAACCTAATCAAGTAACCTAGTCTCTGCCCAGTTTCCTTTCTAAGTATTTCCTAGAAATACTAGAGAATGCTTGGTCGTATATTCCAAAAGTGTGCCTGATGGTCGTTTATCAGTTCTTTCTTAAGGAATGTGCTTCACTTTTCGACTGGTCATATTATGCTGTCTTACAACTTTTTCTTCATGCCACTGCCTCTTACCCAACCCACATTACACTAAGAATGAACACATCACTCTAAGAAATTAATCCCCTAAACACAGTTCATATCTGACTCTTAAATGCTTAACAATATTTTATTGATGATTTGGGAATGGCAGAAGAAAATTATCAGACGGAAAAAGGAAATTTAAAAAAAAAAATTAGTTTTGTATTGGAGTGTAGTTGCAAAGTGAATCCATCATATATATACATGCATGCCCAATTTTTTTAATTTACTTCCCCTTTGTGTTACCACAGAGCACTGAGTGGAGGTCCCTGTGCTATCAGTTGGTTCTTGTTACTTATCTGCTTTATACATAGTGGTGTGTACATGTCAATCTCAACCTCCCAATTCACCCTACCCACACTTCCTATGCCTGTGCCCCCATCCCATATGTTCGTTTTCTATGTCTACACAACTGGATCTTTTTTTTTTTTTTTAAGAAAAAGGAAATTTAAAAACTAGCCATCAAAGGTCCATTGAATGTGCATTTGAACAGGAGTCCCTGAATTGCAGTCCTCCCTGATGGCATATATCTTGCAAGCACCAGCTTATTTCCCACACTGGGGTTTCTTGACCCCCTTCTTCATTACAGGTGATTAAGGTTCCCATTGTTCTTGGAGATTAGAGTAAAAAGGAGTTTCTTCCTCTCTCCTTGTCAAAAGACTATTGTTTTGCCAATGGGAAAGTTAAAAGTCTCATTTCATTCAGCAGAAACTCCATCACTGCCACAACAATGTTCCAGATAGAATTTTTTTATTTTTTTACTCTGGAGAATTTTTTTTCCATTTATTTTTATTAGTTGGGGGCTAATTACTTTACAATATTGTAGTGGCTTTTGCAATACATTGACATGAATCAGCCATGGGTTTACATGTGTTCCCCATCCCTATCCCCCCTCCCACTTCCCTCTCCATCCCATCCCTCTGGGTCATCCCAGTGCACCAGCCCTGAGCACTTGTGTCATGCATCCAACCTGGACTGGTGATCTGTTTCATTCTTGATAGTATACTTATTTCAATGCTATTCTCTCAGAACATCCCACCCTCGCCTTCTCCCACAGAGTCCAAAAGTCTGTTCTGTACATCTGTGTCTCTTTCTGTTTTGCATATAGGGTTATCATTACCATCTTTTAAAATCCATATATATGTGTTAGTATACTGTATTGGTCTTTATCTTTCTAACTTACTTCACTCTGTATAATGGGCTCCAGTTTCATCCATCTCATTAGAACTGATTCAAATGAATTCTTTTTAATGTCAGATAGAATAACTTTAATAGTACATTTCTCAGTCTGTTCTTTATATATACATAGAGTATATTAATTTACTTCTATGAACCAGCAACTTCAGTTCAGTTCAGTCATTTGGTCGTGTCTGACTCTTTGTGACCCTATGGACTTAAGCACACCAGGCTTCCCCGTCCAACTCTGACAGGTTCCCTGTCACCAACTCTCGGAACTTGCTCAAACTCATGTCCATTGAGTTGGTGACAACATACTACCATCTCATCCTTTGTCATCCCTTCTCCTCCTGCCTTCAATCTTTCCAAGCATCAGGGTGTTTTCCAGTGAGTCAGTTCTTTGCATCAAGTGGCCAAAGTATTGGAGCTTCAGCTTCAACATCAGTCCTTCCAATAAATATTCAGGACTGATTTCCTTTAGGATTGACTGGTTTGATATCCTTGCAGTCCAAGGGACTCTCAAGAGTTTTGTCCAACACCACAGTTCAGAAACATCAATTCTTCAGCGCTCAGCTTTCTTTATGGTCCAACTCTGACATCCATAAATGATGACTGGACAAACATAACTTTGACTAGATGGACCTGTGTCAGCAAAATAATGTCTCTGCTTTTTAATATGCTGTCTAGGTTGATCATAGCTTTTCTTTCAAGAAGCAAGCGTCTTTTTAATTTCATGGCTGCAGTCACAATTTGCAGAGATTTTGGAGCCCAAGAAAATAAAATCTGTCACAGTTTCCATTGTGTCCCCATCTATTTGCCATGAAGTGGTGGGACCAGATGCCATGATCTTAGTTTTTTTGAATGTTGAGTTTTAAGCCAGCTTTTTCACTATCCTCTTTCACTTTCATCAAGAGACTCTTTAGTTCCTCTTTGCTTTCTGCCATAAGGGTGATGTTATTTGCATATCTGAGGTTATTGATATTTCTCCTGGCAATCTTGATTCCAGCTTGTGCTTCATCCAGTCCAGCATTTTGCAGGATGTACTCTGCATATGAGTTAAATGATCAAGGTGACAATATACAGCCTTGTCATACTCCTTCCCCAATTTGCAACCAGTCCATTGTTCCATGTCTGGTTCTAACTGCTGCTTCTTCACCTGTATACAGATTTCTCAGGAGGTAAGTAAGGTGGTCTGGTATTCCCATCTCTTTAAGTATTTTCTCCAGTTTGTTGTGATCCACACAGTCAAAGGCTTTAGTGTAGTCAGTGAAGCAGAAGTAAATGTTTTTCTGGAATTCTCTTGCTTTTTCTATGATCTTTTGCTTTTTCTATTATCCAACTCCTCTCCTTCCTTAAGCCCTCTAAAGTTATTATTTTGTGAATCAACAAAGTTTTTCAGTTACAAGGCCTAAATAATCTTTTCAGTTGCTTCTTTTTTGTTCTCTTTATTTCAGTTTGTCTCTCACTTTTTCTAGTGTTCTACTTTCTCTCTAACTTTGTCTATCTTCACTCCTCCTTCTCTCCTCTTTTCACATGTTCTGTTGCTTTTTTCTTCCTAGACAAATGATTAAGTCATTTTTGACTTGGTTACTCCTTTTCTATACCATTTTTTGATAGTTAATGTGCTATAATATATAAAGATGAATTGAAATTCTCAGAGAAGGGGATTATTTTTACTTCTAGATTAAGTATGATAAATTTGCCAATTAATCTGGTTCTAAATATTTCAGATGAGAAGACTTTCTAACAGAGACACTGTCTTCATAAAGATACAAAATACACTAACAGCAGAACCCTTAGTAGCAGAAAATGCCTGAAAAATTCAAACATCCCCAGTATAGAAGTAAAAATAGAGTATATAATGATATTGAACATACCTTCTTCTAGATTCATCTCTCTAAGACTTCCAGTTCTCTTGTTATTATGTTTTTTATAATTGCTGAATACCTGCAACAAGTTTATGACTTTTATTTTAAATAATACTAAAGTAAAAGTAACACACATTTTTTCCTCTCTACTCTCCCTTTCCTCCCTCTTCATGATCACAATGGAAAAATCAAGAAATCCTCTCCTTCCTCCAACCCTCAGAAGTTATTATTTTGTTGTTCTATCCTTTTGAAAATAATAGCTTTTTTGAGAGACAGTTCATGGACATTGCCATTTACTTTTACAATATATTAATACAATCTAATGATTTTTAGTATATTTACAGAATTGTGAAACAATCACCATGATCAATATTTTTTTTTATCACATGAAAAAATCCTATACCTACTAGTGGTCACTCCTTATTTCCCCCAGTTCTCCTTTCCTCCAGCCCTAGGCAACCACTAATTTACTACCTGTCTCTATAGATTTTCCTGTTTTGGAAATTTCCTATAAATAGAATCATATATAATGTGGCCTTTTATGACTGGCATTTTTTCACTTACCACAATGTTTTCAAAAATCACTATTTTGTATCATGAGTTAATACTTCACTCCTCTTAATGGCTAAATATATTCCATTGTATGGATATACCACATTTTCTTGTATACTGTGATGACATTTGGGTGCTTCCACTTTTAGGCTATTATGAATAATGCTACTATGAACATTTATGTGGACATGTGTTTTCATTTCTCTTGAGTATATATCTAGAAGCAGACTGCTGGGTCATGTGATAACTCTGTTTAACCTTTTGAGAAAATGACAGGCTGTTTTCAAAGGTGGTTGCATCATTTTACATTCCTACCAGCTAAATATGAGGGATCCATTTCTCTGTATCTTTTCCAATACTTGTTATTATCTCTATTGTTGATTCCAGTGGTTCTAGAGAGTGTGAAGTGGTTTCTCAACATGATTTTGACTTGAATATTCTTGATGACTAATGATGTTGAGCCAGATCTAAAAGATGACATATAATTATTGATTATTAATTGACTTTTAAAAGTGAACAAGAGGAAAGAGTAGATCTGCTTCCTTTTTAAGTTTTTATTTTTTATCAAAGTATTTTTGACTTGCAGTGTTGTATTAATTTTTGCTGTACAGCAGAGGGATTCAGTCATATATATATATATATATATATATATATATATATATAATACACTTACATACACATATTATTTTTTTTTTTTTTTTTTTTTTTTTAATATTATTTTATTAGTTGGAGGCCAATCACTTTACAACATTTCAGTGGGTTTTGTCATACATTGACATGAATCAGCCATATAGTTACATGTATTCCCCATCCCGATCCCCCCTCCCACCTCCCTCCCCACCCGACTCCTCAGGGTCCTCCCAGTGCACCAGGCCCGAGCACCTGACTCATGTATCCCACCTGGGCTGGTGGTCCATTTCACCATAGATAATATACATGCTGTTCTTTCAAAACATCCCACCCTCACGTTCTCCCCCAGAGTTCAAAAGTCTGTTCTGTATTTCTGTGTCTCTTTTTCTGTTTTGCATATAGGGTTATCGCCACCATCTATCTAAATTCCGTATATATGTGTTAGTATACTGTAATGTTCTTTATCTTTCTGACTTACTTCACTCTGTATAATGGGCTCCAGTTTCATCCATCTCATTAGAACTGATTCAAATGAATTCTTTTTAACGGCTGAGTAATATTCCATGGTGTATATGTACCACAGCTTCCTTATCCATTCATCTGCTGATGGGCATCTAGGTTGCTTCCATGTCCTGGCTATTATAAACAGTGCTGCGATGAACATTGGGGTGCACGTGTCTCTTTCAGATCTGGATTCCTCAGTGTGTATGCCCAGAAGTGGTATTGCTGGGTCATATGGCAGTTCTATTTCCAGTTTTTTAAGAAATCTCCACACTGTTTTCCATAGTGGCTGTACTAGTTTGCATTCCCACCAACAGTGTAAGAGGGTTCCCTTTTCTCCACACCCTCTCCAGCATTTATTGCTTGTAGACTTTTGGATAGCAGCCATCCTGACTGGCGTGTAATGGTACCTCATTGTGGTTTTGATTTGCATTTCTCTGATGATGAGTGATGTTGAGCATCTTTTCATGTGTTTGTTAGCCATCTGTATGTCTTCTTTGGATGGGCCAAAGAACTAAACACATATTATTTTTTAAGGTATTCTTTTCCATTATGGTTTATCATACATTACATTATATAATTATCTGTGCTATATGCTAGGACCTTAGGGTTTATTTATTCCATATATAATAGCTTACATCTGCTAACCCCAGTCTCCCATTCTATCTGTCTCCTAGTCCCCTCCATCTTAGTAACCACCAGTCTATTCTTTATGTGTGTGTCTCTTTCCATTTCTTACATAGGTCCCTTTGTGTCATATTTTAAATTCCACATGTAAGTGATATTATATAGTATTTATATCTTTCTCTTTCTGACTTATTTGATTTAGTATGATAATCTCTATTGTATCCATGTTGCTGCAAATGGTAATATTTCAGTTTTTATGGTTGAGCAGTATTCCATTGCATGTATGTACCACATCTTCTTTACCCATTCCTCTGCTGAAGGGCATTTAGGTTGTTTCCATGTCTTGATTGTTGTGAATAGTGCTGCTATGAACATAAGAATGCATGTATTTTTTTGGATTAGAGTTTTGTCCAGATATATGCCCAGGAGCCAGTTTGCTGGACCATGTGATAATTCTATTTTTAGCATTTTTTGAGGAACCTCCATTCTGTTTTTCATAGTGGCTATATCAACTTATATACCCACCAGTATTGTAGGAGGGTTCCCTTTTCTCCACACCATCACCAGAATTTGTTGTTTGTATTAATAGATTTTTAATGATGGCCATTCTGACTGGTATGAGGTGGTACCACATTGTAGTTTTGATTTACATTTCTCTAATAATTAGAGATGTTAAACATCTTTCCATGTGCCTGTTGACTGTATTTCTTCTTTGCAGAATGTTTGTTTAGATCTTCTGCCAATTTTTCAATTGGATTTTCTGTTTTTGTTGTTAAGTTGTATTTGTATATTTTGGAAATTAAACCCTTGTCAATCACATTGTTTGCATATATTTTTCCCCCATTCTGTAGTTTGTCCTTCTGTTTCTTTATGGCTTCTTTGGCTATACAAAAACTTGTGAGTTTGATATGTCTTATTTTTTTATTTTCATTTGTTTTTTTTTTTCTGTTGCCTTGGGAGACTGACCTAAGAAAACATTGGTGCAATTTATGTCAGAATTTTGCCTATGATCTCTTCTAGGAGTTTTATGTTGCCATGTCTTATGTTTAAGTATTTAAGCCATTTTGAGTTTATTTTTGTGTATTTTTTGTGAGAGGGTGTGTTATTTTTGATTTACATGTGGCTGTCTAACTTTTCCACCACTTACCAAAGAGACCTTTTCCCTTTGTATATTCTTGCTTCTTTTGTCAAAGATTAATTGACCATAGGTGTGTGTACTTCCTTTTGATAATAATAACCATCAGTTCAATCCCTGGCCAGGGAACTAGATTCCACATACCACAACATATATATATATATATATATTTACATGCACACACACACACACACACATACACATACACACACACAAAGTATATGTATGCCTAAGACTTTCTATGTGAAAATTCTGATCAAATAATGATGGAATTTTGGGTGCAGTTTTACAAAATAGACAACTTTATCATTACCTGTCATAAAACAACTCCTGTTCTTGAGTTTCTAAGCAAAAGAAACTTATTAATGACCTTACATTCCAGTTGGTCAAGTAGATCATTGCTTGTATTTTTACTAAAGTTAAAATTCATGCATGGATAAGCTTTAAATTTTTTCTTTGCATGCACAGATGTATGTTCTTTGCAAAATGTCTATACCATTTTTATATTCTTCACTCTAGACTGACTCTGACCTGGGATTCAAATACATATTGCTTTTTCAGTTATTAGTTGTGTCATCTTGGGCAAGGTAATCACTTTTAAAACTATTGGATATATAGAATTATGAATCATGTATCTGCCCATATTCTTTATATTATTAATAAAATACTATACTATACTAATAAAAGTTAATAAATATTCTATTTATTAACTTTTGCAATTAAATTATACATATATACATAGAGGAAATATTTCAGATCATTGAGTCTATTGTGAGGCACTTGTTAGAGGGTAGAGAGTTTACATTTTAACAAAAAGTTCAGAGTATTAGGAATTAGTAGCTCAAATATTTCTAGACTTTGGGGCTCAAATATAGTTCCAATTGCTATTTGAAAAAAATAAAAAAAGTTTAAAAACAACTCCAAACCATGATATTGGCCACCTATGTGAAAATACAGGAATGTTGTTACAGGAGATCTTCTCCAAGTAAGTAACATACCTGTTAAACAAAATGTTTCCATGCATATTTCATGAGAAATATATTCTGGGTCACAATGCATTTTCTATTGCTTATTATCAACTCTGACTAGAGAATTTGGCCAACAGGTCTTATTCTCTGTGACTGAGATGACTGGGTAGGGTGGTAGCACTGTAGTTTTTAGAATTCTTGCAATCTTCAGGATTAGATTGGACCATGGTAAATAAATATAGCTGAATATATTATTCCTATTTTACTATCCCGTGTGCATGACTGTGCAGATGTAGCTTAATAGTACTAGCAACAACATATCTTCTCTAAATTCTTTAATACTTTAATACTTTCATGATGAGTATGTTTCACAGACATGTTCCATTTTATGGAATATACTGGCAGGAGATGAATCTTTTCCTAGAAGCTGGGACTTAGGATCTTTTTCAAAGTCTCTGAAGTACAAATTTGCTTAAAGATGTGTGTTCAAGTCAAAGATTTCCAGATTAGAAACATATCAGAAAAACAAGTCCTATCAAATATCACTTTGCCACCCACCCCCCAGTTAACCCGTTCTCTGTATGTGACAAGGTTTTAGTAAAGGGAAAGCTTTGATATTTAAAGGGAAACATTCATGGAGATACTAGTGTGGAGGAAGGGTTTTCTAGGCAGTAACTATTATCCAATTGAGTAAATTCTAGCTTCTTTCACGTGGTAGAAGTCACAAAGTACATTTATGAGAACATACATAGGCATTCTCGCATGGTATTCCATATTTGTCAGTGTCTCTGAAAGTCACAGTATTCTTATAATTTCTCTGTTGTAACATTTCTTTCAATCTTATTGACCCTTGGATCTGCATATGCTACTTTTAGAGAACCTATGGATAACATTTAATAAGATGCAACTTCTAAATATCAGGAAAAAATAGAGAGCACCTACTGTGATCACCCTGATGCAGGGAAAGATTGAGGGCAGGAGGGGAAGGGGATGACAAAGGATGAGATGGTTGGATGGCATCACCAACTCAATGGACATGGGTTTGGGTGGACTCCAGGAGTTGGTGATGGACAGGGAGGCCTGGTGTGCTGCGGTTCATGGGGTCGCAAAGAGTCGGACATGACTGAGCGACTGAACTGAACTGAACTGAACTGTGATCCAGAAAGTATATTGGTACAAGCAAATTGTTCTCCATGCTCCTGCTGCAGTTTTCTGCTTTTTTTTTTTTTTTCTTTAAATCTACACTAGCAGTAAATGTGAAATTGAATGCCTAGAAACTTCAGGAAAGAATACTTGACTGACAGATAATTGATCCTGCCATGACTATGTGAACTTGGTAAGATTTTAACCTCTGAGCTAGGGAAGCATCATTTATTAATCTGCTTCACGTGAGTCTGCTAAGAAGCTGAAATTTAGCCAATAATATTCTAGTTATCTATATTATTATTGATATGAAAAATCCTAGTATACTTGTATGAATAGCAGAATGATACAAGGAAAATAAAGTGGTGTTATTTAGTGAGTGATAATTATATTTTATAACTTTAAAATTAAATCATCACTAAGGAAGCTTGATTTCTTATTTGCATGAAAGGATATTCAGTGTTGATGGGTGTTTTGGAATACTCATCTGGAAGGTGTCTCAAATTATTTCCTGAAAAATGCAGTCTTGAAACCTCACAATCATTTTGCCTGCTTCTCTTTCACAACCCCTTCCCAATGAATGGATTGCTAAGCGTGTTCTAATATTTACTTTATACCAACTCTCAAGTATATTCCTTTCCCTTAAGGGACATACACTTTAGAAGCTGGGTGTCTGAATTTGAATTACAACTTGGGCCTCTACTAATTGCATAAATCTTGAGGAAATACTTAACCTTTCTATATCTCAATTTCTTTGTCTATTAAATGGACTTAATAATGATTCTTACTTCATGAGATGGTTGTGCTTCTGTATATCCCACAACATAGAGCCAGGTTTGATTCTGCATGAATTTACTCAATGAATGAATGCCTCTCTATTCAAATTTTAAAAAATGAACCATCTGAATTTAATACTGTGACCCAGGGATTATTGAACAAAGATTTTTACTACTTGGCCTTAGAATGTTGCCCTGATTTCGTATAATATGCGTGATTTGACTTTCTCCCCCTTTTTAAGAGAGTCAATGGAACCATCACAGCTGCAGTTATTTTTATTACATGCTTATAAGGTGTCCAGCACAGAGTTAGACAGTATATAGAATATGGAAGAAATATATGCTGCACACCCTGTACTTAATGATCTCACCCTCTAATTAGGAAGACAGGAAACAAATCCTGTATGCATGAAAAGTTAAATAGCAAAATAAAAATGTCTGAAGGATACACAAGAAACTATCAGCAGTAATTACTGGAGTGAGGAAAAGGGGGAGATTTACTGCTTGTTGATACACTTTCATACATTGTTGTTATTACTGTTTCTCTATTGTTTGTTACTTTAATGTATTCATATAAAATCATCAAATTCTGTATTAAAATATGGCATATAAAATATGGCTTATAGTTATATTCCACTTTTTAGCAGAGAGTGTAAATGCATTTCCAAGGAAGGAGTGAGCTGCTTTCACAATTTACATGGAAAACTTTTGTGGAGTACCTCAATACTCTCATAGCTCAGTTGGTAAAGAATCTGCCTGCAATGCAGGAAACCCCGGTTCAATTCCCGGGTCAGGAAGATCTGCTGGAGAAGGGATAGGCTACCCACTCCAGTATTCTTGGGCTTCCCTTGTGGCTCAGCTGGTAAACAATCTGCCTGCAATGTGGGAGATCTGAGTTCGATACCTGAGTTGGGAAGATCCCCTGGAGAAGGGAAAGGCTACCCACTCCAGTAATTCTGGCCTGGAGAATTCCATAGACTGTATGTATAGTCCATGGGGTTGCAAAGAGTTGGACACAACTGAGCAACTTTCACATCACTTCACTTCACTTCTCCAATACCATAAATGGGACTGAAATAATTTGGACTCAGCTTAACAGCACACACATGCATCATTGCTTGTAATTCTTTTTATATTACTAGAACACAAATCTGATAAATACTATATGACATTGAACTGTTTGATTTCTTTACCTTTTCCTGATATATATATATATATCCATACATGCATTTTAGGTTGACCAAGTTGAATTTAGCATGTTTAAATTGTGTGCATATATATACACATACACACTTATATCCAAATTCCACTGCTAAGAGAGTAAGATATTAAGTAACATATTTATAATAGGAAGTAATATATTTAGACTAGATGTGACATCAATTTGAATTTAGGAAAAAAAGTTATTTTGAAATGAGATTTAGAGGTTCATTGCTTTAAAGTTTTGTTTTTAAAAATGTATACAGGATTTTAATATTATACAGAAATAACTGAATTTGAGAGATATAGTAAATAGCTAGTAGGACCCATAGATTTAGTTCTACTCCAAAGGTATTTATTATTATCTAGTGCGTGCTTGTTTTAATAGTCATGGAGCACTTCCTATATGCCAAGTTCTGTACTAAGTACTTAGCAATTCAGCACTTAGTACTTCACATACTGTGTTAGTTAAATGGGAAATATTGTAACGTTGCAGGTAGAAATAAGTATAGGAGGATATACTTATTTCTAAGCATGGATCGACTCAGTGTGCCAGAGACATGACATCATTTTCTGTAATAACATGATCTCTGCTTCTTAGTCTCCATTCCATAGGGATAGTGGACATGTAAACTCTTATGTTTAAGGTTCTGTATTCTGTAGAGTTTGTGTCACACATTTAGGGTCTTAAGCTGTCCCAGTATTTTCGCTGAGATTCTGGTCTTCAGATACTTGGCCATACAGATACCACTGAGTTGCCCATTATCCTAGCCTAAGTAACTGTCAGGTATGGGGGAAAACAGCTAATTTTGTGCCAAACCTGGACATAAGGATCTTTGTTGAAGTTTGTTCTGTGCCAAGGGTCTCACCCACCCCACAGCCATTCCTCTGCAGGATTTGTTATCATCCCTCTCTGGGACTTGTTACCTCTTCAACAGTGCTGATAAAAAGCAGAAGTCAGGGAACCTCAGGCATCTTTCTCTCTCCTCCTCCAGACATTGAGGTTTTCTTCCTGCCAGCTTTGTATGTATTTGGCCAGACTTCAGAGGTATCTGGGAATCTAATTTTTTCAGTACAATATAGTAGCCAGAGGTTCAGGCCCTAGAATCAGATGAAATTGAAGTTCAAATTCCCATCTCCACCATCTACTGTCTGTATGACTGGGGGCGAGTTTTTACTTCTCTGGATCCTCATCTTTAAATTGCACATTAAAAAAATACCTATTTTGTAGGGATATTGTAGGATATAAGATAATGAATACACATGAAAGGCTTGTTAAAGGTGGTATTCAAGGAATAGTAGCTATTCCAGGAAATATAAAGTAACCTCACCTCAAAAGATTGGAGGCCACAAAATAGACCAGGTCTTATTTTACTAAAGACTTTGAAGGAAAAAAAAAAAAAGACTTTGAAGGATTATAACAAGCTAGAGGTACTATTGAAAATAAGTTAAAGGCCCTGATCTTTTTTTACACTGCTTTAAATTACTGCTTAAGTTACTTGATCTTATGCAGTGTTCGATTTGCCTTTTCTTTGATCAAGGCCCACATGGTTGATGATAAAATTTTCAAGTTTGAAACCCTTCCAGTCTTTAAGAAGAATGGTAATAGATTGACTAGGCTGCTAGAAATTATCTCCCATTAATAAGCTTGAAACAAGATATGTGCTTGTTAATGGGGTGATATGACTAGATTGTGAATATCTATAATTAAATCCATAAGGGAGGAGTAGCTATATTGTATATCTTTCTGGTGTGTTTTTAGAAAGCCTAGAAAGAGGCTATAAATATTAAATCATTAAAGAAAGATGTACTTGTATAAAAAGGCTAACGGATAGAGATGGAGTGGAGGCAGAAGTGGCGCATGCTTCTCTGAGTACTGAAAACAAAGCAAAACAAAAATACAGGCCAGAAATTATTTTATTTTTTGATAGTTATGTATAAGATTTTGTTTCCTCCCTTCTTTGAATATATGTGTTTCTTAATGGCCTATGCTTAGAGACATGTCGATAAGGCATGTTAGCTCAGCTGCACATTCTAAATCTAACCCAAATATCACTAACTCAATATTCATATATAAAAGAATACCATTGTAGTGAGGTCAGTTATTACTGAGTACCTTGTTGGCAGTTTATTTCAAAGATAGTAATTTTGTCATTATAAATACTAATTTTATGTATGTTAATATGTTGATTGATGACTTAACTGGTTAAAAAAATGTATCAGTTGTTGAAGTCAATTTACATTGACAAAGAACTGTTAAATATTGAGGTGAATTGAGATATAATCATATTTTACTATTTCCCATTCTAACATATAGTCTTGAGTTTTGGCTGTTGAAAGTGAGGGAAGGGAGAAAAAGAAGAGTAAATTGCTGCTAATAAATGGATCTTTAGATGGTAAGTCCTATCCTTTGTCATTGACATGCTTTCAGATTGCTTTTTACTAACCATTCAAAATATCACTTCTCTAACAGATTATTTTGGGGAAACACATGACTAAGAGAAGAGGGGTGATGGAATGAAGATGGAAAGAAATGATAAATGTATTTTGTAAATAATTAAAGTATTTTGTTCTCCTTGGGGTGCTATTCTAAACAGAAATATGCCTATAAGAGACTTGAACATTAGGTCACCAAATATATGCTTTCCAAAGTACCCTCAGTACAACTTTTATTACTCCCCCTCATTTATAAGTATTATTCCTACTAAGATCCATAACTTCCCCAGATCATACAATAGAGCCTGGGATATAGTGGTGGTGACAAATGAAAGTGAACTTTAGATAAACTAATTAAGAAAGCTCAGAGGTTAATCACAGAGCAGTTCCTTGATTACTGTATATATGTTCTCCTGAATTTGGAGTTTATAACCAATCACAGATCAAGTTAGTTCACTAACATAGCATTAAAAAAAGTCCCTCTCCTGTATCTTTTAAGATAAACATGGCTGATTTAATGAAGATAATAACAATAATGGGTGAAGCACATTACATGCATTATCTCATTTGATGCTAACAATAATCCTGGAAGGAGAGTAATACTATCTTAATTTGACAGATGAGAAAATTGAGATTTAGAGAAGGTACGTTCTCACAATTAGGTTGTAGGATGGCAGACACTGAGCACTGAATCAGCACATCAGCCTGATACACTTTTCTTCCTATGACAGCTCATCCTGTGTTTGAAAAACACTGTCCCAGCTTTCTTACCCCTCAAAGTTTTTTTTCTCTCTTTTGTGTAGTTTTTGGCAGAGGGAATTATGGAATAGTACAGTTATGATTTGTACATTTCATTTTATGTAAATTTTAAATCAACAGAAAATCTATAAACAAACTCCAGTTAATGAGCTACATGCTGGAGTATTTGGGGAAAGTACACTGATAGCTGCAACTTTAAAATACATAACGCTAAGATGGGATGATGGATGGATAGAAGGATAGTTTGATGGACAAATATAGCCTAAAGCAATGATAGTAAAGTGTTAATTGTAGAACTTAGGTGGTGGTTGTGTTGATATTCACTAGAAAATTAAGCTTTTCTTTGATAATTTCAGTTAAAACATAGAAGAAAATGCTTTTAATATAGAACTTAAAAACAAAATAAAACTCTCCAAAACCATTAAACAACCTCAAACCATAAGCAGTAGTTAAATACATGAATTCAACAGTCAGCAAGACATGATTTTAATTCTTCATCTGTCACTTTCAAACTGTATGAATGGGGAAATAAGTTGATCTCCTTGATCTTCCACTTCCTTATTTATAAAATAATGATAATAAGATCAAGGATTTAATTAATGTAAATAAATCACCTAATATTCTATTATTCTGTTAAGTGTATATCTGACTATAAACATATATATGTATGTTTATATATATATATACATACATATACATATGTATGTATATATATATATATATGTCTACCTGTGAAATGTGTAAGTATTGGAGAGAGGATACAGGAAACGGGGTAAATCTAGAATAAACAGATCTATTAATAGTAGACATACGTAGCAATATCCAATAAAAGAGGGTTAAACTGAATGATTTAAGATTTAATATCCAGACTTGACTCACAATATCTTGGGAGACCCTACTAATCTTCCATGATATGGTAATGAGGAAAAATGAAGTTAATATCAAACTGAGGTAGGACATTTTGTGACCAGAATTTAATGCACACAGGAGATGAGCTAGAAGTGAAGGTTAAAAAAACAAACAAAAAAAGACTAGCTCTCTTATGTAGTTAAGCCTGGCTTACAGGTTTGAGTGCATTTTCTGATAGGTTAAAAAAGTGAAAGAAGTTCCTGTAACTCTGCTACGTTTCCCCAAATGACTGTCTTTGTGTGAAATGAGTGAGAATAAATCCTTTGGGAATTTTAGAGGGGAAGAAATGTCTTCCTGTCCTCTGCACCTGAATTCAGAAACAAATGAGTGAGATGGAGAACAAAGTAGCTGTTAACAACAAATGCTGAAAGACAAGCCATGGCTTATATATGAAGTCACAATGGACATCTTAATATTTTACTCTTGAGGAAGATAAACTTACCGAGCACTAGCACAGAGTGACATTCAGGGTGTTCATAATGCATACCACTGTGCACCTCCACAGAAAGCCTCCAAGCATGCTCAGTTATCTTTAACTCACCAGTTAGGGAAGTTGCTGCACATCTTCCGGGCAGAGTTAGTAAGGGAGTGAAGAGTGCGCTTTCTATGTGTTTCTCTCCTGCCACCTATGGACCCAGAAGGCATTGGGAATAAGGGTTTCTTTCCAGCTCTTTCTGATGGGTCTTGATTTAATTGTGCACTCCTCCACTTCAGTTCACTGACCAGGGTTCAGTTCACTCCAGGCATGGAGTAAATGATTCTCAAATGGTTAGTTTATTCTTAAAACCATACTGAGAGGTATAGAAGATATTAATATTTTTTTCCCATTTCACAAATGAGGTATTAAAGGCTGAAAGAGACTGAATGATGTTTTAAGTGGCAGGATTGGAACAGAATCATGGGGAATACTTTTATGCAAATTTGTGAATTATGTCATTCCTTCAATGTCACACCACATATTTTTTCAAATGTTCATTTATCTATTAATCACTTTTTATGTATCAGGTATGTGTGTGTGTGTGTGTGTGTGTGTGTGTGTGTGTGTGTGTGTGTATATATATATATTCTAATGCAGAAGCCTGTTGTAGTAGTGTCTATACCTTGAACTTAGGTTATCAGCATCCAATGTTTGGTGAGTTATATTGTGCTTTAATTTCATAGATAATTATTTCACACGGGAAAGTGAGATTTCACACTCTGGTGATTTTTCACATCAACTTTCTTAGGAATGGAAACATCAAAATATAAAATTAACAAATTATAGTTTAGAAAAATCAGATGCTACAGAAAAGAATAACACCTTCCTATCATTTTTCTAACATGACCAATGTTATTATTATTTTTTTGATGCAGTTCTTTCTGAAAACTAACATTAGTTAAGTTCTTCTATATACCAGCCCTGAGTGAGGCCTTTTCATATTTTATTTGATATATAATTGCAATCCTTTTAATAATCTCCATGCTAAGAAAAATTTTATTTCATTCTAAAAAGTAATTTTTACTTTTTACATTCCCCTGGTAGCTCAGCTGGTAAAGAATCTGCCTATATTGCGGGAGACCCCAGTTTGATTCCTGGATCAGGAAGATTTGCTGGAGAAGGGGTAGGCTACCCACTCCAGTATTCTTGGGCTTCCCTGATGGCTCAGCTGGTAAAAAAATCTGCCTGCAATGCTGGTGACCTGGGTTCTATCCCTGGGTTGGGAAGATCCCCTGGAGAAGGGAAAAGCTATCCACTCCAGTATTCTGGCCAGGAGAATTCCATGGACTGTATTGTCCATGGGGTTCCAAAGAGTTGGACACAACTGAGAAACTTTCACTTTCAAAAATTAATAATATTTTTTTAATTAATAATATTTTTAAAGTAGAAGGAAGGAGGTTTATCCTGGTAGTGTTACAAAAACCAGTACTCGAGAAACCAAGCACCACACACAGAGAGTTGGAGAACTCAGGTTTATTATGCCAGCAGGCCCAGAGGAGTTAACACTCCAAGCTCTGAGCCCCGAACAAAGGGATTATAGAGTTTTTATACATGGACAGGCATGATTAAGCAGGTTTGCAAAGAGCAGAACAAGGGTGAGTGAGATAAGCTCCAGTTCCTAGTATTGTGAGTCCCCACTTTCTGAGACTACATGACTTACATGATCCAGACTTTGCAAGGAGCAAGCTGAGTTACAGAGGCAGAAGGAGCAGGAGGTTATGTGAAATTTTAACTTTTCCTCTTCATTCTCCTCTCTTGATGCTTCTGTCACTCATTATAGAAAGCATCATCTCATGTTTTGGTAGGACATTCAGAGCTCCCCATCATTTAGAGGGCTATATTGAGCTATTACCATTTGTAACTTTATGGATTCAATTTGAGAGGTTTTGAACTGGGTAATAACATTGAGAATAAAAGGGCCAAACAAGAGCACCACAAAGAACATGAAGAAAGGATGGGGTAAAGGGAGAAGCCAGGATGCCCAGCTCTAGATATTGTTCCAGTTACCCCAGGAATTTGCTGGTTCCTCTCTCCTTTTCATGATTCATTTCCTTAGCTGTTGGACCATGTCCCTGACTATTCCTGATTGGTTTACATAAAAGCAGCATTTTTCATTCAAGAGGAGGCAGAGCCCTCTCTTTTCAGCTGTCATTAGGTCTAGCCCTCTCCTACTCTGTAAAACCACCTCAGCCAGGGAGTCTAGTTGGTCCCGTAACGAAGAGCACAGCAGTGATACTAATTAGGGATAGAGGACATGGTTGACAATGAAAATCCATCGATAATTTGAAAGCCGGATCCTCAAGCTTCTGCTGTGCGTTGACTAGTCAGCTTTTGGAGTGACTAGAGCAGGGCTTAGCATCCTTCTTGGGTGAAGGCTATTGTTTTTGGAACCAGACTTTGAGGGGATTTTTGGGGTCCTGAACTGCTTTCCAGGTGTCCTCACCATAGGAAGCCACTACCTTTTTGACTCTGGTGTGGTGCATCCAAGGCATGACGCCTGTAACTTTAACAGCAGTAGGGATTGCCAGGACAACTGTGTGAGGTCCTGTCCAAACTGGCTGAAGTGGTCCTTTTTTCCAACCTTTAACCCATACCTCATCTCCTGGCTGATAAGGATGAACCCAGTTGCCACAAAGGAATGGGGGTGTGTCCTTTCTAAGATTTTCTCAGGTGATATGGTAGAAGACTTTCGCCAGGGCCTGGAGGTGTAGGACATCTCCAGGTCAGCCAGTTGTTGGGGGTTTCACTTGAGTTTTCCTGTCACTGGGGGTGTTCTCCCATATAAAATCTCAAAGGGTGAATAGCCTAAGGACGTTGGGGTGTATTTACAGAGGGAGGTGAATGTCCACAGAATGATAAGGCAGCTTGTTTCAGCATTGTCTGGGTGTTGGCTGGGGGATATTCTTGTCATACTACTACTTGGAGAAACAAATTTAACAAGAAAGATAAAGGTATATGGCCCAAAGATTAATAGAAGGAGGAAAGCTGCAGAGGGGCTAGCCAGGAGAACCAGGTCTAGACATTGATTCCTAACATTAGTGTTTCTCTAGGTATGAGAAGAGGCAAGAATTTGGACTCATAAAAATCTTTACCTGAAAACATCTGACTATCTGGAGGCCTGTTTTTCCAGGTTTCTCCCAGAGCACAGAGTGCTTATTTTTTATTGTCTCCACACTGAATTCCTTTCAAGAGGGTGTTGAAGGTTAGCATCTTGTAGTAGTCATGATTTAATCTTTGTAGAGGCAGCTGGCAAGGGCCAACTTCCAGTCAGCAGGGCCCCTTCATAGCCACATATTTGGCCATGTTTTAGGGGCATTTCATGGTCATTGTGTCTCGCAGTGCTGGGAAGGCTCATTCCCAGGTCTAACAAAGATTCTATTGACAGGCCACTCAATGTGTTGTCACTAGATCAGGCCTTGTAAGTAGCAAAAGTCTCTGGATCACACCTGACTTACTAGCCTCTTGGTCCAGGAAAATATTTCCTGTTGTTGCTTCTTCCCACATCTAGAGTTACATTATTACAATTATTGATCTAATATGGAACTGTATATCAGCATTTTATCAAAGGCTCAGTCACACATTTGGTAACATGAAAAACAATCTTTTGAAAAAAGCTACATAGAAAATAATATAGCTAGCAGTTATTAGTAAGGTCACAAGTAAGAATTTAAGTCAAGAACTTTCATTGGGTATAGCCCGGTATACCCCAGGTCATCTGACTAAGTTAAATGATTATAGCCAAATGTTAATCTCTTGGTTGTATATCATGGAGCATCTGATCTTTATCCAAAGATTGGTTACTGAGATAAGCTTTAGAAACAATCTTAGAACATCCTTTTTAATAACTTAATTAAACTTTTTAGCAATATAACAAGGAACTATCTCAGAAGCGAGCCTTAGTAAGCACAGACCTTAATTACAAAACTAGAAGTTAATATTGAGTGAAACACACACACACACACACATATACACACACACACACATATATATATATATATATATATATATTTTTTTTTTTTTTTTTTTTTGAGAGCTCATTGTGAGGGCATTAACATTGTAGCCAGGGAAGGCTTTAACCCATCAAATAAAATTGAGGTCTGTCAGGGAGCTGGGAAAAGCCAAGTGGCTGTCTTGGACTTCCCATAGTCCTGGTTCTTTGATTTTCATCTGTTTTTATCCATTTTTAATTTCCTGATTTAGGAGCAGACTATCACCATGTTTTAAGGACATCAGGATAGCAAAAGTCTTACCGTGAGGGGTTATTTTTTGTAGAAGCATTATGAGCTTTGTCTACATGTGCCATAATCTTAAATAATGCTTATTTACTTTATGAAAGTAACAAAAAGATTTTAAAAGCAAATATAAATCACTTAAACACAAAGAAATCCATAATCTGTTATCAAAATCTGCATTCTAAGAAAACTTTGTTTTCTAAACAGAGAGAAGACCAAATTCTAGTCTGGTGTCAGCTTACTGTTCAAAACAAAATTTGTTTATCTATTTAATCTTAGAAAGTCTTTTTCATAAATCCTGAAGGACTAGCAATATTCTTCTAAAGGCATGAGAGTAAAACCGTAGAAAGCATGTTTAAAATCTGATTGTATTGCAATTGACAAAGAAACCTGGTCATTGTTGTGGTATGTAACACCTTAATAAGATAACTAGAATTGTAATTGACTATATTTTATCAGGGCATATCAGACCTATATGAATTTCAAACAATTTTAGGATATCTATTTAGTAATATCAACCATACAGTATAACCTGAAAAGATTTATCACCCCTTTAACAGTACTTCCCATGTAATTTAACATGTTCAATGAGCCCAGGTAGCTTAATAGCTCTTTGGGATGTCTCAGGGGCCCTCTGAAGCATCCCAAAGTTAGCTAGAAGTCAATTTATTTAGGAAATTTTGTTAATAAATATCAAAAGGGTTTATAACAGTCAGGTAGGATCATATAAGTTACTGTGAAATAATAGTTATTTTCTTAGTCAAAGTTAGCAAAAGATTTCAAAGGTAAATATAGAATAGATCAATTAAGAGATTAAAAAAAACCACCTTAAATCTATTATTAAAAGCAGTTCAACATCTGAACTCTCTTAACAGGGAGAAAGGCTGAATTCAAGTTTTGTACCAGCTTACTTTAAACTCATTTAGGTAAGCTTAATTAAAATTATTTTAAACTTTGTCAGTCCTAACCATGCACAAAAGTCCCCCCCCCCCCCCCGCCCCGAGTCACTTTCCACAAACCTTCTAATCACTTTTTGTAACAGCTACCTGTAAGTCAGACCTACTTTCTTTTCCCTTTGTAAAATGTAATTCTATTTTTATGACCTTTTTTTAACTAAAAACATACATCCTACTTCCTTATTAGATTAGCAAACAAACATTAATACTAGATATTTAATATTAAATATTTCCCAGTTTATGTGAATCTGAAATTTATTTAGGTTAATTTTTCTTGTATTTAGAATTGTTTGATTTGTAAGTGCTTACATTTCTTTAGGCCAATTAAATTATAACTCATTTACAACTTCAACAATATTATCAGAAGAAGAAAAAAAAAAAGACACTGTGACATATATAAATCCAGACAGACAGACTGACAGAGGACTTATATTTTTCTGTTTGAGATTTAAAATATCTCTTTGACCCTCCCCCCACCTTTTGTTTTTCTTTGTTTGAAGTTCTAATTTGCCCAAGTCTAAGGTCTCAGGCAGAGTTGGCTGTGTATTTCAAGGACATGGAAAGGGTTAACTTCAAACTTTTTCCTAGGCAGGCCTTTTAACAAGCTAGTTGTTTTTAACTGTGTATGCAAAAATTATTGGTTTTGCAGTTTCCAAAAAGAAAAATTTCTCTCACTCCATTCAGTCAGCAATCACACGCTGACAGTCATTCAGAGGCTATCACAATGCTTCCCTGCTCCTGAGTCCCCAGGTTTCCTTAACTGTTGCTCCCTTCCTGGGAGCTCTAAGGAGGTTATCAGTCACAGTGCCTCCCTTCTCCTGAGTCCCCAGTTCTCTCTATCTGATGCTCCCTTCCTGAGAGCTCCAAGGAGGTGATCAGTCTCCTCTTCTACCCATTGGGGTAGGACCTGACTGGGGACTGGCCCTGGGGCCTTACCTGATCCTGTGGCCATTCCTGGTGGGTTGTCCCATCCCTCCAAAGAGTCTGGTCGGGGCTCAGCTATCTGGAGTCAGAACACTGGTCTGAAAGAGAAGCCGGGATACTGTTAGGTGGTGTGCCTCCTCGTTCGTCTCGGGCCCCTCTGCTCCAACCCAGCCAGGCCACCAGTCAGGCAGCTCAAGGGGCCGACGTGGTTGGAATTTCACTGGAGCCTCCAGAAATGTTGCAGAAACCAGTGCTGGCGAAACCAAGCCCCACACTTGGAGAGTTGGAGAACTCAGGTTTATTACGCTGGTGGGCCCAGAGGAGTTAACACTCCAAGCTCTGAGCCCCAAACAAAGGGGTTACAGAGCTTTTATACATGCAGGCATGATTAGGTAGGTTTGCAAACAGCCAGACAGGGGTGAGTGAGATAAGTTCCATTTCCTAGTACTATGAGTCCCCACTTTCTGAGACTACATGACCTTTGTGATCCATTCTTTGCAAGGAGCAAGCTGAGTTACAGAGGCAGAAGGAGCACGAAGTTATGTAAGATTTTAACTTTTCCTCTTCAATAATTTTCCATGGAGGTAGCTGTTAAATGACAGCTTCTTTCAAGTGAAAACACAGCCACATTTCCTGTAAAAGGAACCTTCTACTATTTTGACCTTGCTTCTTATTAACTCTTCAACCCATTACAGTCTGGCCTCTTCCAACATTAATCTCCTAAAGCTACTCTTGGAAGTTTTGCCAAGAACCTTAGAAGCACCAAATTCCTAGACAATTTCCTGTATTTATTTTAGTTGACTTCTAGTCTATGGAAATGTAAACCCTTAAGCCTTCCTTTCTCATTGAAATGTCTTCCTTTGTTTACATGAAAGGAATTACTCCTACTTATTTTACCTTTCTGGCTGCTTGTTATCAGAACTTTTTTGTGGTTTGCTTTGTCTCCACATTTGATCCTAAATGTTAATATTTCTCAAGATTGTTATTAGACCACTTTGCATCTAATATATTCTCTGGGCTAACTCATCCATGCTAAGTCACTTCAGTTGTGTCAGACTCTTTGCGACTCCGTGGACTATAGCCTGCCAGACTCCTCTGTCCATGGGATTCTCCAGGCAGGAATACTGGAGTGGGTTGCCATGCCCTCTTCCAGGGGATCTTCCCAACCTAGGAATCAAACCCATGTCTCTTATGCCTCCTACATTCACAGGCAGGTTTCTTTTTTACTACTAGCACCACCAGGGAAGGGCTTCCCTGGTGTATCAGACAGTAAAGAGCCTGCCTGCGATGCAGGAGACACAGATTTGATCCCTGGGTCAGGAAGATCCCCTGGAGGAGGGAATGGCTACCCACTCCAGTATTCTTACCTAGACAATTCCGAGGATAGAGGAGCCTGGCAGGCTGCAGTCCGTGAGGTCTCAAAGACTCCGACATGACTCAGCAACTAACATTTTCAGGGGAAGTTCATCCATGTACCTAACTTAGTCTGCAATTTAAATGCTAAGGATTCCAAATCTAGACCCTTCTTCAAAGATTTATATATTCATGAGGGTAACAGAGATATTTGTTCATTGTAAAAATCTAAAAAATGTAGAAATATAGAAAAGAAAAAAAATACTCCCATCTGTCTGAGATAACCCCTGTTGCCTTTTGGTGTTTTATTTTTAAAATTATTTGTTACTCTTTGTTTTTACATAGTTTTAAATCATACTGTTCACATATTGCTTTAATCATTAGAGAGTAGCACTGACCTATATAGATACACTACCATATGTAAAATTGATAGCTAGTGGGAAGCTACTTGTAACACAGGAAACTCAGCTCAGTGCTCTGTGATGACCTAGAGTGGTGGGATGGGGGATGGGTGGGATGGAGGCTCTAGAGGGAGGGGATATATGTATACTTATAGTTGATTTACATTGTTGTATAACAGAAATCAACATAATGTAAAGCACTTATCTTCCAATTTAAAAAATCAGAATAAAGCTGGCCACCTTGCCTTTGCCTTGAACTTCTAGTACAGGGTTACATTCAAATGAACTTTAGGCAAACTCTAAAATTATATACTTGTAGGTTTTCTTCAAGGAGTGTCACAAGACTGTGAGTCCAATCAACAGCGCAACTTCTGAAATTCCTTTTTATATCTCTTCCTTCTCAGTATCTTCCACTGCTCTCCCTTCCCTTCTTCCTCTTTGGTGCCAAGCAGCTCACAAATGGCCCTTTGCCCAAAGGCTCTCAAAATAACACTCTCTTTTGAACTGGTTTTCTATTTTTCTACAAAAAAGTAATTCTCCTAACATGCTACCCAGGTCTTGGGGGAAAAAAAAACCTCTAACTTGGTATAGTACTATCTGCTGATTTCTTTTACTGTTGCATCATAGTTTAATACATGTTTATAGACATAATTTTTGGACCATTTTTCTAAATTATCATTATTCATGCAACTTCTCACCTTAAGATCTATCATCGATTGCTCCACCCCACCTCTCATAGCCTCAGTGGTAAATTTCAAACTTTTAGCATAAAGTCCTTCACGACATAATACAAAATTGTACCTAGTGCTTAGCATATAGTTACATAGTACAGATTACCTTTCCCCTTCATGATCTGGCCCTTGTCCATCTTTCTGGTATTATTTCCTGTCAGTCCCACTTGAACTCTGTATTCCAGTAGTTCTGAATTATTTTGGATTTTTGACAAAGTGCTATGTTTCTCTTGCCTCCAGTAGTTCTGGGCTACTTTTCAGATGCTTTTCCCTTTCCTTGCATCCTACCACCCATCCCACCCCATGAACACATTCCATTAGGATTCAGGAGAAATATTAGCATCCTCAGAAAGCCTTTCCCTATTGCTTTCCATATTTATAGTGGAGCACTATGCAGTTATTAGGTTATGGTTATTAAGTATTATAATAACATGAGAATTACTTATAGTATAATGCTAAATAACAACAAAAGCTGTATACAGAATTCTATCAATAGTATCTGAGCTATATAAAGAAAACCATCCAAAATACATCAGAATGTTACAGGAGATTATGTCTGGATAGTGCAGTAATTATGATACTGAGTAATTTTATTTTTTCTTTATAACTTTTTAACCATTTCCAAAATTTAGACAATGATCATGTTTTACATTTTTAATATGGAAGATATAGTTTAAAAAGCCTTACACTCACGAAGCAGAATATTTAAGGACCACATCTTAACTTATCTTTGTATCTCTAGTATGAACTCACTCAGTTCCTATCAGAGAGTAGGAACAGAAAATTAAAAAGGAAGAGAAACTTATTTACTTTTGAGATTTGCTTAAGTAAGATTTGCTAAGAATTTATAGTCCCCATAAAAAATTGGGATGATAAAATTAATCTTATGTGAGTTAATCTGTCTGTTATTAAACTGCACTGGATGCTAAGACAAGAAATTAATGAGAGGATGATTTCATGTTGAAGGATTGGTTGGCTAGAGACAAAAAAAGCACTGAATCTTTGTTCCAGATTGCAGGATGAATCTGTTAAGGGCAGTCATGTTGTGCGAGATAAAATTAATTGGTTTCATTGACAAGAGTATTTGTCTGGTCATTAATGATGGTGTTGTCTTAAAAGGAGATGACTGTCAAATTAGAGAATCATGACAGGAAAGTAGAGCCCACTTTTAAAAATATAATCTTGTTGCTTTTATTGCTTAGGCATGATTGATCATTTGGACTGAATTTTAAATCACATCTACCATGCTTTCATTGACAGCTATTTCACGCTTTTAAAGCCCCATGGCACTTGGTGCACTTTGATTCCCTTTCAGATTCTAAAAAAGCCATATCCTCTTTATTATTTTAATTCCAAAATCTGTTAGACAAGTACTATACTAATTTATCCTCAGTGTAAAATGTTCAGAAGTCTATAGAGTAATGTATGAAAGTCTTTCCTTACTGCTTTTTTTACCTGACCCTGTGCCCAAATACCTCTTTCTCCTAATAGGTAGCAATTGTTAGGTTTGGTGTGTGTCCTTCCAAATGATTCTCTCTATATGTACATAAAAACATATATGTGCAAATCAAACATCTGTCTACCCACTCACCCACCTACCTACCTTCTATCTGTTTTTGTCTCTCTCTCTGTCACACACACATGCACACACATATATGAACACATACAAATGTCTGTGTATATATCTCCTCCACAAATGGGAGCATTTTGTGTGTGGTGTTCTGCAACTTAGTTTTTCATTTAATGTTTTGGGTTTTTCCATGTTAACAGAAATAAACATATCCACCTCACTTCTTTTAAACTACTGCCACATATCTGGGCACCCTTTGGCCCAGCCAAGTTGACACATAAAATTAACTGTCACATCTGTTTATTCCTATGTGGCTTGATTTTTTTTTTTGGTCTAATATTATATATTTGTAATGCATCAAGATTAACACATGTGGAAGCAGTTTATTTTCACTATTCAATTTTTCGAATATTCCACAATTTATAAATTTCACTGTTGATGAATATTTAGGTTATCTCACACATTTATTATATGAGCAAAACTATAGACACTTTTCTATATGTGTCTTGATGTATATGTAAAATGTATACCTCAGAGAAGAAATGCTGAGTTATAAGGTATACACATATCCAACTTACTAGGTAATGCCAAACTGTATTTTTTAAAATAAGTGTTGCTATCTTGTAAGTTACATCCTTCCAATTTACTCTTCTTCTAGACTGTCTTGAATCCTCCTTATTCTTTGCTCTTCCGTATATTTTCTAGATTTAGCATGTCAGGAGCCACAAAATCTCTCATTCTTCTCCTTTACAGCTTCTGCATAAGAAGTCCTTTCTTATATTAAGATTATAAATATATGTTCATTCAATCTTAATACTGTTTTTAATAAAGCACTTGTAACAAGTTCATTTTTGGCTGTGCTTGGTCTTCATTGCTCTACATGGGCTTTCTCTAGTTGTGGAGCGCAGAGGTTACATTGCAGTTGTGGTGCACAAGTTTCTCATTGATGTGGCTTCTCTTGTTGCAGAGCATGGGCTCTAGAGCATATGGGCTTCAGTAGTTGCAACATGTAGGCTCAGTAATTGTGGTGCATGGGCTTAATTGCCCCATGGCATGTGAAATATTCCTAGACAAGGGATCAAACCCATGTCCCCTGCATTGGCAGGCAGATTTATTAATTACTGGACCACCAGGGAAGTCCTCTTCTAATATATATATATATTTTTATTTTTATGTTTAAGCCTTTAACCCCATCAGGAAATTATTTTTGTGCTTGGGTTAATTTCAGGGTTGATTAAAAAAAATAGTTGTCCAAATGTTCCCAAACAATTTGTCAAATTTACCATAATTTCTCTGCTGATGTGAATAACCACTTTTATCACACACTGAATTATTGTATAAAAATGGATTTATTTTCTATTGGACTATTTTTGTCTATTTTGTGCCAGTACCATACTACTTAATTACTAATACTTTTATATGTTTTGATCTTTGGAAGGTTTTTATTAGTTTCTTCAGGCTTCTGTAATGTATTCCCACACACTGGTTGACTTCTAAATATAAATTTATTCTCTCAGCTCTGGGGGACAGAAGTCCAAAATCAAGGTGTTGACAGAGTCACTCTTCTGCCAGTGGCTGTATGGGATTTTTTGTTCCTTGAATTTTCCATCTGTATCACTCCAATCTCTACTTCCATCTTCACATGACCTTTTCCTCTTTTATCTCTGAAATCTCTCTCTCTTCACTCTTATAAGGACACTTGTCTTTGAATTTAGGGCCTATCCAGTTAATTCAGAATAATCTCATCTTATAATCCTAATTTAATTATATCTGCAAAGTTCCCCCCCCCCCCACCCCTTCTTTCCAAGTAAGGTAACATTCACAGTTCTGGGCATTAGGCTGTGTACATATCTTTTGGGAATCTATCATTCACCTCAGTATAAAGGACAAAGTACCCTCTCTCTCTTTTTTTTTGATTGTGTGTATTAATTGTTGTTGTTAATTTTCTCCCCTACATAAATTTTAGAATAAATCTGTGAAGCTAAAAAGATTCACATTGGTATTTGGTTGTAATAGGATTTAATTTATGGAATAACTTTGGATTACTACTAAATCTTCCCATTCAGGAATGTGCCATGTCCCTTCATTTCTTTAGAGTTATTTTAACTTGTTAGAAAAGTTATATTGCTTTCTTCTTATACATCTTACACATTTACTTTTTTAAATTGAATACTTATACATAAGATTATTTTACTAGTTATATTTAGATTTGTTGGTATTGAAAATAGGATCTGTTTTCATGATATTATCAACTTGGTTATTTTTGGCATGAAGGAAAGGTATTGACTTCCTTTATTTTTTAACTTTTATATAGTTTCAGTTTACATTCAGCTTTTCAGCTGGTTTTCATGGATTTTCTTGGAAGATTATCATAACATCTGCAAATAATCACAGTTTTGTGTCCTACTTTCCAGTGTTTATCTATTATTGCTTCCTTTTTTCTTTTTGATTGCATTAGCCATGATCTCCTTTACAATGTTGAATATGTTGAGCATGAGAAACATCACTATGCTGTTTGTATTGGGAATAATTTTAATATATGATCATCACTGTAGTTTTATTTTCAATACCTTTAATCACATTTAAGAAGTACATTTATTTTTCACTCACATTTTGTTAGTTCTTTGCTGGTTTTCTTTCTTTCTTTAAAATCAGGAATTAGTACTGTATTTCATTAAATGAGGTCTTCCCTGATGGCTTAGCTGTAAACAATCTGCCTGCAGTGCGGGAGATGAGGGTTCAATCCCTGGCTTGATAAGATCCCCTGGATGAGGGAATAACAACCCACTCCAGTATTCTTGCGTGAAAAATCTCATGGAGAGTGGAGCCTGGCGGCTATAGTCCAAAGGGTTGCAAAAGAGTCAGACATAACTGAGCATGCACACTGTGTTTTTGAAATGTGGTACCAATTGAGATGTTCATGTGATTGTTTTCTTTTAATCTTCAAATTAATTTTGTTAATGTTGAACCACACATGACATTCTATGATAAACTTTTTTAATCATAATGTATTATTCATTATATGTTTAAAATTTTGTTATCTGTGTTTCTAAATGAGGTTCAACTATTATTTTCTTTTCTTCCACCCATTTCCCTTATGTTCTTTTTGTGTTCTGCTGTCGGGTTTTGCCTTTAGGGTGTGCTAGCCTCATAAAGTGGGTTTGATAGCTTCTCATCTTTTCCTGTGTTTTACAGTAAAGGTGTCTTTACTCTAAAAAGTAAAGACACTGTACTGTACTGTACTTACTTTACTGTGTAAAAGTAAAGGTGTCTGATCCTTGTGGCTCATTGTGAACTTTAACAGACAGTTCATGCTTTGACCACTTCTGCTATAGTTATTGCAATGTCCAGATAACCTACCTCTTCCTGAATGACTTAAATGTCCCTAGAAAACAATTGATTTAATCTAAAATTTTAAGTTAATTGATATAAAATTATAATGCATTTTTACTTTTTAAACTTCTCCTTATTTGCCATTATTAATTGTCTCTGATTTTCCTAGGATAGCCTTCTGCACTTTGTGTGCTCTCAGTACATTGGGAATTTCTCTTACCTTCAAAATATTCTTTCCTGATTCTTTTAAGCTGTTGATATTTTTCTTCTTCTCCAGTTTCTCAGTAAAAATGCCATGCCATAAGCTCTTAATTTTCTAGAAAGTTCTGTTTCTAGCATTTTATAATCCCCTCTCATGTTTTTCAGTGCTCTCAGGGATTTATTCTTTTTAAAAAATTTTTTCTCTTACTTTAAAAGACTTGGAACAATAAAAGAGATGAACTTGCATTTTGAATCTTACATGTAAATATCCAACTCCATCTGCTAAATGTTCCAATACCTAGTTTCATTTTCTTTGGATTATGTGATAAACCACAAAACTGAATTTCTTTAGTATCCCATATAACTAACTTTACTATAGTTTCTTTAAAAATAACATACAATCATACTCTTCTATGTAAAGAAGCTCAAACATTAGACAAGTATAAAGGACAGCTTCTTGTAACTTGTGTTTGAATGTGAGTGATAACTAGTAGGATTAAAGAGCTAAGTGGCTGAGATGTTAAAACTTCAATAGTTTATATTAAAGGAAAGTTTGGTTTTTAGACTAATACCAGCTGCCCTTGATTCTGGCTCTCAGATTCCAAGCAAGACACGTTTCTTCTTATGGCTTCTAGCAGCCTCGTAATGCTACCTGTGCCAATTCCCATCACACCACAGTGGAATAATAATAATAAAAAATAGTAGTACAACCACAGCATTTTATGTTCCCTCAGCACAGGGTCATCTTTGTGACTTGAAGGCTCCAGCACAGGGACTTTCAGTCAATAAATATTTGTTGCACTTAAATCTACTCTTGGATTTTTGTAGCTCAGATGCCAGCTGGGATCACTCTGGCAATTAAATCTAGGTAAGATCATCTCAAATATCCTTTGCTCATCTTGTGGAAAGTCTAATGCTCTTGCAAAGATTTCTGTAAATTCCTGGTGGCTTATATTTCTCCCAGTCAACTCTGACTGTGATTCTGCTGAATTCTAACTTCTGCTGAATTCTCACTCTGCATTTTATGTCTTACTTTAATTGTATATGGTATTGACTCCCCAAATGACACTCATGTGAAATGACTCTGTGTTGTGGCCTTTTATTAAAGACTCAGGGCTATTAATGAGAGGAGTTATACTAAACTAAATACATACTTTAAAATAGAGTATTTTATTTCCGTATGTTTTGAAAAACCCCTTGGCCATTTTTGTCAGTTCAGGTATTGACCTTTCATCATAATGTCTAACACTCTGTCTTTTTCTAGCTCCTTCGCTTTTCCTAACTCCTCTGCTCTCTCTACCCCACCTTCAATTCTATTAATGTATTATGAAGAATAGTTTGAAAACCTCATTGTTGAATTCTTCCAACAGGTGTCCAGAGCTTTGTGATATAGAGACTTGAGTGTATCATTTTTTTCAGAGGTGATCAGGTTCTGGAGAATTATTGCTAACCAAACTCTCATGAATCTGACATATCCAAAATGTTTCTAATATGCATTAGACTTTCTCAGTAATCTGAGAACATGGTCTGAATCCCAGGTAAGTTTCTCTGGCTCCAAAAGTTAACTCAAACTTTCCTCCTCATCAGTGGAGTTCACAGGTAACTTTCTCTCTGGAGACTTAATTATATTTGTTTTCTTAAACTCATATCACATCTACAGGTTAACCTTAATATCCAGTAACATATGCAAGTAGACAAAAGATAATTTTCTTTCAGGATAGTCACCATATTACATTTATCACATCCATATCATGTGTCACAGAGAAAGGCCCACTTATCTTGATTTTGGAGTCCATTATTTTTATGTGAGGCCCAAATCATCCTCTTTATCTATGTCAGTGACCATAAGCTACTAATATTGATATCCAAGTTCAAAAATTGAGTTTACGATCTTTGAATTTAGTATTAGCTATACTGTAGAAGTTAAAAGATAAGAGGAAACAATCAGATATTCTATTCATGTGATTGAGTCCATCAAATATATATGAAGTGTTTGGTATCTGACAAGTACTGAGAAGAATTAGTAAGACAAAATTCCTGTCTTTAAGAAAACTATAGCTTGTACGTGACAGAGGCATTCCATGAAGGAGCTTCCAAGAAACAATGCCTATTCTTCAGATAGCAGTCTCCATTCACCTGTTCTTTTCAATTACAAGCATTTGTTTATCTATTTTTTAAGATAACTCTAATAGAGCTATTTCTTAACCTTTTTGGTCTAAAACCATTGTAGCCATCTTCCTGTTTCTTGAATGCATGAACTGGCGCTTTCGCCCTTGACATTTTGTGCTGATCATTCCCTCTGCCTGGAACATCACACCCCCAGATAGCTCCTTGCTTGTCCCCTCACTTTATTCAGATCTCTACTCAAATGTCATCTCAACATGCAAGATTTCTCTGACCATCCTAGGTGTCATTCTCTAATTTAGTCTGCTTTATTTTTCATCTTGACACATCATCATGTATTCTTTCTCCTAACTTGAATATAAGCTCCTTAAAAAAGACTTTTTATTAATACATTTTTTTTCAATGTTAAATCTCTAGCACCTAGAGTGTCTGGCATAATAGGCACCCAATATTTGCTAATGATGAATTATTAATATATAATTTCTTGGACTTGTCTAGGGAATTAAAAAATTCATTTTGTCATTTTTTCTATGATATGTGATTGAAAAGTGATTTTAAATTAAAATGTTTTTTTTAGGTCAGTCCATTATGAAAGATTTATTATATAAAATACATTAAAATAATTTTTAGTCATACTAAGTGTATAATATTGGAGAAGGAAATGGCAACCCACTCCAGTATTCTTTCCTGGAGAATCCCAGGGACAGAGGAGCCTGGTGGGCTGCTGCCTATGGGGTCACACAGAGTCGGACATGACTGAAGTGACTTAGCAAAGTATATAATACTTCTGTTTCTCAATATTTAATAAGCCAAGCATATTCTCTAATTTAATTATATAAGAGGGCTTCCCTGATAGCTCAGTTGGTAAAAGAATCCAACTGCAATGCAGGAGACCCTGGTTTGATTCCTGGATCAGGAAGATCTGCTGGAGAAGGGATAGGCTACCTGCTCCAGTATTCTTAGGCTTCCCTTGTGGCTCAACAGGTAAAGAATCCACCTGTAAAGTGGGAGACCTGGGTTTGATTTCTGGGTTGGGAAGATCCCCTGGAGAAGGGAAAGAAAGAGAAAGCATGATATGTGAACTGATTTTTAAGTTTTGTATGGAATTCTTATATATTGCTCTAACATATTTAGCTCATTTATTTTTAAAATTTTCCTTTCATAAATCAAAGTAATGAAATAATAGTAACAATAGGTAACAATAATGTGTAGCTTATTATTCCCATGCACTGTTCCAAGCATTTTGCATATAACTCATATAATCCTCACAACAACCCCATGAAATATATGCTATTAATATTCCCATCTTTGAAAGGAGAAAGCTAAGGTGCAGGTGTATTGTGTGTACCCACATTCCCACAAGTTCAAACTTAGAATATAGGCTGGTTTTTATGCAGTAAGTTGTTTACAAATAATAAATTTCATGTGTGAATTTTTATTGAAATATAGTTTATTTACTTTATTAATCAATAATTTTATGTATTATACTCCATATAGTTATTATAAAATATTGGCTATATTCCCTATGCTGAACATTATATCCTTGTATCTTATTTATTTCTAGTAGCTTGTAACCTTTTATGCTCTTTCCCTATTTTGTTCCTCCCTCAGTCACTCTACCCACTGATAACTACCAGTTTGTTCTCATATCTGTGTGTCTGTTTCTGTTTTGTTATATTCACTTAGTTGTTTTATTTTTTTAGATTCCACATATAAGTAAAAATACAGTGTTTGTCTTTTCTGTCTGCTTTAGTTAACTAAGCATAATAGCCTCCAGGCCCATCCATGTTGTTGCAAATGGAAAAATTGCATTATTTTATATGACTGAGTAATATTACATTGTGTGTGTGTGCATACACACACACACAAAGACCCTGATGTTGGGAAAGATTGAAGGCAGGAGGAGAAGGTGATGACAGAGAATGAGATGGTTGGATGGTATCACCGATTCAGTGGACATAAATTTGAGCAAACTCCGGGAGATAGTGAATGACAGGGAAGCCTGGCATGCTGCAGTCCATGGGGTCGCAGAGTCAGACACGACTGAGTGAATGAACAGCAACAAATATATATATAACAAATATATATATATATATATAACATATATATATAACAAATATATATATATATATATATAAAGCTATATAACAAATTTTATACACACACACACACACCCCACATCTTTATCCATTTATCTGTTAATGGACACTTAGATTGCTTCCATGTCTTGGCTACTGTACTGTGTTGCTTTGAACATTGGGATGCATGTATTTTTTGAATTAGAGTTTTCATCTTTTCTGGATATATGCCCACAAGTGAGATTGCTGGATCATATGGTAACTCTATTTTTCATTTTTTAAGGAACCTCCATACTGTTCTCCATAGTGATTGTACCAATTTACATTCCCACTGACAATGTAGTAGGGTTCCCTTTTCTCCACACCCTCTCCAGAATTTGTTATATGTAGAGTTTTTGATGATGGCCATTCTGACTGGTGTGAGGTGATATCTCAGTGTAATTTTGATTTGCATTTCTTGAATAGTTAGTGACATTGAACATCTTTTCATGAACCTGTTGGCCATTTGTATGTCTTCTTTGACGGAATTTCTATTTAGGTCTTCTGCCCAAAGGTTATCTATTTTCTAATTATTAAGTTTTGAAAGTCTTTTATATAATATATTCTCAATACCATTCACTCATCAAATATGTATCCTTCAAATATGTTCTCCTAATCTGTGTGTTATTCTCTCATTAAAAGAAGAGAAAATTTTGTGTCAGATCTAAGAAATGTTTGCTTATCTCAAGTTTACAAGGATTCTCTCCTTTGTTTTCTTTGAAGTGTTTTATAGTTTTAGATTTTACATTCATGTCTTTTATCCAATTAGTCTTAAATTTTGTATATAGTGTTATGTATGAGTCAGTTCATGTCATGGAATCAGTTCACTTCAGTTCAGTTGCTTAGTAATGTCCGACTCTTTGTGACTCCCATGGACTGTAACACACCAGGCTTCCCTGTCCATCACCAACTCCTGGAGTTTGTTCAAACTCATGTCCAACAAGTCGGTGATGCCATCCAACCATCTCATCCTCTGTTGCCCCCTCTTCCTCCTGCCTTCAATCTTTCCCAGCAGCAAGGTCTTTTGAAATGAGTCAGCTCTTTGCATTAGGTGGCCAAAATATTAGAGTTTCAGCTTCAACATCAGTCCTTCCAATGAAAATTCAGGACTGATTTCCTTTAGGATGGACTGCTTGGATCTCCTTGCAGTCCAAGGGACTCTCAAGAGTCTTCTGCAACACCACAGTTCAAAAGCATCAATTCGTCAGTGCTCAGCTTTCCTTACAGTCTAACTCTCACATCCATACAAGAGTTTAGGCTCGCTGAAATCATCCCTTTGATATAGGCACCTCAGCTATCTAGGGCCAGAATTGCTTTTCTCCATCCTGAATTTCCTCAAAGTACACAATCAAGGATGGTTACCCTGGTTGATAATCTGATGGCTGCAACTGATGTGGCAGGCAATATTCTGTTTTGCCAAAAGTTTTCACTTTTATCTCAGGTTCAAAGGATTTGTTAACAAAGTAAACCACTCATTATACACAAACACATAATACAAATATTTATTAGATAATTATCTAGCTTAGTTTCAATATACTAACTTGAAAAGAAAAGAGAAATAGAAAGAACAGAGGATACATGACCAAATTGGATTTTGATCAATATCCAGCATTAATCAGTGCTGAGAAGTCCCGTGTCACAGCACATCTGGAGTCCCAATTGACAAAAGGACCCAGGCATCACGTTCACTCCATGGGTGAGACTTCAAAGGTTGTAGTTCAGGGTTCCCATGTAAAATGCCAGGACAGATATCATTATCAATCTGAGACCAAATTGCAAGCCTGATTTCATGTTAATACTTTTTGTTTTGTCTTGTAAAACTTGGAATGTTGTTAAGTCTGGGACTTGATTGGCCAAGCTCCCTCCAGGGGCTCAACAATCTCAAAATTCTTCCCCCATCTTACTTATGGTACTGTAAGTCTTGCACTCACAACAGGCTGTCACTCCCAGTCACTCCCAGTCAGGGCAGTGTCCAGGCAGGTTAGAAGCAAGATCAGAGACCTGCTCTGCTCTTTTGCCTCTGAAGCCTGAACAAGACTACTTCTATTTTATTTCTCTAACACATTCTTTGTCCACAACACTATCTTTTATTTTGGTCATGCCAAGAAGCAGTGAGAGTGCCACGTCCTAACCACTGTACTATCAGGGAATTCCCCACAACAGTCTTGATTACTGTAGCTTTGTAGTAAGTCTTGAAATTGGATAACGTAAATTTTCAAATTTTGTACATTTCAAAATGGTTTTCCCTCTGGTAGTTGCTTTGCTTTTCACTATCAATTTTAGCATCAGTTTCTATGAAAATTTCTCCTGTAATTTTTATTGAAATTCTGTTCAATTCATAGATCACTTTTATGTCTTACCATTGTAGAATGGCACAATCCATGAACACAGTACACAAATATACCTCAGAAATATTGTTGTTTTGGTTCCAGACCAGTCTAATAAAGTAAATATCATGATATACCAAGTCATGTGATTTTTATTTGGTTTTCTAGTGTATATAAAAGTTCTTTACACCATACTATAGTCTATTTAAAGTGTGAAATAATACAATTCTGTCTTTAAAAATGTACATACATTAGTTTAAAATACCTTATTGATAAAAAATTCTAACCACTTTTAATGAGTCATAACCTTTTTACAATAGTAGTGTCAGGTCAGTCTATTTCTCTTCCTCAGTTCTTGTCTCATTGCAACAAAAATTTGCAGTGATAGACTAAAGGGTTTAAAACAACAGAAAGATTACAGCTCAGTTCAGCTCAGGCAGACAGATTTTCTATTATAGAGATACTCCCAAGGCATGGGAGCAGGCCAACCCCAAAGGAGTGTGATCCAAATTCCCTCTTGGCTTCCCCCTTTTTATACTTCCTGTCTCCTCTTTTTGGTTGTGCCCTGTACAAAATAAGGCTTGTACCCACCACTAATCAATGAAAGGGAATGCAAATGGCATACGCTGAAGGCTGATTGACAATCACAAGTTATATAACATCAGGCTCTGTTGTATATGTCTTCCATTAATTCAATCTGTTATAATCAGATGCATACATGCATAGAATGCTTATTAACCCTTAATGGGATCCTGGCTGCCTAAAGTTACTTGAGGAGTCACCTCTGGTTAGTTTGTATCCACTGTGTGCTTAGGAAACATGTGTAGAAGTTGGAAAAGTCTCTGTGGTTATTTGGTAGCGTATCTGTGAGCTTTCCTGGGTCTGGGATGGGGTTGATAGATCAGCTTGCATCATTTTCAGCTAGGCTACCCCTCTTTGCTCATGCTTAACTTCCTATCAAGCAGTAACATAAGATTACTAACCACAGATGACCATAGCAAGTATAATAATATTAAAAAAGCTTAAAATATTGCAAGAATTACCAGAATATGACACAGAAGCAGGAAGTGAACAAGTGTTGTTGGAAAACTGGTGACCCTAGACTTGGTTGACACAGAAATTCAGTTTGTAAAAAAATGTATTTTCTGTGGAGTGCAATAAAATGATGTATGCCTGTATCCTTCAAGTCTTTCTGATTTTTCATTAGTGTTTCACTATTTTTGGCATACAATTCATACATATATTCTTATATTTATACCTAAGTACTTAATGTTTTTGGTGCTATTGTAAGCCATACTGTTTATTATTTTAATTGCAGTTTGTTCACTACTTGTGTATAGAAATATAAGTGATTTTTAAAAAGTTTTATAGGGATATAATTGATTTTTGTTTTTAAAAATATTTATTTTTAATTGATTAATTTACAATATTGGTTTGATTTCTGTCATACATGAACATGAATTAACCATAGGTGTACATATGTCCCCTCGCTCTTGATAGATTTTTGTACAGTGATCTTTTATCCTGAGATTTTTGCTAAACTCACCTGTTTGTTCTAATAGCTTTTTTTTACATTTTTGGTACTTTTTACATAGACAAGTGTGTTTGAATAGAGACAGTTTTTTTTTTTTTTCTTTTCTAGTCTATATGCATGTTCTTTTCTTGTTGCATTGGATAGGACTTTTGGCAAAATATTAAATAGGAGCGTGGATAGAGACATCCTTTCTTTGTTCCTGATCTAGAGAAAGCAGTCAATCTTTTACTGTTAAGTATGAAGTTAGTGGTAGGATTTTTGTAGATGTCCTTTATCAGGTTGTGGGGATTCCCTTGTATTCCATGTTTGCTGAGTTAAAAAAACTTAATTTTAGTTTTAGTTTTTTTTTTTTATTGCGAATGGACATAGAATTTAGACAAATGCTTTTTCTGCCCCTGTTGAGATGATCACATGTTGGGATCCTTTAATGGACTGGACCTGGAAGTCTGGAGTCAACGATAAGAAAGTGAAAGAGAGAGCTGGAGGGAGGGAGAGAGAGAGAAAGAATGAAAGAAAGACACGGGGACCCAAGCTCTGATGGAGCAAAGGTGCTTTAATGATTTTTCTGTGAGTATATATAGGCTATAGTACAAGAAATTTCTTTCAATAATGATAAAGATCAGAAAACCAAATGTACAGTAACTGTTACCAAGGAAACAAAGGATAATAATGGTCACAAGTTCAGGAGACAGTCCATATCTCAAGAAAAGAGGGGAGAAACTAAGCAGTTTTGTCATAAAGAGAATGTTTTACTAAAGGAGACCCAAGCCTGTCTCACACAATGACCTCAGTCCTGAGAGCTGCGTGCAGTTCTACTCACTTCTGGCAGAAGCTGATAAGGAACAGAGGATTTAAGAGAAACAGCACGTAGGAATCCTCCCGTCAAACACTCCCTGGCAATCCCCCCTTATTTATTTATAGTATTTGTAAAAAGAGTTCTGACCATAACAGTTTGTTTAGTTTTAACAATCTTTGCATGAAGGTAACAGTAGATGACAAATATAATTGTCAAGACAATCACTAAAATTACAGTTGCAGACCCGATGCTGTGAGTAATGCTTGGAAACCATCCACATGGGTCTAGCCTAGGTAATTGATCAGCTAGTTGTTCAGCTAAAGTTTCCAAATTAATGGAAAAGGCGAGATTATTAGAAAAGGTTTCAAATAGTTCTTTTTGTAATAATTGTGCATTCAGAGAGGCATTATCATGTATGTTTTGTAAATGAAATTTGATTTGTTCCCAGTTGTAGGCATTATTATTGAATTGAACAGGAGTAACACATCATTGAGTAGACTTCTAATCACATTTTAGTATCACCTGTTTTTGTACATCTAATAATTGATCTCCAACCCATTTGATGGCTGTTTTTAGTTCCTGTATTTCATCTTGAATATCCTCACCTATTTGAGCCTGAGTGGCCCACATAGTAGGAGCATCTTTAGTCCAATTTTGGATAAAATTATGTGTTTGAATTAAGGTTTGTAAAGCAACACCAGTGACAGCAGCAGTGGTGCAAATAGAATTAATCCCCAAATGCCAAAAATCAGCCATCCAATGAATCGTTTAGATCACTGGAGCAATTTAGTAAGTAACCAGGAAGTAAGTCCAGCCATGGGACCCTCTTCCCAGGGCTGCTGGAGATTTATTGGTAACCACAGATTATGTTGAGACTGAAGAATCAAAAGGGAGTCCTTTCTCAAGGAAACAGAGGAGTTAAGACAGGTATATAATCTACAATTTATGCAAGTTATAGAACATAAATTCTTATTGAATTGTAAATTTCCTATAGCTACAACAAAAGGAAGTGGAATATAGGCTTGTATAAAATATGATTGATTATAGTGAAAGAAATAATTTCTATAGCTACTATTGGCCCCTGTGAAATGTCCGGTCCAAGTCCCAAGTTCTTCGGTGTTTGCAGCAAGTTTCCAGATGTCCCATTGTTCAGGCCCAATCTGTTTATCAAGGACGATTCAAGGACGATTCAAGGACGAGGGGAGGCCATTCCACCGTCAAGCCACCCAAGAAGTCCTCTGTCATGGTAATACTCCATTGTAGTATTAGTAACCTTCCATGCTACTTGAGTAACATAATCACACATAGTGCTGTTAAAATCATCTGAGCAGTTAGATAACCACATACAATGGGGGTCCCCAGTCAACAATTGTATGATTAGCCACAAGCATTAATTTTCTTGATTTGGCCTGACATTTGTCCCAATGAACAGGAATATATTTAAAGTTCTTATAGTAAACCCTTTGCATAGTGTTCTTTGTTCTTTCTTTCATTCTTTCCCTAAAGTTTCAGTAGTATAAACATGATTCACGGACAAAAAAGGGCAGTAAATAATCCAAGCAGCATCTGAAAGTCCTCTTTTGGAGGCAGGGTGAAAGCCCAAGTTTGTCGGCTAATGTTTATGCATAATTCTGTTGGGCTCATACACAAAGGAAGGACTTTATAACCTAGAGAGATATAAATAGTTTTTCTTCTTCTTCAAGATGAGAGGGCCCCTCCAAGTTCCAAGGAGGGGGCATATGTGTTGAGTCATTAATGGATATGATTGATCTTATATCTGTCCATTTATAACCTACAATAAAAAAGGGGGGTTAGGTGTATAAACCCAACAAGTGTGATCAATCAAATCAACCTGAGTGGGGGAAGCAAAAGCAAGCAAAGCAAGCATAGCGAAGAAAAATATTTTCAGGATTCTGAGGCATTCTCTGTTGAGAAATCAGATTTTCAGTTTGATTAATAAGGGTTTTCATTTGTATCCAAGTAGGGAGATCATAAGGTCGGTGACATCGAGTGCAGTGTTTTGTGGAAATTTTTAAAGTCGCCATGGCTTGTATTGGAATTCTTTCCTCTTGGAGTTTTTGTTGTTTTGTCTCTAGTCTGAATGCTGGGGGCCCCCGTAGGTTGAATCTTCTGAAGAGGAAGTCATGTGAGTTCGTTGGATCCATCTGGAAAAATAGAAGCATACCCCTTTCCCTGTAAGATTAGTTTCTTAGATTTCCATTGATTAGTTAACCCATCTTGATATCAATGGGCAAAGGAAGGGAGGTGTCCTTTAATGTTTCAAAATGTTTTTCTGCTTTTGTCAAAATATCTCATTGCAGTAAGTTTAAAAAATTTAAAACAAATAAGGCTATATTAACAATAGTTATAGAAAAAAAAGAAAGCAATAGATAATTATGAAAACATTCATAGGAAATATTTCAGTCCAAAAGAAAAAAATCATCTAGAAATCTGTTTGGGACTGGTATTTGGCTGTGGTTTTGAATTAATGGGTTGATTTTCTCTTCATTCAGTACATACATTCTTCCTGATATAAAAATAAATGGGATCTGACTGTGTTTTAAGTGGTTTGTGTTATTTGGGGCAAAGGATTAGGAGCAAACATTCAAACATTTTTTCCTAAGTGAAATTATTAAAAAGCTGATGCAGAATAACTTGACAAATGAAATGTTGCTCACATCCAAATATATTTGACCTTGTCCTTGGAAAAGAAATGCAGCCTAGCAGCTGTTGAGTCTCTCTGTTCAGTGTGTTAAAGAAGATGATTATACCTTCAAGACAGACCTGAAAAGGTGAATATTTTGCACTTTTGATATTCTTAGGAACAAATAACTTATTTGGCAAATGGTGTACTTTTTATGTTGTTTTTGTTTTGTATTGTGAAACAGGCATTGAAGTTGATATTGTTTTAAGAATCTTACAAACTGGAAAGAGAAATAAAGCTATATTAATAATAGTTATAGGCTTAAAGAATATATTGAGTTAGAATCTAGTAAAGTCTTTTCTGGATAAGGAAGACAAAAGTGTTCCTGTGTATTTCCTCTTATTTACAATTTTAATTGCAGTTACAGTGTGTAATACGTTTGTTTAATTATGTCTTGTGTTTGTGGATAATAAGGAATGTCTGTAATCTGTTTAATAGAGAAGAATGTGAAAATTGTTAGAACTGCTTAGAAATATAGGCAGGGCCATTGTATATTTTTTATAGAAATGGGTGTTCTCATTACTGCAAAGTAAGTTGATAGGTGGGTTATAACATGTTGTATAGTTTTACCTTGGAGAGGAGTGGCCCCTAGAAAAGAATTTCTATTGATCAAGACATGTAAGAAGGAAGAGGAAGAAAGTTCAAGGCAATGAGTCACATCTATTTGCCATAAAATTCTCTTTCTTTTGTCATAAACCTTTCTTATATTTTTGTATTGATCATTTTATTTCCATTTCTTATATCTTTTTATTAAAAGCATATATCTTACTTTTCTTTAGCAACTATGAAGTATCTTGTATGTTAGTACTTTACAGATTGGTGAATATTTTATTATATCATATTGTATATTATAATGTATATTTATTTATATAAACATATATATATTTATTAATAAGTTAAAATCTCTTTAGTTTTTCTCTAAGAAAAACTTTTTGTTACAGGAAGTTAATGTTCAGTAATTAATGTTTTAAAATCTTACTTCATTTGGAAATGACCTCAGTTCAGTTCAGTTCAGTCGCTCAGTCGTGTCTGACTCTTTGCGACCCCATGAATCACAGCACGCCAGGCCTTCCTGTCCATCACCAACTCCGTATGTTTACACGAACTCATATCCATCGAGTCGGTGATGCCATCCAGCCATCTCATTCTCTGTCGTTCCCTTCTCCTCCTGCCCCCAATCCCTCCCAGCATCAGGGTCTTTTCCAATGAGTCAACACTTCGCATGAGGTGGCCAAAGTACTGGAGTTTCAGCTTCAACATGAGTCCTTCCAATGAACATTCAGGATTGACTTCCTTTAGGATGGTCTGGTTGGATCTCCTTGCAGTCCAAGGGACTCTCAAGAGTCTTCTCCAACACCACAGTTCAAAAGCGTCAATTTTTCGGTGCTCAGCTTTCTTCACAGTCCAACTCTCAGATCCATACATGGGTACTGGAAAAACTATAGCTTTGACCAGATGGACCTTTGTTGGCAAAGTAATGTCTCTGCTTTTTAATGCTAACTCTTACCAGGTTGGTCATAACTTTCCTTCTAAGGAGTAAGCATCTTTTAATTTCATGGCTGCAATCACTATCTGCAGTGATTTTGAAGCCCAAAAAAATAAAGTCTGACACTGCTTCCACTTTTTCTCCATCTATTTCCCATGAGGTGATGGGACCAGATGCCATGATCATAGTTTTCTGAATGTTAAGCTTTAAGCCAACTTTTTCACTCTCCTCTTTCACTTTCATCAAGAGGCTCTTTAGTTCTTCTTCACTTTCTGCCATAAGGGTGGTGTCATCTGCATATCTGATATTATTGATATTTCTCCTGGCAATCTTGATTCCAGCTTGTGCTTCTTCCAGCCCAGCCTTTCTCATATGTACTCTGCATATAAGTTAAACAAGCAGGGTGACAATATACAGCCTTGACATATTCCTTTTCCTATTTGGAACCAATCTGTCAGTCCATGTCCAGTTCTAACTGTTGCTTCCTAACCTGCATACAGGTTTCTCAAGAGGGGGATCAAGTGGTCTGGTATTCCCGTCTCTTTCAGAATTTTCCACAGTTTATTGTGATCCACACAGTCAAAGGCTTTGGCATAGTCAATAAAGCAGAAATAGATGCTTTTCTGGAACTCTTTTGCTTCTTCAATGATTCAGCTGATGTTGGCAATTTGATCTCTGGTTCCTCTGCCTTTTCTAAAACTAGCTTGAACATCTGGAAGTTCACGGTTCATGTATTGCTGAAACCTGGCTTGGAGAATTTTGAGCATTACTTTACTAGCGTATGAGATGAGAGCAATTGTGCTATTGTTTGAGCATTCTTTGAAATTGCCTTTCTTAGGGATTGGAATGAAAACTGACATTTTCCAGTCCTGTGGCCACTGCTGAGCTTTCCAAATTTGCTGGTATAATGAATGCAACACTTTCACAGCATCATCTTTCAGGATTTGAAATAACTCAACTGGAATTCCATCACCTCCACTAGCTGTGTTTGTAGTGATGCTTTCTAAAGCCCAACTGACTTCACATTCCAGGATGTCTGACTTTAGGGGAGTGATCACACCATCGTGATTATCTGGGTCTTGAGATCTTTTTTGTACAGTTCTTCTGTGTATTCTTGCCACTTCTTATTATCTTCTGCTTCTGTTAGGTCCACACCATTTCTGTCCTTTATCGAGTACATCTTTGCATGAATGTTCCCTTGGTATCTCTAATTTTCTTGAAGAGATCTCTCGTCTTTTCCATTCTGTTGTATTCCTCTATTTCTTTGCACTGATCACTGAGGAAGGGTTTCTATCTCTCCTTGCTATTCTTTGGAACTCTGCATTAAAATGGGGATATCTTTCCTTTTCTCCTTTGCTTCTCACTTCTCTTCTTTTCACAGCTATTTGTAAGGCCTCCTCAGACAGCCATTTTTCCTTTTTGCACTTCTTTTCCATGGGGATGGTCTTGATCCCTGTCTGCTGTAAAATGTCAGGAACGTCCATCCATAGTTCATCAGGCACTCTGTCTATCAAATCTAGTCTCTTAAGTCTATTTCTCACTTCCACTGTATACTCATAAGGGATTTTATTTAGGTCATTATTGAATGGTCTAGTGGTTTTCCCTACTTTCTTCAATTTCAGTCTGAATTTGGCAATAAGGAGTTCATGATCTGAGCCAGAGTCAGCTCTCGGTCTTGTTTTTGCTGACTGTATAGAGCTTTTCCATCTTTGGCTGCAAAGAATATAATCAGTCTGATTTCAGTGTTGAACATCTGGTGATGTCCATGTGTAGAATCTTCTCTTGTGTTGTTGGAAGAGGGTGCTTGCTATGTTTGCTATGACCAGTGTGTTCTCTTGGCAAAACTCTATTAGCCTTTGCCCTGCTTCATTCTGTACTCCAAGGATAAATTTGCCTGTTACTCCATGTGTTTCTTGACTTCCTACTTTTTCATTCCAGTCCCCTATAATGAAAAGGACATTTTTGGGGGGTGTTAGTTCTAAAAGGTCTTGTAGGTCTTCATAGAACCGTTCAACTTCAGCTTCTTCAGCATTACTGGTTGGGACATAGTCTTGGATTACCGTGAATTGAATGGTTTGCCTCAGAAACGAACAGAGATCATTCTGTAATTTTTGAGATTGCATCCAAGTACTGCATTTCATACTCTTTTGTTGACTATGATGGCTACTCCATTTCTTCTAATGGATTCCTGCCCACAGTAATAGATATAATGGTCATCTCAGTTAAATTCACCCATTCCAGTCCATCTTAGTTCACTGATTCCTAGAATGTCAATCTTCACTCTTGTCATCTCCTGTTTGACCACTTCCAATTTGCTTTGATTCATGGACTTAACATTCCAGGTTCCTATGCAATATTGCTCTTTACAGCATCGAACCCTGCCTCCATCACCAGTCCCATTCACAAGTAGGTGTTGTTTTAGCTTTGACTCCATCCCTTCATTCTTTCTGGAGTTATTTCTCCACTGATCTCCAGTAGCATATTGGGCACCTACCGATCTGGGGAGTTCATTTTTCAGTATCCTATCATTTTGCCTTTACATACTGTTCATGGGGTTCTCAAGGCAAGAATACTGAAGTGGTTTGCCATTCCCTTCTACAGTGGACCACATTCTGTCAGACCTCTCCACCATGACCTCATCTTGGGTGGCCCCACACAGCATGGCTTAGTTTCATTGAGTTAGACAAGGCTGTGGTTTGTGTGATCAGATTGGCTAATTTTCTGTGATTATGGTTTCAGTGTCCTGCCCGTTGATGCCCTCTTGCAACACCTACTGTCTTACTGGGAAATGATCTAGTTATTTAATAAACTTTTTTAATTTAGTTTAGTATAACTCCAGAAACTTAAGTAACCTGCATTCTAAGAGATTGTTTTAGATTATAATATTAGATTATTCTATCAAAAATATAATTATTTTTAATAGAGTTTATCTAAAAGTTTTCATCTCATTTATATATATATATATATAGTGTTACCTTTTTGTTGACAAACTTAGTTTACCTTAAACCTAGGCATAATAAAAGTATTACATAATGTTGATGACTTAAGACATGTCTTAATTAGATCAACAAATAGTTATATTTAAATTATATTTATGTTAAATAAACATTATATTTAATATTGATTATTTTTTCAGTTCATGTGAAGTTGAATTTAAATAGAGCTTATTAACTTCTTATTATCCAAAGACAAAGACATATATTGAGACATAGATAATTTTAGATAGATAGGCATAGTTTTCCATTTGAAATTTAAAATATCTTTTTGTTTTATTTATTTATTTTGAGTTCCACCAATTTGTTTGTGGCTGGAGTTCCAGATAGAGTGGGCTGTGTATCCCAAGGACATGATAAGAGTTAACTTTAGGTTTTTTCTTAGTCCTGTTTTTGTTTCCCAGGCAGAATTGGAGCTCTGAAAAAGTATTTTAACAAGTTAACCTTTTCCTAACTGCACGGGTAAGAACTGGTTTTGCAATTTCAAAAAAGATTTTATTTTAATAAGTTTTCTCTGGACTCTAAAGAATATCATGGTCATTCAGTGTCAAAAATATCATTTCTCCTTTGTATATTTATAGTATATTATTAATGATATATGCATGAGGGAATTGCTGCCACATAGAAAGTAAAGTCTTGGCTACAAAATTTTGACAAATACTAGGACTGTTAAGCATACTTTGAGGTAATATAGTCTATTGAAATCTTTTATGAGGCCCGATATGATTAGGAAAAGGGTGAGAGAAAGTGAATCTCTCCCGGTCTAAAGAGTGTAAAGGTATATTTAAAAAAAGCAAACTTGTAAACCAGTAATAATAATGTGCCAATTTTGAGGAACAGTAATAGGTGATGGGATCTCTGGTTGTATTGCACCCATAGGTTTCATAGATGCATTAACTTTTCTAAGGTCTGTTAAGAGACACCATTTGTTAGATTTCTTTTTTATAACAAAAACAAGAGAGTTCTAAGAAGAGCAAGATTCCTCAATATATTTCGATTCTAATTGTGTCTGTAAGTTCTTTAGTAGCTTGTAATTTTTCTTTCATATGGGGCCATTGCTCTGTCCAAATAGGCTCATCATTTTTCTCAGTTATTTTAATAATTATTTCGTTTGTTAAATGAGCAGTGGCCCCTAGGAAAAATGTGGAATCTATACCTGAATTTGCCGTTGCATAAGTAAGTCCCTTCCTATTAGATTAAGGGGTGCCTCTATCACATAAGGTCTTATTGTTGTATGTTGGCCTTTTGGTCTGTTATATGGTAGATTTGAACATTTTGATAAATTTCTTGTACTTTGGTTTGAGAAATTCCTGAAATTTGGCATGAGACCTTCTGTATAGGCCAGGATTTGGGCCATACGTGTTTGGAAATAATAGTAATATTAGATCCAGTGCCAAGGAGACCAGAATATCTTTTACCATTAATTTTGATATTTACATTTGGCCGGGCATATTCAGATACCAATGATGTCCATAAGGATTGTCTTGATCTGTACTGCCAAATCCGCCTGTCCGTACATTAATAGAGGAGTTAATAGAAATGTAAGGCAAAAGAAGTAACTGAGCAGTTTTGTCCCTCTTTTTGAATTGCCATAGAATCTGAGATGACATCATAATTTGAATCTCTCCTTTAGAATTTGAATCAATTATTCCAGGGTGAATAGTAATTCCTTTAGAAGCCAAATTAGATCAGCCAAATAAAAGACTGAAGGTTTGTGGGGGCAGGGGTCCAAAAAGTCCTGTAGGTACTCTAGAAGGGAATGCTTAAGGGTAAAGGAAAACATCATTTAGGGCTGGTATATTGATGACAGCAGTGCCGGATGTTGAGGGTTTGAGGGAAAAGATAGAATTTGCCCCTGGTTTTGTTGTAGGGGACCTGGGAGGTCCCCTGTTTGGAATTTCCTGGAATATGTTTTCCTTCCATATCAAATTTAGATTTACAGTTTTTGGCCCAATGTATTCTTCTGCAGCAGCGAGGGCAGATTCTTGGAGGAATTTTATTAGCCTTCTTAGGGCAGTCTCTTTTTAAATGGTTTTTATCTCCACATGTGAAGCACCCTTCATTTCCCTTTTTAAAGTTAGTAGCCATTGTTTCAACTAGTATTTGCATCTTTTGAGTTTTTGATCCTAGATTGTGACAAGCCTTCAAATAATCATTAATAGTCCCAGTCTCACGAAATGTAGCGATAGCTCTTTGACATTCCTGATTTGCATTCTCATAAGCAAGTAATTTCTCTAGCTGTTTCTTGGTTTCTTCTCTGATTACAGTACAGGAAATAGCAGCTTCTAATCTAGCTAAAAAATTAGCATAACTTTCATTAGGGTCCAACAAAGGAGAGACTTTTGGAGTTGCACCTGTTGGCAGAGGAGGAGCATTTGGAGCAACCGGGGCAGGGTTAGTAAGAAAATTTTGAAATATTTTAAGTTGTTTTAATTGGGCCTTTTGTAAAGTTTTATCATTTGATTTATATTAATGTAATAAGTGTTCTGTCTGTTGTCAAATATTGGAAGGGCTAGAATTTACCTTGAAATGGCAGAATTACAGCTTTAATGAGAGCCCATAGGGGCTAGAAATCAATTGGAATATTTTTTTCCTTGTTTGGCGGCTCATTCAACATTTTCTTTGACCCGGTGCCAAATTTCTAAATCAAAACTGCATTTATCAGGGAATCAAGGATAGAATTTAACCACTGCTTGAAAGTAAGCCTCTTACCTCAAGAAATAAGAAAAAAAGTCAAATAAATAAACTAACTCTACACCTAAAGCAACTAGAGAAGGAAGAAATGAAGAACCCCAGGGTTAGTAGAAGGAAAGAAATCTTAAAAATTAGGGCAGAAATAAATGCAAAAGAAACAAAAGAGACCATAGCAAAAATCAAAGAAGCTAAAAGCTGGGTTTTTTTATAAGCAAAAGTGATAAACCGTTAGCCAGACTCATTAAGAAACAAAGGGAGGAGAATCAAATCAACAAAATTAGAAATGAAAATGGAGAGATCACAACAGACAACACTGAAATACAAAGCATCATAGAAGATTACTACCAGTAGCTCCATGCCAATACAATGGACAACTTGAAAGAAATGAACAAATTCTTAGAAAAGTATAACTTTCCGGAACTGAACCAGAAAGAAATAGAAGATCTTAACAGACCCATCACAAGCACGGAAATCGAAACTGTAATCAAAAATCTTCCAGCAAACAAAAGCCCAGGACCAGATGGCTTCACAGCTGAATTCTACCAAAAATTTAGAGAAGAGTTAACACCTATCTTATTCAAACTCTTCCAGAAAGTTGCAGAAGAAGGTAAACTTCCAAACTCATTCTATGAGGCCACCATCGCCCTAATTCCAAAATCAGACAAAGATGCCACAGAAAAAGAAAACTACAGGCCAATATCACTGATGAACATAGATGCAATATCCTTAACAAAATTCTAACAAACAGAATCTAACAACATATTAAAAAGATCATACATCATGGCCAAGTGGGCTTTATCCCAGGGATGCAAGGATTCTTTAACATCTGCAAATCAATAAATGGAATACACCACATTAACACATTGAAAGATAAAAGCCATATGATTATCTCAATAGATGCAGAAAAAGCCTTTGACAAAATTCAACATCCATTTATGATTAAAACTCTCCAGGAAGCAGGAATAGAAAGAACACACCTCAACATAATAAAAGCTATATATGATAAACCCACAGCAAACATTATCCTCAATTGTGAAATATTGAAAGCATTTCCCCTAAAGTCAGGAACAAGACAAGGGTGCCCACTCTCAACACTACTATTCAACATAGCTTTGGAAGTTTTGGCCACAGCAATCAGAGCAGAAAAAGAAATAAAAGGAATCCAGTATGGAAAAGAAGGATTGAAACTCTCGCTGTTTGCAGATGACTTGATCCTCTACATAGAAAACCCTAAAGACTCTACCAGAAAATTACTAGAGCTAATCAATGAATATAGTAAAGTTGCAGGATATAAAATTCACCCTGAAATCCTTTGCATTCCTATACACTAACAATGAGAAAACAGAAAGAAAAATTAAGGAAACAATACCATTCACCATTGTAACAAAAAGAATAAAATACTTAGGAGTATATCTACCTAAAGAAACAAAAGACCTATACATAGAAAACTATAAAGCACTGATGAAAGAAATCAAAGAGGACTCAAATAGATGGAGAAATATACCGTGTTCATGGACTGGAAGAATCAATATTGTCAAAATGAGTAGACTACCCAAAGCAATCTATAGATTTAGTGCAATCCCTATCAAGCTACCAATGGTATTCTTCACAGAACTAGAGCAATAATTTCACAATTTGTATGGAAATATAAAAAGCCTCGAATAGCCAAAGCAATCTTGAGAAAGAGGAATGGAACTGGAGGAATCAACCTGCCTGACTTCAGACTCTACTACAAAGCCGCAGTCATCAAGACAGTATGGTACTGGCACAAAGACAGAAATATAGATCAATAGAATAGAATAGAAAGCCCAGAGATAAATCCACGTACCTATGGACACCTTATCTTCGACAAAGGATACTTCAGATATGGTGTTTACTTCAGATTTGGTGTTTAACTTATTAAAAGTTTTAAAACTACTGCTTTAATTTCTATTGTACTTATTGGACTCTGTATATATTTTATTTTTCTTGAATCAGTTTGGCAATTTATATATTTCCATGAAATTATCCATTTCATCTAACATTTGCTGACATGTTTCACAACTCTTTAAAATAACTTTCTAATATCTTCTTTCCCTGGAAGAGAGCATGGCAATCCATTTTAGTATTCTCGCCTGGAGAATCCCCATGGACAGAGGAGCCTGGTGGCCTACAGTTCATGGTGTTGAAAATAATTGGACACAACTGAATGACTAAGCACAGAACATCTTCTTTAACTGAAATCATGTTTCATTTCTCATTTATAGTATTCTATACCTCATGTCTTTTTGAAGGTAGATATTGCCAGGGGTTTTTTTTCAATAATGTTTCTATATCTGAATCCTCTTTTTGATGTTCATAGATCACTGTGATTTGCTACATTTAACACCTACTGAGTCTGGGAATAGCTAAAGGCTACCAAACTTCATCTAGCAAAAAAAAAAAAAAAAAAAAAAAAAAAAAGCCTATTTGTAGTGGGGTTAAAAGATTGAATGCAAGGACTAAGCTCATGATTTTTAGGTATTTTCTTGAACTCTGATAGAAATCCTTCCTTCTTTTCATCCTATGCAATCAAGTGTGAGAAGCAATAAATAGGACATTGTTCTTCAGCTACAATAAACTAAGGAGAATTGTTAATGAAATTAAAAATGGAATTAATAATAATGATTATTAATATATTTTTACTGTAATCTTTTGGGGCAAATATAATAATAACACTTGAATTTCATTTCACAGTGTACATGGGAGTCCTTTTCACTTGTAGTATTATTAACACAAAATACATATCTTTTTTTCCTATTTCTTCAGCTTTCTCAGGTGCAAACAAGGTAGCTAAGTTATACTACTTTGACGATCCAAGAAATTGGCAATTATTACTTGCTTTTCAAAAACAAACAGACCAAAAGTTTGTTAACTTGAATTTGACTTTTTGGTGTTTAAAGTTTTATCAAGGCAACAGCTCTCAGATATCATCTGTTTACAATAGAGGCGATAGATAGATGTAATTAAGGAAGAAGAAGGACCATCTGGAATGTCCTGTTCTAAAGTTCTGTCTCTTAAATTCAAATCTGTACCACTAGCTATAGTGTTTGGAGCACACATTAAGTTACACGTATCATGCTAAAAGCTTTTTATATATTTCCTTTGTTCAGTTCAGTCAGTCTCTCAGTCATGTCTGACTCTTTGCAACCCCATGGGCTGCAGCGTGCCAGGCTTCCCTGTCTATCACCAACTCCCAAACATTGCTCAGACTCATGTCCATCGAGTCCATGATGCCATCCAACCATCTTGTCCTCTGTTATCCCCTTCTCCTCCTGCCTTCGATCTTTCCCAGCATCAGGATCTTTTCCAATGAGTCAGTTCTTTGCACCAGGTGGCCAAAGTATTGGAGTTTCAGCTTCAGCATCAACCCTTCCAATGAATATTCAGGACTGATTTCCTTTAGGATTGACTGGTTTGATCTTCTTGCAGTCCAAGGGACTCTCAAGAGTCTTCTTCAACACCACAGTTCAAAAGCATCAATTCTTTGGTGCTCAGCTCTCTTTATGATCCAAATATCACATCCATACTTGACCACTGGAAAAAGCATAGCTTTGATTAGATGGACCTTTGTTGGCAAAGTGATGTCTTTACTTTTTAAAATGCTGTCTAGGTTGGTCATAGCTCTTCTTCCAAGGAGCAAGTGTCTTTTAATTTCATGGCTGCAGTCACCATCTGCAGTGACTTTGAAGCCCAAGAAAATAGTCTCTCACTGTTTCCATTGTGTCCCCATCTATTTGCCATGATGTGACGGGACCAGATACCATGATTTTAGTTTTCTGAATGTTGAGTTTTAAGCCAAGTTTTTCACTCTCCTCTTTCACTTTCAGCAAGAGGCTCTTTAGTTCTTCACTTTCTGCCATAAGGGTGGTGTCATCTGTGTATCTGAGGTTATTGATATTTCTCCCAGTATTCTTCATTCCATCTTGTGCTTCATCCAGCCTGGCATTTCACATGATGTACTCTACAGCCTTGACATACTCCTTTCCTGATTTAGAACCAGTCTGTTGTTCAATGTTCAGTTCTAACTGTTGCTTCTTGACCTGCATACAGATTTCTCAATTGGCAGGTAAGGTGTTCTGGTATTCCCATCTCTTTAAGAATTTTCCACAATTTGTTGTGAGCCTGAGAGGTAAGGACAGTTATCACCATTACCCTGTTAAAGATGAGGACATTGAAGCACAGAGATCCCCATGGTTAAAATATTACCAAGAGTTTCAAAAGAAGTTTGACTCTAGAGCATCATTAGATTGTACACTGAGGAAGAACTTTGTTTTATTTTTTTCTGGTTTACCCAACCAAGGTTTATTTCTTACTCATATCATATGTCCAGCACAGGTCAGAATAACTTAATGCTTTAAAAACAGTACATGTAGCTAAAGAGGTAAAGAAGTTCATGACCTAAGGATGCATCATGCCTAATTGAACCATAATACTTGCACTTGAAACTGTGCATCATTTCCTGAGGATGGCCCATGCCTAATGTAAATACAGGGATATTAAATCACATCAAAGAGAAATTGCAACTTAAGAACTTAGGGCAAGTCAACAGCTGTGACCTCAGTCAGCAGTCTGTGGAGTTTTCATTCAGTAAGCTGTGCCTCATGCTTCTTTGGCTAGAGCTATGTATATTTAATTAGTGTCCTCTCACCTTCACAGTACATGTTTTTCCACTTGACAGTTTCTGGCACCAGAAGAATGTCCTTGAGAAAAAAGTCAAGCCTATTGACTACTAAGCATATTATTTGACTTGATGTTCAGCCATTCTGATGAAAGAATTGGGAATAATGAAAGACAGTGGAGCATAGATCCACTTTAACTGACAGTGTCAGGTCGGTCGAAGATATTGAACAGTTCCTATTAAATTAGCTTAGCTTCATCTCAGCTAGTTAAACCTGGCATGCTGACAAATTAGTTTCTATCTGCATAGGGGAAAAAAAAAAGAGTAAGGAAGAGCAGATTTACATTTCGGGGCTTAGTTACAGTCACATCACAAGGTCAATAAGAATATGTCCATCAGAAGTGTTTGTCCCATGTCAATACATTGGATGATCAGCTTCAAATTATTTAGCCCATCATGAGGTGTGAGCATATGCTTCTTAATGAAAGTTATTTTAACATTTCTTTTAAGGATTTAACACAGATAATGTCACATATTTTTGTTGGAAATCCAACAAATGTATATTTGTAACCAATACAAATAAAATGTAAAATAGTTATTTTAAATAAAAATGTTTTATTTTATTTTAATTTATTTTAAATAAAAAATAAAATGTAAATTTTATTTAGCGTTCTCACTCATAGAGATGTGGGATAAGATTGTAGCCCCTTCTGGAAAAATATCATAAACATGCTCATTTTCTTATGAAGCAGAAATTGAGGCCAAAGCACATGCTCTTAAACCCGTAGTCTTAATACAATCCTACTGTACTCACGGTACCATTGCACCATAATACAATCCCATTCCCCTTCGCTTCCTCCCTCATCCCCACTCTGAAAGCCACACTGAAGTTAAAGTGATGTTTCTAAATCACAAATCTGTCCTTCTTAAACCTTTGCTTAAATACTTCCAGCAGTAAATAAATAATCTAAGGATAAAATCCAAGGTCCTCTCATGGCATGCATGGCCTAATATGACCTGGCTCCTACTTATATTTAACACCTCCTGCAGTGCCATCCCTTTGCTCATATACCCAGGACTCCTCTTGCTGAACATCTTGGGCCCCCAGAAAGTGCCCACGCCTTCCTGACTTACTCCTTTGTTTAAACTGTTTTCACTGTTGCTTGCAATTCACTCCCTAGTTATGCCCTCCTGAAACATTCTTACTTCAAGACTCAGGTAATGATTCAAACTCCTTTCCTGGCTATTCAGCCAGAGATATACACTTCATTATCTGTGGCATTTTAGTCAACCCTCTATTCTCACACATGCTTTATATGTCTGTTTGGGGGTGGTAGTGGTTTAGTCACTAAGTGATATCAGATTCTTTGCAACCTCATGGACTGTAGCCTGCCAGGCTCCAATGTCCATGGAATTTCCCAGGAAAGAATACTGAAATAGATTTCCACTTCCTCCTCCAGGGGATCTTCCCAATCCAGGGATTCAACCCACATTTCCTGTGTCTCCTGCATTGCAGGTGGATTCTTTACCGCTGAACCACCTGGGAATCCCTGTATTGTTTACCTGTTAGTTACTTCCACTAGACTAGGAGACCTGCAAGGCAGAGACTATTCTATTTACATTTGGATCTACAGTATATTGCATGATGCAATATGCATCAGGAGTTCAAATATGAGTATTTAATTAGAAATTAACAAAATAATTACTCATATCTGCTTGCTAAACCATATCTTTGTTCACTTCTCTCTTTCTTGATCACAGTCCCATTCTACTAAATCCTTAAAAATATGCACCTTCATAAAAGCAGGCACTATACTAACAGTAACTGACATAGGTCAAATGAACATCTATAGATATAGTCTCTATAAATAGTTTAGACTCTATATATAACTTTAAGCATTATAAACTTATTAATGAATTGATGTCACCCTTCCCATGCCTTGTTTAGCTGTGTGTAAATGTGGCAGGAGCCTCCATGATGGATCCCAACATTATCCATCTCCTGATATTCTGACCCTTATGTCACCATCTTCCCTTGAGCTTGATCTGAACTCAGTGGCTTGCTTCTGAGGAACAGAAGTGATGGGATATCATTTCTGGAAAGATAAGGTTGTATATAAATCTCTGATTTCTATCTTGGGTTCAATCGCAGTGTGTGTGTGTGTGTGTGTGTGTGTGTGTGTGTGTGTGAGTGCATTAAGAAGCTATGCTGTGAGCAGCCCTATGGAACTGATATCCTAAGCCAACAAGCAGAGAGGCCCTGAGGCACACCAATAGTCACATGACTGAGCTTGGAAGTAGATCATCTCCTAGTGAAGCCTTGAGTTAACTGTAGCCTCAGCAGCTTTGTGAGAGATGTGCCAGAGCCACTCAGCTAAGCTGTGCTAAAATTCCTGATCTACAAAAGCTGTGAAATAAAAATGTTTATTGTTGTTTTCAGCCTAACTTTGGAAGTAATTTGTTATTCAATGGTATAACTAATACAGCAGGTGTGAAGTCTGAGGATCAGCTCTCACAATCTATTGTTGTTCAGTCACTAAGTTGTGTCCGACTCTTTGCGACCCAATGAACTGCAGCGTGCCAGGCTTCCTTGTCCTTAACTATCTCCCTGAGTTTGGTCAAACTTATGTCTATTGAGTCAGTGATGCCATCCAGCCATCCCCAGTAGTATATTGGACACTTACTGATCTGGAGGGGTTCGTCTTTCAGTGTTATATCTTTTTGCCTTTTCATACTATTCATGGGGTTCTCAAGGCAAGAATACTGACGTGGTTTTCCCACTTCATTCTCCAGTGGACCATCTACAGTCTGTAGGGAGGGAATTTAAAGACAGAAGAAAAAAAACTAAAAATAAAGTTGCTATGTGATCTACCAATCCTACTCCTGGGCATATATCAAGATAAAACTATAATTAAAAAAGATACAAGTACCCCTATGTTCATACAAGCACTATTCACAATAGCCAAAGCATGGATACAACCTAAATGCCCATCAACAGATGAATGGATAAAGAAGATGTGAGATGATACAGGTGTGTGCATGTGTGCGTGCATGCACACACACACACACACACACACAATGGAATAGTATGCATCCATAAAATAAATGCAATAATGCCATTTGTAGCAACATGGGTGGACCTAGAGATTGTCATCCTGAATGAAGTCAATCAGAAGAGAGAGACAAATGCCACATGATATCACTTACATGTGGAATCTAAAATATGACATAAATGAACATATCTACAAAACAGAAACAGACTCACAGACAGATAAGAAATTTGTGGTTGCCAAGTGGGTGTGTGAGAGGGATGCACTGGGAGTGTGTGATTAGCTGATGTAAGCTATTATATATAGAATAAACAACATGGTCTTAACTGTATAGCACAAGGAATTATATTCAACATCCTGTGGTTAACCATAATGGAAAAGAATATGAGAAAAGAATATATATAACTGAATCACTTTGCTATACATCAGAAATTAACACAACATTGTAAATCAACTATGCTTTATTAAAATAAAATTTAAAAAGAGAGAGAGAAGAAATACAGTAGAGTAGGCATGAAGGAAAGTAGGTAGGGTACTTTACAAGTGCAGTTGAGCCCCTTTGCTTTTGAATTCTTCTGGAAGAATAATTTGTTTTGTGGTGGTTTCTGAATTCTACCAATTAGAAATTTGTCTACTTTTAAAATACAAAGTTCCTCTAAGGGAGCTATGAGCCACTTAACCTCTTGTTGTACAGTAATCTGATTAAATACTGAGATCAACTTCAATATGTGGCTGGACAATGAGCAGAGATGGAGAAGAAAGAGTGAACTTTGAAGCATGAGAAGATTTAGTTTGGAGAATGTCACAATTGAAAACTTTGGGCAGCCAAAAAGGGACCAGGTAAATGGAGGCTAAAGGGAGAGAGTAGTATCAAGTGATGGGAGAAACTGTCTTTTCACTAAACCCAAGCACCCAGAACATTGGTTTAACATGTACCATTTTCTGATTTTTCCAGAATAAGTTTTCCATTAACTGCTGTTATGAGAAACATAAGGAAATAAGCTATTTTATGCATGCATGACATTGGTTTTTTAAAGAGACATTTTTTAAAATCAAAGGAAAGCACTCTTGTTCCATATCTAAAAGAATTCTTAGAAATCCCCAGAATTTCCTCCATTAAAGCTATCTTCCCTTGTATTGGTGGAAATCCTAAATATCATAGGACTTAAAATCTCACCCCTAGGGGAAAAAAAAAGCAGATGGGATCAAATTTTGTCTGATTTTAAAATCATATATACAAGGTTATTCTTGAAACCATTTCAAACCTGCCAATGGTGAAGAACCCACCTGCTGATGCAGGAGACATAAGAGATGCAGGTTTGATCCTGGGTGGGGAAGATTCCCTGGAGGAAAGCATGGCAACCTACCCAGTATTCTTGCTTAGATAATTCCATGGAGAGAGGAGCCTGGCAAACTATAGTTTATAGAATCGCAAAGTCACATGACTGAGTGGCTAACACTTTCACACACACACACACACACACATATATACATACACAGCTTTTGAATATCCTAAACTTAGTCAATCCTAAAGGAAATCAGTCCTGAATATTCATTGGAAGGACTGATGCTGAAGCTGAATCTCCAATACTTTGGCCACTTGATGCGAAGAACTGACTCATTGAAAAAGACCCCGATGCTGAGCAAGATTGAAGGCAGGGGGAGAAGGGGATGACAGAGCACAAGATGGTTGGATGGTATCACTGACTCGATGGACATGAGTTTGAGCAAACTCTGGGAGTTGTTGATGGATAGGGAAGCTTGGTGTCCTGCAGTCCATGGGGTCACAAAGTGTTGGACACCACTGAGCGACTGAACTGAACTGAATACACTGGTAAATGGTTACCATAATCAAGTTATTTAACACACCCATCACCTCACATAGTTATCTAATATTTTTGTGATGAGAACACTTAAGATACATTCTAGCAAATTTCAAGTACACAGTACAGCATTCTTAACCATAGTCACTATACTGTACATTCGATCTCCAGAAGTTACTCATTGTACGTAACTAAAATTCTGTAAACTTTGACCAACATCTTCCCATTTCCCCCATCCTCCAGCTGCAATCTATACTCTTTCTCAGCTATTATGAGTTCAACTACTTTAGATTCTACATGTAAATGAGGTCATGCAGTATTTGTCTTTCATGTATGGCTTACTTCAGCTAGCCTAATATCTTCTAGGTCCATTCATGTTGTTGCAAATGGCAACACTGACTTCTTTTTTAAAGGCTGAATAATATTCCTGTGTGTATGCATATGTGTGTGTGTATACCTGTTACATTTTCTTTGATCCATTCACACACTGACAGATACTTAAGTTGTTTCCATATCTTGACTATTATGAATAATGCTGCAATATATATCTCACAACATATATAGAATTTTACTCAAAATGGAGTAGATATTTAAATATTATATCTGTAACCATAAAACTTCCAGAAGAGAACATAGAGAAAGAGCTTCTTGACATTGGTCTGGAAGTGATTTTTTGGGTGTGACACCAAAGGCACAAGAAACAAAAACAAAAATATATAAGTGGGATTTTATCAAACTTCATCAGAGCAAAGGAAATTTTCAAGAGTATAAAGGCAGCCAATGTAATGGGAGAAAATAGTTGTTGTTTAATTTTTAAATTTCTGGTGTATGGAAATACAATGGACAGCTTTGTATTGTATGTTTTTTAGCTCTTTATTTTATATTGGGCATAGCTTATCAACAATGTTGTGATAGTGTTAGGTGGACAGCAAAGGGACTCAGCCATACATATATATGTACCCATTCTCCTCCAAACTCCCCTCCCATCCAAGCTGCCACATAACATTGAGCAGAGTTCCATGTGCTATACAGTAGGACCTTGTTGGTTATCCATTTTAAATATAACGATGTGTACATGTCAGTCCCAAACTTCTTTACTATCCTTTCCCCCTTCCCTCCCCACCCCCCTCCCCTGGCAGCAAGTTTCCAAATGAATTTTTTGGCCAACCCAATATTTACTATGTAAAGGAACTCAGCTCAATAGCGAAAACAAAATGAAAGGTGCACAAAATCAAAAATAGGCAAATGACCTATTTGATATTTTTCCAAAGAAGACCTACAAATGAGTAACAAGTACATGAAATTCAGTCCTCAGCATCACTAAGCATCTGGGAAATTCAAATAAAAACCACCAGTATCACCTCACACTTGTTAGGATGGCTATTATCAAAAAGTCAAAATATAAAAAATGTTGGTGAGGATGTGAAGAACAGAGAACTTTTGGTGGTAATGTAGATTAATACATTTGGTATGGAAAAACAGTATGGATGTTCCTCAAAAAAAATTATAAATAGAATCACTGTGTGATTCCGCAATCTCACTTCTGGGTATATATCCAGAGGAAATGAAGAGAAATATATGGCTATAGGGTTTAGATACCCTTTATCTGGTTGAGAAAGTTCCCCTCTGTTCATCATTTGCTGAATATTTTTATTGTGAATATTGGATATCGTCAAATGATTTTTCTGCCTATTGAGATGTATATATAATTAAAAAAATTGGATTGATATATTACATTAAACCAACCTTACAACCCTAGAATAAATTAAACTTGGTCATAGTGTATGATGCGGCTGACTTTGGGAGGTTAGTATTTTGTTGAGTAATTTTATGTCCATATTCATAAGATACATCAGTCTGCGATTTTAATTTCTTATGAGGTTTGCATTTTGTTTTGGTATCAGGGTAATTTCAGCTTCAAAACTAAGTTGGGAATTGTTCCCTTTTCTCTTTCTTGGAAGTGTTGTGAATAATTGGTATTAATTCTTCTTTGAATATTTGATTGAATTCAGAGGTGAAATCATCTGAACCGGGGACCTTCTTTGTAGACAATTTTTTTGGTTAGATTCAATTTTTCATTTGTTATATGTTTAAATTGTCTATTTCTTCTTGAAATAGAAGCTTGTGCCTTTAGATGAGTTTTTCCAATTGAAATTCATAATTTGTTGGTGTAAAGTCATTTGTAATATTTCTTTATAATGCTTTTTGTTTCTGTATAGTTAGTAATTTTAAACTTTTATTTCTGTTTTCTTTTTTTTTTGTAGTTTGAATCTGTTCTTTTTCCCCAAACCAGCTAAAAGTTTGTTAGTCTTGTTGCTCTTTTGAAGAAACCATTTTTTTGTTTCATTGATTTTATTTCTGCTGCTCTTTTATTCCCTAATTTGATTATTTCTACTCTAATCTTTATTTTTTTCTATCTACTTGTTTTAGATTTAGTTTGTTCTTCATTCTTCAATGTCTGAAAGTGGGCTGTTAGGTTATTGATTTGAAATCTTTCTTCTTTCTTAATGTGGACATTTACAGTTATATATTTTACTCTAAGTACTGATTTAGTTACATCTAATATGTTTTGGTACGTTGCACTTTTACTTTCATTTGTCACAAAAATTTTCTTTCCTTGTGATTGTTTTTTCTTTGACCCATTGACTGTTTAGTAGGGTGTTGTTTAATTTCCACATATTTTTTTTAAAAAATTATCAAATTTTCTTCCATTGTTGATATGTAATTTTATTACCTTGCTGTCAGAAAGCAAACTTTGTATACTTGTATTATTTAAATTCTTTTAAATTTATTGAGGCTTATTTTGTAGGCTAGCTTATTATATAGCCTCTAGAATGTTTCACATAGACTTAAGAAAAATATACATTCTGCTGTTGTGGATGGAGTGTTTTGTACATGTCTGTAGGTTTAGTTGGTTTATAGTATTTCTCAAAGGCTTTTAGTTCATTGTCTACCTTTGCCAGGTTATTTTATTCATTACTGATCAGTTCAGTTCAGTGGATCAGTTGTGTCCGACTCTGCGGCCCCATGGACTGCAGCATGCCAGGCTTCCCTGTTCATCACCAACTCCCAAAGCTTGCTGAAACTCGTGTCCATGGAGTCCATGATGCCATCCAACTATATTGTCCTCTGTCATCCCCTTCTCCTTCTGTTTTCAATCTTTCCCAGTATCAGGGTCTTTTCAAGTGAGTCAGTTCTTCACATCAGGTGACCAAAGTATTGGAGTTTCAGCTTCAGCATCAGTCCTTCCAATGAATATTCAGAACTGATTTCCTTTAGGATGGACGTGTTTGATCTAACTCCTTGCAGTCCAAGGGACTCTCAAGAGTCTTCTCCAACATCACAGTTCAAAAGCATTAATTCTTTGGTGCTCAGCTTTCTTTATAGTCCAATTCTCACATCTCTAAATGACTACTGGAAAACCATACCTTTGATTAGATGGACCTTTGTCAGCAACGTAATGTCTCTGCTTTTTAATATGCTGTCTAGTTTGGTCACAGCTTTTCTTCCAAGGAGTAAGCGTCTTTTAATTTCATGGCTGCAGTCATCATCTGCAGTGATTTTGGAGCCCAAGAAAATACCAAGAAAATCCATTACTTATAGTGGGGGTTTAAAATCTCAAAACATAATTTTGTCATACTATTTTCCCTCTCCCATCAATATTGTCTGTTTTTCTCATATCTTTAGGTTCTATTATTATGTGCATATAGTGTATTTTCCTGATATATTGACCCTCTTGTCATTATAAAAGTGTCTCTTCTAACAAATTTTATCTTAATTTTATTTTGTATGACACTAATATATCTACTACAGCTTTCTTTTTGTTACTGCTACTTATATTTGTTCTCATCCTTTTGCTTTTGAAAATTTCGTCTTTGAATATAAAGCAAGTCTCTTCAGATAGCACATGGTTAGACCAGGTTGTTTCTTTTTCTTGACTCCATTTTCCTCATGTGTGACTTTAGATAAGAATGTTTAATCCATTCATATTTAATGTAATTCCTGATAAGATAGGTTTTACATCAGTCAATTTTCCAACTTGTTTTCTATGTTTCTTACATTTTTTTTCCTCTAGTTGTCAAGCCACACACCCCCTCCTTTTGAAGTTAAGTAAATGTTTTTATTTTGCCTTTAAAAATTCTTTCTTTCTTTCATGATACATCTTTTAAATATAACTTCCTACTGGTTACTTTGGTGAATATAATTGGCATCTTATCTAAAAATATCACATTGAGATCAATGCTAACTTAATTTTGATAGTTTATAAAATTTTGCTTCAATAAATTCCAATCTTTCCTACATTCTTTGTAAATTATAATTTTGTTTTCCCAACAACACAGTTTGGTAATTACTATTTTGTTTCTTTCTAATATAGATACAAGGAGAAAACAGGAACAAAAATACATATTCTATCTTTTATAATACAGACTGCAGTCCATGGGGTTGCAAAAAATTGGACATGACTGAGCCCTTTCATTCACTCACTTAACTACTTTTACAGGTTCTCTTCATTTCTACATTTAAGTTACCATCCTGTGTCTTGCATATTAGTGTGAAGGATTGCTTTAGTATGTGCTATAAGTCTGATCTGATATCAGTACATATTCTTAGTTTCTATTTGTAAGTGTCCTAATTTCGTCTTTACTTTTAATGAAGATTTTATAAAGGTGATTTCCTAGGAGATTTTATATAATTCTTGCCTGATAGCCATTTTCTTTCAACAGTTTTAAGTTATCACCCCATTATTTTCTCTTTATTCTGTTATTCATGGTTATCTGATGTTTGAGAAATCAACTCTTCAGCTCATTAAGTAACATTTGTATCGCTGACATCTTCTTTTTCTGTATTCAAGATTCTCTCATTTGACCTTTGTCAATTTGACTATGGTACGTTTTGGTGTTATCGCTTTCAGTTTATCCTATTTTGAATTTGTTGAGCTTCTTGGATATTCAGATTAATGTTTTTCATCAGTTTTGGCAAGTTTTCCTCTATTATTTCTTCAGATACTTTATTTGACCCTTCTATTTTTTTTTCTTCTTTCATGATTCCTGTTATGCATGTTGGTATGCTTGAAAATAATGTTGTCCCATTAGTAGGTAATGCTCTGTTATTTTTCTTCATTCTTTTTCATTTTGTTCATCATCCTCAATAATCTCTATTGATCTATTATCAGAATCACTGCTTCTTTTGCTGAAAGCTCAAACTTTTTATTTAGTTTCTCTTGTGAACATTTTTTTCAGTTACAGTATTTCTTAACTCCTGAATTTCTATATCATTCTTTTTATCATTTCTAGATCTTTATGAATATACTCTAAGGATACATTCTTTTGTCATACTTCCTTTAATTCTTTAAACATGATTTCTTACATCTTCAAAGATAGTTATAATAGCCTATTTAAAGTCTTTTTTTACTAAAGCCCAAATCTAGACCCCTCTTATGAACATATTCAATTGACTACTCTTTTATTCCTGAGTATTTGGTACACTTTTGTTTCTTCGCATATATAGCAATATTTTGTTTAATTATTTTATATTTTATCCTTCTGGTATCATATTCCTGTGTCTCCAAGATTTGTGATTGTTCTTGTTTATTTCTTGTGTGTGTGTGCTGTTCTTTTTGTGTTTTTAGTTGAGATCTCTTTCTTAGTGTAGGCATTTATCACTATAAACTTGTGTCTTAGAACTGCTTTTTCTGCATTCTGTATGTTTTGATATGTTGTATTTTCATTTTCATTTATATCAAGGTACTATTTGATTTCCTTTTTGATTGCTTCTTTGACACTTTGTTTGTTTAGGAGTATGTTGCTTAGTTTTCTTCTATTAGGGAACTTTCTAGTTTTCATCTTACTGATTTCTAATTTCATACCATTTTCATCAACAAAAGTACTTGATATATTTCAATATTTTTAAATTTGTTGAGACTTATTTTGTGATATAACATATGATCTGTCCTGGATAATGTTTCATGTGTGCTTGAGAAGAAAATGCATTCTGCTGTTATTGATTGTAGTATCTGTTAGGTCCACTTGGTCTAAAGTGTAGTTTGTCTATTGTTTGCTTACTGATTCTCTCTCTGGATGATATATACATTATTGAAAGTGATATATTAAGGGCCCCTATTATTATTGTCTTCCCTGGTGGTTGAGATGGTAAAGAATCTGCCTACAATGCAAGAGACCTGGGTTTTCCCATAATGAGATGTGGATTTGATCCCTGGGTCAGGAAGATCCCCTGAAGAAGGGAATGGATACCCATTCTAGTATTCTCACCTGGAGAATTCCATGCACAGAGGAGCCTGGTGGACTACAGTTCATGGGATTGCAAAGAGTCAGACACAACTGAGTGAAAATCAACATTATTTTCTGCTACTTATTCTTCCATTCAAATATGTTAATACTTGTATTATGTAGAGTTAACACAGCTTTAATATATGCAGATCCAGTTATACATGGATTTTGTTCAATAAATACATACAGGACTACACAATTCATGGTTGGTTGAATCTGCATATGTGGAAACTCACATATGGAGAACCAACTGTGAGACTTGATCATCTGTGGATTTTGGTATATACAGCAGCTCCTGAAACCAATACCTAATGAAAATTGAAGGCTAGTGGAACCAATACCCCATGGAAATCGAAGGATGACTGTAGTGTTTGGTGCATGTATATATATATATATATATACATGTATATATTTATATATATATATACACACACATTCACACACACACAATTGCTATACAATTTCGATTTTCTCTTTGAAGAGTTGATCCCTTTTTCATTGTATAATAACCTTTGTCTCTTATTACAGTTTTTGACTTTAAGTCACTTTGTCTAATATAAATGATATAGAAAGAGAGTCTCTGCCCTCTTTTGGTTGTCATTTGCAAGGAATAACCATTTTCATCACTTTCAGTCTCTATGTTTCCTTAAAGGTGAAGTGAGTCTCTTGTAGGCAGTGTATGAATCTTTTGTTTTTTAATCTAATCAGACAATTTAGGTCTTTTACGTGTATAATTTAACCTGTTTAAATTTAAATAATTATTGATAGGGAAGGACTTACTATTGTCATTTTGTTCATTGTTTTCTCAGTGTTTTATATATCCTTGTTTTGCATTTTGCTCTCTTGCTGTGTTCCTTTGTGACTTGACGATTTTCTGTAGTGGTTTACTTGGATTTCTTTCTCTTTATTTATTTATTTATTTTTTGTATCTATTGTAGTTTTTTTGCTTTTTGGTTACCACAAGTCTTCCATATAGCATAGCAGTCTGTTTTAGGCTGATAACTGCTTAACATCAGTTACATACAAAACCACTACATTACTACTCTTCACCCTCACATTTTGTATTTCTGTTGTCACTATTTACATTTTTTCATATTGTGTACCCATTAATGAATTATTGTAGTCATATCTTTTAAAAATACTTTTGTCTTGTACCCTATATACTAGAGTTACAAACGATTTATATACCTCAGGCATACAATGGCTCTAGGTGTGTGTTTTGGGAGGTGTTCAGTATCTCATTGGCTCAGGCAGTTGCAACCCACAATGTCAGCAGCTGTGTGATCTTTGGCAACCAGAACTGTGATGAGGCATGGTGACTGCAAGGTCTGCTATGGTTCTCAGCAGTGGCTCCAGGTTCAGCAGTGAGAGACTGAAGCATCTAGCAGTGATGCTTCAGAGTGATTGTGTGCTCACACATGGCTGCAGAGGCTAGCTGTGGGGCATGAATGCAAGGTTGGGGGCTAACAATAAGAGTCATAGTTTGCTGCATGCATGTGTTTACCTGCATGGTCCAGGGTTGGCTGTAGGGGACAGGGTAGAGAGACTCAGACAGTTGGAGCCTGTGAACTTGAAAACCTGTGGCCCTTGGGGTGAACACTGCCATGAATCCAACACAGCTGTGCTGATTGCTGGTTTCCTTAGTAGTGAAAGCTGTTAGGGAGCAGGCCTACAACAGGCCACTGGGTCCTGTGGCTGGCCTCACCATGTGGCTGATGCTGATAACTCTTGCCATTCTAGTAGCACCTCCAAAGTCTCAGCTATGCCTGTATACCCAGTGAACTGGATAGGGATAAAGTGAAGCAAGTTTATCTTTCATACAATGACCCCCAAAGCTGGAAAAGGTGATTGCTCATTCTGCTAGGGGAATTATTAGATTAGGGTGTTACCTATTTGCACTGAGCAATGCTGACTTGAGAAATGAGATGATGCAGGCAAGGTGAAACTGTTGTTCCTACCCTTTTTTGGATTCCATTTTGATTATTTATATTATTTTTCAGAAGTTTATTGCTTTGTATGTTTGTATCAATATTAGTGGTTGCCCTGAGCATTATGGGCTTCCCTGCTGGCTTAATGGTAAAGAATCCTCTTGCCAATGCAGGGGATGCAGGTTTGATGCCTGGGTCAGGAGGATCCCCTGGAGAAGGAAATGGCAACCTACTCCAGTATTCTTACCTGAGAAATCTCATGGACAGAGGAGCCTGGCAGGCTACAGTCTATGGAGTTGCAAAAGAGTCGGACCGACTTAGTGACTAAACGACTGGGCATTATAACATGTGTGTATGTGTGTGTGTGTGTGTGTAAGCTATCAAAATCTATTCATATCAACCATACCATTTCAAGTGAATTATAGAAAATCTTGCATCCATATAGGTTCCTTTGCTCTCTCTGATTATCAAAAGTATTTTTTATATATACACTGAATGGCATGTAAGCAGGTAGCAATATCAATTTTGCTTCAACCATGTTTTTCTTTTCTTTAAACCATGTTTTTCTAAAAGAATGAGTGTGCATGTGTGTGTGTGTGTATAAAGAGATTTCATTGCAGTATAGCTGATTTGTACTATTATACTAGTTTTAGGTGTACAAAATAATGATTCAATATTTTTATAGATTGCACTCCGCTTAAGGTTATTAAAAATAATGGCTTTATTTCCCTGTACTGTGCACTATATCTTTGTTGCTTATTTATTGTATACATAGTAGTTTGTATCTCTTAATCCTCTAACAATATCTGGCCCCTCTCCCTCCCCTCTCCCCACTGGTAATCACTAGTTATTCTTTATATCTATGAATTTGTTTCTATTTTGTTATATACATCTGTCTTATTTTTCAGATACCACGTATAAGTGATAATAGAGTATCCATCTTTTTCTGATTGACTTATTTCACTAAAGCATAATGCCTTCTAAGTCCATCCACATTGTTGCAAATGGCAACATTTCATTTTTTATGACTGAGTAATGTTGTATGTTTGATATCATTCTCCCATGAAGCTTTCTGGTCCTAGACTTTTGTGTGCTGTGAATTTTTAATAGTAGGTTCAATTTCACTACTAGTAATCAATCTGCTCAGATTTTCTATTTCTTCCTGATTCAGTCTTGGGAGGTTGCATGTTTCTTTCTTCAGTTTTGCAAAGTTTTCAGCCATAATTTCATCAAATACATTTTCAACTATCTTTTCTGTCTCTTCTCCTTCTAGGAGTCCTGTAGTGCAAATTTTGGTATACTTGGTGTTATCTCAGAGGTGTCTCTTAAACTGTTCTCATTTTTAAAATTTGTTTTTCTTTTTGCTGTTCTGTTTGGGTGATTTAAAATATTGTATCTTCTAGATGACTTATGCATTCTTCTTTCACCTAGACTGCTGTTAATTCCTTCTAGTGTGTTTTCCACTTCAGTTATTGTGTTTTCACCTTTGAGTGGTTCTTCATTGTATTGTCTAGTTCTTTGTTAAAATTCTCAATATGTTCATCTATTTTTTTCTCTAATTCACTTAGCATTCTTTTTTACAAATGCTTTGAATTCTTTATCTGGTAAATTATTTCTGCTTCATTAGTTACTTTGATCTGTGTTGTTTTTTTTCCTTGCTCTTTCAAGTGAAATAAATTCCTGTATTTTCATTTTGCTTAACTTGTTCTGTGTCTATGTAATTAGGTGAAACAGTTGCATATTACAGTCTCAAAGGCATGTGCTTGTATTGAGATTGTCCCTATATAGTCTTCATTTGCTCAGTGGCTTTGATGTAAGAGCTGGATTTGATATGAACACAAGTCACATGTTTCCCCAAGGTATGCTGGCAGCTATCAACTTGGTAGGAAGTGGGGCTAGAGATGGAGAGGCTAGAGCTAGTGCTAGGTGTGAGCTAGGGCTTCTCCTCTGGTCAGTGACTGTCACTGACCTATTGAGGGTCAGGTCATGTCCCATTACTGGAGCAGAAGCCCTGGGGAGTTGAGTCTGAGTTGGCTCCATTCCTTTTAAGTGTGTGTTCTCCCCCTTCTAGCATTTTCACTCTTAAGCAGAAAAGAGCCATGCTGGACAAGCTTGACTGGCTTGGGTGCTCGATGTGGGTCTAGGTATAGTCTATGTTGGCCCTGGTCTCAACCAGAAACTCAGGCTACTTCTAATGTACTGTCACTTTGGGTCTGAGCCACCTTTGTTCCTCATAACTTATTTCTCCCCTGCCCCACAGAGCAGGTGGGGCTGATGTGGGCAATTGGTGTGGGTCAGGGTATGACCCATGGTATTCTGGCCTCAGTCAGAGACCTGGACTGCTTCTGGTATGCCGCCTGTGTAAGTGCCAGTAATGGCTGCTTTTCCCTTCTCAGGCGTCATTCTGCATCTGAGCCAGCTTTGTGCCTCACAGCCAAGTTGTCCCTTTGGTTCTGGCAGCCTTTACCCCAATTTGGAGGTGTGTCATGAAGCAAGCAGAAGCAGAGCATTTGTGCAGATCAGGCTGGGGTGTGTGTCAGAATAGTTGTTGGCCACTGGCCCGTAACCTGTGCAGTTTCAGTCTGCCCTCTCCACCCTTTTTCAGAGAGTAAGCAAGCATGTGCACACTCCTCATGAGCAGAGTCCAGACTTCCCAGAGCCATCCTTTTAGTCCCACTGACCCTCCAACCAACCAAAGGGACTCATTTCACCAGGGTCAGACCTCAGGGCTGGGGCACCCAACATGTGGCTTGAACTGCTCACTCCCCAGGGAGGATCGCCACCTGGGGGCGATATAATCTACCTTCTCTTTGAATCCCTTCACAGGGGTACAGGTTCTATTTTGATCACTTCTCTTTACTTCTTACATGATTCTATGTGTGTTTTTCTTATAGTCTTGGTTATATAGGAGTCCTTCTGCCAGTTTCCAGAAAGTTTTTTATGACAATTGTTGCACATGTAGGTTTATTTTTCATGCTATTTATGGAGGGAGTGAGTTCCGCATCCTTTTATTTGCCATCTTTTTCCATCCCCTAAAGAAATTTATTGTGAGGAATTGACTCACATATCTATGGAGGGTGAGAGGCCTTACTGTGTGCCATTTACAAACTGGAGACCTAAGAAAACAAGTGGTATAGTTCAGTCTGAGGCTGAAGTCCTAAGAACGTGGGGAGGTCATGATTTAATTCCCATTCCTTAGGGCAGGAGAAGACCAAATTTTCACATCAAGCAGTCAAGCAGAGAGGCATATTTTCCTTTTCTTCACTTAAAAAAGTTCTATTGTGATCCTCAATGGATTAGATGATGCCCACTGACACTGGGGGCGGGGGCAGTTGATTTTATTCACTCTGTTGATTCCAATGACAATATCATCTGGAAACACGCTCAGAAACACATATTTCATCATATATCTAGGCACTTTATTAACCCATCAAGTTGACACATAAAATTAAACATCATAAGCCCAACCCTTCTCAAATTAGGACCCATATGCATCTCCTTAAACAAATTAGGACTCATATGCATCACTTTAAACCACAATTAATCTTTAAACAAAGACAGTATCATAATTCCACTTAAATAATACAACTTTCTTGTATATAGGTGAAAACATGCTAAATTATCCCCTAGAAGAATAGATACAATTATTAGTGACGTTCATTCTTGTCCTCAGTCGCTCAGTCATGTCTGACTCTTTGTGACCCCATGCAGTGTAGCCTGTCAGGCTCTTTCTGTCCATGGGATTTCCCAGGCAAGAATACTGCAATGGGTTACCATTTCTTCTCCTTCAGTTCAGTTCAGTTCAGTTCAGTTCAGTTCAGTCGCTCAGTCATGTCCGACTCTTTATGACCCCATGAACAGCAGCATGACAGGCCTCCCTGTCCATCACCAACTCCAAGAGTTTACCCAAACTCGTGTCCATTGAGTCGGTGATGCCATCCACCAATGTCATACTCTGTCGTCTTCTTCTCCTGCCCTCAATCTTTCCCAGCATCAGGGTCTTTTTAAATGAGTCAGCTCTTCACATCAGGTGGCCAAAGTATTGGAGTTTCAGCTTCAACATCAGCCCTTCCAATAAACACCTATGATTGATCTCCTTAAGGATGGACTGGTTGGATCTCCTTGCAGTCCAAGAGACACTTAAGAGTCTTCTCCAACACCACAGTTCAAAAGCATCAATTCTTGAGCACTCAGGTTTCTTTATAGTCCAACTCTCACATCCATACATGACCACTGGAAAAACCATAGCCTTGACTAGGTGGATCTTTGTCAGCAAAGTAACGTCTCTGCTTTTTAATATGCTATCTAGGTTGGTCATAACTTTCCTTCCAAGGAGTAAGCATCTTTTAATTTCATGGCTGCAATCACCATCTGCAGTGCTTTTGAAGCCCCCAAAAATGAAGTCAGCCACTGCTTCCACTGTTTCCCTATCTATTTGCCATAATGTGATGGGACAGGATGCCATTATCTTAGTTTTATGAATGTTGAGCCTTAAGCCAACTTTTTCACTCTCCTCTTTCATCTTCATCAAGAGGCTCTTTAGTTCCTCTTCACTTTCTGCCATAAGGGTGGTGTCATTTACATATCTGAGGTTATTGATATTTATGTGGCTGATCTTGATTCCAGCTTGTGCTTCTTCCAGCCCAGCATTTGTCATGATGTACTCTGCATATAAGTTAAATAAGCAGGGTGACAATATACAGCCTTGGCGTACTCCTTTTCCTATTTGAACCAGTCTGTTGTTCCATGTCCAATTCTAACTGTTGCTTCCTGACCTGCATACAGATTTCTCAAGGGGCAGGTCAGGTGGTCTGGTAATCCCATCTCTTTCAGAATTTTCCACAATTTATGGTGATCCACACAGTCAAAGGCTTTGGCATAGTCAATAAAGCAGAAATAGATGATTTTCTGGAACTCTTTTGCTTTTTCCATGATCCAGCGGATGTTGGCAATTTGATCTCTGGTTCCTCTGCCTTTTCTAAAACCAGCTTGAACACCTGGAAGTTCACGGTTCACATATTGCTGAAGCCTGAGTTGGAGAATTTTGAACATTACTTTACTAGCATGTGAGATGAGTGCAATTGTGCAGTAGTTTTTGAGCATTCTTTGGGATTGGAATGAAAACTGACCTTTTCCAGTCCTGGAATTGGCAGAAAGTGAAGAGGAACCAAAAAGTCTCTTGATGAAAGTGAGAGAGGAAAGTGAAAAAGTTGGCTTAAGGTTCAACATTCATAAAACTAAGATCATGGCATCTGGTCCCATCATTTCACGGGAAATAGATCGTAAAACAGTGAAAGCAGTGTCAGACTTTATATTTTTGGGCTCCAAAATCCCTGCAGATGGTGACTGCAGCCATGAAATTAAAAGACGCTTACTTCTTGGAAGGAAAGTTTTGACCAACCTGGATAGCATATTAAGCAGAGACATTGCTTTGCCGACAAAGTTCGTCTAGTCAAGGCTATGGTTTTCCCATTGGTCATGTATGGATGTGAGAGCTGGACTGTGAAGAAAGCTGAGTGCTGAATAATTGATGATTTTGAACTGTGGTGTTGGAGAAGACTCTTGAAAGTCCCTTGGACTGCAAGGAGATCCAACCAGTCCATCCTAAAGGAGATCAGTCCTGGGTGTTCATTGGAAGGACTGATTGTGAAGCTGAAACTCCAATGCTTTGGCCACCTCATGCAAAGAGTTGACACATTGGAAATGACCCTCATGCTAGGAGAGATTGGGGGTAGGAGGAGAAGGGGACGGCAGAGGATGAGATGGATGGATGGCATCACCGACTTGAATGACATGAGTTTGAGTAAACTCTGGGAGTTGGTGATGGACAGGGAGGCCTGGCATGCTGCGATTCATGGGTCGCAAAGAGTCGGACATGACTGAGCGACTGAACTGAACTGAACTGAACCGAATGTATATGTTTCAATGCTATTCTTTCAAATTATCACACCCTCTCCTTCTTGCACTGAGTCCTAAAGTTGGTTCTTTACATCTGTCTCCTCTGCTGTCCTGCATGTAGGATCATCGGTACCATTTTTCTTGATTCCATATATATATATATATATATATATATATATATATATATGTATGTATATATACATATATATATATATATGCACTATTATGCAGTATTTGTCTTTCTCTGTCTGACTTATGTCACTCTGTATAATAGACTCTAGCCCATCCACCTCATTAGAACTGACTCAAATGCTTTCCTTTTTATAGCTGAATAATATTGCATTGAGTTTGTGTGCCACAACTTCCTTATCCATTCATCTACTGATGAACATCTAGGTTGTTTCCATGTCCTAGCTCTTGTAAATAGTGCTGCAATGAACATTGGGGTATATATATATATATATATATGTATACATATACATATATACATATATATATATATATATATATATATATATATTTAATTATGTTTCTCTGAAGCTATATACTCAGTAGAGGAATTGCTGGGTCATGTGGTACTTTTTCATCTGAATGCAGAATTCTGAAGAATAGAAGGGAAAGATAAGAAAACCTTCCTAAGTGATCAATGCAAATAAATAGAGGAAATCAGTATAATGGGAAAGACTAGAGATCCCTTCAAGAAAATTAGTGATACGAAGGCAACATTTCATGCAAAGATGGGCACAATAAAGGACAGAGACTGTCTGGACCTAACAGAAACAGAAGATATTAAAAACATGTGGCAAGAATATGCAGAGAACTATATATATATATAAATAAATAAATAAAAATAAATATATATATATAAATAAATATATATTTATATATATATTTAATATATATTATATATTTATAATATATATATATTATATATATAAATCTTATGATCCAGATAACCATGATGGTGTGATAACTTAATAGATCCAGACATCCTGGAGTGTGAAGTCAAGTGGACCTTAGGAAGCCTCACTATGAACAAAATTAGTGGAGGTGATGGAATTTCAGCTGAATTATTTCAAATCCTAAAATACTGTACTATTAAAGTGACACACAAAATATGCCAGCAAATTGGGAAACTCAGCAGTGGCCACAGGACTGGAAAAGCTCAGTTTTTATTCCAATCCCGAAAAAAGGCAATGCCAAAGATATGTTCAAACTACCACACAATTGCACTCATCTCAAATGCTAGCAAAGTAATGCTGAAAATTCTCCAAGCTAGGCTTCAACAGGACAGGAATACATGAAGTGAGAACTTCCAGATATTCAAGATCGATTTAGAAAAGGCAGAAGAACCAGAGATCAAATTGCCAACATCCATTGGATCATAGAAAAAGCAAGAGAATTCCAGAAAAACAGCTGCTTAGGCTTCATTGACTACACTAAAGTCCTTTACTGTGTGGATCACAACAAACTGTGGAAAATTCTTCAAGAGATGGCAATACCAGACCACCTGACTTGCCTCCTGAGAAATCTGTATGCAGGTCAAGCAATAGTTAGAACCAGACATGAAAAAGCAGACTGATTCCAAATTGGAAAAGGAGTACATCAAATTTCTATACTGTTACCCTGCTTATTTAACTTACATGCAGAGTACATCATTTGAGTGTTTTGCTACAAAGTGAGTTCCTTTATTAGAAAGAATGCTGTATTGAATACCATGATGGTGAATATGGCATTCTGTTTTCCTCAGATGGTTGTGCTGGCAGAGGAATTGCATCTAGGAAAGCAAATACATATCCATAATAAGTGTCTATTCCAGTAGGAACAAAGCAGTCTCCTTTCAGTTCAGTGTAATTGACCTGCTTCCATATAACTGGCTGAGTTCCCCAGAGAATGGTGCCATATCAAGCACTCAGTGTTGGTCTCTGCTCCTGGTAGGTTGGACACTCAGTAGTAGCATTAACAAGCTGATGAGTGCAAGTCCATATTGCTGACCCCATGCACAGCCCCCATCTCTGCCACCATGGCCTCTTTGTCCATGAACCCATTGGACAGTGTTTTAGGTGGCTGGGCAAAGGAGCTAATATGTATCTACAGAATGGGTAATTCTATCCACTTGATTGTTAAATTCCTCCTCTGCAGAGATTACCCTTTGGTGAGCATTCACATGGGACATAAATATATCCACATTTTCTGCCCATTCATAAAGTCATAGCCACAGACTTCTACATCAAATTTTCCTTATCACCAGTTTTTCAAATAATTTCCTTCCAAGTCCATGACTATTGAGGCAAGCCATTGGTCACATCTGTGAATTGTTATATAATTGCACTGCTGGCCATTTTTTCTTCTAAGCAAAGTGAGCAAACAGGTGTGCAACTCTAAATTCTACCCACTGGGAGGACTTTCCTTCACCATTGTTCTTCATGGATGTCCTATAAAGGGGTTGTAATGCTGCAGCTGTCCACTTCTGGGTGGTACTTGCATATATTTCAAATCATTATGAAAACAAGGCCTGAAATTTCTCTTCTTCAGCTGTCTGATCATAGACAACTCCCCAGGAGGCTGTAGGTACAGGCTGAGAAGGAGAAGGTAGTTTAACGGTAATGGGGACAATGGGCATTTGGACATCTCCATGAAACTTCCTCATATTTTCAGGGTCTCTTCAATACCAATCTCATATATTCAACTTACATTTGATGATGCAAATGCATTGCCTGCAGGCAATACTGCATTGCCTGCAAACTTTATGACTTGGTAGGTCAGATAATACTTATTTCATGATGGTCAGTTCAAGTTACAAGAAAAGTTGGCCCATGATTAAATGTTCAATTTCTAGAGAAGCCCAGAAATGTGCCAAGATTTCTTCCTCAAAAGAGGTGTAATAATCTGCAGTGGATCACAGGTCTTGGCTCAAAATTCCTGAGAGCTTGCACTGTAGTTTGCCTATAAGATCATGGCATAGACTCTAAACAGCTTCCCTATGTGCCACAGACAATTTAATCACCATTTGATCTGCTGGATCATGGGTCCAAAGTGGCAGAGAAGCTTGCACTACAGACTGGACAAGTTGCAAAGGTTTCTGTTATTCTGGATCCTACTCAAAGCTAATAGTTACTTGAGACACTTGGTAAGTGAGGCAGAGTAACATACCAGAATGAGGAGTGTGTTGCCTTCAGAACTGAAAGAGGTCCACTAGACAGTGTGCCTCTTTTTGGTTATAGGAAGGACAAGATAAAATACTTGCCCTTAACTTTAGAAGAGATACCTTGACATGCCCCACACCACTGAACGTCTGTAAATTTCACTAAAATAGAATGCCCCTGAATTGTTATTGGATTTGCTTCTCACCCTCTGGAATGCAAAGGTCTTACCAATACCTCTAGAGTATTATATGTGTCTTACTTACTACTAGGTCCAATCTGCATAATGTCATTAATATCAAAGACCAGTGATATTTTGTGGAAATGAAGGTGATCAAGATCCTTGTGAATGAAATTATGAGCTAGGATAGTGAGGGTATATTGTTTGCCTTGTCAGCTGAAAGCAAATTGTTTCTGATGGTCCTTATTAACAGATTCGATGGGGTCGCAAACAGTCGGAGACAACTGAGTGACTGAACTTATTAGCAGATATAGAAAAAAATCATTTACCCGACTAATAGCTGCATATTAGATTCAAGCGGATGTGTTAATTTGCTCAAGCAGTAAAATCACATCTGGTTTAGCAGCTGAAATTGGAACCATTTCCTAATTAACTGTATAATAATCAACTTTTCATTCTCTAAGACCCATCTGTCCTCTGCATAGGCCAAATAGGCATGTTGAGAGGGGATATTGTGGGAATTGCCACCTCTGCACCTTTCAAGTTGTTGATGGTGGCACTAATCTCTGCCATCCCTCTGGTAATGTGGTATTGCTTTTGATTTACTATTGTCTTAGGTAGAGAAAATTCTACTGACTTCCAGTTGGCCTTTCCCACCATTTGCCTCATTCAAGAGATCAGGGAATTGATGTGGGGATTCTTCTAGCTGCTGGATGTGTGTGTGTGTGTGTGTGTGTGTGTGTGTGTGTGTGTGTGTGTGTGTGTTCTATTTTGTGCATTCCAGAGCTGGGGAAATAACCACAGGATGAGTTTTGGGAACTACTGCATCCCTGAGAGATGGACCTGAACTAAAACTCCATTGATCACCTCACCTCCATAATCCTGTACTCTGACTGGTGGCCTACAGTGCTGTTTTGGGTTGCCTGGAATCTATTCCAAATCAGTGTCCAGTAGTCCCCCAAAGATCTGATTAATTTCTTTTAGTACTTTTTTGTCAATGCACATAGGATTTTTGGTTTCTATGGGGAAGGTTGGGGAGAGGATTAGTAACATATGTTTTTGGTAGTATACCATGATCCTTTCACAAAGCTGCTCAGCCTCTCTCTCATTCAAGAGATTCTGAGTTTGTAAACTATATCATGTCTGGGAATTGATTGAAGGGCTGTGTCTCTCTGTTTTAATGATTCAAGTTAGACTTTTGTTTTCTTGACCTAGAGCTTTTCTGCTTATACAGATCAAGTTAAGAATTTAGTGGGCTTCTATCAATTTCATTCTAGAAACACCATGATCAAGTAGCCAGCATTTTAGGTCTGCATGAGTCAGACTACTCTGACTACTGCTTTGAATCTGCTTTCCATTATGGTAATTATGTCTACCTGGTCTTTTGCTATTGAATGCTGCCATTTGGATCCTATCACCTCAAAATCCAGTTACTCCCATTGCATTTAGGTTTTTCAATCCAATGACTGCTGTTGTCACAGTGAGGTCTGGCCTACAAAGAGCACACATAGCTCCTCAGGGATGCTGCTGATTTTCTCAGAAGTTTAGTTCTCACAATATTGGTGAACAGTATGTCTTCTGGGCTCTTCTGGTGTGGGTGAGCAGGTCTAAAATGGAAAATACAGTAATATTCCAGTCTCTCCATCCTTTGAATCCCTTTCCCTACATTAAACCAGAAATTGTGGTCCAGCATGTCCAGTTTGCTTACTATGAACCAACTTTTGATCCATGTCTCAGTCAGTGAACCAACCAACCTTCCAGAATGTTAGAGCCCTGTCAGACTACCTGAGCTGCAATATTTAATACAGAATCTTTGCTTAATGAGTCTATATCAATAAATTTATCCTGATCCAACTTTATGTTCCTTCCACCATTATCCCCCTGGAGGATGATGTGGCAACCCATTCCAATATTCTTGCCTGGAGAATTCCATGGACACAGGAGCCTGATGGGCTATAGTCCATGGGGTTGCAAAGAGTCTGACACAACTGATCAACTAACACACACATACATACATACAATTATCCCACACCCTTAGCCGTTCCCACACACATTTTCTTGTTTTCTGTCTGTGTAAATTAGAAAATTTAAGTACTTCCTTTGGAGTGTAGCACAACTTTTCATGGGTCACATTTTTTATCTCACCTTTAAGGCCTGCTGGAGCTTGAGCCTAGTTAAAGGTCTAGAAGCAAAGGGAGGTGATGGGGATGGCTCTTGAGGACAATCTGCTTTGTCTTGTGTGACAGCTACCCCATGGGAGGCTATTAGAGTTTTCTCAGACACTGCAGGATTTATCCCCTCAGATGGGGGTGAAGGAGCCACTACCACTGGGAGTGGAGAAGCCACCATCATTGGGGGTGAGACTGCTTCCACCTGGCATAGATAGGCCTCATCCACTAACAAAAGAAGACTCATCAGAATTTAGGAGCTCAGTGTTCCCAGCTTCATTAAGGTCTCATGCATCCTCATCTCAACTTAGAGGATCCAATCTTTCCCAGTCAGTGTTTTCACTTTAAAAATAGACATCCCATGAAGAGAGAACTTCAGGTTACATGTCATTCAGCTAGTCACAGAATGAGATTCTGTGTTTGATTTTCAGCAGTCTTATCTCTGTGGCTACAGGAGCTAAGGGTCTCCTTCAGGGCATATTTGGAAGCTTTTAGATAATTAATAATGACAATTGAGCTGGGAATTTGAGTCCCTGAACTCATCCTTTTCTTATACCACTTTGCCAGTGACATTAGGAACAACCAGCCTACCTCATTATATTCATGTTTTCTAAAAATGTTCTGAAGTATCATATATGCAGTCACTGGTTCCTTGCCTCTTATGTTTTATTAGAAAGATCCAATGCAGATATTTTGGCTATCTGTATTGCCAGGTAAAATCATGAACTATCAATGCTCTCTTTACTACTGAAAATAGTCATTAACATCATTAAATCTAATCAGATTAGAGTGCCAATTCCAGAAACCCTGAAACCAATTTACAAAACTCATCCTTAACATATTCTGTTCCTCTAAAATCACCATCAGTACTAAAATCTGTATTAGAGTTCTCCAGAGAAACAGAACCAGCAGTATTTATATTATAAATAGATTTATTATTCACATGATTATTGAGACTGAGAAGTCCCATAATCTGCCATCTGTCAGTTAAGGACCCAGAAAAGCTGGTGGTGTAGTTTAATCAGAGTATGAAGGCCTGATAACCAGGGAAGATGATGTTATAATTTCAAGTGTGAGGGCAGAAGACTTCTGTCCCAGCTCAAGAAGTCAGAGAGACAAATTCTCTCTTCTACTTTTAAAAATTCTACTCAGATCAAAACCACAATGAGGTACCATTACACGCCAGTCAGGATGGCTGCTATCCAAAAGTCTACAAGCAATAAATGCTGGAGAGGGTGTGGAGAAAAGGGAACCCTCTTTCACTGTTGGTGGGAATGCAAACTAGTACAGCCACTATGGAAGACAGTGTGGAGATTTCTTAAAAAACTGGAAATAGAACTGCCATATGACCCAGCAATACCACTTCTAGGCATACACACTGAGGAATCTAGATCTGAAAGAGACACGTGCACCCCAATGTTCATCGCAGCACTGTTTATAATAGCCAGGACATGGAAACAACCTAGATGCCCATCAGCAGATGAATGGATAAGGAAGCTATGGTACATATACACCATGGAATATTACTCAGCCGTTAAAAAGAATTCATTTGAATCAGTTCTAATGAGATGGATGAAACTGGAGCCCATTATACAGAGTGAGGTGAGCCAGAAAGATAAAGAACATTACAGTATACTAACACATATATACGGAATTTAGAAAGATGGTAACAATGGCCCTATATGCAGGGCAGAAGAAGAGACGCAGAAGTACAGAACAGACTTTTGAACTCTGTGGGAGAAGGGGAGGGTGGGATGTTTCGAAAGAACAGCATGTATATTTTCTGTGGTGAAACAGACCACCAGCCCAGGTGGGAGGCATGAGTCAAGTGCTCGGGCCTGTTGGGCTGGGAAGATCCAGAGGAATCGGCTGGAGAGGGAGGTGGGATGGGAGACCGGGATGGGGAATTCGTGTAACTCTATGGCTGATTCACATCAATGTATAACAAAACCCACTGAAAAATAAAAAAATTAAAAAAAAAATAAAAAAAAATAAAAATAAAAATAAAAATTCTACTCAGGCAGGCCCTCAGCAGATTGGATAGAGTCTACCCACATTGGGGAAAGCAGTTTGCTTTACTCAGTCTACCAATTCAAATGCATACCTCCTCTGGAATCACCCTCACAGATATACTTAGAAATAATGTTTAGCCAAGCATCTGGTTACTCCATGATCCAGTTAGCACGTGAAATTGACCATCGTGTTATTTTATTAAATTTGGGAAATTTTCAGCCAGTATTTTTTCATACTAAGTTTCATTCTCTTCTCTTTTTGTTCTGTGATTCTAATAATAGAAATATTGGATCTATTGCTATTATCCCACAGGACACTAAGGCTCTGTTCTTATGTTTTGTTTTGTTTTGTTTTTTTTTCATTCTAACTTTTCTCTGTTGTTCGTTGGTTAAATTGCATTGTTCTATCTTCAAGTTTACTTATTCTTTTCATTTCCATGTTGAATCTACTGTCAAGCTTATGGAGTGAGTTTTTATTTCAGTTAATGTACTTTCAGTTCTATAGTTTCTATTTGGTTCTATATATCAAATATCCTATTTCTTTGTTAAGATTTTCTTTTTTCCCCTTTATTCAAAGTATATTTATAATTTCTCATTGAAGCATTTTTTTATGATTTTTGCTTTAAAATATTAACTAGATAATTTCAGCATCCAAATCAACCCCATGTTGACCTCTGCTCATTATTTTTCAGGTTGTGATTTTGCTGGTTTTTAATATGATAAATGGCTTTCTCTTCTATCATGGACATTTTAGGTGTTATGATAAGAGATTGTAGGTTTTATTTAAATCTTCCATTTTATTATTAATAGATTCACCTTATATATATTTTTTCACCTTATATATTTTTAAAAATTGAAACATAATTGATGTATAATATTATTTTCATGTGTAGTACATAGTGACTTCACATTAACATTTATTGTAAAATGATCATTGTGATAAGTCTAGTAACTCTCTGTATACCAACTAATTACAATATTATTGACCGTATTCCTCATGTCTTATATTACATCCTCATGGCTTTTATTTTATAACAGGAGGTTTGTGCCTCTTAGTCATGAGAGGCAATTCCCACCTGCTCCTTTCTGGAAATCACCTGTTTGTTCTTTGTATCTATGAATCTATTTTTGCTTTGTTTTGTTTTGTGCTTTAGATTAGTGAGATAACACAGTATTTGCATTTCTCTAACTTATTTCATTTAGCATAATACCTTCTAGATCCATCCATGTTATCACAAATTACAAGGTATCATTATTTGTTATGGCTAAGTAATATTCAATTTTATTTATACATATAAAATATCCATTATCCACTCATCTATCACTTGTGCACTTAGGTTGCTTTCCTATCTTGACTATTGTAAATAATGCTGCAGTGGACATTGGGATATATCTATCTTTTTGAATTAGTATTTTTTTATTGTTTTTGGGTAAATACCTAGAAGTGAAATTTCTGGGTCAGGCAGCACTTCTATTTTTAACTTTTTGAGGAAGCTCCATTTTGTTTTCCATAGTGGCTACACCAATTTATATTCCCATCAATGGTACATGAAGGTTTCCTTTGCTATCCTCACCAACACTTGTTATTTGTTATCTTTGTTATGATAGCCATTCTGACAGGTGTGAGGCGCTATCTCATTGTGGTTTTGATTTATACTTCCCTAATGATTAATGATGTTGAGCATATTTTCATATATCTGTTGTTATCTGTATGACTTCTTTGGAAAAATGCCTATTCAAGTCCTCTGCCCATTTTTATTGAGTTTTTTACTTGATGAGATATATATTCTTTGTATATTTTATATATTAAACCCTTAAGAGTAATATCATTAATAAATATCTTCTCCCATTCAATATACTGCTTTTTTCATTTTGTTGAAAGTTTTCTTTGCTGTGAAAGCTTTTTAAATATTTTGATGTAGTCCCATTTGTTGGTTTTTGCTTTTGTTTCTCTTGCCTGAGGAGACAAATCCTAACAAAAAGTTTTGCTGAGATCAGTGTCAAAGAGCATGCTGTCAAAGGTTTCTTCTAGAAGTTTTAATGTTTCAGGCCTTACATTTAAGTCTCTAATCTATTTTAAGTTTATTTTTGTATGCATGGTTGCATGCTCGGTCGCTCAGTTGTGTACATCTCTTTGCAACCCCATAGCCTGTAGCCCACCAGAGTCCTCTGTCGATGGGATTTTCCAGGCAAGCATACTGGAGTGGGTTACCATTTCCTATTCCAGCGCATCTTCCTGACCCAGGGATTGAACTTGTGTCTCTTATGTCTCCTGCATTGGCAGGTAGATTCTTTACCTCTGCACCACCTGGGAATGGTGTGACAAAGTAGTCCACTTTGATTCTTTTCCAAATAGCTGTCCCGTTTTCCCAGCAGCATCTATTGAAAAGACTGTTTTTTCCCCATTGTATATTCTTGCTTCCTTTGTTGTAAATTATTTGACCATGTATGTGTGGGTTTGTTCTTGGGCTCTCTATTTTGATTCGTTGTACTATGCATCTATTTTTGTACTAGTACTATGCTGTTTTATTACTGTATCTTTGTAGTGTAGTTTGAAATCAGGTCGGTATAGTTTGAAATCAGAATCTCCCAACTGTGTTCTTTCTCAAGATTGCTTTGGTTATTCAAAATTTTTTGTGTTTCCACATCAGTTTTACAATTATTTGTTTTAGTGCTGTGAAAGAAGTCTTTGGTATTTTGATGGGACTGCATTGCTTGGTAGTTTGGCCATTTTAACAACATTAATTTCCCCAATCCATAAGCTTGGAATATATCTCCTTTTTGTCATCTTCAATTTATTTTATCAATGTCTTAACAGTCTTAAGAATATGTCTTTTATGTCCTTAGTTGAATTTATTTCTAGGCATTTTATCTTTTTGATGAAATTGCAAATGGGATTGATTTCTTATTTTCTCTTTCTGATAGCTCATTATTAGTGTACAGAAGTAACAGATTTTTGTTTATTGCTTTTGTACCCCATGGTTTTACTAAATCACTAGTTTTAATGTTTCTTTATAGCATCATCTTTAGAAATATGTATATCTACATATATGCATGCATATAAACTTGTCATTTCCAAACAGTGACAGTTTTACAGCTTCCTTTTAAAATTATTTCTTATGACAAAACCCACTGAAATGTTGTGAAGTAATTAGCCTCCAACTAATAAAAAAAATAAAATTAAAAAAATTATTTCTTGTCTGATTGCTGTGGGTAGGACTTTCGATACTATGTTGAATAAAATGGTGAGAGTGGGCATCCTTATCTTGTTCCTGATTTTAGAGGAAATGCTTTCAACTTTTCACCTTTTGAGTATGATGTTGGCTGTGGGCTTGGAATAAATGGCATTTGATATATTGAGATATGTTACCTCTATTCCCACCTTGTTAAGAGTTTTTATCATAAATGCACGTTGAACTTTCTCAAAAACTTTTTCTGAATCTTTTCGAGGTGATCATATGGTTTTTATTCTTCAGTTTGATAACATGGCATATCTTGTTGGTTAATTTATAGATACTGAACCATCCTTGCGTCCTTGAAATAAATCCCACTTGGTCAGATGGAGGACCTCCATAGTTGTGATTTTCTTCCTGCTTGTGGGTCCCTGTGTTGAGGGTGTGTGTCCTGGTTATACTGCCTCTCCATGCCTCTGACCTGTCTTGTTGTGGTTCCTTCTTTATATATTTGGTTGTAGAAAATCTTTTATGCTTCTCTTAAGGTTGCTCTCACAGAGAGTTGCCCTGTAAGTAGTTGTTTCATGAGTCCATAGGAGGAGGTGAATTCAGGATCATCCTACTCTGCCATCTTGGCCTTCTACCTTTGTATTTGTTTAGTGTACACATCCTGGCCTACTTTTAGTGACTCTGGTTCCAATGATGACTTAATATCCAGAGTCCTTATAGTATTATTCTGATTTCTTAGTTTTTATGCTACTTAGAGGCCCTTCTGAAAACTAGTGATTTTATACATTATAGATTAATTCTGAAGCCTTTACATGTGTGATACTAGTCAGTTCCAAGTATGAGTCATTCAAGGACCTTCCTAGAACTTCCTGTAAATGTATAAAAAGCCTCTTCCTCCAACTTTTTTCCCTCTACTGTTCTTTCTTTCTTCTCTTTTTGGTAGGGTGAAGCGTGATGGGGGCCATTTCATACTGTTGGGCAGTGGGTATAAGTCGAGACTCTTAGCTTCCGTTGTCATTATATGCCCACATTAGAATGCACCATACCCTCAAGTCACTTGCTACTGATGTTTGGGATGTGGGAGTTCAGACACTCTACTCAGCCTTTGCTGATGTTGCCACTGGGGTGAAAAGTCCCTTGCTGGGCCTCCAATGCTGCTTTATGAGGGGCTATAAAACCGTTTCTCAATTCTGTCTCTACAGATGCTGCTCCTGTTGGAGAGGCAAGTACCTCCTCTGGTTTCCTGTTGTTAGCAAGTGGAGGTCATAGTACCAGACTTACTGCGTTTATCCATCAGGGAGGCAGGGGCCTCCTCAGACAACCTGGCACTAACAGCAGGATAGGAAAAAAAAATCTGTTCTTGCCTCTTCCAGCCTCTCAACTGTCATCATAGTGAGGTTGGAAAGTGCCACCCTGAGTTATGTACTACTACCTAGTAAGGTGCCAGGGATCGACACTATTTGCTTTGTTTCTATTGTACTGCTGGTGGAGAAAGAATTATTTTTCTTGGACTACCTTTTACCATTTGGTCACAGAAGTCCAGACTTTCCACTTGGCTTCCTCTAAGTGAATGGAAGTATAGGTGGGGAATATCCTTGATTTTTATCTGATGTAGAACAAGTCTCTATCCCTTCTATGCTATCTCCTTCTGAGTCCTTTGGCTAAAGAAAACAGGCTTTTCTTGGGATTTATTTTTGTATAATTCTTGTAGTGGCCTGGGTTGCAGAATTCTCAAGTATGCAGCCCAGGATATATGAAAGATAAAAAGAAAACCTCAGGAACTCACTGTTGTGGGTTCTGAGATCCCTAACCAGTTCTACTTTGTCTTTCCATCTTTTAGTGCCCTCTTTTGATTGTTGTATTATGTATAGTTTTAGTTGCACTTATCAGGGAAGAGCAGGGATATAATAAATCTACTCCATTTTGTCCAGAATTAGAAGTCTTTATATTATTTTTTTAGCTCTTAACGTTTTGAAATTGATTTTGAAATATTGTTTCCCAGTACATTTCATACAGATATTTCAGCAAGAAGTGTATAGAAAATTATGTTGCCTACTATTTATGTAAATTCTTTTTATTTTAAAAGTTAAAGTTAGTCCTTTTTCAAATATGCTCATTTATTTTTTATTGTTTTTTGCCTTTATTCATTCTCTCATCCTTTTAATTCATTTATATAAACGTGTCTAGCCTACTTATACATTTGCAATTTCTAAATCCTTTGCAGATCTAACTTAGCTGTTTTATTTTTTCTGCTGGTTCTTACTCATAATATCCTCTATTCTTTATTTATTTTGTGATTTCTCACAGTGTGATTATAGTTATTAGTACTTTAAACATGGGAATCATTTGATAATTGTGTTGAAAATTTTAGAGATTGGCTTAAATATTCATTAGTTTCTTTATGGTCTTTTATTAAATAAAAAATTAAAATAAAGTATCCATCACTTCCAGTTGTTTTCATTGGGAAGATCTGCTTAATGTAATTAGAATGTCATATAGCTGGTAATAATATTTGGCTCTTGGGCATTTTAAAATTTTTATTCAGACTATACTTGAAGCAGTTCAAGAAATGTACCAGGGCTTAACATTCGTATTTCAAAGAACAAAATATAAAATTAACACATATCTTGTTTTGCTTCCTAAAACATACAAACCTCTTGGTATTCACTAAATATCATCATGCTCTTCTCAACTTATACTATTTTGTACTGTTGTTAATTGCTCAGAATATCTGGAAGGCAGACTAATGGTCCTCCAAGGATGTAAACATACCAGTCCCCAGAGTCTATGGATTTGTTATCTTACATGGCAAAAGAGACTTTGCTTGAGTTTCCTGAGCCATACAGCAAATTCCCATTGACTATCTATTTTATATATGGTAATGTAATTTTCCATGTTACTCTTTCCATACATCTCACCCTCTCCTCCCTTCTCCCCATGTCTGCATCAACCTAGAGAGGTGGGATGGGGAGGGAGATGGGAAGGAGGTTCAAAAGGGAGGGAATATATGTATACCTATGGTTGATTCATGTTGAGGTTTGACAGAAAAAAATATTCTGTAAAGCAATTATCCTTCAATAAAAAATAAAATTTTTAAAAAAGAACCAACACTTAAAAAAATGAAACTTTGCTGATAGGAATGAATCAATGATCTGGAATGGAGAGATTATCCAGACAGGCCTAAAATCCAATCATAAGCGTCCTTGAAAGGGAGGCAAAAGTCAAAGTGGGATGTGTTATAATGGAAGTAGAGCTTGGAATGAAATTTCTGACTTTGAAGATGGTGTAAGTGGCCATGAGCTGAGGACTACAGATGGCCTTTAGAAACTGGAAAAGGCAGGAAAATATATTTTCCCCTTCATCTTCTATAAAAGAATGCAGTCCTGCCAAGACCTTGATTGCAGGGCAGGTCTAGTTTCTAACCTCCAAAACTGTAAGATAGTAACTTTGTGCTATTTAAAGGCACTAAATTTGTGTTAATTTGTTGCAACAACTATAGGGAACTCATACTGAGGGATAATTGTTGATTAAAATTGTCTAATGAGTGCTTCTAATGAGGGTTTCTCTTGTGCTCAGCTGGTAAAAAATCCTCTGGCAATGCAGGAGACCTGGGTTTGATCCCTGGGTTGAGAAGATCCCCTGGAGAACAGAAAGGCTACCCACTCCAGTATTCTGGCCTGGAGAATTCCATGGACTGTATAGTCCATGGGGTCACAAAGAGTTGGACACGACTGAGCAACCTTCACTTACTTACAATGAGTGCTAACTTATTTATTTTCTCTTACTCTCTTGACCACTCCCAGGTGGTGCAAGTGGTAAAGAATCCACCTGTCAAAGCAAGAGATGCTAGAAACTCGGGTTTGATCCCTGGGTTGGGAAGATCCCCTGAAATAGAAAATGGCAATCCACCACAGTATTCTTACTTGGAGAATCCCATGGACAGAGATGACTAGTGAGCTGCAGTCCAGGGGATCACAAAGAGTTGGATATTATTGAGCGCACACACACACACACACACACACACACACACACACAGATGCACACACACAACTTTCTTGGATGATTAAAACCTCTGTTTTGGTAAAATGTTCAAGCCCAAAGCATTGCATCTATATCTATGGTATAAAACTCTGGGGTCTTGATTGCCCTTTTTGTCTTCATTTTAAAGTGTATAATAACTCAAAAACAGCAATAACAAATAGCTGCTTTATTTCACAAGTATCATTTTCCCAGCCCAATTGTAGAGGTAAGTCATTCAGCCACTTATTCAGACATATGTCCTGGTTAGCATTAAGAGAATATCATTTACTTCGTAATTATCAGGTGGTGATGGTTAAGAGCATGGGTTCTGGAGTCAGAGTTTCTGATTAAATCCCAACTCTACAGCTTAATAAGCTGAGGAATTTGGGCATGTTCCTTAAATTTTACTTTATGAGATCATCAATGTAAAACATTCAAAGTAGTTATTGGCACGTAGGAAGCACTCAAAAATTATTAACTTTATTTTGTAATAAAGATTTCTACACTCCAGATTATTCCAGAGAGTATAATCATGAAACCACTTCTGCTCTATTCCTGTTAACAGCCTAGTTATGGAAAATACATTAATGCAGGATTTCTTGAAAAGGAGTTCTTCCATTAAGGATTGAGACCTCAAATATTATTGTGAGCTTATGCTTGTATTTTTATTTATTTTTATTTTTAAGCAGAGGAAAACTTAATTTATTATAAACTTATTTGTCTCTTCTTAAAAAATTATTTAGGTGTAGTTGATTTACAATGTTGTGTTGGTTTCAGGTATACAGAAAAGTGAACCAGTTATACACATATCCACTCTTCTTTTAGATTCTTTTCCCATATTGGTCATTACAAAGTATTGAATTGAGTTCCCTGTGCTTTGCAGTAGGTCCTTACTAGTTATCTATTTTATATATAGTAATGTGTATATGTCAATCCCAAACTTCCAATTTAATCCTTTCCTCTTACCCCTCAGAAAGCATAAGTCTATTTTCTACATCTGTAACTTTATTTCTGTTTTGTAGATAAGTTCATTTGTCACCTGTTTTTTTAAGATTCCACATATAAGCAATATCATCTGATATCAGTATTTGTCTTTCTTTGTCTGACTTCACTCAGTATGACAATCTCAAGGTGCATCCATGTTGCTGCAAATGGCATTATTTCAAATTATTTAAAATACTTATAAGGCTAAAATGTTAAGTCAATAAGGCAACAGTGAGTCTAGGGGTTATAAGGAAATGGAGGATATATGGACTTTCTTAACACACTCAAATTAAAAACGCAAAAATAGAGACATCCTGTGAACTAAACCAAACATGTACTCGTTGAATATAGCTCTCTTGCTGCCAGTCACTGACCATTGGATAGTCAGATTTTGTCCTTGGAAAAATCTAGACCATCAGGGAACTATATTCTTTATTTTATTTTATTTATTTATTTATTTTTGAGAATTATATTCTTGAATCATCTTATTTTTGCCCTTTATCTAAGTGTTGGTACTGAATGAATATTCCTTGATTTTATGAAAATGTCCTATAAGGGAAGGCGTTTATTCAATCAGCAAAAGTTTATGTAGCACTTTCTTTGTGATAGGCAAATATTAAGGCAATATAAGAAGAAGCTGTTAAAAAAGATCACTATTCTATTTATCCTGGGATATTATTGAGGATATAGACTGCTATATCAAACAGTTTTCCCTTTAGGAGGATCCATTGGGGAAATACCTCTTGGGTTCACAGAATGCTGTGTCTCTCCTAAGCAGTTATTTTGAATCTATATTATAAAGTTGTTGAATCTGATAATTATTTGCCTCTCTGCTCAGACAAAGACTAGATACTAGAGAGCTCAGAGCCAGATTTTTGGCTCACTTCTGGCATTTATAGAGGAATGTATGATATTTTTTAATATATATGTCGCTGGCTTTGTCTAATTTTCCTACTGTTGTTTTCCTGTCATTTCCATTACCTCATTCATCTTATTTGTTTTTCTAGTAATAAAAATAAGAGTACCTGTTGGGTTTTGGCTGGGTTCGAGTCCCAGCACATGGGTTCAAGTCCCAATCTGAGGTAAATGGTTTCACTTTTAAGATTTTCTTCTTAACTTTGTTTTCTCTAAATTACTGTGATGTATTTAGATTTGGGGGAGGAGGGTTGTTATATGGATATTCTTCGGTCTGTGACTTCATTTCAAAATATTCTAAGATTTGGAATACTTCTATGTGAAGTATTTCTTCAAATACTGAATCTGTCTTATTCTTCTCCCTCACCTGTGGTACTACAACTATATGTGCATTGGGATTTTAACTATGTACTATATGTCTTACACATTTTCCACCATTTTAGGGGGCATGTGGGAGCTTATCAGGTGGCACTCGTGGTAGGGAATCTGCCTGCCAATGCAAGGAGACGCTGGTTCATTCCCTGGATCTGGAAGACCTCCTGGAGTAGGAAATGGCAACACACTCCAGTATTCTTGCCTGGAAAATTCTGTGAACAGAGGAGCCTGGCAGTCTATAGTCTATAGGGCTGTAAAGAGTCAAACATGACTGAGCACACAGGAACATTTATCAATTGTTATAACATCATTTTGTTTTATACACATATAAATGAAGCTCAGAAGAGAGATTAATTAACTTAACCAAGGTCTTGTAACTAGTAAGCGATAAAACCATAATTTAAACTCAGTCATCCCAACGCTAAAGTTTACATGCTTAAACATTACATTATGCTGTTTAATATGATGTTTTCTCAGATCTATCTTTGAATTAAGTGTGTGTGTGTTAGTGGTTGGATGTTAATGGTTAGTTGTGTTAATGGTTGGAAGTTAATGGTTGGATACAAGAATTGAGAAATTCAGGATGCTTTAAATAAATGTTTGTGCAAAATCTATTGTGAAACATTCTCACAATCTTATTTCAATGTGTTACGTCCCTTGAAATTGAGAGGGGAGGATTTTCAGATGCCATACTTCATGAATGAGTGCCAGTGATCAATATGTTAATACAATGAAGGAAAAGAACAGTAGGGACTTAATGATAAGATTTTAAAGATTGGTAAACCCAATTTTTAGGATAGAGAGGCAATATGCGTAGAGATTAAAAGTGCAGCTCTAGAGCTAGACGGCCTAGTTTCAGATTCTGCCTCAACTATTTATAAACTGTATATTTGGGCAAGTTACTTGATCCTAGAGAACTCAGTTTAAAAAAAAAACTGTAGGTAATAATAATATGCAGTATATAGGTTTGTTGTAAGGACTAAACTGGTAATGTCAATGCACTTATTCTGATGCTTGGCAAATAGTAAACCCTAAACCAAGAGATCAAAATTAATAGTATCAGTGATAAGATATAGTGACATCTTGTACCTACTGGTAAAGGCCACTGGTAGAGGCACAGACTCTCTTCTTTGTATTCTTGTACAAACTGCATAATCTGAATTTGATCATAATGAAATAGAAGATATGAGATAAATCCAAAATGGGGAATATTCTTTAAATAGCTGGTTAGTATTCTTAAGAAGTGTCTAGGTCATGAAACAGAAGACAGATTGAGGAACTGTGCCAGTTTAGAATGACAACTAAATGTGATGTAGGATCCTAAATTAGACTCTGGGACAGAAAAAAATAACACTAGAGGAAAAACTGGTGAAATCTGAATAGTTTGTAGTTTAATAGTGTTAATTACCTGGTTTTAGTAATATACTATGATTATGTAAGATGTTAACAATGGAGAAGGCTAAGAGAACATTATATGGGAACCCTGTAGACTAATTTCACAGTTTTAATGTTTCATGTTAAATTTCACAATGTTTAATGTAGACTTAATTTCACAAAGTCTAAATTTATTTCAAGGTAAAAGGTTATAATAGGGATAACATAAATGGAAGTGCAGTGCTGGTGGAATAGAAAGTTTTTAGCTTTTAGTCGGTGCTGCTAATTTACAACTCTGAGGCAAACACCTTAGACCTTAGTTCATAACAAACCAAGTATATTCAAATTTATTTTGTAGCTGACTACTTAACTTAAAAGAAAATGTATTTTACTTGTAATAGCCTACATCAGTAATGGTAATCTAGTGAAGGTAGTTAATTCTTTGATGATGAAGAATTTTACAGAGGCCTTTTATGCCATTCAGTTCAGTTCAGTCACTCATTCACGTCTGACTCTTTGCAACCCCATGAACTGCAGCACACCAGGTCTCCCTGTCCATCACCAACTCCCAACTCATCACCAAACATGAGTTTACCCAAACTCATGTCCATTGAGTTGGTGATGCCATCCAGCCATCTCATCCTCTGTCGTCCCCTTCTCCACCTGCCCTCAATCTTTCCCAGCATCAGGGTATTTTCAAATGAGTCAGCTCTTCACATCAGGTGGCCAAAGTATTGGAGTTTCAGCTTCAACATGAGCCCTTCCAATGAACATCCAGGGTTGATCTCCATAAGGATGGAGTGGTTGGATCTCCTTGCAGCCCAATGGACTCTCAAGAGTCTTCCCCAACACCACAGTTCAAAAACACCAGTTCTTCGGTGCTCAGCTTTGTTTATAGTCCAACTCTCACATCCATACATGACTACTGGAAAAACCATAGCCTTGACTAGATGGACCTTTGTTGGCAAAGTAATGTCTCTGCTTTTTCATATGGTGTCTAGGTTGGTCATAACTTTCCTTCCAAGGAGTAAGCGTCTTTTAATTTCATGGCTGCAATCGCCATCTGCAGTGATTTTGGAGCCCCCAAAAATGAAGTCAGACACTGTTTCCCCATCTATTTGCCATCAAGTGATGGGACCAAATGCCATGATCTTAGTTTTCCAAATGTTGAACTTTAAGTCAACATTTTCACTGTCTTTGACTTTCATCAAGAGGCCCTTTAGTTCTTCTCCACTTTCTGCCATAAGGGTGGTGTCATCTGCATATTCTTCACATAAAGTTGTGAGTATACTGTACCTGTAAATAAATATGTTTTGAGAGATTTGATCAGAACATATACATTTTGTATTCCAGCATCTACTAATGTATTTTATTGTGTTTTATGATTATCATGTCTTATATGCTATTATATAAACATATTGTGTTATATGATTAGCATATCTTTTATAGGCTAGTTACCAACATACCTCTTCCTCCTAATAACCATGAGAAACAAAATGAAAATGTGATTACTAAAGATTGTAATTAGTTGGATTTTGAGTAATCAATATTTTGTTGTGTTAAAGCTGTTGTTATTTTTGTAACGATGGAAAGAGAGCAACTGGTTTTGGATTCAGAAGATCTAAATTATAGTCTCAACTTTGTATTTTACTATTCATGTGACCAGTGTAGGTTACTTAAACTTGGTTAGTCTTGGTAAAAACTAAGTAAACTTGGTTAATTGCATGAAAAAAATAAGTGTGTCTGGAAAATGGGCAGAAGTAAATTATTAGTCTTAATTGCTTACCTAAAATGGTTGCTGAGAGAATTAAATAAGATGGTAAATGTAAAAATTCTATATAATTTATAAAGTTCTTTGTAATTATAAGGTGCTAATTATTAATATTAAAATAATTAAAATAGCGATTTTAGTATTTTATTCACAACAGTTTCAAAGAGAATTCTGGGGCGTTTTCTTTCATATAAGCTCCTAAAAATCAGCCCACAGTATTTATAGTCATTTAGTTATTTTATGAAATAAAAAAGGATGTAATTTTCATCTGCATTTTTCTTAGAGGAAATAAATAATGTTTAAGGAAAAAAATCCAAATATACATGTCAAGTAGGAGACAAGTTGAAATTTTTACTTAAGTATGCTTATACACCTATAGGCACAAAAGGAAATAAACTGATCTCTTGTGCCTAATCCCTAACACAGACTCAGTGCAACATGGAAATCTGGAAGCATTAGGAGTGTGTAGAAATAGAAATTTTATCTGGCAATTTCAAAAAATGTTTTTTTTTTTTCCTTTGTGTCTTTTCTTTACACTTTGCACATAAAATAATACCTGTTTATTAGATAATATGAGTATTAGAAGGTCTCTGAAAGTAGGAAAAATATTACATGGACCCTAAGTTTTCTATGTAGCCAAGTGGGTTGTCAGTTTACATACCCTGCCTGTAGATAACATAAGAAAGAGTATTGCATAGGTTCTGGAGATGGAGAATTTAGTTGAGAAATTAGCTCCAACACTTAGTAACTGGGCAGAGGATCTTACATTAGATTCCTCTGGGTGCTTAAGTTACCATGAACTCCATGGTTTAAAATAACAGAAAGTTATTCTTTCACACTTCTGTAGGCTGGTGATTTGAAATCAGTGTTATTGAACTGCCGTCAAGGTGTTGGCAGGGTTGTGTGCCTTTCTGGAGGCTGTAAGTAAGAATCTGTTCCTTGACCCTTCTAGCTTCTGGTAGTTACCATTCCTTGGCTTGGAGGTGCATCACTCAGATCTCAGCCTCTGTGGCCATATTATCTTCTCTTCTTTCTGTTTCAAATCTCCTTCTGCCCCTTTCTTGTGAGGACACTTGTGATTGAATTTAGAGTCCACCTATATATGCCAGTATATTCACCACTTCTCAAGATCTTTGAGATCCTAATCACATCTGCAAAGATCCTGTTTCTATATAAGTTAACATTTACAAATGCCAGGACCTAGAACCTGACATATTTGGGGAGATCATTTTTCAGACGACCATAGCACTTAAAACTTTCTGAGTTACATTTGTCTTCATTTTTATGATTGTGATGGTAATAGCACCATGGGGAATATTAAAATAATGAAATAATTTATGTAAATTGCCTAGTCATGCATGCTATCTATAAATATCTATATTATATAAAATATAATAGGTACATAATTATATGTATATGTGTGTGTGTATATATATATATATAATACAGCAGGTACTATTATCATAGTACAAGGCCCCCATTTCAGATAATTTATAAAATAGAGCATATTCAGAACTAAGTTTGTATTCTTGTTATGGCTGAAAATAGAAAAGGTAACAGGAAAAAGAGTCGAGGCAGTAAACCATTTTCAGTATCTCTTAAATCCCTGAATGTAGTTGCCTGTTCTCCCCTCAAATTATACTGAATTCAGTTGCTAATGCTGAAGATAATGAACATAACCTATGAAAATATATTTTCCTTTTAGCTACAAATACTTGCGACAAGTGTGTATCTCGGGGTGTGGAGCTTTAATCTGTATAGTCTTCTTTAAAAATATTAAAATTGTGAATTTTTGAATAGTTTTAGATTTATACTGAATAAAATATTTCAACAATAGTAAAAAGGATTCCTAGATATCCCATATCCAGTTCCCTCTATTGTAACAATTTATAGCACTGTTGATAGATTTGTCAAAACTAATGAAACAATTTTAATACATTATTATTACCTAAAATCTCCCACTTTATTTGAATTTTTGAATTTTCTTAGGTTTTTCAGTAGTGGTCTTCTTGTTTCAGGAATCCATCCAGGATATTATATTACACTGATTCATTGTATCACCTTAGTCTTCTCTAGACTGTGATAGTTTCTCAAACTCTCCTTGTTTTGGTGATCTTGACGGTCTTGTATACTGGTCAGTTATTTCATAGAATGTTCTTCAGTTTGGGATTATCTCACGTTTTTCTCATGATTAGACTGGGGTTGTAGGTTTTTGGGAAGAAGACCACAGAAGTAGAGTACCATTTTATCACAACATCTCAATGGTATGTTCATCAATATAACTTATCGCTGAAGATAATCACCTCAATCACCTGGTTTAGGTAGTGGTTGTCAGGTATGACCACTGTAAAGTTATTCCTTGTCTTCCCACCTTTTCATACTGTATGGTTTGAAAGATCATATTTTGAAAAATAATTTGTTAAAGTACACATACCAAAATTTGCCATCTAAGTATTTTAAGTGTAAAACCATGTAAAATATTTTCACATTGTTGTGCAACTAATATCCAGAATTTTTGTAAAACTGAAACTCTATATCCATTAAACAACAACTCCACATTTCCCTTTCCTCTGAGCCTTTAGCATACACCATTCTACTTCCTGTTTGTATGAGTATAACTGCACTTGATGTTTCATTTAAGTGAAATCATAGAATATTTGTCCTTCTGTGTCTGGCTTATTTTACTTAATGTCCTCCAAGTTCATTTTATTGTTACATATGGCAGGATTTCCTTCCTTCTTACCATATTTTGTTCATCCATATATCTGTTTGAGTACAATATGATTCATTCTAGCTTTCTCCTTTGGTTTATCTGTAAATTCACATTCCAATAGTGAAAAAACCTGAATTGCACCATCCATTGTTCACATGTTTATGCAATATAAGTATACAAAGTATAGTGATTTCAGATTTGTTAACATGTATACCTGAAGGAAACAACTTAATCAACTAGAGAACAGTGTTCTGTCTTTTGTCTCTAGTTTTATATTCTCCATTTACAAAGTTGTGAGGTAAGCACCTTTCCCCCATCTCCTTCATAAGGTTTCATACATTTGATAATACAGTTAGTTTTGTCGCATTCTGCATTTCATTGTGGGATCTGCTGACTTCCAAGATGATATTTTCTTTTTTTATTTTTATTTTTTTTTACTTTTAAAAATTTATTTATTTTTGTTAGTTGGAGGCTAATTACTTTACAATATTGCAGTAATTTTTGCCATACATTGACATGAATCAGTCATGGATTTACATGTGTTCCCCATCCCGATCCCCCCTCCCACCTCCCTCCCCATCCCATCCCTCTGGGCCTTCCCAGTGCACCAGCCGTGAGCACTTGTCTCATGCATCCAACCTGGGCTGGTGATCTGTTTCACCCTTGATAGTATACTTGTTTCAATGCTATTCTCTCAGAACATCCCACCCTCACGTTCTCCCAGAGAGTCCCAAAGTCTGTTCTGTACATCTGTGTCTCTTTTTCTGTTTTGCATATAGCATTATCATTACCCTTTTTAAACTCCATATATATACATTAGTATACTGTATTGGCGTTTATCTTTCTGGCTTACTTCACTCTGTATAATGGGCTCCAGTTTCATCTATCTCATTAGAACTGATTCAAATGAATTCTTTTTAATGACTGAGTAATATTCCATTGCATATATGTACCACAGCTTCCTTATCCATTCGTCTGCTGATGGGCTTCTAGGTTGCTTCCATGTCCTGGCTATTATAAACAGTGCTGTGATGAATATTGGGGTGCACGTGTCTCTTTCAGATCTAGTTTCCTCGGTGTCTATGCCCAGGAGTGGGATTACTGGGTCATATTTTCTTTTTTTAATAAATTAATTAGAGGATAATTGCTTTATAGTGTTGTATTGGTTTCTGCTCTTCAACATTGTGAATCAGTTATAATTTTATATATATATATATAGATAGATAGATAGAGAGAGAGAGAGAGAGAGAGCATATATATATATATATATATATATATATATATATAACTTGAGCCTCCCTCCCAATCCTGCCCCTTTAGGTCATCACAGAGCACCAGTTTGGGTATCCTGTGTTATACAGGAGCTCTCAATAGCTATTTTACACATGGTAGTGTATATATATATCTTGATGCTACTTTCTCAATTTGTCTTACCTTCACCTTCCCCCGCAACCTGTATCACAAGTCCATTCTCTACATCTGTGTCTCCATTCCTTCCCTGCAAATAGGATCATCAGCACTGTTTTTCTAGATTCTGTATATATGCTTAATATACTATATTTGTTTTTCTGACTTACTTCACTCTGTATAACAGGCTTTAGCTTCATCCACCTCACTAGAACTGACTCAAATTCATTGTATATCTGTACCACAACTTCTTTATCCATGCATCTGTCAATGGACATCTAGATTGCTTCCATGTCCTGTCTATTATAAATAGTGCTTCAGTGAACCTTGACATAGATATGTCTTTTTGAATTGTGGTTTTCTCAGGGTATATGTCCAGTAGTGGGATTGCTGGGTCATGTTTTCTTAATATTTTTAAGGAATATTTCTAAGTTTTTAAGAAATCACCATAGTATTCTCCATAGTGGCTGTATGAGTTTACATTTTCATCAACAATACAAGAGCATTTCTTTTTCTCCACACTCTCTCCATCATTTGTTGTTCATAGATTTTTTTGATGATGGCCAGTCTGACTGGTATGAGGCAGTACCTCATTGAAGTTTTGATTCACATGACTCTAATAATGAGTGATGTTGAGCATTTTTTTTTCATGTGTTTGTGGGATAGCTGGATGTCTTCTTTGTATGTGTGTCTATTTAGATTTTCTGCCCATTTTTGTTTGGGTTTATTTTTTTGATATAGAACTACATGAGATTTTTATGTATTTTGGAAATTAATCCCTTGTTGGTTGTTTTATTTGAAAGTATTTTCTCCCATTCTGTGAGTTGTCTTTTGGTTTTGTTTATTGTTACCTTTGATGTGCAAATGATTTTGCATTTAATTAGGTCTCATTCATTTACTTTTATTTTCATTACTCTAGAAGGTAGATCCTAAAATATACTGCTGCTATTTATGTCAAAGGGTGTTCTGCCTATGTTTTCCTCTAAGAGTTTAATAGTATCCAGTTTTACAGTTATGTCTTTAATTAATTTTGAGTTTATTTTTGTGTTATGGTGTTAAAGAATGTTCTAATTTTATTCTTTTACATGTAGCTGTCCTGTTTTCTCAGCACTGCTCATTGAATAGTGATCTTTTCGCCATTATGACTCCTTTGTTATAGATTAATTGACCATAGGTGTGTGGATTTATTTCTGGTCTTTCTATACTATTCCATTGATCTATATTTCTGTTTTTGTGCCAGTACCATGGTGTTTTGATTATTGTAGCTTTACTTTCTTGATTATTGTAGTATACTTTCAAGTCAGGAAGCCTGATTCCTCCAGCTTTATTTTTCTTTCTCAGGATTACTTTGGCTATTTGGGGTCTTTTGTGTTTACATACAAATTTAGAATTTTTTTTGTTCTAGTTCTGTGAAAAATGTCATTTGTAAATTCATTGATTCTGTAAATTGCTTGGGTAGTATTGTCATTTTGACAATATTGATTCTTCCAGTCTGAGAATATGGTATATCTTTTCATCTGTTTGTGTCACCTTCAGTTTCTCTCATGAGCTTCTTATTGTATTCAGAGTACAAGTGCTTTGCCTCCTTATGCAGGCTTATCCCTACATATTTTACTGTTTTTAATGTAATAGTAAATGGGATTGTTTCCTTAATTTCTCTTTCTGATCTTTTGTTGTTAGTGTATAGGAGTGCAAGAGATTTCTCTGTATTAATTTTGTATCTTGCAACCTTACCAAACTCATTGATGAACTCTAGTAGTTTTCTGATAACATCTTTAGGATTTTCTATGTATAGTATCGTATCATCTGCAAACAGTGACAGTTTTACTTCTTTTCCAGTTTGGATTCTTTTTACTTCTTTTTCTTCTCTGATTTCCATGTCTAGGACTTCCAAAACCATGTTGAATGATTGATAGTGGCAAGAGTGGATATCCTTGTCTTTTTCCTGATCTTAGAGGAAATACTTTCAGCTTTACACTATTGAAAATGATGTTAGCTGCGCGTTTGTCATATATGGCCATTATTATGTTGAGATAAGTTCCTTGTATGCCTATTTTCTGGAGTGTTTTGGTCATAAACGGTACTGTATTTTGTCAAAAGCTTTTTCTGAATCTGTTGAGGTGATCATATGGTTTTTATTTTTCAGTTTGTTAATGTGGTGGACAGACAAATTGAAGATACTGAGAATTTCTTGCATCCCTGGAATAAACCCTACTTGATCATGGTGTGTGATACTTTTAGTGTGTTGTTAGATTCAGGTTACTACTATCTTGTTGAGGATTTTTGTGTATATGTTCATTAGTGACCATTGGTCTGTAATTTTCTCTCTCTCTCTCTCTTTTTTTTTTTTTTGGATATTATGTTTGGTTTTGGTATCAGGGTGATGAGGGTGGCCTCATAGAATGAGTTCGAGAGTCTTCCTTCCTCTGCAATTTTTTGGAAGAATTTCGGAAGTATAGATATTAACTCTTGTCTAAGTGTTTGATAGAATTTGCCTGTGAAGCCATATGGTCCTGAACTTCTGTATTTTGGAATTTTTTAATCAGTTTCAGTTTTGGTACTTGTGATCAGTCTGTTCCTATTTTCTATTTCTTCCTGGTTCAGTCTTAGGAGATTATACCTTTCTAAGCATTTGTTAATTTCTTCTGGGTTGTCTAATTTATTGGCATATAGTTGCTCATACCTTTTTAATAATTTGTTCATTTCTTCTAGGTTGTTTATTTTATTGGCATATAGTTGCATGTAGTAGTCTCTTATGATCCTTTGTATTTCTGTGCCATCAGATGTAGCTTCTCTATTTTCATTTCACTTGTTAGTTTGAGCCCTCTCCCTTTTTTCCTTGATGAGTCTAGCTAAAAGCTTTATCAATTTGATCTTTTCAGAGAACCAGTTTTTTAGTTTGATTGATCTCTTCCATTGTTTTCTTCATCTCTATTTCATTTATTTATGCTCTTTTCTTTATGATTTCTTTCCTTCTATTGCTATGGGTTTTGTTTATTGTTCTTTCTCTAATTGATTTAGGTGTAAGATTAACTTATTTATTGGTATTTTTCTTATTTTATGAGTTAAGCTTGTATTGCTGTAGACTTACATCTTAGAACTGCTTTTGCTACATCCCAAAGGTTTTGGGTCTTGGTGGCTTCGTTTTCATTTGTCTCTTCTGCTTTTTTTAATTTCCTCTTTGATTTCTTCAGTGATTCATTGGTTGTTTGGTAGTATATTAATTAACTTTTATATATTTTTTTAGGTTTTTTTTTTCTTGTAATCGCTTTCTAACCTCATAGTATTTTGATCAGAAAAGATGCTTGATGTGATTTCAAATTTTTTTTTTTTTTTAATTTACTGAAGTTTGCTTTGTGACACAACATGTGTGATCTATCCTGGAGAATGTTCCATGTGCATTTTAGAAGATTGTGTATACTGCTACTTTCAGACGGAATAGTCTATAAAAAATCAATTAAGTTCATCTGGTCTAATGTGTAATTTAAGGCCTGTGCTCCCTTGTTGATGTTCTGTAAGGATGATCTGTTCATTGATGCAAGTGGGATGTTCAAGTACCCCACTATTATCGTATTACTGTTGATTTTTCCTTTTTTGGCTGTTGGTATTTGCCTTATATATTGAAGTGCTCTTATGTTGGGCTCATATATATTTACAATTGTTTATCTTCTTGGACTGATTCCTTGATCATTACTTAATGTCCTTCCTTGCCTCTTATAATAGTCTCTATTCTAAATTTTATTTTGTCTAATATGAATATTGTTCTTCCAGCTTTCTTTAGATTTCTGTTTGTATGGAATACCTTTTTCAATACCCTCATTTTCAGTCTGTATGTGTCCCTAGATCTGAAATGGGTCTCTTGTAGACAGCATATATACAGGTCCTATTTTTGCATCCATTTAGCCAGTCTGTGTCTTTTGTCTGGAGCATTTAATCCATTTACATTTAAGGTAATTATTGATACATGTGTTCTTATTGCCATTTGTTAATTGTTTAGGATTTATTTTGTAGGTCTTTTTTTCCATCCTCTTTTGCTCTCTTCTCTTGTGCTTTGATGACTGTCTTTAGAGTTGTGATTGGATCACATTTTATTTGTGTGTGTGAGTATCTATTGTAGATTTTTGGTTTACAGTTCCCATGAGGTTTTTTTTTTTTTTTTTTTTTTTTTTTGATGCTAGAATAATTTTTATTTGAAAGATGATGTTAATCTTTTCCCTCTCACCAAAACAAATCTTGAAGATTTGATATAGTTGTGTGTGTTTGTGTGTGTGTGAATATTTTAAGTTGTTGGTCTCTTAATTTCAAATGCATTCTGAATATCCTACATTTGTACTTTCTTCCTCTCACAATTACTGCTTTTTGATTTCATATTTGTTTGTGGATGATTTCCTTTACTGTATGTTTGCATTTACCAGTGAGCTTTCCCATGTCCCTGGGACCACTATAATGCAGATGGTGTATGGGTCCTAGAGGTCTCTTAGACTGTCCTCAACTCTTTTCATTCTTTTTTGTTTTATTCCATGGCAATTATTTCCACCAATCTGTATTCCGGCTCACATATTTTTTTCTTCTGCCTCATTTATTCTGCTATTGATGCTAATCTGTCTAGTATATTTTTCATTTTAGTTTTTGTAATGTTTATCTCTACTTGTTCTTTAAATTTTCTAGGACTTTCTTAAACATTTTTGGTGTCTTCTTGTTCTGTGCCTCCATTCTTTTTCCAAGATCTTGGATGAGCTTTACTATCATTATTCTGAATTCTTTCCCAAGCATGTTGCCTGTGTCCACTTCACTTAGTTATCCTCCTGTTTTTTTTTTTTAATCTTATTCCTTCTTCTGAAACATTTTTCTGTTGTCTTGTTTTGTCTAAATTTATGTTTGTGTTCTTTCTTCTGCATTCTATAGGATTATTGTTCCTCTTGCTTCTAGTATCTGCCTCCTGGTGAGTGTGTTTGGTCCAGGGGCTTCTGCAGGCTTCCTGGTGAGAGGGACTGGTTCCTGCCCACTGGTGGGATAAGCCCAGGGTCTTATCCCTCAGTTGAGCAGGGCTGTGTCAAGGGATATATTTAGAGATGATGCTGGGCTCAGGATGGCTTTACTCAGACTGTCTGTGATGCATAGGTCTGTGTTCCCACCCTGTTGGTTGTTTGACCTGAGGCATCCCAGCACTGGATCTTGTAGGATGTTGGGTGGGGCCAGGCCTCAGTGCCAAAGTAATGACCTCTGTGAGAGTTCACAAGGATGAATATATCCTAGAACCTCAGCCAACACTATCTTTGCCTCATAGTGGGCCACAGCTAACTACTTCCTCCCCAGGAGACCCATAGTTAGGTCTACTTCAGGCTCCTATGGTGTCACTCTTTTACCCTGGGTCCCAGTGCACATGAAACCTTGTTGTATACTCCAAGAGTGGAGTCTTTGTTTCCCTCAGTCCTGAGGGAAAACAACCCTAGTTGGTTGTGACCAACCCTTGGCCCTCAAACAGAATGCTCTGGGGACTCTTCCTCTGATGTCACACCCCAGACAGCAGAGCCTGATGTGGGGCTCAGAACTCTCACTCCTATGGGAGAATCTCTGTGATATAATTATTTTCCAGTTTGTGGGTTACCCACCAACAGGTATGAGATTTGATTATATTGCAAAAGTACCCTCTTTAACATCTTATTTAGCTTCTTCTTTGTCTTTGGATGTAGTATATATATATATATATATATATATATATATATATACATATATATATAGTAGTTTTTAATATTTTTTGTCAATAGTTATTCAGCAGTTAGTTTTGATTTTGGTTTTCTTGTGAGAGGAGGTGAGCTCAAATCCTTCTACTCTGCCATCTTGTCTCCTCCCTCTCTTCCTTTATCTTAAAATATTGATGATAGTTATGAAACTTAGTATCTAATGTCCTAAGTGGTTTTTGAGGGATGCTCTTATGTAAATATTAGTAAGTATATAACATTTGTGTTTTACAGATCCTTCATATACATTGTCTCAAATGAGTCTTGAAGGAATCCTAGGAGTGAGGTAGATTAAGTATTAATATCCTCATTTCATAGAAGAGAAAACTGAGGATTTGAAAAGTTTGAGAAGTTTTCAGAATTAGGCAGCTTAAAATCAGAGGGGCTGAGACTAAAATCAAATCTTTTATATCTAAGACTATGACTCCTCCTTCTGTGTCATACAGCCTATTGCTATCACCTTATCTATAAAATTATTTCATAAAATTAGTTGTACCACACCTGAATGTGTACCACTAGTTGGAGAAGATATAGAAATTGTGCTCTCTGGACTTGTTTCTGTGCTCTTATCTACTAACCTTTCTCTAAACTGGTTAATAGTTTTACATATGAAGCCTGTTTAAGTAGGTCAGATCCCAACATAGCTTTGTGAAATCAGGCCCTAAACAATTAATTTAGAGCAATTAAAAAGAGTGTCTGATGAAAAGGGGAATAGGTTAACTATATTTTAGAGCAGTGTCAAATTATATTAGTGTTATGCCTTTGCTTTGTGGTACTCCCATAACAATATTGGACTACAGTTGAAAATTCTAGCTAATTATTTGCCAAAAAATTGACATGAGGTGAAATAAAAAGCATGAGATCTTTAAAAGGATGATAATGAACATTGGAGAATATTAAGATATTATCTCACAGTACTACAGAAAAGACAGTGTTTTTAGATTAAATTTAAATATAGTGTCCCATTATCAATTATCTCCCTATAATTTTCCTTATGACTTTGAAACATGTTTTCTATTTATGTGTAAGATGACTTTCTGAACTCCAAGAAAACACATTTATTGCTGGTTGTCAAGTGCAGCAATCATTAGGTCTGCTTTCTGGCTCTTTTCTTCCAGACAAATGGTATGATGATTTTCTTGACTCCTTTGCAATTTGGTGTGGCCAGCTTTGCCAGAGGATTGCTGAGTGGATGTAGCAAGTCTCCTTTCTGATCCCAACATTTAATTTTTGTGTGAAACCCTTTAAATATTTTTTTCTAGCCTGGTGACCAGGAAAAGTCAAGACAGTGGGTGCTCTGTAAATTTTGAGTGATTATGATGGAAAGATCTTCCCTGTGGATCAATAATGTTTATATAATGTGAGTTACAAATAACCATTTGTTGTTTAAACCTACCTCTGTACAGGGTGGTAGATATAATCAAGATGATAAACACATCAGACATCCAAGCAACATACCATTCAGTTATAAGACATGCAGATTCATTCACTCAGTACACTTGTGTATAAGCAGATACTGTGCTAGTATCTAATTTACAAAGTTCAGAAATAAATGGTGACTATTCTCAGGCAACTCAATAGTTTGGTGAGAGATATATGAGTAAACAAATACATTCAACCTAACATGGAAAGAAATAAATAACCCTGTTTGCAAAAATGCTGTGGGAACAGATTAGGGAACAGTTAGTAGCTTTTGAGCCAGAGATAAGGGAAATCCTCCCAGAGAAAGTGACATTTGAATTGTATCTTGAAAGATGAGTAAGTTTTGCCAGGTGATCATAAGTGGGATAAGAAGTATTCTGGGTAAAGGGATAATTCTCTGTGACAGGTATGAAAGATCATATACTTAAAAGTTTTTTTTTTTTTCTCTTTGCAGTCTTCTGAACAGTTTTATAATTCAAAGCTAGTGTTCATATTAATACTTTGATTGACTTGAAAGATAAACTACTTGTTGGCATATATATTATATACAAAGTCTACCTTTATATACATGCTTACAGATCTATACCTGAAAGAAAGCAATTAATTTTTTGTGACACTCAAGTCACATGGACTTGTATGGTACACTCATGTGTCTCTCTCCCTACTATTGTTGTAAGCTCTACAGTATCAGGTAAGACTCTCCATTTTGTTCAACCTTAAATGAATTGCCATTTATCTGCACAGTGCCAGTCCATAGTAAATGCATAATAACTGTTGAATGTATGAGCATTTCTGATCTTTAATGAAATATATCATCTGGTATCACTATTACTTTATGTAATCTTTGAAACTCTTCCAGCCTTTCACTTTGGTTGAATTTTTGAAACATCTACCTTACATTTTAATTTCTTTACCCAACCTGTTGAATTACTATCCCTTCAAAATAGTTCTTCAATGAACTCTTCTCATTTAATGTGAAACTAGGTGATGAATCTAGAAGTGTTAATTATGATATAGTAGACATATGGTCTTTTTGAGTGCTTAGTTTGTATTGAATCTAACAAACGTATACACAAAAATGAAGTTTGAAAGCAAAGAAATGATCAAGTACTCAACAACTGTGTATCCTTCTCCAAGAGATCTTCTTGACCCAGGGATTAAACCTAGGTCTTCTGCATTGCAGGCAGATTCTTTACTGTCTGAGTCACCAGGGAAGACTGTGTATTTCTTACACTCTCTTTTATCTTAACTAAATTTTAATCAAATTTCTTTCTTCTCCATGGGTTCTTGTACTTTGGCTTCCCCCAAATCTGAACAAATGTGAAATATTCCCCCTTAACAGTATGTGATACTTAATTTTATTCATCAACTTGGCTGCCAGTGATACCCAGATATTTGGTTAAATGTTATTCTGAATATTTCTGTGAAAGTGTTTTTTGAATGAGATTAACATTTAAATTAGAACATTGAGTAAAGCAGATAATCCTCCATAATGCAAGTGAGCCTCATCTAATCAATGAAGCCTTAAGACTGGTCTTCCCAGGACAAGAAGACATCCTGCCACACAGTTGTCCTTGTACTCAAACTGCCATTGTTTCCTGGATCTCCATCCTGCCTGGCTTACCTTGAAGATTTTAGGCTTATCAAGACTCTACAATCGCAAGAAAATTGTCTTTCTATATATACATATCCCACTGGTTTTGTTTTTCTAGAGAACTGTGACAGGTACACAAAGCATCCATAGAATTAAAGTGGGCAAATCACAGTTAGAAACATTTTTTTGTCAGACCACTTTAAACATGTTCTCTGCTCACTCTCAGTTCTTTGACTAATTTCCCCTCAGAAGTTTCTACTGGCCCTGATGATCCCTCCATATATGAGAAAAGCTTTTTTCTGTTTGATTTTGAGAGGCACTTGTAGATCCTGAGGTTGGAATGTTCTCCTGATTGCAGTAGTCTTTTTACAAAAAGTGTCATCTTACCCAAGTTTGGATTTGTTTTTATTTGACACAGGAAACCATTAAGGAAGAACAGGAAGATTCAGATATAAAAGTAGAAATGTGTTTAAATCAGGGATAGATATAAATGAACACCAACAACAAAAGGTCAAAAAATTGAAGATGAAAATACAAAGGAATGTAAGATATGCACAAAGAATAAGACAATAGATAAAATGATGAAAACAACTTAGGTAAAGAAGTTGAAATAGTTGTTTCTTGGTTGCTAAAGTATACTTTTTTGTTCAGTAAATAAGCATGACACATTTTCAGTGAAAGCTGCCCAAAGAAAATAGGTGTTTATATTTAGAAAATTGTTCCTGAGATTGTTAACTGAGTATATTTGTAGTTCTCTTTTTTAATAGAAATTGATGGTAATAGAATCATTAATCTATTGGTTATTATCTTAATTTTAGTATCCTCAATGGAATTACAGTCATATTCTCTTAATCATGAAGGAAATCATGTTGGCATCAATATTCTATACTTAAAATAGAAAAAAAAAAAAAAAAAACTAAAGAAAATCTTTTTTCTCTTCTGCCCCTCTCAGCAAAATTGTTTTTAGACAAAAAATTAAAAAAAACACATTTTTGTATAATGTGTCTATATTCTATCTTACAGATTGTAAGCGGAATCGAGGGAAAGATGACAATAATTGTGCAAAATCTAGGAAGAGGCTTCACTCTAGTGTATAAACTGAGTGACTTTCTAGGCCATAGCTATCCTACCACTCATGTACCCACCTATCAGTGGGCATTACTCATGTGGGAATGGATGTATCCCAGCTAAGAATTCCATGCTTAAATTGCCCTCAAGAGAATGTTTGATTTGAACTTATTGACAATCTTTGCTAAGGCCATTTCAAGAATATAGTAAAAGGAAAGTGCAGTGTTAAAACTCATTAATTAGTTTTCTTGTGTATTTCAGTAAGGGCAAAATGTCAGACACATAGTAATTAGAAGAGAGTTTTAATTTTTCATTAACTCTAATTAATGTTGACTCTTCATGTTTCATTAACATTATTTCTGCTGACTAGGGAATTTAGCAAAAGTACAGGAATGATCATCAGTCTACACTGGATAACTTATCGTGGGTGTGGGAGGGGAGATGGATCTTTGAAATATGTTTATGCTGGAATCAAGTGAAGTTCAATTACTTTAACCATAGAAAAATTGTAAGGGCAGGAGAAAACTTGGGAAGCAGTTGCCTCATGATCTTAATTGTTAGGGAATCATTTCTACCATTTAAAAAAGTATCTAGTTAATGCCCTGTACTTACTGAAGAATTCAACATTTCTTATCTTCAAAGCCACAGCTACAGGATAACACATGTGCTTAATGGAAGTTTCTATAGTTATGGTCAGTGTCTTTTTTTTTGGTCAGTGTTTTCTTTATCAAGCATAAGTGAATGTTCCCAGTATACTTCTTTCAACACAAAGGGGAAGGTTGATCCTTCATTCTCTTTCAGTTGCTGCTGCAGCTACACTGGGCTGCATGGTTCCTGTAAAAGTTGAAAGACAGAATTCCAAAGAGATGGAAATTTCCAGAATCTAGGGGAACAAAGAACTTCTTTTGAATAAGTTAATAGCTAAGATTTAAGGAGCTTTTATAGTATCCCAGACATTGTTTTACATGCTTTACATGAATAATTAATTTGATTACCACAACACCCAATCCAGTGAGGTAGGTACTACTGTTACACTCAATTTACATATGAGAAAACCAAAGGATAGTTTGAAGAAAGTCACCCAAAGGTTACAAGAGTATTGGTTGTGAGAATCAAGATTCAAATCCAGTGGTTGAGCACCAGAGCACATGTTCCTAACTCCTATACTTGTTGATAAATGCAAACTGTGAGTAAATACTTGGGTTTAGAGTAGTAGGCCTAGCAGAATGGGATGGTTTAGTTAACTAAATCATTTTGGAGATGGTTTCTTTGAGGTTAAAAATGGGAAAGAAAAAGATGCAGCTTGTTGGGCTAGAGAAGAAGTGATTCTCCATGCATGTGAAAAATTAATCAAAATTAGTAAAAGGCAAGCAAAATTGCTAGATATAGGAGATAGCAAGAGAGGTTTTGGATGTAGGTAAGTCTTTGAACTTGAGTGAATTTTTATCAAATGAAATAGTCTCTGTATATCTTTGTAATGAAAATAGAGCTGGTAACTTTGCCAAAATGCATGGCATCCCCATGCAGGAAAGTTCAGTTCGGTTCAGTTGCTCAGTCATGTCTGACTCTTTGCGACCCCATGAGCCGCAGCACGCCAGGCCTCCCTGTCCATCACCAATTCCTGGAGTTCACCCAAACTCATGTCCATTGAGTCGGTGATGGCATCTAGCCATCTCATCCTCTGTCGTCCCCTTCTCCTCCTGCCCTCAGTCTTTCACAGCATCAGGGTCTTCTCAAATGAGTCAGCTCTTCGCATAAGGGGGCCAAAGTATTGGAGTTTCAGGTTCAACATCAGTCCTTCCAATGAACACCCAGGACTGATCTCCTTTAGAATGGACTAGTTGGATCTCCTTGCAGTCCAAGGGACTCTCAAGAGTCTTATCCAACACCACAGTTCAAAAGCATCAATTCTTTGGCGCTCAGCTTTCTTTATAGTCCAACTCTCATATCCATATATGACTACTGGAAAAACTATAGCCTTGACTAGATGGACCTTTGTTGGCAAAGTAATGTCTCTGCTTTTTAATTTGCTATCTAGGTTGGTCATAACTTTCCTCCCAAGGAGTAAGCATCTTTTAATTTCATGGCTGCAATCACCATCTGCAGTGATTTTGGAGCACCCCCCCAAAATAAAGTCAGCTACTGTTTCCACTGTTTCCCCATCCATTTGCCATGAAGTGATGGGACCAGATGCCATGATCTTACTTTTCTGAATGTTGAGCTTTAAGACAACTTCTTGACTCTCCTCTTTCACTTGCATCAAGTGTCTCTTTAGTTCTTCTTCACTTTCTGTCATAGGAAAGGCAGTGACTAAAACATTAAAGTCAGTCGGCCTGGGATTTATTCTAGATTTCATCACTTATTAGCTGTATGAATTTCAGAAATGAGGTGAGTTGTAATTCCTTAGTAAAATGGTGATAATATTAGTACCTACCTCATGGGCTATTGCAGAATGAGGATTCTTTTTTTAAAGAAGATAGCAAACACTCCATAGATGGAAATTATTGTGATGAAAGGAGGAAGAAGTAAAAGAGGGAGAGAAACAGGCTAATACTATTAAGACTATCTTAATTTAGGTTGTAATACACCATGGCTATAGATAACTAAATTCTTCCTAAAAGAAAAATATTAAGAATTGTAAAGGCTGTAATTTTCAAATGGCATACATTCATCCTTTGTCACATATAAGACAAATTCTAAGCATTCTTCATTTTCAGGTAGTTATATTCAAATATCTGCTTCCCTGGTAGCTCAGACTGTAAAGAATTTACCTGCAATGCAGGAGAACCAGGTTCAATCCCTAGGCTGGAGAGTTCCCTGGAGCAGGGAATGGCTACCAACTCCAGTATTCTTGCCTGGAAAATCCCATAGACACAGAAGCCTGGTGGGCTCCAGTCCGTGGGGTTACAGAGTTGGACATGACTGAATGACTAACATATTTGAATATGAATTGAAATATACTTCTTCAGTTGAAGATGCATCCCATAATTTATACAACGCATGAGGTATTACCATCTGTGTAACCAGTTTTTCTTTCCTCTCAAAATTAGCATGTCACTTAGTAGTCACTTATACTATGATTTATTGTGATAAAAGATAAGCCAATTAAATGTGACAAACAATATGTGAATTTTCTTTTTAAATGAGCTCAGGTCTAATTTATTTAAAGATTAAATGACAAAGTAAGAGAGACTTTAAGATGTTTTCATTTTTATTCTTTTTTTCCTATAGCTTTGAGCTGTATTTCATTTACAATAAAATTCACCTATTTAAAATGTACAGTTTAGTGCTTTTTAGGTTATCACAATTTAATCTTATGACATTTTTGTTGATTCCAAAATAGATTCCATACTCCTTAGCCATCACCCACCAAACCTCATCCTCTGTGGATTACCTATTTTGGACATTTTGTGTCACATTATATGTGGTCCTTTGCCACTAGCTTCTTTCTCATTTATCATGCTTTCAAGACTAATCCATGTTGTAGCATATATCCGTACTTCATTTCTTGTTAGATTAATAATATTCCTTTGTATGGATATGACACATTTTATTAATTTATCAACTATTGAACATTTGGATGATTTCCACTTTTTGGCCATTATTAGTGCTACTAGGAATATTCTTGTACAAGTGAGTGTATATTTGTTTTTATATCTTGGGTATATACCTGGAAGTAGGATTTCTGGATTATATAATAACTGCATCTGTTTAACATTTTCATGAAGTACCAGGCATTTTTGGTACATGACTGTATCATTTTACACTCTCATCAGCGATGTATGAAGGAAGCATTTTTCTATATCTTTGCCAACACTTGTTTTCTGTCTTTTTGTTTCCAACCATTCTAGAAGGTATGAAGTAATAGCAAATTGGTTTTCATTTCAATTTTCCTGAGGACTAGTGATATTGAGCATTTTTTCATGTGCTTATTGGCTATTTTTATGGTCTTTTTGGAGACATGCCTACTTAGATACTTTGATCATTTGGGGGGATTATTTGTCTTTTTATTACTTTATAGTCTTTTATTATTGAATACATATTCTTGATACTTATTAGTAATATTATTTGCAAACATTTTCTCCCATTTTGTGGGTTGTCTTTTAATATTCCTGATGATGTCTTTTGAAGCACAAAAAGGTTTTAGATTTGATGAAATTCAAGTTGTCTAATTTTTCTTTTGTGCCTTTAACTTTTTGATATAATAAAACCATTGCATAATGCTAGGTCGTGAAGGTTTACTGCTTTGTTTTCTTCTAAGAATTTTAAAGTTTTACCTCATATGTGTAGGTCTCTGATCCACTTTGCTAATGTTTGTGCATGTTGTGAGACAGAGATCTAATGTTACTGTTTTTTTTTACAAGATATCCAATTGTCCGAGTACCATTGTTAAGAGGACTATTCATTTTCCTCTTAGTCTTGGCACCCTCACTGAAAATCAGTTGGTCATAGATGTATATAGTATTACATTGATCTATGTATCTATCCTATGCCAGCACCACAGTCTCTTGATTACTGTAACTTTATAATAAGTTTTAAAATTGTGAAGCGTGAGTACTCAGCCTGTTCTTTTTCCAGATTGTTTTGGCTACAGGTACATTTGGCTCTAGGGTTCAACCCCTGGTTCAGGAAGATCACCTGGAGAAGGAAAAGGCAACCCACTCCAGTATTCTTGCCTAGAAAATCCCGTAGACAGGAGCCTGGCGGGCTACAGTCTATGGGGTCACAGGAGTTGGACACAAGTTAGCAACTAAACCACTACCACGCTCACTTTTAAACTGAAAACACAAAGCATAAGAAATATACATTTCTAAATGAATACAAAGATACCTATAGGTATTGTGGATTGTTTCTGGTTTTCCACTTTGTTATAGTGCATACCATTGATTAATAAAGTATTTACTATTCAATCAAATCCTTTTAATAGGAAATAACTGAATTGATGCATTTTAATGGAATATAATTGTTTTAGGCTGAGCTGCTAAAACAAAATACCACAGACTGGGTGGCTTAAACAATGGGCATTTGTTTCACACATTCTAGAGACTGGGAAATTTGAGACCAGGGTGCCAGCATGATTAGTTTCTATTGAGAACTCTCTTACTAGCTTGCAGACAACAGGCAGTTTTCTTGCTGTGTCCTCTAATACAGCCAGGTGGAGAGTACAGTGCATGATAGGAGGTGAAGTGGAGGCTTGGAGGAGAATGAGGGGAGAGAGTAGGAGAATCTAAGATGTTTCTTTTGGTTGCAGTTTGCTTGCTATGCTGAATGTTCTTCTAGGATGATCATCTGATTTCTAACTTCCAATAAGATAAGAATAAATCATAGTAATTTACTGAGCATGTGAACTCTGAAATCAGAGAAAACTAGTGGAGTAAAGGCTCTGCCTCTTTCCACTGTGATACTGGGTAAGGCCTTTAACCTTTCTGATACCATGCACCCTCATTTGTAAGATAGGATTCATAATAATAATACTTTACTCATAGGACTGTTGTAACAATTACCTTGCTAAATCATGTAAAACCCATAGTATAGGGCCTGATCTATAATAAATGTGCAATAAAGTCTGACTGTTGTAATTTATTATAACATAAAATTTATTAGATTTAGTGAAAATTATCCATTTATGTAGCTTGAAAAGTAACAACCAGAATTCTAAATTTGAAATTCCTTTTTGTGAAGGGTAAGCTGAATAAGAAGTCATATATGCACTCAGAATTTTTCATTCAAAATATTCAGTTCTGCTTAAAAAAAGATACACACACAGGGTTTTGCTTTCCCTATTCTCCTCTCTTGACAGATTTTTCTCTAAGAAGGTAGCTGACCATGGAAACCAATTAATCTCTCTCCTGAGGCAAAGCAATCATTTGCAAAAGAATGCACTCGAGGGCCAGCCCCAAATGCTCCAGAGGAGCCAGAGGGGACAAGGCTGCTTTTTCTTTGATTTTCAAGACTGATGAAAACTGTTATTTAGGAAGCACATGCATGTGTATATGTGTGTGCATGCATGTGTGTGTGTATGTGTGTGTATGTAGTGGGAAGGTACATAATTCAGGCATTACTACAAACTTTTCCTGAAGCATTATGTGGGGTATGAGAATGTCTAGACACAGATATGTATATGTCATGCATTTGGCATCTTCCTTCATGTTCATAGACATTTGATTCCTCCTGGTTTCCCCATGCCTGGCATGCAGTACAGCACATAATAAACAGAAAACATGCATAGTTATGCAGAAATAGTTTGCTGTCTAAGGTGGTTCAGAGCATGAATTTTGGAGTCAGATAAGAGCTCAATCCCAGCTCTACTATTTACTGGCTCTGTGATCTAGGGTAAATTATTAGAGTCTGAGTTGCTTTACTTGTAAAACTCAATTAATATATAAACCATGTTTTGAAGCTTCAGTGAGGCAGTGTGGGCAAAGTATCTAACAAAGTTCTTGGCATGTTATAATCACTCTGTGACCAATAGTTATAGGAACTAAAAAATGTTTGTCAGTTGAATGAATGCTCATAGTCATTTGTAGTTGTTTGGTCGCTCAGTCAAGCCCGACTCTTTGTGACCCCTAGAGAGCAGCATGCAGGGCTTTGCTGTCTTTCACCATCTCCTGGAACTTGCTCAAACTCTTATCCACTGAGTCAGTGATACCATTTAACCATTTCATCCACTGTCAACCCTTTCTCCTCCTGCCTTCAATTTTTCCCAGCATCAGGGTCTCTTATGATAAGTTGGCTCTTTGCATCAGGCAGCCAAAAAATTGGAGATTCAGTTTCAGCATCAGTTCTTCTAATGAATAGTCAGGGTTGATTTCCTTTAGGATTGACTGGTTTGATCTCGTTGCAGTCCAAGGGACTCTCAAGAGTAATCTCCAACACCACAGTTCAAAAGCATCAATTATTCGGCATTCAGACTTCCTTATGGTCCAACTTTCACATCCATACATGACTACTGGAAAAACCATAGCTTTGACTCTACAGACCTTTGTTAGCAAAGTAATGTCTCTGCTTTTTAATGTGATATCTGGGCTTGTCATAGCTTTTCTTCCAAGGAGCAAGTGTCTTTGATTTACATGACTACACTCACCATCTGCAGTGATTTCTGGAGTCCAAGAAAATAGTCTATCACTGTTCCAACTGTTTCCCCATCTATTTGCATGAAGTGATGGGGTGGAATGCCAGGATCTTCATTTTTTGAATGTTGGGTTTCAAAAAAGCTTTTTCACTCTCCTCTTTCACCTTCATCAAGAGGCATTTTAGTTCCTCTTTGTTTTCTGCCATAAGGGTGGTGTCATCTGCATATCTGGGGTTATTGATATTTCTGCTGGAAGTCTTGATTCAAGCTTGTGCTTCATTCAGTCCAGCATTTCGCATGATGTACTCAGCATATAAGCCAAATAAGCACAGTGACAATATACAACCTTGACATACTCCTTTCCCGATTTGGAACCAGTTCCATGTCCAATTCTAACTTTTGCTTCTTGACCTGTATACAGGTTTTTCAGGGGGCAGGTAAGGTGGTTTGGTTTTCCATCTCTTTAACAATTTTTCCACAGCTTGTTGTGATACACACAGTCAAAGACTTTAGTGTAGTCAATGAAGCAAGTGTAGATGTTTTTCTGGAATTCTCTTGCTTTTTCTGTGATCCAACAGATGTTGGCAATTTGATCTCCGGTTCCTCTGCCCTTTCAAAATCCAGTTTGGACATCTGGGAGTTCGTGTTTCATGTACTGTTGATGCCTGGCTTGAAGAATTTTGAGCATTATTTTGTTAGAATGTGAAATGAGCGCAATTGTGCGGTAGTTTGAACATACTTTGGCATAGCCCTTCTTTGGGATTGGAAAACTGACCTTTTCCAGTCCTGTGGCCACTGCTGAGTTTTCCAAATTTGCTGGAATATTGAGTGCAACACTTTAACAACATAATCTTTTAGGATTTGTAATAGCTCACCTGGAATTCCATCACCTCCACTGGCTTTGTTCGTCATGATGCTTTTTAAGGCCCACTTAACTTTGCACTCCAGGATGTCTGGCTCTAGGTGAGTGATCACACCGTCGTGCTTGTCTAGGTCATTAAGAACTTTTCTGTATAGTACTTATGTGTATATTTGCCACCTCTTCATAATATGTTCAGTTTCTGTTAAGTCCGTACCATTTCTGTCTTTTTGTGCCTATCTGTGCATGAAATGTTCCCTTCATATTTCTAATTTTCTTGAAGAGATCTCTAACCTTTTGCATTCTATTGTTTTCCTCTATTTCTTTGCATTGTTCACTTAGGAAGGCTTTCTTATTTCTCCTTGATATTCTATAGAACTCTGCTTTCAGATAGGTATATGTTTCCTTTATTCGTTGGCCTTTTGCTTGTCTTCTTTTCTCGGCTATTTGTCAGGCCTCCTCAGACAACCGTTTTGCCTCTTTGCCTTTCTTTTACTCAGGGATGGTTATCCTTTACCTGGGGATCACCACCTCCTGTATAATATCACAAACCTCTGTCAATAGTTTTTCAGGTCTATCAGATCTAATCCCTTGAATTTATTTGTCGTTTCTACTGTATTATCATATGGGATTTGATTTAGGTCATACCCGAATGGCCTAGTGGTTTTCCCTACTTTCTTCAACTTAAGCCTGAATTTTGCAATAAGAAGTTCATGATATGAGCCACAGTCAGCTCCTGGTGTTGTTTTTGCTGACTGTGTAGTGCTTCTCCATCTTTGGATGCAAAGAATATAATCAATCTGATTTCAGTATTGACCATGTGGTGATGTCCATGTAAAGAGCCATCTCATGTATTGTCAGAAAAGGTTGTTTGCTATGAGCAGTGTGTTCTCTTGATAAAACTCTGTTAACCTTTGCCCTGCTTCATTTTGTACTCCAATGCCAAACTTGCCTGTTACTCCAGGTATCTCTTGACTTACTGCTTGTGCATTCTAATCCCTGATGAGAACCCCCAGGGAAACAGACTCTTGGAGGGCACAACAAATCCTTGTGTGCAACCAGGACCCAGGAAAAAGAAGCAGTGACCCCATAAGAGCCTTAGCTAGACTTACCTGTGAGTGTCTGGGAGTCTCTGGTGGAGGTGTAGGTCAACAGTGGCCTGCTGTGGGTCAGGGGGGGGCACTGACTACAACAGTCTGGGAGCCATGCAGTACTGGCATAAGTTCTTTTGAATGAGGTTGCCAAACTACAGTGAGATAATACAGCCCCACCCATCAGCAGAAAATTAGATTAAAGGTTTACTGAGCATGGCTCTGCCCACCAGAGCAAGACCCAATTTTACCCACAGTCAGTCCCTCACACCCAGAAGCTTCCACAAGCCTCTTATCCTCATCCATCATGAGGCTGAATGAAAACCAAAACCACAGAAAACTAACCAAACTGATCACATGAACCACCATCTTGCCTAACAACGTAACTATGAGCCATGCTATGTAGGGTCACCCAAGACAGATGGGTAATGGTGGAGAGTTCTGACAAAACATGGTTCACTGAGGAAGGGAATGACAAATGACTTCAGCATTCTTGCCTTGAGAACCCCATGAACAGTATGAAAAGGAAAAAAGATATGCCACTGAAAGATGAAATCCCCAGGTTGTTAGGTGCCCAATATGCTACTAGAGAAGAGCAGAGAAATAGCTCCAAAAGGAATGAAGAGGATGAGCCAAAGTGGAAACAATGTCTGGCTGTGGATATGTCTGGTGTTGAAAGTAAAGTCTGATTCTGTAAGAACAATACTACAAAGGAACGTGGAATGTTAGTTTTTTGAATCAAGGTAAATTGGAAGTTGTCAAATAAGAAACGGTAAGGGGGAATATCAACATTTTGGAAATCAGTGAAGTAAATGGACTATGGGCAAATTTAATTCATATAACCATTATATCTACTACTGTGGGCCAAAATCCCTTAGAAGAAATGGAGTAGCCCTCATAGTCAACAAAAGAGTCTGAAATGAAGTACTTGGGTGCAGTCTCAAAAACGACAGAATGATCTCTGTTCACTTCCAAGGCAAACATAGTCATTTGCTAATCATTTATTATAGGATTGATTTATTCAATATACATTAAAATTATCTATGTGCCAGTATGCTAAACATCAGAATACAAAGAGAAGACACAGTCTCAATCCTCAGTGGACTCCCAGTAGAATGTAACAAGGTAAAGCTACTAAAAGCTATAATATTTAAGTTACTGTGGCAGAAGTCTATATAAAGGCACTAAAGGGGCCCATATGTGGACCTTAGGGTACAGTTGAACTTGACTGAAATAACTGTAATTTTGCTAACATTTCACTAAGAAAAATTTCAACCATAGAAGAAAAACCTAAAAGAATTGCGCAATAAGCATCTATATATCAGTCACCTATAATCCCCAAGTAATATGTTGTCATATATCTAAAACTCTATCCACTTATCAAAACTCTATCAATCTTTCAAATTTTTAATGCATTTCAAAGTTCAATGCAGATAGTGTCCTTTACTTTCAGAAAGCTTATTATTAACTAAAGTTCAATATTTGTTTATGTTCTATTTTAAGAGGCTAATTTTGCATATTGAAATGGACACATTTTAAGTAGATTTCTGGAGAATTTTTGACAGAATATAACACCTATGTAACCCAACATTTGTCAAGATCTAGAATGTTACTATCACCCCAGAAAATTCCTTTAGACACCTTCCCATAACTAACCCTTCATCTCCCAACCCCAGATATTTTGCACTATAAATAAGCTTAGCCTTTGAGAATTTCATATATAAGAAAGTACAGTATGCATTCTTTTATGTAAGACTTCTTTCACTCAGTAACATTTTTGAGGTAGGTTCATTTTTTTTTTCTGACATTCATTCAAGTTGCTATAAGCCTCAGTAGTAAATTAATTTTTAAAAATTATTATTAAAAACAGAAACCAACACACACTCAAAAATAGCCTTTCTAAAATGTGAAAAAAAAACCCTGTAAATGCCAGTTCAAATAACAGAGTAACTATAAAGTACTAATGTTTTCTTTATATTTCAACCATTTTTGGAAATATAAGCAGGATGATTAAAGAAAAATGAAATTTTAAAAAAGCACACGTGAAGTTTACAATCTTAACCATTTTCAAGTTTATAGTTTGATAGTGTTGTGTTAAGAATGGGCTACCCTAGTAGCCCAGGTAAAGAATCTGCCTGAAATGCGTGGGATGCAGGTTTGATCCCTGGGTCGGGAAGATTCCCTAGAGAAGGAAATGGCAACACCCTTCAGTATTCTTTCCTGGGCAATCCATGGACAGATGAACCTGGTGGGCTACAGTCTATGGGGTCACAAAAATTCTGACACAACTTAGTGACTTAACAAGAATGTGTTAAATATATTCAAATTGTACAACAACACATCTCCCAGGCTTTTTCATATAGCAAAATTGAAACTACATCCAGTTAACAACTCCTCATTTCCCCCTGCCCCAAGTCACTGGTGACCACCAGCAACAAATTCATATAATTGTATTACTTTGAATACTTTATATAAATGGAGCCATGTAGTATCTGTCTTTTTGAGACTGATTTATTTCACTCACATAATGTTCTCAAGGTTCATCAGTGTTGTAGCATATGACAGGGTTTCCTTCCATTTTAAGGCTGAATTATAGTCCATTGTTTGTATATACCACATACATCTATGCATACTTGGGTTGCTTCTTCTTGGCTATTGCAAATATTGCTGATATGGACATGGTTATGCCAATCTCTCTTTGAGATACTGGGTTTTAATTATTTCAGATATATAACCAGAAGTATGATTGCTGATAATTCTCTTTAATTTTTTGAAGAGCTGTCACATTTTCCCCCAAAGTGACTGCACCATTTTATGTTCTTACCAATAGTGCACTGTGTTCCAGTTTCTCTAGTGGTATCCTCACCAATACTTATTTTCTGGTGTTTTTTGTTTGTTTGTTTGTTTGTTTTTTATATTAGCCATCCTAATGTGACTGAAGTGATATATCATTGTGGTTTTGATTTGCGTTTCCCTAGTGACTAATGATGTTGATCATCTTTTCATATGCTTATTGGTCATTTCTATGTGATATTTGAAGAAATGCCTATTTAAGTCCTTTGCTCAGTTTTTTCTTGGGTTGTTTGCTTTTTTGTGTGGTTGAGTTATAAGAACTCTTTATATATTTTGGATATTAACACCTAATGATATAGGTGGTTGGAAAACACTTTCTTCACTTTCATAGGTTGCATCTTCAAACTATGTTGATTATGTCCTTTGATGCTCAAAGATTTTTGTTTTATATAGTTCTATGTATCTATTTTTTTAATTTTGTTGCCTGTGTTTTTGATGTCATATTTAAGAATATACTGCCAAATCTAAATCCAATGTCATAAAACTTTTACCCTGTGTTTTCATTTTGTAGTTTTTTAATTTTTTTTTCAGTCTTTGATCAACTTTGAAATACTTTTTGTGTATGATATAAGGTTAGGGTCCAAAATAATTATTTTGCATTTGGATGTCAGTTGTTCCAGCATCGTTTGTTGATGAGACTGCCCTTTCCCTATTGAGTGATCTTGGTGATTAAATGATATATGGTGAACATTTCACCATCTATGTGACAGTTTATTTCTGGGCTGTCAGTTCTATTCCATGGTCTGTATGCCTGTCTTTACATCAATACAACATTGTTCTGATGACTAACTTTGTAATAATTTTTGAGATCAGATGTATGAGACCTCCAACTTTGTTCTTTTTCAAGGTAATTTTGGCTATTTGGAGTCCTTTGATTTTAGATATGCATTTTAGGATGGAGATTTGTATTTCTGCAAAATATCATTGGCATCTTGATAGGGATTCCATTGAATCTGTAGACTGCTTTTGGCAGTATTTACTTTTAACAATATTGGGTCTTTCAATCCATAAACATGAAATGTCTTCTCATTTATTTGAGTCTTCTTTAATTTCTTAAAGTAGTGTTTTGTGGTTTTTAGTGTATAGGGGTGTTAAATTTTGTCTTTCTTTCTAGGTTAAATTTATTCTTAGGTAGTTTATTAATATTATTATAAATGGAATTTTTTATTCATTTCCTTTTTAGCTTATTTATTGTTAGTATATAGAGACACAACTGGCATTTATGTCTTGATTTTGTAGCCTGCAACTTTGCTCTGAATTTTTTGATTAGTTCTAACAGGTTATTTTTTTTTTAATGAAATCTTCAGAATTTTCCACATATAAGATTATGTTTTACCTATAAGAACATCAAGAATAAAGTTAAAATAAGAATTTAGTCTTTTCTTATAAGTCTTTACCTCCCTGGCTGTTACATTAAGAAAGAAAAGAGGAGGGAGGGAGGAATGGTGGGTCTATGTCACATCTTTAAACACCAAATATATAGAATTAATCTTATAAAAAGATTATGTCATCTGTAAACAAACATAATTTACTTTTTATTTTCCAATTTGGATGCTTTTTGTTTTTTTTTTCTTTATTTGTTTGCACTGGTTAGGTCTTTCAGTACTATGTTGAATAGAAATGTTAAAAACAGGCATCCTTTTGTAGTTTTTGATCCTAGAGGAAAATCTTTCAAGTCTCTTAACATTTAGCATGATGTTAACTGTGGAATTTTGATATGTGACCTTTATTATGCTGAGGTAGTTTATATAGTCAGTTTGTTAAATACTTTTTATTATGAAAGTGTATTAAATTTTGTCAAGTGTTTTTGTATTAATAATGCTTATTATTTTAATACTTTATTAATAATAAGATTTATTATTTATTACTATCATCCCTTATATACATATATTACAGTTTATCTTATCATTCTCCTATTGATGGATACCTGGGTTGTTCTAGTATTTGGCTCTCATGAACAAGTGGTCATATTTTAAACCAGCAAGATTCAAACCGAATAGCCCCATCTGCTCTCTGTTTCTAGTGCAATTCATCATTGTATTTGTTGGGTTTCTTACCTGCTTATACATGACACTTGGATGTCAGTGGACTATGTTCCCTCCAACTAGCATTTAAAACCTTCCAAAATGTGAACCTACCTAGCTTTGTGTTTTTTTCCTCCATAATAACAACATTATGTTGTTGCTATGCCATGGTGTTGCTAGCCCCTAAATAAGGTAAACCAATTTCTTACTTTCACTCATGCTTTCATTTGTAATAATCATAACAAACAATAACAACAATAACACTGTTTTCCTTCTGTCTGTTTTAAAAATCCATTCCTACTGGTGAACATATTGGAAGTGTGTATGTGCCTCTTATCTCTCTAAAAGATTGTTTTATTCATAGCTCAGTAGAGAATAACATATAGCATCTATGGGTACTTTTGGGCAGCAATATTTGTTGCTCATTCATTTGTTTCTGTGTTGTCCTTTTATTGTTTTTTCCATTTATTTTTTTTAGTTGGAGGCTAATTACTTTACAATATTGTAGTGGGTTTTTGCCATACATTGACATTAATCAGCCATGGATTTACATGTGTTGGCCTTTTAATCTATCCCCACTGAGTACTTCTATGTGTCTGGGCATAAAATGGTGGCTAAGACTGAGCTCATGTCCTGAACTTATATTCTAGTGAGGGAGACCTACATCAATCTAAAAAGTCTAGGAATTTATAATTAAAAGCTGAGCCAATAACAAGGAAAATATAAGGAACTATGATGATATACAAGGGGATATGATCTTTTCTTCAAGGGAAGGAGAAGCAAGACAGATTTCTCCAAAGAATTGACATTTCAGATAAAATTTTAATATAGAGTAGAAATTAAGTAGAAATTGGGAAGGGAGTATGTCAAGGCTGTGTATTGTCATCATGCTTATATAATTTATATGCAGAGTTCATCATGCAAAATTTCAGGCTGGATGAAGTTCAAGTTTGAATCAAGATTGCTGGGAGAAATATCAATAACCTCAGATTACAGATGGCACCACCCTAATGGTGAAAAGTGAAGAGGAACTTAAGAACCCCTTGATGAAAGTGAAAGAGGAGAGTGAAAAAGCTGGCTTAAAACTCAACATTCCAAAAGCTAAGATCATGGCATCTTGTCCCATCACTTCATGGCAGATAGATGTGGAAAAAATGGAAACAGTAACAGACTTTAGTTTCTTGGGCTCCAAAATCACTGCAGATGGTGACTGCAGCCATGAAGTTAAAAGACACTTGCTCCTTGAAAGAAAAGCAATGACCAACCTAGACAGCATATTGAAAATCAGAGACATCACTTTGCACTCAAAGGTCCATATAGTCAAAGCTGTGGTTCTTCCAGTAGTCATGTAAGGATGTGAGAGTTGGACCATAAAGAAGGCTGAATGCCAAAGAATTGACACTTTCAAACTGTGATGTTGGAGAAGACTCTTGACTGTCCCATGGACAGCGATGAGATCAAACCAGTCAATCCTAAAGGAAATCAGCCCTGAATATTCCTTGGAAGGACCGAAGCTGAAACTCCAATACTTTGGTCACCTGATATGAAGAGCCAACTCATTGGTTAAGACTCTGATGCTGGTAAAGATTGAAGGCAGGAAGAGAAGGGGGAGACAGGGGATGGAATGGTTGAATGGCATAGTCAACTACATGGACATGAGTTTGAGCAAACTCAGGGAGATACTGAAGGACAGGGAAGCCTGGCGCACTGCAGTCCATGGGGTCACAAAGAGTTGGACACGACTGAGTGACTGAACAATAAAAATTAAGCAGGTAAGTCAGGGGAAGGGTACAGAAATGCAATTTAGGCAGAAGGAACAGCATTTGCAAGAACCCTAAAATATGAGGGATCTTGAAGAGTGAGTACTGGCAGTGACTATGTGGCTGGAGCACAGAGAACTGTGTGGAGAGTAGAAGGAAATTTGGATAGAGAGGTAGGCAGGATCTTGCAGGGCCTTCACAAGCCAGGGTAAGGATTTTGGTCTTTATCCTAAGGATGATTGGAAATCATTAAAGAATTTATGTTTTTAAACTATCATCCTGGTTGTAATATTGGGGATAGATTGTAATGGACAGATGCAGGCAGAAAAGTTAAGAGGCTGAGGCTGTGTTGTTGGCTGATGATGGTTCTCTGAACTTGGGTGCTGGAAGCAGGGATAGAAGTGAACAGTGTCAAGATTTATTTGGAAGGTAAAATCAGTGGAAATTGGTGGTGAGATATAGCTATCGATTGAGAGGCTGTTAAGGATGATTTCTAGTGTTTTAGGTTATGTGGATGGGTGGTGATAGTGCCATTTGCTTCCACATATGTCAACTCCTCCCCCACTTACATGGACTTGCACACATGCTTGCACACCCAATCTCTGATGTCAACAAACTTTATTCCAGGTATGCTATTTTGCTCTTAAGGTAGAGACGTTGTGCAAAGATAGTGTGTCTAGTTGTTAGGTTCCTGGTTATGTGAGTTGATCAACTGACTATATCAGCCTATTCCAAAGTCATTTTAGGAAAAATTGGAAAAAAGAACTCAGAGCCCTATCTTAAGGCACACAAGAGAGATTTTTGAGTAGTGTCACATACATAATACTTTAAAGACTTGCTTCTCTAGTGTGGGTCTAGAGAGCCTTGAGAAATTCTCTAATGGTGTAATTCCTTGGGTATCTGAGCAATTTGGTAGCTATTCTACAGTTCAGCAGGGGCTTTGTTATGCATGAAGTGCCTCTTAGTGGCTTCTGAAGGAAGTTGCCCAACTGCTCATGGGAAAGGGAGTTTTATGATATGGAAGAGGTCAGTCTTTTAACAGTAGCTGGACCTGAGGCTGCACTTGGAACTTGTGAAATGTGGTGAATTACAAACTGAAAGGAATTTAAGGAACTACTAGATATTAGGCTAAGGAAGCCCTTTTACTGCCTAAGTCGTGCTCTGTCACAGCAGGGATTATCTGCAGAGGAAGAACACATTGTGCAACCCGAAAAAGCTTATTAGATTTAATTATTAAATTCTAAATCAATATTCACATTGCATGATTCAACATCAAGCCTAGTACCTACAGAGACCTCCTTTGGCACTGCATCAATTTCACAAAGGTAACACTCTTCCTAACTGGAAATATGGTGTTATATTTCACTGATTCTTACTTTCTTCTAGATAACTCTTTATCTTTGTCTAAAAGGGAACCCTTGTGAGAGGAAAGATCATGAGATTTCTGAAGAGTCCATCTGCTCCCTACAATTTTTCCCTTGACAACCTGATTGCTTTCAAACTGATACTGAAACAAGACAGTCATCCAGGTTTACCTAATGCCAGCCAGCCTCAGCGTTGTTAACATAAGTCAAAAGGTTATAAATCACAGTGGGAAATTTATTCATCTTAAAAAAAGAGAGAATCTGCAATTCATATCAGTGCTAGAAATTCAAGTTTGAAAGCAGTCTTTGAAATTCTTATAATTCAAAATCAACACAGGCAGTAGTAATCAGCCAGGTACATTTGTTAGGTCCCCCAAGGTGTACAGGTGCTTAAGACAGGTTGGTTTAGGGACCTCTGAATCCAGAAAATTCCACAGGAATGAAAGGCTTCTTAACTAAAAGAGTTGCTTCCTTATGCTTGTAGCTTATTACCAGGAGGTTATGGAACATGGAATAGCACATGGAAGGGAAACTCATTGAGAGATGTAACCCCAATGTTCATTGAATAGTCCCTCACAGAACTGTCTATTTCCTTAGGAACAACTATCAGGAGAATTTAAGAATTACCAGTTTGGACTTGATAAGTGCTTGTCTTACTCACTGTACATTTTCCTTTCTTTATATAGGAAAAAGTCACCTTTAAAATCTAATCTTTAATGTTTTTTAAGACACAAAGATGTAAGTTATTTAAAACGATATTTGCAAGTTGTGTTCAATATTAAATTCATGATAAAGATGCATATTTAGAATATTGCAACTGTGCTACCTAGTTAGGAGATTTATAAAAGTGAAAAACATTCCTCAAGATCCTCTCTAAGTAAACTATATTCACCATTCTTGCAAGGGAGTTACTCCAGCCAGCAATATGTCTATTTTCAGTTTTCCTCACCTTTCCACCACACATAGAGACTTAGATTTTAAAGCTCAGGGCACAAATATGTCCCTGTTTTCCAATTCAAATTTTGTCTATCTTAATTAGTTAAATTTTATCATTTTCACAAGTAAAGGCTTAGTAGGATTGAAGACTCCCTGGCCATTTCATCCATAGGGACCACAGAACAAAGTTGACAAGTGAAATGCACTTATTTTAATACAGTATTTCTGTTTGTGACAGTTAGATTTTTGCCTGCAGCTAGCCCCATAGGGTGTTGGGAGTAGGTTGGTAGATATCCTTTCACCTTTGAATCACAACCTTTTCATCAAATAAACAGAACCCTTTAAAAAAGGGAAAAATTTTAGGAAATAAATTTGATTTTATGAATCTTCAGTGAAGACTGTGTTTATAACATAATATGATCACCAAAATGAAAAGTACATTCATGCTGTATAGATGTAATATCATTCTCTGCAATCCAGCTATTTCTCTTCAATTTTTATTGGAATTAACAACTTTGGTATGTGATACTGGTGAGGTGCCATATACTATGGTTGAAACCAACAATATAATTGCTTCCCCCACCATCTATCTTATTTCTCACCTTAAATTTCTTTCCATTCTATAGGAAAATGACTGGGTAATTCTCAAGTATCACATCAGTATGTTTCATCCTTTTCTGTTCTACAGCATAATTACACATAGCAGATCTTGAGTTATCCTAGCTGATTGGCCAATAGTTGGTAGGTGATATATGTTGCTAGAGGAGTAGCATTATGCAATCATGATAATAAATTTTCCTTTTTGAAAAGTCTCACAGAAATTCACCACACTGATGAAACTAAACAAGTTGTGACTGGACCCATGAAGGGAAAGGATCACGTGCTTAGAGCACTTTGAAAGAAGTTTGCAATGGTCACAAATCCATTGGAAATTTCAGATCATTTGTATAGTTGTACGTGATTCTGATGTACTTTGTTTAATAAACTTAGTGTGTAGTTTCTCACAGGAGAAATCAAGGATAGGACAAGTGACGCTTCTATTGGACAAGGGTTTATTCTTGCACGTTAGATATTATGAATAATGTGATTGTGTATCCTTCTTTAAGTCCTTTACCTGAGAACTTACACCCAAAATTGTGGCTCACTTTTTCCATTGTGTAGGACTTAACAAGTTTTTTCCTGACTAACTTGACACCCTGAACTCTCTTGGACTTTACAGATTTTATGTTTCCTTTGCCTTATGGTTCCACTTATTTTTTTTTTAATTTATTACATTTTATTGTATGGCATGCATCTTTGTGAACTGCTAAGCTGCCTCATAATGTTTCTGGGACAAGGCATGATAGGGACGTGAGGGTGGGATAGGGGAAGAGAGATAGAGTTTGTGTGTGATATAGTGTGTGTGTGTGTGTGTGAGAGAGAGAGAGAGAGAGAATGATTGATTTGTGAATGCAGCCTAGCTGATCAATACAACTATCTCCGTGGTGAATTAAATTTGCTGGCAAGCACACATGATGGCAATACGACAAAAAAAAAAAAAAAAAAAAAAAATCAGGCCCACTGCTATCCAACCTACCACCTCAGTAAGTTTCAGGTTCTTAAGATAAAAATGAAAACTTGGACTATATTTCATGTACTATAGTTAGATTCACCTCACCACCTTCCCTGTTAAATTGATTATTATTGCTTTAAAGCTCTAATGAAGGTTTCAAAATATTCATACTCCTCAATTAACTAGAATTTGTCTTCATTTTTATGGAAAATAGCAGATAAGAAGGATGTAAGTTAATTTCCAATATTTGTTTCTTAAAACTTAGCTTCTACTGCTATATGGTCTTGTGTGTGTTACTGTCAACCCATTGTTTGTGCCATTCTTGAGCTCTGCATTTAGAATTTTCTCTACTTAGAATACACTACTCCCTCACTTAATACATTGGCAAACTAATATTTCAAGTCTTAGCTCAAGTATCCTCTCTAAGAGAATCTTTATGAACCATCTCCAAGCTGGGTTGGATACCTGCCTAACTCTATCATAAGATCTTGTGTCCACCTCTATTGGCCCATACTGTTTTTAAACTATGTGTGTCCTTCTACTGGATTTTGAGTGACCTGAAAGGGAAAGAAGTGTGTCATACTTATTCCTTGTTGTGTCCCTAGAACCTTCCATAGTAGGTCCTTTTAACAGGAATTCAATTAAATGAATTAGTGAAATAATTGTTTTAATACTTTGTCAGTCTAAATGACCAGAGGTTCACATGATCTGAGCATACTTATAAAATGATTATTTCTTTGACCATTTTATGATTTGGTTTATTTTGAAACGGAAACAACAAGAATCTCGCCTCTAAATATATGTTTACAGGTCCCTATTGGGCAGCTGGGAAAATCCTGTGATAGCCCCTTGTTGTTAGATAAGTTTACAAGGGCATTCTTCTGTAGGTGACAACTGTCCCACACAGCACCTGCCTTTGGCCTATCTTTACTAAGGCCCAAATCACTGGGTAATTTTCCCTCCACTGTCTGCCCACATTTTCAACCCTGTGGAGGCAGTTAAACTCTTCAGTTGGAAAGACACAACCCAATTATAGGGAGAACTGCTGAATCTTTCAGATAAAATCAGTAATTCAGAGACTAAAGCATGGGATGCTTGGATTTTGCACTGTACTCCAGATGAGTTTCTTGTAATTCTTAGGACAGTATTATCAGATCTATTTCTGAAATGCAAAGATCATGAGTGACCTGATGTGCCAAGTCCTTAAATATCACCAATTTTTAATGGAGTTAAATTTAGAATCTAAAGCTTTAAATCTCTCATGTAAATAGACTAAGGGAGGCCCTCATTATTTTAAAGCTAGTTCAAATAGGCCAGGTGTCAGAGTTCATCTCTTTGGTGAATTTTAGAAAACACATGTCATTTACTATGATCACATAATTATATAGCTAGAATTTTTTTTTTCCCTGAACTTGTGGCAGAGAAAATTATTGCACAGGAGGAGGTTAATGAAATTGTCTTCCAGTGGAGTAAATAATCAAAGGACAGAGAACTGGGGATTAGGTTTATTAGAGGCTTAGTTCCCTAAATTATGCCTTGTTAGAGGTAGGGAGTCTACACATTTTAGGTGAAAACAGATGAGTTAAAGGGAGGTGAGAGGGAGGTTCAGGATGGGGAACATATGTATACCCATGGCTGATTCATGTCAATGTATGGCAAAAACCACTATAATTTGTAAAGTAATTAGCCTCCAATTAAAATAAATTAATTAATTAAAAAAAATAAGCCACATTGATTTATTGACTATGAATTTGCATTCTTTTTTTCTCTTAAATTATGTGACTAAAGCTATAAACTGTAGTACCACTAAAACTTTCTTTCTAATCTTGTCATAATCTATCCACTGTGATATCAGTGACAACTTCTTAAAGATATTTGTGAAAACATCATGACCTATAGTCTATGAAGATCATAGTTTTCAATTATGTATTTCATAATTTTCAAAACCAGAGTGAAAAAAGTATGTGATTTAAATTAATTGAATGTAAAATCCCAAGGGATGTTATTTAAGACTCAGGAAGTAGATATTTGCATATTTTAGAGCTTATATGAACTTTAGAAGTCCTCTAATATGCCCCTCTCCACATTGTATAGATAAGAAATTGAAAAGAGAAGGTAACATGCCCTTCACCAAGTCACACAGCTTGCAGGTCCCAAACAGGCAGTCACATGATAAACTTTTCTTTCTTGAAGTATACTTTTCCATTTTTCTTTGCTTTTTAATATATTTTTTGAAGTACCATTCTTTTAGCTCTCTTCTAATTGGGAGACTCTAAAGCATTAAGGTAATATTAGTGAAGAAATGCAATGTTAAAGTATATATTTGGTTTAGAGTGTCAGTACCTTCCTGAAGTATTCAAATAAAAATTTTAAATGTCCTTGGATTATGTCTGGAGAGAAGACCAACTTGATGGACACTTTAATATCTGTCCTATAATTTCCAAAGGTGTTTTAACTTGATGATTAGACAGTTATTGTCATATTTTATTGGAGAAATAAGTGTTTTCAACTAAATTAGCATTAATATCAGAATGGAAAATTAAGATAAGTTTGAAATATTTACTGATAGTGAGTTATTAAATATTAGAATGATTTAGTAAAAAGATACATAATTGAGGGGATGACACATTCAAGGAAACATTTTTTTATCTATTTGGGATAAATAAATCTATATATTTTACTGACAGTATTTTTTTGTATATTTACATGGGGAAAACTAATTCAAGAATGGTTAAGACTAAACATTTAGTAAATAAATGAAATTGCTTTAGTGTTTTTATGGAAATGTCATTCTGTGACTTCAGTTCAGTCACTCAGTCATGTCTGACTCTTTACAACTCCATGGACAAACCAGCCTTTCCTGTCCATCACCAACTCCCAGAACTTGTTCAAACTCATGTCATTTGAGTCAGTGATACCATCTAACCATCTCATCCTCTGTCATCCCATTTTCCTCCCACCTTCAAACTTTCTCAGCATCAGGGTGTTTTCCAATACATCAGTTCTTTGCATCAGGTGGCCAAAGTATTGGAGTTTCAGCTTCAACATCAGTTCCTCCAATGAACACCCAGGACTGGTCTCCTTTAGGATGGACTGGTTGGATCTCCTTGCAGTCCAAGGACTTTCAAGAGTCTTCTCCAACACCACAGTTCAAAAACATCAATTCTTTGGTGCTCAGCTTTCTTTATGGTCCAAATCTCATATCCATACATGACCACTGGAAAAACCATAGCCTTGACTAGATGGACCTTTGTTGACAAAGTAATGTCTCTGCTTTTTAATATGCTGTCTAGGTTGGTCATAGCTTTCCTTCCAAGGAGTAAGCGCCTTTTAATTTCATGACTGCAATCACCATCTGCAGTGACTTTGGAGCCCAGAAAAATAAAAGTCATCCACTGTTTCCATAGTTTCCTCATCTATTTGCCATGAAGTGATGGGACCAGATGCCATGGTCTTAGTTTTCCGAATGTTGAGCTTTAAGTCAACTTTTTCACTCTCCTCTTTCACCTTCATGAGCAATTTGTTTAAACTTTCTTGAATGTAGTATGTCATCTGTAAAACGGAAGTAATAGTGCCCACAGTGCCTTGTCTTCAGGATTAACACTAATGCATGTGCTTGCATTACAATAACACTAGTGTAAGTGCTTGGCTCATTGTAAATGCATTAACTAATGCATGTGCCTATATTACATTAACACTAATATAAGTGCTTGGTTCATTGTAAATGATCAATAAATGGTAAATCTCATTATTTGAGAAGTAATAGGAGCTATGGTTTAAAATGCAAGTTGATTTTGAAACTGAATGCCAATAGTTCAAAGCAAATATAACATCAGGAGATTCCGTCTTGGTGGAAGAGATGAGTGTGGACTATGCCAGAGAAAAGAAGCCACTAGTTAAGTTGAATAAATATTGAACAATTCATTCATTCAACAAATAGTTATTGAGTTCCTTCTCAAACAGTGGTGTACACTGTTCCGAGGTATAGGGATCCAGCAGAGAACAAGACAGAAAATTGTCAAATTAGCAAAGGGTGATCTATAAGACCTTTTTCTTGATAGTTTTATTTCAGCACTGGAAAATTGCGCAATTGGTAGTTTTAAAAACATGTATTTATGTTCAAAGAAAGATGCTCAGTCGTGTCCGACTCCTTGCGACCCCATGGACTGTAGCCTACCAGGTTCCTCCATCCATGGGATTTTCCAGGCAAGAATACTGGAGTGGGTTGCCATTTCCTTCTCCAGGAGAGCTTCCCAGCCCAGGGATTGAACCTGGGTCTCCCACATTGTAGGCAGATGCTTTACCGTCTGAGCTACCAGGGAAGCTCAGCATTGGTAAGTTGTGTAATTGGTAGTTTTAAGGAAGATGTATTTAGAGGAAAGCTCCCCATGTGGTGCTAGTGGTAAAGAGCCCATTTGCCAATGCCAGAGACTTAAGAGACACGGGTTCGTGGATTGGGATGATCCCTTGGAGAAGGGCATGGCAACCCACTCCAGTATTCTTGCATGGAGAATCCTATGGACAGAGGAGCCTAGTGAGCTAAAGTCCATAGGGTCGCAGTTGGATACGACTGAAGCACTTAGCACATTTATAGGAAAACATTTTTCAAAGTAGGAGCCTGTGTTTATATGTTTGAAAGATAACTAGCTATATGTGAAATGACCAAATTTTCTGTGCTATTATTTCAGAAACAGTTACTTTCACCAGCTCATACAAAGTAACCTGAATTTTAGTACAATGGTAACTAGAGTGGGTCATGCATGTACTGATATATTCAACAAATTATTTTAAGTGCCTTCTAAAGACCAGACTGGATTTATAGTGATGAACAGAGAGAAGTAATTAGTATTTTACAGTGTATAGTGAGAAGTAGACATTAAATGCTAAATATGTATAAATGTTATGAAATTACATCAAGGAAGAAAATCAAAGTCTGTGAGAAAGAATAATAAGCAGGAGTTGATTTTATAGTGCAGTGGTGAGCAAAGTACTCTCTGAGGAAGTGCTATTTAAATTGAGAATTGAATGATGAATAGGAGTTAGCTAAGCAGAAACAGTGCCTGCGCCCTGTGGGGTAGGACGGTGGTGCTGGGAATATTCTAGGAGAGGGAACATATGAATGCAGGAAAGAACAGACCCATTTGAAGAACTCAAAGAAAATGAGCATTTTCAGTTCAGTTCAGTTCAGTCGCTCAGTCGTGTCCGACTCTTTGCGACCCCATGAACCACAGCACACCAGGCCTCCCTGTCCATCACAAACTCCCGGAGTTTACTCAAACTCATGCCCATTGAGTCGGTGATGCCATCTCATCCTCTGTCATCCCCTTCTCCTCCTGCCCCCAATCAATCCCAGCATCGGGGTCTTTTCCAAAGAGTCAACTCTTCTAATGAGGTGGCCAAAGTATTAGAGTTTGAGCTTCAGCATCAGTCCTTCCAATGAACACCCAGGACTTATCTCCTTCAGGATGGACTGGTTGGATCTCCTTGCAGTCCAAGGGACTCTCAAAAGTCTTCTCCAACACCACAGTTTAAAAGCATCAATTTTTCGGCACTCAGCTTTCTTCACCATCAAACTCTCACATCCATACATGGACATTGGAAAAACCACAGCCTTGACCAGACAGACCTTTGCTGGCAAAGTAATGTTTCTGCTTTTTAATATGCTATCTAGGTTGGTCATAACTTTCCTTCCAAGGAGTAAGCGTCTTTTAATTTCATGGCTGCAGTCACCATCTGCAGTGATTTTGAAGTCCAATAAAATAAAGTCAGCTACTATTTCCACATCTATTTCCCATGAGGTGATGGGACCAGATGCCATGATCTTAGTTTTCTGAATGTTAAGCTTTAAGCCAACTTTTTCACTCTCCTCTTTCACTTTCATCAAGAGGCTTTTTAGTTCCTCTTTGTTTTCTGCCATAAGGGTGGTGTCATCTGCCTATCTGAAGTTATTGATATTTCTCCCAGCAATCTTGATTATTTTAGGCAGTACTAAAAGAACAAAGCTGGCCTATCAATACAACTTCAGGAACATGAACATCATGAACAACATGAGCAACACATATTCTCTCTAACTCTGAAATTTGGGGAAACAACTCTTTAGTCAAGTTCTTCCTGAAATTTAGATGTTGGGTAAGTCCATTCACTGTGTTTGCCTCTTCATATTAGTGTAGGTCATGCAGTGCCCTATACTTGAATTATACCTGGATGGTATGTTGCATATTTCCACATATGCAAAACACTTCCAATTGTTTCCCCCCACATACTGTGTTGTTGCAAAAAATAAATATTTGAGAAATTGGAGAGCTTTTTTTCATTTATCTCATAACTAGTAGCTTGACTGTGCCACTTAGATTTTTCAAAAGAATATAACTGAGTAAACCAGATATTTTATACAGGTAGCAACTCTTACTAAGACACACGCACACACACACACACACACATGCAAATTTATTTTTACTATGGCACCGTAGGAGACCCATAAAACAAATTAGACCTGTTCAGGTCTCACTTTCTGAATGTGGCCTCTAAAAGGTGATCTTGGATTTTTGATGTTATCAGGGGAAAAAATGGACTATACAAATAGAGATATAATTTTAAACTAAAATGGTCACTTTGGTGGAGGAATTGGACATGAGGAGAAGGAAGGTGTCAGGAAACGTAATAAGATTTTTTAATATCAAATAAATCCTTGATTATGAAAATCATGGTGGAGGTAAGGGTTAAATGGAGATATCACCATTTTCACAGCTGAGAATACTAACATTTTATTTTTAGGTTAAAGCTGATTAAGAGCTATTTTAAAAGACTGGAATAAAATGTCATCCAAGAAAACTTGAGAAACATGTGACACTGAAATAATAAGACCCTTAGATAATAAGATGTAGGAAGAGGTACAATACCTTATTACGCATTCTTCAGGAGACTTTTCCCTTTTGACTGATGGGGCAAATTGAGGAAACTGTACTCTGTTTAGCATTTATTCACTATGTTCTATGTGTAAAGCTTTTATGCCTTTTATTCTGCAGTCTAATTTCATTAAATTTTTATTTGGCTATCTACAAAGAAACACCTGGACTTTCTATTGAGCTTGGCTACAGATTAGAAAAAAAGAAAAAGACAAATCTAATATTCCAAAGAGGAAAACTTGTATAACTTTCTGGTTGGGGTCACCTGCAAATGATATACACCTGGTGTAAACCTGGACACTTATGAGAATCAGCAGTTATAGAGCAACATGTCAGACCTTTAGAAACTTTAACACCCCTCCGAAGCCCCCACCACTTTCTATAAGCTTAATTCACCACTGGAATATATAAAATTTGATATTTACTTCTGCTCTTCTTCATTCTTTAAGAATTACAAAATTGTTATAAAAAAATTAAGCCTTATATTAAATCATCTCTAAGAGTAGATCAAACAAACATTTCCCAGAACATATAAATCTGTTTGAAGGAGTTAACCTAATCACCAGTATGTCTGTCAGACCTCGAGGAAAAGTGGTAAGCAAATCAAGTAATTCCATGAAATATGGACTTCTACTTTGATGGGTTGACCTTCATCTTTGCTGTTTAACCTTTCTACCCTTCAAAACTCCAAAAATGTGTGCACAATGAAGGTTCTTACAAAGTTCTCTTCTGTTGCATCAAGCAGGACCAATGCATTCTGATTCTTCCAACAGTTAATGATTGGAAGTAAGACAGTGGGATGCAATTAGAAATAGTATTGCTGATCATGAACATCTGTCTATCTCATGGACACTGCCTTTAAATCATGGATATTGGGAGTGCTTTAAAAATAAACTGACAAAAGATGTTATAGAAAAAAAAAGAAAAAACTTAATTGGGGAACATTTTGCACAGCATAATTATATTTCCTGAAATATAAAACTGTGTTCCTATGCATTATAACTTGGCAGTGTTTACTTGCATTTTGTTGCTGTTTGATGTTTTTGAATGTAGTTTTAAGATGAACATGAATGCCTTGCTTTATTACAGTTATATACAAGCGTGAAGTGAAGTGAAAGTCACTCAGTCTTGTCCGACTCTTTGCAATCCCATGGGCTGTCTATGGAATTCTCCAGGCCAGAATACTGGAGTGGATATTTTTTCCCTTCTCCAGAGGATCTTCCCAACCCAGGGATCAAACCCAGGTCTCCCACATTATAGGCGTGTGTTTGCTATATTCACAATTCTGCCAAAAATATAGTGCATTGTTTGTCTTTATGTTCTGAATATTTAGAGTGAACAAGGAAAGAAAGAATAGGTGAACATGATTCACTCACTGATTTCTGAAACTTAGCCTTGCTATATGGGCAAACTACAGTTCTTGATTTGAGGCAGAACACACTGACTTCTAGCCCACAATCAAATGGGTGCTTCAGCATGCTGCCTCACATTGTTTTGGAGAAATCAATGTATGTGAGATCTGATTCCTATAAGGAAGTAAAAAAGTCATTTCATATTTATCACAGCAACTCTGGTAGTTTATTTTGAAATGAGGGAACAACTGACTATTGTATGTTCTTAGAAATACAGGCTATTTTTATTCTTAAACCATTGACTTTCTAAATGGAAAGACAGAAAAAACTGGAGAGTCAGATGGTTCTGAATGCAAATTCAAGATTCCCCATATACTAGCTGTGTGATGTTGGGTGAACTGTTGTTGTTGTCACTTAATCACTAAATCATGTCTGACTCTTTTGTGACCCCATGGACTGTAGCTGCCAGGCTCCTCTATCCATGGGATTTCCCAGGCAAGAATACTGGAGTGGGTTGCCATTACCTTCTCCAGGTGGTTTTCCTGACCCAGAGATTGAACTTACATCTCCTGCGATAGCAGGTGGATTCTTTACCACTGAACCACCACGGAAGCCCATTGGGTGGATCACTTAACTGTTATGAGCTGAATTATTAATCTTCCTCCCCAAATTCATATGTTGAAGAGCTAACCCCATGTACCTGTGAATGTGACAAGCTAAAATGAAGTTATTAGTGTGGGCCCTCATCCAATCTGATTGATGTCCTCACAGAAAGAGGGAATATATACATAGGTAAATACAGAGGGAAGACCATGTGAAGACAAGGAGAGAATGGCCATCCTCAAGCCAAAGAGAGCAGCCTCAAGACATCAAATCTGCCGACACCTTGATCTCAAAGTTCTAACCTCCAGAGTTGTGAGAAAATAAATTTCTGTTGTTAACCCCTTCCATCTTTGTTAGGATAGCCCTGAAGATGAATACAGATAGGACCTTTGTGAGTTTCAATGTTCACATTAAATAAGGATTGTAAAGCACCTGGTCCACTTTAGGCACTCAATGAATGCAAGATTTTTGTCATTATGCCTCACAGACTCTATCTTTTTTCTTATTTTTTTCTCCATTCAAAATGGAAGATTTGCTTAATGACAGTAAGTCTGTGAAACTGTTCTTTGAAAAATCATTAAAGAAAGTATGACTCAGGATATATATGTGCCAAAATTGGGTTGTTAGAACCAAATATCCTTGATTTCTTCTGCAGGGCTTGCTCTTACCCCTTTGATTGCCAGTTTCCTGGATTGCTCCAAAACTCAATGGAGCAAACTCACTAATGGTATAGAACTGTTTCATAAGTTAGCAAGTTCTAGTTGAGAAACTTGCAAGTGCTTGAGACTTGAAATACAGACGATCAGGGCATACAGCAGTTATCATATAGTAAAATCTGTCTACAGTCAACTTTAATAATTTTCCACAGTGCAAGAAAAAGGACAGAAATCTTGGCAACCAGGAGAAACTCAAGAATGAAGTCTGATATTGGTTGTACCACAATGCTGACATATTACCTAAAGGCCTTTTACCAGGTACAGTGATTAAGTGCCAACTCATTCCTGCTTGAGCTCTATATTGTTAATAATTTCTTATGGAAGTTGTTTTATAGTTTTGATGTATCTGAATTTAAATGAAGAGAAGGAGAAGGGCAGTATGCTAAAAAAAAATCCAGCTTATTTTTTAAATTTTTTATTTTATTTTATTGAATTATGATTGATTTACAATGCTGTGTTAGTTTCAGGTGTGATTCAGATATATATATATATATATATATATATATATATGTTTGTTTTCAGATTCTTTTCAATTATAGCCTATTATAAGATATTGAGTATAGTTTCCTATACTATACAATAGGTCTTTGTTGTTTATCAATTTTATACGTAGTAGTTAGTAGTGTGTGCATTGGAGAAGGCAATGACAACTCACTCCAGTGTTCTTGCCTGGAGAATTCCATGGATAAAAGAGCCTGGCAAGCTACCCCATGGGATTACAAAGAGTCAGACATGACTGTGTGACTAACACAGTGTGTGTATGTCAATCCCAGATTCTTCATTTATCCCTCCTCCCTTTAGTAAAGAGTTCCTAACAGTGTCCAGCACAGTGTTCTGCACTAAGTAGACTACCAATACAAATTTTGTGTTCAGGAAATAAGTAAATACCTGACTAATAAAATTCGTAAACATTGACTGTGTATCCATACTCTTTAGGCCATTTAGCTGTAGGTCCTTGGATTTGAAATGGAGGAACTCAGCTGTTTTTGATAGCCTAAAGATCAGTTTAGGAAAATATATTCACCAGGAGTGTCAATGCAAGCCACTGTATAAGACAGTCTATGATCAATCAGTTTGGTTGTTTAAAAAAATAAAGGAACAAAGCTTTCCACATCAACACAATCTTTGAATGTGTGGGGAAGTATAAATGCAGTAATTTTTTGAAAAAAAAAATGCACTTATCTGCTTGGTGCATTTGTTTAGCGTTGTACTTCTTTTTTAAAATGGGTAAAGACCTCTCTGAGCTAAATATCATAGGCTTTCTGCAGCATAGGATAACTGTCCTCCTCTCCTACATAGTATGATTCCCATTTTCACATTATTTTGATAAAAGTAGATTACACTGAATTGAATTGTAGCAGGTGTTACTGACAGGTTCTGACTTTTTGACCAAATCTTTTCTAGTATTTTTTTTTTTTTTCATGTGGTTGTTCCCTTTTCTTCATGATGCTACAAGACTCAGCTACTGCTTTGTGATGTTTAATTCATGTTTTTTAACAATATATTCCTCCCTGTAAACAAAAGAATCAAATATATGTTGTCATATATGTAATATTAATTACAATTTTCAGCCCTAAGCTTTTCTAATTTAAGAAAATGCATACATACAAGTCACTTTGGGAATTGTATTTTTGGTAGAAATTTAATTGAGAAAAATATAAATATTTTCAACATTTCATAAAAGTAGAAAGGTAATCTCTCTTCTCCCCTAATGTGTAGCATTGCTTGGAATGGAATAAACAACTTGTTTCAGCTTAAAATACCTTTATTGAAAAAATAAGCTAAAAAGAAAAATATTAGTTGCTTTGAAATATATCCTTTTCAAAATGGCTTTATTTTGTTTGCAGAGTATTGTTTTTTTTTCTTTTACATTCAACTTTAGTTTTAATTTCTACCACCTACAGAAAAAGAATGCATCCTGGTGGCAATTATTTGACATCTACTTTATAGCTTCACACTGTGATTGGTATTTATTTTGATGACATGGATGATAGAGGGGACACATTGAAAGATAAATTCCCAGACGATAAATGACTTAAGTTTTATCTATATACACAAACTATACCAGTTGAAGGTTAAAAGGCAACCAAGTGGCCCCACTAAACCAAATTATCATTCTGACTCTTTGTTTCACTAAATCGTACAATTTCTTTAACTTTGTTGAAATTGCCAAATCAGTCATGCCTTGGCATCATGTAGACACAGTCGTAAAGTATGTTCCCATATAAATGAAACCATTTTAACTGCTTCATCTCCCCCACTCAGTAAAAAACACAGATTTGGACTGTGAAAGAGATATTTTCCTCTTATAAATCCTTCAGAATTGAAAATATTGGAACATTCATCACGATGTCACTTCTATCTCCACTTTTCACTATTGTGGTAATTCTTATTGCCAAGTAATGATTAGCACTAGATACTCTATAGAATTATTTTTTCTGATTTTTTTGTGAATATAAAAGGACATTTTCAAGTGTATTTTTACAGAATTATATTGCAGTAAGACCTAAAAGGTATTTCATAACTGTCTTCAAGAATTTGGTATATATTTCATTAACACCCCGATCTGAAAACATACTATTATATTAAGATAGTTAAAAGCAAATACACTGATGCCTTATCAACTCTGAAAATAGTTATGTATATTAAATGGAATTGTTAAATTTTAATTGAAAAAATATGAAGCTATAGGAATAGCTTTTAAAATCATGTCATCAGAGTAAGAAATTTAGTTTTAGATTCATAAATAAAATATTTCTAAATCAATTACTGTAAAAGTAAGTGGCTCTAGTGCAGTGATAACTTGGAAAATTTTTATTTTAAATTTTTGAATAATGAAATATTGATGAAATTACAATAATTATTATGTCCAATAGGAATAATGCTATTTACTACCTGTAACAAAAAACAAAGTACTTATAAATTATAAATACATCAGATAACTTAATGGCAAAGAACACAAGCTTTAGGTTTCACAGGCCTGGGCCAAGATCTGGCTTCTACCTCTTGTTTACCTCTTATTAACTGTGTGGAAGTTGCTTAGTCCCTTTGAGCCTCATTTATTTTGTCTGGGAAATAAAGATAATAGTTTCCATTTTAAAATATTGTCAGTAATTATTTATATTATGAAAAGTGTGTATGTGTTAGGTTAAAGATTAAGAGCTCAATAAGTATTAGATATTATTACAAGCATCATAGTTGTTTACCTCTTAAAATTTTTATTAATATAGAGATATATAGTTTATAAAGTAGAATGGAAAATCCATATGAATTTTAAAGAAAAGAAATATTTCTACATATGTATGTGTATTTGTGTGTGTTGGTCCATGTCCTTATGTCTGTCTATTTTAAGCTATACCCCTTAGATTGCTGTAGAGATAAATTTACTTTCCTTTGTTGTTAAGGATATGTTGATGGAATAAATTTTGTCACTCGCAGGTCTGAATTTAACAAGTTTGGATAAAACGTTAGTTGATTTTTGGATAGAGAACATCCATTCACTCTTCTTAAATGCGACTCAATTTCCTTTAGAGGAATTACCTCTTCACTATGGGATACAGTTTGGTGGTAATTTAGTTGGGCCCCACTTTTCCTAAATAAAGGATGGCTATAACCCAAGCTGGACAAGTCAGAAGCTCTATTATTGGAAGTAAAAGTTTAATAGAGGGTAACAGAAATGAAAATCAGTTGACATTCATTTACTCTTAACAGTGGTGAGGCACTGACCAGATTGTTTCTGTAGTCTGCTTCCACGCTCCTTTGTCTCTGAGTTTTTTCTTAGATTAGATCTCCATTCTCCTGTTATCCTCTCTTTAAAAAAATTCATTTTGCCTAAAGTACACAGAGTGATATTCTGTTCCTTGTGATCAAATGACTATTACTGAGAGAGGATAATAGCTAGATTACAAGTGGAAGGGACTATGCATTTTTGTTTTTGCTGTTGCTCATCATGTTGTCACTTAACAGCAGGGTATTTCTAACTTAGTTACTAGAACTTAAGCATGGTGTCTGGTACATAGAGGGGCTCAATAATGTTCATTAACTGATGAGCAAAGGAACCACTTCTAATGGGGTTTTGTCACTTCAACACTGTAAAATGTGTATGTGTGTGTGCACATGTGTATTTGGTGTGGGCAGGGTATATGATTTCATCATACTGTTTGCATGTGAGGCAGCTCTTCATGTGGGCTCTCTGCATGGACTCCAGCACTGTTCTAAATTACATTCAGATGAGTTTGATGTTCAACAATCTTATTTTCCATTGCTTCCCAATACCAATGCCCTGTTTCAAGGGTGCCATTCTTCTCACTCTTTTCCAAACACATCCTTCTAATTTACAAGTCCAAGTTAAGACCCACAGTTTCCTATGTTGATCTCTTCTACCTCTTGAGTAAGCAGGCATTGTCATGCGAATGAATGTAGCAGAACACCTAAGAGACAGAACTTTAGAAACTGCATACCCAAAGTTCAAATCCCAAGTCTATCATTTATCAGCTTTTTGACTTTGGAGCAGTTCATTAACCTTGTTATGACTGTTACTGCATCTGTTAAACAGGGCAAATAATGGTGCCTAACTCACTTGGGGAATATAAACTTAATATTGAGATTCCCAAGTTGCTCAGTGTTAAAGAATCCCCCTGCTAATGCTGGAGCTGCAGGAAACATGGGTTCAATCCCTGGGTTAGGAAGATTCCCTGGAGGAGGAAATGGCAACCCACTCCAGAATTCTTGCCTGGGAAATCCCACGGACAGAGGAGCCTGGAGGGCTGTAGTCCATGGGGTCACAGAGTTGGACATGACTGAGTGACTATGTAGGCACACACAAAATTAATATTTACAAAGGACTTAGTTTAGTGGTTGACACGGTGTTGTAGATATAACTGTTAAGCCATATTTGGTTCTCTTCCACCTCTGGGCATAGAGAAAGATCATTGTTCCCTACTGTTGCCCACACCACCACTGCCACCTTGAAGTTGACCTCCTGACCTGCTCTGCCAGGGAGGAAGCAGTACCCTAATACTGAAAGATTCTAGAATTCTAGTCATCTTTTTGAGGATATCTGTTCTGGGGAGTCACCTAGCCCTGCTGTAGACTAGTAGTAGGTTATGTCGCAGTGTCAACTAGCCTATCCAGATTAATATACATACTACTATACTATGAAACTATACAAGTGTTAGCTGGTTTTGCTATATAGTCGCCTATTCTGGCAGTCATTTCTGTAAGTTCATTTATTTTTAAGTTTATATCTTTTATCTTCCCAACAAAGTGTTAGAGGAGAGATATCATAGCTTATGCTTCTTTTGTTATCCTCCCCCAGTGCCTAACATCATATGCGTACAATGCACCCTGGAAATATTAATCAAATGAAGAAGCTGTTTCAGAATTCAAGGTCTAGAGGAGAATTTGTAGTTTCCCCATGGGATCTTTTAAAAAGGCCGATAACAACGTATCAGAGATGATTGCAGCAGGTATGTATAAACCCATAATCTCCAAAATCTTTCTCTCAGTCTCAGTTTTTTTATCCACCAGGGATCTGTGCCACAACCTAAAAGTCATACTTGACTCCTCCCTCTCCTTTGTCTCCCACATCCAGTCTCCAAGTCATGTCATTTCTACCTGCCACATATCTCTCAAATCTGTTTCTCTCTCATTTCCTCAGCACTTGCTTTAGTTTTGTTCACCAAAATTTCTTTCATGAAAAACTAAAGCAGCCTCCTAACTGTTCTAATTTCTAGTCTCAACCTCTCCCATCTATTTTGTTTTCTTGCTCCAGAGTGAACATTTTAAAAAACACAAATCCTGGGAAGACCCAGAGGAGTCGGGTGGAGAGGGAGGGGGGAGGGGGGATCGGGATGGGGAATACGTGTAACTCTATGGCTGATTCATGTCAATGTATGACAAAACCCACTGAAATGTTGTGAAGTAATTAGCCTCCAACTAATAAAAAAATTTTTTTTTAAAAAGGGAAAAAAAATAAAAAACACAAATCTGATCATGGCACTTGCTTGTTTAATGTGGGTCCAGCTGTTGCCTTCGTGATAAATTCCAGGTCCTCTAATTTGGCAAAGAATGTCCTCCGTGATCTCTTAATCTTTTTATCATGATTTCCTCTCACTACCCGCCTCAAGCACTGTGCTTCAGCCACAGAAAATTATTCACAGTTCTTAAGTGTTATTTTTTCCTTTACTCTAGGCCTTCTTATCTTCCTTTATGCTGGTACAGTCTTCCTGTTCCTACTTTGCTTAATTAACCTCTGTTTGTCCTTCAGGTCTCAGCTAAGATGACCATCTCCTCTATGAAGTCTTGCAAACCTCCCCAGAATTGTTCATCCACAAGACCTTCTGCTTACCTTCATATAATGAGGTAGTATAGCATATTGACTTGCAGTTAGACTAATCTGGATTTGAGTATCAGCTTTGCCAGTTATTTGAGGAGTGACCTTGGGAAAATTACATGGTACATGGAACTAATAATAGTATCTTCCTGTGTGATTAGAATAAGAGGCTTTTAGCACATTGTATAGAACATAGTAAGTGCTTAATAAATGCCAGCTGCTTTAGTTGTTGCCTCATGCAACACACTGTCCCCTAGAGTCTTAAGTGAACCATCCCACTCTCAGGTCTGAGAAATAAGTTTCTCCTTTTCCCATCCTTCTTAAATGAATGCAAGTAACTCTAGTTTTTAGTGACAAATAAAGTGTTAATGTCTGTTTCTCCTAATACTATTGAAGTTCTTGCTCAGTGCTTTTGGGAAAATGTTGAGTGAATCAGAAAGAAAACTTTGAATAAAATGTTCTAAAACCATAACTATTATCTTCAACTCTTAAAACTTTTGAGGGGCTTAGATCATTGTATCTCCTAATCTTGGGATGCACTTTAAATAGCGAAGACATTCTGTTTCTTCTGCATGGATATTAGGATGCTGTGTTGAATGATTGCCTTGGTGCATCTCCTGGGTTGTCTGTTCTTTAAAGAATACTTTCCTCATGCAAATCTATAGAGGCTCTGTTTCCTGGGTCTTTAGAAACCATCTGGTGGATCAACACTCAGGGAAAGTCTGTATCAAAATGAAATAAGGATGTTTCTTTTACTTTTAGAGATTGAAAATGGAAGGGAATTCCTTTTAAGATATACTTCCTTTGCTAAAAGTTAAGCAGGTCTCCCCAGTGTGCTGGTATTTTCTAGTTTCCATGTAATGAATAACTTTAATGGTGGCAGTGAGTTATTACAATTGTTCTATGCTGTCAGCCTTCTGAAGACGACATCATATAAATTCTTTTGGTTGTTTATTATCAAATAGTTCTCTGACATGTGATTCAATACTAGAGAACAAGAAACATATTTGGATACATGTGTCGCATTGCTTGCCTTTTAAAGAACTTTAAAGATTCCTGTTGATTTAGAGTATTAATTGTTATTTTCTCATAAAAGAAGTGTGATTAATGGCATTGGGAAAGGATGAGGTGATAAAAAGGAGCAAGTTTATAAACAAATGGGGGTGTTTCTAGAGTCCTGAGTCACAGAAATTCCTTCTACATGCAATGTATCTTATTTCCCAACTAATACTCAATTTAGATAGGATGCTTGGCATAGATGTGAAGAATCCTGAAGCAGACTGACTGACACTCTCTCCCCCCTCCCCACAAAAGAGAAATTCAGGCTTCATTGATTGATTTGAAATCAGTAAGAGCCTATTAGTGAACCCCTTATCCCCATCTGGTGATAAGAAGTAGTTTCTCCAAATTGTTCCTATTCAATCTGTATCTCACAATCCTACTGAAAGGGAAAAAAACCAAGAGATTCACATTCATATTTCCCAGGGACCAAGAGTGGGTCCAGTCCTGCACTCAGATTGGAAGTAAAAGAGATACCTCTACAGACATGAGAGCTACAAATAGTTCTAGAAGAGGATCTCTAAAATCACCACTTGGTAACCTCTCCACCAACTCTTTCAGTGTCACACCAGGCTATATGTTAAATTTATCAGATGTGGGTCTTCACAAATGAGACCTCATTTGCTGTTTTCTTGGGAAGGACATCATTGCCCTACTGAAGCTTTCTCTTTATGTGTAGAGAAGAAAGAAGTCTTGCCCATTCTTCCTTTAAACAAGCAGACTCAATATAAAAGTCCAAATAACCCATTTTGCTTTTTATTGTGATTCCCAGATCTTGGGAAATGGACTTAGAACTTACTGCTGACAAGAACACACTAATCAAATACTCAGAATGAGAAAATAGTGTACATGATTAAATATTGCTTTTTTTTCCCTAGAGATAAAGAATTCTAAGGGCAAAAGTATGGATCTCTCTGATATCTATGGAACTTCACGAGGAGGTGAAGTGAACTTTAGGCATATTTATATCTTAAAGTTCTAAAATCGGCAATATTTATTATTTACCAATAGATGGCACTATAAGACAAGGAAGATGAATTAACCCCCAAAGAACAAAAGAAATGTTAAGGAAGAGAATATAAGTAAGGAAAATTCAGAAATAAAAAGGTGATTTCTGTATTTAAATCTTATTCTTGTCTTAGGCAGATAAGGCAACAATATTTTCTTCTGGAGAAACATTCTAAGATATGAGGAAATGTGCATTTTCTTTCAGAAATTAACAGTAGTACTTGTCAGTACTGAAATTCCCTATACCGTGGGTGATTTAAATTTCTACACAGGATTATATCATTTAGAGCTCTGTATGGAATTTCAGCAATTTGGAACATGCTGGGCTTTTGAAAATGTGGGACTATCAAATGAACACAGATAGATACACACACACACACATACACACACACACACACAGACACACACAGTCAAAGATGACCTTGGCGTTGGTAGGTCTGACATTCAAAGTGACTTACAAGAGAAGAGATCTAAGCAGGAAAATATGTTAGTTAGTCATCCATTTACATAGGACATCTTTTCTTTCCTTAATAATTTGAGACAAGAGTTTTTTCTAGAGTCACATTTATCCCCATTTATATCCTATATTCTTTTCTTCTCCACAAATTTGTTTACCTATAATCATCCTTTATCCAGTCACTTTGTTGATTTAGTTCAAATTATTTTGAAGAAATATGTAATCAATAGGATGGAATGTGCTACATACCTTTGAAATTTGCCTATATTCTTAGCGAAAATGGCATTTAACAGAAAAGAATCATAACAAGACATACTTCACACTGTGGATGCAGGCAGCTTGCTGCTTATATAACCCAGCACTGAAAAAAAAAAAAACCTCACTCACGAAGAATACTGAGGAATACTGATAGAAAAGTAGTCTTCGCTTAAAAACCACTTTGTGATTTTGGTCGTGTGATTTGTTGGCTCTAAGAGAGCACTCTCTCTCTCTCTCTCTCTTTTTTTTTTTTTTTTGGCATGACTTTTGAAATAGCTCCTTTTTTTCTGTTCATTTGGGAAAGTTGGCATGAGAAGAAAAAAAAGTTAAAACAATTTAAGTAATTTAGTGTTTAACCCTCTTAAACTTCTAAAATTACTCTATTTCCTTATATTATGGCACTGTTAAAAGGGGAAAATTTTATTCAGTTTTGGAAAGACATGACAGAATGTTAAGATCTCCTATGGTTCTATATTCCCAATTCTTTAGGCATTGGATCTTGAGAGATTACTTCCTCGGAAATTTGAATTGAGATAAATTGGGGTAACCATTTTAGCTGCCTTCTTTCATCTTGTGCTACTAGTCCTCAGATGTACCATTCTGCTCTGGGAGCAAGAAAGAAAAGATGCATCTTATGTGTAAATGGTTTCTCTTTGTCTACTTTTGCCCCCCATGTCCTAATGCAAGTAGCTGTTAGAGGGTGGGTCCTTTTTCTTTTTTCCAGGAGTTTTTTTTTTTTTTTTTTTTTTTTAAGTTCTCTATACTTGGTACCTAACACCGTGTCTGGCACAGAGAAGTGGTTTGGTAAATGTCTGATTAAAAAAATGAATAAATGCCTATTCCTCCATTAGATCAAATTTTTTATTGCAGAGAGCTGATATTGTATAAGTGGTTCATTGATAGCTAGGGCAGACAAGAAAATAAACTTGGTGGACAATGAGCATTTATTCAACACATATTGCCCTCAAATACATCAAGAAATAGAAATAGAAACAGATCCAGTCCTCAGCAAAATTGTGAATTTCATCAAATTGGGCTTTGTCACTTCATCTCTCTTACCAAGAGTCATTTCCCTCCATGTGAGAAACAAAGTCTTATCATGGGATGGTGCGTGGACTTTGTGACCAATAGGTCTGGGTTGGATTCCAATCCTAGATTTTCCACTTACTACTTTTTAGCCTTGAGTAATTCACTTCTCTCTGAACTTTAGTTTCCTCATTTGTAAAAAGATATTGATAACTGTTTTATAAGATTGCTAAGAGGACTCAATTAGAACCTACGTGCTTAGTACAGTATCATACAGTACAGTGCAGTACCAATGTTCATTAAAAACTGTTTCTTTCCTATACTTGCTGTTACTTTTCCTTAACACAGCTTCATGAGATAAATATTGTTCTCATTGTTACTGTATTAGAGTTGAGGAAATGGAGGCTCAGTGAGTTTACGTAACATAACTATGTAAGTAAAAATAAAAGATGGAGGAACTGGGATTCAAACCTCAGCTATCCAATCTGTGCTTTTAGCCAGCATACTATATTAACTAGGAATTTTATTTTGCTTTAGCATGAGAAAAGAAAGGCATAGCATATTTATTATCATTCTATCTTTGAAACTTGGTTCACATATTTATGTGTGCATGCATACATGCTCACACATACACATACACACATGCATGCACATACACAGATATATAGCCAGAAAAGGAGACAGCATAATGCTTAAAAGTGCAAGTTTTGGAGTAGAGTCACATGTCACATCATCTAGGTTAAAAACGTCACTGCTGCTTATTAGCTGTGAATTTAGGCAAGTCATTGGCTTTCTATATCTCTAAGCTGTCAACCAAACAATGGGGATATTAATGGGTCTCACTTTATAGGACAACTTTGAGGATTTTGTAAAACACATGTAAACTACTGTCCTTAGCACATAAGTGCTCAAGAAATATTTTAACTGTTTTGATTACTATTGAGAACAGAAATGTGAATAATAAATGATAGATAACCAAGAAATATTCTCAAATATATTAAAAAAAACCTGTGTACATTTTCATTTTTATTTTTTTCTTTCTTTTATTTTTATTAGTTGGAGGCTAATTACTTTACAATATTGTAGTGGTTTTTGTAACATTTCATACATTAGCATATTGTTCTTAGGAAGTCTCTCTAAAAATGTTCTTTCTGCTTTGTTAGGCAAATGCCAACCTAACCTAAGTGATTGGAAATTCAAACTAGATTAGAATATCATTTATGTTCTCTAGCCCGACTCCATTGCTAACATCTTTTAACCCAGGAACTTAATGCACATTCCTTGCATAAATTTAATGAGGACAGACTTATGTAAACTAAAATTACATCATATTTATTTACTGGAGTGTAAGGTACCATTAGGCAAACCAATCTACTTTAGAGGATGTTGAAAGATCTAAAGTTTAGGACTGAGAGTAAGTATGATTTAGCAAAAGTAAAGACTTGCTAGTAAAGACAAGATACTTTAGAAATAACAGACCCATTCAGCATGTGTTCTTGAACTTTTAGAAAGTTCTATTTGTTTAAGAATATCTAAGCTTCCAGGTTGTTCAACAAAATGGAACGGAACATTAAAAAATAAACACAATCATGTAATTAATATAGTTTTGGGGCAATGAAAATTTGTATTAATGGTTCCATGAAGGAACAGACAAGTGAATTCCAAAAGAATGAAATACAGGACAAATTTCTGGGCTGTCCAGATGGTTTTATTAATGCAATTCCATTATGACTGTGCTACCAGAAATCACACTTCTATTCAGGAAGCCTATGGACAAACAGTAGAAGCATCTCCATCGGTAATAAATGAGTTAAAAGAACAACGTTTTTATATACTTTACAGGGTAGTTATGTATATTCTACAAAATACATGTAAGTTAAAACTAGATACATGCAATGTAAGTAGGTTAGAGTAAGATATTGAAGATGGAAAAGGAGTGTTTGAGGGGAGATTTGCTTCTCTTTGCCAAACCCTGAATTAATTAATTCACTCTTTTACTTATAAGGCAGAGAGTGATAAAATTAAACCTCTAAGAGGCAGATATGAATCAAATGAGTTTTTTGTTTTATAATAGCCCTTTAATTTTCCTACTCAAGGTAATAGTGAGTATTAATAAGGTAATATCTGTTCTGATTTCTCAGGTTTCTTCTAATAATTTACCTTTCTTTGAATTACTTCAGAAGTTCAACCGCTAAAGGCTCCTCTGCTATACCCAACCCTGTCTTAGGTTGGCAGACAAAGGATTATCTTTGAAACCAACCTAGTCAGTACTTCCTAGGGAGCAAGTTCGTCTTTCTTTTTTGTGCAGAAGTTAATTGACAGTGATGTTAGGTACTAACATCCTCTTTCTCACTTGGGGCTTCCTCTGGTGTCAAAGATAAATATTACAAAGTAGAAATGTGCAAATATTCTCAGAACAGAGAACAAGATATTAAGATTTTGAAAACCATGTTAGGTTTTTTTTTCTCTTGTGATTATAATATTAAGCTATCAATTGTGAGTGAAACAGCTTATTTATGTAGCCCTCTTACTGACAGTTTAACCAGTCCATCTACTTTTCCAGAGAGAATATTAGCACATGGCAAGTGCCCATGAAGCCATGGCTTGTAAGATATTATTTCCTGAAGGTCTCCTAGTACAGAATGGTAAGGACTATTGAAAGAGAGTTGCTGCTGATGACAGAATAAAGCTGTGAAAAGTTGTGTATTGTTTAGTTTTTCTCTCTGCTTTTTATCTCTGGAGGACTGAACGTTTTACCCATATCAGTGATTTTGAAATATAGAAAATATCTTCAGAATGACAGTTGTTTAAAATGGCAATTTAAAATTCATTTATCATATTATATTTATCTGTATAAGCCGCATATGGCTACAAATGAGAACTATTTATATTGATTCTACATGTTTTAACCCGTTAGTTTATAGATGCTACAGCTGTTTTTGATTGGGAGAACCTTATTATTTTTTTTTTTTTTATTGGTCACAGGGTTTAACTCATGAGTGTCAAGCACTATTTAGGACAAAGTCAAGGCATTTATTTTACATGTAGAAAATACTACCGTTATTGAGTAATTGCTCAATTTTATAACTGTAGTAAAATACTACACTATCAGGATCTCCTCACATATCTCTTATGGTTCCTGCTGGATGAACCTTCTTCTATTTCCCACCAAAATATTATATTTCCCACCACATTTTACTACCAGGGCTTTCCCTCATTCAATTCTCTGACTGTTTTGTTAAAGACTGAGGAGCCTCCATTATTCCATCTATCAAGGTTGTCCACTAAGTGCCTTCCATCACCTTATACACTTGAGCCAAAAAAGGAACAGATTCCTATTTGCCCCAGTGGTATATAGAATGGGAACATGGAAAAATGGTAAAAGAACAGAAAAGGGTGATGACAGAGTGAAGTATAAAGAAAGATAAAGCACCGTTAACAAGACTTGAGTCAAAGTTTGCAGTTTATGTTAGAGGGGAATGATGACTTTTTCCAACTTCTCTGGATTTGAGAAGGAGAGAATTCTCTAGACACACTCCTTGCAATTCTATACTCCTTTTAATCACTCTGCCCCAAGTGATAGGAATGCCTTGTGTGATTAGCATGCTTGGCTAAGCTCTGTCCTTTTCCTTTTTGAGTAAAGGCCTGCTGACAGGGAGACATATCGTGTTCTGCCCCTTACAGGGAAGGGGGCTGTCCTGGTTCAGTGACACTGATTTCCATTGCTGTGAATTGGTGAATTTGCCTGTCTGACTTCAGGGTGCATTAAGTCCACCTGACTAACAGAAGTAAAGGTGCGTCCTTCAGCTTATACTCCATTAATAATAAAGGTGATATGCTGGTTCTCTACTTCCATCTTCTATGTTTTAGTTTTCAATTTATTCAGAACCTGAGCAGGGAGCCTTTTAGGGTCCTCAAAATTATGTGAGTAGGCAGGATTAAAAAATCAAATGAATAACAATTTTTATGGTTGTGGTTATAATCACCACGTGATTAAAGAAACAACAACAACAAAGAACAGATTCCAATTTTAATTTTGCTCTTTGAAAAAAAAAAATATATCAGAAAAATAGCACGTCCTAGGTGTAAAATAAGGGGCAAGTCTTCCCTGGTGACTCAGATGGTAAAGAATCCACTTGCAGTGCAGAAGACCCAGGTTTGATCCCTGGGTCGGGAAGATCCTGTGGAGAAGGAAATGGCAACCCACTCCAGTATGCTTGCCTGGAAAATTCCATGGAGAGAGGAGCCTGGCAGGCTACAGTCCATGCGGTCACAAAGAGTCGACATGACTGAGCAACTAACACACATGTAAAATACTTGTGCATGCGCACACACAGTCACTCAGTTGTGTCTAACACTTTGCAACCCCATGGACTGTAGCCCACCAGGCCCCTCTGTCCATGGAATTCTCCAGGTAAGAATATTGGAGTAGGTTGCCATTTCCTACTCCAGGGAATCTTCCCAATGCAGAGATAGAGTATCTTGAGTCTCCTGTATTGGCAGCAGATTCTTGACCACTGAACCATAGAATGGTCCCTGAGCCTGTCTTGAGTAAAACACTTGCACAATTAAAATAAATGATGAGCTGGAATTCTGAAAATTCTGATTATAATTTGAGATTTGTCTTGTGTAAAATTTCATGTATTTTCACAGGTAAAGTACCTATGAAATAAACATATATATATATATATATATATATTTGAAATATATATTATATATACATATCAGGCCATTGATCATTAATATTTTCAGACTTCCTTTATGTAAAAAGGAAAATAATTCTAATGTTGGACAGATGTTTGGTTTTTAATGCAGATAATTTTAAATAATAATTTTATAACACTGCAGTGTATGAGCAAATATAACCTCCAAAATTCCATAAAAATGAATTTATTTTTATAAATAAATATGTGTCATAGAGTATTTTAGGGGAGCAGTGTTGGGAAATCAAATAATCCCATAGAAAATGAAGTCGCTCAGTCATGTCTGACTCTTTGCAACCCCATGGACTGTAGCCCACCAGGCTCCTCCATCCATGGAATTTTCTAGGCAAGAGTACTGGAATGTGTTGCCATTTCCTTCTCCAAGGGATCTTCCCAACCTAGGGATCGAACCCGGGTCTCCTGCACTGCGGGCAGATGCTTTACCATCTAAGCCACCAGGGAATAATCCCCTGGCAGTATTCAAATTCCTGAAGAATTACAACTCATTTCTTTAAATTATAACAATGTGGAAAAAGGATTCTCATAGTGGAGAAAGATTTTTTTCTTCTTGTAACAAGATGTGAGCAATACAATTTGATACTATTAGAAATTGTCAACAAAATGATGTTGACCCATTGAATACTGACCTTTGCTTGAATGGACTGACAGTCAGAGAAATCAGAAAAAGAAATTTTACCACATGAATCATCACCTAGAATGGGGGAACATTTTCATTAAGCCCTAAGTCAATATCTATTTCTTCTCACCCATCACATACCCCTCTTGGGCTTTTTGAGTTTATAGATGATTGAAGCAGATAGTTTCATGGCAGAAAAGTTACCCACAGTGTCTCACTTAAGGATTTTGAAATTCTTGTTAAACAACCTTACAAAAATCCACTTTCTAGTAGCCCAGGGCTTAACTGCTTAAAGAATGGTGACACTGTAACGATGCTGTCCCAGAGAACAGCTTAGCTTATGGTACAGAGTATATCTGCTTCACCATCTCATAAATCTCTACTATTATCTTCTTGAATTTAGCTGACATATTAATTCAGAGTATAGAGAGCACTGAACAAGGACTCAAGATAACTTGATTCTAAACTTGGTTATGTTATTATTGAACTATATCAGTTCAGTTCAGTTCAGTTGCTCAGTCATGTCTGACTCTTTGTGACTTCATGGACTGCAGCATGCCAGACTTCCCTGTCCACCATCAACTCCCAAAGCTTGCCCAAACTCATGTCCATTGAGTTGGAGATGCCATCCAACCATCTCATCCTTTGTCATCCCCTTTTCCTCAAGACTTTAATCTTCCCCAGTATCAGGGTCTTTTCCACTGAGTCAGGTCTTCGCATCATGTGGCCAAAGTATTGGAATTTCAGTTTTAGCATCATTCCTTCCAATGAATAGTCAGGATTGATTTCCTTTAGGATGGACTGTTTGGATCTCCTTGCAGTCCAAGGGACTGTCAAGAGTCTTCTCCAACACCACAGTTCAAAAGCATCAATTCTTCGGCACTCAGCTTTCTTTATAGTCCAAGTCTCACATCCGTACATGATCACTGGGAAAACCATAGCTTTGACTAGACAGGCCTTTGTCGGCAATATGCTGTCTAGGTTGGTCATAGCTTTTCTTCCAAGGAGCAAGCATCTTTTAATTTCATGGCTGTAGTCGCCATCTGCTGGAGAAGGAAATGGCAACCCACTGCAATATTCTTGCCTAGAGAATCCTGTGGACAGAAGAGCCTGGTGGTCTGCTGTCCATAGGGTCGCATAGAGTCAGACACAACTGAAGCAGCTTAGCGTGCATGTATGCACTGGAGAAGGAAATGTCAACCCACTTCAGTATCCTTGCCTAGAGAATCCCAGGGACGTAGGAGCCTGGTGGTCTGCCGTCTACGGGGCTGCATAGAGTCAGACACGACTGAGGCGACTTAGCAGCAACAGCAGCAGTCACCATTTGCAGCAATTTTGGAGCTGAAGAAAATAAAGTTTGTCACTGTTTCCATTGTTTCCCCATCTGTTTGCCATATTGAATTATATAATCTTGGGCTAACTACTTAGACTGTTTGAGTTTTAATTTGTACATGTATAAAATTGTAAGCTAAGTTTTCTTTAGGATTCTGTCCCATCTTAAACACATTATTTCTACTTCTTTACTCATTGTGGGACAACAAGGAATATAAACAAAGAGAAACATCATGTGATTTAATTATTGATAAAAATGGCCCATGGAAATCTAAGGGTACATATCTTCCACTGATCAGATTAATTTCATGACATTAAAACTGGGTCTGCCCAGAAGATGCAGGATCTCTATGTAATCATATTTATCTGCAAGTGTTATAAGCATTTGGAGGATGCTCAGGAACTCCTTGAATCTATCACTATTAATTTAAATTTTTATCCCTAAGCTTTCATCAGCATTTTGTTCAAATGGAAATTAAAACACATTCTGTTGGTGGCAGTAAAAATCTAATTTTACCTTGCATATAAATAAATTAAGCTTAATATTTATAGGTAATTAATTGGAAAAAGTTAACTGGATAGTAGAAACCTTCCTCCAAAATGTTCAAACACCTTCAACTATTAAATTTAGAAAATAAGAATGGTATTTTCTTATTGTCCGTGCTACAAATAATAGTATATTGTTATACCTTCATTCTAGCTCCAGAGCATGTATACACATGCCAGTGAAACTTTCAATGCCATGAAAAGTAAAAATGAAAGTCGTTTAGTTGTGTCTGACTCTTTGCGACCCCGTGGAGTGTACAGTCCATGGAATTCTCCAGGCCAGAATACTGGAGTGGGTAGCCTTTCCCTTGTCCAGGGGACCATTCTGACCCAGGGATCAAACAGAGGTCTCCCGCATTGCAGGCAGATTCTTTAACAGCTGAATCACAAAGGAAGCCCAGCCACAAGGGATGGTAAAATTATTTCTCTGTCTCATGTCCTAATTATCCCTTTAATCAGTTCAGTTCAGTTCAGTTCAGTTCAGTCGCTCAGTCGTGTCCGACTCTTTGTGACCCCATGAATCGCAGCACTCCAGGCTTCCCTGTCCATCACCAACTCCCGGAGTTTACTCAAACTCATGCCCATCGAGTCAGTGATGCCATCCAGCCATCTCATCCTCTGTTGTCCCTGTCTCCTCCTGCCCCCAATCCCTCCCAGCATCAGGGTCTTTTCCAATAAGTCAACCCTTCGCATGAGGTGGCCAAAGTATTGGAGTTTCAGCTTCAGCATCAGTCCTTCCAATGAATACCCAAGACTGATCTTTGTTAGGATGGACTGGTTAGATCTTCTTGCAGTCCGAGGGACTCTCAAGAGTCTTCTCCATCACCACAGTTCAAAAGCATCAATTTTTGGTGCTCAGCTTTCTTCACAGTCCAATTCTCACATCCATACACGACCACTGGAAAAATCATAACATTGATCAGATGAACCTTTGTTGGCAAAGTAATGTCTCTGCTTTTTAATATGCTATCTAGGTTGGTCATAACTTTCCCTCCAAGGAGTAAGCGTCTTTTAATTTCATGGCTGCAATCACCATCCACAGTGATTTTGGAGCCCCCAAAAATAAAGTCTGACACTGTTTCCACTGTCTTCCCATCTATTTCCCATGAGGTGATGGGACCAGATGCCATGATCTTAGTTTTCTAAATGTTTAACTTTAAGCCAATTTTTTCACTCTCCTCTTTCACTTTCATCAAGAGGCTTTTCAGTTCCTGTTCACTCTCTGCCATAAGGGTGGTGTCATCTGCATATCTGAGGCTATTGATATTTCTCCTGGTAATCTTGATTCCAGCTTGTGCGTCTTCCAGCCCAGCATTTCTCATGATGTACTCTGCATAGAAGTTAAATAAGCAGGGTGACAATATACAGCCTTGACATACTCCTTTTCCTTATTGGAACCAGTCTGTTGTTCCATGTCCAGTTCTAACTGTTGCTTCCTGACCTGCATACAAGTTTCTCAAGAGGCAGGTTAGGTAGTCTGATATTCTCATCTCTTTCAGAATTTTCCACAGTTTATGGTGATCCACACAGTCGAGGGCTTCAGCATAGTCAATAAAGCAGAAATAGATGTTTTTTTGGAACTCTCTGGCTTGTTCAATGATCCAGTGGATATTGGCAATTTGATCTCTGGTTCCTCTGACTTTTCTAAAACCAGCTTGAACATCTGGAAGTTCTCGGTTCACCTATTGCTGAAGCCTGCCTTGGAGAATTTTGAGCATTACTTTAGTAGCATGTGAGATGAGTGCAATTGTGGTGTAGCTTGAGCGTTCTTTGGGATTGCCTTTCTTAGGGATTGGAATGAAAACTGACCTTTTCCAGTCATGTGGCCACTGCTGAGTTTTCCAAATTTGCTGGCATATTGAGTGCAGCACTTTCACAGCATCATCTGTCAAGATTTGAAAGCTCAACTGGAATTCCATCACATCCACTAGCTTTGTTCGTAGTGATGCTTTCTAAGGCCGAACTTGACTTCACATTCCAGGATGTCTGGCTCTAGGGGAGTGATTACACCATTGTGATTATCTGGCTCATGAAGATCTTTTTTGTGCAGTTCTTCTGTGTATTCTTGCCACCTCTGCTTAATATCTTCTGCTTCTGTTAGGTCCACACCATTTCTGTCCTTTATCGAACCCATCTTTGCCTGAAATGTTCCCTTGATATCTCTAATTTTCTTGAAGAGATCTCTAGTCTTTCCCATTCTGTTTGTTTTCCTCTATTTCTTTGCATTGTTCGCTGAGGAATGCTTTCTTATGTCTCCTGGGTATTCTTTGGAACTCTGCATTCAGATGGGAATATCTTTCCTTTTCTCCTTTGCTTTTCACTTCTCTTCTTTTCACAGCTATTTGTAAAGCCTCCTCAGACAACCATTTTGCCTTTTTATACTGATCTTTAAATATCTCAGTGTTGTACTATGATAAATTTACAGAAGGAGAAATACAAACTAGTGTGAGCAATACTGACAACCAGCTTAAGGGGCAAAAATTTGAATTCAGTAGCTCTTTCAATTCTTGCACAGCAAGGAGGTCAAACTAGTTAGTCAATCCTAAATGAAATCAACCCTGAATATTCATTGGAAGGACTGATGCTGATGCTGAAGCTCCAATACTTTGGCCATCTGATATGAAGAGCCAACTTTTTCGAAAAGATCTGATGCTGGGAAAGATGGAGAACAGGATGAAATGTGGGCAACAGAGGATGAGGTGGTTAGTTAGCATTACTGACTCAATGGATATGAATTTGAGCAAACTCTGGGGGACAGTAGAAGACAGAGGAGCCTGGAGTGCTGCCATCTATGGGGTTGCAGAGACTTGGACAGCACTTAGCAACTGAACAACAACTCTTCCAAATCTGTGTTGATCCTTTCCTCTTCTCATTGTTTACATTGGTAGTACTTCTATAACTCTTAAATATCCTGAATTTCCTTATTTATGGATAGAACCACCTGCTTATGACCTTCATGTGCTTTGGCAATGCATGTATAGTTTGTATTCTCTCCAATGTATATAATGTAGTATTTCTTTATAAGTATCATATATTGGTAATGAAATGTATGGTTCTAAGTCAAAGATATACATAACCAGTGTGCCACTGGTATGCAGCAAAATGGGTCACACATGAGCTGGGATATTGTTTCTCTTGGTCTTGGGGTGGCTGTGTAGAGCCTGGGGCAGCCAGGGCCCTTAGAGCCCAGTTGTGTCTTGCCAAGAGCAGCTTTATCCAAAAATGGCAGTGTGCCTCACTAATAAGTAATTACCATTTTGTAAAGATACAGAAACTGTGATCTTGCTACTCAAAGTGTATCCTCAACAGCTAGCAGCAGCATTACTTGGATACTTACGAGACACACATACTTCCCAGGTGGTTCAGTGGTAAAGAATCCGCCTGCCGACACAGGAGACATGGGTTTGGTCCCTGGGTGGGGAAGATCCCCTGGAGCAGGAAATGACATCCCATTCTAGTATTCTGGCCCAGAAAATCCCATGGACAGAGGAGCCTGGCAGGCTACAGTCCAAGGGGTTGTAAAGAGTTGGACATGACTGAGCAACTGAGCATGCACGCATCAAGAAATGCATAACTTCATTTCCCACCTAATGAATCAGAATCTGTAATTTCATAAGATCCTCAGGTGATGCATATATATGTTAGAATTTGAGAAGCTATGGACCAAACTTTGTCCTTGGTGCCCAGATGGTTTGCAACCTTATCTGTGCAACCAAATCATCTGGAGGACTTTTATAAATCGTGATGTCCAGAATGTAGCACAGATTAGAATCTCTGGGGCTGGGTCATAGGCACAGTTTTCAGATTTCCTCAGGTGACTCCAATATGCAACTAATGTTGAGCACCACTACTTAGCAACATCTCCACTTCTAACAGATGGGCACTACATGTCATGAAATAACAAGAATCCAAAAGAAATGTATAATATGCTAATAACCTGCTCATTGTGTGTTGTATAATGCTGGGATATATATGGAAGTGTGTGTGTTGAAGGCAGTGAACTAAGAGGGATTTGTGTACTGTGAAAATGGGCATAACTCATATAAGCCTTGTCAGTGTCTATGACTTTGATTTGGGTTCGAGGTGTCATATTGTCAATAAAATAATCAAATATTCTATCCCAAACAAATCTTTTCCCTTTTCTCAATTATATCACACCTGGGTCTGTGGCTACTGGTTTCCTGGTGTGAGATGCAGGGTAACATTTTCAACCAATGCTAGGTCCAAATACATTATGTTTCCTTCAATAAGCTTACCTTACCTCTTGCTTTTATCTTTCATTTAGTTTCTGCTATCAGTTTTTAAAAGCTTAACCCATTTTTCTTGAAAAACAAACTTCAAAGAAAAAAGCGAGTTTGATGGCCACAACTGAGATATATCTTTAAACTATTTATGTACAGGAAGAAAAAATAACAAAACAGAGTAAGAAATGTTGAAAGCTAACAGCCATGAAAATGTGAAGAATGAAAATGTTTATTAGATTCTGGTTTCAGAACTCTTATAAAAATATATAATATCCCTTAGGGGCAATAATAAATGTTCAGAGGATCCTGGTTCATTCTGTCAGTTCGGTTCAGTTCAGTTCAGTCGCTCAGTCCTGTCTGACTCTTTGTGACCCTCTGAATCGCAGCACGCCAGGCCTCCCTATCCATCACCAACACCCAGAGTCTACCCAAACCCATGTCCATCGAGTCGGTGATGCCATCCAGCCATCTCATCCTCTGCCGTCCCCTTCTCCTCCTGCCCTAAATCTTTCCCAGCATCAGGGTCTTTTCAAATGAGTCAACTCTTTGCATGAGGTGGCCGGAGTATTGGAGTTTCAGCTTCAACATTAGTACTTCCAATGAACACCCAGGACTGATCTCTTTTAGGATGGACTGGTTGGATCTTCTTGCAGTCCAAGGGACTCTCAAGAATCTTCTCCAACACCACAGTTCAAAAGAATCACTTCTTCGGCACTCAGCTTTCTTCACCATCAAACTCTCACATCCATACATGACCACTGGAAAAACCATAGCCTTGACTAGATGGACCTTTGTTGGGAAAGTAATGTCTCTGCTTTTAAATATGCTATCCATGTTGGTCATAACTTTCCTTCCAAGGGGTAAACGTCTTTTAATTTCATGGCTGCAATCACCATCTGCAGTGATTTTGGAGCACCAAAAAATAAAGTCTGACACTGTTTCCACTCTCTCCCCATCTAATTTCCATGAGGTGATGGGACAAGATGCCATGATCTTAGTTTTCTGAATGTTGAACTTTAAGTCAACGTTTTCACTATCCTCCTTCACTGTCATCAAGAGGCTTTTTAGTTCCTCTTCACTCTCTGCCATAAGGGTGGTGTTGTCTGCATATCTGAGGTTATTAATATTTCTCCCAGCAATCTTGATTCCAGCTTATGCTTCTTCCAGCCCAGCATTTCTCATGATGTACTCTACACATAAGTTAAATAAGCAGAGTGACAATATACATCCTTGACGTACTCCTTTTCCTATTTGGAACAACTCTGTTGTTATATGTCCAATTCTAACTGTTACTTGCTGACCTGCATACAGGTTTCTCAAGAGACAGGTCAGATGGTCTGGTATTCCCATCTTTTTCAGAGTATTCCACAGTTTATTGTGATACACACAGTCAAAGGCTTTGGCATAGTCAATAAAGCAGAAATAGATATTTTTCTGGAACTCTCTTGATTTTTCCATGATCCAGTAGATGTTGGCAATTTGATCTCTGGTTCCTCTGCCTTTTCTAAAACCAGCTTGAACATCTGGAAGTTCACGGTTCACATATTGCTGAAGCCTGGCTTGGAGAATTTTGAGCATTACTAGTGTGTGAGATGAGTGCAATTGTGTGCTAGTTTGAGCATTCTTTGGCATTGCCTTTCTTTGGAATTGGAATGAAAACTGACCTTTTCCAGTCCTGTGGCCACTGGTGAGTTTTCCAAATTTGCTGGCATATTGAGTGCAGAACTTTCTCAGCATCATCTTTCAGGATTTGAAATAGCTCAACTGCAATTTCATCACCTTCACTAGCTTTGTTCGTAGTGATGCTTCCTAAGGCCCACTTGACTTCACATTCCAGGGTGTCTGGCTCTAGGTGAGTGATCACACCATCGTGATTATCTGGGTCATGAAGATCTTTTATAATTTGTAGGAATAATTTGTAGGGAGGTCATTTTAAGACCAGATTTGCACATTCTGTTCCTTATCAACATTTCAGCTATCGGGTTTTCTGCTGTAAGAATGTACTTCCCTTCACCCGCCTTTGATTTATGTATAACCATATGGGCTCATGGATTCCTATTTTATTCAGTGGGATATAATCCATTGCTGTTAGTGTCCAAATTTATTTGAATGTTCATATTGTTCCTTTGGGCTTCCCTGGTAGCTCAGATGGTAAAGAGTCTACCTGCAGTGTGGGAGACCTGGGTTCAGTCCCTGGGTGGGGAAGATCCTCTGGAGAAGGAAATGACAACCCAATTCAATATTCTTGTCTGGAAAATCCCGTAGACAGAGGAGGAACCTGGTGGGCTACAATCCATGGGGTTGCAAAGAGTCGGACAGCACTGAATTGCGACTGACACTTTCATTGTTCCTTTGAGCTGTCTCCTCTTTTTCACATGTCCCCATTATTCTTTAAGTACTTTCTTATTTCCTGATTTCAAATGATGTTCCTAGGTACATCTTTTATTAAATCTGTTCCTGCCCTGGAATCAACCAAGGAGCCCAGGCTCCTTTGATTGGAGAATAATATCTAGAAACCAAGATCTGGACTTGAGGTGTGCTCATTATTATTGATGTTTCATTTCTTTTAGATTATTTCAGCAGATTGAGCTAGGAAATATATCTTTGTACCAGTCTATATTTATTTCTCATATGTATGTATGTATGTATGTATATGTGTATATATATATATATGTATGCATATGTATGTATATGTATGTATATGTGTGTGTGTGTGTGTGTGTATACCATAGTGGTACTTTCAGTTCCAATTCAGCAAGGTAGTGTACATTTTGTATCCTCCTTTCCATATATGTAACTCCCCTAACAGTAAGAAACTTAACTCTCATCATCCTCAATATATTTAATCATTTGCTCAAGTTTAGAATATATAAGATGGTAGTTTAAAATTTTCTAATCCATATCACTGTAAAAACTTTGCTTGGATTTTAAATTTAGGTTCCAAGCCTCTATAACTGGGATCCCAACGAACAGCATCTCAGTTTGCTCTCCCAGGGTCCTTCCTGAAGATGGAGTCTTTTTTTGTAAATTCAGTTTTCAAGTCCTAAAGTCCATTATTTACTGATACACTTGTCTAAAGTGGAAGGTTTCCTTCCTCGAATCTTTGATTACTGCCTATTTTCAATCCCCTACCACCATATTGTAATTTATTTTTGCCAGCGTTTCTCTGTATCTCCAACTGGTCTGTGCAATCTCTGTCCAACACACTTCACTTCCAACAAAACCCTGATTCAGACCAGTATAAGGAAGCATCCGTTGTCTGTTCTTATTTTGCTTAAAAGAGAAATTGTACTATATGCAAGTGCATGCAAGCACATGTGTCCATGTGTTTGTGTGTGTGTGTATATATCTGTGTGTAGAGGGAGTTGTGGATGTGTGTGGAAATGATTCCTTGACAGGCACTTTAAAAACTAAGAGTTAGCAACTATTTCCAGAACTGTTCAGTTTTATCAGCATTGCAAATATATAGTATATTCACATAATTTTCAAAAGGCTTTTTTCCTGGAAAAAAAGTTACATTCTTTTGCAGCATCATAAATTACTCTTTTTTTTTTAGTACCAACTATATGTAGCCTTCTAATGCTCCCTTTCACTTTGAAATGTCAGAGTCATCCTTCTGAAAAGTCACACAATTAGGTCAAATATATTGCCTAATAAAAATCTTTCACCTTCTCAATGAGCACTGGGACAAAAATAAGAGGTCTTTAAGAACCATTCATGCAGTACAAGGCCTAGATCTTCTAATTTGAACATCCAGTGTTTTAATGATTCAAAATCTATTTTAAAAATCAAACACTACTCTTGGGGAAGACACTGAGAAGACACAACATTCCATTTGAGATTGTGAACTAAAGAGATAGAACTAAGTCTATGTTACTTAACTTTTCTGCAATTCAGTTTCTTTATCTGTAAAGTGGGTATAATAACTTGCAGGGTTCCTGCATTAACTAATATGCTGCAATAAAATATTTAATGGTGTACTTACACCTAGGGAATGCTCCATAAATGTTATCTCTTCTTATAAATATTATTCAGATCTATACTCCTTTTCTGTGCTTTTAGTTCTTGGTTGTTTTGCCTTTTTCCTTGTAATTGGTCGCAGTTCTGCTCTTTGCCCTTCAGTGAAAGGAGATTATTGGATGATTGCCATGCTGCCCTGCTTCTGCTGTGTTGTTTGTGCATGTGGTATTGGTCAAGGCTTATTGCTTATTCCAACATAGCTCAGCTTGTGTCTGTAGTACTGTAGGTCTTAAGAGGCTGTATTGAGGTCCTGGGATGCATTTACCTGCTTTTCACACCTGAGATGATATTGACGAGGTCTAAGGGACTCTTAGTTATTGCCCAACTCCTAACCACTCTTCAAATGAAGTTTGTCTTTTGTCTCTTCATTGTTAGCTACCTCTGATATATACTGCTTTTTGCTACTCCACCTGCCAACTGCTTCAGGTCACTGCCACTATACCTATCTTTTCTCTTTTCTTCCTTTAACTGCTTCTCTATTATTTCCCTGACTTCATTTGCATGAGCTGTTTTAGGCTGCTATTTTGTAAAATCACCAGTCAATGGAATACTCTTTTCATACAATTAAATACATAGTGAATTGACCAATCATCATATACTGATTGAAATATGTAGGTCTCTTGTACTTCTTTCATCTGTCTACTCATTGGTGGCTATTTAAAGGCTACACCTTTGATCTTATATATTGTTTTATTTTGTTTGTATGGCTTTTAAGATATGTGCTATTAAAGTAGACTGAGATTTTTCAGACACCTAATATTTGGGGGAGCTGAGGTCTTACCACATTTTGAACCCAGAAAAATATTTCCTAATATATATATATATATAATCAGAAGCTGCTTTATCTGGGAAGATACTGGAAAGAGGCAAGTAGGATTTAAGGCATAACCTCTGGAGTCAGACAGAGTAGTCCTCGGAAAGGCACAAATAACATCCTTTTTTTTAAAACCTGTCTCCTTTTCAATTTTTATCTGTAAAGAAATTACTCAGATGGAGGCAGGGGCCTCTTCAATGTAGAACCATAATAGCTTTACTTCCCTGATTCTAAAAGAGCACAGAAATCTTTTTGAAATATGGGGCAATGTATTAGTTATAGGCACTGGTTTCTGCTTCTTTTCAGAGCTAAGCTGTCTAACTGGATTTGCACAGAGCATTAGGCAGGCATGTGCCTTAGTCATGAGGGGAGTGTGAGAACCCACAGAGGGCTTCCTCTCAAATAATGGTATTGATGATGCTAAGTAAATAATATTCCCAGAGAAGCAGCATTTATTGAGAGTTTATTATGTACCAGGCATCCATAAACACAGTTTTGCAAAAACATTGATTTATTACTCTAACTCTCATTTTTACAAATGAGTCAACTGAAGCCCAGAGAGGCTAATTAATTTGTCCCAAGTCACAAAGGTAGAAAGTTGCAAAGGGGAATTCACATTCAGTGCTATGTTACTCTCAAATTCATACTTTTGTTTTTCAAATCACTCTAGCATACTTATAGACCTTCATGAGTCTTGTATATTATATACTCTGTCTCACCTGAGATTCATACACAGAGAAGGAATCAGACTTGGTTTCATTTGCATGAATAAGGTTTCAGATGTCTAGCTGAAAAAAAAAAGATGTATATTTTATTCACCAACATTCATAACCAATTTAACAGTAAATACAATGGCCAGAATATAGAGGTCAAACCATCATGTTTATTACTAAGTTATATCTGAGGCAGTGGCTTAGCATCCATCTCTCTCTCCAATCTTAGAACTGCTCACCCGAGGGTCAATTTGGTTCTGCAGAAGATACCATTTAATTAGTGTTGCTTCCATACACTGGTCTTGTGTGAAGGGGGAAAGAGAGTGCTTACAGGTATAGATTATCAGCCTACTAATATAATTTTGAAACAATGGCTATAATCCACCTACCAGGAAACTCACTGTTACTCAGTGGAGAGGACTAAGAGTTAAGACAAGAGGCCTAAAGATTTAATCCCTCCTTGGGGAAATCAGAGCATTGAAGAATAAACACTCCCTCAAAAATCTCTGAAGTTTAGACATTTTACCCAGTGACTCATACATTAAAAATGATATATCAAGGCTACAGTGAATATATAGCTTTGTTTGAAGAGAAAAATAAAGCCTGGTTGAAAAGCAGCCAAAGAATTTCTTCTTAGAAATATAACACTTTCTGTGGTCCCAGTTAACAAGGCTTTGAGGTAAATTTCCTTTTCAAATCAATGAAACCTATAAAAGGTCTTCTCTGCTCGATCTTTTAGATGTTTATTTTTCATGAATAATCCATTTCCCCAAGAAAGTTGTACTAGAGGAATGCATTCTCTTGGTCTTCCAAGAATGCGTATGACCGAGCCCACTGGAATATGGAGGACAAACAGGGAAATCAACAGAAGACAAACTATGTGAATGTGTGTACAGCTCTTTTGTCCATCACAGGAATGAATGGATCAGTTCAGTTTAGTTCAGTTGCTCAGTCATGTCCGACTCTGTGACTCCATGAACCGCAGCACGCCAGGCCTCCTGTCCATCACCAACTCCCGGAGTTCACCTAAACCCATGTCCATCGAGTCGGTGATGCCATCCAACCATTTCATCCTCTGTCGACCCCTTCTCCTCCTGCCCTCAATCTTTCCCAGCATCAGGGACTTTTCAAATGAGTCAGTTCTTCACATCAGGGGGCCAAAATATTGGAGTTTCAGCTTCAACATCAGTCCTTCCAAAGAACACTCAGGACTGATCTCCTTTAGAATGGACTAGTTGGATCTCCTTGAAGTCCAAGGGACTCTCAAGAGTCTTCTCCAACACCACAGTTCAAAAGCATCAATTCTTCAGTACTTAGCTTTCTTCACAATCCAACTCTCACATCCATACATGACCACTGGAAAAACCATAGCCTTGACTAGATGGACCTTTTTTGACAAAGTATTGTCTCTGCTTTTTAATATGATATCTAGGTTGGTAATAACTTTCTTTCCAAAGAGTAAGCGTCTTTTAATTTCATGACTGCAATCACCATCCATAGTGATTTTGGAGCCCCCCAAAATAAAGTGAGCCACTATTTCCACTGTTTCCCCATCTATTTGCCATGAAGTGATGGGACTGGATGCCATGAACTTACTTTTCTGAATGTTGAGCTTTAAGTAAACTTTTTCACTTTCCTCTTTCACTTTCATCAAGAGAATCTTTAGTTCTTCTTCACTTTCTGCCATAAGGGTGGTGTCCTCTGCATATCTGAGGTTATTGATATTTCTCTCAGTAATCTTGCTTCCAGCTTGTGCTTCATCCAGCCCAGCATTTCTGATGATTGTCTCTGCATATAAATTAAATATGCAAGGTGACAATATACAGCCTTGACGTACTCCTTTTCCTAATTGGAACCAGTTTGCTGTTCCATTCCAGTTCTACTGTTGCTTCCTGACCTGCATACAGGTTTCTCAAGAGGCAGGTCAGGTGGTCTGGTATTCCCATCTCTTTCAGAATTTTCCACAGTTTATTGTGATAGTCAATACAGCAGAAATAGATGGTTTTCTGAAACTCTCTTGCTTTTTCGATGGTCCAGCGGATGTTGGCAATATGATCTCTGGTTCCTCTGCCTTTTCTAAAAGCAGCTTGAACATCTGGAAGTTCACGGTTCACGTATTGCTGAAGCCTGGCTTGGAGAATTTTGAGCATTACTTTACTAACGTGTGAGATGAGTGCAATAGTGTGGTGGTTTGAGTATCCCTTGGCATTGTCTTTCTTTGGAATTGGAATGAAAACTGACCTTTTCCAGTCATGTGGCCACTGCTGGATTTTCCAAATTTGCTGGCATATTGAGTGCAGCACTTTCACAGCATCATCTTTCAGGATTTGAAATAGCTCAACTGGAATTCCATCACCTCCACTAGCTTTGTTCGTAGTGATGCTTTCTAAGGCCCACTTGACTTCACATCCCAGAATGTCTGACTCTAGGTGAGTGATCACACCATCATGATTATCTGGGTCATGAAGATCTTTTCTGTACAGTTCTTCTGTGTATTCTTGACACTGCTTCTTAATATCCTCTGCTTCTGTTAGGTCCCTACCATTTCTGTCCTGTATTGATCCCATCTTTGCATGAAATGTTCCCCTTGTTATCTCTAATTTTCTTGAAGATATCTTTAGTGTTTCCCATTCTATTGTTTTCCTCTATTTCTTTGCATTGATCACTGAGGAAGGCTTTCTTATCTCTCCTTGCTATTCTTTGGCATTCTGCATTCAAATGGGTATAGCTTTCCTTTTCTCTTTGCTTTTCTCTTCCCTTCTTTTCACAGCTATTTGTAAGGCCTCCTCAGACAGCAATTTTGCTTTTTTCCATTTCTTTTTCTTTGGTATGTTCTTGATTCCTGTCTCCTGTACAATGTCACAAACCTCCATCCATAGTTCATCAGGCACTCTGTCTATCAGATGTAGTCCCTTAAATCTATTTCTCACTTCCACTGTATAGTCATAAGGGATTTGATTTAGGTCATACCTGAATGGTCTAGTGGTTTTCTCCACTTTCTTCAATTTCAGTCTGAATTTGGCAATAAGGAGTTCATGATCCAAGCCACAGTCAGCTCCTGGTTCTTGTTTTTGCTGACTGTATAGAGCTTCTCCATATTTGGCTGCAAAGAATATAATCAATCTGATTTCTGTGTCGACCATCTGGTGATGTCCATTTGTAGAGTCTTTTCTTGTGTTGTTTGAAGAGGGTTTTTGCTATGACCAGTGCATTCTTTTGGCAGAACTCTTATTAGCTTTTGTCCTGCTTCATTCTGTACACCAAGGCCAAATTTGCCTGTTACTCCAGGTGTTTCTTGACTTCCTACTTTTGCTTTCCATTCCCCTATAATGAAAAAAGACGTCTTTTGGGTGTGTTAGTTCTAGAAGATCTTGTAGATATTCATAGAACTGTTCAACTTCAGCTCCTTCAGCATTACTGGTAGGGGCACAGATTTGGATTACCGTGATATTGAATGGTTTGCCTTGGAAACCAACAGAGATCATTCTGTTGTTTTTGAGATTGCTTCCAAGTACTGCATTTTGGACTCTTTTTTTTTTTTTTTTTTTTTTTTTGACTATGATGGCTACTCCATTTCTTCTAAGGGATTTCTGCCCACAGTAGTAGATATAATGGTCATCTGATTTAAATTCACCCATTCCAGTCCATCTTAGTTCACTGATTCCTAGAATGTCGATGTTCACTCTTGTCATCTCTTGTTTGACCACTTCCAATTTGCTTTGATTCATGGACCTAACATTCCAGGTTCCTATGCAATATTGCTCTTTACAGCATCAAACCCTGCCTCCATCACCAGTCCTATTCATAAGTAGATGTTGTTTTAGCTTTGACTCCATCCCTTCATTCCTTCTGGAGTTATTTCTCCACTGATCCGCAGTAGCATACTGGGCACCTACCGACCTGGTGAGTTCATTTTTCAGTGTCCTATCTTTTTGCCTTTTCATACTGTTTGTGGGGTTCTCAAGGCAGGGATACTGAAGTGGTTTGCCATTCCCTTCTCCAATGGACCACATTCTGTCAGACCTCTCCACCATGACCCGGCCGCCTTGGGTGGCCCCGCATGGCACAGCTTAGTTTCATTGAGTTAGACAAGGCTGTGGTCCATGTGATCAGATTGGCTATTTGTCTGTGATTGTAGTTTCAGTCTGTCTGTCCTTTGATTCCCTCTCTCAGTGCCTACCGTCTTACTTGGGTTTCTCTGACCCTGGACGTGGGGTCTCTCTTCATGGCTGCTCCAGCAAAGCGCAGCAGCTGCTCCTCACCTCTGATGCGGGGTGGCTCCTCTTGGCTGCCGCCCCTGCCCTTGGGCGTGGGCTAGCTGCCCTGCGCCGAGCTCCTGTGTCATTGTAGCCGCTGCGCTTGTGCGCCATCGCAGCATGTGTCTGTACAAATACATGGAAATTAAACTTGAAGAGCCTCTATGAATGACAGTTTTTATAAAATGGAAACAATGGCAATTTTTATCTGTACAATTTTAAAAAGGAATTTCATGACTTTGGCATGGCTTTGACTTTCTTGTACCAAGAACATGAAAGATATTTACATATATTATCTCATTTAGTACAATATTCTTTAATATACATGTTGTTGTTGTTCAGTCACTAAGTTATGTCTGACTCTTTGTGACCCCGTGAACTGTAGCATGCCAAGCTTCCTTGTCCTTCACTAACTCCCAGAGTTTGCTCCAATTCATGTTTTTGAAACTCCAGAGTTTGCTCCATTTACTGTGTCAGTGATGTGACCTAACCATCTCATCTCTGCCTACCCCTTCTCCTTTTGCCTTGAATTCTTTCCAGCATCAGAGTCTTTTCCAATGAGTTGGCTCTTGGCATCAGGTGGCCAAAGTATTGGAACTTCAGCTTCAACATCAGTCCTTTCAAGGTTGATTTCCTTTAGGATTGACTGGTTTGATATTTTTGCTGTCCAAGGGACTCTCAAGAATCTTCTACAGAACCTCAGTTCAAAAACATCAGCTCTTCAGCACTAAGCCTTCTTTATGGGCTAGCTCTCAGATACATACAGAACTACCAGAAAGACCATAGTTTTGACTATACAGAACTTTGTCAGGAAAGTGATGTGTCTGCTTTTTAATATGTTGTCTAGGCTTCATAGGTGGCTCAGTGGTAAATAATCTGTCTGCTAATGCAGGAGACAGAAGAGACACAAGAGACACAGGTTTGATTCCTGAGCCAGAAAGATCTCCTGGAGTAGGAAATGGCAACCCACTCCAGTATTCTTGCCTGGAAAATTCCATGGACAAAGGAGCCTCATGGGCTACAGTCAATGGGATCACAGAGTTGGATGCAACTAAGCACATACATACACTAGATTTTTCATAGCTTTCCTTCCAAGAAGCAAGTGTCTTAATTTCATAGCTGCAGTCACCATCTTCAGTGATTTTTGGAGCCCAAGAAAATAAAATCTGTCACTGCTTCTACTTTTCCCCTTCTATTTGCCATGAAGTGATGGGAGTGGATGCCATGATCTTAGTTGTTTGAATGCTGAGTTTTAAGCCAGAATTTTAATCTCCTCTTTCACTTTCATCAAGAGACTTTAGTTTTTCTCCCCTTTCTGCCATTAGGGTGGTATCATCTGCATATCTGAGGATGTTGATATTTCTCCCAGCAATCTTGATTCCAGTTTATGCTTCATCCAGCCCAGCATTTCATATGCTGTACTCTGCATAGAGTTAAATAAGTATGGTAACAATATACAGTCTTGTCCTGTTCCTTTCGCAATTTTGAACCAGAATGTGTTCCATGTCAAGTTCTAACTGCTGCTTCTTGACCTGCATACAGGTTTACCAGAAGACAGGTAAAGTAGTCTGGTACTCCCATCTCTTGAAGAGTTTTCCACAGTTTGTTGTGACCCAAAATATTAAAGGCTTTAACTTAGTCAATGAAGCAGAAGTAGATTTTTTTTTTCCTGGAATTCCCTTGCCTTCTCTATGATACAGTGAATGTTGGCAATTTGGCTTCTGATTCTTTTGCCTTTTCTAGACGCAGTTTGTACATCTGAAATTTCTCAGTTCACATACTACTGAAGCCTAGCTTGAAGGATTTTGAGCATAATCTTACTAGCATATGAAATGAGTGCAATTTATGGTAGTTTGAACATTCTTTTGCATTGCCCTTTTTGGGATTGGAATGAAAACTGACCTTTCCCAGTCCTGTGGCCACTGCTATGTTTTCCAAATTTGCTGACATATTGAGTGCCACACTTAATTTTTTTTAATTTTTTTGTTATTTTTTTCACTTATTTTTATTAGTTGAAGGCTAATTACTTTACAATATTGTAGTGGTTTTAAGATAAAGACCATTACAGTATACTAATACATATATATGGAATTTAGAAAGATGGTAATGATAACCCTATATGCAAAACAGAAAAAGAGACACAGATGTACAGAATAGACTTTTGGACTCTGTGGGAGAAGGCGAGGGTGGGATGTTTCGAGAACAGCATCGAAACATGTATATTATCTATGGTGAAACAGATCAGCAGCCCAGGTTGTATGCATGAGACAAGTGCTCGGGCCTGGTGCACTGAGTGCCACACTTTAGCAGCATCATCTTTTAGGATTTTACATAGCTCAGCTGGAATTCTGTCACCACCACTAGCTTTGTTGATAGTAAAGCTTCCTAAAGCCTGCTTGACCTCACACTCCAGGATGTCTGGCTGTAGGTGAGTAACCATACTACCTTGGCTATCATGGTCATTAAGATCTTTTTTGTATAGTTCTTAGTGTATTCTTGCCACCTCTTTTTAACCTCTTCCACTTCTTTTAGGTCCTTTCCATTCCTGTCCTTTATCATGCTCATCCTCATATGAAATGTTCCCCTGATACCTTCAATTTTCTTGAAGAGATCTCTAGTCTTTCCTATTCTTTGTTTTCTTCAGTTTCTTCACATTATTCATTTAAGAAGGCCTTCTTATCTCATCTTGCTATTCTTTTGAATTCCGCATTCAGTTTGGTGTATCTTTCCCTTTCCCCATTGCCTTTCACTTCTCTCTTCTCTTCTTTTCTCAGTTTCTTTCAAAGCCTCTTAAGACAACCACTTTGCCTTCTTACAGGTTTCTTTGGGATGGTTTTGGTCATTGCTGCCTATACAGTGTTATGGACCTCCTTTCATAGTTCTGCAGGCACTTTGCTACCAGATCTAATCCTTTGAATCTGTTCACCACTTTTACTGTATAATTGTAAGGGATTCGATTTAGGTCATACTTGAATGGTCTAGTGATTTTCTCTACTTTTTTCAATTTAAACCTGAATTTAGCAACAAGAGCTAATTATCTGAGCCATAGTAAGCTCCAGGGCTTGTTTTTGCTGACTGTATAGACGTTCCCCATCTTTGGCTAAAAAGAACAAAATCAATCTGATGTATATAGTACTGTTTATTCCAATTTTACTTAGAAAACTGAGGATCAGACCGTTTAACTGACTTGCCAAGTTTATTAGCCTAAGTTACTTAGTAAGTCATTTCAGTCTTTCTCACTTCAAAGCATAATTCAGTTCAGTTCAGTCACTCAGTCGTGTCCAACCCTGAGACCCCATGAACTTCAACATACCAGGCCTCCCTGTCCATCATCAGCTCTCAGAGTTTACTCAAACTCATGCCCATTGAGTCAGTGATGCCATCCAACCATCTCATCCTCTGTTATCCCCTTCTCCTCCTGCCCTCAATCATTGCCAGCATCAGGGTCTTTTCAAATGAGTCAGCTTTTTGCATCAGGTGGCCAAAGTATTGGAGTTTCAGCTTCAGCATCAGTCCTTCCAATGAATAGTCAGGATTGATTTCCTTTAGGATGGACTGGTTGGATCTCCTTGCAGTCCAAGGGACTCTCCAGAGTCTTGTCCAACACCACAGTTCAAAAGCATCAATTCTTCAGTACTCAGCTTTTTTTATAGTCCAACTCTCACATCCATCCATGACTACTGTAAAAACCATAGCTTTGAGTAGACGGACCTTCGTTGGCAAAGTAATGCCTCTCTTTTTTAATATGCTATCTAGGTTGGTCATAACTTTCCTTCCAAGGAGTGAGCGTCTTTTAATTTCATAACTGCAGTCACCATCTGCAATGATTTTGGAGCCAAATAAATAAATAAATAAATAAAGTCTGACACTGTTTCCACTGTTTCCCCATCTATTTGTCATGAAGTGATGGGACTGGATGCCATGATCTTAGTTTTCTGAATGCTGAGCTTTAAGCTGACTTTTTCACTCTCCTCTTTCACTTTCATCAAGAGTCTTTAGTTCTTCTTCACTTTCTGCCATAAGGGTGGTTTCATCTGCATATCTGAGGTTACTGATATTTCTCTCGGCAATCTTGATTCCAGCTTGTGCTTCCTCCAGCCCAGTGTTTCTCATGATACACTCTGCATATAAGTTAAATAAGCAGGGTGACAATATACAGCCTTGACGTACTCCTTTTCGTATTTGGAACCAGTCTGTTTTTCCATATCCAGTTCTAACTGTTGCTTTCTGACTGCATACAGGTTTCTCAAGAGTTAGGTCAGGTGGTCTGGTATTCCTGTCTCTTTTAGAATTTTCCACAGTTTATTGTGATCCACACAGTCAAAGGCTTTGGTGTAGTCAATAAAGCAGAAATAGATTTTTTTTTCCTGGAACTTTCATGATTTTTTGATGATCCAGTGGATATTGGCAATTTGATTTCCGGTTCCTCTGCCTTTTCTAAAACCAGCTTGAACATCTGGAAGCTCATGGTTTATGTATTGCCAAAGCTGGGCTTGGAGAATTTTGAGCATTACTTTACTAGCATGTGAGATGAGTCCAATTGTGCGGTAGTTTGAGCATTCTTTGACATTGCCTTTCTTTGGGATTGGAATGGAAACTGACCTTTTCCAGTCCTGTGGCCACTGCTGAGTTTTCCAAATTTGCTGGCATATTGAGTGCAGTACTTTCACAGCATCATCTTTTAGGATTTGAAATAGCTTAACTGGAATAGCTTTGTTCATAGTGATGCTTTCTAAGGCCCACTTGACTTCACATTCCAGAATGTCGGGCTCTAGGTGAGTGATCACACCATTGTGATTATCTGGGTCATGAAGGTCTTTTCTGTACAGTTCTTCTGTGTATTTTTTACACCTTTTCTTAACGTATTTTGCTTCTGTTAGGTCCATACCATTTCTGTCATTTATTGAGCCCATCTTTGCATGAAATGTTCCCCTTGGTATCTCTAATTTTGTTGGAGAGATCTCTAGTCTTTCCCATTCTGTTGCTTTCCTCTATTTTTTTGAATTGATTGCTGAGGAAGGCTTTCTTATCTCTCCTTGTGTCTTATAATTTTCTGTGTACAGTTCTTTTGTCTCTCTAGGGAATTTTATTCCTAGATATTTAATTTTTTTGTTGCAATGGTGAATGGGATTGATACCTTAATTTCTGTTTATGAATTTTCATTGTTAGTATATAAAAATGCAAATGATTTTTGTGTACTGGTTTTCTATCCTGAGACGTTGGTAAATTCACTGATTAACTCTAGTAATTTTCTGATACTATCTTTAAGATTTTCTATGTACAAATTTATGTTCTCTAAAAACAGTGAGAGCTTTAATTCTTCTTTTCCAACGTGGATTAATTAATTTATTTTTCTTCTCTGGTTTATGTATCTAGGACTTCCAGAAATATGTTGAATAATATTGGGGAATGTGTGCACCTTTGTCTTTTTCCTGATTTTAGGTGGAAGGCTTTCAGTTTTTCACCACTAAGAGTGTTTGCTGTAGGTTTATCATATATGGCCTTCCCATGTTGATGTATGTTCCTTCTATGCCCATTTTTTGAAGAGATTTAATCTATCCAGAGTACATCATGAGAAATGCTGGGCTGGAAGAAGCACAAGTTCAAATCAAGATTGATGTGAGAAATATCAATAACCTCAGACATGCAGATGATGACACCCTTACGGCAGAAAGTGAAGAGGAACTAAAAAGCCTCTTGATGAAAGTGAAAGAGGAGAGTGAAAAAGTTGGCTTAAAGCTCAACATTCAGAAAACTAAGATCATAGCATCTGGTCCCATTATCTCATGGGAAATAGATGGGGAGACAGTGGAAATAGTGTCAGAGCTTATTTTTGGGGGGCTCCAAAATTACTGCAGATGGTGACTGCAGCCATGAAATTAAAAGACACTTACTCCTTGGAAGGAAAGTTATGACCAAACTAGATAGCATATTAAAAAACAGAGACATTACTTTGCCAACAAAGGGCTGTCTGGTCAAGTCTATGATTTTTCCAGTGGTCATGTATGGATGTGAGAGTTGGACTGTGAAGAAAGCTGAGCACCTAAGAATTGATGCTTTTGAACTATGGTGTTGGAAAATACTCTTGAGAGTCCCTTGGACTGCAAGGAGATCCAACCAGTCCATTCTGAAGGAAATCAATCCTGACTATTCATTGGAAGGACTGATGCTGAAACTGAAACTCCAATATTTTGACCATCTCATGCGAAGAAAAGACCCTGATGCTGGGAGGGATTGGGGCCAGGAGGAGAAGGGGACGGCAGAGGATGAGATGGCTGGATGGCATCACTGACTTGATGGGCATGAGTTTGAGTAAACTCCGGGAGTTTGTGATGGACAGGGAGGCCTGGCGTGCTGTGATTCATGTGGTCGCAAAGAGTCGGACACGACTGAGCAACTGAACTAAACTGAACTGAATCATTAATGGGTGCTGAATTTTTTCAAAGGCTTTTTTCTGCATCTATTGCGATGATCTTATGGTTTTTATATTTCAATATGTTAATATGATGTATCACATTGATTGATTTGCATATACTGAAGAATGATTGCATCCCTGGAATAAACCCAACTGGATCATGGTGCATGTGCTTTTTGATGTGTTGTTGAATTCTGTTTGCTAAAATTTTGTTGAGGATTTTTTGCATCTATGTTCATTAGTGATATTTTCCTGTAATTTTCTTTTTTTGTGTTGTCTTTATCAGGTTTTGTTATCAAGATGATGGTGGCCTTGTAGTATGAGTTTGGAAGTGTTCCTTCCTCTTGAAATTGTTTGAAAGAGTTTTATAAGGATAGACATTAGCTCTTCTCTAAATGTTTGATAGAATTCTCCTGTGAAGCCATTTGGTCCTGGGATTTTGTTTTTTGGGAGATTTTTGATCACAGCTTCAATTTCAGTGCTTGTAATTGTGTTGTTCATAATTTCTATTTCTTTCTGGTTCAGTCTTGGAAGACTGAACTTTACTAAGAATCTGTCCATTTCTTTCAGGTTATCTTTTTTTTTTTTTGCCATATAGTTGTTCATAATAGTCTCTTATAATCCTTTGTATATGTGCATTGTCTGTTGTAACCTCTCCTTTTTTTTAAAATTAATTAATTTATTTATTTTAGTTGGAGGCTAGTTACTTCACAACATTTCAGTGGGTTTTGTCATACATTGACATGAATCAGTCATAGAGTTACACCTATTCCCCATCCCGATCCCACCCCCCCCCCCCACCTCCCTCTATTGTTGATTTGATTCTTCTCTCTTTTCTTCTTAATAAGTCTGGCCATAGGTTTGTAAATTTTGTTTATCTTCTCAAAGAAACAGCTTTTAGTTTTATTAATCTTTACTATTGTTTATTTCATTTCTTTTTCATTTATTTCTGCTTGGATCTCTATAATTTCTTTCCTTCTACTAATTCTGGAGTTTCTTTGTTCATCTTTTTCCAGTTGTTTTAGGTGTAAAGTTAGGCTGTCTATTCACTCTTTTTCTTCTTTCGCTATAAACTTCCCTCTTAGAACTGCTTTAGCTGTATCCCATAGGTTTTGAGTTGTTGTGTTTTCATTGTCATTTGTTTCTAGAAATTTTTGATTTCCCTTTTGATTTCTTCAGTAGCCTATTGTTTATTTAGAAACATGTTTAATCTCCATGTTTTTCTGTTTTGTACCATTTTTTTCTTATAATTGATATCTAGTCTCATAATGTTGTGATCACAGTAGATGCTTGATACGATTTCAACTTTCTTAAATTTACTGAGGTTTGATTTATGACCCAATATGTGGTCTATCCTGGAAAATGTTCCATGTGCATTTGAGAAGAAAATGTATTCTTCTGCATTTGGATTGAATGTCTTGAAGTTCAAGGTTGAATTCTTTCTTCCTTTTGTTTTCTGCCCTCCTAAGGTTGGTACATGACACCACCCTTATGGCAGAAAGTGAAGAGGAACTAAAAAGCCTCTTGATGAAAGTGAAAGAGGAGAGTGAAAAAGTTGGCTTAAAGCTTAACATTTAGAAAACTAAGAGCATGACATCTGGTCCCATCACCTCATGGGAAATAGATGGGGAGACAGTGGAAACAGTGTCAGACTTTATTTTGGGGGCCTCCAAAATCACTGCAGATGGTGAATGCAGCCATGAAATTAAAATACACTTACTCCTTGGAAGGAAAGTTATGACCAACCTGGATAGCATATTAAAAAGCAGAGACATTACTTTCCCAACAAAGGTCCATCTAGTCAAGGCTGTGATTTTTCCAATGGTCATGTATGGATGTGAGAGTTGGACTGTGAAGAAAGCTGAGCACCGAAAATTTGATGCTTTTGAACTATGGTGTTGGAGAAGACTCTTGAGAGTCCCTTTGACTGCAAGGAGATCCAACCAGTCCATCCTAAAGGAGATCCGTCCTGGGTGTTCATTGGAAGGACTGATGCTAAAGCTGAAACTCCAGTACTTTGGCCACCTGATGCGAAGAGCTGACTCATTTGAGAAGACCCTGATGCTAGGAGGGATTGGGGACAGGAGGAGAAGGGGACAACAGAGGGTGAGATGGCTGGATGGCATCACTGACTTGATGGGCATGAGTTTGAGTAAACTCCTGGAGTTGGTGATGGATAGGGAGGCCTGGCGTGCTGTGATTCATGGGGTCGCAAAGAGTCAGACATGACTGAGTGACTGAACTAAGTTGACTGAATGTTGGTCCAGTGGTTTGTGTAAGCTTCCTGTAGGGTGAGACTTGTGCTGAGGTTTTCTTTTTGTTTGCTTGTTGTTGTTGTTGTTGTTTGATTGTTTGTCTGTTTCCTCTGATGGGCAAGGCTGAATGAGTTGATAATCCTGTCTGCTGATGACTGGGTTTACATTTTGGTTTTGTTTGTTGTTTAGACCAGGTGTCCTGCACAGGGTGCTACTGGTGGTTGGGTGATGCCAGGTCTTGTATTCAAGTGGTTCCCTTGGTGTGAGTTCTCACTATTTGATATTCCCTAGTGTTAGTTCTCTGGTAGTCAAGGGTCTTGGAGTCCTTGCTCCCACTCCAAAGGCTCAGGGCTTGATCTCTGGTCAAGAACAAGGATTCCACAAGTGGTTTGTTATGGCATTAAGTGAGATTAAAACAAATACCCAAAAATGAGAAACCAAAGATGAACCCCAGACATATGTAAGTTACAAAATCAGGCAAATAATAATTAAAATAATGGAATATACACATATACATATACACCCATAAGCAAAGTCAATACAATCCAACTAAAATACAGTGGATTGTCCCAGTGAAGAAAGGAAATAAAGAATTATATTTACCAGTTAAGCACAAAATTAACTAAAGCACAAGCTGGAAAACAAAACTAAAACAAGGTGCCAAGTGGGGGATAAAGCAATGAAAACAAAGGTAGCAAATATATTGAGAGGAATGAAAAGAAAGAAAGAATATATATGCAAAGTTACATAGAGTTAGATGAAGAAGATTTATAGACATTATAGATTAACTGCAAGGGGAAAAGAACAATAGGAAAGGCAAACAAAAGAATAGATGTAAAAAATAGAATAGATTTTTAAAAATTAAAATTATAAAAACGAGGAAAAAATGAAGGAAAAAAAAAGGTAAACTCCAGAGAACTGCAAAAACCCAACATAGAGGCAGTTGTTTATAACAACAGTAAAAGGTGTGACTGAATATACACATATACATATACACCCATAAGCAAAATCAAAACAGGCTACCAAAAATAAAGTACAATAGATTGACCTGGTGAACAAAGGAAACCAAAAAATTATATCTATCAGTTAAGAAGAAAATTAACTAAAGCACAAACTAGAAGACAAAACTAAAGCATGGTGCCAACTGGGAAGTAAAGCAATGGAAACAAAACTAACAAATATGTTGAGAGAAAAGGAAAGAAAGTAAAGAAAAAATATATATGCAAAGTTAAATAGAGGTAGATTATTTATATACATTAAACATTAACTGCAAGGGGAAAAGAAGAGTAGGAAAAGCAAAGAAAGGAATAAATGTAGAAAAATAATAATAGGTTTAAAAATTAAAGTTAAAAAAAAGAGACAAGAACAAAAGGAAAATTCTACAGAACTGTGAAAGCCCAATGTAGAGGCAGAGGTTTATAACAATAAAAAATGTGACTAGGGGTAAAAAAAGGTTCAAAAGCTTAATTCGATTTCATAGTGCCAATAAAATTGACAACTACAACATGGGGGGAAAGAAAAGAAAAAAAATCCAAAAGAATCTACAGAACAAGTCAAAATATAAGAATAATTCATGTTTTTCTTGAGTCTCTGCTCTCAGAGCCCTTTCCCTTGCTGGGAGTCACAGTCCACCTCACCTCCCTAGGATGCCCTCCAACACTGTGCTGATCTCTAGACCTGTTGTGGGGGCAGCTCAGATTTTAATCTGGTCCTTATCCTGTGTGTTCTTGCCTCCACTGTCCACAGATATCAGAACTAGTGTATTTTCCTTTGTGGGAGCTCTCAATGTCTTTTATATATTCCATACACACAGTCTGCTTAGTTGATCGTGCAGATTTAACCTATAGCTTGTACAGTTGGTGGGAAGATTTTGAATCTTCCTTAGCCACACTGCTCCTGGGTTTCAATTGTTGTTTTATTTCCACCTCTGCATTGGATTGTCCACTGGGGATTGCTCCTGAGGCTGCCCTGGAGAGCTTGGGTTTGGCCCTGTGAGGGTCAGGTGTGGAGGTGGTGCAGATGCTTGGGTTGCAGGGGTTCTGGCAGCAACAGGTACTCAGGGAAGTTGGCAGCTAGGGCAGCAGGAAATATAGTGCTCTAGAAGGGTATGGAAACCAGTATTGGCCAATATCTTCCAGTATTCTTGCCTGGAGAACACCCCTGACAGAAGCCTGGAAGGCCACAGTCCACAGGGTCTAAAAGAGTTGGACATGACTGAAGCAACCTTGTGCTATAGATGCCGGATATTTTTGCCTGTGGCAGCTCTGCTTCCATGAGAGTGGAGCATAAAGGTGGCGTGGCTGCTTGGCTTGTGAGGACCCTGGTGGCACAAAGTGTGCAGGGACATGGACTGCCTCCACCCCAGGAGTTATGGCCCTATCATAGTCTTTTTTTAAGCCTCTTGTAGCTTGCAATCAGATCAGAAGGCCTCTTTGGCCAGTCTTACCCGTAGTTCCACCCATTCAGCCACACAGAGGGGCCCCCGTGGCTGGGGTCCTACTCTGTATTTCGGTGCATCAGTCACTTAATGGAGTACCTTGGGTGGGGTCCTACTCTGTAGTTCAGTGCTTCAGGCATTTGATAGGCACCCTCTCTATTGTTCAGCTGCTGGTGTTACTGTGTGGGGAGAGAGAAACTACGGTGATGGCTCCACCCCCATGTGGGACTCAGCAGTATAGCCTTGCTTCCATGACTTCCCAGCTTTCCTCCACAGGCATTTCCCACCACAGTCTCCTCCCTCACATCCCCTCAATTGGTCTCTCCGCAGTCAATAGCAGCCCTTGCCCTGGGACTGCTCCACAATCCCTGAACTCCAGCTCTCAGCTGCTGCACCTTCCAGGGGACCAGCCTCCCTGTCCAGGGTATGTATGGCTGTGACAAGGACTATCAGATTTTCATTAAATTTAGGTTGTCATGGATCAGCTGTTTCACTCTCAACCTTACATGTTTCTCCTCTGACTCAGTTGCTCTGAGGTGGGCATCAGACCCCTGCTTCAATTCCCCCACCTGCTGAGGGCAGGTCCAGTCCTACTCACACTATTTTTCCCCCTAGTTCCTTCATCCTACCAAGTTTTACATGGTTCTGTATATTCTTTTCCACTAGTCAGGTACTCCTGTCCACTCTCAGCAGGTGTTCTGCATGTACTTCTGTGTCTTGAAGGTGTATTCCTGATGTATCCATGGAGAGAGATGTAATCCATGTCCACCTACTCCTCCGCCTTCTTGTTCTCAAGAGTTTATATTTTAACATAATCCAACTTTCATCCAAGTGAACTGTGACTTCTAAGTCTGCATTTGTACCTCATTGAAGTGATACATCTGCTTCCCACCAACTGTCTTCATATATTATAAACAATAACTTATGGTTGGTACTACTGATCTTCCTTTCAATATAACAATTCCAAAATAAGATATTGAGTTTAATTTTGAATGACACTTGAAGAGTAGTGTAATCTAAAGTGATTTTCTGTTAATACATAGGCTGTCATATTAAAACCTTTATGCTTTTGGTAGATGTTAATAGTTCTTTTACTATGGAACATTTATTCCTTTAATTTTATATAAATTTAAATTTTATGATGTTTCCTTCACCAAGATTATGTAATCCTTCTTTATTATGGAAAAGAATTACAATTATGCAAATGAATATACTCAAGGAGACAAGCAGCAATTAACTGTGGAAGATAGGCTGTTACTGTAAGAACTGTGTTCACACTGAATGGAATTGGACTTTTCTTAAAATAAACCATTAATAAGAAAATTCAGTTGGTACAGATTTTAAAGGCAAGCAGTTCATTGAGACTGGTTTGTACTCTTCTCATAGTAGTTTTGCATTTTAACATTTATAGTTTCATTTTACTCTAGTATGCTTTTAGCTCATGACTTATTAAAAATGGCTGCTTCAGCAAGTAAGAAATATTTGTGGAAAAAATCTCACTCACGCTCTTTATTATTAATAAAACTAGGCAATACTAACCATCTTATAGATTTTTTAAAACCTAAATGTGTTTCTTTTTATTTATAGCTTTTCTAAAATTAAAATTTGTTTTCATTGTGATTCTTCAACATGTATTGAGCCAGAATTTCCTTTGGGTCTACTTTTTGGTAGTGAATTGCACACAGAAAGAAGGACTTCTACTGCTTTAAGTGGTGAGCCTTCATTTACTGCATTTCTTTTGCTACTGTCACTGTTCAAAGGGTCCAATAAGACTTAGAGGTGGTTTAACATTTGTTTAAAAGTGAAGATTTCTTTGAGGCTAATTACTTTTTTAAATTTTTTTTAGAATTGAAATATATACATCGAATATGCAATATTACATTAGCTTCAGGTGTGGATCATAATGATTTGGTATTTATATACACTTGAAAATGGTTTTCATAATAAGTCTAGTTACCATTTGTCACTGTACAGTTACTATTATTAAAATATTATTGAGTATATTCACTATGCATTACATCCCCGTGACTTTTTTTTTATAACTGGAAATTTATACCTCTTAATTTCCTTCACCTATTATTTGCCCCTGCCCAACCTCAGTCAGCTTACCTTTTGGTAACCAATAGTTTTTTTTTTTTTTTTGCAGAATTCACAATAAGACTTTTGCTGTCTGACATTTCATTTAGCATGATACCCTCTAGACCAGCAGTCCCCAAACATTTTGGCACTAGGGACTGGTTTCATGGAAGATAATTTTTCAATGAACTAGGGGAGGAACTGGTTCAGGCTGCATTGCAAGTGATGGGGAGTGACAGATGAAGCTTTGCTTGCTCACCCACTGCTCTCCTCCTGCTTTGCAGCCTGGTTTCTAACAGGGCATGGAACAGAACCTGTCTGCATCCTGGGGATTGGGGACACCTGCTTTAGATCCTGGAGGAGGTCATGGCAACCCACCCCAGTATCCTTGCCTGGAGAATCCCATGGACAGAGGAGCCTGGCGGGCCCTAGTTCATAGCGTCACAAAGAGTCAGACATGATTAAAGTGACTTAGCACACATGCAGGCTCTAGATCCATCCATTTTATTGCAGGTGTGAGATTTCATTCTTATTTATGGCTCAGTAATGTTTCATTGTACATATATGCTACATCTTCATTCATTCCCCGGTTGATGAGCATTTAGGTTACTTCCACATTTTGGTTATGGTCAATAATGCTGCACCGAACATTTGGGTGCATGTATCTTTTTGAATTAGTGTTTCTGTTGTCTTTGGATACTGTATTGCTCTCATCCTATTTGTGATGCCAGTTGTCTCCCTGTTCACACTGTCCACACTGTTGAACACAAGATAGGTAAAGCATGAGTTAAGAATCTGGAAGGAGACTCGAGGGGCCATAGGAACTGCAGATATGTTTATTCTCTCCTGACTGGCCCTGCAGCCATAACACAGCCTCTCCCCTGGATGACACAGCAGCCACAACATAACCAGAACATAGCCATAACAGAGCTATAACATAGCATCATATAATGTAATCATGATGTTGCTCCAATGCAGCCCCAATGCAGCAACACCCAGGGCTTTCATGGTGAGGTTCATACAGGCGTACTGCACAAAACAGCTCCTGACAAGGCAAGTACCTCGTGACCAAGCAAATGCCTTGTGATTAAGTGAGTTCCTTGTGATGCACATGCACAGTGCTATAAGTGAGCTCAGCTGTTACATAAACATTATTTTAAAAACATGGGGCAAGAGCGAGAGGCTGTTAGGATAGACTGACCATGCCATCTTGGCTAATTTGCTCTTTCCCTACAGATACATAACCAGGAAAGGAATTTCTAGAACTATTGTCATTCTGTGTTTAAAGTTTTGAGGAACCTCCACCATTTTCCATAGTTGTTGCACCAATTTACATTCTGACCAACAGTGTAGGAGAGTTCCTTTTTCTTCACAATCTCACCAACATGTGTTACTTGTCTTTTTCACAATAGCCATTCTAAAAGGTGTGAGGTGATGTGTCACTGTGGTTTTGATTTCCATTTCCCTGAAAAAGTGCTGTTAGGCATCTTTTTATGTACCTGTTGGCCATCTCTATGTCTTCTTTGGAAAAATGTCTGTTCAGGTCCTCTGCCCATGTATACAATCAGTTTGCTTCATTTTTGACATTGAGTTGTGTGAATTCTTTGTATATTTTGGATAGTAACCCCTTACCAAATATATCATTTGCATATATCTTCTCCCAATCAATAGATTGCCTTGTCTTTTTGTTGATAGTTTCCTTCACCATGCTTATTAGTTTGCCATTGGTATTATGATAGGAATATATTGAATCTTTAGATGGCTTTAGGTAGTCTGGGCATGTTAATAAAATTAATTCTTCTAATTCATGAACATGTTATGACTTTTCATTTATTTATATCATCTACACTTTCCTTCAGCAATATCTTAATCATTTTCATCATACAAGTGTTTTATCCCCTTAGCTAAATTTATTCCTAGATATTTATTTCTTTTTGATGAAATTGTAAATGGGATATTTTCCTTCAATTCTCTTTTTCATAGCTTATTATTAGTTTATATTAATTTTGTATCCTGTAACTTTGCTGAATTTATTTAGTAACTCAAATATTTTGATGGAACAATATCATTATTTTTATCCTTTACTATTTTCTATACATAATATAATGGAGAAGGAAATGTCAAGCCACTCCAATATTCTTGCCTGGAAGATTCTCCAGGAGGAGAGGAGCCTGGCAGGCTACAGTCCATAGGGTAGCACAGAACTGGACACAACTACAGCAACTTAGCCTGCACACATACATAATATCAAATCATCTGTAGATAGTGATTTTTATTTTTTCCTTTCCAAGTTGGATGACTTTTACTTCTTTTAATTGCTTAATTGCTCTGGTTCATTCAGTTCAGTCACTCATTCATGTCTGACTCTTTGCTACCCCATGGACTAAGGCACACCAGGCTTCCCTGTTCATCACCAACTCCAGGAGCTTACTCAAACTCATGTTCATCGAGTCAGTGATGCCATCCAATCATCTCATCCACTGTCATCCACTTCTCTTGCCTTCAATCTTTCACAGCATCAGGGTCTTTTCCAATGAGTCAGTTCTTCCCATCAGGTAGTGAAAGTATTGGAGCTTCAGGTTCAGCATCAGTCCTTCCAATGAATATTCAGGACTGATTTCCTTTAGGATTGACCAGTTGAATCTCCAGACAGTCCAAGGGACTCTCAAGAGTCTTCTCCAGCATCACAGTTCAAAAGCATTAATTCTTCAGTGCTCAGCTTTGTTTATGGTCCAGCTCTCACATCTGTACATGATTACTGGAAAAAAACATAACTTTGACTAGATGGACCTTTGTTGGCAAAGTAATGTCTCTGCTTCTTAATATGCTGTGTAGGTTGGTCATAACTTTTCTTCCAAGGAGCAAGTGTCTTTTAATTTCATGTCTGCAGTCACCATCTGCAGTGATTTTGGAGCCCCCCCAAAATAAAGTCTGTCACTGTTTCCATTGTTTTCTCATCTATTTGCCATGAAGTGATGGGACCGAATGTCATGACCTTAGTTGTTTGAATGCTGAGTTTTAAGCCAACTTTTTCACTCTCCTCTTTTACTTTCATCAAGAGACTCTTTAGTTCTTCTTCCCTTTCTGCCATAAGGGTTGTATTATCTGCATATCTGAGATTATTGATATTCCTCCCAGCACTCTTAATTCCAGCTTGTGCTTCACCCAGCCTGGCATTTTGCATGATGTACTCTGCATATAAGTTAAATAAGCACAGTTACAATATACAACCTTGATGTACTCCTTTCCTGATTTGGAACCAGTCTGTTGTTCCATGTCCAGTTCTAACTGTTGCTTCTTGACCTGCATACAGTTTTCTCAGGAGGCAGTTCAGGTGGTCTGGTATTTCCATCTCTTTAAGAATTTTCCACAGTTTGTTGTGATCCACACAGTCAAAGTCTTTGGAGTAATCAATAAAGCAGAAGTAGATGTTTTTCTGGAACTCTCTTGCTTTTTCAATGTTCCAGAAGATGTTGGCAATTTGATCTCTGGTTCCTCTGCCTTTCCTAAATCCTTCACGTACTGTTGAAGCGTGGCTTGGAGAATTTGAAGCATTACTTTGCTAGCATGTGAGATGAGTGCAATTGTACAATAGTTTGAACATTGTTTGGCATTGCCTTTTTTGGGGATCAGAATGAAAACTGACCTTTTCTAGTCCTCTGGCCACTGCTGAGTTTTCCAAATTTGCTGGCATATTGAGTTCAGTACTTTCACAGCATCATCTTTTAGGATTTGAAAGAGCTCAACTGGTATTCCATCACCTCCACTAGCTTTATTCTTAGTGATACTTTGTAAGACCCACTTGACTTTGCATTCCAGAATGTCTGGCTCTACATGAGTGATCATACCATCGTGGTTAGCTGGGTCATTAAGATCTTTCTTTGTATAGTTATTCTGTGTAGTCTTTCCATCTATTCTTAATATCCTCTGCTTCTCTTACATCCATACCATTTCTGTCCTTCATTGTGCTCATCTTTGCATGAAATATTCCCTTGGTATCTCTAATTTTCTTGAAGAGATCTCTAGTCTTTCCCATTCTATTATTTTCCTCTTTTTTATTTTTATTTTATTTTATTTTTTTTTTTTTGGCGTTGATTACTGAAGAAGGCTTTCTTATCTCCCTTTGCTCTTCTTTGGAACTCTGCATTCAGATGGGTATATCTCATTTTCTCCTTTGTTTTTAGCTTCTCTTTTCTCAACTATTTGTAAGGCCTCCTCAGATAACCATTTTGCCTTTCTGCATTTCTTTTTCTTGGAGAAGGTCTTGATCAATCCCTGTTGTACAGTGTTACAACCCACCACCCATAGTTATTCAGGTACTCTGTCTATCAGATCTAATCCCTTGAATCTAATTTCCACTTGCACTATATAATTGTAAGGGATTTGATTTAGGTCATACCTGAATGATCTAGTGGTTTTCAGTTTAAGTCTTTTTTCAATTTAAGTCTGTATTTGGTAATGAGGAGTTCATGATCACATGGTAGCCACAGTCAGCTCCCAGTCTTGTCTTTGCTGACTGTATAGAGCGTCTCCATCTTTGGCTGAAAAGAATATAATCAATCTGATTTCAGTATTGACCATCTGGTGATGTGCATGTGTAGAGTCTTCTTTTGTGTTGTTGGAAGAGGCTGTTTGCTATGAGCAGTGTGTTCTCTTGCCAAAACTCTTGTTAGGCTTTCACCTGCTTCGTTTTGTATTCCAAGGCCAAATTTGCCTGTTATTCCAGGTATCTCTTGACTTCCTACTTTTGCATTCCAGTCCCTTATAATGAAAAGAACATCTTTTTTTAAGTGTTAGTTCTAGGGGGTCTTGTAGGTCTTCATGGAACTGTTCAACTTCAGCTTCTTCAGTATTACTAGTGAAGCATAGGCTTGGATTACCTTGATTAGTGAATGGTTTGCCTTGGAAATGAAGAGAGACCATTCTGTTGTTTTGAGATTGCATCCAAGTATTGCATTTTGGACTCTCTTGTTGACTCTGATGGCTACTCCATTTCTTCTAAGGTGTTCTTGCTCACAGTAGTAGATATAATGGTCATCTGAGTTAAATTCACCCATTCCAGTCCATTTTAGTTCACTGATTCCTAAAATTTCGATATTCACTCTTGCCATCTTCCATTTGACCACTTCCAATTTGCCTTGATTCATGGACCTAACATTTCAGGTTCCTATGGAATATTGCTCTTTACAGCATTGGGCTTTACTTCCATCACCCATCACATCCACAACTGGGTGCTGTTTCTGTTTCACCTCTATCCCTTCATTCTCTCTGGAGTTATTTCACCACTGATCTCCCTTAGCATATTAGGCACCTACCAACCTGGGGAATTCATCTTTCAGTTTCCTCTCTTCTCTTTTTGCCTTTTCATGCTGTTCATGGGTTTCTCAAAGCAAGAATACTGAATTGGTTTGCCATTGCTCTTGTTAAGACTTCTATATTGAATAAAAGTGATAAGAGTTGGTTGGTATTCTTGACTTGCTTCTGATCTTAGATAAAAATCTTTCAGCTTTTCTCCATTGAGCATAATGTTCGCTGTGGGCTTATCATGTATGACCTTTATTACATTGAGTTAGTCCCTCTATACTGACTTGAAACATTTTATGATAAATGGATGTTGGATTTTAGCAAATGCTTTTTCTGTATCTAATGAGATTATCACATATTTTATATATTTAGTCTTATTAATATGGGTTTATCACACTGGTTATTTTGTGGATGTTGGTCCATCCTTGCTTCCATGGAATAAATCCCACTTGGCCATGGTGTATGATCCTTTTAATGTATCATTGAATTCAGTTTGCTAATATTCTGGTGAGGATTTCTGCATCTATGTCCATTAGGGATATTGCCTCATTTTTTGTGTCTGATGTCTTTCTGGTTTTGGTATCAGGGTAGTGCTGACCTTGTAAAATAAGTTAGGAAGCATTCCTTTGTCTCTGTTTTTGGAATACTTTGAGAAGACTAGGCTTTAACTCTTCTTTAAATAGTAAGTAGAATTCACCAGCACAGATTATTTTGTAACTCAACAAACCTGGATCCAATTCCTGCTATTTTTACTTATTTTAACTCTGTGCACGCATGTGTGTGCTAAGTCACTTCAGTTGTGTCTGACTCTTTGTGACCTTATGGACTGTAGCCCACCAGGCTCTTCTGTCCATGGGATTCTCCAGACAGGAATAGTGGAGAGGGTTGCCATGCCCTCCTCCAGGGTATTTTGCTGAACCAGGGATCGAACCCGCATCTCTTGTGTCTCCTGTGTTTTCAGGCAGGTTCTTTATTTAATTATGTCGCCTTGGGCAAATTACTTAACCTCTTTGAGTCTCAGTGTGTTCGTTTGCATAAAGGTTTTAATAACAGAACCTGCTTCATGAAAATTAACTAGGTTAATCCAGGCTTTGCACAGTGTCAAGAATGTAGTAAGTACTCATATTGATAACTGCTGCTATTATTTCCTGTGTGTGCTAAGTTGCTCAGTTGTGTCTGACTCTTTGCGGCCTTATGGACTGTAGCCCGCCAGGCTCCTCAGTTCTTGGGATTCTCCAGGCAAGAATATTGGAGTGGGTAGCCATTTCCTCTTCAGGGAATCTTCCCAGTCTAGGGATCTAACCCAGGTGTCTTATGTCTGCTACACTGGCAGGTAAGTTCTTTACCACCCAGTACCACCTGGGAAGGTGGTACTAGTAGTACCACCTAGGAAGCCCTTCTTACTGAATAGTGTGTACTCTGAAAAACTGAGTCTAAAATAAGAATATACCAATAGCTGTCTTTGGTAAAAAAAAAAAAAAAAAGCAGAGATGGAATAAAGTACCCCAAAGTTTGCTCTGAGACTGAACTTCTTAGTTAATTGCTTTGCTTACATTCAGATGCTGATTTCTCACATGTGCAAGAGAGAGAAAGAGAAAGAAAAAAGCATGATGAAGAAATCTGTCATCAATCGAATCAGGTCATCTCAGAAAAAAAAAAAAAAACAGTATGATTACATATGTTGATTAGGACAAGAAAATCCTAAAGCACCAACCAGAACACTTGAATTGGCTTTCATGTTCTCACTGGGCCTGGGTAATTTAACTGGAAGGAATTGCAGAGGTGCTGAAACTCCAATATTTTGGCCACCTGATGTGAAGAGTTGACTCATTCGAAAAGACCCTGATGCTGGGAAAGATTGAAGGTGGGAGGAGAAGGGGACTACAGAGGATGAGATGGTTGGATGGCATCACCGACTCAATGGACATGAGTTTGGGTAGACTCCGGGAGTTGGTGATGGACAGGGAGGCCTGGTGTGCTGCCTCGCAAAGAGTCAGACACAACTGAGCGACTGAACTGAACTGAACTGATGCATATGGTGATAATTTGCCTGGAGGCTGCATTTAAAATTGAGAGCTCTCAGGTTTTCATGGAATCTCAGGCTGAAAGGAACCAGTTAAGTAAATTCAACCTCACTTAGCCTGGGATCAGCGGGGTCGGGTTCTAACTTAAAACATTAAATATATTAATAAATAGGTTGAAAACCTAAGGAGTATCACCACTTCAAAGCCACCATCCACCACCACCAAACACAGCCAGTTCCCATCTAAGCACCATGAGTCTTATGGGCAGAGCAGATAGTAGAGCAGAGGCAAGTCACTGTGGGACTCAACAACAGACTTTCAAATGAAGCATATCAAGAAAGAAGTCACTGCATATTTTTTTTTCTGTTCTTATTTCCCATCCTTCATAACTTGATGCTTGAATCTTATCCCTGTCTCTGCCATTGACTAACTCAGTGCGCATGGATAAATCACTTATATCCTCTCTTTCTCTCTTAGTTTCCTCTTCTATAATCTGAGCAGGTAGAATTTCTAAGGTTCTTTCTAGCTCTGATAACTTATGGTTCCAATTCTAACAGAAGATTAAGAAGGAAAAGGGGAACCTGAGATTAGAATGCATGACTATAGGTGGATGAGTATGGGCAGCTCTCTGAGTCTAATTCCTGGATTATGATAGTGAGTGAATCTTCTTCCCCAAAGAAGAAGCATATTCTCACATGCTGTCTCTGATTAGCAGTGGTGTGTGTGTGTGTGTGTGTGTGTGTGTGTGTGTGTATGTGTGTATTGTGTGTTTGTGTGTGCAAATAGAGAAAGAGATATAAACAAGTGAATCAGAGTGAGATGAAGAGAGGAAGATATTGGAGGGAAGATGGGGGAATAACAAACTCAGAATCTTTTGAAATGTTTCCTTTTACACTTCTATTCCTTCTAGGCCCCTGTAGGAGCTCTAACTTTAGAATCAAACACAATTTTAATTAGTTTTTTTCCAAATTATTAATAAATTATTCAAATCAAACTAGGTCTTCAAGCTCAGTAAGCTTCCCCAGACAACTGCTACCACAGAAAACTCCTTCAGGCTGATGAAAGAGAAGCAGCAGAAGTACTTTAGGGCTTCTGCTTCCCATCCACAAACAGACCCAACTGTGTACTTTTCAGCAAGACCAATTCATTAACAGAGAAAACTGTTAATAATACTGGATCAGCTACCTGAGAAACTATCTGTGTCTCTGATTCTGAGGCAACTGAGAATGACTGGGTTGGGATGGCTGAATCATTTTCATATAGATCAGAGGCAGGACTTGGAAGAATTAAATATTTGAGATTGCTCTTCCCATTAATATTTATTAAATATTACCTTCTCTCTCTCTCTCTTTCTCTCTCTCTCAAATCAGTAGTCTTAAAGTAACATACTCTTTCAAAGTATTTTTTTTTCCATAAGCTGTGGACTGGACTCATAAACAGTGACATGACTATAAGAGATAGATTGATTGTATGAATGTCCTCATACAGTAGAGATTACAATAGGAGATTTTTACTAGAGACATTCTAGGATATTGCTGCATCCCAATATATTGCTGCTAATTCTATTCATTCATGTCCAGGGGTAATTGCAGTAAGGTTTTACCCAGGAGAATCATGTTTTAAGTGGCTCCCTTCTTTTTTTGTCTTGAAGAAGAGGCAGTTCAGTGGTAAAGATTCTGCCTGCCGTGCAGGAGCCACAGGAGGTGCAGGTTTGGTCCCTGGGTCTGGAAGATCCCCTGGAGGAGGGCATGGCAAGCCACTCCAGTAATCCCATGGACAGAGGAGCCTGGTGGGCTACAATCCATAGGGTCTCAAAGAGTTGGACCTGACTGAAGCAACTAAGGATGCACCAAGTCTATTTTATCATTTTTCTCTTATTATTGGTGCTTTTGGTGTCAAGTCTAAATTCTGTTTGCCTAGCCCTAGATCCTGATAATTTTCTCCTATTTTTCTGAAAGTTTTACAGTGTATATAGGGTACTTCTGTATTTTGTGTAATGAATGTCTAGTTACTACAGAAACATTTATTGAAAAGGCTGCCCCTCCCCCATTGAATTTCTTTTGCCTCTTTGTCCAAAATCAGTTGGGTACATCTGCATGGGTATATTTCTGCATTCTATATTTTGTTTAATTGTTGTATATGTCTATCCCTCCACCAGTAGCACACTATTTTGAATGTTATAGATAAATGTTAGGCCTTAATACCCCATATGATTCTTTTTTTCAAGATTGTTTTAGCTATTCTAGGAACCATGCCCTTCCATATACATTTCAGAAAAATCTTGTCTGTGTCTACCAAAAAAAAAAAAAAAAAAAAATGATACGACTTTGACAGTGATTGCACTAGCAATCTATGGGTCAATTTTGGGAAATTTGACAACTTTACTGTGTTTATTCTTCCAAACTATAAACATGGTATGCCTCTTCTTTTCTTTAGATATCTTTAATTTCTTTTTATCAGGATTTTGTTTTAGCATACAGACCCTGTGTATGTTTTGTTATATTTATACCAAATTATGTTATTTCCTCTGAAGAAATTGTGAATTTAATTTTCCATATCCTCAGTGCTACTATATAGTAATTTAATTGATTTGTGTGAGTTGATGTATCTTGTGAACTAACTTTTTATTTCTTAAGAACTTTTTTGGTTTGGCCTGTAGATTCCTTTTTGGGGATTTCCTTGTCATCTACAAATAGGGGAAGTTTTATTTCTTCCTTTACTACCCGAATGCCTTTCATTTTTTTAATTGCCTTATTGCAGTGGCTAGAACTTCCAGTACTGTGTAGAATAACAAAGACATTTTTGCCTTGTTCCTGATCTCAGAGGAAAGCCTTCAGTCTTTGACTATTTTTGACTATATTTGACTATATAATGTCAAAAGTTATCTGTAAGGTTTTTAGATACTCCATATTAGGGTGAAAAAGTTCCCCTCTATTCCTAGTTTACTGAGTATTTTTTGTCACTGAAATGAGATTTTTCTGAATCTATTGAGATGATCATGTTTATTTTCTATATTCTTTTGATACGATGTATTACATTAACTGATATTCTTGTTTTGAATCACTCTTGCAAACCTGGAATAAATCCCACTTGGTAACAGTGTATAATCCTTTTTGTAAGATGCAGGATTCAATTTGCTAGCATTTTATTAAGAATTTTTGCATCTAAACATGATAAATATCAGTTTATCATTTTCTTGTGCCATTTTATCTTGTCTTTGTTGTTAAGATAATACTGGTCTCATAGAATGAATTGGGAAGTGTTCCTTCCTCATTTGTTTTCTTGAAGAGACTGTGTACAATGGTGTTGATGTTTCTTTAAATATCTCCTTGAAACTGTGAAACTGTTTGAGCCTGGAGACTTCCTTTTTTAGGGAGCTTCTAATTATGAATTCAGTTGTTTTAGTGGTTTACCTAAAACCACTAAAATAAATAAATAGATAAATAAAATAGTCCCTAACTATTCAGATTGTCTATTTTATCTTAGTTGGCTTTTGGTAGTTTCTGGTTTTCAAAGAATTATTCCTTCCAATTTAGTGATTTTTGTTTTTTAATTATAAAATTGATGTTTTCTCATGTAATATTCCCAGATATGATTTTGATGAGGTAAGAATCATAATGTTAGTAGTTGTAACGGGACCATGCAGCTGCTCACTTACTAGCTCTGAGATTTTAGTTATGAACTTGGTACAATTAAGATGATTCATTTGTTGAACTATAGAAGAAGGGTAATCCTTTGCTTTGACTGAATTTCAAGTTAATAACTGTATTCTATTGGACATGGGAAGCAGCAGGAGTACAACCACTCATAAGGCCCAAGAGATACAAGAATAGGTTCATATGAAAAACACTAAAGAGTTGGAACCATACCTGTTTGGAGTCCCATTTCTGCCACTTATAAACTGTGTGATTCTGGGGAAGTTGACATCTCTAAACCTTTTTTTTTCCCCTCTGTAAAATGAAAATAATAATACTGTCTATCTTATAAGGTTCTGGTGATCAAATGAATCAGACACATAGAATCTCTCAATATATAGAGTACATATATATTTATAATTAGTCTTACTCTTTAAATTGGGTGTGCCTGGGTAATGGCCACTAAAATTGCTTATTTGTTCTCACTCTCCAGATTCTCCCTAACACCCTTAGGTGAGCAGGGCTTCCCTAGTAGCTCAGATGGTAAAGAACCTCCCTGCAATGCATTAGACCCAGATTCGATCACTGGGTCTGGAAGATCCCCTGTAGAAGAAAATGGCTGGCTACCCACTCCAGTTTTCTTGCCTCGGGAATTTCATGGACAGAGTAGCCTGGCAGGATACAGTCCATGGGTCACAAACAGTTGGACACGACTGACACTTGCAGGAGTAGGAGATACAAAATATTGGGTGGTAAGATAAGCTCAAGTATGTATTGTACAATGTGGGGAATATAACCAATATTTTGTAATAAATGTAAACAGAAACAAATCTTTAAAAATGCATGAAATTAAAAAAATCTCACTACCACTTTTTCTTATCTTGCTCAATATGATTTTCTGTGAACTTTCACTGAAAACAGGAACTATGGCATGTGACTCACAATCTTCAATATCTTGCAAGTGACAAAACCAACTAATCATATTACCTTGGCCATAATGATTCCTCTTTGATATTTTTTATTTCAGGATCTGCCTCTTCCAGGAATCTTTCCCTATTGAATACCCATCATTCTTTTTTTTTTTTTTTCATTTATTTTTATTAGTTGGAGGCTAATTACTTTACAATATGTAGTGGTATTTGTCATACATTGACATGAATTAGCCATGGATTTACATGTATTCCCCATCCCGATCCCCCCTCCCACCTCCCTCTCTACCCGATCCCTCTGGGTCTTCCCGGTGCACCAGGCCCGAGCACTTGTCTCATGCTTCTTAAGCCATCTGCAGAATCCGTCATCATACAATCCCTCCATTCATATATTGACAATCATTTATTGAGCATATGCTATACATGAGAAACATTTTCCCTCTAAGACTTTAACCTCCTCAATTTCAGTGACTTGTACCCTTTTTTTTTTTTTTTTTATTGCAGCCTCTCACCATTGACTAGATCTTTACTACCTGTGAAATCTTTAAATTTCAATGAATTTTATACATCTTTAAAAACTGAAGCAAGGAGTCCCTGAACACAAAAGAAAACCCTTAATCCCTGGGTTGCTGGTGTGAGGATGGGATTGGGGAGGGGTGGGAAAAAAATTTGATATGCTTTTTCTCTAATCACATCTATAATTTCCAGGTCTCTCAGAAATTACCTACTGACTCCCCTTCCTTTATTATAACCTAATTAGTCCCCCTGGCTCCTTTGACTTATCTATTTTGCCTTAATTTATCAATTTCTTTTTGATTTTTTTCATCTATGTTCAACCTGGACCCAATGTTAAAATGATCCCTTTAACAACACCTTCAAATTCCTTCTCTTATGCTTCAGTAGCACCATTCTCATTCAGCCAAACTCAGATGATTAATTAATTCTAAAATACTTCTCATCCATATGTGGAGGAATGGAGCCCTGCTGAAATAAACCAAAAATATGAATTCATGTTGGTAACATTACAACAGCTGATTATTACATCTGAGCCTTCCATATTGCCCTTCAGTCCTTTTAGTTGATCTGGCTATTCATGGCTACTCCAAAAATTCTCCCTCTTCTCAATTCAGTATTCAAATGTGGACTCACACCTTTTCAAAAGATGACATAAGGAATCAGAATGTCCTCCCTCAATTTCCAATCCTTCTACTTACAAACCCATCTGTATCTACAGCCCTCTTCATGTCTTTTCAAGACAAATCATTCCACTTTAACCCTTATTCTCACTCCTCCCTCTGACCCCTGCAACCTTCACAGTCCCCTCCCTCCCTACTGATTCCTTATTCTCGGTCTATAAATACAGAAAAAATTCTCCCAAAATGAACATTACCCAACCCTTCCTTGAGCTCTCTTGCTATCATTCTGTTTTCTGTCTGAATTTCTCAGAAGGGTAATATACATTCAGAATCCTTATTTTCTAACTTCACTCTGCAACTAACTGCAATCTAGCTTTTGCTTTCATGTTCCATCAAATATCTCTTACACACATTACTAGTTATCTTCTAAATACCAATGGGTAACCCCCACCCACTTCGTGTTTTACAGGATATCAATCCTGCACTTATCATTGTTGATTTAAGCTCCCCATCCTGAAATGTCAAAAATCTTGGTTTCTGAGAAGTTATATACTTAATACTGTTTTGGGGATATAATACTATAATACTTCTTTGACTTCTGTGACATTACAGACTACCTTTTAAAAAAATAATAATATTTATTTATTTACTTTGGCTGTGCTAGTTCTTGGTTGTGGCATGTGGAACCTGGGCCCCTGAATTGGGAGTTCTGAGTATTAGTCACTGGACAGCTAGGGAAGTTTCACTACACATCGTTTTATCTTAAGGCTTATTTTGACCTTATTGAGATACAGTTTACTTACAGTAAAATGTCCTCATTTTAAGTATACCATTGGCTGAGTATGACAAATGTGCACACTCCTGTAATTACCACTGTAAGTAAGATAAGGAGTATTTCCTTCATCCCCCAAAGTCCCCTCTTGCCCCTTTTCAGTCAGTCCTCTCTCCCTCCCCAGACTCAGCTAACTGCTAATCTGTTATCTGGATAACTATAGACCAGTTTGTCCTTTAAAATACTTCATATGAAAGAAATTGTATAGTATTTACTCTTTGGTTTCTGGCATCTTTCTTATAGCATGATGTTTTTGAGACTCATCTGTTTTGTTTGGTGTATTAGTAGTTCACTGGGGCTTTCCAGGTGGCACTGGTGGTAAAGAACCCACCTGCCAATGAAGGAGACACAGGTTCAATCCTTGGGTTGGGAAGATTCCTGGGAGGAGGCCATGGCAACCCACCCCAGTATTCTTGCCTGGAGAAGTCCATGAACAGAGGATCCTGGAGGGCTAAAGTCCATGGTGTTGCAAAGAGTTAGGACTGAAGCATCATAGCAGGCATGCACGCACCTTAGTTTGTTTACCCATTCACCAGCTATTGAGCATTCAAATTTCCAATTTTTGCCTATTACAAATAGAAGTACTTATTCTTGCCTGGGAAATTCCATGAACAGAGGAGCCTGGCAGGCTATGTCCCATGGGATCGCAGAGTCAGACATGACTGAGTGAATGAGCACACTTACACATGAACATTTGAATGGCCATTCAAGTGACACAAAAACTTTTATTTATCCTGTGTCTCACTGGTCCTTCTTTGTTTCCTTATGGTCTCCTTTTGAGCCCCCAAATGTTGATATTCTCTAGAGTTATAGTTTAGTTCCAAAGGTAGTATTACTCTGCAAATTTTACGTTGGAGATCTTATCCACTTTCACCGTTTCAACCCTTCATGTTCAGTTACTCCATCGTGTCTGACAATTTGGGACTCCAAGGACTGTAGCCCACCAAGCTCCTCTGTCCATGGGATTTCCCAGGCTAAAATACTGGAGTGGATTGCCATTTCCTTCTCCAGGGAATCTTCCCAACCCAGGGACTGAACCTGCATTCCCTGCATTGCAGTCTGATTCTTTACTGCTGAACCATCAGGAAAACCATTTTTCAACTCTTACCTATATAGTGATCACTTCCAAATCTATGCCTTTCCTGGCTAAGTGCTATACATCCATCAAAATTCAATTTTGGTATCAGTTCCTCCAGGAAGTTTTCCTTTATAATACCAGGTTTGTCAGGTGCCCTTCCTCTGAGTTTCATAAATAGCTTGTTTATATCTACCATTACTCTTTGTTATATTTCATATAAAATAATAATGTTTATGGATCTGTCTTCCCAACTAGGTTGTGAGCTCTCTCAAAGTAGTATTTGAGGTTCATTTATCTTTGTATTTCCAGTGACTAGCATAGTGTCTGGTGCTAATAGCTAATTGCTTTTCTGGGGGATCTGATAATACTATATACCCTTCCTAAGTACTTAGGAATGAGAAAAAAAATAATACCTTTGCCATTCCCTAAATTTTCTGGCCTGGGCATTGATTTCATTGTCATTAACAATTTTCATGTTGGATGTGTGAGTCATGATCCAATCATCCCTGTGTGGACATAGAGTTTATACAGTCAGCAGTGAAAGGAGATCTCTCTCAGCAAATAAACATCCAAGTGTTTCCACCACTAAGGGAACTCCTTGATAAGCTCGCAAATATTTTCTCTCCTCACTCAAACATTGTTGAACCTCTATTATGAGCCAGGATTTATGCTTTGTTTTGGGGATACTAAAATGGGAATAACATAAAATCCTTATCCCAAAGAATCTTTCAGTTCTGTTTTCCTTAATATTTTAATGCTCATTCTGTATCCACATTTGTACTGGGATTAAAGTGGAAGGAAAATTGTGGTAGGATTCCAAATTGAATATTAATGAGAGGTGGGAAGAACAAAGTACTTAGCAGTGTGGCATGATTGATATGATTTCCATTTTTATAGATATAATGCTGCATTATATATGCATCTAAGAAGCTGCATAATATGGTGAAGAATGGCTGAGGTTCAGAGCCAGACAGGCCTGAGTTTGAATGCTGTCTCTGCTACATACTGGCTGTGTCACTTTGGGTAGGCAACTCTATGAGCTTTATATTTTCAGCTGCAAAATGGGAAAAGTGGTATCTGTCTCTAGGGAAGTTTTGGAAATTAAATGAGATAGTGTATATAAAAAGTCTGTGATGTAGTAAACATTCAATACATGTAAGGCTCTAAACCCAAACACCATCCATCCATCTCTCTCAGTCTCTCTCAGCAGTTGAAGTGAGAGAAAGTCGCTCAGTCTTGTCCAACTCTTTGCGACCCCATGGACTATACAGTCCATGAAATTCCCTAGGCAAGAATACTGGAGTGGGTAGCCTTTCCCTTCTCCAGGGAAACTTCCCAACCCAGGGTTTGAACCCAGGTCTCCTGCATTGCAGGCAGATTCCTTACCAACTGAGATATCAGGGAAGCCCTTCAGTAGTTGATAGTTTCACTTTTTAATAATATTCCAGTTCTATAATAGAAATGTTTCTTTAAAACTTAGAATGGCAGGCCTTAAGAATTTGAAAAGATCAACCCCTCCATGAGAAAGCAATCAGCTTTTTTGCAAGCCCAAATCCTGGCAGAAAATGCTACATGCCTCGCCCTCGCACCCCATCCTTGGCGTCCAGTGTGCCAGAAAGGTCTGCTATGTGCTTAGAGTTTAGGGAGAGAATCTGCCAATATGAACTCTTTGATGTCTGCTTATTTCAGTCTTAAAAAAAGAATATGTCACCTCTGTAAACATATTCAGTACACTTTCCCCAACTAGATATGTCTGTTTCAAAGACAGAAGACAGCAAGCTTGTCAGTCTTGTCAGTTTATAAATCTTGGAAGAGAAACGTGGAGCCATTTAAGCTGACAATTTCAGCAAAACAAATCTTAAAATCTTGAACTCTCAAACTTTAGTGTCTGCCTTATATGCTCGCCTGAAATAGATTTACAAATGAAAGGATGACACCTTGTGACATGGCAGCCCATCTTATAGGCTCAGTCAGTCAGGGCAGGCTGGTGGCCCTAACCTGGTGGAGCAAAGACCAAAGTTATATTGTGTTCAGCTTCTACTGCCCCTATCTTCACCCTTTCTTCCTCCACAGTGTCACCCACTTTCCTTTGCTCTCTTACCAGCCATCCAAACGTGCTTTCAGGAAGGAATGAATGACAGTCATTTAGATCCTAATGTGAACTTAATTCAAGTTGATTCCCTCATCTAGGGATTTTTAAAATTAATTCTCCCATTGGCATTCTTTTGTTCAATAAGTATTGAATAAGAGAATTAATATAGACGCACCCCCTGGCATTAGAGAGGTTACAGTTGGAAGGGGGAGACAGATATGTTTTAACCTCATAAAATATATATAGTTACATATTTTTATAAATTCAGTGAAAGGAAAAATGCAGAGTGCTATGAGAAAAATTAATAGAAAATCCTAAGATGGGGAGGCCAAGGAAAATACACCTTGGGAAATTCATGGAAGCTGAGATTTAAAGGAGAGGTAGGAAATAATCAGCCCAAGGTGATGGGGAGCTTAGTTAAGACTGAGTGTTTCAGGCAGAAGTATTAGCATGTGCAGAGGACATGTGTTGGGAAGAAGCTTGGAACTTTTATTGAACAGAGAAAAGAAGGGTAGTGAGCCTGGAGGACTTAAATTCTAAGGAATAGAAACCTCTCTAGTAACTTCCAAGTTGAAATCTTGCCTTTGGCTACTTGTCCTCCCCCAAGGTATACTGAGTCTCATCTCCATATACACATTTTCCTCCTAATATAGTCTATTAGGATTGCATTTTTCTTAATATAGTCTATTTTCTGTTAGGCTTTGCTGATACCAGATTATATCTTAGGGCCTTTATTCTGTGCTTCTTATGTGAGAACACTGTGAAAAGCATGATCATCTTTGATCATCACATCAGTCTTCTGACATATACATTAAAATGACCATACTCATTTCACAGAAGAGGAAACTGAGGCTCATAAGTTAAATAATTGCCTAAGGTAAAAGGAGGATCGTATTTGACACCATGGCTATTCTCTCTACCTCTCTGCAATAATGTCTGTTCCAAATGGGAATTTAGTCTCAAAGCCAAATTTCAACAAATTAGGTCTCTCAGTTCAGCTCAATTCAGTTCAGTCACTCATTTGTGTCTGATTCTTTGCGACCCCATGGAATGCAGCACGCCAGGCTTCCCTGTCCATCACCAATTCCCAGAGTTTACTCAAACTCATGTCCATTGAGTCAGAGATGTCATCCAATCATGTTATCCTCTGCCGACCCCTTCTCTTCCCGCCTTCAATCTTTCTCAGCATCAGGGTCTTTTCCAATGAGGCAGTTCTTCACATCAGGTGGCCAAAATATTGGAATTTTATCCTCAGCATCAGTTCTTGCAATGCGTATTTAGGACTGATTTCCTTTAGGATGGATTGGTTGGATCTCCTTGCAATCCAAGGGACTCTCAAGAGTCTTTTCCAACACCACAGTTCAAAAGCATCAATTCTTCAGCACTCAGCTTTCTTAATAGTCCAATTCTCATATCGATACATGACTACTGGGAAAACCATAGCTTTGACTAGATGGACCTTTGTTCGCAAAGTAATGTCTCTGCTTGTTAATATGCTTTCTACGTTGGTCATAGCTTTTCTTCCAAGGAGCAAGCATCTTTTAATTTTATGGCTGCAGTCACCATCTGCAGTGATTTTGGAGCACAAGAAAATAAAGTCTCTCACTGTTTCCATTGTTTCCCCATCTATCTGCCAGGAAGTGATGGGACCAGATGCCTCTACATAACAGTAGTTAGTAAATATGCTCCTTCAGTTTATAGAGCTTGAAAGAGTAGTCTTAGTCTTTCAACATTTTATTGATAAAGCAATGGCTGGACTCATATATATTAGGAAAATTCTGACCTTGCTGGCAAATGATAATATTGAGGCTGTTAGGGAAGATGTGACAGTACCTCATTAAAATGTTAATTATCCCCAAAGAATTCTGCTTTACTATTTTACAAAACCCTGAAAACACTTTCTGCAACCAAATTAATTTGTTTGCCTACCCATTCATTAGAAGAGTACATATTCAGATAAACATAAAGCTTTTATCACATAAAGTGATAGAAGCCTATGACTGTGGTCTGAATGCTTGTATCCCTCCGAAATTAGTGTATTGAAATCCTAACACCCAATATGATGGTATTCAGAGGTGAGGCCTTTTGGTTGTCCTCAGATCTTGAGGATGGAATCCTCATGAATGCAATTAATGCCCTTATAAAACAGGCCCATGAGAGCTGACTCAGCCCTTCCACTATGTGAAGATATAGTGAGAAATCTGCAGTTCAGAAGAGGGTCCTCACCAGACCATGCTAGCACTCTATTCTCTAACTTCAAGCCTCCAGAACTGTGAAAAATAAATTTCTGTTATTTATAAGCTTATTTTTGTTATAGCAGCCCAAATGGACTTAGATACCTACCATTCAAGTTGCACTTATCTGAAAGTATTCTCATATAAGAGTGAGTTGATCTCTCCATTCAAAGTCATATACATATTCACATAGGTGAATGTGATACATAGTCAAGGCACGGACTGACTAATTCTAAGTGTTTTAAAACTGGCTATAGTGGGTAGGATTTGATGGGGAGGTATGTTTAGGCTATAGTAGTGAAAGGGCCATGGCTGGGAGATCATGAATAATAGTCAGGGTTGGGTCTTCTCAAGTATTAGTGGATGAGGGCTGGCTGAAGAAGCAGAGAAGATTACAGTGGTGTCAGAGACAGTGACCACAAGAAGAAAGGTGAATGGGAAAGGCTGGGGTATAGCTAAGGAGCAGAGATTAAACAGAGAAATGGCATTGGCAGAAACTAAGACCAGGATTTTAAAATAGCTAAGTGGATATTATTAATGTCACAATGGAGTCTCATAGGTTATCCGAGTCAGAGGTTGCAAACTGGCTATCTGCAGGACAGATCCAGCCCAAGGCATGTTTTGTTTGACGTGGGCAGTAACATAAAGTAACTCAAATTAGTTGCTAACATAAAAACATGTGGGAGAGTTTGCATAAAAAATCTGGATATCTAGTATCTTTGAAGAATCAGAATGTTTGGCAAAATGGAACCTGTATTCTCTCAGAGCAATGATCTGTTGGAGAAATGAGCTCAGTAGTGGCTGTTCTCTTTAAATGAAATTACGGCTCTCCAGTTTACCTCACTTCCCACCACTCCCAATTGTTTTCTGATTCTAATGCAGGAAATCAATTGCTATAACCTTTCCTATTTCTCTGACTATTGCTTTTCACACAAGAGACACATTTACATGATCTGAATTATATCACCTGCCTATCTCTTCCAGGCATTTGAGTTTGGGATCCCTGGATCTAGGGAAAAGTCTCTATTTTAGAGATAGTAAGGTCTAAGGAGATCAAGTGACTTGCCATAGTCTCACAGCTTGTAAAACAAACAAACAGAAAAACGTGGACTAAAATCTGACTCCTTGTTCATTGCACTTATTTCTACTGCATCCTGCTATGCACTTAGGCAGTGTTTAAGTACATTGTGATCTTTCAACTGGAAGAAGTTAGGTCTTGCATACTCAATGATTTCTCTTTTCCTCTCCTTCCTTCAGACAGGGAAGAAGAACTCTTCTCAGTTGTAGATTATTATAATCTGTCAGGATGAGTATTATTTATCTATGTATGCCCTATTATCCATGAACAGCCCATAGCACTGTCAGGAAGAACCCTAGTTCCTTATAACAGAGTAAGTGATAGCAAGGATTTGAGAGGAGACTGGGTCATTGGAGCATCTGTAATTATCTGCATTGGATTTGTGTTCCTGAACCCTGCTGGCTTCTGACATCCAGATCTTAATTGCTGTGATTTGAACCAAAGTTCTGATACTACCCCTCGTTAAAGCACTGGGCAAATGTCCCTCCCCTATTCTCCTATTAATGCTTCTAAAAATGTAGATTCCTTATTAAAAATTCTGTAAGATCTATTCTCATTCCCTAAGGTTGAGCCTGCATACATTTTCAGGATAAATAGAAATATCTAATACAATTCACATTTCATATCTATGCTCATTCATTTTAGTACTTTTCAATTCACACAAATTGGTTCAGTATAGCAGAGGGATAAAGGAGAAATTTGTATTTGCTCCAAATTGTCTGTTTCAGCTCTCTATACATAGGCCAGCAATGGTTAATATTTTAAATTACATGGATTTGGGAGTCCAATCTTTTCTGGGGTGTCCATTAGTTTTATATCAACAATAAAACGTGAAATTTAAATTGTCAGACCTTCTTCTCAACATGGGAATCTAAAAAGGCTTGGGATTTAGAACTTCAATCCAAAAGCTTGTATTGCCATTCTGAACAATTTGGATACTGGGAGAAGAGATTGGATGAGAGACCCTTAGGCACACCAGGGAAGGGAGAATCTGCTAATGTTTAGAGTATCTTATTTTATTTCTACAAATGCCAAGCATTTTACTGCCAAAATTGTGTATGAATTTACATATAGCTTCTAATCACAGAAGGAGAATATGAAATTGGCATATATCTGGGAAGCTGTGGGTTCTTGCAGAAATTTGTGAAGTGGAAAACGTGAACTTTCATTCCATTTAGCTTAAATAACTTACATAAACATAACAGTGCTTGTGCTTATAAAATGGATGTTAATCAATGAGGCAGTCAATTCAAAATGTATTAGCCAATTCATATTGGATTTCACATACTGAATATTGACATTAAACATAGCTCTTTTAAATTGTCTACTTCTAAACCAAATGACAAATCAGCTATAGATTTAGAAAAATGGAATTTAGGTTTCAAGAAACAGAATTCCTAAATTCCTGGAAGGAAGAGTTCATATTGTCAAAAAAGAAAGATTGTAAAATACCAAAACAGTAAAAAAAAAAAAAAATAGTGAATTTTATTTTCCTAACATAGATCTAGTTGAAAAAGAACTCTTTGTGTTAGAAATTCCAGAGCTTGCTTTGACACCAAGGTAATTATAGTTTATTTGTTCCAATCTCCTATCTTTGACTCATAACCTCACTGACTGACCTTAATACAGAATATTCTTTTTTATTCTACTCAAGTTTTGCTTGAATTGTACTTATTCCTGTCATGAAAACTGATAAAATATGGAGTTACTGAGTTATCTTTCTCTTCACATACATGCATGCTTAGTAGAAAATCAGGCTTGAAACTCGGTTGGCTGTTTTGTTTTTAAAAGTTTGTTAATGTGTAGGTTTATTGATTAAGATGTTCAAGAAGAGAAGTACTACTGCTCACAGTGATGTTTATATATTACCCAAAGGTAAGACACAGGAACAGATGACCTCATGAAAAAATGAGGCAAGACATTTTTCTCTTCAGGTCATCACCCATTTCCCTTTGGAAAGGTAAGTCATTTGATGCATTGGAAGAACTTAATGAGGTTCAATATCCTGCTATCACACATATTCAGGGCAGGTTTGCAACACTCATGTAACTACTTGTGTATTTGAACTGTCAGTCTGAGACATCAGGCCCCCATCCAGGATTTTCCTCATGCTATTTGTAACTGCAAGTTGATTCTTTTTTTTTTTTTTTTTTATTAGTTGGAGGCTAATTACTTCACAACATTGCAGTGGGTTTTGTCATACATTGACATGAATCAGCCATGGAGTTACATGTATTCCTCATCCCGATCCCTCCTCCCACCTCCCTCTCTATTCGATCCCTCTGGGTCTTCCCTGTGCACCAGGCCCAAGCACTTGTCTCATGCATCCAACCTGGACTGGTGATCTGTTTCACCCTAGATAATATATATGTTTCGATGCTTTTGGACGATTTTAAGGCTTTTGATATATGAAGCTGTGTTGCCCTTCAGAAACATCATTTGATTGAACTCTAGTACCAGCAGTGTCTATTCTCTGCATCTTTTCCCACATTAGAATGTGTGTGTATGTGTGTTTGTCTGTATTACACACACAAATAATCTTTGTCAGTGTGGGAAAGTGTATAGCCAAAAATAGTGTTTCATTACTTTAGTGTCTTGTTAGTCATTTTTCTTACCCACTAGGACATTACATTTTGGGTAAATTCTCCATCCTTCAAGATGGCTCCTGCAGAAAAAAATAAACAGTGCAACTTCTTGAATGAGGAATGAAGAGTTTCACTGCCTGATTCCCTAATATGTGCCTAGAAGGGTAGGTTCGGTAATAAAAGCCTTGATCCATAGAACCATTAATGTATGTTAGATATTTTAAGTTGCAGTTTGCCCTTGAGCAACAGAGGTTTGAACTGAGGGTCCACTTATATATGGACTTTTTTCAACAGTAAATACTACAGTGTTACATCATCTGCAGTTGATAGAATATGGGTATGGGGAAATGCAGATATGGAGCAAGTGTGTATATCCAGGGCTGACTATAAGTTACACATAGGCTTTTGCTGCATGAAGAGTTGGCATTCCTAATCCCAGCATTGTTCAAGGGACAATTGTATTTCTAACTTCACCATGCCATTTCAAAGGACTTTACTCATTATACAGATGAGGAAAATAAAGGTCAGGAAGCAGGGTATTTCAATAGACTAAAAGTATAGATGTTGGAATCAAATATGCTTGATAAATTAACTGCACTATTTACTGGGTGTATAACCGTGTGTGAACATATGTAAAATGTTATCCATTACATCTACCTTGTAGGGTTTTTATGCAGTTTAGTGAAATAATGAATTACAACCTGGAACCTAATAATGCTCAGTTCATAGCACTAATTATTGCTTTTTGAAAAATACATAATAATTGTGAAATTTAAATTTGCCTAAATTTTATATCACTAGTAATTACTAAATCTGAGAAAGAAAGTGAAAGTGAAAGTCACTCAGTCGTGTCTGACTCTTTGTGACCCCAAGGACTATACAGTCCATGGAATTGTACAGGCCAGAATACTGAGTGGGTAGCCGTTCCCTTCTCCAAGGGATCTTCCCCACCCAGGAATCAAATCAGGATCTCCTGCATTGCAGGCGGATTCTTTACTGACTGAGCTATCAGGAAAGCCCACTAAATCTGAGATTTGAACCCAAATTGTATACCCCAAGCCTCATGTTCTTTTTATTGGTCAGAGCCATCACAGCACTGCTTGATGATTCAGAGCCAATGAAATAGCAGCAACTTGTACCCTCTGTACTGTAATAGATGTCTTAACTATGCTATTTTCAGCTCTGCTTCTTCTATTCCTCAGTCTTGATCTAGACTTGTGTCATAGGAGGACTGCAGACTCTGAAACACAATGCTGAAAAAGTCATGGTGATTTTTTTCTTTAGAATGCTCACTCTTTCCTTCCTTTGTGTTGGGTACTAAGACTTCAATATTTAATTGTATATTGGATAGACCACTAAAATTTGATAACAGTTTTTTTTTGCTCTGAAAATATTCATTTATTCTCACATGTTTTTCTGGGGTGTTGGACTCAGAATCACATACTCTGAAATATATGATTGAATACATGAGACTTTAAAGATTGTATATTTCAAGTTCTGACCCACTGTGAGAAACTTCTCTACAATATCCCTGACAAGTAGATAATCCAGCTTCAAATCAAAAGCTCATTACCATATGCAGGAGCGCAGTTACAGAACCATGAAAATAAGATTAGAAGAGACCATGGTGATTCAATGGTATATCTCTTTCTCTTACCTAAAGTTATAAATCACTTTATTTAGGGGAAAACTCAGAACTACAAGCCACATTTCCAGCAGGGCTTCTAGGTACATTTACTCATACCACAATGTGAATTCTGTCCCCTGTTATTGTACAACATGGTAGACCTTATACCCAGTCTCCATTAGGACCTGCTCTTTTTTAAAACTAATTTATTTATTTTAATTGGAGGCTAATTACTTTACAATATTGTGGTAAGTTTTGCCATACATTCACATGAATCAGCCATAGGTGTGCATGTGTCTTCCATCCTGAACCCTCCTCCCACCTCCGTCCTCATTGCATCCCTCTAGGTTGTCCCAGTCCACTGGTTTTGAGTACCCTGTTTTATGCATCAAACTTAGACTGGTGATCTATTTTACATATAGTAATATACATGTCTCAATGCTACTCTCAAATCATTCCATCCTCGCCTTCTCCCACAGAGTCAAAAAGCCTGTTCTTTATATCTGTGTCTCTTTTGCTGTCTCACATATAGGGTCATCGTTACCATCTTTCTAAATTCCGCTAATATACTGTATTGGTGCTTTTCTTTCTGACTTACTTCACTCTGTATAATAGGTTCCAGTTTCATCCACCTCATTAGAACTGATTCAAATGCATTCTTTTTAACAGCTGAGTAATATTCCATTGTGTATATGTACCACAGCTTTCTTATCCATTCATCTGCTGATGGACATCTAGGTTGCTTTCATGTCCTAGCCATTGTAAACAGTGTTGTGATGAACACTGGGGTACATGTGTCTCTTTCAATTCTGGTTTCCTAGGTGTGTATGCCCAGGAGTGGGATTGCTGGGTTGTATGGCAGTTCTATTTCCAGGTTTTTAAGGAATCTCCACACTGTTATCCATAGTGGCTGTACTAGTTTGCATTTCCACCAACCATTTAAGAGGGTTCCCTTTTCTCCACACCCTCTCCAGCATTTATTGTTTGTAGACTTTTTGATAGGAGCCATTCTGACAGCAGCCATTCTGACAAGAGTGAGATGGTAACTCATCGTGGTTTTGATTTGCATTTCTCTGATAATGAGTGATGTTGAGTATCTTTTCATGTGTTTGTTAGCTATCTGTATGTCTTCTTTGGAGAAATATCTGTTTAGTTCTTTGGCCATTAAGTCCTGCTTTATTTTTCACCCTGCCTCCTCTTATAACAATGATCATCCTCTCTTGGATATTGCTTTGCATCACTCCCCTTTAAAATGAAGTTCCTTGAATTTAGTATAACTTTGAAGAAGTTGGCTCACAGAGTTAAAGAACAGTATCACCTATTGTTCTCACAGGGAATCTACTATTTCATTTCTGCAAATTAATTCAGCATTTACTTTTTGTTGGACAGATCACATTTTGATATGTCAGTCAGTCTTTTAGTAAATTAAAAGTCCTAGGTTCTGTTTTCATGATTTTTAATCAGGTTTCCCTGTCTGAGTAAACTTAAACTGCCATGTCAAAATACTATATACTGAGTAGCTTAAAAAGTAGAAATTTATTTTCTCACAGTTTTGGAGACCAGGTATCTAAGATCAAACTGTCAGTATGGTCAATGTCTGGTAAAATTCTTTTCCTGGCTTATAGATGGCTGTCTTATTAATGTGTCCTTATATGGGAAGGAGGAAAAAAGTGACCTCTTGGTGTACCTTCCTGAAAAGTGAAAGTGTTAGTCACTGAATCATGTCCATCCTTTTTCAAACCCATGAACTGTAACCCATCAGACTCCTCTGTCCATGGGATTTCCCAGCCAAGAATACTAGAGTGGGTAGCCATTCCCTTCTCCAGGGGATCTTCCCAACCCAGGGATTGAACCCAGTTCTCCTGCATTGTAGGCAGATTCTTTACCATCTGAGTCACCAGGGAAGTGATCCCTATCAGGAAATCCCTTTCTATTAGGGCACTAATCCCATCATGAGAGCCCTAGACTCATGAGGTCACCTAACCAAATTATCTCCCAAGGGCTCCTTCTCCAAATACTATCACGTTGGGGGTGAGGGCTTCAACATATGGATTTAGTGGGCACAATGCATCATACAAAGTAGTTTCATGAACTTAGATGATAGACTTCACTATCACTAAAACAATCACCTTAAACTCAATAATTTCACTCCCTTCTTTCTTGAAAAAGATGAAAACACTGAGCCTAGACATTTAAGCTTAGCTACAGAAAACTTGAAAATATCTCTAATATTTCCCATTCTATTATTTTTCTCTATTTCTTTGCACTGATCACTGAGTAAGGCTTTCTTATCACTCCTTGTGATTCTTTGGAACTCTGCATTCAAATGGATATATCTTTTCTCCTTGCCTTTTGCTTCTCTTCTTTTCTCAGCTATTTGTAAGGCCTCCTCAGACAACCATTTTTACGTTTTTGCATTTATTTTTCTTGGGAATGGTCTTGATCACTGCCTCTTGTACAATGTCAAGAGCTTCTGTCCATATTTCTTCAGGCACTCTGTCTATTAGATCTAATCCCTTGAATCTATTTGTCACTTCCACTATATAATCATAAGGGATTTGATTTAGGTCATACCTGAATGGTCATACTGAAAGTAGGTCCATTTCCCTTCTTCAATTTGAGTCTGAATTTGGCAATAAGGAGTTCATGATCAGAGCCACATTCAGCTCCCAGTCTTGTTTTTGCTGACTGTATGGAGCTTCTCCATCATTGGCTGCAAAGAGTATAATCAATCTGATTTCAGTATTGACCGTCTGGTGATGTCCATATGTAGAGTCTTCTCTTGTGTTGTTGGAAGAGGGTGTTTGTTATGACCAGTGTGTTCTCTTGGCAAAACTCTGTTAGCCTTTCACCTGCTTCATTTTGTGGTCCAAGACCAAATTTGCCTGATACTCCTGGTATCTCTTGATTTCCTACTTTTGCATTCCAGTCTACTATAATGAAATGGACATCTTTTTGGGGTGTTGGTTTTAGAAGGTCTTGTAGGTCTTCATAGAACCGTTCAACTTCAGTTTCTTCAGCATTATTGGTCAAGGCATACTTGGATTACTTTGATAGTGAATGGTTTGCCTTGGAAATGAACAGAGATCATTCTGTCATTTTTGAGATTGCATCCAAGTACTGCATTTCAGATTCCTCTGTTGACACTGATGGCTACTCCATTTCTTCTAAGGGATTCTTGCCCAACGTAGTAGATATAATGGTCATCTGAATTAAATTCACCCATTCCAGTCCATTTTAATTCACTGATTCCTAAAATGTCGATGTTCACTCTTGCCATCTCTTGTTTGATCACTTCCAATTTTCCTTGATTAATGGACCTAACATTCTAGGTTCCTATGCAATATTACTCTTTGCAGCATCAGAATTTACTTTCATCATCAGTCACATCGACAACTGGATTTTTGCTTTGGCTCCATCTCTTCATTCTTTCTGGAGTTATTTCTCCATTGAACTCCAGTAGCATATTGGGCACCTACTGACCTGGGGAGTTCACCTTTCAGTGTCCTATCTTTCTGCCTTTTCATGCTGTTCATGGGGTTCTCAAGGCAAGAATACTGAAGTGGGGCAGACTAGAGATCTCTTCAAGAAAATTAGAAATACCAAGGGAACATATTATGCAAAGATGGGCACAATAAAGACAGAAATGGTATGGACTTAATGGAACCAGTAGATATTAGGAAGAGGTGGCAAGAATACACAGAACTATACAAAAAAAGATCTTCATGACCCAGATAACCATGATGGTGTGACCACTCACGTAGAGCCAGACATCCTGGAATGCAAACTCAAGTGGGCCTTAGGAAGCATCACTATGAACAAAGCTAGTGGAGTTTATGGAATTCCAGTTGAGCTATTTCAAATCCTAAAAGATGATGTTGTGAAAGTGCTTCACTCAGTGTGCCAGAAAATTTGGAAAGCTCAGCAGTGGCCACAGGACTGGAAAAGGTCTGTTTTCATTCCAATGCCAAAGAAAGGCATCACCAAAGAATGCTCAAACTATTGCACAGTTGCACTCATCTCAACACGCTAGGTAAGTAATGCTCAAAATTCTTCAAGCCAGGCTTCAACAGTACATGAACCAACAACTTATAGTTGTTCAAGCTGGATTTAGAAGAGGCAAAAGAACAAGAAATTGCATTTCTAACATTCGTTAGCTCATCAAAAAAGTAATAGAGTTCCAGAAAAACATCTACTTTTGATTTATTGATGATGCCAAAGCCTCTGACTGTGTGGATCACAACAAACTGTGGAAAATTCTTCAAGAGTTGGGAATGTGAGACCACCTGACTTACCTCCTGAGATACTGTATGCAAGTCAAGAAGCAACAGTGAGAACTGGACATGGAACAGCAAACTGGTTCTAAATCCGGAAAGAAGTATGTCAAGGCCGTATACTGTCACCCTGCTTATTTAACTTCTATGCAGAGTACATCATGCAAAATGGCAGGCTGGATGAAGCACAAGCTGGAATCAAAATTGCCAGGAGAAATATCAATAGCCTCAGCTATGGAGATGACACCACCCTTATGGCAGAAAGTGAAGAGGAACTAAAGAGCCTCTTAATGATGAACATGAGAGAGGAGAGTGAAAAAGTTGACTTCAAACTCAACATTCAGAAAACTAAGATCATGCATCAGGTCCCATCACTTCATGGGAAATAGATGGGGAAACAATGGGAACAGTGACAGACTTTATTTTCTCTGGCTCCAAAATCACTGCAGATGGTGACTTCAGCCATGAAATTAAAAGTCTCTTGCTCCTTGGAAGAAAAGCTGTGACCAACCTAGACAGCATATTAAAAAGCAGAGACATTACTTTGCCAACAAAGGTCAATCTAGTCCAAGCTATGGTTATTCCAGTAGTTATGTATGGATGTGAGAATTGGATTATGAAGAAAGCTGAGTGCCGAAGAATTGATGCTTTTGAACTGTGGTGTTGGAGAAGACTCTTGACAGTCTCTTGGACTGGAAGGAGTTCCAACCAGTCCATCCTAAAGGAAATCAGTCCTGAGTATGCATTGAAAGGACTGATGCTGAAGCTGAAACTCCAATACTTTGGCCACGTGATTGAAGGCAGGAGGAGCAGGGGATGAAAGAGGATGAGATAGTTGGATGGCATCTCCGACTCAATGGATATGCTTTTGAGGAAGCTTCTGGAGTTGGTGATGGACAGGGAAGCTTGGCATATTGCAGTCCATGGGGTTGCAAAGAGTCGGACACGACTGAGCAACTGAACTGGACTGAACAGTAAACTTACTGCTCTCTCATTATAACTTCCTCGATCATTGGGTTTTAATTTCCTGTCCCCAGTTTTTGTTCTACCTTTTCCAGTTGGGAAACTACTGTGCTTGATACAACGTTTTATTCTTTAGTCCACTTGGCTGAATCTAAATTACTTTAGAAATACTATTTTATGCAATTAATGCTTCTATTAAATAATTGAAATCCTCTTTGACCAGAGCATACATCATGTTTGTTGACAGTATCAAGGAATGTTTAGAAGACGTTAAAAATGTTCTTGTTATACAGAGTACCACTGCATATTTCTTTTTAGCCACTGAAGATCAAGAGAGATCTGAACTTTTTATCATATTAAGGTTCCTAGTGAAAAATTGGAGCTGTTGACATACAGTGAAGCAGAAATGGTCAAATAGGTGTAAAGGCACACTTTTATCTTGTTTTTTTAATCTTGTTTTTTTCTTAAATCTTCTTTTCTGTAAATTGCTCTAGTACTTTCCTTAGGCCTCTAATTAGTGAAATGGTGTTGACCATTTACAAGCCTTCTTTGTTTTTAGCCTGGTTCCAAGGATTGCTTTACTTTAAAATCCGTGTCAATTATCAGTTCTTATATGCTTTGTTGTTCAGTCACTAAGTAGTGTCCAACTCTTTGTGACCCTTTGGGACTCCAGCACACCAGGCTTTCCTTTCTTTCACTATCTCCCGGAGTTTGCTCAAACTCGTGTCCATTGAGTTGGTGATGCTATCTAACCACCTCATCTTCTGCTACCCCCTTCTCCTTTTGTCTTCAGTCTTTCCCAGCATCAGGGTCTTTTCTAGTGAGTCAGCTCTTCGCATCTGGTAGCCAATGTATTGGAGTTTCAGCTTCAGCATCTGTCCTTCCAGTGAATATTCAGGACTTATTTCCTTTAGGTTTTACTGATTTGTTCTCCTTGCTGTCCAAAGGACTCCTAAGAATCTTCTCCAGCACCACAATTCAAAAACATCAATTCTTCAGTGTTCAGCCTTCTTTATGGTCCAACTGTCATGTCTGTACATGAGTACTGGAAAAAACATAGCTTTGACTAAGTGGACGTTTGTTGACAAAGTGATATCTCTGCCTTTTAATATGCTGTCTGGGTTTGTCATAGCTTTTCTTCCAAGGAGCAAGCATCTTTTAATTTCTTGGCTGCAGTTACTGTCCACAGTAATTTTGGAGCCCAAGAAAATAAAATCTGTCATTGCTTCCACTTTTTCCCCATCTATTTGCTGTGAAGTGATGGAATCAGATGCCATGATCTTAGTTTTTGAATGTTGAGTTTTAAGCCAGCTTTCTCACTCTCTTGTTTTACTCTCATCAAGAGGCTCTTTAGTTCCTCTTCATTTTCTGCCATTAGAGTGGTATCACCTGCACATCTGAGGTTGTTGATATTTTTCTTGGTAATCTTGATTCCAGCTTGTGATTCATCCAGCCTGGCATTTTGCATGTTGTACTCTGCATAGAAGTTAAATAAGCAGGGTGACGATATAAAGCCTTGTTGTACTTTCCTAATTTTGAACCAGTCTATTGTTCCATGTCTGGTTTGAGATGTTGTTTCTTGACCTGCATACAGGTTTCTCAGGAAACAGGTAAAGTGATCTGGTAGTCCCATCTCTTGAATTTTCCACAGTTTGTTGTGATCCACACAGTCAAATGCTTTAGTGTATCCTATATTATTTTAAATGAAGAACACTTTAAAATGAAGACAGTTATGCATCCATATATGCCTGCATGTGTGTGGATAGGTGCACACATCCATATACAGTCACATGCAAAAGCATGCCATTTATGTATATTTTTGACTTTCAAGTTTCCTATTGTAGATCAAATCTGGCTCCAAGTTAAGTTTCAAGGGCTGTCTTTAGCTCTCTTCTCCCTCCTATTTATGTAAATTTCCCTTCTTACATTTACTTCTCTTGTCTAGGCATCTGTATCCTCATATTACCGAGAAACTCTTACAGAAAATTCAGTACAAATATCCTTTTCCCGCAGAGTAAAAACTTGCTTTCCTCTCCCTCATAAAAATGTAACAGTTACTCTCCTCCCAAGATTTTCTCATGTTTTGCATTGCCACTCCTAGATAACGTATGCAGACAATTTAGTAACTGCTAATGATTTTATACTTAACTTGAGACTTTCTTAAGACACTTCCCTAACCTAAAGTAATTGCTTTGATGGCAGAACTGTCAGGTGTTATAGAGAAGAAGGCAGACATTTCTTTGGTGCCTAAAACTGATTCACTAACCAAAGTCTTTCTATAGATCTAGTGTGCTCACCTGTACAATAATAAAAAACATGCAAACAAACCAAAAAAAAAAAAAAAACTCAATTGCAAGCTAACAAAGTTGGAAACGGAAGGTTATAATGTTAGTATTATTGATAAGAGAGGATGTTAGCATCCTTGTAGAAGGAAAATGGTCTTAAATGTAAGTTTCACAGATGTGTAAGCCTCTTGGCCATTAGTGACCTAGCTGGTTCCAAAAGAATTTTGAAACAGAGAAAAAATAAGGAAAGTATCACATTTTCAGTTGTCTTGACAGATATGACTATCTCTGTGAAAAAAGTCCTAAAAGAAACTATGATTATTGGCTTGGACATTTCCACCAGTAGAGAAGGAAAGATGTGGTAGTATCTCAGGAAATAGACAGGGGGAACTTTAGGATATGATCACTGCCTATTTCCTGATGGATTACAGATTGAAACATGTATATTATCTAGGGTGAAACAGATCACCAGACCAGGCTGGATGCATGAGGCAAGTGCTCAGGCCTGGTGCACTGGGAAGACCCAGAGGAATTGGGTGGAGAGGGAGGTGGGAGGGGAGATCGGGATGGGGAACACATGTAAATCCATGGCTGATTCATGTCAATGTATGACAAAAACCACTACAATATTGTAAAGTAATTAGCCTCCAACTAATAAAAATAAATGGAAAAAATTTTTAAAAAACTTTTTGCCCTTCAATAATATTTTACCTCTTGATTTAAAAGCTGAAATGTGAAGTTAAAAACAAGTTACACTGGACAAGAAAATATGTAATGAGAAATTAAATACCAGTGGATTTTACTTTTCCTTGATGTGTGCATTGTTAAAATAACAATAAGTCACACTGATAAAAGAAATATAATTTCAAACCATATATTACTGGTTTGGTTGTCTAAAAATTATGTCACATCTATGAAAACCCAATTCTTAAGTAAGACTTTAGCTGTCTATAGACTCATGAAATAAACACTGGAATAAATGTTTATATTAAATAAAATTTGGGCAGTGGGGCTTGCCACAATCTGCTGATCTTTCCTACTATATTGTGTTTCTTCTTAGGGGAATGTATGCAGGGCAATTTAGAGGAACTGAAGTGTTTTATGAGGGGAACAGGAGGAATGAATAGAGATAGAGATAGAGAATAGGAAGTAAGGAATGCAGGTGGGCACATAATACAATCTAAATAAGAAATAAAGCTTTTAGGTTTTTTTTTTCATTATTACATATTTTGATGATATGGAGATAGACTGTCTCAGTGATTTCTGAACAAGACACTCATGCTCTTTTATCCTAATAAATATAAATGCTTTGGCCAGTTTTACTTATTTTCAAAATTTTACAAAACTTTTCTAATTTATCTTCTCATATTCACGTGGAATTTAGTATACCATTTCAGACCACTTGATCTATCAAATGTTTCAGTATACTCGCTCAGAAAAAGTTCACGTTATGCCGTCTCAAGAAAGAGCATGAACTCAACACCTTTGAAATAAAGTTTATCTTTTTGCCACTTGGAATATCTGATTAACCAAATATAACATGTTTATTAATAGGGGTTGTTTCTTTTTTACTTGAAAACTAATTAACAAATATCATAAGACTTTGTGGAGTTATGAAAAAAAAATTACAATTTGCCCTCAAGGGGAAATGCCTTTAGTTTGATTTTGGCCAATTAATAAAACCTCTGAGATGTAATGCTAACACTAGAATTTGTACTCCTACATGAAAGGCAATTGAAGTGATCAGAAAAGTCTTAGAGGAGAAGAATTTTGACTGGGTATTAATAAGATGAGGGCCATAAAATAATGCAGAGAAAGAAAGGATTCCACATAAAGGAAATAACTAGAGAATGACACAAATCTGGAAGTTAAGGGAGCTGAAATGTGCATAGATTATTTTACAGATAATAGTTTGAAAAAGTAGAGCAGACGAATGTTTAGGGCTTCATAAGACCTTTAGATATGAAGTTGCAAATATAAAAGAATGAAGGACAGATTAGAGATTCTAAATTCAGAGCCAAGAAGTATTCCTGCATATGATAATGCAAAGGTAAATCACTCCAGCATTAAATTACACTGGGTTATACAAAAGACCTTGAGGTGTACTCCTTGACATTATAAGAGCCACTTTCAAATTTCTTATGGGTATCGAGCACTGAAATCTTTATCGCTAAAGCCAGAAAATACATGAATTCTGAAAACAAATATGAAATGATATGATAATCCACCCTACTCTCCCACCCACAAATTGTGGAGCTAAGCCTAATTCAATGCAGGTCACAACACTATATTGATCGGGCCAACTTACAAGACCAACTTCATTCTACATCCATATCAATCTACCAACTGTTTCCTTTCAGATTTTTTTTAAACAATCTTGTTTATAGGTTAGAAACTATTTTTTATCTAAGGTGACGTGACTGTTGTGTTCACTTACACTTCTTGACCAGAGCAATTATTAGGTTCTGTGATACAAAGAAAGAGAGGTAGACCTTTGATCCTAAGTGAAAAGTTTAAAACACTGTTAGCCAAACAGCAACTGTTTGGAAAATATCAAACATATTTTGTACTGTAGATCAGAAGACTAGAATATTCAACAGTCTTCAGCTGGACAGGAGGCTAGTCCAAAAACACAGGCAAGGTGTATTTGAGTCTAGGTGGTAATGCTGAAACAGAAGAAAGAAAGAAAAAAAAAAAAAAAGAGGCCTGACTGCAGAGATATTTTACTGCTAAAAGTTTTGTTAAGTCTCATGTAAAAGAAATAAGCAGCCATCAACCTATTGCTGCAAATGCCATTATCTCCAGCTAGGGGTTTAGTGTAGTTTTCTTTACAATAATAAATAAGAAAACTTGAGTGGAGTTGGGATGGAAGTAGGGGATGGGAGATATAGGGCCTTTTCTCCTGCCAGAGTAATTCACAATCCAGGTAATTTGAGTACTTTTGTTATAGATTTAACATCCATATATGAATTCTACTTTTTAATTTTCATCCAGGTTTTTAGCATTGTGTAGATTATTTGTTCAGAAAGTAGTTCTTGCCAATTTTTTTTAAAAACCTGCTTATTGAAATAATATTATACAAATCATAAAATTCACCCATTATAAGTGTACAATTCAATGAATTTTAGTATATTTGCAGTGCTATACACCCATTACCCAAGTCAAATTTTAGAAGATTTCCAGCATCCCCAAAAGAAACTTTGTGTCCATTTATAATCATTCTCTGATTTTTTTGCCAATTTGTACTATGCTCTGATCAGAAACTCGACTTGTCTATGAAGCATACAAACCAGACATGAGCCAGACTTTCCCCTTGCTCTTACAAAGCAGTTCTCAAAGTCTCTTTCATAAGATATTGTGAGGCAGGGACTCCATGGACAATATTTGTATACCTGAATATATACTATAAAAGCCGATGGAGCTAAGGATAAGAGGGAAGGAGAAATTGGGAGGGAGCACCATTACAGAGAATCAGAGAACTAAAAAACAGCATGTATCTTGTTTTTCTTTTCCTTCTATTCACTCTATGTGCCTTATAAGTAGTCAGATTTTTTAACATGAGTTTTATCACTATGGAATGTGGAAAAGGTGAAGATAATATATGCATTACTGCTGCAGAACAGGATGAACTGAAGATAGAAGTAGGTGTTAATCACCTGAGATATAAATACATTTTTTAGGTTCAGTTATGGATCAATGACTAGCGGAACACTTAACGTCTCCCACTCTGCCCTGTATTCAATCTATCAATCTGGTCAAGATACCCCTCTTTTATTTGGACTCTTGATAAGTAGCTAAATTGTTTTGTAGTTGATCTTCCTCAGGTCTGATTTTCCTAAGAGCATGTTTGCATCAGTTGAAATATTCTTCTTTTCAATAGCCTCTTTTGGCTTGTGTATCAGGAAACCATGATGCCTGATCCAAACATGTCTTTAAGATGGATACATAAATTGACCTTCAATTAGGCTCCAGGTTAAGACAACATGGGGAAATAAATAATTTATTTTCTCTCCCTCTTTTTTATTTTATTTCTGCTCACATTTTGATATTTTCTAAAATAAAAATTCATAACACTAAAGGTAAGCAATGGTTAGAACTGAACATGGAACAAGAGACTGGTTCCAAATCGGGAAAGGAGTACATCAAGGCTGTATATTGTTACCCTGCTTATTTAACTTCGATGCGGAGTACATCATGAGAAACCCTGGGCTGGATGAAGCACAAGCTGGAATCAAGATTGCTGGGAGAAATATTAATAACCTCAGATATGCAGAAGACACCACCCTTAGGGCAGCAAGCGCAGGGGAACAAAAGAGTCTCTTGATGAAAGTGGAAGAGGAAAGTGAAAAAGCTGGCTTAAGACTCAACATTCAGAAAACTAAGATCATGCATCAGATCCCATCATTTCACGGCAAATAGATGGGGAAACAATGGAAACAGTGAGAGACTTTATTTTGGGGGGTTCCCAAATCACTGCAGATGGTGACTGCAGACATGAAATTAAAAGACAGATGCTCCTTGGAAGAAAAGTTATGACCAACCTAGACAGCATATTAAGAAGCAGAGACATTACTTTGCTGACAAAGGTCCATCTAGTCAAAGCTATGGTTTTTCCAGTAGTCGTGTATGGATGTTAGAGTTGAACTATAAAGAAAGCTGAGTACTGAAGAATTGATGCTTTTGAACTATGGTGTTGGAGAAGAGTCTTGGGAGTCCTTGGACTGCAAGGAGATCCAACCAGTCCATCCTAAAGGAAATCAGTCCTGAATATTCATTGGGAGGACTGATGCTGAAACTGAAACTCCAGTACTTTGGCCACCTGATGTGAAGAACTGACTCATTGGAAAAGACCCTGATGCTGGGAACGATTGAAGGCAGGTGGAGAAGGGGACAACAGAGGATGCGATGGTTGGATGGCATCACTGACCCTATGGACATGAGTTTGAGTAAAGTCCAAGAGTGAACTCTGGGAGTTGGAAGCCTGGCGTGGCTCAGTCCATGGGGTCACAAAGATTCGGACACGACTGAGTGACTGAACTCTACTGAACTGAAAGGCAAGCATCTCCACTGAATATCCAGTAAAATTATCTTAGGCTCAAGGGGTCATGCTTTGGCCTAATAATTTTAAGTCTACCACAGCAGGTCTTTCAATATATACCCGTTCCTATTGTATACCATGTCTACTATCTACTCTTTTTTGGAACCAAAGATCATTCTCCTTTGCACACCTTGCCGCATGCTCCACCCTTCATCCTCTAGATTCTTTGCAACAAGCTTTACAAGGAACGTGTTAGATAATTGGAACTCTGGTCATGGGGGAATGAACCTGTGACACTGAAATGTGTTGTTCAATTTTATTAATTTTTTCAAATGTCAAATGTTACATCACCTCCTACAGGGGAAGGAAGAAATTCTGATCCCTGCCAAACATGTCCGTGGGGAAGCTTATTGCAATAAAACTTTAGACCAGATAATTATGGAATGTTTGTCAGTCTGCAGTAAAGAAATCATGCCATGCACGATTTTCCTTCTTTGCTACCATTTTTTTCTCCTAGTTTCTTTACGAGTAGTTTGTCAACTAGATTCCTGTAGGCGAACTAATCGGCAACAGCATTCATAACAGAAGCATATACCACAGATGTTGAGAATAATTAGGGACAAACCAGCAAATTCTGAATGGAAGCTTCTAATCTGTCACTTTCCCATCATTAGTAAGTGATAGAGCCAAGATTTTATTCACTTTTGCAGCATATAGGATAGTTAACACTGCTTCTAGTTCTGACAAAGGCAAATTGGAAATTTAGAAAAAATGAAGCAGCCATTATGTGTAAAATTTATGTTGGCATTTATAATTAATAAAAGACAACCTAATGACGTAATAGAAAATAATATGAAATAGTATTTCTTGATGTACATACTCTGATTTATACAATATTAGAATAATGGCAACCACTTACTCAATTACATATATTCCAGGCAATGTATTAAGAGTTTTAGATTTACATGTATTAACTCATAATCTTCACTATTTAAAGTTGGTGAATTTAGTATCTCAATTTTACAAGTGATGATACTGAGGCACAGAGTTGTTCAGTAACTTAATCAGGGTCACCACAATTAGTGGTACAGCTGAAATTTGAATCCAGGTGGTGTGGCCCAGATAGTGTACTTTTAACCAATACACTGGACTGCATCTGGGACTCTCAGAATAACATGATTCCCTCATTCTAGGTATATTGCATTTTTCATTATAGTAACTCAAACTTCTAAGATGCAATTTAGTACTCTAAGCAATAAGCTTCCCAGGTAGGCGTAGTGGTAAGAAAAACCCACCTGCCAATGTAGGAAATGTAAGAAACACAGGTTTGACCCCTGGGTAAGGAAGATTCCCTGGAGAAGGGCATGGCAACTGACTCCAGTATTCTTGCCTGGAGAATCTCATTGTCAGAGGAGCCTGGTGGGCTACAGTCCATGGGGTTGCAAAGAGCTGGATATGACTGAATAACAGCACACACATGCAAACAGTAAGCAGCTGGTTGTGCCAGATTCTTTCCATACCTAAGTCATTCTCTTATAGGAAATCAGACTTTAGGAGATTATAGTTTTAGACAGTTAGGATCACATTAAATTTACTGCTGAAGTAATGTGGTAATCCATTAAATGGTACCCTTGAATACAGTGTGAGAAATATAAGCCTTTAAAATACTGTATATAACCCTCAAGCAAAATTCATCATAAGGGCTTCTTTCTCAAATCCTCACAGTGTTAACTTTCCGTCATACACAAGATACCTTCTTAAGCACTATTATAATTGAGATTAGTTATTGTGGTTATGACATGACAAAAACTATCTGATATCTCTTTGCTGGGAAAATTCAGAAATGGCTACAATATAAATGACATTATGGTTAGGTACTTTTATTGGGTTATGGGTTTTAATTGTGTCATATTCCTCTAATGCACTACATTCTAGCACCAAAAATCAAATATATCATTTGTTCTCTATCTCTCCACTTACCTAAGGCAGCAGCTCTCATAGAAGGGGTATCAGATATTTTCATCACTTCCACCTCTTGTCTCTCTTCCCTGTACACCCTTATCTCTAAATGGTATAGTTAAGATTATATTCCCAAAGTGGGTTGCATTATGTCATTTAACATCCTTAAAAGCCATTATCATTCCCTAGTCTTACTTCAGTCATTAGTTCTACAATTAAACATTCCTTAGTATATTTTTTCAAGTCTTTGATAAGCTGCTTCCAAACTATTCTAACTTCTACTCTCATTATTTACATTTAATATCATATGCTATGCCCCAGTAGCTCCAGAATATTTGACATGCTCTAGGCACATTGTTTCATCTTTCTGCTACTGCTTCTTTACTCATTTATTTTGTGGGAGCAAGAAAGGGTATGGATTCTGTGGTCAGATTACCTTATTTTGAATCTCAGCTCTAATGCTTACCAGAATTGTGGCTTTACACATGCTACTTCATTTTTCTGATTACTCTGTAGATCATTCTCCTCATCTATAAGGTGGTTAATGATAATGCCTACCATATAGGGTTGTTGTGAAGACTAAATGAGCTAAACATGTGACATATTTTCAAAATTTCCTGCTAGATAGTGAGCTCTTAACAATCATTACATTTTATTGTTGTTGTTATTATTCCCACAACCCAGAACATTTTCCTGCCAACTGCACCTATTGATAGTTTATGTTCCTGTCAAGGATCAGCTCGAATGCCACCACCCCCATGAAGCCTTTGCCTGGCTATGTAATCAAGAACCATAACACTAACAGTAATTTATGCCTTCAGTTTTCCTATATAGTGTAGGAACACCAGTGAAAGGAGTATCATGTAATTTAACCTAGATGCCTTTTCTACACTCCTTTTCAATCATTAATCCAGCATGCCACAAATGAGCTGCCAATGAAAACATATGCCATGTGGGCAGCGCTTCCTCACTGCCCCAGTTGTATAAGATATGCACATATGCTATATGACAGTTTGTTCTGATTCAGACTTTCTAATGGTAGTGCCTGCATAGTCATAATATATTTGTTTACCATGTACTAACTCAGAAATGGTTACAGCTTGGGTACTTTGAAATGTTCAGGGTAGAGGGTTTCAAATAGTTTGTACCTATCTTACTAACCTGCCAAGTACCAAAATCTTCTTTAAGATAGTTTTCAGCCTCTTTTTTTAATACAGGGACAGTTGAAAGTTGACAGGTTGGTAGATATTCTACATTTTACAGGGCATTGAAGAGATGTTGGAATGAAATGTGCTCCAAAAATATAGTTGAAGTCACTTCAGGACACTTTTTAGTGGATCACTGAGGCTAGAAATCCATGCCCTGAGACTGAACAGGTGAGATAAAACATTATTCTCAACTGAACAGTTCTGTTGTTATAGTTTTACTTAACTACCTGCAGTTCTTCAAATGTACCATATTCTCTCTCCTCTCCAGGTGTTTATACATAATGATCCCTCTGCCTGCAAAGCCAGCTTTTTGCTACGCCCACCTCTCTGCTCATCTACATCTCTCTATGTACAAGTCTCACTGGGACTTCTTTTAAATATATATATATATTTGAAATATAGTTGATTTGTGATATTATATTAGTTTCAGGTGTACAGCATGTGATTGCGTGTCCTTATAGCTTATGCTTCATTACTACAAAATAATGGCTATACTTCCCTGTGCTATACAATATATCTTTGTTGTTTATTTTATGCACAATAGTTTGTATCTCTTAATCCCATACCCCTATCTTGGCCCTGCCCACTTTCCTCTCCCCAAGTAACCACTAGTTTTTTCTCTATAGCTGTGAATCTCTTTCTGTTTTGTTATATTAAAAAAAAAATACACAAAGAATAAAGCAAATGAATGAACATGACAAAACAGAAAGAGACTCACTAGAACTTCTGTGATACCTTCCCTGGACTACCAAAGTTGATTTGCTATCTCTGTGACTTGTCTCTGCAACCTACACTTCTACCTCATAGCTCCTATCACTCTGAGTTATAAGTGTCTGTTTGCTTATCTGCTTTCACTGACTAGACTGAAAAGAACTTGAGATTCATATTGTATATTTTTCATTTTTATATTTCTCATGCTTTGGCATATAATTTCTAATGCTTCCTCATGAAAAAAGGAAGCTCAGTAAATGTCATGAAGTGAATCCATTGGTTTTGCCATAAAAACACCAACATTGACACCTGACCTCGTTTGCTTCTTTCCTAACCCAATAGTAAATGCATGAAGATACAGCATTCAGTAGAGATGTTGTCCTGCAGCGGTTAGCACACAACCTTTGGAATCACACAGAGATACACATTCAAATTCCAGCTGTACCAATGATTATTCTTGTGACCTCAGGCAGATTACTTCTCTTCTGTGAGCCTGTGTTTCTGCATCCGGGAACTATGAATCATTCACTAACCTCTCCTTGTAGAAAGTGGTCATAAAGATTTTATGAGATGTTGCATACAAAATACTTCATGTAGTTCCTGATGTCCCATAAGCATTTTATCAATAATAATCATCTATTATTATCATTAGGTTTAATTATAGCCAGAAAATAGATAACATGGTATTAATGTAAGAAATGTGAGGAGACTACCTTTATATCAATTTTCTTAGTTGATTAAAGACATTTATGGTAGAATATCTATTAAAATGTATAGAATCAGGTGGTATCTGAAGACAGCCATAATGAACCTGACTTTGTCAGTACTTTGATGCTTTTAGTATATATTTTTTTTCCTTCATGCTGCTAAATTTCCTCTCACTTCTTTCTGATAGATTTTCCCTCAATTTCTTGATTTCCTTTGCTGAAACCCCTAAATGTTGGTGTGAGGAAAATGTTAGTGCTGTGGATTAACTACCTGTTCTGTTCCTATAACATAATAGTAACTAAAAGTTACCATTTTTCTATATTCTAAGGCCTAGTGATCACACTCACTTTCTGGAAAAGTATGAAATGGGTGTTACTCTGACTTTTCTTATGGTTACAAATGTATATGTATTTGCCTCAAGATTGTGAAGCCTGTTATGGGAGCCTTAAAGTAGCATTTAATTGTCACTATAAACATGTCACCTCTTGATCTTTTAACTTCTCTATTTTCTTACTCCTCTGCCATAAGAAAGGCCACAGTGTATCCAAATAATGAGTCAACACCATTTATAAATACCCTTAGTAAATGAAGCACATCATACATGAGGAATTCCATAGAAACTTATATAAAAAGGATAAAGCTAAATCAGAACATAATCAATAAATTTAGGTAAGGCTTATAAAGGCATAATTAGCTGGCCTTTGGGCAAACTTTCCTAAATGGGTTCAACAACATTTTTGTTGTTGTTGCACACATTATCATTTATTAGACATAAATAAATATTTCATGGTTAGGCTGAAAGTTTAGACCAAATTAAAAGTGAATTGCAAGGATCAAATGATTTTCTTAATTATTTTCTTACTCTATTTTCCTTTTCATTAAAAAAAATCTTGATTTTAAGAACTACTTTTAAAACCATTTAAGATTATTCACCATGACGTCAAATAGAATTGATCCACTATTTCCCCCTCATAGGAATTTGCTGTGCTCTCTCACTACCCAAAGTAAAATTAATTTATTTAAGCATCTCATGTATCTTGTCTGTTACATTCATATCTAATGCAAATTATTAAACATTGCCACTTCTCATAACCTTCATTCAAAGGGGACTGGCATTTCAATTTGGTTTAGTAACTAATTATTTTATCCCACTTTAAAGATGGACAAAGGCATAATAGTTTCTTAATAACCAGTTTCCACAGAAGCCCCACTGTACATACGCAATCAAGTGTGTCTGTAGAGAGATACAGAGAAGTCTTCGTAGGCCTTCAACATAACACAACATGGATAACAGGGTAGAGAAGAGCCAACAAGTAGCTGTTTTCTAAGAATGGTATATTGCTTGAAGAAGTCTCCATTTCAAAATGCCTTCAGGTGTGAGAAAAAATATTTAGGACACCCTTTAATGCATTATGAACAAGTGGGGATGCACTACATAATGTTGGTATTCTGGGAGACCTTGGATCAAGAAGGATAAATCAATACTTCATACATATATAACTTTTTCCTTTAAAGAAGCTCAAAGACTTGTTTTCTTCATCTGAACAAGGTTGAAGCAACCCCAAAACTCTTACAGAAAACTTCATTTTCTTTTAATAAGTCTGTGTAAATATCAGATAATCTTTCCCTCAAAGTCCTAGTAAGCAGTTCTGTGTATTTCACTCCTGTTTTACATAGAGAGTGTCTAGGATGTTAATGAGTGTTCAGGTTTTTGAATGCATAATGATATTTCCACATGTAGGCCAGAAAAAAGGCAGTTTGGTTGAATGCTCCTTTCTTCCATACCCATGTGCTATATTAGGATTTTGAAAAATGTAAGGAACCACTTTTCCACCTATCAGATTTCTAGCAAAATTAATCACCTGGAGAACAACTGAAAGCCAGAATTAAATGAATCACCTGAGAACAGCAAATAATGGAAAAAAAAATCTGCTTTAGAGCCTCGGTCTTGTACTCTTAGATAAGCATGTATAGAAAATTGAGGTTATCATTTTACCTAGCTTGTCTCCCTGATTTCCTCTGAAAACACTATGCCTACCTTAGAATATATAACTATTTTAGAGGTATTAGCAGACACTGTTCAAAACATATGTCCACAACTATGAAAACTGATAGCTAACTCACAGAAGAGGAAATAAACTACAATTTAATAGGACCATCAAACTATAGTCATTAGTTGACCAATGATTAGATGATTCATTTAATCATTCCACACATACCTATTGAAAGAATATTTTGTGCAAATGGAACAATATGCACAAATGTATAGGTATATGAGAGCATTGCTTGTAGGGGGAACAGAAAACATTGAGTGTGACTAAATAAAAGGAACATTAGGACAGGGGACTAGACAGCAATGGTGAAAATCAGAGGTGGGAGCCAGAGTGTACAGGGTCTTCAGTGCTCAGAATTTGAATTTTACTTAGGGATAATGAGAAACCACCACCAGAAGCTTTTAAGTTTGAGAGTAACATGATTGGATTTGTGTTTTGGAAAATTCACTCTGTGAAAATGTGGGAAGCAATAGGAGTATTCTGTTTTTGCTTGCATAAAAAAGGGAAATATATATATATATATGTGTGTGTGTGTGTGTGTGTGTGTGTGTGTGTGTGTAATATATAATATTCATGAATTTGCTTTGAAAGGACAAATAAGAACTGTTAATACTGGATGCCTCTGAGGGAGGAAAATGAGGATCTGTGACTTAGGCTTTGTTTTGCTTGGGGGAGACTTACTTTTTGCTGTCTACCCTTTACACTGTTTGATTTTCACTATGTGTCTTAGCCTTCATTCTCTGTAAGTAGAGCCTGAGGCTAGATTAACATGCTGACAGTTTATTTGGGAGGACAAGTATAGGAATTTGAAGGTAAAGAACAAAAGGGTAAGTGAGACAAGGAAAGGCACGAAGCAGTGGCAGGCAGTGAATTCCTGAGCTGGTTTTTGCTTCATCAGGGGCACTGTGGAGAGACATGGTTGTTCTCAGCAGGTGTGTTTTTTCAGCACCACTGTTGCTCGACTTTTCTGGAAAGCTTGAAAAGAGGACCTGCTTCTTGGAGTAGTCCTCTGAATGCTGAAGGGAGAAGGGGTTTATCTGCCTGACTCATTTATTGATCAAGTTCACCTCATGGGGAGCTAATACCCACTACTTCCAGATTGCATCATCCCAGTACTCAGAGGGCATTCAGGAAGCCAGATCATGCAGCAGGGTGGCACATTTCATTCATGTCCAAAAATGGCTTACTACATTTAGGCTTGGCATATGAAATACAGTGAGTATGTCAGTCTAAGGCTTTGACCTGGATTCCAGCCAGCTCAGTGAACTCCACAAAGGAGGTACAGTCCAAGAGGTGAAAAAAACAGACTTTTGATGCATTTTGAGAAAGTACATAGATTTGTATCCAGAACATTTTTTAATGTATCATTTTTAAGGCTACTGGGGAAAAGAACATGCTTATTCTAATAGCAGTGTGAAAGGTGATTTGCAGAAAGACTAGAGGTGAAGAGTCTATTTAGGGGGTGATCTTGTAGCATATTTAAAAGCAGAGACATTACTTTGCCAACAAAGGTTCAGCTGGTCAAGACTATGGTTTTCCCAGTGTTCATGTATGGTTGTGAGAGTTGGACTGTGAAGAAAGCTGAGTGCCAAAAAATTGATGCTTTTGAACTATGGTGTCGGAGAAGACTCTTGAGAGTCCTTTGGACTGCAAAGAGATCCAGCCAGTCCATCCTAAAGGAGATCAGTCCTGGGTGTTCATTGGAAGGACTGATGCTGAAGCTGAAGCTCCAATACTTTGGCCACCTCATGCGAAGAGTTGACTCATTGGAAAAGACCCTGATGCTGGGAGGGATTGGGGGCAGGAGGAGAAGGGGACAACAGAGGATGAGATGACTGGATGGCATCACCAACTCGATGGGCATGGGTTTGGGTAGACTCCAGGAGTTGGAGATGGACAGGGAGGCCTGGCGTGCTGCAGCTCAAGGGGTCGCAAAGAGTCGGGCACGAACGACTGAGTGACTGAACTGAACTGAACTGACTGTGCCTGTTTCATTGACAACAGATGAACTAAAGCAGTAGAAGTAAGAAGACATATAAGAAATATTCAAAAAATAGTTTCCATGAGACTAGGTTACTGACTGATTGTTAATAACAAGGCAGAAGATGTCAAGAATGACTGTAAGACTTACATGTTAGACTATAGATAAGGAAAACTGGAAGAATAACTCAACTCGATTTCTGAGGGAAGATAATGAGGTCAGTTTTGTCCATGTTGAACTGAAGATGACAGAAGATACATTCTGATAATGATATCCTGTTTATGGTTGGAAATATATACGTGAAGTTCAAAACAAGATCAAGCGTCTACCTGAGACATTTTGGACCATATGGATATAAATGGTAGGTAAACTTGAGTTGTTTGACAGAATGGAAGAGATCATCAAAGGATATTTTCATTAACATCTGTATAAAAGGAAGAAATAGCCTGGACTGCGGTTCTGTGCTCGGAGCCGGCCTGGCATGAACCTGGTGGCCGCGGCTGCGTCCTGTCCCCAGCCGGGCCCCAGGCGCCATGGCGTCCCGCGGGAGGAAGCGGAAGGCCGAGGCGGCGCTGGCCGCAGCGGCCGAGAAGCGGGAGAAGCCGGCCGGCGGCCAGGATGGGAGAGTGGAGGGGCCGAGCGTCATCATCCAGCATTGCACAAACTGACGCGTCTACGGGCGCAATGCCCCGGCTCTGAGCCAGGCACTGCGCCTGCAGGCCCCGGAGCTGGCGGTGAAGGTGCACGCCGCCAGGCCGCGGAGGGGCAGCTTCGAGAGGAGCTGAAGAAGTACCTTTTGTAGGGAGGTGGGGAAGAAGGCGTCTCGCTGAGCCTCTGTCCCTGGTGATGTTGGAGCATTTATGACGGGACATGGCCAAACTTCATTCATGTCCCCGAAGCTGTGGTTTCCTTCCCTCCAGAAACGATGGTTCCGTTGTGAGGCAATCCTCTAGTAAGACATTGAAAAGTTCTTGGATTTGGTTTAATAAAAATTAAAGGATTTGATTTGATATATAAAAAAAAGGAAGAAATACATGCACTACATTTAGAAATGTATCCATCATAATGATGAACCTAATTTCAGGGAAGGAATGGAGACACAGATAGAGAGAAGAGACTTGTGGACACAGTAGGAGAAGGAAAGAGCGGGGCAAATGGAGAAAGTAGCATCAACATATATACACTATCATGTGGAAAACAGATAGCTGGTGTGAAGTTGCTATATAACACAGTTTTATGCTCTGTGATGACCTAGAGGGCTAGGATGAGGGAAAGGAGGGAGGATCAAGAAGGAGGGTATATGTGTATAGTTATGGTTGCTTCACATTGCTGTACAGCAGAAAGCAACACAACATTGTAAAGCAATTAACCCCCAATTAAAAATAATTTTAAAAAAGGAATAAAAAAGAAATGTATCCATCAAAATGATTTGTCTTAACACTTAATAAGTACTTTAGTTTTATTAAGCAGAGAAATTGAAGCTACACTACCAGTAGTCAATCAAAATATATGGATCCGCATCATGAATAGATCATGATGCTAAGTGTTCTGAGGCAATAATAAAGTAAATGGTAGGCAGGATACCTCACAGACATGCTGACAATATAAGGCAAAGATAAACTAGATGCACAAAACATAGACATTAACCACTTAATAAAAGCTACTACAGACATTATTAATCAAACCTGTATACACCCAAAGCAACCAAAATATATATGCATAGTAACCACAAATATGTTTAAAAAACAAAAAATTATTTATTAATCTGAACAGAGTTGTTATGGAACCACTCTTTGTTATGCTTAACACATAACAATAATTATGTCAGTGGTCATAGTATATTGATTAATCATAGATAATCTTTACTCAGGTCTCAGTCAGTCATTCAGTTGTTCAATTGTGACCCCATGGACTGCAGCATGCCAGACTTCCCTGTCCATTACCAATTCTGAGAGCTTACTCAAACTCATGTCCATCGAGTTGGTGATGCCATTCAACCATCTCATCCTCTGTCATCCCGTTCTCCTCCTGCCTTCAATTTTTCCCAGCATCAGGGTCATTTCTGATAAATCTGTTCTTTGCATCAGGTGGCCAAAGTATGGGGGTTTCAGCTTTAGCATCACTCCTTCCAATGAATATTCAGGGCTGATTTCCTTTAGTATTGATTGGTTTCACCTCCTTGCAGTCCAAGGGACACTCAAGAGTCTTCTCCAGCACAACAGTTCAAAAGCATCAATTCTTCAGTGCTCAGCATTCTTTATGGTTCAACTCTCACATCCATACATGACTACTGGAAAAACCATAGCTTTGACTAGATGAACCTTTGTTAGCAAAGGAATATCTCTGCTTTTGAATATGCTGTCTAGGTTTGTCATAGCTTTTCTTCCAAGGAGCAAACATCTTTTAATTATATGGCTGCAGTCACCATCTACAGTGATTTGATTTTGGAGCCAGAGAAAATAAAGTCACTGTCTGTCACTGTTTCCATTGTTTCCCCATCTGTTTGCCATGAAGTGATGGACCAGATGCCATGATCTTCATTTTTTGAATATTGAGTTTTAAGCCAGCTTTTTCACTCTCTTCTTTCACGTTCATCAAGAGGATCTTTAGTTCCTTTTTGCTTTCTGCCAGAAGTGTGGTGTCATCTGCATATCTGAGGTTATCGATATTTCTCCTGGCAATCTAACTTGATTCTAGCTTATGCTTCATCCAGCCTGGCATTTCACATGATGTACTCTGCATATAAGTTAAATAAGCACAGTGACAATGTACAACTTTGACATACTCCCTTCCCAATTTGAAGCCAGTTCATTGTTCCATGTCTGGTTCTAACTGTTGCTTCTTGACCTGCATACAGATCTCTCAGGAGGCAGGTCAGGTGGTCTGGTATTCCCATCTCTTGAAGAATTTCCCACAGTTTGTTGTGATCCACACAGTCAAAGGCTTTAGAATAGTCAGTGAAGTACAAATAGATGTTTTTTCTGGAATTCTATTGCTTTTTCTATGATTCAACAGATGTTGGCAATTTGATCTCTGGTTCCTCTGCCTTTTCTAAATCCAGCTTGAACATCTGGAAGTTCTTGGTTCACATACTGTTGAAGCCTCGCTTGGAGAATTTTGAACATTACTTCACTAGCATGTGAAATGAGTGGAATTGTGCAGTAATTTGAACATTCTTTGGCATTGCTTTTCTTCGGGATTGGGATGAAAACTTACTCAGGTCTAAAGGATCCAGATGGAGAGCAGTATAAACACGAATATTTTCAGGCCCAAAATTCAGTGATGGGAAGAACTCACTTTGAGATAATGAATCTTGTGGTATAGACTAAGTTTAAGTTTTAAACCTTTGCTGAATCATGTCCTACTCTGCAACCCCATGGAATGTAACCTGCCAGACTCCTCTGTCCATGGAATTATCCAGACAAGAATACTCGAGTGGATTGCCATTCACTTCTCTGGGGGATCTTTCTGACCCAGGGATAAAACCCAGGCCTTCTGCATTGCGGGTGGAATCTTTACTGTTTGAGCCACCAGGGAATATATAAACTTGGCTAATTCAAGACTAAGTGATAAGAATAGACTAATTTTCCCCTGAACCAGAATGCTCATCATTTATCAAATATTTATTATGTGTTGAATACTCTGTACTTTAAATCATTTATCTCATTTAGCAGTTATAATTATTCCAAGGCAAAAATTCCTATTTTACAGTGAGGAGACTAAGATTCAGACAGGCTGTCACTTTCCCAGACATGTACAAAAGTTGTAGTCTTGATTAAAATTGTGGTAGCCATTATTAGCACCCTCCAATGTATTCAGTTCTCTTTTCATTCTAGTGTATAGGGGATTATACTTCCCCACCTGCTTGAAATTAGAGGAGGCCATATAACTAGTTCTACCTGATGTAATGAGATCAAAAGTGGCATGTCACTTACTAGAAGAAGCATTGAAATGCATGGGCTCAACTCTCAAGCCCTGTCTTCCTATGTTGCAATGGACCCTTGAGTTTTGTATTAAAATGACAGCATTTTAAGTTAGTGGAGATTCCATCAATTTGAATGACAGTTATGTGGAGCAAAGTTCCTTAACCTCCTACTCCAAAACCTCTGGTCAGCCTACGTTGGATATGTAACAATAGGAAGAAATAAACTGTCAGGGAATGTTTAACAGGAGGATTCCTTTGTGCTGTTTCTCATAAATTCTCTGTTTCTTATCAATTTCTGGCAACAGAAACGAGTGGAACAGTATATCACTCCCAGGACTGAGGCCATAGGATGAGACATGCATGAATCTCCTTCAGTAAACATTCTCCTTATGACAAAACTGCTTAGGTTCGATCCTCTTTCTTGACATATGGATCGTCTCCTGACCCTATGACCATTGTTAATCCTTTGTTCCCTTGGGAATGGTCGCTGTACCTTTGGTTTTCTGATCTTTATCATTGTCAAAAGAAATTCCTTGTACAATAGCCTGTATATACTCACAGAAAGATCATTAAAGCACCTTTGCTCCGTCAGAGCTTGGGTCCCCGTGCCTCTCTCTCTCTCTCTCTCTCTCTCCCTCCCTCCCTCCGGCTAATTCTCTGGAGTGTAGAAACCTGCCAAACTCATTCTCCTGACCGGGTTTTCATGACGCCCTCGAGAGGGCGCCCTGTGCCTTCGTGACCGGTGCAATCCCTGTTCTAGGGTTTTATTGGTTCTTTGCATAAACCAGGGAGTATCAGCTTCTTTTTTTCTTTCACTTTCTTATCGTCGACTCTGGACAACCAGGTTCCAGTCCATTAAAGGAACGCAACAATAAACCTTTGTTGTTTTCTTTCTTTAAGTCCCTGAGATTTTGTAGTTTGCTGATACCACAAAATAGCCTAGCCTATCTTGACTCACCAATAGTCTCCATATATTTGCTCCATATTCTGCCCTCTTTCCATTGTGCATCACCACTTTTTTGTTTTTGTTTTTTTCAATTATTTTTATTAGTTGGAGGCTAATTACTTCACAACAGTGCAGTGGGTTTTGTCATACATTGACATGAATCAGCCACAGAGCTACATGTATTCCCCATCCCGATCCCCCCTCCCACCTCCCTCTCCACCCGACTCCTCTGGGTCCTCCCAGTGCACCAGGCCCGAGCACTTGTCTCGTGCATCCCACCTGGGCTGGTGAACTGTTTCACTGTAGATAATATCCTGTTTTATAGCCTAAATACACCACATGATTGTAACTTAATTTTTTTTGCCACAAATACTTGGTTTTTCATTATTTTGATTTTGTAAGTAGAATGGTAGGAGTCAGAGAGGTCTCAATTTTTATTTCTTCAATTAAACTGAGAGAAATCACAATGACATGAATAAAACACCTTTCATATACAGAATTCGCTGCAAATGTGTGAACACTAGGTCATTTTATGTCATGTACTTGATCTGATAGCTGCCAGGAAAGAGAAATATATATTTGTCTGGGGATCCAACTTCCTACTCGACCTGCCAAAGCAACATGCAGACTCAACTACACTCACCGGATACATGCATTTTCCCATACCCCTGAGGCCTAGATGTGTCAGTGTGTAACTTATGATGGAAGTTGATCTTTAGCTAATTGACAAATTCACCAGTAAGTTCTAGTGCAAGAGTAGTTTCAGTCCACAAGAATATCAATGTTTTCCTTGAAGTATAACATGATATTTTGGGACTCAGCCAAATTATATGCTCCTCTTGTTTCTTGAATGCACCTTAAAGAGTATCTTGAGTAGTGAAATGAAAATTAAAGTAGCTCTGGGCTCCTGGAACTGAGCTAGGATCAGCATTTGAAATCAAGTTTATGTCAACAGACTAGACTTAAATGAGGAAAACTACTTGATTATGATTAAGCAGTGTTTGACCTTGATGAATAAGTATATTATGGAGCACAGCCATTCTGATGATGGCTTCTGGTAGCAATGGTCAGGCTAAATTCCTCTGTTAGCCATCATGATGTGAGTGTATTTATTCTAGCAGTGTTTGACATGACAGGTATTAGGTTTCTATGGGCAACCCTATCCAGAGAAGAGAAGAATCAAGTCATTCTCCTTGCAGATTTGACTCTAAATGTGAGTGGGTCTGACTTTATTTTGCAAGTACACTATATCTAAGTGTCAAGTTTTCAGAAACAGTTTAAAAATTAGGCTAAACATAAATACTTCTAGATGAAATCTTATTTCATTTAAATGCCTGCAAATTCTACAAAACATAATGTTGCCTTTGTTAGGAGAACAGTGTGTCTTTATTTCTGTTAAATTCCAATTTGCATTACACTTCATTTGTTTTCATAATTTTTCTTCTCTTAAAATATATTTTAGTTGAATATCATCTTGGAATTCAATCTTGAGACTCTGCTAACGTCAAAACACCAGAGTGAAGTGTATGTGATTCAGAAGCAGCTACATAATTCATAGATTGAATTACAGCCCAAGTATTCTTTTGGATCTCAATGGTGCTATCTGAAACATATTTTTCAAGGCATATTCATAAGTGATTAGTCATTTTACTATTCGCATGGGATAGCTCTTATGTATCACTTCAAATCTTTCAGCCTCTCTTCTTACTCCAGCCACATCTTTGTAACCAGCTCCCCACAGATTTTGACCAGCTTGGTACAGATGAAAACTGACAGTACCTCCCCTCAAGTCTGAACTAAATATCTATTGTCTCCTGCCCTAGGCTTCTCTGATATCATAGAAAGGTCATGATGGGAACCTGCTCATTGCTCGTGCATGCTCAGGCACTTCAGTTGTGTCCAGCTCTTTGTGAACCTATGGACTATAGTCCTCCAGGCTCCTGTCCATGGGATTCTCTAGGCAAGAATACTGGAGTGGGTTGCCATGTCCACCTCCAGGGTACCTTCCCCATTGCTCACACAAATGCAATCTGATAGTACAAGGCAATTAATGCTTATTAGGGTAAGCCTTGACCAATGAAGAATGAAATTCAGTGAATGAATGATTTCCCTTTTTTTCTCTGGAGAAGACAATTCTTAGAAACATTTCCTAGTAAGTCTTCTCACAAGAATCAGAAGGAGCCTGCAATCAGTCACTGGTAGGAGTAGCCACTTTGATAAGGCATCCTTGGATGGGTTTCTTTCCTTGTCTCTTTCATTCTCTGTCTTTAGCTCCTGTTCATGAATCATCATTTCAAATGAGCCATTCTCCAGCTTTGATTTTAGGCTAAGATGTTGTATAACTCATGAATTAAATTTAGGCAAACTCCAACCTTTATCACAGCTTGCTGACCATATTATTATAGAAAATGTTCACATTATGTTCCCTTTGAAAGAAATTTATTATTTAGCACTTGCTCTTAGAAGAAAAGTAACTGTATCAAGGAGAGAATAAGTATATTCAAGACAGAAAATTACAAAGATTACATACAAATAACACAGAATACTGAGGTGCACATACCAAAGAGTCCTTGTTCTCATTCATTCGTTCATTCAGTGAAGTATATACCAGGTGTCAGACACTATACTGGGTATTAAGCATACAGAGGTAAGTATAGCATATATGGTCTCTCTCCTCATGGAGCTAAACTTCTACAGATTTCATAGTGGTCAGTCATAGCTATATAGCAGCCCAAAAAATAATGATCAGCAGAGGAAAAATGAAAATCTTTCTTCAGAATAATCTCTACTCCTAATATCAAATAACTCCAGAAGTAAATACACAGGTAAAAGTAGCTACCACAGAAGGGAGATTAAGAGTAATTAGTCAAACCAAGAGTTCATGCCAACAATGAATTAAGAAAACTTTCTGATTGCTCACTGAAGCAGTTCTCTGTTTGGCTTTGATGTGTCATGACTTTAACTCTTCTCTGAAAATTCATTTATAAATGGTCCTGCTCAAGGATTTCTCTTGCTACAATTAACAATGAGCTTTTCTCCAAATGAAGGTCTCACCAGGATATTTCCAATTTTTACTCAGAGAACTTAAGCTCAGTGACATGTTTATCATTGATACTGGATTTGCAGCGGTTGGACAGCCAAAGAGACAGTTGCTCAAGAAATTGCTTGAAAAGGGAAAAAAATAAAGCAACAGCAAAACAAAAAAAAACAACAGCAAAAATCACCTGACCCTTTTCAGGCTTTCCATAGAATTCTAGCTATCCAGATTAATTTGAATATGGATTTGAAATACCACCTAACTTATACACCTTTGCTTTGGGGTTCACTAACACTTTTCTCAAGCTTCAAGACCTGTCATCTCACCTTAACCTCATGTGACTAGATGTGACTAAAGATGCTCAGTGTCTCAATATATTAGGGCATTTACATCTCCTTCTGTTTCCCCTGTAACTCAGTTGGTAAAGAATCTGCCTGCAGGGCGGGAGACCTGAGTTCAATCCCTGGGTCAGGAAGATCCCCTGAAGGAGGAAATGGCAACCCACTCCAGTATCCTTGCCTGGAAAATCCCATGGAAAGAGGAGCCTGGTGGGCTGCAGTCCATGGGGGTCACAAAGAGTCCGGCACAACTGAACGATTAACATACATATCCTTCTAAGTGTTTAATCTCAGGGCCTCTAAAGTGCTCATAAAACAAGGGGAAGCAAAAGGGAATAAGGAAATTATGTTTAAAAAGATAATATATTAAAGTAAAACTCATTTAAATAAAGACTAACCAGATTTCTTTAAAAATGAGGTTTCCTTGTTGACTGATCATTCTATTTATTGGAAGATGATGGTGAACTGATTTTTAAAACAAGAGTCCCTCATTCTGCCTTGATAATATAATTATTGTTCAATTCTCTCAGTTTTTTGTCTGAAGTCTTGAATAATAATAAATACTAATGCCAGCTGTAGGCTACCATGCTAAGTGTTTTTACACAATTATGTTGTTCAGACCTCATAACAAACCTCTAAGGCAAATAGTATTATTAGTCACATTTTACAGGTAGGTCAGAGAGTTATGAAACTCACCCAAAGCCATATAGCTGGTTAGTGGCAGAATTGGAATTTGAATCTGGATGCAAAATAAGATGATTTATATTGAAGACAGTGGAAATCTAACATGTAATAATTGATACTTATGAAAGATGAACAGAAATTACCCATAAACTATACTGCTGCTGCTGCTAAGTCGCTTCAGTCGTGTCCAATTCTGTGTGACCCCATAGACGGCAGCCCACCAGGCTTCCGCATCCCTGGGATTCTCCAGGCAAGAACACTGGAGTGGGCTGCCATTTCCTTCTCCAATGCATGAAAGTGAAAGGTGTAAGTGAAGTCGCTCAGTAGTGTCTGACCCTTATCGAGCCCAGGGACTGCAGCCTATCAGGCTCCTCCATCCATGGCATTTTCCAGGTAAGAGTACTGGAGTGGGGTGCCATTTCCATAAACTATAAGACATAGTAAAATAAAGCTTTTCTGAAAAACTCAAACATTGCAGATCAAAGAGTTCTTGGGAAAATATCAGAAAATGCTTAAGATCAAGATACCCTTATAAAATTATTCAGCTTCAAGGATAAAGAAACTTACAAGTATTCCTACAAAAGAAATAGATGACTCACAAACCAAAATGAAGCAAAAGCAAAACAAAATCTCAGGCTGGTCTTTAAATTCTCATTCACACTGCATTCAAAAAATAAAACAAAAACAAAACAAAAACGGGGCACATTTTCAAAGTTTGGATTATAAAAGGTCATAGCCCAATAATTCTGTATCTATCTAGTGTGTTGTTTATTTTAAAGAAAAGCATTCCCAAATATATAATAACTCAAGGATTTTATCATCTACTTACCTTTCCTGAAAAATCTTGAAACTGTTCCTTATTAATGTAAAGTTCCACTTTACAAGAGAAATAAACAATCTTTTCGGTGCTTTCCTGGAGGGTTAATTTGTAGTGAACCAGAAAATTTACCCTTGTTAAATGCACTTTTGTTGTAATTCTAGTGTTAAAGTTTCCTTTAGGTTAAAACGTGACTCTTTCAAAGTGCAAATACTTCTGGGAAGGCTAACATCTTAAACATTTCACAATCATTTACAACATGTTAATGAAAAAGTTTAATTGATCAAATATTTCCCTCCTCACAGGTAAGCTGAGGTCCAGTGAAGCTGCTGTAGAAGAATTTTGATGTAATGAGAAAAAGAACATTTTAGAAGAAAGGTAGATGGAAAAGACTGAATGGGTTTCCAAGCAAAGCCAGAAAACATTTGTGTGCCCTTAAGACATAGTGACTTATTTGACAGTTTTGCTTAAGTTTACCTCAGCACAAGATGATGAATGTATAAAATTGAGCACAATCTGGACTGAATACAAGCATACGTTGAAAGTGCTTTAAAGATGAATTCTTCATGTTGTTATCTCTGATGTGCTTTTATATTCTCCCTCAAAAATTACAGTTTATGAAGTCTTGTTGACTTGAAGTTTCCAGTTTAAAACAAAACAAACAGACAAAAGTTTTGTTTGAAATCATCTTTATTTCAGCAAAGAAGATCTATTCTCAGGTTGAACTGTAATGGATTTTAAGGATCATTGAAAAAGAATAAAAAGAAATCATATTGTCTTTTGTGTATTTTGTATCAATGTTGATAGGTTCCCCCTTCCTGTCTTATATTTAGCTAAGGCACAAAGCAATTTTGTTGGAGGCTGCTTAGCTTTGTAGGAAATTAAATATAACAGTATACAGACATTCATGACTGCTACACATTTAATATAGCAACAGTTTTGGCAAAATGCCTAAAAAGGTTATCCCGACTCCCCAGTATTTAAGTTTTAGTACTTTAACAATTTATTGCATTCTAATGAATATGTAAAATAGAAATTTCACTTGGAGCTCTATGGAGTTGTATGACTCACAACAGCTTTGGAAGGGAAATAAAAAGGTATAGGTTCATTATGAAAATCATAATTTAAAAGTCACCCTCGTAGATGCTCAGCACCAGGTCACATCATAATGTTCAGAAGGCACAGAATTATGTATAGATAATAACAGAGGTCAGTTCTAGCAGGGAATGTAGTTATAGTGCATTGTGAGAAAGCACATTCTCTGAAGGGAAAAAAAAGCACTGTATTATTTACAAAGGGAAAAAAAAAAAAAAAAAAAAAAAACAGAATCTTAACTGGCATTCCACCATTGTTCCTAGGGTATTTCTTCTCCAGGTTCTTTCATATAATCTGTGGCATTGTATAGTGATTAAGTACCTGAATTCTGGAACCTGATTGCCTGGCTTTAAATCCTACTTCTGCCATTTAGTAGCTCTCTTACTCTATCATGCCCTCATAACTCAATCTTTATTTGTTCCTCTGCTCTTCCTGCCTCCTACTCATCACTGTTCTGTCCTGGAGGGTTCTGCCAGATGTTTTCAGCATTGAGTTTTCTCCTGGATTTTTTGGAGGAGTGGCATTAACCTCCTAAGATCTTGAGCATCTTAGAGGCTTTAGGGCTCCATATTATCCCATAGAAACACATCTTTTTCTTACAATATTTTCAAGGTATTATAACACTGGGGTTAATAATGTAGGCAATGAGCTAGACTGTTGGAGATTAAATTCTACCTCCCTTACTTCCTAATTATCGCTTTGGCTAATTACTCACGCTCAATATGCCTGACATTCCTCTGCTATAAAATAGGGATAATAGCGCCTACCAGCTCATTGGATTGGTGTGAGGATTGAGTTAATACATGTAAGAAGCTTTTATTAGTGCCTGACACATGAGAAGCAGCCACTCAATAAACATGAACAGTTGTTATTACTACTAGTTGAGGAACTCGATGCTCTCATGGTGCATGAAGGTGACTCCAGGTCCCCCAAAGTAACATCTTATGCAATACCCTGAATTACCTGCCCAACTCTGATCTAATGTCTTCTGCATCTTTCCACCGGCCTTCCTACTACCTGGTGAGAACTAATTTATCAGATCAATTAGTTGGTATTTGTAACTAGAGATAATTGCCATTGATGAATTGATGTTATTTCTCACAGGGAACATTTGTTTTAGAGTTGTCTTCTGGAGACAATGCCTTATGGTAAATGAATAGCTAGCACAGAGTTCCATAGCTGTCTCTATGTGAGACTAGCCCCTGCTTTACAGACTGAGGATTTACTATCTTTACTTTATACCATGGGAGTTGCAAATTAGAAAATGAAAGTTGCAAATTCTTGAAAGAATTGAGTTTTCAGGTGCAGTAAACTGTTACCAGGTGAGATTAGTCCCTCAGTCATAGGATCTAGAAAATAGTAATGGTTTACCATGAAGTGAAAAATACTCTTTCATTCCACACTCCTGATATTAGTAAACTACTTGATTCTGTCTAATCTTTGTTTAGATGTCTGTCACATCTGTCCCTTTCCTAACCATTCTGCTTCTTAATTAACACAGTGGTCTAATTAATCCCCCACTCTAGTTTTTCTCTCATCTGGTCCATTCTATATGCCTCTGTCACATTTATCTTTTCAAAGTTCTATTGCTAGAAAGTTATTATCCATTGCAAAATCTCTGCTCCCGAAGAACGTTTTACTTGGCCATTCAGAACCCTCTGCCTTCTCCCATACGAATTAATGATTTAGGGATGCTGTAGAATTGGATTTCCTAGAGGTAACTAAGAAGCTACTCATTTTTAAAGTAACACAAAATAATAGAAGAGAGATGTCCCAAGAATCTCTCTAATGTTAACCAACTTTGCTTGATGGGCACAAGATTCCTGAATACTGTGTTTTGCCAAAGTCATGCACAGCAGAGTGGGAAATGAAGGGATAATTCCCAACTCATTCCACAAGGGGTCAGCAAACACCAACGGTGGGGTTGTGTAGATGGTAGCAAGTCCACAGGAGGCAAAAAGGGAGTTCAAGGTAAGATGAACTCTAATTATTTTTTTCCCATTGAGACAGTATCCAATTGCCCCTTATCCCAAGATCAAATTCCAGAATTACCCTGGGAGCTTGGCAGCAATGCAGAAGTCTTGTCCTCATCCAGACGATTTTGGATTTTGATGCAGTTCTTCAGACTCCCTCTGAGAAGTGCTGATAAAACAAAAAGACACCTAATACTATACTCTCTGCTACAGCAGCTAAGTCACTTCAGTCGTGTCCGACTCTGTGCGGCCCCATAGACGGCAGCCCACCAGGCTCCCCCGTCCCTGGGATTCTCCAGACAAGAACACTGGAGCGGGTTGCCATTTCCTTCTCCAATACAGGACAGTGAAAAGTGAGAGTGAAGTCGCTCGGTCGTGTCCAACTCTTCGCGACCCCATGGACTGCAGCCTATCAGTTTCTTCCGTCCATGGGATTTTCCAGGCAAGAATACTGGAGTGGGTTGCCATTGCCTTCTCCAACTATACTCTCTACTTCAGCACTATTCACACCTTTCCTTAGGTTTTTGTCACTTTTTGTTGTTGTTGCTGTTTTCATTTATTTTTTCCTTTTTATTTTTTTCTTTATATGTGTGTCTTTTTTCCCCCATTTATTTTTATTAGTTGGAGGCTAATTACTTTACAATATTGTAGTGGATTTTGTCATACATTGACATGAATCAGCCATGGATTTACATGTATTCCCTGTCCCGATCACCCCTCCCACCTCCCTCTCCACCCGATTCCTCTGGGTCTTCCCATATTTATTTTTATTAGTTGGAGGTTAATTACTTTACAATATTTGTAGAGGTTTTTGCCATGCATTGACATGAATCAGCCATGGATTTACATGTGTTCCCCATCCTGAACCCCCCTCCCACCTCACTCCCCATCCCAGCACTCTGGGTCATCCCAATGCACCAGCCCCGAGCACTTGTCTCATGCATCCAGTCTGGACTGGCGATCTGTTTCACACTTGATAATACATATGTATTTCAATGCTATTCTCTCAGATCATCCCACCCTCGCCTCCTCCCATAGAGTCCAAAAATCTGTTCTATATATCTGTGTATCTTTTTCTGTCTCACATATAGGGTTATCATTACCATCTTTCTAAATTCCATATATATGCATTAGTAAACTGTACTGGTGTTTATCTTTCTGGCTTACTTCACTCTGTATAATGGGCTCCAGTTTCATCCATCTCATTAGAACTGATTCAAATGTATTCTTTTTAGTGGCTGAGTAATATTCCATGGTGTATATGTACCGTAGCTTCCTTATCCATTCGTCTGCTGTTGGGCATCTTGGTTGCTTCTATGTCCTGGCTATTATAAACAGTGCTGCGATGAACATTGGGGTGCACGTGTCTCTTTCAGTTTTGGTTTCCTTGGTGTGTATGTCCAGAAGAGGGATTACTGGGTCATGTGGCAGTTCTATTTCCAGTTTTTTAAGGAATCTCCACACTGTTCTCTATAGCGGCTGTACTAGTTTGCATTCCCACCAACAGTGAAAGAGGGTTCCCTTCTCTCCACACCCTCTCCAGCATTTATTGCTTGTAGACTTTTGGATAGCAGCCATCCTGACTGGCGTGTAATGGTCCCTCCTTGTGGTTTTGATTTGCATTTCTCTGATAATGAGTGATGTTGAGCATCTTTTCATGTGTTTGTTAGCCATCTGTATGTCTTCTTTGGAGAAATGTCTGTTTAGATCTTTGGCCCATTTTTTTGATTGGGTCATTTATTTTTCTGGAATTGAGCTGCAGGAGTTGCTTGTATATTTTTGAGATTAATCCTTTGTCTGTTGCTTCATTTGCTATTATTTTCTCCCATTCTGAAGGCTGTCTTTTCACCTTGCTTATAGTTTCCTTTGTTGTGCCAAAGCTTTTAAGTTTAATTAGGTCCCGTTTGTTTAGTTTTGCTTTTAATTTCAATATTCTGGGAGGTGGGTCATAGAGGATCCTGCTGTGATTTATGTTGGAGAGTGTTTTGCCTATGTTCTCCTCTAGGAGTTTTATAGTTTCTGGTCTTACATTTAGATCATTAGTCCATTTTGAGTTTATTTTTGTGTATGGTGTTAGAAAGTGTTCTAGTACTGCCATTTTTTAATATCATTTTTTTCCATCTCTTTGCCTTTGAAACTACTTTCCCTCTTCAAATGCTATTGCAAATGCAACTGTGTCTCTGATGTCTTTCCAGAGCCACACCCCCACCCCAACAAACTATTGCTTCTGCTGCAGTGGGTGGGATGGATATGGAGATGTCTCTGTCCTGGAGTAGAGGTGTAATAGCGGCACTGTGATTGAACTGCTGGGATGCTGCTTGAATAGGGGTTCTAATTTTTGCATTGATGTCTTGCAGTTGTTTGTTGGCTTGAGTTAAAATTAACCAAGAACTAGCAGCTGGCTAAAAATTTGGGGAAGTAGTCCACATTTCAGGCCCTCCATGGGTTAGAGCAGTGGTTTCCAAACTGCAAATTGAGGTATTTAAAAACTGATACCTGGACTCCACCCCTAGACATTCTGACTTAATTTGTATGAAGTGTAACCTGGGAATGAGTGTTTTCAAAACTTCCCTAGGAAATTCTAATGTGCATTGATGTTTGGGAACTTTTTGAACTAGAGTGAGAGAAATAGATTTAACACAGTTTGGGGGAACTGTCAGTCATATCAGGGCAGCAGGCTTGAGATGAGAAGAGGAAATGAGTTGGTTCCAATAGTCTCCTCTGTGAAGACAGTTATAGGGAAGAGGGATTGGTAACACTGAGGAAGCAATTCTAATTGCTGTGTAGTTGCAGGTGAATTAGGGCTTCCCTGATAGCTCAGTTGGTAAAGAATCCGCCTGCAATGCAGGAGACCCGGGTTCAATTTCTGGGTCGGAAGATCCCATGGAGAAGGGATAGGTTACCCACTCCAGTATTCTTGGACTTCCCCTGTGGCTCAGCTGGTAAAGAATCTGCCTGCAATGCGGAAGACCTGAGTTTGATCCCTGGGTTGGGAAGATCCCCTGGAGAACAGAAAGGCTACCCACTCCAGTATTATGGCCTGGAGAATTCCATGGACTATATAGTCCATTGGGTAGCAAAAAGTTGGACACGACTGAGTAACTTTGACTTTCACTGAGTGACTGAAAGTGAGTTATATAAAGGCAGATCATAATGCACATGCTGGGTTAGGATGCACTGTTATAGCTTGTGAGTGGTAGATTTGAAGCTAGGATTTAAACCTAGAAATGCCAAATGCATGTGATTCCCAGCAGATATTCTTATGATTTCCACCAGTTATCAAATTTAACATTCATCAGAGTCCCTGGAAATATTGTTAAAAACACAATTCCTTGGACCCTAATTCCCTAACAAATATTTGTGCATGTGGTGGTTATTGTTTTTAGCAACAGAACCACTTCACCTTTTGTTTTCCAGCAAAACTTACCTTGAACTTCAATTTATAAAACAAGTAAAGGCAGAGTTGATTTACTTCCAGCAGAAGGTTGATAGTTTAACTTAAACCACTATGTAATTTTTTCTTCACCCGACCCATCCTCTCAGAAAAGTCCTTGAGGCTTCTCCTTCCTATTTGAAATTCACTTCATGAATCCTTACACAATTTTAAAATATAATTCTAGAAAAAATAACCTATAGAAATACTTTCAAAGTTGTGGAAGAGTAAACATATGGGAGTGTTAATTCACCACTGTGAAAATGAAAACATTTTTAGAGATAATGAAAATGTCAGTCAATGTAGATTAAATCATTTATGGTAATTAAGTTAACTGATGGTTACTGAGGACTTAATATTGACTAAGCACTGGATACTTTGGGTTTGTTATTGCATTTATCCCTCTCAACAGCTGTACAAATTAGTGTCAATGCAAAAATTGCAACAGGCAAAGTTAAACGGGCAGGGAAGACTTTACTTAAGGTTATTGCAACAAGAAATCAGAACTCAAAAAAAAAAAAAAAAAAAAAAAAACTTAAAAAAAAAGAAGTCAGAACTCAGTCTGAACTCAATACTGCTCAAAGGATTGGGGTGTATAGTATAAGCTCTGGAATGAACTAGTGGAGAAGTACTAGAGGACATTAGTGGGGACTCATAGTCCATCTGTATTTACTAATTTGCTTTATATGGAGGAAAACTAAATTCATATGTTTATGACAGGAGATAGGTTAATAGATTGAGCAAGACACACACCATAGTTAAGCTCCTCATCTCCCACAGAGATTTGGAAAAAACAGTGCTGTTTCTTGATGATTACATTTTTTATTGGAGTATAGTTGCTTTATACTGCTGTGTCAGTTTCTTTTGTACAGCAAAGTGAATCAGCTATACATATACATATACCCCCTATTTTTTGGATTTCCTTCCCATTTTGCTCACCACAGATCATTGAGTAGAATTCCCTGTGCTATATAGTAGGTTCTCATTAGCTATCTATTTTGTACATAGTATCAATAGTGTATGTAGGCCAATCCCAATTTCCCAATTCATCCCACACCTCCCCCTTTTCCCTTCGGTATCCATATGTTTGTTTTCTACATCTGTGTCTCTATTTCTGCTTTGCAAATAAGTTCATCTTATGATTACATTATACTTTTTTTTTTTTCATTTATTTTTATTAGTTGGAGGCTAATTACTTTACAATATTGTAGTGGTTTTTGTCATACATTGACATGAATCAGCCATGGATTTACATGTGTTCCCCATCCCGATCCCCCCTCCCACCTCCCTCTCCATCCCATTCCTCTGGGTCTTCCCGGTGCACCAGGTCTGAGCACTTGTCTCATGCATCCAGCCTGGGCTGGTGATCTGTTTCACCCTAGGTAATATACATGTTTCGATGCTGTTCTCTCAAAACATCCTACCCTCACCTTCTCCCATAGAGTCCAAAATTCTGTTCTGTACATCTGTGTCTCTTTTTCTGTTTTGCATATAGGGTTATCATTACCATCTTTCTAAATTCCGTATATATGTGTTAGTAAACTGTACTGGTGTTTATCTTTCTGGCTTACTTCACTCTGTATCATGGGCTCTAGTTTCATCCATCTCATTAGAACTAATTCAAATGAATTCTTTTTAATAACTGAGTAATATTCCATGGTGTATATGTACCACAGCTTCCTTATCCATTCGTCTGCTGATGGGCATCTAGGTTGCTTCCATGTTCTGGCTATTATAAACAGTGCTGCAATGAACACTGTGATTACATTTTAAAGGGATGGGTTCTTGAGAAAGACATACCTGAGTTGTAAAACTGGCAATAGACTTTTAGAAAGATTTACATCTCAGAGGAACTGAGAAATAATTTGCAGGTTCTTTAAAGTAAATGACCTTAAAAAAGGAAGGTTAAGGGCCTATAATGAGGAAGAAGCCTGTATAAAGTTTAGTTAAGCTGTAGATACTATTATATTAGCGCCATTTTACAGATGAAGAAATTGAGATTTAGAGAAAGCAAGGGTCTTGTTCAAGATTACACTACTAGCTAGCATCTGAGTCAGATCAAAGTCCATCTTTGACTCAAGTAATAGCAAGTTTAAACACTTTGTGATGCTGCCTCACCATCCAGATAATGATATATCATGGAGATTTTAAAAGCATAAGGTGGATCTGTATGTACAGACATACAAAGATGCCCTCAAAAAGGTTAAATTTTTAATTATGTGGAACATTTGATTATTGTTTTGGTCAAAACAGACAATAATAACAATTGAATGAAGAAACCATAAAAGTCAATTTCTCTCCTCTTTCTCTCCACCCTTACTCCCTTTTTTAAAATTCAAAATGAAAGATATGAAACAAGAAAAATAAAACTTTGATTACCTCAGCAAGTTTGGTCATGGGAAGATTTTCACACAATTCCAAATCATTTAGTTTTCTTCGTCTTCTGTGTGAACATATATGTTTTGTTTTTTATACTTAAGAAGACAGAGGGGAAAAAATGGAAAAGGTGAAGTGGGGAAGATATATATATATGAAGTAACAGAACAGGAGAGAGGAAAATAAGAGAGCAATGGAAAAGAATGAAGAAAAGAGAGGCAAAGAGAGAAGGGTAAAGAAAGGAACTGAGAGACAGGGATAAAAGAGGAAGGGAGAGATAAGATAAATTATAAAAAGGCAAAATGAAAGAAAAGATAGTGAAGAATAGCATAGGGAGGAAAGAATAAAATAAAAAGAAAGGGAATGAAAAATATGGGGAAAAATGAAAAAGAATAAAATAATGAAAGAAAGAGGAAAGAAATTGGCAGGAAGGAATGGCAACCCACTTCAGTATTCTAGCCTGGAGAATCCCATGGACAGAGGAGCCTGGTGGGCTACAGTCCATGGGGTCTCAAAGAGTCAGACACAATTCAGCAACTAAGACTTAAGTTCATTGCAACAGGCCTAGGGTTTCAGTCTAGGAAGTAGAACAGTTTCCTTCAAATGCTAATGTTTTGTTGACCTAAGAGTGAATGGGGACCTAGCTGGGGAGGCCTCCTTGTGTGTCTCAAGCACTCTTGCTTCTTGTGGAAGAACATCTAGAGCAGGTGCCAGGTGTGAGTAGGGCTCTGTGATGACTTTATATGACTTAACTATTTACCTCCTAATCATAAGAAAGAAATAGATCACCAGTCCAGGTTCAATGCATAAGACAGGGTGCTCAGGGCCAGTGCACTGGGACAACCTTTGAGGGATGGAATGGGGAGGGAGGTGGGAGGGGGGTTCAGGATGGGGGACACATGCACGCCCATGGCTGATTCATGTGAAAGTATGGCAAAAAACCACTACAATACTGTAAAGTAATTAACCTCCAATTAAAATAAATAAACTCATTTACAAAAAAAAAAAAAAAAAAGGAATTATCTGATCTACTCAGAAAAATCTTCTTACTCCTAACAGGAATTTATGGTTCGTAGCTCTTCTTTTTCTTGTTGATTTATAGAAGTGTTATTGTATCCTCTAGCTGAAGATCACCCCAGCAGAAACTTTGGTCCATCTGCTTTTACTATTTTCATCTAGAGGACAGAGGTTTAGAAATTATTTTCAAAAGTTTTTATATGCCTACCAGAAAAAAAAAATATTGAAAAGGAAAACAAAACATATTTTTAAAGGAGTGTTTTGAAGTAATTACATAAAACAGCAGTTTTTCTCTCCCACAAACAAAAGTCCTGCCTCTGCTCTTGTCTTAGAAACAAATAACATTTGTATTACCTGACTCTTCCTCCACATTCTCATAACTGATAAGAAAAAAAAAGTCCAGTGATTTGCTGTGTGTGTGTGTGTGATCAGTTGTGTTTGATTCTTTGCAACCCCATGGACTGCCAGACTCCTCTATCTATGCAAATTTCCAAGCAAGAATACTGGAATGAGTTGTCTTTTCCTATTCCAGGGGATCTTCCTAACCCAGGGATCAAACCCTTGTCTCTTGCATCTTCTTCATTGGCAGGTGGATTCTTTACCATTGTGCCACCAGGGAAATCTGTGACTTGTTGCTTCTGTCTATAGTGTCCATTCTCATGGTATTTAAGGCCAAGTTCAATACAGAATGAGGGTATCTCTAAAGAAAAGTTCTTTAGCTGTAAAGTACACCTTTCATGATGAAAGATATTTATGTACATATAGGTTGATATATTTCACTGTGTTTTCCCTCAGTTTTCTCTGCTTATAGCCCAGACAAGATGGTTTTTAAAGCCACAGTTATTAAGAAGGAAGGTTGCTTAAATAGTTTTGCTCTCAACTCCAAGTCAGGGAGAGCCCACCAGGTAAAGGTTTATTTTATAACAGTCTCTCAAAGGTGTCCTTTTGTTTGGAAATTTATGAAGACTATGAAAGGATTTGTTGGGAATGACTATAAAACGTGGTTCTCAAAACTGACCTTGTATTTGAATCAACCTTGGAAACTTGTTATAAGATTCCCAGACCTCACATGGTTCTTGTTTCACATGGCTAGTATTTTTTTATTGCTTCAGTATTCTTATTACTAGGTCTTAAAGCTTGCTTATGGAGGCTTAGGTTTTACATTCTTAGCAATCAATATTTATTGAAGGGTGTGAGTCATCTCAGTGTTCCATATAGCAGCACTGTTCAACAGAATTCTAATACAGCATATGTAATTTTATATTTTCTAATAGCTTCTTTTAAAAGGTAAAGAGAAATAGGTGAAATTAATTTTAATAATTTCAGTTAACCCAATATAACTGGAATTTTATAATTTCATCAAGCAATAAATATAAAACATTTATTAATGATATAATTTACATTTTTTTGTTCATACTGAGTCTTTGAAAACCAGTGTATATTTTATACTTATGGTTTATCTCAGTTTGGACTAGCTGTATTTCAAATGTCTCCAAGCCAAATATGGAAACAATCTACTATACTAGTGCAGATCCAGAAGACTGTGGTTGTGGTTTTAATCTGATTGCTTCAGAATTTCGTCTATATTTTCTTAATGTGAATCATTCCTGCCACTCTATAGCAGAGTGCAGTTTAATGGTGGCTGAGATGAAAAAGGTCTTCATGGTGCATGATAATGGTTACCAGATCATTTCATGTACAATGCTGCTAAATGTTCTCTAGAAAGCAGTAACTCTTCTGTTTTCTGTTTATTCATTCTTGCATACATTATGTGGGTTACATAAACAATTCTCTACAGTATATATTGGATATTCTGTAAAAAAAAAAAAAAGTTGATTTCCAAGACTGAGTCCATTTATAATATGGGATATATAGGTTTAACGTCAGAGAGTCATGACCAGCTAAATAGTCATCTGTGAATAGACGCAGCATTAGGTGAGAAATATGATCAAGGGAGGCACAAAAAATGGACTAACAGAACATATAAACAACATACAAGAGAAAATGAACATAAAAATACATTTATGCGAATATTATATGTTAACATATATGTGTATGACAATGAATCTACATGCTTAAAATCACTAGATTCAAATAAAGCATAGTCTGCTTATTGTTTTTATTAAATTAAAGAATGAATTTCATTGTAAACTCAGTGACTTATATAGATGTCAGATATTATAATAAGAAAGCAGCAAACTCAAACCATATGTTTTGGCATTTCAGAAACTCAATTTGATGTATTATAATAGTTCCCAGTTAGGAAGATTCACCCATGCAGAATATCGCCTATTTATAAATAAGCCAACACGACTGACCGAAACTTTGGGAGTAAGAGGAATACAAAGACTAAATATAGTTATGCCAAATTGTAATTCATGAGGATCTTCTAATTGAATCTCAAACAAATTACATTGTTCAACAATAGTGATACCAAACTCTGAGTAGGCAGAAAGGACGAAAATTCCAGAAAAATTTCTCGAGTGGAAAAGAATAAGAAATTCCATCAAACAGCCAGAGACACTTTTACAGTAAAGTATAAAAAATTAATCAAGGGAAAACTACAAGTATTTCAGTTTGAATGCTTTTGGTTGATATGTAACAGAAAATTCAACTTAAAATGTTTTATACAATGAAGAAAACATGTTGGCAAGATGTTGTTGGGAAAGTCTAGGGGCAGGAATTCAGGCAGTTTTATCAGGCGTCTAACTCAGGTTCTCTGTTATTTTTTCATCCCTGCTCTCCTCCAGATGTTTTGATTTTTTTTTTCAGGCTGTTCTTACTGTAGCAAAATGGCTGCAGCAATTAGGGGATTTACATCAGTACACTACACATTTATACAAAAGTCCTGTGCTAAATTCTGAAACAATCCAAACCAATATGGTGGTCAGTAGAATATATATTCTACTTTATTCTACCATATATTCTTGCTTTAAATCAGGATTATTGACTATCCATACTTTGGTATTGCAGAGGAGGTGAGGTTGTGCTAATTGGATTATGCTTCTCAGTGCTCACCTTTGTAAGGAGGGCCAGTCCCACCCAAAGTACATGACCATCACATAATGAGAGAAGAATGAAATGGATGCTGTGGAGATAAACAAGTATCCACTTTAATACAACACAGGAAATAAGTTCCCTGAAAAATACGTCTGAGAATCCAGCCAAAGAAGATTTAAATTAACCCCAATCTGATCTAACCAAAGAAGAAAGTTGGCTTTTATCAACACGATGAGCAGATGCCTAAGTCCTTTGCAAATAAGTAGACCTTATTACATTTAGGCACAATTACTGTGAAGACTTTGGAAAATTAGTCTAAATTAAATTAAATTCTAAATGAAATAAATAATAAACCATTAAATATTATCCTTTCATATATACTTAATTAAGCAGAATGTACTAGTACCTATAACATGGTTTTAATAAACATTTCACTAGATGAATGTCATTTATTTTTTGAGTCTCACCAGTTGAAACCATCTGCTCCATTTCATTTCTCCCAAATAAATGTTTCCTATTGGACAAACTCTGGGAGATAGTGAGGGACACAGGCCTGGTGCTGCAGTCCATGGGGGTCACAGGAGTCAGACACGACTGAGTGACTGAACAACAGCAACATTATGTAGATATATATAACATAGAGTTAATAATTATCTTATCAATTTGAGATATCTAGAAAGACAATTTGGATAATTTGAAAACCTTAATGAAATGTCTATCTTTAATGGTTTCCATTGAAATCAAATACTGAATACTGAATGGACCAGGTATATTATTTTCCATTGAAAGCAAATCCTGAGTACTGAATCAATCAAGTATATTATTTTTGTGGGATTTTCTTTTGTTTGACTCTTGACTCTGTGTGCGTGTGGTATTAGTTTAGGACAGTGCAATGCAAATGAGATATAATGCAAGGAATATATGTAACTTTGTATATAATAGCCATATTAAAAGGTACAAAATGATGATAATTTTATTATATAATAACCCAATATTTCCAAAATATTATTTCAACATTAATCAAATGAAAATATTAATGAGATATTGCATCCTTTTTTGTTGTCCTAAGTTTTCAAAATGTGTGTGTTTGTTATACCGAAGCACATATCAGTTCAGACCAGCTGCACTTCATGTGTTCTATATCCCCATGTGACTAGTGGCTATCATACTGTATAGGTCGAGAATGATTCATGTTTGTTCTCACAATTCAGAGGCTATTATTAGCCAAGAGTACATTGCACCTGGTACTGTATAGCCTTTTCCTCACTATAATATCACTTTTTGCTTCCACTTAAAGATATATATTGGAGAAGGAAATGGCAACCCACTCCAGTATGCCTGCCTGGAAAATCCCATGGATGGAGGAACCTGGTGGACTGCAGTTCATGGAGTCTCGTAGAGTCGGACACGACTGAGTGACTTCACTTTCACTTTTCACCTTCATGCATTGGAGAAGGAAATGGCAACCCACTCCAGTGTTCTTGCCTGGAGAATCCCAGGGACGGCGGAGCCTGGTAGGCTGCCGTCCATGGGATTGCACAAAGTCTGACACGACTGACGCGACTTAGCAGCAGCAGCAGCAGCAGCAGAAATATATATGGTTTTTCCAGTGGTCATGTATTGATGAGAGAGTTGGACTGTGAAGAAAGCTGAGAGCTGAAAAATTGATGCTTTTGAACTGTGGTGTTGGAGAAGACTCTTGAGAGTCCCTTGGACTGCAAGGAGATCCAACCAGTCCATCCTAAAGGAGATCAGTCCTGGGTGTTCATTGGATGCTGAAGCTGAAACTCCAACACTTTGGCCACTTCACGTGAAGAGTTGACTCATTGGAAAAGACCGTGATGCTGGGAGGGATTGGAGGCAGGAGGAGAAGGGGACGACACAGGATGAGATGGCTGGATGGCATCACCAACTTGATGGACATGAGTTTGAGTGGACTCCGGGAGTTGGTGATGGAGAGGGGGGCCTGGCGTGCTGCGATTCATGGGATCGCAGAGAGTTGGACACAACTGAGTGACTGAACTGAACTGAAAGATGTATTTCTCTTATTTTTGTCCTTGTCACATACTTTTATAGCTTATTAATTATATGTGCTAAGTATTTGCTGATCCTTTTTTTTAATTCTAATTTTACCACGTTTTTCTTATTACTTTTTCTTTATTTAGAGTTTATTGGAGTGGACGTCAATGACTGCCTTAATTCCACTTTCTTTATCTTCTCCCTTTCTGCATTAATTTTGTCTGTATTATTTCCTAGATTTTTTAAACCTTTTTCATTAGCTCAAAATCATCTTTCCTGAGGAATTTATGGTGTTCTTTCTTTTGGTGCACACACATTTTCTTAATAAGCACTTAAAATCTAATGATATTTCAAAAATTCCATATCCCCAGCTTCATATATTTGAACTTTACTCAGATTGTTCTAAGAAGCATTTTTGTGCCTTGATAATATGATATCCAAAGTAATTAATGCAATTTTATCTTTTTACAAGGTTAAAATATTTCCAAAATCTCTTTATTTGGATTAAATTAGTTTGTGACTAATATCCCTGGGTTATTAAAACATATTTCAAAAACTACTGATATTAAAATGAGGTCCATGAAGCACATGTCATGATGTTGTATTTAGAAGACAACAGATGATAAAATGCATAGTGTATTCTGTGACCTAATAATTTCCCCATTATTTGCCTCCCTCTCTTCTTGTTCCATCCTGCCATCATTATTTCATTGGAGCAGGCTTGGCAGCCAAAAGTGGTAGTTAGAATTGTGAGCTTGAGTCAGACAGTGTTCTGTTCTTAGCTGTGCCATTCATTAGCTGTGTGACCTCAAGCAATGTTCTTGTTATTAGATTAATTGTATGTAAGTTAGGACTGATAACTAACTTATATCACTGGTTATTGAGAGTTTTAAGTGAAATATTTATGCTTGTACAAACTTAGCACTCAAAGTTCTTTATTATTGTTAGTAATAACTGTAGTACTTTAAGGTAAATTCTCTTCACTGGAATATATCTGCATATACCTGTCCTTACCAGTGCAAATTGAAAAGTAGTTTCACTTGAAGAAGTATCTGAAACTGTGCAGAAAATAATATGTGTAAACTGAATCACTTTGTATTAGTACAAAAGATGTTTTAAACAATCAATGAACCAAATATTTTAGCCAAGAAGCTAGAAAAAAAATCAAAATGTACCAACAAAAGTAGGAAAGTCTTTTAAGATGGAAAGCATTCCCATAGAACTATTAAATTAAAACTAAGTCAGTAGTTATTTCTGTGAAAATAAATTCACCCATCACAGGTCTAATTCAGAAAAAAACAAAAATAACACAAATTTGAACAATGTCAAAAAATGAAAAATGAGGATATGAAGAATTTAAAAACTTAGAAAATATTATGTAAAATTTTATATAAAAATTTTGCAAATCTAGATTAACTAAAGTTATAAAAAATAAATTACATAAGTTTAAAAAGCTACTGAAGAAGAGGTATAACATACAACTTGAATTGACCAAAAATAAAAAAAAAAGAAGAAAAATATAAAAATCAGGCTATAAGAAAATCATGCTTTATGAATGTATATTTGTGCTCAGTCATATCCTCCTCTTTGCGACCCTATGGACTGTAGCCTGCCAGGCTCCTCGGTCCATGGGATTTTCCAGGCAAGAATACTGGAGTAGGTTACCATTTATTAATCACTAACAGACAATAGAACCAATGATTTTGCAATCAATTTTCAATAAGCTTTCAAGGAAAAGAAAATAACTGATATTTTTAACTCTTCCAGAGCAGAAAAAAAAAAGATATAAAAATTCTCAATTCATATCACTCATCTAGTTAAACTATGGCACTAGATCCTTTCAAGGAAAGCAGACCCAAAACAAACTAATGACCACTACTTGTTTGTATAGATTACAAACTGATGTTCCCTAGTTTTATTGAGAAATAATTCACATATATATGTTTAAGATACACTGCATGATGATTTGATTTACATATATTGTGAAATGATTGCCACAGTAGGTCTAGTTAATATCTGTCATCTCATATAGTCAAAAGAAATAAATATTTTTCCTTGTGATGAGAATTCTTAGTATCTACTCTCTTTAAAACATTCCTATGTTATACAGCAGTGTTGATTATAGTCACATTATACATTATATCCCTAGTACTTATTTTTCTTGTAACTGAATTTTTGTACTTATGACCACCTTGCTCGAGTTCCCCTCACTTCAACCCCTTCCTCTGGTAACTGCAAATCTGATCTTTTTTTTTTTTTTTTTTCTGTGAATTTGGTGTATTTGTTTTTTCTGCTTTTAGATTTTACATAAAAATGAGATCATGATCCTATAGTCCTTGTCTTTCTGTGTCCGACTTACTTCATGACAAAACTGATTTTTGAGTGGGAGGATTTGACATTGCAAAATGTCAGTTTCCCCAATTTGATTTATAAGTTTAAATCCAATGCAATTCAGACACATGGTAGGATATCTTTCAGAGCTTAATAAATTAATTCTAAATTCTACCTGAAGGGAAAGAAAATGTGACACTAGCGATTTAAAATATGCTACGTGTAAAATCTAAAAAAGCAACAACAAAAACCAAAAACAAAACAGCAAACAGATATTTTTACCAGGAGCTACAGGGATGAGGAGTGGGAAAATGAGAGCGAAGTTAAGTGTACATACTTGCATTATGTAATGTGATAGAGGTATTAGCTAAGGCTAAAATAGCAATCATATGGCCAATCGTTTTACACCTTAAATTTACACAATGTTTTATATCAAATATATTTCAATAAAAATGTCAAAAGTTAACTAGATTAATGAAGACATGATGCTTGTTAAGGCAGTTATCTAAATGTAATATAAGGTACATGTTACTTGACCCTGGAAGAGGACTAAACAGGTGAAAATCAATGGAATAGAAGAGAAAGACCAGAAACAATGCTATTTCTTATAACATATGATAAAAGTAGCATCTCAGATCAGCAAGGAAAGGATAGATTGTTTAATATATATTGTAAAGATAATTAGCTATTTGGAAATAAATCAGGTAGAACCCCCAGTTCAGTCTGAAATAGGAATACATTTCAGAAGACTAAACGTTTTAATATATAAACAAAACTATAAGTGGAAAATACACGGAAATGTTTTCATATGGGACTCAAGAAGGCATTTCTAAGCATGGTATGAAGCATAGAAACTTTAAACAAAAAGACGAAATATTTGAGGACATAAAGTTATATATTTTTTTCTCACAGGCAAAATACATTATATGCAGAGTTAAAAAAATAGCAAACTAGCAAAATAGTTTCAATATGTAGGCCACCCAAAGGGTTACTGTACCTGCTATAGAAAGATATATCAGATGATTATTTCCTTTTAAGCTAAAATTCTGTCAGTCAGTTTTTGGTTTGTGTTATTAAACTGCATCCCAAGCTAACAGAGAATGTGCGAAGCCTGAGAAACCTCTCCAGGGTAGTTATGACTTAGCCTTTTTCCTCCAACAAAAAAGTGTGCTTTATCGGGGCTTTATGCTTTATTCTTTTATTCCATATGCCGTTACTGTTATTTTGTGTCCTTAGTTTTTCAGAGTCAATGTTAAAAGATGTTTTCACCTATTAAAAAAAATATTAAAAACCTATAGCTGCAAATTTAGCTTTACTGCTACCATACATGACTACCATAACTGCATTATTCTGTAAGTCACAGTCATGTTTAAAATTAGTTATTAGCACATTTTAAAACTTTTTCAGAATTGTAACTCTTTATTAAAACAGTTAATCGGAGAGCTTTTTTTTTTTTTTTTTCAGAGCACTTTTACAAAGACATAATTCAGCAACGAAAATGATCTATGCTGAGATCCTGTATCCCAGCCTCTCAGTATCTGCTTCCTTCTGTCTTCAACAATGGGAAAATATGTTAATCCCAACGTGGGGAACTTTTAGAAGTTTCCTTATCATTTTATCTATTAAGAGTTTTTCAACATTAGTCTTTTAAAGCAACTCTTTCCATTCTCCACACTTACTATCTGTCACCCACAAGTGATTTTAATGGTTGGAATTTGAGTTCCTACAAGGGAATAAGTAATGGCTGGTGGGAAAGATATCTTTGGATAGATGTCAACACCTATTAATATATAGAGCTTAGTGCATCACCTGTAAATAGGGTCTTGCTTTGCATTAACAATTGTCTACTATTTTGAATCTAGTTATATATAAATAGAGCAGAATTATCTTATCAGTGGTCCTGAGGGAAAATCTAATAATGAAAGAAGGGGATAATTCTAAGAAATTGAGACTAGAGTCATAAAATAATTAATTGTCCCTATGAACAAATCCTCCTACTCTAGTTCACTAATTTGGCATTTAGAGGAAAAAATACAACATTAATTTTTAAGTTTAGAGATGTAATTTGCCTTGCCATCATATACAGCCATAGAAATATATTAATTTTCTATTTACAAAGCAGTATATTGCCTAAAGGAGGTTTAAATGTATTAAAATGTATTCATTGAACATCCCTCTGGTATTAAAAGCTTACAAAACAGGCTATTTCTTTAAAATAAATTCTTACATGTGTGATTTCTAAGTTTGAGTGGGGCAGAATTACAAAATAAACTATATTTCCTTATATGGAATATATGGTACACTTTGGCATCAAAGGTGTCATTGCCAACTCATTTAATGCTCTAACTAGAAGGAAATGACAACCTACTCCAGTATTCTTGCCTGGAGAATCCCAGGGACAGAGGAGCCTGGTGGGCTGCCGTCTATGGGGTCGCACAGAGTTGGACACGACTGAAGTGACTTAGCAGCAGCAGCAGCAGCAGCAGCAGCAGCAGCAGCAGCAGCAGCAGATTTAAATAAAAGTTAACCTCTAAAAGGAGCTCTCTGTGAATTTATGCAAGAAGCAGGAGAATATGTACAATTCTATACATAAGAATATCTGTTTATTTTTATACATCTACATCCTCATCTGTATTTACATCTATCTATATTACAAGCACTGAGTATGGATCAGACACTGTATTAACTGCTTTATTAAAATTATTTCATTTATTTCTTGCAAAAAATTTGAACCCAGATCTGAGTTAAATACCCAAACACTTTACCAATATAAAGGGTGCAACACCTTTTTTAACCTGCAAGCAAATGAGGGCTTTTATATTCTTCATACAGCTTGAACTCTGGGAGAGAATCTGAGGGATGCTGCAATGAGAACTCCTGGCTTTGGGAAACAAATCTAGAAAAAGTGTTCACTTTATATTGAAAATAAGTGAATTCATGAGTGAATTCTATGCACTATGCTATCAATGCCATTCCACTTTTGATTGCACTTTATATTCAGCTTAGTTGACATGGAAAATGGGGTAAAATCTCAGGTTCTCTAGGTTCTCTAGGTTCACACTAATCTCAAGAGGCAATTTGGACTGTGCTTTACATTTGTTCACTTAACTTCTTAGAGTACCTCTGAAAGTGAACGGGCCTTCTTATTTCTAGATCTCTTCATGTGGAAAAGCAAAGGGGCTCTTAAAAATATAAATCTCTATTATTTTCATAGAAAGAAAAGTATAATTTATAATTAATCCAAACAAATGTTAAGGTATTAGTTTACTATAATTTCTTAACAGAAGATTATAAATATTGCAGGGACTAGTCAGATGTGAGTGAGACACTCATCTCAGGCAAGAAATTTAAGGGATTTCTAAAAGGCTCAGAAATCAAGATAAAGTATATAATACAATATTAGAATATATCCAAATTAATATCAAAATTCCATGATGAACAAAAATTTAAAATTTTAATAAAAGTTGAAATAAAATTTATTGTAGCCAATAGGCCCCCAGGAATGATTTCATCTGACTTTGCTTCCAAGTGACACTACACATAAAATTATTATAATTGGTTCAATGTTTTCTGAAGCACCCTAGTACAAAGATTGAAAAGTTTTATTCTCAGCAAAATAATGTTGTATACCTGTCTTTGTCTGTTTGGGCTGCTTAACCAAATACCATAGACTAAGTAGCTTATAAACAACAAGCATTTATTTCTCACCATTCTGAAATATGGGAGGTCTAAGATCAGGGTTCTAGCAGATTTCATGTCTGATGAGAGCCTACTTTCTGGTTCATGGCCCCTTGTCACAGTGTGTGGTGGAAGGGAACTCTGTTAAATCTCTTTCATAAAAGCACTTATTTCATTCATTAGGGTTCTACCCTCAGGATCTAAACACTTCCCAAGTGCCATATCTCTTCATACCAACAGACTGGCATTAGGTTTCAACATATGAATTTGTGGGGGAGAGGGTGGGCAAATGCTCAATCTAGAGCAATACTGTTTTTAAAATAGAGAAAATAATTGCATGCAATAAAACAAGCTTTATACAGCTACTGTTATTTTGCTGGTTTCATATCAATAATTTCCCATATATACATGTTTATATTTCTGTAATTATGGTCATATATATTGTTATTCGGAGATGGCAATGGCACCCCACTCCAGTACTCTTGCCTGGAAAATTCCATGGATGGAGGAGCCTGGTAGGCTAAAGTCCATGTGGTTGCGAAGAGTCAGACTTGACTGAGCAACTTCACTTTCACTTTTCACTTATATGCATTGGAGAAGGAAATGACAATCCACTCCAGTGTTCTAGCCTGGAGAATCCCAGGGATGGGATCGTACAGGGTCGGACATGGCTGAAGTGACTTAGCAGTAGCAGTACATTGTTATTGGGTTTTCCCAGTAGCTCAAACAATAAAGAATCTGCATACAGTGCAAGAGATCTGGGTTTGATCCATGAGTCTGGAAGTTTGATGCTAGAAGTCTGATGCTTTGACCATCTTCATCTAATTCCCTCTTCCCCTGTATTCCCACCACTGGTCTCTTTTTCTGAGGGTTTCTTTGTTTTTGAATCATAATTGGCCTAGAAAACTGAGTTTCTGGTCTGCAACATCGTGATTTGATATTTCTATACATTACAAAATGGTCACCATGATAAGGCTAGTTACCATCTGTCACCATACAATGATATTACATCATTGTTTTTCTTTAATTTTAATTGGAAGCTAATTACTTTACAATATTGTAGTGGTTTTTGCCATACATTCACATGAATCAGCCATGGGTGTACATGTGTTCCCCATTCTGACCCTCAATCTCACCTCCCTCCCCATCCCATCCCTCAGGGTCATCCCAGTGCACAAGCCCTGAGCACCTTGCCTCATGCAGTGAACCTGGACTGGTGATCTATATCACATATGATAATATACATGTTTCAATGCTATTCTTTCAAATCATCCCACCCTTGCCTTCTCCCACAGAGTCCAGCAGTCTGTTCTTTACATCTGTGTCTCTTTTGCTGTCTCGCATATAGGGTCATTGTTACCATCTTTCTAAATTCCATATACATGCATTAATATAGTGTATTGGTGTTTTTCTTTCTGACTTACTTCACTCTGTATAATAGGCTCCAGTTTCATCCACCTCATTAGAACTGATTCAAATGCATTCTTTTTAATAACTGAGTAATATTCCATTATGTATATGTGCCACAACTATCTTATCCATTCGTCTGCTGATAGATATCTAGGTTGCTTCCATGTCCTGGCTATTGTAAACAGTGCTGCAATGAACACTGGGGTACACATGACTCTTTCAATTCTGGTTTCCTTGGTGTGTATGCCCAGGAGTGGGATTGCTGGGTCATATGGCAGTTCTATTTCCAGATTTTTAAGGAATCTCCAGAGTTCTCCACAGTGGCTGTACTAGTTTGCATACCCACCAACCATGTAAGAAGGTTCCCTTTTCTCCACACCCTCTCCAGCATTTATTGTTTGTAAACTTTTTGATAGCAGCCATTCTGACGAGAGTGAGATGGTACCCCACTGTGGTTTTGATTTGCATTTCTCTGATAATGAGTGATGTTGAGCATCCTTCCATGTGTATGTTAGCCATTTGTATGTCTTCTTTGGAGAAATGTCTGTTTAGTTCTTTGGCCCAGTTTTTGATTGGGTCGCTTATTTTTCTGGAATTGAGCTGCAGGAGTGGCTTGTATATTTTTGAGATTAATTCTTTGTCAGTTGCTTCATTTGCTATTATTTTCTCCCATTCTGAAGGCTATCTATTCACCATGCTTATAGTTTCCTTCATTGTGCAAAAACTTTTAAGTTTAATTAGGTCCCATTTGTTTATTTTTTGCTTTTATTTCCATTACTCTGGGAGATGGGTCATAGAGAATCCTGTTGTGATTTATGTCAGAGAGTGTTTTTCCTAGGTTTTCGCTAGGAGATTTATATTTTCTGTTCTTACATTTAGATCTTTAATCCATTTTGAGTTTATTTTTGTGTATGGTATTAGAAAGTGTTCTAATTTCATTCTTTTATAAGTGCTTGGCCAGTTTTCCCAGCACCACTTGTTAAAGAGATTGCCTTTTCACCGTTGTACATTCTTGTCTCCTTTGTCAAAGATAAGGTGTCCATAGGTGCATGAATTTATCTCTGGGCTTTCTATTTTGTTCCAGTGATCTATATTTCTGTCTTTGTGCCAGTACCATACTATCTTGATGAATATTGCTTTGTAGTATAGCCTGAAGCCAGTCAGGTTGATTCCCCCAGTTTCATTCTTCTTTCTCAAGATTGCTTTGGCTATTCGAGGTTTTTTGTAATTCCATGCAAATTGTGAAATTCTTTGTTCCAATTCTCTGAAAAGTACCATTGGTAGCTTGATAAGGATTTCATTAAACTGTAGATTGCTTTGGGTAATATAGTCATTTTCACAATACTGATTCTTCCAATCCATGAACATGGTATATTTCTCCATGTATTTGTGTCCTCTTTGATTTCTTTCATCAGTGTTTTATAGTTTTCTATGTATAGGTCTTTTGTTTCTTTAGGTTGATATGCTCCTAAATATTTTATTGTTTTCATTGCCATGGTGAATGAGATTGTTTCCTTAATTTCTTTCTGTTTTCTCATTGTTAGTGTTTAGGAATGCAAAGGATTTCTGTGTGTTAATTTTATATCCTGCAACTTTACTTTATTCATTGATTAGCTTTAGTAATTTTATGGTGGAATCTTTAGGGTTTTCTATACAGAGGATCATGTCAGGTGTGAACAGTGAGAGTTTTACTTCTTTTCCAATCTGGATTCCTTTTATTATGCTGAGGTATTTTCCTTCAATGCCTGCTTTCTGGAGGGTTTTATCATAAATGGATGCTGAGTTTTGTCAAAGACTTTCTCTGCATCTATTGAGTTAATAATATGGTTTTATCTTTTAGTTTGTTATTGTGGTGTATCATATTGATTGATTTGCAAATAGTGAAGAATCCTTGCATCCCTGGGAAAAAGCCCACTTGATCATGATGTATGATATTTTTAATATATTGTTGGATTCTGTTTGCTAGAATTTTTTTGAGGATTTTTGCACCTATGTTCATCAGTGATATTGGCCTGTAGTTTTCTTTTTTGTGGCGTCTTTGTCTGATTTTGGTTTTAGGGTGATGATAACCTCATAGAATGAGTCTGGAAGTTTACCTTCCTGTGTAATTTTCTGGAAGAGTTTGAGTAGGATAGGTGTTAGCTCTTCTCTAAATTTTTGGTAGAATTTAGCTGTGAAGCCATCTGGTCCTGGGCTTTCATTTGTTGGAAGATTTCTGATTATAGTCTCGATTTCTGTGCTTGTGATGAGTTTGTTAAGATTTTCTATTTCTTCCTGGTTCAATTTTGGAAGGTTATACTTTTCTAAGAATTCATTCATTTCTTCCAAGTTGTCTATTTGATTGACATCTAGTTGCTAATAGTAGTCTCTTATGAGCCTTTGTATTTCTGCGTTGTCTGTTGTGATGTCTCCATTTTCATTTCATATATATATATATGCCTTGTTTTTGTATCCATTCAGCCAGTCTTAGTCTTTTGGTTGGGGCATTTGACCCATTTACATTTAAGGTAATTATTCATAAGTATGATCCCGTTGCCATTAACTTTACTGTTGTGGGTTTGAGTTAATAAACATTTTCTATGTTTCCTGTCTAAATAAGATACTTTAGCGTTTGTTGAAGACATGGTTTGGTGTTGCTGAATTCTCTCAACTTTTGCTTGTCTGTAAAGCTTTTGATTTTTCCTTCATATTTGAATGAGATCAGTGCTGGGTACAGTAATCTGGGTTATAGGTTTTTCTCTTTCATCACTTTAAGTATGCCCTGCCATTCCCTTCTGGCTTAAAGTGTTTCTATTGAAAGATCAGCTCTTATCCTTATAAGGGATCCCCTTGTAGGTTATTGTTTTTCCCTTGCTGCTTTTAATATTTGTTCTTTGTGTTTGATCTTAGTTAATTTTATTATTATGTGTGTTGGGGTGTTTCACCTTCATTTTATCCTCTTTGGGACTCTCTGGCTTTCTTGGACTTGGGTGGCTATTTCCTTCCCCATTTTAAGGAAGTTTTAAACTATTATCTCCTCAAGCATTTTCTCTTGCCTTTCTTTTTGTCTTCTTCTGGGACTATTATGATACGAATTTTGGGGCATTTAACATTGTTCTAGAGGTCTCTGAGGTTGTCCTCATTTCTTTAATTCTTTTTTTTTCTTTTTTCTCTCTGCTTCATTTATTTCTATCATTCTATCTTCCACCTCACTTATCCTATCTTCTGCCTCAGTTATTCTACTGTTGGTTCTCTTCAAAGTGCTTTGGACCTCAGTTATGTTATTATTCATTATTGATTGACTCTTTTTTTATTTCTTCTATGTCCTTGTTAATCTTTTCTTGCATCTTCTAAATCCTTGTCTGCAGACAATTTATCTGTAACTCCATTTTGTTTTCAAAATTTTGAATCAGTTTTACTATCATTATTCTGAATTCTTTTTCAGTTAGACTCCCTGTCTCCTCTTTTGTTTGTATTGGTGGGCTTTTATCATGTTCTTTTACCTACTGAATGTTTCTCTGCCCTTTCGTCTTATTTAGGTTGCTGTGTTTGTGGGGGCCTTTCTGTATGCTGGAAGTTTATGGTTCCTCTTTATTGTGGAGGTTCCTCTCTGTATGTGGGGTTGGGCGAGAGGCTTGTCAAGGTTTCCTGGTTAGGGAAGCTTGCGTTGGTGTTTTGGTTGGTGGAGTTGGATCTGTTCTCTGTGGAGTGCAATGAAGTTTCCGGTAGTGAGTTTTGAGGTGTCTATGGGTTTGGAATGACTTTTAGCCGTCTATATTTTTGTACTCAGGTTTATGTTTCTGCTTTGTTGGAAAATTAGCTTGGTATGCTTTGCTTTGAATTTTGTTTACTCTTGCATTGAACTTGGTTTCAGTGTTGGTATGGAGGCTTTTGGATAAGCTATTGTCGATTAATGTTCCCTGGAGTAAGGAGTTCTCTGGTGTTCTCAAGTTTTGGATTTAAACCTCCTGCCTCTGGCTTTCAGTCTTATTCTTACAGTAGTCTTAAGACTTCTCCAACCATGCAGCACCAATGATAAAACATCTAGGTTAATGGTGAAAAGATTATCCACAGTAAGGGAAAACTGGAGAGGTTCATGGAGTTACATGGAGAAGAGAATAGGGAGGAGGGAGATAGAGATAACCAGGAGGATAAATGGGGGAATCAAAAGGGGAGAGAGCAGTCTAGTCAGTAATCAATTCCATATCTGCTCTCCACAGTCTAGAACACTTGGAGAGGTTCACGGAGTTCCATAGACAAGAGAAGAGGGAAGAAGGAGATAGAAGTGACCAGGAGGAGAAGAGGGAGAGTCAAAAGGAGAGAGACCAGTGTAGCCTGTTAGCAGTTCCCTGAGATTTCTCCACAGCCCAAAACACCCAAAGAGATTCACAGAGTTAAGTAGAGAAGAGAAGGGGGAGGGAGGAGAAAGAGGTGACCCTGGGGAGAAAAAGGAGAGTCAAGAGTGGAGAGGGCAATCAAGCCAGTAATCACACTCCTAAGTAAAAATGGGTACTCTAGATTGGATTCTCAAAGGTACATAATTGATGACAAATACCAAAAAGCAAAGATGAAAAATCTAAAGTAGAGGTTACACTCTCAAAATACAATATTAAAAAGAACAAAACAAAATCGCAAAAGTTATATATAAAAATAAATATGAAATTTGCTTTAAAATAAGGCTGTTTATTTTCAAGGTAATAATAGGTTTTAAAAATGAAAATTAAAGTATAATAAAGAACTTAAAATTAAAAAAATAAAAAGTTAAAAAATGATAACATTAAATATATCTAGGAATTTTTCTGGAGCTTTTGAGGGCAGCGTGTGGTCAACTCAGTTTCAGATAGTTCCTTGTTCCACTTTATACTTCTTCTCAATATCTATAGGTCCCTTCCAGTGTAGCCGGTGCTAACTACAAGGTTTTAGTTGTTTGCACCTGTCATTTCCAAAGCCATTCCCTCTTCTTTGTTTATTTTGACTTCCTCTGTTTGCAAGTCTCTTCAGTATCTAACTTCTGCCCTGACACAAGGGTGCAAAGGTGGTCATTTATTTAGGCTCACTTGTTCAATTGTGTGGCTGTGAGGGAGGAACACTACAAACAAATATCACTGGCTTGTGTGGGGAGTGCTCGCAGTGTTTGGGCCACACTGGGTTTTCCCGCCTCTCACGGAGTGTATGCTTTCCTGGCCTACACTGTTCAGGCACCAGGTTGCTCTGCCGGGGAACTGTCAAAGGCGGGCCCTGGGTTGTGTACAATTCCCAGATCTATGCCACTCAGTTTCAGGTTCTTGGGTACTCCACAAAGGCACAGACTCGTTTGGGCCTGCATTTTGTGCTCTTCCCAGGTCCTAGCAGCTCAGCCGACCAGGTGCTTGGTGAGTGCACTCTACCCAGCTGGGCGGTGCATCTTATAACCTCCTTGGCCCCAGCTGCTTGGTTTTCTGGGTGTGCAGTGGGAGCACCATCTCAGGTGTGCCATGCATCCTCTCTGGGGTGCTGATCCATGGTTGCGGCCCTCCTGATGGATGTCAACCTTCCAGGATTGCAGGAAGACTTGGTTAGCAACTGGGAACCTGCTTGCAGTTTGGTTAGGGGATGCCATCTCTGGGGCCGAGTATGCCCCTTTCCTTCAGGTTCTGGTTGTCGCCTGCTTGCCTCCCTGCCTCCAGGGGGGGATGGGCCAGTCCGCAGCTGGCTAACTTTCCTCTGGTATTCTCTCAGTCCTTTGTTCTGTGAGCAGGCCGGTCATTGCTTTAGATTAGAGCTTTTCACAAGAAAGTTCTCTCTCTCTCTCTCTTTTCTTTTCTTTTCTTTTTTCCCTCTCTGGTTATCCCAGAGTTTGGGTTCCTATCTCATGTTAGCTCCCTCAGATTGCCCTCAGGGAATTCAGAATGGGTCCTTACCCTAAGTAATGCAGCCTACACCTCCCTGTTCATCCCCTGCCTGCTTGTGGCAGATGTGAGCATCTGGGCTATTTCTCCACTGGGAGTTGCAGTTAGGTGCGTAATCTGTAGATTTTATTTATTTATTTTTTCCTCCTGGTTATGTTGCCCTGTGAGATTCCAAAACTACCCCCACAGACCCACGGGTGAGAGGATTTCCTGGTGTTTGGAAACTAATCCTCTTTTAAGACTCCCTCCCCGGGACAGGTCTCCATCCCTAATTCTTGTCTCTCTTTTTATCTTTTATGTTTTGGCCTACTTCCTTTCAAAGACAATGGACTGTCTTTCTGGGTGCCTGGTGTCCTCCACCAAAGTTCAGAAGTTGTTTTGTGGTATTTTCTCAGCGTTCAAATGATCTTTTGATGAATTTGTGGGGGAGAAAGTAGTCTCCCCCTCCTATTCCACTGCCATCTTAGGAAAGCCCCCTACATCATTATTGACTATATTCCATACATGGTATTTTACCTCCCCATGACACATTTATTTTGTAACTTAGCATTTATACCTCTTAACTTCCCTTACCTCCCCCACCACCCTATTTCTCTCTACCCTTACCAACCTTCCCTATTACAACTACCTGTTTGTTCTCTGCATCTATGACTCTGTTTCTGTTTTGTACCTTTAGTGCTTTTAATGATTTTTTAAAAAACTCTTATTTACCTACTACAACATACAGAAAACTAAGATCATGGCATTGGGTCTCATTACTTCATGGCAAATAGATGGGGAACCAGTGGAAACAATGGCTGACTTTATTTTTCTGGGCTCCAACATCACCACAGATGATGATTGCAGCCATGAAATTAAAAGACGCTTGCTCCTTGGAAGGAAAGTTATGACCAACCTAGGCAGCATATTAAAAAGCAGAGACATTACTTTGCCAACAAAGGTATATTTAGTCAAGGTTATGGTTTTTCCAGTAGTCATGTATGGATGTGAAAGTTGGACTATAAAGAAAGCTGAGCACTAAAGAATTGATGCTTTTGAGCTGTGGTGTTGGAGAAGACTCTTGAGAGTCCCTTGGACTGCAAGGAGATCCAACCAGTTCATCCTAAAGGAAATCAGTCCTGGGTGTTCATTGGAAGGACTGACGCTGAAGCTGAAACTCCAATACTTTGGCCACCTGATGTGAAGAGCTGACTCATTTGAAAAGACTCTGACGTTGGGAAAGAAAAGGGCAGGAGGAGAAGGGGACGACAGAGGATGAAATGGTTGGATGGCATCACTGACACAATGGACATGGGTTTGGGTGGACTCCGGGAGTTGGTGATGGACAGAGAATCCTGGCGTGCTGTGGTTCATGGGGTCTCAAAGAGTCAGACACAACTGAGCAACTGAACTGATGACTGAACTGAATGTATATTTTTGTAAAAGCTACACATTTTTGAATGCTCCTACTTTCCGGGAGCTGTGTTCAAGGTCAACTATATACTTTTCAGAGACTGATGCAAAAAGTAAATGTGGATTCCCTTATTCAAACTGCGGGAAAAGTGCTCTGTCTTTTGTCTATGATCTGTCATGCCACACTATTTTTCACAGTGACTGAAAGTGAAAGTTGCTAAACCCTGTCCCATTCTGTGACCCCATGGACTATACATTCCTTGGAATTCTCCAGGCCAAAATACTGGAGAGGATAGGCTTTCCCTTCTCCAGGGAATCTTCCCAACCCAGGGATTTAACCCAGGTCTCCTGCATTGCAGGCAGATTCTTTACCAGCTGAGCCACAAAGGAAGCTCTAGAATACTGGAGTGGATAGCCTTTCCCTTCTCCAGGGAATCTTCCCAACCCAGGAATCAAACCAGGTTCTCCTGCATTGCAGGTGGATTCTTTACCATCTGAGCTATCAGGAAAGCCCCTTTGAAAGTCACTCAGTCATGTCTGGCTCTTTGAGACCCCATGGACTATACAGGCCATGGAATTCTCCAGGCCAGAATACTGGAATGTGTAGCCTTTCCCTTCTCCAGGGGATCTTCCCAACTCAGAGATCAAACGCAGGTCTCCTGCATTGAAGGTAGATTCTGGATTCTCTACCAATGAGCCCACTGTTTTATATTCCTATCAGCAAGACTTGAGTTCTAGTTTCTTCCCATCCTTGCCAATACTGCTTCTATTTTAGTGGGTGTGAAGTGCTATCTCATTATGGTTTTAATTGGCATTTCCCTGATGAATAATGGTGTTGAATATCTTTTCATGTGCTTATTGATCATTTGTAAGTCTTCCTTGGATAACTATCCATTCAAATATTTTGCTAATTTTTAAATTGGTTCCTTATATGTTTTTGACATGTCTCTGACCAGATATAATATACAATTATTTTCTCCAATTTCACAGGTTCTATTTCCAGCCTCTTAATTTTCTCCTTTAAAACATAAAGATTTTTATCACTGGGCTTTCTATTTTGTTCCAGTGATCTATATTTCTGTCTTTGTGCCATTACCATACTGTCTTGATGACTGTGGCTTTGTAGTAGAGCCTGAAATCAGGCAGGTTGATTCTTCCAGTTCCATTCTTCTTTCTCAAGATTGCTTTGGCTATTCGAGGTTTTTTGTATTTCCATATAAATTGTGAAATTATTTGTTCTAGTTCTGTGAAGAATACTGTTTGTACCTTGATGGGGACTGCATTGAATCTATAGGTTGCTTTGGGTAGTATAGTCATTTTCACAATATTGATTCTTCCAATCCATGAACACTGTATATTTCTCCATCTATTTGTGTCCTCTTTGATTTCTTTCATCAGTGTTTTATAGTTTTCTATGTATAGGTCTTTTGTTTCTATAGGTAGATATGCTCCTAAGTATTTAATTCTTTTTGTTGCAATGGTGAATGGTATTGTTTCTTTAATTTCTCTTTCTGTTTTCACATTGTTAGTGTACAGGAATGCAAGGGATTTCTGTGTGTTAATTTTATATCCTGCAACTTTACTATATTCATTGATTAGCTCTAGTAATTTTCTGATAAAGTCTTTAGGGTTTTCTATGCGAATGATCATGTCATCTGCAAACAGTGAGAGTTTTATTTCTTCTTTTCCTATCTGGATACCTTTTATTTCTTTTTCTGCTCTTATTGCTGTGGCCAACACTTCCAAAACTATGTTGAATAGCAGTGGTGAGAGTGGGCACCCTTGTTTTCTTCCTGACTTTAGGGGAAATGCTTTCATTGTCCCCACTGAGGATAATGTTTGCTATGGGTTTGTCATATATAGCTTTTATTATGTTGAGGTATGTTCCTTCTATGCCTGCTTTCTGGAGAGTTTTTATCATAAATGGATGTTGAATTTTGTCAAAGGCTTTTTCTGCATCTATTGACATAATCATATGGTTTTTATCTTTCAATTTGTTAATGTGGTGTATTACATTGATTGATTTGCGGATATTAAAGAATCCTTGCATTCCTGGGATAAAGCCCACTTGGTCATGACGTATGATCTCTTTAATATGTTGTTGGATTCTGTTTGCTAGAATTTTGTTAAGGATTTTTGCATCTATGTTCATCAGTGATATTGGCCTGTGGTTTTCTTTTTTTGTGTGTGACATCTTTGTCTGGTTTTGGAATTAGGGTGATGGTGGCCTCATAGAAAGACTTTGGAAGTTTATCTTCTTCTGCAATTTTCTGGAAGAGTTGGAGTAAGATAGGTGTTAGCTCTTCTCTAAATTTTTGGTAGAATTCAGCTGTGAAGCCATCTGGTCCTAGGCTTTTGTTTGCTGGAAGATTTCTGATTACAGTTTCGATTTCTGTGCTTGTGATGGGTCTGTTAAGATCTATTTCTACCGGGTTCAGTTTTGGAAAGTTATACTTTTCTAAGATTTTGTTCATTTCTTCCAAGTTGTCCATTGTATTGGCATAGAGCTGCTGGTTTTAGTCTCTTATGATCCTTTGTATTTCAGTGTTGTCTTTTGTGATCTCTCTATTTTTATTTCTAATTTTGTTGATTTGGTTCTACTCCCTTTGTTTCTTAATGAGTCTTGCTAACGGTTTGTCAATTTTCTTTATCTTTTCAAAAAACCAGCTTTTAGTTTTGTTAATTTTTGCTATGGTCTCTTTTGTTTCTTTTGCATTTATTTCTGCCCTAATTTTTAAGATTTCTTTCCTTCTACTAACCGTGGGGTTCTTCATTTCTTCCTTCTCTAGTTGCTTTAGGTGTAGAGTTAGGTTATTTATTTGACTTTTTTCTTGTTTCTTGAGGTAAGCCTGTATTGCTAAATCCACGTACCTATGGACACCTTATCTTAGACAAAGGAAGCAAGGATATACAGTGGAAAAAAGACAACCTCTTTAACAACTGGTGCTGGGAAAACTGGTCAACCACTTGTAAAAGAATGAAACTAGAACACTTTCTAGCACCATACAGAAAAATAAACTCAAAATGGATTACAGATCTAAATGTAAGACCAGAAACTATAAAACTCCTAGAGGAGAATATAGGCAAAACACTCTCCGACATAAATCACAGCAGGATCCTCTATGACACACCTCCCAGAATATTGGAAATAAAAGCAAAAATAAGCAAATGGGACCTAATGCAACTTAAAAGCTTTTACACAACAAAGGAAACTATAAGCAAGGTGAAAAGATAGCCTTCAGAATGGGAGAAAATAATAGCACATGAAGCAACAGACAAAGGATTAATCTCAAAAATATGCAAGCAACTCGTGCAGCTCAATGCCAGGAAAAAAAAAAAAAAAAAAAAAAAGACCCAATCAAAAACTGGGCCAAAGAACTAAACAGACATTTCTCCAAAGAAGACATACAGATTGCTAGCATACATATGAAAAGATGCTCAACATCACTCATCATCAGAGAAATGCAAATCAAAACCACAGTGAGGTACCATTACACACCAGTCAGAATGGCTGCTGTCCAAAAATCTACAAGCAACAAATGCTGGAGAGGGTGTGGAGAAAAAGGTACCCTCTTACACTGTTGTTGTGAATACAAACTAGTACAGCCACTATGGAGAACAGTGTGGAGATTCCTTAAAAAACTGGAAATAGAGCTGCCATATGACCCAGCAATACCACTCCTGGGCATACACACTGAGGAAACCAGAGCTGAAAGAGACACGTACACCGCAATGTTCATCACAGCACTATTTATTATGGCCAGGACATGGAAGCAACATAGATGCCCAGCAGCAGATGAATGGATAAAAAAGGATAAAAATGGATTAAAAAATGGATAAAAAATGTGTAAAAGTACATTTACAAAAAGGAATATTACTCAGTCATTAAAAATAATACCTTTGAATCAGTTCTAATGAGATGGATGAAACTGGAGCCCATTTTACAGAGTGAAGTAAGCCAGAAAGATAAATACCAATACAGTATACTAACGCATATATATGGAATTTAGAAAGATGGTAATGATAACACTATATGCAAGACAGAAAAGAGACACAGATGTATAGAACAGACTTTTGGACTTTGTGGGAGAAGGCGAGGGTGGGATGATCTGAGAGAATAACATCGAAACATGTATATTATCAAGTGTGAAACAGATTGCCAGTCCAGGTGGGATGCATGAGACAAGTGCTTGAGGCTGATGCATTGGGATGACCCAGAGGGATGGGATGGGAAGGAAGGTGGAAGAGGAGTTCAGGATGGGAAACTCATGTAAATTCATGGCTGATTCATGTCAATATATGGCAAAAGCCACTACAATATTATAAAGTAATTAGCCTCCAGCTAGTAAAAATAAATGGAAATAAATAAAGATTTTAGACTTTTGAGGAAATATAGTTTATCTAGTTTATTTTTTATTCTTCTGTTGCTTGTGTTTTTCCCCCAAAGACCAATCATTTTATTGAAACTAGCAACTAAATTCAATTATGATTTTAGTGTTGTAACAAAAAGACTCTGTCTAACCCATCATCACAAAGATTTATACCTACATTTTTTTCTAAGAATTGTATAGTTGTAGGTCTTATATTTAGGCTTATGATCCATTTTTAGCTAAGTTTTTTTTAATATGGTGTAAGAAAGGAGTCCAACTTCATTCTTTTATATGTGATTATATAATTGTTCCTGTTTGATCACAGTGTTCTACTGGAATGTAGAAATGCTAACTTAACTGATGCTAAGGTGGCCTCAAGCTTATTTCCTCCCTCTATTCTTCTAGTCATAGAGTGATAAATGTATTTTAAGCCATGGCCAAAATGAAGTTGATGGGATGAAGGAAAACAGTACAGAGAAATAAGCACAGTCACAGAAGCTTGGCAGTATAGAGTTAAATATCGTAAGTTCCACAGTCTTTAATTCAACCTTCTTTTAAAATGGAAACCAAAGCAAGAGTTTTAATAACAAAAGTCAGTGCAAGATCTAGAGGCATTGAGAATATAATAAAATGAACTAGCTCTTATGTCAGAAAACATTATCAGTCACAAATTTTAAAGATTTGAAGAATAAAAGTGTAAGTCAGTTTGGGAGTAAAAGTCCTCTCATTTTATATATCTATATACAGATATAAATATATGTGTTCTTTATTTTATAAAAGTGATTACTTTGCTTAACAAAGAATCTCTCTTGTCAATTCTACTCTAACTTCATTTTTGCCAGACAAATGGGTGTAGATGGATATTTCATTGCAACTTTATTTGTATATCATCTATAATAGTGAATTTAAGTTTTATTAAATGCTTGTTGTCCATATATATTTCCTCTTTGTGAAATTCTTATCAATATAGGAAGCTTCTCAATGATATAAGATTACAAGATGTCTACCAGAATCTGTTGTAGTTTTGCAGTTCATTACTTCCTGAAATCGTTGCCAAAGATTTTCTTTTTCTAGTAGTTTCATAGGTATTGTTTTTAAATAAAGACTTTATTGATTCTCTAGACATGATATATTCACATCATGAAAAATTCAAAGAACAGAGAAAAGTACAAAGAAATAACCCAAACTCACTCTAAATCCTACCAGCTTGAAATATCCATTATTAACATTTGGATACCAGAAAACTTTTCATGAATATTTTAAAAGGCAACTCACTGATTTTTCAATGAAGTTATCAAAAAGTTGTCAATTTGATAGTACAGAATGAACATAGACTAGTACACAGATTAATATGGTTTCTTTACAGTTTAAAACAATATTTGTAATTTGTCTAATTAGTAGCAAACATTAGGTAAAAAGTAAGCAATCATTAGACATTTATAGCAGTTTGGCCTCATATAAACAAAATATATGAATGGGTATTTGCACAGCTGCATTTACATTTGACTATGTAGAAACACCCAGAAAAATTTATTGAAATATAACATTCTTGAATATTGAATGTGTTGTGTCTTTATTCCTATATTATCAAATTAACAATTTATCCTGTGATAATTCAATTTTAATGTATATTCAAAGAAAGACCTATTGCCTTCCAACAAGAAAATAATGTGTTACCAATCATATTTTGTCCTATAGTATAATTTTCACTGGTTTGTAAAATTGTATATAAAATCTCCTGTGGAGGCATTTCTCAGTCTTAAATTAAAATAGTTCCATGCATCAGATGAATTTTATGGAAGCCACTTATATATATTTCTCCCTCCCAAGAAAAATATGGGCAAAATAATTGTGTGTGTATATATATATATATATATATATATATATATATATATATATATATATAAGCTGTGACTCAGCATACTGATGTTGATATCATGGATCATGCTTGTGAACAAAAAGAGAAGTCCTCATATCCCTCACGGATATTTAGATACTTTACATGTAATGTCTTTTATCAATTTAAAACTTAAATTACTACCCAAGAAAAGCAGAGGATTTATTTAGTGAAGAATATGCTCGCTTACAAATTTTATGCCTTTTTCAAGTGAAGAAGAAATAACAAAAGACTCCTTTGCATTCTCCCTACTGGCCTGGTTTCATTTGAAGGTGACAGGTCTGAAATTCGTAGAAATTTTATTAAAACAAACCCAAGTTACAACTAGGCAATGCTCCCTATCACTGAAGAAAGACCAGTCTCAAACAATTTCTACTATTGTAAAACGTATTTAATAATGGTATCTACTTCATAGGATTGTGAGCATTCAGTGAGATAATCCATATATAGCACTTAGAATAGGATTCAGCATAGTAAGCACACCACAAATATTGGCTATTATTATCCAGTGCTATTCAAATAGATTGGCCATTTCCTTTTGAAACTAGTGAGAAAGTTTTTGACCAAAGGTTTCTCGCAGATTTTATGATATCAGTGACCAAAGTGTACACAAGACTCCACTAAAGAATAGTGAAGAAAGGCCTTCAGTGTATAACTCAACGTCTTTTCATGAATTATCTTTTTCTCCAAAGGTAGAAAGCCAAATGAACTGTCTTCCTTAAAACATTTCACTTATTAGTGTTTTCATGTTTTTTCTGATTTCATTTCCTATCTCTTCTTCTCAGCCATCCAGATTCAACCCCAATTGCCTTTTTCCTTAGTGGGTCAAAGTTGTTCAGAACAAATATTTCTGATTTCCAAGAATTCCACCTTTAACTTGTGCTTCACAAACTCAGCTTTCTGCCATTCTGTGGTTCTACTATCTATTGTCCTCCAAGATTTTCATGTGTATTAAGCTACAAAAGAGCTATTAAGAGGCAGAATAGAGACTGAGCCATAAATTCCTGTTAAACAAAGATAGATTGAAACTTCCAATAAATAACTCTCATATCTTTAAAGTGATCAACAAGTGAAAAACTACAAAAACTTTGAGTCTACAAACCTGGTTCTGAAACTGGACTCTGTCATGTGCTGACTAGTGACAGCACAGCTAATTATCATATGACCCTGAAATCTCAATCCTGGGCACACACCCTGAGAAAACCACAATTAAAATGAAATGCACATCTATGTTCATTGAAGCACTAGTTGCAAAGGCTAGGGCATGGAAGCAACCTAATGTCTGTCAACAGATGGATGGATAAAGAAGATGTGGTACATATATAAAATGGAATATTCAGTTCAGTTCAGTCGCTCAGTCATGTTTGACTCTTTGCGACCCCATGAATCGCAGCACGCCAGGCCTCTGTGTCCATCAAAAACTCCCGGAGTTTACTCAAACTCATGCCCATCGAGTCGGTGATACCATGCAGTCATCTCATCATTTGTCATCCCCTTCTCCTCCTGCCCCCAATCCCTCCCAGCATCAGGGTCTTTTCCAACGATTCAGCACTTTGCATGAGGTGGCCAAAATATTGGAGTTTCAGCTTCAGCATCAGTCCTTCCAATGAACAGCCAGGACTTATCTCCTTCAGGATGGAATGGTCGGATCTCCTTGCAGTCCAAGGAACTGTCAAGAGTCTTCTCCAAAACCACAATTCAAAAGCATCAATTTTTCGATGCTCAGCTTTCTTCACAGTCCAACTCTCACATTCATACATGACCACTGGAAAAAACATAGGCTTGACCAACTGGACCTTTGTTGGCAAAGTAATGCCTCTGCTTTTTCAAATGCTATCTAGGTTGGTCATAACTTTCCATCCAAGGAGTAAGTGTCTTCTAATTTCTTGGCTACAGTCACCATCAGCAACAGTCACTTTGGAGCCCCAAAAATAAAGTCTGACACTGTTCCACTGTCTCCCCATCTATTTCCCATGTGGTGATGGGACCAGATGCCATGATGTTAGTTTTCTGAATGTTGAGCTTCAAGCCAACTTTTTCACTCTCCTCTTTCACTTTCATCAAGAGGCTTTTTAGTTCCTCTTTACTTTCTGCCATAAAGGTGGTGTCATCTGCATATCAGAGGCAATTGATATTTCTCCTAGCAATCTTGATTCCAGCTTGTGCTTCTTCCAGTCCAGCATTTCACATGATATACTCTGCAAATAAGTTAAATAAGCAGGGTGACAATATACAGCTTTGACGTACTCCTTTTCCTATTTGGAACCAGTCTGTTTTTCCATGTCTAGTTCTAACTGTCGCTTCCTGACCTGCATACAGGTTTCTCAAGAAGCAGGTCAGGTGGTCTGGTATTCCCACCTCCTTCAGAATTTTCCACAGTTTATTATAATCCACACAGTCAAAGGCTTTGGTATAGTCAATAAAGCAGAAATAGATGTGTTTCTGGAACTCTCTTCCTTTTTCGATGATCCAGCGGATGTTGGCAATTTGATCTCTGGTTCCTCTGCCTTTTCTAAAACCAGCTTGAACATCTGGAAGTTCTCAGTTTATGTATCGCTGAAGCCTGGCTTGGAGATTTTTTAGTATTACCTTACTAGTGTGTGAGGTGAGTGCAATTGTGCAGTAGTTTCAGCATTCTTTGGAATTCCCTTTCTTAGGGATTGGAATGAAAACAGACCATTTCCAGTCCTGTGACCAATGCTGAGTTTTCCAAATTTTCTTGAATATTGAGTGCAACACTTTCAAAGCATCATCTTTCAGGATTTGAAGTAGTTCAACTGGAATTCCATCACCTCTGCTAGCTTTGCTTGTAGTGATGCTTTCTAAGGCCCACTTAACTTCACATTCCAGGATGTTTGGCTCTAGGTGAGTGATCACACCATTGTGATTATCTGGGTCATGAAGATCTTTTTTGTACAGTTCTTCTGTGTATTCTTGCCACCTCTTCTTAATATCTTCTGCTTCTGTTAGGTCCATACCATTTCTGTCCTTTATTGAGCCCATTTTTGCATGAAATATTCCCTTTGTATCTCTAATTTTCTTGAAGAGATCTCTAGTCTTTCCCATTCTGTTGTTTTCATCTATTTCTTTGCATTGATCATTGAGGAAGGCTTTCTTATCTCTCCTGGCTATTCCTTGGGACTCTGCTTTCAAATGGGAATATCTTTCCTTTTTTTCCTTTGCTTTTCACTTCTCTTCTTTTCACAGCTATTTGTAAGGCCTCCTCAGACAACCATTTTGCCTTTTTGCATTTCTTTTCTATGAGGATGGTCTTGATCCCTATCTCCTGTACAATATCACAAACCTCCGTCCATAGTTCATCAGGCTTTCTGTCTATCAGATTTAGTCCCTTAAATCTATTTCTCACTTCCACTGTATAGTCAGAAGGGATTTGATTTAGGTCATACCTGAATGGTCTAGTGGTTATCCCTACTTTCTTCAGTTTAAAGTCTGAATTTGGCAATAACGACTTAATGATCTGAGCTACAGTCAGCTCCCGGTCTTGTTTTTGCTGACTGTATAGAGCTTCTCCATCTTTGGCTGCAAAGAATATAATCTATCTGATTTAGCTGTTGACTATCTGGTGATGTCAATGTGTAGAGTCTTCTCTTGTGTTGTTGGAAGAGGGTGTTTACTATGACCTGTGTGTTCTCTTGGCAAAACTCTATTAGCCTTTGTCCTGCTTCATTCCTTACTCCAAGGCCAAATTTGCCTGTTACTCCAGGTGTTTCTTGACTTCCTACTTTTGGATTCCAGTCCCCTATAATGGAAACGATGTCATTTTTGGGCGTTAGTTCTAAAAGGTCTTGTAGGTCTTCATAGAACCATTCAACTTTGGCTTCTTCAGCATTACTGGTTGGTGCATAGGCTTGGATTACCATGTTATTGAATGGTTTGCCTCAGAAACGAACAGAGATCATTCTGTCATTTTTGAGATTGCATCCAAGTACTGCATTTCAGACTCTTTTGTTGACTCTGATGGCTACTCCATTTCTTCTAAGGGATTCCTGCCCACAGTAGTAGATATAATGGTCATCTGAGTTAAATTCACCCATTCCAGTCCATTTTAGTTTGCTGATTCCTAGAATGTTGACATTCACTCTTGCCATCTCCTGTTTGACCACTTCCAATTTGCTTTGATGCATGGACCTAACATTCCAGGATCCTATGCAATATTGCTCTTTATAGATCAGACCTTGCTTCTATCACCAGTCCCATCCACAACTGGGTATTGTTTTTGCTTTGCCTCCATCCATTCATTCTTTCTGGAGTTATTTCTCCACTGATCTCCAATAGCATATTGGGTGCCTACCGACCTGGGGAGTTCCTCTTTCAGTATCCTATCATTTTGCCTTCTCATACTGTTCATGGGGTTCTCAAGGCAAGAATACTGTAGTGGTTTCCCATTCCTTTCTCCAGTGGGCCACATTCTGTCAGACCTCTTCACCATGACCCAACCATCTTGGGTGGCCCTGCAAGGCATGGCTTAGTTTCATTGAGTTAGACAAGACTGTGGTCCTGCGATCAGATTGGCTAGTTTTCTGTGATTATGGTTTTAATGTGTCTGCTTACTCACCCATAAAAAGGAATAAAATTGGGTCATTTGTAGCAATGTGGATGAACCTAGGGTCTGTCATACAGAGTGAAGTAAGTCAGAATAAGAAAAAGAATCTTGTATATTAACACATATATATGGAATCAAAAAAAAATGATTCAGTTAAATCTATTTGCTGAGCAGGAATAGAGATGCAGATGTATAGAATAGACTTGTGGAGATGACAAAGTAGGAGAAGGAGTAGGTGAGATGAGCTGGGGAAGTAGCATTGACACATATGCACTATCATTTATAAAACAGATAGCTAAACCCCCAAAATAGTATCAGAATATTATTAGAGCTACTCAGTGAATTTAACAAAGTTGCAGGATATGAAATCAATACACAGAAATCAATTTCATTTCTATATACTAACAATGAAAAATCAGAAAGAGAAATTAAGGAATAAATCCCATTCACTGTTGAAACAAAAAATTAAATATCTAGGAATAAATTTATGTAAGGAGACAAAAGACCATACACAGAAAATTATAAGACACTAATGAAAGAAATCAATGATGACATAAACAGATGGAGAGATAGTCTATGTTCCTGGATAGGAAGAATTAATATTGTGAAAATGACTATATTACCAAATGAAATCTACAGATTCAATGTGATCCCTATCAAATTATCAATGACAGTTTTCCCAGAACTAGACAAAAAAAAATTCACAATTCATATGGAAAGACAAAAGACCCTGAATAGCCAAAGCAGTCTTGAGAAAGAAGAAGGGAGCTGGAGGAATCAACCTCCCTGACTTCAGATTATACTACAATGTTACAGTCATCAAGACAGTATGGCATTGGCACAAAAACAGACATATAGACCAATGGGACAAGTTGGAAAGTCCAGAAATAGACTCATGAACCTATGGGTACTTTATTTTTGTCAAAGGAGGGAAGAATATACAATGGAGCAAAGAGAGCCTCTTCAATAAATGGTGTTGGGAAAACTGGACAGTAAAGGAATGAAATTAGAAGACTTCCTAACACCATACACAAAGATAAACTCAAAATGGATTAAAGACCTAAATATAAGACCAGAAACTATAAAATTCTTCGAGGAAAACATAGACAGAACACTCGGTGACATAAATCAAAGCAAGATCCTCTATGACTCACATTTTAGAGTAATGGAAATCAAAACAAAATTGAACAAGTGGGACCTGATTAAACTTAAAAGCTTTTGCACAGCAAAAGAAACTATAAGCAAGGTGAAAAGACAACCCACAGAATGAGAGAAAATAGTAGCAAATGAAACAGTTGACAAAGGATTAATTTCCAAAATATACAAGCAGCTCATGCAACTCAATACCAGAGAAACAAACTACCCAATCAAAAAGTTGGAAAAATACCTAAACAGACATTTCTCCAAAGAAGACATACAGATGTCTAACAAACACATGAAAAGATGCTCGGCATTGCTCATTATTAGAGAAACTCAAATCAAAACCACAATGAGATATTACCTCACAGTGTTCAGAATGGCCATCTTCAAAAAGTCTATAAACAATACATGCAGGAGAGGGTGTGGAGTAAAGGGAACCTTCTTGCACTGTTGGTGGGAATGTAAATTGATACAGCCGCTATGGAAGATGGTATGGAGATTCCTCAAAAAACTAGGAATGAAACCACCATATGACCCAGCGATCCAGAGGCATATACCCTGAGGAAACCAAAATTGAAAAAGACACATGTATCCTATTGTCCAATGCAGCACTGTTTACAATCGCTAGAACATGGAAGCAACCTAGATGTCCATCAACAGATGAATGGATAAAGACGTTTTTGTACATATACACAATGGAATATTACTTAGCCTTAAAAAGGAACACATTTGAGTCAGTTCTAATGAGATGGATGAACTTAGAACCTATTATATAGAGTGAAGTAAGTCAGAAAGAGAAAGATTGATACCATATTCTAACGCATATACATGGAATCTAGAAAAATGCTACTGAAAAATTTGTTTACAGGGCAGCAATGGATAAACAGACATATAGAATAGACTTATGGACATGGGCAGAGGAGAGGAAAGGATGAGACGTATGGAAAGAATAACATGAAACTTACATCCTGCTGCTGCTGCTGCTAAGTCGCTTCAGTCGTGCCCGACTCTGTGTGACCCCATAGATGGCAGCCCACCAGGCTCTGCCGTCCCTGGGATTCTCCAGGCAAGAACACTGGAGTGGGTTGCCATTTCCTTCTCCAATGCATGAAAGTGAAAAGTGAAAGTGAAGTCATTCAGTCGTGTCTGACTCTTCGCGACCCCATGGACTGCAGCCTACCAGGCTCCTCCATCCATGAGATTTTCCAGGCAAGAGTACTGGAGTGGGGTGCCATTACCTTCTCTGAAACTTACATTACCATATGTTAAATAGATAGCTAATGGGAATTTGCTCTGTGGCTCAGGAAACTCAAACAAGGGCTCTGTATCAACCTAGAGGTGTGGAATGGGGAGGGAGATGTGAGGGGGGCTCAAAAGGGAGGGTATATATGTATATCTGTGGCTGATTCATGTTGAGGTTTAACAGAAAACAACAAAATTCTGTAAAGCAATTATCCTTCAATTATGTGTGTGTATGTATATATATTCCTGATGACCTACAGGAATGGGATGGGGGTTGGAAGGGAGGATGATTCACATTGCTGTGTAGCAGAAATTAACATAGCATTGTAAAGCAATTATACTCCAATTTAAAAATTTAAAAAAAGACATATATATTTTTTAAAGTGGCATCCTTTTTTTCCATTTAACAATAGCAATACTTTTATGTATAATGAGAACTTTAATTTTTAAAGAAAATATGAAGAGAAGGAAAAAAGGTATGTAGATATGGAATTTTGTGGTGAAAATTATTTCCTACACATATTTTTTTAAAAAATTAAAGCTACATAGGCTTCTCTGGTGGCTCAGATGTTAAAGAATCTGCCTGTGATGTGGGAAACTTGGGCTTGATTCCTGGGTTGGGAAGATCTCCTGGAGGAGGGCATGGCAACCCACTGCAGTATTCTTGCCTGGAGAATCCCCATAGGCAGATGAGCCTGGCAGCTACAGTCCATTGGGTCACAAAGAGTCAGACACGACTGAGCAAACTAAGCACAGTACAGCAGTATGAAGAATCTAAAAATGTTTTAGGTCAAGCATCGATGCATGTATATTATCAAGGGTGAAACAGACCACCAGTCCAGGTTGGATGCATGAGACAAGTGCTCGGGGCTGGTGCACTGAGAAGACCCAGAGGGATCTGGTGGAGAGGGAGGTGGGAAGGGGGATCAGGATGGGGAATACATGTAAATCCATGGCTGATTCATGTCAATGTATGGCAAAAGCCACTACAATATTGTAATGTCTCCAACTAATAAAAATAAATGGGAAAAATAGCTTAGAAAGTATCTGTAGACTAATAAACTATTTAGATAGATATGAAAAACTAAAGAAGTTATTCAGAGTATCCTATCTGATTGAAATACAATAAATACAGTAATAAGAGATGGGTGACTCTGTGACTTACATCTGTGACAATTTTTTTTTCCTTTCTCCTCCTGGTCACATAAGTAGGCTACATTTCCCAGGCTCCTTTGCAATTCCATGTGGCCCAGGGACCAAATTTTGGCCAAAGAATGTGAGCAGATACAATGCATGTCACTTTCAGGACCTCCAATAAAAAAGAAAAAAACCTTCTCTGTATTCCATCCATCTTTAAAAGTGTATCTTACCACTCTTTCTCCTCCATAGAGCTTTCTTTGAGTAAAATGCTCCTTCCTTTCTCCTCTTTTAGGTTCTTGATCACATGCTGCCTTTTATCATTCATTTTGCTTTAATTATTTTAGACTTGCCTCACTAATCAAATTATAAGTTCCTTAAAGTCAAGGATCATATCTTCTAATTGCTTTGTACCTTCTGCAGGGCCTAGCCCATAGTAGATTTTCAATATTTATTGATTAAACTGTGTGACCTTGGACAGTCTCTTACCTTAATGATAATGTTCTCTTTATGGTGTTGCATAGAACTCTCACAGGTAGAAAAAAATTACCTACATGCCTGTATAAAGATAAAACCACCATGAAATAAGCTAATTTGGAAGTAGAAAATTATATATTGCCACATTTGTTTTAATGATGTTCTCCTGCTTGTGTTTTGCCTGGAAGGTAGTTTTCCTGAATGATGAGGGTACCATGAATTACTTTGACCTCCGATACAATCTGAAAATTAGGCTCAACAATATAAGGCCTTGTAAACACTTATTAAAAGCTTGGTCTTCTATTTTCTTGAGTGATAGTTTACCACAGTAAAACTGCTGCTAAAGAAACTGCATCATGAAATTTTAATATCTTGTTCAATAGTTTAGTAGCTTTGGGCTATTGACATTCTAGGAACTACACTCACGTCCATTAAGCAAGCGATGAAATTTGAAACTGCTTTTTCCTTTTCACAACATGTAGTAATTTAAATCTGGAATACCAGACTTGTAATAAACAACACTCATTTTAATCATTTTTTCTCTTTATAACTAAACTTCTTAGCAGCAGTTTTTTTTTTATTTCTGTCATCTTTGTTTCTTATAAAATAATTACCATCCATTTGTTCTAAGAATTGTACAAAGACCTCCACTCTATTTAATAATAAAACTTTCACAGTACAGAGATACATGTACTTTCAGTATTGTTCCAGGTCTTTGCCTTAGCTATTATTTAATACCTTATTCAAAAATCAAAGCACTGGATAGGTTACTTTATATGAACCACTAAGCTATACATTAAATAGTTATTAGAGGATTAATAAGGATATACTATATTTTTTTTTAGAATTATGACTTAATACAAATCCAGCTTAGTCCACAATCATAATAATTATTGACATTCAATTGCCTTATTCATATAATAGAAAACATTCTATCAAGTATGCCTTTTAAAGGGAAGAAATTTTTCTCTCTTTTGTAAGTTAAAATCTTAGAATGTTCACGTTCAAACTTTTAAGAATTTTTGGTTAAGCAGCTTCATTTTTGATATTGGAAACTGAGACTTCAAATGATAAAGTAACTTGTCCAAGATTGCACAGATGCATAATTGCAAAGCTGAAACTAGAATCTAAGTGTTTTAATTCCTTTCCTCAGGCTCCTTCTACTACATTATATAGGAAAATCAAACTGAAGTGATTTAAGCCTTTATCACTATAACTTTCTCTATAGTTCTATTTTGCTCTTTGGAGCAAGATAGAGTTAATTTTTTCGTCTGCCAAATACAATTCCTCACACAGCTAAAAATTGATGGTATGATTCAACACCCCCCCCGTGCCCCCACCCGTGTTTAATCTATGTACTTCATGCATGTGTCCTGCTCAGTCACGATAGATTCTTTGCAAACCCATGAAATGTAGCCCACCAGGCTGCTTTTTCCATGGAATTTTCCAGGCAAGAATATTGGAGAGTATTGCCATTTCCTAGTCCAGAGAATTTTCCTGACTCGGGGATCAAACCCGCATCTTTTGCATCTCCTGCATTGGCAGGTGAATTCTTTGCCACTGCACCACCTGGACAACAAAATACCTTATATCCTTGGTTATTCTCTTCTGGACAGTCTCTAATTTGTCAAAATCTCTCCTGAACTAAGCACCCATAAACTTAGATGTAGTATCAACCTAACTTTAATTTCTTCCCATGCTTAGATTTTTCTTCATTCTACAATAATTTTTTTTAACTTTTTTTTATTACTTCACAACATTTCAGTGGGTTTTGTCATACATTGATATGAATCAGCCATAGAGTTATACGTAGGCCCCATCCCAATCCCCCCTCCCTCCTCCCTCTCCACCCGATTCCTCTGGGTCTTCCCAGTGCACCAGGTCCGAGCACTTGTCTCATGCATCCAACCTGGGCTGGTGATCTGTTTCACTATAGAAAATATACATGCTGTTCTCTCGAAACATCCCACCCTCGCCTTCTCCCACAGAGTCCAAAAGTCTGTTCTATACATCTGTGTCTCTTTTTCTGTTTTGCATATAGGGTTATCATTACCATCTTTCTAAATTCCATATATATGTGTTAGTATGCTCTAATGATCTTTATCCTTCTGGCTTACTTCACTCTGTATAATGGACTCCAGTTTCATCCATCTCATTAGAGCTGATTCAAATGAATTCGTTTTAATGGCTGAGTAATATTCCATGGTGTATATGTACCATAACTTCCTTATCCATTCGTCAGCTGATAGGCATCTAGGTTGCTTCCATGTCCTGGCTATTATAAACAGTGCTGCGATGAACATTGAGGTGCACATGTCTCTTTCAGATCTGGTTTCCTCTGTGTGTATGCCCAGAAGTGGGATTGTTGGGTCATATGACAGTTCTATTTCCAGTTTTTTAAGAAATCTCCACACTGTTTTCCATAGTGACTGTACTAGCTTGCGTTCCTTTATCCCAGGAATGGAAGGATTCTTTAATATCCACAAATCAATCAGCGTAATACACCACATTAACAAATTGAAAGATAAAAACCATATGATTATCTCAATAGATGCAGAGAAAGCCTTTGACAAAATTCAACACTCATTTATGATTAAAACTCTCCAGAAAGCAGGAATAGAAGGAACATACCTCAACATAATAAAAGCTATATATGACAAACCCACAGCAAGCATTACCCTCAATGGTGAAAAATTGAAAGCATTTCCCCTGAAATCAGGAACATCTCACCACTGCTATTCAACATAGTGTTGGAAGTTTTGGCCACAGCAATCAGAGCAGAAAAAGAAGTAAAAGGAATCCAGATAGGAAAAGAAGAAGTGAAACTCTCGCTGTTTGCAGATGACATGATCCTCTACATAGAAAACCTAAAGACTCTACCAGAAAATTGCTAGAGCTAATCAATGAATATAGTAAAGTTGCAGGATATAAAATTAACACACAGAAATCCCTTGCATTCCTATACACTAACAATGAGAAAACAGAAAGAGAAATTAAGGAAACAATACCATTCACCATTTCAACAAAATGAGCTACTATTCTAATACAAATCTGCAATTCTCCCAACTCACTTCCTTTCTTATTTCGTCAAGAATTTATTTGCTTAACCTGTCCATTTTTCTCAACTTATCAACTCTTTTCAGTCTTCAGTTCCTTTGCTATATATTCAACATCACATTTCCCATTATTATTCCTCTTGTCATATTCTAATTGCCCTTCTATTGCCCTCACCAATCATGCCCTAAATTTCTCAGTCAGTTCTCTTATCTACTTTCCTCCATTTCTGGCCAGGTTTATGAGAACTAATGGTAGGTATCACTGCAAATCCATGTCTTCTAATCTTAGGTGTGCCCAAGAACTTTTATAATGCCAGAGATGGAACCTGTGTATCCTGTGTCTCCTGCCTTAACAGATGGATTCCTTACCACTGTGCCACCTGGGGAGCCCTTTTTTATGTGGATGTATTAATATCACAAATTAATTTGTTCATTTACCAGGTGATATACATCTGGATTGTTTGTTATTCCACAGGGTTTTATCCTTGTACCTACACTCTTTTCAGTGTTATACATTCATTCTTGATTATTTTATTAGTACTAGTGTTGTTAAATATTTTAACATGTACAATTATGATTCCACAAATTCCGTAACCAATCCAAACTGATTTCCCTAGCTACAAATACCATAAAGGCAAAATTGAACTCATCATCTATTTTTTTTTTACAGTCATCCACGTATGCTACTCTCACCCTTATCTCAACCTACTATCTCCCCAGTTACTCAAGCATGAACTTGAGAATTAGCATAGGTCCCTCATGTCAACTAGTGATGAAATTCTTAATTGTGTTTCTCTTTTAGATTTGATACAGTTTAGAGGTTGAGCCACTCCAATTTTTTAACTTATATCCAAGTGGTAGGGAATACTTCTGAAGAAATGACCATAAGGAATGTGAGTAAATGATTTGATTGTGTTACATCCTGTTCAATTCAATAGGGTAAAATCCAGTGTTATTACTTCACTCATTAATAGTAAATTTGAGAATAGAAAATCCCTAGAATTCAACAGAAAGACTTCAACAGTCCTTCAATAAGACATTTATCTAATAATATCTACCCAAGTTTAGGATATGTTTGAATCTGACTGTAGTCAGATTCATGTTGTTTGCCATATATATCTGCCTCTCCATCTTGCACACATAGTAGGATTGCACTTCCTGGACTTCTTGAATTTTGGTAGAGTCATGGGATTAGTTTTGGGCAATGATTTTGAGTCAAAGAGACATCCCATGACTTGCCACAGTATTGAATAGTTGATACAAGATTCTCCAGTGATTTCTTTTTCCCTTTTGGTATCAGTTCAGTTCAGTATCTTAGTCGTGTCCCACTCTCTGTGACCCCGTGAATCGCAGCACGCCAGGACCCCCTGTCCATCACCAACTCCCAGAGTCCACTCAAACCCATGTCTATTGAGTTGGTGATGCCATCCAGCCATCTCATCTTCTGTCGTCCCCTTCTTCTCCTGCCCCCAATCCCTCCCAGCATCAGAGTCTTTCCCAATGGGTCAACTCTTCATGTGATGTGGCCAAAGTATTGGAGTTTCAGCTTCAGCCTCAGTCCTTCCAATGAACGCCCAGGATTGATCTCCTTTAGGATGGACTGGTTGGATCGCCTTGCAGTCCAAGGGACTCTCAAGTCTTCTCCAACACCACAGTTAAAAAGCATCAATTTTTCGGTGCTCAGCTTTCTTCACAGTCCAACTCTCACATTCATACATGACTACTGGAAAAACCATAGCTTTGGCCAGATGGACATTTGTTGGCAAAATAATATCTCTGCTTTTTAATATGCTGTCTAGATTGATCATAACTTTCCTTCCAAGGAGTAAGCGTCTTTTAATTTCATGACTGCAATCATAGTGAGAGTGAAAAAGCTGGCTTAAAACTCAACATCCAAAAAACTAAGATCATGGCATCCAGTACCATCACTTCATGGTAAATAGATAGGGAAAAAGTAAAAAGAGTGACAAATTTTATTTTCTTAGGTTCCAAAATGACTGTGGACAGTGACAGAAGCCACAAAATTAAAAGCTGCTTGCTCCTTTGAAGAAAAGCTATGACAAACCTAGACAATGTATTAAACATCAGAGACATCACTTTACTGATAAAAGCCCACATAGTCAGAGCTATGGTATTTCCAGTAGTCATGCATGCATGTGACAGTTGGACCATAAAGAAGGCTGAGCACCAAAAAATTGATACTTTTGTATTGTGGTGCTGGAGAAGACTCTTGAGAATCACTTGGACTGGAGGAAGATCAAACCAGTCAATTTTAAAAGAAATCAACCCTGACTATTCATTGGAAGGATGGATGCTGAAGTTCCAATACTTTGGCCACCTGATACAAAGAGTCAACTCATTAGAAAAGATCCTGATGTTGGAACTTGATTTCTTCTCTTTGGAGAGCAATGGAGTGCCCAGTAATGAGTTTTGAGATGGGTGGTAGGAGGGGGGATCGGGATGGGGAATACATGTAGCTCTATGGCTGATTCATGTCAATGTATGACAAAACCCACTGAAATGTTGTGAAGTAATTAGCCTCCAACTAAAAAACAAAAAAAAAATTTAAAAAAATAAAACAATAAAGTGAATGCTTTACATTCTGCTGACCATGGAAGCACAATGAACAAGGAGCTAGTGCCAGGTAGGGCAAAGGTCTATGTGGGCACTGTAGCTGTTATGATATATCATTATGTATGCTCCATTTCTGCTATATATATTATAAAATTATATACACATCAAAAAGAAAAAAAAAAGACCCTGATGTTGGGAAACATTGATGGCAAAAGGAGAAGAGGTCAGCAGAAGGTGGGATGGTTGGATGTCATCACTGATTCAATGCACATGAGTTTCAGCAAATTCTGGGAGATAGTAAAGGACAGGGAAGCCTGGCCTGCTGCACTTTATGGTGTCACAGAGCCAGATACGACTTAGCAACATGAACAACAATGGTGACTAACAACTGATGGTTGTGTTATCAGTTTGAGATCTTTAGTGACTATGATGATCACAGATGCCCTGATGATTTGTACTGAACATGTAGAATGAGTGAGAAATAAACTTTCATCATTTTAAATTAGGTTTTTGTATTGATTGTTGCTGCATGATAATACAACCTATTCTGATTGATACCATTTCTCTTTTCCATACTTATTTCTATTCTCTGTGGTTGAGTCATATTAGTTTTAGTGGGAACCCAAAATATTATTATTTTAAAAACATTGATAGAGCGGTTGGAAAAATGGAAAATAGTTAATAAAATTTTAAAGTGTATTGGAAAGATCTCATACAAGGCATATGACAATCATAATAGTGATAATAATGACAGATAATACTGAATGAAACTTACCATGTGATAGGAGCTGTGCTAAATAGTTCACATACATCATGTTATTTCTCACAACAACCTTATAAGAAATTATTACCACCATCATCATCATCGCTTTATAGATGAGAACACTGAGGCACATACAATCTAAAGGACTTGCCCAAAGGCATACATAAATTCATTTAAGAAATTTAAAACTGAAAATCAGGCCCCATGGGTCTAAAACAGGAAGAAAAACTCACAAAGTTTGTAGGGAATTACAGAAATTCCTCTGATTGTTACTCTAAACAATTTTGTATTCAAAGATTAGCTCTTCTGCAGAAAAGATGGACAATTTAATTCATAAATCCTATTCAAGGCCATTCAGATTCATTACATAATTACTACTGAAGTTGTATGGCACCTCATTAAAATAAAGGGGTTTTGCTACTAAGAGTTTAGAGAAAGCACAAGCATATGTTCAAATTCAGCATTTTGATGGTCTTCTTTTAAAAAAAACTTTTTTTTTTTTTTTGCAGAACATTGCATCAATTGGACAAGTTCTTATGTCTGTGTTATACCTTATCTTTAAATTTACAAAATATCACATCCAACCTGCTGCTTCTGTAAACATTTTAATGCAACCAGTATCATTTTTATTCATGCATTTCATAACTTGCTGATATAACAGGGCAGATTCTTTCAAAGTATAAACAAATTCATAAAGTATAGTTATTTCAAAACTGCCATTAACTTATTTCAGACCATTATCATTACAATTTCAATTTTATACTGTTAGTAATAGGGAACCATTGAAAGATGGAGGTCTAAACTAAGGCAAAGATACTTTGGACAAAAAGGAGTAGACATATTTGATATATATTGGGAGGAAGAATTGAGATGGCATCACCGACTCTATAGACATGAGTTTGAGCAAGCTATGGGAGTTGGTGATGGACAGGGAAGCCTGGCGTGCTGCAGTCCATGGGGTTGCAAAGAGTTGAACAGGACTGAGGGCCTGAAGTGAACTGAGGACACAAAACAGGGAAGACAGTTGAAAGAGGAAGGAAAGATTGACACATAGTATGTTCCTGCCCACATAGGATAAGCCTGTACAGAGACAGCACCACTATGGAGATCCTGAGGCAATCAAAAAATAGCATAAGAACATCTGGTACATACAGGCACAGGACGGCATATACCTGAAGGGTTTGGGGCTGGTGATGTAAGGTAGTAGTAGAGTGCTAAAGGGGGAGTCAGAGGCTGTTTCCACAAGTTTTCATAGAGTCAGTTTTATTGTTAGTTCTTATCTAGAGAAACTTACTTGTCAGCAGGTAGGATTTACTACACAGAGACAGCACAATTCATCTTTAAACATAAGGTTGCTCTTAATTTTCCTCCTGCGTGTGTGTGTGCTGTTGCTTCAATCATTTCCGACTTTGTGACTGTGTGGACTTTAGCCTCCCAGGCTCCTCTGTCCATGGGATTTTCCAGGCAAGAATACTGGAGTAGGTTGCCATGCCCTCCTCCAGGGGATCTTCTCAACCCAGGGATTCAACCTGTGTCTCCTACATTGCAGGTGGATTATTTATTTATTTACTGCTGAGTCACTGGGGAAGCTTAGCCACCAGCGAAGCCCAATTTTTCTCCTATCAGTTGTTAAATGTACCATTCACACTTATTGTCCTTCCTTGTCTGCCTTTTCTCTAGCTCCTCTATCAATCTCAGTCTCCTGGCTTCCTGGTTAGATGTCTTCATGTTTACCATCTATCCGATCCCCTTGTTTCCCTCACATACTTCTGCTCTCTACCCCTTTCCCTTCTTTATTGCTATTATGAAACAAGCTAGTTGGATTAATTCATACTGGTTATGATCCAACTATTTTCTGGACTGTTGAAATCTGAAAATACTTTTTAATTTATGCTATAAAATGTAATGTGTATTCCAACACAGCAGATTACATTTTTACAATTTCTTCCCCAAACACATCATGCTTGTCAAAGCCTTCCTTCTAATACTACTTTTTATCCCTCTTCTGTGAGATTCTTTCTCCTCATGTTCCAAAAGAACTCTTATTCATCTATCACAAGACAATTCCATCATTAACTCTTCTTTGGAACCTGTTATGGTTTTCCCTAGGCAGAATGAGTTGTTCTTAATCTGTGTTTATAACATCCTGTATCAGTTCAGTTCAGTTCAGTCACTCAGTGTTGTCCAACCCCTTGCGACCCTGTGGACTGCAGCATACCAGGCCTCCCTCTCCATTACCAACTCCCAGAACCTACTTAACTCATGTCCATCTCGACAGTGATGCCATCCAACCATCTCATCCTCCTGTCTTCAATCTTTCCCAGCATCGGGTCTTTTCCAATGAGTCAGTTCTTTGCATTAGGTGACCAAAGTATTGGAGTTTCAGCTTCAGCATCAGTCCTTTTGATGATTATTCAGGACTGATTTCCTAGGATTGACTGGTTGGATCTCCTTGCAGTCCAAGGGACTCTCAAGAGCCTTTTCTAACACAACAGTTTAAAAGCATCAATTCTTCGGCACTCAGCTGTCTTATAGTCCAACTCTCACATTCATACATGACTACTAGAAAAACCACAACTTTGATTAGACGGACCTTTGTAGTTAAAGTAATGTCTCTGCTTTTTAATAGACTATCTATATTGGTCATAATTTTTCTTCCAAGGAGCAAGCATCTTAATTTCATGGCTGCAGTCACCATCTACATTGATTTTGTAGCCCAAGAAAATAAAGTCTCTCACTGTTTCCATTGTTTCCCCATCTATTTGCCATGAGGTGATGGAACCGGATGTCATAATCTTAGTTTTCTGAATGTTGAGCTTTAAGCCAACTTTTTCACTCTTCTCTTTCACTTTCATCAAGAGGCTCCTTAGTTCTTCTTCACTTTCTGTCTTTAGGATGGTGTCATCTGCATATCTGAGGTTATTGATTTTGGAAAAAGTCTGTTACTTCCTGACCTGCATACACATTTCTTAAGAGGCAGGTCAAGTGGTCTGGTATTTCCATCTCTTTCAAAATTTTCCAGTTTGTTGTGATTCACACAGTCAAAGGTTTTGGCATAGTCAATGAAGCAGAAATAGATGTTTCTTTTTTTCTGTAACTCTCTTGCTTTTTTGATGATCCAGTGGATATTGGAAATTTGATCTCTGGTTCCTCTGACTCTTGTAAAACCAGCTTGAACATCTGGAAATTAAAGGTTCACATATTGTCGAAACCTGGCTTGAAGAATTTTGATCAGTGCTGGAGTGAACAGTGGTTCCATAGTGCTGGAGTGAGCAGCTGTGAGGAGATATCCGATGCCCAAGGTCAGGAGCAGCGGCTGCACTTTGCTGGAGGAGCCATGAGGAGAAACCCCACATCCAAGGTTAGAGAAACTCCAGTAAGATGGTGGGCACTGGAGTGGCTGTAAGGAGATACCTCACACCCAAGGGCAAGGAAGCCTCAGCAAGATGGTAGTAGGGGCAAATTCGTGTTTAGAATCAAATCCCTGTAGAGCCTCAGGTCAGCTAAAATGATGTGTTCCTATAGAGATCAATAGTTTTTTGAAGGTAATGAAGAACGTCCAGATGTTCAAGACTAGACATTGCCTTTCTTTTTTTTTTTTAATTTTATTTTATTAGTTGGAGGCCAATTACTTCACAACATTTCAGTGGGTTTTGTCCTACATTGACACGAATCAGCTATTGAGTTACACGTATTCCCCATCCCGATCCCCCCTCCCACCTCCCTCTCCACCCGACTCCTCTGGGTCCTAGTTGAAGTAGAGTGGTAGACAGAGACTTTCCTTCTGCAATACTAAGTGGTGTCATTTTCAAGTGTCTAAATATTTTTACCAGCAGTGTTTTGATCCAAATATGGTTGTATACTTTCATGGTGCTATAATTTTGGCCACACAAACACATCCTAATTGTACCTTTTTTAAGAAAAATGTAATTCAGATAGCATAAAATACCACTGTAAATTTTAGGATTCAATGGTTTTAGTATATTTAAAATGTTGTACAGCTATCACCACCGTCTATTTACAGAACATTTTCCTCATTGAAAAAGTAAGCACCTTGCCTATTATCATGACTTCCCACCCTAGGGAAGTCCTTAGCACATGGAAACCAATAATATGCTTTCTATCTGTATGGATTTGTCTTTTGCAAATGTTTCATATAAAAAGATTCATACAGTATGTGGCGTCCTGAATCTAATGTCTTTCACTTGAAATAGTGTTTTAATGGTTCATTCATGCTTCAGCATATGTCAATATATTTTTTTCCTTTTATGGCAGAATAATATACCATTTATATAGATATACCACATTGTGTTTATCTAGTCATTGTTGGATGGACATTTAAGTTGTTTCCAAGTTTTGGATGTTTTGAATAATACTTCTATGAACATTGATGGAAAATATATGTGTGAAAGCATATTTCTAAGTCTCTTGGATACACACACACACATACACCTGGAAGCTGGGTCACATGATATATTTGTGTTTAACTTTTAGAACTACTGAACTTTATTCCATAGTGGCTGCAACACTTCACAATGACACCAGAAATGTATGAGGATTCCAATTTCTTCACATCCTTGCCAAAACATGATTTTCAGTTTTTAAAATTGTAGCCATCTTAGAGGGTATGAAGTAGTATCTCATTCTAGTTTTGATTTACATATCTCTGATGACTAATGATGAGAATCTTGCCCTGTGCTTATTGTTCATTTCTATAAATTCTTTGTAGATATATCTATTAAATCCTTTGTCCCATTTTTATAATCTGACTATTTGTCTTTCCTACTGTTGAGTTGTAAGAGCTTTTATATATTCAGGATGGTAGATCCTGATGAGACATAAAATTTTCACATAGTTTATCCCATTCTATGTGTAATCTTTTCAATATTTTGGTAGTGTGTTTGGATGCATAAATTGTCTGTAATTTTGATAAGTCTAATTATCTGGATTTTTTTTTTTTGCTTATGCTCTAGGTGTCATGTCTTATAAAGCATTGCCTACTACAAGGTAAAGAAGATTTAAAGCTTTATTTTCCCACAATTTCTAAAATTTTAACTCACATTTAGTTCTGTGATCCATTTTGAGTTAATTATTATGTACAATGTGAAGAGAACAAAACAATACCTTTCCATGTGAACGTATTCGGAGTTCATTTATTTCTGAACTCTCAATTATATTTCATTGATGTATATGCCTATCCTTATGCCAAGGCCACATTGTCTTTGTTGCTATAACTTTGTAGTAACTTTTAAAATTGGGAAATATGAGCCCTCCACTTTTGCTGTCCTTTTTCAAGACTTTTTTGTTGTTGTTTTTATAGTGGATTTCTTGCATTTCCACATGAACTTGAGGATCAATTTGCTAATTTTTGAAAAATAGCAATTGGACTTCAGACAGAGATTACATTGACTCTCTAGATCAATTTGGGGAACATTGCCAGCTTAATATTAAGTCTTTTAACCAGGAACACAGCCTATGTTTATATTAATTTAGATTTTGTCTAATTTATTTAAATAATTTTGGTTTTCTTAATGAGATATCATAAATCCCTTAAGCTTTCTTCACTCTTTTACATTCTTTTTGCTTTCTTTTTGTTCCTATGATTGAATAATTTCCAATGGCCTGTCTTTGAGTTCCCTGATCTTTTGTTTTGCTTGATCTGGTTTACTGTTGAGCCCCTCTAGGAATTTGTCAGTTCAATTATTGTATTCTTTAGCTCTGAGATTTCTATTTATTGCTTTTTAAATATTTTCTATCACTTTGTTGAAATTATCACTTTGTTCTTGCATGAACTTCTGATTTTGTTGAGCATCTTTATGATGGCTATTTTAAATTCTCTGTGAGGTAAATTATATATCTCCATTAGAATTGGGTCCTAGAGATTTATCTTGTCTCTTTCTTTGAAACATATTATGTTAGCTACAGTGAGGAGCTACTACAAGTGTTTTCATACTAGTTCAAGCTGCTGTTTTTGTTCTTCATGGTGCTTAGGTGTCTAGAGTATGCCTGGATTCATCAGCATTCTGAGCCAAGTGAGACAGAGCCAGTGCTTTTGGCATCCCTCAGAAATTTAGAACATTGGACAGGTAGTCCAACTCTTTCTCTCCCCAGGGAGAAGTTGGGAGGCAGCTAGATGTTTCCTTTTAATCATATGGTGCTGTGCCAAGGATAGGTATTATGATGAGAGAATTTTCCTACTGCCTTTGATGTGACTAGTTTCATGTTTGCCTAGGGTATAGAAACTCTCAATTAAATACCAGATTTCTCACAAAAGGAATTTGTTCACATACTGTTACTGATTCAGTGTGCTTGTGAGGGGATATGGGGTTTAGGGTTTCTACCATTTGATATCACTCCCCTTAATTCTTTTTTAATGTAGATATTTATAGCTATAAATTCCCTGGAAACTTAATTCTCTCTGATTCCCTTTTGTTTTAGTATCTTATGCTTCTCCAAGTTGTTTTTGTTCCTCCCAAATTTTGCATGTAATTTCTTCTCTTACCCATTTTTTATTTAGGAATGTGTTGTTCAATTTCCATATATTTATGAATTTTCTAAATTTTTTTCTGTTATTGATTTCTAACTGCTTTCTCTTCTGGTTGGAGAACATACTTTCTGTGATTCCAATCTTTTAAAATTTATTGTGACATTTTTTATGACCTAACATATGTTCTATCCATATGTTACATGGCAAAATGCTCCATGAACAATTAAGAATACTGTGTATTCTGCTGTTTGTGGATGGAGAGTTCTATAGATGTCTGTTAGGGTTAGGCTGGTTGATTTATAGTACAAATTTTTGTATTTCCTTATTGATTTTCTGTTTACATTTTTCTATCCATTATCAAGACTACATTATTGATGTGTCCACCAATTATTATTACATGTCAAGTATGTTAGTTTTTTGCATCATGAACTTTGGTGCTCTATAGTTAGATGCACACATACTTAGAATTGTTATATTCTCTTGGCCTCTTTTTGATTATGAAATGTCTGGTTTTTTTCTAATAATAAGTTTCATCTTGAATTATAATTTTAATTGATTTTTATTGGGGTATGGTTGATTTACAAATTGTGTTAGTTTCTGCTTGCAGCAAAGTGAATCAGTAATACATACACACTCTATTTTTCATCTTGAAAGTGTTACAACTGAGAGATTTTATTTTATTTTATTTTTTTCAACTGAGAGATTTTAGATTCTTTCCCTGTACAAGTCATTACAGATATTGAGTAGACTTCCTTGTGCTATAGAGTAGGTCCATATCCAGCTCAGTTCAGTTAACTCACTCAGTCATGTCCCACTTTTTGTGACCCCATGAAGCACAGCACGCGAGGCCTCCCTATCCATCAGCAACTGCCGGAGTCTATGCAAATCCAGGTCCATTGAGTCGGTGATGCCATCCAACCATTTCATCCTCTGTCGTCCCCTTCTCCTCCTGCCCTCAATCTTTCCGAGCATCAGGGTCTTTTCAAACGAGTCAGCTCTTCGCGTCAGGTGGCCAAAGTATTGGAGCTTCAGCTTCAACATCAGTCCTTCCAATGAACACCCAGGACTGATCTCCTTTAGGATGGACTGGTTGGGTCTCCCTGCAGTCCAAGGGACTCTCAAGAGTCTTCTCCAACACCACAGTTCAAAAGCATCAATTCTTCAGCACTCAGCTTTCTTTATAGTCCAACTTTCACATTCATACATAACTACTAGAAAAACCATAGCATGACTAGATGGACCTTTATTGGCAAAGTAATGTTTCTACCTTTTAACATGCTGACTAGGTTGGTTATAACTTTCCTTCCAAGGAGTAAGTGTCTATTAATTTCATGGCTGCAATCACCATCTACAGTGATTTTAAAGCCCAAAAATAAAGTCAGCCCCTGTTCCCACTGTTTCCCCATCTATTTGCCATAAAGTGATGGGACCAAATACCATGATATTAGTTTTCTGAATGTTGAGCTTTAAACCAATTTTTTCACTCTAATCTTTCACTTTCATCAGGAGGCTCTTTAGTTCTTCTTCACTTTCTGCCATAAGGGTGGTGTCATCTGCATGTCTGAGGTTATTAATATTTCTCCCAGCAATCGTGGTTCCAGCTTGTGCTTCTTCCAGCCCAGCGCTTCTCATGATGTACTCTACATATAGGTTAAATAAGCAGGGTGATGATATACAGCTTTGACATACTCCTTTTCTTATTTGGAACCAGTCTGTTCCATGTCCAATTCTAACTGTTGCCTCCTGACATACATACAGGTTTCTCAAGAGGTAGATCAGTTGGTCTGGTATTCCCATCTCTTTCAGAATTTTCCACAGTTTATTGTGATCCACACAGTCAAAGGCTTTGGCATAGTCAATAAAGCAGAAATAGATGCTTTTCTGGAACTCTCTTGCTTTTTCCATGATCCATTGGATGTTGGCAATTTGATCTCTCGTTCCTCTGCCTTTTCTAAAACAAGCTTGAACATCTGTAAGTTCATGGTTCACGTATTGTTGAAGCCTGGCTTGGAGAATTTTGAGCATTACTTTAGTAGCGTGTGAGATGAGTGCAATTGTGTGGTAGTTTGAGCATTCTTTAACATTGCCTTTCTTTGGAATTGGAGTGAAAACTGACCTTTTCCAGTCCTGTGACCACTGCTGAGTTTTCCAAATTTGCTGGCATACTGAATGCAACACTTTCACAGCATCACTTTTTAGGATTTTAAATAGCTCAACTGGAATTCCATCACCTCCACTAGCTTTGTTCGTACTGATGCTTTCTAAGGCCCACGTGACTTCACATTCCAGGATGTCTGGCTCTAGGTGAGTGATCACACCATCGTGATTATCTGGGTCATGAAGATCTTTTTTTGTACAGTTCTTCTGTGTATTCTTGCCACCTCTTCTTAATATCTTCTGCTTCTGTTAGGTCTATGCCATTTCTGTCCTTTTTTGAACCCATCTTTGCATAAAATATTCCCTTGGGATCTCTAATTTTCTTGAAGGGATCTCTAGTGTTTCCCATTCTATTGTTTTCCTCTGTTTCTTTGCAGTGATTGCTGAGGAAGGCTTTCCTATCTCTCCTTGCTATTCTTTGGAACTCTGTATTCAAATGGCTGCATCTTTCCTTTTCTCCTTTGCTTTTCACTTCCCTTCTTTTCACAGCTATTTGTAAGACCTCCTCAGTCAGCCATTTTGCTTTTTTCTATTTATTTTTTTGGGGATGGTCTATAGGACCATCAATAGGACCTACAATCTATAGGACCTTTAGAAATTTACTTTTTTTCCATTTATTTTTATTAGTTGGAGGCTAATTACTTTACAATATTGTAGTGGTTTTTGCCATACATTGACATGAATCAGCCATGGATTTACGAAATTTACTTTGTAACATGAATGTTTACTTGTGTATGAAATTGAATTATAATTAAACAATTCATAAGAGAGTGCTGAAGTTTCAGTTATTATAATTGCTAAAATTGATAATTCCTTTCACATAGAAAGTGGTTTGAAATGGTATTTATTGGGAAATTCTCCTTCTAGAATGATCGCACAAGGAGTTCCATAACCTGATCCTTTGGGAAGCAAGCAAAACTAGTAAAATCTTTTAAAAATAAACATTTAAAATATCTGGGAATTGTTCAAATGCCATACAAGAAATGAAAAAAAAAATGTTCAGGAAAATTTACTAAAACTCAGTAAGAATAGTGAGAATTTGTCACATTAAGGCCATGGCCAGTTCTCTATCCCTAGGTCAAGTGAAAGAAATTCCACTCTGGGTGTGTTTGGGTAAGAAAACAGTTCTCATTTTACTATAACCTCCTCATTAAGGGCTACTTGTATGTATTGGTTGGATTGTGTCCCCCCAAAAGATATATACAAGTCCCTAGTCTCTGCTACCTCTAAAAGTTACTTTGTTTGGACTTAGTCTTTGCAGGTGTAATTAAGTTAATGTAAGGTACACCTGGACTAGGGTGGGTGCTAGTTCATCACTGGTGTCCTTATAAGAGAGTGGAGGATTTGTTATACAGAGATAATGAGGACAGGGACGAAGGCACTGTGGTGTAAAAAGTAGCAAATTGGGTAGTGCAGTTACAAGCCCAAAATGACAAAAATTTCTGGCAACCATCAGCACCAAGGAAAAGGCAAGATATGAATCTTCCCTAGAAACTTTGCAGGGAGAATGGCCCTACCATTATTTTGGTTGTATTACTTTTGGCCACCATAACTGTGAGAGAAGAAATTTCTCTGGTTTTAAGTTACTCAGTCTGTGTTATTTTGTTATGGCAGTCCTAGGAAATTAACATATCTTACCAGGAGGGGCAAGCTTCCAGGAGTTCTAAGTCCCTCCAAGGTGAATGGATAAAATTTCTACTGAATGTAGCCAAGAGGATGAAGTCCAATTCCTCCACCCAGACCATAACCTAAGTATAGAGGCTCTATTCCAGGCACAAAAGGTTGAGGATATTGGGGCCCTGATCACCCTCACTCCAACTCAAGTTAAACTCTTTAATAAAAAGACTAAAGTAGTCAAATGATATGAATTGATAGTTCTCCAAAGAAGATAGACAACTAAGCAATAAGCACAAGAAAATTTACTCAGCGTCATTAGCCATGGAAGAAATACAAATCTAAACCACAAGAAGATACCACATCATACCCAATAGGGTGGTTTCAATTTTAAAAAGACAGATGATTGCAAATGTGAGTAAGAATGTGGAAAAATTAAAACCCCCATACATTGATATTTTGGATTTAAAATGTTTCAGTCACTTTGAAAACAGTCTGACAGTTCCTCAAAAGCTACACATCAAGTTACCTTATGACCTAGCAATTCCACTCCTAAGGATTTGAAGAGTTGTTCAAATAAATATTTGTACATAAGTGTTTATGCTGGCAGTATTCACAATAGCAAAAATGTGGAAACAGTTCAAATATTCATCAAGTGACAAAAAGAGAATTGTGGTATATCCATAAAATGGAATTTTACGTGACCATAAAAATGAATTAAGTACACGTGCACCCCAATGTTCATCGCAGCACTGTTTATAATAGCCAGGACATGGAAGCAACCTAGATGCCCATCAGCAGATGAATGGATAAGGAAGCTGTGGTACATATACACCATGGAATATTACTCAGCCATTAAAAAGAATTCATTTGAATCAGTTCTAATGAGATGGATGAAACTGGAGCCCATTATACAGAGTGAAGTAAGCCAGAAAGATAAAGAACATTACAGTATACTAACACATACATACGGAATTTAGAAAGATGGTAACGATGGCCCTATATGCAGGGCAGAAGAAGAGACGCAGAAGTACAGAACAGACTTTTGAACTCTGTGGGAGAAGGTGAGGGTGGGATGTTTTGAAAGAACAGCATGTATATTATCTGTGGTGAAACAGACCACCAGCCCAGGTGGGATGCATGAGTCAAGTGCTCGGGCCTGGTGGGCTGGGAAGACCCAGAGGAATCGGGTGGAGAGGGAGGTGGGATGGGGGACTGGGATGGGGAATACATGTAACTCTATGGTTGATTCATATCAATGTATGACAAAACCCACTGAAAAATAAAAAATTAAAAAAATAATAATAATGACAAAAAAAAAAAATGAATTAAGTAATATGTATGTTGGGGCTTCCCAGGTGGCGCTAGTGGTAAAGAACCTGCTTGCCAATGGAGGAGATGTGAGATATGGGTTCCATCCCAGGGTTTGGAAGATCCCCTGGAGAAGGATATGGCAACCCACTCCAGTACTATTGGCTGGAAAATTCCCTGGACCGAGGAGCCTGTTGGGCTACAGTTCACAGGTCTCCAAAGAGTCGGATGTGACTTAATATACATATACTAAATGAAAGAAATTGTAAACAATAGGTTATGTATTGTATGATACTATATATATGAAACGTCCAGAATAAGTAAATCTACTGAGAAAGAAAGACTAGTAGTGGTTGCCTAGTGCTAGGGGGAATGAAAGTATTGTCAGGTGATGGCTATGTGGTGTGGGGTTTCTTTGGGGCAATTGAAAATATTCTATATATTATAATTCTGAGGTGATGTACATCAAATTGTATTTTAATAAAGCTATTAAAATGCTATATATTATTAGTAATGGCAGGTTTAAGAATGAAAATGAAAATAAATTTATCTATTGTAATATTTGGGTGATCATTCTGATTGACTATATATATATGTATATATGTATAAATCTTGATCACCTAAATATTAGAATATATATTTACTTTGCGTTAAGATGGTCATTTTAATATATTGTATTTATTTTTTCCAAATATTTATTTAGCACTTGAATGATAATGTTTGATCTTTTTTCTTTATACACTTTCCTCTAGCATTCAAGTTTTTTTCCTGAGGATATATTACTTTTACAGTAAATAAAGTTTCTTAGAAGGATAGAGTACTTTTTAAAAAAATATTTTCCAACAATAAAGTGCTGGATAGAATAAATAAAAATGTTTCTTAATTAGTTTGTTGTGCTATGTTAAAGACCAAAGAAAATCGATATTGGAATAGACAGAAGAAATACTTTTTTTTCCCATTTTTTTGACATGTGAACATTTGTATATAAATAATATATGCAATTTAGTGAGTTTGAAGATAAGTACACACTCATGAAACCATCACTACAGGCTATGCCATAAACTTATGCATTACCTCGAAAAGTTTCCCCCTGACCTCTTATTTATTATATTATTGATTTTTGTTATAACACTTAACACAAGATCTACCCTCTTAGAAAATTTTCAAGCATATAACACAATATTAAAGGTAGGTACTGTGCTGTGTAGGACTTCCTATGTGACACTAGTGGTAAAGAACCCATCTGAAAATGCAAGAGACATAAGAGACATGGGTTCTATCCCTGGGTCAGGAAGATCCTCTGGAGGAGGGAATGGCAACCCACTCCAGTATTCTCACCTGAAAAATTCCATGGACAGAAGAGACCAGTGGACTATAGTCCATGGGGTTGCAAAGATTCTGACATGACTGAAGTGACTTAGCATACACACACTGCGCTGTGTAATAGATCTCTAGGACTTATGTAACAGAAACTTTATACTCTGACTAATAACTCCCCATTCCTCCCTCTTATTTTATGTTAAATTTATATATATATACACACACATATATATGTATGAAATTTATTTTTAATGTTGAATATTTGGCTACAATGAAATTAATACAACTTAATTGTTCAAGTCTGAATTTTGATGAATATGTATACTCATGTATCCAACAACAAAAACAAGATGTGTAACATTTCTATCACCCTAAACATTCTCTCATACTCCATCAAGTCCATCTCCACCATCTCTCCAAGACAACTACTTTCTGATTTTGATTGCTTTAGTTTTTGCCTTTCTTTGACTTTCAGATAAATGGAATTACATACTATGATTTGTAGTTGGCTGTTTTAGCTTAACATAATATTTTTAGAATTAATTTATGTTGCTGTGTTTTTGTCAGTATTAATTTTTGATTTAAAAGTTTGTCTATCCATTCTGTTGATAGATACTGTTTTTTTCCCCTAGCTATGAGCTATTGTGAACCAGGCTGATATACAAATCTTTATGTGAATTGATATTTTAATTGCTCTTACATTAAAAAAGTAAACAAGGAATGAAATTATTGTTTCTGAGTGCAGACTGCCAAACAGCCTTCCAAAATTATAGCAGTTTATATATCTATCAGCAAGCAGTCTGCTAGAATTTCTATTTTTCCATATTCTCACCAATTTTGTATTTTTTAAAAATTTTAGTTATTCTGGTGCATATTGATGTTATTTTTTTATAATATTGATTTCTGCTTTTCACAGTGAATAATGATATTAAACATCTGTTCATGTTTATTGGGTATTTATATATTCTGTGAACTGTCTGTTCAAGTCTTTTGCCTATTTTGCATTAAACTGTATGTCTTTTTATAATTATTTGTAGGCATTTTTGTATATTCTGGATGGAATTGATATTTCAGTACGGGGCATCAGACATAATTCTGTGTTGAACTCTTGTGATGTAGTAAAGTATTCAGGATAAATAAATGAAGATTTTGTTACTAACTATTTTAAAACAATAAACTGGTGAGATAATGTTTTACAAGCACATCAGCTGAAGTTTTCATTCTTTCAAATGTATATCCAATTATAGTTTACTTCCCCCCCTCTGAATTAATCTTAAGCTTATGGAAATGATATTTATATGCCGAACAGTAAAGCAATTTTCTCTACAGCTGGTTAGTTGCTTTGTTCCCCTCAGTTCCCCAGTATCTTTCTATTATTTCAGTTCAGTTCAGTCGCACAATCATGTCCAACTCTTTGCGACCCCATGGACTTCAGTACACCAGGCTTCCCTCTCCATCACCAACTCCTGGAGCTTACTCAAACTCATATCCATCGTCCCCTTCTCCCACCTTCAGTCATTCCCAGCATCAGAGTCTTTTCAAATGAGTCAGTTCTTCACATCAGGTGGCCAAAGTATTGGAGTTTCAGATTCAGCATCAGTCCTTCCAATGAATATTCAGGACTGATCTCCTTTAGGATGGACTGGTTGGATCTTCTTGCAGTCCAAGGGACTCTCAAGAGTCTCCTCCAACTTCACAGTTCAAAAGCATAAATTCTTTGGCACTCAGCTTTCTTTATTGTCCAACTCTCACATCCATACATGACTACTGGAAAAACCATAGCCTTAACTAGACGGACTTTTGTTGGCAAAGTAATGTCTCTGCTTTTTAGTATGCTGTTTAGGTTGGTCATAATTTTTCTTCTAAGGAGCAAGCGTCTTTCAATTTCATGGCTGCAGTCACCATCTGCAGTGATTTTTGAGCCCCCAAAATAGTCTCTCACTGTTTCCACTGTTTCCCCATCTGTTTGCCATGAAGTGATGGGACCGGATGCCATGATCTCAGTTTTCTGAATGTTAAGCTTTAAGCCAACTTTTTCACTCTCCTCTTTCACTTTCATCAAGAGGCTCCTTAGTTCTTCACTTTCTGCCACAAGGGTGGTGTCATCTGCGTATCTGAAGTTACTGATATTTCTTCCATCTTACCTGCTAGCCAAGAGGTAATCTCATCCTTAAAATAGGAGGATAGCTTATCATTATTGATGATTTCATAACTTATTTCCTCCTAAGATGTTTCATAAGTGACCTTATAATGACTATATGCAATCAGAAACAACATGACCATTTTACAAATTCAGCATAAAATTGTTAGAAAATCAGTTTTAAGAGGAAAATTGTTATAGCTAGAGATAACCCTGGCAAATAAACTGTTAGGGACATTAAATTCCCCTGGATACAGACAGTTTGGGTTAACAGTATACCTATCAGGAGACCCCATCATCCCAGGGTAGAACATGAACCTACAATTGCCTGGTGGACTTTCTTAATATCTTTCCAGTGCATTTGAAAGCCATGCTATCTATTCCAGGTAATAGCAATTTAAATTGCTGCATCCTTCTTCTTCATCTTTTTCAAGTACAGTACGATTTTATAAGTGAAAAAGAATGTTCTTTTTGAAGGAAAAAATTTGTCACTGGCAAAGAGATTGAACTAGTGTAGAAGAGGATAAAAAAAAGCTGATTCATGTCAATGTATGGCAAAAACCACTACAATATTGTAAAGTAATTAGCCTCCAACTAAAAAAAAAAAAAAAAAAAAATAGGAAAATACATTATTACAAAACTGATTATAAACCTCCAGAATAATCTGTGTTGGTAGGATAAAAAATATTTATAAATTAAAGGGCAGCTAATGAAATATAAAAAGGTTTAAATACTTGCATTTCTCACACCCTACGATACATAGTAATTGGATGGGCAAATGTTTAAATAACTTTATTTCCTTTTCTGCCTTTTTTTTTTTTTTTTTTTTTTTTTTTTTGTATAGAGGGTAAGGTGGAGTTTCTTTCTTTCCCAGGGCCTTCATTGCATTTCACACTCTTCCCAATTCTCCTCATGGCTAGTTGATAACAATCTTCTATCTACCTGGAATGGAGATGAAAATAAGTGAGAAGCAGTCAGGTAGTTTATAGTGTCTGAATCACTGGTTTCACTAAGAACATGTAAACTGCTGAGTATTGAATTAAGCCCCCCAGGAAGATGATTTACATAGGCCCTGTAGACTATACAGATGATGACTAAAAGTCCAGTGCTTTCTATCAGTTCTTAGGGTAGATAGACCCATGAGTTACTGAATATAGTCTTGGTGTAATATCTAGTTCAGGACTGAAAAAGAGAAAATGTTCCTTCTTGTGTTCTATAGCAAACAGTAAATGTAAGCCCTACCTACACGTGTTGCAACAAGTCCTTTCATGGATCATCATTGCTAAGATCTTGAAAATAAGCATCTATTTTCTGACTCTATAATATCTCATTGTAATATAACAACCATTTATTCAATATTGGATCTTCATGTCATATCAGTGCAAAGTAGTCTGGAATCAGGAAAGAGTAAAATTTTTCATTCGTGGACATTTTATTTTGAAAACATAATGACTTTGGGAATATGTTTTTTTCATGCAATGAAGTTGGTGTCCAAGATGGTAAAAAAAGTAAATACTTTAGTCAGTCACACCCCTACTCTCCCACCCATATGTATTTAAAGCTTCTAAAAATAACCATAAGAACCATATATATCCAAATATAAGAATGTTGCTATGTTTTCAGTGCTCCCTCAAGCTTTTTCAATTTATATTTTTATTAATAATATATAATTTTCTCTTTTGTTAAATTCAGCTTGTATTTATTTATTTTTTCCATTTATTTTTATTAGTTGGAGGCTAATTACTTTACAATATTGTAGTGGTTTTTGTCATACATTGACATAAATCAGCAATGGCTTTACATGTGTTCCCCATCCTGATTCCCCCTCCCACCTCACTCCCCATCCCATCCCTCTGGGTCTTCCCAGTGCACCAGCCCTGAGCACTTGTCTCATACATCCAACCTGGGCTGGCGATCTGTTTCACACTTGATAATATACATGTTTCAGTGTTATTCTCTCAGATCATCCCACCCTCGCCTTCTCCCACAGAGTCCAAAAGTCTGTTTTATACACCTGTGTCTCTTTTTCTGTCCTGCATATAGGGTTATCGTTACCATCTTTTTAAATTCCATATATATGCATTATAATTTTAAATGTCTTTCATCTATATCATAAAATATTTATTTAAAAGCTCTGGATAATTCTGTTCCCATGTTAGTTGCAGATACTGATTTGTAGTTAAACGTTTCATAGCTGAATGAGTAGAGGCTAGGCATAATCTAGATATATAAAATCTAGAGAAATCATGGACCATTTACCTACAATGGAAAGGCTACTGGAATCCGCCTAGTGGGTAAAAGTTTTTTTTTTTTTTTTTAACCCTGCTGAAGGAGTCAGAGGCATGCATGTGCAAATATATTATTTACACCACCTAACAATTCAGAAAACTAGGGATCAAAATGGTCAGTGACTAAAGTTACAGAGAGACATATTATAGTCAGATGTGTTAGAGAAATAAAATCCATTTCTCTAGCATTTAGTTTACTTACCTCCAGTAGTGAATTACTGGAACTTATAATTTATGAAAGGAAATGGAACTCATAAGTCATGTACACTGTCATTTTTATTTGAGACCATTGTAGAAAATATACTAGGAATTATGAAATTTGAAAAGGATTAATAATAAAAGTTTAAGTATTTGAGAGTGCCCATAGAATAGAAATATAATTTGAAAGCCAAACAAATACTAGAATAGTTCAAAATTCAACAAGTACTAGTTATATGACTTCTTGCACATAATGTGGCTTACTAATATCTAATTAAAAGAAGATATCTGGAAAACATCTCACAAAAGTAGACAAATCAAATATTATCACTTGACCAAGAGAAATAAGTCAAATAATGTGTTCTAATCGGAAGTGTAAACCCTTGGGGCCAATTATATTAACTCTTGTCTTACAGCTTTCAGCTGTTTGTATATCATTTGTGTGGCGTTACATAGATGTCATAAATTGCTATTTTATTGTTTCTGGCTGTACCCCTCACTTTCTTTACCATGTTCATGTGTGATCATGTGTATCTCCTTACCTTAAATACTTATCATTTTATCTTACCTGTCAAAATTATACCCATTCTCTTAAAAGCAATTTCAAATGCTATCCCTTCTCTTAGAATTCTTCTAATCCCCTGTAGCTGGTAAACATGACCATGAATATGTTGGCACTCCTCCCATTGAGAGATGTGTTCTATGGGCCCATCTCTTAAATTTGTCTGAACTCTGTGACTACTTTGACTAAAAATATACTATGATAGAAGTAACACTGTGTCAATTTCTACATACAAGCCTAAAGCAATCAGTCCTTTCCACCCTGAGATTTGAATTGGTGCCTTTGAGCCAAGCCTACTGCCATGCCAACAAACTTCCATTTATTCAAGGCTATGTTTTTTTCCAGTAGTCATGTATGGATGTGAGATTTGGACTATAAAGAAAGCTGAGCACTGAAGAATTGATGCTGTTGAACTGTGGTATTGGAGAAGACTCTTGAGAGTCTCTTGGACTGCAAGGAGATCCAATCAGTCCATCCTAAAGGAGATAAATCCTAAGAGTTCATTGGAAGAACTGATGTTGAAGCTGAAACTCCAATACTTTGGCAACCTGATGCAAAGAGCTGAGTCATTGGAAAAGACCCTGATGCTGGGAAAGATTGAGGGCAGGAGGAGAAGGGGACGACAAAGGATGAGATGGTTAGATAGCATCGCTGACTCAATGGACATGAGTTTGGGTAAACTCCGCGAGTTGGTGATGGACATGGAGGCCTGGCGTGCTGCGGTCCATGGGGTCACAAAGAGTCGGACATGACTGAGCGACTGAACTGAATTGAACTGAACTGCCATGAAAGATATCTAACTGTCCTAAAACTATCATGCTATAGGAAGCCAAATTAACCATGTGGGTGGGTTGAGTGGCGAGGGAGAGATATTTGGCTAGTCTTTCCTATTTTAGCCATATCATTTCAGGTACCTGACATGTGAGTGAAACAGTCATATAGGGCAGTATAGTCTCAGCTGACAAGACAGAAAGAACAGAAAAACCCAGCTAATAGCCAGAGTCAAGATCTAGACACATCTATCCATTTGAGGAACCTCCAATTATTAAGTCACTCTAGCTGAAATCTGAGTCATTATGCAACACAGAAAAGCCATCCCTACTCTACCCTGACTGAATACTGATTCACCAGTAATCATAAATATAATTGAATATGTATTGTTTTATGCCACTAATATTTGGGGTAGATTTTTATGCAACACTTCTTAATTGGAACATCCCATTAATAATATGTGATCTGTTTTGTATTTGAGAATTAATAGCAAGCACTACATGTTTAATTCATAGAATGTGTCATATTCTGTAGTACATATATAAATTTGTCTTAAGTTCTCTAATTTGGTTTTAAACTCTTTAATGTAAGCAGGTGTATTTGTCCAAACACCTAGTTTAATATCCCTTACACAAAGGAAATATTCAAAATATATCTATTGAGATAAATTTCCTAATTCTTAGTTCTCAATAGATTCTATAGTTTCAGCAATTACAGAAAAATACACTATCAAGGAGCCTATATTTTTCAACCAAGTAATTTGCAGTGTTAGATAAAAGCTTCAGATAAAATATAGGTTAATTATACTAACAGTCTTTATAAGCTAAATTGTAGAGAAAGGGAAAGATTTAATTCTTTGCAGAGAGATTCAACTTTAATTTGAAACATTCTTTTTAGTAAATACCACTGAATAGGCAACACTAAAATGAGAAGCTCTGACCTGAGGTACAGGCATGTGAGGAAAAAAAATCTTAAAATTCAAGGAGTCCAGATCTCACCCTAAGCTATCCAAAGGCTGGTTCTTCAGGTTGATGTATGATGTAACACACAGTGAATCAAAGTGCTGAAATGACAGGGAAAATTGCTTGCTTTAGAGAACACTGATAATATTCTGTTGAAACAGATGACATTCAAAGTAGGAAATTCAAAAGCAATTTCAATATTCCTCTAGGTAATTATAAAAATACATTTTATGTTAATGTAGCCTAGGCAAAAGTCCATTTGTTGGACGATCAAAACCCGGACAGTCAATTTGTCCACCCTGCAAACATAACATCATCTCAATACACACACACACACACACACACACACACACAAAAAAAAAAAAAAAAAAAAAAAACCTCTTGAATATATGAAGTAATGGCTACTAGTCTCAAAAAAGAATTTATATGTTATAAATTTATTTGTTTTGTATCTTTTTAAGATGTGCATTCAGGTACCATAAGACAGTTCCAAAACATGTCTTTCTTCCTTGTCAAAGCAAGGTATGTCTGTTTCTAACCTTTCTTTTTCCCTTATAAGATGTTGTAAGAAAATAGCAATTTATCGCAAAATATGCCAAGTATTAACCTAAGTTAAAACGTACATTAAAAACATGCTCTAAGTCTCTCCTTGGTTACAGTTCTAAATTTTATTGCCTATAACATAATTACTTATGTTTTCTTGACTCCTCTAGTAAGGTTTTACATTTAACATTCATTCTTTCAAAAATCATTGATTCCTATGTGTCAGGCCCATAAACTAGAATCTGGGGACAGAAAGATTAATAGTACTACTGGAGAAATACATACCTCCACCCTGACGTTTCCATAAGAAGGGATTTTAAGCACATTTTGGGCCTTTTTCCTCACCCTTCATCACTGTAGCTGGGAAGCAGGGATGACTTGTTTGACAGCTAAATTTGGAAATAATAGCTAGGAATGCATAAACTGTACCCTTCTTTTCCTGCGTACAGTTGAGTTGTTCTCCAGAGCCAGTTCTTCTCAGTTCTGCTTTAATTCTTACCTGACTAATGCTTTCATGAATTGTAGGCATGCCTGGCCCTGGAGTGACTATGACAGGATGAGTGAATCTGCCTAATTTTAGGGTCCATGTAGCGTGTTTGTTTGTCTCTTGCAGTAGGTGACATCTTCCAACTTAGCCACTCTCAGTAATAAAAGAAATAGTTTGGCCATGAGTTTTATGGTTTGTTTGATCCTCAATGTTTTCAGAGCCTGAATGGAGAATATGAGTGCTCTTTATGAGAAGCTCTCTCCAGTATCCCACCAAATAAGAAGTGGTTCTTACCTTTATAATCAAATTGGGTAAACATAAACAAAAAATAATAAAACAGTTGATAAGTTCACAGTGTACTTATCCATTTTATTATTTTTATAAATATAAAAATTATAATTATAAATTATATAATGTTAAACATATAATTATATATCATATGAGATATGTTTTATTGTTTATATATGTCCATAAAATTGGGCTTCCTTTGTGGCTCAAATGCTAAAGAATCTGCTTGCAATGCAGGAGACCTGGGTTGGATCCCTGGGTCAGGGAGATCCCCTGGAGAATGAAATGCCAACCCATTCCAGTATTCTTGCCTGGAGAATTCCATGGACAGAGGAGCCTTATGGGCTACATGATTATAGTGTGTTTACATTACACACACACACACACACACACACACACACACACATATACATATACATATATATATAATAAAAGTGTGTTATGTGTGTGGAGGCCTGGGTTTATGTGGGGACTATAATTACAAGTTTGATACTGCTGGAAATTAACAGTGTGAGGTAGGAAATGATGTAATAAGATAAGAATGGAGTTCTAGACAGGGTCTTATATGCTATGTCAAGAAGCTTGTACACTATTTTGACAGGGATGATAAAATAAAAAATGGAAGTGACCTGATAAGATTTTTTCATGGCACCTGGAATTATATAGTAATATAATGGATTAGATGTGGAGAAGATTACAGATAGGGAGACCATTTAAGAAACTTTTGGCAGTAGTATAGACAAAACTAAAAAGAATTCAGATTAAGAAGTATTAGAATTAAAAAGACAAAAAGGAAGTGATTTAGAAAATGTTTATGAAATAAAATCAACAAGATTTGATCATTGAACAACTGTGTTGATGATGGGCAATGGGAAATCCAGGGTGATACTCTGTTCTGTAAGTTTTGTAAATGCATTTATTATAGTGTCATCAACTAGGCAAAATTAAAAAGGAGGAAATACCTGGGGCAATGATAATGATTTTAATTTGCAAAATGTGAGAATTTTACGTCTATGGGAAATCTAGGCTTGGAATATCTCCAAATTCCTAGATAAATGATTCCAAAAGTTTGAGAGGAAGTTATAGTTAGAAACTTATTTATGGGAGTTATCAACTGAAAGACAAGGACTAGATAAAATCAAATGTTAAGTGTTTGGTGTAAGTATTAGATCAAGGATGAGACTCTCATTGATACCATAATTTAACAGTACATGTTTTAAGATAAGCCCATTAGGGAGACAGACAAAAAGTAATCAAGAAAACACAGTGCCATGGAAGCCAGGGGAGTAGAGAGATTAAATATATACATAGAAGCAATAAACAGTGATGAATATAGTAGAGAAATCTAGTAAGGTAAAGACTGAAAAGATATCTCTTGGGTTTTCTAATTTAGAGGTTATTGAAAGCCTTAATGAGAGTAGTTTTGACTGGAATGTTTTGGACAAAAGCAAGACTAAAGAAAAATGAGATAATGGGAAGTGAAGAAGTAAAGGAGAGTGACTGTAAATAACAATTTTGGGAAGTTTTCAGGAGAATTTAAGAGTGATGGGAAGGTAGCTAGAGGGAAAATGCATTAAAAGTATTTTTTTTTCCTTAAACACAGAAACCAGAGATAATAATGATACAGTGAAGAGAGAGTGATTGACTGCATGGATAACAGTCCTAGAGGAGATGAGTTAGCAGATAGGATCAAAAGCACACAACAGAGTGAACCTGAACAGAATAAAGGATATCTTTGAGACTGTAGGGGGATGTTAAAATGGATCATGTCAGATGGCTGCAAATTTTTCCATACCCTTGAAAGCTAGGTCATCTGATGAAACAGAAGGTTGAGGATACATCTGAGGGTTTCAGAAAAGAGTTGAAATTTTGCAAAAGTATTTACAAGAAATAAGTAATTTGCTAACTGCAGCATATGTTTGTCTACTGTTTTTGCTTCCCATAATTTCCCTCTGGTTATCAATCTCTCCCCCACCTCAATTCTGACTTTGCACTTTGGCCAAATTTGTGATGTGTGTCTAATCCAGTAACTTCATTGATTACTTTAGAAATTGTCATAGATCCCAGTGTAAGTCAATTAGAACAGAACTTCAGACTTTGTGGTTTCCAGAGAGAGAGGTGTGTTTGTCCTCAGGGACACATCAAATAGTTGCATAGTCTGTGCATTGCCCATTTTCAGGGGCTCTGTTTATATTGACTAGAAGATGAATGGTGCCACCTGGAGTTTTGCAGAATGGCCCATCCATCTTTTTTGGATTCAGTTTTGTAAGTCTGTATCTTACCAACAGGCATTGTGTTGTCACCAGGAAAGAACTTGTCTGAGAATGAAGCAACATAGAGAATGTGCAGATCAGAGAATGATCTGAACTGGGCTTTTACTCTGAGGCTCCAGTCAAGCTATCCCATAATTTTTCATCCATTGAACATTAACATAAAAATACTCTTCTTTGTTTTTATACACCACTGGGATTCAAGTTTCTGGCACTTGCACAAACATACATTTTATTTAAAAAACACTGTTGTCTGTGGTCAGTTGTCTGTGAATTAATAAGAAAATTCTCATTTGTTAATTTGCTTCAAATGCCCCTAGTAGAGTTCCATTGTCACAGAGATGGGATAATAAATGCCTTGCAATATGAATATTACTGCTCTTAACCTATTTTCATTCACAGAGACAGAAGAAATAGTATAAATAATATTAAGCAATGATAACAACTTGTGTGATTTCCTTCTGTTTGAATTTTCTTTCCTTCTTTTCTTGACACCTAAAGTCAATTAAATGAGAAAACTAATATGCTATTTCTTCTGTGCAAAGATGATCATATCAATTCACTGACAGGGTAAGTTCTTGTTTCTGTTTACATCATTATTCTCTCGGGGATAACAGTGTAAGGAGGCAGTTATGAAACAGCTTTGCCTTACTTATGTCCCTCAAACATGCCACTTATTCTTGCATTGGAACCATGGCACTTCTTATTTCCTATGTTTATTTTTGTGCTGAGCTCCCAGATTTTCAAATGGAGGTCTCTTTTTCCTAGTTTAGATCACAGCGCAAATGCTGCCTCTTCAGAGAGCTTTCCGTGACCATTCTAGCCAAAGTAGCATCTTTATTTCCAGCAGCAATCTGTCCTCTTATAGTCTTTATTTTCTCTAATAGCTTCTAATATGTACATTCTAATATAATATTCATGTATTATATATATAATATTAATATTTATATATGTTGTGTGTTTAGTCACTCAGTCGTGTCTGGGTCTTTGTGCTCCTTTGGACTGTAGTCTGCCAGGTTCCTCTGTCCATAGAATTTTTCAGGCAAGAATAGTGCAGTGGGTTGCCATTTCCTCCTCCAGGGAATCTTCCTGACCCTTGCATCTCCCATATTGTTTAGCCATCTGAGAAGTCTATATATATTTATGAACTTCCCTGGAGACTCAGACTGTAAAGACTCTGCCTGCAATGCAAGAGACCCAGGTACAATCCCTGGGTTGGGAAGATTCCCTGGAGAAGGGGATGGCTACCCACTCCAGTCATTTTGCCCAGAGAGTTCCATGGGCAGAGAAGCCTGACAGACTCCAGACCACAAGGTTGAAAAGATCCAGACATGATTGAGTGACTAACACTATATATTTATATGTGTATATATATGTATATATATATATACACATATGTGATGTGTGTGTATGTGTAAATTAGGTATATATATATGCTATTTTCCCTACTAGAAGATAAGGCCCAATGAGGAGAAGGACTATATTTTGATTTTTGCTGGGCTTACCAGCATCTCTAAAAGTGTGTTGACACATATAAATCAGTAAATACTGGTTAAATGTTTAGCTTAACAATATACATGCCAAGATGAAACATAGGAAAAATAACAGCACCAAAAATAAAGACCATAATTTTTCAATCATTATGTGGTTGCAATATCCCTGTCTATCTTAACTACCATTCCATAAATGTTACAACATCCTGAGGAGGTAGAGGAAAAATCTTGCTTTTTTTTTTGGGGGGGGGGGAAGATCTTGCTTTTTTATTTATCAAAAATTATTGTCTCCTCTGGGAAAAAAAGTTCCAAAAATGCACACTAATATTTAAAAGAAGATATATGATTTAAAGAATTTTGGAAATTAAATCCTTCAAATTTTGGTCATTACTTTTATGTTAGATTAGTAGTACAATACTTGTCACAATGTATACATAGTAAAGATAAATGTTAGCTATTTAATCTCCTGGATGTTTCTTATTTTGCATGTCTTTATTATAGTACTTATCACCTAATATTGTAAATATTAATTGGGCAGTATTTACAAATGCAGATATAATCTTTAATATTCATGATTATTCAGTTCAGTTCAGCCACTCAGTCATGTCTGACTCTTTGCGACCCCATGGACAGCAGCATGCCAGTCTTCCCTACCCATCACCAACTCCTGTAGCTTGCTTAAACTCATGTCCATTGAGTTTGTGGTGCCATCCAACCATCTCATCCTCTGTCATCCCCTTCTCCTCCAGCCTTCAATCTTTCTCAGCTCCAGGGTCTTTTCCAATGAGTCAGTTCTTTACATCAGGTGGCCAAAGTATTGGAACATCAGCTTCAGCATCAGTCCTTCCAATGAATATCCAGGATTGATTTCCTTTTGGATTGACTAGTTTGGTCTCCTTGCAGTTCAAGGGACTCTCAAGAGTCTTGTCCAATGCCATAATTCAAAAGCATCAATTCTTTGGTGCTCAGCTTTCTTTATAGTCCAACTCTCACATCCATACATGATTACTGGAAAAACCATAGCTTTGACTAGATGGACTTTTGTTGGCAAAGTAATGTCTCTGCTTTTTAATATGCTGTCTATGTTGGTCATAGCTTTTGTTCCAAGGAGCAAGTGTCTTTTAATTTCATGGTTGTAATCATCATCTGCAGTGACTTTGGAGCCCAAGAAAAGAAAGTCTCTCACTGTGTTTCCCCATCTCTTTGCCATGAAGTGATGGGACCAGATGCCATGATCTTAGTTTTCTGAATTTTGAGCTTTAATCCAACTTTTTCACTCTCCTCTTTCACTTTCATCAAGAGACTCTTTAGTTCTTTGCTTTCTGCCATATCAGTCGTGTCATCTGCATTTCTGCGGTTATTCCCAGGAATCTTGATTCCAGTTTATGCTTCATCCAGCCTGGCATTTCACATGATGTACTGTGCATGTAAGTTAAATAAGCAGGGTGACAATATACAGCCTTGACGTACTCCTTTCCCCATTTTGAATCAGTCTCTTGTTCCATGTCCAGTGCTAACTGTTGCTTCTTAACCTGCATACAAATTTCTCAGGAGGCTGCTCAGGTGGTCTCATATTCCCAACTCTTGAAGAATTTTCCAGTTTGTTGTGATCCAGCACATGACTATCGGATTTAACAGTTTTGCATTATTTTATGTAAGTACTTCTTTGGGGCTTCAGAGATCCAATAATCCTGAAAGAGTCATTTAAAAAAATATTGCCAAACTTCCCCCATCACTCTCAATATACATTGAGACCAACTTAGAGTTGTGACATGTGCCTAAGGGAAGAAAGCTGCTGAACTGCCCAGACAAACTACTGTTGACTTAATAAGAAGCTGTACATTTATGAGAGTCATTTTTTTAAAATGAACAGACTCTTGTGTACCTTCCACTCTTCATAAACTGGAGCAAGAGTACAGGCACCAACATGTTCAAGTTCAAAAGCTCTTCTAGTTTGAATTTTGGATTATTGGGTATTTCCTAGCTTAACCTTTGATGATAATAGTAATATTTCCAGAGCCTATAAAAATTAATATGTATTCATATCACTAAGATTTCTCCATTTTTTTGTTGTTTTCAAATGGAATCTGATTAGTAAGTCCCAATACTGCCTCTCCAAAACTGCTATTTGAATATATACAGACTCAGATAAATGTGAAAAGTCAACAACAGTCAGAGCTAATACTGAAGGTCATCATAATGCTTATTTGGGAAAGATTTTCCAGTACTATCTTTTTATTTAACTTCCCTGGTAGCTCTGACTATAAAGCATCTACCTACAATGTGGGAGACTCGGGATCAATACCTGGGTTGGTAAGATCCCCTGGAGAAGGAAATGGCAGCCCACTCCAGTACTCTTGCCTGGAAAATCCCATGGATGGAGGAACCTGGTAGGCTGCAGTCCATGGGATTGCACAGAGTTAGAAACGACTGAAGCTATTTAACAGCAGGAGCAGAAATTGTGTAGAGCTTGAAAAACATAACAGAAATAATTTTTCATTCCTTGTAACTTTAACCTTCTGTCAAAAATGTATAATTTGTTCCATGTAGAAAATCTTATTATCCATTCTTTAAGTTAAAATCAGCAGTTTTTAAGTTGGCCATAAAATGGTCCTTTCTCCTTCCCACCTCAGGACAAAAAAAAAGAAAGAAAATTTCCCTATAGGGTAAAAAGTGGGAGGAACTGAGTTAACACGTCGTTTTCTGAATGGTTTATAACCAGCAAGTTAAGTACCAAAACTAAATTAAAGACTGATAAAATCTGGTGGTAGTGCATTTTTGAGATGAACAATTTTCATACATTATGTTGTGTCAAAATTGGTTTCAAAGTTGGGAAAACCGCCTGATGCGAAGTGCTGACTCATTGGAAAAGACCCTGATGCTGGCAAAGATTGAAGACAAGAGAATAAGCGGATGACAGAGGATGAGATGGTTGGATGTCATCACCAACTGAATGGACATGAGTTTGAGCAAGCTCCAGGAGATGGTGAAGTACAGGGAAGCCTGGCATGCTGCAGTCTATAGGGTTGCAGAGAGTCAAACACAACTGAGTGACGGAACAACAATGTTGAGTCAGTGTCACTGAAATAGACAGTAGATGGAGAGGTGTGTTAAGGTTTAATTCAGCAGAAATGTACTAGAATGCTGGGAAACACCAGGAAGTGACTTAGGACTTTGTAGATTACCCGATAGAATATATTTACAATGTGGAAATGCAATAAATTGATTAAATCGAAAACAAATGTACACATAATACTTTGCTGTATGTCATCACTCACCATTTAGAAAAGCATAATTTACTCATTCAACGTTTATTGGAGGTTATCTATAGGGCACCATAAAGTTTTAAAGAAAAATATTCTGTGCAAAACAGAAAATATATATGCAGCCTAAATGAAGTGAATAAGGAGTGTAAAGACCTATAAAAAGAAAACAGAAAAACAAACAAATTTAAAAAAAATCTGTCAAATGAAAAATATAGACTTAAGTATAGGGCAAGGTATTTTGTTTCCTTTTATAGGAAGAATAATTTTGTTGAGGTGTGGTAGCAAAACATGCCTCCTGCATCCCCAGTTATGTCCGTATCCTATTTCCTGGAATCTATGAATATATTACTTTACCTAGTAAAGGAGAAAACAGGTTGTGGATGGAATTAGGACCATTAATCATCAGATTTTTTAAAATGGAGATTATCCAGTATTATTTGAGTAGCCTTAATGTAACCACAAGAACTGGGAAAATTGAGAGAAAATCTGAAATGTGTATAAAATAGATGCTACCCAAGGAAGACAGCTGTTGAATCTTTGAAGGTGGAGGTAGGGAACCACAAGTCAAATAATATAACAGCCTCTAGAAGCTGGAAATGTCCCTCAACATGAAGCCAGCAAGAAAATTGGAACCTTAGTCCAAAAATCACAGGGAACTTCATTCTGCTATCAGCTCAAATGAACAAGGAAATTAATCCTCCCAAACAGTATGGAAAGGAATAAAACCTTGACAAAACCTTGATTTTAGCCCAGTAAGATATTCTTAAGATTTCTGACTTATGGAACTGTAAGATAATAAATTTTTGTCATTTTATGATGCAAAATTTGTGATAATTAGCAGAAACCATAGAAAACTGGTACAAAAGATACAAATTCTTTCCAAATTAATATATAGCATTTAAGCTACTATTCTAACTAAAATCCCAAGGGGACATTGTTTCAATTTTTAATCTAAGTAGTCTAAAAGGATATATTAAAGCAAGTATAGTAAAAAAAATAATAAAATAAAATAAAATAAATAAAAGTAATAAAGATAGTGTGTACTGAAACCTCTTAAAATGTATCAGAATTATACAGTAATTAAGACATTTTGGAAGTAGTACTGGGACTAAGTAGGTTAACACAAAATAATTGAGTGTACATGATTTTGTCTTTATATACTAAAATCATAATATATGAAAACTCTACAAATCAAAAAATGAAAGATGAATATATAATAGAATATTGATAATTGACACAAAAATTGCAAGGAGAGATAAGAAAGCCTTCCTCAGTGATCAATGCAAAGAGATACAGGAAAATAATAGACTGGGGAAGACTAGAGGTCTCTTCAACAAAATTGGAGATACCAAGGGAATATTTCATGCAAAGATGGTCACAATAAAGGACAGAAATGGTATGAACCTAACAGAAGCCAAAGATATTAAGAAGAGGTGACAAGAAGACACAGAACTGTACAAAAAAAGATCTTCAAGACCGAGAAAACCACGATGGTGTGGTCAACCTAGAATCAGATATCCTGGAATGAGAAGTCAAGTGGGCCTTAGGAAGCATCACAATGAACAAAGCTAGAAGAGTTTATGGAATTCCAGTTGAGCTATTTCAAATCATAAAAGATAATACTGTTAAAGTGCTGCACTCAATATGCCACCAAGTTTGGAAAAGTCAGCAGTGGTCACAGGACTGGAAAAGGTCAGTTTTCATTCTAATCCCTAAGAAGGACAATGTCAAAGAATGCTCAAACTACCACATAATTGCACTTATCTCACACGCTACTAAAGGAATGCTTAAAATTCTCCAAGCCAGGCTTCAACAGTACATGAACCGTGAACTTACAGATGTTCAAGCTGGATTTAGAAATGGCAGAGGAACCAGAGATCAAATTGCCAACATCCATTGAATCATATAAAGAGCAAGAGAATTTCAGAAATACATCGACTTTTGCTTCACTGACTATGCCAAAGCCTTTGACTGTGTGGATCACAAGAAACTGGAAAAATCTTCAAGAGATGGGAATAACAGATCAACTTACCTGCCTTGTGAGAAATCTGTATTCAGGTCAGGAAGGAACAGTTAGAACCAGATACTAAACAAGAGACTGGTTCCAAATTGGTAAAGGAGTATGGCAAGGCTGTATATTGTCACCCTGCTTATTTAACTTATATGCAGAGTACATCATGAGAAATGTTGGACTGGATGAAGCACAAGCTGGAATCAAGATTTCTGGGAGAAATATCAGTAACCTCAGATAGCCAGATGATACCACCCATATGGCAGAAAGCAAAGAAGAGCTAAAGAGCCTCTTGATGAAAGTGAAAGAAGAGAATGAAAAAGGTGACTTAAAGCTCAACATTCAGAAAACTAAGATCATGACATCCAGTTCCATCACTTCATGGCAAATAGATAGGGAAACAATGGAAACAGTGACTTTATATTCTTGGGCTCCAAAGTCACTGCAGATGGTGACTGCAGCCATGAAATTAAAAGACACTTAATCCTTGGAACAAAAGCTTTGACCAACTTAAACAGCATATTTAGAAGCAGAGATATTAACTTTGCTGACAAAGGTCCGTCTAGTCAAAGCTATGGCTTTTCCAGTAGTCATTTATGGATGTGAGAGTTGGATCGTAAAAATTGTTGAGGGCTGAACGATTAATGCGTTTGAACTGTAGTGCTGGAGAGTACTCTTGAGAGTCCCTTGGACTGCCATGAGGTCAAACCAGTCAATCCTAAAGGAAATCAGTCCTGAATATTCATTGGAAGGACTGATGCTGAAGCTGAAACTCCAATACTTTGGCCACCTGATGTGAAAAACTGACTCATTGGAAAAAACTGTGATGTTGGGAAAGATTGAAGCCAGGACGAGAAGGGGATGGCAGAAGATGTGATGGTTGGATGACATGACCAGCTCGATGGACATGAGTTTGATCAAGCTCCAGGAGTTTATGATGGACAGGGAAGCTTGGAGCACTGCGGTCCATCAGGTTGCAAATAGTCAGACATGACTGAGTGGCTGAATTGCACTGAATTGATACAAACATGAACATACAAAAATCTTATATTTAACTAGAATGATAATTTAAATTATACATCTTAATTATCAAAGTTTCAAGATTTTAAGTGTGTGTGTATATGTATATTATTTTGGTAAACATACATATCATAAAGTTACCATTTTAAGTTTTTTTGGGATTATAATTCAGTGGCCTTAGTATATTCCCAATATCATGCAATCATTACCACTATCCATTTTTCAGAATACCTTTATCATCCCGAACTAAATATCTGTACCCCTTAAACAATACCCATTCCCCCATCTTCACAGCTCTTGATCACCTGTATTCTGCTCTCTGTCTCTATGAATTTGCCTAGTCTAAGCACGTCAAGAAAGGTGCCTCATTCTAGGCACCTTATTTAACTTATATGCAGAGTACATCCTTTGAAATTCTGGGCTGGATAAAGCACAAGCTGGAATCAAGATTCCTGGGAGAAATATCAATAACCTCAGATATGCAGATGACAAAATCCTTATGGCAGAAAGTGAAAAGTAACTAAAGAGCCTCTTGATGAAAGTGAAAGAGGAGAGAGAAAAAAAAGGTGGCATAAAACTCAAGATTGAAAAAATGAAGATCATGGTATCTGGTCCCATCACTTCATGGAAAATAGATGGGAGAAACAATGGAAACAGTGAGAGACTTTATTTTTTCTGGCTCCAAAATCACTGGAGATGGTGACGGCAGCCATGAAATTAAAGATGCTTTCTCCTTGGAAGAAAAGCTATGACAAACCTAGACAGCATATTAAAAAGCAGAGACATTATTTTGCCGACAAAGGTCTGTCTAGTTAAAGCTATGGTGTTACCAGTAGTCATGTATGGATGTGAGATTTGGATTGTAAAAAAAGTTGAGGGCCGAACGATTAATGCTTTTGAATTGTGGTGCTAGAGAAGACTCTTGAGAGTCCCTCGGAATGTGAAGAGACAAACCAGTAAATCCTAAAGGAAATCAGTCCTGAATATTCATTGGAAGGACTGATGCTGAAGCTGAAACTCCAATACTTTGGTCACCTGATGGGAAGCACTGACTCATTGGAAAAGACCATGATGCTGGGAAAGATTGAAGGTGGGAGGAGAAGCAGACGACAGAAGATGAGATGGTTGAATGGCATCACACTTGATGAACATGAGTTTGAGCTGGCTTTGGGTGCTGGTGATGGACTGGGAAGCCTAGCTGCAGTCCATGATGTTGCAAAGAGTTGGACATGACTGAGCCACTGAAGTGAACTGAACTGTTGCACCTCATATATCTAGAGTCATATAATATTTGTTCTTTTATGCCTGGCTTATTTTACTTAGCATACTGTCTTCAATCTGTCAGAATTTTATTCCTTTTAAAGCTGAATAATAAATTGATGCTTTGTCTGTTTTCTGAACTTTATTATTTCATCCATCTACTAGCTTTTGATTTAGTTTGCTCTTTTTACTATAGTTCCTTAAGATTTTTTATTTATTTATTTATTTTTTAATTTTTCAGTGGGTTTTGTCATACATTGATATGAATCAGCCATAGAGTTACACATATTCCCCATCCCGATCCCCCATCCCACCTCCCTCTCCACCCGATTCCTCTGGGTCTTCCCAGCCCACCAGGCCCGAGCACTTGACTCATGCATCCCACCTGGGCTGGTGGTCTGTTTCACCACAGATAATATACATGCTGTTCTTTTGAAACATCCCACCCTCACCTTCTCCCACAGAGGTCAAAAGTCTGTTCTGTACTTCTGCATCTCTTCTTCTGCCCTGTATATAGGGCCATCGTTACCATCTTTCTAAATTCCGTATATATGTGTTAGTATACTGTAATGTTCTTTATCTTTCTGGCTTACTTCACTCTGTATAATGGGCTCCAGTTTCATCCATCTCATTAGAACTGATTCAAATGAATTCTTTTTAACGGCTGAGTAATATTCCATGGTGTATATGTACCACAGCTTCCTTATACATTCATCTGCTGATGGGCATCTAGGTTGCTTCCATGACCTGGCTATTATAAACAGTGCTGTGATGAACATTGGGGTGCACGTGTCTCTTTCAGATCTGGATTCCTCAGTGTGTATGCCCAGGAGTGGTATTGCTGGGTCATATGGTAGTTCTATTTCCAGTTTTTTAAGAAATCTCCACACTGTTTTCCATAGTGGCTGTACTAGTTTGCATTCCCACTAACAGTGTAAGAGGGTTCCCTTTTCTCCACACCCTCTCCAGCATTTATTGCTTGTAGACTTTTGGATAGCAGCCATCCTGACTGGCGTGTAATGGTACCTCATTGTGGTTTTGATTTGCATTTCTCTGATAATGAGTGATGTTGAGCATCTTTTCATGTGTTTTTAAAGGACTGATGCTGAAGCTGAAACTCCAATACTTTGCCACCTGACATGAAGAATTGACTCATTTGAAAAGACCCTGATGCTGGGAAAGATTGAAGGCAAGAGGAGAAGGGGGCTGACAGAGGATGAGATTGTTGGATGGCATCACCAACTCAATGCACATGAGTTTGAGTAAACTCCCGGAGTTGGAGATGGACAGGGAGGCCTGGCATGCTGCAGTCCATGGGGACACAAAGAGTCAGACTGAGCAACTGAACTGAACTGAACTTTTACTTAAGTTCCTTAAGATGTAAAATTAGGTTATTGACTGATAACTTCCTTCTTTTAATGTCTGCATTTACAGGTATAAATTTTCCTCTTAGCACTGCTTTTGCAGCATCTTGTAAGTTTGATATGTTCTATTTTCATTTATCTCAGGTTATTTTATAATTACCTTTGTGATGTCCCCTCTGACCCATTGGTTGTTTGCAAGTGTTTAATTTCTACATAGTTTAAAATTTCCCCATTTTCCTTATGTTATTCCTTTCTAGTTTCATTATATTATGTTCAGAAAAATATATTGTGCACTTTAAATTATTTTTTTTTAAATTTATTAAGACTAGTTTCATGGCCTAATGTATGGTTTTCTGGAGAATATTCCACTTGCACTTGAGAAAAATGTATATTTTGCAGTTGTTTATTAAAGTATTTTGTATTTGTCCGTTAGATTCATTTGATCCGTATTATTGTTCAAGTCCTCTATCTCCTTACTGATCTTCTGTATGGTTGCTCTGTCCACAATTGAAAGTGGAGTATTACAGTGTCCAATTATTTGTGTGTTGCTATCTATTTCTTCTCTCAGTTCTCTCCGTTTGTTTCATGCTTTAGTGCTCCGGTGTTTGGTGTGTATACTTATAATTGTTACATCCTGTTGCTGAATTAAATCTCTATCAATATATGAAGTCCTTCTTTGTACCATGACAGTTTTTGACTTAAACTCTATTTTTCATGACATAAATATAGTGAACAACCCCTGCTCTCCTTTGATTATTATTCACATGAAATATCTTTTTCTCTTCCAACATACTTACATCTTTAGATCTACAGTGAGTTTCTTTTAGATAGTATATAATTGTATCATGTTTTTAATCCAATCTGTCAACTTACCCTTTATATTATACCCATTTTTTTCTATTTTTTCTTTATGTCTGATACCTTTTTGGTCTCAAATTATGTCAATTATAGCCTTTTATTCTATAAAAGAATAAATCAATTAATTCTTTGTATTGAATCTTTTAATTATCTGTTCATTTCCATTTGTATATTTTATAATTTTTTTTGTTCTTACAATGAGGACTATCTGTAACATACTAATGTTATACTCTCCAGATTGATTTCATAGCAATTTAACTCAAATAGCAAGAAACAACTCTACTGCTATAAAACTCCACACCCTTTATAAAACTGATACCATGAATTTCAACTTCATCACATTGTGTGACCAATAACATAGTTTATAATTATTTATTATGTATTTTATGTCTAATCTGTAGAAAATAAAAAGTGATATAAACTAAGATTACAATATTAGATCTTATATTTGTCTGTATATTTACTGGATATCTTTATATCTTCACATGGCTTCAGATTTCTATTGGTTGTAACTTTATTGCAACATAAAGGGCTCCCTAATTTGACACTACTTGTAGGGAAGATCTAGTGACAGTGAACACTCTCAGCTTTCATTTTCCTGGAAATTTATTTCTCATATTTGAAGAACGGTTTTCCTGTTGTAGCATTTTAATTTAATAGTTTTTCAGCATTTAAATATATCATCCTACTGCTTTCTGTCCTACAAGGTTTCTTCTAAGAAATCCACTGAAAATTGTATTGAGGATCTGTGCTATGTAATGAGTTGTTTCTCTTGCTGCTTTCAAGATTCTCTATTTTGTCTTTTGAAAGGTTGATTATAATGTGTCTTTCTATAGATCTCGGATTTTATCTAATTCAGAGTTCTTCAAAATTTTTGGATTTGGCAATTTATTTCTTTCCTCAAATTTAGGAAGCATTCTACCATCAATTATTCAAATAATCTTTTCTTCCCATTTCTTATACTCGTCTACTCGTCTCTCTCTGGAGCTTTCATACTGCCGTTGCTGCTTGATGATATCCCATAGTCCCACAAGCCCTTTAGGCTTTCTTCAAATTTTTTTTTTTTTTTTTTTTTTTTTTTTTTAGTTTTTGCTGCTCGGACTTGATGATTTCAATTGGCCTGTCATTAAGTTTGATAATATTTCTTTTTTTAAAATTTATTTTAATTGTAGGCTAATTACTTTACAATATTGTGGTGGTTTTTGCCATACATTCACATGAATCAGCCATGGGTGTACATGTGTCCCCATCCTTACCCTCCCTACCACCTCCCTCCCCATCGTATCCCTCAGGGTCATCCCAGTGCACCAGTCCTGAGCACCCTGTATCATGCATCAAACCTGGACTGGCAATCTATTTCACATATGACAATAAACATGTTTCAATGCTATTCCCCTAAATCATCCCACCCTCTACTTCTCCAACAGAGTCCAAAAGTCTGTCCTTTACATCTGTGTCTCTTTTGCTGTCTTACACATAGGGTCATCATTACTATCTTTCTAAATCCATATATATGCGTTAATATACTGTATTGGTGTTTCTTTTCTGACTCACTTCACTCTGTATGATAGACTCCAGTTTCATCCATCTCATTAGAACTGATTCAAATGCATTCTTTCTAATAGCTGAGTAATATTCCATTGTGGCTATGTACCAAAATTTCTTATCCATTTGTCTGCCAATGGACATCTAGGTTGCTTACATGTCCTGGCTATTGTAAACAGTGCTGCGATGAACAGTGGGGTACACGTGTCTATTTCAATTCTGGTTTCATCAGTGTGTATGCCCAGCAGTGGGATTGCTGGGTCGTATGGCAGTTCTATTTCCAGTTTTTGTTTTGTTTTGTTTTGTTTTGTTTTGTTTTTTTAAGGAATCTCCACACTGTTCTCCATAGTGGCTGTACTAGTTTGCATTCCCACCAACAGTGTAAGAGGGTTCCCTTTGTCTCCAGACCCTCTCCAGCATCTATTGCTTTTAGACTTTTTGATAACAGCCATTCTGACAGATGTGACATGGTACCTCATTGTGGTTTCGACTTACATTTCTCTATTAATGAGTGATGTTGAGAATCTTTTCATGTGTTTGTTAGCCACCTGTATGCCTTCCTTGGAGAAATGTTTGTTTAGTTCTTTGGCCCATTTTTTTTATTGGTCCCTTAATTTTTTGGAATTGAGCTGCAGGAATTGCTTGTATATTTTTGAGATTAATTCTTTGTCAGTTGTTTCATTTGCTATTATTTTCTCCCATTCTGAAAGCTGTCTTTTCACCATGGTTATAGATTCCTTCGTTGTGCAAAAGCTTTTAAGTTTAATTAGGTCCCATTTGTTTATTTTTGCTTTTATTTCCATTATTCTGGGGGGTGGGTCATAGAGGATCCTGCTATGATTTATGTCAGAGAGTGTTTTGCCTATGTTTTCCTATAGGAATTTTATAGTTTCTGGTCTTAAATTTAGATCTATAATCCATTTTGAGTTTACTTTTTTGTATGGTGTTAGAAAGTGTTCTAGTTTCATTCATTTACAAGTGGTTGACCAGTTTTTCGAGCACCACTTGTTAAAGAGGTTGTCTTTTCTCCATTGTATATTTTGCCTCCTTTGTCAAAGATGAGGTGTCCATAGGAGTGTGGGTTTATCTCTGGGCTTTTTATTTTGTTCCATTGATCTACGTTTCTGTCTTTGTGCCAGTACCATACTGTCTTTATGACTGTTTCTTTGTTATAGCCTGAAGTCAGGCAGGTTGATTCCTCCAGTTCCATTCTTCTTTCTCAAGATTGCTTTGGCTATTCAAAGTTTTTTGTATTTCCATACAAATTGTGAAATTATTTGTTCTAGTTCTGTGAAAAATACTGTTGGCAGCTTGATAGGGATTGTGTGGAATCTATATATTGCTTTGAGTAGTATGCTCATTTTCACATATAGTGATTCTTTCACATATACTGATTCTTCTGATCCATGAACATGGTATATTTCTCCATCTATTTGTGTCATCTTAGACTTCTTTCATCAGTGTTTTATAGTTTTCTATATACAGGTCTTTTGTTTCTTTAGGTATATTTATTCCTAAGTATTTTATTCTTTTTGTGGCAATAGTGAATGGAATTGTTTCTTTAATTTCTCTTTCTCTTTCCTCATTGTTAGTTTACAGGAATGCAAGGGATTTCTGTGTGTCACTTTTATATTTTGCAACTTTACTATATTCATCGATTAGCTCTAGTAACTTTCTGGTGGAGTCTTTAGGGTTTTCTATGTAGAGGATCATGTCATATTCAAACAGTGCATGTTTTACTTCTTCTTTTCCAATCTGGATTCTTTTTCTTTTTCTGCTCTGATTGCTGTGGCCCAAACTGCCAAAACTATGTTGAATAGTAGTGGTGAGAGTGGGCACCCTTGTCTTATTCCTGATTTTAGGGTAAATGCTCTCAATTTTTTTTTACCACTGAGGATAATGTTTGCTGTATGTTTATCATATATGGCTTTTATTATGTTGAGTTATGTTCCTTCTATGCCTACTTTCTGGAGGATTTTTATCATAAATGGATGTTTAATTTTGTCAAAGGATTTCTCTGCATTTATTGAGATAATCACATGGTTTCTATCTTTCAATTTGTTAATGTGGTGTATCACATTGATTGATTTGCGAGTATTGAAGAATCCTTGCATCCCTGGGATAAAGCCGACTTGGTCATGATGTATGATCTTTTTAATATGTTGTTGGATTCTGTTTGCTAGAATTTTGTTGGGGAGTTTTGCATCCATGTTCATCAGTGATATTGGCCTGTAGTTTTCTTTTTATATTGTATCTTTGTCTGGTTTTGGTATTAGGGTGATGGTGGCCTCATCGAATGAGTTTGGAAGTTTATCTTCCTGTGCAATTTCCTGGAAGAGTATGAGTAGGATAGGTATTAGCTCTTCTCTAAATTTTTGGCAGAATTCAACTGTGAAGCCATCTGGTCCTACGCTTTTGTTCTTTGGAAGATTTATGATTATACTTTCAATTTCTGTGCTTATGATGAGTTTGCTAATATTTTCTATTTCTTCCTGGTTCAGTTTTGGAATGTTATACTTTTCTAAGAATTCATCCATTTCTTCCAAGTTGTCCATTTTATTGGTGTATAGTTGCTGATAGTAGTCTCTTATGATCTTTTGTATTTCTGTGTTATCTGTTGTGATTTCTCCATTTTCATTTCTAATTTTGTTGATTTTATTCTTCTCCCGTTTTTTCATGATGAGTCTGGATAATGGTTTGTCAATTTTATTTATCTTCTCAAAGAACCAGCTTTTAGCTTTCTTGATTTTGGCTATGGTTTTCTTTGTTTCTTTTGCATTTATTTCTGCCCAATTTTTTATAATTTCTTTCCTTCTACTAATCCTTGGGTGCTTCATTTCTTTCTTTCCTTTTTTTTTCTAGTTGCTTTAGGTGTAGAGTTAGGTTATTTATTTGATTTTGCTCCTGTTTCTTGAGGTAGGCTTGTATTGCTATGAACCTTCCCCTTAGCACTGCATTTACAGTGTCCCATAGTTTTTGGGTTGTTGTGTTTTTGTTTTGTTCCGTTTCTATGCATATTTTGATTTATTTTTTTATTTCTTCTGTGATTTGTTGGTTATTCAGAAGTGTGTTATTTAGCCTCCTTATGTTTGTGTTTTTAGTATTTTTTGTTTGTTTGTTTGTTTGTTTTCCCTGTATTTGACATCTAATCTTACCACATTGTGATCAGAAAATATGCTTGAGATAATATCATTTTTTTTTTTTTAATTTACCAAGGCTAGATTTATGGCCCTGGATGTGATCTATCCTGGAGAAGGTTCCGTGTCCACTTTAGAGAATGCTGAAATTCATTGTTTTAGCGTGAAATGTCCTATAGATTTCAATTAGGTCTAACTTTTTTATTGTATCATTTAAAGTTTGTGTTTCCTCTCTAATTTTCTGTTTAGGTGATCTATCCATAGGTGAGAATAGGATAGTAAAGTCTACTGCTATTATTGTGTTACTGTTAATTTCCCCTTTCATACTTAGCATTAGCCTTACATATTGCAGTGTTCCTATGTTGGTTGTATATATATTAATAATTGTTATGCTTATTCTTGAATTGTTCCTATGAGCTTATGTATTGTCCCTCTTCGTTTCTTTTCATGGCCTTTATTTCAAAGTCTATTTTATCTGATACGAGTATTGCTACTTCTGCTTTCTTTTATTCTCCATTTTCATGACATGTCTTTTTCCAGTCCTTCACTTTCAGTCTGTATGTGTCCATAGGTTTGAGGTGGGTCTCTTGTAGACAGCATATATAGTGGTCTTGTGTTTGTATCCATTTAGCCAGTTTTTGTCTTTTGGTTGGGACATTCAACCCATTTACATTTAAGGTAATTATTAATGAATATGATTCTGTTACTGTTTACTTTGTTGTTTTGGGTTCGGGTTTATAAATCTTTTCTGTGTTTCCTATCTAGAGAAGATCCTTTAGCATTTGTTGGAGAGCTGGTTTGGTGGTGCTGAATTCTCTCAGCTTTTGCTTGTCTGTAATGTTTTTGATTTCTCCTTCATATTTGAATGGAATCCTTGCTTGGTACAGTAATCTGGGCTGTAGGTTTTTCTCTTTCATTACGTTACGTATGTCCTGCCATTCCCTTCTGGCTTGAAGAATTTCTATTAAAAGATCAGCTGTTATCCTTATGGGGATCCCCTTGTGAGTTTTTGTTATTTTTCCCTTGCTGATTTTAATATTTGTTCTTTGTGTCTGATCTTCATTAATTTGATTGATATGTGTCTTTCTGTGTTTTGCCTTGGGTTTATCCTGTTTGGCACTCTCTGGGTTTCTTGGACTTGTGTGCCTATTTTCTTCCCCATTTTAGGGAATATTTCAAATATTATCTACACAAGTATTTTCTCATGACATTTTGTTTTGATGTCTTCTTCTGTGATTCCTATGATTCGAATGTTGGGCCGTTTAACATTGTCCCAGATGTCTCTGAGGTTGTTCTCATTTCTTTTAATTCTTTTTTTTTCCCTCTCTGCTTCATTTATTTCTACCATTCTATCTTCCACCTCATTTATCCTATCTTCTACCTTAGTTATTCTAATGTTGGTTCCCTCCAGAGTGCTTTTGATCTCAGTATTGCCTTACTCATTGATTCTTTTTTTTTTTTTTTATTTCTTCTAGGTCCTTGTTAAACTTTTCTTGCATCTTCTCAATCCTTGTTTCCAAACTATTTATTTGGAATTCCATTTTGTTTTCTAGATTTTGAATCATTTTTACTATCATTATTCTGAATTCTTTTTCAGGTAGACTCCCTATCTCCGTCTCTTTTGTTTGGTTTGATGGATTTTTATCATATTCCTTTACCTGCTGAATTGTTCTATACCTTTTCACCTTGTTTAGGTTGCTGTGCTTGTGGTGGCCTTTCTGTATGCTGGAAGTTTGTGGTTCCTCTATATTGTGGAGGTTCCTCTCTGTGGGTGGGGTTGAAAGAGTGGCTTATCAAAGTTTCCTGGTTAGGGAAGCTTGTGTCGGTGTTCTGGTGGGTGGAGCTGGATCTCTTCTCTCTGGAGTGCAGTGAAGTGTCCAGTAGTGAGTTTTTAGGTGTCTATGGGTTTGGTGTGACTTTTGGCCACCTGTATTTTTGTGCTCCATTGTGAATTTTGGCTCACCTTCACTTATGTTCCTGCTTTGTTGTAAATAGCCTGGTATATCTTGCTCTGAAACTTGTTGGCTCTTGGGTGGAGCTTGGTTTCAGTGTATGTATGGAGGGTTTTGAATGAGCTCTTGTTGATTGATATTCTTTGAAGTCAGGAGTTTTCTGGTGTTCTGATGTTTTGTATTTAAGCCTGTTGCCTCTGGCTTTCAGTCTTATTCTTAGAGCAGCCTCAAAACTTCTCCATCCATACAGCACCAATGATAAAAACAACTAGGCTAATGGTGAAAAGATTCTCCACAGTAGGGGACACCTAGAGAAGTTCCCAGAGTTACATGGGGAAGAGAAGAGGGAGGAGGGAGAAAGAGGTGACCAGGAGGAGAAGAGGGGGAATCAAAAATGGAGCAAACCATCGAGCCAGTAATCAATTCCCTATTTGCTCTCCACAGTCTGGAACACTCTGAGTTCACAGAATTCCATAGAGAAGAAAAAAACGAGGAAGGGGATAGAGGTGACTAGGATGAGAGGAGGGGTAGTCAAATGGAGAGAGACCAATCTAGCCTGTTATCAGTTCCCTGAGTTTTCTCCACAGCCCTGAACACCCAAAGAGATTTACAGAGTTAAGAAGAGAAGAAAAGGGGGAGGGAGGAGATAGAGGTGACCTTGGGGAGAAAAAAGAGAGTCAAAAGAGTGAGAGAGCCATCAGGCTAGTAATCACACTCCTAAGTAAAAATGGGCACTCTAGATTGGATTCTTAGAGGTACATAATTGATAACAAATACCAAAAAGCAAACATTAAAAATCCAGTGTAGAGGTTAGACTCTCAAAAATACAATATTAAAAAAAAGACAAAATCTTGAAAGTTATAAAAATATATATATATATGAAATTCGCTTTAAAAATAGGGTCTCTTTTTTTCAAAGTAATAGGTTTTAAAAAGGAAAATTAACGGAGTAATAAAGAACTTAAAAATTTAAAAAAAACTTAAAAAAATGATAATAGTAAAATATATCTAGGTATTTCTCTGGAGCTGTTGATGGGAGTGTGGGGTCAATTCAGTTTCAGATTGTTCCTTGTTCCACCTTATACTTCTTCTCAAGGTCTAAAGGACCCTTCTAATGTAGCCAATGCTAACTACAGGGTTTTAATCTGTTGCACCTGTCATTTCCAAAGCAGTTCCCTCTTCTTTGTTTATTTTAGCTTGCTCTTTTTGCAAATCTCTTCAGTATCTAACTTCTGCCCCGAAACAATGGGGTGAAGGTGGTCATTTATTTAGGCTCACTTGTTCAGTTGTGCTGCAGGGAGGAAGGAACACTGTAAACAAATATCACTGGCATGTGTTGGGAGTGCTCACAGTGTCTGGGCCACACTGGGTTTGCCCCTGCTCATGGCGACTGTACTTTCCTGGTTTTCACTGCTTATGCTCCAGGTTGCTCTGCCAGGGATCTGTCTAAAGCAGGCCCTGGGTTGCATGCACTTCCCAGGACTAAGCCACCCAGGTTCAGTCTCTCGGGTACTACACAAAGGCACAGGCTCATTTGGGCCTGCATTTTGTGTCTTTCCCGGGTCCAAGCAGCTCAGGCGACTACGTGCTTGGCAAGCACACACTTCCTAGGTGGGGCGGTGTGTCTTACCATCTCCCCATTCCCAGCCGCTCGGTTTCCTGGGTACACAGTGGGAACGAGGTCTTAGGTGTGCCATGAGTCTCCTCTGGGGAGCTGATCTCTGGTTGTGACCTTCCTGGCTGATGTCAACTGTCCAGGATCCCAGAAGACTTGCTTAGCAATTGTGAGCCTGGTCGCAGTTTGGTAGAGGATGTCATCTCTGAGGCGAGTTTGTCCCTTGCCTTCAGGCTCTGGCTGTCGCCCACGTGCCTCCCTACCTCCATTGGGGGATGGTCCGGTCCACTGCCACCTAGCTTTCCTCTGGTATTCGCTCAGTTCTTTGTTCTGTGAACGGGCCTGGCATTGCCTTAGGTTATAACTTTTCATGGGAAATTTCTCTCTGTCTCTTTCCTCTTCTTCTTTTTTTTCCTCTCTCTCCACCTCTCTCTCTGGTTATCCCACGGTTTGTGTTGCTATCTCACATTAGCTCCCTCAGATTGCCCTCAGGCCATTCAGGCCTGGTCCTTACCCTAAGCAATGCAGCCTGCACCTACCTGTTCAGCCCCTGGTTGCTGGTGGCAGACGTGAGTGTATGGGCTACTTCTCTGCTGGTAGTTGCAGTTAGCTGCATTATCTGTGAGTTTTATTTATTTATTTTTTCCTCCTGGTTATGTTGCCCTCTGAGATTCCAAAACTCCCCACAGACCTGCTGGTGAGAGGGTTTCCTGGTGTTTGGAAACTTCTCCTCTTTTACAACTCCCTCCCTGGGACTGGTCTCCATCCCTAACTCTTGTCTCTCTTTTTATCTTTTATATTCTGTCCTACCTCCTTTCAAAGACAATGGGCTGCCTTTCTGGGTGCCTGGTGTCCTCTGCCAATGTTCAGAAGTTGTTTTGTGGTATTTGCTCAGTGTTCAAATGATCTGTCAATGAATTTGTGGGGGAGAAAGTGGTCTCACTATCCTATTCCTCTGCCATCTTAGGACCCCTCCCCAAAGGTTCATTGATATTTCTTATCTCTGATCCTATTTGGTACTGAAACTGTCTAGTGAATTTTTATGTCAATTATTGTATTTTTTTTGGCTTAAGAATTTCTATTTTATTAATTTTTATGTCTTTCTCTTTGTTGTTATTCTCACTGTTCACATATCAATTTTCTGATTTCCTTTAGTTGTTTTTTCTTTAGTTTTTTTTTGTGTATGTTAATGCAGTTGTTTTAAATTCTTATCCTAGTAAATTCTATGTCAAAGCTTCTTCATGAATAATTTGTCAATTTAGTTTATTCTTTTGACTGAGCACATTTCTTTTTCCTTGTATCCCTTATTAGTTTCTTTTTGAAAATTGGGTATTTAATTATAATGCAATAACTAAGGAAATTAAATAGTTTTCCTACCCAAAGGCTTGTCATGTTTGCTTTGTTGATGGCTGTAGTAGTCTGTTTTGAAACCATTCTAAAATGAGTTTTTTCCAAAGGCTATCCCTTGTCATAGGTATGAAGAATCTTTTTCTTAGCTCATATACAGGTAATGCTTTGACAGATAATTCCCTGAATGCAAGGAGCTGAAAGGGACAAAAATACCAGTCACTCTGCCCCACTTAAATAAAAAGGAAGTGAGCAATCTCTTTCTCAGTCTTTCTGGTTGTTTTCCAACTGCATCATTTCTTTACCAAATAGCTATACTTGCTCTGAGCCTAGGATCCAGATGAAAGATGAAGATCTTCTTAAGAGTTTTCTGATTATGCATTCTGTCTGGACATGCATGTGACTTTCAAATATTCCCATATATTCTGCTGCTTCTGAATGTCCTAATTTCCCAAGAAGTCATATCCCATATTATCTGGACCTTATATTGTGTGTTGTGTCTTCACTCAGAATCTCTTGCCCCAGGTATATTTGGGTATGTAGCCTCATTATAGTTTTTATGAGTGGCCACGTCCTTCAGGTATGCCCAGACCGCTTAGATACATGATAATTTATAAATAAGATATGCTATGCTCCTGCCATTCCAGATAAAGGACTACAAACTGACTTTCTATCATTCAAGATGAAGACTGTCTCAGCCACACCATGCAGAGAGAAATTAAAACTTTCCTACCATTTTTAAGATGGCTTTTTCTTGATTGAATGTTTGCTTATTTGCCATAAAACTTTGGTTGTTTTTCAGAGATTCCACAAAGTTTTTCAGATAGCTAATGGTTAAATTCTGAGAAGGCAATGACATCCCACTCCAGCATTCTTGCCTGGAAAATCCTATGGATGGAGGAATCTGGTAGGCTGCAGACCATGGGGTCGCAAAGAGTTGAAAATGACTGAGCTATTTCACTTTCACTTTTCACTTTCATGCATTGGAGAAAGAAATGGCAACCCACTCCAGTATTCTTGCCTGGAGAATCCCAGGGACAGGGGAGCCTGGTAGTCTGCCATCTATGGGGTCACACAGAGTCAAACACAACTGAAGTGACTTAGCAGCAGCAGCAACAATGGTTAAATTATATATATAATTTTTATATATATGCATAAATTTTTAAATATATATTTATAAATATATAAATATATAGTAATTAAATATAATATACAAATATAATAAATATGAATATAAATATATAATATAATAAATATATATAAATTTATAAATATAAATTATATATATATATATATATATATATATATATATATATTTCTATGAGTGAACCAGAGCTTGGAGCTTCCTACTCTTGCATTTTGCTAATCAATATCACCATACCACGATTTTTACAAGTGCTAATATCTAGTAGTAACTAAAGTTTGGTGTCAATCCAGCATTCTGATAAACTGCATGTAGAAATTGAAATTAATATACTTTCTATAAGGGAAGTTAGAAATATATATTAATTGCTTTAAATATTTATACTCCTTGACTTAATAAGTATGCTTCTTGGAAATTGTCTTGGAAATTGAAAGCTTGTGATATAATGTTAAGTGGAAAAATGTGCATACAAAACTGTCTACAGTATATAGTATACTTCCAATTCATATATATATATGTATATATATATATACATGCATACAATTTTTGATCTACCTGACATGTCTGTCTTGTGATCTTTCCTTTATTTTTAGAGCCAGGCAAAAGAGGTCTATGGATAGTTTCAGGCTTGAAAATAGGAGAGACTTATGACTCAGATCAGCCTAAGTGGCATTCATTCCCTTTACTTTAATTACTGAAACTGTTAATAATATGTGTAAAGGAAACAGTAGTTAAAGGAGACAAATGAGAGAATAATTCAGATGTGTGATGCCTCCTAAGTGGTTCATGGAATCATGTACAGGATTTATCTAGGGAAAAAATGAACGGGATTTGATTCATAAAAGTAAGCAGAAAGAAGGACAAGTCTAAATGTTTAATAGTTTTAACTATTTCCAAATAAGGTAAATCATTACTTAACACATGGTTACGTATATCTATTTCTCTTTCTTAATGCATCCTTATTGTCTATAGCAGGCCTGGCCAATGGTTTATCATAGTTATTTTCAGTTCAGTTCAGTCATTCAGTTGTGTCTGACTCTTTGCGCCCCCATGGATTGAAGCACACCAGGCTTCTCTGTCTATCACCAACTCCCAGAGCTTGCTCAGGCTCATGTCCATTGAGTCGGTGATGCCATCCAACTATCTAATCCTCTGTCATCCCCTGCTCCTCTTGCCTTCAATCTTTCCAGGCACCAGGGTCTTTTCCAATGAGTCAGTTCTTCACATCAGGTGGCCAAAGTATTGGAGCATCAGCTTCAGCATTAGTCCTTCCAATGAATATACAGGACTGATTTCCTTTCTTGACTGGTTTGACCTCCTTGCAGTCCAAGGGACTTTCAAGAATCTTCACTGACACCACAGTTCAAAAGCATCAATTCTTCAGCACTCAGCTTTCTTTAGGGTCCTACTCATACACCTACACATGACTACATAGCTTTGACTAGATTGATATTTGTCACCAAAGTAATGTCTCTGCTTTTTAATTTGCTATCTAGGTTGTTCATAGCTTTCGTTCCAAGGAGCAAGCAGCTTTTAATTTCATGGCTGCAGTCACCATCTGCAGTGATTTTGGAGCCCAAGGAAGTAAAGTCTCTCACTGTTTCCATTGTTTCCCCATCTACTTGCCAAGAAGTGGTGGGACCAGAAACCATGATCTTTGTTTTCTGAATGCTGAGTTTTAAGCCAACTTTTTCACTCTTGTCTTTAACTTTCATCAAGAGGCTCTTTGGTTTCTCTTCACCTTCTGTCATAAGGGTTGTGTCATCTGCATATTTGAGGTTATTGATATTATCTTATTATATTCTTTCAGAAATATAAAAATGCTGTTATAAAAAAATGGTTTCAATGCTAAATGTAGTTATTTCACATCATAGTAAGAGACTTGCCTCTGTCACATATTTTAACCAAAGAGTCTGAACATTTGGCACTCTCAGTTTTCTACCTAAGTATAGAAAATGTATTGATATTCTATCCGAGATAATAGTATAACCTCAGGATACGGAGTGAAAAGGGTCTTTTTAAGTTGAATTGAATCTTTTTCTACCTCAAAGGAAAATCAAAGTGTCAGTGATTTTACTTGTTTTGTTCTTCCCTTTAGAAGCAATGGTTTTTTCATCATTTCACCAGTAGCACCATGAATAATGGATCTTGCAATACAGTCATTCTATTTTCTTTTTTCAAAGTGTACTGAATGGAAAAATAAATAAAAGAAGATAAAGTAGTTTCCTGTTCACTTTGCTAAGAATAATTCAGACTTTTAACTCCTGAAAATAAAGGAGAAATTCTGTAAATTTCTGTTAAATTTCTAGTTCTTTCCAATGATAGGAAGAGATGAGGGCTTCATGGCACTAGTGGTAAACAACCACCTGCCAGTACAGGAAGAGATGAAAATAGTTTTATGGAGGATTTTTTTTTTTTATTTAGAAGTGAAGATCATACAATTATGCAACCTAATAGAATTCTGCTAGATTACAGTATACTAAACATTTGAACCATTTTGGGTAAATTAATTAACTTTGTTCAGATGAGCATGCTTCAATATCTTGAATTTACATATTTTGTTATATTTAAGTTGAATACTGAAGATTTACATATGAATGATATTGGAGTAAAATCATTTTGATTTAAATTATCTTTTCTGAATCTCACTGAGAACATCAAAAAAGAAGAAATTAGAAAACTCATTCTTCAGTGACACAAACATGGAGAAGTCCCAAATTGCCTAAACCATAAGTTTAAGAAAATGTACTGTAAAATTTGAGTGAAGGGAAGGATGGTCATGAAATGCTCTTTAGGAACTCAAGAAAACAGGAAGAGGAAACTAAAATATGCTCCTTCAGAGCTTAGGTAGTAAATAAATTTCCCTAAAAATATGTCAGTATTCTTGAGAATTCAATCAATGATCCATGATTAAAGTGCCCGTATCAAAGACTACACTAATTTATTTATTCCTGCCAATTGAGAGGAACAATGTTCTTTAATTAGAATATTTCAGGAAGTGCTGAGATGTAGAGAAAATGATCACAGGCCTGCATTGACTGTTGACTGATTCTCTTATACCCTTCAGGCTCACTAGACTATTTTTCAGAAAATTTGTTGTTGTTGTTCAGTCATTCAGTTGTATGAATGACTTTGAAACCCCATGGACTATAGCATACAAGGCTTCCCTGTCCATCATCATGTCCCAGAGCTTGCTCAAACTCATGTCCCCTGAGTCAGTGATGCCATCCAACCATATCATCCTCTGTCTTCCCATTCTCCTCCTGCCTTCAATCATTCCCAGCATCAGGGTCTTTTCCAATGAGTTAGTTCTTCACATCAGGTGGCCAAAGTATTGGAGCTTAAGCTTCAGCATCAGTCCTTCCAATGAATATTCAGTATTGATGTCTTTTAGGATTGACTGTGTTGATCTCCTTGCAGTTCAAGGGACTCTCAAGAGTCCTCTCCAAGACCAAAGTTCAGAAGCATCAATTTTTTGATGCTCATCATTTTTATGGTCCAACTCTCATATCCATACATGAGTACTGGAAAATCATAGCTTTGACTGTATGGGCCTTCGTTGGCAAAGTGATATCTCTGCATTTTAACATCCTGTCTAGGTTTGTCATAGTTTTTCTTCCAAGGAGCAAGCATCTTTTAATTTCATGGCTGCAGTCACCATCTGCAGTGACTTTGGAGCCCAGGGAAGTAAAGTCTCTCACTGTTTCCCTTGTTTCCCCATCTATTTTCCATGAAGTGATGGAACCGGATGCCATGATCTTATTTTTTTAAATATTGAGTTTTAAGCCAACTTTTTAACTCTCCTCTTTCACCTTCATTAAGAGGCTCTTTAGTTCCTCTTTGCTTTCTGCCATAAGGGTGGTGTCATCTGCATATCTGAGGTTATTGATATTTCTCCCTGCAATCTTGATTCCAGCTTGTGCTTCTTCCAACATGTCATTTCACGTAATATATTCTGTATATAAGTTAAATGAGCAGGGTGACAATATACAGCCTTGACATAGTCCTTATCCAGTTTGGAACCAGTCGATTGTTCCATCTCCTGTTTTAACTGTTGCTTCTTGACCTGCATATAGGTTTCTCAGAAGGCCATTATGGTGGTCAGGTATTCCCATCTCGAAGAATTTTCCACAGTTTGTTGTGATCCACACAGTCTAAGGCTTTAGCACAGTCAGTGAAGCAGAAGTAGATGTTTTTCTGGAATTCTACTGCTTTTTCTATGATCCAGTGGATGTTGGGAATTTGATCTCTGGTTCTTCTGCCTTTTCTGAATACAGCTTGAACATCTTGGAGTTTTTGGTTCATGTACACTTGAAGCCCAGTTTGAAGAATTTTGAGTATTACTTTGCTAGCTCGTGAATGAGTGCAATTGTGCAATAGTTTGGACATTCTTTGGCATTGCCTTTCTTTGGGATTGGAATGAAAACTGACCTTTTCTAATACTGTGGCCACTGCTGTGTTTTCCAAATTTGCTGACATATTGAGTGGCACACTTTAACAGCATGATCTTTTAGGATTTTACATAGCTCAACTGGAATTCCGTCACCTCCTCTAGCTTTGTTGATAGTAAGACTTCCTAAGACTCATTTCACTTCACACTCCAGGATATCTGGCTCTACATGAGTGATCACACCATTGTGGTTAGCTGCATCATTGAAATCTTTTTTGTATAGTTCTTCTGTGTATTCTTGCCACATTTTCTTAATATCTTCTGCTTCTGAAAACTTTCTGCTTCCAATGGTATTAGCTAAGGAGTAACTTCCATATCATTATCTGCATATTTCAGTTATAAGTAACAAAAATCGGGTATGCAAAATATAGATACTGAATATAAATTCAAAAAGGCATTACCCCAGAAAACAGGAAACTTTACAAGAAATAAATATCCATAGGTCCAAGGAAATTTTGGAGGTGTAATCTTTTATGAAAAAAAAACAATATAAAGGAATTCAAAGATGACACAAAAGTTGAAGAAAGATAATGGGAAGAGAAGGAGATGGAAAGTGAAGAAGTGTAGCTTAAGATAAGAAAATGGTAACAAGTAATAAAATCATTAGGTCAAAAGAAATCAAATTAGAAGCCATATACACACTATGTTATATGACATTTGGTAATTATGGTAATGACATTTGGATATATGAAAACCAAAGTTAGTTTAGGGAAAAAAAATGTGATTAGAAAGAAATTATTTTCTTTCTTTTAGAAAGAAAATTTCTTTTAGAAAGAAATTACTTTCATTGAAGTGAAAGACAAGCAGTGTAGACCAGTATATTCACAAATGGTTTTCCTAAAGAAGGTGTCAAATGAATGGAATAGACAAGCTACTCTATTTGGGCTTCTCTTCTGGCTCAGCTGGTAAAGAAACCACCTGCAGTGTGGGAGACTTGGCTTCGATGCCTGGGTTGGGAGGATCCCCTGGAGAAGGGAACAGCTACCCACTCCAGTATTCTACTCTGGAGAATTCCATGGATTGTATAGTCCTTGGGGTCTCAAAGAGTCAGACACGACTGAGTGACTTTCATTTTCACTTTCTTTCACAAGCTAGTCTAAAATATTCTAAAATGAAATTATCCTAATTAAAGATTTGAATCTACAGATTTAAGGCTCCATCAATTATTTATTGGTGTGTGTGTGTGTGTGTGTGTGTGTGTGTGTGTGTGTGTGTATATATATATACACACACATATATATATATATAATTTATTTTAATTGGAGGCTAATTACAACATTATGGTATTTTTTGTTATACACTGACATGAATCAGACACGGGTGTACATGTTTTCTCCATCCTGAACCTCCCTCCCCAGCCCATTCTTCAGGTTGTCCCAGTGTACCAGCTTTGAGTGCCCTATTTCACACATCAGACTTGGACTGGTGATATATTTCACATATGGCAATATACATGTATGGTTTTTTAAAAACTACAAAATCCCAGTGGCATACATTTTGCTCATGTATCTGGAGTTGTAAGCTAAGCAGCTCTGCTGATACTAGTTAGTTGCACTCCAGTGACTGGGATTTTGCCTACTGACTAACATAGTTTTTCTTTTTTCTTTTTTTTCAATAATTTTTATTAGTTGGCTGCTAATTACTTCACAATATTGTAGTGGTTTTTGTCATACATTGACATGAATCAGCCATGGATTCACATGTATTCCCCATCCCGATCTCTTCTCCCACCTCCCTCTCCACCCGATTCTCTGGGTCTTCCCAGTGCACCAGGCCTGAGCTCTTGTCTCATGCATCCAGCCTGGGCTGGTGATCTGCTTCACCCTAGATAATATACAGGTTTTGATGCTGTTCTCTCGAAACATCCCACCCTTGCCTTCTCCCAAAGACCCCAAAATTCTGTTCTGTACTTCTATGTCTCTTTTTCTGTTTTGCATATAGGGTTATCGGTACCATCTTTCTAAATTCCATATATATGCATTAGTATACTGCATTGGTCTTTATCTTTCTGACTTATTTCACTCTGTATAATGGGCTCCAGTTTCATCCATATCATTAGAACTGATTCAAATGAATTCTTTTTAATGGCTGAGTAATATTCCATGGTGTATATGTACCACAGCTTCCTTATCCATTCGTCTGCTGATGGGCATCTAGGTTGCTTCCATGCCCTGGCTATTATAAACAGTGCTGCGAAGAAGATTGAGGTGCACATGTCTCTTTCAGATCTGGTTTCCTCAGTGTGAATGCCCAGAAGTGGGATTGCTGGGTCATATGGCAGTTCTATTTCCAGTTTTTTAAGAAATCTCCACACTGTTTTCCATAGTGGCTGTACTAGTTTACATTCCCACCAGCAGTGTAAGAGGGTTCCCTTTTCTCCACACCCTCTCCAGCATTTATTGCTTGTAGACTTTTGGATAGCAGCCATCCTGACTGGCGTGTAATGGTACCTCATTGTGGTTTTGATTTGCATTTCTCTGATAATGAGTGATGTTGAGCATCTTTTCATGTGTTTGTTAGCCATCTGTATGTCTTCTTTGGAGAAATGTCTGTTTAGTTCTTTGGCCCATTTTTTGATTGGGTCATTTATTTTTCTGGAATTGAACTGCAGGTATTGCTTTTATATATTTGAGATTAATCCTTTGTCTGTTGCTTCATTTGCTATTATTTTCTTCCAATCTGAAGGCTGTCTTTTCACCTTGTTTATAGTTTCCTTTGTTGTGCAAAAGTTTTTAAGTTTAATTAGGTCCCATTTGTTTATTTTTGCTTTTATTTCCAATATTCTGGGAGGTGGATCATAGAGGATCCTTCTGTGATCTATGTCCGAGTGTGTTTTGCCTATGTTGTCCTCTAGGAGTTTTATAGTTTCTGGTCTTACATTTAGATCTTTAATCCATTTTGAGTTTATTTTTGTGTATGTTGTTAGAAAGTGTTCTAGTTTCATTCTTTTACAAATGGTTGACCAGTATTCCTAGCACCACTTCTTAAAGAGGTTGTCTACTTTCCATTGTATATTCTTGCCTCCTTTGTTGAAGATGAGGTGTCCATAGATTCATGAATTTATCTCTGGGCTTTCTATTCTGTTCCATTGATCTATATTTCTGTCTTTGTGCCAGTACCATACTGTCTTAATGACTGTGGCTTTGTAGTATAGTCTGAAGTCAGGCAGGTTGATTCCTCCAGTTCCATTCTTCTTTCTCAAGATTGCTTTGGCTATTCGAGGTTTTTTGTATTTCCATACAATTTGTGAAATTATTTGTTCTAGTTCTGTGAAAAATACCGTTGGTAGCTTGATAGGGATTGCATTGACTCTGTAGATAGCATTGGGTAGTATACCCATTTTGACAATATTGATTCTTCCAATCCATGAACATGGTATGTTTCTCCATCTGTTTGTGTCCTCTTTGATTTCTTTCATCAGTGTTTTACAGTTTTTTATGTATAGGTCTTTTGTTTCTTTAGGTAGATATACTCCTAAGTATTTTATTCTTTTTGTTGCAATGGTGAATGGTATTGCTTCCTTAATTTCTCTTTCTGTATTCTCATTGCTAGTGTATAGAAATGCAAGGGATTTCTGTGTGTTAATTATATATTCTGCAACTTTACTATATTTGCTGATTAGCTCTAGTAATTTTCTGGTAGAGTCTTCAGTGTTTTTTATGCAGAGGATCATGTCATCTGCGAACAGCAAGAGTTTCACTTCTTCTTTTCCTATCTGGATTCCTTTTACTTCCTTTTCTGCTCTGATAGCTGTGGCCAAAACTTCCAAAACTATGTTAATAGTAGTGGTGAGAGTGGGCACCCTTGACATAGATTTTCTTAACTGTGTTAAGCGAGTGACATGGATCTGTGTCTCTCATCCTACATAAGGTTAGAAAAAGCATGTGTTTTTGGCTGTGACAGAGGTGTAACTGACCAATTGGCAAAGTGCACATTTCAAGCCTCTAGTTGCATCATGTCAGCTAACATCCCATTGGCCAAGTCAAGTCACATTTCAGACCAAGATCAAGAGTGAGACATATTGACCTTCCTACATATAAATTAAGACTTGAAGAAAGTAGGGAAAATCACTAGACCATTCAGGTATGACCTAAATCAAATCCTTTATGACTATACAGTGGAAGTGAGAAATAGATTTAAGGGACTAGATCTGATAGACAGAAAGCCTGATGAACTATGGATGGAGGTTTGTGACATTGTACAGGAGACAGGGATCAAGATCATCCCCATGGAAAAGAAGTGCAAAGAGGCAAAATGGTTGTCTGAGGATGCATTACAAATAGCTGTGAAAAGAAGAGAAGTGCAACGCAAAGGGTAAAAGGAAAGATATTCCCATTTGAATGCAGAGTTCCAAAGAATAGCAAGGAGAGATAATAAAGCCTTACTCAGCAGTCAGTGCAAAAAAATAAAGGGAAACAGCAGAATGGGAAAGACTAGAGATCTCTTCAAGAAAATTAGAGATACCAAAGGAACATTTCAGGCAAAGATTGGTTCAATAAAGGACAGAAATGGTATGGACCTAACAGAAGCAGAGGGTATTAAAAAGAGGTGGCAAGAATACACAGAAGAACTGTACAAAAACCATCTTCATGACCCAGGTAGTCACGATGGTGTGATCACTCACCTAGAGCCAGACATCCTGGAATGTGAAGTCAGGTGAGCCTTAGAAAGCATCACTATGAATAAAGCTAGTGGAGGTGATGGAATTACAGTTGAGCTACTTCAAATCCTGAAAGATGATGCTGTGAAAGTGTTGCATTCAATATGCCAGCAAATTTGGAAAACTCAGCAGTGACCACAAGACTGGAAAAGGTCAGTTTTGATTCCAATCCTTAAGAAAGGCAATCCCAAAGAATGTTCAAACTACCACACAATTGCACTTATCTCACATGCTAGTAAAGCAATGCTCAAAATTCTCTAAGCCAGGCTTCAACAATACGTTAACTGTGAACTTCCAGATGTTCAAGCTGGTTTTAGAAAAGGCAGAGGAACCAGAGATCAAATTGCCAACTTCCGTTGGATCTTTGAAAAAGCAAGAGAGTTCCAGGAAAACATCTATTTATGCTTTATTGGGAGAAGGCAATGGCACCCCACTCCAGTACTCTTGCCTGGAAAATCCCGTGGATGGAGGAGCCTGGTAGGCTGCAGTCCACTGGGTTGCTAAGAGTCAGACACAACTAAACTACTTCACTTACACTTTTCACTTTCACTCATTGGAGAGGGAAATGACAACCCACTCCTGTGTTCTTGCCTCGAGAATCCCAGAGACGGGGGAGTCTGGTGGGCTGACTTCTACGGTGTCACACAGTGTCAGACACAACTGAAGTGACTTAGCAGCAGCATGCTTTATTAACTATGCCAAAGCCTTTGACTGTGTGGATCAAAATAAACTGTGGAAAACTCTTCAAGAGATGGGAATACCAGACCACCTGATCCACCTCTTGAGAAACCTATATACAGGTCAGAAAACAACAGTTAGAACTGGACATGGATCAACAGACTGGTTCCAAATAGGGAAAGGAGTATGTCAAGGCTGTCTATTGTCACCCTGCTTTTTTAATTTCTATGCAGAGTACATCATGAGAAATGCTGGGCTGGAAGAAACGCAATCTGGAATCAAGATTGCCCGGAGAAATATCAATAACCTCAGATATGCAGATGAGACCACCATTATGGCAGAAAGTGAAGAGTAACTAAAAAGCCTCTTGATGAAAGTGAAAGAGGAGAGTGAAAAAGTTGGCTTAAAGCTCAACATTCAGAAAACTAAGATCGTGGCATCTGGTCCCATCACTTCATGGGAAATAGATGGGGAAACAGTGGAAGCAGTGTCAGACTTTATTGTTTGGAGCTCCAAAATCACTGCAGGTGGTTATTGCAGCCATGAAAATAAAAGATGCTTACTCCTTGGAAGGAAAGTTATGACCAACATAAACAGCATATTAAAAAGCAGAGAGATTACTTGGCCAACAAAGCTCAGTCTAGTCAAGGCTATGGTTTTTCCAGTGGTCATGTATGGATGTGAGTGTTGGACTGTGAAGAAAGCTGAACGCCGAAAAATTGATGATTTTAAACTGTGGTGTTGGAGAAGATTCTGGAGAGTCCCTTGGACTGCAAGGAGATCCAGCTAGTCCATCCTAAAGGAGGCCAGTCCTGGGTGGTCATTGGAAGGACTGATGCTGAAGGTGAAATTCGAATACTTTGGACATCTCCTGTGAAGAGTTGACTCATTGGAAAAGTCACTGATGCTGGGAGGGATTGGGGGCAGGAAGAGAAGGGGGCGATAGAGAATCAGATGGCTGGATGGCATCACCGACTCAATGGACATGAGTGTGAGTAAATTCCGGGAGTTGGTGATGGACAGGGAGACCTGGGGTGCTGCGATTCATGGGGTTGCAAAAGTTGGACATGACTGAGCGACTGAACGGAACTGAACTGAACATATAACTTCAAAGTTACATGATGAAAGATTTGGATACAAAGAAGGGTGAATAATCGGTATTATCCCTGCATTCTAACACCTACCATTTCTAAAGAAAATAGATATATTTCAATATAAAGACATATCTAAATTGCAAAATATCAGCATTAAAGAAATAACCTTTAAGACATCGAGATATGATAATCAAGCCACTTACAAGGGATTCAGTTTATCAGGGAACATAAAGTTTTAAGGTAGTACTTTATATAAATATAATACAAGTTATGTAAGTAATCTTACTTTTTTAGTAGCCATATTAAAAAAAAAAGTAAAAAGTAACAGGTGAGATTTTTAAAAATAATATACTGTTATATAAGCCATTATACCTAAAATGTCATTTCAATATTAAATCAACATAAAGATTACTAATGAAATATTTTACATACTAAATCTCTGAAATCTCCTGCACATTTTTCACTTATGTGGCCTGAAGTATGATGTACTTAGTTGTGTCTGACTCTTTGTGACTCCATGGATTTCCCCAGGCAAGAATACTGGAGTGGGTAACCATTCCCTCCTCCAGGGAATCTTTCTGATGCAAGAAGAGAACCCGCCTCTTTCATTGCAGGCAGATTCTTTACAGTCTGAGCCACCAAGGAAGTTCATTTTTCACTTATAGCACATTTCAATTGATGTAACTACATTTCAAATGCTCTGGGGCCACTTATGGTTAACCACATATGGTTAACTATAGTGGAAGGCAGAAGAGAGTTTCAAACATGCAAGAGATTAGGAAATTCAGTGCCCATGAGTTAAAAAAAAATCAGTCAACCAGACAACAAAAATACTCTATTTTATTTTTATAGTCAAAGAAAAAATTAATGTAGATTAAGTCAAGCAATAGAAAAGTCACAATAAAAGTACTAGTGGCATGCATTGAGTCATTTCCATTTAAAAAATATATATTTTATTTATTTGGCTGTTTAAGGTCTTAGTTGCAGCACACAGGATCTTCAGTCTTTGTTGCATCATGGGTATTTAGTTGCAGCATGTGAGATCTAGTTCCCCGTTCAGGGACTGGCCCTGGGCCAGATATATTAGGAGCATGGATCATAGACGCTGGAACACCAGGGAAATTCTCTTTCCATTTTTTGATAGAACTAAAACAAAACAACTATGGGGATAATTGTTACTTGAAGTGATTATAAAAATTATCCAATAATTTTTATATTTTCAAACTTTGTTACTAATAAAACTCAGGAATTGGGTGTAGATACTTTTGGAGAAATGTGGGATAGTTTTCTATTTTCTAGCAGCAAGTTAATAGAAAATTATACCTAATAAAAAGCATATGTACCAGGCATTGCTCAAAGTACTTGGCAGGAATAATTTTGTGCAATGCTCACAGTAATGTTAGGAGACAGGCATTACTATTTTTCTTATTTTAATGAAAAGGGAACTGAGACAGACATAAGTTGAGTAACTCGCCACCTCGGTAAGTGGTGGAGGTATTTCAGATCTAGAAAATTTGAGTGTTTGTGCTTTTCAGCAATTTGCTATGCTGCCTAAGGTAGAAAAGTGAGTTAGAAAAAAGATATATATATATTACAGTAAAATATCTTTTAATAATTATTGCAATATTTTTTTAACTTTAAGGAACTCTCGTTACAATGAAACACTTGCTTGAAATGCAATAATTCTTTAATTTTTTCCTTACACTTTTTTCTGCAAAAAGTCAATAAGATTAACATTAAGCTGTCTATAAGTATAGGAAATATTGACCTATCTTTCGAGTTTGAGAGTTTTTATGTCCTCAAACGTGTTTATGGTGCACAGAAAAAAATATTCACAAGTTTCACCAGCTATAACATTAATATTTAGTTTATAAAGATTACAAACTCAAAAAGCCAGCTATTTCTTGAGGTTTTCATTTTAGTTTGCTAGTATATTTATCGTTAATTATAAAAATCAACTGTAAAGGTGTTTTGCAACTTAAACTTAACTAAATATTTTAAGTTGAACTTATAAATATATCTTTTTGTTTCCTTTAAGGACTCAACTAACTTGGGGGAAAAAAAGTCTTGGTAAACTCGAATGTCTGATGAATCTTGAAATTTTCTTAGAATTTTCCTACAAATATTTGTTAAGAACTTATTATGTAATAAATTTTGTTCTTGGAACTTATATAATAACAGTAGATTAAGGGGAAGGAAATCACTGCCTTCATGGAATTCATTCTAAATGTTCTCATTTTATATATAAGCTTAGAAAGATTTCAGTTTAAGCTCACAAATATAAACAATTATTTAATTACATATTTTAATTTAGAATTACAAATTGGCACTTTAAACAAATTGTTAACACTTAACATGCCTAAATATGAACATGACTTGTCAAAAAATTTGATACTATGGCTTTGATTCTCTTAAAAATTTCAATACTGAATTCTCAATCTCAGGCTCTAAAATATGCTCAATTATTGATAAAATTAATTCCAGGTGAGCTACCTCAAATCTTAAAAGATGATGCTGTGAAAGTGCTGCATTCAATATGTCAACAAATTTAGAAAACTCAGCAGTGGCCACAGGACTGGAAAAAGTCAGTTATCATTCTAATCCCAAAGAAAGGCAATGCCAAAAATATTCAAACTACCACACAATTGCTCTCGTCTCATATGCTAGCAAAGTAATGCTTAACATTCTCCAAGCTAGGCTTCAACAGTAAGTGAACCAAGAACTTTCATATGTTCAAGCTTGATTTAGGAAAAGCAGAGGAACCAGAGATAAAATTGCCAGCATCCGTTGGATCATAGAAAAAGCAAGAGAATTCCAGAAAAAAACATCTACTTCTGCTTCATTGACTACCCTAAAGCCTTTGATTGTGTGGATCACAACAAACTCTGGAAAATTCTTCAAGAGATGGGAATACCAGACCACCTGACCTGCCTCCTGAGAAATCTGTATGAAGGTCAAGAAGCAACTGTCAGAACTGGACGTGGAACAACGGACTGGTTTCAAATTGGGAAAGGAGTACATCAAGGCTGTATATTGTCACCCTGTTTATTTAAATTTTATGCAGATTACATCATGCAAAATGCCGGGCTGGCTGAAGCACAAGCTGGAATCAAGATTGCAAGGAGAAATATCAATAACCTCAGATATGCAGATGACACCACTCTTATTGCAGAAAGCAAAGAGGAACTAGAGAGCATCTTTATGAAAGTGAAAGAGAAGAATGGAAACGCTGGCTTGGAACTCAACATTCAGAAAACTAAGAGCATGGCATCTAGTCCCATCACTTCATGGCAAAGAGATGGGGAAACAATGGAAACAATGAGAGACTTTATTTTCGTGGGCTCCAAAGTCACTGCAGATGGTGACTGTTGCCATGAAATTAAAAGATGCTTGCTTCTTGGAAGAAAAACTATGAAAGAACTAGGCAGCATATTTAATATAGAGACATTACTTTACCAACAAAGCTCCATCTAGTCAAATCTTTGATTTTTCCAATAGTCATGTGTGGAGGTGAGAGTTGGACCATAGAGAAAGCTGAGCACCAAAGAATTGATCCTGTGAACTGTGGTGTTGAAGATTCTTTGAGTCCCTTGGACAGCAAGGAGATCAAACCAGTCAGTCCTGAAGGGAATCAGTCCTGACTATTCATTGGAAGGACTGAAGTTGAAGCTCCAATACTTTGACCATATTGTTTGAAGAACTGACTCATTGGAAAAGACCCTGATGCTGGTTAAGACTGATGGCAGGAGGAGAAGGGGATTACAGAAGATGAGATGGTTGGATGGCATCAGGGACATGATTTTGAGCAAGATCCAGGCATTGGTGATGGATAGAAAAGCCTGACGTGATGCAGTCCATAGGGTCACAAGGAGTCGGACATGAATGAGTGACTAAATTGAGCTAACTAATAAAATTAAATTTGTTATCCTAAAAGATTTTGAGAGATAACATCACAGATTGTGGTGGTTAGTTTCATGTGTCAACTTAGCTGGGCTATGGGGCAGTTTGGTCAAGCACCAATATAGATACTGTTGTATATATATATATGAATGATTAACATTAAATCAGTAGTATTTGAGTAAACAGTATTACCCTCCTTGATATGGGTGGGTCTCATCCAATCAGTTGAAAACCCTGATAGCAAAGGTTGACTTTTTTTAAAATTAAGCAATGCTATCTCAAGACTTAAAACAGGAATCCTGCCTATATTACCGGGTTGCTAGCCTGCCCTGTATATTTTGGATTCAAGATTGTTGCATTAACTCTTAACTGAATTTCTTTCTAGCCAGCTTATCTTGCAGGTTTAGGGTTTGCCACCCTCCACAATCACATGGATTAATTTTTTAAAATAAATAATATATATACATATACGTATAGAACATATATGTGTATATGCATATACTATATATTCATACAATATATGTAAAAATAGCATCTAAATTGGGTATTCAAGCAACATGTTCATCATTTCATATGTATACATTATATGTATTAATTTTTTTGATAGTCAATGAAATTTGATACTCAAAAATTAGGCTAATAAAAATAGCTAACCACCATCCTAGGAACTTTACATACTACTTAATTTGATCATCAGTCAAATTACTCTTCCTATAAATTTTAATAAGCTTCTGATTTTTTCATCATCAGCATACTGTTCTTTACTTAGTACAGGACATGATATATCAATGCAATTATTAGCCACAGACATATGTCAAGATGCCACAAGTATTTTTACATGAACTAAATTGAATGGGACAGAAATCAATAACAATGGCAAGAAAACTAGACTTCATACCTGAAATACAACATATATCAATGGAAAGTGAAAGGTAAGGAGTGATAGGAAAAGAACAACATATCATGAACAAAATGCTTTCAACCCACTAGGAAGGTTGTTCACTGCTCCAGTAACCAGTATATTCAGTATTGCTGTTGTTGTTGTCGTTGTTCACTTGCTAAGTCATGTCTCTTTGCGACGACATAGACTGCAGCAGGCCAGGTTTCCCTGTCCTTCACTATCTCCTAGAGTTTTCTTATACTCATGGCCATTGAGTCAGTGATATTATCCAACCATCTCATTCTCTGTTGCCCCCTTCTCCTCCTGCCCTCAATCTTCCCCAGCATCAGAGTCTTTTCCAATGAGACAGCTCTTCACATCAGGTAGTCAAAGTATGGGGGCTTCAGCATCATTCCTTCCAATGAATATTCAAACTTTATTTCCTTTAGGATTGACTGATTTGATCTCTTTACAGTCTCTCAAAAGTTTTCTCCAGCACTACAATTCAAAGGCATCAATTGTCTGGTACTCAACCTTCCTTATGGTCCACTCTCACAGCCATACATGATTACTGGAAAAATCACAGTTTTGAGTACACGGACTTTTGTCAGCAAAGTTATGTCTCTGCTTCTTAATGCACTATCTATGTTTTTCACAATTTTCCTTCCAAGGAGCAAATGTTTTTTTTTTAATTTCATGGCTGTAGTCACTGCCTTCAGTGATTTTGAAGCCTAAGAAATAAAGTCTGTCATTGTTTCCATTGTCTCTCCATCTATTTGCCATGAAGCGATCAAACTAGAAGCCATGATTTTCGTTTTGTGAATGTTGAGTTTTAAACCAGCTTTTTCACTCTCCTTTTTTACCCTCTTCAAGAGGCTCTTTAGTTCCTCTTCACTTTCTGCCATTAGAATGGTAATCATCTGCATATCTGAGACTGGTATATCTCCTGGCAATCTTGATTCCATCTAGTATTCATCCAGCCTGGCATTTTGTATGTTTCACTCTGCATATAAGTTAAATAAGCAGGGTGACAATATACAATATACTACTGTGAGCAAGAATCCCTTGGAAGAAATGGAGTAGCCCTCATAGTCAACAAAAGTTTGAAATGCAGTGCTTGAATGCAATCTCAAAAATGACAGAATTATTTCAGTTCATTTCCAAGGCAAACTATTTACCCAAGTATATTCACCAGAGACCATACTTGTACATCCCCCATTCCCCACTGTTACTTATCTTCATATTCATCTTAGAGTATGTGAACAATATTTTCAACATAGATCACTGTATGTAAGAAGACATATCAAATCTCAAGTTATAGAGTAAAAAATATTTTAAAATATTTATTTATTTTATTTGGAGGATAATTATAATATTGTGATGATTTTTGCCATACATCAACATGAATCAGCCATAGGTATACATGTGTCCACTCCATCCTGAACCCCCCTCCCACTTTTGCTTTGATTTGCTACCATCCTGCCTTTGAATCCAATTAATTAAATCATTTCTTTATCTCATTAAAATATCTTAGTAATTCATTGTTGTAAATATAAATATTAAATTTATCTATGTGCTGTGAGTGTTAACCTAATTGCCCAACCAGGCTTGTTGACTGAAAGGTCAACATATTCTCTGGTGGTATATCACAATCAGTGTACAATTTACAACTGATCTTGTTCATGATATTTTTTTTTTTCTTAGAAGCCACTTGTATTTGATCTTTTGATTGTGACTATGCTTTTTATATAAGACACTTGCACATTACTTATTGAGGCTTTGAAGACATATTATACTCTTCTACTGTTAAGGATTCATGAGACAAGTGCTTGGGCCTGGTGCACTGGGAAGACCCAGAGGGATCAGGTGGAGAGGGAGGTGGGAGGGGGGATCAAGATGGGGATTACATGTAAATCCATGGCTGATTCATGTCAATATATGACAAAAACCACTACAATATTGTAAAGTAATTAGCCTCCAACTAATAAAAATTAAAAGTACCACCTAACTGGACTTGGCCATCTAAAGACATCAAGTATATTCATTTCTTTCAATTCAATCCTGTCATCAAAATAAAATTTGATTTAGAGAGTAAGGTAGTCTCTATATTTGAACTCCTATAATGAGAGGGGGTAACCACAGTGATTAACTTTTGATTAGGCACTGTAGTTTCATATAGTTGGAAAATGTATCTGGATACTTTACTAAGGGTCTTAGAGTTGAGAAGAATAATTCTGGAATCTAAATTTTTTTCTTAAATACTATGGTGGGATATATTTGATATACTAAGCAATGTTTTGTAACTGCTAGCTTTGGTTGTACCACTTTAAAAAATCACAGGATACTTTCTCTTTGGAAACTAACCAGCATCCTAACAGAAAACAGAATTTACTATAGATGGTAGAAATGAAGGGACTTTTACCTAAGGGACCATTAGTGAAATGTGAGTAGGGTTCAAGGCATAAACAAGGGATATTACAACACTTATAGATAACCAGTTATGGAACACTATTACCACTTCTAGGAACAATAGGAGGAACTAATCTTGCCAAAAAACATTAAAAAGTGTTACAGTGCAGAAGAGTTTCCCAGTGGGAAGCTGTATTCAAGAGTGCATGCAGCTGTTACCAGAGACACTGTGTCAAAATAGGAGATATATTTGTTATCTTAGGCTGCCATATCAAAATAACGTACACTGCTGAGTGGCTTAAACAACATGATTTTTTTTTTCTCACATTTCTGGAGGCTGGGAAGTCCAAGATTAAGGTACCAGTCCAAGATTAAGGTGACCTGGCAAGGCTCTCTTCCTGGCTTGTACATGGCCACCTTCTTAATGTGCACTCACATAGCATTTCCTTAGAGAAAGAAGAGACAGAAGAGAGGAAAGGAGAAAAGAGGAGAGGGGAAAATAGATTCATTCCTCTTTTTTTAAGACCTATTGGATTAGGACTCCTTTTTTATGACATCATCTAAGCTTAATTGTCTTCTAAAAGCCTTATACCCAAGTATATACTTTGAGGATTAGAGCTTCAACATATGGATTGGGATGGGGAAAGGGGGTGTAGATCACAATTCAATCTGTAGAAGCAAAGAAGCAGCAAAGCAAAACCAGAACTTCTTCCTCCCTCTGTCCTCCCATCTCTTATCAGCTCCTACTTTTAGTCAAAACCAACCACAGGCCAACTACCAAGAGATTCTAGATGAGCAGTACACAACTGTCAATATCTGAGGACACAGAACAAGTAACGGATTACAAGTGTGAGGCAGCAAGTGGAGAATTTACAACTCAACTAATCCATGTGGCATTTTTTGCATCCTGAAAGGAAAGTTACAGCATAAGCTTCAGTTCAGTTCAGTCACTCAGTCGTGTCCGACTCTTTGCGACCCCATGAATCGCAGCACGCCAGGCCTCCCTATCCATCACCAACTACAGGAGCCTACCCAAACCCACGTCCATCGAGTCGGTGATGCCATTTAGCCATCTCATCCTCTGTTGTACCCTTCTCCTCCTGACCCCAATCCTCCCCAGCATTAGGGTCTTTTCCAATGAGTTAACTCTTCACATGAGTTGGCCAAAGTGTTGGAGTTTCAGTTTCATCAGTCCTTCCAATGAACACCCAGGACTGATCTCCTTTAGGATGGACTGATTGAATCTCCTTGCAGTCCAAGGGACTCTCGAGAGTCTTCTCCAACACCACAGTTCAGAGGCATCGATTTTTCAGCACTCAGCTTTCTTCACCATCCCACTCTCACATCCATATATGATTACTGGAAAAAACATAGCCTTGACTAGATGGACTTGTTGGCAAAGTAATGTCTCTGCTTTTAAATATGCTATCTAGGTTGGTCTTAACTTTCCTTCCAAAGAGTAAGCATCTTTTAACTTCATGGATGCAATATAAGCTTAGGTTCTGGTATTATTCAGAGAAAAACATGGTACATGACAGGGAGAGAGGTTGTTGAAGTCTTGGATAATGATGCCAGATATGGTGAGCAAATATGAAGTTGAGTAAATAAGTTATACTTTGACCACTCAGATAGCATTGTCGAAGAATTAATTGGAAACTGAACCAATTACCATAAACCTGAATTGAAAACCAGACAAAGATAGAACAAGAACAGAATTTTTCTTTAAAAAAAAAGCATAAAACAGAGATTAAGCTCGCTTGTGAACAAGGACGTGAAAATCCTAAATAAAATATTAGCAAATTGAATCCAGAAGTAAATATGAAAACAACCCATTGTTACCAAGTGAGATTTAACTTATTAATGTAAGGTTGTTTAATAGTATCACTAAAATCATAAATATTAACAGATTAAAGCAGACCAATTAAACTGTTTATTGTACTAGATAAAGAAAATCATTCACTAATGTTCAATGAACATTCATGACTGAAGAAAAATATCCTTTAGAGAATATCAGCAACGTGGCTGAATAACACATCTCATATCATGTCCATCCCCTCAACAACAATTTGCATTGACCCATGGACAAAAATATTCTCTTGTAGAATTTGTGAGATCCAGCCCCATACACCAAGGGCCCAAAGAAGAGTCTTGCCCACCCATGTATCAGGTAATAGACATACAGACTTCAGTCCCAGCTGTAGATATTACAATGATCTATAAACTCTCTATAGCTTCTCTTGGTCATGGTCTTGGAGCCAATGAAGAGAACTGTCTTATACAATCTTTGTGGAAATCCAGGCTTCCAGCAGAGAAGTACCAGCACACTTTTGGAGGGGGAAAAAAAGTTTGGATGCATTGGGGAGAATAAGAGAAACAATTTGACTTTATACATGTTACTTATCCTCTAAGGAAACACAGATCAGAGACTTCTTAATCCATGGTTTCTCTCTGCAGGGAATGTGAGAACATGTGAGTGAGTGCCTGGCTTCCTCAGCTATGTGGGATTTTGCAAAAGAGGCCCATTTTTCTCTCACTCCATTCAATACACTGAATCATGAGCTTCATGACTTGGTATCAGGAAGAAGCTGGGAAAGAGGTAAATAGGTAGGTAGGAGGACATTAAAGGCACATAGGTCCTACTAACTGTTTTGGACTTCATTGTGAAACCTATCCATGAGTCACTGGGGATGTTTCATCCATGGATCCTCCAAATGGCCCATGGGAACACCAAGCACTCTGTGCACATCACTCACACCTCCTGCCTTATAACTGGCATTCTGTATGTGCTCCTTACTGTGATAATAGCAAGATTTTGCAGATGGCTATTGAGCACTTGCAGAATGTCAGCCAAAATCCATGGTAAAGTATCTACCCCACACTTGATCTTTACTTCCACCATTGGGCAAGCAAAAAAGAGACTCTCAGTACCAGACCTGGTACATTGCAGCATCAAGGAAACATGATACCAGCAAAGGATCGCAATAATCTTCCAATAACTGAGAACATAGACATGAAGATTTGTGATTTATCTGATAAGGAAGCTCGATGGCCTCTGAGAAAACACAGAATGGCAATTCAATGAAATCAGGAAAACTACATGAACAAAGGAAGAAGTTTAAGAGAGGTAAAAATCATAAAAAAGAAATAAATTTTGGGGATGAAATATATAATGAATAGAATGAAAATAGAGTAGAGGGCATCAGCACAAGAAAGGATTAAGAGGAAAAAAAGAATCTGAATTAAAAGCCAGGAACATTGAAATTATCCAGCCAGAGGGGAGAAAAAAAGAATAAAGAAAGAGTGAAGAAAACCAATGGAATATATGGGATATCACTGAAATAAGGATCTGGAAATTATTAGACTCTCACAGAAGAAAAACGCAGAAGGTGGCAAAAAAGATTATTTAAAGAAATAATTGCTGAGAACTTCTAAAATCTAAGGAGAGATTTGGATATTCAAGTTCATGAAGCTCATGAATCACCAAACAAACTCAAAGATATCTTTTCCAAGACATATTATAATAAAGAGATTAAAATAAAGAATGGGGTATAATGCACAAATAAGGGAAAAATAAATAATATTGTAAGAAATTTAATAGTAATAGATGATAACTGGATTTATTGAGATTATTTCATAATACATAAAATATTTAATCACAATTTTGTACAACTGAAACCAATGTAATTTTGTATGCCATATATAGCTCAATAAAAATTTAATTTACTGGAACAATAAAAGGGAGAGAGACTCTTACAAGCAGAATCATCTATATTTTTGTTTTTGTGTCACTGTCATATTCTTTTGATTATTGTAGCTGTGTAGTATAGTCTGAAGTCAGGGAACCTAACTCCTTCAGCTCCATTTTTCTTTCTCAAGATTATTTTGGCTATTCATGGTCTTTTGTGTTTCCATGCAAATTATAACAATTTTCTTTCTAATTTCTGTGAAAAATGACACCAGTAGTTTGATAGAAATTACATGCAAATTAAAACTACAGTGAGGTATCACCTCACAGTAGTCAGAATGGCCATCAACAAAACATGTACAAATCATAAACGCTGTAGAGGCTGTAGAGGAAAGGGAACCCTCCTACACAGTTGCTGGGAATGTAAGTTGATACAGCAACTATGGAGAATAGTATGGAAGTTCCTTAAAAACTAAAGTATTTCTTTAGGGAATTCCCTCAAGAATTCCCATATGTCTTTAAGTTACTTTCTCAGTGCAACCTCTTGTCTAAGATGGTGAGATGATTTATTCAAAGAGTCAAAAGAAAAAGAGGTCCCTGCCAACCAAGAATACTCTATCCTGAAAAGTTGTCCTTCAGAAATGAGGGAGAGATAAAGTTTCCCAGAGAAACAAAGCTGAGAGAAGTTATCACCACTAGACCTGCTTTACAAGAATGCTGAAAGGAGTTCCTCAAGCTGAAATGAAAGGACAAAAAATAGTAACATAAAAACATGTGAAAACAGGCAACATACTGGTAAAGGTAAATATATAATCAAATTCAGAGCACTCTAATACTCTAAAATAGTGGTGTGCTAACCACTTAAGTCTAGTATAAAGATTAAAGAAGAAAAATATTAAAACTAACTATAGCAACAATAATGTTTTAATTAATACATGATATAAAGAGAGGCAAATTTTGACATCAAAAACATAAAATAAAGTCAGTAAAAGGGTAGAGTTTTGTAGGTGATAAGAGATACTAGCATAAAATAGACATATCTTTAAGATACCACACATATGTGGAGACTGTACAACATGCTACTGAATAACTATTGGGTCAATTAAAAAATAAAAGGAGAAATAAAAAATTAACTGAAGACATATAAAATGAAAATATGACATACCAAAATTTACGAGAAATTGTCAAAGTAGTACTAAGAGGGGAATCTATAGGAATATAGACCTACCTCAATAAACGAGAAAACTGAAAAAGAAAAAAAAAATCTAACCTTACACTTAAAGGAACTAGAAAAAGAAGAAAAAATGAAGCCCAGAGTTAGTAGGAGGAAGGGCATAATAAGGTTCAGAGAAGAAATAAATGATAAAGAGACCTAAAAAACAGTAGAAAACATCAATTAAACTAAGAGCTGGTTCTTTATTTTTTTTTAATTTTTTAAACTTTATTTTATTAGTTGGAGGCTAATTACTTCACAACATTTCAGTGGCTTTTGTCATACATTGACATGAATCAGCCATAGAGTTACACGTATTCCCCATCCCGATCCCCCCTCCCACCTCCCTCTCCACCCGACTCCTCTGGGTCCTCCCAGTGCACCAGGCCCGAGCACTTGTCTCATACATCTCACCTGGGCTAGTGATCTGTTTCACCATAGATAATATACATGCTGTTCTTTCGAAACATCCCACCCTCACCTTCTCCCACAGAGTTCAAAAGTCTGTTCTGTATTTCTGTGTCTCTTTTTCTGTTTTGCATATAGGGTTATTGTTACCATCTTTCTAAATTCCATATATATGTGTTAGTATGCTGTAATGTTTTTTATCTTTCTGGCTTATTTCACTCTGTATAATGGGCTCCAGTTTCATCCATCTCATTAGAACTGATTCAAATGAATTCTTTTTAACAGCCGAGTAATATTCCATTCCTCTATCCTGAAAAGTTGTCCTTCAGAAATGAGGGAGAGATAAAGTTTATCCATTCCTTATCCATTCATCTGCTGATGGGCATCTAGGTTGCTTCCATGTCCTGGCTATTATAAACAGTGCTGTGATGAACATTGGGGTGCACGTGTCTCTTTCAGATCTGGTTCTTTAAAAGATAAACAAAATTGGCAAATTTTAGCCAGACTTACTAAGAACAAACGAGAGAAAGCCCTGATAAGTAAAATCAGAGATAAAAGAAGAAATAACAGATAACACACAGTACAAATGATTATAAGGGACTATTATGAACAGTTATACATAAAAAAATTGGACAACCTAAAAGTGTACAAATTCTAGAATCAAGAAACCTTACAAAACTTAATCAGTAAGAAATATGAAATTTGAATAGACAGATCACTAGTACAGAGATTGAAACACTAATTTGGAAGATCCTCAAAGCAATAGTCAGGGATCAGATGGCTTCACAAATTCTACCCAACATTCAAAGATTGAATATATATCCTTCTCAAACTCTTCCAAAAAATTGAGAACGAAATACTTTCTAGTTCATTTTATATCACCAGCATCAATCAACCTGATACCAAAGTCAGACAAAGACAACATAAAAATGAAAATTGTAGGCCAATATCTCTGATGAGTATAGATGCAAAAATCCTCAACAAAATATTAGCAAACCAAATTCAACAATACATCAAAAAGATCATGTACCATGATCAAGTGGGATTTATCATAGTGATACAAGGATGTCTGTTGCTTTTCCTAGGTTAGGGAAGTTTTAGCTATCATGTCTTCACATATGTTTTCAGGTATTTCTCTCTATTTTCTTCCTCTGGGCCCCCTAAAAGGCAAATATTAGTGCAGCTGATGTTGTCTCAGAGGTCTCTTAAACTGTCTTCACTTCTCATTCATTTTTTTTTTCTGTTCAACATCAGTGATTTCCACTACTCTGTCTGATCTCACTGATCTGTTACTCTGTATTATTTAATCTACTATTATTTAATCTAGTATATTTTTCATTGCAGTTATTGTATTCTTTATCTGTGGTCATTTTTATTTTATAATTTCCAAATCTTTGTTAAAAATTTTTAGTTTCTTGTTTGTTCCTCCATTTTAATCCATTTTTGTCCTGAGTAGTTTGATCATTTTTACAGCTACTACCCTGGACTATTTCTTGAGTGTATTGTGTATCTCTACTTCATTTAGTTCTTCTGGGATTGTGTCTTATTCCTTCATCTGGAACATGTTCCTCCATCACCTCAATTTTGCCTAAGTTGCTGTTTGTATGTATGTGGTAGGTTAGTTACATTTCTTGACCTTGGAGAAGTGACCTTCTGAAGGAGAGGTTGTGTGTGCCCCAGAAGTGTACTCCATTTATCACTTAACTTCTATGATTTCCCTCTATGAGGGCTGTGTACATCCTTCCTTTGTGGTGTGCTGACCATGTGAACATTGTGGTAGGCTTGGTTTGCCCCTGGTCTGGCTGTTTACCAGGCCCTGCTGTTGGTGGGGCTGGATCACAAGAATACTCACTGTGTTACTCCAGGGGACCCTGGGGCTAGTGCTGGCTCATTGGTAGGCAGAGTCAGGGTCCAGAAGGTTCTAGGGCTATTGCCCACCCATTTGTGGGTGAAGCCAGGTCCTGGCATTGGTGCTGGGCCACTGACAGCAAAGCCATATGCTTCAGTCTGGTGGCAAGGCCCAGGAGTCCAGAGATGGTGTCAGATTGCTGGTGGGGGAGGTGGCCAGTTCCTGACTCATTTGGTTATGGGATCTGGGGTGTCCCAAAGCTTGTATTGGCCTGCTAGTAGACAAAGTCTGGGCCCAACTGGTCACAGGGCAAGGTCTGGCCTTCTGATGGGCAGGCTTAATCTTTAGGATGTGGGATTATTATTTTCTTGCCCTATTGTCTGCCCCTTTGTGGGTGAGGCTGGTCCAGAAGCAAAACCAGGCTTCCTGGAGGACAGGGCCAGGGTCCTGGAGTTTCTGGAACTGAAGCCTTCCTTCTGATGATTAGAACTGTGTCCTGGGCCCTCTGGTGGACAGGCCCATATTCAGAGGTGACTGTGGGCTCAGAGGTTGTTAAAGCAGCCTGTCTATTGATGGGTGGGGCTGTGTCCTTGCCTAGTTAGTTGCTTGTCCTGAGGTATTCCAGTACTCCTATCAAATTAGTTCTATTGGTTGCATTTTGTGTACACCCTTTAAGAGTGAAGCCTCTATTTCCCCCAGTTCTCTTTGAAGTGAAATGCTCTAGAGGCTCTTCCTGGTGCAGGATCCCCAGGCTGAGGAGCCTGATAATGGAGCTCAGACCTCTCACTCCTGTGCAAGAATGTCTGCAATATAATTATTCTCCAATTTGGGAGTCACCCATCCAGGGTCATGGGACTTGACTATATTATGAGTCTTCCCCTCCTCTTTGTCTTCTTATGTCTTTAATTATGTCTTATGTAGATCTTTTCTGGTAGGTTCTTGTAAAAAAAGATCTTTTCTAGTAGCCTTCATCATTTTCATCAAAGATTGTTCTGCAAATAGTTGTGATTTTGGTGTGCTTTTGAGATGAGATGAGGTCAGATCCTTTCTATTCTGCTGTCTCCTCAAAATAAACTTTAAGGTTAAAAGTGCTGACACAACAAAATGCATGAATTACAAAGGAGACATAACAGTCATAAATATGTATGCACCATCAACACAGCATTTGTGAAATGGTAATATTTTAAGTGATTCGAAAATCATAAAATTACCATTGTAGTGGAAGATTTTTAAGACACTCCAAGTAAGACATGTCCATTAGGAAGAAAAGAGGAACTGAATGATATAACTAATGACATAAATCTAATCAATAGCTATAAAATGCTGTATAATTTGAATTATTCTTATATATTAATGTTTATTATATATATCCATAAGTTGATTGGAATAAGAATAAAAATATACCACTTTAAAAGATGTGAATCCCAGACTATTCCATAGTTGAGTTTCATTTAACCTTTAAAAGACAGGTTAAATGAGGGAGGCCCAACCAAAGATGGCAGAGGAATAGGACGGGGAGACCATTGTCTCCTCTACAAATTCATTGAAAGAACATTTGAATATTGAGCAAATTTCACAAAACAACTTCTGAATTCTGGCAGAGGACATGAGATGCCCAGAAAGGCAGCCCATTGTTTTCAAAAGGAGGTAGGAAAAATATAAAAGATAAAAAGAGAGGCAAAAGAGGTAGGGATGGGAAGGAAATCTTAAAAGAGAAGTTTCCAAACACAAGGAAACACTCTCACTGGTGGGTCTGTGGGGAATCTTGGAATCTCAGAGGGCAACATAACCGGGAGGATAAATAAATAATTAAAACCCACAGATTACATGCCTAACATCAACTCCCAGCACCCGCAGCCACCACCAGCATGCAGGGGTTGAATAAGGAGGCATGGGCTGCATTGCCTAGGGTAAGAACTGGGCTGGAATGCCCTGAGGACAATCTGAGGGAACTAACATGAAATAGCAACCCAAACTGTGGGATAGCCAGAAAGAGAGAGAGAGAGAGAGAGAAACTATTCTGTGAAAAACCCTAACCTGGGGCACTGCTAGGCCTGCTCATAGAACAAAGTACTGAGCAAACACCAGAGGAGAGCTAATAGGCTGCAGACTGACCCATCCCCCACCAGAGACAAGCAGGCAGAGGTTAGCCAGAGCTGGAAAGGGGCAATTGCAGCCCCAGAGAGGCATCCTCTACCAAACTGCAAACAGGCTCCGTTGTTAACCAAGAGTTCTTGGGATTCTGGATGGTCGACATCAGTCAGGAAATTCACAGCCAGAGATCAGCTCCCCAGAAGAGACACACAGCACACTTGAGAAGGCATGCCCATTGTACACCCAGAAAACCAAGTGACTGGGATGGGGGAGGTGATAAGACATACCACCCACCTGGGGGGTGACTGTGCTTGCCAAGCACCTGGTCACCTGAGCTACTCGGACCTGGGAAAGGCACAAAACTCAGGCCCAACCAAGTACGCACCTTTGGGGAGTACACCATGAACCTAAACCTGAGTGGCTTAGACCTGGAAAGTGCACATAACCCAGTGCACACCTCAGACAGTTCCCGGCAGAGCAACCTAGAGCCTGAGAAGTGTAGACCATGAAAGCACAACGCCGTGAGTGGGGGCAAACTCAGTGCCCCTGAAACACTGTGAGCACTCCCTACACATGCTAGTGATACTTGTTTGCAGTGTACCTCCCTCCCCACAGGACGACTGAACAAGTGAGCCTAAATAAGTGACCACCTTCGTCCCCTTGTGTCAGGACAGAACTTAAACACTGAAGAGACCAGCAAACAGAAGAAGCTAAAATAAACAGAGGGAACTGCTTTGGAAGTGACAGGTGCAATAGATTAAAACACTGTAGTTAGCACCAACTACATTGGAAGGGGTCTATAGATCTTGAGAAGTAAAAACCAGATCAAGGAAGTATCTGAAACAGAACCTACCCCATACTGTCTGCAACAGCTACAGAGAAATTCCTAGATATACTTTTACTATTATCATTTTTTTATTTTTTTTATTATTATTATCATTTTTTTAATTTATATATTTTTTAAAATTTTAAGTCTTCTATTACTCCTTTAATTTTTATAACCTACTATTACCTTGCAAAAAAAGACCCTATTTTTAAAGCATATATATATATATATATATATAAAACATTTGTGACTTTTTTTTAATAGTGTATTTTTGAGAGTCTAAACCCTACTCTAGATTTTTAATCGTTGCTTTTTAGTATTTGTTATCAATTTTGTACCTGTAAAACCCAATCTTCAGCACCCATTTTCACTTGGGAGTGTGATTACTGGCTTGATTGCTCTCTCTCCCTTGACTCTCCTTTTTCTCCACCAGTTCGTGTCTATCTCCTCCCTCCCTCTTCTCTTCTCTATCCAACTCTGTGAATCTCTTTGTGTGTTCCGGGCTGTGGAGAACACTAAGGGAACTGATTACTGGCTGGATCTGTCTCTCTCCTTTTGATTCCCCTTTTCTCCTCCTGGTCACCTCTATCTCCTTCCTCCCTCTTCTCTTCTCTGTGTAACTCCATGAACATCTCTGAGGGGCCCAGATTGTGGACAGCATGTAGGAAATTGATTACTGGCTAGCTTGCTCTTTCCACTTTTGATTCCCCCTCTTCTCCTTCTGGTCATTTCTATCTCCCTCTTCCCTCATTTCTTCTCCATGTAACTCTGTGAACCTATCTGGGTGTCCTTCACTGTGGAGAAACTTTTCATCATTAACCTAGATGTTTTACCATCAGGGCTGAATAGATGGAGAAGTCTTGAGGCTACTGTAAGAATAAGACTGAAATCCAGAGGCAGGAGGGTTAAGTTCAAAACCTGAGAACACCAGAGGACTCCTGACTCCAGGGAATATTAGTCAATAAGAGCTAATCCAAAAGCATCCATACCTACACTGAAACCAAGCTCCACCCAAGAGCCAACAGCTTCCATAGCAAGACATTCCACGCAAACTCTCCAGTAACACAGGAACATAATCCTGAGCTCGAATATAAAGGCTGCCCAAAGTCACACTAAACCAATTGACATCTCAAAACTCACTACTGACACCTGATTGCACTCCAGAGACAAGAAATCCAGCTCCACCCACCAGAACGTTAACACAAGCTTCCCTAACCAGGAAAACTTGACGAGTCACCCATCCAACCCCACCCACAGTGAGGAACCTCCACAATAAAAAGAAACCACAAACTGCCAGAATACGGAAAGGCCATCCCAAACACAGCAATCTAAACAAGATGAAAAGGCAGAGGAATATTCAGCAGGTAAAGGAAAAGGATAAATGCCCACCAAACCAAGCAAAAGAGGAAGATATAGGGAATCTACCTGGAAAGTAATTCAGAATAATGATAGTGAAAATGATCCAAAATCTTGAAAATGAAAAGGAGTTAAAGACAAATAGCCGGGAGAGAAAGATTGAGAAAATGAAAGAAATGTTTAAAGAGGACCTTGAAGAAATAAAAAAGAGTTCATATACAATGCATAATGCAATAAATGAGATAAAAAACACTCTGAAGGGAATCAACAGTAGAATAAAAGAGGCAGAAGTTAGGATAAGTGAGGTAGAAGATAAAATGGTAGAGATAAATGAAGCAGAAAGGAAAAAAGAAAAAAAAAAGATTTAAAAGAAGTGGGGTCAACCTCAGAGACCTCTGGGACAATGTTAAATGATTCAACATTCAGATTATAGCAGTCCTAAAAGAAGAAGACCAAAAATAAAAGGCCATGAGAAAATACTTGTGGAGATAATAGTTGAAAACTTCCCTAACGTGCAGAAGGAACTAGCCACCCAAGTCCAAGAAACCCAGAGAGTCCCAAACAGAGCAAACCCAAGATGAAACACCCCAAGACACATATTAATCAAATTAACAAAGACCATACACAAAGAACAAATATTAAAAGCAGCAAGGGAGAAACAACAAATAACACACAAGGGGATTCCCATAAAGATAACAGCTGATCTTTCAGTAAAAATCCTTCAGGCCAGAAGGAAATGGCAGGATATACTTAATGTAATGAAAGAGAAAAACGCACAACCCAGATTACTGTACCAAGCAAGGATCTCATTCAAATATGAAGCAGAAATCAAAAGCTTTACAAACAAGCGAAAGCTGAGAGAATTCAGCACTACCAAACCAGCCCTTCAACAAATGATAAAGGATCTTCTCTAGACAGAAAACACAGAAAGGGTGTGTAAAATCGAACCCAAAACAACAAAGCAAATGGCAATGGGACCATTCTTATCAATAATTACCTTAAATGTAAATGGGTTGAATGCCCCAAGCAAAAGACAAAGACTGGGTGAACGGATACAAAAATAAGACTCCTATACATGCTATCTACAAGAAACCCACCTCGAAACAAGGGACACATAAAGACTGAAAGTGAAGGGTTGGAAAAAGATATTCCATGCAAATAGAGACTAAAAGAAACCAGGAGTAGCAATACTTATATCAGATAAAATATACTTTTTAATAAAGGCATAAAAAGAGACAAAGAAAGACACTACATAATGATCAAAGGATCACCTCAAGAAGAAGGTATAACAATTATAAATATATATGCACCCAACATAGGATCAGTGCAATATGTAAGGCAAATGCTGACAAGTATGAAATGGGAAATCATTAAAAAACACAATAACAATGGGAGACTTTAATGCCCCACTCACACCTATGGATAGATCAACTAAACAGAAAATTAACAAGGAAACACAAACTTTAAAGGATACAATAGAACAGTTAGACCTAATTGATATCTATACAACATTTCAACCCAAAACAATGAATTTCACCTTTTTCTCAAGTGTACACAGAACCTTCTCCAGGATAGATCACATCCTGAGCCATAAATCTAGCCTTGGTAAATTAAAAAAAAAAAAATTGAAATCATTCCAAGCGTCTTTTCTGACCACAATGCAGTAAGATTAGATGTCAATTACAGGAGAAAAACTATTAAAAATTCCAACATACGGAGGCTGAACAACACTCTGCTGAATAACCAACAAATCAGAAGAAATCCAAAAAGAAATAAAAATATACATAGAAACGAAAGAAAATGAAAACATAACAACCCAAAACCTATGGGACATGGGAAAAGTAGTGCTAAGTGGAAGGTTCACAGCAATACAGGCTTACCTCAAGAAACAAGAGAAAAGTCAACTAAATAACCTAACTCTACACTTAAAGCAACTAGAAAATGAATAAAAGAAGAACCCCAGGGTTAGAAGAAGGAAAGAAATCTTAAAAATTAGGGCAGAAATTAATGAAAAAGAAACAAAAGAGACCATAGCAAAAATCAACAAAGCTAAAAGCTGGTTCCTTGAGAAGATAAATAAAATAGACAAATCATTACCCAGACTCATCAAGAAACAAAGGGAGAAGAATCAAATCAACAAAATTAGAAATGGAAAAGGAAAGATCACAACAGACGACACAGAAATACAAAGGCTTATAAGAAATTACTATTAGCAACTATATGCCAATAAAATGGACAATGTGGAATAAATGGACAAATTCTTAGAAAAGTACAACTTTCCAAAACTGAACCAGGAAGAAATAAAAGATCTTAACAGACCCATCACAAACATGGAAATTGAAACTGTAATCAGAAATCTTCCAGCAAACAAAAAGCCCAGGACCAGACAGCTTCACAGCTGAATTCTACCAAAAATTTAGAGAAGAGCTAACACCTCTTCTATTGAAACACTTCCAGAAAATTGCAGAGGAAGGTAAACTTTCAAACTCATTCTATGAGGCCATCTTCACCCTAATACCAAAACCAGACAAAGATGTCACCAAAAAAGAAAACTACAGGCCAATATCACTGATGAACATAGATGCAAAAATCCTTAACAAAATTCTGGCAAACAGAACCCAACAACATGTTAAAAAGATCATACATCATGACCAAGTGGACTTTATCCCAGGAATGCAAGGATTCTTCAATATTCGGAAATCAATCAATGTAGCACACCACATTAGCAAATTGAAACATAAAAAACATATGATTATCTCAATAGATGCAGAAAAAGCCTTTGACAAAATTCAACATCCATTTATGATAAAAACTCTCCAGAAAGCAGGAATAGAAAGAACATACCTCAACATAATAAAAACTATATATGACAAACCCACAGGAAACATTATCCTCAATGGTGAAAAATGGAAAGCATTTCCCCTAAAGTCAGGAATAAGACAAGGGTGCCCACTCTCACTACTACTATTCAACATAGTTTTGGCAGTTTTGGCCACAGCAATCAGAGCAGACAAAGAAATAAAAAGAATCCAGATTGGAAAAGAAGATGTAAAACTCTCTGTTTGCAGATGACATGATCCTCTACAGAGAAAACCCTGAAGACTTCACCAGAAATTTACTAGAGCTAATCAATGAATATAATAAAGTTTCAGGATATAAAATTAACACAGAGAAATCCCTTGCATTCCTATACACTAACAAAGGCAAAACAGAAAGAGAAATTAAGGAAACAAATCTGTTCACCATTGCACAGAAAAGAATCTAATACTTAGGAATATACCAACCTAAAGAAGCAGAAGACCTATATATAGAAAACTATAAAACACTGTTGAAAGAAATAAAAGAGGACACAAAGACATGGATAAATATACCATTTTCATGGATTGGAAGAATCAATGTGGTGAGAATAAGTGTACTACCCAAAGCAATCTATAGATTCAATGCAATCCCTATCAAGCAACCAACAGTATTTTTCACAGAACTAGAACAAATAATTTCACAATTTGTATGGACATACAAAAAACCTTGAATAGCCAAAGCAATCCTGAGAAAGAAGAATGGAACTGGAGGAATCAACATGCCTGACTTCAGGCTCTACTACAAAGCTACAGTCATCAAGACAGTATAGTACTGGCACAAAGACAGAAATATAAATCAATGGAACAAAATAGAAAGCTCAAAGATGAATCCATGCACCCATGGACACCTTATCTTCAACAAAGGAGGCAAGGATATACAATGGAAAAAAGACAACCTCTTAACAAGTGGTGCTTGGAAAACTGGTCAACAGCTTGTAAAAGAATGAAACTAGAACACTTTCTAACACCATACACAAAAATAAACTTAAAATGGATTAAAGATCTAAGTATAAGACCAGAAACTATAAAACTCCTAGAGAAAAACATAGGCAAAACACTCTCCGACATAAACCACAGCAGGATCCTCTATGACACACCTCCCAGAATAATGGAAATAAAAGCAAAAATAAACAGATGGAACCTAATTAAACTTTAAGCTTTTGAACAACAAAGGAAACTGTAAGCAAGGTGACATGACAGCCTTCAAAGTCGGAGAATGAAGCAAGTAACAAAGAATTAACTTCAAATATATATAAGCAACTCCTGCAGCTTAATTCCAGAAAAATAAACGACCCAATCAAAAAATGGGCCAAAGACTTAAATAGACATTTCTCCAAAGAAGACACACAGATTCCTAACAACACATGAAAAGATGCTCAACATCACTCATTATCAGAGAAATGCAAATCAAACCACAATGAGGTACCATTTCACGCCAGTCAGAATGGCTGCTATCCAAAATGTACAAACAATAGATGCTGGAGAGCATGTGGAGAAAAGGAAACTCTCTTACACTGTTTTTGGGAATGCAAACTAGTACAGCCACTCTGCAGAACAGTGTGGACATTCCTTAAAAAACGAAATAGAACTGCCATATAACCCAGCAATTCCACTGCTGGGCATACACACCAAGGAATCCAGAATTGAAGGAGATACGTGTACCCCAATGTTCACTGGAGCACTGTTTACAATAGCCAGGACATGGAAGTAACCTAGATGTCCATCAGCAGACAAATGGTAAGAAGGCTGTGGTACGTATACACAATGGAATATTACTCAGCCATTAAAAAGAATACATTTGAATCAGTTCTAATGAGGTGGATGAAACTGGAGCCTATTATACAGAGTGAAGTAAGCCAGAAAGAAAAACACCAATACAGTATACTAATGCATATATATGGAATTTAGAAAGATGGTAATGATAACCCTGTATGCAAGATAGCAAGAGAGACATAGATGTAAGGAGCAATCTTTTGGATTCTGTGGGAGATGGTGAAGGTGGGATGATTCGGGAGTATGGCATTGAAACATATATATTATCATATGTGAAATGGATTGCCAGTCTAGGTTTGATGCATGGGACAGGGTGCTCGGGGGTGCACTGAGATGACCCAGAGGGATGGGACGGGGAGGCAGGTGGGAGGGGATTTAGGATGGGTAACACATGTATACCCATTGCTGATTGATGGCAATATTACCAGTTCAATATTGTAAAGTAATTAGCATCCAATTAAAATGAATAGATTTATTAAAAAATCATAAAATATGTCAAGGTATTATCCACCTTTTTCTTATATGCCAATATACTGAGTAATAAGAAAATGTCAAAAAAAGAGAAAACAAAAGACAGGCTAAATGAATCAATTTTATCTAAGCCATTCAGTGCTATTGATGAAAAAGCTTCAATACATGAAACCAATAGACCCTAATGTTCTAACTTGGTAAAGATAGTATCAAAAGAAAACTATGAACAAAACTTATTTAAGAATATGAATGCTAAAGTTCTAAATTAAATAGCATATTCAATATTTCAGTATAGAAAAGTATATGTGTAAACAAAATTTATTCTAGAATTATAAGGATTTATCAACATCAGGATATCTAAAATTATATTTAATTAACAGGTTCCAGAGAAAATGTGATCATAACACTAGATATATTTGATAAAATTCAGTTCCCTATTCCTTAAAAAAATTGACATATAATAGAAAAGGAAAGGAAATAATGAAATCTGAGAAAATGTATTCATAAAATACCAATAACAGAAGTGATTTTATGTGGTAAAATGCTGAAACCATTTATATTAAAATAGTAGAATACTGTTATCATTATTATTTGAAAATACATTATAATGCAAAAAAGAAAATTAAATATTGATACAAGTAATGGAAAACATTCTTTTCTTTCATCATGGTACTATAGAAAATAAACTTTTAGTATTTATAACGTAGTTTTGTTAATTGACTGTGTGTTAGTTGCTCAGTCATATCTGACTCTGCAACCCCATGGACTGTAGCCTACCATGTTCCTCTGTCCATGGGATTCTCCAGGAAAGAGAATCCAGCAAAACTGGAGTGTTTTGCTATTCCCTTCTCCAGTGTATCTTCCCAAGGCAGGGATCGAATCTGGGTCTCCTGCATTGCAGGCAGATTATTTACCATCTCAGCCACCAGGGAAGCTGCATATTTAGATAAATACCCAGAGTTCAAGGATGTTTCTCTCTACTAAGAAAAAAACAGCTACATATAGAAATCAAAGAAATTCTAATAAAATTCCAGATTTAAGAATTTGTTTAAAATAATAGTAGTCTATGTGGACATATAAAGGCATGAGTACAGGGAAGAAATAATGGGAAAAAAAAGAAAATAATAATAGGTGGTATAGCTTTAAGATTGGATATAGGCAAGTTGGAATAAAATAAGGGGCCCACAAATAAATCTATACATACCTGAAAATATAATCTATGAAAATAAATGGTTTCATTTCAGTTAAGAAGAATGATTTATTTTAAAAAAAAATTTCCTTGGTACATGCAAAAATCCATACTGACACATAAACATTTAAGTTTAAAGAATGCACTAGAAATTATGCAGAAAATTTAGGAGATTGTAGTGTAAAGTATGGGTTGGGCAAATATTTCTAATTGAAGAAAGTGAATCCAGAAGCTTTGAAAGGAAAGATGGACATATTTGACAATATAAAACAAAAAACTTTTTATGGCAAAATATGCATAAACAAAATAGATAAATATATAGTATTTATCCTCTTGCCCAAATTCCTATAGGTATTGGGCCTGTTTGTACCTACAGTGTCTATTAAAGAAAAAGATAATTATCATTCATACATAAGACAAACAGCTAAATAGAAAAAATGACAAAACACACAATTGGATCATTTATTTAAATACAAGTTAAAACTGGCTAAAATGTGAAAATACATCTGTGGGACAATGTTTATAAATGCCACCAGGAAAATGTTAATTAAAATTGAGATAGCATTTTTCACCCAAGATAGTGGCAAAAATAAGAAAAGGCATGCTAATGGAAATGTGGGTGAAATGTATCTTCCAATTTTGCTGATATGATATGAATTATTCAGGTCTTTAGGGAAAGTAATTTGGTCCTTATGGAGATCTGTAATAGATAAAAAAGTACCAGTGCATAAGGATATATGTAACACTGTTGAATAATAGAAGAAAATGTGGTTCATTTCACATAATGGAGTATCATACAGATGTTAAGATACCATGTTATATTTTAGACCACTCGACATATTGTAATTAGCCTCCAACTAATAAAAATAAATGAAAAAAATGTGAGAATTCTGTTTTTTTTTAAAGAACTTCCACAATGTAATATTGAGAAAATTGAAATGCAATGAAGTTTAAAAGATTTATTTACATATAACAAGACTTAAATGCTATATATGCAAATACACATGTATAAGTATGTGAATACTTTTATGAGGACTGAGGAAAATATTGAGGCATGTATACCAGGCTATTAACATTGATAATCTAGGGTTGGGTTAGAGTAATAAAGTGAGTCGCAGGAAAGTACAGGGAGAAGGAGGAAGAGAAAGGGAAAAATAATAGCAATATTTACAGGCAGAACTTTGAGTACATGGATCAGTATAAAGTGCAATACTCAACACTAAAATGCTAAGGAAACAAGCCTTCAACTATGTGGAATGAATAGTGTGAGACACATAGAAGGGGGTTTAGAATATTTAGAACTGTTGCCTTAAGCACGGAATGACTTGGGGACTCTTTGTGTTTGTGCTGTGCTTAGTCACTCAGTTGTGTCCGACTCTTTGCAACCCCCTGGATTGCAACCGGCCAGGCTCCTCTTCATGGGGATTCTCCAGGCAAGAATACTGGAGTAGGTTGTCATGCCCTCCTCCAGGGGATCTTTCCAACCCAGGGATCGAACCTAGGTCTCCCACACTGTGGCCAGATTCTTTACTGTCTGAGCCACCAGGGAAGCCAGTATATTTGATAACAAAAGAGGTGGTGAAGGGTTGGCTAGTAAAGAAAAAGTGATTTTTGCCCTTGAGTTATTAGGGTCAATCCTTCCAATTCATCCTCACAGATTCCACAAAAGGAATATCTAGGGAGTTAAGACAGAAGTCCCTGGAGAGCTTTCTCTGGTCCACTAAGAGCTAGCACTACCAAAGGAAGAAGCCCATTGCACTTCCAATCTAGCCATATTTTGGGATTCCCGATCTGTGATCTTAGAAACCTCATGCTCACAAACTTCATTTGTGTTTAGTTTTGTATATTATAAATGTATAACTTCTCTAGAAAAAAAGAAGTACTGGAAGAAACAAATGACTTAGATTCATCTAACTTTGACTAGATATATTATAGATATGCTGATACTGTGAAAGGTATTAAAGTTATTTTTCATTTTGATGATATTGAGTAGTACTAATGATTTTTTCACTATTTTCTAATTGAATAAATAAATTTTTGAATTAAAATATTTATTGGAATGTTAGTGCTAGTAACTAACAAATTTGTTAGTAACTACAAATTTGTGTTAGTTTCAGGTGTACAGCAAAGTGATTCAGTTATACATATGCATATATTTATTCTTTTTCAGATGATTTTTTCATATTAGTTATCACAGAATATTGAGGAGAGTTCCCTGTGCTATACAGTAGTTCCTTGTTGGTTATCTATTGTATATATAGTAGTGTGTTTATGTTAATCTCAAACTCCTGTTTTATCCTTCCACCCCCACCCGCACACACACTTTTCCCCTTTGGTAACCATAAGTTTGTTTTCAGTATCTGTAAGTCTGTTTCTGTTTTGTAAATAAGTTCACTTGTATCAATTAAAAAAATATTAGATTCCACATATGACTGACACAATATGGTATTTGTCTTTCTTTGACTTCATTTACTGTGCTAATCTCTAGGCCCACCCATGATGCTACAAATGGCATTATTTCATTCTTTCTCATGGTTGAGTAATATCTCATATATATACCTTCTTTATCCAGTTCTCTGTCAGTGGACATTAAAGTTGCTTCCATGTCCTCATTATTGTAGTGTTGCAATGGACATTGCACTATATGCATCTTTTCAAATTATGATTTTCTCTGGGTATGTGCCCAGAAGTGAGTTTGCTGAATCATATAATAGTTAATTTTTAGTTTTTTAAGGAACATACATAATGTTCTCCATAGTGGTTTTACCAATTTATAGTCCCACCAACAGTATGGGAGGGTTCCCTTTTCTCCACAAAATCATCAGCATTTATTCATTGTAGAATTTTTTTATGATTGCCATTCTGACTGGTGTGAGAGTGTACCTTGTTGTAGTATTGATTTTCATTTCTCTAGTAATTAGTGTTGGAGAAGAATCTTGAGAGTCCCTTGGACTGCAAGAAGATCCAACCAGTCCATCCTAAAGGAGATCAGTCCTGGGTGTTCATTGGAAGGATTGATGTTAAAGCTGAAACTCCAATACTTTGGCCACCTCATGCAAAGTGTTGACTCATTGGAAAAGACCCTAATGCTGGGAAGGATTGGGGGCAGGAGGTGAAGGGGACGACAGAGCATGAGATGGCTGGATGGCATCACCAACTCGATGGACATGGGTTTGGGTAGACTCCAGGAGTTGGTGATGGACAGGGAGGCCTGGCATGCTGCAATTCATGGGGTCACAAAGAGGCGGACACGACTGAGCGACTGAACTGAACTGAACTGAGTAATTCGTGACTTTGAGTGTCTTTTCATGTGCCTGTTTGTCATCTGTATGTCTTGTTCGGAGAAATTATTTATTTATTTATTTATTTTTTATTTTTTAGATCTTCTACCCATTTTTTGATTCAGCTATTTGAGCTATTGAGGTGTATGAGCTATTTATATATTTTGGAAATTTACCCTATTTTTTTTACATTGCTTGTTTTCTCCCAATCCATAGATTGTCTTTTTGTTTTGTTTATGATTTACTTTGCTGTGCAAAACCTTGAAAGTTTGATTAGGTTCCATTTGTTTACTTTTGATTTTATTTTTATAACCTTCAGAGAATGACCTAAGAAAACTTTGGTACAATTTATGTCAGAGAATGTTTTGCCTATGTTCTGTTCTACAAATGTTATGGTGTCATGTCTTATGTTTAACCAAATGATTCATTTTTATATTTTCTACTTCCTTATTAAGATTCTCACTGTGTTTATCTATTTTTCCCCCTAGTTTTGCTAGCATTTTATTACTTATGCTTTGAAACATATCTGGTAAATTATCTCTTTCATTAATTGTTTTCTTCAGTGTGTTTTTAGTCCTTTGTTTGACATAAATTCCTCTGCCATCTTTTACTGTCACTATGAGATTATGTGAAACAGCTACTTATGATGTCCTCTTTTTTAAAAAATGTTTCCTATGCACTCCTTAAAAAATATTGGTGTATAATTGATTTAAGATGTTAGGTTAGTTTCTGCTGTACAGCAAAATGAATCTGTTATATTAATACATATATGTATCTACACTTTTAAAAATTATTTTCCTGTATAGGTCATTACAGAATATTGAGAAGAGTTTCCTGTGCTCTTATCTATTATTATTATTATTATTATTAGTTATCTATTTTAGTAGTGTTGTATCTGTCAATCCCAATCTCCCAATTTAATCCTTCTCTACTCTCACCCACCAACAGCATTTAAGTTGTTTTCTACATCTGTGACTCTAGATCTGTTTTGTAAATAAGTTAATTTGTTCCACTTTTTTTTTTTTTTTTAGATTCCACATATAAGCAATATCATATGATGTTTGTTTTTCACTGTCTGAGTTAATACACTCAGTATGACAATCTCTAGGCCATCCATGTTGTTGCAAATAACATTATTTTGTTTTTGTTTATGGCTAATTTCCATTGCATATATGTACCACATCTTTATCCATTCCTTGTTGATAGACATTTAGGTTGTTTCTGTGTTCTGGCTGTCATAAATAGTGCTACAGTGAACACTGAGGTGTATGAATCTTTTCAAATAATTATGGTTTTCTCTGGATATAGGCCCAGGAGTGGAATTGTTGAATCATGCAGTAGTTCTATTTTTAGTTTCTTAAGGAACCCTCATAGTTCTCCATAATGGTTTTAGCTATTTAAATACATTCCTTCCAACAGTGCAAGAGGGTTCACTTTTCTCACACTCTCTCCAGCATTTATTGCTTCTAGATTTTTTGATGATGGCCATTCTGATTAGTGTGAGTTGATACCTCATTGCAGTACTGATTTGCATTTCTCTAATATCTAGTGATGTTGAACAGTTTTTTATGTGCTTTGTGGCCAAAGGTATGTATTCTTTGAAAACGTCTATTTAGATCTTATGTTCATCTTTATTGAGTTGTTTATTTCTTTGATATTGAGTTACATAAGCTGTTTGCATATTTTAGAGATTAAATCGTTGTTGGTTGCTTCGTTTGCAAATATTCTCTCATTCTCTGGGCTGTCTTTTTGTTTCATTTATTGTTTCTTTTGCTGTGCAGAAGCTTTCAAGTTTAGTTGTGCTGTGCTTAGTTGCTCATTTGTGTCCAGCTCTTTACCGTCTGAGCCACCAGGGAAGCCCTAATTCTAGTTAGGTCCCATTTTTACATTTTTGTTTTTATTTTCGTTACTCTAGGAGGAAGATCAAAAAAAGATCCCGCTGTGATGTTTGTCAGAGAGTGTTCTGCCTATGTTTTACTCTAAAAGTTTTAGAGTCTCCAGCCTTACATTTAGGTTTTGAACCCACTTTGAATTTATGTTTTTGTATCATATTAGGGAGTCTTCTTGTTTCATCCTTTTACATATAACTGTCGTTTTTTACAGCACACATTATTGGAGATACTGTCTTTTCTTCACCATGTATTCTTGCTTCCTTTGTCACAGATTAAGTAACTATAGGTGTGTGGGTTTATCTCTGTGCTTTCTATCATGTTCTATTGATCTGTATTTCCATTTTGTGCCAGGACAATACTGTATTGATTACTGTAGATTTGTACTAACTATAGTCTGAAGTCAGGGAGACTGATTTCTCCAGTTCTGTTTTTCTTTCTCAAGATTACTTTGGCTATTCATTGTCTTTTGTGTTTCCATACAAATTTTAAATTTTTAAATGCTGATTCTTTATAAAATGTCATTGGTAATTTGATTTGGATTGCATTGAATCTGTAGGTTGCTCTGGATTTTATAGTCATTTTGACAATACTTATTCTTCAAATAAAAAAATATGGAATGCTTCATAAAGTTGCAAGTCATTCTTGCACAGGGGCCATGCTAATCTATATTGTTCCAATTTTGGTATATGTGCTGCCACAGTGAGAACCCTATGATAATCTTGATGTGGTATCCTTGTGTGGGAGTGTCCATATACAGCCTGTTCACAGTTTCTTTGGTGGGAAAGCTGGATCTGATGTTAACATGGGTCATATATTTCCCCAGGGTGTGCTACCAGTTGGTGAGAGATGAGGCTGGAGATGGAGCAACTAGAATTATGGTCAAGTTTGACCTGTGGTGCCTCTTCTGTTCAGTGGCCAACACCATCCTATTGGTAGAGGGGTTGGATTCCATGTTGCTGGAGCATAAGCCCTGAGTTTTTGTCCCATGCTGGTTCTGTTCCCTCCAAATATATGCCCAGCATCACCTCCCAGCATCATCACCCTCACTCAAAAGGGGAGCAGTGCTGGTGTAAGAGAGCCTGATACAGGTACTTGGCATGGAATACGCATGGGTTGTAGTGGTCCTGGCACCAGATATCCAGTCTGCTCCCAAAATAAGCACCAGAAATGGTTAGTTGTCCCTGCTCTGTTCAGATGCCTTTCTGAATCTGAGCCACTTGTTTCCTTATAATTGTGCACTCCTCTCAGCCACTATATTCCTTCACCATGGAGCAGGAGGAGCCAGAGCTGGCATGTAGCTCAGGATGGGGCACATACCAGGGCAGTGGGGAAGAGTCAGCAATGATCCTGGGCAGTTTCAATCTTCTTACTCCTCCTTGTTTTGGGATTATACAAATGTATATATATCCTTTATGAGTGGTGTCTAGGTTTCTTACAGTCCAACTCTCAGTCCCACTGGTTTTCAAACAAGTTAAGGAGATTTGTACTATCAGTGTTCAACCCCAGGACTGGGGTGCCTAATATGAGGCTCAAACTTCTTACTCCCCAGAGAGGACCTTCAAACCTGTATAATCACTGTCCTCTTCTGTGTCCCCTTCAAGAGGTGCAGGCCCCAAATTGATTGCTTGTCTTCCCGTCCTTCCACACTCAGTGTAAATCTTACTTAGAGACTGCTACAGAAAATAGTCTTTAATCTCAGTCTCCATTTTTTTTTTCAGTGAAAATTCCTTCACATGTGGATGTATTTTTGATGTTTTCATTGAAGGGAGGTGAATTCCATGTCCTCCTATCCCACCATTTTGACCTCTCAAGACTCTAAATTTTAAGGGTGATGGTGAGTATTCAAAGAAATTCAAGTAGAGGACTAACGTTATCAGAACGTCTTATTTAATTATCTACTTAATGTTTAGAGAACTAATTGAATTGGGAAAACTAAAGTCAAGAGGACCAGTCAGGCAACATCTTGCAGAAGTCCAGGAAAAAAATCATGGTAACTTGAATATGGTGATAGTGATGGAAAAAGTTAGAAGGATAAAATCTTGGATATATTTTGACGGTAGAACCATCTGGATTTGAGGACGGACTAGATATGGATTGTGAGAAAAATAGAGGAGTCCAAAGTTCTTGCCTTCAGCAACTAATGAATGACAGTGTTGCATACCGACATAAGGAAGAATGAGAGGAGCATTTTGGAGAGTATGTATGAATTAGTTCAATTCTGGACAACAAACTGGACAAACAAAGCATGCTCCTTTTCAGATTTCCTCAGTTGCCTCATTTCTGTCTTATGATTGGTAACTGTACTGCATCAAGTTGCTACTTACTCTTCCATGTCTAGATTTAAATGAAATTCCACACCAGGTAGTGTGGGGGTCTGTCTTCCTGAGTATAATGACAAATTTATTATGCATTGCCTAGGATTGAACAAGCAGGACTATCAGTGCTAAAACTCAGTCAGTCCCCAGTGAACTAGAATGCTATTTTATCCTTAAGTAACTACCAAGGGACCAGATGGTATGACTCAAATGTTTGGGGAATTAACTGTTTATCAAATGGACTTTGATTAATGATACATGAGAGACAGATGATGTTGTAGGCTGAGTTTTCTGGATACAAATACTTACATTGATGCTCAGTTTCTACATGGGATCTTTGAGATCCCATGTACTGTAGCACACCAAGATTTGTTGTCCTTCACTATCTTTTGGTGTTTGCTCAAACTCATTTCCATTGAGTTGGTGATGCCATCTATATATCTCATCCTCTGCTCCCTCCTTCTCCTCCACCCCTCAGGCTTTCCCAGCATCAGGGTCTTTTCCAATGAGTCGGCTCTTCACATTAGGTGGCCAAAGTATTGGAGTTTCAGCTTCAGTATCAGTCCTTCCAATGAATAGTCAAGGCTTATTTTCTATAGGACTGACTGGTTTTATCTCCTTCCTATACAAAGGACTCTCAAGTGTCTTCTCTATCATCACAATTTGAAAGCATCACTTCTTCAGTGTTCAGCCTTCTTTATGGTCCAACTCTCACATCTGTACATGACTACTGGAAAACCCATAGCTTTGACTATATGGACAGAAAACAAAATCTTTCATTACTTCTTTTTCCCTTTATATTTGAAGTGATGGGAATGGATGCCATGATCTTAGTTCTTTTAATGTTGACTTTCAAGCCAACTTTTTCAATCTCCCCTTTCAATCTCATCAAAAGGTTCTTTAGTTCCTCTTTACTTTCTGCCATTAGAATGGTATCATTTGCATATCTGAGATTGTTAATATTTCTCCCAGCAATCTTGATTCTAGCATGCGCTTCATCTAACCCAGTATTTTGCATGATATGCTCTGCAAAGAAGTTAAATAAGCAGGATGACAATATACAGCTTTGGCATATTCCTTTTGCAAATTTGAACCAGTCCATTGTTTCATGTTGGGTTCTAACTGTTGCTTCTTGACCTTCATTCAGGACACAGGTAAGGTGGTCTGGTATTCTTGTCTTTCTAAAAATTTTCCACAGTTTGTTGTGATCTGCACAATCAAAGGCTTTATGGTAGTTAATAAACAGAAGTACTTCTGACCAAACGTGGTCCACTGGAGAAGGGAATGGCAAACCACCCCAGTATTCTTGCCTCGAGAACCCAATGAACAGCATGAGAAGGCATAAGGTATGACACCAGAAGATGAGTTCCCTAGGTCAGTCGGTGTCCAATATGCCACCGGGGAAGGACAGAGAAATAGCTTCAGAAAAAAAGAAAAGTCTGGGCCAAAGTTGAAATGACACTCAGTTGTGGATATTTCCAGTAGTGAAATTAAAGTTAAATGCTGTAAAGAGCAATATTTCATAAGAACCTGGGATGTTAGGTCCATGAATAAAGGTAAATTGAAAATGGTTAAATAGAAAATGGCAAGAGTGGACATCACCATTTTGGAATCACTGAACTAAAATGGACGAACTTAATTCAATGATAATTATATCTACTACTGTGGGCAAGAATCCCTTCGAAGAAATAGAGTAGCCCTCATAGTCAGAAAAGAGTCTGAAATGCAGTACTTGGTGCAATCTCAAAATTGACAGAATTATCTGAGTTCATTTTCAAGGAAAGCCGTTCAAAATCACAGCAATCCAGTTCTATGCCCCAGCCATTAATGCTGAAGAAGCTGAAGTTAATCAGTTCTATGGAGACCTCCAAGACCTCCTAGAACATACACCAAAAACGATGTTCTTTGTATTATAGGGAATTGGAATACAAATGTAGGAAGTCAAGATATACCCGAAGTAACAGGCAAGTCTGGCCTTGGAGTACAAAAGCAGGGCAAAGGTTAATAGAGTTTTGCCGAGAGAACACACTGGTCATAGCAAACACCCTTTTTCAACAACATAAGGGACAACTCTACACATGGACATCACCAGATGGTCAATACTGAAATCAGATTGGTTATGTACTTTGCAGCTGAAGATGGACAAGCTTTATATAGTCAGCGAAAACAAAGCCTAGATCTGGCTGAGGCTCAGATTATCAGCTCCTTTTTGCAAATTTCAGATTTAAATTGGAGAAAATAGGAAAAATCACTAGGTCATTCAGGTATGACCTAAATCAAATCCCTTATGATCATACAGCAGAGGTAAGTAATAGATACAATGGATTGTATCTGGTAGATAGAATGCCTGAAGAACTATGGACAGAGGTTCATAACATTGTACAGGAGTCGGTGACCTAAACTTTCTCAAAGAAAGAGAAATGCAAGAATAGCAAAGTGGTTGTCTGAGAAGGCCTTACAAATAACTGAGGAAAGAAGAGAAGCGAAAGGCAAAGGAGAAAGAAAAAGATACATCTAGTTGAATGCAGATTTCCTGAGAATCACAAGGAGAGATAAGAAAGTCTTCCTAAGTGAACAATGAAAATAAATAGAGGAAAACAACAGAATTCTAAAGACTAAAAACTTCTTCAAGAAAACTGGAGATATCAAGGGACCATTTCATGCAAATATGGGCACAATAAAGGACAGAAATGGTAAGGACCTAACAGAAGCAGAAAATATTAAGAAGAGATATCAAGAATACATGGAAGAACTTTTTAAAAAAGATCTTACTGACCCAGGTAACTAGGATGGTGTGATCACTCCCCTAGAGCCAGATATCCTGGAGTGTGAATTTAAGTGGGCTTTAGGAAGCATTATTACGAAGAAAGCTAGTGGAGGTGATGGAGTCCTATCTGAGCTCTGAAATTTCCCACCTGAAATCCTAAAAGAATTTGTTGTTAAAGTGTGACACTCAATAGGTCAGCAAATTTAGAAAACAGCAGTGGCCACAGGACTGGAAAAGATGTTTTCATTCAAATCCCAGAGAATAACAATGCCAAATAATGTTCAAACTACAATACAAGTATGCTCATTTCATATGCTAGCAAGGTTATGCTCAAAATTCTTCAAGCTAGGTTGCAGCGGTACATGAATTGAGGACTTCCAAATATACAACCTGGATTTAGAAAAGGCAGAGGAACCAGAGATCAAATTGCCAACCTCTGTTGGAACATAGAAATACTTACATTAGCATGTTGTATATTTATTGTGGGTTATCACTTGTATGGAAGGATACAGAAGTAAGATTAGATACAGGGAGAATTGCAACTATGAGAAACACTCAACAAAACTTTGGCCAACCCTATGGTTGGGCATGTAAAGCCCATTAAGAATGTCCTGAAGTAGACCAACATGGCCTAATTTTCTACCTATGTAATCCACTTTTGGTTGTGAGCTGCCCCAGGAAATGTGTGCTGTTGGATTAGATGGCTCTCTGAAGGAGGTGATAACTGGAGTCTGACTCATTATAGCATTCCCAGCAGCTGGTCAACAAACCCTTTCTTGAATGCAGTTATGCATAAGCACGTGTTTATGCCCCCTACAGAAAAGACTTAGCATGTAAATTTCTGTCTTTATTCCCACTGTGGACTGCTCTGAGGTATGATCTTGCAAACCTTGAGATGTCTGTGTATTGAGTTAACATAGTTGATGAATCTAAACTAAATTTCATTATCCTTTTACTCTTTGCATTTAATAAACTGGATTTGTCCTCCCAAATGATGCCAGAATATTGATTTTTACTTCAGATTTTGATATCTGGAAGACTTAGTCAGTTGTGTTAAATATGAGATGCCTTTTAAACATCGAACAGGAGATATCAAATAGGCATCCAGGAGGTCAAGGTTGCAGTTATGCATTTCTGAGTCATAAATGTCATTAAAACCATGACAGTGAATGAAATGACCTGGAAAGTGTGTATAGATAGAGAAGAGAACAACATTGAGCTCAGAGTTAAATTGTCAATAAATAGAAGCTATACATAATTCAAATATCATTTCTTTAAACATGAGCATTTAAAAACAAAGGAAATATTCTCAGTTACCACTAAGCATTGCAGTTTAAATCACATTAATTTTGTCATTCATATACTAAAGCAAGATTTAATATTATTTGGGAGAAGGGGATAGGCAGAAATATGAAATGAGAGAAAGAAAGGGAACATTGTCTCCAAGGGATCAGTCTGTTACAATGTTCTTGATTCTATGATCAAGGAATATAAAATTAAATTAGGAAAAATACTCCATCAATAGTATAATTGCAGTATTATGCTTCCTATACCCAGGAGGCATTTTTTGGTACCTATATACTGCCTGCTTTGCTGGAGAATAGTGTCTGAGATCCCAGAAGACCTCAGAGACCAGAGTCAAATTTGTAGCCTTGAGTTCCAAAAACAGACTTTTATAGTACAAGAGGGAGAAAAAGGTCTTGAAAATTAAGGTTTTTCTTAAATAAGAGCTCTCTTTTTGGAATGTAATGATTAAACTCTGAAGAAAGCTATTTATAATTCCTATACTATACAATAAATATTAAGAAATAGATGATGAGACATGTAATGCAATTTAGGGAGAGGACTAGACTTGATAGATTTTAAAACTTCTATGAGAAAAATTATGATAACTAGTAATTTTATTACAGAGTGATTAAATTAAAATTTTATAAATAAAATTTGAGGGCCTGGAAAATTAAGGCCTTTGTTTCCACAAGAAAATCAAAGTTACTTTTTTTTTTTTTTCAAAATCAGCATGTAAAATTTAATATTGCTTTATACATTCATTGTTTATTTTTCTGTTTGTAAAAGTATTACAAGATCGTTTTATATGTAACAATATTTTTGGCTTGGTAATATGTGATGATATGTGTAGCCTCTATTCCAAATTTCCATGTGCATTCTACTTTTGGCAACTGTGGGGCGGGGATGATTGCCTCCCACATATGTCTGTCTGTAACTGATATTTACAAGGGGTCCTCTGAGAGAAAATGAATTAGGACCCCAATTATTTTTCTTTGAAACTGAGAGTCATTAAAATACATATAGGTGAGCGATGTGAGAACAGAGGGCATGAAATGCGATGGAAGCCCATGAGAGACAATTAAAAATAAACCAGAAGGAAATCTGACTACTGATCTAAGCTTAACGCAAGGAGCTGGAAAGCAGCAGGCAGGAGTAACTGATTCTGCATGTTCTGTGCAGATCATATAACTTTGTAACTCAGCCATTATGATTGTGATTATACTTTGAGTTAATGATGGATTTTAGTTGATAATATGTTACTTAGGTTTTTATACACATTCATTGTGAAGATTGATTCTTGGTATTCTTTTCTTACTTTACTTTTATTTAGACTTTATTTGTCAAGTTTGAATATCAGGACTGTGCTACTAAATTTTACATTATTTCATATGCTTCATAATACTTTGAGTGGTATAATATTTTCATTGGAGATATAATACATCTTACACTTTATATAATCTAAGTTAGGAAATATTTGGGAAGTTGGAGATGGTGGTCATTCTTCTGTTCTTGATAGTTATTGAACTTTCAGGTTTCTACATATTTAGGGCCTTTGATTTATTTCATTAAAACTTGCTAATATGTTAACATTATCTTTCATGTATCATTCCTATATTTTTGTAGTTTTATCCTTTTTCTCAAGTCATATGATCATGTTTAACCTTTGCTTTTCTTGATTTCATGTTTTCACTATGTTTTTTAAAGGCCAAACTATTATACTCTTTCTCTATTTCTTACTTTATTTTTCCTTTTACTTTGTTAACCTCTTCCTTTTTACATTCCTCGGGTCTACTTCTTGTTCCATGTATTGTGTTATGCTTAGTTCACAAATCATATTACATTCCTTAAGTGTTCTGTAGAGTGGTATTGTTTCATTTATTTCTTTTTTTAATTAGATAGCCAATTTCAAAGTTATCATGGAGCAAGACTGAATTTTCATACAGAGTGCTTATTTGGTGTAGTTCCATCAGGGAAACATTGACAATACTCTTCAGTTCTATTCCCTAGTAACTACAGTTCATACTTTTTGACTACTGAAAAACATTGCATCTTATAAACAACCCATCTTATAAGAATATTCATCTTATGAATAACAACACAAGAGAACACATGGAAGGAGGATCATGACATTGTACAGGAGACAGGGATCAAAACCATCCCCAAGAAAAATAAATGCAAAAAGGCAAATGGTTGTCTGAGGAGGCCTTACAAATAGCTGAGAAAAGAAGAGAAACTAAAGGCAAAGGAGAAAGGGAAAGATATACCCATTTGAGGAAAAAGTTCCAAAGAATAGCAAGGAGAGATAAGAACACCTTCCTCAGTGATCAATGCAAAGAAATAGAGAAAAACAATAGAATGGGAAAGACTAGAGATCTCTTCAAGAAAATAAGAGATACCAAGGGAACATTTCATGAAAAGATGGACACAATAAAGAAAAAAAATAGTATGGACTAACAGAAGCTGAAGATATTAAGAAGTGACAAGAAAACAGAAGAACTATACAAAAAAGATCTTCATGACCCAGAAAACCACAATGATGTGATTACTCACCTAGAGCCAGACATCCTGGGATGTGAAGTCAAGTGGGCCTTAGGAAGCATCATCATGAACAAAGCTAGTGGAGGTGATGGAATTCTAGTTGAGCTATTTAAAATCCTAAAAAATGATGCTGTTAAAGTGTTGCACTCAATATGTCTGCCAATTTGGAAAACTCAGCAGTGGCCACGGGGCTGGAAAAGGTCAGTTTTCATTCCAATCCCAAATAAAGGAAATGCCAAAGAATGTTCAAACAACCACACAAATGCACTCATCTCACAGGCTAGCAAACTAATGCTCAAAATTCTCCAGGCCAGGCTTCAACAGTACGTGAACTATGAACTCCCAGATGTTAAAGCTGGGTTTAGAAAAGGCAGAGGAATCAGAGATCAAACTGCCAACATCCACTGAATCACCGAAAAATCAAGAGAGTTTCAGAAAAAAATATATATATATATTTCTGCTTTATTTATAACACCAAGACTTTGACTGTGTGGATCACAACAAACTGGAAAATTCCTAAAGAGATGGGAATACCAGACCACCGTACCTGCCTCCTGAGAAATCTGTATGGCGGTCAAGAAGCAACAGTTAGAACCAAACATGGAACAACAGACTGGTTCCAAATTGGGAAAGGAGTAAGTCAAGGCTGTATATTTGTCACCCTGCTTATTTAACTTATATGCAGAGTACATCATGAGAAACGCTGGGCTGGATGAAGCACAAGCTGCAGTCAAGATTGCCAGAAGAAATAACAATAACCTCAAATACTCAGATGACACCACCCTTACAGCAGAAAGCAAAGAACTAAAGAGTCTCTTGATGAAAGTGAAAGAAGAGAGTGAAAAATTTGGCTTAAAACTCAACATTCAGAAAACTAAGATCATGGCATTCAGTCCCATTACTTCAAGGCAAATAGATGGGGAAACAATGGAAACAGTGACAGTCTTTATTTTTTTTTTTTTTGGAGGGGGGTGCTCCAAAATCACTGCAGATGGTGACTGCAGCCATGAAATTAAAATGTTGTAAAGTGATTGGCCTCCAACTAATAAAATAATATTTAAAAAAAAAAAAAAAAAAAGACGCTTGTTCCTTGCAAGAAAAACTATGACCAACCTAGACAGCATATTAAAAAACAGAGACACTACTTTGCCAACAAAGGTCTGTCTATTCAAAACTATGGTTTTTCCAGTAGTCATGTATGGATGTGAGAGTTGGACTATAAAGAAAAATGAGTGCCAAATAATTGATTCCTTTGAACTGTGGTGTTGGAGAAGACTTTTGAGTAGTCCCTTGGACTGCAAGGAGATCAAACCAAGCAATCCAAAAGGAAGTCAGTCCTGAATGTTCATTAGAAGGGGTGATGCTGAAGCTGAAACTACAATACTTTGGCCACCTGATGTAAAGAACTCACTCCTTGGAAAAGACCCAGATGCTGGGAGATTGAAAGCAGGAGGAGAAGGGGACGATAGCAGATGAGACGATTGGATGGCATCGCCCACCAAGTCGATGGACATGAGTTTGAGCAAGCTCTCTGTGTTGGTGATGGACAGGGAACTCCATGGTGCACTCCATGGGTTTGAAAAGAGTCGGACATGACTGAGCAACTGAACTGAAAGAATACTCCCTGTTTATTTTCTCCCCATATGTTGTCATTTGAGTTGCTCCAGCTTTGTTTACTGTTGTTTATATTTCTGTTTTAACATGTTTTATGGTATACATTTGAAAAAATATATTTTGTACATGTAACTAATTTAATGAAAATTATTTTTCAAAAAGGTTGTATCAAGAAAATGTTCTCCCACCAGAAATATATAGCCTATTGATTCACTGTATCTCTAAATCTTGGCATTGTCCTGATTTATTTTTATTGAATACTTTTTATTTTATTTCACTACATTTTTACCAATTGAATGATTATACGGTTCTCTCATTGTAGTTCTATGTGTATTTTCCTGATTGTTAGTGAAATAAAGGATCTCTTTCTATTGGTTGTAAATGCTTCCTTCACTTGAAATACCTCTCTTTTGCTGATTTTTCTATAAGCATATTTAGTGTCTTCTTATTGATTTACATGATATTCGTGTTTTTCAGTTGCTATTCTTTCTTGTCTATATGTGCTGTAATACATTTTTTTCTCCCAGTCTATGGCTTGTGATTCTTTGCTTTTCTTGTGTGTGTGTGTGTGTGTGTGTGTGTGTGTGTGTTGTGTTTTTACTCTCCTAAATGCTATGCTCAGTGGACAGAAGGTTTGCTTTTAATATAGTCAAATTTATCATGTATTAAAAAATGCTTTTTTTTTCCCTTTAGAAGTCCCTCTCTACCCTGAAGTCAGGAATATATTCACCTATATTTCCCATTAAAAAATATACCATTTTGTTTTTATATGTAAGGTTTTTAATTCCTTACATTTATTTAATTTTGAATGCTGTAACGGTCCAACTTCAGTTTTTCCCTATGAATAACCGTTTTGTCCACCTGCTTTTACTGAATAGTCATTCTCTATTTATCTACTATGCTATATTTGACACATCAAAATTTTATATATGTGTTAGTGTGAGGAAATACAGCTTTCTAGAGTTCTCAGTCCTCCTGTTAAAAAGCCCTAACCTCCTGAAACATAAAAATAAATATAAAGATAGAAAATATTTGTCTTAATTTCTCCTAGGAACATTTTACTTTTTGCATACACAAGAATGAGATTTTGTCCCTGTAGCTATTTGTACCTATTAATTGATTTGATCCAAAGGAACAATAAAATGTCTCCATCTTCCAGAGAGGGTCAAATAGTTACAGTCCTGACTAGACCCCTAGGATAAGTCCCAACATTCCAGGAAGACTAGAGCTCTGTCTCCCTTGGTATTTACATGCCAAAGGGTTGAAGCCCAGAACTTGGCAATATTTCTGTTTTTAAACAGAGACAACTGGGTTTTATTTAGCACTTGGAAAGATGCATTTATATTTCAGAAGGTGAGGATAAGAACCCAGGATGCTTTCCATTTAATCTTAAGCAAGCAAAGGGGTTTTTCACTGTTTTGGGGGGAAAGGAGGGAGAACAGAGGGTGGTTGCATATCTCTTGTATAAAAATGGAGAAAATTCATTGTTAGTCATCCCTTGTTTGTGGCAGATAACCTGACAACCCAGTAGAAAGAGTCCATAAGCTTTCATATCACCTGTGGGTCTAAGTGTAGGAACTGATGGCTGCAGTGTTTTTCTGATTGTTGATCTGGTTATATCAATTAGGAACTCTTTTTATGTGACCTAAATGTCTTCTGTTTTTATATCCATATATATATATATATATATATATATATATATATATATATACGACCTATATATAGAATCTATAGTATAAATATATCTATAGCATATATATGGTATATAGTTATATCCTATATAGTATAATTATATTATGCAATGTTGTATAATCATAAAATATTTTAATACTTGCATTATATTTTATATATTATGCATATTTGCATGTATATATATCATATATTAAAATATACAATTATATATATATAATGTATCAATATTATGGGCTTCCCTAGTAGATAAGATGGTAAAGCATCCACCTGCAATGCAGGAGACCTGGGTTTGATCCCTGGGTTGGGAAGATTCCCTGGAGAAGGACATGGAAACCTATTACATTATTCTTGCCTGGAGAATCCCATGGACAGAAGAGCATGGTGGGCTACAATATATTGGGTCGCAAAGAGATGGACATGACTGAGTAAATAACAAACATGTATATTATGTATATGTATACATATATGCATATATATATTATGTGTATGCATATATCTGTGTATATGAATACAATTATTAAAAAATATAATTATACAATATCACATAATACAATTATAGTATATATTATATAGTATATAATTATATACCATATATATGCTATAAATATGTTTATGATACATATGCCATATATGTATATATATATGTATGTATAAAAATACATAAGGAATCTAGGTCATATGAAAAGAGTTCCTCATTGATACAACAAGATCAACAACCAGAAAAGCACTGTAACCATCAATCTCTACATTTAGACCCACAGATGATGTGAAAATTTATGGATTCTTTCTACTGGATTCTTTCTCATCAGATTATCTGCCACAGACATATATCATACAGTGCAAGTGGGATAATGTGTCAAATCCTTCACTTTGAGAAACATTGGATCCCTCTCTCTACTCAATTCATAATAATTCCAAGTAGTGGTAGAGCAAATCTGCTGTTTTTCTCAGAAGTATCTTAATTAATTTTATGATACTTTTCCACAAAATTCTATGACTAGCTTATCAACCTGCATGAAAAACTGTTGAAATTTTGATGGGATTTCACTAAATCTATAGATTAAGGAAAAGTACCACCATTTTGATATCACCTTCTATCCTGAATAGGTATATCTCTCTTTCTATGTAAATCTTCCTTAATATAATTATCAATGTAATTTTATTATTTTCCCTGTAGAAATCATCAATATCTTTAATTATGTACATATTTAGGGAATCATCATTTTTGATGCTGTTATAATTTTTAATGATCCTAGTTATTTGTAGTTTATAAAATGCCATTTGACTTTTGAATATTGATTTCTAGCTGCCTATTGCTGCCCTTCTATTCATTTTAATATTTTGTCTGTAGACTACCTTGGGATTTCTTTTTTTTTTTTTTACCTTGGGATTTCTATGTAGATAAGTATTTCATCTAGAAATAATGACAATTTACCTCCTTTTTAATCCTTATGACTTTATTTTTCTTATTTAGTTGTGCTGGTTATTTCTCCATTATAATCTAATAGAATAAAATCAGTGATAGTGGCAATCATTGTATTGTGTCTGATTTAAAGTCTCTCAATTCCATCACTTTGATATATAACACTTTATTATCATTTAGCTTTAAGTATTTTCTTTTGTCCTATGAATTAGACTTAAATGTTTTATATTTATAATAGATATTTAAATTTGTCTTATCATTACTAACTTCTTTTTGGCTTTGAAGATGAAAGTTGTCATGATTTGTACAACCATAAGGAAATGAACATGCCAATTTTCAAAAGGGGTTTGTAAGTGATTTCTTTCCTACTTAAGCCACCAGATGAAAACATAACTAAACCAACATTGATTTGTTATGAAGCATTGAAAATTAATGTATTTTGTTACCTAGTAGATGTTCCATTTTTGAAAATGCCCAATATGTGCTTGAGAAGAATATATATTCTTTAATTGATTGAAAATTCCTGTATGTATCCTTGAAATCAAATTTATTGTTCTTCACAACCTTCATTATTGTCTCTCCAGTTCAAAATAGCTTCTTGTGTCTCCAGAATTTTTTTTCACTTTTCCTTATATTTCTTATATTCTAGGATATTCATCTGTGAAATTCCTCCAGGGTCAAACTTGGTGGATAACGGAATTTGAGTGATAGATATCTAGCAATTTGTGCTAAACTACCATCTTGACAAGACCAAAATAACTACTTTTACACTCAACTGTCAGAATAATAATTTAAAAATGTAAATTTTAGCATGTAAACTCTGTTTTAACATGTTGATAGATTCCTATGGCTCTAAACATCAAAATCAAAAGTTCCAATAAATGCTGTGAGGCCTGGCTTGATCTGGACCCTGATGATCATTACAACTGTCTCATCCTTTTTTCCCCCTAACTCCTACATTTCTGCAAGTTGCTGGAATTGGTCTTTCAAGTCTTATATGGTGCCATATTCCTTCCCATAATAAGGCTTTTGCACATGCTATTTCCTCCTTTTTAAATGTTCTTCCCTTTCTTCTTTACCTAGTTATTCTGTTCATCTTTGATATTTCAACTTGAGACTCCTCATGGAATCATTCAGTTACCTCTTGGACTAGGTCAAATGCTCCTGTTCTTGGAGCATGCTGTACTACTCTTTCATATCATTAGTCAAAGTTGAAGTTTTACATTTGACTATTTGGTAAATGTCTCTTTACTCTGCATTTTAAGGTCCATGAGGTCAAGGATATTGTTTATCTTGTACAACATTATAGCTCTATTTCCTGGCACTGTATACTTCATATAATACTTGCTCAATCAATATTGAAATGAGGCAGAATCACATAGTGACAGATGCCAAGATTTTAGATTTCTGTTTCAAATCTAGTCCAACCACTTACTGAGGGGCCAAATTACTCAACATCTCTGTGCCTGTTTCTGCATCTATAAGATGAGAATAATAACAGTATCTAACTTAGAGAGTTATGTAGAGAATTAGATGAGTTATTTTATGTAAAACACATTAAATGGTACCTGGCTCATAATAAATATTATATTATAGTTGACTATTATTAAGTGAAATGAAATATGCTTTCAGGTGTATATGATTATAACCTCAAAATCTAAAATATCCATAAGTAAATATGTATATGTATATTTATATATTGCTTTTTTGGTTTATAATATAGAGGTAATTGATCAAAATATAGAAAACTCCATTGTTCCAGAATGATTCTAGATCACTATTAATTTGTTCTTCCTTTCACACCTGGCAGATTTACCAGAATGATGGTGACTATGATGAAGTTGCCAAAATATCTCACTTTGAAAACCTCCTTACAGGTTTATAAGTATGTTTATCATCTGATTCTCATAACAACTTGATCAAGGGGGTCTTTTATCATCTCTTATTTTTTCATATGGAGAAAATAAGGTTCATAGAGTTTTTTTTTTCTTGGAGTAATAAAAAATGAAATTAGTATTTTCAATATTCATCTTCATGTGTTGTAAGGGAAAGGTTCTTCCCTGTGTTGTGTTGAACACTGTGGTAAAGGGAGGGGCTTCCCTGGTGGCTCAGACAGTAAAGAATCCACCTGAAATGAAGGAGACCTGGGTTCAGTCCCTGGGTTGGGAAGATCCCCTGGAGAAAGGAACAGTTACCCACTTCACTATTCTTGCCTGGAGAATTCCATGGACAGAGGAATCTGGTAGGGTACTGGCCATGGGGTCGCAAAGAGTCGCACATGGCTGAGCGACATTCGCTTCCATAAGTAAAAGTGCAGAAAATATGCGTGTCAACAAAAGACATTTTACTGGGCAGATAAGATATATATTAATTTCTTACATCCTTAGATTTATCTATTCTATTTATTTTGTCTCATCATTGACAGAAGTTAAAAGCTGGACAAACTTGCAAAATTGAATGCAGCCTCTAAAACTGATGCACCTCTGCCTGAAAAATATTTTGTCCATAATTTGTTATAATTAGAGTCATGTAACATTTTAAATTCAAAATTATTTATATATTTAGTTAAAATAACACAAACTATGCTTGTATCCTGCTTTAAAAAGTGCATTGCTTACTTGATTAACATTATTTGAAACTACATTCCCATTTATTTTAAAATCTATTTCGATCTATTCTTTCTAATACAGTGTTCTCACTTAAGGTTAGTCCACAATAAAATATCAATTGTTTTTAACTAATATGTTTCCTTATCATTGCTTAATTTATATACCCAAAATTTGCTTTTCTTGCTAAGTATGAAGCAGCCTGCTCCAGCTGGATTTATTCAGTTTCATTTCTTCTTTTCTAAACTGGTATTGATTTTTCACTGTTATCTGCAATTTCTCCCAAGTGTATGTCAAGAATGAAAAAAGGTAAAAACAATGCTATCCTGATTAACTTGCTTAGGTCAGGCTCATGGGTGGGGAGCTGTTTATTTTTTCAAAATATAATCCAAGTGGTTCATAATCATAATTTCTCAGAAATTCAAGTGAAATGTAAATGGGATGATGGCAGAAACCTATTCAACACTCTCAGTTCAGTTCAGTCACTCATTCGTCTTCGACTATTTGTGACCCCATGAACCACAGCACACCAGGCCACCCTGCCCATCAACAACTCCCAGAGTTTACCCAAACTCATGTCCATTGAGTCAGTAATACTATCTAACCATATCATTCTCTGTTGTACTCTTCTCCTCGTGCCTTCAATCTTTCCCAACCTAGGGGTCGTTTCAAATGAGTCAACTCTTCATATCAGGTGGCCAAAATATTGGTTTGAGATTCAACATCAGGCCTTTCAATGAACACCCAGGACTTATCTCCTTCAGGATGGACTGGTTGATCTCCTTGCAGTCCAAGGGTCTCTCAAGAGTACTCTCCAAAACCACAGTTCAAAATCATCAATTCTTCTGTGCTCAGCTTTCTTTATAGTCCAACTCTCACATCCAAACATGACTACTGGAAAAGCCATAGCCTTGACTAGATGGACATTTGTTGACAAAGCAATGTCTCTGCTTTTTAATACACTGTCTAGGTTGGTCATAAATTTCCTTCCAAGGAGTAAGTGTCTTTTAATTTCATGGCTGCAATCACCATCTGCAGTGATTTTGGAGCCCTGAAAAATAAAGTCAGCCACTCTTTTCCCATCGATTTGCCATGAAGTGATGGGACCAGATACCATGATCTTAGTTTTCTGAAAGTTTAGTTTTAAGCCAACTTTTTCACTCTCCTTTTTCACTTTCATCAAGAGGCTCTTTAGTTCTTCTTTACTTTCTGCCATAAGGGTGGTGTCATCTGCAAATCTGAGGCTATTGATATTTCTCCTGGCAATTTTGATTCCAGCTTGTGCTTCATTCAGCCCAGCATTTCTCATGATGTACTCTTCATATAAGTTAAATAAGCAGGATGGCAATATACAGCCTTGAGGTACTCATTTTCCTATTTGGAATCAGTCTGTTGTTCCATGTCCAGTTCTAACTGTTCCTTCCTAACCTGAATACAGGTTTCTCAAGAGGCAGGTCAGGTGGTCTGGTATTTCCATCTCTTTCATCAAGCTAAACTATGGTAATTTTCTAATCCAACGGTCTCTACTGCACTGGCCACCACCCAAAGCATTTGTCACTGGTTTGATTATGGCTTGTTAGATTATTATTGTATGAAAAGCTAATTGGTAAAAGATAAATGCTCTTTTACCTTCACAATAGTACATTATAAATAGAGTCATATTAAATATTACAAGAAGCAAGAGAATGAATCTTTTTTTTATTACTTTCTAACATTCGCCCTTTTGAAAAGATGATTATATTGTTCAGTTTCTATTCATTTGATTGTGTAGAAGTTATTTTTCTTCCCTCATGGGATTGAGTGATGGTTTATTGAAGTTATAGGAAGGACTTTCTTTTTTTTTTTTAATTTTTTCTTTATTAGTTGGAGGCTAATTACTTCACAACATTTCAGTGGCTTTTGTCATACATTGACATGAATCAGCCATAGAGTTACCCATCCCGAAATCCCTCCCACCTTCCTCTCCACCCGACTCCTCTGGGTCTTCCCAGTGCACCAGGCTCCAGCACTTGTCTCATGCATCCCACCTGGGCTGGTGATCTGTTTCATCATAGATAATAAACATGCTGTTCTTTCGAAACATCCTACCATCACCTTCTCTCACAGACTTCAAAAGTCTGTACTTCCCTTCTGTGTCTCTTTTTCTGTTTTGCATATAGGGTTATCATTACCATCTTTCTAAATTCCATATATATGTGTTAGTATGCTGTAATGTTCTTTATCTTTCTGGCTTACTTCACTCTGTATAATGGGCTCCAGTTTCATCCATCTCATTAGAACTGATTCAAATGAATTCTTTTTAACGGCTGAGTAATATTCCATGGTGTATATGTACCACAGCTTTCTTATCCATTCATCTGCTGATGGGCATCTAGGTTGCTTCCATGTCCTAGCTATTATACACAGTGTTGCAATGAACATTGGGGTGCACGTGTCTCTTTCAGATCTGGTTTCCTCAGTGTGTATGCCCAGGAGTGGTATTGCTGGGTCGTATGGCAGTTCTATTTCCAGCTTTTTAAGAAATCTCCACACTGTTCTCCATAGCGGCTGTACTAGTTTGCATTCCCACCAACAGTGTAAGAGAGTTCCCTTTTCTCCACACACTCTCCAGCATTTATTGCTTATAGACTTTTGGATAGCAGCCATCCTGACTGGCGTGTAATGGTACCTCATTGTGGTTTTGATTTGCATTTCTCTGATAATGAGTGATGTTGAGCATCTTTTCATGTGTTTGTTAGCCATTTGTATATCTTCTTTGGAGAAATGTCTGTTTAGTTCTTTGGCCCATTTTTTGATTGGGTCATTTATTTTTCTGGAATTGAGCTTCAGGAGTTGCTTGTATATTTTTGAGTTTAATCCTTTGTCTGTTGCTTCATTTGTTATTATTTTCTCCCAATCTGAGGGCTGTCTGTTCACCTTACTTATAGATTCCTTTGTAGTGCAGAAGCTTTTAAGTTTCATTAGGTCCCATTTGTTTGGTTTTGCTTTTATTTCCAATATTCTGGGAGGTGGGTCATAGAGGACCCTGCTGAGATTTATGTCGGAGAGTGTTTTGCCTATGTTCTCCTCTAGGAGTTTTATAGTTTCTGGTCTTACATTTAGATCTTTAATCCATTTTGAGTTCATTTTTGTGTATGGTGTTAGACAGTGTTCTAGTTTCATTCTTTTACAAGTGGTTGACCATTTTTCCCAGCACCACTTGTTAAAGAGGTTGTCTTTTTTCCATTGTATATCATTGCCTCCTTTGTCAAAGATAAGGTGTCCATAAGTTCATGGATTTATCTCTGGGCTTTCTATTATGTTCCATTGATCTATATTTCTGTCTTTGTGCCAGTACCATACTGTCTTGATGACTGTGGCTTTGTAGTAGAGTCTGAAGTCAGGCAGGTTGATTCCTCCAGTTCCATTCTTCTTTCTCAAGATTGCTTTGGCTATTCGAGGTCTTTTGTATTTCCATACAAATTCTGAAATTATTTGTTCTAGTTTTGTGAAAAATACTGTTGGCAGCTTGATAGGGATTGCATTGAATCTATAGATTGCTTTGGGTAGAATAGCCATTTTGACAATATTGATTCTTCCAATCCATGAACACGGTATGTTTCTCCATCTGTTTGTGTCCTCTTTGATTTCTTTCATCAATGTTTTATAGTTTTATATGTATAGGTCTTTTGTTTCTTTAGGTAGATATACTCCTAAGTATTTTATTCTTTTTGTTGCAATGGTGAATGATATTGTTTCCTTAATTTCTCTTTCTGTTTTTTCATTGTTAGTATATAGGAATGCAAGGGATTTCTGTGTGTTAATTTTATATCCTGCAACTTTACTATATTCGTTGATTAGCTCTAGTAATTTTCTGGAAGAGTCTTTAGGGTTTTCCATGTAGAGGATCATGTCATCTGCAAACAGCGAGAGTTTCACTTCTTCTTTTCCTGTCTGGATTCCTTTTACTTCTTTTTGTGCTCTGATTGCTGTAGCCAAAACTTCCAACACTATGTTGAATAGTAGTGGTGAGAGTGGGCACACTTGTCTGCAGATATTAAAGAATCCTTGCATTCCTGGGATAAAGCCAACCTGGTCATGGTGTATGATTTTTTTAATATGTTGTTGAAATCTGTTTGCTTGAATTTTGTTAAGGATTTTTGCATCTATGTTCATCAGTGATATTGGCCTGTAGTTTTCTTTTTATGTGGCATCTTTGTCTGGTTTTGGAATTAGGGTGATGTTGGCCTCATAGAATGTGTTTGGAAGTTTACCTTCTTCTGCAATTTTCTGGAAGCGTTTGAGTAAGATAGGTGCTAGTTCTTCTCTAAATTTTTGGTAGAATTCAGCTGTGAAGCCATCTGGTCCTGGACTTTTGTTTGCTGGAAGATTTTTGATTACAGTTTCGATTTCCTTACTTGTGATGGGTCTGTTGAGATCTTCTATTTCTTCCTGGTACAATTTTGGAAAGTTATACTTTTCTAAGAATTTGTCCATTTCATCCAAGCTGTCCATTTTATTGGCATAGAGCTGCTGGTAGTAGTCTCTTATGATCTTTTGTATTTCAGTGTTGTCTGTTGTGATCTCACGCTTTTCATTTCTAATTTTGTTAATTTGGTTCTTCTCTCTTTGTTTCTTAATGAGTCTTGCTAATGGTTTGTCAGTTTTGTTTATTTTTTCAAAAAACCAGCTTTTAGCTTTGTTTATTTTTGCTATGGTCTCTTTAGTTTCTTTTGCATTTATTTCTGCCCTAATTTATAAGATTTCTTTCCTTCTGCTAACCCTGGGGTTCTTCATTTCTTCCTTCTCTAGTTGCTTAAGTATAGAGTTAGGTTATTTATTTGGCTTTTTTCTTGTTTCTTGATGTAAGCCTGTAATGCTATGAACCTTCCCCTTAGCACTGCTTTTACAGTGTCCCATAGGTTTTGGGCTGTTATGTTTTCATTTTCATTCATTTCTATACATATTTTGATTTCTTTTTTGATTTCTTCTATGATTTGTTGGTTATTCAGAAGCATGTTATTTAGCCTTCATATGTTTGAATTTTTAACAATTTTTTTCCTGTAATTGAGATCTAATCTTACTGCAGTGTGGTCAGAAAAGATGACTGGAATGATTTCAATTTTTCTGAATTTTCCAAGACCAGATTTATGGCCCAGGATGTGATCTATTCTGGAGCAGGTTCCGTGTGCACTTGAGAAAAAAGTGAAGTTGATTGTTTTGGGGTGAAATGTCCTGTAGATATCAATTAGGTCTAGCTGGTCCATTGTGTCATTTAAGGTTTGTGTTTCCTTGCTAATTTTCTGTTTAGTTGATTTATCCATAGTTGTGAGTGGGGTATTAAAGTCTCCCACTATTATTGTGTTACTATTAATTTCCTCTTTCATACTCGTTAGCGTTTGCCATACATATTGTGGTGCTCCTATGTTTCTGTGCATATATATTTATAATTGTTATATCTTCTTCTTGGATTGATCCTTTGATCATTATGTAGTGTCCTTCTTTGTCTCTTTTCACATCCTTTATTTGAAAGTCTATTTTATCTGATATGAGTATTGCGACTCCTGCTTTCTTTTGGTCTCCGTTTGCGTGAAATATTGTTTTCCAACCCTTCACTTTTAGTCTGTATGTGTCTCTTGTTTTGAGGTGGGTCTCTTGTAGACAGCATATATAGGGGTCTTGTTTTTGTATCCATTCAGCCAATCTTTGTCTTTTGGTTGGGGCATTCAACCCATTTACATTTAAGGTAATTATTGATAGGTGTGGTCCCGTTGCCATTTACTTTGTTGTTTTGGGTTCACGTTTATACAACCTTTCTTCATTTCCTGTCTAGAGAAGATCCTTTAGCATTTGTTGAAGAGCTCGTTTGGTGGTGCTGAATTCTCTCAGCTTTTGCTTATCTGTAAAGCTTTTGAATTCTCCTTCATATCTGAATGAAATCCTTGCTGGGTACAGTAATCTAGGTTGTAGGTTATTTTCTTTCATTACATTCAATATGTCCTGCCATTCCCTTCTGGCCTGGAGGGTTTCTATTGATAGATCAGCTGTTATCCTTATGGGAATCCCTTTGTGTGTTATTTGTTGTTTCTCCCTTGCTGCTTTTAGTATTTGTTCTTTGTGTTTGATCTTTGTTAATTTGATTAATATGTGTCTTGGTGTGTTTCGCCTTTGGTTTATCCTGTTTGGGACTCTCTGGGTTTCTTGGACTTGGGTGGCTATTTCCTTCCCCATTTTAGGGAAGTTTTCAGCTATTATCTCCTCGAGTATTTTCTCATGGCCTTTCTTTTTGTCTTCTTCTTCTGGGACTCCTATGATTCGAATGTTGGGGTGTTTCACATTGTCCCAGAGGTCCCTGAGGTTGTCCTCATTTCTTTTGATTCTTTTTTTCTTTTTTCCTCTCTGCTTCATTTATTTCCACCATTTTATCTTCTACCTCACTTATCCTATCTTCTGTCTCTGTTATTCTACTCCTGGTTCCCTCCAAAGTGTTTTTGATCTCATTCATTGCATTATTCATTTTTAATTGACTCTTTTTTATTTCTTCTAGGTCTTTATTAAACATTTCTTGCATCTTTTCAATCTTTGTCTCCAGTCTATTTATCTGTAACTCCATTTTATTTTCAAGATTTTGGATCATTTTTATTATCATTATTCTAAATTCTTTTTCAGGTAGATTCCCTATCTCCTCCTCTTTTGTTTGACTTGGTGGGCACTTTTCATGTTCCTTTACCTGTTGGGTATTTCTTTGCCTTTTCATCTTGTTTAGATTTTTGTGTCTGGAATGGTCTTTCTGTATCTGGAGGTCTGTGATTCCTTTTTATTATGGAGGTTTTACCCAGTGGGTGGGGTTAGACGATTGGCTTGTCAAGGTTTCCTGGTTAGGGAAGCTTGAGTCGGTGTTCTGGTGCATGGAACTTGATTTCTTCTCTTTGGAGAGCAATGGAGTGCCCAGTAATGAGTTTTGAGATGGGTCTATGTGTTAGGTGTGACCTTGGGCAGCCTGTATGTTGACATTCAGGGCTATGTTCCTGCATTGCTGGAAAATTTGCGTGGTATGTCTTGCTCTAAAACTTATTGGCCTTTGGGTGGTGGTTGGTTTCAGTGTAGGTATGCAGGTTTTTGGACGGTCTCTTATTACTTAAAGTTCCATGTAGTCAGGAGCTTTTTGGTGTTCTCAGGTTTTGGACTTAAGTCTCCTGCCTCTGGATTTCAGTTTTATTCTTCCTGTAGTCTCAGGACTTCTCCAACTATACAGCACTGATAATAAAACTTCTAGGTTAATGGCGAAAAGATTCTCCCCCATTAGGGACTCCCAGAGAGGTTCACATAGTTACATGAAGAAGAGGAGAGGGAGGAGGGAGATAGAGATTAGCAGGAGGAGAAAAAGGGGGACTCAAGAGGAGAGAGACAGATCTACACAGTTGTCTGTTTCCAGAGTGTTCTCCGTAGCCCAGACATCCACAAAGATTCACAGAATTGGATTGGGAAGAGAAGGGGAAAGGAGGAAATAGAGGTGTTCTGAGGTAGAAAACAGAGAGTCAAGATTGGGGGAGAATAATCAACACACTCATGAATAAAAATAGGAACTGAATATTGGATTCTTAAATGTTCACAATTTATATCATATACTGAAAAACAAAAATTAAAAATCTAGAGTAGAGTTTAGACTCTTAAGAATACTATATTAAAAACAAAAACCAAAACACACACAAAATAATTTTAGAAATATATATGAATTTCGGTTTAAAAATAGGGCTTCTCTTCTTCTTCTTCTTCTTCTTCTTTTTTTTTTTGTAAGGTTATAGTGTATTGAAAATGAAAATTAAGGAGTAGTAGAGGAGTACTAGAGGACTTTGAAAGAGACAAGAGAAAAAGAAAAATAGAAAATAGAAGAGAAAAAGGAAAAAAAAAGAAGAAGAAAAAAAGAAAGAGAAAAAATTTTTTTTTTTCCCTAATTAAAAAAATCGTAAAAATCTATGAAAATGGAAGTTAAGGAGTAATGGTGGAGTAATATGGAATTTTAATGGAAAACAAAAGATAAAAAAGAAAAAAGAAAAAAAAATTTTTTTCTTACTTAAGAAAAAAAAAGTAAAAATATATCTAGGAGTTTCTCTGGAGCTGTTGCGGTCAGTGTGGGTTCGGCTCAGTTTCAGATAGCTCCTCGTTCCACCTTACACTTCTTGATATCTACAGGTCCCTTCCAGTGTAGTTGGTGTTTTCCTCAGGGGTTTTAATCTGTTGCACTGGTCCCTTCTGAAGCGGTTCCCTTTGTTTATTTGGCTTCTGTTTGCCGGTCTCTTCAGTGCCTCATTTCCGCCCTGACACAGGCGGGCGGAGGTGGACTCTTATTCAGGTTGCTAGTTCCGTCGTGCTGCGGGGAGGGGCTGGCGCTGTTTTCTCCCTCTGCGCTGCTCAGGCTCCCTGCTGCTCTATATGGAGCGCGCCCCGCGCTGCACGCGGTTCCAGCCCTCGGGTATTCCACAAAAGCGCAGAACAAAAAGCTGTGCCTGGTGGTCTGTTTCACCACAGATAATATACATGCTGTTCTTTTGAAACATCCCACCCTCCCCTTCTCCCACAGTGTTCAAAAGTCTGTTCTAATTCGTGTAACTCTATGGCTGATTCACATCAATGTATGACAAAACCCACTGAAAAATAAAAAAAATAAAAATTAAAAAAAAAAAAAAAAAAAAAGCTGTGCCTGCTACTTGTGCCTTCCCCGTCACAGCGGTCCACGCAGCCAGGGGCTTGACGGGTGCACTTTCCCCGGGTGTGGCGCGCCCACTCCCTTCCGCGGTCCCAGTCTCAGTTTCCTCCAGCGCCAGTCTGGTGCGTGCACCTTCTGCCCTCCGCGTCCCCAGCCCCAGTCCCTGCCTGCGCCGGTCGGGTGCCTGCGCCCTGTGTCTCGCTGCGAACCTCCCGGCGGATGTCGACCATCCAGAATCTCGGTCCCTTTGTTCTGTGAACGGCCGGCAGTGTGTTCGGGCTGGTTAATTTTCTCTCTCTCTTTTGCTCTCCCACAGTTCAAGTTGGCAACTCACAAAAGCTCCCTCCAATTGTCCTCAGGGCACCAGGCCCGGACCCTACCCCAAGCAATGCTGCCCGCTCCTCTCCATTCCGCCCCCACTTGCTGGCGGCAGATGCGGGCGTCTGGGGCACTTTTCTGCTGGGAATTGCTTTTAGGTTTGTAATCTGTGGGTTTTATTTATTGTTTCTCTCCCAGTCAGGTTGCCCTCCGAGATTCAAACACTTCCCCCAGGCCCTCCAGGGCGAGGGTTTCCCAGTGTCTGGAAACGTCCTCTATTAAGACACCCTTCCTGGGATGGATCTCCATCCTTAGCTCTTTTGTCTCACTTTTTATCTTTTATATTTTGTCCTACCTCCTTTCAAAGTCAATGGGCTGCTTTTCTGGGCGCCTGATGACCTCAGCTAGCGATCAGAAGTTGTTTTGTGAAGTTTGCTCTGCGTACAGTTATTCTTTTGATGAATTTGTAGGAGAGAAAATGGTCTCCCCGTCCTACTCCTCCGCCATCTTGGCTACTCCCAGGAAGGACTTTCAAAAATATTTTTCTTCAGTGGTTTCCCCTGACTGCTTCCCCTCCTACCCTCACTGAATTTCTATCTGTCACCTCTTTTCCCTCTATCAAGTAATGAATTGGAAGGAAATCATAGCGGATGTTTTTGCACAATCAGTGGAACACTGGAGTAGACCTTAACATTACAAAACACTTTTAGAGTCTGAAAGTGAGATGCAGAGGAAAATGAGCAAAAATGGGCAATGTATTTTAACAGTGACAGCAAAGTATGAGTAGGAGTCAATGATAACTAGAAGGTATAGAAAGGATGGCAATAAAAGAGAGCAATAATTTCATAGGCATTAAGAACAGGGGACAAAGAAATAAAAATTCACATAAATGCTTCTTTACAAAAGGATCGTTCTCCAGTGGACCACGTTTTTTCAGAACTCTCCACTCTGACCTGTCTATCTTGGGTGGCCTACATGTCATGACTCAGAGTTTCATTGAGTTAGATAAGGCTGTGATCCATGTCATCAGTTTGGTTAGTTTTCTGGAATTGTGGTTTTCATTCTGTCTTCCCTCTGAGGTTAAGAGTCTTGTGGAAGATTTCTGATGGGAGGAACTGGCTGCTGGAAAGCTGCATCTTGCTCTGGTGGGTGAGGCCATGCTCAGTAAGTCTTTAATCCAATTTTCTGCTGACAGGTGGGGACTATATTCCCTCCTCGTAGTTTGGCCTGATGGTTCCGGTAGTGGCAGTAATGGAGACCTTCATCAAAAAACTTATGCCAGCATGCCACATATTCATGCCACTTCAATATTCTTGCCTTGAGAACCTCATGAGCAGTAAGAAGAGGCAAAAATATGTGGCAATGAAAGATGAACTCCCAAGGTTGGTAGGTGCCCAATAAGCTATTGGGCAAGAGCAGAGAAATTGTTCCTGAAATGATGAAGAGGCTGAGTCAAAGCAGAAACGACACGCAGTTCTGGAAGTATCTGATGGTGGAAGCGAAGTCTGATGTTGTAAAGAACAATATTGCATAGGAACCTGGAATGTTACATTCATGAATCAAAGTACATTTGAAGTGGTCAACAAAGAGATGGTAAGAGTGAACATTGACATTTTAGGAATCAGTGAACTAAAATGGAACAGAAAGGATGAATTTAATATCTACTACTGTGGGCAAGAATTCTCTAGAAGAAACGGAGTAGCCCTCATTAGTCAACAAAGAGTCTGAAATGCAGTACTTGAGTGCAATCTCAAAAGTGACAGAATTATCTCTGTTCATTTCCAAGAAAACCATTCAATATCACAGCAATCCAAGTCTATGCCCCAAAAAGTGATGCTGAAGAAGCTGTAGTTGAACAATTCTATGAAGACCTACAAGACATTCTAGAACTAACAACAAAAAAGATGTCCTTTTCATCACAGGGGACTGAAATGCAAAAGTAGGAAGTCAAGAGATACCTGGAGTAACAGGCAAATTTGGCTTTGGAGTACAAAATGAAGCACGGCAAAGGCTAACAGAGTTTTGCCAAGCAAATAAACTGGTCATAGCAAGCACCCTCTTTCAACAACACAAAAGATGACTGCACGCGTGGACATCACCAGATGGTCAATACTGATCAGATTGGTTATGTTCTTTGCAGCTGAAGATGCAGAAGCTCTATATAGTCAGCAAAACAAGACCAAGAGCTGACTGTGGCTCAGATGATAAACTCTTTATTGCCAAATTCAGACCTTTAGTTGAAGAAAGAAAGGAAAACCACTAGGCCATTCAGGTATGATCTAAATCAAATCCCTTTCAATTATACAATGGAAGTGACAAAAAGACTCAAGGGATTAGATCTGATAGAGTGCATGAAGATCTATGGACAGAGGTTTGTAACATTGTACAGGAGGTGGTGATCAAAACCATCCCCAAGAAGAAGAAATGCAAAAAGGCAAAGTGGTTGTCTGAGGGGCCTTACAAATAGCTGAGGAAAGAAGAGAAGCAAAAGACAAAGGAGAAAAGAAAGATATACCCATCTGAATGCAAAGTTCCAAAGAATAGCAAGGAGAGATAAGAAAGCCTTCCTCAGTGATATAGCAAAGAAATAGAGGAAAACAATAGAATGGGAAAGACTAGAGATATTTTCAACAAAATTGGAGAGACCAAATAATATTTTATGCAAAAATAGGCACAATAAAGACAGAAATGCTATGGACCTAAGAGAAGCAGAAGATATTAAGAAGAGGTGGCAAGAATGCATAGAAGGACTATACAAAAAAGGATCTCATGACCCAGAAAACAACAATGGTGTGATCACTCACCTAGAGTCAGACAAGTTGGAGTGTGAAGTCAAGTGGGCCTTAGGGAGCATCACTATGAACAAAGCTAGTGGAGGTGATGGAATTCCAGTTGAGTTATTTCAAATCCTGAAAGACGGTGCTGTGAAAGTGCTGCACTCAATATGTCAGCAAATTTGGAAAACTCAACAGTGGCCACAGGACTGGAAAAGGTCAGTTTTCATTCCAGTCCCAAAGAAAGGCAATGCCAAAGAATGCTCAAACTACCACACAATTGCACTCATTCCACACGCTAGTAAAGTGATGCTTAAAATTCTCCAAGCCAGGCTTCAGCAATTTGTAAACCATGAACTTCCAGATATTCAAGCTGGTTTTAGAAAAGACAGAGGAACCAGAGATCAAATTGCCACATCCCCTGGATCACCGCAAAAGCAAGAGAGTTCTAGAAAAAAAACAACATCTATTTCTGCTTTATTGATTATGTCAAAGCTTTTGACTTTATGGATCACAATAAACTGTGGAAAATTCTTCAAGAGATGGGAATACCAAACCACCTGACCTGCCTCTGGAGAAATCTGTGTTCAGGACAGGAAGCAACAGTTAGAACTGGACATAGAACAACAGACTGGTTCCAAACAGGAAAAGAAGTACGTCAAGGCTGTATATTGTCACTCTGCTTATTTAACTTATATGCAGAGTATATCATAAGAAACTCTGGGCTGGAGGAAGCACAAGCTGGAATCAAGATTGCCAGGAGAAATATCAATAGCCTCAGATATGCAGATGACACCATCCTTATGGCAGAAACTGAAGAATAACTAAAGAGCCTCTTGATGAAAGTGAAAGAGGAGAATGAAAAAGTTGGCTTAAAGCTCAACATTCAGAAAACTAAAATGATGGCATCCGGTCCCATCACTTCATGGCAAATAGATGGGGAAACAGTGGAAACAGTGGCTGACTTTATTTTTCTGGGCTCCAAAATCACTGCAGATGGTGACTGCAGTCATGAAATTAAGAGACGCTTACTTCTTGGTAGGAAATTTATGACCAATCTAGACAGCATATTAAAAAGCAGAGACATTACTTTGCCAACAAAGGTTCATCTAGTGAAGACTATCGTTCTTCCAGTGGTCATGCATGGATGTGAGAGTTGGGCTATAAGGAAATCTGAGTGCCAAAGAATTGATGCTTTTGAACTGTGGTGTTGGAGAAGACTCTTGAGATTCCCTTGGACTGCAAGGAGATCCAACCAGTCCATCCTAAAGGAGATCAGTCCTGGGTGTTTATTGGAAGGACTGATGTTAAAGCTGAAGCTCCAATACTTTGGCCACCTGATGCGAAGAGCTGACTCATTTGAAAAGACTTTGAAGCTTAGAAAGGTTGAGGCCTGGAGGAGAAGGACTACAGAGGATGAGATGGTTGCATGGCATCACTGACTCAATGGACATGGGTTTGGGTGGACTCTGGGAGTTGGTGATGGACAGAGAGTCCTGGCGTGCTGTGGTTCATGGGGTTGCAAAGATTTGGACATGCCTGAGTGACTAAACTGAACTGAATATTCCATTGTATGTATTTACCACAGCTTCTTTATCCATTCATTTCAGGGCAGCAATGGAGAAACAAACATAAAACGGATTTATGGGCATCGGGAAACGGGAGAAGGGAGAGGGTGAGACGCATGGAAAGAGTAGCATGGACACTTACAATAACATATGTAAAATAGGTAGCCAATGGGAATTTGCTGTAGGACTCAGCGAACTCAAGGTAGGGTTCTCTACCAACCTAGAAGGGTGGGATGGGCAGGGAGATGGGAGGGATGCTCACGAGGGAGGGGACATGGGTGTACCTATGGCTGATTCTTGTTGATGCTTGACAGAAAACAACAAAATTCTGTGAAGCAAGTATCCATCAATTAAAAAATATTTTTTAAAGCTGTTGCTTAAATTTAAAGTCACCTCAGATAATCATCATTCCTTAAGAACATTCACTTAAAAAATATGTTAGTGAATGATTTTTAAGTAACTATCTTCATGGAAGTCATTTAAGGAAGGTTTTTATTTAACCAATTTTTAACAAAATATACTTCATTTTATAACATCTTTCCAAGAATAAATGCATCAGTAAATTAAATTATTTCATTTATGGGACATTGCTTAAGATTTTTGTATATGAAATAGTTCTCTAGCTTGTGAAAACTCAACAACAGAATTGTTGCCATGGTAATCATCACTTCCTTAGTAATTGTTTGATCATTTGTTATATTTAGTAACAAGTAGTTAAGATAATATGATGTTTTGAAAACTAAGCACTTTAAAGGAAACTTTCAAACTATAAGGGACATAAACATTAATTTTGCTATGATTTTAGCTGATTTCATCTCTAGTCTAGAAAATTCTCCAGATTTTTTACAATTGCAGGATTTAAGCACCCTTTTTATCAAGCTTCTACAATGACCAATAATAAAAGCTTATATTTTCTGACAAGGAATAAAAGCTGCCATTTTACTTTACAGCTCAGAAGACAGTTGCTAGGGCATGATCATATGACATATTAACAAGTCACCATCTGGTGAGATAGCATAGCTTTGCTCTTCCTTGACTCAACTAGCTGCACAATGTATTTAAGTCAATCATTGCCTAGACTTTGTATATCATCTGCCTTAAAGTGCTAGCTGGTTAAAGAACACATGTCACAATGAACTTTAAGCAAATCTCTTTAAAAGTCTCTGAAAATTGGTGAATATCTTGGGTTTCTTCCTGCTGATTGCATCAGCTGTTGCCATTCCCCTAGTACATAATCAAGTTAGTCACAGGTAACTTTTCACTAGAGATGCAATATCAAACAGATGGACAGAGACTGCCAGTGTCATATAAAATCATCACCTTTAAAATTTTTTGAGGCAGAAAATACAAGTGGGCTTGCTGTCAGTTTTTTCTTTAACTTTAGTTGATCTACTATAACTAGTTTTACAAAAATTTTCTTCTGGTAATACTGAGTTAATATGAAATTACATTTATAATGACACTTTAGCTGCTTATTACAAAGGGAAAGGAAAAGTTGGTATATATTGGAGTTCACCTTAAGATGATAAAATTTAATGAAGGGTGTATAGTCTGTATTCTTTTAGTGTTAGATTGGGTCCCATTGTATATAAGCTTAGACTGACAGTTCTTAAAATTAATGGTTTTGCTTCAGCTATGATGGATATCCTTAACAGACACATTGGAGCATGGTAGAAAAATATATTTTATGGAGACTTGCCGTAGAGCTTCCCTCCCCACCTCAAAAAATCGTGTGTGCCTCTGAGACAGATATTTCTATCAATATGTGGTTGGGATACTGAGGCTCATGAGACAGATTTTAAGACAAAATACTTTGTTCTATTCTTATCTCTTTACAGATAACACAAGAGAAGGCTGTTTCATGTGCAGAGAATCATACAAACTGCTATAAAATCAGAGAGCAGAAATACATTCAGTTTAAATTCCACTTAATCTCTGTCAAGTGTTTTCCTCTACTATTTATCAATCTATTTCTTCTACACTACCATAGATACTCTATATATTTAAACCATTTTTGTATAGTATGTTGATGTATTACCGATGGACTCCATTGGTACATTGACTTATTCAATAACCATTTGTAAGGCAAGGACTTTTTAAGATTTTATTTTAAATCATTGCTATATTTTTTCCTCAATATTTCAAGAAGCACAATTTTATTTGCCTGCTTTGAAAGGGAAGCTTAATGCTATGAGATACCTATATACATTGAGGATTGCATTTTAATTTTTGTGATTTTTATTATTATTAGTTTACTTCTGCATGTGTTTCCTACATTTCAGGTCGATCTTCCCTACACATAAAAAAAAGAATGTGTTTTCTCATATAATCCTAATCAGCTCAACCCCACTTTTCACATTAAATTAGTATAAAACAATAATTACTACTGCCAGGGATAACAGCGAGCATAACACAATTAACATAGGAACTGGCTCGGTGGCTCCCTTCTCTGAGCTACTATTGCAATTATAGACAGAAGTGTGGAGTTTGACACTTGTTCATGCATATTAGCTCAATCTCCCCACCTATTTAAATTTGCTTAATTAAGATAGTAAAATTTATTTGGGATGGATTATGGAGAACTAGAAGTTAAAAGAGAACTGGAAAATGGCACTCATTGCTACTATCTGACTTACTTCTCTCTCATAGCCTGCCTGCAATCCCAGCTGTCATTCTTTCTCTTTTATACATCTTCAATTTGCCTTACCTGCTAAAATGAAACATCACTGTCAGCCCTCCAATATGATTTCGTTTCTTTCTAGATGAGAAATAAGCAGGGATTGAATGCTAGAGCTAAAGTGTCTAGATTCATCTTTTTCTTTTATATCCCAAAGCTCAAGCTAATAAGGAGAATGTGAAATAAAAATGTGCATGCCATATTTTCACTGTTTTCTCTTATAAATACAACAGTATTCATGTTTAATAAGTCATCTTTCATGTGAAGTATTAAGGACAGTTGGGATGGATTATATTGTATAGAATCACTAGAGGGAAGCATGCCCTATTAAGAAAAAAATCTGATGAAAAAGATTACTTGTGTCTGACCATTGTGGATACCTGAATATCAAGTTTAATGATCAAGTATAATACACTGGTCCAGTTATCAAAATATGAGTACCTCAAGTGGTTGTTTAACTCTAGGCTTTAAGAATGTAAGAAGGCTTGTCTAAGTTATGTAGTAGATATAGGTTTACTATACAAATATGTGAACTATAAACATTTTTTGATGGACTCTGATATTAATTTCTAGCTCAACTTATTAAGGAACTTGTAATAATTTTCAACCAGTGTAGCCAAGAGAATAGTTCCTGGATATTTTAATCTGTTCCCATGCACAAAATCTCATATTATTTTCATTTTACATGGTCTGATCTTACTGAGTTACTGGCTTTGTTTTTATTTACTGATTCTTAACCATTTATGCACATGCTCAAAGAACAGCCTAATTAAGTGTCAAATCTGAAATCACTGATGTTTATAGAGAGTTTTGCTTCCCTTTAGTCTCCTCAACTGAATGCCATGGGAGTGCTTTTCTACCTTTCCATTCTGAGAACCTATGTTATCCATGGCATCTGTATGCTACTGCTGTGGTGAAGGATCTCTGTTATTGTTAAGTTTAAAATCTTTTCACTGTGAATACTAGTTTCTTTGCTTAGAGTTTTGACTTTAAATAAATATTTTTCTTTGTGGAAAAACAGACTCCAAGACATTTATTTCTTTAACTTAACAATTAAAGACCTCTCCTTCTATTGACCACTGTTTCCTCTTAACCCCTTGCCACCATGAGCAGTAGTCGCTCAGAATTTGCTCAGAGGAATCACAGTTGACTGACTTCATGCTCACTAACACTTATAGAAGTGTTAGATTTTGATTCCAGTTTTTTATTTGATTCTACACACTTATTATGGAAGTAACAACTGGTAATACATGCATTTCATGATAAAATGACTTCACATTCAGCTGGGCTAAGACATATACAGAATACCTGAGAAAGTTTAATACATCTTTCACAGCAGGTTTGATTAATATATTCCAAATATATTTGAAGCTGTAGTCTGCCAGAAGGCCTATATTTGGAAATGGTTTCCCTGTTCTGTTACTTTTTTTTTTTAATTTTATTTTATTAGTTGGAGGCCAATTACTTCACAACATTTCAGTGGGTTTTGTCATACATTGACACGAATCAGCCATAGAGTTACACGTATTCCCCATCCCGATCCCCCCTGTTACTTTTATCCCCGATCTTTGTGTCTTGAATTGGATACTTTATTAAAGAAGTTGACATCATGCCTCCTGATTGTATTCATTCTGTGTCTGTCTCTACCCTCTCAGTTGTAAGTCCTCCTCATCCTTCAGTTTTGTTGAACTGTTCTCTTCACAGCAAGGTTCAGCTTTTCATTTTAACCTCTGACAGGAATTGTTACTAATTTTCTGTGTTTCAAGATTTTGGATCATTTTTACTATCATTATTCTAAATTCTTTTTCAGGTAGATTTCCTATCTCCTCCCCTTTTGTTTGGCTTGGTGGGCATTTTTCATATTCCTTTACCTGCTGGGTGTTTCTCTGCCTTTTCATCTTGTTTATATTGTTGTGTTTGGAGTGACTTTTCTGTATTCTGGTGGTCTGTCGTTCCTTTTTATTGTGGAGGTTCCTCCCAATGGGTGGGGTTGGACGATTGGCTTGTGAAGGTTTCCTGGTTAGGGAAGCTTGCGTCGGTGTTCTGGTGCGCCGAACTGGATTTCTTCTCTCTGGAGTGCAATGGAGTGTCCAGTAGTAAGTTTTTAGATGGGTCTATGTGTTTTGTGTGACTTTGGGCAGCCTGTATGTTGACACTCAGGGCTATGTTCCTGCATTGCTGGAGAATTTGTGTAGTATGTCTTGCTCTGGAATTTATTGACTCTTGGGTGGTGGTTGGTTTCAGCATAGGTATGGAAGCTTTTGGGTGATCTATTACTTAATGTCCCCTGTAGTCAGGAGTTCTCTGGTGTTCTCAGGGTTTGGACTTAAGTCTCCTGCCTCTGGGTTTCAGTCTTATTCTTTCAGTAGCCTCAAGACTTCTTCAACTATACAGCACTGATAATAAAACTTCTAAGTTAATGGCGAAAAGATTCTCCACCTTGAGGGACACCCAGAGAGGTTCACAGAGTTACATGAAGAAGAGGAGAGGGAAGAAGGAGATAGAGATGAGCAGGAAGAGAAAAGGGGGGACTCAAGAGGAGAGAGACAGATCTATGCAGTACTCTGTTCCCTAAGTGTTCTCTGTAGCCCAGAACACCCACAGAGATCCACAGAATTGGACTGAGAAGAGAAGGGAGAGGGAGGAAATAGAGGTGATCCGGGGGAGATAAAAGAGAGTCAAAAGGGGGAGAGAGTAGTCATCACACTCCTGAGTAAAAATGGGTACTGAATATTGGATTCTTATTGATATCAAATACTGAAAAACAAGGAATTAAAAATCTAGAGTAGAGGTTAGACTCTTAAAAATACAATATTAAAAACAAAACACAAAAAATTTAAGAAATATATGTATGAAGTTCACTTTAAGAATAGGGTCTTTTTTTTGCAAGGTTATAGTGAAATAAAAATGAAAATTAAGGAGTAATAGAGGAGTAATAGGGAACTTTAAAAGAAAATAAAAGAAAAAGTAAAAGAAAAAAATAATTAAAAATATTAAAAATATATGAAAATGAAAATAAAAATTGAGGAGTAATAGAGGACTTTAAAATAAAATAAAAGAAAAAACAATAAAAAAGAAAAATGAAAAAATAGTAAAAATATATGAAAATGAAAATGAAAATTAAGGAGTAGTAGAGGAGTAATAGAGGACTTTAAAATAAAATGAAAGAAACTGAAAATTAAGGAGTAATTGAGGAGTAATAGGGAATTTTAAAAGAAAATAAAAGAAAAAATATAATTTAAAAAAAAAAGAAGAAAAAGAAAAAAATAATTTAAAAAATAGTAAAAATATATCTAGGAATTTCTCTGGCGCTGTTGCGGGCAGTGTGGGTTCGGTTCAGTTTCAGATAGCTCCTTGTTCCAGCTTACACTTCTCAATATCTATAGGCCCCTTCTGGTGTAGTCCATGTTAACTACAGGGATTTTAATCTGTTGCCCCTGTCACTTCTGAAGGGGTTCCCTTTGTTTATTTGGCTTCTGTTTGCAGGTCTCTTCAGTGTCTAATTTCTGCCCTGACACAAGTGGGTGGAGGTGACTTTTGTTTAGGTTCGCTTGTTCAGTCATGCTGTGGGGAGGGAGGGGCACTGCAGACAACTATCACTGGCCTGTGTGGGGAGCACTCAGTGTTCTGCCCCCGCCGGTAGCGTGTGTTTTCCCTGTCTACACTGCTCAGGCTCCAGGCTGCTCTATAGGGAGTGGGCCCTGAGTTGCATGCGGTTCTAGTTTTCGGGTACTCCACTAAAGCGCAGATTCGGTTGGGCCTGCATTTTGCACCTTCCCCGGCGAGCAGCTCAGGCAGCCAGGAGCTTGACGAGCACACTCTCCCCGGGTGCGGTGTGCCTTATCCCCTCCTCAGCCCCAGGCTCAGTTTCCACGTGCGCTGGTCAGGTGCGCCTTGTGTCTGTTCTGGGGAGATTGTCTCTAGCCGCGACCCTCCCAGCAGATGTCAATCATCCAGAATCTCAGGAAGTCTTTGGTTAGAAACTGGAAGCCTGTTTGCAGTTTGGTAGGGGGTGCCCTCTCTGGGGCCAAGTTTGCCCCTTTCCCCTCCCCCCTGCCTCCTGCCTCTGGTGGGGGATGGGCCGGTCTGCAGACAGCTAGCTCATCTCTGGAATTGCTCAGTCCTTCCTTTGTTCCTAAGCAATGCTGCCCGCTCCTCTATGCTAAGCCCCCACTTGCTGGTGGTGGATGCGAGCGTCTGGGGTACTTTTCTGCTGGGAGTTGTTTTTAGTCATGTAATCTGTGAGTTTTATTTATTTTTCCTCCCAGTTAGGTTGCCCTCCGAGATTCAAAAAGTTCCCCCAGACCCACCAGTGAGAGGGTTTCCTGGTGTTTGAAAACTTCCTCTATTAGGACTCCGTTCCTGGGATGGGTCACTGTCCCTAACTCTTTTGTCTCTCTTTTTATCTTTTTTTTTCTTTTTATCTTTTATATTTTATCCTACCTCCTTTCAGAGACAATGGGCTGCTTTTCTGGGTGCCTGATGCCCTCTGCTAGTGATCAGAAGTTGTTTTGTGGAGTTTGCTCAGCATTCAAATGTTCTTTCGATGAATTTGTAGGGGAGAAAGTGGTCTCCCCATCCTCTTTCTCTGCCATCTTAGCTCCTCCCCCTAATTTTCTGTGTTTCATCTGTCTTTGTTGCTGGATACCTGCATAAATTCCCTTACCATGGTCTGAAGCATTTTGAAATATCTCAAAATCGTTTATTTTTCTTAAGAAGATTAATTTCTTGCCAGAATATTTCCTGTGGTGTATTGTATCAAATGTCCTTTTTCCTGGACTTTATTTATTAAGTACTTAATATTTTCATTATTATATTCCAGACACTGTGCTAAGTGGTTTACCAGTACAATATGATGAAATTCGCACAGCAGCTTTGTGAAATAGGTAGCTGGAGGTATTTCTGTCTCCATTCCACAAATGAGAAAACTGACACAATGGTGTTAAATAAATTGCCTACACAACTAGTTGTGATACAGCTGAGCTTTTATCATAGCAATTTCATATAATAGCCTTCAGTTTTATTTTCCATGCACTATAAGACTCGATATTTACTTCTTTTATTAGTATGGTGGTGGTGGTTTAGTCACTAAGTCATGTCCAAGTCTTGTGACCCATGGACTGTAGCCCACCAGGTTCCTCTGTCCATGGAATTTTCCAGGCAAGAATACTGGAATGGGTTGCCATTTCCTTATCCAGGGGATATTCCCAAACCAAGGATCAAACTTGGGCCTCCTGCATTGTGGTGGTCTCCTACATTGCAGGTAAATTCTTTACCAACTAAGCCAACAGGGAATAATGAAAGTCTATACTTTATTAATGTAGGCTACAGTATTGCCAGTATTATTTTGGCTTCTGGTAGGTTCCAGTGAAGGCAGGAGCATTAGGAACTCAGTGAAGGAAAGAATGTCTTCTGCCACAAATATTGTGCTCTTGTTTGTTGTAAAATTCTTTGAGTCAATATTCTTTAGTAAATGGGAATATAATCCATATTTACCTTAAAAATAACTAATGAAATGTAGAATGATTTAGCAAGTGGTTATGTTAAATATTTTTAAACTGAAAAATATTTGAAATAGACTGGAAATAATAGCTTTTAGATAAAATATAACAGTAGTAAGGGCAATTCATTTGGACTTGTTCAGTCTAGACACTAAATTAAATACCAATTAACATGATAAACTTAATTCAAGGAGCAGTTTAAATTATGGTGAGATTGCTAAATGTTCTTTATCACTCTCTTGATACCTAATACTATGTAATATTTAAATACTACAGTGCTCCATTCTCAGATTGTTTCATGAGCATTGTTTGATTTCCCAACTAGATTTTTCTCTCTGAGTAACAATTCCCATTTTACATCATTCTTGTATTGCAGAACAGAATTAATACCTTAATGACAATTTGTACCTTTTCTCTTGTATAATGTAGTCTAGTTTCTTAGGGCTTCCATAACAAAGTACCACAAACTGGGTGGCTAGAACAACAGAAGAGGTGGCAAGAATACACAAAAGAACTATACAAAAAGGATCTTCATGACCGAGATAACTATGATGGTGTAATCACTCACCAAGAACCAGACATCCCAAAAATGTAAAGTCAAGTGGGCCTTAGGAAACATCACTATGGTCAAAGCTAGGGGAGGTGATGGGATTCCAGTTGAGATATTTCAAATCTTAAAAGATGATACTGTGAAAGTGCTTCACTCACTATGCCAGCAAATTTGAAAAGCTCAACAGTGGCCACAGGACTGGAAAAGTTCAGCTTTCATTCCAATCCCAAATAAAGACAATGCCAAAGAATGTTCAAACTATGGCAAAATTGCACTCATCTCACAAGCTAGCAAAGTATTGCTCAAAATGCTCCAAGCCAGGCTTCAACAGTACATTAACCATGAGCTTCCGATGTTCACGCTGGATTTAGAAAAGGCAGAGGAACCAGAGATCAAATTGCCAACATCTGTTGGGTCATCAAAAAAGCAAGACAGTTCCAGAAAAAAAAAACATCTACTTCAGTTTTATTGACTATTCCAAAGCATTTGACTGTGTGGATCGCAACAAGCTGTGGAACATTATTAAAGAGATGGGAATACCAGACCATCTGACCTGCCTCCTGAGAAATCTATATGGTTGTCAAGAACAAACAGAACTGGACATGGAACAACAGACTGGTTCCAAATCGGGAAAGGAATATGTCAAGGCTGTATATTGTCACCCTGCTTATGTAACTTATATGCAGAGTACATGATGCAAAATACCAGGCTGGATGAAGCACAAGCTGGAATCAAGATTTCTGAGAGAAATATCAAAAACTCAGATATGGAGATGACACCACCCTTATCACAGAAAGTGAAGAACTGAAGAGCCTCTTGATGAAAGTGAAAGAAGAGGGTGAAAAAGTCGGCTTAAAACTCAATGTTCAGGAAACTAAGATCATGGCATCTGGTCCCATCACTTCATGACATTTAGATAGGGAAATAGTGGAAACAGTGAGAGACTTTATTTTGGGGGGCTCCAAGATCACTGCAGATGGTGACTGCAGCTAAGAAATTAGATGACGCTTGCTCCTTGGAGGGGTTTCCCTTGTATCTTAGTCAGTAAAACATCTGCCTGCAGTGCAGGAGACCTACGTTCCATCCCTGGGTTGGGAAGATCTCCTGGAGAAGGAAAAGGCAACCCACTCCAGTATCCTTGCCTGTAAAATCTATGGGCAGAGGAGCCTGGTGGGATGCAGTCTATGGGGTCACAAAGAGTCAGACATGACTGAGCGACTAACACTTATTTATTAGCTCCTTGCAAGGAAAGCTATGACCAACATAGACAACATATTAAAAAGCAGAAACATTACTTTGCTGACAAAAGTCCATCCATCCAAAGCTGTGGTTTTCCCAGCAGTTATGTATGGATATGAGAGTTGGACTATAAAGAAACCTGAGCGCAAAAGAATTGATGATTTTGAATTGTGGTGTTGGAGAAGACTCTTCAGAGTCCATTGGACTGCAAGGAGATCCAATCAGTCTCTCCTAAAGGGAATCAGTTATCAGTTCTGAATATTCATTGTAAGGACTGATGCTGAAGCTGAAACTCCAATACTTTGGCCACCCAATGCAAAGAACTGACTCATTTGAAAAGACCCTGATGCTGGGAATGATTGAAGGAGGGAGGAGAAGGGGACAGCAGAAGATGAGATGGTTGGATGGTATCACTGACTCAGTGGACATGAGTTTGAGTAAACCCCAGAAGTTGGTGATGGACAGGGAAGCCTGGTGTGCTGCAGTCCATGGGGTCCCAGAGTTGGATATGTATGAGTGACTGAACTGAACTTGAATGGAAGAACAACAGAAATTTATTCTCTCACAGTTCTGAAGTTTAGCTAACAAAACCAATGTGTCAGCCATACCAGACTTCTTCCATAACCTCTCAAGAAGGTATTCCTTGACTTGTAGCAACATAAGTCCAATCTTTGCCTTTGTCTGTACATGATAGCTTCCTGATAGCTTGTGCTTCCCTTGTAACTCAGTTGGTAAAGAATTCGCCTGCAGTGCAGGAGACCCCGGTTCTATTCCTGGGTCAGGAAGATCCTCTGGAGAAAGGATAGGCTACCCATTCCAGTATTCTTGAGCTTCCTTTCTGGCTCAGCTGGTAAAGAATCTGCCTGCAATGCTGGAGACCTGGATTCTATCCCTGTGTTGGGAAAATCCCCTGGAGAATGGGAAGGCTATCCACTTCAGTATTCCGGCTTAGAGAATTCCATGGACTGTATAGTATAGTCCGGGGGTCGCAAAGAGTCAGATACAACTGAGTGACATTGATTTTCTTTCACTTTCTCCCCTGTGTGTGTACCTGTGTCTCTTCCCCTATCCTTATTAGTCACAATGGAATAGGACCCACCCTAATGATCTCATTTTAACCTGAATACATCTGAAAAGACTCTATTTCCCAAAAGATTCTATTTTCAAACAAGTTCAAAGTCACAGGTACTGGAGATCAGGACTTCAATATATCTGTTTTGAGGGATACAAAGCAACCTATAACATGGTGTTTTGGAAAACATAAGGCTTTTGTTATTCATCTGTCACTTAAATTGTACTTGACAGAGTGCAAAACCTACCTTTTTATCCCATTCCAATTTCCATCTTATCCTAGACCAGGGGTTGGCTAAGTACAACCCATGGGTCAAATCTCACTCACTACCTGTTTTTAAACAGCCCATAAGCTAAGAGTGAATTTTACATTAAAAAAAAAAAATTATGGTAGAGACCATATAAAATAAAATTTACCATCTATACCATTTTAAACATACAGTACAGTAGTAATAACTACATGCATATTGTTTTACAACAGGTCTCTAGAATATTACTTTATCTTGAAAAACTGAAACTCTATACCTGTTAAACAAAAACTCCCCATTTCCTCCTCACCTCCACCCCGTGGCAATCACAATATACTTTCTGATGCTATGATTTTGATACTCTAGATACCTCATATAAGAGTAATCATGCATTACTTGTCTTTTTGGAACGGACATGTTTCACTTAGCATAATATTCTCAAGGTTCATCCATGTTGTAGGGTATGACACGGTTTCCTTCTTTTTTAATGCTGAATGATATTCCAGTTTGTATATATACCATATTTTTGTATATATATACATATACATATATATTATATATATACACATGTGTGTGTGTGTGTGTATATATATATATATATATATATATATATATACATACCATGGGTGTTTAGATTGCTTCTACCTCTTGGCTGCTGTTAATAATACTGCAGTGAACATGGATGTGCAAACAGCTCTTTAAGATCTTGTTTTCAATTATTTTGGATACATACCGGGAAGTGAGATTGGTGGATCAATGGTAATTTTAATTTCTTGAGGAACCTCCATTCAATATCCTGCAGTGACTATAATATTAAAATTCCTACCAACAGTGCATAAGGGTTCCAATTTCTCCACATCCACTTCAGTATTTATTTCTGTTTAAGTGATAGTGGCCATATTGCTGGTGTAGGGTGATATCTCATAAAGGTTTTTACTTGCATTTCCCCAATGATTAGTGATGGCGAGCATTTTTTCATATGCTTGTTGGCCATTTTTGTATCTTCTTAGGATAAAGCCCAATTGGTCATGATGTATGATTTTTTAATATGTTGTTGAATTCTGTTTGCTGAATTTTCTTAAGGATTTTTAAGACAGAAATATAGATCAATGGACTAGAATAGAAAGCCCAGAGATAAATCCACAAACCTATGGACACCTTATCTTTGACAAAAGAGGCAAGAATATACAATGGAAAAAAGACAACCTCTTTAACAAGTGGTGCTTGGAAAAATGGTCAACCACTTGTAAAAGAATGAAACTAGAATGCTTTCTAACACCATACACAAAAATAAACTCAAAATGGATTAAAGATCTAAATGTAAGATCAGAAACTATAAAACTCCTAGAGGAGAACATAGGCAAAACACTCTCTGACATAAATCACAGAAGGATCCTCTATGACCCACCTAACAGAATATTGGAAATAAAAGCAAAAATAAACAAATGGGACCTAATGAAACTTAAAAGCTTTGGCACAACGAAGGAAACTATAAGCAAGGTGAAAAGACAGCCCTCAGATTGGGAGAAAATAATAGCAAACGAAGCAACAGACAAAGGATTAATCTCAAAAATATACAAGCAACTCCTGCAGCTCAATTCCAGAAAAGTAAATGACCCAATCAAAAAGTGCACCAAAGAACTAAACAGACATTTATCCAAAGAAACCATACAAATGGCTAACAAACACATGAAAAGATGCTCAACATCACTCATTATCAGAGAAATGCAAATCAATACCACAATGAGGTACCATTACATGCCAGTCGGGATGGCTGCTATCCAAAAGTCTACAAGCAATAAATGCTGGAGAGGTTGTGAGAAAAGGGAACCCTCTTACACTGTTGGTGGGAATGCAAACTAGTACAGCCACTATGGAGAACAGTGTGGAGATTTCTTAAAAAACTGGAAATGGAACTGCCATATGACCTAGCAATCGCACTTCTGGGCATACACACCGAGGAAACCAGATCTGCAAGAGACACGTGCACCCCAATGTTCATCGTAGCACTGTTTATAATAGCCAGGACATGGAAGCAACCTAGATGCCCATCAGCAGATGAATGGATAAGAAAGCTGTGGTACATATACACCATGGAATATTACTCAGCCATTAAAAAGAATTCATTTGAATCAGTTCTAATGAGATGGATGAAATTGGAGCCCATTATACAGAGTGAAGTAAGCCAGAAAGATAAAGACCAATACAATATACTAACACATATATATGGAATTTAGAAAGATGGTAATGATAACCCTATATGCAAAACAGAAAAAGAGACACAGATGTACAGAACAGAATTTTGGACTTTGTGGGAGAAGGTGAGGGTGGGATGTTTCGAGCAAACAGCATCAAAACATGTATATTATCAAGGGTGAAACAGATCACCAGCCCAGGCTGGACACATGAGATAAGTGCTCGGGCCTGGTGCACTGGGAAGACCCAGAGGAATCGGGTGGAGAGGGAGGTGGGAGGGGGGATCGGGATGCGGAATACGTGTAACTCCATGGCTGATTCATGTCAATGTATGACAAAAAGCACTACAATAAAAAATTAAAAAAATAAAAGTTAATTTTTTGTATGTGAAATCTTTAGGATTTTGTACATATAAGGTCATGTCACTGGTGTACACTATTTGTCACTAGTATTACTTAGTTCTTTCCAATATGGATGGCTTTTATTTTTCTTGTCTAAGTGCTCTGGTTAAAAGTTTAAGTACTATCTTTTATAGTAGTTGTGAGTGGTTATCCTTCCTTTGTTCCTAATCTAAAGGAAAAATGTTGTCTTTCGCTGTTAAAAATGATGCTAACTGTTGACTTTATGTATATGATTTTTTTTAAAATTTATTTGGAGGTTAATTGCTTTAAATACTATAGTGGTTTTTTGCCATACATTCATATGAATCAGCCATGGGTTTACATGTGTTCCCCCATACCATCCCTCAAAGTTGTCCCAGTGCACTGGCCTTGAGTACCCTGTCTCATGCATCAAACATGGACTGGAGATTTATTTCACATATGATAATAAATGTGTTTCAATGCTATTCTCTAAAATCATCCCACCCTTGCTTTCTTCCACAGAGTCCAATAGTCTGTTCTTTACATCTGTGTCTCTTTTGCTGTTTCACAAATAGCATAATTGTTATCATCTTTCTAAATTCTATACATAGGCATTATTATCCTGTATTGGTGTTTTTCTTTCTGACTTACTTCACTCTGTATAATAAGCTCCAGTTTCATCCACTGCATTAGAACTGATTCAAATGCATTCTTTTTAATAGCTGAGTAATATTCCATTGTGGATATACACTACAGCTTTCTTATCCATTCATCTGCCGATGGACATCTAGGATGCTTCCATGTCCTAGCTATTGTAAATAGTGCTGTGATGAATATTTGAGTACATGTGTCACTTTCAATTCTGGTTTCCTCTGTGTGTATGCCCAGCAGTGGGATTTCTGGGTCATATGGCAGTTCTGTTTCCACTTTTAAATGGAATCCCCACTGTTCTATATAGTGGTTGTACTAGTTTGCATTCCCATCAACAGTGTAAGAGGGTTCCCACTTCTCAACACCCTCTCCAACATTTATTGTTTATAGACATTTTGATAGCAGCCATTCTGACTGGCATGGGATGGTACTTCATTGTGGTTTTGATTTGCATTTCTCTGATAATAAGTGATGTTGAGCATCTTTTCATGTGTTTCTTAGCGATCTGCATGTCTTCTTTGGAGAAATGTCTGTTTAGGTCTTTGGCCCATTTTTTGATTGGGTTGCTTATTTTTCTGGAATTGAGTTACATGAGCTTCTTGTATATTTTTTTGAGATTAATTCTTTGTCAGTTGCTTTGTTTGCTATTATATTATCCGAGTCTGAAGGCCATCTTTTCACCTTGCTTACAGTTTCCTTCCTTGTGCAAAAACTTTTTAAGTTTAATTACGTCCAGTTTGTTTATTTTTGCTTTTATTACCATTACTCTGGGAGGTGGGTCATAGAGGATCCTCCTGTGGTTTATGTCAGAGAGTATTTTGCCTATGTTTTCCTCCAGGAATTTCATAGTTTCTGGTATTACAATTAGATCTTCAATCCATTTTGAGTTTTTTTTTTTTTTTTTGCTTTTTTTTTTTTTTTTTGTGAATGGTATTAGAAAGTGTTCGATTTTCATTCTTTTACAAGTGGTTGGCCAGTTTTTCCAGCAACACTTGTTAAAGAGATTGTTTTCCTTCATTGTATATTCTTGCCTCCTTTGTCAAAGATAAGGTGTCCATAGGTGCAAGATTTATCCCTGGGCTTACAATTTTGTTCCATTGATCTATGTTTCTGTCTTTGTGACAGTACTATACTGTCTTGATGACTGTTGCTTTGTAGTGTAGTCTGAAGTCAGGCAGGTTGATTCCTCCAGTTCCATTCTTTCTCAAGATTGTTATGCCTATTCGAGGTTTTTGTGTTTCCATACAAATTGTGAAAATATTTGTTCTAGTTCTCTGAAAAATACCATTGGTAGCTTGATAGGGATTGCATTGATCTATAGATTGCTTTGGGTAGTATACTCATTTTCACTATATTTATCCTTCTGATCTATGAACATGGTATATTTCTCCATCTATTTGTCTCACTTTTGGTTTCTTTCATCAGTGTTTTACAGTTTTGTATATTTAGATCTCTTGTTTCTTTAGGTATATTTATTACTAAGTATTTTATTCTTTTTATGACAATGGTGAATGCAATTGTTTCTTTAAATTCTCTTTCTGTTTTCTCGTTGTTAGTATATTGGAATGCAAGGGATTTCTTTGTGCTAGCTTCATATCCTGCAAATTTACTACATTCCTTGATTAGCTCTAGTAAATTTCTGGTGGTGTCACTAGGGTTTTCTTTGCAGGAAATCATGTCTTCTTCAAATAGTGAGAGTTTCACTGCTTCTTTTCCAATATGTATTCATTTTATTCTTTTTTTCTTCCCTGATTGCTGTGGCAAAAACTTCCAAAACTATGTTGAATAGTAGTGGTGAGAGTGGGCACCCTTGTCTTGTTCCTGACTTTAGGGGAACACTTTCACATTTTTACTTTGGAGGATACTGTTTTCTGTGGGTTTATCATAAATGGCTTTTATTTTGTTGAGTTATGTTCCTTCTATACCTGGTTTCTGGAGGATTTTTATCATAAATGGATGTTGAATTTTTTCAAAGACTTTCTCTGCATCTATTGAGATATTCACATGAATTTTATCTTTTATCATTTTAATGTGGTGTATCACATTGATTGATTTGTGAATATTGAAGAATCCTTGCATTCCTGGCATAAAAACCACTTGGTCATGATGTATGATGTTTTAAGTATGTTGTTGGATTCTGTTTGCTACAATTTTGTTGAGGATTTTTGCATATATGTTCATCAGTGATATTGGCCTGTAGTTTCTTTTTTTGGTGGCATCTTTGGTTTTGGTATTAGGGTGATGGTGGCCTCATAGAATGAGTTTGGCAGTTTACTTTCCTCTGCAATTTTCTGGAAGAGTTTCAATAGGAGAGGTGTTAGCTTTTCTCTAAATTTTTTGGTAGAATTCAGCTGTGAAGCCATCTTGTCCTGGGCTTTTGTTTGTTGGAAGACTTTTGATTAGTTTTGATTTCTGTGCTTGTGATAGGTCTGTTAAGATTTTTGATTTCTTCCTGGTTCAGTTTTGGAAAGTTATACTTTTCTAAGAATTTGTCCATTTCTTCCAAGTTGTCAATTTTATTGGCATAGAGCTGCTGGTAGTAGTCTTTTATGATCCTTTGTATTTCAGTGATGTCTGTTGTGATCTCTCCATTTTCATTTCTAATTTTGTTGATTGGATTATTTTCCCTTTGTTTCTTGATTATTCTGGCTAATGGTTTGTCTATTTTATTTATCTTCTCAAAGAACCAGCCTTTAGTTGTGTTGATTTTTGCTATGGTCTCCTTTGTTTCTCTTTCATTTATTTCTGCTCTAATTTTTATGATTTCTTTCCTTTTACTAACCCTGGGGTTCTTCATTTACTCTTTTTCTGGTTGCCTTAAGTGTAGAGTTAGTTTATTTGTTTGATTTTTCTCTTGTTTCATTAGGTAAGGTTGTATTGTTATGAACCTTCCCATTATCACTGCTTTTACTGAATCCCATAGGTTTTGGGTTGTTGTGTTTTCATTTTCTTTAATTTCTATGCATATTTTGATTTCCTTTTTTTAAAATTTCTTCTGTGATTAGTTGGTTATTCAGAAGCATGTTGTTTAACCTCCATATGTTTGTATTTTAATTGTTTATTTTTTCCTGTGATTGAAATCTAATCTTACTGCATTGTGGTCAGAAAAGATGCTTGAAAGGATTTCAATTTTTTTTGAATTTACCAAGGCTAGATTTATGATCCAGGATGTGATCTATCCTGGAGAATATTCCATGTGCATTTGAGTGAAAGGTGAAATTCATTGCTTTGGGGTGAAATGTCTTATAGATATCAAATAGGTCTAACTGATCCATTGCATTATTTAAAGTTGTGTTTCTTGCTAACTTTCTGTTCAGTTGATCTATCCAAATGTGTGAGTAGGGTATAAAGTCTCCCTCTATTATTGTGTTACTGTTAATTTCCCCTTTCATACTTGACAGCATTTGCCTTACATATTGTGGTGTTCTTAATTGATTACATATATATTTATAGTGGTTATACCTTCTTGTTGGATTGATCATTTGATCATTATATAATGTCCTTCTTTGTTTCTTTTCACGGCCTTTATTTCAATACCTAATTTTTTCTGATATTAGTATTGCTACTCCTCGTTTCTTTTGGTCTCCGTTTGCATTAAATATCTTTTTCCAGCCCTTCACTTTCAGTCTATATGTGTCCCTTGATTTCAAGTGGGTCTCTTGTAGACAGCATATATAGGGGTCTCGTTTTTGTATCCATTCAGCCAGTCTTTGTCTTTTGTTTGGGACATTAAACCTATTTACATTTAAGGTAATTGTTGATAAGTATGATCCTGTTGCCATTTACTTTGTTGTTTTGGGTTCAAATTTATAAACCTTTTCTATGTTTCCTGTCTAGAGAAGATCTTTAGCATTTGTTGAAAAGCTGGTTTGGTGGTGCTGGATTCTCTCAGCTTTTGCTTGTCTGTAAAGCTTTTGATTTCTCCTTCGTATTTGAATGAGACCCTTGCTGGGTATAGTAACCTGGGTTGTAGGTTTTTCTCTTTCATCACTTTAAGTATGTCCTGCCTTTCCCTTCTGGCCTGAGAGTTTCTATTGAAAGATCAGCTGTTATCCTTATGGGATTCCCCTTGTGTGTTATTTGTTAATTTTCCCTTGCTGCTTTTAATGTTTGCCCTTTGTGTTCAATCTTCATCAGTTCAGTTAATATGTGTCTCAGGGTGTTTGGCCTTGGGGTTATCCTGTTTGGGACTCTCTGGGTTTCTTGCACTTGGGTGACTATTTCCTTCCCAATTTTAGGGAAGTTTTCAACTATTATCTCCTCAAGTTTTTTTTTTTTTTTTTTATGCCATTTCTTTTGGTCTTCTTCTTTTGGGTCTTCTATGATTTGAATATTGAGTCATTTAACATTGTCCCAGAGGTCTCTGAGGTTGTCCTCATTTCTTTTAATTCATTTTTCCCCCTTTTTTCCTCTCTGCTTCATTTATTTCCACCATTCTATCTTCCACCTCACTTATCCTATCTTCTGCCTATGCTATTCTATTGTTGGTTCCTTCCAGAGTGCTTTTGATCTCAGTTATTGCATTATTCATTATTGATTGACTCTTTTTTATTTCTTCTAGGTCCTTGCTAAACATGTCTTCCATCTTCTCAATCTTTGTCTCTATGCTATTTATCTGTAACACCATTCTGTTTTAAAGATTTTGAATCACCTTTACTGTCATTATTCTTAATTTTTTTTCAGAGAGACTCCCTATCTCCTCCTTTTTTGTTTGGTTTTGTGGGCATTTATCATGTTCCTTTACCCAGTGAATATTTCTCTGACTTTTCATTTTGTTTTAATTGCTGTGTTTGGGGTGGTGTATCTGTGGCTTAAACTTTGTGGTTCCTCTTTATTGTGGAGGTTTCTCCCTATGGGCGGGGTTGGACTAGTGGCTTGTCAATGTTTCCTGGTTAGGGAAGCTTGCATTGGTATTCTGGTGGGTGGAGCTGGATCTCTTCTCTCTGGAGCACAATGAAGTGTCCAGTAATAAGTTTTAAGGTGTCTATGGATTTTGTGTGACTTTGGGCAGCCTGTATTTTAATGTTCAGGGCTACGTTCCTGCATTGTTGGAGAATTAGCCTGGTATGTCCTGCTCTGGAACTTGTTGACTCTTGGGTGGAGCTTGTTTTCTGTGTACGTATGGAAGCTTTTGGCTGAGCTCTTGTCAATTAATGTTTCCTGGAGTCAGGAGTTTTCTGGTGTTCTCAAGTTTTGGTTTTAAGCGTCGTGTCTCTGGCTTTCAGTCTTATCCTTACAGAAACCTCAAGACGTCTCCATCCATACAGCACAGACGATAAAACATCTAGGTTAGTGGCGAAAAGATTCTCCACAATGAGTGACACCCATAGAGGTTCACAGAATTACATGGAGAAGAGAAGAGGGAAGAGGGAGATAGAGGTGACCAGGAGGAGAAGAGGGGGATTCAAAATGGGAGAGACCAGTGTAGCCAGTAATCAGGTCCCTAAGTGTTCTGCACAGACTGGAACATCCAGAGAGATTCACAGAGTTAAGTAGAGAAGAGAAGAGAGGGGAGATAGAGTTTACCTGGGGGAGAAAAGGGAAAATCAAAAGAGGAGAGAACAGTCAAGCCACTAATCACACCCCTAAGCTAAAATGGGTACTGAAATTAGATTCTTAAAGGTAAAAAATTGATAACAATACCAAAAAGCAAAAATTAAAAATCTAGCCTCTGAAAAATACAATATTAAAAATACAAAACAAAATTAATCACAACAATTATCAAAGATATATATACATATATATATATATGAAATTTGCTTATAAATATGGTCTGTTTTGCAAAGTAATAGTAAGTTATAAAAATGAAAATTAAAGGAGTAATAAAGAGCTTAAAATTTTTTTAAAAATTACAAATTAAAAAATGACAGTAGTAAAAATATATCTAAGAATTTCTCTGAAGCTGTTGAGGGCAGTGTGGGGTCAGTTTCAGATAATTCCTTGTTCCAACTTATATTTCTTCTCAAGGTCTATAGCCCTCTTCCAGTGCTTAGTCAATGCCAACTACAGGGTTTTAATCTGCTGCACCTATCACTTGCAGAGCAATTCCCTCATCTTTGATTTTTTTTTTTTTTTTTTTTTTTTTTTTTTTGCTTCCTCTGTTTGCAAGTTTCTTCAGTGTCTGATTTCCGCCCTGACACAACGGGGTGAAGGTGGTCACTTATTTAGTCTCACTTGTTCAGTTGTGCTCTGGGGAGGGAGAAACACTGCAAACAAATATCACTGGCATGTGTGGGGAATGCTCACAGTATATGGACCACACTGGGTTTGCCCCAGCTCACAGTGTCTGTGCTTTCCCATCTACACAGCTCAGGTTCCAGGTTGCTCTGCAGGGGAACTGTCCAAAACTGGTCCTGGGTTTTATGCACCTCCCAGGTCTAAGCTGCTCAGGTTCAGGTTCTCAGATACTCCACAAATGCACAGACTCTGTTGGGCATGCGTTTTATGCCCTTCCCAGGTCCGAGCAGCTCAGGTGACCAGGTGCTTGGTAAGCACACAGTCCCAGGTGGGCGATGTGTCTTAATCACCTCCTCAGTCCCAGCCACTCCGTTTCCTGGTGTGCAGTGAGAGAATTTTCTCAGGTGTGCCATGTATCTCCTCTGGGGAACTGTTCTCTGGATGTGACCCACCTGGCAGATGTCAACCATCCAGGATCCCAGGAATAATTGGCTAGCAACTGGGAGCTTGATCAAAGTTTGGTGGAGGATGCCATCTCTGGGGCCAGGATTGCCCTTTGCCTTCTGGCTCTGGCTGTCGCCCGCCTACCTCTCTGCCTGAATCAGGGTGATGGGCCAGTCTGCAGCAGGCTAGCTCTCCTCTAGTATTCACTCAATCCTTTGTTCTGTGACCAGGCCAGGGTGTGCCTCAGGTTAGAGCTTTTCATGGCAAAACTCTCTCTCTCTCTCTCTTTCTTTTCCTCTCTCTGGTGATCCCACAGTTTGGGTTGCTATCTCACGTTAGCTCCCTCAGATTGTCCTCAGGGCATCAGGCCTGGTTCTTACCCTAAGCATGCAACCTGCACCTCCCTGTTCAGCCCCCACTCGCTGGTTTCCGATGCGAGTGTCTGGTCTACTTCACCACTGGAAGTTGCAGTTAGGCACGTATTCTGTGTTTGTTTGTTTTCCCTCCTTGCTATGTTGCCCTCTGAGTTTACAAAATTCCCCACAGGCCTGTCTATTAGAGGGCTTCTTGCTGTTTGAAAACTTCTCCTTCATGACTCCCTCCCCAGAACGGGTCTCTGTCCTTAACTTTTTTGTCTATCTTCTGGTCTTTTATATTTTGTCCTACCTCCTTTCAAAGAGAATGGGCTGCCTTTCTGGGTGCTTGGTGTCCTCCACCAGCGTTCATATGTTGTTTTATGGGAGTTACTCAACATTCAAATGATCTTTTGATGAATTTGTAGGGGAGAAAGTCATCTCCCCGTCCTATTCCTCCACCATTTAGGTCCTCTCTATGTATATGATTTTCATCATGGTGAAGTAGTATCCTTCTTTTCCTAGTTTATTGAGTTGGTTAATTTTCAAAGGATGCTGAATTGTGTCATTTTTTATCAGCTGAGTATGTGGTTTTCATTATTTTTTCTGTTAATGTGGTATTAACATTATTGATCATTTTTCATAAGTTGAGCCAACCTCCTTACAGCCCTGTATAAATCCTAGTTGGTCATAGTACAACTTTTTTCTATACTGTTGAATTCAGCTTGCTAGTATTTTGTTGAAGTTTATTTGGACCAATATTAATCAAGGATATTGACCTCTAGTTTTCATTTCTTGTGACGTCTTTGTCTGATTTTAGTATCAGGGTGTTGCTCTCCTCTTGAATTATTTGGAATTTGGGGGAGGCTTGGTATTGCTTCTTCTTTAGATGTTTTTATATAATAAATCCATTGAAACTATCTCATTCTAGGTTTCTCTTTGTTAGGAGGTTTTTGAATATTCCTTCAATTTCCTTACTACTTATAATTCTGTTCAGATTTTTATTTTTCAAAATTCAAACTTGGTGGGCTTTATGTCTCTAAAAATTTATCCATTTCCTTTAGGCTAGCAAGTTTTTTTTTTTTTTTAGCAAGTTTCTTAACATTCAATTCAGTTCAGTTCAGCCACTCAATCCTCTACCACTCTTTGCAACCCCATGAACCACAGCTCGCCAGGCCTCCCTATCCATCACCAACTTCTGGAGTCCATCCAAACCCATGCCCATTGAGTCAGTGATGCCATCCAGCCATCTCATCCTCCGTCATCCCCTTCTCCTCCTGCCTTCAGTCTTTCCCAGCATCAGGGTCTTTTCAAATGAGTCAGCTCTTTGCATTATGTGACCGAAGTATTCGAACTTCAGCTTCAACATCACTCCTTCCATAGAACACCCAAGACTGATCTCCTTTAGGATGGACTGGTTGGATCTCCTTGCAGTCCAAGGGACTCTCAAGAGTGTTCTCCAACACCACAGTTCACAGTTCAAAAGCATTAATTCTTCTGCACTCAGCCTTCTTTATAGTCCAACTCTCAAATCCGTACATGACTACTGGAAAAGCCATAGCCTTGAATAGATGGACTTTTGTTGACAAAGTAATGTCTTTGCTTTCTAATATGGTGTCTAGGTTGGACATAACTTTCCTTCCAAGGAGCAAGCGTCTTTTAATTTCATGGTTGCACTCACCATCCACAGTGATTTTGGGGCCCAGAAAAAGAGTCAGCCACTGTTTCCACTGTTTTCCCATCTATTTGCCATGAAGTGATGGGACCGGATGCCTTGATCTTGGTTTTCTGAATGTTGAGCTTTAAGCCAACTTTTTCACTCTCCTCTTTCACTTGCATCATGAGGCTCTTTAGTTCTTCTTCATTTTCTTCCATAAGGGTGGTGCCATCTGTATATATGAGATTATTGATATTTCTCCCAGCAATCTTGATTCCAGCTTGTGATTCTTCCAGCCCATGATGTACTGTACAGTCTCATGATGTACTGTACTCAGCATAAAAGTTAAATAAGCAGGATGACAATATACAGCCTTGACATAATCCTTTTCCTATTTAGAAACAGTCTGTTGTTCCATGTCCATTTCTAACTGTTGCTTCCTGACCTGCATACAGGTTTCTCAGGAGGCAGGTCAGGTGGTCTGGTATTCCCATCTCTTGAAGAATTTTCCACAGTTTATTGTGATATACACAGTCAAAGGCTTTGGCATAGTCAATAAAGCAGAAATAGATGTTTTTCTGGAACTGTCTTGCTTTTTCGATGATCCTGCAGATGTTGGCAATTTGATCTCTGATCCCTCTCCTTTTTAAAAACCAGCTTGAACATCTGGAAGTTCTCGGGTCACTTATTGCTGAAGACTGGCTTGGAGAATTTTAAGCATCACTTTACTAGCATGTGAAATGAGTGCAATTGTGCAGTAGTTTGAGCATTCTTTGGCATTGCCTTTTTTTGGGATTGGAACGAAAACTGATCTTTTCCAGTCCTGTGGCCACTGCTGAGTTTTCCAAATTTCCTGGCATATAGAGTACAGCACTTTCACAGCATCATCTTTTAGGATTTTAAATAGCTCAACTGGAATTCCATCACCTCCACTAGCTTTGTTCGTAATGATGCTTTCTAAGGCCCAACTAACTTTACATTCCAGGATGTCTGGCTCTAGGTGAGTATTCACACTCTCGTGATTATCTGGATCGTGAAGATCTTTTTTGTACAGTTCTTCTGTGTATTCTTGCCGCTTCTTCTTATCATCTTCTGCTTCTGTTAGGTCCCTACCATTTGTGTTCTTTATTGAGTCCATCTTTGCATGAAAGTTTCCCTTCGTATCTTCAGTTTTATTGAAGAGATCTCTAGTCTTTCCCATCCTATTGTTTTCCTGTTTCCTTACATTGATCACTGAGGATGGCTTTCTTATCTCTCCTTGCTATTCTTTGGAACTCTGCATTCTAATGGGTATATCTTTCCTTTTCTCCTTTGCTTTTCACTTCCCTTCTTTTCACAGTTATGTGTAAGCCTCCTCAGACAGCCATTTTGCTTTTTTGCATTTTCTTTGTTTTTGGAGATGGTCTTGATTCCTATCTCCTGTACAATATCATGAACATCCATCCATAGTTCATCAGGCACTCTGTCTATCAGATCTAGTCCCTTAAATCTATTTCTCACTTCCACTGTATAGTCATAAGGAATTTGACTTATGACATTAGCCTCCCCTGGTGGGTAAGATGTCAAAACGCTTGCCTACAATGTGAGAGACCTGGGTTCAATCCCTAAGTTGTGAAAATCCCCTCGAGAAGGAAATGACAATCCACTCCAGCATTCTTGCCTCGAATATCCCATGGACGTGGGAGCCTGGTAACCTACAGACCATGGTGTCAGAAAGAGTTGGACACGAATGAACAACTTCACTCTCTTGGTGTATACTTATTCATATTAGTCTCTCAGAGTCCTTTTTAATTCTGGGGCATCTGTTATAATGTTCCCCCTTAATTTTTAATTTTAGTTATTTGAGTTTTCTTTTTTCTTACTCCAGCTGAGAATTTGCAACTTTGATCTTAATAAAAAACAAAACAAACAAAAAGTCCCTCTTGGTTTCATTTTTTTTAAAGTTTCATTTCTTGATTTTGTATCTCTGCTTTAACATTTTAAAATTCCTTTCTTCCAGAAACTTTTGGTTCAGTTTGTCTTTTTCTAGTTCCTTGAAGTGTAAAGTTAAGTTGTTGACTAAGATCTTATTTAATGTGTTTACCACTATATATTTCCCTGTTGAAACTACTTTAGCCATATCTCTATGTTTTGGTATGTTGTGTTTTCATTTTGGTTTGTCTTAAATATTTTCTTAAAATACTGTGACTTCTTTGACTTATTGGATGTTTGAGCAAGTTGTTTAATTTCCACATATTGTGGATTTCCTTGTTTTCTCTTTGATATTGATTTCTAATCTCATTCTATTTTAGTTTAGGCATTATTTCAATCATCTTAAATTTATCAATATATTTCTTGTGGTCCAACATGTGGTTTGTCTTAGAGAATGTTTCATGTGCCCCTTAGAAGAATGTATATTCTTCTGATGTTTGGTAAAGTTTTGCATATGTCTATTAGGTTCTGTTGGTTTGTAGTATTGCTCAATTTCTCTACTCCCTGATTGATCTTCTGCCTAGTTGGTTCACTCTTCACTGAAAATTGGGTATTCAAATGTGCTGACATCACTGTGTTACTATCTACATCTCTTTTCCATTCTACCAATGTTTACTTCATATATTTGTGAGATCTAATGTTAGATGCTTTCAGAAATTTGGAGTTTTCTCCCAGTCTTACAGTGCTGTGCTAGGGGGAGGAGCTCTGGTCAGTGATTACCACTAATGTTCTTACCATGCTTTGACACAGCTTAATTGTCATTTAGGATGGATGCAGAAACCTCTTAACTAGTCTGGATTTCTTACAAAGGTCATTGATCCATATATTGTTATTAAGTGAGTGTTTCCTTGCAAAAAGTTTTGGGGACATCTTATTATAATATTTTGTTAACATCATCCCTTTGGACTTTACATTTCTAAATTGTTGGAAAAATTGAAAAGAATGGTAATATTTTATGGCATATGAAACTTAAATAAAATTCAAATTTCACTGTCCATATTTGGGCTTCCCTGGCAGTTTAGCTGGTAAAGAATCCACCTGCAATGAAGCAGACTCTGGTTCAACTCCTGGGTCAGGAAGTTCCCCTGGAGAAGGGATAAGCTACCCACTCCTGTATTCAGGGGCTTCTCCAGTGGCTCAAATGGTTAAGAATCCACCTGCAATGTTGGAGACCAGGGTTCAATCCCTGCATTGGGAAGATACTTGGAGGAAGGCATGGTAACCCAATCTATTATTCTTCCTTGAAGAATTTCCAGGGACAGAGGAATATGGTGGACTATAGTCCATGGGGTTACAAAGAATGAGATATGACTGAATGACTAAGCACAGCACAACATATTTAAATTTTATTAGAACACATCACATACATTAGTTTGCATATTATCTATGACTGCTTTTGTGCTATAATGGCAGAGCTGAGCAGTTATATAGAGCAACTTCAAGAGAGCTGAACAAATTTCACACAGCCTAAAATATTTACTTTATGGCCTTTTGAATAAAATTTTTGCTGACAACTTAGTCTAGATTTCTGAAGACATTTTCCTCATGATCCACATAGGACTAAGAAATGTAAACCCAGGCTGAGTTTAGTAAGCAATACCTCATAGTGTGTTCTATCATGGAAATAATAATACTTGCTAATATCTTTTGATCACTTACAGAGAGTTAGTTACTTTGTAAGGGCTTTATATATTTTATCATAATCCTCATTGTAAACCTAAGAAATTTGTATATTGTCAACCCCACTTAGATGGGGAAACAGTGGACACAGTGAGAGATTTTATTTTTCTGGACTCCAAAATCACTGCAGATGGTGACTGCAACCATGAAATTAAAAGACACTTACTCTTTGGAAGAAAACTATGACCAATATAGACAGCATATTAAAAAGCAGAGACATTACTTTGCCAACAAATGTCCATTTAGTCGAAGCTATGGTTTCTCCAGTAGTCATGCATGAATGTGAGAGCTGGAATATAAAGAAAGCTGAGTGCCGAAGAAGTGATGTGTTTGAACTGTGATGTTGGAGAAGACCCTTGAGAGTCCTTTGGACTGCAAGGATATCCAACAAGTCCATCCTAAAGGAAGTCAGTTCTGAATGTTCATTGGAAGGACTGATGCTGAGGCTGAAACTCCAATATTTTGGCCACCTGATGCAAAGAACTGACTCACTTGAAAAAACAGTCCATGGGGTCTCAAAGAGTCAGACATGACTGAGTGACTGAACTGAACTGAAATGAACCCCAATCAGGAGCTTCATTGGTAGCTCAGCTAGTAAAGAATCTTCCTGTAATGCAGGAGACCCCAGTTCGATTCCGGAAAGCATGGCAACCCACTCCAGTATTCTTCCCTGGAGAATCCCCATGGACAGAGTAGCCTGGTGAGCTACAGTTCATGAGATCACAAAGAGTCAGGCAGGACTGAGCAACTAAGCACAGCACAACAGCTCCAAGTAAGAAATGAGTAGGGCTTCTCAGTGGTGCTAGTGGTAATGAATTCTCCTGCCAATGAAGGAGACATAAGCAACACAAGTTCAATCCCTTGATCAGAAAGATCCACTGGAGTAGGAAATGGCATCCCACTCCAGTATTCTTGCCTGGAAAATTTCATGGGCAGAAGAGCCTGATGGTTTAAAGTCCATGGGGCTGCAAAGAGATGGACACAACTGAACACTAAGAGAATGTAATGAGAATTTCATATAGGTAAATTGTTCAATAATATAAATCTAGGAAGTAAGAGGAACTTTCCAGACCTTTTGACTCCAAATACATTGCCATTTCTACTATTACATGACCAGTTCATTCTCTTTGCAGAACTCTGTTAGCCGTTGCCCTGCTTCATCCTGTACTCCAAGGCTAACATGGCATGTTACTCCAGGTGTTTCTTTACTTCCTACTTTTGCACTCCAGTCCCCTATAATGAAAAGGACACCATTTTGGGGTGTTATTTCTAGAAGGTCTTGTAGGTCTTCATAGAGTCATTCAACTTCAGCTTCTTCAGCATTACTGTCAGGGCATTTATTTGGATTACCATGATATTGAGTGGTTTGCCTTGGAAATGAACAGAGATCATTCTGTCGTTTTTGAGATTGTATTCATGTACTGTATTTTGGAGTCTTTTGTTGACCATGATGGCTATTCCATTTCTTCTAAGAGATTCCTGCCCATAGTAGTAGATATAATAGTTATCTGAGTTAAATTCACCTATTCCAGTCCATCTTAGTTCAGTGATTCATTGCCATCTCCTGTTTGACCACTTCCAATTTGCCTTCTTTCATGGACCTAACAGTCTAGGTTCCTATGCTCTACACATGAACATCAACAGACGGTCAATACCAAAATCAGATTGATTATATACTTTGCAGCCAAAGATGAAGAAGCTATATACAGTTAGCAAAAACAACACTGGGAGCTGACTGTGGCTCAGATCATGAACTCCTTATTGCCAAATTCAGACTTAAATTGAAAAAAGTGGGGAAAACAACTAGACCATTCAGGATACAGTGAAAGTGAGTAATAGACTTAAGGGACTAGATCTAATAGACAGAGTGCCTGATGAACTATGGATGGAAGTTCATGAAATTGTACAGAAGACAGGAATCAAGACAAGAAAAAGAAATGCAAAAAAAGGAAAATGGCTGTCTGAGGAGGCTTCACAAATAGCTGTGAAAAGAAGAGAAGAGAAAAGAAAAGCGAAGGAAAAAAGGAAAGATATACCCATTTGAATGCAAAGTTCCAAAGAATAGCAAGGAGAGATAAGAAAGCCTTCCTCATTGATCAATGCAAAGAAATAGAGGAAAACAATAGAATGGGAAAGACTAGAGATCTCTTCAAGAAAATGAGAGATACCAAGGGAATATCTCATGCAAATATGGGCTAAATAAAGGATACAAATGGTAGGGATCTAAGAGAAACATAATATGTTAAGAAGAGGAGGCAAGAATACACAGAAAAGCTGCACAGAAAAGATCTTCTTGACCCAGATAATCACCAAGGTATGATCACTCACAATCACCTAGAGCTGAACATCCTGTAATGTGAAGTCAGGTGTGCCTTAGGAAGCATCAATATGAACAAAGCTAGTGGAGGTGATGGAATTCCAGTTGAGCTATTTCAAATCCTGAAAGACAATGCTGTGAAAGTGCTGCATTCAATGCTCCAGAAAATTTGGAAAACTCAGCAGTGGCCACAGGACTAGGAAAGATCAGTATTCATTCTAATTCCAAAGAAAGGTAATACCAAAGAATACTCAAACTATTGCACAATTGCACTAATCTCACATGCTAGTAAAGTGATGCTCAAAATTCTCCAAGTGAGGCTTCAGCAATATGTGAACAATGAACTTCCAGATGTTCAAGATGGTTTTAGAAAAGGCAGAGGGGCCAGAGATCAAAATGCCAATATCCCCTGGATCATCAAAAAACAAGAGAGCTCTGTAAAAACATCTATTTCTGCTTTATTGACTATGGAAAGCCATGGACTGTGTAGATCACAAGAAGCTGTGGAAAATTCTTCAAGAGATGGCAATACCAGACCACCTGACCTGCCTCTTGAGAAACCTGTACACATGTCAGGAAACAAGTTAGAACTGGAGATAGAACAACAGATTGTTTCCAAATAGGAAAAGGAGTACTTCAAGGCTGTATGATGTCACCCTGCTTATTTAACTTATATGCAGACTACATCATGAGATGTGCTGGACTGGAGGAAGCACAAGCTGGAATCAAGATTGCTGGGAAAAATATCAATAACCTCAGATATGCAGATGACACCATCCTTATGGCCAAAAGTGAAGAAAAACTAAAGAGCCTCTTGATGAAAGTGAAGGAGGAGAGTGAAAAAGTTGACTTAAAGCTCAACATTCAGAAAACTAAGATCATGGCATCCAGCCTCATCACTTCATGGCAAATAGATGGGGAAACAGTGGAAACAGTGGCTGACTTTATTTTTCTGGGTTCCAAAATCACTGTAGATGGTGAGTGCAGCCATGAAATTAAAAGACACTTACTCCTTGGAAGGAAAGTTATGACCAACCTAGACAGCATATTAAAAAGCAGAGACATTACTTTGTCAACAAAGGTCCATCTAGTCAAGGCTATGGTTTCTCAAGTAGTCATGTATGAATGTGAGATTTGGACTATAAAGAAAGCTGAGCACAGAAGAATTGATGCTTTTGTACTGTAGTGTTGGAGAAAACTCTTGAGAGCCCCTTAAACTGCAAGAAGATCCAACCAGTCCATCCTGAAGGAGATCAGTCTTGGGTGTTCATTGGAAGGACTGATGTTGGAGCTGAAATGCCAATACTTTGGCCACCTGATATGGAAAGCTGACTCATTTGAAAAGACCCTGATGCTGGGAAAGATTGGGGAGAGGAGGAGAAAGGGACGACAGAGGATGAGATGGATTTGTGGCATCACTGACACAATGGACATGAGTTTGTGTGGACTCTGGGAGTTGGTGATGGAGAGAGAAGCCTGGTGTGCTGTGGTTTATGGGGTCAGGAAGCGTTGGACATGACTGAGTGACTTAACTGAACTGAACTATTACATGGCATTTTAGGATTTCAAAATCTGTCATTTCATTATTCCAACTAAGACTAGAACCAAGGTTGTACACAACTATCCCAATGAGTGATCATTATAGCTACACTTTTACCGTCTGCCTAGATACTGAAGAAAGTGAGTTAGCTACTTTTATAGGTTAACTTTTACATGTCTTTATGTGAAGAGAAAACAGATACACTGGAAATCGAATGCCATATAAAGACAAAGAAACATTCTAAGAACACAAAAGAACACCATGTGGCAACAGAGGCAGAGATTTTAGTGAAGCAAATACAAGCCAAGGAATACCAAGATTGATGGCTAGGCCCGTATTTCAAATCCTAAAAGATTATGCTTCTAAAGTCGTGTACTCAATATGCCAGCAAATTTGGAAAAAGCTGGCTTAAAACTCAACATTCAAAAAACGAAGATCATGGCATCTGGTCCCATCATTTCATGGCAAATAGAGGGGAAGCAATTGAAACAGTGAGAGACTTTATTTTCTTGGGCCCCAATATCACTATAAATGGTGATTGCTGCCATGAAATCAAAAGGTGCTTATTCCTTGGGAAAAAAGCTATGATAGACAGTGTATTAAAAAGCAGAGACAATACTTTGCCATCAAAGGTCTGTATAGTAAAAGCTATGATTTTTCCAGTAGTCATGTATGCATGTGAGAGCTGGATGATAACAAAGGTTGAGCACTGAAGAACTGATGCCTTCGAACTGTGGTGCTGGAGAAGACTTTTGTTAATCCCTTGGACAGCAAGTCAAACCAGTCAATTCTAAAAGAAATCAACCCTGATCATTCTTTGTTTTTTATTTTTTTTTAAATATTATTTTATTAGTTGGAGGCCAATCATTTCACAACATTTCAGTGGGTTTTGTCATACATTGACATGAATCAGCCATATAGTTACACGAACTGATGACAAAGCTAAAGTTCCAGTACTTTGGCCAGCTGATGCAAAGAATTGACTCAATGGAAAAGACCCTCATGCTGAGTTAGACTGAAGTCAGGAGGAAAAGTGGATGACAGAGGTTTGGATGGTTTAATGGCATCACTGACTCAATGGCCATGAGTTTTAGCAATCCAGGAGAAATCTAAGGACAGAGAAGCCTGGAATGCCGCAGTCCATTGAGTTGCAAATATCAGACACAACTGAGTGACTGAACAACAACAACAACCGTCAATTCGAATTATGGTGCTAGAGAAGACACTTGAGAGTCCCTTGGACAGCAAAGAGATCAAACCACTCAATCATAAAGGAAATCAACCCTGTACATTCATTGGAAGGACTGATGCTGAAGCTCCAACACTTTGGCCACCTGATGAGAAGAACTGACTCATTGGAAACAACCCTAATGTTGAGACAGATTGAGGGCAAAAGGAGAAGGAGATGAAAGAAGATGATATGGTTGGATGTTATCACAGACTCAATGTACATGAGTTTGAGCAAAGTCCAGGAGATGGTGAAGGACAGGGAAACCTGGCAAGCTGCCATCCTTTGGGTCACCTGATGACAATCTGAGGTGAGGTGATATCTCATTATGGTTTTGATTTCCTTTCTCTAATAACTAGTGATATTGATCATCCTTGTATGTGTTTGTTTGCCATGTGTATGTCTTCTTTGCAGAAATTTCTATTTAGGTCTTCTGCCCATTTTCTGATTGTCTTTTTTTTTTTTGTATTTTTATTGAACTAAATAAGATGTTTGTATATTTTGGAGATTAACCCCATGTCAGTTGCTTGTTTTTAAATATTTTATCCCATTGTGATGGTTATCTTGTTGTCTTATTTATGGTTTCTTATGCTGTGAGAATGTATCATTAGGTCCCATTTTTTTATTTTTGTTTTCATTTTCATTATTCTAGGAGGTGAACCAAAAAGATCTTGCTGGAATTTACATCAAAGAGTGTTCTGCCTGTGTTTTCTTCTCAGAGCTTTATAGTGTCTGGTCTTACATTTAGGTTTATTTATTGACTTTTTAATTTTATGTCATTCAGTTGTATGTTGTGTGGCTTTCTGGGGTTGTTTTTTCTTACATTCAGTTGTCATAAATATCTAATTAAACTCTTAACCGTGCTAAAATGTTTCATATATAATATAAGAGAAACCAGATGAATGTAGGTCAAGATAATTCACATATTTAAACTTATGAAACCATTATTATTCCCTATTAACTTCTGGAAATGAAAATAATTATGAAGATTTCTTTTGAGTCAATTATGTGAATTACATCTAGTTTTTTTTTTTTTTCTTTATTGAAAATCAAATGGTTCTGTCTAGGCTGTCACTAAATTTTAGGTTAAATAACAGCAAACTGATTGTATTGATACATGAGGTACCACTAAATAATTAGAACCAATTATTTGATGGCAATTCAGCCTATGCCATTTTTGCTAGAAACAATTAGGATGTAAAAGATGATGCTGTGAAAGAGTTGCACTCATTATGCCAGCAAATTTGGAAATCTCAGCAGTGGCCATAGGACTAGAAAAGGTCTGTTTTCATTCCAATCCCAAAGAAGGACAATGCTAAAAATTGTTCAGACTACCACACAATTGCGCTCATCTCACAGGCTAGCAAACTAATGCTCAAAATTCTCCAAGTCAGGCTTCAGCAATACGTGAGCCATGAAATTCCAGATGTTCAAGCTGGTTTTAGAAAAGGCAGAGGAACCAGAGATCAAATTGCCACTATCCACTGGATCATCGAAAAAGCAAGAGAGTTCCAGAAAAACATCTATTTCTGCTTTATTGACTATGCCAAAGCCTTTCTGTGGATCACAATAAACTGTGGAAAATTCTGAAAGAGATGGGAATAACTGACCACCTGACCTGCCTCTTGAGAAACCTGTATGCAGGTCAGGAAGCAACAGTTAGAACTGGACATGGAACAACAGACTGGTTTCAAATAGGAAAAGGAGTATGTCAAGGCTGTATATTGTCACCCTGCTTATTTAATTTATATGCAGACTACATCATGAGAAATGCTGGGCTGAAAGAAGCACAAGCTGCAGTCAAGATTGCCAGAAGAAATAACAATAACCTCAAATACTCAGATGACACCACCCTTATGGCAGAAAGTGAAGAGGAACTAAAAAATCTCTTGATGAAAGTGAAAGAGGAGAATGAAAAAGTCAGCTTAAAGCTCAACATTCAGAAAACTAAGATCATGGCATTTGATCCCATCACTTCATGGGAAATAGATGGGGAAACAGTGGAAACAGTGTCAGACTTTATTGTTTTGGGCTCCAAAATCACGGCAGATGGTGACTGCAGTCATGAAATTAAAATATGTTTACTCCTTGGAAGGAAAGTTATGATAAATCTAGATAGCATATTAAAAACCAGAGACATTACTTTGCCAACACAGGTCTGTCTAGTCAAGGCTATGGTTTTTCCAGTGGTCTTGTATGTATGTGAGATTTGGACTATAAAGAAAGCTGAGTGCTGAAGAATTGATGCTTTTGAACTGTGGTGTTGGAGATGACTCTTGAGAGCCCCTTTGACTGCAAGGAGATCCATCCAGTCCATCCTGAAGGAGATAAGTCCTGGGTGTTCATTGGAAATACTGATGTTGAAGCTGAAGCTCCAATTCTTTGGCCACATCATGTAAAGGGTTGACTCATTGGAAAAGACCCTGATGCTGGGAGGGATTGCGGGCAGGAGGAGAAGGGGACGACAGAGGATGAGATGGTTGGATGGCATCACCGACTAGATGGGCATGAGTTTGGGTCGACTCTGAGTGTTGGGTCTGATACAGGCTTGTTTCAAATTACTGCCTCTGCACTGAGTCTTGGACCATGCAAGACTTTTGCATGTCCTCTTTAAATGTAGGGATTCCCTGGTGACTCAGATGGTAAATAATTTGCCTACAATGCAGGAGACTCAGGTTCGATTCCTGAGTTGGGAAGATTACCTGCAGAAGGGAATGGCAACCCACTGCAGTATTCTTGCCTAGAGAATTCCATGGACAGAGGAGCTTGGCGGGCTACAGTCCATGGGATTGCAAAGAGTCAGGCACGACTCAGTGACTAACACTTTAAGTACAGAGTTGCCTTTTCTTGCAGCCCTACAGTTCTCCTCTATGCAAGTCCTCCTGGCCTTCAAATTCAGACTTTATGGGGCCTCTTCTTCCTGGTGGAGGATCTCCAGACTGAAGTCCACAATATGGGGCTTAGATCCCTCATCCTTTTGGGAGAACTTTTGCAAATATGATTATTCTCCCATTTGTGGGATCCTACCTTGGTATGTGTCTCTATTGTGTTTCCGCCCCTCCTACCCATCTTATTGTGGTTTCTCCTTTATATCTTTAGTTGTGGGAAATATTTTCTGCTAGTTTTTTCTCATAGATATTTGCTTTGTAAATAGTTGTAATTTTGGTGTGCCGTGGAAGAAGGTGAGCCCACAATTTTTCTACTCATCCATCTTGGTCACTCTTTTGATTTCATTCTTTATACTTCATACTTTCATACTTTTTTATGGTAAAGTAATACTCCAATGTATATAAAAGCAACATTTTCTTTCTCCATTATTCTGTTGATGAACACTTGGGTTGTTTCTATGTCTTGCCTATTGTAAATAATGCTTCGATAAACATGGGTTGCATTCTTTTTTTGAATTAGTGTTTTCATTTTATTTGAATAAATACCCAGAGGTGGAATGGCTGGAAGTTCTATTTTTTATTTTTTTGAGGAAACTTCAGTGTTTTTTGTAGTGGCCACACTAATTTACATTTCCACCAACAGTACACATGTGTTCCATTTTCTCCACATCATTGTCAACACTTGTTATTTGATTTTTTTTGTTGTTGTTTTTAATAGTCATTCTGACAGGTATGAGGTGACATCTCATTGTGGTTTTGATTTGGACTTCCCTGATGACTAGTGATATTGAGCATTTTTAAAAAATAACTGCTGACCATCTCTATGTAGTATCTGAAAAATGTCTATTCAGATTCTATGCCTATTTTTTAATTGGCTTGTTTGACTGTTTGTTGCTGTTTTGCTATTCAGTTGTATAAGTTCTTTATATAATTTGTATATTAATCCCTTATCATATATATGATTTGCAATTTTTTTCTACCATTAATAGTTTACCATTTCGTTTTATTGACAGTTTCCTTCTAAGTGAAAAGCATTTTGGTTTAATGTATTCCCACTTATTTATTTTTACTTCTGTTGCCTTTCTTTTGAGGTCAAATTACAAAAATCATTGCTGAGACTGATGTCTAGATTATTAATATCTATGTTTTCTTTTAGAAGTTTTATAGTTTCAGGTGTTACATTCAATTCTTTAATTCATTTTGGAGGGATAATTTTTGTGTATAGAGCAAGGTAGTGGTCCACTTTCTTTTTTCACATGTGGCTGTTCTATTTTCCCAACATCATTTATTGAAGAACCTGGCCTTTCCACATTGTGTATGTTTGGCTCATTTGTTGTAAATTAATTGACTATAATTAATTGACCAGGTAGGTAGGTGCCCAATATGCTAATATAGAAAAGCAGAGAAATAGCTCCAGAAGGAATGAGGAGGCTAAGCTAAAGCAGAAACAAAACCCAGTTGTAGATGTGTCTGGTGGTAAAATTAAAGTTTGATAATGTAAACAACAATATTGCATAAAAACCTGGAATTTTAAGTCCATGAATCAGGGTAAATTGGAAGTGATCAAACAGGAGATGGCAAGGGTGAACATCAACATTTTAGGAATCAGTAAACTATAAAGGATTGAAATGGGTACACCTAATTCAGACGACCATTACATTTACCACTGTGGGCAAGAATCCCTTACAAGGAATGGAGTAGTCAACAAAAGAGTCTGAAATTCAGTACCTGGGTGCAATTTCAAAAAAAAACCGACAGAAATTTCTCAGTACGTTTCCAAGGCAAATCATTCAATAACACAGAAATCCAAGTTTATGCCCCTACCACTAATGTTGAAGAAACTGAAGTTGTATGGTTCTATGAAGACTTATAAGGCTCTCAAAAATTAAAACAAAAAAAAGTGTCCTTTTCATCATTGGGGACTGGGATGCAAAAGCAGAAGTCAAGAGATACCTGGAGTAACAGGCAAATTTGGCTTTGGAGTACAAAATGAAGCAGGGCAAAGGCTAACAGAGTCTTGCCAAGAGTACGCACTGATCAGAGCAAACACCCTCTTCTAACAATATAAGAGAAGACTCTGCATATGAATATCACCAGCTGATCAATACAGAAATCAGATTGATTATTTTATTTTTTGATGAAAATGGAGAAGCTTTATACACTCAGCAAAAACAAGACCAGGAGCTGACTGTTTCTCAAATCATTACTTCTTATTGCTAAATTCAGACTTAAATTGAAGAAAGTAGGGAACACCACTAGGTCATTCAGTATGACCTAAATCAAATCCCCTATGATTATAGGGTGGAAGTGACAAATAGATTCAAAGGATTAGATCTGATAGAGTTCATAAATAAATACAGATGGAGGTTCATAGCACTGTACAGGAGGTGGTGATCAAATCCACCCCCAAGAAAAAGAAATGTAAAAAGGCAAAAAGATCATATGAGGAGGCCTTACAAATTACTGAGAATAGAAGACAAGTGAAAGGCAAAGGAGAAAAGGAAAGATATACCCATGTGAATGCAAAGTTCCAAAGAATAGCAAGGAGAGATAAGAAAGCCATTTTCAGTGATAAATGCAGAGAAATAGAGGAAAAGAATAGAATGGTAAAGATTAGAGATTTCGTCAAGAAAATTAGAGATATCAAGGGAACATTTCATGCAAACATGATCATAATAACGGACAAAAATAGTATGGACCTAATAAAGTAGAAGATACTAAGAAGAGGTAGCAAGAATACACAGAAGTAGTATGCAAAAATGATGTTAATGAATGACCCAGAAATCCATAATGGTGTGATCACTCACCTAGAGACAGACAGTGAACTGTGAAGTCAAGTGGGTCTTAGGAAGCATCACTATGAACAAAGCTAGTGGAGGTGATAGAATCCAGCTGAGCTACTTCAAAACCAAAAAGATGATGCTGTTAATGTGCTGAACTCAATATGCCAGGAAATTTGGAAAACTCAGCAGTGGCCACAGGACTGGGAAAGATCAGTTTTCATTCCAATCCCAAAGAAAGACAATGCCAAGCAATGTTCAAACTATTGCACAATTTCACTCACTTCACATGCTAACAAAGGTACGTTCAAAATTCTCCAAGCTAGGCTTCAACAGTAAGTGAACCAAGAACTTCCAGATGTTCAAGTTGGATTTAGAAAAGGAAGAGGAAGCAGAGATTAAATTGCCAACATCCGTTAGATCATTGAAAAAGCAAGAGAGTTCCAGAAAATCATCTACTTCTGTTTCATTGACTATGATAAAGCTTTGCCTGTGTGGATCACAACAGCCTGTGGAAAATTCTTAAAGAGATGGGATACCAGACTACATTACCTGTCTCTTCAGAAACGTGTATGCAGGTCAAGAAGCAATCATTAGAGCCAGTCATGGAACAATGGACTGGTTCCAAATTGGGAAAGGAGTAAGGCAAGGCTGTATATTGTCACTTCAGTTATTTAACTTCTATGCAGAGTACATCAAGTGAAATGATGGGCTGGATGAAGCGTAAGCCAGAATCATGAAAGGCAGGAAAAATATCAATAACCTCAGATTTGCAGATGACACAGCCCTTATGGCAGAAAGCTAAGAGGAAATAAAGAGCCTCTTGATGAAGGTGAAAGAGGAGAGTGAAAAAGCTGGCTTAACACTCAGCATTCAAGAAACTAAGATATTGACATCCAGCCCAATCACTTCATGGCATACAGGTGGACAAACAATGGAAACAGTAACATACTTTAATTTTGGGGGCTCCAAAATAACTCCAGATGATGATTCAGTTCAGGTCAGTCCAGTTCAGTCGTTCAGTCATGTCTGATTCTCTGTAACCCCATGGACTGCAGTACGCCAGACCTCCCTGTCCATCGGCAACTCCGGAATTTACTCAAATTCATGTCCATTGAGTCGGTGATGCCATCCAACCATCTCATCCTCTGTCGTCCTCTTCTCCTCCTGTCTTCAATCTTTCCCAGGATCAGGGTATTTTCAAATGAGTCAGCTCTTCGCATTAGGTGGCCAGACTATTGGAATTTCAGCCTCAGTATCAGTCCTTTCAGTGAACATTAAGGAATGATTTCCCTTAAGATTAATTAGCTTGATCTCCTTGCAGTCCAAGGGATGGTCATAAGTCTTCTCCAAAACCACAGTTCAAAAGCATCAATTCTTCGACACTCAGGTTTCTTTATAGTCCAACTCTCACATTCATACAAGCCTACTGGAGAAACCATAGCTTTGACTGGACAGATCTTAGTTGGCAAAGTAATGTCTCTGCTTTTTAATAAGCTGTCTAGGTTTGTCATAACTTTTCTTGCAAGGAGCAAGCGTCTTTTAATTTCATGGCTGCAGTCCCCATCTGCAGTGATCTTGAAGCCCCGGAATAAAAAGCCTGTCACTGTTTCCACTGTTTCCCCATCTATTTGCCATGAAGTGATGGAACCAGATGCCATGATGTTAGTTTTCTGAATGTTGAGTTTTAAGCCAACTTTTTCACTCTCCTTTTTCACTTTCATCAAGCGGCTCTTTAGTACTTCTTCACTTTCTGCCATAAGGGTGGTGTCATTTACATAGCTGAGGTTATTGATATTTCTCCTGGCAATCTTGATTCCAGCTTGTGCTTGCTTCAGCCCAGCATTTCTCATGATGTTATCTTCATATAAGTTAAATAATCAGGGTGACAATATGCAGTTTTGACATATTCCTTTCCCGATTTGGAACCGGTCTGTTGTTACATGTCTAGTTCTAAATGTTACTTCCTGACCTGCAATCAGATTTCTCAAGAGGCAGGTCAGGAGTTCTGGTATTCCCATCTCTTGAAGAATTTTCCACAGTTTTTTGTGATCCACACATTTAAAGAATTTGACATAGTCAATAAAACAGAAGTAGATTTTTTCTGGAACTCTCTTGCTTTTTCAATGATCCAACAGATGTTGGCAATTTGATCTCTGGTTCCTCTTCCTTTTCTAAATCCAGCTTGAACTTCTGGAATTTCATGGATTACATTTTGATATGATTTAGGTCATGCCTGAATAGTCTAGTGGTTTTCCTTACTTTCTTCAATTTAAGTATGAATTTGGCAATAAGGAGTTCATGATCTGAGAAACAGTAAGCTCCCGGTCTTGTTTTTGCTGACTGTATAGAGTTTCTCCATCTTTGGCTGCAAAGAATAGAATCAGATTGTGACTGCAGCCATGAAATTAAAAGACACTTACTCCTTGCAAGAAAAGCTATCACCAACCTAGATAGCATATTAAAAAGCAAAGGCATTACTTTACCAACAAAGGTCCATATAGTCAAAGCTATGGTTTTACCACTAGTCGTATATTGATGTGAGAGTTGAACCATAAAGAAGGCTGAGTGCTAAATAATTGATGCTTTTGAACTGTGGTGTTGGAGAAGATTCTTGAGAGTCCCTTGGATGGCAAAGAGATCATACCAGTTAATACTAAAGGAAATCAATCCTGATTATTCATTAGGATGACTGATGCTGAAGCTGAAGCTCCAATAGTTTGGCCACCTGATGCGAAGAGCTGATTCATTGAAAAGACCCTGATGCTGGAAATGACTGAAGGTAAGAGGTGAAGGGGACGACAGAGAACTAGGTGGTTGGATGGCATCACCAACTCAATGAACATGTGTTTGGACAAACTCTTGGAGATGGTTAAGGACAAGGAAGCCTGGTGTGCTGCGGTCTTAGGGGTTGCAACGTGTTGGACACGACTGAGCAACTGAAGAACAACAAATACTCTCCGTATTTCTATAGTTTTGCTATTTAGTTTGAAGTCAAAGCATGATGGCTCCAACTTTATTCTTTCTCAAGATTATTTTGACTATTTGAGCTTTTTCATGGTTTCATACTTATTTTAGGATTGTTTGTCCTATTTCTGTGGAAAAGGTGATTCAAATTTGATAGGAATTGCATCAAACCTGTAGATCGCTTTGTATAGTAATAACATTTTAGCAATATTCCTTCTTCTTATCCATGAATATGGAATATCCTTCCATTTGAATTTTCTTCAGTTTCTTGGATTAGTATCTTATAGGGTTCAATATATATGTCATTTACCTTTTTGGTAAAATGTATTCCTATGTATATTTTTCTTTAGATCAAATTCTAAAGTGGATTGTTTTCTGAATTTCTCTTTCTGATGTTGTACTATTATTGTATAGAAATAGATTACTATTGTGTTATTATTATTAATATATTATTGTAGAAATATATTATCATATATTGTACAGGAATCTGATAATATATTATTATTGTATAGAAACAGATCTATGTATATTGATTTTTTTATCCTGAATTATTGAAGTGATTGATTAGTTTTAACAGATTTTGGTGACCTCTTTAATATTTTCTATATGTAATTGCATATCATCTGAAATGGTGACAGTATTATTTCTTCCTTTCCAAGTTAAATGGATTCTTTTCTCGCCTAACTGCTTTGGCTAGGACTTCTAATACTGTGTTAAATAAAAGCGATGAGATTGGGCATCCTTGTTTTATTCCTATTCTTAGAACAAAAACTTTCAGTTTTTCATCATAATAGATTAGTATTTTAAAAAGCATTTATAAAAAGGAATAAAATTCACACATAGGTACAAAATGGATGCATCTTGCAGACATTCAGTTCAGTTCAGTCTCTCAGTCGTATCCGATTTTTTGCGACCCCATGAACTGCAGCACACCAGGCCTCCCTGTCCATTACCAACTCCCTGAGTCCACCCAAACCCATGTCCATTGAGTTGGTGATGCCATCTAACCATCTCATCTTCTGTCGTCCCCTTCTCCTCTTGCCCTCAATCTTTCACAGCGTCAGGGTCTTTTCAAATGAGTCAGCTTTTTGCATCAGGTGGCCAAAGTATTGGAGTTTCAGCTTCAACATCATTCCTTCCAGTGAACACCCAGGACTGATCTCCTTTTGAATGGACTGGTTGGATCTCCTTGCAGTTCAAGGCACTCTCAAGAGTCTTCTCAAACACCACAGTTCAAAAGCATCAATTCTTCGGTGCTCAGATTTCTTTATAGTCCAACTGTCACATCCATACATGACCCCTGGAAAAACCATAGCCTTGACTAGACGGACCTTTGTTGACAAAGTAATGTTTCTGCTTTTTAATACACTGTCTAGGTTGGTCATAACTTTCCTTCCAATGGGTAAGTGTCTTTTAATTTCATGGCTGCAATCACCATCTGCAGTGATTTTGAAGCCCCGAAAAATAAAGTCAGCCACTGTTTCCACTGTTTCCTCATCGATTTCCCATGAAGTGATGGGACCAGATGCCATGATCTTAGTTTTCTGAATGCTGAGTTTTAAGCCAACGTTTTCATTCTCGTCTTTCACTTCCAGACATTATTGTCAGTAAAATAAACTAGATACAAAAGGATAAATATATTACTTGATATATATGACTTTCAAGAGAAGTCTACTTCATAGAGAAAGAAGGTATTTTGTTGGTTACCAGTAACTGGGGGGAAGGGAAAATGGAAAGTTATTGTTTAATGAATAAAGAGTTTTATTTTGAAACGATGAAAAAGTTCTCAAGATAGATAATACTAATGTTTGCACAATGGTATAAATGGACTTAGTAACACTGAACTATACTCTAAGAGATACTTTAAATGTATATATATATATATATCCCCAATAAAAAGAACAAAAGAAGGGAAAACTTTCAATTAATCTTTATAATTTCTGGTCTCTAGTTCATAGAGAAACAAGTTTTTGTACATTTGTTTAAAAAACTTTTAAGATCCTATGATTTGATGCTGTTTGTAACTGCTGATCTCATTTAGAAATTAAATTAAGACATTGAATTTGCTCAACTGCATGATTCATTTAATTGAGAAAACTTTTAGCTAAATTAGCTAATTCATCCTTGTGTCACCATAATACTGGCAGAAATAAATATTAATAGCTCTATTTTATGGATTAACTTCTTTAGTTAGTAAATCCTTGCTATGCTTAATATATACAAAACACTAGGTTTGTTTTTGAAGTCACAGATATAATTCCTAAGCTGCTAAAGGTCTAATAGAATTATATCACTAAAGATATAGGAGGGGCCCCAGAGACCACCTGTTTTACTATTCTCATTTTATAGACTCAGAGAAGTTAAGTTACTTCCCTGTGGTCACATAGCTGGCTACTGCCAATCTGAAACAAATGAGAACAGTGCTCTTTTGATTTTATCAAGCTGCCAGTGAAATAGGGTAAATATACAATGACGGTTTATAAAAGGTCATATGAAAGTTTCAAATTATGACATAATTGTTCTTTTATAAGAGGATAAAGATACAAGTTCATCCTGGAAGAAATTATTTTTGAAGTATGGTAGGACTTAAATATACATGGTTGAGAGAGAAAGAGAGAGAGAGAAAGGGTGAGACAAAATATGAAGCAGAAGGGTTAATGTGAATAAAAACACAGACTTTAGAAAACATTGGGAGGTATGCTAGGAATAGCAAGTTTATTCCATTTAGCTTGGTTAAGTGTGTGAAGAGAAAAAGAGATATGGCTGAACAGTTTGTTTGGAGTCAGATCGTGAACACTGTACTTGATTAGGTGAGCAAATTCAAGCTGATTGAAGTGCCTTTTATGGTTGAATGGGGAAATATTCTAAGGCTACTGCCAGTTTGCATAGTAATCTCCCAGTATTAATAGAACCAAGTCAAGGAATAAGGTCAATATGTTATTATAATCTAATGTGTTTCCTGATATGATTTATTATTTATTATTTTTTCTTTTATTAGTTGGAGGCTAATTACTTTACAATATTGTAGTGGTTTTTGCCACACATTCACATGAATCAGCCATGGATTTACATATGTTCTCCATCCTGATCCCCCCTCCCACCTCCTCCCCATCCCATTCCTCTGGATCTTCCCAGTGCACCAGCCCTGAGCACTTGTCTCATGCATCCAACCTAGGCTGGCGATCTGTTTCACACTTGATAATATACATGTTTCAATGCTATTCTCTCAGCTCATCCCACCCTCGCCTTCTCCCACAGAGTCCAAAAGTCTGTTCTATACATCTGTGTCTCTTTTTCTGTCCTGCCTATAGGGCTATCTTTACCATCTTTAAAAATTCCATATATATGTGTTAGTATAATGTATTGGTGTTTATCTTTCTGGCTTACTTCACTCTGTATAATAGGCTCCAGTTTCATCCATCTCAGAACTTATTCAAATCTATTCTTTTTAATGGCTGAGTAATATTCCATTGTGTATATGTACCATAGCTTTCTTATCTATTTGTCTGTTGATGGGCATCTAGGTTGCTTTCATGTCCTGGCTATTATAAACAGTGATGTGATGAACATTGGGGTACATGTGTCTCTTTCAGATCTGGTTTTATTTTTTTTTTTAAGTTTTAGATATTATCATGTATATTTTTATGTCCTGACATAATTTTAATGTCTTTCTGAAGTCTTTTCCCAGTCTTGAAAACTAGTATGGTTTCTTAGTATATTAGAAAAAGAGTCCACTATTGAACTCTCTGGTGGCAATTTTAAAACTGATCAGAATTTACGTGTTCTGTATTACTCTTACTAAGATATTTTGCCTTAAATTTCATAATTTTACTTGCAAATGAAATGTTTCCCTTGAGTGATACTTTATGTTAAAATTATGTTGTATTTTATTTCAAAAGCAACCTAATTAAGGTAGACATCTTGTATGAGATTTAAACCTCACCTCCCAACAGAATCATGAAACAGTTACAAAAATAATTAATTGCGTCTTATATAGTCTTTATTGCTATTTTAAAAATGAGTAATATATTCAGTTTGGGTTGAAATAACATATCCCAAAAAGCAGTTTGTTTTCACAAATTAGATTTGTTCCTCACATACAATATCATTAAGCATGAAGGAGGAAGTTATTGGGCATTGTATGTCCTGTAGGAATAATTTGTTTGTTTGTTTCCAGAATTACTGAGCTCAATTCACTGACTGAGGAGGAAGATAGTTAATAATGGGGAAAAGAGGACAGTGTCACTCTTTTTTCTTAACAACTTCATGCTCTTTCTACATGTTTTCCATATTTGTTGGTTATAAGTCAGATGAAACTTAAAATTTAACCCAGGTTCCTTCAGGGATTCTTGTAATTACTCAGTTTAGTGGCATGGGTATATTATTATCTCTAACAGAAAATTATTTAGAGACATGGTCACACTCATGATTAATATTGTATGGATAAAACAGTTTTGTTTTTGTTTTGTTTTGTTTTGTTTTTGAACTGGGAAAGGCAAACATACCACCTTTACATCTTTTATTTTCTATCATAAAGGAAAGTTTTCAAAACATTAGAGTGCTTATATACTAAAATTTTGGACTAACTAAAGTTAGTGGAATGTTATTTAGCTGGTTAATTTAAACAAAGTAATTTTTGATGGATTTCTTTTTTCCCCTTTTTTCTTTATAATAGCTAAGACAACCACATAGAAATCACAGAATGTTCAAGCAGGAAGTAATACACAGACATATTGTTCTTCACAATTTTTTCTGCAGATCCAGGGGACTCTTTTCTAAGAAGTTTCTAACAAACTTCTTCTTCTATCTAACTAGTTGTGTTCTCATATGTTCTAGTTTGGAGCAGTTCCAGTTTATGCCTCATATTTTGGTATAGTTATTACCAGCATCTCCTTTTCTTTCTTAAATGTGCCCTAATTACTTAGATTATAATACATATAGTATGTTTACCTACTTATTGCATTGAATTGAGCATATTCTTACTTATAAAAATAACTTACCCTTAAAAATAACTGCTGGCAATAAATTTGTTGCTTTTTAGTTGCTAAGTCATGTCCTACTCTTTGTGACCCCATGGACTATAGCCTGCCAGGTTCCTCTGTCCATGGGATTTTCCAGGCAAGAAAACTGGAGTAGGTTGACATTTCCTTCTCCAGAGGATCGTCCTGACTCAGGGATTGAACCCAGATCTCCTGCATTGGTAGGTGAATACTTTACCACTGAACCACCTGGAAATAAATGGTGTTATGTAAATTATCTTAGGCTTAATTCACATGAGCTATCCTAGAGTTTAGAGATAGAGTTATCTTCTCCCAAAGCACAAGGATTTCATCAGAAAGGTATGAATAACTGAATAAGTCAGGATATTTGCCAAGATCAATATTAAATGATTGATGGGGAAATGATTACAAAATCTGCAATATCTATCCTTGTTCTATTTCTAAATGTCTTAATATCTGTTTAACTTTTCATTATTCTAACTCCAAAATACAACATATCTTTATCTTTCAATGATGTTTGTCTCCCTGCTTAAAAGCAGATATTGCATAAACAAACACTTCAACTGGTGATAGGTGAAAACATTTGGAAAGTTCAGTCAGAGAAAAATAATTTTGCCTAATTGTAAAGACCAGGATAGAATTTCTAATAAAATGCTTTTTATTATAAAGAGGGTATATGTTTTTAGCCAGATAAGTTTCTAAACATAGCAGAATATTTAATTTAGGGAGCAAACTTAGAATACTACTCCCCTGCCAGTCTAGCAAGCCAGAAATTTACTGGTTATTTTCCTTAAAAGTAAAAATTATCTTCTAGCCATTAAATATATTAATATTCTTCTGAGAGGCAAGTGTTAAAACTTATGGGAGCCAGTTTTTTAAAAGACAAGATTGTAGCCCTATTATTGGGAAAAGATAATAAAAAAAATATTCTTTGTATTTCAAGTGTTATGAAGGAAAATCTGCCTGATTTCTGGTGTACATTTACTAGCCTGGAAGTTACAAGTTCTCAAAGGTTAAAAATCCTAACATATTTAGACACAATGATTCTATGGATAGTGGTAGTTTTACAAGGGAATGAATTGTGGAAGATGAAGTATTAAGAGTCTAAGAACTATAACCATGGAAAACAATAGAGAGATATCTTTGGACATGTTTAGGAGAGTGAAAATTGTATGCTTAGAATCATCTTATCTTAAAGGACAATATTGGCTTGTGCTAGAGAGCTGGGGCCAGTTAGACATTCCCTGAATGTAGACCTGCAGCAGAGGTCAGTTATGGAAGATTATTGTGAACAGTGGTTCTATGTGGTTAGCAAGAAACAAAGTCAGTGATAGTTATAGAAACATTGGACACCAGAGCTCTCTCTGATTGTAAATGTGGAAATTAAATAAATCTCCTCATGCAGACTGTGAACTTTGGCTTCTTGGCCTATCCAAGGAAAATAGGAGCTCCAAACAAAAGATGTTGGACTTTCTGTTAATTTGCAAATGTGTTCTCAAGCCAGTTTTAGTTTAGAGAAATAAGCATATCAGCATTCAAAAATGGATGAAAGATGCATGCTGCTGCTAAGTCGCTTCAGTCGTGTCCGACTCTATGCGACCCCATAGACGGCAGCCCACCAGGCTCCCCTGTCCCTGGGATCCTCCAGGCAAGAATACTGGAGTGGGTTGCCATTTCCTCCTCTAATGCATGAAAGTGAAAAGTGAAAGTGAAGTCGCTCAGTCGTGTCCGACTCGTAGCGACCCCATGGACTGCAGCCCACCAGGCTCCTCCGTCCATGGGATTTTCCAGGCAAGAGTACTGGAGTGGGGTGCCATTGCCTCTCTGATGAAAGATGTATACTAGCTGCATTAAAAGAGCATGCAATGATTGGAGAATCTCAGGGATGAAATTATTGTTAAAGATGATTTCTCTATCATTTCATTTAATATTCAATTTTCTTTTTCAATCTCCTACTGAATGGACCCTTAACCTATGTCTGAGGTAAACTCATTATCTCTTTTTAGATCTCACATTATTTGAAAAGCCTTTCTTAAACTGACCTGAAATATATTTCTAAGGTAAAAATCAGGTTTTTGTCTTGATTTCGTCCTTTGTGTCTTACAGACAAACTGTTTTTTTTTTTTTTTGACAAAATGGCCTTCTAAATATTTCTTTGACAGCTGTGATATCTGCTGCAAATGTTCTTTCTTTTCCTTTCTTTCCTTTCGTCCCTTGTTTCTTCTTTCTCTTATCCATTCAAATTAACATTTTTGTTTACCCCCCAAATTTCTCAAGTTAAATAATTTGACTCTTCTCACCATCATTGGCAGTTTTTCTCTTGGATCTCCACTGAGGATCCAGATGGTGGAGCAGGAGGACATGGAAATCACCTACCCCCAAAAACAAACCAAAAGTGCATCTACAAGTGGAATGATTCTCAGTGAAAATTTTAACTGGAGTCTGCAAAACAAACAAACAAACAAAAAACCACCTCCTGTACAATCAAGGCTGTAATAAAGATTCACATAAGATTGAGTAGGAAGGGAAGAGAACCAATAAGGTCAAGACTTGTGCCCCTGGAAGAGGACACAGAAGAAGGGATCAATTACATGGGTGGAGATCCTCTCTGGATAGGGGGTGGTTTGAGTCACATATTGGCTGCCCCAGCCCTGGGGCCTGACACCAGGAAGATGTGTTCCCTTGTTTGTTTGGTTGGAAGGCCAATGGGACTAATAAGAGGGCTATGGGAAGCCTGAAATCCATTTGTGAGGAGCGTGCACAAACGTTCATACTCCCAAAACAGTAGAAAGGGCAGATTGAAATTCCACAGGATGCTGGTCAGCTTCCCACAACCATCCTGGCATGTGCCCTAGACTGAGTTGAGTCTCTGTTCTGGTCCCAGTTGCTTCATGACACAGCTGCACACTGGGGCAAGGATTGCTATAGCTGAGGGTAGAGATGAGTTGTGAGGGGCAAAGACAGCTCAGACCTGAAGAATCATCTGAGCAAGGTAGGGACAGTAATCACTGGCACTCGTGCAGGCAGTGCAGTAGAAGTAGTCTGGGTCTCTGAATGTGGCCAAAGTCACCATAACCTATGCCTGGACCCATGTCAAGCACCCACACCTGAATCTCTTGTGCCAGCACTGCTCCCCTCTGGGGCTAGTGTGCTGGTGCTGGGAGATGGAGATGTTTCATCCAAAAACAGTAGAATACACATTCTTTGCAAGTTCATATGGAACATTCTCCAGGGTAAATCACATGCTAGGCCAAAAACAAAAACAAAAACAAAACAAAACAAAAAACAACAGCGTCAACTCAACAAACTCAAGAGGATAGAAATTATAACCAAGCATTTTTTCCCAACGACAGTGGTGTAAAACTAGAAATCAATTACAGGAAGAAAAATGAGAAGAGCATAAAGACATAAAAACATAAAAAAAGACATAAAGACTAAACAACAAGCTAATTAAAAAAATCTAATGTGTCAATGAAGAAATCAAAGAGATATCAAAGAAAATACCTTGAGAAAAATGAAAATGGAAATAAAACTTTACAAAATCTATGGGATCAGTAAGCACAAGGCAAGTTTATAGTGATGCAGGCCTACCTCAGGAAATAAGGAAACTCTCAAACAACCTAACCTACAGTCTAAAGGAATTTGAAAATGAACCACAAACTTAAAAGTTGTTTGGAGAAAGGAAATAATAAAGATCAGAGTAAATAAAATAAAGAAGTAAACAAAATAGAGAGCCCCTCCCCCCCCAAAAAAAAACAATACAAAAGACCAGTGAAACCAAGAGCTGGTGTTTTTGAAAAAAATAAATTTGATAACCTTTAGCCAGGCTCAACAAGAAGAGAAGAACTGAATAAATAAAACAAAAAATGAAAGAGGAGAAATTACAACTGATATCACACAGATACAAAATATTAATAAGATAATATAATGAGCACCTCTATCCCAATAAATTAGACAACCTAGAAAAAATGAGCAAGTCTCTAGAAATATAAAACCTTCTAATACTGAATCAAGAAGAAACAGAAAATCTGAATAGATTGATCACTAACAGTGGAATTGAATTTGTTTAATAAACAAAACAAACAAACAACAAAAAAAACACAAAACCTCCCAGCAAAGAAAAGTCCAGGACTGGATGGCTTCACAGGGAAAGTTTATCAAACTTAAAGGAAAGCTAATAACTATATGTTCAAACTATTTCAATATATTGAAGAGGATAGAACACTGCCAACTTCATTCTACAAGGCCACAAACATCCTAATACCAAAACCAAACAAAGACACTACAAGAAAGTTACAGGCCAATATCTCTGATAAATACAGATGCAAAAATTCTCAACAAAGTATCAGCAAACCAAATTCAACAATAAATAAAAAGTGTCATATACCATGATCAAATGGTCTGTATTCTAGATGATGATGGTTCATCATCTGCAAACCAGTCAATGTAATATGTCACATTAACAAAAGGAAAGATAAAAATCATATGATCTGTTCAATTTGTAGAAAATATTATTAAAATCCAACATCAATTCTTGATACAAACTCTTATAAAAGTTGACATATAAGGAGCATATCTCAACATAATAAAGACCATTTTTAACAAACCCACAGCTAACATCATACTCAACAGCAAAAAGCGGAAAATCTTTCCTCTAAAATCAGGAACAAGGTGAGGGTGCCCAATCTCACCACTTCTACTTAACATTGGAAGTCCTAACTACAGCGGTCAGGCAAGAAAAGAAGTAAAAGTTATCCAGTTTGGAAGGGAAGAAGTAAAACTTATTATTTATAGGTAACCTAATATAATATGTAGAAAACCCTAAACTGTCCAGTATTATTAGAATAAATGAATTATATAAAGTAGCAAGATGCAAGATTAACATACATAAAACTGTTACTTTTCTACACACTAATAAAGAGTTATCAGAAAGAAAAAGGAAGTAAGCCATCCCATTTACAATTGCATCAAAAAGAATAAACTACCTAGCAATAAACTTAAGCAAGAAAGTTAATGATCTATACTCTGAAAACTGTAAAATATTGATGAATGAAACTGAAGATGATACAGAGAACTGGAAATATATGCCGCATTCATGGATGAGAATAATAAATATTGCCAAAATTTCCATATTACCATACTATAGTCATTAGTTCAAACTAAATGTAAATGGAATATAATCTATAAAAATATTGGATCACTGTATTATACACCTGAAACTAATGTAAGATTTGTCAATTATACTTCAATTAAAAATATTGATTATATTATCTATGCTATACATCACATCCTTGTATCTTATTTGATACCTAGTAGTCTATACCCCTTCATCCCTTTCCCCTATCTTGCCTCTCCCCACAGGTAATGACTAGTTTCTTCTCTGTGTCAGTAAATTTATTTCTCTTTTGTTACCTTCACTTATTTGTTTTATTTTTTAGGTTTCACATATAAGTAAAAACTACAGTATTGTCTTTCTCTGAGTTATTTCACTAAGCATAATATCCTCTAGGTTCATCTAAGTTGCAGAAAATGGCAAAATGTCATTCCTTTTTATGACTGAGTAACAGTCTGTTGTGATTTGTATGTGTATATATATACACACACACATATGTTTATATACACACACACACATACACACACATACACACATACTATAAGCATCTTTATCCTTTCATAGTTTTCTTGCATATCTTGGGTACTGTAAATTATGCTGCTGTGAATATTTGGGTGCATGTGTCTGTTGAATCAATACTTTTTTTTTCTCAGATACATACTCAGAAGTAGAATTGTTGGAAAATATGGTAGTTCAATTTTTAACTTTTTGAGGAACTTCCTTACTGATTTTCACAGTAGCTGTTCCAATTTGTATTATTATCAACAGTTTACTAGTGTTCACTTTACTTCATATCCTTGCAAGCATTTATTATTTGCTGTCTTTTTGATTATAGCCATTCTGACAAGTGTGCGGTAATATCTCATTATGGTTTTGATTTGTATTTTTATGATGATTAGTGATGTTGAGCACCTTTTTGTGTTCCTGTTGGCCATCTGCATGCCTTCTTTGGTGAAATATCTATTCATGTCTCCTGCCTAATTTTTAATCATATTGTTTTTTTTTTTCTTGCATTAATGAGCTCTTTATATATTTTGGATATTAACTTCCTTTTTTTCATTTATTTTTATTATTTGGAGGCTAATTGCTTTACAGTATTGTAGTGGTTTTTACCATACATTGACATGAATTAGCCATGGATTTACATATGTTCCCCATCCCGATCCCCCCTCCACCTCCCTCCCCATCCCATCCCTCTGGAGCACCATATTTGAGGAGTTACAATTTATAAAACTTGTCTGCATCTCAGCAATGTCTGGTTGCTGTCCATTTTATCATTCTTCAAATACGTTTATGGAAATGATTTTGATTAGCTGGCTGGAAATGATTATGGTTTGTGGGATGCTTGAATTTCTTCACAGAATTTTCAGATAGAAATCCATATAGTTTCCTCCTTTAAGCAATGAAATTCCTTAATAAAAGACAGCATGGGAGAGAGTGCATGCTGAGGTTTCTTTTTGAACCCCACACACAAGCTCACTCCTTGGTTTTCCTTGAGGTTAACTATGATGAAATCTTATATCACGACCCTGTGGAGAGAATAAACAGTGGATATTAACTTCCTATCAGAAATATAATTTGCAAATATCTTCTCCCATTTAGTAGGCTGTCTTTTCATTTTGTCAGTGGTTTACTTCACTGTACAAAAGTGTGCTTTTATTTTTTTAAGTTTAATTAAGTCCTGTTTGTTTATTTTTGTTTTTGTTTCCCTTCTCTTAAAAAAAAAAAACCCAAAAAACAAATCAAAACAATATTGCTAGGACTTTGTCAGAGAGTGTGCTGTTTATGTTTTCTTCTGGGATTTTTATGGTTTCTGGTCTTACATACTCCTCCTTTATATAATGGAGATATATTTTGCCTCCTTTGCTGTACCTTAATTGCACATGGATTTATTTCTGTTCTCTGTTCTATTTAATTGACCTATGTGCCTGTTTTTGTGCCAGTACCATACTGTGCTGATTATTGTAGCCTTGTAGTATAATCTGAAATCAGGGAGCATGATTCCTTAACCTTTTTTATCCCCCTCAGCATTGCTTTGATTTTGTGGTTTCATAGAAATTTTAGGATAATTTGTTCTAGTTCTGTAATAAAAGACATAGGTATTTTGATAGGGATTTTATTAAGTTTTTAGATTGCTTTGGGTAAGATGGACATTTTAACAGTATTAATTTTTCTAAACCATGAATATGGTTTCTGCTTCCACTTCCTTGTATCATCTTCAGTTTCCTTCATCAATATTTTATAGTTTTCAGAGTATAGGTCTTTCACCTCCTTTCTTAAGTTTATTGCTAGGTAGTTTATGCTTTTTCATGAAACTGTAAATGAGATGTTTGCTTGTTTTCTCTTTATTATTCATTCTTTATTATTTATTGTTCATTTTTAGTGTGTAGAAAAGTAACATTTCTGTATGCTAATCTTGTATTCTGCGACTTTATGGAATTCATTTATTAGTTCTAATAGTATCTTGGTGGAGAGTTTAGGGTTTTCTTTATATCATATAATAACATCTGCAAAGAGTGACAGTTTTACTTCCCTTGCATTTTCTTCATATTGTCTGATTGTCTTGGATAGGACTTTTAATACTATTTTTAACAGAAATGGTGAGGGTGAGCACCCCTGTCCTCTTCTTGATTTAAAGGAAAAGCTTTCAGTTTTTCATCATTGAGTATCTTGTTACATGAGGAATTGTCATAGATTGCCTTCATATTAAGGTGTGTTTCCTCAGGTTGAGAGTTTTTATCATGATTTGATGTTGAATTTTTTCAAATGCTTTTTCTGCATCTACAGAGATGATCATGTGATGGTTATCCTTCAATTTTGTCCATTCACTATCTTAATCACCATTTTTGAATGTTTTCCAGCTTGCATATAGTCTACTATCATGTAAGACCCAAAGGAATCTTAAACAACTTTTAGATAGCCTGACAAATCATTTTGAATATATGTTTTACTCTAGCAACCAAGAATAAAATAGTTATCTGGCAAACACAGCATACTATTTTCTCATGATGAAGTTTCTTCCTATATAAAAATCTAAAAGCTTATTTCAGTTCAGTTCAGTCACTCAGTCATGCCCTACACTTTGCAACCCCATGAACCACAGCATGCCAGGCCTCCCTGTCCATTACTAACTCCCAGAATCTACCCAAACCCATGTCCATTGAGTTGGTGATGTCATCTAATCATCTCATCTTCTCTCATTGCCTTCTCCTTCTGCCATCAATCTTTCCCAACATTAGGGTCTTTTCAAATGAGTCAGCTCTTCGCATCAGGTGGTCAAAGTATTGGCATTTCAGCTTTAACATCAGTCCTTCCAATGAGCACTCAGGACTGACCTCCTTTAGGATGGACTGGTTGGATCTCCTTGCAGTCCAAGGGACTCTCAAGAGTCTTCTCCAACACCACAGTTCAAAAGCATCAATTCTTCTGTGCTCAGCTTTCTTTATAGCCCAAATCTCACATCCATACATAACTACTGGAGAAACCATAGCCTTGACTAGATGGACCTTTGTTGACAAAGTAATGTCTTTGCTTTTTAATATGCTATCTAGGTTGGTCATAACTTTCCTTCCAAGGAGTAAGCGTCTTTTAATTTCATGGCTGCACTCACTATCTGCAGTGATTTTGGAACCCCAAAAACTAAAGTCTGACACTGTTTCCCCTGTTTTCCCATCTATTTCCCATGAAGTGATGGGACCAGATGCTATGATCTTAGTTTTCTGAATGTTGAGCTTTAAGCCAACTTTTTCACTCTCCTCTTTCACTTTCATCAGTAGGCTCTTTAGCTATTCTTCACTTTTTACCATAAGGGTGGTGTCATCTGCATATCTGAAGTTATTGATATTTCTCCCAGCAATCTTGATTCCAGCTTGTGCTTCCTCCAGCCCAGCGTTTCTCATGGTGTACTCTACATATACGTTAAATAAACAGGGTGACAATATACAGCCTTGATGTAATCCTTTTCCTATTTGGAATCTGTCTGTTGTTCCATGTTCAGTTCTAACTGTTGTTTCCTGACCTGCACACAGGTTTCTCAAGAGGCAGATCTATTCCCATCTCTTGAAGAATTTTCCACAGTTTATTGTGATCCACACAGTCAAAGGCTTTGGCATAGTCAATAAAGCAGAAATAGATGTTTATCCGGAACTCTCTTGCTTTTTTGATGATCCAGTGGATGTTGGAAATTTTATCTCTTGTTCCTCTGCCTTTTCTAAAGCCAGCTTGAACATCTGGAAGTTCATGATTCACGTTTTGCTGAAGCCTGGCTTGGAGAATATTAAGCATTACTTTACTAGCGTGTGAGACGAGTTCAAGTGTGCAGTAGTTTGAGCATTCTTTGGCATTGCCTTTCTTTGGGATTGGAATAAAAACTGACCTTTTCCAGTCCTGTGGCCACTGCTGAGTTTTCCAAATTTGCTGACATATTGAGTACAGCACTTTCACAGCATCATCTTTTAGAATTTGAAATAGCTCACCTGGAATTCCATCACCTCCACTAGCTTTGTTCGTAGCGATACTTCCTAAGGCCCACTTGACTTCACATTACAGCATGTCTGGCTCTAGGTGAGTGATCACAGCATCATGATTATCTGGATCGTGAAGTTCGTTTTTGTACAGTTCTTCTGTGTATTCTTGCCACGTCTTCTTATCATCTTCTGTTAGGTCCCTACCATTTCTGATCTTTATTGAGTCCATCTTTGCATGAAATGTTCCCTTGGTATCTTGAATTTTCTTGAATAAATGGCTAGTTGTTTTTATCCTATTGTTTTCTTCTATATTTACACACGTCTATACAGTGAGATTTCTTCCTGCCTTACACTAATAGATATGGGGTTTATGGTGCAGGTACAGGAATTTGTCTGAGGTTAAATTTATTATCTTAAACCAGGAAAAAACTTTCTTGATCATATTTTAGCAGACAGAGTATTTGCTACCCTTTTCTCTTTGTCAACTTGCAACTTGATAATCATGTCTCTTCTGTCTTTGTTTAAGAAATTGGTGATACATAGTTGTACTTTGACATGCCATATGATACATCTCTTCTTTTAACTTTTACTATTCATCATATTTAAAAAAAATCATTCAACCAGTTGCAAATCTACCTACTTTTATTAGCAAGTCGCACATATCTTTCCATCCTATTCTCAGTGATATCTGAGAGATCTTGCCAAACATCTTCCTGAAACACAGATGCACTGTCTACCGAGTTTCCTTTATCTATCAGTTTAGTGATCCTATAAATATTGAAAATAAAGTTAGGAATGTTTAAAAGATGAAGTCATTTGAATTATCCTGGATCGTTAGACAAGTTTCAAGAAGAGGAGCTATAAGTGAAATCAAGGAAAACAAGTTTTTTTTTTTTTTTCACAATTGGATAGATATGATTATAAACTATTAGCAGACAAGAAAGAAAGAAGGTGAAGTCACTCAGTCATGTCCGACTCTTTGTGACGCCGTGGACTGTATAGCCCGCAAGGCTCTTCTCTCCATTGGATTTTCCGGGGAAGAATACCGGAGTGGGTTGCCATTTCCTTTTCCAGGGGATCTTCCCAACCCAGGGATCGAACTCGGGTCTCCCGCATTGCAGGCAAATGCTTTACCCTCTGAACCACCAACTCCCAGGCAAAACCTTTCTTATATAACACAGAACTAAAGGTGATATTACAATTTATAAGGGACCTCTGGACCTCTTAGGGTATGATTTCTTCCCTAATTCAACTAGTATTGCCTTAGATGATTAATCTTTTCTCTGGCTGCCATTGATAAACCAAAAGAGTTAAGTGCAGCTAACTACATATTTGAAACAGTTCCCAAAAGAAGGCCTAATGAATATAATTATCTGTCAGTAAGCCCATTAATTTTCACTGTCTGTTTCTTCTGATAGCATAGAAAAACAGAAAGCACAATCAATTGGAAGAAATTTAATAAAAATTCATGCTGCAAAAGAGGGTTCATGTGCTTTTCAGTGTTTTTCTTCTGTCATCATTCTTGTTAATAACCTCTTTTGGAGTAACAGAAGAATTATTTTGCAATGATTCAGGGTATTCTGTGAAGATGTCATGATTAATTTAGATAAACATTAGATTCTCTACATCTTCTGGCAGCAGGAGTTCTTGTTCAATATCAATGCTTCTAGCAGTACTAAATATTCTCTGTGGGTGTGTGTTGGTCAGTAGATACCCTGTATAAAACATAGCCCATCTAGTTAAGGCTAGCAAGAGAATGATTGTTTTCCCAAGCCACTTTTTCAAAGTGTCCTTTTCTCTGTCTTTGACTTTATCTTCAGGTGTTTTTCTCTGTTTATTTCAGACACTGTTGCCTGTGGAAGTGGGAGAGAGTGTCACCTTTTTTATTCTAAATTCACAACATGGATAATCCATTTTTCCTTTTCTACTGATTTCTTTCTAGATGTATGCATTCATTTCCTTAGATTTAATGTCCCTAGATAACTCTTGAGTCACTTTCTGAGTTCATGTGCAGTTTTGTAAACACATTTATGTTCTGTTGAATATTAATTACTCTTTCATTTTGTTGCACTATATCTTCCTGTATGTTTTCCAATTTCTCATTTCTACATCATTAGCCATTAATTTGTAAATAAGGTTTAATTTTTGTTTTAACCTTTTTCTCTACAGATATTGATTTATTAGTTTGATTCATTTACTTATTTCAGCAAGTTACCATAGAGTATCACTAGTGGTAAAGAACCTGCAGGAGCCTAAGAGACACAGATTTGATCCCTGGGTTGGGAAGATTCTCTGAAGGATGGCATGGCAACCCACTCCAGCATTCGTGTGTGGAGAATACCAACAGAGGAGTCTGGTGGGCTACAGTCCATAGGGTCACAAAGTCAATAGTTAGACACATCTGAAGTGATTTAGCATGCAGCACACATGTATATTTAGCTAAAATAGAGACATATGCTGTTGTCAAAAGAGGTCATTGGTGACACAGAGGGTGGAGTACTTAATTGCCTGATATGTCAGGCAAGGCTTTACAGAGGAGGTAGCATTTGTGCTGAGACTTCAGGGATGAATAGGACTCCACAAGTATAAATAAATGGAAGAAATGGGAGGCAGAGGAAATTATATATAGAGGCATGTAGGCATGATACATGATAGTATGTGTGGGGACATCTTACCAGTTCAGAATGAAGTATAAAGCAGGAAGGGGAAGGTGGTTGGAAATGTGGATAGATGAACATACAGAATCTAGATCATGAAAAGCCTTATATTTCAGTGGGTGATGTGGAACACCAAATAAATTTTGAGACAAGAGTGACATGATTAAGGTTGTGTGTTAAAAGCATGCTCTTGCAGATGGTTTGGAGGATATATTGAAAAGTGTGAAAATTGTAGGAAAGAAAAGAATTATTGAATTAATTCAAGTGAAAGATGATGAGGGCTTGCCTTAAAGGCAGTGGCAGTGGAGATGAAGATAATAGGGTAGGTACAGTAGAAATTCAGAACTTGATGATTGATTGTATGCCAGGGGATATTTGAGAAAGAAGAATATAGGATCATTCCCTAGTTTCTGGTTTAGGTGACCAGATGGATAATAATGACATTCAGCAGAATGGGGGATAAACAGAGGGAGGACTGAATGAAGAGAGATTAAAAATTCAGATTTAGAGATGTTTTTATGAGATAACATTGGGGCAAGCAGGGGTGAGATATAAGTAGAATTTAAGTTTAGGAGATAAAACTGGGAATTTTACTTGAAGATGTGGGAATCTTTAGCATAAACTGAAGTTGAAGGGTGTATTTGAGATTGCTGAAGTTGACTGTGTGAAATATAAACAAAATAAAACAACAAAACAAGGAACGAAGGTAGTGTCCTGGGGAAGTTTCCAAAGTACACAGCGTTATTCTCCATCTTGTATAAAATCTTGACCATTTCTGTGGATCATTTCTTATCTATCATTGCAGCAAAATTTCATTAAAAATATAAAAAATAAATGGCTATGTATATCAGAGTTCTGTTGGTTTTGCTCCTATTTAAAAACTATTCATCTTCAAAAAATTGTTTAAGTTATTCTAGTGTCAGCAATGTGGGTACACCTTCAGCTCTATGGCACAACCCTTACCTAAATAAAATGGTTAGGTCTTCATCTAAAATGTAATGGGATACTCAACATTCCCCAATATCTAAAGATTCTCAGGAGATTTGTTTCTTTTAATCACTTCTGTTCCTCTCTGCTTTTGAATTTTCAATGTATTCTTTCCTGACTCTCATGTTTCTTTCCTTTCATCTAGGCTTTGTGTACCTAAGCATCTAGTATTGTCTTTTCTTCTGGTTTCTCCAAAGTCTTTCACACATATTGGTTGTGTGTGGTACACATTTACTCATATTTCAGGAGAATAATACAGTTTTTATAGCAAAACTACACTTGCTTGCTTGCTAAGTTGCTTTAGTTATGTCCGACTCTTTGCTATCTCATGAACTGTAGCCCACTAGGCTCCTCTGTCCATAGGATTCTCCAGGCAATAATACTGGAGTGGGTTGCCATTTCCTCCTCCAGGAGATCTTCCAGACCCAGGGATCCAACCCTTGTTTCTTTTGTCTCCTGCTTGGCAGGCAGGTTCTTTACCACTAGCATGGCAACATTGCAGAGAAATAAAAATGAATGGTGGAGATCTTTGTTCTTGAAATTTATTTGACTCTATCAGCCACAGGGAATGTTCTTCCTCAAAACTCCTAGTCCCTTTCCAGATTTTCCGGATCAGTTCCTACCTATATCTACTCAATAAGATACAAGTTCGAAAATCTGATTGTTTCAGTTTGAATTCTGGCTTTATAATTTACTTCTGGTCTGATTTAGGGAAAATTATCTAATTTCTCTGTCGCTCACTTATCTCATTAGTAAAATCAAGATATTATTTTTCTTATAAGATTCTACTGAGGATTAAATGAGCTAATATTTGCAAAGTGTTTAGAATGATTCCTGGCAAATTCCCTATATGTTAGCTGTTATTATTTTTATTGTTATTATTACTACTATTATTACCTTATCCCTTACTTCTGATTCTTATCTATTCTTGAACAAAGTCTTCTCCCCATCTACAGTTCCAAATCGTTACAAGTTTTTGAAGGATTGCCATAATGCATATGAAATACCTAGAGTAATTTCTGACTCATACTAGATGCTGAAAAAGCACTAGCTTTGAGTATTATAATGAATAATTATTTATTTGAAAATATTTAGCAGCTCCCATAGGCTGAGTACTGAGCTATCTACTAGATGTATAGTGACAAAGTAGATGCAGTCCTTATCTTTATAGAAAATCATCTTCAATATTATTGCTATTATTCTTAACATCCATATTTAGATGATCTATTTTCACAGACTAGGCGTAAAACAAATGTGCATGACAGTAATATTTATAATGACCATAGCTTTTTTTTTTAATTCTCAAGTCAATATAGTATTTGAAATCTTGTAGGACTATTGTTCCAACTATCAGTTCTTCTATTTGATGTTGACAGAAATTTGGAAGTTAGAGGAGTTTGGAATGATTCTGTACCAATTTTAGAGCATATTCTAGAAATGTATTTGTCAAATAACTTTTGGCTGATATGTTTCAAAATATAGAGTGAAGTATTTTCAGGATATTTTAAATTTCTGATATTTTTTAAATTTTAGATAAATTGAAGCACAGCAATTTTTTTTAAATTATGTACATATATGAGATTAACAATTATTACATTTTAATGAACAATTTTAAAATAATTTTCTTTTGTTTGAAAGGTATTTGTGTTTTTCAAAATCTATCCCTGACTATATATATACCTACACATATATAGTAACTAAACATTGCTTAAGAATCTCTGAAAATGAAAATTTTTCTCAGCTTGAAATATTAAGTGATATCATACTTTTATGAAAAAATAAATTAGCTCAGATTTTGAATACTCCCTATTTTTAATTGTTGTATTAAATGCTTTACATGGATTTAAGTATTTTATAGGTTCACAGCAAACCATCAAATAGTATTATTAATAGTACTGTTAATGTCTCAACTTTATACTTGTTTTCCAAACATTATATATATGTATATATGGCACTATTATTGATATTTATGCTAAGACATGTCTTGACAACCACATGGAAAAAAATAAATTATAAAATAAGTTATAGATAACTGGTTAAGAGATAGAGTTCACCTTTCTGGAGAGTAGGGTTCATAAACTTTATGTTGTGGGACAGTAATGTGATCTGAGCCTTGAAGGACAGATTTGACTTTACTAGATAAAGAGAGTGAGGACAGGCTTTTTGGGTAGAGAAGTGTCATGAACAAACAAGTTTGACTGATAGTGTAGTGTTTGCATTTTGGAGTAATGGGAACTCTTGTTGGACTTGAACGTGGAAGACTGGGTGCTAGACAAAGGAGTTTAGCTTTAGCCTACAGGATATATATATATATATATATATATATATATATATATATATATCATATGTAATTATTTAATATATAAATATAAAATATATAAATATATTAATTATATAATAATTATATATAATAAATAATAATAACAATATATTAATATATTAATACTAATATTAATATATTAATAAATATATTTATTAACATAAATAAATAATATATATATAGCATATATATTATTTAAATAAGGGGATAGCATAATGAAAATAAAGTTTGAGGAAATGTAGTTTCACAAAGGTAAACAGATGAATTGATTCAAAGATCCACATTATTTGACTACTGCAATAATTAATCTTCAAGAAATGAAGACCTAAACTAAGGAGGTGTACATGAAAATGGATTAAAAAGAAGAAAAAGACAAATATTATGGTAGGAAAGTAGGAAAGGCTTCTTAGCTGAAGAGTAGAGAACAAATCCGAAGTGGTACCAACATTTGATTTTTTAATGGCTGAATAAAATGTTTAATCAAAAATAAGATATTAAATTATTGGGCTGTAACATCTTACAGAAAAACCTGAAGGAACTTTTTGGCCAACCCAATAGAGTAATTATGTGTGGGAGAAAGAAAAGTTCTCTTTTACACCTGTTAAATTTGAGGTGAAGAATTGATGCTTTTGAACTGTAGTGTTGAAGAAGACTCTTGAGTACCTTGGACTGCAAGGAGGTCCAACCAGTCCATCCTAAAGGAGATCAGTCCTGAATGTTCATTGGAAGGACTGATGTTGAAGATGAAACTCCAATATTTTGGCCAACTGACGTGAAGAACTGACTCATTGGAAAAGACCCTGTTGCTGGGAAAAATTGAAGGCAGGAGAAGGGGATGACAGAGGATGAGATGGTTGGATTACAGCAACGATTTAATGGGCATGAGTTTGAGTAAACTCCGGGAGTTGGTGATGGACAGGAAGTCCTGGCGTGCTGCAGTCCACGGGGTCGCAAAGAGTCAGACATGACTGAGTGACTGAATTGAACTGAACTGAAAGTTTGAGGTGACACTCCAGAAATGTCCAACAAGTATATGAAACATAAAATGGAGCTCAGAAAAGAGGGTAAGGATGAATGAGTGGTTGAGGGAGGATTCTCCTAGACATAAGAGAATAGGAAGACTCACTAAAATAAATCACAAGGAATATCCAGCATCAATGTTAAGACTTTGTTAAAATGTCCAGTTTGCCTATTTGAGATAGAAGGAAGTATTAAAACTGGTTATCTACTGAGGGTCTCAAATCAAGGAGCCCTTGTCTAAATGCTAGCTCTGCCTCTTAACAGCTATGTGAAGAGGAATGTTACTTAACTTCTCAGAGTCTCTGACCTATAAAATAAATGTCCTAATATAATAGAGGTTTGTTGCATTGATTAAGTGAAATAATGTACAATGCTTTAAACAGTGCATGAGTTCAAAAACTTGCATAGTAATAATAGTATCCTTCCAGATTTTTAAGAAAACTCCACACTGTTCTCCATAGCGGCTGTACTAGTTTGCATTCATGTCAATGTATGACAAAACCCACTACAATATTGTAAAGTAATTAGCATCCAACTAATAAAAATAAATGAAAAAAAAATAAAAAAAGCATTGTTAGAAAAAAAATAATAGTATCCTTAAGATTCAATAGCTTTGAAGATTAACTGAAAATTATTTTGTCCCCACTATTTAGTTACAACCATCCATGTCAAGGTTGCAGATGATCTCTTCCTTGCCAAATCCAGTAGTCAGTTCTTAGTCCTCATCTTGACTTCTTAATATTTAACAGAGTTGATCATTCCCTCCTTCTTGTAATCCTTTTTTTCACTTGGCTTCAGGGACACTTTGTCACCATTCTACTTTACTAGCTACTGTTTTTCAACCTCTTTTAATGGCTTCTTCCTCTCTGTACACCTCTAAATATTACAGTATCCTAAGGCTCAGTTCTCAAGCCTCTGTCATATGCACTCCCATGACTTTTAATATCTTTTATATGCTCAACTTCTAAATTTATACCTCCAGCTCAAATTCTCCTTTGAATTACAGACACCATCTATTCATACATCTACATGATCTTTCCACTATTATCTAGTGAGCAACTCAAACAGAAAATGTCCAAAACCACACTCTTGATTCCCAGTCCCCAACATATTCCTCCTATTCTTTACTCCTCAGTAAATGACAATCATCTAATTATTTAAGTTTAAAACTCAGGAATCACTCTTACCCCTTGCTTTCTCTCACACCCTGCACTTAAACCATCAACAAATACTTTCAGCTCCATTTTAGAAATGTATCCCATTTGACTACCTCTCATCATCTCCACCATTATTATCCTAGTCCAAGCCACCAGTATTTCTCATCTAAAGTACTGAAATAGTTACCGAACTAGTTTCCCCCTGCTTCCCTCCTTGCATTTTTCAACACTGTTTTCCATATAACAATCAGGATCATCCTTAAAAAAATTTCAAATCATGCCACTCAAATTCATTAATCGCTCCCAGAGTAGAATCCAAACTCCATACTGTGAGCAATGAAACTGTATATGATCTAGTCTAGCTTTATTCTATATATTTCACCTCATATACTAACAGTCTCTCTTCATTCTATTCATTCTGGCCTTCTTATTGTCACTTGAAAGCATCAAGTTCTTTTCCAACCTTAGGGATTTCATTTTACTATTGGCTTTGCCTGAAACGTTAATCACATCAAAGCTCCCTCATTTAAGATCAGGTCTCTACTTAAATGTCACTTTTTCAGGAAGGTCTTCCTTCAACTCCTATCTAAAATAGTTCCAAACTCACTATCACTTTATCCTGCTTTATTTTCCCTCATAGCACTTATCAGTGCCAGACATTATGCCAGACATTATAAGTTACACTGTACTTTGTTATATTACAATATTTTTCTCTTTTAACTTTATCTCTTTATCTTCATCTTATTATCTTATTATAAGTAGTAAAACATATATATTAACATCAAAATGTAAGTTCCTTCTTAGTAAAATTATTTTGATTTATGTTAGTTGTCTCAAATTTTTGCTAAAAATTGTATCATAATTTTGAGGAATCAAATATTGAAGCTACCATGAATTTTGAGTTGATGAGAAGTGCTTATTTAAAAAATACTAATCATCTGATAAAAGAGTCCTAATTCTTCCTTGATGGTAAAAAACTGCACAAAATAAATGCTTCAAAGAGTTTAGCATATGATTATTTATTTTGTATTTAATATACTTTTAAAACTTACTTTTAGTATTTATTTTTCTTCCAGTTTTATCATGTGTAACTGACATGGAGTACTGTATAAATTTTAGGTGTAGAAGATAATGATTTGACTTACATATATCATGAAATGAGTATAAGTTTATTGAAAACCCATCATCTCATATAGATATAAAAATAAAAATCATTTCTTTTCTTTGTGATATGAAGTTTTAGGATTTAGTCTCAACAATTTTCAGTATTAGTTATATTAATCATGTTGTACATTACATCTCTAGTATTTATCTTATAACTGGAAATTTGTACCTTTTGACGACCTTTATCCAACTCCTCCTCCTCCCACCCTTCCAAATAGGCTCTTTTATTAAAAGATCAATATACAAAGAACCATAGAAATATTTACATATTCAAAGAAAAAAAAACTAGATTAAGGCTAATCTAACTTTCTTTCTTTCTTTCTTTTTTTTCATGATGCAAAACAATTTTCAGCCCACTATCTGTGTCTGAAGAACAGTGTAGCTGCAATTTACACATTTTTAAAATTCTTTCTAGAGTGAATTCCTTTCTGCTAACTTCTGTGTTTTTTTTTTCCCTAAGGCTATTAAAGGCTATAGTGATAAATTGTTTCCACTCAGTCATATCCAACTCTTTGTGACTCCATGGAGACTCCTCTGTCCATGGAATTCTCCAGGCAAGAATACTGAAGTGGGTTGCCATTCCCTTCTCCAAGGGATCTTCCACACCCAGGGATCAAACCCTGCATTGTAGGCAGATTTTTTTACTGTCTGAGCCACCAGTGAAACCCTATTAAAGTCATCAGTTCAGTTCAGTCGCTCAGTCATGTCTGACTCTTTGTGAACTCATGAATCGCAGCACACCAGGCCTCCCTTTCCATCACCAACTCCTGGAGTCTACTCAAACTCATGTCCATCGAGTCGGTGATGCCATCCAGCCATCTCATCCTCTGATGTCCCCATTTCCTCCTGCCCCCAATCCCTTCCAGCATCAGGGTCTTTTCCAATGAATCAACTCTTCGCATGAGGTGGCCAAAGTACTGGAGTTTCAGCTTCAGTATCAGTCCTTCCAATGAACACCCAGGACTGATCTCCTTTAGGATGGACTGGTTGGATCTCCTTGCAGTCCAAGGGACTCTCAAGAGTCTTCTCCAACACCACAGTTCAAAAGTATCCAATAGGATATGGTCATTTTTCTAAGTAAAGCAGATAAATCTAGAAACTGACCACAATATATTTTGAATGGAAGATGCCATTTTGAAGATGTCTATATGAGCTTTGTGAAATCAAACATTCTGAAGTAGAAACATGGAATAATTTAATGATTTTTTTTCTGGTTCTGCTTCTGTAAAGATTTCCACAATCAATGATCAAATCCTTCTGTTTTTGACATTTCTTTCGCTTATTACTTCTTTGTTTGTAAAATATAAAGGCCTCTAAGAAGACTCGTGGCAATAATATGTTTTTTAGATCACCTACTGAAAAGTTTTCAAAAGTAAAGATAACTTGGAAGCACAGAGTACTTTCAAAAGGGATACTGCACCACTGGGCACCACTTCTCTCCTTAAAGAAGGAAGACTCAGAAGTATGGAGGATAAACTCAGTACATTCTCTTTATTCCTTTGCTCTTTCCTTCCGTCCTCCATTCCTCCTTCATTCTCTCACTCCTTTCTTTTATATTTCACTGTGCTATGGTGATATGAGTACAATGGTTAATACAGTCCTTACCCTCATGAAACTTACTATTCATTGAGGAGGATACAGATTATTAATCCAAAAGTTAATAATACTATTAAGCACAATTAAAAACTGAATATGTTTATTGAAAGAATGATGCTATCAGAGTCTCTAATGGTGGTTTATCAATTAGGGTTACATTGAACTGAGAGTAAGAGAAATCCAAACATGTGAATTGAACAAGATAAATGCTTTCTCTCACATAAAAGTCCAGAAGAAAACCATCAGGACTGATATGACATCTTTGCTCCACAGTGTACTTAGAAACTCAGACTTCTATCAGCTCATTAATTACTGTCTTCCCTAGGTAAGGTAATGCTTGCGTTCTTATGTTCTAAGTCCAGTCTCAAGGCAACAGAATAAAAAAGTGGGACAAAATAAAACAAACAAACAAATAAATGACATATTTCATGTCACTTTAGCTGAGAAATCTGATTTAGTTCTGATTTAATCACTTGAACTAAGAGCTGAGTGATGTAGGAATAGAATTTAATTTGGGAAAAAAGGGAGGAAATAACATTTCAGGCAAAAGGAACAGCAAGTGCAAAGGCCCTGTGGCAGGATGAATCATAGTGAGTAGAAGGGCCTTTGTTTCTGTTTTAGTGCATTTTCTTTCTTACAAAAGAGTTTTGTTCCAAAACACACTTTAATCCACCTTTTTGATGATCTCTGGGAACATCAGGGAGAGAAATATGAATCAAACATAAAAACCCTTAAGCTATTTAAACTCAGCAATACTTAGTGATTCTGCAATATTTTCCTCTTCATTACAAACATTCTAAAGCAATAGCCTCTTAACCAATCTTTTCATGCAATGCCCAGATGACTATTACATGAACCCAGTGGACAACCTAGTGTCTTATTTCCTTCATCCCTATAAATGTAGTTTGGATATGAAAGAGATAATTTAAAAAATAATTTTTACAGTCCATTTTTCATACTTTTTAATAGAAATCATATCCATTCTTAATCTTTAAATTGTTTTGGGAGTTTTGTGATGAGTTATTTTGTTTTATATATCAGAGTATAGCTCAGTTGGTAAAAAATCTGCCTGTGACACAAGAGACCCAGGTTCATTCCCTGAGTAGGGAAAATCCCTTGGAGAAAGTAATGGCATGGTAATACCATTCCAGTATTCTTGCCTGGAGAATTCCATGGACAGAAGAGCCTGGCGGGCTATATCCCATGAGGTCGCAAAGAGTTGGATACGACTGAATGACTAACACACACAGTTGATTTATAATGTTGTGTTAATTTCAGGTACATAGCAAGGTGATTCGGTTATACATATACATATTTGTTCTTTTTCAGATTCTTTTCCCATTTAGGTTATTACAGAATACTGAGTAGAATTCCCTGTGCTATACATTAGGGCCTTGTTGATTATTAGTCACTATAGTAGTGTGTATATGTTATATGTATATATATTTTATAGTAGTGTGCATACTAATATGACTATTAGTCATTATAGTCATATGCATACATTAATCTAAAACTCCAACTTTATCTCTAGCCCCCCAACTTTCCCTTTGGTAGCAATAATTTTGCTTTCTAAGTCTGTGAATCTGTTTTGTAAATAAGTTCACTTGTGTTATATTTTAGATTTCATATATAAGTGGTATCATATGGGATTTGTCTCTCTCTGTCTTACTTCACTTAGTGTGATAATCTATATGTGCATCCATGTTGCAAATGGCACAGTTTTATTCCTTTTTATGGCTGAGTAATATCCCATTGTATCTATGTACCACATCTTCTTTATCCATTCTTCTGTAGATGGGTTTAGGTTGCTTCCATGCCCTGGCTACTGTAAACAGTGCTGCAGTGAACATTGGGGTGCATATACATTTTCAAATTATTATTTTCTCCAGATATATACCCAGGAGTGGGATTGGTCAATTATATGGTAGCTATATTTTTAGTTTTTTTAAGGATTCTCCATATTGTTCTCCATAGTAGCTGTACCAAATTACATTCCCACCAATAGTATGAGATGCTTCCCTCATCTCCACACCCTCTCCAGGATGACACATAGTGAGTAGAAGGGTCTTGCTTTATGTTTCAGTGCATTCTGTAACATATTCATTTTGTAGCCCAAATTGTAAATAATCACATTCATTAAAACCATAGTATAAAAAAATCTTGATACATTCTTCCATTTCTAGAAGCAGTTGACCTAAAATATTTTTGCCTTGAATTTTTGAAGACTGTTATATTACTTGTTTTGTTTTTTTTTTTTTTTCCACATGTAAGGTCTCAAATTTTGCATATTTCTTTTGCAACGTGAGTTTGCTGTGTCTTGTACTGAAAGACAAAAATGAAAACAAAGCACTACTATGCATATCATGAAAACAGTATTTTTCCTCAAAATATGGATCAAGGCTTTTTGGTCAATGTCAACAATATTTTTTTGCTAGAGTTATTTGAAAAATGTTAGTGGTAAGATCAAACATTATTAAATATAATTTTCCTTTTAATACGGCTATTTTTACCAACTGATAGCCTAACTCAGAGTTCAGAATAATTGTTCTACTTAATTTGTTAATAGTTATTTCATTACCAGGTAGTCTTTACTGCTGAAACTGTTAATAATCCTAACAAGAAAAGGAAACTTTCAACACTATCTCAAGTATGGGTGTTTAGGATATATTCTATTTTTAGTAATTCATTACCTTTATTACCAACTCTTTAAATTGCATGCTAGTTAACTCACATCACTATGTTGTATTTTTCCAATTTCAGCACAGTCCCTTGCTTAAAGGGTCACTCTGTTAGAAACAACATTGAACTGTCAAATTGAGAAGCCAGATAATGTATCAAATTAGTTGAAATATTTTTAGAGTTATTAGCTAAGCTTTAAGGAAATTTTATATATAATATATATGAATATATATGCAAGGAAAGTGTGAAATTTCCTTGGTCCTGTCTCACTGCAGCAAAAATTTGAAGTGGTGGGCCAGTGTTACAACTCAGTTACAGCTCAATTTAAATGGCAGACCAGTGTTACAACTTGGTTACAGATCAGTTTTATCTGGCAAGTAAAGGAAAATATATCCTCAAGGCGTGAGGCTGGGCCCTCCCAAAAGAAGTGCAGGGCTCAATTTTGGCTCTTTTTATGTTTTTTCTCCTCCCCCTGAGCCTGCCCTATGTAAATTAGACTAGCCAAGAAGGCTGCTTCACCTGAGGTTCTCACTCCAGTCTTCCCACCTTCCTTTGTTCTGTTTTCTCAGGCTTTTTTCTTTCTTTGTCTTTTAGCCACCACTATTTTGGACACCTTTTTTCCTATTCTAACTACTAACATCCCCCTCCCCCCCCCCCCGCCAAGAGATGGGAAGCCCAGTTCTTTGAGAGTAGGGGTATCAAGGTCTCTCTGGCTACTTCATGCTGAGCTGGGATGACCAGGGGCATTGGGCCTCCCTCTCTTGCTAGTCTCAAGCCTCAGAGTCCTTATAGTGATGTTCATCTAAGGGTAAGCAATACTTTCTGTGCTCAGATATAGTTTTATATATCCTTGTTGAACTGGGACCGCATGTTGTAGCTTGTTGACCTGGGCAGAGACAAAACGGGTTAGACAACTGATAATTTATGGGGTCATCATGGTGGTGGTGGTTTAGTCGTTAAGTCATGTCTGACTCTTGTGACCCCATGGACTGTAGCCCTCCAGGTTCCTCTGTCCATGGGATTCTCCAAGCAAGAAAACCGGAGTGGGCTGCCACTTCCCTCTCCAGGCGATTTTCTTGACCTAGGAATCAAACCCAGGTCTCCTGCATTGCAGGCAGATTCTTAACCAACTGAGCTACAAGGGAAGCTATGGGGCAATCATAAGCAGCATCAATATAGTGATAACAGGGATTAGTAGGGACATTAGCTAACTCCAAATTTCCCATCACCAAGAGAAGGATCCCCCATAGAGAGATTGTAGCCACCCCAAGAATTCTTCAGCTCGTTCTTTGAGATCCTATAGGATCTGAAAGTTTTTCTTGAGATTGTGAGACTTCCTTTAACTTAGCTGGATGTATTTACCCAGAAACAATATCTCATTCAAGATGGCTCAAGTCCCTTCTTGTTCAGGGATCAGATCTATCTCCTGTCTATTTTGGAGTACAACCCCTGCCAAGCTGTGTTGGCTCTTTAGAGCTATCCTGAGAAAGCTCATCCCCAGAAACTAAATTTTGGGGGTGTCCATTAGAATGACACTTATTTGTAGCCCTGAATAGGTATCTGAGATCTCCCAGGGGCTCACAGGTGTATTGAGTGTCCTCTTCTATTTTCTTTCATGGCTTGACTTGTGAGTAGTGAATCCAGGAGTTGTGCCCTCGTACCTTGACTGCTGTGGGGATAGAAAGTTTTACAGGGTAGGGGTTCTTCCATGTGGGCTGGAGTTGAGCCTTTGTGGACCAATTTTTCCAGACTTTAGTTAGGACTTGAGTCCCTGGAGCATATAGTGGTGTCTCTTTAGCAACTTTTGGGTCCTGTTTGACACCCCACAAGTGTATAGCTTGTTGGTAATGCCCAATGGCCATGGAATAAGACCAGAGGGTCCAAGTCTCTGGATCTAGGAAGAGGTCACTGACCTAAACAAAAGATCTCCCATATATCATCTCATAAGGACTAAGACCAACCTGTTCCTTAGGGGCAATATGGGTGAGGAGGAGAGTTATTGGTAAAAGCCTACTTCCATCCCAGGGAGGTTTCCCAGGTTATCTTTTTTATTGCTGATTAAAAAAAATGGTTGGCTCTTTCTACTTTTCCTAAAGACCAAGGCTTCCAGGCACAATGGAAATAATAAGTAATGCCCAATGCTTTAGAGAACCTTTGGGTGACCTTAGAAGTAAATTATGTCCCATTGTCACTTTGTAATGACCTGGACAGAGAAAATTTTGGAATGATTTCATGGAGCAGTTTTTATTACCACCCCCTCAGCCTTCTCAGTCCTGGTGGGAAAGCCTTCAATCCATCCTGTGAATGGATCATGACTAATAGGTATTTATATCCTTGAGAAACTGGCATCTGGGTGAAGTCCATCTGCCAGTCCTCTCCTGGCTAGGTCCCATGTCACTGGACAGGTTGGGCCAGCTGCAGTCTTTGAGCTCCTTGGGGGTTGTTTAATTGGCAAGTGGGACAAGAGGAGACCACTTGCCTTATAGTTGTTTGGAGGCCTGTTCCTCTGAAAGACCTTACAGAGGAAGAAGGGGGGGGGTGTTTCTTCTCTAAATGAGTGGTGGTATGTAATGAGTTAACCAATTTCCATTGGAGGTTCCCAGGGAGAAAAAGGAGTCCCTCCTTTTGGAACCACCCCATATGATCTTCTTGAAAGCCCTTCTCTTATCTTTAAGAGTCTCTCTTTCAGTATATGAAGAAGTTTCCAAATTAGTCTGTGGAACTAAGGTAGCAACCCCTATTAAGTCATTGTTCTGTAATGACTTAATGAGCAACTTAATGTTGCTCTTTTAGCTGCCTGGTCAGCTGCTTGGTTCCCTCATGCCATTTCTGTGTCCCCTTTTTGGTGTTCTTTACAATGGGAGACTGAAACCTCAGTGGGCAGATGGACTGCCTCCAACAGCCTAAGGATTTGATCACCATACTTGTTTGGCAATCCTTAGGTGGTCAAGTAGCCTCTTCCTTTCCAAATAGTAGCATGTGTGTGTAGCACCAGAAAGGCATACATGAAGTCAGTGTAAATGGCTACTCTTTTTCCTTTTCCCAGCTCTAAAGCTTGAGTCAGGGCTATGAGTTCAGCTACTTGGGCTAAAGTACCTGGTGGCAAAGGTTTAGCCTCTATGGTCTCAAAATTGGAGACTACCGCATATCTGGGTCTTCTTTCTCCATCCAAGACAAAGCTGTTTCCATCAGTGTACCAGATTTCCTCAGGATTGGTCAGAGGATCTTCTGACAATCCCTCTCTGGGTTTTGTACAGTGGTCCAAGGTTTCTAGTCAAGAGTGAAAGGGGAGAGAACCCTTGGGGGTAGGCAGGAGGGTAGCTGGGTTAAGAACCTCACAAGGGGATATAGTCAGCCATCAATTTTCCATCAGAACTACTTGATATCTGATGATCCTTCAATTCGAAATCCATAAAAGGTCTCTCCAATTTAAGAGTTATTTCACTTGGTGGCTGGTAAAAATGTTTGACCCCAAAAGAGAGTTTTAAATTATCTTCTATCAGGATTGCAATAGCTGCAAGATTTCTACAGCAGGGAAAGATCTCTCCTCAGTAAGGGGGTAGGACACTTAGGGACTACCAGAAGCTGGTGGGAAAATAGTTGTCCATCCCAGCAACAAAGAAGTGCTTGGGTGAATCTTTGTGTAATTGTTTTTCCTGTAGCACCTAAAACGGTACAGGTTTGGGAGGGGAAGGCTCTGGAGTAGGAGGTCAGGACAGAGTTGGTGGCCCCTGTGTCAACCAAAAATTTCTTGGACTTACCTGCTACTTCCAGTTGGCTCCAGCCCCATGATGGTTATCTGTGGTAGGTGGACTGGCTGGAGCAGGCCGCTTCAGTCCTATTGAACCATCATGAGGGAAGGCTTGGCACTTGACGTTGACACTTTTGGGTCCCCAGGGAAGAGTGCCGCCTAATGTCCCAATTGATGACATTTAGGAGACTAGTCACAGTTTGGACACTCTTTGGTCTGTCTACAGATTAGGCATTTGTCTTGTGCCTTGTTTTTTAAGGACTTGGGGTTTGCCATTGGGTTTCCCTGGAGGGCAGCCAGCATCTGGACATGCCTTGTCCCTTTCCTTTTCTCCTTTTCCTGGGCCTTGGCCTTCCTCTCCTGTTCTCTGTTATAAAAGCTATTGGAGACTGTCTGAACCATCTCATCTAAAGAAGCAGCAGGGTCCTGCTGCTGTTATAACTTTATCCTGACATCTGATGCACACTGGGACAGGAATTTGCCCTTTAAAATCACCTATCCCTCTTAAGAGTCTAAGTCCAGATTGGTAAAGTTCTGGAGGGCCTCTTTTAGCCTTTCCAGAAAGTCAGTGGCATTCTCATTGGGCTGCTGAGTTATTGCTGAGACCAGGCACAGTCCCACAACTAATAGACTTCCTCCTATTTCCATGTGTGGACTTCCTTAAGGTTGAGTCTTTCTGAAGCTTATATTAACCAGTACTGTTGCAACCTGAGAGCCAGGTGTACCCAGGTAAGGGTGCAGATCCCCAGGCAGGCTGAGGCGTGACAGCCACCTGGAGATAGAATCCTGCTGAGGCAGGTCAGCCTCCTGAGAATTGGGTCCCTGGGCAGGTTGAGGCATGTCGATCTCCTGGGACCCCTGGACTTGTGTATTCCTGAGCAGGCTGAGGTGTGACAACCTCTCAAAGACTATATCTCTAGGCAGGTCGAGGCAGGTCAACCTCCTGGGACCCCAGTTGGAGTTGGGTGTTCCCAAGGTCTCCAGAATGACCAGTTCTGTGTAGGATTAATGGGTTGTAATCTTAACTCATTGCTGGTTTGTCCATCACTGATGGGAATAGGTACCATGTTGTAAAGTAATCCAAGCCTGTTCCCTGTGACTGGGAACCTGGCAAAATAGCCATAAGCCTTATCCTCTTACTGCTCTAAGGGAATGTAAGTCACTGATTTCCTCCCCTAGTCCTCCATAAGAACAGTTTAGGGTGTTTCCAATGGTGAACATTTCATTGTCATAGATCCACTTTAGGTAACAACATAATTAATGACAAAGGAGTGGGTTATCTGGTCCTGTTAGAGGCATTGAGAGTATTTTAGTAGTAATCTGGGTGGAGCTATGTTGTAGGAGTTAGTAACTGGCTTAAGTACAAATTGATAAGAGGCAACAGACCAGATGTTCCATAAATGTAGAGTGGAGATTTGATCCGGGGGTATGTTTGCAACTTTAGGAGAAGGGTAGCAAGGGTTTGGGCCCAAACGACCTGCAGGGTTAACTCCCAAAGTGGCAAACATTATCCCCAGAAGCCCAATTGTCCTTGGATTTCTAGCAGGCATTGTGTGACTGTCACCCACTCTAGCGGGTTCACTGAGAGATGTTGTTGTTGCACATGTTGTAGGAAACATGGAAGATGAAGGCCTGAATATATAGAGGGATTGAATATTTTATCTCCTTCCCAAGGACCAACTATTTTCTGGTTGTCCCTCCATAATATTGTAGTAGCAACATCGTGGGCCCAGATGGGGCTCAGGAAAAGAGCATGAAACAGGAGGGAAGGGGGCAGGGTAAAACTTGACAGAATGACATAGCCCAAGGGCATAACATAAACTGATTAAAATCAAATGGGTCCCAGGTAACAAGTCAAATTCAATTAAACCTTGATCTTCAATCTGAAAGCTAGATGACATACCCAGAGGTTCCAGGACAGTTTCAAGTCACTGTCAAAAGACTGAGGAGCGGGTGGTTCCCCAATTGTTGGAAAGATCCTCCCACTCATTAGCATATGAACTCACCCAGCTTGTGAAAACTAACCACACCACATTCCATGGCCACCACACTCACCTTCTGTGATGGTCCACACTCTTGGAGTGTGCTTCTCTGTGAATCCGAACAAATCTACCTCTTACCTATCGTTGTGTCACTGAATTTTTTTTCAATGAGACATCAAGAACCTGAACATCATTAGATCATGAAACCAGGCACCATGGGTTTTGTCTGGGCTCAAGTCACAGTTGGATATGACTGAGTGATTAAGCATAGCACAGAGTCCCTGCCACGCGGGTTTGAGTTCCAATTTTAGGTAAACAGTTTCAAACACAACTTTTCCCCTTCAGGAAAGATGATGACCTGCCCAATACTTTGTAAGCAGTAGCATAGATGGAGAGAGGAGTTGAAGGGTGGGAGGAAGAAGCAGTGGGAAAAAACATGCTGAGGAATCCCCTTCATAACATGTCAGAAAAACTGCTAAATGCCTGACCTGTGTTTACATTTTCATTGGCTTGATCCTTGGCACAAAGATTAAGGACAGAAGAACCCTCACCTTCTTGGGCAGCAGGTACTAAGGCACAGCAGATGATAGAGCCTTTGGGACACACTGGGGAGTAGCCCCTGCCAGAGTCCCTCAATTGCACCCACTGCTGCTCGCCTGTTCACAGGGGGTTTGAGGAAACAAGAAATGAGAAATTGTAAAGGAATTAAGATATTGTTAGCCATATATCCTTTCATCCATAAGAGCAAGGAACTCCTACTTTAACTGGAGGTCTTCTGGAATCTGAGACTGAGCCACGTGAGCTTTCAGCCGAGTTTGTTTCCACTGTCCCAGTTTCCAGCACGCTGGCTTTCTGTCACTCCCACTGTGCCGGGTTTTCTTTACATTCAGCTTCCACTGTGGGAGTTTTCACTGAGTTGGGCTTCTGCTGTGCTTGGCCTCCTCCTTGTGGGGGCCGAGCCAACGTTTTTTCAGTCAGGTTAAATCCAAGTCATGTCACCAAAGATGTCAGGGGAGTGTGTAATTTCCTTGATCCTGTCTTGTCGCAGCAAAAATTTGAAGTGGTGGACCAGTGTTACAGCTCAGTTATAGCTCGGTTTTATTTGGCAAGCAAACGAAAATACATCCTTGAGGCATGAGGGTGGGCTGACCCAAAAGAAGTGTGGGGTTCAATTTTGGCTCGTTTTATATGTTTTTTTCGCCTCCCCCTGAGCCTGCCCTGTGTAAATTGGGCTAGACGGGAGGGCTGTTTGCTTCGCCTGAATTTCTCACTCCAGTCCTTGCACCTTCCTTTTTTTTTTTTTTTTTTGCAGGCATTTTCTTTCTTTGTCTTTTAGCCATCACTAGTTTGGACTTCTTTTTCCTATTCTGACTATATATATATATATATATATATATATATATATATATATAATACACACATAGGGGATGATCAGGGTATTAGCCATTAAAGTAAATAGTGTGAAAATTTTCAAATATCTGTGCCTTTCCCTGAATGATTATTTGTGATGAATACTTGATCATAAGTGCATTTTTAAATGAAATATGCATTTTCTTAATTCTAAGAAAGATCAAAGAATTTTATTTACTGCATGAGGCAATTATTTATTTTTATCCTAGTTCATCTGTTAAAAATTACCACGTTAAGTCTTAAAAGATTTTTCCTATGACTTTGCTATTAAAGATAGCAGCAGCCCCATTTTTCTTTATTAAATCCTTAGAAGAAAAAGAAGATAGATGTATAACAAGAGAATTATATAAATTATTGTTAACATAATACAAGCCCATATTTAAAGATAATATATATTATTATGCTCCTAAACATACAATCAATGACAATATGATTTTTAAGACATCCAATAAGATCTAGACACAGTAATCATCTTGACAAGAATTGATGAAACTAGTCATATAGTCACTCATCTTAGGGATAGCTAGGAAAAAAAACTGGCTGGGAAGTTCAAGAATTCTGCCACATAACAAATATGATGACTGCCAAATTTTCAAAATATCCATTTTGGATTTCCTATAGAAATCAGGTAGCACTAGGCAGATTTAAGAGAGTTTATTTATAACATCAGCTCTATAACTTTGGATTAGTGGTTCTCAAACACACAATTATAGAAATGCACAAAAATAAATAAGAATGGTGATGCTTTGGTTCAAGTAGAGTCTTGAACCAAAGTCTATAGTCTATAGTCCATAGTCCAAGTCCTTGTCCTTCCCCTTTCCCTCTCTAAGGATACTAGAATTGTTTCTGTAGTCTGATTCCTAGGTGGCCATGATGCTAAATAGGAAAATCATACCAATTGCTGCCTTGAAAGGACAGTGTATTGTATCAGCACAAAGATGAAAGAGATAGCACTCTTGTAATTTTGATTTTATTAAGGTTTTCATTCATTCATTAGTAAATCATAGAAGCTTAGTACTTGAGGAATTGTTAAAAATCCCATTTCCAACCTCTTCTTACTATGTTGTTATGGAAATGGATTGGACAAGTGAGATAAACTCAGTCTTTTGGAATCTGTCTCCCTAAACTTTGGATCTTGAGACAAGTAAAGCAAGAAAGGAAGTGCAGTTCATTAACTCAGATTTGAGCTCATAATAATTCCTCTCCATAACCATTCCTATCTTGATTACAATTCTTTTTTTTTTTTCAGTTTTCCTATCCACCCTATAAGCTACTTTACATTCAACAAAATACTCCTAATGGATATGCATCCTCAGTAGCCATGACCTTGAAAAAACGGATATTTATGGCCAAGATTTGTATGTGAATTCTCAGTGATCTTGGAGAGTTTATAAACATAATATTTGAGGTATTTACATGTACACTTTTCTTTGAGTTAAATTATCCAGATAAATTTATATTCTGAACACTAGAAAAACTTGTAGTTAGTGACGCTCTACCTCTCTATTCTGGAATGGACAGTAGGTTTAGTTAACTCATGTATGGGTGGAAGTGTCTTCAATTTTGACAGTATAGTGTTTAGCTATACATCAGGGCTATATAAGCCTCTCTAAAATATTGTCCCAAGATATATCTTTGTTCTTTCTGTACATTGCCTACCTATGATCTAGTTATCAAGTAAGATAAAAAGTTGTATCATTTAGGCAGTTGGGAATCCTGGGTATAACTTAAGCATCATGACAGGGAAAGTGGATGTGGATAAATAAGATTCAAAACTAATACGAATTAAAAGGTATCAATTGCCTCATTTGTTCACATGAATGAAAAGAATAGTAGAACTGCTGACATAGGAGAGATGAAGGAAATTATACACAAACACTCAAAAGAGATGAGTTATTATGGAAGAAACACAGTATTTCATGTGTATCACTCTCTGCTAAAGAGTAGTTAGAAAAGAAACTGTGTCTAAAGATAGAAAAAGGAAATCAACTAAGTTGTCAGTATTTCTATTTCCTTTATATTGGTTATATCTATCCATTTTTCATTACAAAGAAATGGAAGACTGCCTCCCTCTAAGTCATCAAAGAGGAAGACGATCTTTATAGGGGAAGAGACACACATCCCAGATATTCTTAAAAAGTCACAAATTGGATCATTAAATAATATCAATGATCATTAAATAAAAGCTCATGCAAACATAGTTATGCTATGATATGATGAATAAATTATAAATTTTCTCTTTCATTGGAGGAATATAATTTCCCTAGGAAACATTAAGTATCAGTCCATAAGGTTTTGAATTAAATTTCATCTGAACTGAACCATCATAAGCTGTTAAACTTACTATATTACACGAATTTTATAATTTTGGGGTTCATTATATTTTTGACCAAGAGTTTTAACTTATTTTCTCAATTTAGAAGAAGAATTTTGAATTAATTGAATCTGTAAAGGAAGCAGTCTCATATGTACATATTGTGATACTGTGATATAGGAAAATATCATGAAAAATATTATTCTTTGCAGCCAAAGATGGAGAAGATCTATCAGCTCAGTTAAGTTTAGTCGCTCAGTCATACCTGACCCGTTGTAAACCCCTGGACTGTAGCATGCCAGGCCTCCCTGTCCATTACCAACTCCCAGAGCCTACTCAAACTCATGTCCATTGAGTCGGTGATGCCATCCAACCATCTCATCCTCTGTCATCCTCTTCTCCTGCTTTCAATCTTTCTGAGCATCAGGGTCTCTTCCAATGAGTCAGCTCTTCGCATCAGGTGACCAAAGTATTGGAGTATCAGCTTCAGTATCAATCCTTCCAATGAATATTCAGGACTGATTTCCTTTAGGATGGACTGTTTGGATATCCTTACAGTCCAAGGGACTCTCAAGAGTCTTCTCCAACACCACAGTTCAAAAGCATCAATTCTTTGGCACTCAGCTTTCTTTATGGTCCAACTCTCATATCCATACGTGAATACTGGAAAAATCATAGCTTTGACTAGACGGACCTTTGCTGGCAAAGTAATGCCTCTGCTTTTTAATATGCTGTCTACTTTGGTCAGAACTTTTCTTCCAAGGAGCAAGCATCATTTAATTTCATGGCTGCAGTCACCATCTGCAGTGATTTTGGAGCCCCCCAAAATAAAGTCTGTCACTGTTTCCACTGTTTCTCCATCTATTTGCTATGAAATGATGGGACCAGATGTTATGATCCTAGTTTTCTGAATGTTGAGTTTTAAGTCAACTTTTTCAGTCTCCTCTTTCGCTTTCATCAATAAGCTCTTCCGTTATTCTTTGCTTTCTGCCATAAGGGTGGTGTCATCTGCTTATCTGAGGTTATTGATATTTCTCCCAGGTATCTTGATTCCAGCTTTTTCTTCATCCAGCCCAGCATTTCTCATCATGTGCTCTGCATATAAGTTAAATGAGCAGGGTGACAATATACAGCCTTGACGTACTCCTTTCCTGATTTGGAACCAGTCTGTTGTTCAATGTCTGGTTCTAACTGTTGCTTCCTGACCTGCATTAAAACTCTATACAGTCAGCAAAAACAACACCTGAAGCTTACTGTAACTCAGATCATGAACTCTTCATTGCTAAATTCAGACTTAAGTTTAAGAAAATAGGGAAAACCACTAGTTCATTCAGCTGTGACTTAATCGAATCCTTTCCAAATATACAGTGGGAGTGCCAAATATATTCAAGGGATTACATCTAATAGAGTGTCTGAAGCACTATAAACAGAGGTTCATAATATTGGCTAGGAGGCAGTGATCAAAATTATCCTCAAGAAAAAATGCAAAAAGGCAAAACAGTTGTGTGAAGATGCCTTATAAATAGCTGAGGAAAGAGAATCAAAATCCAGAGGAATCGGGTGGAGAGGGAGGTGGGATGGGAGACCGGGATGGGGAATTCGTGTAACTCTATGGCTGATTCATATCAATGTATGACAAAACCCACTGAAAAATAAAAATTAAAAAAAAAAAAAAGTTACAATGTAACATAAAAAAAAAATGCAAAAGAGAAAAGGAAAGATACACTCATCTGCATGCAGAGTTCCAAAGAATAGGAAAGAGATATAAGAAAGCCTTCCTATGTGATTAATGCAAAGAAATAGAAGAAAACAATGGAATGGGAAAGATTACAGTTCTTTTTAAGAAAATTAGAGATACAAAGGGAACTTTTTTATGCAGAGACGGATACAATAAAGGACAAAAACGGTATGGACTTAGCAGAAGTAGAAGATATTAAGAAGAGGTAGCAAAAATACACAGAAGAACTATGTAAAAAAGATCTTCATAACCCAGATAACCACGATGGTGTGATCACTCACCTAGAGCCACCCATCCTGGACTGAGAAATCAAGTGGGCCTTAGGAAGCATCACTATGATCAAAGCTAGTGGAGGTGATGGAATTCCAAGTGAGATATTTCAAATCCTAAAATATAATGCTGTTCAACTGCCAATTCAACATGCCAGCAAATTTGGGAAACTCATCAGTGGCCACAGGACTGGAAAAGATCACTTTTCATACCAATCCCAAAGAATGGCAATGCCAAAAAGTGCTCCAACTACCACACAATTGCACTCATCTCACACGCTAGCAAAGGGATGCTCAAAATTCTTTAAGCTAGTCTTCAATAGTATGTGAACCCAGAATTTCTAGATGTTCAAGCTGAATTTAGAAAAGGCGGAACAACCAGAGATCAAATTGTCAACATCTATCAGATCATAGAAAGAGCAAGATAATTCCAGAAATACATGTATTTATGCTTCATTGACTACACTAAAGCCTTTGGCTTTGTGGATCGCAAATTGTGAAAAATTCTTGTAGAGATGTGAACACCAGACCACCTTACCTGTCTTCTGAGAAACTTGTATGCAGGTCAAGAAGCAACATTTAGAACCAGACATGGAACAGTGAACTGGTTCCATTTTGGGAAAAGAGTACAACAAACCTCTATATTGTCACCTTGCTTATTTAACTTATATGGAGAGTACATCATGTGAAACACCAGGCTGAATGAAGCACAAGCTGGAATCAAGATTACCAGAAGAAACATCAGTAACCTCAGATATGCAGATGACACTGCCCTTATTGTAGAATGTGAAAAGGTACTAAAAAGCCTCTTGATGAAGGTGAAAAGAGGAGAGTGAAAAATCTAGCTTAAAACTCAACATTCAAAAAATGAAGATAATGGGATCTTTTCCCATCACTTCATGGAAAATAGATGGGGAAACAGTGGAGACAGTGGGAGACTTTATTTTGGGGGGCTCCAAAATCACTGCAGATAGTGACTGCAGCCACGAAATTAAAAGACACCCCTTGGAAGAAAAGCTATGACAAAGCTAGACAGCATGTTATAAAGCAGAGACATTACTTTACCAAGAAAGGTTCGTATAGTCATAGCTATGGTTTTTTCTTTTAGTCATGTATGGATGTGAGTGTTGGAACTTAAGGAAAGCTGAACACCAAAGAATTGATGCTTTTGAACTGTGGTGTTGAACAAGACTCTTGAGAGTCTCTTATACTGCAAGGAGATCAAGCTAGTCAATCGCAAAGGAAATTAGTCTTGAATATTCATTGGAAGGATTGATGTTGAAGCTCCAGTACTTTGGCCACTTGATGCAAAGAGCTGACTCATTGGAAGAGACCCTGATGCTGGGAAAGGTTGAAGGCCGAAGGAGAAAGGGATGACAGAGGATGAGCTGGTTGCATGACATCACCGGCTCAATGGACATGAATTTGAAAAAGCTCCAGGAGTTGGTGATGAACAGGGATGCCTATCGTGCTGCAGTCCTTGGGGCCTCAATGAGTCATATATTACTGAGTGACTGAATTGAACTGAAATGTTAGTAATGATAATGATAGTAAGAACAAATATTATTTTCATGGTTATGTCTCAGTTTTCTGGTCTTCACTGATTCTTTTTACTCTAATCTGTTTTTGAAAATCTCTTAGATCAAAAACATATTGTTAGAATTTTAATAAATATTTATTTTACAAAATATCTATATCTATCTATATATATAGATATATGTGTGTATCTATATGTGTGTGTGTGTGTGTGTGTGTGTGTGCGCGCATGTATAAAAATTTGGAGTTTCTTTGTGACCTCTGATATGATCTAATCCTTATATGAAAAATTATACACTTTAAAATCATTATATAATCATAGAAATTAGACCAAATTTTACTAAAAGCATGTCACAAGCCATACAGTTGTGCTAAATAGTAGAGTAACTAAGATGAGCAGTTAAAAGAGGCTATTAATCAAAAATGAATATTGGAATCAATTTAAAGAACTTTTTCAAACATATCCCTAAGCTCAATCCTCAGATTCTAACGTGAATTTTCCCTTTTTTAGTTTTGGCATAGCTTTCCTGGAGTTACCTCCATTTGGAATATATGTTTTTAATACTGCAAGATATAAAGACCCACTTTATTTTTTTTCTACATATAGTAAGACAATTTTCCTAATAGAGAATAATTTATGTTTGCCTCACTAATAGCTTTAAATAGACTGTTCTTCAGGGCAGTCTTAAGTCTACAACAAAACTGAGCACAAAGTACATAGTTAGCATATAACTCTTGTTCCAAACACACAGAGCCCCATCCACCATCAACATCCTGCACTAGTATGGTATATTTTATAATCCGTGAACCTACATGGACACATCATTATCGCCCATGGCCTTTAGTTGTATAATGTTGCATAATATTGTTTAATAGTTGTATAATGTTGTTTTATATATTCTCTTGGTTTGGACAAATGTATAATGACATACATCCGCTATTATAGTATCATACAAAGTATTTCCACTGCCCTATGCTATACCTATTAATTTTTCTTTCTTCTTGACTTCTGGATACTAATTATCTTTTTATCATCTCATAGTTTTATGTTTTCCAGAATGCCATATAGTTGGTGTCTTAAAATATTTTTTTTTTGATTGGCTTCTTTCATTTAGTAACATGCATTTATGGTTCCCACATGAATTTTTATGGCTTAATAGATAATTTCTTTTTAGGGCCAATAATATTCCATTGTCTGGAGGTACCACAGTTTATCCATACAGCTACTGAAAGACACCTTGGTTGCTTCTAAGTTTTGGAAAATATGAATAAACTGTTGTAAACATCTGTGTGCAGGTTTCTTAATGGACATAAGTTTTAATTCATTTGGTTAAATACCCAGGAGGCTGATTCCTGGATAATATGATAAGAGTGTTTAGTTTTGTAAGAGACTGCCAAACTGTTTTCCAAAATGGTACACATTTTGCTTTCCCCTCTACAGAGGATGAGAGCTCTGTTGCCTACATTCTTGTCAGGATTTGGTGTTGTCCACATTTTGGATTTCAGTCATTCTGATAGGTTTGTAGTGATTTCTTATTGTTGTTTTAATTTATAAATCCCCTTCTTGTTTGCTTGCTTCACTTCAGTTATGTCTGACTCTTTGCAACACTAAGGACTGTAGCCCACCAGGCTCCTCTGTCTAGGCAAGAACACTGGAGTGGGTACCGTTTCTTTCTCCAGGGCATCTTCCCCACCCAGGGATCTAACCCACGTCTCTTGCATCTTCTGCATTGGCAGGCAGGTTTTTTACCACTAGCACCACCTGGGAAGCCCTAATGACATATAATGTTCATCATCTTTTTATATGCTTACTTGTCACATGTATGTCTTCTTTGGTGAGGTTCTGTTAAGGTATTTGGCTCATCTTTGTAATCAGGATGCTCATTGCCTTTTGTTGAGGTTTAAGAATTGATTGAACGTTCTGTTGAGTTCAAATCTTTACTGATTTTTCTGCCAGCTAGCTTTGTGCATTTATGAGTGAAAGGTATTGAGGTCTCCAAATATAGTAGTTCATTCATATATTTCTCCTTGTAGTTCAGTCACCTTTTGACTCACACATTTTGACTCTCTGTTGTTAGGCACATACACATAATCAATTTTATGTCTTTTTCAACAATTGACTTTTTTTTATCATTATGCAATATCTCTCTTTATCCCTGATAAATTTCCTTGCTCTGAAAGTAGCTCGGTCTATAAGTATCATACCAACCCCAACTTTCTTTGATTAGTATTAGTATGGTATGCTTTTCTGCAGACCTTTAATTAATATATATGTACATATATAATATGTATCTATATATATAATAAAGTGGGTTTCTTAAGAACCACATTTACTTTTATTGATGTTTTTTTTCTTTTGCTCCACTGTGACAGTCTCTGTCATTTAACTGGTATATTTAGGCCATTGGCAATTGAAATGACTGGTGATATAGTTTCATTAATATTTACCATATATATGACTGTTTTATATTCATTTTCTTTGTTCTTCATTCCAAGTTTTGTCTTCAAATCTTCCTCTGCTTTTTTTTTTGTTTCAATTGAGCATTTTATATGTTTTCACTTTTTCTCCTACATTAGACTATCAATTAACTGTTTTCTGCCTTTATTTATTTTTTTTTTTTTACTTTTCCTAGAGTTAGCAATATACATTTAGAAGTAATCCAAGTCCACTTTCAGGTGACACTATAGCACTTCATAGATAGTAAAATTACTTTATAGCAGCTGTTCCTAATTCGTCTCTTCTGTCCCTGTTATCATTGTTAAGATTCATTTTACTTATACCTGAGCTAAAATCTATGATTATTTCTATTATTATTTTGACTAAACTGTTTCTGGTAGATCAGTTAATAAGAAGAAAAATAGAAGTTTTGTTGTTGTTGTTGTTGTTGTTGTTATTGTTGTTGTTTTTTACTTTCACTCACTTATTCTTTTTCTGGGCCTCCCAAGTAGTGCAGTTGTAAAGAATCTGCCTACCAAGCAGGAGACACCAGTTCGATCCTTTGGTCAAGAAGGTTCCCTGGAAAAGGGAATGGCATCCTACTCCAGTATTCTTGCTTGGAAAATACCATAGACAGAGGAGCCTGGCAGGCTGCTACAGTCCATTGAGTCACAAACAGCTGGATACAACTTAGCAACTGAGTGTGTATAACATTCTTTTTCTAATGCTTTTCCTTTCTTTATGCAAATCTGTTTCTGAAATATATGATTTTCCTCCTTTATGAAGAACTTTTATCCCTTACCTTTTATAATTTCTTACAAGACAGTTCTGCTGGCCACATTTTCTCAATGTTTGTCTGAGAAAGTACTTATCTCTCTTTCACTTTTGAAGGGTAATTTTATAGGATACATAATTCTAAGTTGATGTTTTATTTCTCTTAATACCTTAAACATTTTACTCTCATCTCTGGCTCATAAGTTTGTATGAGGAATCAGATGAAATTCTTATGTTTGCTGTACTAAAGTTGTTTCTTTCCTCTAATTTCTTTCAAGACCTTATCTTAGATTTTCTGTAGTTTGAATATGATATGACTAGTTGAAGGGTTTTTCTTTTTGACAGTTTTTCTGCTTGGTGTTCTCTGAGCTTCTTGAATCTGGTGCTTTTGTGTCTGACATTAATTTGGAGGAAGTTTTCAGTCACTATTGCTTCAAATATACCTTCTTCTTTTTTTTTTTTTCCTCTCATTCTCTTTCTGGTATTCCTATTTCCATACATGGTACACATTTTGTCACACATTTTGTCACACAGTTCATGGATATTCTATTCTTTTTCTCAGTTTTTTTCTTTCTTTCTTTCTTATTTTCACTATTGTAAGATTTTATTGACATATCTTCAGACTGAGATATTTTTTCCTCTCCCTGGACTAGTCTGTAAATAAGTCAGTCAAGAGCATTCTCCATTTTTGTTTTCATATTTTTAATCTCTAACATCTCTTTTGAGTCCTTCTTAGAATTTTCATTTTTCAAGTTGCCCTTCTCTTCTGGTATGCTGCCTACTGATTAATCTTATAGCATATTAATCATAGCTAGTTTAATTTTCTGCTCTAATAATCCTAATATTCTTGTCATATCTGCCTTTGCTTCTGATGCTTGCCCTCTCTCTCTCTTCAAATTTTTTCTGCCTTTTAGTATGCTTTGAAAATTTTTGTTGAATGCCAGAAATGTACTGGATGAAAGGACCTACAGCCAAGAGACTTTTAATAATATGGTGGTAGGTTGTCGGAAGATGACAATTGTTCTTTAGTCTCATGATTATGTCTCTGCTTTAGTGAGCCTATACCCTTGGACTGTGAACTTCACAAGTGTTTCTTGGTTCCTCCCAATTAAGAAGGGACTAGATGGTTAGAGGGGACTAGGATTGAGTACTTTTCTTCCTCTACCCAGAAGACTAGTGGGATCTGTAGTTGTCTTTCTCTTCTCGCAAGTGGCAGGAGAGAGAGGGCTGAAGTTGGATATTTCCATTTCCTATATTATTAGACCGTGATAGAACACCAATAGTTTAGACTATAATAAATTATTTCTCTTGAGGACAAGCCTTAAGAAGAACAGAATGTTTTGGCATATTTCAAAATAACTTCCTTTTCTCTCCCCAGCAGGAAGTGCAAGGGGATTTTTTTCTTCCAGTCTTCACTTTGAGAACCTGGTAGAACTCCTGGAAGTAAAACTCACAAAAATATTTAAGTACTCCCATCCATAGACTAGAACCTTCTTTAGTTTTTATCTCTTTGAGTTGTCCATACTGAACTTTCATTAAATCATAAGTTGTAGTTCAAGTTTTCTACTCCAATACTGATTCCCATGGAGGTTTTTTTCCTCACAGTCTTTTTTTCTTGTAAGTTGTGATTTTTCTGTATATACTTATATTTCTCTTTGACTTGGGGGAAGAAATTTGCCTTGTAACCTCCATTCTCTGACAGATCTTGAAAAGTTGTTGATGTTTAGTTTTTTCTGCTTTTTATCTGTGGTAATATGGAGTGACAACTTTCAAGCTATTTTCATGCTGGACTGGAAATTCAAAGCAATTTTCTAATTGATTTTTACTACTTTTATTTTATACATAAATCTTCCACCGTGATCTTTAAGATATTATTTGACTTATTTTCACTTTCTGAATCTGTTTTAACTACTATGATGTGGGGATATATATTCAAACCTGGTGGAGCCCACTTGTTTTCTTCCTTTTAGTACTGTTGTTTAGCTATTGCACTCTTATTCTGGAATGTACATTTTGGAATACTTCATAAAGTCCTTTCCATGAAACTGTACAGGTTTTAATTTAAAATGTATAGGCTAACTTTTTTAAGAATTAATGTATGTTAAATAATGACCTTCTTTCCATGAACATGGTGTATCTTTGCATTTATTGAAATCTCTTTATGTCCATTAATACAGCTTTACATTTTTATTAATAAAGATCTTATTTATTCATCACTAGATTAGTTCATTGATAGTTTGTAGATATTGTTACTATCTTGAATATTAACATTAAAGTTTCTACATAATTTCTGTTACTGTAAAATAATTTTCTTAATCTTTGAATTTGTTTATTTTATCCAGTAACTTGACTGACCTATTTCTCTCTCTCCCCCTCTTTTGCCCTCTCCTTTATCAATTTAATATTTCATCTATTAAATATGTGCTGTGTTGTCATTCAGTCATGTCTGACTCTTTGTGACCCCATGAACTGTAGCCCCCCAGGCTCCTCTGTCCATGGGGCTTCTCCAGGCAAGAATACTGGACTGGGTTGCCATGTCCTCCTCCAGGGGATCTTCCCAACCCGTGGATTGAACCCAGGTCTCCAGCATTGTAGGCAGATTCTTTACCATCTGAGCCACCAGGGAATGAATGTTACATATTCTCACATAGATTATGTTGACATTTTAATGCAGATGGGTGTGGCTACTGCAAAAAAAAAAAATGTCTTTCTTCCTTTCTAATCTTTATACACCTTTCTTTTTATCTCATCTCATTGTTTTGACTTGGACCTTCACTATATGTTCAACCTATAATTGATGGTGAAATCTATCAGATGAGTTTCTGTTTTTGAGCTAATGATGCAATTTTTGCAATTTAGTTCATTAATGGGGCTTTAAAGTATATCAATAAAATTTTTTGTTGGTGAAGCATTATTTCTTTCCTAGGATAAATCCTAACTCTGATCATGATAAATCTTTATATAACTCACTAATGATTTGAATTAAGTAATATTTTCATTTAGGACTCTTCTAAAATGTGTATGAATAAATCAGACACATTTTTATTTATTATATTTTCCCTTTTTAATACAAAAATGTGCATATACTGGAGATTATCTGCAGGCATTTTTTGACATGCAGTACTTTCTTTGTCATTCAGCTCTAATTTTCCTCAAAAATTTCATTTTTTTTTACATACAAAAGAAATTATGGAAAATAAAACCTAATGAGGGTAGAAACAGAAAAACAATGGCAGAGGTGAAAAACACACTAGAAGGAATCAATGACAGAATAAATGAGGCAGAAGAATGAATAAGTGAGCTGGAGGACAGCTGGTGTTAATCACTGCCACAGAACAGAATAAATAAAAAAAGGAAGGGAAAAAAATGAGGAAAACTAAAAGACCTCCAAGACAACATTAAACTCATTAACATTCATATTCTCTTCTCCCAAAAGGAGACGAGAGAGATAGGGCATGAGCAAATATTTAAAGAGATAATAGCTGAAAACTTCCCTGACCTGGGAAAGAAAACAGTGACCAAATCCAAGAAGCACAGAGAGTTTCATATAGGCATAAACAAAGGAGGAACATGTAAAGACACATAATAGCTCATTACTGACTGAGAAATTATTGCAGAAATTAATGCCTATGGCTAGTTTTTTATATTTTGGCTAGTCAAAACTTAATTCTGTTATTTCAATAACACTACGCAGGTTGTAACATATGACAGTATACACATGACATTACCTGTAAAATCTAATTTTTGAGAAATCTTGTCTTCAGTCCGCTCTTCTGTAGAAACAAAGGGACATTCTACACTATCATGAGCTTCATTTTATCTCTGTATCAGAATCAATCACTAAGTTTTTGTTGTGGCTGTTGTTGTTATCGATCTAAGAGTCACATCGTCTGAATTGGAGATATATTCTGAAAAGCTACTGCTGGTGCAAAAGTAATTGCAGTTCTTGTATTATTGAAATTTGTTATATTGGAATACGTTCTTAAATAAATGTGGTTATGTTATATATAATTTTAACACACATATCTCAGTTTGTGATTTTTTGCTAATGATTTATTACTTGCTGTTTATTTTATATTTATTTTAGACTATAGAAATGATAAACAAAATGCAAATTTGAGCGATTTTCTTATTTGCGTTCAAAATGGGTCATAAATCAGTGGAGATAACTTGTAACAACAACAACACATTTTGCCCAGGAACTGCTAATAAGAATACAGTGTAGTTGTGGTTCAACCAGTTTGGCAAAGGAGATGAGAGCCTTGAAGATGTGGAGCATAGTGACTGGCCATTGGAATTTGACGACAACCAACTAAGAGGATCATCAAAGCTGATCTTCTTACAACTACATGAGAAAACAGAAGAACTCAACATCAACTATTCTATGATTATTCAGCATTTGAAGCAAATTGGAAAGGTGAAAAACTTCAATAAGTGGGTGCCTCATGAGCTGAATAAAAATATAAAAATATGATTGTTTTGAAGTGCTGTGTTCTCTTATTCTACACAACAATGAACTATTTCTCAATCAGATTGTGTCATGTGATAAAATTGGATTTTATGTGACAATCAGTGACAACTTGCTCAGTGGTTGGACTGAGAAGAAGCTTCAGAGCACTTCCTAAAGCCAAACTTGCACAGAAAAGGGTCATGGGCAATGTTTGGTGATCTAATGCTGGTCTGATCCATTACAGCTTTCTGAATCCCACCAAAACTCAGCAAAATATCTAAGAAGTAGGCTCATAGAAACGAATGAATATGAAAACACAACAACCCAAAACCTATGGGACACTGTAACAGCAGTGCTAAGGGGAAGGTTCATAGCAATACAGGCTTACATCAAGAAACAAGAAAAAAAAGTAAAATAAATAAACTAACTCTACACCTAAAGCAACTAGAAAAGGAAGAAATGAAGAACCCCAGGGTTAGTAGAAAGAAAGTTAACTTAACAATTAGGGCAGAAATAAATGCAAAAGACACAAAAGAGACCATAGCAAAAATCAACAAAGCCAAAAGCTGGTTATTTGAGTAGATAAATAAAATGGACAGATCATTAGCCAGACTCATTAAGAAACAAAGGGAGAAATATCAAATCAACAAAGCTAGAAATGAAAATGGAGAGATCATAACCCACAACATAGAAATACAAAGGATCATGAGAGACTACGATGTGCAACTATATGTCAAGAAAATGGACAACTTGGAAGAAATGGACAAATTCTTAGAAAAGTACAACTTTCCAAAACTGAACCAGAAAGAAATAGAAGATCTTAACAGACCCATTACAAGCAAGGAAATCAAAACTGTAATCAGAAATCTTCCAGCAAACAAAAGCCCAGGACCAGATGGCTTCACAGCTGAATTCTACCAAAAATTTAGAGAAGAGCTAACATCTATCCTATTCAAACTTTTCCAGAAAATTGCAGAGAAAAGTAAACTTCCAAACACATTCTATGAAGCCACCATCACCCTAAAACCAAAATCTGACAAAGATGCCATAAAAAAAGAAAACAGCAGGCCAATATCACTGATGAAAATAGATGCAAAAATCCCTAACAAAATTCTAGCAAACAGAATCCAACAACATATTAAAAAGATCATACATCATGAGCAAGTGGACTTTATCCCAGGGACGCAAGGATTCTTCAATATCCACAAACCAATCAGTGTAATACACCACCTTAACAAATTGAAAGATAAAACCATATGATTATCTCAATAGACAGGGGAGAAAGCATTTGACAAAATTCAACATCCATTTATGATAAAAACCCTCCAGAAAGCATGGATAGAAGGAACATACCTCAACATAATAAAAGCTATATATGACAAACCCACAGCAAACATTGTCCTCAATGGTGAAAAATTGACAGTATTTCACCTAAAGTCAAGAACAAGAGAAGTGTGCCCACTCTCACCATTACTATTCAACATATTTTTGCAAGATTTAGCCACAACAGTCAGAGCAGAAATATAAATAATAGGAATCCAGATAGGAAAAGAAGAAGTAAAACTCACTGTTTGCAGACGACATGATCCTCTACATACAAAACCCTAAAGACTTCACCAGAAAATTACTAGAGCTAATCAATGAATATACTAAAGGTACAGGATATAAAATCAACACGCAGAAATCCCTTGCATTCCTATACACTTACAAAAAGAAAAGAAAAAAAGACATTAAGGAAACAATTCCATTCACAATTGCAACGAAAAGAATAAAATACATAGGAATAAATCTACCTAAAGAAACAAAAGACCTGTATGTAGAAAACTATAAAACAATGGTGAAAGAAGTCAAAGAGGACAGAAATAGATAGAGAAACATATTGTATTCATGGATCGGAAGAATCAATATAGTGAAAATGAGTATATGACCCAAAGCATTGTATAGATTCAATGAAATCCATATCTAGCTACCAACAGTATTTTTCACAGAACTAGAAAAAATAATTTCACAATTTGTATGGAAATACAAGAAACTGAGAATAGCCAAAGCAATATTGAGAGAAAAGAATGGAACTGGAGGAATCAACCTGCCTGACTTCAGGCTCTACTACAAAGCCATAGTCTTAAAGACAGTATGGTACTTGCACAAAGACAGAAATGCAGATCAATGGAACAAAATAGAAAGCCCAGAGATAAATCCATGTACCTATGGCTACCTTATCTTGGACAAAAGAGGCAAAAGTATGCAATGGAGAAAAGACAAACTCTTTAACAAGTGGTGCTGGGAAAACTGGTCAACCACTTGTAAAAGAATGAAACTAGAACACTTTCTAACATCATACACAAAAATAAACTCAAAATGGATTAAACACCTAAACATAAGACCAGAAACTATAAAACTCCTATAGGAAAACAGGCGAAACACTCTCTTATGTAAACCACAGTAGGATTCTCTATGACCCACTTCCCAGAGTAATGGAAATAAAAGCAAAAATAAACAAATGGGACCTAATTAAAATTAAAAGCTTTTGCACAACCAAGGAAACTATAAGCAAAGTGAAAATACAGCCTTCAGAATGGGAGAAAATAATAGCAAATGAAGCAACCGACAAGAATTAATCTCAAAAATATACAAGCAACACCTGCAGCTCAAATCCAGAAAAATAAATGACCAAATCAAAAAAATGGACCATTAGACTAAACAGATATTTTTCCAAAGAAGACATACAGATGGTTAACAAACACATGAAAAGATGCTCAACATCACTCATTGTCAGAGAAATGCAAATCAAAATCACAATGAGGTACCATTATACGCCAGTCAGAATGGCTCTTATCCCAACGTCTACAAGCAATAAATGCTGGAGAGGGTGTATAGAAAACAGAACCCTCCTACACTATTGGTGGGAATGCAAACTAGGACAGTCACTATGGAGAACAGTGTGGAAAAACCTTAAATAGCTGCAAATAGAACTGCAATACGACCCAGCAATCACACTGCTGGACATACCAAGGAAACCAGATCTGAAAGAGACACATGTACCCCAATGTTCATCACAGCACTGTTTATAATAGCCAGGACATGGAAGCAACCTAGATGCCCATCAGCAGATGAATGAATAAGAAAGCTATGGTACATATACACAATGGAATATTACTCAGCCATTAAAAAGAATGCATTTGGATCAGTTCTAATGAGGTGGATGAAACTGAAGCCTATTATACAGAGTGCAGTAAGCCAGAAAGAAAAACACCAATACAGTATACTAACACATATATATGGAATTTAGAAATATCGTAATGATAACCTTGTATGCGAGACAGCAAAAGAGACACAGATGTATAGAACAGTCTTTGGACTCTATGGGAGAGGACAAGGGTGGGATGAATTGGGAGAATGGTATTGAAACATGTATATTATTTTATGTGAAATGAATCACCAGTCCAGGTTTGATGCATCATACAGGGTGCTTGGGACTGGTGCACTAGGATGACCCAGAGACATAGGATGGGGAGGCATTTGGGAGGGGGGTTCAGGGTGGGGAACACATGTACACCCATGCCGGATTCATGTCAATGTATGGCAAAACCAATACAATATTGTAAAGTAATTAGCCTCCTATTAAAATAAATAAATTTATATTAAAAAAAAAAGCAGTATGCTCAACAAAGTGATGAGAATTTAAAACTTCAATGCCTGCAGCCAGCATTGGTCAACAGAAAGGGTCCAAATCTTCTCCATGATAATGATTCACCTCACATAGCACAGCCAATTCTTCAAAAGTTGAATGTATTGAGCTATGCCTCATCTGCATATTCGCCTGACCTCTTGCCAACCAACTACTACTTCAGTCATTTCAACAAGTCTTTGTGAGGAAAACACTTTCACAACCAGCAGGATGCAGAAAATGCTTTCCAGGAGCCCATTGAAATCCTAAGCATGAAATTTTATACTACAGGAATGAACAAACTTATTTCTTATTGGAAATCTGTCTTGATTGTAATGGCTCCTATTATACCTAATAAAAATGTGTTTGAACCTAGTATAATGATTTAAAGTTCATGACCCAAAACCACAATTACGTTTATATTATCTTCTGAGATATTAGTATACATGTTGCTTGGACATTCAAGAAAGTAGCTGTATAAAGTTCACCAAAAATTTTTCCCTCAAGTTGTGCAATGTGTCATTTTTAAAAATTTTACATGTATAATATACTCAAGGTTGAAACAAAAATTAATGGGGAAAAATGTGAATGATAATGGCAATCTTAATATAATCTTATAATGAACCCTTGATCAATTTTAAACTCTAGCAATTCTTATGGAAAGATTAATTTTATTGCTCTTTAAAAATCTCTTGATTAAAAAAAAAGATCTCTTGATACACCTCAGGTCAATAACGTTTGGGTAACAAAAGACATATTAATACATTTCTGGTCAATAATGTGCTAATCAAACTGACAAAAGTTAAAGACTAAGAAAAACTATTAAAGGCATACAAGCAAAAAGCAACAAATAACATACAAAGGAATCCTCATAAAGTAATCAGGTGATTTTCAGCAGAAACTTTGTATGCCAGAAGGGAGTGGTATGATGCATTTAAAATGATGGGAACAAAAAATCAAAACTCCGGTATACTCTAACCAGCAAGGCTCTATTCAGATTGAATGGATAAATCAAGTTTTACAAATAAGCAAAAGCTAAGGGAAATCAGCACCATCAAATAAACTTTGCAGAAAATGCTAAAGGAATTTCCCTAGATGGAAAAGAAAAGGCCTCAACTAGAAAAAGGAAAATTATAAATGGAAAAGCTCACTAGAGAAGGCAAACATAGATTAAACATAGGAGATTATATACACGCAAATGTATAAAACCAATAATCATGAAAAGAAGAAAGTAGAAATGCAGGATATTTTAAGTGAATTTTAAATTATGAGATCAGCAACCTAAAACCATCTTGTATTTATATAGACTGCTATATCAATACCTCGTGTAATCTATAGTAGCTATTCACAAACATGGAAATGGGAATCCAAATACAACACTAAAGATGGTCATCAAACACAAAAGAAGAAAAAAGGAAAGAAAAAAGACCTACAGAAACAAATCGGAAACAGCACAGTGGAAATAAGAATATACATATTTATAATTACCTTAAACATACATGGATTAAATGTTCCAACCAAAAGACATAAATTGACTGAATGGATACAGAAGCAAGACCCATATATATGTTGTCTACAAGAGATCCACTTCAGATCTAGGGACACAAAAAGACAAAAAGTGAAGGGATGGATACAGGTATTCCATGCAAATGGAAATCAAAAGAAAGAAGGGGTGGCAATACTCATATCAGACAAAATAGACTTTAAAATAAAGACTTTTACAAGAGACAAAGGAGGACACTACGTCATGATCATGGGATCAATCCAAAAAGAAGATATACCAAGTGTAAATATATATGCACCCAGCATAGGAGTAACTCAATATATAAGGCAAATGCTAAGAGCCATAAAAGGGGAAATCAGGAGTAACACAAATAAGAGTGGGGAAGATAACACCCACTTATACCAATGAACAGATCATCCAGACAGAAAATCAATAAGGAAATGCAGGCCTTAAATGACACTGTAGATCAGGTAGATTTAATCAATATTTATTGGGTATTTTATCCAAAAGCAGCAGAACACAAATTTTTCTCAAGTACACGTGGAACATTCTCCAGGATTGACCACATGCTGGGGCACAAAGCATGTGTGTGTGTGCTAAGTTGCTTCAGCCATGTCTGACTCTTTGAGAGCCTATGGCCTGTAGCCTGCCAGCCTCCTCTGTCCATGGGATTCTCCAGGCAAGAATACTAGAGTGGGTCGCCATGCCCTTCTCCAGGGGATCTTCCCAACCCAGAGATTGAACCTGGGCCTCCTGCATTGCAGGCAGATTCTTTACTGTCTGAGCCACCAGGGAAGCCCAAAGCAAGCCTCAGTAAATTTAAGAAAATTGAAATCAAGTTAAACAGCTTTTTCAGCCACAATACTGTGAGATTAGAAACCAACTACAGGAAAAAATAGACAGTGAAAAATACAAAATGTTGAGATAAATAATATATTACTAAACTTCCAATGGAGCAATTAAGAAATCATAGAGGGAAAAAAAATATCAAGAGACAAATGAAAATGAAAACATGACATTCCAAGACATATGAGACATAGCAAAAACAGTTCTAAGAGGGAAGTTTATAGCGATACCATCTTACCTCGGAAAGTAAGAAAATTCTTAAATAAACAACCTAACCTCACACTTAAAGTAACTAGATAAAAGCTAGCAAACAAAACCTAAAGTTAATAGAAGGAAAGAAATAATAAAAATCAGAGCAGAAATAAATGAAACAGAGATGTAGAAAAGGATAGAAAAGATCAATGAAATGTGGTTCTTTGAGAATATAAAAAATGATAAAACTTTAGTTAGACTGATATCTCAGCTGGTAACAAATCCACCTGCAATGCAGGAGACCCCAGTTTGATTCCTGGGTAGGGAAGATCTGCTGGAGAAGGGGTATTCTTGGTCTTCCCTGGTGGATCAGCTGGTAAAGAATCTGCCTGTAATGTGGGAGACCTGGGTTCAATCCCAGGCTTGGAAAGATCCCCTGGAGAAGGGAATGGCTACCCACTCCAGTGTTCTGGCCTGGAGAATTCCACGGATTGTGAAGTCCATGGGGTCACAAACAGTCAGACACAACTGAACGACTTTCACTTTCACTTAGTCAGACTCATCAAGAAAAAAAAGAAGAGGGTCCAAATCATTATATTTAGAAATGAATCTCTCAGACAAAGAATTAATCAGGCAACGCAGGTCTCAAGTGATAAAATAGAACAAACTTAATTGATATTTTCAGAACACTACACTAAAGAAAAACAGAAAATACGTTCTTTTCAAGTGTACATGGAACATTCTTTAGGATTGGCTACATCTTAAGGCATAAAAACTAGCCTATATAAATTTAAGATTACAGAAATTATTTTAAGCATCTTTTCTGATGACAATGGCATGAAGCTAGAACTCAGCCTCAGGAAAAGAAATGAGAAAAAAAAATGATTTCATGGAGACTACTAAAAGGCCAATGAGTCAATGAGTAAAAAAAACTGAGTACATGAGTAAATAAAAAAAGAAATTTAAAAATACCTTGAGGCAAATGGCAATGATAAACAACCATATGAAATCTATGGGGCACAACATAAGCAGTTCTTTACAAGGAAGTCCATAGCAATACAGGCTTTCATTAAAAAACCAAAACAAAACAAAACAAGAAAAATCTCAAGTCAACAACATAACCTACCCCAAAACCAATGCAACCTAACCTGAAAGACTTAGAAAAAGAAGAATAAACAAAGCAGAAATTCAACACAAGGAAAGGAATAATAAAGATCAGGGAGGAAATAAATAAAACAAAGATTAAAAAATAGAAAACTTAAAAAACAAAACAAAACAAGAGTTGGTTATCTGAAAGGGTAGAAAAAAAATTGACACACTTCTGGCCAGGCTCACCAAGAAAAGAGAGAACCCAAATAAACAAAATAAATGATAAAGGAGAAATCTCAACTGATACATCAGAAATAAATAAACAAACAAACAAAAAACATAAGATAATACAATCAACAATTATTTGCCAAAAATGTGACAGTCTAGAAGAATGGACAACTTTCTAGAATCATACAACCCAGCAAAATTGAGCCAAGAATAAATACTTTGAAACATATTAATCATAAGAAATGAAGTAGAATCTGTAATAATAATAAAGAAAAATCCTACAAACAGAAGTCCAGGGCCAATGGCTTCATAGGTGAATTCTACCAAACACACCAAGAACTTATACTGATTCTTCTCAAACTCTTCCAAAAAATTGAACAGGAAAGACTTCCAAAGACATTCTAGGAAGCCACCATCACCCTGATACCAAAACCATACAAAGGCATCACCAAGACAGCGTGTTAAAAAGTAGAGACATTACTTTGCCAACAAAGGTCCTATTACAGGCCTATATTTGATTAATAAGGATGTAAAATTCTCAACAAAATATTAGCAAACCAAATCCAGCAACACATAGAAAAGATCATACACAATGACCAAGTAGCCTTCTTTTTCTTTCTAGGTTCACAAGGATGGTTCAACATATACAAATCAGTCAATGTAATTTACCACATTAACAAAAGGAAAGCAAAAGTGACCATTTCAATAGATACACAAAATAGTATTTGACAAAATTCAACATCCATTCACGATGAAGACTCTTGTCAAAGTGAGAATAGAGGGAACGTATCTCAATAAAAGTTCAGTTCAGTCACTCTGTCATGTCGGACTCTTTGCAATCCCCTGGACTGCAGCATACCAGGCTTCCCTGTCCATCACCAACTCACAGAGCCTGCTCAAACTCATGTCCATAGAGTAGGTGGTTCTATCTAACCATCTCACCCTCTGTCGTCCCCATCTCCTCCCACCTTCAATCTTTCCCAGCATCAGGGTCTTTTCCGATGTTCTTCGGAAAAGCTCTTAGCAACAGGTGGCCAAAGTACTGGAGTTTCAGCTTCAGCATCAGTCCTTCCAGTGAATATTCAGGATTGATTTTCATTATGACTGACTATTTTGATCTCCCTTGCAGTCCAAGGGACTCTCAAGAGTCTTCTCCAACACCACAGTTCAAAAGCATCAATTCTTTGGCGCTCAGCTTTCGTTAAGGTCCAACTCTCACATAAAAACATGACTGTTGGAATAGCCATAGTTTTGACTAGATGAACCTTTGTTTGCATTGTAATTTCTATACTTTTTAATATGCTGTGTAGGTTGGTCACAGCAAGCGTCTCTTGATTTCATGGCTGCAGTCACTATCTGTGGTGACTTTGGAACCCAAGAAAATAAAGTCTATTGCTATTGTTTCCCCACCTATTTTCCATGAAGTGATGAGACTGGATGCCATGATCATAGTTTTCTAAATGGTGAATTTCAAATCAACTCTTTTCACTCATCTCTTTCACTTTCCCCCACAGTCAGTCTCTCCCATCAGGAAGTTTCCATAAGTCTCTTATCTTTATCTGTCAGGGGGCAGAAAGAATAAAAACCACAATCACAGAAAACTAATCAAACTGATCTCATGGGCCACAGTCTTGTCTAACTCAATGAAATTATGAGTCATGCCATGTAGAGCTACCCAAGACAGATGGGTCATGGTGGAGAATTCTGACAAAATGTGGTCCACTGGAGAAGCTAATGGCAAATCACTTTAGTATTCTTGCCTCGAGAACCCCATGAATAGCATGAAAAGGCAAAATATATCTCAACATAATAAAAGCCATTTATGACAGATGCATAACCAGTATTATACTCAATGGTGAAAAGCTGAGAGCCTTCCCACTAAAATCTAGAACAAGACTAGAATGCCCACTCACCACTTTTCTTCAATATAGTATTGGAAGTCCTAGCCACAGCAATCAGTCAAGAAAAAGAAACAACAGTTATCCAAACTGGAAAGGAAGAGGTAAAATTTTGACCATTATGCAGGTGAAATGATACTATATACAGAAAACCCTGAGGATTTCACTCAAAAGCTGCTAGATTTAATAAATGAATTCAGCAGTGTAGTGTAGTAGGATATAAGTTTAACATTGAGAAACGGTTTGCATTCCTTTACACTAACAATGAAATATCAGAAGAATGTAAAAAAAAAAAAGGTATCTTTTAAAGTAACACGAAAATAAAAGAAAATACTTAATTTTAAAATTGATCAAGGAGGCAAAAGATTTGTATGCTGAGAACTATAAGACATTAATAAAGAAAATTTAGAATAAAAGATTCAAAGAAATGGAAAGACAGCCCATGCTCATGGATTGGAATAATAAATATTGTTAAAATTGCAATACTACTCAAAGCAATCTACAGCTTTAATGGAATCCCTATTAAATTACCCATGGCACGTTTCACAGAACTAGAAACAAATAATCCATAAATTTATATGGAAACACCAAAGATGCAATATTGCTAAAGCAAACCTGAGGGAGGAAGAAGCAGGGTGCATATTTCTCCTAGACTTCAGACAATACTGTAAATACAGTAATCAAAACAGTGTGGTATTGGTACAAACACAGGCATACAGATTAACAGAATAGAATAGAGAACCCAGAAACAAACCCACATATCTATAGTCAATTGATCTTCAACAAAGGAGGCAAGCATATAAAATGGGAAAATGTCTCTTCAGCCAGTGGTGCTGGGAAAGTTTTGTTGTTTTTCAGTCACATTTTCATGGTCAGTTCTTTGTGACTCCATGGACTGCAACAGATCAGGCTTCCTTGTCCTTCACTATCTCCCAGAGTTTGCTCAGATTCATGTCCATTGATGCCATCCAACCATCTCACCTTCTGTCTCCCCTTTCTCCTCCTGCCCTCAATCTTTCCTAGTATCAGACTCTTTTCCAATGAGTTTTCTCTTCACATCAGATGGCCAAAGTATTGGAGCTTCAACATTAGTCCTTCCAATGAATATCCAAGCTTGATTTCATTTAGGATTGACCACTTTGATCTTCTTGCTCTTCGAGGGACTTTCAAGGTTCTTCTCCAGCACCACAATTTGAAAGCATCAGTTCTTTTGTGCTCAGCCTTCATCATGGTCCAACCCTCACATCCATACATGACTACTGGAAAAACCACAGCTTTGAATATATGGACCTTTGTTGGCAAAGCTATGTCTCTGCTTTTCAATATGCTGTCTAGGTTTGTCATAGCTTTCCTTCCAAGCAGCAAGAATCTTTTCATTTTTTGGCTGCAGTCACCATCCAAAGTGATTTTGGAGCCCTTGAAAATAAAATTGTCACTATTTCCATTTTTCCCCATCTATTTGCTATGAATTGATGTGATTGGATGGGAAAGTTGGACAGCTGTATGTAAATCAATGGATTTAAAACACACCTGCACACCAGGTAAAAAAATAAACTCAAATGGCTTAGAGACATAAACATAAGACATGACATCCTAAAAATCCTAGAAGAGACCATAAGAAAAACATTCTCTAACATACATCATACTGATGTTTCCTTAAGTCAGTCTCCCAAGGCAATAGAAATAAAAGCAAAAATAAATAAATGGGACCTAATCAAACTTAAAAGTTTTGCACAGCATAAGAAACTATAAAAAAATTAAAAAAAAGAAAACCTATTGAATGGGAGAAAATATTTCAAATGATGAGACAGTCAAGGGGCTTTGTCTTCAAAAATATGTAAACAGATCATAGAACTCAACAATAATTTAAAAAATAAAAACACAGATAACCCGATTGAAAAAATTGGCAGAGCATATTAACAAGCCTTTCTCTAAAGAAGACATACAAATGGCCAGTAGGCACATGAATAAATGCTCAGCATCATTAATTATTAGAGAAATGCAAATCAAAACTACAATGAGGTACCACCCTACACTGGTCAGAATGACCATCATTAAAAATTCTACAATAATGAATGCTGGAGAGGATATGGAAAAATGGGAACCCTTCTATATACTGTTGGTGGTAATGTAAGTTGCTACAGCTACTATGGAAAACACTATGGAGTTTCCTCAGAAAACTAAAAATAGAATTACCATAGGATCCAGCAATCTCACTCCAGGGCATATACCCAGACAAAACTGTAACTCAGAAAGATAAAGGCACCGCTATGTTCACAGCAGCACTGTTCACTATTGTGAACAGTCAAAACATGGAAACAACCTACATGTCTATTGATGGATGAATGGATTAGGAAGTAGTATGTATATACAATGGATACTGCTTAGCCATAAAAAAAGAATGAAATAATGCCATTCACAGCAACATGGATGTAACTAGAGATTATAGTGAAGGAAGTCAGAAAGATATAAACAAATACTATATGATATCCCTTATATGTGGAATCTAAAATATGGCACAAATGACACTATCTACAAAGCAGAAACAAAATCATAGACATAAAGAACAGACTTGTGGTTGCCAAGGTAGGGGTGAGAGAGAGGGATGGGCTGGAAGTTTGGGGATGGTAGATGAAAGCTATTAATTATATTTAGAATGGATAAGAAACAAGGTCCTAATGTATAGCACAAGAGGAACTATACTCAATATACTGTGATAAAGCATAATGGAAAATAATATTTTAAAATGCATATATGTGTATAACTGAATAACTTTGCTGTATATCAGAGATTGGCACATTATAGTTCTACTATACTTCAATAGAAAATTATAAGAAAGAATGGATAAACAACAGTGCTCTACTGGATAGCTCAGGGAACTCTATTCTATATCCTGTGATAAAGTATAATGGAAAAGAATACAAAAAAGAATGCGCATATACATATGTATAACTGAATCATTTTGCTGTACAGCAAAAATTAACACAACATGTTAAATCAATTATACTTCAAGAAAAAATAGTATTTATCTCAAATCAATACAAAAATGCAATTGGAAGTAAAAAAAGGAGAAATTATAACTGACATCATAGAAATACAAAGGACTGTAAGAGACTACTACAAGCAAACTATATGACCACAAAATGGACAACCTAGAAGAAATGAACAAATTCTTATAAAAGTTCAATCTTCTTAGATTTAACTAGAAAAAAAATAGAAAATAAGTACACACCAATTAAAAGTACAGAAATTGAATCTATGATTTAAAAAATAATAATAAAAATACCAAAACCATAAGTCCAGGATCAGATAACTTCAAAGGCTAATTCTATCAAACATTTAAAGAAGGGCTCACGCCTATTCTTCTGAGACTATTAAAAAATAATAATAATAACTGCAGGGGAAAGAACACTCCAAAACTCATTCAGTGAGGCCGCATCACCCAGATACCAAAACCAGACAACATAGAAAAAAAAAATAAAATTACAGCAAAATATCACTGATGAACATAAACACAAAACCCTCAAGAAAATACTAGCAAACTTAAACCAACAGTATATTAAAAGGATCAAGCATCATAGTCAAGTGGGATTTTTCTCAAGGATACAGATTTTTTAATATGTGCAAATCAAACAGTATGATCCACCACACTAAAAATTTGAAGAATGAAAACCATATGATCATCTCAATAGATCCAGGAAAAGCTTTTGATAAAATTCAGCATCCATTTATGGTAAAACAAAAAAATCTCCCCAGAAAGTGGATATGAAGAAGTGAAGTGAAGTCCCTCAGTCGTATCTGACTCTTTGAGGCGCCATGAACTGCAACAGACCAGGCTTCGCTGCCCTTTACTAACTCCCAGTATTTGCTAAAACTCACGCCCTTTAAGTTGATGATGCCATTCAGCCATCTCATCCTCTGTAGCCCCCTTCTCCTCCTATCCTCAATCTTTCCCAACATCAGAGTCTTTTCCAATGAACTGGCTCTTTGGATAAGGTGGCCAAAGTTTTTAATAAAAGCCATATATGACAAACACACAGCTAACAGCATGCTCAATGGTGAAAACTGAAAGCATTCCCTCTAAAATCAGGATAAAGGTGAGGATGTCCACTCTTGTCACTCTTATTCAACATAGTTTTGGAAGTCCCAGCCACAACAGAGAAGAAAAAAAATTAAAGAAACCTGAATAGGAAAAGTAATAAAACTGTCACTGCTTGCAGGTGACATGACACTATATATAGAAAATCCTAAATATGCAAACAGAAAATTACATCAATGAATTCAGTAAAGTTGCATAAACCAAAGTTAATACAGAGAAATGTTGCATTTCTATATACTAACAACAAAAGTTAAGAAAGAGAAATTAAGGAAACAATTTCATTTATCTTTACATCAAAATATATATAACACCTAGGAATAAACCTGCTTAAAGAGTCAAAAGATACATATTCTGAAAAATAAGACACTGATGAAAGAAAATATAAGATGACACAACAAATGGAACAATATTCTGTGTTCTTGAACTGCAAGAATCAATATTCTCCATATGACTATGTTCAACTCAGTTCAGTTCAGTCGCTCAGTCACATCTGACTCTTTGCGACCCCATGAATCGCAGCACGCCAGGCCTTCCTGTCCATCACCAAATCCTGGAGTTACTCAAACTCATGTCCATTGAGTCGATGATGCCATCCAGCCATCTCATCCTCTGTCATCCCCTTATCCTCTTGCCCCCAACCCCTCCCAGCATCAGGGTCTTTTCCAATGAGTCAAATCTTCGCATGAGATGGCCAAAGTATTGGAGTTTAACTTCAACATCAGTCTTTCCAATGAACACCCAGGACTGATCTCCTTTAGGATGGACTGGTTGGACCTCCTTGCAGTCCAAGGGACTCTCAAGAGTCTTCTCCAACACCACAGTTCAAAAGCATCAATTTTTTTGGTGCTCAGCTTTCTTCACAGTCCAACTCTCACATCTATACATGACCACTGGAAAAATTATAGCCTTGACTAGCACAGAATTTCACATGATGTTAAATAAGCTAAATAAGCAGGGTGAGAATATACAGCCTTGTTGTACTCCTTTCCCATTTTGGAACCAGTCAGTTGCTCCATGTCTGGTTCTGTTGCTTCTTGATCCACTATTGTTGTTGTTTAGTCTCTGAGTCATGTCTGACTCTTTGTGACCCCATGGACTATAGCTTGCCAGGCTCCTCTGTCCATGGGATTTCCCAGGCAAGAATACTATTGTGGGTTTCCATTTCCTTCTCCAGGGGATCTTCCCGACCTAAGGATCAAAACTCGATCTCTTGCATTGAAGGCAAATTATTTACCACTGTGCCATGAGGGGAGACCTCTTGACCAACTCAGGAGACAGGTAAGGTGGTGTGGTACTCCAGTCTCTTTAAGAATTTTCAACAGTTTGTTGTGATCCACACAGCCAAAGGTTTTAGCATAGTCAATGAAACAGAAATAGATATTTAGATAGATAATGCAGAAGTAGATTGGTAGGTAATGTAAAATTGAACATTTATCAACCATCAAAAAAATGAAACAATGCCATTTGCAGCAACAGGGATGGATGTAGAGATTATCATATTGAGTGAAGTCAGAGAGAGTAAGACAAATGTCATATGATATTGCTTACAGTGAAATCTAAAAAAAAAAAAAAAAAAAAAAAAAAGATACACATAAAATTATTTACAAAACAAATAGGCTCACAGATATAGAAAAAAAAACATGTTTACCAAATCAGAGCTGGGAGAGACAAATTAGGAGCTTTTGATTAACATATAAACACTCAGATATATTAAATAGAAAATCAACAAACCTTTTATGAGTTTGACTATTTTAGACTCATCATATAAAAAATGTAATGCAGTGTTCATTTTTCTGTGCTTGCAAATTTCACTTAATGTAATCTTTCCCATACTCACCTACATTGGAATTGAAACCAGGTTATAACAGTGAAAGCTCCAAGTCCAGGGAATTTCTTGAAATTTGTTCTTTTTAAAGGCCAAATATTATTCCACTCTGTATGCATATACTGGGCTTCCTAGGTGGCGCTAGTTGTAAAGAACCTGCCCGCCAACACAGGAGTTAGAGGAAACACGGGTTTGATCCCTCGGTCAGGAAGATCCTCTGGAAGAGGGTATGACAACCCACTCCAGTATTCTTGTCTGGAGAATCCCATGAATAGAGGAGCCTAGCAGGCTATGGTCCATAGGATTGCAAAGAGTTGGACAAGACTGAAGTGACTTAGCATGCACACATGCATATTCTACATTTTCTTTATCCATTCATCAATTAATGCATATTTAGATTGCTTCCATGTCACGAGTTTTGTGAATAATGCTGCATTGACAGAGGGTTGCATATATCTCCTCCAGATTTTAAAAGAAACAACAAAATAAAGAGACAACATACAGAATGGGTGAAAATATTTGCAACCCATATATCTGGTAAATGATTCATATGCAAACCATGTAAGGAACTTTTACAACTCAGTAGCAACAGAAATTACCTGATTAAAAAATAGGCAAATGATCTGAACAGACATTTCTCCACAGAAGGCATACACATAACCAAAAGTTATATGTTGATATGTTTAAAGTCACTAATTGTGAAGGAAATATAAATTCAAACCACAGTGAGATATCATCTCACACCTGTTAGAATGAAAATTATTTAAAAAATAACAAATGTTTAGATGTGGAAAAAGAGAACCTTTGTAGGCTGTGTGAATGTAAGTTGCAGCCATTATGGTAAAATGTAGAACTTCCTCAAAATCTGAAAACAGGATTGGAATATGATCAAGCAATCACACCTCTGGTTATATATCCATAAGAATCAAAATTTTCCTTTTGATTTACAGTTTCATAAAAGAGATATTTAGATTTTTTAAAAATCTCTTTGAGATTTCACATACATGGGATATGTAAAGCTATATTTTTATTAGTTTATTAGAGAAACTTGTAGAATATATTTTGTACAAATTTGGTTCTGTGGTATTTATTGAGGTTATATTATGGTGAGATAAATAAAATTTTTGAAAATATGAATGGGTATTATGTAAATAATACCTACTTTATGTAGTTAGGTAAAAATTCTATACAAATGATTTCAACAATATTGATTTGCTCAATCAAAAACTTTGCTTATTTTTAGTTTTTTTGATCTATCAGTTTCTCTCTTTTTTTTTTCCATTTGTTTGATGCTTTTATCATTATTATTTTTCATTTTTTTCAATTGGAGGCTAATTGCTTTACAATATTGTGGTGATTTTTGCCATGCATTCACATGAATCAGCCATGGGTGTACATGTGTTCCCCATCCTGACCCCCCATCCCACCTCCTTCCCCATCACATCCCTCAGGGTCATCCCAGTGCACCAGCCCTGAGTACCATGTCTCATGCATTGAACCTGGATTGGCATTCTATTTCACATGTCATAATATACATGTTTCAAAGCTGTTCTCTCAAATCATCTCAAAAGTCTGTTCTTTACATCTGTGTCTCTTTTGCTATCTAGCATATAGGGTCATTGTTACCATCTTTCTAAAGTCCATATATATGCTTAATATACTGTATTGGTGTTTTACTTACTGACTTACTTCACTCTGTATAGTAGGCTCCAGTTTCATCCACCTCATTAAAACTGATTCAAATGCATTCTTTTTAATGGCCATTGTGTAAATATACCAAAAATTTCTTATCCATTTACCTGCCTATGGGCATTTAGGTTGATCCCATGTCCTGGCTATGGTAAACAGTGCTGCAATTAATATTGGGGTACAGGTGTCTCCTTCAATTCTGGTTTCCTCAGTGTTTATGCCCAGCAGTGGGATTGCTTGGTCGTATGGCAGTTCTATTTCCAGTTTTTAAAGGAATCTCCACACTGTTCTTCATAGCAGCTTTACTAGTTTTCATTCCCACTAACAGTGTAAGAAGGTTCCTTTTTCTCCACACCATCTCCAGCATTTATGGTTTGTAGACTTTTTGATAGCAACTATTTGCTAAGGCATGAGATGGTACCTCCTTGTGAATTTGATTTGTATTTCACTGATAATGAGTGATGTTGAGCATTTTTTCATGTATTTGATAGCCATCTGTATGTCTTCTTTGGAGAAATATGCATTTACTTCTTTGGCCTTACATTTGTTCTTACATTTAGCCTTACATTTCATCTTACATTTAGGTCTTTAATCCATTTTGAGTTTATTTTTGTGTACAGTGCTAGAAAGTGTTCTAGTTTCATTCTTTTACAACTGGTTGACCAGTTTTCCCAGCACCACTTGTTAAAGAGATTGTCTTTCCTCCATTGTATAATCTTGCCTCCTTTGTCAAAGATAAGGTGTCCGTAGGTGCATGGATTTATCTCTGGGTTTTCTCTTTTTTCCACTGATCTATGTTTCTGTCTTTGTGCCAGTACCATACTGTCTTGATGACTGTAGTTTTGTAGTAGAGCCTGAAATCAAGCAAGTCGATTCTTCCAGTTCTATTCTTTTCTCTCAAGATTGCTTTGGCTATTCGAGGTTTTCTGTATTTCCATACAAATTGTGAAATTATTTGTTCTAGTTCTGTGAAAAATACTGTTGGCAGCTTGATAAGGATTGCATTGAATCTATAGCTTGCTTTGGGTAGTACACTCATTTTCACTATGTTGATGCTTATGATCCGTGAACATGGTATATTTCTCCAACTATGTGTGTCCTCTTTGATTTATTTTCATCAGAGTTTTCTATTTTTCTATATATAGGTTTTTTGTTTCTTTAGGTAAATTTGTTCTTAAGTATTTTATTATTTTCATTGCAGTGGTGAATGGAATTGTTCCCTTAATTTCTCTTTCTCTTTGTTCATTTTTAGTGTATAGGAATGTGAGGGATTTCTTTGAGTTAATTTTATATCCTGCAACTTTGCTATATTCATGGATTAGCTTTGGTAATTTTCTGGTGGAGCCCTTAGGGTTTTCTATGTAGAGAATCATGTCATCTGCAAACAGTGAGAGTTTCACTTCTTCTTTTCCAATCTGGATTCCTTTTATTTGTTTTTCTTCTCTCATTGCATGGCTAAAACTTCCAAAACTATGTTGAATAGTAGTGGTGAGAGTGGGCACGCTTGTCTTGTTCCTGACTTTAGGGGAAATGCTTTCATTTTTTCCCCATTAAGGATAATGTTTGCTGTGGATTTGTCATATATATAGCTCTTATTATGTTGAGTTATATGCCTTCTATTCCTGCTTTCTGGAGGGTTTTTTTTTTTTTTATCATAAACGGATGTTGAATTTTGTCAAAGGCTTTTTTCTGCATCTATTGAGATAATCATATGGTTTTTATCTTTCAATTTGTTAATGTGGTGTATCACATTGATTGATTTGTTAATATTAAAGATTCCTTCCATCCCTAGGATAAAGCCCACTTGGTGTTGATGTATGAAATTTTTCATATTTGTTGGAATCTGTTTCCTATAATTTTGTTAAGGATTTTTTAATCTATGTTCATCAATGATATTGGCCTATAGTTTCCTTTCTTTCTTTCTTTCTTTTTTCTTTTTATTTTTTTGTGACATCCTTGTCTGGTTTTGGTATTAAAGTAATGGTGGGCTCATAGAAGGAGTTTGGGAAGTTTACCTTCCACTGCAATTTTCTGGAGGAGTTTGAGTAGAATAGGTGTTAACTCTTCTCTAAATTTTTGGTAGAATTCAGCTGTGATGCCATCTGTCCCTGGGATTTTGTTTGCTGGAGAATTACTGATTACAGTTTCAATTCCCATGCTTGTGATGGGTCTATTAAGCTTTTCTATTTCTTCCTGATTCAGTTTTGGAAAGTTATGCTTTTCTAAGAAAGTGTCCATTTCTACCAAGTTGTCCATATTATTCACATATAGTTGCTGATAATTACGTTTTATGATCCTTTGTATTTCTGTGTTGTTGTGATTTCTCCATTTTTATTTCTAACTTTGTTGATCAGATTCCTCCCCCCCCCCCCTTTTTTTTTTCTTGATGAGTCTGGCTAATGGTTTGTCTATTTTATCTATCTTCTCAAAGAACCAACTTTTACCTTTTTTTTTTTTTTTTTGCTTGTTTGTTTTTCCTCTGTGGTCTCCTTTGTTTCTTTTTCACTTATTTTTGCCCTATTTTTTTTCATTTATTTTTATTAGTTGGAGGCTAATTTCTTTACAATATTGTAGTGCTTTTTGCCATAAATTCACAAGAAGCAGTCATGGATTTACGTGTGTTCCCCATCCTGAACCCCCCTCCCACCTCCCTCCCCATCTCATCACTCTGGATCATACCAGTGTACCAGTCCTGAGCACTTGTCTCATGCATCCAACCTGGACTGGCGATCTGTTTCACACTTGATAATATATATGCTTCAATGCTATTCTCTCAGGTCATCCCACCCTCGCCTTCTCCCATAGAGTCCAAAATCTGTTCTACACATATGGGTCTTTTTCTGTCTTGCATATAGGGTCATCATTACCATCTTTCTAAATTCCATATATATGTGTTAGTATACTGCATTGGTCTTTGTCTTTCTGGCTTACTTCACTCTGCATAATAGGCTTCAGTTTCATACACCTCATTAGAACTGATTCAAATGTATTCTTTTTAATGACTGAGTAATATTCCATTGTGTATATGTACCACAGCTTTCTTATCCACTCGTCTGCTATTGGGCATCTGTGTAGCTTCACTGTCCTGGCTATTATAAATAGTGTTGTGATGAACATTGGGGTACACGTGTCTCTTTCATTTCTGGTTTCCTCGGTGTGTATGCCCAGGAGTGGGATTGCTGGGTCATATGGCAGTTCTATTTCCAGTTTTTTAAGGAATCTTCACACTATTCTCCAGAGTGGCTGTACTAGTTTGCATTCCCACCAACAGTGTAAGAGGGTTCCCTTTTCTCCACACCCTCTCCGGCATTTATTGCTTGTAGACTTTTGAATAGCAACCATCCTGACTGGCGTGTAGTGGTACCTCATTGTGATTTTGATTTGCATTTCTCTGATAATGAGTGTTGTTGACCATCTTTTCATGTGTTTGTTAGCCATCTGTATGTCTTCTTTGGAGAAATGTCTGTTTAGTTCTGTGGCCCATTTTTGGATTGGGTCATTTATTTTTCTGGATTTGAACTTCAGGTGTTGCTTGTATATTTTTGAGATTAATCCTTTGTCTGTTGCTTCATTTGCTATTATTTTTTCCCATTCTGAAGGCTGTGTTTTCACCTTGCTTATAGTTTCCTTGGTTGTGCAAAAGCTTTTAAGTTTAAGTAGGTCCCATTTGTTTATTTTTGCTTTTATTTCCAATATTCTGGGAGGTGGGTCATAGAGGATCCTTCTGTGATTTATGTCAGAGAGTCTTTTCCCTGTGTTTTTCTCTAGGAGTTTTATCGTTTCTGGTCTTACATTTAGATCTTTAATCCATTTTGAGATTATTTTTTTGTGTGTATGGGGTTAGAAAGTGTTCTAATTTTATTCTTTTGCAAGTGGTTGACCACTTTTCGCAGCACCACTTGTTAAAGAGTTTGTCTTTTTTCCATTGCATATCCTTGCCTCCTTTGTCAAAGATAAGGTTTCCATAAGTACGTGGATTTATCTCTGCCCTAATTTTTATGGTTTCTTTCATTCCTCTAACACAGGTGTTCTTTACGTCCTCTTTTTCTAGTTGCCTTAGGTTTAGAGCTAGTTTATTTATTTGTTTTCTTTTGTTTCTTGAGGTAACTGTATTGTTACAAATCTTCCACTTAGCAGTGCTTTTACTGAATCCCATAAGCTTTGGGTTGTTGTGTTTTCATTTTCATTTGTTTCTATGCATATTTTGAATTCTTCTTTGATTTCTTCTGTGATTTGTTGGTTATTTAGAATCGTGTTGTTTAGCCTCCATATGTTTGTATTTTTAATAGTTTTTTTTTTTTTCCCCTGTAGCTGACTTCTAATCTTACTTCATTTTGATCAGAAAAGATGATTGGAATGATTTCAATATTTTTTTATATATACTAAGGCTAGATTTATGGCCCAGGATGTGATCTATCCTGGAGAATGTTCCCTGTGCACTTGAGAAAAAGGTGAAATACATCGTTTTGCAGTGAAATGTTCTATAGATATCAATTAGGTCTAACTGATCGATTACATTATTTAAAGCTTGTGTTTCCTTGCTAATATTCTGTTTAGTTGATCTATCCATAAATGTAAGTGGGATATTAAAGTCTACCACTATTATTTTGTAACTGTGTATTTCCATTTTCACACTTGTTAGCATTTTCCTTACATATTGTTGTGCTCCTATGTTGGGTGTATATATATTTATAATTGTTATATCTTCTTCTTTTATTGGTCCTTTCATCATTATGTAGTGTCCTTCTTTGTCTCTTTTCACAGTCTTTATTTCAAAGGCTATTTTATCTGATACGAGTATTGCTATGCCTGCTTTCTTTTGATCTCCATTTGCATGAAATGTCTTTTTCCAGCCCCTCACTTTCAGTCTGTATATGTCCCTTGGTTTCATACAGGAAAACTGTAGACAGGGTCTCCTATAGACAGCATATATAGGGATTTTTTTTTTTTATCAATTCAGAAAGTCTTTGTGTTTTGGTTGGGGTATGCAACCCATTTACATTTAAGGTAATTATTGATAAGAATGATCCCATTGCCATTTACTTTGTTGTTTTGGGTTCAAGTTTAAAAACCTTTCCTGTGTTTGCTATCTAGAGAAGATCCTTTAGCATTTGTTGGAGAGCTGGTGTTGTGGTGTGAATTCTCTCAGCTTTTGCTTGTCTGTAAAGCTTTTAATTTCTCCTTCATATATGAATGAGATCCTTACTGGGTACAATAATCTGGGTTGTAGGTTTTTCTCTTTCATCACTTTAAGTATGTCCTGCCATTCCTTTCCTGGCCTGAAGAGTTTATATTGAAAGATCAGCTGTTATGTTTATGGGAATCTTCTTGTGTGTTATTTGCTGTTTTTCCCTTGCTATTTTTGATATTTGCTCTTTGTACTTGATCTTTGTTAATTTTATTAATATGTGTCTTGGGGTTCTTCACCTTGGGTTTATCCTGTTTGGCACTCTCTGGGTTTCTTGGACTTAGGTGGCTATTTCCTACCTCATTTTAGGAAAGTTTTCAAGTATTATCTCCTCAAGTATTTTCTCATGGCCTTTCTTTTTGTGTTCTTTTTCTGGGACTCCTATGATTCAAATGTTGGGGCGTTTGACATTGTCCCAGAGATCTCTGTGGTTGTGCTCATTTCTTTTAATTCTTTTTTTCTTTTTCCTCTCTGCTTCATTTATTTCCACCATTCTATCTTCCACCTCACTTATCGTATCTTCTGCCTCAGTTATTCTACTGTTGGTTCCCTCCAGAGTGCTTTGATATCAGTTATTGCATTATTCATTATTGACTGACTCTTTTTTATTTCTTCTAGGTCCTGTTAAACACTTCTTGCATCTTCTCAATCCTTGTATCCAGACTATTTAACTGTAGCTCCATTTTATTTTCAAGATTTTGGATCATTTTTACTATCATTATTCTGAATTCTTTTTCAGGTAGACTCCCTATCACCTCCTCTTTGGTTTGGTGGGCATTTATCATGTTCCTTTACCTGCTGAATATTTCTCAGCCTTTTCATCTTGTTTAGATTGCTATGTTTGGGGTGGCCTTTCTATAGGCTATAAGTTTGTGGTTACTCTTTATTGTGGAGGTTCCTTCCTTTGGGTGGGGTTGGACGAGTGGCTTGTCAAGGTTTCCTGGTTAGGTAAGCTTGCATTGGTGTTCTTGTGGGTGAAGGTGGATCTCTTCTCTCTGGAGTGCAATGAAGTGTGCAGTAGTGAGTTTTGAGGTGCCTATGTGTTTGGTGTAACTTTTGGCCGCCTGTATTTTAATGCTCAGGTTTATGTTCCTGCATTGTTGGGGAATTACTTGGTATGTCTTGCTCTGAAACTTGTTGGCTCTTCAGTGGAACTTGGTTTCAGTGTAGGTATGGAGGCTTTTAGATGATTTCTTGCCAATTCATATTCCTTGGAGTAAGGAGTTCTCTGGTGTTCCCAAGTTTTTATTTTAAACCTCTTGCCTGTGGCTTTCAGTCTTATTCTTACAATAATCTCAATACCTCTCCATCCATACAGCACTGATGATAAAACATCTAGGTTAATAGTGAAAAGATGCTCCACAGTGAGGGACACCCAGAGAAGTTCACAGAGTTACATGGAGAAGAGGAAGGAGGGATATAGACGTGACCAGGAGGAGAAGAGGAGTAATCAAAAGGGGAGAGGGCAATCTAGTCAGCAATTTCCTATGTGCTCTCCACAGCCTGAAACACTCAGAGAGGTTCACAGACTTCCAGAGAGAAGAGAAGAGGGTGGAAGGAGATAGAGGTGACCAGAAGGAGAATAAGGGGCATCCAAAGGCGAGAGACAGATCTAGCCAGTAATCAATTCCCTGTTGTTCTCCACAGCCCATAACATCCAAAATGATTCACAGAATTGGGTAGAGAAGAGAAGAGGGATGGAGGAGATAGAGGTGACCCTGGGGAGAAAAAAGAGAGTCAAAAGAGGGGGAGAGCAATCAAGCTAGTAATCAATCTCCTAAGTAAAAATGGGTACTGAAGATTGGATTCTTAAAGGTACAAAATTGATAACAAAAAGAAAGCAAAGATTAAAAATCTAGAGTAGAGGTTAGACTCTCAAAAGTACAATTAAAAAAAAAGTCACAAAAATTATAAAAAATATATATATGAAATTTGCTTTAAAAATAATGTCTTTGTTTGCAAGGTAATAGTAGGTTATAAAAGTGAAAATTAAGGAGTAATAAAGAACTTAAAAAATAAAAAATTGCAACATTGTAATAGTAAAATATATTTAGGAATTTCTCTGGAGATTTTGAATACAGTGTGGAGTCAGTTCAGTTTCAGATAGTTCCTTGTTCCAGCTTATACTTCTTCTCAAGTTCTATAGGCCCCTTCCAATGTAGTCAGTGCTAACTATGGGGTTTTAATCTGTTTCACTTGTCACTTCCAGAGCCGTTCCCTCTTTGTTTATTTTGGCTTCCTCTATTTGCAAGTGTCTTCAGTGTCTAATTTCTGCCCTGAGACAAAGGGGTGAAAGTGGTCACTTATTTAGGCTAACTTGTTCAGTCGTGCTGTGGGGCAAACAAATATCACTGGCGTGTGTGGGGAGTGCTTGCATTGTCTGAGCCACACTGGGTTTGCCCCCGCTCATGGCGTGTGTGCTTCCCCGGTCTACATTGCTCAGGCTCCAGGTTGCTCTGCAGGGCAACTGTCTAAAGCAGACCCTGGGTTGCACGTGCACTTCCTAGGTCTAAGCTGCTCAGGTTCAGGCTCTGGGGTACTCCACAAAGGCACAGACTCAGTTGGGCCTGCGTTTTGTGCCCTTCCCAGGTCCAAGAAGCCCAGGCGAGCATGTGCTTGGTGAGCACACTCTCTCAGCTGGGCGGTGCATCTTATCACCTCCCTGGTCCCTGCCCCTTGGTTTCCTGGGCGTGCTGCAAGGGTGCCGTCTCAGGTATGCAGTGTGTCTCCTCTGGGGAGCTGATCTCTGACTGCGACCCTCCTGACAGGTGTCAACCGTCCAGGATCCCAGGAAGACTTTGTTAGTAACTGAGAGCCTGCTCACAGTTTGGTGGAGGATGTCGTCTGTGGGACTGAGATTGCCCCTGGTATTCCGGCTCTGGCTGTTGCCTGACTGCTTCTCTGCCTCTGGCGAAGTGAGGGTCCAGTCCACAGCTGTCTAGCTTTCCTCTGGTATTCACTCAATCCTTTGTTCTGTGAGTGGGCCAGGCTGTGCCTCACAGCTTTACACAGGAAAGTTCTCTCTCTCTCTTTTTTCTTTTTTCTCTCTGGATATGTCACAGTTTGGGTTTCCATATAATGTTGGCCTCCTCAGATTCTCCTCAGGGCAGTCATGCCCAAGTCCCCACCTTATGCATGCAGCCCTCACCTCCCTATTCAGCTCCCGGTTGTTGGTGGCAGATGTGAGGGTCTGGGCTACCTCTCCGCTGGGAGTCATGGCTAGGCATGTAATCTGTGTGTGTGTGTGTGTGTGTGTGTGTGTGTGTGTGTGTGTGTTTTCCTCCAGGTTATGTTGCCCTCTGAGATTCCAGACTCCCCATAGACCTGCCGGTGAGAGGGTTTCCTGGTGTTTGGAAACTTATCCTCCTTCACGACTTCCTCCCCAGGATAGGTCTCCATCCCTAAGTATTTTGTTTCTCTTTTCATCTTTTATATTTTACCCTACCTCCTTTCGAAGAGAATGGGCTACATTTCTGGTTGCCTGGTGTCCTCCACCAGCGCTCAAAAGTTGTTTTGTGGAATTTACTCAGCATTCAAATGATCTTTTGATGAATTCATGGGGGAGAAAGTGGTCTCCCCATCCTATCCCTCTGCCATCTTAGGCCCACTCCAATCTATGTTTCTCTAGGAGATATATTCATATTTTAAACTGCAATCATTGCTTATAAGCAATGTGTGTGTACCCACACATGCATTTCTACCCATATTTCCCTCAGCAATACCATATGTACTCATTATGTTCTGTATATACTGTTAAACATTTGGCCCTGAATAATTTACTAAGATAGATATTTACACTCATTCGCCATATTTCATATTATCCTTCTGAATAGTTTGTCTTCTTGGTGGAATACTCTTTCCAAATTGCTGGAATACTCTTCCTAAATTGTTGGAATACTCTTTCCAAATATGCTTTCAAAGAGAATATTAATGTAAATATTCTGAGGCTGTGGATTTCTGAAACCATATTTTATTTCTCTGTTAACATTTAAATAATAATACACCTGGAAGTAAAGTCCTAAAGTTAAAGTTTCTTTCCATCAGAACTCTTTTGTGTCCTTGTATCATTGTTGCTATCAAGAACAATAAGAACGTTGGTATGTGATCTCTTCTTTCTATGCAAATGTTCCCCACATTTCCCTTTGATGTTCTTAAATTTCACTAATAAATTATTCATTCAGATTTTTTAAAACTATTATGTTTGGTCTCTATAAACCTGTTTGTTCTTTGTTCCATTTATTTATTCTCTTCTAAGGTTAATATGCATATGTTGATACCTGTACTTCTATTCTTTTATTGAATATATCCTGTTTCTTTTTATATACATTTTTACTTTCCTGTTTCCTGGGAGAGTTCTTAAACCTGATTTTTTAGTTCACTATTTCCTTTTTTGAGGATATCTTTGGTCAGTCAGCCAATTTCTTCAATGCTGTTTTTTAACTTATTTCTACTTCATTTCCTATAACCTCCTTTATATTGCTGAGTATTTGTACTATATTTATGAACTATTTTTATAATGATCTATTATCCATAAGTTTTGCTTACTCTGGAATCGTTTGTTTAGTTTCTTTCATTTCTTTGTTTATGTTTTGGTTTCTCAGATATCTTATTATTTTTCTTGTTATCTCATATATTCTTGTACATATAAGCTGCATTGCCTGCTGATATGTATCTGAGAGATGAAGGAAATCCTTAACCCTGATTTTGACCCTTTTTTGCAATACACTCAATATATTTTCCTCAGGAATATTGCTTCACAGGAAGCAGCACCATACTTTGACATCAACCATTGCTTTTCCTAAGGGCTACTTTCCTTGTTTGTTGCCATCTAACTTAAAGCTCAGTAAAGAGAATGCTCAGAGGCCTAGTTGGCCTGAAATTAGTAGTAGTCACCCTAATTCTAGCTGGGATCTAACATTGCTCTGATAATATGCAGCCAATTTTGGTTGCTGCTGAGATGACATTTGCTGTTTTTCTCCCTCATGTTGGTGACTAGAAAGGCAATGATCCACCAAGGTAAATGTAAAGAAGAAAAAAAAATGTACAAATGATGCTTTAGAGTAAATATTTTGGGGGAGTTGTCCCTGCAAATTCATATGGTAAATCCGAATACCCAACATGATGGTATTAGGAGGTAGGGTCTGTGGGACATGATTAGGTCATGAGGACTGAATCTTCATGAATGGCACTCGTGCTTCTAATGGGATTTGTGTGCTTGTAGAAAGACTCTAAGGAGCTCCCTCGCCCTTCTGCCCAGTGAGGACACAGTGAGAAGACCACCATCTATTAACCAAGAAGTGGGGTCTCAAATGAAATCTTCCATCACCTTGATCTTGGACTTCCCAGGTTCCAGAACTATGGGAAATTAATTTCTGTTGTTTTTAAGCCACCCAGGGTATGGCATTCTCTTATAGAAGCATGAATGGAAAAAAAAAGTAAATATCAGTCTATCAGTCATATTCAACTCTTTGTGACACCATTGACTATAGCCTGCTAGGCTCCTCTATTCATGGAGTTCTCCTGGCAAGGATACTGGAGTGGGTAGCCACTCCCTTCTCCAGAAGATCTTCTTGACCCAGGGATCAAACTCAAGTCTCCTGCATTGCAGGCAGATTCTTTGCCATCTGAGTCACCAGGGAAGGTCTGAATGGACTGAGACAAACAAGAGCTTTTTCTGACTTATCCCTTGACCTTAGGGTCTTGACTTCTTCTTTGGAAACAGTTTCTTTCTCCTCTCACGTTGGGCTCCAACCAGATTTTGAATCTCTGTGTGTTTCTCATTTTTATATTTGATCCCGGAATCCATCAAATTCTCTCTCACTTTTGTCACATCAACATGAATTTGGGTTCAATGGAGTGAGTTATTAGCTTTTGTTATTTCCTTCTCTCATCAGAAACAAGGCAGTTGCAACACTTTTTTTTTTCATTTATTTGTTGAAAGGATATCATTCTTTCAAGGTTTTTTGAAATAAGTTACAGAGAAACGTCACACAATCCAATACATCTTTCTTTTTTTTAAGTATAGAACAATGGAAAAATAAATTATGCAGCAACATTTCTGCTTTAAGTTATAAAAAAGAATGTGTTAATCATTATATCAATTAGACAAATGCTGAGAAAATTGACACTTATAAATTGAAATAAGTAAAGTGTTAATTTTATTCCATTTCGTTCCCTCAGGGCTCAGTTGGTAAAGAATCTGCCTATGATGCAGGAGACCCAGGTTTGATTCCTGGGTTGGGAAAATTTCTCTGGAGGAGGAAATGGCAACCAACTCCAGTATTCTTGCCTGAAGAATCCCATGCACAATGGAGCCTGGCAGGCTACAGTCCATGGGGTCACAAGAGTCAGACATGACTTAACTAAACCACCACCATCACGTCAAAGAACAGTGTACAAATAGATTAAGTAGCTTAGATCAAATTTTAGACTCATCATGCTCATGGAAAAAGACAAGGGTATCTCATCTTATTTTCTTTATTTATCCATTTCAGAGCCTAAATTTATTATTACTGTGAAAGTGTATGCATATGCATTTTGGCTTTTTCCTCAACAGAAAATTATAGTGGCATTCCATCGTTTGCATGTCTGAAATTCTTTGCTTGTATTACTTTGCACTGTCAGTGAGAAGCATGATAAGAAATATCATGCATAAATAGATGATATATGTATATATTAGTATTTAGCTTTGTGTTACAAATTAAAAATAAAATATTTAAAGGGGCTACTTAAAGCCGAGGATCCTTAGATACAGTGAACAAACCAAAAGTCAGTTTTTATATATTTTAAATGTATATGGAATTCATCCTCCTTTTCTGTTCCTATTTTATTGAGCCACTGAAGGTATTATGGTAAGAAAAATTCATGGTTGGGGGAAATATAAGCATAATCATGCCTATTTAAATTCACATAGCTTGGAAACTCTGCATAATAAAAAAATGCCACCTTAGGACTTATAATATTGATTTAAGTTAATCACACTCTATTATATTTCAGTGGTTGCAACATTTGAAAGTCTGGATCTAGTAGTAATATAAATCTCTTTTTTCCAGATATTTGTGACAATTTTATGAAAACTGTGCACTTGAGGCTAAAATATAGGGAAAAAATATCATAGACATTCTTCAACAGAATTTTTCAAAATGCAAGTTTTTTAGAACTGGAAAATTATTCTCTTAAAGTGAGTTAATAATGATGTTTTACATGTAAATCCATGGCTGATTCATGTCAATGTATGGCAAAAACCACTACAATATTCTAAAATAATTAGCCTCCAACTAACAAAAATAATTGGAAAAAAAAGAAAAAAAAAACATAAAAAATAATGATATTTCAACCAATTTATCTATGAAGAGGAATTATTAGTAACCATATAGTTTAGAATTTACTTTATTGCTTTACTTTATTGACTTCTTTCCAATTTCAGTGTAACTGGGTTGAATATTTATTAATGAAATAAAGCTTATTTCATGTGGATATTTTATGACTAGAAAATAGGAAGTGTTTCAGGATGAATGTCCATTGTAAATATTACTTAAGCAACTGCTTTCTTTTAAAATTATATATCCCCAGCTTCCAAGATGGTGAAGTAGAAGAACGTGTGCTCATCTCCTCCTGCAAGAGTACCAAAATTGCAACCAGCTGTTGAACAACCATTAACAGGAGGATGCTGCAACCCACCATAAAAGATAATCCGTATCCAAAGACAAAGAAGAAGCTGCAGCGAGATGATAGGAAGGACACAATCACAAAAAAATCAAATCCCATACACTCCGAGTGAGTGACCAACAAACTGGAGAACAATAATACCAAAAATGTTCTCTCACTGTTATGAAGTTTCTGAACCCCACGTCAGGCTTCCCGGCCTGGGGATCAGACAAAGGGACTGGGAATCCCCAGGGAATCTTGCCTTGAAGGCCAGCAGGACTTGATTACAATTCTTCCACAGAGCTGGGAGAAACAGACTCCAGTCTTGGAGGGCACAAACAAAATCTTGGGTGCACCAAGATCCATCATGACCCCATAGAAGACTGAGCAAAAACTACCTGCTAGTGTTTGAGAGCCTCCTGTGGAGGCATGGGTCAGCAGGGGCTCACTGAGGGATGTGGGCACTGGCAGCAGCTTTCTGGGAATGTCCCCTTTGGTGTAAATCCTCTTGGAGTTGGGCATTAACCCAATCATAGAGCCCGCAGACCCAAGTGCTGGGTCACCTGATGACAAAAACCTACAAGGGAGGGTTCAAAACCCCACCCATCAGCAAATAATCAGAGAAAAGCTTTACTGAGCAAGGCCCTGCCCATCAGAGCAAGACCCAGGTTTTCCCACTACCAGTACTTCCCATCATGAAGCTTGCACAAGTCTCTTAGCAACCTCTATCAGAGAACAGACAGAAGCAAGAACCACAGTCCCACAGCGGCTAGAACAAAAACCACATTACCGAAAGTTAATCAGGATGAACTAGCAGAAAGTTATGTTGCAGAAGAAGAGACAAGATAAAACCCCAGAAAAACAACTAAATCAAGTGGATATAGGCAACTTTCCAGAAAAAGAACTTTGAGTAATGATAGTGAAGATGATCCAGGATCTTGGGAAAACAATGGAGAAGATGCAAGAAATGTTTACCAAATACCTAGTAGAACTAAATAACAAACAAGCAGAGATAATACATTAGAAGTAATCAATAGCAGAATAACTGAGGCAGAAGAATGGATACATGTCCTGGAGGACAGAATTGTGGAAATCACTGCCACAGAACAAAATATAGGAAAAAAAAAAAAAGTAAAAAATGAAGATGGCCTGAGATCTCTAGGACAATATTAAATGCATTAACATTTGCATTATAGGGGTCCCAGAAGGAGAAGAGAGACCTGAGAAAATCTTTGAAAAGATAATAGCTGAAAACTCCCATAACATGGGAAAGGAAATAATCAACAAGTAGAAAGTTTTCTAGTTTCATTCTTTTACAAGTGGTTGACCAGTATTCCCAGCACCACTTGTTAAAGAGATTGTCTTTTCTCCATTGTATATTCTTGCCTCCTTTGTTGAAGATAAGGTGTCCATAGGTTCGTGGATTTATCTTTGGGCTTTCCATTCTGTTCCACTGATCTATATTTCTGTCTTTGTGCCAGTACCATACTGTCTTGATGACTGTGGCTTTGTAGTATAGTCTGAAGTCAGGCAGGTTGATTCCTCCAGTTCCATTCTTCTTTCTCAAGATTACTTTGGCTATTCAAGGTTTTTTGTATTTCCATACAAGTTGTAAAATTATTTGTTCTAGTTCTGTGAAAAATACCGTTGGTAGCTTGATAGGGATTGCATTGAATCTATAGATTGTTTTGGGTAGTATAGTCATTTTGACAATATTGATTCTTCCAATCCATGAACAGAGTATGTTTCTCCATCTGTTTGTGTCCTCTTTGATTTCTTTCATCAGTGTTTTATAGTTTTCATATGACCCAGCAGTCCCTCTGCTGGGCATACACACTGAGGAAACCAGATCTGAAAGAGACACATGCACCCCAATGTTCATCGCAGCACTATTTATAATAGCCAGGACATAGAAGCAACCTAGATGCCCATCAGCAGATGAATGGATAAGGAAGCTGTGGTACATATACACCGTGGAATATTACTCAGCCATTAAAAAGAACTCATTTGAATCAGTTCTAATGGGATGGATGAAACCAGATCCCATTATACAGAGTGAAGTAAGCCAGAAAGATAAAGACCAATAGAGTATACTAACACATATATATGGAGTTTAGAAAGATGGTAATGATAACCCTATATGCAAAACAGAAAAAGAGACAGAGAAGTACAGAACAGATTTTGGACTCTGAGGGAGAAGTCGAGGGTGGGATGTTTCAAGAGAACAGCATCGAAACATGTATATTATCTAGGGTGAAACAGATCACCAGCCCAGGTTGGATGCATGAGACAATTGCTCAGGCCTAGTGCATTGGGAAGACCCAGAGGGATCGGGTGGAGAGGGAGGTGGGAGGGGGGATCAGGATGGGGAATACCTGTAAATCCATGGCTGACTCATGTCAATGTATGGCAAAAACCACTACAATATTGTAAAGTAATTAGCCTCCAACTAATAAAAATAAATGGAAAAAAAATCAACAATACAGGAAGCACAGAGAGTACCAGGCAGGATAAACCCAAGGAGCAACACACGGTAATCAAACTGACACAAATTAAAGACGGAGATAAAATATTAAAAACAACAAGGGAAAAATGACAAATAACATACAAGGGAACTCTCCAGGCTATCAACTTATTTCTCAACAGAAACTATACAAGTTAGAAGAGAATGGCATGGCATATTTAAAGTGATGAAAGGGAAGAACTTACAACCAAGAATACTTAGCCCAGCAAGACTATCCTTCAGATTCAATGGAGAAATCAAAAGCTTTCTAGACAAGCAAAAGTTAAGAGAATTTAGCACCACCAAATCATCTTTACAATAAATGCTAAAGGAACTTCTCTAGGCAGGAATCGTTAAGAGAAGAAAAAGACTTAGAGAAAAAACAAACAAACAATGAAGAAAACAGTGAAAAAAAAAAGGATCATATATATTGTTAATTAGCTTAAATGTAAGTGGATTAAATGCACCAACCAAAAGACAGACTGGATGGGTAGATGAAAACATGTGCATGCATGCACTTCCACTTACCACAGCACTCTGCTTGACTCCCCAAAATATATGTATTTATTTTATATTATCAGGTTAATCATGTTCCCATTATGGCTTGCAATTGCAATTTTCTTTTTTTATTTTTTGTATGGCTATTGATTGTCAAAAGTGATAAACATCTTTTATCATTGTGATTGGTGGTGGTGGTTTAGTCGCTAAGTTGTGCCTGATTCTTGCAATCTCATGGACTGTAGCCTGCCAGGCTCCTCTGTCCATGGGATACTTCAGGCAAGAATACTGAAGTTGGTTGCCATTTGCCTCTCCAAAGGCTCTTCCAGGAATCGAATTCGGGTCTCCAAAGAATTGGAGGCAGCTTCTTTACCATCTGAGCTGGTAGGGAAGCTATTGTGATTATGTAACTATTATTCACTTAATATTGCTCTATCATGATTTGTCAACAGAAAAATGATAGAATTTTATATCACCAAAACTACGGTTGAATAGAAAAACCTATAATCACTTTTCAAAATCCACAAACATATCAGAAATATCTTGAATTTATTTTGAAAAATCCAAATGCCTACGTATTGGTTTTTTCCTCCAGAGCTCCAAATAGGTTTCTTTTTTTCTTTTAATTTAAATCATACATATATCATGTATTTATTGTTCATCAACCTAGTTTAACATCATTCTTTTATTTTTATTTATTTTTAATTTTTTAATAATTTATTTATTTTACTTTACAAATTTGTATTGGTTTTGCAAAACATAGACTTGAATCCGCCATGGGTGTACATGTGTTTCCCTTTCTGAACCCCCTCCCAACTCCCTCTTCATCCCATATCTCTGGGTCATCCCAATGCATCAGCCCCAAGCATCCTGTATTATGCATCAAACCTGGATTGGTGATTCATTTCACACATGCTAATTTACATGTTCCAATGCCATTCTCCCATATCATCCCGACATCGTCCTCTCCCACAGAGTCCAAAAGACTGTTCAATACATCTGTGTCTCTCTTGCTGTCTTGCATACAGGGTTATCATTACCATCTTTCTAAATTCCACATATATGCTTTAGTATATTGTATTGGTATTTTTCTTTCTGGCTTACTACACTCTGTATGATAGGCTTCAGTTTCATCCACCTGATTAGAACTGATTTCAGATGTATTCTTTTTAATGGTTGAGCAACATTTCGTTGTGTATATGTACCACAGCTTTCTTATCCATTCATCTGCTGATGGGCATCTAAGTTTCTTCCATGTCCTGGCTATTATAAACAGTGCTGTGATGAACATTGGGGTACACGTGTCTCTTTCAGAGCTGGTTTCCTTGGTGTGTATGCCCAGGAGTGGGATTTCTGGGTCATATGGCAGTTCTATTTCCAGTTTTTTAAAGACTCTCCACACTGTTCTCCATAGTGGCTGTACTAGTTTGCATTCCCACCAACAGTGTAAGAGGGTTCCTTTTGCTCCACTCCCTCTCCAGCATTTATTGCTTGTAGACTTTGGATAGCAGCCATCCTGACTGGCATGTAATGGTATGTCATTGTGGTTTTGATTTGCATTTCTCTGATAATGAGTGATGTTGAGCATCTTTTCATGTGTTTGTTAGCCATATGTATGTTTTCTTTGGAGAAATGTCTGTTTATTTCTTTGTCCCACTTTTTGAGTGGGCCAATTATTTTTCTGGAATTGGGCTGCAGGAGTTGCTTGTATATTTTTGAGATTAATCCTTTGTCTGTTGCTTCATTTGCTATTATTTTCTCCCATTCTGAAGGTTGCCTTTTCACTTTGCTTATAGTATCCTTTGTTGTGCAGAAGCTTTCAATTTTAATTAGGTCCCATTTGTTTATATTCTTGCTTTTATTTTCAATATTCTGGGAGGTGGGTCATAGAGGATCCTGCTGTGGTTTATGTTGGAGAGTGTTTTCCTCTAGAAGTTTTATAGTTTCTGGTCTTACATGTAGACTTTTAACCCATTTTGAGTTTATTTTTGTGTATGGTGTTAGAAAGTGTTCTAGTCATATATGTTTACTGGAACACAAAATCTGAATGAAATGGGAGCACTGAATATCAAATAGAAAAAGTGAAACAAACTAGATAAAAGTAAAACATCATCATATAGTCCAGTGCTCCCATTTCATTCAGATTATGTGTTCCAATTTCTCCATCTCTTCTTTATCTTTTTTGATGTTCTTTCTCAAGCTTTTATCAAACATAATAGAAAATCTTTTGTGTGTGTGTGTGTTTATATATATATATATATATATATATAATTTTAGAAAACTTGTGGATTTTTGCCTTAATAAAAAATATATGGCATTTTGATTCCACTAGTTTGACTTAGTATGAATAAAAATGCTTGATTTTTAATTTAAAAAATAGATATGCAACAAGCAACAAAGTTTTACTATATAGAGCAGGGAACTGTAGCCAACAATTTCTAATAACCTATAATGGCAAAAAATTTCCAAAATAATGTATGTGTATAACTGAATCACATTGCTGTGCACCTGAAACATTGTAAGTCAACTATACTTCAATAAAATATAAATATTAAGAAAAAAATTGTACATCCCCAAATCTTGTCATGAAGCAACAAAAATACACAGACACTCCTAAATTGAGGAATATCCAGTAAAATAACTGACTTAGAGTCTTCAAAAATAATTATCATGAAAGACTGAGAAAATAAGATGCAGAATAACTGACTACACTGGTTATAAACAAACATAATTAAGTGTATTGTCAAATTCTTTTTGATTCCTAAATTTAAAATAAAATAAAAAGGGAAACCTTGCACGCTTTTGGTGGGAATGTAAATCAGTGGGGTTTCTGTGCAAATCAGCACGGAGTTTTCTCAAAAAACTAAAAACAAAACTACCATATGACCCAGAATTTTCAATACTAGGTGTGTGTGTGTGTGTGTGTATATATATATGTGTGTGTGTGTGTGTGTGTGTGTGTGTGTGTGTATACATATATATATATCTGTATTTATAAATTATATAAACATATATATCATAAATTATATATATATTTATATTAAATTTATATATATATAAATATATATAAGCAAACAAGCAAAAAATATTAATTTGAAAAGATACATGCACCCCCATGTTCATAGCAGCATTATTTACATTTGCAAAGATATGGAAGCAATATTAAGTATTCATCAACATATGAATGGATAAAGATATGGTATGTACACATACCACATGCACACACAAATTGGACTATTATACAGCTCTAGAAAGAAAGGAAATTTGGCCATTTGAAACTACATGTATGGGTTTTTAAAATATTTTAAACATTTTAATTTTAGTAAAATGTATAAATATAGTTATATATATATAAATTATACAGCACAATAAGTTAATATACATATATATTGTGAAATGGCTACCATGATCAAGATAAATAAGATAACCATCACCTCATGTAGTTCAATTTGTAAGGAAATAAGGATGTTTAAGAGGAACTGTCAAAAAATTTCAGGTATACAATATTATATTATTTATCATGCTTTCTGCACTTCCCTGGTGGCACAGAGGGTAAAGAAACCACCTGCAATGTGGGAGACCTAGGTTCAATCCCTGGGTTGGGAAGATCCTCTGGAGGAGGGCATGGTGACCCACTCCAGTATTCTTGCCGGGAGAATCCCCATGGACAGAAGACCCTGGTGGGCTACAGTCCATGGGGTCACAGAGAGTCAGACATGACTGAATGACTAAGCACAGCACCATGTTGCACATTAGATCTTCAGAACTTATTTAATTGTAACTGTACCCTTAGACATATATAGAGCCATTTCCCCCTTTCCCCACTCCCTAGCAACCACCATTCTATTCTTTTTTTTTTACAGTCTTCATTCTTAATAAATTATTTTTTAAAAATGTATTTATTTTTAATTGAAGGATAATTGCTTTACAGAACTTTGTTGTTTTCTGTCAAACCTCAACATGAATCAGCCATAGGTATGCATATATCCCCTTCCTTTTGAAACTCTCTCCCATCTCCCTCCCCATTCCACTGCTCTAAGTTGATACACAGACCCTGTTTGAATTTCCTGAGCCATGCAGCAAATTCCTGTTGACTATCTATTTTACATATGGTAATGTAAGTTTCCATGTTGCTCTTTACATACATGTCACCTTCTCCCCCTCCCCATGTCCATAAGTCTATTCCCTACATCTGTTTCTCCATTGCTGCCCTGTTAATAAATACTTCAATATCATTTTTCTAGATTCTGTATATGTGTTAAAATACAATATTTATCTTTCTCTTTCTGACTTACTTCACTCTGTAAAGCATCTGCTTGCAATGCAGGAGATCCGAATTTGATCCTTGGGTTGGGAAGATCCCCTGGAGAAGGAAATGGCAATCCACTCCAGTACTTTTGCCTGGAAAATCCCATGGGCAGAGGAGCCTGGTAGGCTACAGTCCATGGGGTTACAAAGAGTCGGACATGACTAAGTGAGTTCACTTTCACTTTCACTCTGTATAATAGCCTCTAGGTTCACCTATCTCATTAGAACTGATTCAAATGCATTTCTTTTTATGGCTGAGTACTATTCCATTGTGAATATGTACCACAATTCTTTATCCATTCATCTGTAGATGGACATCTAGGTTGCTTTCATGTTCTAGCTATTGTAAACAGTGCTGCAGTAAACAATGGGATACATGTGTCTTTTTCAATTTTGGTTTCCTCGGGGTATATGACTAGGGGTGGATTAAAAGAGACTATTATGAACAACTATATGGAAACAAAATGGACAACCTGGAAGAAATGGACAGATTCTTAGAAAAGTTCAATCTTTCAAGAATGAACCGGGATGAAATAGAAATTACGAACAAATCAATTACAAGCACTGAAATTGAGACTGTGATAAAAAATCTCCCAAAAGACAAAAGCCCAGGACCAGATGGCTTCACAGGAGAATTCTATCAAACATTTCTATCAAACGGTGGCTCAGGTGGTAAAGAATTTGCCTGCAATGTGGGAGACCAGAATTCAATCCCTGGGTTGGGAAGATCCCCTGGAGAAGGAAATGGCAATCCACTCCAGTACTCTTGCCTGGAAAATCGCATGGGTGGAGGAGCCTGGTAGGCTACAGTCCATGGAGTCGCAAACAATCGGACGTGATTAAATGAGTTCTCTTTAATGCCTATCCTTCTAAAACTCTTTCAAACAATTGCAGAGGAAGGAACACTTCCAAACTCGTTCTATGAGTCTACCATCACCCTGATGCCAAAACCAGACAAAGACAACACACAAAAAAAGAAAACTACAGGCCAATATCACTGATGAACATAGATGCAAAAATCCTCAACAAAGTTTTAGCAAACAATTCAGCAACATATCAAAAAGCTCATACACCATGATCAAGTTGGGTTTATTCCAGGGATGCAAGCATTCTTCAATATATGCAAATGAATAATTGTGATACACCATACTAACAAATTTAAAGATAAAAAAACATATGATCATCTCAATAGATACAGAAAAAGCCTTTGATAAAATTCAGCACTCATTTATGATTAAAACTCGTCAAAAACTGGGCATAGAAGGAATCTACCTCGACATAGTAAAGGCCATATATGATAAGCCTACAGAAACATTATTCTCAATGGTGAAAAACTGAAAGTATTCCCCCTAAGATCAGTAACAAAACAAAGGTGTCCACTTTCATCATTAGTATTCAACATAGTTTTGGAAGTCCTAGCTACAGCAATCAGAGAAGAAAAAGAAACAAAAGGAATCCATATCAGAAAATAAGAAGGAAAGCTCTCACTGCAGATGACATGATACTGTATATAGATAACCCTAAAGATAGCATCAGAAAATTACTAGCACTAATCAGTAAATTTAGCAAAGTTGCAGGATACAAAATCAATGCACAGAAATCACTTGAATTTCTATATATTAGCAATGAAAAATCAGAAAGAGAAATTAAGCAATCAATCCCATTCACCATTGAAACAAAAAGAATAAAATATCTAGGAATATTCTATTCCTATGAATTGGTCTCTTTAAAAAATTCAGATTTAAGTGATACCATATTGTACTTATATATTTCTTTGTGAATTTTTACTTAGCATTATTCCCTCCAGATTCATTCATGATTTTTTAAATGGCAGAATTTTTAGGCTAAGTAACACTTCACTGTGTATGTGTGTGTGTGTGTGTGTGTGTGTGTGTGTGTGTGTACTCATTCTACTGTGTATATTATATATATATATATATATGTTTATATATATAAACAATGGGCTCTTATATTGAAGGATGTCTAGGTTATTTTGAATATTGCTACAATGAATGTGAGACTCCAGATACATCTTGGAGATACTGTACCTGGATGGACTTGGAGAGTATTTAGTAAGTGAAATATGTCAGACAGAGAAAGACATACTACATTTTATCACTTATATGTGGTATCTAAAATTAGAACAAACTAGTGAATATATTAAAAAGGAAACATACTCATAGAGAACAAACTAGTGAAGGTGGAGGGGCACAAGTAGGGGATTAAGAGATACAAACCATTATGTCTATAAGCTTCATACATATATTGTACAACAGAGAGAATATAGCCAATATTTTATAATAACCAGTGGTATAGTATAACCTTTAAAAATTGTGAATTACTATGTTGTATAGTTGTAAGATATAATATAATAATTTGCAAACCTACAATTTGCAAACTTTCAAAGATACAACTGTGCATTCCATCAGCCTCAGGTGTGAATGAAATTGCAGCTTGCCTTCCATCTCATATTGCTGAAGATTCTTCAGCTCTACCATCTCCCAACTCCTCTCCCTCCTGCACTCAGTAACTCTTCTTGCCTATTCACTCGATGCTAACCTCTTTATGCCAGCTATTGTACTGTACTACTGTACTTTGCAAGGTACTGCACTATAAGATTAAAAATGTTTTAATTTTTTTAAACATATTATTTGTGTGAAATGTACACCTATTGCAGGACAGTGCTATATAGCTGATTGTATTAGTTGGGTAGCTAGGCTACCATTGTTGGACTTATGAAAAAACTGGTCTTATGAACGTGCTCACGGAATGGAACTGGTTCATATGTAGGAAATTTTATTGTATGTCAACTATATCTCATTTATAAAAGGCTGTATATCTGTCAAATCCACCTTACCTGGCCTCCAAACCATCAAAGATATGAATGAAGAGGGAGTACTTGAATTCTCTTTGCTCCTGGTAACTTTGATCCGTCCCTCAACTCCATCATGAGAAGGCCCTAGCTCTAGGAGCTCTTGACAAGATTTCTTTTCAATCCTTCCACATTCACACTATCACTGAAATTCACGCCTATCCCTACGTTCTGGAGGATCCAACGGAAGTATGTGTATCATATTTATACATAAAGAAAATGTGCAGATGAGCTAACAAAAGGTTAAAATAATAATATTTTCTCTCCTACCTTGAGGACTATACCTTTATATTGATAAAATCAAAATATTATAACTATGGTATTCATATGCTGAAAATTATTAAAAAGGCAAAAAATACCAAATTAGTATTTTACATATATGACTTTCTGTTTAGTTTGGTGGTATTTGTAGGAGCAATAAAATAAATACATAATTCATAAGTTAGTATATACTTGTTCCACTAACTTTATTTTTCTTTCTTTCATTGCAAAAAGCTTTACTATAAGATTATTAGAATCAAGATTTTCATATAATCTCTGTTTTATTGCTATTTGCAGTTTCAACTTGAAGGATTAAAATTAAAATGTATTCAAATTTTTTGAAATGTGTTTCTTTTATATAAAATATTTTGTTGTTTTTCAGTTGCTCAGTTATGTCCAACTCGTTGTGACCCCATGGACTGCAGCAAGCCAGGCTCCCCTGTCCTTCACCATCTCCTGGAGTTTGCTCAAACTTATGTCCATGGAGTTGGTGATGCCATCCAACCATCTCATCCTCTGTTGTCCCTCCTCCTCATGCTTTCAATCTTTTCGAGAATCAGGATCTTTTCTAGAATGAGTCAGTTTTTCACATCAGGTGGCCAAGGTATTGGAGCTTCAGCTTAGCATCAGTGCTTCCAATTATTGTTCAGGGTTGCTTTCATTTAGGATTGACTTATTTGATCTCCTTGCAGTGCAAGAGACTCTCAAGAGTCTTCTCCAACACCACAGTTTGAAAGCATCAATTATTCCATGCTCACCCTTCTTTATGGTCCAACATTCACATCCATACATGACTACTGAATGGTCATTATTGACCGTCTGGGGATATCCATATGTAGACATTTAAGTAAATTAAAAATAAAATTACTTTTCATGTTAAAAAAAATAAGATGGTTAAATAAGACAGAGGAGCCTAGTGTGCTGCAGTCCTGGGGGTAGGAAAGAGTTTTACAGAACTTTAGAAACTGAACAACAACATAAAATATTATTGGGACCTTTGAATATGACCTGTATATTAGATAATAGTATAGATTGTAGCAATGTTAAATTTCTTGAGTATAGTCATTTTAGCATGGTTGAATAGAAAAATATCATTGTTTTTAAAGGACACATGCTGAAATTTCTAGGAGCAAGCTGTCAATTTCTACCCAACTTGCTTTCATGTGATTCAGCAAAAATATGCATAATTCAAAGAGAAGGAGAGAAAGAATTTAAGTATCTGTGGCAGCATATAACAGTGTATTTATGTACAGTGTATATGGATATTAATTATATTATTCTTTCAAATGTTGTGTATGTTTGGAAATTCTTGAAAGTTTGTAAAAAAGTGAAAAGAGCCTTAAAATAATAATATTATATATGCAGTTTTGTGGAAGCCTTGAAAATATAACAATTGAAAACTATGTGCCATACAGTGGCTAAACTTTGAAGAATAGAATATTATCTATGGTGAAACAGATCATCAGCCCAGGTGGGATGCATGAGACAAGTGCTCGAGCCTGGTTCACTGGGAGGACCCAGAGGAGTCAGGTGGAGAGGGAGGTGGGAGGGGGGATCGGGATGGGGAATACGTGTAACTCTATGGCTGATTCATGTCAATGTATGACAAAACCCACTGAAATGTTGTGAAGTAATTAGCCTCCAACTAATAAAAAGAAAAATAAAAAAAAAATAAATAAAGGAAAACCTTATCTACATTGAACATGGCTCAGCAGTAAAAATTTGCCAGCCAATGCAGGAGACGTGGGTTCTACCCCTGTGTCAGGAAGATTCCCTGGAGAAGAAAGTGCAATCCACTCCAGTATTCTTGCCTGGGGAAATCCCATGGACAGAGGAGTCTGGCAGGCTGCAGTCCATGGGGTGGCAAAGAGTCAGACAAGACTGAGCAACTGAAAAACAACATAGAACATATATGTCATTAGGAACAAACATATACATAGACGAATGAGTATGGGAGAGCAAAACTGGACTGCAATTATATATATAAAATGCAAAGTTTTAATAATGTACTATTAGTAGTAGAGATTTATTCAAAACAATAATATAAATTGAATTTTAAACAACTTATACATAAACAAAATTCAAACAAAATTGAAATAACTTTAAATGTCACTACAAAGTAGAAGCCTTTGTCAGAATAAAATTATAATAAAGGGGATGTGATTACATTTTGTTGTTTATATGATTGAAATGCTCTCTAATGTGAGTAACAACTAAACCCATTGAATTATAGCCCCATTTTCTTGATGAGGATTGTATCTTTTTTTGCCATCTCCTGTTACATTCAATAAATTTATGAACAAAAATGTCAAGATAAGACAGAATCAATCACACCTTCTTTGAAATATTAACTAGAGCAAAGTAAATTGAGAGATATTGGAACTTTCCATACCAAACCAATGGAAAAAATACACATTTTTGAGAAATTTGCTTCATCGTTTCTAATAAAAAATTGCCAACATCCGTGTCTATGACGTTAATAAGTTTTTAAAATAATGTAATGTGTGCTTTAATGGAAAATTTTGGATTATCTGGTTAAAATATCTTAAGTAAAAATGACCAAATGAACAAGATAAAATGAAATTAGTCATATGAAAATACTGGAAAACCTTATACTGATGCCATGATATATATCAAAAAAGAATGTCATTAGTAAAAATATAATTAATGAATACAAACAATAGAGATTTGGCATGTATGTCAGAAGACCAAAATAAATAAAATCGAAACATCGTCAAATATATAATGGAGGAAAAATTTCCTAAAATGAAAGAACTGGTTTGTCAATTCATATAGGCTTTCCATGTACAAGGAACAGAAACAAAATCTGATGGACACCAATACTAAAATTTACTAAGCACTATTAAATTGTAAGAATATCAAACGCCTCCATACCTACACTGAAACCAAGCACCACCAAGGGCCAACAAGTTCCAGAGCAAAACATACCACACAAATTCCCCAGTAACACAGGAACATAGCCCTGAGCTTCAATATACAGGCTGCCCAAAGTTACAACAAATCCACAGACATCTCAAAACTCATTACCAGACACTTCATTGCACTCCAGAGAGAAGAAATCCAGCTCCACCCACCAGAACACCAACACAAGCTTCCCTAACCAGGAAATCTTGACAAGCCACCTGCCCAACCCCACCCACAGTGAGGAACCTCCACAATAAAGAGGAACCACAACTGCCAGAATACGGAAAGACCACCCCAAACACAGCAATCCAAACAAGATGAAAAGGAAGAGAAATACCCAGCAGGTAAAGGAACAGGACAAATGCCTACCAAACAAACAAACAAAACAAAGAGGAATAGATAGGGAATCTACCTAATAAAGAATTCCAAATAATGATAGTGAAAATGATTCAAAATCTTGAAAACAAAATGGAGTTACAGATAAATAGCCTGGAGACAAGGATCGAGAAGATTCAAGAAAGGTTTAACAAAGACCTAGAAGAAATAAAAAGAGTCAATATACAAAGAATAATGTAACAAATGAGATCAAAAACACTCTGAAGGGAAGAACAGTAGAATAAAGGAGGCTGAAGATAGGGTAAGTGAAGTAGAAGATAGAATGGTAGACATAAATGAAACAGAGAGGGGAAAAAGAAAGAAAGAAAGAAAGAAAGAGCCAAAAGAAATGAGGAAAACCTCAGAGACCTCTGGGGCAAGGTTAAATGCCCCAACATTTGAATCATAGGAATCCCAGGCAAATAAGACAAAAAGAAAGACCATGAGAAAATACTTTAAAACTTTAAGTAATTTAAATACTTTAATTTAATATCTAAATACTTAAATACTTTAAAACTTCCCTAAAATGGGAAAGGAAATAATCATCCAAGTCCAAACAGAGAGGACCAAACAGGATACACCCAAGGCGAAAAGCCCCAAGACACATATGAATCAAATTTAAAAAGATCAAACACAAAGAACAAATATTAAAAGCAGCAAGGGAAAAACAACAATTAACCCACAAGGGGACCACAAGGATAACAGCTGATCTTTCAATACAAACTCTTCAGGCCAGAAGGGAATGGCAGGACATACTTAAAGTGATGAAACAAAAGAAACCTACAGCCCAGATAACTGTACCCAGCAAGGATCTCATTCAAATATGAAGGAGAAATCACAAGCTTGACAGACAAGCAAAAGCTGAGGGAATTCAGCACCACCAAACCAGCTCTCCAACAAATGCTAAAGGATCTTCTCTAGACAGGAAACACAGAAAGGGTGTATAAACTCGAACCCAAAATGATAAAGTAAATGGCAACAGAATCATACTTATCAATAATTACCTTAAATGTAAATGGGTTGAATTCCCAACCAAAGACAAAGAATGGCTTAATGTATACATACATAAGATCCCTAAATATGTTGTCTACAAGAGACCCACCTCGAAACACAGGAAACATACAGACTAAAAGTGAAGGACTGGAAAAAGATATTCCATGCAAATAGAGAACAAAAGAAACAAGAGTCGCAATACTCATAAGATATAAAATAGACTTTAAAACAAAGGCTGTGAAAAGAGACAAAGGAGGACACTACATTATGACCAAAGGATGAATCCAAGAAGAAAATATAACAATCATAAATATATATGCACCCAACATTGGAGCACCACAATATGTCAGACAGATGCTAACAAGTATGAAAGGGGAAATGAGCAATAACAATAATAGTGGGAGGCTTTAATACCACACTCATACTTATGGACAGATCAACTAAATAGAAAATTAACAAGGAAACACAAAATTTAAATGATATAATAGACCAGTTAGACCTAATTGATATCTATAGGATATTTCACCCCAAAACAATCAATTTGAACTTTTTTTTCAAGTGCCAATGGAACATTCTCCAGGATAGATCACATCCTGGGCCATAAATCTAGCCTTGGTAAATTAAATAAAAACAAACAAACAAGCAAACAAACAACCTGAAATCATTCCAAGCATCTTTTCTGACTACAATGCAGTAAGAGTAGATGTCAATTAAAGGAGAAAAACTATTAAAAATTCCAACATATGGAGGCTGAACAACACTCTGTTGAACAACCAACAAATCACAGAAGAAATTAAAAAAAAATAAAAATAAAAATATGTACAGAAAAGAATGAAAGTGAAAACACAACAATCCAAAACCTATGGGACACTGTAAAAGCAGTGCTAAGGGGAAGGTTCATAGCAATACAAGACTACCTCAATAAACAAGAATAAAGTCAAATAAATAACTTAACTCTACACCTAAAGCAACTAGAAAAGGAAGAAATGAAGAACCCCAGGATTAGCAGAAGGAAATAAATCTTAAAATTTAAGGGCAGAAATAATTGCAAAATAAACAAAAGAGACCATATCAAAAATCAACAAAACCAAAAGTAGGTTCTTTGAGAAGATAAACAAACAATTACCCAGGTTCATCAAGAAACAAAGGGAGAAGAACCAAGTCAACAAAATTAGAAAAGAAAATGGAGAGATCACAACAGTCAACACAGAAATACAAAGGATCATAAGAGACTACTATCAGCAACTATATGCAAATAAAGTAGACAACTTGGAGGAAATGGATGAATCCTTAGAAAAGTACAACTTTGCAAAACTGAACCAAGAAGAAATAGAAATTCTTAGCAGACACATCACAAGCATGGAAACTGAAAATGTAATCAAAAAACTTCCAGCAAACAAAAGCCCAGACCCAGACGACTTCACAGCTGAATTCTAACAAAAATTTAGAGAAGACCTAACACCTATCCTGCTAAAATTCTTCCAGAAAATGCAGAGGAAAGTAAACTTCCAAACTCATTCTATGAGGCCACCATCATCCTTATACCAAAACCAGACAAAGATGGCACAAAAACAAAAACAAAAACAAACAAACAAACAAAAAAAAAACTACAGATCAATATCACTGATGGACATAGATGCAAAAATCCTTAACAAAATTCTAGCAAACAGAATCCAACAACGTATTAAAAACATCATATATCATAACCACGTGGGCTTTATCCCAGGAATGCAAGGATTCTTCAATATCCACAAATAGATAAAAACCGTATGATTATGTCAATAGATGCAGAGAAAGCCTTTGACAAAATTCAATATCCATTTATGATAAAAACCCTCCAGAAAGCAGGAATAGAATGACCATACCTCAACATAATAAAAGCTATATATGACAAAACCTCAGGAAACGTTAACCTCAATGGTGAAAAATTGAAAGCAATTCCCTGAAAGTCAGGAAAAAGACAAGTGTGCCCACTCTCAACACTACTATTCAACATAGTTTTGGCTACAGCAATCAGAGCAGAAAAAGAAATAAAAGGAATCCAGATTGGAAAAGAAGAAGTAAAACTCTCATGATTTGTAGATGACATGATCCCCTACATAGGAAACCCTAAAGACTCCACAAGAAAATTGCTAGAGCTAATCAATGAATATAGTAAAGTGGAAGGATATAAAACCAACACACAGAAATCCCTTTCATTCCTGTACACTATCAATGAGAAAAGAGAAGGAAAATTAAGGAAGCAATCCCATTCACCACTGCAACAAAAATAATAAAATACTTAGGAATATATCTACCAAAGAAACAAAAGACCTGTATATAGAAAACTATAAAACACTGGTGAAAGAAGTCAAAGAGGACACAAAGAGATAGAGAAACATACCGTACTATAGCTTTCTTATCCATCCCTATCCATTCATCTGCTGATGGGCATCTAGGTTGCCTCCATGTTCTGGCTAGTATAAACAGTGCTGCGATGAACATTGGGATACAAGTGTCTCTTTCAGATCTGGCTTCCTAGGTGTGTATCCCCAGGAGTGGGGTTGCTGGGTCATATGGCAGTTCCATTTCCAACTTTTTTAAGGAATCTCCACACTGTTGTCCATAGTGTCTGTACTAGTTTGCATTCCCACCGAGACTATAAGAGGGTTCCCTTTTCTCCACACCCTCTCCAGCATTTATTGCTTGTAGAATTTTGGATAGCAGCCATCCTGACTGGCGTGTACTGTTACATCATTGTGGTTTTGATTTGTATTTCTCAAATAATGAGTGATGTTGAACATCTTTTCATGTATTTGTTAGCCATCTGTATGTCTTCATGGAGAAATGTCTGTTTAGTTCTTTGGCCCAGTTTTTGATTGGGTTTTCTATTTTTCTGGAATTGAGCTGCAGGAGTTGCTTGTATATTTTTGAGATTAATCCTTTGTCTTTTGCTTCATTTCTTATTCTTTTCTCCCATTCTGAAGGCTGTCTTTTCACCTTGCTTACAGATTCCTTTGTTGTGCAAAAGCTTTTTAGTATAATTAGGTCCCAGGAATGCAAGTATTCTTTAATATCTGCAAATCAATCAATGTAATACACCACATTAACAAATCGAAAGATAAAAACCATATGATTATCTCAAAAGATGCAGAGAAAGTCTTTGACAAACTTCAACACTCATTTATGATTAAAACTCTCCAGAAAGCAGGAATAGAAGGAACATACCTCAACATAATAAAAGCTATATATGACAAACCCACAGCAAGCATCATCCTCAATGGTGAAAAATTGAAAGCATTTCCCCTGAAATCAGGAACAAGACAAGGGTGCCCACTCTCACCACTGCTATTCAACATAGCGTTGGAAGTTTTGGCCATAGCAATCAGAGCAGAAAAAGAAGTAAAAGGAATCCAGATAGGAAAAGAAGAAGTGAAACTCTCACTGTTTGCAGGTGACATGATCCTCCACATAGAAAACCCTAAAGACTCTTCCAGAAAATTACTAGAGCTAATCAATGAATATAGTAAAGTTGCAGGATATAAAATTAACACACAGAAATCCCTTGCATTCCTATATACTAACAATGAAAAAACAGAAAGAGAAATTAAGGAAACAATACCATTCACCATTGCAACAAAAAGAATAAAATACTTAGGAGTATATCTACCTAAAGAAACAAAAGACCTATATATAGAAAACTATAAAACACTGATGAAAGAAATCAAAGAGGACACAAACAGATGGAGAAACATACCGTGTTCATGGATTGGAAGAATCAATATTGTCAAAATGGCTATTCTACCCAAAGCAATCTATAGATTCAATGCAATCCCTATCAAGCTACCAACGGTATTTTTCACAGAACTAGAACAAATAATTTCACAGTTTATATGGAAATATAAAAAACCTCGAATAGCCAAAGTAATCTTGAAAAAGAAGAATGGAACTGGAGGAATCAACCTGCCTGACTTCAGACTCTACGACAAAGCCACAGTCATCAAGACAGTATGGTACTGGCACAAAGACATAAATATAGATCAGTGGAACAGAATGGAAAGCCCAGAGATAAATCAACGAACCTATGGACACCTTATCTTTGACAAAGGAGGCAAGGATATGCAATGGAAAAAAGACAACCTCTTTAAAAGTGGTGTTGGAAAACTGGTCAACCACTTGTGAAAGAATGAAACTAGAGCACTTTCTAACACCATACACAAAATAAACTCAAAATGGATTAAAGATCTAAATTTAAGACCAGAAACTATAAAACTCCTAGAGGAGAACATAGGCAAAACACTCTAAGAGATAAATCACAGCAATATCTTCTATGACCCACCTCCCAGTATATTGAAAGTAAAAGCAAAACTAAGCAAATGGGACCTAATGAAACTTACAAGCTTCTGCACTACAAAGGAAACTATAAGCAAGGTGAAAAGACAGCCCTCAGATTGGGAGAAAATAATAGCAAATGAAGAAAGAGACAAAGGATTAATCTCAAAAATATACAAGCAACTCCTGAAGCTCAATTCCAAAAAAATAAATGACCCAATCAAAAAATGGGCCAAAGAACTAAACAGACATTTCTCCAAAGAAGACATACAGATGGCTAACAAACACATGAAAAGATGTTCAACATCACTCATTATCAGAGAAATATAAATCAAAACCACAATGATGTACCATTACATGCCAGTCAGGATGGCTTCTATCCAAAAGTCTACAAGCAATAAATGCTGGAGAGGGTGTGGAGAAAAGGGAACCCTCTTACACTGTTGGTGGGAATGCAAACTAGTACAGCCACTATGGAAAGCAGTGTGGAGATTTCTTAAAAAACTGGAAATAGAACTGCCATATGACCCAGCAATCCTACTTCTGGGCATACACACCAAGGAAACCAGCTCTGAAAGAGACACGTGCACCCCAATGATCATTGCAGCACTGTTTATAATAGCCAGGACATGGAAGCAACCTAGATGCCCATCAGCAGATGAATGAATACGGAAGCTCTGGTACATATACACCATGGAATATTACTCAGCCATTAAAAAGAATTCATTTGAATCAGTTCTACTGAGATGGATGAAACTGAAGCCCATTATACAGAGTGAAGTAAGCCAGAAAGATAAAGAACATTACAGCATACTAACACATATATATGGAATTTAGAAAGATGGTAACGATAACCCTATATGCAAAACAGAAAAAGAGACACAGAAGTACAGAACAGACTTTTGAACTCTGTGGGAGAAGGTGAGGGTGGGATGTTTCGAAAGAACAGCATGTATATTATCTATGGTGAAACAGATCACCAGCCCAGGTGGGAAGCATGAGACAAGTGCTCGGACCTGGTGCACTGGGAAGACCCAGAGGAATCGGGTGGAGGGGGAGGTGGGAGGGCGAATCGGGATGGGGAATACGTGTAACTCTATGGCTGATTCATATCAATGTATGACAAAACCCACTGAAATGTTGTGAAGTAATTAGCCTCCAACTAATAAAAAAAAAAAAAGATAAAAAAAATATACAGGAAAATTTAGTCCCATTTGTTTATTTTTGCTTTTATTTCCAATATTCTTGGAGGTGGGTCATAAAGGATCTTGCTGTTATTTATGTCAGAGAGTGTTTTGCCTATGTTCTCCTCTAGGAGTTTTATAGTTTCTGGTCTTGCATTTAGATCTTTGATCCATTTTGAGTTTATTTTTATGTATGGTGTTACAGGTGTTCTAGCTTCATTCTTTTAAAGTGGTTGACCAGTTTTCCCAGCACCACTTGTTAAAGAGGTTGTCTTTTTTCCAAACTGGAAACAAAACTGCCATTTGACCCAGCAATCCCATTCCTGGGCATACACACCGAGGAAACCAGAAATGAAAGAGACATGTGTACCCAATGTTCACTGCAACACTGTTTATAATAGCCAGGATAGGGAAGCAACCTAAATGCCCATCAGCAGACGAATGGATAAGAAAGCTATGGCACATATAAACAATGCAATATTACTCAGCCATTAAAAAGAATACATTTGAATCAGTTCTAATGATATGGATAAAACTGGAACCCATTATACAGAGTGACAGAAGCCAGAAAGGTAAACACCAATACAGTATGTTAATGCATATATATGGAATTTAGAAAGATGGTAACGATAACCCTATATGTAAGACAGAAAAAGAGACACAGATGTATAGAACAGACTTTTGGACTCTATGGGAGAAGGCGAGGGTGGGATGATCTGAGAGAATAGCATCGAAACATGTATATTATCAAGTGTGAAACAGATCGCCAGTCCAGGTTGGATGCATGAGACAAGTGCTCAGGGCTGGTGCACTGGGATGACCCAGAGGAATTGGATGTGGTGGGAGGTGGGAGGGGGGTTAAGGATGGGGAACACATGTAAATTCATGACTGATTCATGTCAATGCATAGCAAAAGCCACTACAATATTGTAAAGAATTTAGCCTCCAACTAATGAAAATAAATGAAAAAAAAAAAAAAAGTGAGAGAGACAGAGACAGAGAGACAAAGAAGGGAAGACATGGGCACAGATAAGTAGAAGGCCATGTGAAGATGGAGACAGAGACTGGAACAAAGCAGCCACAAGCCAAGGAATGCTGACAGCTGCCCGAACCTGGAAGGGACAAGGACAGCTTCTCACCTCGAGCCTTTGGAGGGTCTGTGGCCTTGCCAACACCTTGATTTTGAACTTGTGGCCTCCATAATTCTGACGGAATAAATGTCTATTTTTTCAAGTCACTAAAAAAAAAAAAAAAAAAAATCTAAACTTAAGACCAGAAATTATAAAACTCCTAGAGGAAAACATAGGCAAAGCACTCTCTGACATAAATCACAGCAGGATCCTCTATGACCCACCTCCCAGAGTAATGGAAATAAAAGCAAAAATAAACAAATGGGACCTACTTAAAATTAAAAGCTTTTGCACAACAAAGGAAACTATAAGCAAGGTGAAAAGACAACCTTCAGAATGGGAGAAAAGAATAGCAAATAAAGCAATGGACAAACAATTAGTCTCAAAAATATACAAGCAACTCCTGCAGCTCAAATCCAGAAAAATAGAAGACCCAATCAAAAAAATGGGCCAAAGAACTAAGCAGACATTTCTTTAAAGAAGACATACAGATGGCTAACAAACACATGAAAAGACACTCAACATCACTCATTATCTGAGAAATGCAATTCAAATCCACAATGAGGTACCATTTCTTGCCGGTCAGAATGGCTGCTAACCAAAATCTACAAGCAATAAGTGCTGGAGAGGGTGTGGAGAAAAGGGAACCCTCTTACACTCTCGGTGGGAATGCAAACTAGTACAGCCACTATGGAGAACAGTGTGGAGATTCCTTAAAAATGTGGAAATAGAACTACCATATGACCCAACAATCCCACTGCTGGATAGACACACCGAGGACACCAGAATTGAAAGAGACATGTGTACTCCAATGTTCATTGCATCATTGTTTATAACAGCCAGGACATGGAAACAACCTAGATGTCCATCAGCAGATGAATGGATAAGAAAACTGTGGTACATATACACAGTGGAGTATTACTCAACCATTAAAATAATACATTTGAATCAGTTCTAATCAGGTGGATGAAACTGGAACCTATTATACAGAGTGAAGTAAGCCATAAAGAAAAACACCAATACAGTATACTAACACATATATAGGTGGAACTTATAAAAATGGTAATGATAACCCTGTATGTGAGACAGCAAAAGAGACACAGGCATATAGAACAGTCTTTTGGACTCTGTGGGAGAGCGGTTCAGGATGGGGAACACATGTACACCTGTAGCAGATTCATGTCAATGTATGGCAAAACCAATACAATATTGTAAAGTAATTAACCTCCAATTAAAATAAATAAATTTATATTAAAAAATAAAAGAATAAAGAAGGACTCTAAAAATTCTGGAAAATGAAGCAAATCATCTAAATAAGAGTTTTCCTCAGCAGCATTAGATCCCAGAAAGAAACAAGCATTTACAGAGAATTTTAGGGCACAGTGACATGGTCCTGACAGTTTATATCCTCCCAGTTTGCCATACATGTTTTAAAATACCATAATGGAGTTTAAATATATCCCTGCATATACAGGAAATCAGAAAGTACATCAATTTTGTCACATCTTTTGATAAATCTAGTTGATATAATCTATCCAACAGAAACAAATTGATAACACAGTAAATCAGTGAATAGGAAATTGAGGCACGAAAGAAACAATAATGAACATGAAATCCATGTCACAAATTAATTTAATCAATTTTAAGAATTGTTACAAAACCCTTCTCGATTTGTTCTTGGACAAAACTTCAAAATCTACAATCTAAGAATAAAAGATAAGAAGTGGATAGAAATGCAAAACGCTAAGTTTCTCATGCTGCAAAGTGAACGGATTTCACTGTTTCTGAAAATGACAAACAGTTCAATATAGCTTGTGCATTCTATTTAAAATTATAACATATCAGTAGAAGAACCAAAAAGGAAGGATGTATTTCTCAAACTCCCAGAGAGATAAATAAATGGAAACACAATCATGTATCAAAAATTAGAAAATAAATGAAAAACCAAACATAGAAAGAAAACATAAAAGAAGGCAACAACAGTAAGACCAAATGTATAGATTTTTAGCATAAATGAAAATTGAGAAGCATAATAAATAAAAAATTCACAACTTGGATGAAAAACCAGTTCTAACCATAATTTACCTAAAAGACATGCACCCAAAACTTAAAGGTAGAAAGGAAAAAAATTAGGCAATTAAATCAAATAAATGAAAACAAAGAAAGCAAGCTATGTATGTATAAATATCATACATATTATATATATTATTGTATATAAATATATAAATAGCTGTATTATTGTCAAATAAGGCAAAAATTAATTAAAAGCATAAAGTGTCTTGAAATTGTCACTTTATATTCTTGAAAGTTAAATGCTACAGTGAAAATTTAACTGTCATGTAAATTCATGGACTGAATAATATAGCATATTATATATTGAAGTATTTCATTAATAATATATTGAACTTTTCTTAAAATATAACAATTTGCTATAAAACTATATTGATTTATATTGTACATCTCTGCTTTCCAGAACAATTAGGCAAAATGCATATAATTATATTAGGTGAAAATACCTTAGGCAAAATATTAATAATTTCAGGAATATAATAAAATTATAGAATATTTTCTCAGCATAGTATAAGAAATACATTAAAAAGTAGCAAAATGTAAATAAAAAATGTAAAACCTTTCCTAAACCCTTTTGTTTTCTTATGTTTCCTCCTACACGGATGCCAATATAATCCAGGACTTAATGGCTTCATCTACCTTTTCCGATGCAAATATTTATATTATTTCTAATTGTTTTCTGGAATGTAATAAACATTTTTGTGCATGCATTTTTGAAAATTTCTGTAAGATAAATTATTAGAATTGGAATTTTGTCATATATTGCCAAATCCCCCTTAGAAAATCTGCGCCAACCTATATATCTATCAACACTGCCTGAGAATGCCTGTTTACAGATGTGTTTATTCAACTTTTAAGTAATGGCTACTTATTATTGTTCTACAAATTATTAAAAGAAAGAAAATTTCCCCAATTTTTTGAAACTAGCAAATTACTTGACAAAACTAATATTCAAGAGGAACACTGCAATGCAGTTTCACTAATTAATGTAGATACAAAATTTCTAAACAGAATATGAGAAAATTACATCTAGAGATATATTCAAAGAATAGCATGCTATGACTAAGTGAGTAAATATGATCATGTTAAGAAATCTATTTCTATTGCTCACTATAAAGCAAAGGGAAAAAAGCCATATATTTATTTTGGTGGTTGCTGGAAAGGCATTTCCAGCACTCAAAATATATTATGACTGCATATAACTAAATAAGTAAAAGGATATTTTCTTAGAATTAAGAAAATTATATCTCTCAAATTATTGACATTATGCTTAATGATACATTGAAACTATTTCAATTAAAATCTAGAACAAGAATGGTTTCAACACTGCTATTTAACCATGATTGTAAATAGCAGTCAATGCATTTTAGTAAAAAATATAAAATAAGGAGTACAAAATTAGAAAAAGGCAAATTTACCATTACCTATTAATCATATGATCATGTATCTGTAAATCGCAATGATTTAATAAACTATATCTAAAACTTTGGAAATAATATAGAGCATCTAGATAAAAATTTACCCGTAGTAACCAAGTAGGAGGGTTTCCCCTGTGGCTTAGCTGGTAAAAATCTGCCTGCAGTTTGGAAGGCTGGGGTTCAATACCTAGGTTGAGAAGATCCCCTGGAGAAGGGAAAGGCTACCCACTCCAGTATTCTGGCCTGGAGAATTCTATGGACTATGTAGTCTATTGGTTCGTAAAGAGTTGGACATGACTGAGTGACTTTCACTAAGTTCACTAACCAAGTAGGAAGCTTATCAAAGGTATTTACTTTAGTGATAACAGCAAAAACATATAGATTACCCTGGAATCGATACATATATAAAGATTTAAAACCCTATTAAGAGACAAAAGTAAAGACATCAATTAATGGTGAATCATATCTTTGGTATGAAGATTAAATATTGAAATAATATCAAATTTTCTAAGTCTATAAAGTCTGTAGTTATGTCAAACTAGTTCTAGAATTTGGGAGAAAGAACACTTGACAGAATTATTTTCCAATTTACATACAAGAATAATAATATGAGCCTATTTATTAGAATAGTCACTAAAATGTAAGCACTATAATGACAGGGACGCATACATATACCAAGTACCTCTAAGAATTCTCAGCACGTAGTACATGACCAAAAATTTAAAGAATCCAGAAAACTGACAATAATTACTGAGGTACTGACCAGCTAGATGTTAAAACATATTATAATGCTATAATACTTCAGACAGTGTGATACTAGTACAGAAATAGACATTTCAATGACAATGAATTGAGAGTATAAAGAGAGGCCAAATTACATATAGGGAGTTGGTATATGATAGAGTTTGTTTTTAAGATCATTAAGAAAATGCAGTTTTTTCAATAAACAATGCTGGCTGAAATCTTATCCACTTTGGGAAAAAAAAAAAAAAAAACTGGATTCACTATGCCATTTCTGACTCCAAAAGCATTCTCAGTGATATATATATAAAATCAATAACAACTTTAGGAAAAAAAATGGTGAAGCAACATAGTTTACTACAAATGCAGAATCTCCTTTGAGCAAAGGGAACACTATGGTAGATGGCTGGTTTTGATGAGGAGAAGTCTATAAGCTGTACAGCCTGTGGCAGAAAGTCATGTGGAAGCACTGAGGAGCTCTATCCAGAGCCACATCTCTCCTGTCAGGTACCGTAGAAGTTTTACTAGGCTTCTCAAAATGCTCAACCATATGCCCCAGCAGGTGCTAACTAGATAAGTACTGATGACCAGGCAAAATAACATTATAACTTCAGTTAAATTAACATTTAAAGACAGTTAATTAAACATTTAAAGGAAAAGTCCTTTCCCTCACTCTATCTCCCAGTTCTCAAACTTAAATAAGTGATACTGGGGTATATGACATATACCAACCTCCCTTAATCATATTTAATACAGCTATGAGATCAGACTTTTAAACTGACTAACTGAGTTGTAACATGGGCAAAAGCTTGAGTGGATGGTTTTATTTGATACCATTTTTTGCACCTTTTCAAATACTTTTCACCTCATTGTTTATTCTAGCCACTGATACAATATCCAGTTCAGCCAGCTTTATACAGGTTCAGACTGACTGTGTTTCACTTTACTTCTCTTTGTTCTTTATCCTAGGGTTTATCTGGTTCCACAGTATAGGAGCTTTTAGGAAACTACTTAGTAGTCATGTGTGAGCAACACACAAGTGAAGGCAAATTAATGCCCAGCATGTTCATACTAAGAAGAAATGGAGTAGCCATCATAGTTAACAAAAGAGTCTGAAACGCAGTATTGGGATGCAATCTCAAAAATGACAAAATGATCTCTGTTCATTTCCAAGGAAAACCATTCAATATCACAGAAATCCAAGTCTATGCCCCAACTAGTAATGCTGAAGAAACTGAAGTTGAATGGTACTATGAAGACCTACAAGAACTTCAAGAACTACACCCAAAAAAGATGTCCTCTTCATTATAGGGGGCCAGAAGGCAAAAGCAGGAAGTCAAGAGATACCTGGAGTAGCAGGCAAATTTGGGCTTGTAGTACAGAATGAAGCAGGGCAAAAGCTAACACAGTTTTGCCAAGAGAACGCACTGGTCATAGCAAACACCCTCTTCCAACAACACAAGAGAAATCTCTACACATAGACATCACCAGATGGTCAACACTGAAATCAGATTGATTATATTCTTTGCAGTCAAGGATGGAGAAGCTCTATATGGTCAGCAAAAAAAAGACCAGGAGCTGACTGTGACTCAGATCATGAATGCCTTATTGACAAATTTAGACTTAAATTGAAGAAAGTAAGGAAAATCCTAGACAATTCAGATATGACCTAAATCAAATCCCTTACGATTATACAGTGAAAGTGACAAATAGACCCAAGGGGTTAGATCTGATAGACAGAGTGCCTGAAGAACTATGGATGGAGGTTCCTGCCATTGTACGGTAGGCAGTGATCAAGACCATCCCCAAGAACAATAAATGCAAAGAAGCAAAATGGTTGTTTGAGGAGGCCTTACAAATAGCTGTGAGAAGAAGAGAAGTGAAAGGCAGAGGAGAAAAGGAAAGATAAAACCATGTGTTTGCAGAGTTCCAAAGAATAGCAAGGAGAGATAAGAAAGCCTTCCTCAGTGATCAATGCAAAGAAATAGAGGAAAGCAGTAGAATGGGAATGATTAGAGATCTCTTCAAGAAAATTAGAGATACCAAGGGAACATTCCATGAACAGATGGGCTCATTAAAGGACAGATTGGTATGAACCTAAAAGAAGAAGAATATATTAAGAAGAGGTGGCAAGAATACACAGAAGAGCTTTGCAAAAAATATCTCCATGACCCAGATAACCACGATAGGGTGATCACTCACCTAGAGCCAGATATCTTGGAATGTGAAGCCAAGTGGGCCTTAGGAAGCATCACAATGAACAAAGCTAGTGGAGGTAATGGAATTCCAGTTGAGATATTCCAAACCTTAAAAGATGATGTGGTGAAAGTGTTGCACTCAATATGCCAGCAAATCTGGAAATCATCAGTGGTCACAGGACTGGAAAAGGTCAGTTTTCATTCCACTCCCAAAGAAAGGCAATGCCCAATAATGTTCAAACTACTGCACACTTGCACTCATTGCTAGCAAAGGGATGCTCAAAATTCTCCAAGTCAGACTTTAACAGTACGTGAACTGTGAACTTCCAGATGTTCAAGCTGGATTTAGAAAAAGCAGAGGAACAAGAGATCACATTGTCAACATCCACTGGATCATTGAAAAAGGAAGAGAGTTCCAGAAAAATATCTACTGTTCTTTTATTGACTACACAAAAGCCTTTGCCTTTGTGGATCACAACAAATGGGGAAAATTCTTAAAGAGATGAGAATACCAGACCACCTTGCCTGCCACGTGAGAAATCCATATGCAGGCCAAGAAGCAAGAGTTAGAATCAGCCATGGAACAATAGACTGTTCCAAATTGGGAAAGGAGTACATCAAGGCTATATATTGTCAACCTGCTTATTTAACTAATATGCAGAGTGCATCATGTGAAGTGCTGGGCTGGATGAAGCATAAACTGGAATCAAAATTACTGGGAGAAATATTAATGACCTCATATATGCAGTTGGTACCACCCTTATGGCAGAAAGTGAGGTGTAACTACGGAACCTCTTGATGAAAGTGAAAGAGGAGAGTGAAAATGCTAGCTTAAAACTCAACATTCAGAAAGCTAAGATGGCACTGGTCCCATCACTTCATGGCAAATAGATGGGGAAACAATGGAAACAGTCACAGACTTTATTTTATTGGGCTCCAAAGTCACTGCAGACAGTGACTTCAGCCATGAAATTAAAAGACATTGGTTTCTTGGAAGAAAAGTCAAGATCAATTTAGACAACATATTAAAAAGCAGACATTACTTTACCAACAAAGGTTCAACTAGCCAAAACTACTGTTTTTCCAGTAGTTATGTATGGATGTGATAGTTGGACTATAAAGAAAGCTGAGCACAGAAGAATTGATGCTTTTGAACTGTGGTGTTGGAGAAGACTCTTGAGGGTCCCTTGGACTGAAAGGAGATCCAACCAGTCCATCTTAAAGGAAATCAGTCCTGAATATCCATTGGAAGGACTGATGCTGAAGCTGAAACTCCAATATTTGGCCACTTGATGTGAAGAATTGACTCATTGGAAAAAACCCTGATGCTGGGAAAGATTGAAGGCAGGAGGAGAAGAGGATACGATGGTTGGGTGACATCACCGACGTGATGGACCTGAGTTTGAGTAGGCTCCAGAAGTTGGTGATGGACAGGGCACAGGATGCAGCCTGGTGTGCTGCAGTCCATGGGCTCACAAACAGTAGAACAGGACTCAGTGACTGAACTAAACTGAACTGATATTGATACTTGACTGAAGCCTCTGTCTAAAACTTATTTTTCTCTTTCCAAAGCACATGTTTCTGGAAAGCATTTCACAGTCATCTTAGAGATAGTGGTTTCTATGTAACTATTATTTATGTTAGTAGCTAACTCAATAACTCATCCTTTTATATTATATATTATATGTATTATATATACTATATGATAATACTTTATATATATATATATATAGATAGATAGATAGATAGATAGATAGATAGATAGATAGATAGATAAAGATATATATAAGGTAAGGATATATATATATCCTTACCCTGAATGCCCTACTGCTCCCTGGGAACATATTCCCAACTAATCATATATAACCCTTTATCTCAAGGTCTGCTTTGGCTGGGGGTGGGGGAGTTGCAGGGGTTGGGAGATGTGGGTCTTCCCTGGTGGCTCAGTGGTAAAGAATCTTCCTGCCAATGCACAAATGCCCTGGGTTTGATTCCTGGGTTGGGAAGATCTCCTGGAGTAGGAAATGGCAACTCACACCAATATTCTTGCCTGGAAAATCCCATGGACAGAGAAGCTTGGGGGGATACAGTCCATGGTTCGCAAAAGAATTGGGCATGATTTAGCAACTAAACAACAACTGCTTTGGAGAGAACTCATGCTCATAGTTGTCACCAAGAATTGCTCTAAAAGGACAACCCTGATATAGAATTTTACGGCTGGATCATTCACTGATCATATGTCAATAAGTCCATTGCTGTTAGTAAGTGACAGAAATAACCATTGGCAATAGTACCACTATTACTTAAAATATCCACCTGTTCTTGATTGGAATAAGTCACAGATAGACTACAAAGCATTAGGTTATGCTTTGCTATGGCATATAAATTGTATGATTGCAATTGTAATTATAAAAATTATGAAGTAGGCTAGCTGTTAATTCTTTTGGAAGTTTCAAAAAAAAATAAGAAAAAGAAAAAAGAAAATGGCATGCTCAGGCCAGCCAAATATTAACTCAAGCCATGTTATGAAAGACAGATGTCCCCTTTGGTGGCATGTAGTGGAGACTCATATACTACAGCTGACTTTCAGTATCTAATTGAAGGGTGGCAGAGCAGCAAAAATGACCATCTGAATGATCTCCTATGGCAAAGCTAGGTCTATAAAAGAGGAACAAAATGGACCTGGAAACAGGGAATGATCATACTTAAGTGACAGGCCTAAGAATCTTGAATCCTCAGATTTCCTCTAATATTTTACACAGATATTAGCTGTCTTCTGTCCCTTGTTAGAAATGAGCAGCTTCCCTGACCTGAGGATTTCAAAAATCTCACCTTAGCCAGGTGCCTTGCAAGATGATGTTTGTCTTCCTTAAGATCTGGCCCCTCGTCTCCTGACTGCCTCCAGGTCAAAACCAGGATCAGGTTTCAGCACAGCCTGAACTAAAATTAAATCCCTGTGGCAGGAAGAAATAACTTACATACTAAAAGAATTGCAGAATCAGGCAGATATGCCAGAAGAAATGACATAGAATAATCATGGGAGTATTGGATTGGACTAGGTGGTGGAATATAAATCTATATAAGGGAAATTTTATAGCTGTGAGGCAGGCACATATGACTCAGGATCCAATGTTCTGGCAAAGGTGCCAGGAACACTTCATAGAACTCCTTCGGGATGGCTCCTTAAAACTTGGACAAAGATAACGACAAAGAGTAAATGATATAAAGATGCCATAAGTCTTTTGAGAAACTGTGAGAAAGAAGTTAGAGGCCCAGATAAGTGGGATTCACACTGGTGATATAGGCACCTACGTATTTAAGAAGTTCAGTGGCAAGTGATCTCTGTGGTTTAGGGTTGACAGTGGGGGAGACTGCCATTGAACTGAGCTCCACAGGAGATGCTCTTAAAGGGATGATGGGATTTTGGACTGTTAGAAGCCACATGACAGCATTTAACTCTTAAATGCAAGATGAACTGAGTGACTCATGGATATCAGGGAGACTTTCTCCTTCATGATTTCACATACTGACCATAATAAAGTGGGTGTGGTAGCAGAAATAAGGGTTATACATAGCTCAATAATATGGGCTCCCCTCTCTTCAGTGTTCACCTAGCTATTGCTACCGCTGAGTGCCTCATCTACCAGAAGCAAAATTCAACGCTAAGCCCTAAATATGGAGCCATTTATTCAAGAGACTAGTCTGCAACTAGAGGCCAGGTTGATTATATTAAAGCCCTTCCACCCTAGATGAATTAGTGATTCTTCTTTATTTAAATTGACACCTACTCTAGGTATGAATTTGCCTTTCTTCCATCACCATCCAAATGTTTACAGAATTTCTAATCTATCCATACAGTATTTGGCATTTTATTACCTCAGACCATAAGATCAGTCATATGGCAAAGGAGATGTGACAATAAATGCATAACAGTGTGATTCCCTGGATTCACCATATACTTCAATATTCAGAAGAAACTAGCACTAACCTGATATAAAGTTAGCATGGTTTATTAAATTTCTGCTGGAGCGCCTTGTTCAGGTATGGCAGCCTGAGTCAGGTGCTGTCTTCCACGATACAGTATATGTATTGAAACCAATGATTAATATTTGATGCCTGGTCTCCAGGAACAAGGAATGGGAAATTCGATTATCCACCCTCACCATCACTCTCAATGTCTTCCAAAAAGAAGTTTAAAAGTCCACTCAACATATGAAAAAAAATGCTGAATCTCATAAGTAATCAAGGGCTTGAACATTAGGACTTCAATGAAATCCTTCTTTTTACATGCATTATATTGGAAGCATTTTAAAAAGTATTTAATACTAGTACTAAAGGAAGACCTGTATCAACAAAATCTCCTGCATTGCTGCTGGGTATGTATATTGATGCAGCCATTTAACAAAAACATTTAACAAAAACATTTAAACATTGTATTGTAAACTTGGATAGTCACATACCCTTTGACAACAATTTCACATTTAGTTTCACATTCAGGAAAACTCTTACTTATGAACACCAGGAATCATGAATTAAGAGTTTACCCAGTTGTGTCCATGGTAATTCTTAACTGGAAAAGAATCAAGAAGAGAATGAGCAAATTGCATTACATGTGTGTCCTGAAACAGTATACAATGAAAATAGATATATTAAAAGTGCTCTAGGCAACATGCATGAATCTCACAAATGTGATACTGAGTAAAAGAAACAAGACATAAATTAAGCTATATGTTGCTTAGAGAAACATGCATGAGTCAGGATAGTGGATACTCTAGAAAAAATGCTGTAATTGGGAGGCATTTTTGGAGTTCTCTGGAGTGCTGGCAATGTTTTGTTCCTTGGTATTGGTAGCAGTTTCATTGTATATGTTTCATTGTACATGTGGTTTATGTATTCCTCTGTATGTAAGACATAGCTCATTGAACAAGTTTTTGAAAATTAGCTTTTATAATGTGAGACCACATTTATCAAGCTTTTGATAGGTTAGTTGATGTGGGTATACTCAGCCAGCAGAAATACTGTAATTGAATAATGATTGACAACATGTTCTTTTTATGGAATCATTTGTTCCCTTATCTAAAGCTTAAGTCGTTGTGTTTAGAAAATTGCAGAGCAAAACTGAAGAGAAAAGCTGGAAATGGGAAAGGTTGTATAAAGCAAATAAAAGGGGGTATGGGTGCTTTTAATATACTTTCAGCAAAAGCTGCAACTCAAAGTGCATAAATCACCGGTACTTTTAGTAAGTGTATATGGTCAATGGAATCTAGGTATAAGGAATGGAAAAACTGTGACACAATAGACAATTCTGAATAAGTTAAAATGTTATGTTATAGTCAGTACATAAGTCTCTTATTTTTAATATATTCAGTTCAGTTCAGTCGCTCAGTCGGGTCCAACTCTTTATGACTCCATAGACTACAGCACACCAGGCTTCCCTGTCCATCACCAAGTCATGGAGCTTATTCAAACTCATGTCCATCGAGTCGGTGATGTCATCCAACCATCTCATCCTGTCATCCCCTTTTTCTCCTGCCTTCAATCTTTCCCATCATAAGGGTCTTTTCCAATGACTCAGTTCTTTGCATCAAGTAGCCAAAGTATTGGAGCTTAAGCTTCATCATCAGTCCTTCCAATGAATATTCAGGACTGATTTTCTTCAGGATTGACTGGTTTGATCTCCTTGTAGTCAAAGGGACTCTCAAGAGTCTTCTCCAACATCACAGTTCAAAAGCATCAGTTCTTCTGTGCTAAGCTTTCTTTATAGTCCAAATCTCACATCCATACATAACTACTGGAAAAACCATAGCTTTGAAATGATGGACTTCGCCAGCAAAGTGATGTTTCTGCTTTTTAATATGCTGTCTAGGTTGGTCATAGCTTTTCTTCCAAGAAGCAAGCATTTTAATTTCACGGCTGTAGTCACCATCTGCAGTGATTTTGGAACTCCCCAAAATAAAGTCTTTCACTGTTTCCATATATTTTCCATGAAGTGATGGGACCAGATGCCATGATCTTTGTTTTTTGAATGTTAGGTTTTAAGTCAGCTTTTTCTCTCTCCTCTTTCACTTTCATCAAGAGGCTCCTTAGTTCCACCTCACTTTCTGCCATAAGGGTGGTATCATCTGCGTATTTGAGGCTACTGGTATTTCTCCCAGCAATCTTGATTCCAGCTTGTGCTTCATCCAGCCCAACATTTCACATGATGTACTCTGCATATAAGTTAAATAACCAGGGTGACAATATACCGCCTTGATGTACTCCTTTCCCAATTTGGAACCAGTCTTTTGTTCCATGGCTGGTTCTAACTGTTGCTTCTTGACTAGAATACAGATTTCTTAGGAGGCAGGTAAGGTGGTCTGGTATACTCATCTCTTTAAGAATTTTCAACAGTTTGTTGTGATCTACACTGTCAAAGGCATTGGCATAATCAATAAAACAGAAGTAGATGTCTTTTTTTTTTTTTTTTTTCCTGGAATTCTCTTGCTTTTTCAATGATCCAGTGCATGTTGGCAATTTGATCTCTGGTTCCTCTGCCTTTTCTAAATCCAGCTTGACATATCGGTTATCTAAATTAAATTAGACATAATGGTCATCTGAATCAACGTTGTCTATTCGGATTCATTTTAGTTCACTGTTTCCTAGAATGTCGATGTTCACCCTTCTCATCTCCTCTTTGACCACTTCCAATTTACCTTGATTCATGGATCTAACATTCCAGGTTCTTATCCACTATTGCTCTTTACAGCATCAAACTTTACTTTCATCACCAGTCACACCCCCAGCTGAGTATTGTTTTCACTTTGTTTCCATCTCATCATTCTTTCTTGAGTTATTTCTCCACTCTTCTCCAGTAGCATATTGAAAACTTACTGACCTCGAGAGTTCATGTTTCAGTGTCATATCTTTTTGCTTTTTCATACCGTTTATGAGGTTCTCAAGGCAAGAATACTTAAGTGGTTTGCCATTCCTTTCTCCAGTGGACCACATTTTGTCAGAACTCTCCACCATGGCCCGTCAACCTTGGGAGGCCCTACACGGCATGGCTCATAGTTTCATTGAGTCATGGATATCTGCTGAGCCTTTTGGATGTTTGTAATCAGGGAACTCGCTTGTGTATTTCCAAGCTTAAGGCAACTGTTGCATCTGGGACCAACATTATTACTTTGAGGAATATATATTTTCCCTATTGAAGTTATTCTTTGGTTTTAACTTTAACAAATCTTCTCTTTTAGATGAGCTTGCCAACTTTTTAAAAACTTGAACTAGATGTATTTATCTTGATTTACGGGCATTTTGTTTGATTTGTCTATGTATTTTCCTCATAAAACTTGTCTTTGTTTTGCTACCATTTCTCTTCACCATGAAAAGGTCTTTTATGAAGCTATTTAATTTCTCTTATATCCCTTACCCTCTCTTCCAGACTTTATCCTTTCACTTTAAGTATTATCACCTTATATCAAAGCAAGTCTATAACCTTTTTAGGGATATTTGTCATAAAACACTAGAGAAAATAAAGACATGTTTGTGGTTTCCCTGTGGCACTACTTCCATAGCTTTGAAGTGCTGTTGCCTTCTGATTTGAAGAACTCTATGGGGTTAGCTCTTCATCATCCCTTATCCCTGTGATCTACCCAGAATTCCAAAACATTCTCCTATGTTATTAATGCGGTTTTTGTTCAGAACTTATTCCACATACTTTTCACAAAAGTCTTCCTCTGTTTTGGAAATGATGACTTTTTTTTTTTTTTTAATTCCAAGAGGCTTAGTATGATTTGTTTTAATCTGCAGTACATTTGGCAGGTATTGCTTTCATTTGTTATTGAGTTGGGAATGATCCCTAATCTCACTGTTAACTATGTACTTTTTAACATATTTTAGTCAGTGTCCTGGTTTAAAAAGATTCCTGCAAATTATTATTTGATGCACTTTCCTTCAAAATATGGAGCCTAATTCCCCTACCTTTGACAGTGAGCTATACTTTGTGACTCTCTTGTAATAAATGAAATTAAGTAGAAGTGACAACTGTGTACTTCTAAGACCAGGTAATAAAAGCCACTATTGCTTCCTCCTTTCTCTTTCTTTCTTGATTGACTCACTCTGGGAAAGACTAGCTGATTTTTTTTCCTTTAAGAACACTTAGCCAGCTCCATGGAGAGGCCAACGTGGCAAGGAACTGAGGTCTCCTTCTGATAGCCAGCTTAACTTGTCAAGATATGAGTGAGTCGTCTTGGAAGTGGGGCTGCCAATCTTGATCACGCCTTCAGATGACTGCAGGCTGATTGGCATCTTAATTCCAGGCTCAGTAGAGACGTTGAGTCTTCACTCATTCAGCTAAGATATTCCTGAATTCTTTACTCATAGAAACTGTAACTGTGGAGTCAGATGGCTGGTTACCTGTCTGAATGCCACTTATTTCTTACTACCTGTTTTACCAGTAAATTTATCACTACTACTATACCTTGTGTTATAGGCATGTGTGTATGTGTGTTTGTGGATGTGTGCATAAACATACACCAAAATGACAGCAATAATTATTTCCAGGTTGTGGGATTATGAATGTCTTCTTTTATTCTCTTTGCTCCTCTGATTTTTTTTTTAAATATTTTCTACAATCATTCATTTATCATACTAATACATCCTGAACATCTGCTATATTTTAGACTCTGTTCTGAATGCTGGAAATATAGCAATAATATAAACAAACAATTTCTGGCTCACATTTAGCTACATATACAACAACCATGCATACTATTTCATATGATGAGAAATATTGTGGAGAAAAAAAAAAAAGAGCCAAGAAGGGAAAGAGAAACTGCTGGCAGTTGAGCACTGATATTGCTATTTTAAGTGAGGTGGACAAAGAATATCTCCTTGAGAAGTCAACAGCTGAAAATTACCTGAAAGAAATGAGAGAAAGAGCCATTAAGATTTTGGGGGCAAGAGTATACCAGGCAGAGAGAAAAGCAAGTACAAAGTCCTGGAGGTGGATGTTTATCTATCATGGTCAATGAACAATCAAGGGACCAGTGTGCCTGGAACAAACTGAGTGAGGAGAAGAGTAGTAGCCAATGAGATCACAGAGGTTTATTGTGTACAAAATCACACTGCACAATCTGGATCAGTGAATATTTAGTACTTTTGCCATGAAAACACATATGCTTTGAAAAAAAATAATAAAATGGCTTAAAAAAAACTACCTAAAACTGTTGAAATAAACATTGCACTGAGAACTATAAATGTATTCATCCAATGAAATGAAAGCACTAACATTTTTTAAAAAGATCTTTGTCAAGGTTTGTAAGTATGATATCACAAAACTGAGGATATATAAGGAATATTAGCAAATTATCTTTGAATTAGTCCATTTTTATTGATATTATTTTATTATCTACTAGCTATTTTAATACAAATTAAATTCAAATTAAAAGCTAAGATTAGGCTTTAGCACTCAGACTAGATATTTCTTTGCATTACCAATCAACGATGTCTCCATCCAAAATAAACCTATCTCTGATTCTTGCATTAGAAATTTAATTTTCAAAATAGAAGTGATAATTTCTACTTTTAAAAACTCATGCTTAGCCAAGAGTGTATTCCAAATTACAACTTGAATTACTTTTACCCACAGAGAGAGTGAAGACTGAGTCAGAAATGAAACATCTCTACTGGAAAAGTATAAATAAATTTCAAACTGTAAGGATAACACAGACACTATCTTGACAAAGTGTAAAAGCCCATCAGTGACATGACTGTCATTCAGTGTGGGTTCAAACATGTCCTAAGATTAATGAGACAATACAGAAGTTTTTCTTTCACCATTAGATTTCTCTATATTGGGTTATAGGCAAAGAGGACAGAAAGGGGCAATAGCAAGAAGCATTTGAGAATTTCTCATAAAAATTAGCACTCTGCCATCAAAAATAAACATCGAGGGCCACTGTGTGAACTACATTTAAAATAATACTTGATAATAACTATAAATGGACTACAGTCTTTAAAAATTATGAATCACTATTGTACACTTGTAACTTACACAATACTGTTCATCAACTATATGCTAAATCACTTCAGTCATGTCCGATTCTTTGTGACCCTATGAACTGTAGCCAACCAGGCTCCTCTGTCCATGGAATTTTACAGGCAAGAATATTGGAGTAGGTTGCAATTTCCTACTCTAAGGGATCTTCCCTACCCAGGGATCAAACTCACCTCTCTTATGTCTTCTTCATTGGCAGGTGGGTTCTTAACCACTAATGCCACCTGGGAAGCTTCAAATATGCTTCAATAAAAATAAATAAACAAATAAAAGCTATTAATATTTTTATTACTCCCCCTGCTCTGTTCTAAACTTCTGAAGAAACAGAGGATTGATAAGAAAATATGATCTTTTTTTCATGATATGCTTCATTTCTGCACATAAGCAGATTGTTAGTGGTGAATAAAATGCCACAAACTCCCAAACTTATATCACTAACAATTCATGGCCTCCAAGCTCATCAGGGTCTTCAAAGCCTGTTAACAGCACTTTTACTCATTTCTTTTATATTTTAATTGGAGGTTAATTACTTTACAATACTGTCATGATTTTTTGGCACACATTCACAGGAATCAGCCATGGGTGTACATGTGTTCCCCCTCCTGACCTTCACTCACACCTGCCTCCACATCCCATCCCTCAAGGTCATTCTGCTTCATGCATAGAATCTGGACTGTCAACCTACTTTACATATGATAATATACATGCTTCACTGCTATTCTCTCAAATCATCCCACCCTCACCTTCTCCCACAGAGTCTAACAGCCTGTTTTTGCATCTGTGTCTCCTTTGCTGTCTCGCATATAGGGTCATCATCACCATCTTTCTAAATTCCATATATATGCATTAATATACTGCATTGGTATTTTTCTCTCTGACTTACTTTGCTCTGTATAATAGACTCCAGTTTTATCCACCTCATTAAAACTGATTCAAATGCATTATTTTTAATAGCTGAGTAGTATGCCATTGTGGATATGCACCACAGTTTTCTTATCCATTCATCTGCCTATGGATATCTAGGTTGCTTCCATGTCCTGGCTATTGTAAACAGTGCTGCGATGAACATTGGGGTACGCGTGTCCCTTTAATTCTGGTTTCCTCAGTGTGTATGCTCAGGAGTGGGATTGCTGGGTCATATGGCAGTTCTATTTCCAATTTTTTAAGGAATCTCCACACTGTTCTCCATAGTAGCTGTACTAGCTTGCATTCCCACCAACAGTGTAAGAGGGTTTCTTTTTCTCTGTACCCTCTCCAGCATTTATTGCTTGTAGACTTTTGGATAGCAGCTATTCTGACAGGCATGAGATGGTACGTCATTGTGGTTTTGATTTGCATTTCTCTGATAATGAGTGATGTTGAGCATCTTTTCATGTATTTGTTAGCCACCTGTATGTCTTCTTTGAAGAAATGTCTGTTTAGTTATTTGGCCCATTTTTTATTGGATCACTTGTTTTTCTGGAATTGAGCTGCAGGAGCTGCTTGTATATTTTTGAGATTAATTATTTGTCAGTTGCTTTGTTTGCTATAATTTTCTTCCATTCTGAAGGCTGTCTTTTCACCTTGCTTGTAGTTTCCTTTGTTGTGCAAAAGCTTTTAAGTTTAATTAGGTCCTGTTTATTTTTGCTTTTATTCCTATTACTCTGGCAGGTGGGCCATAGAGGACCCTGCTGTGATTTATGTCAGAGAGTGTTTTGCCTAAGTTTTCCTCTAGGAATTTTATGGTTTCTGGTTTTACATTTAGGTCTTTAATCCATTTTGAGGTTATTTTTGTGTATGGTGTTAGAAAATGTTCTAGTTTCATTCTTTTACAAGTGGTTGATCAGTTTTCCCAGCACCACTTGTTAAAGAGATTGTCTTTTCTCCATTGTATATTCTTGCTTCTTTTGTCAAAGATAAGTTGTCTCTAGGTGTGTGAATTTGTCCCTGGGCTTTCTATTTTGTTCCATTGATCTATGTTTCTTTGTGCCACTACCATACTGTCTTGATGACTATTGCTTTGTAGTATAGCCTGAAGTCAGGCAGGGTGAGTCCTCCAGTTTGCATTGAATCTATAGATTGCTTTGGGTAGTGTACTCATTTGCACTATATTTATTCTTCCAATCCATGAACATGGTATATTTCTCCATCTATTTGTTTCATCTTTGATCTATTTTATTAGTGTTTTATAGTTATGTGTATGTATGTATGTATGTATGTGTGTCTTTTGTTTCTTTGGGTAGATTTATTCCTAAGTGTTTTATTCTTTTCGTTGCAATGGTGAATGGAATTGTTTCCTTAATTTTGCTTTCTGTTTCTCATTGTTAGTGTATAGGAATGCAAGTGATTTCTCTGTGTTAATTTTATATCCTTCAAATTTACACTATTCATTGGTTAGCTCCAGTAATTTTCTGGTGGAGCCTTTAGGGTTTTCTATGTAAAGGATTATGTCATCTGCAAACAGTGAGGGTATTGCTTCTTCTTTTCCAATCTGGATTATTTTTATTTGTTTTTCTGCTCTGATTGCTGTGGCCAAAAGTTCCAAAACCATGTTGAATAGTAGTGGTGAGAGTGGGTATACTTGTCTTTTCCCTGACTTTAAGGGAAATACTTTCAAATTTTCACTTTGGAGGATAATGTTTCCTGTGGTTATATCATATATGGCTTTTATTATTTTGCAGTATATTCTTTCTATGATTGCATTCTGGAGGGTTTTTCTCATAAGTGGATGTTGAATTTTGTCAAAGGCTTTCTCTGCATCTATTGAGATAATCATATGATTTTTATTTTTTAATTTGTTAATGTTGTGTATCACATCAATTGATTGTCAAATATTGAAGAATCCTTGCATCCCTGGGATAAAGCCCACTTCATCATGATGTATGATCTTTTTAATATGTTGTTGGATTCTGTTTTGTTGAGGACTTTTGCATCTATGTTCATCAGTGATATTGGCCTATAGTTTTCTTAATTTGTGTCATCTTTGTTAGATTTTGGTATAAGGGTGATGGTGGCCTCATAAAATGAGTTTGGAAGTGTACCTTCCTCTGCAATTTTCTGGAAGAGTATGAGTAGGATAGGTGTTAGCTCTTCTCTAAATTTTTGGCAGAATTCAGCTATGAAGCTATCTGGTCCAGGGCTTTTGTTTGTTGGAAGATTTCTGATTACAGTTTCGATTTCTGTGTTTGTGATGGGTCTGTTAAGATTTTCTATTTCTTCCTGGTCAGTTTTGGAAAGCTATACTTTTCTAACAATTTGTCCATTTCTACCGAGTTGTCCATTTTTTTGCATATAATTGCTGATTGTAGTCTCTCATGATCCTTTGTATTTCTGTGTTGTCTGTTGTCATTTCTTCATTTTTATTACTAATTTTGTTGATTTGATTAATCTCTCTCTGTTTCTTAATGAGTCTCATTAATGGTTTGTCTATTTTATTTATTTTCTCAAGGAACCAGCTTTTAACTTTGTTGATTTTTGCTATAGTCTCTTTTGTTTCTTTTGAATTTATGTCTACTTTAAATTTTAAGATTTCTTTCCTTCTACTAACCCTGGGGTTCTTCATTTCTTCCTTTTCTAGTTGTTTTAGGTGTAAAATTCAGTTATCTACTTGATTTCTCTCCTATTTCTTGACGTAAGCTTGTATTACTATGAACCTTCCCCTTAGACCTGCTTTTACTGAATCCCACAGGTTTTGGGTTGTTGCATTTTCGTTTTCATTCATTTCTATACATATTTTGATTTATTTTTTTTATTTCTTCTGTGATCTGTTGGTTATCCAGAAGTGTGTTGTTTAGCCTCCATATGTTTGTATTTTTCAGTTTTTTTCTTCTGTGTTGGTATCCAATCTTACCGCATTGTGATCAGAAAAGATGTTTGAGATTATTTCAATATTTCTGAATTTACCAAGGCTAGGTTTATGGCCCAGGATGTGATCTATCCTGGAGAGTGTTCCGTGTGCACTTGAGAAAAAGGTGAAATTCATTATTTTGTTGTGAAATGTCCTATAGATATTTAGGTCTAACTGGTCCATTATATCATTTAAAGTTTGTGTTTCCTTGCTAATTTTCTGTTTAGTTGATCTATCCATTGATGTGAGTGGGGTATTAAAGTCTCCCACTATTATTGTGTTGCCGTTAATTTCCCCTCTCATATTTGTTAGCATTTGCCTTACATATTGTGGTGCTCCTATGTTGGGTGCATATATATTTATAATTGCTATATCTCTTCGTGGATTGATCCTTTGATCATTATGTTTTGTCCTTCTTTGTCTCTTTTCACAGCCTTTATTTAAAGGTCTATTTTATCTGTTATGAGTATTGCTACTTCTGCTTTCTTTTGGTCTCCATTTGCATGAAATATTTTTTTCCAGCCCTTCACTTTCAGTCTGTATGTGTCCCTAGCTTTGAGGTTGGTCTCTTGTAGAAAGCATACATAGTGTTTTGTTTTGTTTTGTTTTAATCCATTCAGTCAGTCTCTGTATTTTGCTTGGGGCATTCATCCCATTTACATAAGGTAATTACTGATAAGTATGGTCCCATTGCCATTTACTTTGTTATTTTGGGTTCAAATTTATAAACCTTTTCTGTGTTTCCTGTCTAGAGAAGATCCTTTAACATTTGCTGAAGAGCTGTTTTGGTGGTGCTGAATTCTCTCAGCTTTTGCTTGTCTGTAAAGCTTTTGATTCTCCTTCATATGTGAATGAAAGTCTTGCTGGGTACAGTAATCCGGGTTGTAGGTTTTTCTCTTTTATCACTTTAAGTATATCCTGTCATCCCATTCTGGCTTGGAGAGTTTCTATTGAAAGATCAGCTGTTATCCTTGTTCAGATCCCCTTGTGGTTTAATTGTTGTTTTTCCCCTGCTGCCTTTAATACTTGTTCTTTGTGTTTGATATTTGTTATTTTGATTAATATGTTTCTTGAAGTGTTTCATCTTCAGTTTATCCTGCTTGAGAGTCTCTGGGTCTCTTGGACTTGTGTTACTATTTCCTTCCCCATTTTATGGAAGTTTTCATTTTTTTTTTTTTTCTTTCTTTTTTTTTTTTTTTAAATATTATTTTATTAGTTGGAGGCCAATCACTTTACAACATTTCAGTGGGTTTTATCATACATTGACATGAATCAGCCATATAGTTACACGTATTCCCCATCCCGATCCCCCCTCCCACCTCCCTCCCCACCCGACTCCTCAGGGTCCTCCCAGTGCACCAGGCAAGAGCACCTGATTCATGCATCCCACCTGGGCTGGTGGTCCGTTTCACCATAGATAGTATACATGCTGTTCTTTCAAAACATCCCACCCTCACGTTCTCCCCCAGAGTTCAAAAGTCTGTTCTGTACTTCTGTGTCTCTTTTTCTGTTTAGCATATAGGGTTATCGCCACCATCTATCTAAATTCCGTATATATGTGTTAGTATACTGTAATGTTCTTTATCTTTCTGGCTTACTTCACTCTGTATAATGGGCTCCAGTTTCATCCATCTCATTAGAACTGATTCAAATGAATTCTTTTTAACGGCTGAGTAATATTCCATGGTGTATATGTACCACAGCTTCCTTATCCATTCATCTGTTGATGGGCATCTGGGTTGCTTCCATGTCCTGGCTATTATAAACAGTGCTGCGATGAACATTGGGGTGCACGTGTCTCTTTCAGATCTGAATTCCTCAGTGTGTATGCCTAGAAGTGGTATTGCTGGGTCATATGGCAGTTCTATTTCCAGTTTTTTAAGAAATCTCCACACTGTTTTCCATAGTGGCTGTACTAGTTTGCATTCCCACCAACAGTGTAAGAGGGTTCCCTTTTCTCCACACCCTCTCCAGCATTTATTGCTTGTAGACTTTTGGATAGCAGCCATCCTGACTGGCGTGTAATGGTACCTCATTGTGGTTTTGATTTGCATTTCTCTAACAATGAGTGATGTTGAGCATCTTTTCATGTGTTTGTTAGCCATCTGTATGTCTTCTTTGGAGAAATGTCTGTTTAGTTCTTTGGCCCATTTTTTTGATTGGGTCGTTTATTTTTCTGGAATTGAGCTTCAGGAGTTGCTTGTATATTTTTGAGATTAATCCTTTGTCTGTTTCCTCATTTGTTATTATTTTCTCCCAATCTGAGGGCTGTCTTTTCACCTTACTTATAGTTTCCTTTGTTGTGCAAAAGCTTTTAATTTTCATTAGGTCCCATTTGTTTATTTTTGCTTTTATTTCCAATATTCTGGGAGGTGGGTCATAGAAGATCTTGCTGTGATTTATGTCGGAGAGTGTTTTGCCTATGTTCTCCTCTAGGAGTTTTATAGTTTCTGGTCTTACATTTAGATCTTTAATCCATTTTGAGTTTATTTTTGTGTATGGTGTTAGAAAGTGTTCTAGTTTCATTCTTTTACAAGTGGTTGACCAGTTTTCCCAGCACCACTTGTTAAAGAGATTGTCTTTTTTCCATTGTATATCCTTGTCTCCTTTGTCAAAGATGAGGTGTCCATAGGTTCGTGGATTTATCTCTGGGCTTTCTATTCTGTTCCATTGAAGTTTTCAGCTATTATCTCCTCAAGTATTTTCTCATAGCCTTTCTTTTTGTCTTCTTTTTTCTGGGACTGCTATGTTTCGAATGTTGGGGTGTTTGACATTGTCCCAGAGGTCTCTGAGGTTGTCCTCATTTCTTTTAATTCTTTTTTTTTCTTTTTTCCTCTCTGCTTCACTCATTTCCACCATTCTATCTTCTACCTCACTTATCCTGTCTTCTGCCTCAGTTATTCTACTGTTGGTTCCCTCCAGACTGCTTTGATTTCAGTTATTGCATTATTCATTATTGATTGACTCTTATACTTCTTCTAGGTCCTTGTTAAACTTTCCTTGCATCTTCTCAGTCCTTGTCTCCAGACTATTTATCTGAAACTGCATTTTGTTTTCGAGATTTTGGATCATTTTTACTATCATTATTCTGAATTCGTTTTCAGTTAAACTTCTTTTTTTTTTTAATTTTTAATTTTTCAGTGGGTTTTATCATACATTGATATGAATCAGCCATAGAGTTACACGTATTCCCCATCCCGATCCCCCCTCCCACCTCCCTCTCCACCCGATTCCTCAGTTAAACTTCTTATCTCCTCCTCTTTAGTTTGGTTTGTTGGACTTTTATCATGTTACTTTACCTACTGAGTAGTTCTCTGCCTTTTCATCTTGTTTAGGTTTCTCTGCATGGGGTGACCTTTCTGTAGGCTGGAAGTTTGTGGTTCCTCTTTATTGTGGAGATTCCTCTCTGTGGGTCGGGTTGGATGAGTGGCTTGTCAAGGTTTCTTGGTTAGGGAAGCTTGCTTCGGTGTTCTGGTGGGTGGAGGTGGATGTCTTCTCTCTGGAGGGCAATGAAATGTCAAGTATTGAGTCCTGAGGTGTCTGTGGGTTTGGTGTGACTTTTGGCCGCCTGTATTTTTGTGCTCAGGATTATGTTCCTGATTTGTTGGAAAATTAGCTTGGTATGTCTTGCTCTGAAACTTGTTGGCTCTTGGGTGGAGCTAGGTTTCAGTGTAGGTATGGAGGCTTTTTGGATGAGCTTTTGTCAGTTAATGGTCTCTAGAGTCAGGAGATTTCTGGTGATCTCAAGTTTTGGATTTAGCCCTCCTACCTCTGGCTTTCAGTCTTATTCTTATAGTAGCCTCAAGACTCCTCCATCCATACAGCACCGATGACAAAACATATAGCCTGGGACACCCAAAGAGATTCACAGATTTAAGTAGAGAAGAGAAGGGGGAGGGAGGAGATAGAGGTGACCTGGGGGAGAAAAAAGAGTCAAAAGGAGAGAGCAATCAAGCCAGTAATCACACTCCTAAGTAAAAATGGGTACTGAAGATTGGATTCTTAAAGGTACAAAATTGATAACAAATACCAAAAAGCAAAGATTACAAATCTAGCATAAAGGTTAGACTCTCAAAAATATAATCTTAAAAAAAATCACAAAAGTTATATAAAAATATGTAATTTGCTTTAAAAATAGGGTCTTTTTTTTCAAGGCAATAGTAGGTTTTAAAATGAAAATTAAAGGATTAATAAAGAACTTAAAAAATCAAAGAAATTTAAAAAATCATAATATTAAAATATATCTAGGAATTTCTGTGGAGCTGTTAAGGGCAGCTCAGTTCAGTTTCAGATATTTCTCTCTTCCACATTATACTTCTTCTCAAGGTCAATAGGTCCCTTCCAATGTAGCCAGTGCTAACTACAGGGTTTTAATCTGTTGCACCTGTCACTTCCAAAGTGGTTCCCTCTGTTTATTTTGGCTTCCTCTGTTTGCAAGTCTCTTCAGTATCTAATTTCCACCCAACACAAAGGGGCAAAAGTGGTCATTCATTTAGGCTCACTTGTTCAATTGTGCTGCAGGGAGGGAGGAACACTGCAAACAAATATCACTCGTGTGTATGGGGAGTGTTCAGAGTGTCTGGGTCACACTGGGCTTGCCCCAGTCACGGCATGTGTGCTTTCCCATTCTTCACTGCTTAGGCTCCAGGTTGCACTGCCGTGGAACTGATCATGGTGGGCCCTGGGGTGCATGCAATTTCCAGGACTATGTCACTCAGGTTCAGGTTCTCAGGTACTCCACAAAGGCACAGGCTCACTTGGGCCTGCATTTTGTGCTCTTCTCAGGTCTGAGCAGCTCAGGCGAACAGGTGCTTGGAGAGCACACACTCCCCAGGTGTGGTGCGTCTATCATCTCCTTGGTCCCGACTGCTCAGTTTCCTGGGTGTGCAGCAGCATCTCATGTGTGCTGTGTGTCTCTTCTGGGGAGGCAATCTCTGGCTGCGACCCTTGTGACGGATGTCAACTGTCCAGGATCCCAGGAAGACTTGGTTAGCGACTGAGAGCCTGATCGCAGTTTGGTAGGGGATGCCATATCTGGGGCTGAGTTTGCCCCCTTCCTTCTGGATCTGGCTGGCGCCTGCCATGCCTCCAGCATGGGATGGGCCAGTCCACAGCCAGTTAGCTCTCCTCTGGTATTCACTCAGTCCTTTGTTCTGTGAGCGGCCGGCAGGCCCTTAATGCCTTAGGTTAGAGCTTTTCATGGGGACGTTCTCTCTCTCTCTCTTTCCTCTTTCTTTCTTTCTTTCTTTATTTTTTCCCCTCTCTGGCTCTCCCATGGTTTGCTATCTCATTTTAGCTCCCTCAGATTGTCCTCAGGACATTCAGGCCCGGTTCTTACCTTAAGCAATGCAGCCTGTGCCGCCCTGTTCAGCCCCTGCCTGCTGGTGGCTGACACAAGCGTCTGGGCTACTTCTATGCTGGGAGTTGTAGTTAGACACATAATCTGTGGATTTTATTTATTTATATTTTTCTTCCGGTTGTGTTGGCCTCTGAGATTCCAAAACTCTCCAAAGACCCTCCAGTGAGAGGGTCTCCTGGTGTTTTGAAACTTCTCTTTTAAGACTCCCTCCCTAGAACAGGTCTCCATCTTTAACACTTTTGTCTCTCTTTTATCTTTTATAATTTGTCTTACCTCCTTTTGAACACAATGGGCTGCCTTTCTGGGTGCCTGGTGTCCTCTGCCAGCATTCAGAAGTTGTTTTGTGGTATTTGGTCAGCGTTCAAATGATCTTTCAATGAATTTGTGGGGGAGAAAATGGTCTCCCTGTCCTATTCTTTCGTCATCTTAGGACCACCCTCACTTCTACTCATTCTTGATCAGCTTCCATTCACATTTCTCTCAACCAACTAGTATGTATTTTTTGCAACTATGCAAATCCTCTACCACTCTTGTTATTTACAATCAGTTCAGATCAGTTCAAGATTTGCTCAATCAAATGTGTGCTAGTGTGTTAGCACTGAAGATATGGAGATGAGTGTTATGATCCCACTCACAGCAAACATATGGCTTAGTTTAGCAGTTCTTAAAATTTTTCGTCTTAAGAGTCCTCTATATTCTCAGAGACTGTTGATTATAAAGTTGATTAAATGATTTTGGACTATATCTGTTGATACCACAGGAGAAATTTGAAGAATTTTACAACACCAGTTTATTAATTTGTTTTAAATACCAGTAATAAACCTATTACATAATGATATTATCAATATATATTACATGGAAATAACTGCATTTTCAAAAACAAAACAATTTTTAAAAAGTAGTATTATTTTACATTTTTAGAGATTTCTTTATTATTTTTTTATTTTTTTTTTTAATTTTATTTTATTAGTTGAAGGCTAATTACTTCACAACATTTCAGTGGGTTTTGTCATACACTGACATGAATCAGCCATAGAGTTACACATATTCCCCATCCCGATCCCCACTCCCACCTCACTCTCCACCCGACTCCTCTGTGTCCTCCCAGTGCACCAGGCCTGAGCACTCGTCTCATGCATCTCACCTGGGCTAGTGATCTGTTTCACCATAGATAATATACATGCTGTTCTTTCGAAACATCCCACCCTCACCTTCTCCCACAGAGTTCAAAAGTCTGTTCTGTACTTCTGTGTCTCTTTTTCTGTTTTGCATACAGAGTTATCGTTACCATCTTCCTAAATTCCATATATATGTGTTAGTATGCTGTAATGTTCTTTATCTTTCTGGCTTACTTCACTCTGTATAATGGGCTCCAGTTTCATCCATCTCAGTAGAACTGATTCAAATGAATTCTTTTTAATGGCTGAGTAATATTCCATGGTGTATATGTACCACAGCTTCCTTATCCATTCATCTGCTGATGGGCATCTAGGCTGCTTCCACGTCCTGGCTATTATAAACAGTGCTGCAATGAAAATTGGGGTGCATGTGTCTCTTTCAGATCGGGTTTCCTCGGTGTGTATGCACAGAAGTGGTATTGCTGGGTCATATGGCAGTTCTATTTCCAGTTTTTTAAGAAATCTCCACACTGTTCTCCATAATGGCTGTACTAGTTTGCATTCCCACCAACAGTGTAAGAGGGTTCCCTTTTCTCCACACCCTCTCCAGCATTTATTGCTTGTAGACTTTTGGACAGCAGCCATCCTGACTGGCGAGTAATGGTACCTCATTGTGGTTTTGATTTGCATTTCTCTAATAATGAGTGATGTTGATCATCTTTTCATGTGTTTGTTAGCCATCTGTATTTCTTCTTTGGAGAAATGTCTGTTTAGTTCTTTGGCCCATTTTTTGATTGGGTCATTTATTTTTCTGGAATTGAGCTTCTGGAGTTCCTTGTATATTTTTGAGATTAATCCTTTGTCTGTTTCTTCATTTGCTATTATTTTCTCCCAATCTGAGGGCTGTCTTTTCATCTTATTTATAGTTTCCTTTGTAGTGCAGAAGCTTGTAAGTTTCATTAGGTCCCATTTGTTTAGTTTTGCTTTTATTTCCAATATTCTCAGAGGTGGATCATAGAGGATCCTGCTGAGATTTATGTCGGAGAGTGTTTTGCCTATGTTCTCCTCTAGGAGTTTTATAGTTTCTGGTCTTACATTTAGATCTTTAATCCATTTTGAGTTTATTTTTGTGTTTGGTTTTAGAAAGTGTTCGAGTTTCATTCTTTTACAAGTGGTTGGCCATTTTTCCCAGCACCACTTGTTAAAGAGGTTGTCTTTTTTCCATTGTATATCCTTGCCTCCTTTGTCAAAGATAAGGTGTCCATAGGTTCGTGGATTTATCTCTGGGCTTTCTATTCTGTTCCATTGATCTATATTTCTGTCTTTGCGACAATACCATACTGTCTTGATGACTGTGGCTTTGTAGTAGAGTCTGAAGTCAGGCAGGTTGATTCCTCCAGTTCCATTCTTCTTTCTCAAGATTACTTTGGCTATTCGTGGTTTTCTCTATTTCCGTACAAATTGTGAAATTATTTGTTCTAGTTCTGTGAAAAATACCGTTGGTAGCTTGTTAGGGATTGCATTGAATCTATAGATTACTTTGGGTAGAATAGCCATTTTGACAATATTGATTCTTCCAATCCATAAACACGGTATGTTTCTCCATCTGTTTGTGTCCTCTTTGATTTCTTTCATCAATGTTTTATAGTTTTCTATGTACAGGTCTTTTGTTTCTTTAGGTAGATATACTCCTAGGTATTTTATTCTTTTTGTTGCAATGGTGAATGGTATTGTTTCCTTAATTTCTCTTTCTGTTTTTTCATTGTTAGTATATAGGAATGCAAGGGATTTCTGTGTGTTAATTTTATATCCTGCAACTTTACTATATTCATTGATTAGCTCTAGTAATTTTCTGGAAGAGTCTTTAGGGTTTTCTATGTGGAGGATCAGGTCATCTGCAAACAGCGAGAGTTTCACTTCTTCTTTTCCTATCTGGATTCCTTTTACGTCTTTTTCTGCTCTGATTGCTGTGGCCAAAACTTCCAACACTATGTTGAATAGTAGTGGTGAGAGTGGGCACCCTTGTCTTGTTCCTGATTTCAGGGGAAATGCTTTCAATTTTTCACCATTGAGGGTGATGCTTGCTATGGGTTTGTCATTTATAGCTTTTATTATGTTGAGGTATGTTCCCTCTATTCCTGCTTTCTGGAGAGTTTTAATCATAAATGAGTGTTGAATTTTCAAAGGCTTTCTCTGCATCTATTGAGATAATCATATAGCTTTTATCTTTCAATTTGTTAATGTGGTGTATTACATTGATTGACTTGCAGATATTAAAGAAACCTTGCATTCCTGGGATAAAGCCCACTTGGTCATGGTGTATGATTTTTTTAATATGTTGTTGGATTTTGTTTGCTAGAGTTTTGTTAAGGATTTTTGCATCTATGTTCATCAGTAATATTGGCCTGTAGTTTTCTTTTTTTGTGGCATCTTTGTCTGGTTTTGGAATTAGGGTGATGATGGCCTCATAGAATGAGTTTGGAAGTTTACCTTCTTCTGAGATTTTCTGGAAGTTTTTGAGTAAGATAGGTGTTAGCTCTTCTCTAAATTTTTGGTAGAATTCAGCAGTGAAGCCATCTGGTCCTGGGCTTTTGTTTGCTGGAAGATTTTTGATTACAGTTTCAATTTCCTTGCTTGTGATGGTTCTGTTAAAATCTTCTATTTCTTCCTGGTTCAGTTTTGGAAAGTTATACTTTTCTAAGAATTTGTCCATTTCATCCAAGTTGTCCATTTTATTGGCATAGAGCTGTTGGTAGTAGTCTCTTATGATCCTTTGTATTTCAGTGTTGTCTGTTGTGGTCTCACCCTTTTCATTTCTTATTTTGTTAATTTGGTTCTTCTCTCTTTGTTTCTTAATGAGTCTTGCTAATGGTTTGTCAATTTTGTTTATTTTTTCAAAAAACCCGCTTTTCGCTTTGTTGATTTTTGCTATGGTCTCTTTAGTTTCTTTTGCATTTATTTCTGCCCTAATTTTTAAGATTTCTTTCCTTCCGCTAACCCTGGGGTTCTTCATTTCTTCCTTCTCTAATTGCTTTAGGTGTAGAGTTAGGTTATTTATTTGGCTTTTTTCTTGTTTCTTGATGTAAGCCTGTAATGCTATGAACCTTAGCACTTTTTTTACAGTGTCCCATAGGTTTTGGGTTGCTGTGCTTTCATTTTCATTCATTTCTATACATATTTTGATTTCTTTTTTGATTTCTTCTATGATTTGTTGGTTATTCAGAAGCTTGTTATTTAGCCTCCATACTTTTGAATTTTTAACAATTTTTTTTTCCTGTAATTGAGATCTAATCTTACTGCACTGTGGTCAGAAAAGATGACTGGAATGATTTCAATTTTTTTGAATTTTCCAAGACCATATTTATGGCCCAGGATGTGATCTATTCTGGAGAAGGTTTCGTGTGCACTTGAGAAAAAGTTGAAATTGATTGTTTTGGGGTGAAATGTCCTATAGATATCAATTAGGTATAGCTGGTCCATTGTATCATTTAAGGTTTGTGTTTCCTTATTGATTTTCTGTTTAGTTGATCTATCCATAGTTGTGAGTGGGGTATTAAAGTCTCCCACTATTATTATGTTACTATTAATTTCCTCTTTCATACTCATTAGCATTTGCTGTACATATTGCGGTGCTCCTATGTTGGGTGCATATATATTTATAATTGTTATATCTTCTTCTTGGATTGATCCTTTGTTCATTATGTAGTGTCCTTCTTTGTCTCTTTTCACCTCCTTTATTTGAAAGTCTATTTTATCTGATATGAGTATTGGGACACCTGCTTTCTTTTGGTCTCCGTTTGCGTGGAAAATTTTTTTCCAGCCCTTCACTTTTAGTCTGTATGTGTTTCTTGTTTTGAGGTGGGTCTCTTGTAGACAGCATATATAGGGGTCTTGTTTTTGTATCCATTCAGCCAATCTTTGTCTTTTGGTTGGGGCATTCAACCCATTTACATTTAAGGTAATTATTGTGGTGTGTGGTCCCGTTGCCATTTACTTTGTTGTTTTGGGCTCACGTTTATACAACCTTTCTGCATTTCCTGTCTAGAGAAGATCCTTTAGCATTTGTTGAAGAGCTGGTTTGGTGGTGCTGAATTCTCTCAGCTTTTGCTTGTCTGTAAAGCTTTTGAATTCTCCTTCATATCTGAATGAGATCCTTGCTGGGTACAGTAATCTAGTTTGTAGGTTATTCTCTTTCATTACTTTCAGTATGTCCTGCCATTCCCTTCTGGCCTGGAGGGTTTCTATTGATAGATTAGCTGTTATCCTTATGGGAATCCCTTTGTGTGTTATTTGTTGTTTCTCCTTTGCTGCTTTTAGTATTTGTTCTTTGTGTTTGATTTTTGTTAATTTCATTAATATGTGTCTTGGAGTGTTTCGCCTTGGGTTTATCCTGTTTGGGACTCTCTGGGTTTCTTGGACTTGGGTGGCTATTTCCTTCCCCATTTTAGGGAAGTTTTCAGCTATTATCTCCTCGAGTATTTTCTCATGGCCTTTCTTTTTGTCTTTTTCTTCTGGGACTCCTATGATTCGAATGTTGGGGTGTTTCACATTGTCCCAGAGGTCCCTGAGGTTGTCCTCATTTCTTTTGATCCTTTTTTCTTTTTTCCTCTCTGCTTCATTTATTTCCTCCATTCTATCTTCTACCTCACTTATCCTATCTTCTGTCTCCCTTATTCTACTCTTGGTTCCCTCCAAAGTGTTTTTGATGTCATTCATTGCATTATTCATTTTTAATTAACTCTCTTTTATTTCTTCTAAGTCTTTATTAAACATTTCTTGCATCTCTTCAATCTTTGTCTCCAGGCTGTTTATCTGTAACTCCATTTTGTTTTCAAGATTTTGGATCATTTTTATTATCATTATTCTAAATTCTTTTTCAGGTAGATTCCCTATCTCCTCCTCTTTTGTTTGACTTGGTGGGCACTTGTCATGTTCCTTTACCTGTTGGGTATTTCTCTGCCTTTTCATCTTGTTTAGATTGCTGTGTCTGGAATGGGGTTTCTGTTTTCTGGAGGTCTGTGGTTCCTTTTTATTGTGGAGGTTTTACCCAGTGGGTGGGGTTGGACGATTGGCTTGTCAAGGTTTCCTGGTTAGGGAAGCTTGTGTCAGTGTTCTGGAGCATGGAACTTGATTTCTTCTCTTTGGAGAGCAATGGTGTGCCCAGTAATGAGTTTTGAGATGGGTCTATGTGTTAGGTGTGACTTTGGGCAGTCTGTATGTTGACTTTCAGGGCTATGTTCCTGCGTTGCTGGGGAATTTGCATGGTATGTCTTGCTCTAAAACTTGTTGGCTTTTGGGTGGTGGTTGGTTTCAGTGTAGGTATGGAGGTTTTTGGACAGTCTCTTATTACTTAAAGTTCCATGTAGTCAGGAGTTTTCTGGTGTTCTCAGGTTTTGGGCTTAAGTGTCCTGCCTCTGCATTTCAGTTTTATTCTTCCTGTAGTCTCAGGACTTCTCCAACTATACAGCACTGATAATAAAACTTCTAGGTTAATGGCGAAAAGATTCTCCCCCGTTAGGGACTCCCAGAGAGGTTCACAGAGTTACATGAAGAAGAGGACAGGGAGAAGGGAAATAGAGATGAGCAGGAGGAGAAAACGGGGAACTCAAGAGGAGAGAGACAGATCTACGCAGTTGTCTGTTCCTAGAGTGTTCTCCGTAGCCCAGACACCCACAAAGATTCACAAAATTGAATTGGGAAGAGAAGGGGAAAGCATGAAATAGAGGTGTTCTGAGGTAGAAAACAGAATCAAGATTGGGAGAGAATAATCAACATACTCCTGAATAAATATGGAAACTGAATATTGGATTCTTAAATGTTCACAGTTTATATCATATACTGAAAAAAAAAAATTAAAAATCTAGAGTAGAGGTTAGACTCTTAAAAATACTATATTAAAAACAAAAACAAAAACAAAAACACCCACCCAAAAATTTTAGAAATATATATGAGGTTCGGTTTAAAAACAGGGCTTCTCTTCTTTTTTTTCCTTTCTTCTTTATAAGGTTATAGTGTATTGAAAATGAAAAGGAGTAGTAGAGGAGTACTAGAGGACTTTAAAAGAAATAAGAGAAAAAGAAAAATAGAAAATAGAAGAGAAGGGGAAAAAAAAAGAAGAGAAAAAAAAGAGGAAAAAAAAATTTTCCCTAACTAAAAAAATCATAAGAAAATACGAAAATGAAAGTTAAGGAGTAATGGGGGAGTAATAGGGAATTTTAATGGAAAATAAAAGAGAAAAAATAAAAAAGAAAAATAAATAAAATAAATTTTTTTTTTTTTCTTACTTAAAAAAAAAAAAGTAAAAATATATCTAGGAATTTCTCTGGAGTTGTTGCGGTCAGTGTGGGTTCAGCTCAGTTTCAGATAGCTCCTCATTCCAGCTTACACTTCTCTATATCTACAGGCCCCTTACGGTGTAGTCAGTGTTTCCTACAGGGATTTTAATCTGTTGCACCAGTTCCTTCTGAAGCGGTTCCCTTTGTTTATTTGGCTTCTGTTTGCCGGTCTCTTCAGGGCCTCATTTCCGCCCTGACACAGGCGGGCAGAGGTGGACTCTTATTCAGGTAGCTAGTTCTGTCGCGCTGCGTGGGAGGGGCTGGCGCTGTGGGGAGGGGCTGGTGCTGCAGGGAGGGGCCGGCGCTGCTCAGGCTCCCGGCTGCTCTATATGGAGTGTGCCCCACGCTGTGTGCGGTTCCAGCCTTCGGTGTTCCGCAAAAGGTCAGAACAGAAAGCTGTGCCTGCTCTTTGTGCCTTCCCCGTCAGAGCGGTCCAGGCAGCCAGGGGCTTGGCGGTCGCACTCTCCCCGGGTGCGCGCGCCCACTCCCTTCCGCGGTTCCAGTCTCAGATTCCGCCGGCGCCAGTCCGGTGCATGTGCCTTCTGCCCTCCGCATCCCCAGCCCCAGTCCCCGCCCGCGCCGGCCGGGTGCCTGCGCCCTGTGTCTCGCCGCGACCCTCCCGGCGGATGTCGACCATCCAGAATCTCGGGAGGTCTTTTATTAGAAGGTGGAGGTCCGTTTGCAGTATGGTAGGAGATGCGATCCTTGGGGCCGAGCCTGCCCCCTTCCCCTCCCCCCTGCTTCCTGCCTCCGGTGGGGCTGGGCCGGTCAGCAGCCTGCGAGCTCTTCTCAGGACTTTCTCGGTCCCTTTGTTCTGCGAACAGCCGGCAGTGTGTTCGGGCCGGTTAATTTTCTCTCTCTCTTTTGCTCTCCCACAGTTCAAGCTGGGAACTCACAAAAGCTCCCTCTGATTGTCCTCAGGGCACTCAGGTCCAGACCCTGCCCCAAGCAAGGCCGCCCGCTCCTCTCCGTTCCGCCCCCACTTGCTGGTGGCGGATGCGGGTGTCTGGGGTACTTTTCTGCTGGGAGTTGCTTTTAGGCTCGTAATCTGTGGGTTTTATTTATTGTTTCTCTCCCAGTCAGGTTGCCCTCTGAGATTCAAACACTTCCCCCAGGCCCGCCAGTGTGAGGGTTTCCCGGTGTCTGGGAACGTCCTCTATTAAGACCCTTCCTGGGACGGATCTCCGTCCTTAGCTCTTTTGTCTCACTTTTTATCTTTTATATTTTATCCTACCTCCTTTCGAAGACAATGGGCTGCTTTTCTGTGCGCCTGGTGACCTCAGCTAGCGATCAGAAGTTGTTTTGTGAAGTTTGCTCTGTGTTCAATTATTCTTTTGATGAATTTGTAGGCGAGAAAGTGGTCTCCCCGTCCTACTCCTCTGCGATCTTGGCTCCTCCCCCCAAGATTTCTTTAATATTTGGCTGTTTCTTCTGCATTCAATCTGTTGCAATACATTATTTATTGAAGTATATGAAGAAACTTGACCTCACAGAGATGTATACATGGAAAAGGGGGGACCTTTAGACTCCCAGAAAGTATCTTAGGAAATTCCTAGGAGTCCTTGAACCATACTTTAATAATCTCTGGTTTAGTGGATGAAAAAGTTGCATAAAGAAATTCAGTGTGCTATGTGCAATAAAATTATAGGTATGTGTACAAGATGCTGTTGGCACACTTCTATTTTTAATTAATAAAATGTAGGCAAAGAAGTGTGTAGATTTTCAGTTTTAAAAATGTATCCCCGCACACACCCCAAATCCTTTTCTTTCTCCGATATCAGAAGATAGATATTTTTGGTATCTTTCCTCATCTTTAAAACTAACCTTAAAACCTGTACTTACCTTCTTCATACACACACACACACACACATAATATGCATTTCTTAAATGATCTTGATTGCCCCAAGATTTTTTTTTAATTTTTAAAAATTAATTTATTTTAATTGGGGAATATTTACTTTAGAATATTGTGGTGCTTTTTGCCATACATCAACATGAATCAATCATAGACACACATGTGTCCCCCCCATCGTGACCCCCCTCTCCTACCTCTCTCCCCACTCCACCCGTCTGGGTTGTCCCAGAGTACCAGCTTTGAGTGCCCTTATTCATGCATGGAACTACATGGTCGTCTATTTTACATATGGCAATATACATGTTTCAATGCTATTCTCACAAATCATCTCATCCTCACCTTCTCCCACTGAGTCCAAAAGTCTGTTCTTTGCTGCCCTGCATGTAGGATTGTATTTTGTACTTTTTTTTTTTTTTAAAGAAGCTTTGTTGAAATATAATCTACACACCAAAAAACTCAACTTATTTTAAGTGTGCAAGTAAATTTGGAGTTGTGCGACTATCATTTCATTTCAGTATTGTAGTGTTTCCATCACCACAATGAGATGGAAACCTCTAACCTTCACTGACATCTATTATCTAGTGAGTCTCCAAGCTATGTCTCTACTTGATGTGTTGAACATTGTCTATTTGTTCCTCCTTCTAGGTTCTCCATTCTTTCCCAGTTTACTCTCTGTCTTAAGGGTGTAACATATATGAATTATGCCAACAAATAGGCTTACATTCACTCTAGCTTTCAGTTAAGTTGAGCCTATGGGAAAACACATCCAGAGATTGGATAAAAGAAGGAATGTAGAATTAGGGTTCTGGATTTCTTATCTGTGGAGTCCCATCTTTCTTTTCTTTTCTTTTCTTTTTTAAATGTGATCCTCCACACCAGATCTGGGTACTTTCAAGGTGTTTTACCTTACTAGACTCTTCTTTCCGCTTCTGGTAGCTGTTCCCTACTTTTGTACCTTCAGACCAAGAAACAGTGACAATTTCATTGCTGCTACCCTTGGTTCCAGCACATTCCCTGGTAATTTCTGTTTATCTCCCTCACACTTTTTAAATTTTTCTAACATTAGTATGACATTGGTTTCCTTTTGGGACTCAGAGGATATGCCTGACTCTTCATACCCTCCTCAACCAGAACACAAGACTAATATTCTAACTTATTTGGGAGCATCTCAATTTCAGGAAGATAGAGCAGTGGTGTTGGGCTCTAGCTCAGTTTCTTGCTATACATGAAGTTCTTTATCATTGACAGAAAAAAACAACACTGCTCTTTGTTCATTCTGACTGGTTTTTGGTACGACTTGATGAAGCTTAAGGAGATTTTCTTTTCACAATTTACTTTATTCAGCATTAGGGCTTCATTTGTAGTTTTATTTTCCCACTGGGTTTCTCCTTTGGGCATTTTATTTCTGAATATTTTAGAAGTAAGTTTCTCTTATGTAAGCACTCAAAGGGGAAACATGAGAAGTTTCATTTTATCCTAGGGTAGACCTTTCTCTCAGCTGGACACTTATTTGACATTCTGCCTCCTGAAGTGTTAACACATTTTGACAATTGCTTTTGCTCCAATTTGTTGAAAGGAAAAAGCATTTTAGCATGACTGACAACAAAGAATTGTGGCTTTCATTTCCAAAGTGTAAGCAAATCTTTTCAATGTGTTTCACTTACATAAAAATGAGATTGTTGCTCATAAGCAGGGAAGCTTGTATTTAGGATGTGCTTTGTTTTCAAGTAGACTGTTTCAGTCAAGAAGACAATGAGAGTGAGGGTGGAGGGGCAGGAAATGTCACTACTGGAACTATTACCAAAGACTGCTCTGACTGCAGCAGGAAAGCTTTTGATTCACTGACTACAAGAGAGAGTTCAGTGAATAATGAAGCTTAAAAGAGGATCACTTTTGACAGTAGCTACTAAATAATGGTTAATAAAGGACATAAATAGAAACTGAGAAACCTCAAGTATATTGAAGAGGCTTAATCATATATTAGGCTATGGTATTCAAACAAGGTATAAAATCTAAAAATAATATGTGACTTTTAAACTGATATTTGAACAGAACCTATATAATAATTAACTATATAATGTGAATAATGCAAAACAAGCAACATTGATTAATGCTGATTGGAAAGCAGTTTTCATTCAAGCCATTAGTGTATAGCTATTATACTCAATTTTTCAAAATCAACAAGTATCATTGCACTCCTGAGATTGAGGCACGTAAAACCTCTTGAGTGTATCTTGTTGTTGCTGTTCTGTCACTAATACGTGTCTGATTCTCTGTGACTCCACAGGCTGCAGCATGCCCTGCTTCCCTCTCCTTCACTATCTCCCAGAGTTTGCTCAAATTCATGTCCTTTGAATCTGTTATACTATCTAAAAATCTTATCCTCTGCCACTTTCTTCTCTTCCTGATCTCAATCTTTCCCAGCATTAGTGTCTTTTCCAATGAATCAGCTTTTCACATTAAGTGGCCAGAGTATTTGCAGCTTCAGCTTCAGCATCAGTTCTTCCAGTGAGTATCCAAGGTTCCTTTCCTTTTGACTGTTTAGATTGCTCTGGAGTCCAAAGGACGCTCAAGAGTCTTCTCCAGCATCACAGTTTGAAAGCATCAGTTCTTCGGCCCCCATGCTTCTTTATGGTCCAGTTCTCACATCTACATATAACTACTGGAAAAACCATAACTTTGATTTTGTCAGCAAACTGGTGTCTCTGCTTTGTAATATGCTATTTAGGTTTGTCATAGATTTCCTTCTAAGGAGCAAGAGTCTTTTAATTTCGTGGCTGCAGTCAGCATCTGCAGTGATTTTGGAGTCCAGGAAAATAAAATTTGTCACTGCTTACAATTTTTCCCTTTTTATTTGCCATGAAGTGATGGGACTGGATGCCATGACCTTAGTTTTTGTTGTTGTTTGTTTGTTTTGTTTTATTTTTTGTTTTTTTAAATGTTCAGTTTTAAGCCAGCTTTTTCATTCTCCTCTTTCACACTCATCAATAGGCTGTTTAGTTCCTCTTCACTTTCTGCCATTAGAATGGTATCATCTGAATATCTGATATTGTTGATATTTCTCCTGGAAATCATGGGTCCAGTTTGTGATTCATCCAGCCTGGCATTTCACATGATGTACTCTGCATAGAAGTTAAATAAGCAGGGTGACAATATACATCCTTGTGTACTCCTTTCCCAATTTTGAACAAGTCTATTGTTGTTCAATTTCTGGTTCTAACTGTTGCTTCTTGACCTGCATACAGGTTTCTCAGGAGACAGGTAAGCTGGTCTGGTATTCCCATCTCTTTAAGAATTTTCCACTTTGTTGTGATCCACACAGTTAAAGGCTTTAATGTAGTCAATGAAGCAAAAGTATACATTTTTCTTGTATTTCCTTGCTTTACGATCCAGCTGATGTTGGTAATTTGATCTCTAAATTCTCTACCTTTTCTAATCCCAACCCAGTTTGTACACCTGTAAGTTCTCATTTCATGTATTGCTAAAGCCTAGCTTGAAGGATTTAGAGCACAACCTTGCTAGCATGTGACATGAGTGCATTTGTATGGTAGCTTGACTATTGTTTGGCACTGCCCTGCTTTCAGATTGGCATGAAAACTGACCTTTTCCAGTCCTGTGGCCACTGCTGAGTTTTCCAAATTTGCTGGCATATTGAATGCAGCACTTTCACAGCATCATCTTTCCATCTTGTTGAAAAATCAACAAAAAAAAAAACTCTTTATTAGTGCATCAAACACACCAAGATTTCTGACTGATAATTGTAGCCCTTTTAGAGTCCATAGCACAAGAAATAAACATTATATTAAGGATTAGCTTCTCTTCATCAATTTGCAATCCAGTAGTTTATACATACACAGAGACTTACCCTCAATCTGAATCTTTTCCTCTCAAAGAGTGATACCTCATCTGTGGCAGAGAAACTGTTACATGCTCAAAAAACTCACTTATTTTTCTTTTTCAGTAGATAGCAAAGCCACATTTATTGGGGATTCCTAAAATTAGGTGAAAACATGTGACTGAGTTCTTGCCAGTGGAATATGGGCAAAAGACATGCACACTACTTCCAGGCCCAACCTATCCTGAGACCTTTCATGTGGCCTCTCTCTCTCATTTCTTTGTCTTGTTTTCTCTGCCTGAAAAGCAGATGATCCACCAGAAGGCACTAGGACCCTACGGAATTGTCAAGCCACTACATGGGAGAAATTTAGCTTCCTAATTAAGAGCATAGAAAAGAGTTCCTACTCCTCTCCAACCCATATTGGACTGGAATGAGTGACAAACATTTATTGTACTTAATCACTAGTTGCTGGAAATGTGTGTTGCTGCCTTTAGTTTACTTTTTGGAGTACAATGTCTGCCTATAGAAAAAAGCAGACTTAGTAGTACTGACAGTTATTCAGTGCTTGTGAAACTGCATTCCTCTTCAGATGGGGCTTGGACCGAGCCACACCTAAGGTTGGGAAATAAACCCCAACCCCTGTCTTAGGAGGGGACTCAAATCCCCTGTCTTTTAATTGAAACCACTCACCTGATGTAGGACTTACTGATGCTGGGGTTCTTTGGTCTCAGCACAGAAAGAATTCAGTGTGAGGCAAAGTGAGAGGCAAAGAGTGAGTTTATAAGCATAGGGTGCTTGGGAGAGATAGAAGAAGGCAGACAAGAGAGTGCAGTCCCAAGAGCAAAGACTACAGGTTTTATAATCAAAGAAAAAGTGGAGAGGGGAGAAAACCACCTTCTTTATTTTGGGACAGACATCAAGACTTACATCATTAGTTCACCATTTAACCCTATATGGTCTATCTCGTACTGTCATGGGGCTATTTAAATTATATGTATATTAGCAAAATGTTGATAACATAAACTAAAATATGGTAATTCATCTCAGGTTTCAGTATACTGTCCCCTTTCATCTAGTTTCTTTCCCCTTTCACTATATTTCTGTCTTGGCTACATATAGAAATGGTACTCTTCAAGCATCATTAACGCCCTGACTGTATGTTACGAGTACAGTACATAACTATTGTCTTTTTTTTTTTTTAGCTATCAGGAATTGTATCTTGAGTATGCCTGGTCCTTGAATGCACCTGGTCTTCATTCAAGGGAGAGTAGATTGTTGCTAGGTAACTGGATTCTTTTCTTAAGTTGTCATTAGCTTACAACAGTCTCTCAAACTTCCTTAATTTTTTCTTTCTGTCTTTAATCCTCTAATGGGATTTTTCAATTAATTATTTAATTATCCTTTTCTATCCCTACCACTTGGAAACTCAACCCAACCTGGTGCCATATTTACATACTTACTTAGTGTTCGGTTATACCTCCTATAAAAGATTACCTATTACTTGTTCAGGATTAGCAAAGCCTCTTGTTATCTTACCCAAGGGCATTTTTATTAGTCATTCAACAAGAATATCTAAATCATCTTCGGCTTTCAGTAACAATTATAATTTACCATCTTCCAATTTCTTCATTCCAATTGAAGCTGAGTTTTCAGCCTGTACTCTTGTTTATAGACTACTTCTGTGCCCTCCTATCCCCCTACTCTGTCTGTACAGATCTTGTTGTTCAGTTGTGTCCGACTCTTTGCAACCCCATGGACTGCAGGATGCCAGGCTTCCCTGTCCTTCACCATCTCCCAGAGTTTGCTCAAACTCATGTCCATTGAGTCAGTGATGCCATCCTCTGTTATCCCCTTCTCTTCCAGAGTATAGTGGCTACTCACCCACTAATACTCAGCTCAGGGGTCAAACTTTCCAGGGAAGACTTCAATTCTCCACTCCATTCCATAGTACTTTTATCTGACTGCCTTTCCTCTGCACTCACAAGACGGCCTGGACCTACGTATTTGTCTCACCGAAGAGCCTAAAATAGTTGATTTTTGAGACAGGGAGTATAACACCAGAACTCAGTACAGTATATGTGCTAAGTAAATGTTTGTTGAATAAATAAAATGATTGAAAGTGAAAACACAGTCAGGTGTATCAGACTCTTTGCAACCCCATGGACTGTAGCTCACCAGATTCCTCTGTTTATGGAATTCTCTAGGCAAGAATACTGGAGTGATTGCCATTCCCTTCTCCAGAGGATCTTCCCAACCTAGGGATAGAACCCAGGTCTCCTATATTGTAGGCAAATTCTTTACTGTCTGAGCTACCAGGGAGGCCAGAAATGATTGAAGTTACTCCTAAACTTCATTCACTGTCTTCAGTTCTTCCTACCAATGTTGGTAAAAGTCTCAGAATCTTTGCTATAACCTCAGTATATATGGAAACTTTATTTATTCATACCAACTATTTCAGTATTTTCAAAGTTTTATATAATTGAACTATAATAAATTCACCTATTTTTTGGAGCTTATGTAAACTCAGCCTATTGTGAGTCAAGGTTCTTCCTTTGCTAAGCATTGTCTGGTAAAAAAAAATCATTACTGCTGCTCCAAGGCAGTACTGATATTGGACATCTCTTTCTTTTAGCTCTGTAGAGTCAAACAGTGGCTAGGGTCAAGTGTTGGTCTTAGGTTTGTGGCCTTGCTACCTAATATGGTAAGGAAAAGGAAACTGGTTCACTTCCATTATTGTATATAGTGCAGGATTCCTCCTAAGTAACAAATGGGCATTTGGATGGTGGGCAGCACCTCCCTCCACTCAATTCCTACTGTAATGAGAAAAGCATTATCTGTAAATGTTTTGAACTCTTCACAGACACTATGGGACTTCTCCAGGTGGCCTGCTCTATTTCAATGCATCCATCTATTAACTGGGCCAGAATTCTTTGCAAACTGATTTATCTTGGCATTATTTGAGTACCATATTTTGACAGAAAGTACTTTAGAAATCATCTCCTCAATCTTTATAAGATCTAGGACTTGACTCCAAATTCAGTGCCATGGAACACAATTAAATTACACTCTTTTACAATATTTAAAAGAGAGAGATGTGCCTACTGTAAGTAGAGAACTACCTACTTTGAAAAATAATTTTAATCTTTTTGCATATGTTTTCTCTTTTAAACTGGTAGCCTAAAACATTATTGAATACTGTATCATGCTTGTTTTCAGAATATACAATTTAAATTTAAAATGTGATTAAATGTAAGAATATGTATTAAAACATTTTTTCTATGAACTGAGGTAGAGTAGATATAATTTTATAATAGCTGATTTATATTACTTAATTCAAGACTTATTTATATTATTTTAATATAACTATATCAAATAAGCTAGAATAATTTAAAATATTATGCAGTGCAGTTTTGTTCATTATATTTTAAGGATTTAGTCCCTGGTGGCTCACCTGATAAAGAACCTGCCTGCATTGCAGAGGACCTGGGTTTCATCCCTGGGTTAGGAAGATCTCCTGGAGAAGGAAACAGCTATCCACTCCAGTATTCTGGCCTGGAGAATTACATGGACTGTATAGTCCATGGGGTTAAAAAGAGTTGGACAGGACTGAGTGACTTTCACTTTCACCATGTGCTGATATATCATCATCATTATCAACATTATCATCACCATACCTTTTTGCTTTTCCAAAGCATTCACTATCATGGTTCTCAAAATTTCTCAGTGAAATCAATATGGCTGAGTTAACTATTTCCATTTGCTAGATGAGGATAGTGTAACAACATTAAGTGACTTGTCTAGGATCATCAAGTGTGTAACAGAGCACATCCTAAACACCAGGCTTCTGACTTGAAAGCAATGGTCTATGCATGTCAATACAAAGTATATTAAGTGGATATACTGAAAGCAAGTAAGATAAAGCACAAAACAAGTACCTAAAATGTACTGTTGTATAACTAATACCAGCTTGATTGCTTCAGTAATGAAAAAGAAAAGTCTAAGTGTTTTGGACAAAAATTGTTAACTGACAGTTTTTCTGTGTCTTATTTACTTAGTTCTCTAAATAGCCAGGTACATGTACAGAAGGTGTCAGTGACTGCGAAACTATGAAATGAGGTATAGTTGCTCAGATATTTCTAATTTTAATAATAACATGATGCTAGTTAACAAGAACACAAAACTTACTGTGTCAGACAAGGATCACTCTATATAAACTAATGCATTTGATTTGCACTAACTCTAACAGGTAAATGCTATTGCTATTCCACTTAAAAATTAGGAAACTGAGGCTCAAAAAATTAAAGTAATTTCCCCAAAGTCACAGGAGTTACAAAGCCAGTATTCAAACCTGGGTAATATGCCTCTAGTATCTGCCCTCTAAAGGGCTACAATTTATTATTATCCATATTTTGCAGATAAAGAAGCAAAGGTTGCAGAGATTAAGTTGCCCAGGATCAAGTCAGTATGTTAATTCCAAAAGACTAGATCAAGAGTCCAGGATCATAAAAACTGTACTATGCTGTGAAACAACAAGAACAACAACAAAATATCCTTAATTCTTAATTGCACAGAGATTTATTTATTTCACTGGTTAACACCTACAGAAAATTTGTCCCCAGGGGATATTTGGCAATATCTTTAGATATTTTTCATTATTACAACATGGCTGTGAGGAGGCGGGTACACAGAAACAGGGTGGGTTGGGAAGAAGAGTTGCCACTAACAGCTAGTATGTAGAGGCCAGGAATGGTATTAAGTATTTTACAATCTAAAGTACAGCACACCACAACAATGAATCATCCAGCCCTAAATATCACCAGTGTCAAGGTTGAGAGATTTTGTTTTTACTGCTAATATCTTTGCTTAGATATATAAGTCAGTTTTGGCAAAATCCTAGATATTATTTTGTTTATTAGAGAAAAATAATTTTAGAATGTTCTAATAATGTTAAATCACTCACCTAGAGCCAGACATCCTGGAGTCTGAAGTCAAGTGGGCCTTGTTCCTAAGCATCACTATGAACAAAGCTAGTGCGGGTGATGGAATTACAGTTGAGCTATTTCAAATCCTAAAAGATGATGCTGTGAAAGTGCTGAACTCAATATGCCAGCAAATTTGGAAAACTCAGCAGTGGTCACAGGACAGGGAAAGGTCAGTTTTCATTCCAATCCCAATGAAAGGCAATACCAAAGAATGTTCAAACTACTTCACAATTGAACTAATCTCACACACTGGCAGTGTAATGCTTAAAATTCTCCATGTTTGGCTTCAACAGTACATGAACCAAGAACTTCCAGATTTTCAAGCTGGATTTAGAAAAGGCAGAGAAACCAGAGATCAAATTTCCAATATCCATTGCATCACAGGTAAAGCAAAAGAATTTCAGAAAAAAAAAAAAAAAAGCATCTGCTTTTGTTTCATTGACTATGCTAAAGCCTTTGACTGTGTGGATCACAATAAACTGTGGAAAATTCTTCAAGAAATGGGAATACCAAGAATATTGTAAATAAAACCAAAAATAAGCAAATAGGACCTAATGAAACTTAAAAGCTTTTGCACAACAAAGGAAACTATAAGCAAGGTGAAAAGACAGCCCTCAGATTGGGAGAAAATAATTGCAAAAGAAGCAACAGACAAAGGATTAATCTCAAAAATATATAGGCAACTCCTGCAGCTCAATTCCAGAAAAATAAATGATCCAATCAAAAAATGGGCCAAAGAACTAAACAGACATTTCTCCAAAGAAGACATACAGATGGCTAATAAACACATGAAAAGATGCTCAACATAACTCATTATCAGAGAAATGCAAATCAAAACCACAATGAGGTACCATTATACACCAGTCAGGATGGCTGCTATCCAAAAGTCTACAAGCAATAAATGCTGGAGAGGGTGTGGAGAAAAGGGAACCCTCTTACACTGTTGGTAGGAATGCAAACTAGTATAGCCGCTATGGAGAACAGTGTAGAGATTTCTTAAAAACCTGGAAATAGAACTGCCATATGACCCAGCAATCCCACTTCTGGGCATACACACCGAGGAAACCAGATCTGAAAGAGGCACATGCACCCCAATGTTCATCGCAGCACTGTTTATAATTGCCAGGACATGGAAACAACCTAGATGCCCATCAGCGACGAATGGATAAGGAAGCTGTGGTACATATACACCATGGAATATTGCTCTGCCATTAAAAAGAATCAATAGTTTAATCAATATTTGAATCAGTTCTAATGAGATGGATGAAACTGGAGCCCATTATACAGAGTGAAGTAAGCCAGAAAGAGACCATTACAGTATACTAACACATATTTATGGAATCTAGAAAGATGGTAATGATAACCCTATATGCAAAACAGAAAAAGAGACACAGATGTACAGAAAAGATTTTTGGACTCTGTGGGAGAAGGCGAGGGTGGGATGTTTTGAGAGAACAGCTTTAAAATATGTATATTATGTGAAACAGATGTGAGGGTGAAAGAGATCACCAGCCCAGGTTGGATGCATGAGACAAGTGCCCGGGCCTGGTGCATTGGGAAGACCCAGAGGTATCGGGTAGAGAGGGAAGTGGGAGGGGGGATCGAGATGGGGAGTACATGTAAATCCATGGCTGATTCATGTCAATGTATGACAAAAACCACTACAATATTGTAAAGTAATTAGCCTCCAGCTAATAAAAATAAATGAAAAAAAAAAAAATGGGGATACCAGACCATGTAACCTGTCTCCTGAGAAATCTGTATGCAGGTCAAGAAGCAACACTTAGAACCGGCCATGGAACAACAGACTGGTTACAAATTGGGAAAGGGGTACATCAAGTCTTTATACTGTCATCCTGTTTATTTAACTTATATGCATAGTGCATTATGGGAAACACCAGGCTGGATGAAGCACAAGCTGGAATTAAGATTGCCTAGCAAGATTCCCAAGAGAAATATCAATAACCTCAGATATGCAGAGGATACCACCCTTATGGCAGAAAGAGAAGAGGAACTAAAGAGCATCGTGATGAAGGTAAAACAGGAAAGTGAAAAAGTTGACTTAAACCTCAGCATTCAAAACACAAAGATCATGGCAAGCTCCTGAAGTTGGTGATGGACAGGGAAACCTGGCATGCTGCAGTCCCTGGGGTCGCAAAGAGTTGGACATGACTGAGAGACTGAACTGAACTGAACTAAATAATGTCAAATAAAGAGTAGAACAATTAAAGATCCTAGAATAACCATAAGTTGGAAAAAACCGTCTCCTCAATTTATATTTAAGTATTTAATCAATGAATTATACTTTTGGAATTCTAACTTGGTGATAGTCTTTATCTATGCAAACTTTTAATTATGTGGTGGTGGGACAGGGGAACATGTGAGAAAATATTTTACACTTCCCCATGAGTACAAACCTTACAATATGACCGTCCTAGATAATCAGAACTAGTTTGTTTTGCTTTGTTTCCTAGTAAGTTTTTAGTCACTCATATAATTACATTCCAATGCTTTCCTTTATATGGAAAAAGTGCTGGAAAGACAAACCAGTCAAGCCAATAATTACTTGAGAATAAATGAGAGAATTTAAGTGAGATTCTGTTTCCTGCACAAATCTAGAGGGTAAATGACTACATGTTCCTTGGTTTAAAAAGCAACATTTATTTGATTTATTTTAGTATCATTTTTGGTTAAACTACTTTATAATTATCAAGTTGCTTGGTTGTTGGTCAGTATTTTAAGATTAGTATCTTTTCTGGTACAAATCATATACACCCAGGAACTCAATAACATTACTGGATGACAGTGAAGGTGGTGACAGTAATGAGGATGATGCCAATAAAATAGCACTAGGAAAATACATTTGTATATAACAATATTGATCCAAAATGGATCATGTATTTCAAGCCATGGAAGAAATACAAGCACTTAGTAAACTCAGTAGGTGGCTAATTCACTCTGTACATGGTATTTAATTTAAAACACACGTCATGACCTCAGTAATTTGAACTATAAACATGCAAATGATGCACCAAATGGTTTGCAGTTTATTTTAAACAAAGGGATTTCTTACTTCAGTGCTTGCATAATTAAGACATTCTTTTTAAAATATACAGCATTGATCAACAAAGGCCCCGAGGGGCTAAACTATTGAACAATAGCATAGCTAGCACTTCTTAATTATTATAAAACTATTTGCAAAATAACTATAAATAAATAGTTGAGTAAGCAACTGATAATTAAAATCAAACTAAATTACAGAGAATTATAGTTTAATAGATACTGACTTAAGCATGAGTACACTATTTCCAGGGAAAGAAAGAAAATTTCACTGAAACATCTGATCACCACCATTTTGTTTTCATTGAGTAGAAAGTGCGGATTTAAATTTCACTATAGGTGCTCTTGGGTTATTTACTATCAGAGTTCTAGGCTATCCTGCAACTTCATAATACTGGGTACTTTACTGTCCCATCTGACCCAGTCATTTTATTGTTGCTGTTCAGTCTCTCAGTCGTGTCCAACTCTTTCGACCACATGGACTGCAGCACGCCAGGCTTCCCTGTCCTTTGCAATCACCCGGAGCTTGCTCAAAGTCATGTCCATTGAGTCAGTGATGCCATCCAACCATCTCATCTTTACTGTCCCCTTCTTCTCCTGCCTTCAATCGCTCCCAGCACCAGGGTCTTTTCTAATGAGTCAGCTCTTCGCATCAGGTGACCAAGGTATTGGAGTTTCAGCTTCAGCATCAGTCTTTCCAATGAATATTCAAGATTAATTTATTTCAAAGTTGACTGGTTTGATCTCTTTACAGTCCAAGCGACTCTCAAGAGTCGTCTCCAACACCATGGTTCAAAACCATCAGTTCTTCAGTGCTCAGCTTTCTTTATGGTCCAACTCTCATAATTATACATGACTACTGGAAAAAGCATAGCTTTGACTATATGACCATTTGCCAGCTAAGTAATATCTCTGTATTTTAATATGCTGTCTAGGTTTGTTATAGCTTTTATTGCAAACAGCAAGAAATAATTTAATAATTTAATTTAAATTAGATAATTTAATTTAATAATTTATTTTTAATTATTAAAAATAATTTAATTTCATGGCTGAATTCACCATCTGCAGTGATTTTGAAGCCCCCAAAAATAAAGTCTCTCACTATTTCCATTGTATCTCCATCTATTTGCCATGAAGTGATGGGACCAGATGCCATAACCTTCATTTTTTGAATGTTGAACTTTAAGTCAGCTTTTTTCACTCTCCTCTTTCACTGTCATGAAGAGGCTCTTTAGTTCCTCTTCTCTTTCTCCCATAAGGGTGGTGTCATCTGCATATCTGAGGTTATTGATATTTCTCTTGGGAATCTTGCTAGGCAATCTTAATTCCAGCTTGTGCTTCATCCAGCCTGGCATTTCCCATAATGCACTATGCATATAAGTTAAATAAGCAGGGTGACAATATAAAGCCTTGATGTACCCCTTTCCCAATTTGTAACCAGTCTGTTGTTCCCATGGCCAGTTCTAAGTATTGCTTCTTGACCTGCATACAGATTTCTCAGGAGGCAGGTCGCATGGTCTGGTATTCCCATTTCTTGAAGAATCTTCCACAGTTTATTGTGATCCACACAGTCAAAGGCTTTAGCATAGTCAATGAAACAAAAGCAGATGCTTTTTTTTTTTTTCCTGATATTCTCTTGCTTTACCTGTGATGCAATGGATATTGGAAATTTGATCTCTGGTTTCTCTGCCTTTTCTAAATTCAGCTTGAAAATCTGGAAGTTCTCAGTTCATGTACTGTTGAAGCCAAACTTGGAGAATTTTAAGCATTACACTGCCAGTGTGTGAGATTAGTTCAATTGTGAGGTAGTTTGAACATTCTTTGGTATTGCCTTTCTTTGGGATTGGGATGAAAACTGACCTTTCCCCGTCCTGTGACCACTGCTGAGTTTTCCAAATTTGCTGGCATATTGAGTTCAGCACTTTCACAGCATCATCTTTTAGGATTTGAAATAGCTCAACTGTAATTCCATCACCCGCACTAGCTTTGTTCATAGTGATGCTTAGGAACAAGGCCCACTTGACTTCAGACTCCAGGATGTCTGACTCTAGGTGAGTTATTACACAACTGTGGTTATCTGGGTCATTAAGATATTTTTGTATAGTTTTTCTGCATATTTTTGCCACCTCTTCTTAATATCATCTGCTTTTTTAGGTCCATACCATAGTCAAAGTAGCCATAGTAGAAGTTATGCTGTGATTCTCAATGATGCTGTTATGAGACAATCAGTGATTAAGAATAGGCCTTCGTTCCCTGTCTATTTATCTCTGCCTCCCAACGACTAGGCTTATTACCAGTTTTTCTATACTAAATGATAAAAGCGATTCCCAGCTCACCGACATAAGGACTTTGAAGAGGTCATATCTAATAGCTGTCATAGGATAGATATGAGAATGATATATAGCTTTATGTGTGTGTGTGTCTTTTTATGCATATGCAAATGCATTTTAAATGCATAATGAAAGTGAACTACTTTCAGTGGGACCACATGGAAGCGACAAGTATGTGACCATCTTTCCACTTGGAATGGACACCCAGGCTCCTTCCTTCATATAATTCAGGAACAGGAACACTTCCCCTGTTTCTGTGATCCTTTCTCCTACTGCATATGTTTCCCTTGATCAGCTAACAAAAATATCCTTCAATGAGTATCATGTGAATTTATATCTATAACTCACTTGAGAGCACAAAAATACTAAACCTGTTAATAGAAATTTAAAGACCTAAATTCACAGGAAGGCAAGGAAAGAACTTAGAGGAGACAGTGGCATGGTCAAAACAGAAAATGGTGAGTCTATCAAAAGAAGGATCACACATGTCTTTTAAGAGTTTAACAGATAAGTTTAAACAAATTAATAGTCCTTCCTTTATTGAAACAGATACAGTTACATTTACAGGCACACCAGTGCTCTCAATGTGCATGTGTGCATGCTAAATCACTTCAATCATGTCTGACTCTGTGACCCTATGGACTATAACCCTCCAGGCTTCTCTGTCCATGAGATTCTCCAGGCAAGAATATTGGAGTGGGCTACCATTTCCTCCTCCAGGGGATCTTCTTGACCCAGAGAGACCGAATCTGCATCTCTTGTGGCTCCTGCAGTGCAGACAGATTCTTTACCACTGAACCACCGAGGAAGCCCAGTCTCAATGTAGTAGTGTGTATATGTTAATCTCAACCACGTAATTTATCCCTCCCTCTGCCCCCCCATTCCCCCTTAGTAACTGCAAGGTTTTTTCTAGTCTTTGAGTCTCTGTTTTGTGAATAAATTCATTTGTATCTTTTTTTTTTTAGATTCCACATATAAGTGCTGTGTACATGTGTGCTCAGTTGTGTCCAACTCTTTTTGACCCTATGGACTCTAGCCTGCCAGGTTACTCTGTCCATGGGATTTCCCAGGTAAGAATATTTTAGTGGTTTGCTGTTTCCTCCTACAGGGCATCTTCCCGAGCCAGGGATTGAACTCATGTCTCCTGAATTTCAGTCATTGGCAGGCAGTTTCTTTACCACTGTGCCATCTGGGAAGCCCATATAAGTGATATTACACCATATTTGTCTTTCTCTGACTTATTTTACTTAGTATGATAATCTCTAGGTCCAACCATATTTGCTGCAAGTGCCATTATTTCATTCTTTTACATTTCTGAGTAATACTCCATTGTGTGTATATACCACACATTTTTTATTTATCTGTTGATGGACATTTAGGTTGTGTCTATGTCTTGGCTATTGTAAGTAATGCTGCAATGGGGCCGCAATAGTGAGGTATGATGCATCTTTTCCAATTATGGTTTTCTCTGGATATATATGCCCAGGAGTGAAATTGCAGGATCATATGATAGTTCTATTTTTAGTTATTTAAGGAAACTCCATAGTGGATATACCAGTGTATATTCCCACCAACAGGGTAGGAGGGTTCCTTTATCTTCACACTCTCTCTAGTATTTACTATTTGTAGATTCTTTGATGATGGTCATCCTGACTGGTGTGAAGTGATACCTCACTGTAGTTTTGATTTGCACAATATAGTACTGGAACAGAAACAGAAATATAGATCAATGGAACAGGATAGAAAGTCCAGAAATAAGCCTACACACCTACACACCTAAGGCCAATTACTCTATAACAAAAGAGGCAAGATATGCAATGGAGAAAAGAGAGTCTCTTTAATAAGTGGTGCTGGGAAAACTGGTTAGTTACATGCAAAAATTAAATTATAACAATCTCTTATAATATGTACATATACAGAAAAACTCAAAGTGAGTTAGAGGCCTAAAGGTAAGACTGAATACTATAAAACTCTTAGAGGAAACCATAGGCAGGATACACTTTGGCATAAATTGCAGCAACATGTTTTTGGATCCATCTTCTAGAATAACATAAATAAGAGCAAAAAGAAAAAAATGGACCTAATTAAACTTAAAAACTTTTGTACATCAATGGAAACCATAAACAAAATAAAAAGACAATTTACAGAATGGGAGAAAATATTTTCTAATGATGCAACCAATAAGGGATTAATCTCCAGAGTATAGAAGAGCTCATACAGATAAATGTCAAAGAGAAACAAACAATTCAACAAAGAAAAAATGGGCAGAAGATCTAAACAGACACTTCTCCAAAGAAGACATACTAATGACTAAGAGGCACATGAAAAATGTTCAATATCACTAATTATTATTCTACTCCATTTTTTAATATTTGAAATTCCATTTTTATAGTATGTTGATTTCTAATGTATATTCAGGTGTTTGTTTGGGGGAATATTTCTTTTTCTGTTCTACTGATACATGATAATCAATATGTAGGTACTTTGCCTGCTGCTAAACCATTTCCTCAGATTGTATATAACAATACTTCAAATATCTCATGTTGATCACTATACCCATTGGTTTTTTTTTTTCCTTAAACATGTTCTTTTCATAATTCTTATTACAGTTAATGATATCTTCATTCCTCTGTCACCTAGCCAAGAAATTGTTTTGTTGTTTTTGTTAGTCTTTCTCTCTTTCTACTATGTCTTATCAGCAAACAAGTCTTCTGACTTCTATTCTAAAATAACCCTCCAAACTTCTGTTGTGTTATTTCCATGACCACAGTGGTATTTCAAGCCTTCATTTTCTCTCTCTAAGACTATTACTGTACTGTTATTCAATATGTTCAATAACCTTTTAAGTAGTTCTTTAATAGATTTGAATTTCATAACTATCTGATAGATTTTTTCTTACTTTTTCAAAGTACCCAAAATGAAGCATTGTAAAAGTTGTTATACAAGTGACCAGTACATTTAGTTTTTAAATGTTAAACATTAAAAATGATCAAAGTGGTTTAAAATAAAGTGAGATAATACTTTTGTCTATGAAACTGACAAGCATCAAAAAATACTCAGTATTTGATTTTTGTCATACATTGACATGAATCAGCCATGGATTTACATGTATTCCCCATCCCGATCCCAATATTGTAAAGTAATTAGCCTCCAACTAATAAAAATAAATGGAAAAAAATTTTAAAAAAAGAAAAAGAAAAAAAAATATATATCACTTCCTAGGCAAAAAACAAAACAAAACAAACTCAGTATTTGAAAGCAATCCAATAAAGCAGACTTCTGCTAGTGGGGATAAAAATTCATACAAGATTTCCAGGAAACAGTTTGGCAATGAGTATGTGTAATTTCATTGATAATAATTTATTCTAAAGGATAATCCTGTTGTATTCTCTAAACAATATATATATAGGAATATTTGTTATAGTATTTTATTTTTGAAAATTAACTATCCAGCCATAATAAAGTTGTGTAAAAAATCATGATATATCTATATGATAGAATGCGGTCATTAAAATTAGATTATCAAAGGATATTAAAATAATGTTGAATGAAGAAAACATGTAAAAAAAAAGAAAACATGTAGGAAACTGTATATATATATATACAGAAACTGTATATATATATATATATATGTATATATATATATATATATATATATATACAGAAACTGTGTGTGTGTATATATATATAACAATGCTTAAACACTGGACAAAAGCATATAAGAAATACCATTGGATAATGGTACTGTAGAATTTTCCTTCAAAAATTCATTTCTGTGATTTTCCTACAAAATTCAAATTTTCTAGAATGAATGTACAACTACTATTGTAATACAAGCAAACAATGATACCAATAAAATAAACATTACTTCAGATTAAGAATCACAAAATTGAATGCAATGTCACTACTTTATAAATAGATTATATTTTATTTTATTTTTTGTGGTATATCTATAATTAAGTATTTGTTAGCCATAAAAGGAATGAAGGTCTGAGACAGTGGGAAGTTGCTATATAACACAGAGAACTCAGCCCAGTGCTCTGTGACGACCAAGAGGAGTGCTGTGTGGGTTGGGAGGGAGGTTCAAGAGGGAGGGCATATATTCGTTTGTATACTTATGGCTGATTCATGTTGTTGTACAGCAGAAACTAACACAACATTGTAAAGCATCGTGTTATTAGTTGCTAAGTCGTGTCCAATTCTTTGCCCCACCAAGCTTTCTTGTCCTCCACTATTTCCTGGAGTTTGCTCAAGCTCATGTAAAGCAATTATACTCTAATTAAAATAAATTCAAAAAAATGTAACATAGATGTACCTTAAAACCATTATTCTAGTTGAAATAAGCTAAGCATAGGAGAATAGATACTGTATGGTTGCACTTATATGATAACTTAAAGAGGTCTAATATATGTTTAAATCCCTGCAGGAGAGGACAGAGAGGCTGAAAGAGAAAAAAAAAATTGAGTACTGTGCAAAAATTTTAAAAGCTTGATCAAAATTATAAACCAACAGAAAAAAGAAGTTCATAAAAATGTGAACAGGAAACATTAAGAAAATTAAACCAGGGTACATCATAATCATACTGTGTAAAACCATTGATCAAGAGAGAATCTTAAAAGCAGCCAGAAAAAAATAATAGGCTCTATGAGAAAACTGTGATATTCTCTAGTCAGTCATTTTCTCATCACCAGTCACAAGGACAGCTGTAATCCAAATAAATGTTTATATGAGAAAGTCCTTAGAGCTTGCCCTCAAATTTGCTAGATTTGGGGGGACAATAGAATTGGTGGGATTGGTGAAGGCAATCATACCTAAGAATTCTGTGTATCTGTGTAAGTCTCTGGGCTTACAGCATATGAACACTATATTTTTTACCTGCTGCTATTAATGTTTTCCAAATGATATCTGAATTGTATTTTCCTTTGAAATCACATAGACATATTTCTACTTTTGGAGGAGTATGAATGTAAGATAATGTGTAATTACTTATTTTGTTAGTTTTCATGACAGTCAACTGCAAATTCTATAGATACTGAAGTTCAAAATACATCAAGATATTGCCTGTATTAGAGAAAAATCTAGCAAAAATCTACTTTAAAATCTTGTAAATAAAATAAACATATCAGTGAAGAGGACAAAATGTTCAATGGCTATAGATTTTGTGGCATTCTTCTGATGAATTTTAATTAAACTCTAGTGAAAGGAAAAGTAATCAGTGAAGCAGAGTTGTTATTAGCTTCCTTTTCATTTCATAAATCCAAAAAGTAGACTCTATTCTAGGAAGGAATTTCAAAGAAAATTGTCACTCAGTCTTATTTTCCTATCTTCATTCCTTGGACATATCTCTGATGCCACTCAATGGGTCAAGATTTTATTTTATTTTTTAAATTATTTTGTTAAATATAAATTTACTTATTTTACTTGGAGGCTAATTACTTTACAATATTGTAGTGGTTTTGCCATACATTGACATGGATCCACCATGGGTGTACATGTGATCCCCATCCTGAAACCCCCTCCCATCTCCCTCCTCATCTCATCCCCCTGATCATCACAGTGCACCAGCCCCGAGCACCCTGTCTCATGCATCGAACTTGGATGGCAATTTGTTCCACATATGATAATATACATGTTTCAGTGCCATTCTCAGAAATCATCCCACATTTGTCCTCTCCCACAGAGTCCAAAAAACTGTTATTTACATATGTGTCTCTTTTGCTGCCTCGCATATAGGGTTATCACTACCATCTTTCTAAATTCCATACATATGTGTTAGTATACCGTATTGGTGTTGCCATAGCATATGTTGTGGGTGGAAGAAGCCTGTTGCACTGTTTAGAGTGAATCAGGAAAAGGAAAACAATCAAATAGAAAAAGGAAATACCAGTTTTCACCATTACAACAAAAAGAATAAAAAACTTAGGAGTATATCTACCTAAAGAAACAAAACACCCATATATAGAAAATTATAAAACACTGATGAAAGAAATCAGAGGACACAAACAGATGGAGAAAGATACCATGTTCATGGATTGGAAGAATCAATATTGTCAAAATGACTATACAACCCAAAGCAATCTATACATTCAATGCAATCCCTATCAAGCTACCAATGGTATTTTTCACAGAACTAGAACAAATAATTTCACAATTTGTATGGAAATACAAAAAAACTCGAATAACCAAAGCAATCATGAGATAGAGGAATGGAACTGGAGAAATCAACCTGCCTGACTTCAGGCTCTACTACAAAGCCACAGTCATCAAGACAACGTGGTACTGGCACAAAGACATATATAGATAAATGAACAGAATATAAAGCCCAGAGATAAAACCACGTACCTATGAGAACCTTATCTTTGACAAAGGAGGGAAAGATATACAATGGAAAAAAAGACAACATCTTTAACAAGTGGTGCTGGGAAAACTGGTCAACTACTTGAAAAAGAATGAAGCTAGATAAATATTGGAGAGGGTGTGGAGAAAAGGGAACCCTCTTACACTGTTGGTGGGAATGCAAACTAGTACAGTCACTATGGAAAACAGTGTGGAAATTCCTTTAAAAACTGGAAATAGAACTGCCATATTACCCTGCAATCCCACTCCTGGGCATACACACCGAGGAAACTAGAACTGAAAGAGACACGTGTACCCCAATGTTCATCTCAGCACTTTTTATAATAGCCAGGACATGGAAGCAACCTAGATGCCCATGAGCAGACGAATGGATAAGGAAGCTGTGGTACATATACACAATGGAATATTACTCAGCCATTAAAAAGACTACATTTGAATCAGTTCTAATGAGATGGATGAAACTGGAGCCCATTATACAGAGTGAAGTAAGCCAGAAAGATAAAGACCAATACAGTATACTAACGCATATATATGGAATTTAAAAAGATGGTAACGATAACCCTATATGCAGGACAGAAAAAGAGACACAGATGTATAGAACAGAATTTTGGGTTCTGTGGGAGAAGACAAGGGTGAGATGTTCAGAGAGAACAGCATTGAAACAAATATACTATCAAGGATGAAACAGATCACCAGCCCAGGTTGGATGTATAAGACAAGTGCTCAGGACTGGTGCACTGGGAAGACCCAGAAGGATGGGATGGGGAGGGAGGCGGGAGGGGGGATCTCGATGGGTAACACATGTAAATCCATGGTTGATTCAAGTCAATGTATGGCAAAAACCACTACAATATTGTAAAGTGATTAGCCTCCAACTAATAAAAACAAATAAAAAAAAAAGAAAAAAATAAATAAAATTTCCCATATTTCAACAATTATCCCTGTTATCATTTCTCATTTAACATATTTCTTACTTATCCTTCTTTTTCTTGAGAAGTTTATCTATAAATTTGTATAATTTATTTTTTAACAAAATTGCAGTTTGATTTCTAAATTAATTTGACTGTTTTACTGTGTTCTACTTCATTAACTTTGGCTTTTTATTATTTATTTTATTTTTATTGTTTCCTTACTATCACTTCCTTTTGGCTTACCTTTGTCTTTTGCTATAGATTTTTTTTTCTTTATTTTTTTATTTTTTTTTTTATTTTTCAGTGGGTTTTGTCATACATTGATGTGAATCAGCCATAGAGTTACACGAATTCCCCATCCCGGTCTCCCAACCCACCTCCCTCTCCACCCGATTCCTCTGGGTCCTCCCAGTGCACCAGGCCCGAGCACTTGACTCATGCCTCCCACCTGGGCTGGTGGTCTGTTTCACCACAGATAATATACATGGTGTTCTTTCGAAACATCCCACCCTCCCCTTCTCCCACAGAGTTCAAAAGTCTGTTCTGTACTTCTGCGTCTCTTCTTCTGCCCTGCATATAGGGCCATCGTTACCATCTTTCTAAATTCCGTATATATGTGTTAGTATACTGTAATGTTCTTTATCTTTCTGGCTCACCTCACTCTGTATAATGGGCTCCAGTTTCATCCATCTCATTAGAACTGATTCAAATGTATTCTTTTTAATGGCTGAGTAATATTCCATGGTGTATATGTACCACAGCTTCTATAGATTTTTGAGTTAATGACTGAAATTCATAGATTTTAATGCTTTCATTTTTATTTACATTCGCATTTAGGGTTTTTCTCTTGTTATGTTTTAATTTTAGCCCACAGGTTCTGATATCTTATAGTATTTATTGTCAATAGTTTTTTTTTGTTGTTGTTGTTGTTGTTGTTGTCGCTATTTTAAAAAAGCTTGCATTTTTCCCTTCACCCAAGAATTCTTAAACAGAGACTTTAAATTTCCAGTTTAAAAGCAATACAAAGTTGGTGTTTCTTTATTTGGATTTTTGCTAATTTCTAATTTTATTGCATTTGATTGCAGAATATATTTTATACTATTTAAGGTTTTCTTTATGAACTAATGTGGTCAGTTTTTATGAAAGTTCTATGTGTGCTTGAGAAGAAGGTATACTGTCTATTCCTCGAACATACATGTTTGACATATAGCTATAATATTTTCATTATTATGTCATTTGGATCTTCTATAATCCTTTTATTTTATTGTTTGCTTAAACCTTCTTCATTGAAGAATGGGGACACGATCACCTTGGGTTATTGATCACAATTTCTCACTATCTGTAATGGGATTTAAACATAAGCATCTACACCGTTTTTCCTTGTAACTATGCCTTATTTATAGTGCCTCCCACTGTGAATGGAGTATGTTTTCTCATCTCACTGATAATCCATCTTGGCTATGTGACTTGTTTTGGCCAGTAAAATGTTTATGGATGTGACATGCATTCATATTTTGGCTTGATCTTTTGCATTCCTGTGATCTGCTATGGCAAGCATATACTCCAGGTAGTTATTGTCACTTTAGCCTAAACTCCAAAGTGAAGAAAAATGGAGCAAATCTGAATTCAACCTGTAGCCTATAGCCAAGTCAGACTTAGTGAGAGATTGCCCTTCAATGTTCTACAGTTGCTGTTTGGAAAACGTTAATGATCTTATCTTCAAATGTATACATTGAAAATGAATCTGATGAGATAGTGAAGCATGCATATGATCATAGGAAATACTCTGGGGAGTAGTGTGCATATGCCAGGGCTCAGGACCATAGGCATGACAGGCAGTGTGCATACCCAGAAGTTGCCTTGGCTTTGGTGCAGGCACAACTGCAGCAGTCTGTGGGAGCAGGTGGGCTACGATCTGGACCCAAATTAGTGGTGGCAACGACTACCATATCAGAAAAAAACAGCATCAGCAACAACCATAGCGATGGGACAGAGGTGAAATTTTGCAAGGAAACAGCACTGACCTGGGCTGGGAAGTTGTCCTGCTGATCCACTGAGGAGCTGGCTTCTGTGTTATCTGCCAAATATTAAATCTCCAGTATGAGTGAAGGAACAGAAACTGCCAGTTTGGGGACAGTAAATTTTTTCAGTAAATTATTGCAAAATACAAGTATATACATGGATGTTACAATAAAACATATGAGAGTTAATGGAATTCATCAATGATTGTATAATCCCTGGTTTTGAAAACTATTGCAAAATTGCAAAGCATATATCCACAGGCTTAGAAATTGAAATTAAATTGAAAAGATTGTTGCATCATATGGAAAGTACATGATTTTTATATGAAACTTAGAATAAACCAATTAATAATGAGGAAGACAATTTTAAAATCATGCTTTCTTTGTAATTAAATACTGTGATATTCAGTTCAGTTCAGTCGCTCAGCCGTGTTCGACTCTTTGCGAGCCCATGAATTGCAGCACGCCAGGCCTCTCTGTCCATCACCAACTCCCGGAGTTTACTCAAACTCACGTCCATTGAGTAGGTGATACCATCCAGCCATCTCATCCTCTGTCGTCCCCTTCTCCTCCTTTCCCCAATCCCTCCCAGCATCAGGGTCTTTTCCAACAAGTCAACACTTCCCATGAGGTGGCTAAAGTACTGGAGTTCCAGCTTCAGCATCAGTCCTTCCAATAAACACCCAAGACTGATCTCATTTAGGATGGACTGGTTGGATCTCCTTGCAGTCCAAGGGACTCTCAAGAGTCTTCTCCAGCACCACAGTTCAAAAGCATCAATTTTTTAGCCCTCAGCTTTCATCACAGTCCAACTCTAACATCCAAACATGACCACTGGAAAAACCATAGCCTTGACCAGACGGACCTTTGTTGGCAAAGTAATGTCTGTGCTTCTTAATATGCTATCTAGGTTGGTCATAACTTTCCTTCCAAGGAGTAAGTGTCTTTTAATTTCGTGGCTATAATCACGATCTGCAGTGATTTTGGAGCCCTGAAAAATAAAGTCTGACACTGATTCCACTGTCTCCCCATTTATTTCCCATGAAGTGATGGGACAAGATGCCATGATCTTAGTTTTCTGAATGTTAAGGTTTAAGCAAACTTTTTCACTCTCCTCTTTCACTTTTATCAAGAGGCTTTTTAGTTCCTCTTCATTTTCTGCCATAAAGATGATGTCATCTTCATATCTGAGGTTATTGATATTTCTCCCAGCAATCTTGATTTCAGCTTGTACTTATTCCAGCCCAGTGTTTCTCATGATATCCTCTGCATATAAGTTAAATAAGCAGGGTGACAATATACAGCCTTGAGATACTCCTTTTCCTATTTGGAACCAGTCGGTTGCCCTTCTCCAGTTCTAAGTGTTGCTTCCTGACCTGCATACAGGTTTCTCAAGAGGCAGGTCAGGTGGTCTGGTATACCCATCTCTTTCAGAATTTTCCACAGTTTATTGTGATCCACACAATCGAAGGCTTTGGCGTAGTCACAGAGGAGTGCAAGTTTGAGCATTCTTTGGGATTGCCTTTCTTAGGGATTGGGATGAAAACTGACCTTTTCCAGTCATGTGCCCACTGCTGTGTTTTCCAAATTTGTTTGCATATTGAGCGAAGCACTTTCACAGCATCATCTTTCAGGATTTGAAATACCTCAACTGGAATTCCATCACTTCCACTAGCTTCGTTCATAGTGATGATTTTAAGGCCCACCTGACTTCACATTCCAGGATGTCTGGCTCTAGATGAGTGATCACACCGTTCTGATTATCTGGGGCATGAAGATCTTTTCTGTACAGTTCTTCTGTGTATTCTTGCCATCGCTTCTTAATATCTTCCACTTCTGTTAGGTACATACCATTTCTGTCGTTTATCAAAAGCATATTTTCATGAAATATTCCCTTGGTATCTCTAATTTTCTTGAAGGGATCTCTATTTTTCCCCATTCTATTGTTTTCCTCTATTTCTTTGCACTGATCGCTGAGGAAGGTTTTCTTATCTCTCCTGGCTATGTTTTGGAATTCTAAATTCAAATGGTAATATCTTTCCTTTTATCCTTTGCTTTTCACTACTCTTCTTTTCACAGCTACTTGTAAGGCCTTTTCAGACAACCATTTTGCCTTTTTGCATTCCTTTTCCATGGGGATGGTCTTGATCCCTATCTCCTGTGCAATGTCATGAACCTCGGTCCATAGTTCATCAGGCACTCTGTCCATCAGATCTAGTCCCTTAAATCTATTTCTCACTTCCACTGTAGAGTCATAAGGGTTTTGATTTAGGTCATACCTGAACGGTCTAGTGGTTTTCCCTACTTTCTTCAGTTTAAGTCCGAATTTGGCAATAAGGAGTTCCTGATCTGAGCCACAGTCAGCTTCCGGCCTTGTTTTTGCTGACTGTATAGAGCTTCTCCATCTTTGGGTGCAAAGAATATTATCAATCTGATTTCGGTGTTGACCATCTGGTGATGTCCATGTGTAGAGTCTTCTCTTGTGTTGTTGGAAGAGGGTGTTTGCTATGACCTGTGTGTTCTCTTGGCAAAACTCTATTAGCCTTTGCCCTGCTTCATTCCATACTCCAAGGCCAAATTTACCTGTTACTGCAGGTGTTTCTTGACTTCATACTTTTGCATTTCAGTCCCCTATAATGAGAAGGACATTTTCTTTTGGGTATTAGTTCTAAAAGGTCTTGTAGGTCTTCATAGAACTGTTCAACTTCAGCTCCTTCAGTGATACTGGTTGGGGCATAGGCTTGGGTTACCATGATATTGAAAGGTTTGCCTTGGAAATGAACAGAGATCATTCTGTCCTTTTTGAGATTGCATCCAAGTACTGCATTTTGGACTCTTTTGTTGACCATGATGGCTACTCCATTTGTTCTAAGGGATTGCTGTCCACAGTAGTAGATATAATGGTCATCTGAGTTAAATTCACCCATTCCTGTCCATTTTAGTTTGCTGATTCCTAGAATGTCGACATTTACTCCTGCCATCTCCTGTTTGACCACTTCCAATTTGCCTTGATTCATGGACCTAACATTCCAGATTGCTATGCAATATTGCTCTTTACAGCATCAGGCCTTGCTTCTATCACCAGTCACATCCACAACTGGGTATTGTTTTTGCTTTGGTTCTATCCCTTCATTCTTTCTGGAGTTATTTCTCCACTCATCTCCATTAGCATATTGGCCACCTACTGACCTGGGGAGTGCCTCTTTTAGTATCTTATCATTGTGCCTTTTCATACTGTTCATCGGGTTCTCAAGGCAAGAATACTGAAGTGGTTTGCCACTCCCCTCTCCAGTGGACCACATTCTGTCAAACCTCTCCACTATGACCTGACCATCTTGGGTGGCCCCACATGGCATGGCTTAATTTCTTTGAGTTAGACAAGACTGTGGTCCGTGTGATCAGATTGACTAGTTTTCTGTGACTATGATTTTAGTGTGTCTGCCCTCTGATGCCCTCTCACAACACCTACCGTCCCACTTGGGCTTCTCTTATCTTGGGCGTGGGGTATCTCTTCCCGGCTGCTCCAGCAAAGCATAGCCACTGATCCTTACCTTGGACGAGGGGTATCTTCTCATAGTTGCCCGTCCTGACCTTGAATGTGGAGTAGGTCCTCTAGGCCCTCCATGCCCGCGCAGCCGCTGTTCCTTGGAGGTGGGGTTGCTTTATTAGGTTAGTGCAAAAGTAACTCGGTTTTGCATTATTGAACTTTGCCATTTGATATGGGAGTGCTTTCTCAAATAAATGTTGTTGTTATACATCATTCTAATGCACATTTCTTCTTTATGTTTTTCTGGTTAATGACTTATTGCTGTGAATTTTATATGTATTTGACACAATAGAAATGATGTTAGACAAAAAGCAAATTTGAGTGATTTTCTTATTTGAGCTCAAAATATGTTGTAAAGCTGTGGAGACAGCTTGCAACATCAACAATGCATTTATCCCTGGAACTACTAATGAACATACAGTGAAGTGCTAGTTCAAGAAGTTTTGCAAAGGAGACAAGAGCTTTGAAGATAAGGAGCACAGTGGCTGACCATAGGAAGTTGACAGCGATCAATTGATAGGATCATTGGCTGATCCTGTTACAACTACATAAGAAGTTTCCCAAGAACTCCATGTCGACCATTCTACAGTTATTCAGCTTTGAAGCAAGTTGGAGAGGTGAAAAACCTTGATATGTGGGTGCCCATGAGTTGACCACAAATAAAAAAAAAAAATCTTGAAATGTCTTCTTTTATTCTACACATCAAGAACAAACTGTTTATTGATTGGATTGGACATGTGATGAAAGTAGAGTTTATATGACGACCAGCTCAGAGGTTGGACCGAGAAGCTCCAAAGCACTTCCTAAAGCCAAACTTGCACCAAAAAGAGGTCATGGCCACTGTTTGGTGATCTGCTGCTCATCTGATCCACTATAGCTTTCTGAATCTTGGTGAAACCATTATATCTGAGAAGTATACAAATCGATAAGATGCAATGAAAACTGCAAGGCTTGCAACCAGCATTGGTCAACAGAAAGGGCTCAGTTCTTCTCCATGACAATGCCCAGCCACACTTTGGACAACCAGTGCTTCACAAATTGAACAAATTGGACTATGAAGTTTTGCCTCATCTGTCATATTCACCTGACCTTTTGCTAACAGACTACCATTCATTCAATCATCTTAACAACTTTTTGCAGGGAAAAAACATCTACAATCATCAGTAGGCAGAAAATGCTTTTCAAGAGCTCACTGAATCGTAAAGCATGGGTTTTTATGCTACAAGAATAAACAAGCTTATTTCTTGTTGGAAAAACATGTGCTGATTGTAATGATTCCTATTTTGGTTAATAAAGAAAAATTTAAGGGCTTCCGTGGAGGCTCAGATGGTAAAGGGGAATCAGGTGGAGAGGGAGGTGGGAGGGGGGATTGGGATAGGGAATATTTGTAAATCCATGGCTGATTCATGTCAGTGTATGATGGGAACCACTGCAATGTGGTGGATTGATTGGCCTCCAACTAGTGGAAGTAGATGAAAAAAAAAAAAAAAGAATCTGCCTGCAATGTGGGAGATCCGGGTTCAATCTCCTGGAGAAGGGAACAGCTTCCTACTCCAGTATTCTGGCTTGGAGAATTCCACGGACTGTATAGTCCATGGGCTCACCACCCTTATGGCAGAAACCAAAGAACTAAAGAGCCTCTTGATGAAAGTGAAAGAGGAAGGTGAAAAAGTTGAATTAAAACTCAACATTCAGAAAACTAAGATCATGGCATCCAGTCCTGTCACTTCATGGCAAATAGATGGGGAAACGATGAAAACAGTGAGAGACTTTATTTTGGGGGGCTCCAAAATCACCACAGATGGTGACTGCAGCCATGAAATTAAAAGACGCTTACTCCTTGGAAGAAAAGCTATGAGACACTTACTTTACCAACAAAGTCCATCTAGTCAAAGTTATGGTTTTTCCATAGCTATAGTTTTTTTTGTTTTTTTTTTTTTTAATGGTAGTAAAGTATGGATGTGAGAGTTGGACTATAAAGACAGCTGGGTGCCGAAGAATTGATGCTTTTTAAATGTGGTGTTGGAGAAGACTCTTGAGAGTTCCTTGGAATGCAAGAAGATCCAACCTGTCAATCGTAAAGGAAATAAGTCCTGAATATTCATTGAAAGGACTGATGCTGAAGCTGAAACTCCAATATTTTGGCCACCTGATGTGAAGAATCAACTCATTGGAAAAGACCCTGATGCTGGGAAAGGTTGAAGGAGAAGGACACAATAGAGGTTGAAATGTTTGGATGGCATCACCAATACGATGGACATAAATTTGAGTAGGATCTGGGAGTTTATGATGGCCATGGAAGATTGGCATACTGCAGTCCATGGGGTCGCAAAGAGTCACAGACGACTGAGCAACTGAACTGAACTGAAAATGATTTAAAATCCATGGTTCTGAAACTGCAATTACGTTTGCACCAACCTAATAGACTGTATAATAGATGTACAATAGATGGTTTGAACAATATACAAACTATGAAGCCACTTTTGTTTTTTTGTGTGAACTCAAGAAGCTACAGTGAATGTCAGAAGAAATCATAAAATTCCATAATATGAATTTACATGTAAAATTGACTTTAGACTTACTGTACATGAAACTGTTTTGTATGTAGGCTTAAATCCTTTTAGAAAAGTAATTCTGCAAAAATCATAAACTCTAGATACACTAAAGTTCCTTTTCTGAAATAATTGATCAGAAATCTGTCCTACATTCATGTGTAGAGGAATGAAACTTGACCCCTGTTTTATTGCATCCACACAAATTTACTTGAAATGGGTTACTGACAAATATAAGACCTGTAACAATTAACTCCAAGAAGAAAACATGGGAAGAAAGATCCTTGACATAGGTCTTGATAATGATTTTTTAGAAATCACATTTAAAGTACAAGCAACAAAATATAAAATAAACAAGACTACAACAAATAATCAGCACAGCAAAATAAAAAATCAACAAATTGAAAAGATCAACTGTGGAATGTGAAATATTTTCAAACCATATATCTGATAGAGGATAAGTACCCAAAATATAAAGAGAACTCATATAACTCAATAGCAAAAACCCCAAATAATCCAACTAAAAATGGGCCAATGACCAGAATAGACATATTTTCCAAAGAGGATATATGAGTGGCCAACAGGTACATGAAAATATTCTCAACATCACTAGTCGTTAGGGAAATGTAAATCAAAACCACCATGAGATGTTACCTCATGCCTGTTAGAAAGACCATCTCCAAAAAATGAAATAACAAATGCTGGCATCGATGTGAAAAAAGGGAACACTTGTGGACTGTTGATGGAATTGTAAATTATTATAAAACTGTAAAAACAGTATGGAGATACCTCAGAAAAATTAAATATAGAACTACCATATGATCCAGCAATTCCACTTCTGGAAATAGAGCCAAAGGAAATGAAAACAGTAACTCAAAAAGATTTTTGTGTCCCCATGTTCACAGCAACATTATTTACAATAGCCAAGACATGGAAACAACCTAAATACCCATCAACGGATAAATGGATAAAGAAGTCGTGCTATGTATACAATGGCAACCCACTCCAGTATTCTTGCCTGGAGAAGTCTATGGACAGAGGAGACTGAAGGGCCTACAATCCATGGAGTTGCATAGAGTCAGACATGATTGAGTGACTAACACTTTCAATTTCAGCGATATAATATATAACACGACTATGGTTAACACTTTTTTATGATAAATAGGAATATTAAGAAAGTATATCTGAAGAGTTCTCATCACAAAGAGAAATTTTTTTTCTTGTCTTTTTATTGTATCTCTATGAGATGATGGATTGTAACTAAACCAATTGTAGTAATCATTTCACAATATATGCAAATCAAACCATGATGCTGTTATAACTTATACAGTGATATATGTCAATTGTTTCTCAATAAAACTCAGGAAAAAATAAATCTATCCAGATGTTTTTGCAGCCTATAAAATACACTTTACAGCACTGGTAACAGTTATATCAGCAGAAAGGTTCTTCTCAAAGTAAAAAAAAAAAAAAAATCAGAATTTATTTTCAGTATTTCATTTGCCAAGAGCACCTGACATTACTGCCAGTTATATCATTTGAAATAAATTTTCTAAAGGTGCATTTTGATGATATAATAAATAAATTGGCAGAATGGTGAGACAAAAATAATAATAAAGATATAAATATATCAAATAATAAATATATTAAATAATAATAACAAAGATATAAAACTACTAAAACCCTATTATTTATTTTATTATATACAATTATGATGGAGTTTCTCTGGGGGCTCAGACGATAAAGAATCTGCCTGCAACACAGGAGACATAGATTCCATTGCTGAGTTGGGAAGATCCCCTGGAGAAGGAAATAGCAACCTACTCCAGTATTCTTGCCTGGAGAATCCCATGAAAATAGGAGCCTGGCAGGCTACAGTCCATAGAGTTGCAAATAGTCAGACAGGACAAGCACATACAATTATGATACCAGCATGTTACCTTTTTGCAATTGTGGCATTATGTTGTTAGTCATGTATCACTATTAATTCTATTGTGTTTATAAGTAGTAGAATATCTTTAAAGAAAATTGCTTTTTTTTAAATGAAACTGTATTTTAGTACCTTCAATGGCAAATTTTCACCCTGGATATCGAATAAGGGGTTTCTTCTTTTCATTTTGCACTTCACTGTACAAGTTATGTACCTGACCCTGCCTAGATCACCTCCAATCTACAATCTAAAACCTGTAAGCAAGGGGAAAAAATGTAAAAATGACTGAGAATCTGAAATTGCTTTGCATGCAGCATTGTCTCAGAACTTACTGACTTGATATAGGTCTTTTAAGGATTTCTGTTGTGAGCGTGGCCCCTTGTCTCCTGGCATTGTCTATAGTTTCTGCTCTGTGGAGATACTTGCTGTGTTTAAAGAATTTGGGCCTGAATTATACTTGCTTTGCTATCAGGACCATAACCACTACATTCTCATTACCTAGGATACTTTGCCATCCCTTTGTTGTTAGCTTTTATGAATTACTTTGCTAAGTCAGTTTCTTAAACAGAGTTGCATTTATTTATTTGTGAACCAGTCTAAAAATGCTTTTAACAAGGGAGTCAAGCCAATTTGCATATACTGATTTGACTGATATATTTGATTTCAATTGCCATGTTATTTTGTTGTATGTATATTATCTATTACTATGTTTTTCTTTTATTTATACTGTCTTGTTCATTTTCTTTTTCTAACTTTTTATATTTAAAAAATGAATGGTTTTTCTAGAGGTAACTTGTATAAAAATAAAATTTTAAATTTATTTTATTGAAATATAGTTGATTTACAATTTTAAATCAATATCTGCCATACAGAAAAGTGATTCAAATTTATATATGCTCAAATATGTATACATTCAGGTATATATATATATATATATATATATATATATACACACACACACACACACACACACACACACACACACATATAACATTATTTTTTATATTCTTTCCCATTTTGGTTTATCTCAGGATATTGAATTAAGTTCCCTGTGTTATACAGTAGGACCTTGTTGTTTATCCATTCTATATGTAACAGCTTGCATCTTTAAAAATAATTTTAATAATGCTTCTTGACTCCTTGACTTGTCAGCTTTAAATTATATCTTTTGACATCTATCGACTACATAGGAGAAAACCAGTAAACTTTCGATTTCCCATTCTGTTGCTTATCCTTTCATTGTTTCAGTGCATTATTTTTGTCTTGTCATAATGTATAACATGCACATATATTATTCTTATATACTTATCTGCATTTTCATATCTATAACTTTAACCTATCAGTCTCTCTGCTAAAAGTTTCTTAGTTATATCTGTTTTTGATTAATATGGTATTAATTTCCTAGGGCCTCCAGAAAAAAAATTACTGCAAATTGATTGGCTTCAGACAAAAAAAAATTGTTTTCTCATGGTTTTGGAGGCTAAAGTCTAAAATGAAGGTGGCAGTAAGGTTGATTCTGTTCGAAAGTTTTGCAAGAGAATCTGTTCCTTGCTTCTCTCCTAGCTTCTGCTGTTGCTGGCAGTTCTTCACTTGCCTTGGTTTATCCATACATTTCTGTTCTTTTCTAATAAGGACACCAGTCAAATTGAATTATGGTCCATCCTGATATAATATGACCTCATTTTAGCTTTGATAATTAGTGCCACGGTGGCTTAGACAGTAAAGCGTCTGCCTGCAATGCGGGTGACCTGGGTTGATCCATGGGTTGGGAAGATCCCCTGGAGAAGGAAATGACAATCCACTCCAGTACTCTTGCCTGGGAAAGCCCATGGGCGGAGGAGCCTAGTAGGCTACAGTCCATGGGGTCACAAAAAAGTGGGACACTACTAAGCGAGTTCACTTTCACTTTCACTTGATTACTTTTGCAATGACCCTATCTCCAAGTAGGGTCACATTCATTTCTGAGATAATCTTTTTCTTTAATATTTCTCCGGGTTCAGTCAACTCTAACTTTATATCTTTCCATTTTCCTCCATTTATCTTTTGAATTCATAAATTTCTGATGTACAGAGTTAATTTTTATCTTTATATCTATGTTAAATCTAATAATATCCTTTGTATCTATGTTATATGATATTTAATTATGGTTGGAATGTTGTGTTATGATTTTTTCATACTCTGGTTATATGGGGAGTATTCTGATCAGCTGAAATATCTTGCTTCCCATTTCCTGCTCTCTATTTATAGTAGCTGTCTAGAGATGGTGTCTATAGATGTTAGTTAGTTAGCTTTGTTTTGAATGCTTAAAGTTTTCTTGATCCGACAATAACAGATGATTCAATATAGGTATAGAGAAGACATTTTGGTGGACTACTGGGCTTAAGAACATTTTCTTCCATTGGTACAGTGGACTTTCTGCCATAAATGTCAGCCTTTTGCAGAGTAAGAGTTAGGACAATACAATTATGTTTTATTTATGATTCTTTCCGTTTTCTTCAGAACCCTTAACTTTCACCCTTTTGTTCTACTATGTTTCTCATGACATGAAGTCTTGGAAAGGTATCGCCCCATTTCATATTGACACGTTATCCCCCTGAAGCAGTGTCTGCATCCTCTACCCGCACTCATTTTCAAAGACCCTCAATTTCCAGGTCTCATACCTGTTCTCAACATTTCTTTCTTTTTATGTTAGATCTTTTTTTCTTTTAGGGGTGATGGCATCATCATTTCACCAGTCCTAGGTTCCCTACTCATTTCTGTTTCCTACTTGAACTCCACCAGACTGTGCTCCAATGTGGGCTCTTGATATATTATATGATTCCCTTTTAAAATGATTTAAAGTTGATGGCATTCTGTTTTCTAATTAAACTGTGAGTGTTAATTTGGGTGGATTTATTTGCTGTGTGCTTCGATCTGTTGGGGATTCCCTGGTAGCTCAGTGGTAAAGAATCCACCTGCGAATGCAAGCAACCTCTGTTTGATCCCTAGATCAGGAAGATCTCCTGGAGAAGGAAATAGCAACCCACTCCATTATTCTTGCCTGGGAAGTCTCATGGACAGAGGAGCCTGGTGGGCTACAGCCCATGAAGTCACAAAAGAGTCAGACACAACAAGCGACTAAACAGCAACGGCAACTAAATAACAACGGCACCATCATTTGTGTTTGGATAGGGGAGATGATTCTGAAGTGGTTTGCCATTCCCTTCTCCAGTGAACCACATTCTGTCAGACCTCTCCACCATGATCTGACCATCTTGGGTGGCCCCACACAGCATGGCTTAGTTTCACTGAGTTAGACAAGACTGTGGTCCTGTGATCAGATTGGCTAGTTTCTGTGATTATGGCTTTAGTGTGTCTGCCCTCTGATGCCCTCTCACAACACCTACCATCTTACTTGGGTTTCTCTTACCCTGGACATGGGGTATCTCTTCATGGCTGCTCCAGCAAAGTGGAGCCGCTGCTCCTTTCCTTGGACTAGGGGTGTCTTCTCACGGCTGCCCCTCCTGACCTTGAACGTGGAGTAGCTCCTCTCGGCCCTCCTGCGCCTGCACAGCAGCCACTCCATGGAGGTGGGGTTGCTCCTCTCGGGCGCGGCCCCTGACCTCGGACGTGGGGAAGCTCCTCTGGGCCACTCCAGCGCAGTCGCAGCCTAGCACTCTCAGATGCTACCCTTGACCGTGGGCAAGGAGTAGCTCCTCACGGCCATGCTTCTGCATGGTCCGTTCCAGCAGGCATGCTTCTGCATGGCAAGCCACTTCAGAATTCGTTGTTGAGAACCCCATGAACAGTAGGAAAAGGAAAATTGATAGGATACTGAAAGAAAAACGCCCCAGGTCGGTAGGTGGCCAATATGCTAATGGAGATGAGTGGAGAAATAACTCCAGAAAGAATGAAGGGATAGAACCAAAGCAAAAACAATACCCAGTTGTGGATGTGACTGGTGATAGAAGCAAGGCCTGATGCTGTAAAGAGCAATATTGCATAGCAATCTGGAATGTTAGGTCCATGAATCAAGGCAAATTGGAAGTGGTCAAACAGGAGATGGCAGGAGTAAATGTCGACATTCTAGGAATCAGCAAACTAAAATGGACAGGAATGGGTGAATTTAATTCAGATGACCATTATATCTACTACTGTGGACAGCAGTCCCTTAGAACAAATGGAGTAGCCATCATGGTCAACAAAAGAGTCCAAAATGCAGTACTTGGATGCAATCTCAAAAAGGACAGAATGATCTCTGTTCATTTCCAAGGCAAACCTTTCAATATCATGGTAACCCAAGCCTATGCCCCAACCAGTATCACTGAAGGAGCTGAATTTGAATGGTTCTATGAAGACCTACAAGACCTTTTAGAACTAATACCCAAAAGAAGATGTCCTTATCATTACAGGGGACTGGAGTGCAAAAGTAGGAAATCAAGAAACACCTGCAGTAACAGGTAAATTTGGCCTTGGAGTATGGAATGAAGCAGGGCAAAGGCTAATAGAGTTTTGCCAAGAGAACACACAGGTCATAGCAAACACCCTCTTCCAACAACACAAGAGAAGACTCTACACATGGACATCACCAGATGGTCAACACCGAAATCAGATTGATAATATTCTTTGCACCCAAAGATGGAGAAGCTCTATACAGTCAGCAAAAACAAGGCCGGAAGCTGACTGTGGCTCAGATCAGGAACTCCTTATTGCCAAATTCGGACTTAAACTGAAGAAAGTAGGGAAAACCACTAGACCGTTCAGGTATGACCTAAATCAAAACCCTTATGACTCTACAGTGGAAGTGAGAAATAGATTTAAGGGACTAGATCTGATGGACAGAGTGCCTGATGAACTATGGACCGAGGTTCATGACATTGCACAGGAGATAGGGATCAAGACCATCCCCATGGAAAAGGAATGCAAAAAGGCAAAATGGTTGTCTGAAAAGGCCTTACAAGTAGCTGTGAAAAGAAGAGTAGTGAAAAGCAAAGGATAAAAGGAAAGATATTCCTATTTGAATGCAGATTTCCGAATAACAGCCAAGAGAGATAAGAAAGCTTTTGTCTGCAATCAATGCAGAGATATAGAGGAAAACAACAGAATGGGAAAGACTAGAGATCTCGTCAAGGAAATTAGAGATACCAAGAGAATATTTCATGCAACGTTGGGTTCAATAAACAACAGAAATTGTAAGTACCTAACAGAAGTGGAAGATATTAAGAAGCGATGGCAAGAATACACAGAAGAACTATACAAAAAATATCTTCATGACCCAGATAATCAGAATGGTGTGATCACTCACCTAGATCCAGACATCCTGGAATGTGAAGTCAGGTGGGCCTTAGAAAGTATCACTATGAAAAATGCTAGTGGAGGTGATGGAATTCCAGTTGAGGTATTTCAAATCCTGAAAGTTGATGCTGTGAAAGTGCTGCACTGAATATGCCAGCAAATTTGGAAAACCCAGCAGTGGCCACAGGACTCAAAAAGGTCAGTTTTCCTTCCAATCCCTAAGAAACACAATCCCATAGAATGCTGAAACTAATGCACAATTGCAGTCATCTTACACGCTAGTAATGTAATGCTCAAAATTCTCCAAGGCAGGCTTCAGCAATACATGAACCGTGAACTTCCAGATGTTCAAGCTGGTTTTAGAAAGGTCAGAGGAACCAGAGATCAAATTGCCAACATCTGCTGGATCATCGAAAAAGAAAGAATATTCCAGAGAAACAACTATTTCTGCTTTATTGACTGCCAAAGTCTTCGACTGTGTGGATCACAATAAATTGTGGAAAATTCTGAAGGAGATGGGAATACCAGACCACCTGACTTGCCTCTTGAGAAACCTGTATGCAAGTCAGGAAGCAACAGTTAGAACTGGACATATAACAACAGACTGATTCCAAATAGGAAAAGGAGTACGTGAAGGCTGTATATTGTCGCCTTGCATATTCAATTTATATGCAGAGGACATCATGAGAAATGCTGGACTGGAAGAAGCACGAGCTGGAATCAAGATTGCTGGGAGAAATATCAATAACCTCAGATATGCAGATGACATCACCCTTATGGCAGAAAGTGATGGGGAACTAAAAAGCCTCTTGATGAAAGTGAAAGAGGAGAGTGAAAAAGTTGGCTTAAAGCTCAACATTCAGAAAACTAAGACCATGGCATCTGGTCCCATTACTTCATGGGAAATAGCTGGGGAGACAATGGAAACAGTGTCAGACTTTATTTTTGGGGGCTCCAAAATCACTGTGGATGGTGATTGCAGCCTTGAAATTAAAAGACGCTTACTCCTTGAAGGAAAGTTATGACAAACCTAGAAAGCATATTAAAAAGCACAGACATTACTTTTCTACCAAAGGTCCATCTGGTCAAGGCTATGATTTTTCCAGTGGTCATGTGTGGATGTGAGAGTTGGACTGTGAGGAAAGCTAAACGCTGACAAATTGATGCTTTTGACCTATGGTGTTGGCGAAGACTCTTGAGAGTCCCTTGGACTGCAAGCAGATCCAACCAGTTCATCCTAAATGTGATCAGTACTGGGTGTTCATTGGAAGGACTGATGCTGAAGCTGAAACTTCAATACTTTGGCCACCTCATGCAAAGTGTTGACTCATCGGAAAAGACCCTGGTGCTGGGATGGATTGGGGGCAGGAGGAGAAGGGGACGGTAGAGGATGAGTTGGCTAAATGGCATCACTGACTCGATGGGCGTGAGTTTGAGTCAACTCCGGGAGTTGATGGACAGGGAGGCCTGGTGTCCTGTGATTCATGGGGTCGCAAAGAGTCGAACACGACTGAGCAAGTGAACTGAACTGAACTGAACTGAGGGGAGATGATGATACTTAGATTTGCATTTAAGTGGACACAATTATCCTGTGTTAACATGGAACTAATGCATCACTTTTAAGTATGAACAGTTAAGGGTCACCTGGTAGTTTTATGATTCTAGAACTATTAATTGAGAATTTTCTGGAGTTTTTTCCTATTTTCTAGAATAATGCAAGTGACACAAGAATTATGTTTGTTCAAGGTTTGTTAGGACTTGCCTGTAGAACCATATATTTTAAATTACATTTTTCAATGCTTTCTATTTACACTGATTTTCATTTTTAAATAATTCATATTTTCATGGAGAATTCTCTTTTGCATCAAGAAGTTGAAATTTATTAGTATAAAGAAATGCATTTTTTCTCTCATAATTTTATATTTCTATATCTGTAGTTACATTTTTTTTCTTACACCTGTTATTTATTGTTTGTATCTTATCCCTTTTTTGAAAAGACCAAATCCCTACTCAGAACACTTCGTCTAGTATGTACATCCATTGTGGTCTCTGAAGCTGCTTTTCTGTTATCTGCAGAGTTTCCAATATCCAAATCATTTTCTTTGTTTATCTGAAACCTAAATTTCCTCTAAGACATTTTTTTTGCATCAAATGTAGCCTTGTCATTTTCATTTCCCATCCAAATAAGGTCAGTGTGTCTATTTAAATCCCCATTCATCAGTGTCGTGGGATGGAGGAGGAGTGTGGGAAGGCAGTGTTGCCAGATTGTACAGACAAATCATATAAACTTCAAATTAATAAATATTCTTTTTTTATTTAATGGTAATTTTTCTTTCCAACTTTAAATGAATTTCAAGTTTTTCCTTGTTTTTCACTTTTTGTTTTGTTGGCCACACTTCACAGCATGCTCGGTGTTAGTTCTGACCAGGGACTCAACCAATGCCAGTCGCCATGGGAGCATGGAGTCTTAACTACTGGACTCTCAGGAAAGTCCCTGTAGATATTCTTATAGGAAGATAGAACAGTAGTGATCTGTTAGTGTCATCAGTTATGCCTGTGTCACCATTCTGTTTTCTCTGTTATCTATACCAGGACAATGGAAACAGTGACAGATTTTATTTTCCTGGACTCTAAAATCATTGTGGATGGTCACTACAGTCATGAAATTAAAAGACGCTTACTCCTTGGAAGAAGAGCCATGGCAAACCTAGACAGCATGTTAAAAAGCAGAGATATTACTTTGCTAACAAAGGTCATATAGTCAAAGCTATGGTTTTTCCAGTAGTCATGTACGGCTGTGAGAGCTGGACAATAAAAAAGGCTGAGTAACAAAGAATTGGTGTATTCAAACTGTGGTGCTGGAGAAGACTCTTGAGAGTCCCTTGGACAGCAAGGAGACTAAACCAGTCAGTCCTAAAAGAAATCAACCCTGAATATTCATTAGAAGGACTGATGCTTAAGCTGAAGATCCAATACTTTGGCCACCTGATGTGAAGTGTTGACTCCTTGGAAATGACTCTGATGCTGGGAAAGATTGAAGGCAGCAGAAGGGGATGACAGGGGATGAGATGGTTAGATGGTATCACTGGACTCAATGGACATGAGTTTGAACGACCTCCAAGAGATAGTGAAGGACAGGGAAGACTGTTGTGCTGCAGTCCATAGGGTCACAGAAAGTCACATGACTGAGCAACTAGACAGAAAACAGCAACAACTAACCCTTGATATTTTGTGGAATATGCTACAGGCTAAGCTGCTACAATAATAAGACTCCAGAATCAAGAGTTTTATGTAAGTTAGAATTTTATTTTTCTACAACAATTCAATTCAAGTTTTTTATCTTATGCAACTGAGAGGTAAACTAGGAATGGTGGTTCTGCTACACTTCAACATGTAGCTTCCATCTCTGGGTCCTAAGAAGCTTCTCCAATGGCTGCCACTGTCTATATTGATTGAAAAAAAAAATTGCACAACCTAAAAGTTGAGAATTTTTTTTATTTAGTGGGCAAAACTGAGGACTTAAGCCCAGGACACAGCATCTCAGATAACTCTGAGAGAATACCCTGACGTAGTAAGAGAAGAGCTAAGTTTCTGCAACAAAAGGCTGATAGTCAGAAGATCAAGATTACTATTAATCAAGGAAAACTAGACACCTCAATTTAATGAATTTAGCATTTTTCTGTGTATTGTTGTTGTTTAGTCTCTCAGTTGTGTCCGACTCTTTTGCAACCTCAGGACTGTAGCCTGCCAGGCTCCTCTGTCCATGGGTTTCCCAGGCAGAATACTGGAGTGAGTTACCATTTCCTTTTCCAGGGATCTTCCTGACCCAGGGATTGAACATGTGTCTCCTGCATTGGCAGGATGATTCTTTACCACTTAGCCAGCAGGAAAATCCTTTCTATGCATGGGAAAATACAAAAGTCAAGGTTCATTGAAATAAATCATTTGGTATGCATGTCAGCTATTGGAAGCCAGTATCCTGTGCTTTCTCATCCTGAGTCTCCTCAAAATATGCTGTCAGGGACTTGCTGCCATGTCTAATGGCCTCATAGAAGGTAGCCTATTTGCACCCTGAGTTCCCTCAGGGTTCACTGTGGGTGGAGGAGTGATGACTGTAGTGGTTGATGGCCTCAACATCTTTTTTTGTTTGTTTGTTTTTACTGGTATAGCAAGCAGCATTTCTAGTGTAGGCCAAGATTCCAAGAAAGTGAAATGATAAAGAGGGCAAGGAGTTTCCTTACTAAAGATGTGACCCAAAATTCAAACACATCATTTTTTCATCCGTACCTGACTTCAGGAGAGGCTAGATATGTGAACTTTATATGGCTGATAATATTCACTAATAAGACTTGGAGATTATTTTATTTAAAAAAGAAGAAGGGACAAGGATGTCAGTGGGACAATGAACAGTTACATGACTGCAGATATGTGTGTGTATGTGTGTGTGTGCGTGTGTGTGTAAAAATCCCAACTTCCCTTATTGCTGTTAATTGGCAGAAAATGCAGACACTAATGGCTCATTTAATGTGTTCAACCTCTGCTAAGGCCTTGTCTTATGGGACCCTAGACATGTATGTAATTATTTAGAGCAGTAATTGTAAGAGAAGAAGGGTGATACTATGATGACTGGTCTCTGTTAGGGAGTTTACTGCTGGCCTAGCCTTTTTTAAAAATCATTTTTCGATGTGGCAGTTCAGTAAACTGAGTCTTGGAATCAGTCCCTCCTCACACTATGAGTCTAAAATAAAAATTCTCTATTTAGCAAGCAGTGGCTAGAGCTAAGTCCTTTGGATACCTACCCTCAGTAAGTGTGAGGGAGGAAGATTTTATGAGGCTGGGGCATTGATGCAAATAAATTTCTAGAAATCCTGTTGGTCACTCTAAGACTTATCCTTGTAACTATGAGTTGTGGGCTTTTCCTTCTTTTTTTTTTCTTTTCTTTATTTTTTTTAAAGGAACCAGCCTAATTACGTCTCAGGTGGTAGAGCTGGGCTTTGCATTTTGTTGTAGATTTATCAATGGTGATTGGATGTTTTCTTAATTTGTTACCCTTTGATATATGTACTTTTTTTTGTAAAATAATATACCAAAAGGTAGTGGCTTTTGTTTTTCTTGAATGTTCTCAAAATGTTTTCAAATTTTCTGGATTTTTGAGAGTCTAAAATAAAAATTCTCTATTTAGCAAGCAGTGGCTAGAGCTAAGTCCTTTGGATACCTACCCTCAGTAAGTGTGAGGGAGGAAGATTTTATGAGGCTGGGGCATTGATGCAAATAAATTTCTAGAAATCCTGTTGGTCACTCTAAGACTTATCCTTGTAACTATGAGTTGTTACAAGAACTATCCTTCTTTGTTTTTTAGTCCCATGGATCTTTTTCCTGATTTTATTCTTTAAGAGAGGGGATGGCTTATGGTTAAGAATAGGTTTGACTATAGATAAGAGAAATCCAAAATAAGAGTGACTCAAGCAAGAGAGAATTTCACATGAACAAAATCCAGAAGTATAGTCTGAGGTTGACATTGTGGCTCCATCATCATTGGACACTCCAGATCTTTCTGTCTTTCTCTAAACTTTTCAATATATGCCTTATATTTTGTTGCTCAAAAAGACTGATTCAGCCTAGCCTTCATGTCTGTATTCCATCAAGCGGAATATAGAAGCAAAGAAGCTTACACTTAATTGTATGACATTCTATTAGGTATATCTTAGTCATTTGGCCACATCTGAGTCACAATAGTGACTAAAGCGTGTACCCAGCTCAAAAGTAAAGGTTCTATTCCCAGAAAATAAAAGAAAATTGATATTGGGAGATGAATATGCCACAAAACCAGAAACAATTATTTAGGTTCAATTCACTCTCTTAACACACAAAAACAGTTTCTTTCTTGAAACCCCTCAAAATAATTGCATTTATCTACTAGTAAGGAAAAATATTCACATTAGTATGCCCTCAGTAATGCTGATTATGACACAATTTGATGTGGTCGTGGTGTTCCAGCCATGAATTCCTTTTCAATTTTATTTTTACTTCAAGAAGCAAAAGCATAGGTAATACCTAAGAATGTGTCTGTGAGGAGCTTGTATTGTATTATTTAGCATTTTGAAACCCCCTTTATCTTTTAATTTATATCACACACATATTTTACTATGTGGGGACACTTAGCAAATGCACACATTTTATTAAAAGAGAGTGAATTTAGCAAAAAAGATCCAAACAAGTTCCTATAGAAAGCAGTATTATCATTATTGCATAGAAAATCATCCAAAAGTCACCTTCCTTTCTTGGGATTTTGACATGCTAAAAGGTAAAACCAAACTGTATAGGAAGGAAGATGTACTAAAACATCAGTGGCACACACTCTTTACAGCATAAAGCTTGGGAAACAGGAGGCTACGGCATTTTTTGCTAATGAACATAGGGTGAAAGATCTTGGCATGAACACTGCAGTTTTCAAATAATACATTTTTGAACTAGTGCAGGGTTATTATGGCAGAGCAGCAGTCTAACCCTCTTGTCATCTGTGATAAGGACATCAATATTAGTCATTGTCAACCTTCATTAAGTACAGATCTTACATTCTTCCATCCCTAAGGGTGTGTTTCATTGATGTTTTCTTAGCAAACTACACAAGGACACAGGGACACAAGCTCACATCAAACTGGCATTTAGAGCTAGATTGTTTTCTCTTCCGTTGGACATTTACTACAAAGAAACAAAACCTCTTTTCAACAATGTTTTTCAATTTTATTAAACTTATAATGGATACTTAATCTTCTCAAATAAATGTGCTAATTTAAGTAAGTTTAACATGGGAATACATATTATGATTTAAAATATATTTTGACATTGTTTCAATATGCATTATTATTTTTTAAGTCTTACATCTAGAAAGCATGGTGAGCCTAAGAAGGTATTTCTATAGTATATAACTTTTGGGGGGGAGTATTACATTTATTTATTAAGTTCAATTAGGATTTCATTTTCCACTACCGCACTTGTATTAATGAACTTTTTATGACTGTATGATCCCTTGCTGGGAATGAAATCAACTTGTATTTTTAAGCTATACAAAATCCCCACTTCTGTATACACAAGATGCCTTATCTACTCATGACCTGACTATCAGTGAGAGATGCCCCATTGGAATAGCTTCAAAAGCTCAGTCCTGGGCACGACTTCAAGGGACTACTACACAACCACACATCAAGGACCTAGACACGGCATACTGTGGGCAGCCCTGTAGGTTACTGAAGAGTCACACCAAAGGGGAAGTGAGCAAAGGACAGGAGAAAGAAACAAATCGAATGACTTTCAGACCTTTTCATTTTGAATTCTGACTTTGATTTAGCTCAAATTCTTATCAATATGCAGACTTCATTCAGCTGTCAGCCATAAGGAACTTTCCAAGCCTTTCAAAGAAGAGCTTCTGTTTCACTCATGGCTGCTTGCTCAAGTTGTAGAACATATCTGATCACAAGCACTTCAAATGTTTGGGTTTCAAAGTGAAATAGTCATGGAATTGACTTATGATTATAAAATTTAAAATCTCTTCCATTCTAAATATGGTGGATGTATCTGGGGAGAAATAAAGAAGGAAACATTCCTGCTTAAGAGTGAGTAATACCAATACAAAGATTGTAGATGGGAAGAATATGAAACTAAGCAAAATAAAACTGGAGCCGAAACTGTTAAATTAAATCAAATTATTTCTGGTGTGGAACACATTTGTTCCTATTCTTAATCATACTCATGTGCTCTGATTATATATTTACATGAACTTCATGAATTGTGTTCCTATGATTATGAGACTCATGGTAGTTGTAACTTAGCTTTAGCTTCCTTCATGCACTTATCTATTTACATAAATATAGCAAAATGGAAACTGATCAGAGTTAATTCTGGCTGCTCCTCACTTGATGCATACTCTCAACTCATTCTTTCCTACAATAGCCCAGGAGAAAGTGCTATATTTAGGACGATGGGATGGGCTTCCACTCACCGCTGCCTTATATGAAGCTGCTCCCTATTTCCAAAGGGCCACTTTTTCATAATTAATGGCTCTCTATATGTACATAGCATTAAAATACTTCATCCCGATTACAGTAAGACAAACAATATATATGAGAAAATTCTCTGAGACACTCAGTCAATCATACATATTGATTGAATTCCAACTCTATGGCAGGCAGAATATAGGTAGTAAGGCACCTTACCTTACTACTGAGTGAGTAAAATTATAAGAAGTAGCAACTATGAGGGAGCTTGACTTACCAGACATACCAGTCAGATTTAGGGCAATGCCCTGTTCATTCTTTCCATTCTTGCCACAAGATCCCAGAGACTTAGTCTGTGTTTTTTTTTCCCTTCTTTCTGTAGTTACTACTCTATCCTTAGGGATCCCATGCCCTCAAACTGACAGTAGATGCATTATATTTTTCAGTTCCTTTTTTGTTGTGTTGTTGCTATTCTTGAATGAAAACACAGTAGCTCTTTTTATTTCAAGGACCTTAATATTAAGTACTATAACAATGATAACAGTTAAAATGGAAAAAGCATTAACAAATCATTTAAAAGTTCAAATATTTATGGTACCTGAGCTAAAGGCCTAGATAACCTTACTGAGTTAGCACCTGGACATCCCTTGAAGGTCTTTTCTCTTGTTTTATTTTATTTTTTTTAATTTATTTTTTTTTAATTTTTTTTCCAGTGGGTTTTGTCATACATTGATATAGAAAATAAGAGAAGACCCTGTTTTCTGGAGTAGAATTCATGATTTGAAATGGACAGAAAAATTAGCAACATCAGGCATCTACTTGTTTCATGGAGATATTTTTCACCTCTAGGAAACTATTAACTAAACAACATTTATTTAGGTGGATTTATTGCTCTAGTAGGGATGTGAGAGTTGGACCATAAAGGAGACCGAACGTCAAATAATTGATGGTTTTGAATTGTGTTGCTGGAGAAGACTCTTGAGAATCCTTTGGACTGCAAGAATATCAAATCAGTCCATCCTAAAGGAAATTAACTCTGAATATTCATTGGAGGGACTGATGCTGATGTTGAAGCTCCAATACTTTGGCCACTTTATTCTAATGGTTGACTCACTGGAAAAGATCTTGGTGCTGGGAAAGACTGAAAGCAAAAGGAAAAGAGGGCAGCAGAGGATATGACGGTTGGATGGCATCACAGATTCAATGGGCATGAACTTGGACAAACTCCAGGAGTTGGTGAGGGACAGGGAGGTCTGGTATGCTGCAATCCATGGGATTGCAAAGAGTTGGACATGACTTAGGGGCTGAAAAATTGCAACATTACTCTAGTTCCATATGACAGAAGTTTTCAATCTTTTTCCTTTTGGTAAAGAAACTATTTTGTTTTTATTTTTTCTAAATATAATATTTTGATATGGTCCAATATATATAATTGATAAAACTAGAAAACCTTTGTTTGAAGTGTAGAAGGATGTCCCAAGTCCCACTAACTTGGTTTGCCCCCATAACCACCCACTCCATAGAATTTTAGAGCTCAAAGGAACACGGATGAAAACGATTGCCTTATGGTGTTTCCTCAAAATCCTTCTCCCTTAACATTAAAATTAGGCTTTACTATTTTAAAATGAAGTTTTAAAAATAATCTTTGCTCATTTTAAGTACAGAAAACCATTTTAAAAACAAGGGAGGGAAACAGTTATTATCCTGGCACTCAGTGATATAACCACTATTAATATTTGCTTTATATATATTTCCAGCCTTTACTTTTTAGTGGTAACTCTTATCCTTCTTACCGTGGGAATTTATATTATAACCAGGACAGAGCTTAATGTACTCTGAAGAACATGTGCTTTCAAATCAGATAATTCTGCATTCATATTTTGGTTTCTAGGCAAGTACTTAATTTCTATGAGCCTTAATTCTCATCCCCTCACCCTTATTTTTAAGTCTGTATATAAAACTTCATCAAAATGCCCCTGTCAGGATTAAATGAGTGAATATGCAAAGTACCTTAGATAGCTCTGACACAATAATTATTCATCTTCAGTCTTGTTCTTTTCCTTTAATAAATAATGGTTCTACATTAAAACAATTTAACAGTCAGTGAGTCAGTTCAGTCTCTCAGTCGTGTCTGAATCTTTGAGACCTCGTGGACTGCAGCACGCCAGGCTTCCCTGTCCAACAAAAACAAGAGCTTGTCCAAACTCATGTCCATCAAGTTGGTGATGCCAGCCAACCATCTCATCCTCTGTCATACCCTGCTCCTCCTGCCTTCAATCTTTGCCAGCTTCAGGGTCTTTTCCAATGAGTTGGTTTTCACATCAGGTGGTGAAAGTATCGGAGCTCCAGCTTCAGCATCGGTCCCTCCAATGAATATTCAGTACTGATTTCCCTTAGAATTGACTCGTTTGATCTCCTTACAGTCTAAGGACTCTCAAGAGTCTTCTCCAACACTACAGTTCAACAGCATCAATTCTTCAGTGTTCAGTCTTCATTTCAGTCCAACTCTGACATCCATACATGACTACTGGTAAAACCATAACTTTGACTATACGGACCTTTGCCAGCAAGTAATGTCTCTGCTTTTTAGTATGCTGTCTAGGTTGTTCATAGCTTTTCTTCCAAAGAACAAGCATCTTTTTTTTTTTTTTTTTTTTTTTTAATTTCATGGCTGCAGTCACCATCTGCAGTGACTTTGGAGCCCAAGAAAAAGAAGTTTGTCACTGTTTCCATTGTTTCCCCATCTAGTTGCTATGACGTGATGGGACCGGATGCCATAATCTTCATTTTTTGAATGTTGAGTTTTAAGCCGGCTTTTTAACTCTCCTATTTCAATTTCATCAAGAGGCTCTTTAGTTCCTCTTTGCTTTCTGGCATAAGGCCGATGTCATCTATGTATCTGAGGTTATTGATATTTCTCCCAGCAATCTTGATTCCAGCTTTGCTTCACCCAGCCTGACTTTTGTACTCTGCATATAATTTAAATAAACAGGGTGAGAATATACAGCTTTGTCGCACTCCTTTCCCAATTTGGAACCAGTCCTTTATTCCATGTGCAGTTCTAAGTATTTCCTCTTGAGCTGTATATAGACTTCACAGGAGGCAGGAAAGGTGGTCTGGTATTCCCATCTCCTTAAGAATTTTCAAGTTTCTTGTGATCCACACACTTGAAGGCTTTAGCGTAGTCAATGAGGTAGAAGTAGATTTTTTTTTTTTTCTGGCATTCTCTTTAGTTTTCTATGATCCAATGGATGTTGGCAATATGATCTCTGGTTCCACTGCCTTTTCTAAATCCAGCTTGAACATCTGGAAGTTCTCGTTTCACACACTGTTGAAGCCTCACTTGGAGAATTTTCAACATTAATTCCTAGCATGTGAGATGAGTGCAATTGTGTGGTAGTTTGAACATTTTGTGGCATTGCTTTTCTTTGGAATTGGAATGAAAACTAATGCTTTCCAGTCCTGTGGCCACTGCTTAGTTTTCAAATTTTCTGTCATATTGATTGCAATATTTTCACCACATCATCTTTTAAAATTTGAAATAGCTCAGCTAGAATTGCATCACCTCCCCTAGCTTTGTAGCAGTGCTTACTAAGGCCCACTGGAATTCACATTCCAGAATGTCTGGCTCTAGGTGAGTGATCACACCACCATGGTTATCTGGGTCATTAAGAGATTTTCATATAGTTCTTCTGTGTATTTTACCCACCTCTTCTCGATATCTTCTGGTTCTGTTAGTTCTGCACCATTTCTGTCATTTATTGTGCCCATCTTTGCATGAAATATTCCCTTGTTATCTCTAATTTTCCTGAAGAGATCCTAGTCTTTCCCATTCTATTGTTTTCTTCTATTTCTTTTCATTGATCCTTTAGGAAGGCTTTCTCTTCTCCCCTTGCTATTCTTTGAAACTCTGCATTCAGGTGAGTATATCTTTCCTTTTATCCTTTGTCTTTTGATTCTCTTCTTTCCTCAGCTATCTGTAAGGCCTCATTATACAACATTTTGCCTTATTGCATTTCTTTTTAATGGGGATGGTTTTGATCAATGCCTCCTGTACAATGTCAAGAAACCTCCCTCTATAGTTTTTCAGGCACTCTGTCTATCAGATCTAATCCCTTGAGTCTAGTCACTTCCACTGTATAATAGTAAGGGATTTGACTTAGGTCATACCTGAATGGTTTAGTGATTTTCCCTACTTTTTACAATTTAAGCCTGCATTTGGCAACAAGGAGTTCATGATCTGAGCCACAGTCAACTCCTGGTCTTGTTTTTTTTTTTTTTTCCCCCAACTGTATAGAGGTTCTTCATCTTCAGATGCAAATATAATCAATCTGAGTTTGGTATGGACCTTTTGGTGATGTCCGCATGTCGAGTCTTCTCTTGTGTTGTTGGAAGAGGGTGTTTGTATGACCAGTGTATTCTCTTGGCAAAACTCTGTTAACCTTTGTCCTGCTTCATTTTGTACTCCACAGTCAAACGTTCTTGTTACTCTAGGTATCTCTTGATTTTCTATTTTTGCATTCCAGTTCCCTATGATGCACAGGACATCTTTATATATATTAGTTCTAGAAGATCTTGTAGGTCATCATAGAACCGTTCAACTTCAGCTTCCTCAACATTAGTTGCAGGGGCATAGACTTGGATTACTGAGATATTGAACGGTTTCCCTTGGAAATGAACAGAGATTATTTTAGCATTTTTGAGATTGCACCCAAGTACTGCATTTCGAACTCTTTTGTTGACTACGAGGGCTATTCCATTTCTTCTAAACGATTCTTGCCCCCAGTCGTAGATATCTTATGGTCATCTGAGTTAAATTTGTGCACTCGGGTCCATTTTAGTTCACTGATTCCTAAAATGTCGATGTTCACTCTTACCATCTCCTGTTTGACCACTTCCAATTTACCTTGATTTGTAGACCTATCTTTCCAGGTTCCTTTACAATATTGTTCTTTACAGCATCGAACTTTATTTACATCACCACTCACATCCACAATTGGGTGTTGTTCTCCCTTTGGCTCTGTCACTTCATTCTTTCTGGAGTTATTTCTCCACTCTTCTCCAGAAGTATATTGAGCACCTACTGACCTGGGAAGTTTATCTTTCAGTGTCAAATATTTTTGCCTTGTCATACTGTTCATGGGGTTCTCAATACAAGAATACTGAAATGGTTTGCCATTTCCTTCTCCAGTGGACCACGTTTTGTCAGCCATTACCTCTAACATAATTTGGTCTCAAACCAAACAACAGGGAGAGAAAACAGACCCACACATCAACAGAAAATTGGATTAAACATTTACTGAACATGGTCCCACCCATGAGAACAAGAACCAGGTTCCCCCACAACAAGTCCCTCCCATCAGGAAGCTTCCACAAGCCTCTTATCCTTATTCATCATAAGGCAGACAGAATGAAAACCACAATCACAGAAAACAATGGAACACCAGATAGTCAAAGGGGTAGTTGAAAATATATATTTTTTAATGAGTTAAAAAGCATTCCATTGTGTTCTCTGAAATTACATTATGTGAATCACCACTGTTACCTATGCATAAAGATTGAATTGTGCTATCCCTAGCCTCTCAGTGAAAAATGACAAACACAAGTTAATAGAAAAGTCTATGCTATTTGGGTTCACCAGTGTTTTTATTGTTCATGGATATGGTTTATAGTAAAAGCATAGTTGATAATAGTGCTAATTTTAGCTCTTACACTTACTAGCTTTGTGACCTTGGCAAATCACTTAAATTTTCTTAGTCTTATTATCATCTTATAAAAAGGGAGATTAAAAAAACGATAATATATGTAAAGTATTTAGGATGGTGCCAAACATATAAAAAGTGCTAAATGATTATCAGTGATCACTATCAAAATTATTTGAAATTTAATTAAACTCATAGACAGCAGAGGACTGTGTAATGTATGATTAGCACTTAAAACTGTTGCCTATTTTCATAAGTGCTTTATTTTGTTGGTGCTGTAGGTAATAATGATAACATTTTATGACTAAAAAGACATGTAATAGTGAAAATTAACCAAAAGAACTGCAACTTATATCACAATAATAACAAAGATCAACTTGAAAACTATAAACTAGTTTATCTTGCCCTTATCCAGTAAGAGTCAAGGGCATGCTAAATTGAGAATTGATTAACCAGGTAAGGGAGGAAAATCATCAAAGAAAAGGACCTTTCCTTAAAGAAAGTGACAAATGAGCTTCCCAAAGTTAAACCTGATATCTCTTCCACCTAACAATTATTCACTCTTTTTGACTGAGAAATGCTTTTGAAATGCAGTACAAAGTTTCATCATTTTCAGAAAATAGAATGGTACACTGGAAACCTATTAACTCTGGAGTGCAAATCAAGATGTTATTTGAAAATATTCCTTCAACAAACCCTACAGGTATTTAATCAGTTTCTTCTCTGTGTGTGTGTATGTGTGTGTGTGTGTGTGTGTGTGTGTGTGTATATATATATATATATATATATATATATATATATATATATATATATGCACTTTGGTCAGCAGAAATGCTCATACGAAGTGATACCAAGACTCTAAAGCTAAGGATAATATACACATATTTTCTAGGGCAGACACAGCTTTGTAACTCTCTGCCTATCTTGATTTACTAGGCTGAGTTCCAGGATTGTAGTATACAGAATAAGTCTTGAGTTTATTTCTATATATACCCTAATAACAGTGGGGAATGGGTTTACTGCAACACTTGCCGATGTTTTCTCTGAGCATTAGTACAGTTAGAGGAGTTCAACCTTTAGCCTGTGGAAACCTTTAGCTGAGGGAACTAGATAAAATGCAGATTCCTAGGTTACATCTCGGAATTTTGCAATTAAGTTTCTTTTGTGAAACAAGGAAACAACACTTTTCACAAGCTCTAGAGGAAACAGATCGTTTATGCACATTTTGAAAAACATTGCCTTTTCTTAGGACGTGAGGCTGCAAAAGAGTCTGGCTGCCATGTCAAGACAGAAAAAGCAAGTGAAAATGAGTTTAAGGGCAGCCAACTAGAAACTTGTACCTGTATATTATGGGGCACATGAATAAAAGCATTCACTGCGGAGGTTTCTGTTAACCAGGATCACACAAGGATAAACAATCAAACAGCCATGTAACTAATCACTACTTTTTAGGGGAAGTACTTACATAACAGAAGACCAGAAAAGGAAATGTGAAAAGCAAAGGGTTGGCAGGGACCTGTGAGAGAGGAGTAGCTACAGATACAACTCTTAACCAATAAAGCTTTGTTTTAAATTCATAACTGTCTGACTTCAATTCCATCTATGCTAGTGGTTCTCAAACTTAGAACATTCTAAGACTGTCTAGAAAACTCCTTAAAATGATTCTAATCCATTGTTGGAGATTCTTACTCAATAGAGATGAAATGGAGCAAAATAATCCTAATGAAAGTGAACTTTGTATCAGTTAGGATCTATACCCTGATGACACAGTGGTAAAAAAAATATATGTGTGCCAATGCAGAAGATGCAAGAGATCCAGGTTCAATCCCTGAGTCAGGAAGACCCCCTAGAGTAAAAACAAATGACAACCCACTTCCATATTCTTGGTGGAGAAATCCCATGGACAGAGGAACCTGGCAGGCTACAGTCCATGGGTTGCAAAGACTTGGACATGACTGAGCAGCATAATAGTTGAACATAATATTTTGGCTCATAACCCTGATGAAAATGTAGTCACATAATCATACCTAACTGCAAAGGAAGCTTAGAAATGTAGTCTCTAGATAAACAGTATGTATACTGCTGAAACTTAAGGGACTGTCTATAACTAAAATAAAGAAGGGGAGAATAGATGTTAGGAGAGAGCTAGCAGTCTCTGCCATAGTATTCAGACTCCACTTTCTAAAAAACAAAACAAAACAAACAAACAAAAAAACTGTCTACAGATGAAGTTAATCCTGGTTGTTTTTGTTCAGTCACTAAGTTGTGTCCAACTCTTTGCAACCCCGTGGACTGCAGCATGCCGTGCTTCCCCGTCCTTCACCATCTCCCAGTGTTTGTTCGAACTCATGTCCGTTGAGTCAGTGATGCCATCCAATCATCTCATCCTCTGTCACCCTCTTTTTCTCCTGCCCTCAATCTTTCCCAGCATCAGGGTCTTCACCAATGAGTAGGATCTTCACCAATGAGTTGGCTCTTCACATCATGTGGCCAAAGTATTGGAGCTTCACCATCAGCATCAGTCCTTCCAATGAATGTTCAGGGTTGATTTCCTTTAGGATTGACTGGTTTGATCTCCTTGCTGTCCAAGGAACTCTCAAGAGTCTTCTTCAGCACCACAATTTGAAAGCATAAATTCTTTGACGTTTAGCCTTTTTTATGGTCCACTCTCACATCCATACATGACTACTGGAAAAACCATAGCTTTGACTATATGGGCCTTTGTCATAGAATGCTGTAAGGAATATAAGTGTGATGGCTAGTTGTTAGCAGAAGCCCAGAGAAAACCTATAGAAGCAGTTTGATCTCATTTCCACAATATCTGCATTAGTTCTAAAAATATCATTGTCTAAAGTTTAAAAAAAAAAAAAAAAAAGACATCCCTGGGAACTTACAAAAAGGACACATTAGTTGATATAACTGTTCAAAACCCACCCCCTCACATCTCATGTGATGTCATTCCCAAAGCTCTTGGCACTAGAAAAGTTGATTAAAAGTTATAGGAATAAAAACGAAAGAAAGGTCACATTTAATTGGAAAAGTTCAAAAGAGGCTTCCTGAGAGAAATGACAGTTGTGATAAATCTTGAAAGATGGTAGAATTTTGAAAAGTTGAAGAGGAGATATCAGAATATTCTGATTCAAGGAAACAACTTGACAACACTATCGGAGCAAGCAAAAACATAAACAAGAGGCATTTTCAATGAACCTCTAATTCAACTCAATGATATTTAGAACAATTCTAACAAAAAATATTGTAAGACAAGATGGAGAATTTAAAATAAAAGTCAGAAAGTTGTAGTTCTTCTCCTTTATCTATTTATATTTTAATTTAATTTTTCTTGGATTAGGGATGAAAATACAATTTTGAGACTAAATTTAGCTTTCCACTAGTTTGACATCAAGAGATATATATGCTCTAACAAATTAGAGGGTGGAAAGTTTAAATACACCAGAGACTATGCTCTACTAAGCTTCTCTTATATTACTATTAAATTTTCTCCCTTGTGCTTCTGAATTTGTTCAGTGGATATCAACTCAAATGCCTTTTTTCCAGTTTTTAATGCTTTCTAGTCCAAATGACAGCATTTTGGCATATTACTTTTGATATATGAATATACATTTCATCTTTATTAATATTTCTAGTCACTCAGTAAAGGGGCTGAGTAACAGAAAGAGCCGATTTTTATCTGACTGTATTATGAGTTCATTTGACAGTAGCTAGCGGCAAAGCTGTAAAGTGCTGCAGAAATTGTCAAATGTCCTTAGTCTTCATTGATATAAGTTTTGCACATCACCTTTCAAATTTTATTCTCTTTCTTTCTAATGTATTGATCCTTCATCCTTTTGATAAAGCAATTTCTGTATATATCTTTATATTTTTCTTTAAAAGTGCATCATGAAACATTGTCAGTCTTAAATTTCCCAGTTAGTGACATCAGAAAAATCCGTACCAACTTGCCATTTTGAAGAAGAAAGATGATATTTACCATCAACTGATATATACTGTACTTGTTTATATAGCAGGATATTTACTTTTGAGTCACAAAAAATGCAGTTCAAAACTTCTGTCTGTCACCTTCTAAGTAAGTGACCCTGGGAAAGCTACACACACTTAAAACAGATAATACATGCAAAACAATTTGCACAATACCTAGAGTATAGTACATAATCAACAAGTAGTATTTTTTTTTTTACTACATATATAAGAAATAATAATTTCATCAAAAGGATGATTAGTACTAGTTTGCATTCCCACCAACAGTGTAAGACAGGTGGGAGGGGGGATTGGGATGGGGAATACATGTAAATCCGTGGCTAATTCAAGTCAATGTATGACAAAAACCACTACAATACTGTAAAGTAGCCTCCAACTAATAAAAATAAATGAAAAGAAACAAACAAACAAATGAAAAAAGATGATTAGTAAATATGTGTTTGTGACTTTAATTTTTTAACACCAACTTTTTGGAAATTCTAAAAGCAGCAGAAGAACTTAATATCTTTTTCAGAATAGTTAATGATGGATTCAGAAATTATTGCCCCAAGGTTGAATATCATTTGAATCAAAAGTTTGAAATGATTAAAATTAAGTCATTTCTGTTGCAGTTAGAAATAAACTAAATCATATGAAGCATGGACTTCTCTTTTAAAATACTTCCACATCAAATGTGACTCATTGTTTTCTTTTTCAAATGGGTCATTTCATTTTTATTTCTTTGGAATGAATTTGCTCATTTTAGACAAAATAATATATTACAGTATATTGAAATTTCAAGGAATCCAAGGTGGAACACATTATCAAGTGGTTAGAATAGCTCAGAGAAAATTTTGGAACTAATCAGAATATCAATATGATAGGCTTTTTTAGCTATCGATAAATATTGTGTATATTTTCAATAGTGTATAACGTGGATCCTCTTTTGATCTGCCCTTGGTAGCTATATATATACACAGTCAAAAGTTTTGTTCACATTTCTCTGAGTAAAAATTCTGCTCATATTCAATTCGCCTTTCTTATCTATATGTTGTTGTCTGTCGTTCAGTTGCTAAGTCGTGTCTGACTCCTTGCAAAGCCATGGACAACTTACCAGGCTTCCCTGTCTTTTACTATCTCCCAGAATTTGCTCAAATTCATGTCCATTGAGTTGGTGATGCCATCCAACCATCTCATTCTCTGCTGCCCTCTTCCCCTTTTGTTTTCAGTCTTTCCTAGCAACTAATGAGTCTTTTCTAATGGATCTTTTCTAATGAGTCGACTCTTCACATCAGGTAGCCAAACTATTAGAACTGCAGCTTCAGCATCAGCCCTTCCAATGAATATTCAGGGTTGATTTCTTTTAGGATTGCCTGTTTTGATCTCCTTACAGTCCAAGGGACTCTCGAGAGTCTGCTCCAGCACCACAATTCAAAAACATCCATTCTTCAGCTCCCAACCTTTTTCTATTGTCCAGTTCTCACATCTGTAATTGACTACCGAAAAAGCTGCAGCTTTGACTATTCGGACCTTTGTTGGAAAGTGATGTCTCTGCTTTTTATTATGCTGCCTATGTTTGTCATAGCTTTCCTTCCAAGGAGCAAGTGCCTTTTAATTTCATGGCTGCAGTCACCATTTGCAGTGATTTTGGAGACCAAGAAAACAAAATCTGTCTCTGTTTCACTTTTTCCGCTTCTATTTGCCATGAAGTGATGGGACCAAATGCCATGATCTTACTTTATTGAATGTTGAGTTTTAAGCCGACTTTTCATTCTTTTCTTACCTCGTCAAGAAACTTTTTAGTTCCTCTTCATTTTCTGCCGCTAGAGCAGTATCATCTGCATATCTGAGGTTGTTGATATTTCTCCCAGCGATCTTGACTGCAGCTTGTGATTCTTCCAGCCTGGCATTCCGCATGATGTACTGTGCATAGAAGTTAAATAAGTAGGTTGACAATATACAGCCTTGATGTACTCCTTTCCCAATTTTGAACCAGTCCATTGCTTCATGTTTGGATCTAACTGTTGCTTCTTGATTCACATACAGGTTTCTCAGAAAACAGGTAAGGTGGTCTGGTCTTTAAGATCTCTTTAATGTGATTTTGGAAAATCTCTTTAAGAATCTTCCAAAGTTTGTTGTGATCCACAGTCAAAGGTTGTAGCGTAGTCAAGGAAAGTGAAGTTGCTCAGTTATGTCTGACTGTTTGCGACCCTATGGACTGTAGTTTGCCAGGCTCCTCTGTCCATGGGATTTTCCAAGCAAGAATACTGGAGTGGGTTGTCATGTCCTTCTCCAGGGAATTTTCCCAACCCAGGGATTTAACTCAGGTCTCCCACATTGCAGGCAGACTCTTTAACATCTGAGCCACCAGGAAGACTATAAGACTGTTTTTCTGGAACAAGAAAGTTCCAGAAAGCAAGAAAGCTTTCTCTATGATCCAATGAATGTTGACAATTTGATCTCTGGTTGTTTGTCATTCCTTCCTCCAGTGGACCACGTTTTGTCTGAACTCTCCACTATGACCCGACTGTCTTGGGTGGCCCAGCACAGCATGGCTCATAGCTTCATTGAGTTATGCAAGCCCCTTCACCATGACAAGACTGTGATCCAAGAAGGGGTCTTATCTATGTATGAATCATTATTTGATTTTTTTAAATTAAATTAATGCAATCATCATTCAGAATGCTTCCCCACCTAAAGGGAATACTATGACTATTTCTCTATGTTATATTTTAAAATGCTATTCTTCAGTCAAATCCATCTGAGAATGCAATATGTAGAAAAGAATATGCTAAATATCATATAAGCATAAGAAAGTATAAGGCAGTTGTTATTGTTGTTTAGTCACTACGTCATGTCTGACTCTTTTGTGACCCCATGAACCATAGACCGCCTGGGTCCTCTGTCCATGGGATTTCCTAGGCAAGAATACTGGAGTGGGTTGGGTTGCCATTTCCTTCTCCAGGGAATCTTTCCAACACAGGAACTGAACGTGTATCTCCTGCACTAGCTGATAGATTCTTTTACCACTGAGCCTCCAAGGAAGCCCAGAGTGTGCTATAGTAGAAAAGGATTGTCTTTGGAATCTGACACTAGTTTCAAATCCTGACTCTTGTTATTAATGTTACTGTGTAACTTTTAGCATATTAATTAACCTCTCAATTTTTCTGTAATAATACTTATTATTAATAAGACTAGTAAAAGAGAATTTGAACTTAGAATGTGGCATGATGAATGGCAAATGTGGAATAGATAATTTGTAGCTAAGTCTTGGCATTCTCAACGACAGCTGGCACAAGGTAGACCAAAGTATGGAACTGCTCCCCATTGGTTAGGAATCTCAAATGTTCCTAGAGGGCCCAAGGGGGCCAGATGAAATGCTGTGTGATCTTCTGCACTATGGAATAAGGATGACATTGATGAGTCAAATTTCATAATTCCCGATTCTAACTCATAACACTCTCCTCGAATAACCAGAATTAATTGTTAACTAATCCTTTTCCTAATGTAAGCTTTTATGCATCTGTGGAAATAAGATTCCTCAAAGAAAGAGGTCATGTTCTATCAATGACATGGCCATTTTGCATAATTACGGCAGAATTTGCTAAATAAAGGAACTATATAAAGCTCTTATAATTCTCTTAGATTAGGTCAAGTAAACTAATTTATATCCTTTAAACAAGACACAACTCTCAGCCCTAACAAAGAATTAGATACTTTGTTCCTAAAGTACCCCGAATCTATACAAGTTTATGTACAGAAAGCTTCTAGAAAAATACAAAAACAATCTTATGAATGATTATCAAGGTCATGAGGAGAAGACCTGACAAGCAAGGCAGATCAGGACTTCAGGAATTTTGAAAAGCTGCCCCAGCGCTCACCTTAAAGATGATCTCTGTCTTTCTGATGCTTGCTATATTAGACTACTCCCTAATTTCTGTGACACAGGTAGAAGGCTTTCCCCAATCTCTTCTCCAAACAGACTCAACTTAAAACTTTAATCAATATGTCCCCCGGATGGCGGTATCCTATAAGATTATCCAGGATGAAAGGAGTGTTTCAATTTAGACCCCTTTGCTGGCATTCTAGCCTGCTTGGCAAATGCGTACTCATGTACATGACTGCTCACAACACCTTAATCATGAACAGCATAAAGAACCTGATCTAACTAAAGGCCCTAATAGGCACAGAGCCCTTTGGGGGGGTGGGGGGTGGGGTGAGGAAGCCCTATTAGAGAACACAAAAATATTATTTTAAAAGTGGTTGGAATTGTTCATTTTAATCAGGAATGTTAAACAGGTGCTGCCTCACCGGAGCTGCAGTCTTTGTGTTGTAAACCTTTTAGATAAATTTAACTAATAACTTCTGCAAAAGGACTGACTGACCTTTGTGTTCAATAAAGAATAGATTACAGGAAAACAGCTTTGCATTCACCTAGGTCATAAAATTTCAATAGGCCCCGAGGCCAGAAGATAATGTATAAGACTCTCACAAAGAAGTATGCAGAAAACACCCTGGTTTCCTGAAGAACAAGCTGATATAATGTTAAACTATCTTCCCCTTAGAAATGTACTAATTTACAGTATAAAAGCCATGGTAAAAAATAAAGCATTGCCAGACTCTGCCAGACTCTGCACCCTGTCTGGTCACTCTCTCTCTCTCTCTTTCTCGCTCTCTCCCTCGCAGACTTGGCCCCATCAAGGCTGGTCTCACGTGTCTTCTCTCTCTCGCTGATGCCGTTCATCCTGAGGGTACACCCTGGATCCTACCGAGGCTGGACCCTGGCAATCTCTGTGCTATATTAATGGGAGTTTGGGGCAGAATGTGAAAGAAAATTTTGCTTTAGTATTTTCTTTTTATTATTTTTCCTTTCATCTTTCTTTACATTTTTTCCACTTTGAGATATATTATCCTTATTATTTAAAAAGTAGTTAATAGGAGTGACATATATAATCAATGGGTCTTTTGTTTCTTTAGGTAGATATTTTATTTTATACTAAGTATTTTATTCTTTTTGTTGCAACGGTGAATGTTATTGTTTCCTTAATTTCTCTTTCTGTTTTCTTATTGTTACTGTATAGGAATGCAAGTGATGTCTCTGTGTTAATTTTATATCCTGAAACTTTACTATATTCATTGATTAGCTCTAGTAATTTTCTGGTAGAGTCTTTAGGGTTTTCTATGTAGAGGATCATGTCATGTGCAAACAGTGAGAGTTTTACTTCTTCTTTTCCTATCTGGATTCTTTTATTTCTTTTTCTGCTCTGACTGCTGTGGCCAAAACTTCCAAACCTATGTTGAATAGTAGTGGTGAGAGTGGGCACCTTTGTCTTGTTCCTGATTTTAGGGGAAATACTTTCAATTTTTCACCATTGAGGATAATGCCTGCTGTGGGTTTGTCATACATAGCTTTTATTATGTTGAGATATATTCCTTCCATTCCTGCTTTCTGGAGAGTTTTTATAATAAATGGATGTTGAGTTTTGTCAAATACTTTTTCTGCATCTATTGAGATAACCATATGGTTTTTATCTTTCAATTTGTTAATGTGGTGTATTACATAGTTTGATTTGTGGATATTAAAGAATCCTTGCATTCCTGGGATAAAGCCCACTTGGTCATGATGCATGATCTTTTTAATATGTTGTTGGATTCTGTTTGCTACAGACATTTCTCCAAAGAAGATGTAGAGATGGCTAACAAACACTGGCATGGTACCTTTACATGCCAGTCAGAATGACTGCTATCCAAAAGTCTACAAGCAATAAATGCTGGAGAGGATATGGAGAAAAGGGAACCATCTTACACTGTTGGTGGGAATGCAAACTAGTACAGCTACTATGGAAAACAGTGTGGAGATTCCTTAAAAAAACTTCAAATAGAACTACCATATGACCCAGCAATCCCACTCCTGGGCATACACACCAAGGAAACCAGAACTGAAAGAGACACGTGTACCCCAATGCTCTTCTCAGCACTGTTTATAATAGCCAGGACATGGAAGCAACTTAGATGCCCATCAGCAGACGAATTGATAAGAAAGCTGTGGTACATATACAGCATGGAATATTACTCAGCCATTAAAAAGAATACATTTGAGTCAGTTCTAATGAGATGGATGAAACTGAAGTCCATTATACGGAGTGAAGTAAGCCAGAAAGATAAACACCAATACAGTATACTAATGCATATATATGGAATTTAAAAAGATGGTAAAGATAACCCTATATGCAAGACAGAAAAAGAGACACAGATATAAAGAAGAGACTTTTGGACTCTGTGGGAGAAGGCGAAGGTGGGATGATCTGAGAGAACAGCATCAAAACATGTATATTATCAAGTGTGAAACAGATCGCCAGTCTAGGTTGGATGCATGAGACAAGTTCTTGGGGCTGGTGCACTGGGATGACCCAGAGGGATGGGATGGGGATGGAGATGGAAGGGGGCTTCAGGATGGGGAACACATGTAAATCCATGGTTGATTCATGTCAATGTATGGCAAAAACCACTAAAATATTGTAAAGTAATTAACCTCCAACTAATAAAAATAAATGGGAATAAAAAAGAATCAATGGGAAAAGGAAAATTATTCAAGGCTTAGTTTGGGTATACTTGACTGTCTATTAAAAATAATATTGATGAACATTGGGCTGCACGTGTCTCTTTCAGATCTGGTTTCCTCAGTGTGTATGCCCAGAAGTGGGACTCTGTGGGAGAAGGCGAGGGTGGGATGTTTCGAGAGAATAGCATGCATATTATCTATAGTGAAACAGATCACCAGCCCAGGTGGGATGCATGAGACAAGTGCTTGGGCCTGGTGCACTGGGAAGACCCAGAGGAATCGGGTGGAGAGGGAGGTGGGAGGGGGGATCGGGATGGGGAATACATGTAACTCCATGACTGATTCATGTCAATGTATGACAAAACCCACTGCAATGTTGTGAAGTAATTAGCCTCCAACTAATAGAAATAAATGGAAAAAAAAAGCTCAACATTTAGATAACTATGACAAAAAAATAATATTGAATCCATATATTGCATCAACCAGAAAATAACTTCTGTATAGATTAAAGAGTTGAGCATGTTAAGCAAAATTCTCAAGCTGTTTGAAAACAATACTTTAAACGTATGGGCTCTGGGTAAGGGGGTTTTTTGTTTTTTGTTTTTTAAGATTCAAAAAGCAAAAATTGTATAGAATAAATAAATTTAAGCACATAAAATTTCAACACATTGGGAAAGCAGAACATAACAACATTATGGTCTAAAAAGTTTTCTACTTCTAACCATGATGGAATTATGAGAACCAAACTTGGCAACTCATGGTGAACAACTAGAAAACTGGGATAAATATGTGAATCAATTATTTTCAATTTGGACAAGAAGTAGCACAGGACTGTCATTCTTGAAAAAAAGGAAACCAATGAGGACAGCATTATGACTGCCTAGCTTTCTACTTGGATGTACATTCACGAACACTGTTCGAAAAAGAAGAACTGAAACAGATACTTGTGGTCATGCTGAGTTGAGATAGAGATCAGAATTGAGGAGTTTCAGTGGCTGGACTTTGTGAGTACAGGAGGGAGATATATAGAACAAAAGCTCCAGATAAATGTCTAATGGTTTTCATAAGTCTTGCTAAATATTAAGTTGAACATGTATAGGATGTTATTCCAGGAATTTGAACAAAGAACAGGTGTGAAACTGAATCTGAACAATACCTAGAACTTATACAGTGATGGGAGACATAAGTTCTAATCATATGGGGTGTAAATTCCTTTTTGGAAAGTCAGGACAATCAATAAATACTCCAGAAGGGCCATGTCATAATAGTAAGGCAAACTTAGATGTAGAACTACCGTAGCAAAGTTTAAAATCAGACTCCAAGGAATCGAGCTGTTCCAAAAGTAAATTAACTGTCTGTACAAATGAAGTTCTCCACTCTGAGAAATTAAGGAAAATCCAGTACTCCACAATATAAAACTCCAAGAATTCAGCATTTAATAAAAATTTACTATGTATATGTACGAGCAAAAGCTTTGCACCAACAAAAGAAGAAAAAAAAATCACTTAATAGAAACAGACACAGAATTGACAAAATTGATGGAATCAACAGACAGTGACTGTAAAACAGCTACAGAAGGATATATGCTGCAGAATACTAAGGAAAGAAATGAGAGAGAAAAAATGAGTGGAGCCATATTATGGATATATAACAATTTGTTTATCCAATCACCTGTTGATGGACATCTAGAAACTTTCATTCCCCAGTTTTTGGCTATTAGGTAGATTTTGTATGAACATTTGTGGGTGAGACTTTGTGTGAACATATGGTCTGATTTCTCTTAGGAAAATAGCTAGAAGTGTAACTTCTGGGTCATATGTAATATGTGGTGAATTTTACAAAAAATTGCTAAACTGTTTTTCATTTTGTATTCCCACCAGCAATGTATGACTTGTTTGACATACCCAACAACAGTTGGAATTATTATTTTTAACTTTAGCGATTCTAGTGAGCATATAATGATATTGCTTAAATTTGCATTAACTTGATGTTGATCAAATATTTATATGCCTTTGACCATTTGTAAATCTTCTTTTGTGAAATATCAGTCTTTTATTATTTTTTAGTTAACTTGACTCTTTAATAAGTTGCAAGAATTCTTTTTACAATCTGAACATATGTCCTTTGTCAGATCTATGCAGTGCAAATATTTTCTTCAATTCAGTGACTTGCCTTTTCATTTCTTTAACAGTGTCATTCAAGAATGTTAGTTGTTTTTTTTTTTTTTTTCAATTTTCAAGAAAGTTATTTTATTATTTGTTTCTCTTTTTGTTTATGTTTTCTGTGTTGTAACTAAGACATCTTTGGCTAAACCATGGTCACAGAGATTTTTTTCTTGCTTTTCTCATAGAAGCTTTATAGTTTAGTGTTCACATTTAGTTCTCTGATTTATTTGGAGCTAATTTGTGTGTATGGTAACAGATATGGATTGACATTCATTTTTTTTCCATATAGATATACAGTTATTCCAGCATCGTTGGTTGAAAAGACTATTCTATCTCCATTGAATTATCTTGCCATTTTTGAATTGCATTAATGTGGGTCTGCACATTGTGGTTCTATCCTGTTCCATTGAACTAAATATTTATTTTTATCCCATGACACATTAAAATTACGATAGCTTCACAACAATCAAGTAGTGTAAGCTTTTACAATTTTATTTTTGTTTTTAATGATGTTTCTAGCTATTCTGACTCTTTCATTTTTTATGTATAATTTAATGAAGTCATCAACTTCTACAAATCAACTGCTAGAATCATGTTTGATATTAAATGAATCTGTATATCAGTTGGGGAGAATTGCTATCTTCATTCTATTGAATCTTGCAATACATGGACATAATGTATCTTTCCATTAAATTTTAAAAGTTTTGTCTCAGCAATGTTATGTAATTTCAGTATGTAAACATCAAACACATTTTGATAAATTTATATGCATGTCTTTCATGTATTTGGTGTTATTATAAATGCTCATTATTTTAATTTCCAATTGTTCACTGAAATTATACATAAATGCAAGTAATTTTTGTATACTGACTGTGTATACTGACTGTGTATACTGCGATCTTGCTAAGTTCATTTTTTTGTAGATTTATTATTTTTTAACAATGATAATATCATCTATGAACACTTTTTCATTTTCAATTGATATGTTTTTTGTTTCTTTTTGATTTCCTTATTGCACTGACTGGCACTTCCAGTAGAACATTAAACATAAATGGTGAGAATGAACATTGTCATCTTTTTTCCTGATCTTAGGGAGAAAGCATGTGTTGTTTCACCACTAAGTTTAATGTTAGCTGTAGGTTTTTCGTAGACATTGTTTATCAGGTTGAGGAATTTAATATCTATTGAGGAGCCTTGTAGAATTTTTTCAAATGTTTCTTGTCATTTAGTGAATTGATAAAATCATATTGCCTGTTTATTTGATTAAGATGAATTATAGGTGACTTATAGCACCTTGGGCTTCCTAGGTGTCACTAGTGGTAAAGAACCCGCCTGTCAGTGCAAGAGATGTAAGAGACCAGGGTTCGATCCCTGGGTTGGAAAGATCCCCTGGAGGAAGGCACTGCAAGCCCTTCCAATATTCTTCCCTGGAGAATCCCATGCCCAACTTACCGGGCAATGGTCCATAGGGTCTCAAAAGTAGAACACGAGTGAAACGACTTAGCATGCACTCATAGCAACTAGTTTTTAAGATGATAAATCAACTTTGTATTCCTAATAAAATAAACCTCATTTATTTGTGTTTTATTTCATATATTTTTGAAATTTGATATTTTGTTACTTTTTTTGGCTTTATTTTTATTAATTTTTTAAAAATTTTTCAGTGGGTTTTGTCATACATTGATATGAATCAGCCATAGAGTTACACGCATTCCCCATCCCGATCCCCCCTCCCACCTCCCTTCCCACCCAATTCCCCTGGGTCCTCCCAGCCCACCAGGCCCGAGCACTTGACTTATGCATCCCACCTGGGCTGGTGATCTGTTTCACCATAGATAATATACATGCTGTTCTTTCAAAACATCCCACCCTCACCTTCTCCCACAGAGTTCAAAAGTCTGTTCTGTACTTCTGTGTCTCTTTTTCTGTTTTGCATATAGGGTTATCGTTACCATCTAGATACCCATCAGCAGATGAATGGATAAGGAAGCTGTGGTACATATACATCATGGAATATTATTCAGCCACTAAAAAAAATTCATTTGAATCAGTTCTAATGAGATGGATGAAACTGGAGCCCATTATACAGAGTGAAGTAAGCCAGAAAGATAAAGAACATTACAGTATACTAACACATATATATGGAATTTTGTTACTTTTTGTATCTATCTCCATGAAAATCATTTGTCTGTAATTGTGTTTTTCTTGTAATGGCTTCATCTGGTTTTGGTCTCTGTCTAATTCTGAAATAAATAAATAAATAATAATAATTTTGGAAGGGACCTCTCTTCTTTATTTTCTAAAAGAATTTATGTAGGATTGGATTTATTTTCTCTTTGAATCTTAACAGAATTTAACAGTGACTCATCTGGGCCTGGAATTTTCATCATGAGAAGATTTTTATTTTTATTTTTTAATAAATTTATTTAATTGGAGGCTAATTACTTTATAATATTGTAGTGGTTTTGCCGTACATTGACATGAATCCACCATGGGTGTACATGTGTTCCCCATCCTGAAACCCCCTCCCACCTACCTCCCCATCCCATCCCTCTGGGTCATCCCAATGCACCAGCCCCAAACACCCCGGCTCATGCATCAAACATGGACTGGTGATTCATTTCACATATGATAATATACATGTTTCAATGTCATTCCCCCAAATCATCCCACCCTTGCCCTCTCCCACAGAGTCCAAAGGACCATTCTATACATCTGTGTCTCTTTTGCTGTCTCTCATATAGGGTTATCTTTACCATCTTTCTAAATTCCATATATACATGTGTTAGTATACTGTACTGGTGTTTATCTTTCTGGCTTACTTCACTCTGTATAATAGGTTCCAGTTTCATCCACCTCATTAGAACTGATTCAAATGTATTATTTTTAAAGGCTGAGTGATATTCCATTGTGTATATGTACCACAGCTTTCTTATCCATTCATCTGCTGAGAAAATTTTTAATTATAAATTCAATTAATTTAATAAAGACAGTGCTATTCAGATTATCTATTTCTTTTTTCTCCATTCTGAGAATGTCTTTTTAAAGGAATTTTTAGAGGTTATTGAAAATATCTGTCCCTAGTATTACTTTATTATTTTTCTATTAGCTGTAAGATATGTAGTGATGTCTTCCATTTCACACTCATTTTGAAAATTTGTGTCTTCCATCTCTTTTTTCCCTCAGTTTAACTTACTGAAATTTTTCCAAGAAGCACCTTTATGTGTCCTTGATTTTCTCTAGATTTTTCTGTCTTTAATTTCAAAATTTTCTGGCTAAATTTGATTTTTGTTTTCTTGTTTTTTTAAAAATAGAAATATAGGTCACTCATTCAGAGCCTTTCTTCATATGCTTTTCATATTCCAGCATAACTATCTAAGCACTTCTTTAGCTATATCCCACAATCTGATATGTGTTTTGATTTTAATCTAGTTCAAAAGATTTTTTTTACATCCCTAGGAAGTTCTTCTTTGATCTATGGGTTACTTAGAAATGTCTTTTATAAACTTATGAGTATAGGGATGAGAATTTTTAGATTTTTTGGATAATGATTATTAATTGCCTTTTTTATTAAAGAGCATAATTTTGATGATTTAAGTTTATTTAGACTTAGGGTCTCAAAGAGTTGGACACGACTGAGTGACTAACAGACACACAGACTTACTGAGACATGTTTTTATTGCCTATATTGTGATATATCTTGGTGAATGCATCATGTGAACTTGAAAAGTGCAGAACGCCATTGCAATTTGTGCAGAGGTAACTCAGGCCTTTAGAGGGAGAATGAAAGAGTAAGGAGGTGGAATGAGCAAGGGTTCAATTGGAATCAGGAAAATGGAAAAAAAATACAAAGGGTTATTCAGTGTAAATGCAATTAGTCCACATGTGTCTGCTTAACTGGCAATTATGGAAATTAAGATTTTTATCCTCCCCATTTAGGATAATGTTTGCTGTGGGCTTGCCATATATAGCTTTTATTATGTTGAGGTATGTTCATGCTATGCCTGCTTTCTGGAGGGTTTTTATCGTAAATGAATATTGAATTTTGTCAAAGACTTTCTCTGCATCTATTGGGATAATAATATGGTTTTTATTTTTCAATTCTTTAATGTGATATTTTACATTGATTGATTTGAGGATATCAAAGAATCCTTGCATCCCTGGGATAAAGCCCACTTGGTAACAATGTATGATCTTTTTAATATGCTGTTGGATTCTGTTTCCTAGGATTTTTTAAGGATTTTTGCATCTATGTTCATCAGTGATATTGGTTTGTAGTTTTCTTCTTTGGTGGCATCTTTGTCTGGTTTTGACCTTAGGGTGATGGTGGCCTCATAGAATGAGTATGGCAGTTTACCTTCCTATGCAATTTTTGGGGAGAGTTTGAATATGAGAGGTGTTAGCTCCTTTCTAAATTTTTGGTAGAATTCAGCTGTGAAGCCATCTGGTCCTGGGCTGTTGTTTGTTGGAAGATTTCTGATTTCAGTTTCGATTTCCATGCTTGTGATGGGTCTGTTAAGATTTTATATGTCTTCCTGATTTAGTTTTGGAAAGTTATACTTTTCTAAGAATTTGTCCATTTCTTCCAAGTTGTCCATTTTATTGGCATATAGTTGCTGATAGTATTTTCTTACCATCCTTTGTATTTCTATGTTGTCTGTTATGATTTCTCCATTTTCATTTCTAATTTTGTTGATTTGATTCCTCTCCCTTTGTTTCTTGATGAGCCATCAAGATAAATGATCGATTGATAAATAAGATCAATATTATTTATCTTCGCAAAGAACCAGCTTTTAGCTTTGTTGATTTTTGCATTTCCCCTGAAGTCAGGAACAAAATAGGGGTGCCCACTCTCACCATTACTTTTCAACATAGTTGTGGAAGTTTTAACCACAGCAATCAGAGAAGAAAAAGAAATAAAAGGAATCCAGATTGGAAAAGAAGTAAAACTCTCTCTTTGCAGATGACATGATCCTCTACATAGAAAACCCTAAAGACTCCAACAGAAATTTACTAGAGCTAATCAACGAATATAGTAAAGTTGCAAGATATAAAATTAACAAACAGAAATCCCTGGCATTCTTATACAGTAACAATAAGAAAACAGAAAGAGAAATTAAGGAAACAATCCCATTCACCATTGCAATGAAAAGGATAAAATATTTAGGAATAAATCTACCTAAAGAAACAAAAGACCTATATATAGAAAACTATAAAACACTGATGAAAGAAATCAAAGGACACAAATAGATGGGGAAATGTTCATGGATTGGAAGAGTCAATATAGTGAAAATGAGTACACTAACCAAAGCAATGTATAGATTCAATGCAATCCCTATCAAGCTACCAATGGTATTTTTCACAGAACTAGAACAAATAATTTCACAATTTGTAAGGATATACAAAAAACCACGAATAGCCAAAGCAATCTTGAGAAAGAAGAATGGAATTGGAGGAATCAACCTGCCTGACTTCAGGCTATACTACAAAGCTGCAGTCATCAAGACAGTATGGTACTGGCACAAAGTCAGAAATACAGATAAGTGGAACAAAATAGAAAGCCCAGAGATAAATCCATGTACCTATGGACACCTTATCTTTGACAAAGGAGGCAAGAATATACGATGGAGTAAAGACAATCTCTTTAACTGGGAAAACTTGTCAACCATTTGTAAAAGAATGAAACTAGAACACTTTCTAACACCATACACAAAAATAAACTCAAAATGGATTAAAGATCTAAAAGTAAAACCAGAAACTATAAAACTCCAGGAGGAAAACATAGGCAAAGCACTCTCTGACATAAATCACAGCAGGATCCTCTATGACCCACCTCCCAGAATAATGGAAATAAAAGCAAAAATAAACAACAGGGACCTAGTTAAAATTAAACGTTTTTTCGCAACGAGGGAAACTATAAGCAATATGAAAAGACAGACTTCAGAATGGGATGAAATAATAGTAAACAAAGCAATGGACAAAGAATTAATCTCAAAAATATGCAAGCAACTCCTGCAGCTCAAATCCAGAAAAATAAATGACCCAGTGCAAAAAACAGGCCAAAGAACTAAACAGACATTTCTCCAAAGAAAACATACAGATGGCTAAGAAACACACGAAAAGATGTTCAACATCACTCATTATCAGAGAAATGCAAATCAAAACCACAATGAGGTACCGGTCAGAATGGCTTCTATCAAAAAAGTCTACAAACAATAAATGCTGGAGAGGGTGTGGAGAAAAAGGAACCTTCTTACACTGTTGTTGGGAATACAAACTAGTACAGCCACTATGGAGAATACTGTGGAGATTCCTTAAGAAACTGGAAATAAAACTGCCGTATCACCCAGCAATCCCACTGCTGGGCATACACACCGAGCAAACCAGAATTGAAAGAGACATGTGTACTCTAGTTTTCATCGCAGCACAGTTTATAATAACCAGGACATGGAAGCAACCTAGATATCCATCAGCAGATGAATGGAGAAGAAAACTGTGATACATATACACAATGGGATATTACTCAGCCATTAAAAAGAATACATTTGAATTAGTTCTAATGAGGTGGATGAAACTGAAGCCTATTATACAGAATGAAGCAAGTCAGCCTGAAAAACACCAACACAATTTATTAAGCCTATATATAGAATTTAGAAAGATGGTAATTATGACCCTATATGCAAGACAGCAAAAGAGACAGATGTATAGAACAGTCCTTTGGACTCTGTGGGAGAAGACGAGGGTGGGATGATTTGAGAGAATTGCATTGAAAGATGTATATTTTCATATGTGAAACAGATCGCTAGTCCAGGTTTGATGCATGAGACAAGGTGCTCACGGCTGGTGCACTGGGATGACCCTGAGGGATGGGATGGGGAGGGAGGTGGGAGGGGGGATCAAAATGGGGAACACATGTACATCCATGGCTGATTCATGTAAATGTATGGCAAAACCCACTACAATATTGTGAAGTAAATAGCCTCCAAGTAAAATAAATAAATTACAAAGGAAATATAAATACCAAAGAAAAGATTTTACCTTCCCACAGAGACTGGAAGACAGAGGACTTTTTTTCCCCTAATGATTATTAATACACTTAACAGTAATGAGAAAGATATTTCTGAGTCATAGGATATACACACACACACACACACACACATCTCAAATTGTACACCCTTTATAGCAAATGCCCTAGGAAACAAAGGTTTAGGGGTCTATGTCAGGTGTTTTACTAGAACAAATAACAAATTTTTTGACATGCTCACTGTCACTCGGTCATGTCGGACTCTTTGCAACCCCATGGACTGTAGCCCTCCAGGCTCCTCGGTCCAGGTTTCTCATGTCCATTCTTCCAGGAAGAATACTGGAGCAAGTTGTCATTTCCTTCTGCAGGGAATCCTCCCAACCCCAGAGAAGAACCCATGTCTTCTGTGTCTCCTCCATTAGCAGGCAAATTATTGACCTCTGAACAACCTGGGAAGCCCTAAATTTTTTGACAGCTCTAATTATTTGCAGACAGGTACTCAAAAGGGTGCTGGATCATCCCAAGAACCCAGCCTTAGGCTTCTAGAAGCAATGTCAGTGTTTGTGAAGAATCCTAGTGCAGGAGTATGGATGGAGTTTTTTTGTGCCAGAGTTCTTTACAAGATCTCAATCGTGTGTTCTGTATCCTTACTGATTTTCTGTCTACTTGCTCTATCAATTATTGAGAGGTCAGTTTCTACATTTTCATCCAAAATTGTTAGTTTATTTCTCCCATCAATTCTTCATGTAATTTTAATATGCTTATATATATATATATATATATATATATATATATATATTAATATTTGAAATTGTTTGGTCCTCTTGATGAATTGATTGATTGATCCCTTTATCATTATTAAATTTCCTTCTTTATTCCTGGTGACATTCCTTGTTCTGAAGACAATTTTGTTTGCTGTTAATGTAGCCACTCTACTTCTATTTAGAACATGAATATCCAGTTGTGCTAACACTTCTTGAACAGACTATTCTTTCCTTCATTGAATAGCCTTGCTGCCTTTGCCAAAAACCAATTGACCAGGATTTCAGAGAAGGTTACTCATGTACCTCCAGTGTTCATTGCAACACTATTTACAATAGCCAGGTCATGAAAGCAACCTAGATCTCCATCAATAGATAAGTAGATAAAGAAGCTGTGGTACATAAACACATTGGAATATTTGTTGATGTTGTTTAGTTGCTAAGTCATGTTAATTTTTTTTTTACAGCCCCATGGACTGTAGCCTGCCAACTCCTCAATCCATGGGCTTTCCCAGCAAGAATGTTGGAGTGGGTTCCATTTCCTTCTCCAGGGGATCTTTCCAACCCAGGGATCGAAACCAAATCTCCTGCAATAACAGATGGATTCTTTACCTCTGAGCCACCAGGAAAACCCACAATGTAACATTACTCAGCCATAAAAAGGAACAGATTTGAGTCAATTGAACTGAGATGGATGGATTTAGAGCCTGCTCTACAGAATGAAGTAAGTCAGAAAGAGAAAAACACATATTGTATATTAACACATACATATGGATTCTAGAAAAATGATACTGATGAATCTTATTTGCAGGGCAGGAAGAGTCCCAGACATAGAGAATTGACTGTGGACACAGTGGGGAAAGTAGAGTGTGAGACAAACTGAGAGAGTAACATTGAAATATATACATTACCATGTGTAAAATGGATAGCTAGTTGGAAGTTGGTATATAACACAGGGAGCTCAGCCTGGTGCTCTGTGATGACTAGAAGGGTGGGATGGGGGTGGGAAGGAGGTTCAAGAGGGAGGGGACATAAGTATACTTATGGATGATTCACATTGTTGTATAGCATAAACCAACACAGCATTGTAAAACAATTTATCCTCCAATTTAAAATAAATTTTAAAACAGGAGAAGATAAAATCAGAAGCACTAAGAATTTGTCACTTCACCTAGACAATAATTATACTAACGAAAAATAATTGAAATAACTGTTCTGGAACTCTGATGTCTGTTTAAACGCTTCCAACTTTGGAGGGGGAAGGTTGGCTTACAAATTGCAGTTTATTGTGATCAATTTCAGCCTTTAGTACTCTAGGAACTACCCTGCTCTCATCCTTCTAGCCATGTGGCAAGCAACCATGACCATATTTGGATATAACTTACTCAAGTCAAGGTGGATAATAGGAATAGTATAGATATAACAGGAATACTAAAAAATTAAACTCAAATATGAACATACAAGTACAGCTGCTGCTGCTGCTGCGAAGTCGCTTCTGTCGTGTCCAAATCTATGCGACCCTATAGACAGCAGCCCACCAGGCTCCCCCATCCCTGGGATTCTCCAGGCAAGAACACTGGAGTGGGTTTCCATTTCCTTCTCCAATGCATGAAAGTGAAAAGTGAAAGTGAAGTCGCTCAGTCATGTCTCACTCTTAGCGACCCCATGGACTGGAGACCACCAGGCTCCTCCATCCATGGGATTTTTCCGACAAGAGTACTGGAGTGGGGTGTTATTGCCTTCTCCACAAGTACAGCTGGATAACCACATATATAAGAATGAAATGGAACCACTTCCTATGTCATATTCAAAAATGACAAAATGGATCATAGACCCAAAGATGACAGCTTAAATTATTTTTTTTTAAGCAGAAGAAAAAACAGATATAAATCTTTGTGACCTTAGAATAAACAAAATTTTCTTAGGTATAATATCAAAAGTACAGTGAATTTTATTTTCTCATTTCAATAAAATGGTCATTTGGGGAAAAAAGTACAATCAATAAAATATGTATATATATATATATATATATATATATATAAAGAATAAATAGGACTTCATCGAAATGAAAAACCATTGTACTTTGAAGGACACAAGAAAGTGAAAAGATAGCCCACAGAATGAGAAAATATTTACATATTATGTATCTGATAAAGGACTTGTATCCAACATATACAACAAACACCTATAACAAATATAAAATTGCATCCCAATTTTGAAAATAGTAAAGAATTGGAATAGGCATTTCTCTAAAGAAGACTTGTAAAGGACCAATAAGCTTGTAAAAAGATGCTTAGTATCATTAGTCATTCAGTTCAGTTCAGTCACTCAGTCGTGTCCAACTCTTTGTGACCCCATGAATCGCAGCACGCCAGGCCTCCCTGTCCATCACCAACTCCCGAAGTTTACTCAAACTCATGTCCATCGAGTCAGTGATGCCATCCAGTCATCTCATCCTCTGCTGTCCCCTTCTCCTCCTGCCCCCAATCCCTGCCAGCATCACGGTCTTTTCCAATGAGTCAACACTTCGCACGAGGTGGCCAAAGTACTGGAGTTTCAGCTTGAGCATCACTCCTTCCAATGAACACACAGGACTGATCTCCTTTGGGATTGATTGGTTGGATCTCCTTGCAGTCCAAGGGGCTCTCAAGAGTCTTCTCCAACACCAAAGTTCAAAAGCATCAGTTTTTCGGTGCTCAGCTTTCTTTACTGTCCAACTCTCACATCCGTACATGACCAATGGAAAAACTATAGCCTTGACTAGACGGACCATTGTTGGCAAAGTAATGTCTCTGCTTTTTAATATGCTATTTAGGTTGGTCATAACTTTCCTTCCAAGGAGTAAGCGTCTTTTACTTTCATGGCTGAATAACCATCTGCAGTGATTTTGGAGGGAAATGCAAATTCACAGTGAGATGCCACCTCATCCCTTCTAGGATGGCTATTGTGAAAAAAAAAAAAAAAGTATAGCTGACAATATGGAGAAACTGAAAACTTCATGCATTGCTAGTAGGAATGTAGAATGATACAGTTACTGTACCATTTGGTACATTGTACCACTGTACAGTTTGATAGCTCTTCAAAAGTTAAACATTGAACTACTGTGGGACTTAGCAATGTCACTCCCAAGATTTTTTCCAAAATAACTCACAGTAGAGACTAGAAGAGATGGTTCAGTTCAGTTCAGTTCAGTCACTCAGTCATGTCCAACTGTTTGTGATTCCATGAAATGCAGCACCCCAGGCCTCCCTGTTTATCACCAACTTCTGGGGTTTACCCAAACTCATGTCCATTGAGTCAGTGATGCCATCCAGCCATCTCTTCCTCTGTCATCCCCTTCCCCTCCCGCCCTCTACCTTTCCTAGCATCAGGGTCTTTTCAAATGAGTCATCTCTTCACATCAGGTGGCCAAAGTACTGGAGTTTCAGCTTCAACATCAATCCTTCCAATGAACACCCAGGACTGCTCTCCTTTAGGATGGACTGGTGTGGGAGAGATCTAAGCAAAAGGGATTTAGAGAAGAGATGGTAGTGTACCAATTTTCATAGTAGCGTTATTCACAATAGACAAAATTATAAATGACCCAAGTGGCCTTTAAAGGGAGATTTCTTTTAAGTTGTGTATACATACAATGAATGTTATTTAGTCATAAAAGAGAATGAAATTTAAATTTATACTAGAAGATGGAGAGACCTTAACAACTTTATGGTAGGTTACATGAGGCTGACACAGAAGGAAATATATTGTGTGGTTCTTCACATATAATGTACCTAGGAGGATTAAATTTATAGAGACAGAAAGGGTATATGGTATCAGGGGCTAAGGGAGGAGAAATGATAGTTACACACCATTGTGATGTATTTAATGTCTCTGAATTATACATATAAATGGTTAAATTTGCAAATATTATGTTGTATATATTTTATCACAATAATAAATCAATTGACCATTTATATACAGATTTATTTCTGGTCTCTCAGTTCCATTTCATTGATCTGTATGTCTACCATTATGCTAGTACTACACTGCATTGACTACTGTAGCCTTGTAGTAAGTTTTATAATTGGGAAATTTAAGTCTTCTAACATTGCTACTCTTTATCAAGATGGGTTTGACTATGTTGGGTCCATTGAATTTCCACTTGAATTTTAAGTTCAGCTTGTCAATTTCTGCAAAGAAGTCAGCTGGAATATAGATATGGATTACATTAAATTTGTAGATAAATTTGTAGAGGATTGTCATTTTAACTATATTAATTATTTCAAACCATGAATGTGGGATGTGTTGCCATTTACTATGCTGTTGTTTCGTAGCTAAGTCATATCCTACTCTTTACAACCCCATGGACTGTTGCCCACCAGGTTTCTCTTTCCATGGGATTTCCCAAGCAAGAATACTGTAGTGCGTTGCCATTTCCTTCTCCAGGGAATTTTCCCAACCCAGGGATCAAACCCTGGGTCTCCTACATTGCAGGCAGACTCTTTACCATCTGAGCCAGCAGAGAAACCAGAAGCCAATACCTCCATTATTGGCTTATTATGCACTAAGTGAATATTTCCTAGTGTAACAACTTTTTGCTTTAACGTTGTTTTACTATGTTCTAAATTTATTCCTTAAAAGTTTCTCAAGCATTTACTCCATGCATCTTAACTTATCAGAATCTACTTCAGCTTTACACTGCTTAATCACAGTGAGATATAGAATCACTACTCCTTAAATAGTTCTATAATTTCTGCACACAGTTGTTGCTACCATGTTGCATGCAACACACCTAAATATATTGCAAGCCTACAATAATTATTACATATAATTTTTTCAGTGAGTTCATTTTTTTAAACTGAGGTTTAATTGGCATTATATTAGTTTCAAGTATACTGAGTAATGATTTGATATTTTCATATATTTCTAAATGATCACCACAGTAACTCTTTAATTTATGTCCATTAAAGTACCTCAGAAAATAAGGAGAGCAAATAAATATTTATAGTTTGCTATATTTACTTTATTAAATACTCTTTGTGGTTCTCTTCATTTTTCCTGTAGATTTATGTTACCATGAACTGTCATTTTATTACTCCAATACACCGTTGGAGTACCTTTCATTCATCTACTTTGTACTATTGTTGTCAAATACATCGCCTTTCTCTGTGTTAGAAAATCAATGATACAGTTAAAATCATATAATTTTATACAAATACTTCCTAAATAAGAGCAAGAAGAATAAATATGCATTTACACCATCTCAAAATTGCATGATCTGAGCCACAGTCAGCTCCAGGCTCCATTTTTGCTGACTGTATAGACCTTCTCCATCTTTGGCTGCAAATGTAATCAATCTGATTTTGGTATTGACCATCTGGTGATGTACATGTGTAGAGTCGTTTCTTGTATTGTTGGAAGAGGGTGTTTATTATGACTAGTGTGTTCTCTTGGCAAAACTCTGTTACCTTCGCCATGCTTCATTTCATACTCCAATGACAAACTTGGGGTGTTATTACAAGTATCTCTTGACTTCTTACTTTTGCATTCCAATCCCCTATGATGAAAAGGATATCTTTTTTTTTTTTTTTTGGTATTAGTTCTAGAAGGTTTGTAGGTTTTCATAGAACCATTCGACTTCAGCTTCTCTGGCATTAGTGGTTGGAACCTAGGCATGGATTACTGTGAAGTTGAGTGGTTTCCCTGGAAATAAACTGAGATCATTCTGGCATTTTATTTTATTTTATTTTATTTTTTTTACTCACTAGATTAGCAGTTTACTACAAAGGATATTAAAGTATACAAATCAACAGTCCTTTGAAAGAGGCATGAAGCAGATAAGCGGGCAAAGGTGGAAAGCCTCCTTTCCCTCTCCAAGTTAGACATTCTCTCTAAATAGCCAGAACTAATATGCTATTTTTTTTTTTTTTTAGAGTTACACGTATTCCCCATCCCGATCCCCCCTCCCACCTCCCTCTCCACCCCACTCCTCTGGGTCCTCCCAGTGCACCAGGCCTGAGCACTCGTCTCATGCATCTCACCTGGCATTTTAGAGATTGCACCCAAGTACTTCATTTCAGACTCTTGCTGGATATGAGAATTACTCCATTTCTTCTAAGGAATTCTTGCCCATTGTAGTAGAAATCAGTCAGTTCCGTTGCTCAGTCATGTCCGACTGTTTCCGACGCCATGAACCACAGCACACCAGGCCTCCCTGTCCATCACCAACTCCGGGAGCCTACCCAAACCCATGTCCTTTGAGTCGGTGATTCCATCCAACCATTCTCATCCTCTGTCGTCCCTTTCTCCTCCTGCCTTCAATCTTTCCTATAATCAGGGTCTTCTCCAATGAGTCAGCTCTTAGCATGAGGTGGTCAAAGTATTGGAGTTTTAGCTTCAACATCATTCCTTCCAATGAATACTTAGGACCAATCTCCTTAAGGATGGACTGGTTGGATCTCCTTGCAGTACAAGGGACACTCAAGAGTCTTCTCCAACACCACAGTTCAAAAGCATCAATTCTTCGGTACTCAGCTTTCTTTATAGTCCAAATCTCACATCTATACAAGACCACTGGAAAAAACATAGCCTTGACTAGACAGACTTTTGTTGGCAAAGTAATGTCTCTGTTTTTAATATGCTGTCTAGGTTGGTCATAACTTTCCTTCCAAGGAGTAAGCGTCTTTTAATTTCATGGCTGCAGTCACCATCTGCAGTTATTTTGGAGCCCAGAAAAATAAAGTCAGCCACTGTTTCCACTGTTTCCCCATCTATTTGCCATGAAGTGGTGGGACCGAATGCCATGATCTTAGTTTTCTGAATGTTGAGTTTTAAGCCAACTTTTTCACTCTCCTCTTTCAATTTCATCTAGAGGCTCTTTAGTTCTTTTTCACTTTCTGCCATAAGGGTGGTGTCATCTGCATATCTGAGGTTAGTGATATTTCTCCCAGCAATCTTGATTCCAGCTTATGTTTCTTCCAGCTCAGCATTTCTCATAATGTATTCTTCATATAGATTAAATAAGCAGGGTGACAATATACAGCCTTGACATACTCCTTTTCCTATTTGAAACCAGTCTGTTTTTCCATGTCCAGTTCTAAGTGTTGCTTCCTGACCTGCATACAGGTTTCTCAAGAGGCAGGTCAGGTGGTCTGGTGTTCTCATCTCTTTCAGAATTTTCCACACTTTATTGTGATCCACACAGTCAAAGGCTTTGGCACAGTCAATAGAGCAGAAATAGATGGTTTTTTTTTTTTTTTTTTTTCCCCTGGAACTCTCTTCCTTTTTCAATGATCCAGTAGATGTTGGCAATTTGATCTCTGGTTCCTCTGCCTTTTCTAAAACCAGCTTGAACATCTAGAAGTTCACGTATTAATGAAGCCTGACTTGGAGAATTTTAGGCATTACTTTACTAGTGTGTGAGATGAATTGCACTAGCGTGCAATTGTGTGGTAGTTTGAGAATTCTTTGGGATTGTCTTTCTTTGGGATTGCAATGAAAACTAACCTTTTCCAGTCCTGTGGCTACTGCTGAGTTTTCCAAATTTGCTGGCATATTGAGTGCAGCAGTTTCACAGCATCATGTTTCAGTATTTGAAATAGCTCAACTGGAATCCCATCAACTCCACTAGCTATGTTCATAGTGATGCTTCCTAAGGCACACTTGACTTCACATTCCAGGATATTTGACTCTAGTGAGTGATCACACCATCATGATTATCTGGGTCTTAAAGATCTTTTTTGTACAGTTCTTCTGTGTATTCTTGCCACCTCTTCTTAATATCTTCTGCTTCTGTTAGGTCCCTACCATTGCTGTTCTTTATTGAGTAATAGATATAGTGATCATCTAATTAATTTGCCCATTCCTATCCATTTTAGTTCACTGATTTCTAAAATGTTGATGTTCACTCTTAGCATCTCCTGCTTGACCACTTCCAGTTTACTTGGTTCATGGACATAATATTCCAGGTTCCTATGCAATATTGTTCTTTATAGGATCTTTCACCACCAAACCATCCACCACTGAGCATCCTTTCTTCTTTACCCCAGCTGTCTTTCTGGAGTTACTTTTCCGCTCTTACCCAGTAGCATATTGGACACCTTCTGACCTGGGGAGCTCATCTTCCAATTTCATATCATTTTGCCTTTTTCATACTCTTCATGAGGTTTTCAAGGCAAGAATACTAGAGTGGATTTCCATTCACTTCCCCAGTAAACCTCGTTGTGTCATAGCTTCATTGAGTAATGCAAAGCTCCTTGACCATGACAAGGCTGTGATCATGTTATCATTTTGGTTAGCTTTCTGTGATTATGATTTTCATTCTGGAGTCCGTGGGATTGTAGTTCTTGCTTCTTTTGTTTGCCCTCCGATGGATGAGGCTAGAAGGCTTGTGCAAGTTTCCTGATGGTAGGGACTAACTGTGGGGAAAACTGGATTTTGCTCTGATGGGCAGAGCCATGCTCAGTAAATCTTTAATCCAACTGTACACTGATAGCTGGTGCTCTGCTCCCTCCCTGTTAGTTTGTCCTGAGGCAAGCCAGTCCTGTAGTCTACAGGGTATCTATGGTAGGTCTATTGGCAACCTCCAAAAGGAGTTATGCCATCACGTGTTTCCCAAGACTGTTGCTTCCAGGGCCCCAGTCTCCAAGGCAGGCTTTTGTTGACTCACACCTCCACATGAGACTCTCAAACACTCACAGGCAAGTTTAGGTCAATCTCTCGTGGGATCATTGCTCCTTTCTCCTGAGTCCTGCTGCACACAAAGTTTTGCTTGTGCTCTCTAAGAGTTTATTTCCCCAGTCCTGTGGAAGTTCTGTAATCAAATCCCACTGGGCTGTCAAAGTCAGATTACCTGGGGATTTCCAGTCCCTTTGCCAGATTCACAGGTTGGGAAGTCTGAGATGGGGCCTAGAACCTTCACAACAGTGTAAGAACTTCTTTAACATTATTGTTCTCTAATTTGTGGGTTTCCCACTTTGCATATATGGGACTTGATTTTAACATGATTGTGCCCCATTTTTTATGGTGAGTCTCAGTTCAGTTCAGTCACTTATTTGTGCCCAACTCTTTGCAACCTCATGAACTGCAGCACCCCAGGCCTCCCTGTCCATCACCAACTCCCAGAATTTACTCGGACTCATGCCCATTGAGTCGGTGATGCCATCCAACCATCTCATTCTTTGTCATCCCGTTCTCCTCCTGCCTTCAATCTTTCCCAACATAGGGTCTTTTCCAATGAGTCATTTCTTTGCATCAGGTGGCCAAAGTACTGGAGTTTCAGCTTCATCAGCAATCCTTCCAGTGAATATTCAGAAGTGATTTCCTTTAGGATGGACTGGTTGGATTTCCTTGCAGTCCAAGGGACTCTCAAGGGTCTTCTACAACACAGAAGCTCAAAAGCATCAACTCTTCAGTTCCAAGCTTTCTTTATGGTCCAGCTCTCACACCCATACATGAATACTTGAATAACCATAGTTTTGGCTATACAGACCTTTGTCGGCAAAGTAGTGTCTCTGCCTTTTAATAGGCTGTCTAGGTCGGTCATAGTTTTTCTTCCAAGAAGCAAGCACCTTTTAATTTCATGGCTGTAGTCACCATCTGCAGTGATTTTGGAGTCCAAGAAAATAAAGTCTGTTACTATTTCCACTGTTTCCCCATCTATTTGCCGTGAAGTGATGGGACCGGATTCCATGATCTTAGTTTTTTGAATGGTGAGTTTTAAGTCAGTTTTTTCACTCCTTCCACTTTAATCAGGAGACTCTAGTTCTTCTTAGCTTTCTGCCATAAGGATTGCTAGCCCCTCTGTCTAACTGCTAATTAAAGTTCCTTTCTTCAGCTCACAGAGAGACAATCTGATCCTGCCCACATGTGAATGGCTCTAAAGTTGCTAGTTTCAGGTATACAGCAAAGTGTATACCTGAAACACTTGAAAGGTATCGCTGTTGTTCAGTCACTCAATCATGTACAACTCTTTGTGACCTCATAGACTTCAGCACCCCAGTCTTCCCTGTCCTTCACCATCTCCCTGAGCTTGCTTAAACTCCTGTTCATTGAGTTGGTGATGTCATCCAACCATCCCGTCCTCTGTTGTTCCCTTATACTCCTGCCTTCAGTCTTTCCCAGCATCAAGGTCTTTTCTAACGAGTTAGCTCTTCGCATTAGGTGGCCAAATTATTGGAACTTCAGCTTCAGCATCAGTCCTTCCAATGAATATTCAGGACTGATTTCCCTTAGGAATGACTAGTTTGATCTCCTTGCAGTCCAAGGGACACTCTAGAGTCTTCTCCAACATCACAGTTCAAAAGCATCAATTTTTCAGTGCTCAGCTTTCTTAATGGTCCAACTTTCACATCCATACATGACTACTGGAAAAATCATAGCCTTGACTAGACGGACCTTTGTTGGCAAAGTCATGTCTCTACTTTTTCATAAGCTTTCTAGGTTGGTCATAGCTTTTCTTCCAAGGAGGAAGTGTCTTTTAATTCCATGACTGCTGTCACCATCTGCAGTGATTTTGGAGTCCAGGAAAATAAAGTCTGTCACTGTTTCTATTGTTTCCCCATATATTTGCCATGAAGTTATAGGATCTGATTCCATGATCTTAATTTTTTGAATGGTGAATTTTATTTGTTTATTTTTATTTTTTGGACCACAGATTTTATTTTTTAGAGTGAAATCTTTTTCATTTAGAGTACTTTTTCAGACACACTGAACAACATCAAACTGCCTTCTTCTGGAATGCAAATAAGAATTAATGACTCCCATACACAGATATAACAAGAAGGGTATGGATTTCGAAGTAAAGGAAGCCTAGACTAATATCCTCATTCTATTGTTGACTTGCCTGCCTGCTCACATGCATGTTTACTGGCTGTGTAGCTTTGAGCAGGTTGTTTAACTTACTGAGCCTTCTTGATAATACTGTTTAGCTCATCCAGTCATTTGTTAATTAAAACATGGACTCATTGGAACATGTATGAGCCTGAGTGTGTAAAGCAGAGTCATTCTACTTGAGAAGCTTCTAGTCTAGTGAGGGAAGTTTCACTTGTAGCACACTAAGCTGCAAAAAACAGTGGCCTATCTTAAAATTGTTAAATCAGCTTTTTCACCCTCTTCTTTTACTTTCATCAAGAGGATCTTTAGTTCCTCTTTGCTTTCTGCCATCAGGTAGAAAGCATCATCTGCATATCTGAGGTTATTGATATTTCTCCCGACAGTCTTGATACCAACTTGTGCTTCATCCAGCCTGGTATGTTGTGTTACGTACTCTGCATATATGTTAAATAAGCAGAGTAACAATATATAGCCTTGATGTAGTCCTTTCCCAATTGGGAACCAGTCTGTTGTTCCATGTCCAATTCTAACTGTTGCTCCTTGACCTGCATACTGGTTTCTCAGGAGGCAGGTAAGTTGGTATGATATTCCCATCTTTTTAAAAAATTTCCAATTTGTTGTGATCCACACAGTCAAAAGATTTAGTGTAGTCAATGAAGCAGAAGTAGATGTTATTTCTGGAATTCTCTTGCTTTTCCTATGATTCAACAGTTGTTGGCAATTTTGTCTTTGGTTCCTCTGCCTTTTCTAAATCCAGCTTGTGCATCTGGAAGTTCTTAGTTCACATACTGTTAGAGCCTCGCTTGGAGAATTTTGAGCATTGCTCTGCTAGTGTGTGAGATGAGTGCAATTGTGTGGCAATTTGAATGTTGTGTGGCATTGCCTTTTTTGAGATTGGAATGAAAACTGTCCTTTTCAAGTCCTGTGGCCACTGCTGAGTTTTCCAAATTTGCTGGCATATTGAATGCAGCACTTACACAGCATCATCTTTTTGGATTTGAAATAGCTCACCTGGAATGATTCTTCCTAAGGCCCACATTGACTTCACATTCCAGGTTGTCTGCAATCACATTCTAGGTGAGTGACCACACCACTGTGGTTATCTGGGCCATGAATATCTTCTTTGTATAGTTCTTCTTTGTATTCTTTCCACCTCTCCTTAATAATGTCTGCTTCAATTAGGGTCATACTTTTTCTGTCCTTTATTGTACACATCTTTGCATGAAATGTTCCCTTCGTATCTCTCGTTTTCTTCATGATATCTCTAATTTTTTCCCATTGTATTGTTTTCCTCTGTTCTCTTGCATCGTTCACTCAGGAAGGCTTTCTTATCTCTCCTTGCTATTCTTTGGAACTCTTAATTCAGATGGGTATATCTTTCTACTTATCATTTGCCTTTTGCTTTTCTTCTTTTCTCAGCTATTTGTTAGGCCTCATCAGACAATCAATTTGCTTTTGGGCATTTATTTTTCTTGGGGATGGTTTTGATCATCACCTCCTGTACAGTGTTATGAATCTCTATCCATAGTTCTTCAGGCACTCTTTCTATCAGATCTAATTCCTTGAATGTATATGTCACTTCTACTGTATAATTTAAAAAGGAAAATTATGCAGTTTTCCAAATAAAGCCATATTCCTTGCCTCAACACCTCATTTTTTGGATTCTTTGACCTGTTGTGTGGCGAGAAAGAAGAGAGCAACACATCCTTTTCATAAGACTGGCCATTCTTGAAGATGTTTTGTAGGACTGTGGACCATTTTTCCTATGCTTCCTCACGACATCTCCCTCTATATTCTGCCTTTTTACTTTATTTCCTTTCCTCCCCTCATCTCTGTTCTGTAAAAGAAAACCTTGCATCTCTTCCCCAATAAGATAGTTATTTTGAGACATGAATCTGCCATCTTCTCACTCAGGTGGCTTTCTAAATAAAGTCATATTCCTTGCCTCAACACTTCATCTCTTGGATTCTTTGGCCTTTTTTTTTTTTTTTTTTTTTTTTGATGAGCAGAACAAAATTGGATTTATATACAGAAATGTGTGTGCATGTGTGTGTGTGTGTGTATGTGTGTGTGTAACTGATTCACTTTGTTGTATACCTTGAAACTAACACAACATTGTAAATCAAGTGTACTCCAATTTTTTTTTTTTTTGAGAAAAACAAGCAAAAGGATGGAAGATCTAAATAAACCGTTTTCCAAATAAAACATAGAGATTGCTAAGAGCCACATGGAAAGACACTCAATATCACTAATTATCAGAGAAATGAGGATCAAAACCACAATGAGATATCACCTTACTCTGGTCAGAATAGCTATAGCAGAAAGTCTACAAATAACAAATCTACAAGTAGTAAATGCTGCAGAAAAATGTGAAGAAAGGGAAACCTCATATGCTGTTGTGTTGGTGGTGAGAATATTACCTGGTACAGTCATATGGAAAATAGATTGAAGGTTCCTTAAAAAACTAAAAACAAAGCTGCCACATGACCCAGTAATCTTACTCCTGGGTATATATCAAAAAAAAAAAAAGAAGAAGAAGAAGAAGAAGAAAAAGAAAACAGTAATTTGAAAATGGTTTCAATGTTCTTGGAAGCACTTTCTACAATAGCAAAGAGATGGAAGCAACTCAAGTACCCAAGTGACCATTAACAGATGATTGGCTTAAGAGGATTTGTTGTGTATATATACTAGGTTGGACAAAAATGTTCGATCAAGTTTTTTCATAAGATCTTATGGAAACACCTGAACAAACATTTTTGGCCAACTCAATTAAAATGGACTATTACTCAGCCATAGAAAATAATGAATTATTTGCAGGAACATAGATGGACCTACAGAATAGTTAAGCTTAGTGAAATATCAGAGAAAGACAAATACTATATGATATCACTTATATGTGAAATCTAAAAATAAAAATAAATCTATGTACAAAACAGAAACAAACACACACATAGACAACAAACATATTGTTACTAAAAGAGAGAGACAAATTAGGAGTATGATATTAACAGATGCAAACTACCAAATATAAAACACATAAACAACAAGACCCTCAACTGTTATTGCACAGAGAATTATACCTACTTTCTCTCTCTTTTTTTCCCACGTGATAACCATAATGGAATATAAACTGCAAAAACAAGCAAACAAACAGAAAAGACAAATCACTATGCTGTACACCTGAAGCTAACAAAATATTGTAAATCAACTCTATATTAACAAACTTAAATTTTAAAAAATATAAAATAAAACTAGTATACTGGAAAAATATAAGAATATATGTAACAAAAGTAATGAAAGCCTCATACGATGAAAATTACAAACACTGTTGAAGGAAATTGAAGACTACTTAAATAAAATTAAAAAAAAATCCCATCAATATATTTTGGAAGACCTACAACTATTTATATGGCAGTGAGACTTCATTTTATCTACAGAGTCTCTATAATACTCAATCTGTTTTGTATTAGTGGAAATTTAGAAGTTAACCTTAAAATTTATGTAAAAACTCAAGATACCAAGATTAACCAAAATTATTTTTAAAAAAGAACATGTTTTGAGAACTTCCATTTTCTTAAAGACATATTGTAATACTACAGCAGTCAATCCAGAATGGAAGTGGCCAGAGAAAAGACTTGTAAATCATTATAATAGAATGGATAGTCCATAAGTAAAATATCACATTAATGGTCAATTGACTTTCAACAAGCATTCCAAGACAATTCAATAGGGAAAATAATAGTCTTTTCAACAAATGATAATGAAGCAACTGGCTATCCACTTGCAAAGGAATGGTCTTGAATACCTACTTCACACCATATACAAAGAATGAACTCCAAATGGGTCATAGATCTAAGTCTAAGAGCTAAAACTATAAAACTCTTTGAAGAAAGCATAGTAGTAACCTTTGGTAAGGAAATGTTTTCTTAGATATGACACTGAAAGCATAACTGACAAATAAAAATTTGATAAAGTGAACGTCATCAAAACTAAACGCATTCATGTTAAAAAAAAAAAAAAAAAAGAAGGACGTTTCATGTGATTGAGAATCTGCTGATTTCAATATTGTTGTGTCTCAGGGAATAGGGAGTCCTAAGGAGATGGAGAGAGATGGGAAACAGTCAATCAGTATAACTGTCAGAACACACACATTTAGCAATTAAGCTTGCAATTATTTTTGTAACAACAGTTAGTGACACTGCAACACAATTACAATGGTAACATCAAAGATCACTGATCACAGATTACCATAACAAATGAAAAAGTTTGCAATATTGTGATAGTTACCAAAATGTGACACAGAGACACAAAGTGAGCAAATGTTGACAACAAAATGGCACTAACTGGCTTGCTCAATGTAGAGTTGCCACAAACCTTCCATTTGTTCAAAATTCAATATCTGTGAGACACAATAAAACAAGGTAGGCCTGCAGTTGCCATGACACCCAGCAATTCCTCTTCTAGGAATTTCAGGAGAATTGAAAATCTACTTCCACACAAATATTTTTATATGAACATTCATAGCATCCTTGTTCATAATAGGAAAGCTATAGAAACAACCCAAAGATTCATCAACTGATGACTAGATAAATAAAATGAGGTATATTGATATAATGGAATATTATTCAACCATAAAAGATAATGAAGTACTAATATTTGCTGCAACATGAATGACCTTTAAAAACTTAACAATGGCTGAAATAAACCAGACATATATTGTATAATTCCTTTTAAATGAAATATGTGGAATAGGAAAATCTGTAGAGACAAAATGTAGATTAGTTCTTTCCAGGGGCTTGTTACATGTGCAGCATGTATTGAGTAACTACTAATGGCTATGAGTTTCTTTGGGGGGTGAGGAAAATTAAGATATTGGCAGTGATTTTTCAATTCTGTGAACATATTAAAGTTCACTGATTGTACACTTCAAAAGTATGAGTCAATGACTTATTAATTAAACATCAGGAAAGCTTAAAAAAAAAACCAAAAAACCCAAAAGTTGAAGAAAGAATGCATTCTAAGAAAGTATAATTCAACAAGTAATAACACCTTCCTCTGGTATACTTTGGCCACCTGATGCGAAGATCTGACTCATTAGAAAAGACCCTGAAAGAATGAAGGCAGGAGGAGAAGGGTGCAACAGAGGACAAGATGGTTGGATGGCATCACCGACACAATGGACATGAGTTTGAATAAGCTCTTGGAGATGATGAAAAAAAGGGAAACCTGTCATGCTACAGTCCATGGGGGTCACAAAGAGTTGGACATTACTGAGTAACTGAACAACAATAGCAACAACAACTGGTATACCAAAAGTTACATTCCCTAGTACTAGGATCCTACCAATATGTATAACGTTGATTCTTGCATAGGCTTGGTGGTGATAGAACAATCTTGAGCTCTTATCTTTGAGCATTGCTTCTAAGAGAAATGACAGGATTTTCCAAGGGCATTAAACTATCAATTGACCTTAACTCCTTCACCTCTTAGCACCTTGTGTGGACCTAGCTCTGATCACAAGACTGAATTCCAAGAATGCTTATATGCACATTTAAAAAATAAGATGATGATTTGATGTCTTTGAGCAAGAAGATAGGTACAGGATAAACTTTTGGCCAGAGTTTGGAGAGACATATGCTGTAAATGAGGAACTGGTACAAAGAAACCTTTGAAAATGCCAGGGTAAAGGGAAAGATAGGGGGATAAATAAATGAATAGCAACTTAATTTAAAAAAATTTTCAAAGTGATATGTGCTATCATAGAAATAAAAGAAGGACATATGATAAATAACTTGAATTTGGTAAACAACTTGGGTTTGTGTGATTAAGGAATATCTCTCTTAGCAAGCACCACTTGAACTAAGGTTAAAGTAAAAAGAAGCAGTCACTTACAACTTTCAGAAAGTAGCATTCCTGACAGAGGAGCATCAATTTAAAAATCCTGGAGCAGAAAGCAGCTTGCAGAAGAGTGACCAGGACCATGGCCAATGAAACTACTACCAAGTGAAAAATGTTATATGAGAAAAGGTATAAAGATAAATAGTTATAGGTAATGCAGGCAGTTGCTTGCCATGTGAGGAGTTTGTATTTTACTCTGCTTGCAATAGAAAGTAATTGTATGATATTAAGTATAAGCATGTCATGATGTGACTTATATCTCTTAAAGAGTCAGAAGCACATTGAGTCACCACCAATCTTTTCTAAACTGGATGTTTTATGTGCAATGGAATATTTAAAATTCAATGAAGAGAGGAGTTACAAACTCAAATTAATGTCAATGATGCAATTTAATGTTTTATTTTTCCTCAACAGAGAAACTTTATTTCCATACAGTCAGTGACTATAGTTGATTTTTAATCTTCATAGCATTGCGGTTCGAAAAGGCACCTGATGTGATTTCAGTTTTCTTAAATTAATTAATGCTTGCTTTGTGGCCCAGCATGTGATCAGTCCTGGAGAACGTTTCATGTACACTTGAAAAGAATGTGCATTTTGCTGCTTTCAGATGGAATGCTCCACAAATATTAATTAAATCCATCTGGCCTAACAAGACATTTAAGGCCTGTTTGTCCTTATTGATTTTCTGTCTGGATTTGTCCATTGGTGTAAGTGAGGTGTTAAAGTACCCCACTATTATTGTGTTACTATTAATTTCTCTTTTTATGTCTGTTAATATTTGCCTTATATATTAAGGCACCCCTATGTTGGATGCATATGTATTTATAATTGTTATGTCTTCTTCTTGGATTGATCCCTTGATCATTATGTATTATCAGTATCCTTCTTTGTCTCTTATAACAGTCTTTATTTTAAAGTCTACTTTGTCTGATATTTGTATTGCTACTCTAGCTTTTTTTTTTTTTTTCTATTTGCATGGAATATCTTTTTCCATGCCCTCATTTTCAGCCCATATGTGTCTCTAGATCTACAGGGGATATCTTTTAGACAGAATATATGCAGGTATTGTTTTTGTATCCAGTCGGCCAGTCAATATAATTTAGTTTAAATAGGCATGAAATATTACTTAAAATATGCTCTAAGTACATTCTTGAATATCTGTAAGAAAAATATTGTCTTCTTTTTTCCTATTGGCATACCATTGGATATTTGGATGTAGACGTGCTATAATTTTATAATAAAATATATAGAACCAGATGAAAGTATAATTAGTATCTGTGCTTAAGACTTACTTGTTGAAAACCATTAATATATGGGACAAGGACAAGTATATTGGTTTTTTTGTTTGTTTGTTTGTTTGTTTTAAATTTTATTTTATTAGTTGGAGGCCAATTACTTCACAACATTTCAGTGGGTTTTGTCATACATTAACACGAATCAGCCATAGAGTTACACGCATTCCCCATCCCGATCCCCCCTCCCACCTCCCTTCCCACCCAATTCCCCTGGGTCCTCCCAGCCCACCAGGCCCGAGCACTTGACTCATGCATCCCACCTGGGCTGGTGGTCTGTTTCACCACAGATAATATACATGCTGTTCTTTCAAAACATCCCACCCTCACCTTCTCCCACAGAGTTCAAAAGTCTGTTCTGTACTTCTGTGTCTCTTTTTCTGTTTTGCATATAGGGTTATCATTACCATCTTTCTAAATTCCGTATATATGTGTTAGTATGCTGTAATGTTCTTTATATTGGGTTTTAAAATTCTCTAAGCATTTGTCAGTTTCAAAATATCCTCAGCAGGAAACAATGCATGCATTTACATTACTCCATTCTAGTTTTCAAGTACTTGGTGAAAGTTTGTTACTTTGAGAAATGACTAGGTTTATCTGAGCTGAAAGCTACAAGGAAGGGAATTAGGCAAAATGTGTGGATAATAGTTATGCCTCCCATTCTATGTGCTATAATTATGTGCTAAATTATTATAATAATGACTAGCACTGTGTTCCCACCTCTTGAATTCTGGAGACTTATGACTGGTCTGGCTAATAGATTACTATGGTAGGCCATGCTACTTGACTTCCAAGATGAATTCATAAAAATGTCACAGCTCTTAAATAGAACATTTTATCTCTCTCTCACACACACTCCCTTCTCTCTCTCTTTCACAATACTTGATTTGGGGACCCATGTAGAGGGGCGAGGCTTGTTTTTTTCCAACCAATAGTCCCAGATAAGGTTTCAGCCAACAGCTAGCATCTACCAACCAGATTTGTAATTTAGTGATGCTAAATTACAAATATTCCATGAATATTGGAATGAATATTCCAACATCAAGTCAACTCAACTGGTTGCTAAGTGCAACATGCATATCTGTCTCATCAATTGCAGCCACAATTATAGATTTGTGAACAAAGTAAATGTCATCATTGTTCTAAGACACTACGTTTAGCAATAAATTTTTACAGAGCCTTAGTAACTAGAACAACTCCAGAATTGTACAACCAACTGCCTACTTGAAAAATGCAATTCTAATATGGTAAAAACCAAATTCATTCTTATCTTTTCCCCATACTTATTCGTCCATCAGTCTCCCTTATCTAGCAGACAGCTACTTTATTCTTCCAGTTTCTCAAACCATAAGCCAGAGTCATCTTTGATTCCGCTCTCCACAACTGATATTCAATATGCCATTGTTGCATCTACCTTCACACTATATCCTAAATATGACTATTTTCTTCACATCTACCACTTCTACCTCATCCAATTCACCAATATTTCACTTCTCAATTATTTCAGTAGCTTTTAAATGGTCTTCCTATTTCATCCTTCAGCTCAGTTCAGTTCAGTCGATCAGTCATATTCGACTCTTTGCAACCCCATGAACCGCAGCACGCCAGGACTCCCTGTCCATCACCAACTCCCAGAGTCCACCCAAACCCATGTCCATTGAGTCAGTGATGCCAACCAACCATCTCATCCTCTGTCGTCCCTTTCTCCTCCTTCCCTCAATCTTTCCCAGCATCAGGGTCTTTTCAAATGAGTCAGCTCTTCGCATCAGGTGGCCAAAATATTGGAGTTTCAGCTTCAACATCAGTCCTTCCAATGTACACACAGGACTGATCCCTTTAGGATGGACTGGTTGGATCTCCTTGCAGTCCAAGGGACTATCTGGAGTCTTCTCCAACACCACAGTTCAAAAGCATCAATTCTTTGGTGCTCAGCTTTCTTTATAGTCCAGTTTTCACATCCATACATGGCTACTGAAGAAACCACAGCCTTGACTAGACGGACCATTGTTGGCAAAGTAATGTCTGTGCTTTTTAATATGCTATCTAGGTTGGTCATAACTTTTCTTCCAAGGAGTAAGCGTCTTTTAATTTCAAGGCTGCATTCACAATCTGCAGTGATTTTGGAGCCCAAAGAAAGAAAGTCAGCCACTGTATCCACTGTTTCCCCATCTATTTACCATGAAGTGATGGGACTGGATGCCATGATCTTAGTTTTCTGAATGTTGAGCTTTAAGTCAACTTTTTCACTCTCCTCTTTGACTTCCATCAAGAGGCTCTTTAGTTCTTCTTCACTTTCTGCCATAATGGTGGTGTCATCTGCATATCTGAGGTTATTGATATTTCTCCTGGCAATCTTGATTCCAGCTTGTGTTTCCTCCAGCCCAGCGTTTCTCATGTGCTCTGCATATAAGTTAAATAAGCAGGTTGGCAATATACAGCCTTGATGTACGCCTTTCCCTATTTGGAACCAGTCTGTTATTCCATGTCCAGTTCTAACTGTTGCTCCCTGCCCTGCATACAGGTTTCTCAAGAGGCAGATCAGGTGGTCTGATATTCCCATCTCTTTCAGAATTTTCCACAGTTTATTGTGATCCACACAGTCAAAGCCTTTGGCCTAGTCAATAAAGCAGAAATTTCATCCTTCAAACATCTATAGTTTCTACAATGCTTCCAGAGGAATCCTTTTAGTATAGGTCTGACTTTGTTATTTCCCTTCTCCCTCTAAGTAAATATTGAGTTTTTTGAAAATGTTCCCAGTATTCTCTCTGTCCTCCTGGCCTCACACTCGCCTCCTTGCTTACTCAGCAGCAGCTAGTCTGACCTCCTTGTTATTCCATGATTACATCAGGTACTTATTTATGTTTGTTGGTTTTGCTGTGAGGAATCCTCTCATCAGTTGCTACATTGCTCTTTTGCTTACTTCCATTTTCATAAATGTCACTCCTTCCAAGAAACCTTCCTTGACTACCTTGTCCTTTAAATCTGCTTTGTTTTCTCTTTATTGTTTACTAACATCTGGCATTGTTACCTGTTATGTATTTTTATAGTCTCTCAACATTCACTTGAATATAAGATTCATAAGGGCAGGGACTTTGTCTTTTTTTGGTTGTTGTTTGTTGGTTGGTTGGTTGGTATACTCCAGCACCTAGAACAGTGCTTGGCTCAATAAGTATTTGTTGAATATTAGGCTAAAATCTCATGTTGTGCTCCTGAAAAACAAACAGTAGCTCTCTTAGACATCTTTTAATTTTTTTTGTAATGCAAGGAATAAGATGATGCTGAATATCTCTAAGGGTTTTCAGTTTCACTTCTAAATGTGTAATTGTTGTGTGCTAAGCACTTACATTTAGATGAAGGATGCACTGAAAGAACAATTGATTGAAATATTTTGAAATCAATTACTTTACAATCAAGTGCAATGAAATGTAACAGGTCCTATGAAAGAAATTTTAAAAGAACACAAACAAAGAAATAATTGTTGATTCTATCTTGAAAGATTCCATATAAAACTTTCCTAAATTCCCTTTTCCTGATAGAATTTAAAGCTCCTTTCATATTTGTGTTCTTTTAAAGAAAGATGAGCATTTTGTGAGATCAATGGGAGAAGCAGCATTGAGGCAGTACAAGAGAGTGTTCCAAGGTACAGGAGCAACATGGATAAAGGAAAGACTAGGTGAAACAGTTTGGCATGTTCAAGGTATGAATGTCTCTCATGGATTGTATAAAATGTAAGATTATATAACAGGGGACTGAAAAAATAAAGTAGAGCACAATTTGTGACAGGTCTTTTTATGCCATATTTATTTGTACATTATTGTGCAGTGAATGAAGATTCTGTAAGGGTTTTAAGTGTAGCTCTTTCCTGTTTAAGATTCTTAATGACAAAAGATGTGGCTAAAAAAAATAAATATATCAGCCCATTACCTTGTGTTCTATTCACATAAGAGAAAGTTTCCAGAGACACAAACAAATACTTCTCTAAGGAAGGAATTACACAAGCACAAACCATCAATTCTAAGCAGAGTACAGTTATAAATAGCATTACATTTTCTATTAAAATGACAATCCTGTTTATGGGGTTAATATTGTGAAAAAAACTGCTAAGTACATCTATAAAAAATAATTAAATGTCAAAATTAGTTTAGAATGAGATAAATGTCAATAATAGTGCAATTGCTAATTAAATTATGATGGAGTACTACATATTCATTAAAAAGGATGATTTTGATGATGATATAGCAAACATGAGTGATTTTATATATAATGCTAATTTAAAAAGTAGAATTCAGAATTGTATTTACCATGCAATTTCAACTAAAGAGGAAGAAAATCCATTGTGATAGCCAAGCTCCAGAATGGCCCCCAATGACTTTGCCTCCTGGTATATATGACTTGTATTCTCCCCTCCCACACTGAATAGAGCTGACTTGTGTAACCAGTATAATATTGCAGAAATGGCAGTATTTGAGTTCTAAGGTTAGATCATAGAAGATATAGGTTCTCTTTTGCTTTTTATGATGATCACTCTGGGAAAAGTCAGCCACATCCCATCTATGAGAATACTTTAACAATCTTATAAAGAGTTGCACATCATGAGGGCAATTGAGAACCCCTGCTGACATCCAACAAGGACTTGCCAACCATGTTCATGAGCCTTGGAATCAGATCCTCCAATCCTAGGTAAACCTTCAGATGACTGCAACCTATGCTGATGTTTCGACTCTGAAGGAAAACTTTTCCTCTGCCAACTGGCAGTTATGATAATTATGCCAACTGGTAGTAGTTATGGCAGTAGTAGGGTTATGAATTAATTGCCAACAGACTAACAGGAGAAAACATACATACTGGAGACTTTATAAGAACTGGCTCTCTAAACAAGCAAGGGTAAGTGTTTATATATCAGCTTACCAGAAGGGAGGTGGGGATTTACAGCTTCAGTGTAAAAGTATGGAAGGTTCTATTTGGCTTGTTTGCACATTTTTTCATCCTAATTCTAATGGGTAGTCTCCTTTTTTGGCTGGAAGTTTTCCTGGAGGAGGATTTATGACAGTTTAATTCTCAGAAAGCCCTGCTTTAATCATCAACCAAATGTATGTTCAGATAAGGCTTTTTCTGGAGCTGTTTATCCAAAAGTTGTCAGTTTATAGTAGCCTTCATGTCACTCTAGTGAGTTATTGGTCCCTTCCACTGCAAAATCATGAGATGCCCAGTTAAATCACTTATGCAAACCTAGTTCAATAACTATGTGAGATAACCTATTCACTGCTATTATTTTTAAGCTCAAATTGTTATGGAGTGATTAGTGTAATTTGTTATGTAACAATTGGTAAGTAATTCATCCATGAATTTTATTTCCAAAATGTTCTATAATGTAATATTGATTTTATAATGAGAATGTATAATGGAAGAAAGTTAACTATTAGATATCAGTTAACAAAATATAGCGCTGAGTTCTCTAAAATCTTAAAACACTTAAAATTCTGAAATAGAGATACAATGAAAAACTTAAAACAGTGGAGTTCATTAGACCTGTCATTAACAAAAGATTTATACAAAACAACAGAGAGCACTGTTACTGAATGCTGGTTTGGCTGCTCACTGCTCAAAAGCCAATAATCTAAAGGCAAGTGTTTATAGAAAAGAAAATTGCTTTAATCAGAAAGCCAACAATCTGAGGAGAAGAAAGACTAACATCCTAAGACCATCTCCAAAGTTTCTATTCAGCCATGATAGTGTTTAAAGAGAAAAAGGGGAAACAAACTCAGTTAGTAATTAAAATAGGAGGTCAAGTTCTTTTTCATTTTTCTATTACATGCAGACCTATTGACTTCTCCTGTTTTTCCTTTGGATTCTGTCTTGCCTGTGTTATCTGCTTGAAAATTTGTTAAGGAGGAAGCTGAGGGAAAAGAGTCAGTCATTCTTTAACTACATAATTATTTATCCCTACTCCTTTTCAGTAAAGCAGAAGTCAGGAGTTATGTTAAATGTTACCTAGTGATCTCATTTTTATAATTATAATTTTATAATTAAGGTTTAAAGGGAACAGAGATAGACAAACAGGAAAGGGGCAAAAGAGCTGTTTACATATCCCTACTTCTCAGACATTATTCCATTTTTTGTGATATTACGGGCAAAGATTCATCTTCTGCAACTTCTTCATCAAGACATAGGGTGCAGTATTGTTCTCAGAGTAAGAGGCGTCAAAATGGGTCTGACGATTTCAGTTGCTGGCTCATATGTATAGGCAGACCAAGCTACAGTTATTTTTATGCACACAAAAATATAGGTATTATGGGCAATAATGTTAATCTCATCCCCTTGAGGCCAGTTTTTTTTTAATTGTGCTAGCCATAGATTTAGTAGTGCTCAAGATGGAGCAACTATGTCGTGGGTATAGTCTGGTTATCATGTAGCTAGTTTTTTTCTCTGGTGGCAGTTATAGTATCTATAAAATGACTCAGAAATGTACGTTAGATACTGAATCTGTGACATTATCATCTTAATCATTAACTGCTTGAAGTCTGCCTTTTTGTGACTCAGTTTGGCCTGAGAGATATCAGCTTTCCTACAGACAAGAGGCAGGAGATATGGAAGAGGCTTTGTACTTTGTGGGGGGTAGGGCCTACAGGGTTTTTCTCAATTTTAACACTGCAGCCAATAAACCAATACTGTAGGCAAACAGGGTAAGAGGTCCCCAAGGGAAGAAAACAGGTATAGGTTTCTTAATGTAAGAGAAGTCATTTTAGGCTTAAGCCATTTTGTGATCTAAGCCTAGCCATAGTGCTTGTTCATACAGAAGAGGTTTCAGTTGTTAATAATTTTAAGGGAACAAAAGAATGTAGAAACAAAAAGCTATTGACAGGCCAGAGAAACAACCATATCAGAGACAATAAATCAGTCACTAAGACTGAGTTCTGACAAACATTTTCGAGCTGTTTTATAGGGTCCAAAAACTCCCTTGAGCAAATGGTCACAAAACTAACTTGAGCCAGAGAATTGATGATACTGACCTTTGCTGCCCTTTGTCACTTCAGTCAACTACAACCTGAATTCTGCCAACTTTTCCCCAATTCTACACTAAATTCCTCTTTGCACAAGTCCCTTCATAAATATATATGTTGTATTACCTTAAAACTTCCCCAATTTTGCTTATCAGGGAGACATTGCTTTGGGAAACATTTGGTTTTCTCTTTATCTGTTACAAGTAATAAATCCTTTTTACTCCCATTCTTTAACTTGGCTGTGTCTTTTTATCTTGACAGGTACCAAGAGGCAAAACCAGTTTTCAGATAACAATACTTCAGCCAGAAAAATAAGATTCACCCCAAAGAGGAATATGTTGAAATACTTTGATACCAAGATCTGTTTAATGTAGAATAAAAAAAATATTAATATGAGAATAGAAAGAATAATACCCATAAAATTTGTTTACCTTAAGTATCTGATGAAAGACTACAAGAGATTTTTAAGGTGTAAAATAATTCTGTTTTTCTCCTCATCAGTTTAGCAAAGAGATTATACCTAATCTTCCTCTGGCTAGGAAAACAATCAAACAAATAATTGGTAGTATCCTCAAAAAAATAAATGATATCCAGAATCAATAAAAGGGCATTGGAATACTTCTATACAATCATTCTAAATCATAAATAACCTCTTCAGTACCTTGCTTATGTGGGTATGTTTAGATATGAAAGCAGTCATAACAGCTATATCAAAATAGCCACAGATGGTTAGACTATTGAAGGTACTTGCAGTATTATATTATTAATAAATACGAGTGATGTGGGATGTGACATAGAAAATGTATTCAATAATTTAGAATATGGAAATGAGGCAATTTGCATGACTTACATTGTGTTTCCCTTTTAAAATGGAAAGTTAAACCCTTTCTCACTATTTTCTTGTCTAAAAATATTTTTTTTGAAAAAAAATACAACTTTTTATATTCACCTTGAATTTCATCAGCTATTATTGGCAAATTTGAAGACATCAATTATATCAGGAACTTATTATGGCTCCAGAGGAAAGTTAGAACAAGCAGGATACAAAAGTGAACAACAACAAAAAAAGTTTGACCTTTTTTATGGAACCTATTAACATAACTTAGAAATATTTGATGTTTATTTGAGCATTGTCTATGTTCCAGATAAAGGTTTTATTAGTGGTATTTATTTATCTTTCTAATCCTGGAAACAGTCTTATTAAATTGGTAGCATTAGTAATCCCATTTTAGAATGATGAAATAGAAAGCTTATATATCCTGCTTAATTGTTGCAAGTATTTTAACTCATTTGTGGTGAGCTTCAAAGTCAGGACTACAAATATTATGTGATATAAGTGGTTAAGCCTTCCTTGAGACGACACATAATAAAAGTATAGTGGGACCAACTGTTATTTCAAGGACAACTCCAACTTTTCTAAAAAGGTCTACTTGAATTTATAATTAATTTACTAACTTTGATGGTGATTTATGGTGAGAGATTTAGGGAAAAATACTTCTTTTACTGTCTTGGGACAAACAGTGTAATAACTTTCCATTTAAGTTAATAGAAAGCCAAAATCCTGTCCTAGAATGAGGAACTTAACTACTTAAGTGATTAATTAAGTTCTCACATTCTGTAATAGTTAAGAGCTTATCTACTGAGTTTAGTAATGTAAAAATCTCTAATGTGACCTGAGTTGCTGCTTTAAAAAGTGGGCAGTTGTTGTTTACTGACGGCGTGTGCTCAGTCACTCAGTGTGTTCAATTCTTTGCTACCCCATGGACTATAGCCCACCAGGCTCTTCTGTCCATGGCATTTCCCAGGCAAGGATACTGGAATGGGTTGCCATTTCTTTCTCCAGGGTATCTTCCTGACCCAGGGATTGAATTTGCATTTCTTGTGTCTCCTGCATTGTCAGGCAGATTATTTACTGCTGTGCCACTTGGAAAGCCATTTATTGAAGGTAGAGAAGAATTTCTTTTTCTCCTGCAGGTGGGCGCAGGGGGGAGTTTGAGGATGGGGACACTGGAAAGAGAAGGCAGGGTCAAAGCAAATCCAGGAAGTGAGTTATTCAAACTGTCCTTTGCACAAGGAAACAGGTGGGAGAAGGCAGACTGATTACCCAGTTAGGAAGTTCCTGTGATGGGCACTAACCAATAAACATGAGGTAAAATATAATACCCACTTTTTGGTGATTTTTTTCTTCATTGCAATTTTCACTATTTTGTTCCTAAGCTTCTATATGTATAGTAATGTGAAACAGAATTCATATTTTATGGCAAGGCAAGAAAAATTTAAACATAAAAAAAATTATATTTGTCAATTTGTTACCAGAGAACTGGGTTTGCCTCTTGGTGAATAGACATAACCAAGCCAAAGATGGGAAGAAGGAAGAATTTATTACTGGCAGCAAGTAAGGAGAACACTAGGGATCTCTCCCAAGTCTGTGTCCTCCTGAATAGCAAAATTGGGGAAAATTTAAACTAAGGGTACATGCATATTTAATCATTCTATCCTCCACTTGGGTGGGGGGACTTAGTTCCTGCAGAACTCAAAGACTTGCATCTGATTGTTATGTCTATCCCCTGAGGAAGAACCTGGACTCTATTTTATCACTAAACTGTTGCTCTTGACTGCTTTTCCTTTGTCCCTGCCCTCCCTTACTTTCCTTAAGATCATTAATTACCGAGAACTGTTCAAGGACAAGCAATGCTGCCAGGCTTAGATCACAAAATGGTTTGGGTGAAAATGGCTTCTCTTATGTTAAGAAAATTATTCTTCGGCTTCCCTGGTGATCCAGTGGTTAAGAATCCACGTGTCAATGCAGGGGAAAATTGCTAACTGGAATGATTATGTTGAGCCTCCTGACTTCAATCAGCTAAAGCATGGACTCTGTAGACATTTGACCTTTGTCCCAATTCTATGCTGAATTCTCTGATCAAGCTTCTTCATAAATATGCAGGGGACATGGGCTCTATCCCTGGTCCAGAAGATTCCATGTGTCATGAGGCAAATAAGTGCATGCACCACAGTTACTGAAACCTACATGGCCCAGAGCCTGTACCCTGCACAAGAGAAGCTACCACAATAAGAAGCCCATGCACTATGACTAGAGAGTAATGCTTATTCACCACAACTAGAGAAAGCCTGTGCCCAGCAATGAAGACCCAGTGCAGCCATTTTTTTAAAATGTATTATAAAGAAAGCTATTCCTGGTTCTCTTTCTCTGAGGACCCCTCAACCTATCTGCTTACACTCTGGCCTCCTCTCTCCCCACTACTGTGGACTGTGTATCTGCATTAGGCATCAACCACACCTCCTTCATCTGCAGAAATATCTCTTCAACCATAAAGTGTAACGCTCTCCTCCTTAAAGATTACATTCCTTCTTGATCTTTTAAGGTGCCACAATGATGAAACTTAGATATGGATTATATAAACTGTCAATAATACATCGTTTAACGTACAGCCTTTTGTCTCAAAAAGCCTTATACAACTGTGATGATTTCTAACAGATGGAAGAGTTCTCAGAGCTTTCTGAGATGCTGTTCTCAGGTTATAACTCTCCATTTGGCTTGAATATTTTTTTCCACTTTTTTAGATTAATTAATTTTTTCATTGACAGCATCGTTCTTAATGTTCACTTGGGATTAGCTTATTTCATTGTCAAGACAAACCTATGAAATAGATGCCAGTATTGTCTCCATTTAAAATGGACAGAGAGTTCCCTAATGTTCCACAGCTCCTACGTGACCAAGTTTGGATTAGAACTTAAACAGTGTCCATATATTTAGCCAGAATACTGTAGTAGTAATTCTCAAGAGATTTGTTATCTTTCACAGCTTAGACTTAGCAAGATTAAAAGCAGTAAGGTAGAGGTATTTGGCCACACTAAACTGAAATGGCACTGAAAAAGGACAAACCAATCTGGAAAAGATAAGCCCAGAGCAATTGTCTGGAGGAAGAGGTGATAAGTGGCAATCGGGATGAATTGTGCTAAGCATGTAAGTATTTCCCAGGGATAATCAGAAATGTTAGGGGAAAAGAACGCCATAGAAAACAAATTCTTACAATCTGATTAATTTAGATAATCTAAATTTATCTAAATAAATCTAAAGGGGTTTGCTAGGGTGTCAGAACTTGGAATTTGGCAGCATTCCAAAACATGTTTAATTTATTATTTAAGAGTTTCTTACTTTCTGAAGAGTGTTTGACTGTGAAACAGGAAGGAAGTGGGCAGGGCACAACTTTTAAAAGAGTGACATAGCCATAGGGCATGACAAAAATGGTTAGAGCCAACCAGGTCCAAGATGGCAGTAGACTTCCACTAGACCTTGAGCTTCAGTATACACTCAGTGCAACACATCAGCAAGCTAAATGACATACCCGTGACATGACTATTCCAAGACCTACCATAAATGTCAAAAAGTGGACAGTGGCCCAATTTCTGGAAATTCCCACCCTTACCCCCAAATAACTGGAATTCTCCTCCCATTTACTAACCTATGAAATTACCCACCTCTACGAAAACTGACAGACTTGTACCCTGGGACTGCTCTTGCCTTCTGCAATGGCCTACACTCTGTTTGTGGAATGTGTTTCTTTCTAAATAAATCTACTTCTTATCTATCACTGAATTCTTTCTGCAATGAGACATCAAGAACCTGAGCTTCATTAAGTCCTAAGACGAGGTGTGAGATCTCAGTTAAAAAACTGTGGGTTCAAGTCCCAACTTGAGTGGCATAGTTTCAACTGGACAATGTCAAGTCTTATTTTAATACATCTCTGTTTTTTTCTCTTTAAGTTCTTTGGTTTAAGCCCTCCACCCACTTATCCCTACATATAGCACCATTAACCACTATTACTCCCACAAAAGCAGAAAGCATAGCTATATTTACATGTTCCTTTTTTTTTAGCACTCAGTATTTTTTTTAAAATTTTTAATATAAATTTATATATTTTTAATTGAAGGCTAATTACTTTACAATATTGTAGTGGTTTAGCCATACATTGACATGAATCTGCCACAGGTGAACATGTGTTCCTCATCGTGAACCCCCACCCCACCTCCCTTCCCATCCCATCCCTCTGGGTCATCCCAGTGCACCAGCCCTGAGCACCCTGTCCCATGCATCAAACCTAGACTGGCGATTCGTTTCACAGATGACAATTTACATGTTTCAATGCCATTCTCCCAAATCATCCCACCCTCGCCCTCTCCCACAGAGTCCAAAAGACTGTTCTATACATCTGTGTCTCTTTTGCTGTCTTGCATATAAGATTATCATTGCCATCTTTCTAAATTCCAAAAATATGCATTAGTATACTGTATTAGTGTTTTTCTTTCTGGGTTACTACACTCCGTATAATGAGCTCCAGTTTCATCCATCTCATTAGAACTGATTCAAATGTATTCTTTTTAAAGGCTGAGTAAGATTCCATTGTGTATATGTACCACATCTTTGTTATCCATTTGTCTGCTAATGGGCATCTAGGTTGCTTCCATGTCCTGGCTAGTATAAACAGTGCTGCGATGAATATTGGGGTACATGTGTCTCTTTCAATTCTGGTTTCCTTAGTGTGTATGCCCAGCAGTGGGATTGCTGGGTCATATGGCAGTTCTATTTCCAGCTTTTTAAAGAATTTCCACACTGTTCTCCATAGTGACTGTACTAGTTTGCATTCCCACCAACAGTTTAAGAGGGTTCTCTTTTCTCCACACCCTCTCCAGCATTTATTGTTTGTAGACTTCTGGATAGCAGCCATTCTGACTGGCATGAGATGGTACATCATTGTGGTTTTGATTTGCATTTCTCTGATAATGAGTGATACTGGGCATCTTTTCATCTGTTTGTTAGTCATCTGTATGTCTTCTTGGAGAAATGTCTGTTTAGTTCTTTGGCACATTTTTTGATTGTGTCATTTATTATTCTGGAATTGAGTTGCAGGAATTGTTTGTATATTTTTGAGATTAATTCTTTGCCAGTTGCTTCATTTGTTACTATTTTCTTCCATTCTGAAGGCTGTCTTTTCACCATGCTTATAGTTTCCTTTGTTGTGTAAAAGTTTTTAAGTTTAATTAGGTCCCATTTATTTATTTTTGCTTTTATTTCCAAAATTCAGGGAGGTACGTCATAGAGGATCCTGCTGTGATTTATGTCAGAGAGTGTTTTACCTATGTTTTCCTCTAGGAGTTTTATAGTTCCTGGTCTTATGTTTAGATATTTAATGCATTTTCAGTTTATTTTTGTGTATGGAGTTAGAAAGTGTTCTAGTTTCATTTTTTATAAGTGGTTGACCAATTTTCTCAGCACCAATTGTTAAAGAGGTTGTCTTTTCTCCATTGTATATCCTTGCCTCCCTTGTCAAACATAAGGTATCCATAGGTGTGTGGATTTATCTGGGCTTTCTGTTTTGTTCCATTTATCTATATTTCTGTTTTGTGTCAGTACCATGCTGTCTTGATGACTGTGGCTTCGTAATAGAGCCTAAATTCAGGTAGGTTAATTCCTCCAGTTCCATTCTTCTTTCTCAAGATTGCTTTTGGCTATTCAATATTTTTTTGTATTTCCATACAAATTGTGAAATTTGTTCTAATTCTGTGAAAAATACCATTGGTAACTTGATAGGGATTGCATTGAATCCATAGATTGCTTTGGGTAGTACACTCAATTTCACTATATTTATTTTTCCAATCCATGGACATGGTATATTTCTCCATCTATTTGTGTCCTCTTTTGTTTCTTTCATTGGTGTTTTATAGTTTTCTATGTATAGGACTTTTGTTTATTTAGGTAGATATATTACTAAGTATTTCATTATTCTCATTGCAATGGTGAATGGAACTGTTTCCTTAATTTCTCTTTCTGTTTTCTCATTGTAAGTGTATAGGAATGCAAGGGATTTCTCTGTGTTGATATTATATATTTTGCAACTTTACTATATTCATTGATTAGCTCTAGTAATTTTCTGGTGGAGTCTTTAGGGTTTTCTATGCAGAGGATCATGTCATTTCCAAACAGTGATAGATTTAGTTCTTCTTTTCCAATCTGGATTCCTTTTATTTGCTTTTCTGCTCTGATTGCTCTGGCCAAAACTTGCAAAACTATATGGAATAGTAGTGTTGAGAGTGGGCACCCTTGTCTTGTTCCTGACTTTAGGGGAACTTCTTTCAATTTTTCACCATTTAGGAAAATGTTTGCTGAGGTTTTGCCATATATAGATTTTATTATGTTGAGGTATGTTCCTTCTACTCCTCCTTTTTGGAGGGTTTTTATCATAAATGGATGTTGAAATTTGTCAAAGGCTTTCGGTGCATCTATTGAGATAATCATACGGATTTGATCTTTCAATTTGTTAATGTGGTGTATTACATTGATTGATTTGTGGATATTGAGGAATCCTTGTACCCCTGGGATAAAGCCCACGTGGTCTTGATGTATGATGTTTTTAATACATTGTTGGATTCTGTTTGCTAGACTTTTGTTAAGGATTTTTGCATCTATGTTCATCAGTGATATTGGCCTGTAGTTTTCTTTTTTTGTGGCATCATTGTCTGGTGTTGGTATTAAGGTGATGGTGGCTTCATAGAATGAGTTTGGAAGTTTACCTTCCTCTGTAATTTTCTGGAAGAGTTTTAGCAGGATAGGTGTTAGCTCTTCTCTAAATTTTTGGCAGAATTCAGCTGTGAAACCGTCTGGACCTGGGCTTTTCTTTGTTGGAATATTTCTGATTACAATGTCAGTTTCCGTGCTTGTGATGGGTCTGCTAAGAGTTTCTATTTATTCCTGGTTCAGTTTTGGAAAGTTGTACTTTTCGAAGAATTCATCCGTTTCTTCCAAGGTGTCCATTTTAACTGCATATAGTTGCTGATAGTAGTCTTTTATGATCCTTTGTATTTCTGTGTTGACTGTTGTGATCTCTCCATTTTCTTTTCTAATTTGTTGATTTGATTCTTCTCCCTTTGTTTCTTTCTTCTTTTTTTTTTTTTTTTTTCATTTATTTTTATTAGTTGGAGGCTAATTACTTTACAATATTGTAGTGGTTTTTGTCATACATTGACATGAATCAGTCATGGATTTACAAGTATTCCCCATCCCGATCCCACCTCCCACCTCCCTCTCCACCCGATTCCTCTGGGTCTTCCCAGTGCACCAAGCCTGAACACTTGTCTCATGCATCCAGCCTGGGCTGGTGATCTGTTTCACCCTAGATATTATACATATTTTGATGCTATTCCCTCAGATCATCCCACCCTTGCCTTCTACCACAGAGTTCAAAAGTCTGTTGTGTACATCTGTGCCTCTTTTTCTGTTTTGCATATAAGGTTATCATTGCCATTTTTCTAAATTCCATATATATGCGTTAGTATACTGTATTGGTTTTTATCTTTCTGGCTTACTTCACTGTGTATCATGGGCTCTAGTTTCATCCATAGCATTAGAACTGATTCAAATGAATTCTTTTTAGTGGCTGATTAATATTCCATGGTGTATATGTACCATAGCTTCCTTATCCATTCGTCTACTGATGGGCATCTAGGTTGCTTCCATGTCCTGGCTATTATAATCTGTGCTGCGATGAACCTCCCTTTATTTCTTGATGAAGCTGGCTAATGGTTTGTTTATCTTCTCAAAGAACCAGCTTTTGGCTTTGCTGATTTTTGATATGGTTTCTTTTGTTCTTTTACATTTATTTCTGCCCTAATTTTTGACATTTCTTTCCTTCTGCTAACCCTGGGGTTCTTCATTTCTTCCTTTTCTAGTTGCTTTAGGTGTAAAGTTGGCTTATTTATTTGACTTTTTTCTTGTTTCTTGAGGTAAGCCTGTATAGCTTTGAACCTTCCCGTTAGCATTGTTTTTACAGTTACCCATAGGCTTTGTGTTGTTGTGTTTTCATTTTCATTCGTTTCTATGCACATTTTTATTTCTTTTTTGATTTCTTCTGTGATTTGTTGGTTATTCAGCAGCATGTTGTTCAGCCTCCATATGTTGAAATTTTTAATAATGTTTCTCCTGTAATTGACATCTAATCTTACTGCATTATGGTCAGACAAGATGGTTGGAATGATTTTAATTTTTTTGAATTTACCAAGGTTAGATTTCTGTCCCAGGATGTGATCTACCCTGGAGAACATTACATGTGCACTTGAGAAAAAGGTGAAATTCATTGTTTTGGGGTGAAATGTTCTACAAATATCAATTAGGTCTAAATGGTTTATTGTATCATTTAAAGTTTGTATTCCCGTGTTCATTTTCTGTTTAGTTGAGCTATCCTTAGGTTTGAGTGGGATATTAAAGTCTCCCAATATTATTGTGTTATTGTTAATTTCCCCTTTCATACTTGTTAGCATTTGTCTTACTTATATCAGTACTCCTATGTTGAGTGCATCTATATTTATAACTGTTATATATTCTTCTTTGATTGATCCTTTGATCATTATGTAGTGTCCTTCTTTGTCTCTATTCACAAAAAGTCTATTTTATCTGCTATGAATATTGCTACTCCTGCTTTCTTTTGGTCTCTATTTGCATGGGATATCATTTTTCCAGCCCTTCACTTTCAGTTTGTATGTGTTCCTTGTTTTGAGGTGTGTCTCTTGTAGACAGCATATATAGTGGTCTTGTTTTTGTATCCATTCATCTAGTCTTTGTCTTTTGGTTGGGCCATTCAATCCATTTACATTTAAGGTAATTATTGATAAGTATGATCCTGTTGCCATTTACTTTATTGTTTCAGGTTCATATTTATACACCCTTTCTGTGTTTCCTGTCTAGAGAATATCCTTTAGCATTTGTTGGAGAGCTGGTTTGGTGGTGCTGAATTCTCTAAGCTTTTGCCTGTCTGTAAAACTTTTGATTTCTCCTTCATATATGAATGAGATCCTTGCTGGGTATAGTAATCTGGGCTGTAGGTTTCTGTTTGTTAGTTTGTTTCATCATTTTAAATATGTCCTGCCATTCCCTTCTGGCCTGAAGAGTTTCTATTGAAAGATCAGCTGTTATCCTTATGGGGATCCCTTGTGTGTTATTTTTTGCTTTTTCCCTAGCTGCTTTTAATATTTGTTCTTTGTGTTTGATCTTTGTTAATTTGATTAACATGTGTCTTGGAGTGTTTTGCCTTGGGTTTATCCTGTTAGGAACTCTTTGGTTTTCTTGGACTTTGGTGACTATTTTCTTCCCCATTTTAGGGAAGTTTTCAACTATTATCTCCTCAAGTATTTTCTCATGGTCTTTCTTTCTGTCTTCTTTGTCTGGGATTCCTATGATTTGAATGTTGGGGCATTTAACATTGTCCCAGAGGTCTCTGCACTTGTCCTCATTTCTTTTATTTCTTTTTTCTTTTTTTCCTCTCTGCTTCATTTATTTCTACCATTCTATCTTCTACCTCACTTAGCCTATCTTCTGTCTTTGTTATTCTACTGTTGGTTCCATCTAGAGTGTTTTTTATCTCATTTATTGCATTATTCATTATATATTGACTCTTTTTTTATTTCTTCTAGGTCGTTGTTAAACTGTTCTTGCATCTTCTCGATCCTTGTCTCCAGGCTATTTATCTGTAACTCCAATTTGTTTTCAATATTTTGGATCATTTTCACTATCTTTATTTGGAATTCTTTATCAGGTAGATTCCCTATCTCTTCCTCTTTTGTTTGGTTCGGAGGGCATTTGTCGTGTTTCTTTACCTACTGGGTATTTCTCTGCCTTTTCATCTTGTTTAGGTTGCTGTATTTGGGGTGGCCTTTTCGTATTCTGGCAGTTTGTTGTTCCTCTTTATTGTGAACATTCCTTGCTGTGGGTGGGGTTGGTCGGGTGGCTTGTCAAGATTTCCTAGTTAGGGAAGATTATATCGGTGTTCTGATGGGTGGAGTTGGGTTTTTTTCTCTCTGGAGTGCAATGAAGTGTCCAGTAGTAGTTTTGAGATGTCTGTGGGTTTGGTGTGACTTTGGGCAGCCTGTATATTGAAGCTCAGGGCTATGATCCTGTGATGCTGGAGAAGTTGTGTGGTATGTCTTTCTCTGGAACATGTTGGCCCTTGGGTGGTGCTTGGTTTCAGTGTATGTATGGAGACTTTTGATGAGCTCCCATCGATTAAATTTTCCTGGAGGCAGGAGTTCTCTGGTGTTCTCAGGATTCAGACTTAAGTCTCCTGCCTCTGGTTTTCAGTATTATCCTTACAGTAGCCTCAAGACTTCTCCACCCATACAGCACCAATGATAAAACATCTAGGTTAATGATGGAAAGTTTCTCAACAGTGAGGGACACCTGGAGAGGTACACAGAATTACATGGAGAAGAGAAGATGGAGGAGGGAGATAGAGGTGACCAGGAGGAGAAGAAGGGTAATCAAAATGGGAGAGAGCAAGCTATCTAGTAATAACTACTCTATGTGCTCTCCTCAGTCTGGATCCCTCAAAGATGTTCACGGAGTTACACAGAGAAGAGGAGAGGGAGGAATGAGACAGAGATGGCCAGGAGGATAAAAGGGAGAATCAAAATGAGAGAGACAGATTCAGCCAGTAATCAGTTCCCTACTTGTTCTCCACAGCCCAGAACACAAAAAGAGATTCACAGAGTTGGGTAGAGAAGAGAAGGGGGAGAGAGGAGATAGAAGCGACCTGGTGGAGAACAAAGGGATTCAAAAAGAGGAGAGAGCAATCAAGCCAGTAATCTAGCTCACAGGTAAGAATGGGTACTGAAGATTGGGTTCTTAAAGGTACAGAACTGATAACAAATACCAAAAAGTAAAGATTGAAAATCTAGAGTAGAGTTTAGATTCTCAAAAATACAATATTAAAAAAAAAAACAAAAAACAAAGCCATAGATATATATAAAGTTTGCTTTAAAATAGGGTATTTTTTAACAAGGTAATAGTAGGTTATAAAAATGAAAATTAGAGGTGTAATAGAGTACTTAATTTTTTTTTTAATTTAAAATAATGATAATAGTAAAGATATATCTAGGACTTTTTCTGAAGCTGTTGCAGACAATGTGGGGTCAGTTGATATCCTGATAGTTCCTTGATCCAGATTATGCTTCTCAAGATCTATAGGCCCCTTCCTATGTAGTCATTGTTAACTACAGTGCTTTAATCTTTTGCACCTGTCACTTCCAAAGTGGTCCCCTTTGTTTATTTTAGCTTCCTCTGTTTGCTGGTCTCTTCAGTGTCTAATTTCCACCCTGACACAAGGGAACGGTGGTGTTCACTTTTTTAGGCTCGTTTGTTCAGTCCTGCTGTGGGGAGGAGGGAACGCTGCAAACAAATATCAATGGCGTGAGTGGGGAATGCTCACAGTGTCTCAGCCACACTGGGTTTACGCCAGCTCACGACGCATGTGCTTTCCCAGTCTACACTGCTCAGGCTCTAGGTTGCTCTGCAGGGGAACTGTCTGAGGTGGGCCCTGGGTTGCATATACTTCCCAGGTCTAAGCCACTCAGGTTCGGGTTCTCGGGTACTCCATAAAGGCACAGACTTGGTTGGACCTGCGTTTTGTGCCCTTCCCAGGTCCGAGCAGCTCTGATGACCAGGTACTTGGCAAGCATAGTTGACCCCCACTGGAGGCTGCATCTTATCGCCTCCCCCATCCTAGCCACTCAGTCTTCTGGGTATACAATGGGTGCTCCTTTTCAGGTGTTCCGTGTGTCTCTTCTAGGGAGCTGATCTCTGGCTGCGACCCTCCTGCTAGATGTCAACTGTCGTGAATCACAAGAAGTCTTGGTTAACAATGAAGCCTGCTTGCAGTTTGGTAGAGGATGCCTCTCTGGGTCCACGATTGCCCCCTTCAGGCTCTGGCTGCCTCTGGTGGGGGATGGGCCAGTACACAGCTGGCTAGCTCTGCTCAGTCCTGTGTTCTGTGAGCGGGCCTGGCAGTGTCTTAGGTTAGTGCTTTTTGCTGGATAGCATTCCCACAGTCCGGGTTGCTATCTCAAGTTAGTTCCCTCAGATTGCCCTTGGGGCATTCAGGAATGGTCCTTATCCTAAGCAATGCAGCCTGCACCTCCCCATCCAGTCCCTGCTTGCTAGTGGCGGATGCGAATGCCTGGGCTGCTTCTCCGCTGGTAGTTGCCATTAGGCACATAATCTGTGCGTTTTAATTATTTATTTATTTCTCCTCCTGGTTACATGGCCCTCTGAGTTTCTAAGGCTCACCACAGACTCGCCAGTGAGAGTGTTTCCTCATGTTTGGAAACTTCTCTCTTTTTAAGACTCCCTTCCCCAGACGGATCTCTGTCCCTACCTCTTTTGTCTCTCTCTCTCTCTCTCTCTCTTTTTTTTTTATCTTTTATATTTTGTCCTACCTTCTTTTGAAGAAAATGGGCTGCCTTTCTGGGTGCCTGATGTCCTCTGCCAGCATTCAAAAGTTGTTTTGTGGAATTTGCTCAGTGTCCAAATGTTCTTTTGATGAATTTGTGGGGGAGAGAGTGGTATCCCTGTCCTCTTCCTCTGCCATCTTAGTACCACCCCCCTACACATTTCAAATTTAGATAGGTTTTTAAAAAACAAAACTTAAGGCTGGTTATAATTAAGTCTTTTTTGAAACTATTCATTCCATTTCTTGAGTTGTGGAGGGGAGGAAAAAGTTTTCCTCTAGACTATTAGGTTCTTTGACTGAGTCTGAAAACTAAAATGGCAAAGATTAACAGGAGAAAACCATACAAATTTATTTATCATATGTTTTATGTGATAAGGAAGCCTTCATAAGGAAATGAAGACCTTCCCGAAAGGGTTAAACCTAAGTATTTTTATGCTAGGTTTGATGAAGAGTAGGCAGTTAGGGAGGAATATGATAGGTAACAGCATATCAGTGTATTAAATTGGGAGAAGCTTGGTAAGGCCAGTTTGTTTGCATCCTTCTCAGCATCCTTTTGTTTATGGAGATAAGGATGCTCCTTTCCTTCAGATATAGGAGTTGAACCTCTCCCATGAGGGTTTTATGTCCTGTTTCAGAGGACAAGGGCAAGCCCTGCTCATTTGGAGTTAGACCAAGAAGGCAGGGCACCAAAAATTTGATGATTTCAAACTGTGGTGCTGGAGAAGACTTGAGAGTCTCTTGAAAATCAAGGAGATCAAACCAGTCAATCTTAAAGGAAATTGACCCTGAATACTCTTTGGAAGGACTGATGCTGAAGCTGAAGCTCCAATACTTTGGTCACCTGGTGCAAAGAGCTAACTTATTGGGGAAAAAAAAAGATCTTGATACTATGAAAGATTGAAGGCAGAAGGAGAAGAGGGTGACAGAGGATGAGATGGTTGGGCAAACTCTGGGAGATGGTGAGGAATAGGGGAGCCTGGTGTGCTTCAGTCCATGGGGTCATGAAGAGTCAGACACAACTTGGCAACTGAACAACAAATCCTCAAAGGAGGCCTAATGAAATAGGCATTATACTTTCTGCTACTTTCACAAACTTCTTCAGCTTAACATATTCAATATGCCAAGATGCCATATTTTGAAATAGCATGTTCTGAACTCTGTCACTTGGTATAATCAATCTTTTGACCTTTTAAGTGTTAATATTAACTGAATTTATTGAATAGTTTCTACATTGAGGTCCTACTGCTGTGTCTCTCTATAGCTTGTTGTCCATTTCAGTTTTTATGAGAAGTGTTTGCAACTTGTGTCAATTTGACTTATTAGACTACAGAATATATGATATTTTAAAATAGCTTTATATGAATTATATATGTACTATTATTGAAAAACAAAGTTCAGCTGAGTAAATTTTAAAGATCTTATTGACTTTATTCAACAATTCATGAATCAATCAAGTATCCAATATAGCAGATAGAAAGGATCTTCAAGGAGCTATACAAAATGAGACATTTTTGTAGGCAGAAGAGAGCAGGAATAAGAAAATTATACCAGAAAAAAAAAAAAGTGGGTTGGTTATTTCAAAGTCACTGTTCTTTAGGGAGTGACAGGAGTTTATCATGCAGATGACATCACTAGTGCTGATCAGGTGATCCTTCACTGATCTGGTTAAGACTCCATTTCTGGGAGACCTGAAACTGTAATTAAATTGGTTTAATGACATGGAGCTTAACATAAGTGACTCCCGTTTTGGGCCTGCTTTCTTGTTTTTAACATTATTATTTATTCTATCCAACATCAAATAAATATTTTGATTCTCTACTTAGTGCTTCCAGTATCCATTTTGTCAATCATGTTCCCTTACTTTCCATCCCCTCTGTTGTTGCTCTTTCCCTGTCCTTCACCGTCTCCAGGAGCTTGCTCAAACTCGTGTCCACTGAGTTGATGATGCCATCCAACCGTCTTGTCCTCTGTCATCCCCTTATCCTCCTGCCTTCAATCTTTCCCAGCATCAGAGTCTTTTCCAATGAGCCAGCTCTTCATATCAGTTGGCCAAAGTATTGGAACTTCAGCTTCAGCATCAGTCCTTCCAATGAACATTCAGAGTTGATTTCCTTTAGGATTGACTGGTTTGATCTCCTTGCTGTCCAAAGGACTGTTAAAAGTGAATTCAGATAACATCATAACAGTTGAACCTCTCTGTTGACACCCCTTTTCATACTAGATTTAGATCATTTATTCAATATACACACTTGACTTGCTCTGTGGTCAGTTTCCCCTCTTTTCTCTTTGCTGTGTATTTCTGAAATTTTCCTATGTTATAGTGCTTTGGACTCTAGACAGCCCAGGGAAAGGTGTTATTTATTTTATAAGATTTCATAATTTATATAAAACTGTCTCTCTTTTTTGCTTGTCCAAGTGAAAACAGACAAATGAACAAAAAATCTATGTAAATCCCTGTGCAAAGAAACTAATATTTACAGAAAAAGAACACAAGTTTTAAATTTTAACCCTTAATTTATCAATTCAATTTTTATTACACACAGGCAGTTTGAACCACTCTATCCCTAGTTTCATAGAGCCTATTTTCTCCTGGGGGTATCCCAGATAAGAATCTCATTTATGCATTCACACTTAAAGTGAACGTGGAAGTCACCCAGTCATGTCTGACTTTTTGTGACTCCTTGGACTATACAGCCCATGGAATTTTCCAGGCCAGAATACTGGAGTGGGTAGCCATTCCCTTCTCCAGGTGATGTTCCCTTCCCCAGGGTATCTTCCCAACTCCGGGATGGAACCCAGGTCTTCCATATTGCAGACGGATTCTTTACCAGCTGAGTGACCAGAGAGGCCCAAGAATATTGGAGTGGGTAGCCTATCCCTTCTCCAGGGGATCTTCTTGACCCAGGAGTTGAACCAGGGTCTCCTGCATTGCAGGCAGATTCTTTACCAGCTGAGCTACCGGGGAAGCCCCTTAAAATATATCTCAAACTGTACTAAGCTGGAGGAACAGAGGTGAATAAGATATTTAAATATCTTGCCTCCATGAAGTTATATTCTATTAGGGCAAGACAGATAATAAGTAGGAGACCAAGAAATTAAAAATATTTCAGGTGTTACAGTTGCTACAAAGACAAAGCAGGGTAAGTTCTTTTCAAATAAAGAACCATGTATGATATAAGCAAAATTTCATTGACTTATTTCAGAAGGTTGAACACTATATGAGAAATTCTAAAGTATAATCTCCTTTAAGAAACTGGGTGCATGATAGTTTTGCTCATGGTTTAGGCTGGGAAGCTTTTAGGTTGAGATGTGAGAGACAAGGTGAGGCTTTGTATTGGTTGATTTCCTAAGACAAAGGTAGATGCAATACAGGTGAAAATGTTATATAAGTCACAGAATATTCTGTAATTAGACTGATTAGTGAAAGTGTGACTGTTGTAATCCCCTGTCCCTTTGGCCATTCTGGCAAGACCATAAGGTTAACGACAAAACTATCCTTACAGAAATTCTAAACCACTCTTACGATTATTAGATATGATGATTGCCTCAGAAACAATAGTCTGGAGTTAGAGCAGAGTTTGAGATTCATGCTCCTTTTGTCAAATGATGAGTTATTGGATCATCTGATGTGACATTAGTGTCACAGCAGCATATAAGACTCTGGAGAGTATACACCTGGCAATGATAATACACATTAAAGACTAACAGGAAAGTAACAGTTTAACTATATACAATTCTATGAGTCCATGATGCAAATGAACAAATACAGGTGACTAAAACAAGATCATAAGTGGCCAGTTCCTTTAATTCAGAAATTGATTGTTATAGCAACAGTTGGTAGTAGTCTTTACCTGAATGCAACACTAGACACCATCTTGGCTAATAGAGAATCTAAAGTTATCCATTTGTCCCTCATTTCTTGTCCCAAAAGAATCAGACTTGTCTTCTGAGCCTTCAGAGCTGTGGAAGTATCATTTCAGTTACAATTATTGATAATTGTCTTACTATTATAGAAATCATTATTTGGATGGTAGACATGAAATAGTCAATTTTCTGTGTAATTTTCCATAGAAAATGTTATATCTTATTGAGCTCATATCTCATTGAGAAATGGTCTATAGGGTGAATATTATTCTTGAATATGTAGTCTCTGACAATTATCCCATATATACAAGTCAGCTTTATATGTGTTAAAAAAGGAAAGATCTTGGTCCACAGAAAATATAGTATGCTTGTGGGGCTAGAGATTGTATTGGGGGAGTATACATTGTTTAACATGGCAAGATTGTCCCAGTTAACTTTCTGGGTGAAGCTGAATAATTTCTGTAAAGCAGGTTGGATCCTTTCTGAGGAAAACAAACAGACTGTGATAGGAAAATTAATGTTACTGTTTAATCCTATTCCTGTTGTGTTTCTGACCCCAGTGGACAATGCTATAATTATTTCTGCAGAAATATTTTTCTATTCCATGATCGGCATCCAATTTTTATGACTTAATGCTGAAATTAACAATGTGAGGTTATTTCTAATTTCAGAAGTATCCAGTAGAGGCAACATGACTCTTTGAAGTGTTTACGGGAATGCCAATTAGCTTGTTTAAGCTCTTTATGGAGTACAATTTCTATATATGAAGTGAACATGTGAACAGACTAATGCATTTTAAAAAGCAGAACACACTAATACAACTGGCACCTAGATGTAGAAGCAGAATATATGACAGCATCTCAGAATTCCCTAACATGCATTCTTCTAGTCACCACTTCCCCTCAAGGATAACACTATATTATATAATTATCACAAAATGAACAACTTTATACACATCACACAGGTCAAAGAAATAGAACTTTGCCGCTCACTCTAGAAGCCCTTCAATTTGCCCCATCTCAATCATAGTCCTTTCCTCCCACCACAAGTAACCATTATCATGACTTTTTAGTAATCACTGTCATATTTTTAAAATAGTTTTGTCACCCAAGGATGCAACTCTAGACACTAGCTTAATCTTTTCCAATTAAACACTTGATATTGCTTTTAAGTCCGTTTTAATCAATAGATGCCCCCACTATACATTTTACTTTCTCACAGTTTATTTGCTTAAGAACCTAGGTCTGACTTGCCAGCATTTCCAGTCTAGGATTTTCTGCTTGTGTAATAGTGGTGCAGTTCAGCAACTTTCTTTGTATTTTCTTAAAGTTGGCAGCTGGATTCAGAGGTGTGATCAGAGTCAGATGCAATCCCTATGGCAAGGGTGCTGGTGGTGCTTTGTCAAAGAGTGTTTTGCCTATGTTTTCCTCTAGGAGTTTTATAGTTTCTGACCTTAAATTTAGATCTTTAATCTATTTTGAGTTGTTTTCTGTGTATGGTGTTAGAAAGTGTTCTAGTTTCATTCTTTTACAGGTGGTTGACCAGTTTTCCCAGCACCACTTGTTAAAGGGATTGTCTTTTCTCCATTGTATATCTTTGCCTCCTTCGTCAAAGGTAAGTTGTCCATAGGTGTGTGGATTTATCTTTGGGCTTTCTATTTTGTTCCACTTGTCTATATTTCTGTCTTTGTGCCAGTGCCATACTGTCTTAATGACTGTGGCTTTGTTTCATGAGGAGGCACATAAAGTTTTTCACACTTTAAAAAAAAAAAAAAAAAAAAAACAGCAGTTTTTGATCATAAAAGCCTAGATCCATCAGGGGTTGCAAAATGGCAGCATTCTAATTTGATAACTTTGTTTGCTTTTATAATCTGAAATAAATTTATTAGGAAATACTTCTCATCTAATGTTCCGCTATTCAATAGTACAGTTTGTTAGAAAAGGCCGGGTAAATGCATGATTCTTTATTTTTATTTGCAGAAATTTCAGATAATGAATTTGTGTTCTGTCATTCTCAGAAGGCAGTTTTTTTTTAATTATTATAAAATCATAGAATTAAACATATTTAATATTTTCAATTTATTCCAATTCTTATCATTATTGAGGCTCAAACTGTATTTGGCCTGGGAGCTTCTTCAAGTTGGCACTTGAGTCTCTTTAATATGACTTTCATAATCTTTAATAGCTTCTTTACTATCTGGCATGTGAAATGGTTCCAGATTCATCTGGTACATTCTCTGTCCATATCTTCAACCAACCATTTCTCTAAGAAGTTTGATTTATATTAGATAGTGTTTCTGGTATGTGACATGGTGTTTCAACTTCATAGTGTGGGCACTATGACTGCTCATTGTTATTTTCTTTTTCATTGTTTCTAAGCATTTTCGTATAAAGGAGTTCTAGTAAGGGCAATAAATTCTGCTATCTGGACTGATTCAGCTAGTGTTAAAAAGTCATCTTCTGAGGATGATATGAAATCTACTATAGTATAGGCAATGTGATAATTTCCTTTCCAGATCCCTACTGTTTGTTTGTTTTTCATGTTTTGGGCATGACTCTTAAACAGAGTCTGGATTGTCTAAAGGATTTTCTAGAAAGCCTGCATAAGACATGGATGATTCTCAGGCAGAATCTAGACTACATGCTTTACTGAGAGTAGCAATATTTAAAGTGGTACTGTAAAGAATATTAACATATGAAGAAAAAATATGAATACCACAGGGTGTAGGATGTAAGCTGCTTGTTAAGAAAGCAATTTTATTTTCTTTTTTTCTACAGTAAATAGCAAAGAGGGACTGTTAGTTTTAAGAAAGAGACCAAAAGTATGTCAGCAGAGGCCTCCACAAATTTGTTGGTGGCTACCATAGTCTTAGGGCTTCCCCAGTGGATCAGTGGTAAAGAATCTGCCTGAAATGCAGGAGATATGGATTCAACCCCTGGGTTTGGAAGATCTCCTGGAAAAGGAAATGGCTACCCACTCCAATATTCTTACCTGGAGAATCCCCTGGACAGAGGATCCTGGCAGTCTGCAGTCTACAGCATATCAAAGAGTCAGACATGACTGAAGTGACTGAGAACACATGCACCATAGTCTTAAAATAACTAGAGTATCAATAAAAAGACTAGTAAGCTATGAGTCTTCAGTGTTTTCCATTTGGTTTAGTTAGAACGCAGGGACATGATCAGATCATTCCTGAAAAGGATGAAATTTTATAGTAGTAAGACAGACTGAAAGAAGGGGCTGTTGGAGAGCTAACTTCAGTTTGCAAAATTCATGTTCATGTTTGGGATCCCATTAGAGTATTTTTTCAATGAGAAGTTAGGTTAAAAAAAAAAAAAGAGTCATTTTCAAAATGTTTGGAACCCAATATCTATAGTAGCCAGTAAGACCAAGAGATATTCTGAATTGTCTTTGAGTAACTGGCCTGGGGAAGATTTGGATGGCTAACAGTTGATTACCGGTAAGTGACTGACCCCTCTGAGGTATATAATGCTCCAAATAATGGACATTTTCCTGACAAAATTGTGTTTTTTCCTTTGGCAAATTTTGTTCTCTATGGGCTAACAGAGTTTAAAATACACAGAACCCATTTTAAAGACTTCTTTTTTAAGATTAATAAAACATCATCCTCATGTTGTTATTGTTCAGTCGTTCACTCATATCTGACTATTTGTGACCCCATGAACTGCAGCACACCAGACTTCCCTGTCCTTCACTATCTTTCTGAGTTTGCTCAAACTCACGGCCATTGAGTTGATGGGGCCATCCAAACATCTGATCCTTTGTTGCTCCCTTCTCCTCTTGCCCTCAGTCTTTCCCAGCATCAGGATCTTTTCTTATGAGTTGGCCCTTTGCATCAGGTGGCCAAAGTGTTGGAGCTTTAGCTTCAGCATCATTCTTTCAAATTAGTATTCAGAATTGATTTCCTTTAGGATTGACTTGTTTGATCTTGCTTTGCAAGGGACTCTCAAGAGTCTTTTCCAGCACCATAGTTCAAAAGCATCAATTATTTTGTGCACAGCCTCCTTTATCATCCAACTCTCACATCCACACATAGCTACTGGAAAAACCATAAATGAGTAAGCAAGTGAAGTCTTTCAGTTGTGTCCGACTCTTCACGACACCGTGGACTGTAGCCCACCACACTCCTCCATCCATGGGATTATCCAGGCAACAGTACTTGTGTGAGTTGCCATTTTCTTCTCCAGGGGATCTTCCAGACCCAGGGATCAAACTTGGGTCTCCCGCATTGTAGGCAGACGCTTTGCCATCTGAGCCACCAGGGAAGTCCATAGTTTCGACTATATGGAACTTTGTCAGCAAAGTGATGTCTCTGCTTTTTAATATACTGTCTAGGTTTGTCATAGTTATTCTTCCAAGGAGCAAGCATCTTTTAAGTTGATTGCTGCAATCACCATTCATAGTGATTTTGGAACCCAAGAAAATAAAGTCTGCCTGACAGTGTTTCCATTTTTTCTCTATTTGCCATGAAGTGACGGGACTGGATGCCATGATCTTAGTTTATTGAATGCTGAATTTTATGCCAGCTTTTTCACTCTCTTCTTTCACCTTCATGAAGGGGCTCTTCCTCTTCACTTTCTGCCATTAGGGGGATGCCATCTGCCTATCTGAGGTTACTGATATTTCTCCTGGCAATCTTGATACCAATTTGCGCTTCAACCAGCCTGGCATTTTCCATAATGTACTCGGCATACAAGTTAAACAAGCAGGGTGACAGTAGACAGCCTTAACGTACTCCTTTCTCAATTTGGAACCAATCCGTTATTCCATGTCCAGTTCTAGATGTTACTTCTTGACCTGAGTATAGATTTCTTAGGAGCTATTCCCATCTCTTTAAGAATTTTCCACAGTTTGTTGTGATCCACAGGGTCAGACTTCCCTGGTAGCTCAGATGGTAAAGAATCTTCCTGCAATGCAGAAGACATGGGTTCAATCCCTGGGTCAGGAAGATCCCCTGGAGAAGGAAATGGCAGTCCAATCCAGTATCCTTGCTTGGAGAATTCTGTGGGCAGAGTAGTCTGGAGAGCTATAGTCCATGGGGTCACAAAGAGTCAGACACGACTGAGTGACTAACACACAGTCGGAGGCTTTCGTGTAGTTAATGAAGAAGAAGTAGATGTTTTTCTGGAATTCCCTTGCGTTTTCTATGATCCAAAGGGTGTTGGCAATTTGATCTCTTCTTACCCTACCTTTCCTAAATCCAGCTTGTATATCTGAAAGTTCTCAGTTCACATACTGTTGAAGCCTACCTTGAAGGATTTTGAGCATTTCCTTTCTAGCATGAGAAATGAGTGCAATTGTATGGTAGTTTTAACATTCTTTGGCATTGCCCCGCTTTGGGATTGAAATGAAAACTGACCTTTTCCAGTTCTGTGGCCACTGCTGAGTTTTCCTAATTTGCTGGCATACTGAATACAGCACTTTCATGGCATCTTTTTTTTTTTAAGGATTTGAAATAGCTCAGGTGATATTCCATCACCTCCACTAGCTCCGTTCATAGTAATGGTTCTTAAAGCCCAGTTGACTTCACACTCCAAGATTATCTGGCTCTAGGTGAGTGATCACACCATCATGATTATCTGGATCATTAAGACCTCTTTTGTACACTTGTTCTGTGTATTCTTACTACCTCTTCTTAATATCATCTGTTTCTCTTAAGTCCATATCATTTCTGTCCTTTATTGTGCCCATCTTGGCATGATATTTTCCTTGAAAATCCATATATGATTTTATTCCTTCCAAGTGAAAGTGAACAATTATTAACTCTCTGAAAAATCTTGGGACATAAAAAAAAAAAGGCAGAATATATATCAGCAAGTGTAAAATATGTAGCCTTAAATGGTATCATGAAAATAATGACATTTGTCTTTAGCACCACTGTAAGGTAGGCTGTAGTCATTCTCTTGACATCTTTAGGAACTTGAACAAATCTGATTGCTTGTTCACTGGATTTCTTAAATGGCAGAGTAGAATTATCACAAGTGATATGCAAACTATGAGTCTTTTTCTGGTTTAGTTCATCTACAGGTGACTCAGTGGTAAAGAAACCGCCTGCCAAGGCAAAAGATGCGAGTTCGATATCTGGGTCAAGAAAATCCCCTGGGGGAAAATTCCACTCTAGTATTCTTGCCTGGATAATCCCATGGACAGAGGAGCTGGTGTGCTACAGTCTATAGGACTGCAAAGAGTCATACACAACTGAGGACACCCACCCACAACTGTGGGCCTATTTGGCCTATTTCATCTTTTCCTTGAGGTATTTTATGCACATTGGGGAAAAGGTATGGTTGGGTGAAACTGAACTTTGATGGTATCAATACCATCAATTCTACCAATAAATGTAGAATTTTTAATCCATAGGGAACGTATTTTCTTTTGGAGATCTCCAAGTTTTATCTGACTTAAGCACAAGGATACCAGTAAGCCTTGATCTTAATTAGCTGTTGTCTGATTATGACCTGAGAAAATTTGGGGAATTTCAAGTGGTCTACCAAATTAAGTTGATTAGTGGGGTATCACAAAAGAGACCTGTTTCTCAGTCAGAAGCCTAAGGGTAACTGGTTGGGAGATAAGAAGTGGCTGATGTCATGGTGCGGAAATGGATTGGAAAAGAATTTCCAGATATGAGGCAGAATGAGAGGAGAATAAAGTTTATTAGAGTGGGAGATGCTGTTAGAATAGTGGGCCAGCTCAAGGGAGAACTGATGTTGAACAGGGGTCCTTAGTCCACTTTTATGCCCAGGGTAAAAGGAATGGGATAGGGATCTTGTGGGTAATTTGCTGATTGGATGAGACTCATATACTGGGTGGGCAAGAATAAGGCAAATATCTTCTCCCTGTGTGGGGTAGGAAGGGAGATAGGTTATACTGCTCAGGAGGACCTGAAATCCATTAATAGTTGCAACGTTGGGGAGGGAAGGATGATAAAGGTTTGATTTTTCTGTTCCTGCCTTCCAAGACCCTCCTTGGTTTTATCTGCTCTTTAGTCCCTGGGTCACCACATTCCTACCTCTCTTTATTTTTAGGGCCACTTCTTTGGCCCCTATTGACACCCTGCTTATGTTTAACTATCTACCTATTTCCCTTCTCAAGTATTTGGAAACCCAGTCTCAAAGGGAAAGGGGTGATGACTGCTCTGACTTCTTCAAGCTGTACAGGGTCGTTGTGGGGTTCTGGGTTCTCTTTGCCTTCTCTCTGTCAGGGTGCAATTATGAAGGGAGATGGGAGTCCATGGAATGATAAGGTGGCTTGTTTCATCATTGTTTTGGTGTTGATGAGGGAATATTCTTGTCATACTACCACTTGGAGATGTGTTGTATTCTAGAAGGAAGAAACTTAACAAGAAAGTTAAAGGTACATGGCCCAAAGATAAATAGAAGTAGAAAAGCTGCTCAGGGGCTCACCAGGAGAACCATGACTAGACATTGGCTCATTATGTTAGTGTTTCTATGGGTATGACAAGATGCAAGAATTTGGGCTCATAACATCTTACCCAAAAACATCTGACTATCTGAAGGCCGGTTCTTCTGGGTTTTTCCCAGAGCACAGAGAGCCTTGTTTCTGATCTCCACCCTGAACTCCTTTCAGGGGATGTTGAAGGTCAGCAGCTTGCAATGGTCACAATGTAATCTTTGTAGAGGCAACTGACAGATGCCAGCTTCTAGTCAGCATGGTCCCATCATAAACACATATTTGATCACACTTTGGAGGCATTTCATGTCCATTGTGTCCGACAGTGCTGGGAAGGCTCATTCCCAGGTCTAGGGAAGATTCCACTGATAGGCCACTCAATGTGCTGTTATTGGACCAGGCCTTCTGAGTAGCAAAAGTCTCTGGCCCATACCTATCTTACTAGCCTTTTGGTCCTGGAAAATATTCCTCTTGTTGCTTCTTCCCATATCTAAAGTTACATTATTACAATTATTGATGTCATAAGAAACTGCATATCAGCATTTTATCACAGGCTCAGTCACACATTTAGTGATATAAGAAACAATCTTTTGAAACACGTGACATAGAAAGTGATATAGTTAGCAGTTATTAGTAAGGTCACAAGCAATAATTTAAGTGAATAACTTTCATTAGGTATAGCCCAATATACACCCCAGGTCATCTAACTTTGTTAAATGATTATAGCCGGGTGTTAATCTCCTGGTTGTATATCATGGAACACCTGACCTTTACCCAAACATTGTTTATTGAGATAAGCTTTAGAAACAAACTTAGAATGTCCTTTTTAATAACATAATTAAACCATTTAGCAATATAACATAACAACAAGGATCTCAGAAGTGAATCGTAGTAAATACAGACCTTAATTAACAAAACTAGAACTTAATATTAAGTGAAATATATTTTGTGTCATTGTGGGGGCATTAACCCTGTAGCCAGGGAAGGCTTTAAATCATCAAATAAAAATGAACCTTGTCAGGGAACCAGGAAAAGCCAAGTAGTCATCTTGAATTTCCCATAGTCCTGACTCTTTGACTTACAGCTATTGCTCACCCAGTTTTAATTCCCCGATTTAGAAGCAGACTATTGCCATGTTTTAAGGACATCAGGCTAGCAAAAATCTAACTGTGAAGTCTTATTTTTCATAGAAACAGAATGAGCTTTGTCTACATGTACCATAATCTTAAACAGTGTTTATTTACTTTACCGAAGTAACAAAAGATTTTTAAAAATATATAAATCACTTAAAGGCAAAAAAAAAATGCATAATATGCTATCAAAAGCTGCTTTTTAAGAAAGCTTTGCTCTCTTAACATAGAGAGTAGACTAAATTCCAATCTGTTACCACTTTACCAGATAGCAAACAAACAAAACTTGTTTATCAGTTAATCTTAGAAAAGTCTTTTCCATAAACCTTGAAGTATCAATATTCCTGCAAAGGCATCAGTGTGAAACCGTACAAGACATGCCTCAAATCTGATTAAATGCAATTGATGTGATAGCCTGGTCATTGCTATGATATGTAACACTTTAATATGATAACTAGAATTATAATTGACCATATTTTATCAGGGTATATCAGATCTATATGAATTCCACATAATTTTAGGATATCTATATTAGTAACATCAAACATACAATATAACCTGAGAAGATTTATCACCCCTTCAACAATACTCCCCATGTAATTTAACATGTCTAAGGAACCCAGGTAATTTAATAGTTCTTTGGGATGTCTCAGGGGCCCTCTGAAGCATCCCAAAGTTATCTAGAAGTCAAGTTATTTAGGAAATTTTGTTGATAAATATCAAAAGGGTTTATAACACTCAGTCAGATAGAATCATATAGATCACTGTGAAACAATATATTCACTTAGCGACAGTGACAAAGAAGATTTCAAAGGTAAACGTAGAACAGACCACTTCAGAGGTAAAGGAACTTAGAATCCATTATCAAAGGCAGTTCAATATCTCAAAAAACACTTGTATTAATGCACAAAACTCTTCTCCTGGGGTCCAGTTTCAATAAAACCTTCTTATCACTTTCTGTACCCATTACTTTGTTCTCCCATCCTGAAACAGCCAACTGTAAGTCAGACCTATTTCTTTTTCCCTTCATAAAATTTAATTTCATTCCTTATATCTTCTTTACTGAAAACACACATCTTATTTTCCTTAAGCAACCAAGAACTGACTTCTATATTAACATTCTATAGATTGGTGAACATAAATACCGGTGATTGTTTCTAAAAAAAAAAAAAAAATCTGGAGAACGTCTCAGGATGTCTCTAGTTTCTTTGTAAGAGGAAGTTAGTGTTCAGTAGTGAATGTTTCAGAATCTTATTTTATTTGGAAATGACCTAACTATTCAATAAACTTCTTTCATTTAGTTTAGCACCACCCTAGAAATTCAGGTTACTAAAATCTAGAGAGACTGTTTTAGACAGACATTTCTAAAGTGTAATTATTCTTAATAGAGTTTACCTAAAACCTCATATCTCATTTACATTTTTTGAAATTTCTTTACTTGTACTTTCCTTGCTGACAAACTTGTAACATATATAACAATATAATAGTATTTAACTTATAATAAACCTAGGTACAGTGAAAATACTATGCTTAATGTTAATGACTCTTAGATATATCTATATTAGCTTAAAAAACAAATATTAATACTAGATATTTAATATTTAATATTTCCCATTTCACATGTATCTGAAATTCATTCAGGTTAATTTCTCTTGTATTTAGAATTGTGTGATTTGTAAGTGCTTACTTTTTTCAAGCCAATTAAATTAGAACTCATTTACAACTTCAGAAATATATATATATATATATATATATATATATATATAAAGATACACACTGAGATATACATAAATCCAGACAGATAGAGATCTCATAGTTTTCTGCTTGAGATTTAAAATGTCTTATTGACAGTCCCCTCCCCCTTTTTTTTTTTTTTTTGGCTTGAGGTTCTAATTTGCCCAAGGTTGAGGTCTTAGTCAAAGTTGCCTGTGTATTTCACTGACATGGAAGGGGTTAACTTCAAGCTTTTCCCTAGGCAGGGCTTTTAACAAGTTAGTTATTTTTTAATTATGTATGCAAAAAGAATTGGTTTTGCAGTTTCCAAGAAAAAAAATTACTTTAAACAGTTTCTCTGAAGTCTGAAGAATATCATGACCATCCTGTGTCAAAAAGTCACCTTTCCTTTCTGTAGTCATATCTTTATAGCTAAAATATAGACCAAATAGTGCTCAAATTCACTATGATGTCAGGGGCAGATCAGCTGATAAAAATCTTGAATTGTCCCTCTGGTAGGAAGTGAGACCTTTGTCCCATCAGAAGAATCTGAAGGGTTAGGGGAATTTTCAGGAGTGGGGGAAGCTTGGTCCATCCTCTCCCTGAGAGACAGGAAGTAGTTAGAAGGGAATTCTTTAGAAAGTTAGGAGAGTTTTTGATCCCTCAGTCTTTTGAAAATAGGAGAAAGACCTGGACCAAAGGGAACCTTAGAATCTTTTTCTAGAAATCATGTGGATATGAAAGGTCAGGTAGAGGTCATCTGGGAAATCTGATGGAGAAAGACAGAGGGGGACAGGAGATAGGGAGGCAACAGAAGGACACAGGCAACATGAGTCCCTCAAATTCAGATTCTGACTGAGGGCCATGAAGGACTGAAAGTAAGGGAATTCTGATTATTTTCCCTGCTTTTGGCAAAAGCTAGTGTGGCATTCAGAGGACTTCTTTTTTTGTTTTTGGTCCCCCAGTTTGCATTGGAGTCAGACCTTTTGCAGGGTCAAATTTTTCCAGTTCCTGAGAGTGTAACCAAGTGGTGAGTCTGAGAGAGGCTCCCAAGATGTACCAGAATCCATACTTAGCCTATACGCTGTAGAATGGGGATACTGAGAGACACTGACAGGCAAAAAGGCATCCCTTTTTGCCTCAGTGACGTCTCCATGGAACTAATGGCACAAAGAATGGCCGACTGCCCCAACAGTTGCATCCAACAGTGAGAGGAGACCCCTGAGAACCATGCAACTAAGGCACCTGGGGACCCGGGCAAAGAAAAACAGATTCTCGGGATCAACCGGGTGACTCACTGTTTGGCGATTCTCTGAAAGTGGAAGGCACTCTTGGGATGGCTAAGAGGCAACACCTACGCTCCTGTAAATCAATCCAAACTGAAAGGGAAAGAAGTGAAAGTGACAGGGAAGAAGGCTGAGGAATCCGCTTTTACAATCCTATCGGAGAGGCAGTGGCCAGGAGACAATGTTCTCTGTTTTGCTTCAATCACTTTGTGCCAGACACAGTGCATGGAAGTTGTCTTGCTGGGGGCGGATGCCCTTGTGCCTGATCCATTCCATGCCCCCCCTTATCCTCACACAGGAGTCTTCATGTGTCAGGCACCCTAATGGCTTTTAGGTGCCTGACCTGAGCTCACATAATATTGGTTGGCCTAGTTCTCATTTAGAAAGAAGACAAAGGAGAGACCCTCACCTGTTTGGGCAACAGCTACTGGGGCATAGTGAGCAGTGGGGCCTTTGGAACACACAAGAGGGTAACCGTGGCCAGAGTTCCTCAGTTGCTTCCACAACACTTGCTTGTTGGCAAAGAGTCCTTGTGAAAAAGGAAAAGTGAAGAGGTAGGGGAAGAGACCCCAAGTTCCCCATACAGGTCACCAAAAATGTCATGGTCTGGGTGTGGATTGGAAAATAATTTCCAGACATGAGGCGGAATGAGAGGAAAATAAAGTTTATTAGAGTGGGAGACACTGTTAGAACAGTGGGCCAACTCAAGGAAAAACTGGCATTGAACAGGGGTCCTTAGTCCACTTTTTTTTAAATTTTTTTCTTTTATTAGTTGGAGGCTAATCACTTCACAACATTTCAGTGGGTTTTGTCATACATTGATATGAATCAGCCATAGAGTTACACGTATTCCCCATCCCGATCCCCCCTCCCACCTCCCTTTCCACCCGACTCCTCTGGGTCCTCCCACTGCACCAGGCCTGAGCACTTGTCTCATGCATCCCTTTTATACCCAGGGTAGAAGGAGTTGGATAGGGGGGCTTGTAGGTCCTTTGCTGATTGGATGAGGCATGGATACTGGGTGGGTAAGAGTAAGGCAAATACCTTCTCCCTGTGTGGGGTAGGAGGGGAAACAGGCTATATACTGCTCAGGAGAACCTGAGATCCATTAATAGTTACAACATGGGGGTGGAAGGATGATAAGAGTCTGGTTTTTCTGTTCCTACATTCCAAGACCCTACTCGACTTTATCTGCTTTTTAGTCCTTGGGTCACCAGAGCTGAGATTTCTTGTGATGGTACCATTTGATAACATTGCTTCCAAGTAAGGTGGGTGAACATAGTGGTAGCTGTATTATGCAAAGTGTATGAACTGTAACTATAAGGGAGCTGCAAACTGCCAATAGTTAATAATAAATCTTACCAGTTTAAGGGAAAATTTAGAGGTTGGGTGCTATATTCTGTCTTGCTGGTCCCCCATTTTATCACATTTGTCTGTTACAGAGTCCAAGCTCACTCTGCTCACTGCACGGAAAGGCAATAAATCAGAGACGACATGTTGAGATAGGTAATACAACTTTATTCAGAAAGTTGGCAGCCTGAGAAGATGTCAGACTAATGCTTCAAAATAACTATTCTCTTGGTGTCTGGATGCCAGTATCTTTTATAGAACACAGAAGGGAAGAGGTGAGGAAGTAAAGTAAAAAAGACCACTAATCTGATAAATATCTCCTGGAATGGCTAGCCTTAGGGAGGGAGTGTGTTAATTTCTTCCTTCCTGTAGCCATCCACTGGTGGACAGGGTCCTGAACAAAGACAGTTTGGTTTAACATTCAGGCAAAGGAGCAGGGTTCCCCAAGGCATTCCACTATGTATAGGTGTATAGGCTGCATCCTTGTAATGAACAAAAGTAATGGAAGCAAAGGTTAAAGTAAAAGAAACAGATCTAACACGGAGTTAGATTTTGTTTTTCCCTATAACATGTCCTTGCCTATTAATTTTTGGCCAATCACTGGAAAGTTGTGCATTTTATATTCATTTTGTTTAATAGTAATAACAAGTATCCTTATCAGTGGACCCTTTTTGTGGAAGAAAACAGAAGGACGTGAAACCATCTTATCGTTTAATTTTTAAGGTTATTAACTCAAAGCAAGTTTTTGTTGTTGTTGTAAGATATTTTCAGAAATTTCCAAATGCTATCAGTCTGTTTAGGTGACCTATTTCTTATTTAGCCTTGTTTATAACTAAAATCCTTATTTTTGGCTTAAATTTTGAAAAGTAAGAAAACATACCACTCTAAAATATATGTCTAATATAAGATTTATCTTGAGCTGATTATTTTTATAAAACAGCACACACAGGAGAAGTTTCAAAAACCAAATAGGATTTACCCTTTGTAAGATGCATTTACATTCCTAAGGGAAATCTCCTTTTGCAAGGGTGTTTCCCTTTCTGTATCAGGAAGAGATGGACGACTAAATCTCTAGAAACTCAATGGAAAAGATAACTTAAATCTGCATAACAACTTTACCTTTGTTTACTGTACTTTTCCTGATCCCATCCTATAACTGGTTCCCCTAGTACTTCATTCCACATCTTTTTTCTTTAGATGAAGATGACATTTAAGGTGATGGCTTGGGCCATTTCAAAAAGTTACTCAGTTTCCCTGGGTATCTGCCATTGGCATAGGAGGTACATATCTTATTAAACTTGAGAGGAAAGTGAAAAAGCTGGCTTAAAACTCAACATTCAATACATTAAAATCATGACATCTGGTCTCATAACTTCATGGAAATAGGTGGGAAAAAAATGGAAACAGTGACAAACTGTATTTTCTTGGGCTCCAAAATCACTACAGGCGGTGACTGCAGCCTTAAAATTTCAAAGACGCTTGCTTCTTGGAAGAAAAGTCATGACTGACCTAGACAGCATATTTAAAGAACAGAGACATCACTTTGTCAACAAAAGTTCATATAGTCAAAGCTATGGTTTTTCCATTAGTCATGTATAGGTATGAGAGTTGAACCATAAAGAAGGCTGAGTGCTGAAGAACTGATGCTATCAAAATGTGGTACTGAAGAAGACTCTTGAGAGTCCCTTGGACAGCAAGGAGAATCAGTCACTCCTAAGGGAAATCAATCCTGAATATCCCTTGGAAGGACTGATGCTGAATCTAAAGCTCCAGTACTTGGCCACCTGATGTGAAGAGCCGACTCATTAGAAAAGACTCTGATGCTGGGAAAGATTGACTGCAGGAGGAGAGGGTGACAGAAGATGAGCTGGTTGGGTGGCATCATCAATTCAACGGACATGAGTTTGAGCAAACTCAGAGAGATAACTCAGAGATAACAACAACAATATATATATATATATACATATATATATATATATATATATGTTTTTTTTCCTGTTAGTTTGGATAGAAACTTTCAACCAAGAACTTGGGACAGTAGAGGGTAATTTTTTTTCCCCTATGGGATTTTCACTAAAACAATAATAAACAAATTACATATATATATATATATATATATATATATATATATATATATATATATACAACAACAGTGTGACATGGACATCTGCCTCTATATCTACCCTAGAATGTTGTTTGAAGGCATTGAAAGGACATTCATTAAAATCTCCAATGGATCTGTGTTTTATTTGCTTACAAGTCTAGAATATTGCTTGCTCTGTCCTTTTTCTGTCTTTCTTTTAATTGAGGTAAAATTTACTTATATTAAAATCCTAAAAAATGATGCTGTGAAAGTGCTACACTCAATATGCGAGCAAACTTGGAAAACTCAGCAGTGACCACAGGACTGGAAAAGGTCAGTTTTTATTCCAATCCCACAGAAAGGCAATGCCAAAGAATGCTCAAACTACTGCACAATTGCCCTCATCTCACACGCTAGTAAAGTAATGCTCAAAATTCTCCAAGCCCAGCTTCAGCAATACATAAACTGAACTTCCAGATGTTCAAGCTGGTTTTAGAAAAGGCAGAAGAACCAGAGACCAAATTGCCAACATCTGCTGGATCATTGAAAAACCAAGAGAGTTCCAGAAAAACAGCTATTTCTGTTCTATTGACTATGCCAAAGCCTTTGACTATGTGGATCACAATAAACTGTGGAAAAATTCTTCAAGAGATGGGCATACCAGACCACCTGACCTGCCTCTTGAGAAACCTGTATGCAAGTCAGGAAGCAACAGTTAGAACTGGACATGGACCAACAGACTGGTTCCAAATAGGAAAAGGAGTATATCAAGACTGTATATTGTCACCCTGCTTATTTAACTTATATGCAGAGTACATCATGAGAAATGCTGGTCTGGATGAAGTACAAGTTGGAATCAAGATTGCTGGGAGAAATATAAATAACCTCACATATGCAGATGACACCATCCTTATGGCAGAAAGCAAAGAAGAGCTAAAGAGCCTCCTGATGGAAGTGAAAGAGGAGAGTGAAAAAGTTGGCTTAAAGCATAACATTCAGAAAACTAAGATCATGACATCTGGTCTCATCACTTCATAGCAAATAGATGGGGAAACAGTGGAAACAGTGGTTGACTTTATTTCTTTGGGTTCCAAAAATCATTGAAGATGGTGACTGCAGCCATGAAATTAAAAGACACTTACTCCTTGGAAGAAAAGTTATGACCAACCTAGACTGCATATTGAAAAGCAGAGACATTACTTTGCCAACAAAGTTCCATCTAGTCAAGGCTATGTTTTTTCTAGTAGTCATGCATGGATGTGAGAGTTGGACTATAAAGAAAGCTGAGGGCCAAAGAATTGATGCTTTTGAACTGTGGTGTTGGAGAAGTCTCTTGAGAGTCCCTTGGACTGCAAGGAGATCCATTCAGTCCATCCTAAAGGAGATCAGTCCTGAGTGTTCATTGGAAGAACTGATGTTGAAGCTGAAGCTCCAATACTTTGACCACCTGATGTGAAGAACTGACTCCGTTGAAAAGACCCTGATGCTGGGAAAGACTGAGGGCAGGCAGAGAAGTGGACGACAGATGATGGAATGGTCGGATGGCATCACTGACTTAATGGACATGAGTTTGGGTAAACTGCGGGAGTTGGTAATGGACAGGGAGGGCTGGCGTCCTGTGGTTCATGGGGTCACAAAGAGTTGGACATGAGTGAGCTACTGAACTGAACTGAACTGAAAATACACAGAGCATATTTTTTGATTTTATGTTTATTTTTAATTGGAGGATAATTACTTTAGAGTATTCATGTTAATGTGTGGCAGAAACTGACACAATATTTTCTGACTTTTAACAAACGTATACACTCATGTCGCCAACATCCCAATCTAGATGTGTTTCCAAAACTACAGAAATTTTCCTTATGCCTCATTCTAGTCAATTCTCATCCCACACTTCTGATTTCTATTGCCCAATATTAGCCTTGCTTATTCTTGATGTTAAATGAAATCACACAGCTTGCACCCTTTTGTGTCTGACATTTTTTACTCAGAATGTTTTTGGGATTTATCCATTTTATTAATTGACTTCTTAATTTACCCCTCTTTATCCCTGAGTTATATTCCATTGTATAGATATAACACAATTTATTTAATTTTATATTTATGTACATTTGAATTGCTTGCACTTTTGAGTTATTATGAATATAGTGGCTTCAAATATTAGAATAAAAGACATTTTGTACATGTGTACTCTCCAGGAGATATTTAGTGGAAATACAAGTATAACCTTCAGAAAGGACTGCCACATATCTTATTTTTTCTCTAGTAATTTTTCTGTTCAATGGACATTGGAAATTGCTGAATTCTTTGCAAGTCTCTCAGTTAATTTTGTTGAGCTAGGTTTCATTGTCTGAATGTCCTACTAATATACATGCTGCTGCTACTGCTGCTAAGTCACTTCAGTTGTGTCTGACTCTGTGTGATCCCATAGAATGCAGCCCACCAGGCTCCCCCGTCCCTGGGATTCTCTACACAAGAACACTGGAGTGGGTTTCCATTTCCTTCTCCAATATGTGAAAGTGGAAAGTGAAAGTGAAGTCACTCAGTCGTGTACGACTCTTAGAGACCCCATGGACCACAGCCTACCAGGCTCCTCCATCCATGGGATTTTCCAGGCAAGAGTACTGGAGTGGGGTGCAATTGCCTTCTCCAACTAATATACATACTTGTTGTTAAATGTCACGGAAGCTTCGGTTTTAGATCCCCAGTATTGTTCAAATTATCCAGTATGTATCTTTTTCTTTTCTCAAGATTGAAGAAAATCTTTGATGAATGCCTTTAACTCAGACTGATGAAAGTGTCTAAAATCTACCTTCAAAGGTGTACCTTTGTGTTTTTCCAGTCTTATTGTTAAAGATAATTGTGGTTTGAATACAGAATCAGTAATGGAGGATATCAGAAATGGGGAAAATCAGGAGGAAAGGGATGATAATTTTAAAGAAAAGGAGGAGAAGTTTAAACTGGGAGTGAAGAAATGAGTGTAAAAGGAGGAAGACATTTTATTTGATAAGTGCAGTGACTAGATGAACAAGATCAAATTGGATCCAAAAGTCAGATTGTCTTAAGTGTTCCACATTTTCATTAGTTGTAGCCAAATAATTCTTTAATAAAGCTATTTGTTATTAAAAATTCATCTAGAATCTTATTTATACCAATTTTTTAAAAAGTGGTTCATTTTTGTTTGTTTGTTTTTCTTTTGTTTTGTTTTCCATTTATTTATATTAGTTGGAGGCTAATTACTTTAAAATATTGTAGTGGTTTTTGCCATACATTGATATGAATCAGCCATGGATTTACATGTATTCCCCATCCCTCTGGGTCATCCTAGTGCACCAGCCTTGAGCACTTGTCTCATGCATCAAACCTGGACTGGTGATCTGTTTCACAGTTGGTAATATACATGTTTCAATGTTATTCTCTCAGATCATCCCACTCTCGCTTTCTCCCACAGAGTCCAAAAGTCTGTTCTATACATCTGTGTCTCTTTTTCTGTCTTGCATATAAGGTTATCATTACCATCTTTCTAAATTCCATATATATGTGTTAGTATACTGTATTGATGTTTTTCTTTCTGGCTTACTTCACTCTGTATAATGGACTCCAGTTTCATCCATCTCATTAGAACTGATTCAAATTTATATTTTTAATGGCTGAGTAATATTCCATTGTGCATTTATACCACAGCTTTCTTACGCATTCATCTGCTGATGGGCATCTAGGTTGTTTCCATGCCCTGGCTATTATAAACTATGTTGTGATGATCATTGGGGTGCACGTGTCTCTTTCAGTTCTGGTTTCCTTGGTGTGTATGCCCAGGAGTGGGATTGCTGGGTCATATGGCAGTTCTATTTCCAGTTTTTTAAGGAATCTCCACACTGTTCTCCATAGTGGATGTACTAGTTTGCATTCCCAACAAGACGGTAAGAGGTTTCCCTTTCCTCCACACCCTCTCCAGGATTTATTGCTTGTAGACTTTTGAATAGTAGCCATTCTGACTGGTGTGAAATTGTACCTCATTGTGGTTTTGATTTGCATTTCTCTAATAATGAGTAATGTTGAGGATCTTTTCATGTGTTTGTTGCCATATGTATGTCTTCTTTGTAGAAATGTCTGCTTAGTTCTTTGGCCCATTTTTTGACTGGGTCGTTTATTTTCCTGAAACTGAGTTGCAGGAGTTGCCTGTATATTTTTGAGATTAATTCTTTGTCTGTTGCTTCATTTGCTATTATTTTGTCCCCCATTCTTAAGGCTGTCTTTTCACCTTGCATATAGTTTCCTTTGTTGCACAAAAGCTTTTAAGTTTAAGTAGGTCCCATTTGTTTATTTTTGCTTTTATTTCCAATATTCTGAGAGGGGGATCATAGAGAATCGTGCTGTGATGTATGTTGAAGAGTATTTTGCCTATGTTTTCCTCTTTGAGTTTTATAGTTTCTGGTCTTACATTTAGATCTTTAATCCATTTTGAGTTTATTTTTTTGTATGGTGCTAGAGAGTGTTCTAGTTTCATTCTTTTATAAGTGGCTGACCAGTTTTCCCAGCACCACTTGTTAAAGAGGATGTCTTTTTTCTATTGTATATTCTTCCTCCTTTGTCGAAGATAAGGTGCCCATAAGTACGTGCATTTATCTCTGGGCTTTCTATTTTGTTCCATTGATCTATATTTCTGTCTTTGTGCCAGTACCATCCTGTCTTGATGATTGTGGCTTTGCAGTAGAGCTTGAGGTCAGGCAGGTTGATTCCTCCAGTTCCATTCTTCTTATCAAGATTGCTTTGGGTATTCGAGTTTTTTGTATTTCCATACAAATTGTGAAATTATTTGTTCTAGTTCTGTGAAAAATACCATTGGTAGCTTGATATGGATTGCATTGAATCTATGGATTGCTTTGGGTAGTATACTCATTTTCACAATATTTATTCTGCCAGTCCACGAACATGGTATATCTCTCCATTTATTTGTGCCGTCTTTGATTTCTTTCATCAGTGTTTTATAGTTGTCTATATATAGGTTTTTGTTTCTTTAGGTAGATATATTCCCAAGTTTTTTTGTTTGTTTGTTTGTTTTCATTGTAATGGTGAATGGTATTGTTTCCTTAATTTCTCTTTCTGTTTTCTCATTGCTAGTGTATAGGAAAGCAAGGGATTTCTATGTGTTAATTTTATATCCTACAACTTTACTATACTCATTGATTAACTCTAGTAATTTTCTGGTGAGTCTTTATGGTTTTCTATGTAGAGGATCATGTCATCTGCAAACAGTGAGAGTTTTACTTCTTCTTTTCCTATCTGGTTTACTTTTGTTTCTTTTTCTGCTCTGACTGTTGTGGCCAACTGTGTTGAATAGTAGTGATTAGAGTGGGCAAACTTGCCTTGTTCCTGACTTCAGGGGAAATGTTTTCAATTATTCACCATTGAGGATAATGTTTGCTGTGCCTTTGTCATATACAGCTTTTATTATGTTGAGGTGTGTTCCTTCTATTCCTGCTTTCTGGAGAGTTTTTATCATAAATGTGTGTTGAATTTTGTCAAAGGCTTTTTCTGCATCTATTGAGATAATCATATGGTTTTTATCTTTCAGTTTGTTAAGGTGGTGTATTACATTGATTGGTTTGCAGATATTAAATAATTCTTGCATTCCTGTGATAAAGTCCACGTGGTCATGATGTATGATATTTTCAATACATTGCTGGATTCTGTTTGCTAGAATTTTGTTAAGGATTTTTGCATCTATGTTCATCGGTGATATTGGCCTGTATTTTTCTTTTTTGTGGCATCTTTGTCTGGTTTTGGTATTAGGGTGATGGTGGCCTCTAGAATGTGTTTGGAAGTTTACCTTCTTCTGCAATTTTTTGGAAGAGTTTGAGTAAGATAGGTGTTAGCTTTTCTCTAAATTTTTGGTAGAATTCAGCTGTCAAGCCATCTGGTCGTGGGCTTTTGGTTGCTGGAAGATTTCTGATTACAATTTTGATTTCCATGCTTGTGATTGGTCTGTTAAGATCTTCTATTTCTTCCTGATTCAGTTTTGGAGAGTTATACTTTTCTAAGAATTTGTTCATTTCTTCCAAGTTGTCGATTTTATTGGCATATAGCTGCTGGTGGTAGTCTCTTATGATCCTTTGAATTTCTGTGTTGTCTGTTGAGATCTCTACATTTTCTTTACTAATTTTGTTGATTTAATTCTTCTCCCTTTGTTTCTTGATGAGTCTGGCTAACAGTTTGTCAATTTTATTAATCCTTTCAAAAAACCAGCTTTTAGCTTTGTTGACTTTTGCTATGGTCTCTTTTGTTTCTTTTGCATTTGTTTCTTCCCTAATTTTTAATATTTCTTTCCTTCCTTTAACTCTGGGTTTCTTCATTTCTTCCTTCTCTAGTTGCTTTAGGTGTAGAGTTAGTTTATTTATTTGACTTTTTTCTTGTTTCTTAAGGTAAGCCTGTATTGCTATGAACCTTCCCCTTAGCACTGCTTTTACAGTGTCCCATATGTTTTGGGTTGTGGTGTTTTCATTTTCATTCATTTCTATACATATTTTGATTTGCTTTTTTTATTTTTTCTATGATTTTTTTGGTTATTCAGAAGCGTGTTATTTAGCCTCCATATGTTGGAATTTTTAAAGTCTTTTTTTTTTTTTTTTCCCTGTAATTGAGATCTAGTCTTACTGCATTGTGGTCAGAAAAGATGACTGGAATGATTTCAATTTTTTTGAATTTACCAAGGCTAGATTTGAGGCCCAGGATGTGATCTATTCTGGAGAAGGTTCTTTGTGCACCTGAGAAAAAGTTGAAATTGATTGTTTTGGGGTGAAATGTCCTATATATATATCAATTAGGTATAGCTGGTCCATTGTGTCATTTAAAATTTGTGTTTCTTTGTTAGTTTTCTGTTTAGTTGATCTATCCATAGGTGTGAGTGGTGGTATTAAAGTCTCCCACTATTATTGTGTTATTGTTAATTTCCCCTTCCATACTTGTTAGCATTTGCCTTACATATTGCAGTGCTCCTATGTTGGGTGCATATATCTTTATAATTGCTATATCTTCTTCTTGGAGTGATCCTTTGATCATTATATAGTGTCCTTGTTTGTTTCTTTTCATAGCCTTTATTTTGCAGTCTATTTTATCTGATATAAATATTGCGACTCCTGCTTTCTTTTGATCTCCGTTTGCATGAAATATCATTTTCCAGCCCTTCACTTTCAATCTGTATGTGTCCCGTGTTTCGAGGTGGGTCTCTTGTAGACAGCATATATAGGGGTCTTGTTTTTGTATCCATTCAGCCAGTCTTTGTCTTTTGGTGGGGGCATTCAACCCATTTACATTTAAGGTAATTATTGATAGGTATGGTGCCGTTGCCATTTACTTTGTTGTTTTGGGTTCACGTTTATACATCCTTTCTGTGTTTCCTGTCTAGAGAAGATCCTTTAGCATTTGTTGGAGAGCTGTTTTTGTGGTGCTGAATTCTCTCAGCTTTTGCTTGTCTGTAAAGCTTTTGAATTCTGCTTCATATTTGAATGAGATCCTTGCTGGGTACAGTAATCTGGGTTGTAGGTTATTCATTTCATTACTTTAAGTATGTCCTGCCATTCTCTTCTGGCCTGAAGAGTTTCTATTTAAAGATCAGCTGTTATCCTTATGGGGATCCCCTTGTATGTTATTTGTTGCTTATCCCTTGCTGCCTTTAATATTTTTTCTTTGTGTTTGATCTTTGTTAATTTGATTAATATGTGTCTTGAGGTGTTTTGTCTTGGGTTTATCGTGTTTGGGTCGTTCTGGTTTTCTTGGACTTGTGTGATTATTTCCTTTCCCATTTTAGGGAAGTTTTCAACTATTATCTCCTCAAGTATTTTCTCATGGCCTTTATTTTTGTCTTATTCTTCTGGGACTCTTATGATTCGAACGTTATGTGTTTCACATTTTCCCAGAGGTCCTTGAGGTTGTCCTCATTTCCTTTGATTCTTTTTTTTCTTTTTTCCTCTCTGCTTCATTTATTTCCTTCTTTCTATCTTCTACCTCATTTATCTTATCTTCTGCCTCTGTTATTCTACTGTTGGTTCCCTCCAGAGTGTTTTTGATCTCATTAATTGCATTATTCATTATTAATTGACTCTTTTTTTATTTCTTCTAGATCCTTGCTAAACATTTCTTGCATCTTCTCAATCTTTGTCTCCAGGCTATTTATCTTTAACTCCATTTTGTTTTCATAATTTTGAATCATTTTTATTATCATTATTCTAAATTTGTTTTCAGATAAGTTCCCTATCTCTTCCTCTTTTGTTTGGTTTGGTGGGCATTTTCCATGTTACTTTACCTGCTGAGTATTTCTCTGCCTTTTCATCTTATTTAGATTGCTGTGTTTGGGGTGGTCTTTCTGTGTTCTAGTAGTTTGTGGTTCCCCTTTATTGTGGAGGTTCCTCCCAGTGAGTGCGGTTGAATGACTGGCTTGTCAAAGTTTCCTGGTTAGGGAAGCTTGTGTCGGTGTTCTTGTGGGTGGAGCTGAATTTCTTCTCTCTGGAGTGCAATAGAGTGTCCAGTAGTGAGTTTTAAGATGTCTGTGGGTTTGATGTGACTGGGAAGCCTGTATATTGATGATCAGGGCTATGTTCCTGCGTTTCTGGAGAATTTGCGTGTTATGTCTCACTCTGGAAGTTATTGGCTCTTTGATTGTGGTTGGTTTCAGTGTAGGTATGGAGGCTTTTGGATGATCTCTTATTACTTAATGTTCCCTGGAGCTGGGAGTTCTCTGGTGTTCTCAGGATTTGGACTTAAGCCTCCTGCCTCTGGTTTTCAGTCTTATTCTTCCAGTAGCCTCAAGACTTCTCCATCCATACAGTACTGATAATAAAACTTTTAGGTTAAAAAAAAAAAAAACTTTTAGGTTAATGGTGAAAGGATTCTCCACAGTGAGGGACACCCAGAAAGGTTCCCAAAGTTATATGAGGAAGAGGAGAGGGAGGAAGGAGATAGAAGTGAGCAGGAGGAGAAAAGGGGGCAATCAAGAGGAGAGAGACAGATCTAGGCAGTACTCTGTTCCTTAAGTGTTCTCCACAGACAAGGACAACCACAGAGATTCACAGAATTAGGTTGAGAAGAGAAGGGGGAGGGAGGAAATAGCGGTGACCTGGGGGAGAAAAAGGAGAGACAAAAGGGGGAGAGAGTAATCAAGCCAGTAATCACACTCCTGAGTAAAAATGGGTACTGAAGATTGGATTCTTAAATGTACAAAATTGATATCAAATACTAAAATACAAAGATTAAAAGTCTACAGTAGAGGTTAGACTCTTAAAAATACAATATTAAAAAAAAGTTAAGAAATATATATGAATTAAACTTTAAAAACAGGATCCTTTATTTGCAAGGTAATAGTAAGTTATGGAGAAGGCAATGGCACCCCACTCCAGTACTCTTGCCTGGAAAATCCCATGGACGGAGGAGCCTGGTAGGCTGCAGTCCATGGGGTCGCAAAGAGTCAGACATGACTGAGCGACTTCACTTTCACTTTTCACTTTTATGCATTGGAGAAGGAAGTGGCAACCCACTCCAGTGTTCTTGCCTGGAGAATCCCAGGGATGGGGTCACACAGAGTCGGACACGACTGAAGTGACTTAGCAGTAGCAGTGGGTTATTAAAATGAAAATTAAAGGAGTAATAGAGGACTTAAGAAAAAAGAAGAAAACAATTTTAAATAAAAAGATAGTCAAAATATATCTAGGAATTTCTCTGGAGCTGTTGTGGCCATTGTGAGTTCATTTCAGTTTCAGATAGTTCCTTGTTCCAGCTTATACTTCTCAATATCTATAGGCCCCTTCCACTGTAGTCAGTGTTAACTACAGGGATTTTCATCTGTTTCACCTGTCACTTCTAAAGGAGTTCCGTTCTTTTATTTGACTTCTGTTTGTAGGTCTCTTCAGTGTCTAATTTCCATCCTGACACAAGGGGGTGGAGGCGATCTCTTGTTTAGGCTCACTTGTTCAGTCGTCCTATGTGGAGGGAGGAATATTGCAAACAAATATCACTGGCGTGTGTGGGGAGTGCTCTCAGTGTTTTGGCCACACTGGGTTTGCCCGTACTCACGGTGTGTGTGCTTTCCCAGTCTACACTGATCAGGCTTCAGGTTGTTCTACAGGGAACAGACCCTGAGTTCTGTGCATTTGCCAGATCTAAGCCACTCAGGTTCAGGTTCTTGGGTACTTCACAAAGGCACAGACTCGGTTGGGCCTGCGTTTTGTACCTTTCGTGGTCCGAGCAGCTCAGGCAACCAGGTGCTTGATGAGCACACTCTTTTCAGGTGCAATGCAACTTATCCCCTTCCTGGTCCCAGCCTCAGTTTCTGGGCACGCTCGGTCCAGTGTGCCTTGTGTCTCTCCTGGGTAGCTGATCTCTGGCTGTGACCCTCCCAGCAGATGTCAACCATCCAGAATCTCAGGAAGTCTTTGGTTAGAAACTGGAAGCCTGTTTGCAGTTTGGTAGGGGATGCCTTCTCTGGGGCCGAGTTTGCCCCTTTCTGGCTCTGACTGGCGCCCGCCTCCCCCCTGCCTCCAGCGGGGAATGGGCTGGTCCACAGCTGGCTAGCTCTTCTCTGGTACTGCTCAGTCCTTTGTTCTGCGAACGGGCTGGCAGTGCCTTAGGTTGGGGCTTTTCACAGGTTAATTCTCTCTCTCTCTCTTGCTATCCCACAGTTTAGGTTGCTATCTCATGTTAGCTCCCTCATATTGCCTTCAGGGTTTTCAGGCCTGGTCCTTACCCTAAGCAATGCAGCCCACTCCTCTCCATTCAGCCCCCACTTTCTGGTGGCAAATGCGAGCATCTGGGGTACTTTTCTGCTGGGAGTTGCCTTTAGGCATGTGATCTGTGGATTGTATTTATTTATTTTTCCTCTCAGTTAGGTTGCCCTCCAAGATTCGAGAACTTCCCCCGGACCTGCTGGTGAGAGGGTTTCCTGGTGTTTGGAAATTTCCTCTATTAAGACTCCCTTCCCAGGACAGATCTCCGTCCCTAAATCTTTTGTCTCTCTTTTTATCTTTTATATTTTGTCCTACTTCCTTTTGAAGACAATGGTCTGCTTTTCTGGGTGCCTGATTTCCTCTGCCAGAGTTCAGAATTTGTTTTGTGGAATTTGCTCAGAGTTCAAATGTTCTTTCAATGAATGTGTGGGGGAGAAAGTGGTCTCCCTGTCCTATTCCTTCACCATCTTAGCTCCCTCTCCAAAGTAGATCATTAAATGTAGTAGTGTGTTTTGTGAGAATATGACCCAAAATATATAAATAATGTCAGTTAACTGTATTGCATCTTCATGTTCTGCCTTGGGTCCCTTACAAGTAGTTAGCCATCTCTAGCCACTGACCAAACAACCTGTGTCCTCTGGAAGAGATAGTGTTTGAAGGTTTTGTCACAGAAATAGGAACAAGAGAAAAAGATAGACATTGGGAATCATCTTAGAACTTCATGATATCCTTGCTGTCCAAGGGATTCTCAAGCCTTCTTCAATACCACAGTTCAAAAGCATCCATTCTTCAGCACTCAGCATTCTTTATGGTTCAACTCTCACATTCGTACATGACTACTAGAAAAACCATAGCTTTGACTATACTGACCTTTGTTGGCAAGTGATGTCTTTGCTTTTTAACATGCTGTCTAGGTTTGTCATAGCTTTTCTTCCAAGGAGCAAATGTCTTTTAATTTTTTTTTTAACAGAATGAAAAGAATATAGTATTTGTTGATTATACATTTGTCAATCATTCTACAAATATTTATTAAGCATCTACTATATGCCAGACTGTGTTCTACATCCTTGGGATGTAGTAGTAAACAAAGCAAAGGACTTACTTTCATGGAATTTGGTATCCAATGAGGTTGACAGATAGTAAACAATATAGAGATTACTCTCTAGTAAAATGTCAAATTGTAATGAGTGCTGTAAATAAAAGTAAAATAGAGCCAAAGGGTAGAAAGTGATAAAGGTGGTGATGACTATTTTATGGTGGTCAGGAATGGCTTTTCTGAAAAGACTACATCTGAGGAAATTATAGCATTATGTACAAGTTCAATTAACATCACCAAACTAGCCACAGTCATAAAAGCAGAAATTGTGTCAAAAAAAAAAAAAAAAAAAAAAGCAAGCAAAAGTCAAAGAATTTAATGTTAGAAATGCAAATAATCAAAGCTTTTGTTATTATTTCAAAAGATTTAGAGCATTGGTTCTCAGTTGGATGCACATTTGAATCATCTGGGGAGCTTTAAATTTTACTGATGTCTGGGTCTTATCCCTAGAAGTTAATTTCATTGAACTGGGGGACAACCTGTGAATTAAAGTTTTTAAAAGCTCCCTAGTTGATTATAATATACAGCTAAGGTTGAGAACCACTGAATTCTAAAGGATTCAAGAAACTACACCTAAAATTGATATATTTAACTTTAATTGCTTGTCCCTATTCCTATTCACTTTCTGGTGAAGATACTAATCTTAAGTGGATAAAATGTAGGCAAAGTCTGTAGAAGGATATAAAAATTGCTTGTTTTGAAAAAGTAAGTATTAGCTACATTGTAAACTTTCTCTTTCCAACACAGTAGCAATAATATTGAAGCAGAATGTAACACTGAAGAATTCTTCTACATGTCTAGAATATGCTAAATGATGTCTGTCTCATTTTATTCAGGTCCAAAATATCAAAGCTTCCCAGGTGGTGCTAGTGGTAAAGAGCCTGCCTGCCAATACAGGAGGCATAACAGATGTGGGTTCAGTCCCTGGGTTGGGAAGATCCCCTGGAGGAGGGCACAGCAAACCCCTCCAGTATTCTTGAATACTGGAGAATCCAATGAACAGAGTAGCTGGCACACTACAGTCCATAGGTGCATAAAGAGTCAGATACGCCCAAATCGAATTAGCACACACACAAATGGTCAAGAGAATCATTTTATCCATCTTTCCATTATCATTGTTCTTCATCTTGACCTTAACCCAGGGGTTTTAGGGACTTCATATTCATTTGGATCTTTGAAAATTTTTGTACCAATCTAAAATCAAAACAGCCTATAGTCACAAAAAAAGCTCTTTTTTCCCCAAGAAGGATAATGAAGCTGTTATTCATCCAAGATCAAAATTCTAGAGTCCACATGGCCAAAGCATCATTTCAGACAAGTCATCTGCCACACTTAGAGCATGTGCAGTTTTCAAAATCAGTATTCACACACTTGAAAAAAAAATGACTTGAAGAGAGGCAGCACCTGGTTTAAACTTGCATCATCATTAACTCTAACTTTCTGAGTAATCATCTCAATCAGGCATAGGATAAAAACTAAATTAACTCTAATATTCCAGTTGGTGTAATTAAAAGATAGATAATGGCTGTTTTTTTTTCTATAGTTTTAAACAAATAAACTTATTGAAAACTTTTTGATATTTCAGAAACATGTCTAGGTTATACTTCAAACTAATTAAATGAGGCAATCTTTTATTAACATCTTTATTCAACTAAATGTTTGCTACCAAGAAAATAGCATAAAACTATATTTTAAGATGTACTATTACTATATCTTTAAGGATGTTTTTAAGAAAGATCATATGATTATTTTGAATAAAAAGAAAACCTTATCTCTACAAGTGTGCTTTGATGTCAAAAGAAGTGAAGTTTAAAATGTAAACATATAATCATTTCCAATAGTACCTATCACGATCTTGAAAATGTTATACATAGACTATATCTATTTGTAAACCAATTAATAACCTTCCTTTTTCAACTAGTCAATTAAAAGGAAGTCTTTTTTTTTTTTTTTTTTTTTGCTTTTAAAGGATATTTTGAACTTAGTGAACCTTAGTTCACTTAAAGGAACTTAAGTGAACTTAGTTCACTTAACTTAAAGGAACTAAGAAATTCCTTTGCTTCTCTGGCTTCATTTCTCTCCTAGTGTGCACCAAGACATTTTGCAGCTTAGAATCTGGATTCTCTAGCTTCTTTCTTCCTGGTATCTAATGTTTTCCAAATTCATTTTCTATGAAACATATTCAGAATGTGAACTAAAAACTACAACCATGTTGCAGCCAAAATATAATACCTTAAATTGTTTTCTTCTATTACCTCACAGTGTGGAGAAGGCAATGGCAACCCACTCCAGTACTCTTGCCTGGAAAATCCCATGGACAGAGGAACCTGATGGACTGCAGTCCATAGGGTCGCGAAGAGTCAGACACGACTGAGTGACTTCACTTTCATTTTTCACTTTCATGCATTGGAAAAGGAAATGGCAACCCACTCCAGTGTTCTTGCCTGGAGAATCCCAGGGATGGTGAACCCTGGTGGGCTGCCATCTATGGGGTCGCACAGAGCCGGACATGACAGAAGTGACTTAGCAGCAGCAGCAGCAGCATTACCTCACAGTGACAGCAGCATTTGGAAAAAGTTAGCAATTATTGATCATCCACTCATATTATTTTTATTTTATAAGTAAAGAAATTAAGACACAGACATTTATCTAGTTCAAGGTCACACAGTCAGTAAGTATTGGAAATCATGTTTCAATACCAGATCATTCTGATTCCAAAGCCGAAATTCATGCTACTGTACCACATTTTCTTTGGATCTATCTTTAACCTCACTGGCAAGGATGGGTGGAGTGGGAGGGAAGATGTGGGGACATAAACACATACCACCTTTGGAATTATAAAACTGATTCTAATTTTACCACCCACAATTATGTTTTGTCCTTGTAGATGTTAAAGTGTGCTGTAAGAGACTGTTTCCTTTTCTCTCTTTCGAATTCCAATTTTGTCTACTTCATCTTTTAGAATAAAAATCTTTTTTTTTTTGGTCTTTTTCTCAGTATTGCTTAAACAAAGTTAAGTCTAACTTAATTCAGATACCATTAAAAATAGTTCTTTTGTATGTACAGTTATTAGAACAAGGGCTTCAGTATTTGAAACACACATGTATGAATGGACATGGGACTTTCTTCAAATTTCAGTGAAACCAGTAGGATTATATTAAAAGAAGTAATCATCAGTAGATGAAGCTACAGTCTGAGCATTCTTAACTTTGTATTAATAATTGAAACTTTTCTTTGGGAAAAAGAAATTGTTCAATATATTTTCTATAAATTCCAGAAACATAAATGAAAACTATTATGTGATTTATTAAGAAATTAGTATTTCATTTTATACAAATATATTTAAAATATAGACTTTGTATTAACCAGTAAAATTTTATAATAATTTAAAGGACCAATGTTTAATCTTTCTGTATCAAGTTGCTCCTTTTCAAACACATTTTTTGGTATGAATAAGATAAAATGAATAAAATTAAATATTTGCCTAGATTAATAAAAATCTTTAGTTGCAGAATATGTTACTGTGCTATATAAATAAAAATCAAAATATTTCACAATGAAATATTACAAATATTCATACAGCAAGGTCCTAAAGTGTTGCATATGTTGGCCTTTCAAATAAAAAAATTTTTATAAACAAAGATGGAGCCATATTAACTCGCAGCAATGGTGATAAGGAGACACATTCTCATCTGATCCTTTATTTATTATGATAATTTTTTCTGTAATTCAATAAAATCACCCTAGGTTCAACAATTTTTTCTTTCACATTTTCTCAAGTTGCTATGAAGTTACTGTATATATGACTGTGGTAAACTCACAGAGCTAATTTTAATTTCATATATGAATAGTGCATCCACATGTTTCAAAATTCAAAAAATAAAAAGGAGTATAAAGATAATTTTCTGCTTCTGTCCCCAGCTGTCCTCCCTGCTCATATAGTATAAATATTACTATGTCATTCCAGCGATATTTACTTCAAATAAAAGCAAGTTCATATCAATATATCTTAATCTCAATCCTCATTCTTTTTACACAAATGGTAACATACAAACCACACTCTTCTATATCTACAGCTTTCATTTAATATATTTTGGAGATTTTTCTAGATCCATGCATGAAGTACACCCTGATTCTACAATACAAATGCACATTGCTCCATTATGCAAATATATCCTGTACTGTTAATTTATTTAATTAGCAGTTTCTTCGTGACTGCAATGTATAGCTTTTTACATTAGACATTTTATACATGTTTAACAATATCTGTAGAATAAATTCCTTGAAGGAAATTGCTGGATATATTATTAAATGCAATTCTAGCTGGTCTACCTGGTTACCACAGATACTGTCTCTGTTAATACTCTCTGTAGTACTCTTGAGTAATATAACAGAATCTATTACTCACCTTAAATTCAACATATCTTTGCTAGTCTACAGCTAATTCCTTTGGTTGCTCATTTCAAATTTTGTCATCTTTGATAACTCATTTTCACTTATCCGTCACAACAAATTAATCAGGCAATCTTGTTAGCTCTACCTTCATACTATATAAACAATTAGGCCACTTTTTACAGAGTCGGCCTGATCCAAGGAACCATCGACTCTGGTTTGGATAATTGCAACTGACCCTTTACTGGCCTCCCTATATCAGTTTCAATCCCCTACATTCCCTTCCTCTCTCCCTAGAACATCTGAGATTTTCTTTTTAATTTGTGCCTAATCATTACAAATTTCTTGCTAAAACCCCTTCACTTGGTTGTAATGTCACTCAGAACAATTACCAAAGTCTTTAAAATATGCCTCTGTATGATCTGAATATTTATAAAGGACAAATATGGTTATTGTACCTGTTGTGGGCCACCTGATCTTTTATCTCAGTTTATCTTTGACATCTGTTTCTTTTTCCTGTTTGCCTATGCAGATCTCCTTTCTGCCCATTGATGCACATGGCCTAAAAATTGATGCTTTGGTTCATTTTGAAGATTTTGCAAAAAGCAGTCTATAACTTGATTAGTTTAAATTATAAGGAAAGAATCCTATTGACTTGCCTGTGTTTGGGAGGGAGTGTGGATGTGGCATAAGCAAACTCTCAGCTGGGGATGCGGAGGCTACTTCCGAAAGAAGGAGCATGGGTTTGGCAGGCATTTCTCACATGTCCAGTATAGCCTGAAACATATTATTAAATAATAATCCTTTCCATAATTTTAGCATTTTTTTCAGTTAAAAGTTTCTCATATCTTTAGGCAGCTCCCTCAGAAAACCTTTGCATTTTAATATGTCTTTATCTCAATAGAGCAAATGTCATAGGAAAATAAGGTTTTGGAATAATTAAGTAGAAGGGAAATTGCATTAAGGCTGGAGAAGTTTTACTTAATTTTTTATAACCTTCACTGACCATATGAATTGATAGTCACTAAAATGACAAAATATGCTGTGTGTTTGATTTTCACAAAAATGTATAACAACCTCATTGGCTTTTGCAGTGTAGTTTTGATGTCATGTTGCCTAGAGGTAGAGGGAATAAAAGGAGATGATCTTTTCAAACAATTTATAATACTACTGCTTTAAATATAATTTAAAAGATGAAGGAAATGGCAACCCACTCCAGTATTCTTGCCTGGAAAATCCCATGGACGGAGAAGCCTTGTAGGCTACAGTCCATGGGGTCACAAGAGTCAGACACGACTGAGCGACTTCACTTTCACTTTCTATTGTGAACTATTTAAAATAAAAAGAAAGCATTAAGAATTATTTGATAAATTTCCATTTACTAGCTTAGAAAATAAACTACCACAAATACAGTTAAAATCCCCTCTGTTCTCTATGCAATTACTTTCCCCTTCAATTCTCCATATTTGCCCTTACCTGACATCAGTGTAATCACTATTCTGAATTTAGTTTTATTATACATTCTTTGGGAGGAAAAGACAATTGTTCATCATTATAGGTTTCCTTTCCTCTGTTTCAATCTACTTCATCAGAATATATTTATCTTCTCTCCCTTCTAATTAAGAACTATCTTTTCAAATTAGTTTTACTCACCTTTTGCCATTAAAAAGCTTTATAAAAACAAAGATATGGCAATGCATTTCAATTTAGAAAAATAATGTCATCTATTGGTTATTGTTCTTTTTTGGCCCCAGCTCAAATGAAAGTAGAAGGGACTCAAGTAGTTTATTGGGCTGACTGAGATATTTTTTCCCACTTATCAGGTGAGATATGATAACTCAGGAGAGGCAATAAGAGGAGCTGGTAATTGAATTTTTTTTCTGTCCTGGGGATAAATGAAATTTCTTATTTCAACACTCCATATAAAATATAATTTTCTTCCAGCATATGAGGATTTGGCTTTTACTTGTCTTTATTCTTTTGGCAAAAGTTGTAATTTTTGGTTCTGTTTTGTTTTAACGTATATATAATTATTGAAGGTTAAATTGTTTTGCACAAATATGTTGCATTATTTTAATCTTTGATTGCTCGTTTACAAAATGGTTTAGTTTAGAGAAATCCTTTTAGTATTATTTCCTGCATTATTTTTAAATCCAAAACTCACTAAGTCATTTCATTCACATTGCCATGATTTCTTTGACTTGGGAAAGTAAATCAGATTTCTATTTTTATATATAACAAAAAATGTTAAGAGAAAGGAAAATATGCTACTTTACAGTTATGAAGAATGATCTTTTTATTATTTTTATAGTTATGTCCTGTGAAAGGCTATAACCAAGATATATTGTAGGCATTCTGAATTGGGATTTTCACATAAACAAGTCCTCATTTACTTTTCCAGCTTTTCTCCACTTCCAAGGAAAAAATATCCTATTTTGATGCTATTTGGAATGTTTATATTCAACATGCAATTTTCATTTTTGATCAGATAGACAAATTTTCCTCTTTTAAGGTTGTCAAAGATGAGTTTCCAGTTTGGCACATAAAGACCTTAGAATTCACCAATTTGACAAGTAAAAGGCTGAACAAACTGAAAAAAAAAAAAAAAAAACAACAATTCTTAGATCTATCAGAGAAGCAAGGTTACAGGGCAAACCACTACCTCCAAAATTGGAGAACCAGACAGGCTGATACAGAGAATCATAATTTACAAGAAGAGAAACTCACAAGCAGAAACGTGATAGTAACTACTACCAGGAAACAAAAACTTGAACTGTAACAGATGAATTAACTACTACCAGGAAAGAAAAACTTGAACTGTAACAGATGAATTAACTACTACCAGGAAAGAAAAACTTGAACTGTAACAGATGAATTACTAAAGGCTCATTGTGAACAACTCCGAGAATTAAAAGTTCCAGGGGAATCTAGTTACAGGTGTTATCACTACATTTTTGTGAGTTTTACCTCTATCAGATCTTCACAGTGAATATTAGAGAAAAATCCCTGTTTGCTTCTGGTAGAGAGAGTGGACAAACAATCATTTTGTAATATGTCAGGGCACTCTGTTCTTCTACAGAAAGACTGCCCTCAGAAGAGACTATTCTACCAGAATCTAACCTTCTGGGGTTTTATATAATGCTAACCTTAAAAGGGGAAAATAAATACCCAGGTTTAGCTTCTCTTAGCCTTTCATGTGGAGAAAGGGAAACACCTGATTTCAGTCCCCTCTAGCTATCCTGTTCCACATAAGAGTGGGAGAAATAAAGTCAGAAACATTGCTGAAGTTCAGAGTCTAAGTACACAGTTTCAGCAAAGGACAGACCTAATCATAAGATTATAGAATACTTCATCTATCCACATATCTTATCTCTACATTACTAAAGGAATATTTACATCTATTTGCATCTTTTACCAAATACATAATTCCTTCTTTTCAAAAAGAAAATTAAAAGGCATACAAAAGAAAAAAAACAACAACATAGTTTGAAGAGATTAGACAAGCCTCAGACCCAGAGTCAAATATAGTAGGAACATTGAAACTATCAGACAAGGAATTAAAAAACAAAACTATGATCAATATGTCAAGTGCGTTAATGTAAAAAGTAGACAACATGTAAGAATAAATGGATAATGTAAACAGGGAGATGGAAATTCTAAGAAAGACTCATAAAGAAATACTAGAGATCAAAAGCACTATAACAGAAATGAAGAATGTCTTTTATGGGTTCATTAGCTGACTTGGACATGGTTGGGAGAAAAACCCCTGAGCTTGAGAATGTTACAGTGGAAACTTACAAAGCTGAAATGGAAAGAGGGGAAAAAAAATAGAATTTATAAGATTTTTAATCTTTGCTGTTTGGTATTTGCTATCAATTTTGTACCATTAAGAATCTAATCCTCAGGACCGATTTTTATTTAGGAGTGTGTTTACTGGCTTGATTGCTCTTTCCCCTTTTGATTCTCTGTTATCTCTCCCAGGTCACCTCTATCTCCTTCCTCCCCTCTTCTCTTTTCTACTTAACTCAGTTATCTCCCTGGGTGTTCCAGGCTGTGGAGACTACTTAGTAAACTGATTACTGGCTAGATTGGTCTCTTCACTTGTGAGTAGCCCTCTTCTCCTCCTGGCCACCTCTATCTCCCTTCTCCCTCTTCTCTTCTCCATGTAACTCTGTGACCCTCTCTGGGTGTTCCTCACTGTGGAGAATATTTTCACCATTAACCTAGATGCTTTATCATCAGTGCTGTATGGATGGAGAAGTCTTGCTTCTGCTGCTGCTGCTAAGTCGCTTCAGTTGTGTCCGACTCTGTGCGACCCCATAGACAGCAGCCCACTAGGCTTCTCCATCCCTGGGATTCTCCAGGCAAGAACACTGCAGTGGGTTGCCATTTCCTTCTCCAATGCATGAAAGTGAAAAGTGAAAGGGAAGTCGCTCAGTCGTGCCCGACTCTTAGCGACCCCATGGACTGCATCCCACCAGGCTTCCCCGTCCATGGGATTTTCCCGGCAAGAGTACTGGAGTGGGGTGCCATTACCTGGACAAGTCTTGAAGCTACTGCAATAACAGGACTGAAAGCCAGAGGAGAGAGGCTTAAATCAAAAACTTGAGAACACCAGAGAACTCCTGACCCCAGGGAATATTTATCGACAAGAGCTCATCCAAAAGCCTCCATACCTACACTGAAACCAAGCTCCACCCAGGAGTCAACAAGTTCCAGAGCAAGACTTGCCACTCTAATTCTCCAGCAATGCAGGAACATAGTGCTGAGCATTAAAATACAGGCTGCCCAAAGTCACACCAGACCCACAGACACATCAAAACACACTACTGGACACTTCATTGCACTCCATAGGGAAGAGATCCAGCTTTACCCATGAGAACACCAATGCAAGCTTCCCCAACAAGGAAACCTTGACAAGCAACTAGCCCAACCCTACCCACAGGGAGCAACCTCCACAGTAAAAAGGAACCATAAACTTCCAGCCTACAGCCTACAGAAATCTAAATAATATGAAAAGACAGAGAAATATTCATCAGGTAAAGGAACATGATATATTCCCACCAAACCAAACCAAAGAGAGGAAATAAGGAGTCTACCTGAAAAATAACTCAAAACAATGGTGGTAAAGATGATCCAAAATCTTGAAAACAAAATGGAGTCACAGATAAACAGACTAGAGACAAGGATTGAGCAGATTCAAGGAATGTTTAACAAGAACCTAGAAGAAATAAAAAAGAGTCAGTCAATAATAAATAATGCAATATCTGAGATCAAATACTCTCTGGAGGGAATGAACAGTAGAATAACTGAGCCAGAAGATAGGATAAGTTAGGTGGAAGATAAAATGGTGGAAATAAATGAAGCAGAGAGGGTGAAAGAGAAAAGAATTAAATGAAAAGAGGGCCACATGAGTGACGTCTGGGACAATTTTAAATGCCTCAGCATTCAAATGATAGGAGTACCAGAAGAACACAAAAAGAAAGGCTATGAGAAAATACTTGAAATATTTGAGGAGATAATAGTTGAAAACTTCCCTAAAATGGGGAAGGAAATAGCCACCCAAGTCCAAAAAACCCAGAGGGTCCCAAATAGGATAAACCCAAGTTGAAACAACCCAAGACACAAATTAAAGAAGAACAAGTGCAAAGAGCAAAGATTAAAAGCAGCAAGGGAAAAGCAACAAATAACACACAATGGGATTTCCATAAGTATAACAGATGATCTTTCAACAAAAACTCTTCAGGCCAGAAGGGAATGGCAGGACATATTTAAAGTGATGAAAGAGAAAAACCTACAAACCAGATTACTATACACAGGAAGGATCTCATTCAAATATGAAGGAGAAATCAAAAGACTTCCAGACAAGCAAAAGCTGAGAAAATTCAGCACCACCACACCAGCTCTACAACAAATGTTAAAGGATCTTCTCTAAACAGGAAACACAGAAAAGTATTATGAACTCGAACCCAAAACAACAAAGTAAGTGGCAAAAGGTTCATACTTATCAATAATTGCCTTAAATGTAAATAGGTTGAATGCCCCAACCAAAAGGCAAAGACTGGCTGAATGGACACAATAAAAAGACCCTTATATATGTTGTCTACAAAAGACCCACATCAAACCAAGATACACACACAGACTGAAAGTTAAAGGCTGGAAAAGATATTCCACGCAAATGGAGAGACCAAAAGAAAGCAGGAGTAGCAATACTCATATCAGACAAAATAGACTTTGAAATAAAATCTGTGAAAAGACACAAAGAAGGACACTACATAGTGATCAAAGGATCAGTCTGAGAAGAATATACAACAATTATAAATATATATGCACCCAAAATAGGAGTTCCACAATATGTAAGGCAAATGCTAAAAAGAATGAAAGGATAAATTAACAATAACACAATAATAGTGGGAGACTTTAATACCCCACTCACATTTATGGATAGATCAACTAAACAGAAAATTTGCAAGGGAACACAAACTTTAAATGATGCAATGGACCAGTTAGACCTAATACATATCTATAGGGAATTTCACCACAAAAGAATGAATTTCACGTTTTCTCAAGTGCACATGGAACATTCTCCATGATTGATCACATCCTGGGCCATAAATGTAGTCTTGGTAAATTCAAAAAAAATTGAAATAATTTCAAGCATCTTTTCTGATCAAAATGCCAGGAGATTAGATGTCAACTACAGGGAAAAAGCTATTAAAATAGAAACATATGGAGGCTAAACAACATGGTTCTAAATTACCAACAAATCACAGAAGAAATAAAAAAAGAAGTCATAATATGTATAGAAACAAATGAAAATGAAAACACGACAACCCAAAACCTATGAGATTCAGCAAAAGCAGTGCTAAGGGAAAGGTGTTGCTAAAATGGTGCCATTCCAACCAAGGTCCATCTAGTCAAGGCTATGGTTTTTCCAGTAGTCATATATGGATGCGAGAGTTGGACTATAAAGAAAGCTAAGCACCAAAGAATTGATGCTTTTAAACTGTGATTTTGGAGAAGACTCTTGAGAGTCCCTTGGACTGCAAGGAGATCCAACCAGTCCATCCTAAAAGAGATCAGTCCTGGGTGTTCATTGGAAAGACTGATGTTGAAGCTGAAATTCCAATACTTTGACCATCTGATGCAAAGAGCTGATTCATTTGAGAAGACCCTGGTGCTGGGAAAGATTGAGGGCAGGTGGAGAAGGGGATAACAGAGGATGAGATGGTTGGATGGCATAACCGACTCAATGAACATGATTTTGGGCAGACTCTGGGAGTTGGTGGCGGACAGGGAGGCCTGGCTTGCTGCGGTTCATGGGGTCGCAAATAGTCAGACCTGACTGAGCGACTGAACTGAAGGGGAAGCTTCATAGCAATAAAAGCTTAACTCAAGAAACAGAAGAAACAACAAATAAATAACCTAACTTTATACATAAAGTAAAACGAAGAAATGAAGAACCACAAGGTTAGTAAAAGGAAAGAAATCATAAAAAATTAGGGCAGAAATAAGTGAAAACGAAACAAAGGAGACTATAGCAAAAGTCAACAAAATTGAAAGCTGTTTCATTGAGAAGATAAATAAAATAGATAAACCATTAGCCAGACTCATCAAGAAAATAAAGGGAGAAGAATCAAATCAACAAAATTAAAAATGAAAATGGAGAAATCAAAACAGACAACACAGAAATATTAAGGATCATAAGAGACTACTATCAGCAACTATATGCTAATAAAATGGAAAACTTGGAAGAAATGGACGAATTCTTAGAAAAGTATAACCATCCAAAACTGAACCAGGAAGAAATAGAAACTCTTAATAGACCCATCACAAGCACAGAAATTGAAACTCTCATCAGAAATCTTCCAACAAACAAAAGCCTAGGACCAGATAGCTTCACATGTATAGCCTACCAAAAATTTAGAGAAGAGCTAACACCTAGCCTACTCACACTCTTCCAGAAAACTGCAGAGGAAGGTAAACTTCCAAACTGATTCTATGAGACCACCATCACCCTAATACCAAGCCAGACAAAATGCCAGCAAAAAAAAAAAACAAAAAAAAAACAAAAAAACAAAACAAAACAAAACAAAAAAATACAGGTGAATGTTACTGAAGAACATAGATGCAAAAGTCCTTAACAAAATCCAAAGAGAATCCAACAATATATTGAAAAGATCTTACATTATGACCAAATTTGCTTTATCCCAGGGATGCAAGGATTCTTCAATATTCATAAATCAATCAATGTGACACACCATGTTAACAAATTGAAATATTTAAAAAAAGATAATCTCAATAGATGCAGTGAAAGCCTTTGAGAAAATTCAACATCAGTTTATGATAAAAACCCTCCAGAAAGCAGTGATAGATGGGACATACCTGAACATAACAAAAGCCGTACCCACAGTAAACATTATCAATGGTGAAAAATTGAAAGCATTTCTCCTAAAATCAGGAACAAGACAAGGGTACTCACTCTCACCACTACTATTCAACATAGATTTGGAAATTTTAGCCACAGCAATCCAAAAAGAAAAAGACATAAAAGGAATCCATGTTGGAAAAGAAGAAATACAACTCTCACTGTTTGTTGATGACGTGATTCTCCACGTAGAAAACCCTAAAGACACCACCAGAAAATTACTGGAGCTAATCAATGAATATAGTAAAGTTTCAGGATATAAAATTAACACACAGAAATTCCTTTCATTCCTATACACTAACAATGAGAAAAGAGAGAAATTAAGGAAACAATTCCATTCACCATTGTGACAAAATGAATGAAATACTTAGGAATATTCTACCTAAAGAAACAGAAGACTAATATATAGAAAATTATAAAACACTGATGAAAGAAATAAAAGTTGATACATATAGATGGAGAAATATATCATGTTCATGGATAAGAAGCAACATATCATGAAAATGAGTATACTATCCAAGACAATCAGTAGAGTCAATGCAATCTCTATCAAGCTACCAACAGTATTTTTCAGAAAACTAGAACAAATAGTTTCACACTTTGTATGGATATACAAAAAATCTTGAATGGCCAAAGCAATCTTGATAAAGAAGATTTGAACTGGAGGAATCAACCTGCATGACTTCAGGCTATACTACAAAGTTAGAATCATTAAGTCAGTATAGTACTGGCATAAAGACAGAAAATTAGATCAATGAAACAAAATAGAAAGCCCAGAAATAAATTCACACACCTATGGACACCTTATCTTTGACAAAGGAGGCAAGAATATACAATAGAGAAAAGAATCTCTTTAACATGTGATGCGAGAAAACTGGTCAACCACTTGCAAAAGAATGAAACTAGAACAGTTTCTAACACCATACACAAAAAATGAACTCAAAATGGATTAAAGATCTAAATGTAAGACCAGAAACTATAAAACTCCTAGAAGAAAACAGGGAAAACACTCTCTGATGTAAATCACAGCAGGATTGTCTATGACCCACCTCCCAGAGCAATGGAAATAAAAGCAAAAATAAACAATGGGAGCAAATTAAACTTAAAAACTTTGCACAACAAAGGAAACTATAAGCAAGATGAAAAGACAGCCTTCAGAATGGGAGAAAATAATAGCAAATGAAGCAACTGACAAAGAATTAATCTCAAAAATATACAAGCAGCACATGTAGCTCAATTCCAGAAAAATAAATGACCCATTCGAAAAATGGGCCAAGGACCTAAATAGATATTTCTCCAAAGAAGACATATAGTTGGCTAACAAACACATGAAAAGATGCTCAACATCACTCATTATCAGAGAAATGCAAATCAAAACCACATTGAGGTACCATCTCACACCAGTCAGAATGGCTGTTATCAAAAAGTCTATAAACAATAAAAGCTGGAGAGGGTGTGGAGAAAAGGGAACCCTCTTACACTGTTGGTGGGAATGCAAACTAGTACAGCCATTATGGAGAACAGTGTGGAGATTCCTTACAAAACTGGATATAGAACTGACTTACAACCCAGCAATCCCACTGGTGGACATACACACCCAGGAAGCCAGGATTGAAAGAGAAACAGATACTCCAATATTCACTGCCACTATTTACAATAGACAGAGTATGGAAGCAACCTAGATGTCTGTCAGCAGACGAATGGATAAGAAAGTTGTGGTACATATCCATAATGAAATATTACTCAGCTATTAAAAAGAATGCATTTTAATGAGTTCTAATGAGGTGAATGAAACTGGAGCCTATTATACAGAGTGAAGTAAGTCAGAAAGAAAAACACCAATACAGTATATTACTGCATATACAAGGAATTTAGAAAGATGGTAACGATGACCCTATATGCGAGACAGCAAAAGAGACACAGATGTAAAGACCAGACTTTTGGACTCTGTGGAAGAAGACAATGGTGGGGTGATTTGAGAGAATAGCAGTAAAACATGTATATTACAGTATGTGCAATAGATTTCCAGTCCAGGATTGATGCATGAGACAGGGTGCTCAGGGCCAGTGCACTGGGATGACCCTGAGGGTTGGGATCAGGTGGGAGGTGGGAGGTGGTTTCAGGATTGGGGATACATGTACACCCATCACTGGTTCATGGCAATATATGAGAAAAAAGACCCCAATATTGTAAAGTAATTAACATCCAATTAAAATAAATTAATTAATTTTAAAAAATTAAAACTTTTGTGAATCAAAGGATATTATCAGAAAATGAAAAGACAACCTATGGAATGGGAGAAAATATTTGCAAATCATAAGTTTGATAAGGGATAGTAGATAATAAGAACTCATAACTCAACAGCAAAAAGACAAACAACCCAATTAAAACATTTCCAATGGACTTGAATAGTCATTTCTCCAAAGTCGAAATGTTCAACAAACGTGTGAGTAGATGTAAAATTTCTTTGGTTTTTAAGGAAATGCAAATCAAAACAACAATGAAATAGTACTTTACATCCACTAGGATGGCTTTTAATATAAAGCAAAAAATGCCATTAGGTAGCTAGTATTGGCGAAGGTGTGGCGAAATATGAGCCTTTGTATGTTGCTGGTGATTGTGTAAAATGGTGCAGTCGTTGTGGAAAACAGTTTGGCATTTCTTTGAAAAACTGAACATAGATTTGTAATATGTCCCACCAATCCCACTGTAAGTATGTAAAAAGAAATAAGATGTATACCCACATAAAAACTTGCACATGAATGTTTATAGCATCATTAAAAGATGGAGACAACCCAATGATCCATCAACAGATGAATGTACAAATAGTCACATATATACAACGGAATATTATTCAACCATCAAAAGGAATGATGTAATGAGCTATAACTTGAACTTTGAAACAGTATGCTAAGTGAAAGAAGCCAGATACAAAAGCAAATTTATTTTATGATTCCTTTAAGTGAAATGAAAATCCAGAAACACAAAAAGCAGATCTCCTACCCATAGGGCCTGAGGGTAGGAGAGAATGAGGTATGTGTGTGTTATTATTTAAAGAGAATATGGTGTTCTTCTGGGGTGCTGAAACATTTCTGAAACTGAAGAAAGGTGACTGTTGCACAACATTGTGAATGCATGCACTAAATATCCTTAAATTTATACTATAAAAATCATATAGAATAAAAAAATTGCAAAGCATATATTTGATCAGTTTAAATGTCCAAAACATATAGCCAACTAATACATCTCAATAGCAAAACAGTCCCAATAATTCAATTTAAAATGGGCAAATGATCTGAATGGTCATTTCTTTCAAAGGCTATATTCGAATGGCCAGAAAGTACAAGAAAAGTTGCTCAAAATCACTAGTATTTAGGAAATTGCAAATCAAAATCACAATGAAATATCACCTCACACCGGTTAGAATGGTCTTCATCAAAGAAGCAACATGCATGGATCCAGAGAAAAGGGAATCCATGTGAAATTCTGGTGGGATTGTCAACTGTCACTATGGACAATAGTATGAAGTATCATTTTAAAAATTAGAAATAAAACTACTCTATGATCCATCAATTCCATTTCAGAAAACATTTCAAAAGAATGAAAATTTTAACTAAGAAAGATGTCCATCCTCATATAGCAGCATTATTTACAATAGTTTAGACATAGAAACAACCTTAGTGCCCATTGACAGATGAATGGATAAAATTGTGCAATATTCGCTGTTGTTCAGTCACTCAGTCATGTCTGACACTTTGTGACCCAATGGACTGCAGCAAGCCAGGCTTCCCTGTTCATCACCATCTCCAGAAGCATGCTCAAACTCATGTCCATCGAGTCAGTGATGCCGTCCAAATACCTCATCCTCTATTGTGCCTTTCTCCTTCTGCCTTCAAACTTGCCCAACATCAGAGTCTTTCCACTGAATCAGTTCTTTGCAGCAGGTGGCCAAAGTATTGAAGTTTCAGCCTCAGAATAGGTCCCTCTAATGAGTGTTTAGGGGTGATTTCCTTTAGGAATGACTGGTTGAGACTACTTGCAGTCCCAGGGACTCTCAAGAGTCTTCTCCAACAACACATTTCAAAAACATCAATTATTCAGTGCTCAGCCTTCTTTATGGTCCAACTCTGACATCCATACATGACTACTGGAAAAACCATAGCTTTGACTATACAGACTATGTTAGCAAAGTAATGTCTCTGCTTTTTAATATGTTGTCTAATTTGTCATAGCTTTTCTTCCAAGGAGCAAGTGTCTTCTAATTTCATGACTGCTGTCACCATCTGCAGTGATTTTGGAGCCCGCGAGAATGGCCTATCACTGTTTCCATTGTTTCCCCATCTATTTGCCGTGAAGTGATGGGACTGGATGCCAAGATCTTAGCTTTATGCATGTTGAGTTTTAAGCCAGCTTTTTCACTCCTCTTTCACTTTCATCAAGAGGCTCTTTACTTCCTCTTTGTTTTCTGCCATAAAGGGACTGTCATCTGTATGTCTGTGGTTATCAATATTCCTTCACACAATCTTGACTTCAGCTTGTGTTTATCCAGCCTAGCATTTCACATGATATACTCCGCATAGAAGTTAAATAAGCGGGGTGGCAATATATAGCCTTGACATACTCTTTGACCAATTTTGACATGCTCCTTTCCCGATTTGGAACCAGTCTGCTGTTCCATGTCCAGTTCTAACTGTTGCTTCTTGACCTGCATAGATTTCTCAGTAAGTAGGTAACGTAGTCTGGTATTCCCATCTCTTTAAGAATTTTGCACAGTTTTATGTGATCCACATAGTCAAAGGCTTTAGTGTAGTCAATGAAGCAGAAGTAGATTTTTTCCCCTGGAATTCTCTTGCTTTTTCTATGATCTAACGGATGCTGGCAATTTGATCTCTAATTCCTCTGCCTTTCCTAAATCCAGCTCATACATCTGGAAGTTTTTAGTTCACATACTGTTGAACTCAACCTTGAAGGATTTTGAGCATTACCATGATAGCATGTGAAATGAGTGGAATTGTGCAGTAATTTGAACATCTTTGGCATTTCCCTTCTTTGGGACTGGAATGAAAACTGACCTTTTCCAGTTCTGTGCCCACTGCTGAGTTTCCCAAATTTGCTGGCATATGGAGTGTAGCACTTTCACAATATCATCCTTTAGGTTTTGAACTAGCTCAGCTGGACTCCAACTCCTCCACTAGTTTTGTTCATAGTGATGCTTCCTAAGGCCCACTTGACTTTGCACTCCAAGATGTCTGGCTCTAGGTGAGGGATCACACGATTATGGTTGTCTGGGTCATTAAGATTTTTTGGTATAGTTCTTCTGTGTAGTCTTGCTGCCTCTTCTTAATATCTTCTGCTTTTGTTCGGCCCATACCGTTTCACCCATTATTGTGCATATCTTTCCATGAAACGTCCCCTTGGTATCTCTAACTTTCTTGAAGAGAACTTTAGTCTTTCCCATTCTATTGCTTTCCTCCAATTTTTTGCATTGTTCACTTAGGAAGACTCTCTTATCACTCCTTGCTATTCATTGGAACTCTGCACTCGGTTGGTTGTATCTTTCCTTTTCTCCTTTGCCTTTTGCTTCTCTTCTTTTCTCAGCTATTTGTAACGTCTCCTCAGACAACCATTTTGCCATTTTGTATTTATTTTTTTTTCAGGATATTTTTGATCACTGCCTCCTGTACAATGTTGTGAACCTCTGCCCATAGTTCTTCAGACACTGTGTCTATCAGGTCTAACACCTTGAATCTATTCGTCACTTCCACTGTATGGTTGTAAGGGATTTAGTTTATGTCATACCTGAATTGTCTAGTGGTTTTCCATACTTTTGTTAATTTAAGTTTGAATTTTTGCAATGAGTTCATGATCTGAACCACAGTCAGCTCCCAGTCTTGTTTTTGATGACTGTGTGAGATTATACCTATACCAAAGGGAGTATTATTTAACCTTAAAAACAAGGAAATTCTGTTATGTGAAGGGAACTTGAGGGCATTGTGCTAAGTCAGACAGAGTAAAACAAATGCTGCTTGAGCTCACTTACATGTGGATTCTAAAATAAAAGAAAACAAAATGAAAAACTCCAAACTCATAGAAAAACTGATTAGGATTGTGATTACTAGAGGTGAGTGTTAAGAAAAAGGGGAATTGGAGAAAGGTGGTCAAAAGGTACAAACTTCAAGTTTTAAGATAAAGAAGTACTAGGAATACAGAGTAATTAAGAGGGTAAATCCTGACTTCTCATCACAAGGGAAAAGTTTTATTTTCTTGCCTGCCTTTTTCTTCCTATTGTACCTATATGAGATGATGAGTACTAACTAAACATATTGCAGTAATGTTTCACAATATCTGTAAGTCAAACTGTTATGATCATATACCTTCAACAGGTACAGTGATATATGTTAATTACATCTCAATAAAATTGGGGAAAAAAAACTTTTGAAAAGTAATATATGAAATAGTAAGAAATGAGAGAAAAATGGAACCAAATAAAAAAATCAATTAAAACCAGAAAAGGGAGAAAATCTGTGTAAGATAAAAATGGATCAGAAGACAAAGGCAAAAAATAGAAAATTGAATAAATATGGTAAATATTTTTAACTAATTTTTAAATTTATTTTAATTGAAGGCTAATTATTTTACAATATTGGGGTCATTTTTTGCCATACATAGACACAAATCAGCCACTGTTGTACATGTGTCCCCCTGTTCTGAAACCCCCTCCAACCTCCTTCCACATCTAATTTCTCTGGGTTGCCCCATTGCACTGGATTTGAGAGCCCTGCATCATGCATCAAACTTGGATTGGAAATCTATTTCACATATGGTAATATAAATGTTTCAGTATTATTCTCTCAAATCATCCCACATTTGCCTTCTCCCACAGTGTCCAAAAGTCTGTTCTTTACATCTGTGTCTCTTTTTCTATTTTGCATATATGATCATCATTACCATCATTATAAATTCCATATATATGTGGTGACATACTGTATTGGTGTTTTTCTTTCTGACTTACTTCACTCTGTATAATAGGCTCCAGGTTCATCCACTTCATTAGAACTGACTCAAATGTGTTATTTTTAATAGCTGAGTAATATTATATAGTGGATATGTACCACACTTTCTTATTAATTCGTCTGCTGATGGACATGCAGGTTGCTTCCAAGTTCTATCTATTGTAAACAGTGCTGCAGTGAACATTGGGGTACCCGTGTCTCTTTCAATTCTGGTTTCCTTGGTGTGTATGCCCAGTAGTGGGATTGCTGGGCCGTAAGGCAGTTCTTTTTTTTTTTTTTTTTTTTAATTAGTTAGAGGCTAATTACTTTAAAATATTGTAGTGGTTTTTGCCATACATTGACATGAATCAACCATGGATTTACATGTATTCCCCATCCCGATCCCCCCTCCCACCTCTCTCTCCACCCTATTCCTCTGGGTCTTCCCAGTGCACCAGGCCCGAGCACTTGTCTCATGCATCCAACCTGGGCTGATGATCTGTTTCACCCTTGATAATATACATATTTCGATGCTGTTCTCTCGAAATATCCCACCCTCGCCTTCTCCCACAGAGTCCAAAATTCTGTTCTGTACATCTGTGTCTCTTTTTCTGTTTTGCATATAGGCAGTTCTATATCCAGTTTTACAAGGAATATCCACACTGTTCTCCATAGTGACTGTACTAGTTTGCATTCCCACCAAGACTGTAAGAGTCTTCCCTTTACTCCACACCCTATTGAGCCTTTATTGTTTATAGACTTTTTGATGGTGGCCATTGTGACTTGTGTGAAATGATACCTCACTGTGGTTTTTATTTGTATTTCTCTGATAATGAGTGATGTTGAGCATCTTTTCATATGTTTGTTAGCCATCTGTATGTCTTCTTTGGAGAAATGTCTATTTAGGACTTTGGGCCATTTTTTGATTGGGTCATTTATTTTTTCTTGATTTGAGCTAAATGAGCTGCTTGTATATTTTTGAGACTAATTTTAGTCAGTTCTTTCATTTGCTATTATTTTCTCCCTTTTTGAAGGCTCCCTTTTATCCTTGTTTGTAGTTTCCTTCATTGTGCAAAAGTGTTTAATTAGGTCCCATTTGCACTCCAGTACTCTCAGAAGTGGGTCCTAGTGGATCTTGCTGTGATTTATGTCAGAGAGTGTTCTGCGTATGTTTTCCTCTAGGAGTTCTATAGTTTTTGGTCTTACATTTAGATCTTTAATCCATTTTGTGTTTAATTTTGTGTATGGTGTTAGAAAGTGATCTAGCTTTATTCTTTTGCAAGTGGTTGACCAGTTTTCCCAGCACCACTTGTTAAAGAGATTGTCTTTTCTCCATTGTATATTTTTGCCTCATTTTTCAAAGATAAGTAGTCCATAGATGCATGGATTTATCTCTGGACTTTCTATTTTGTTCCATTGATCTATATTTCTGTCTTTGCACCAGTACCATATGGTGTTGATGACTGTTGCTTTGTAGTATAGTCTGAAATCAGGCAGGTTGAGTCCTCCAGTCTCATTCTTCTTTCTCAAGATTGTTTTGGCTATTTGAGGTTTTATGTATTTCCATACAAATTGTGAAATTATTTGTTCTAGTTCTGTGAGAAAATACTGTTGATAGCTTGATAGAGATTGCATTGAATCTACAGATTGCTTTGGCTAGTATACTCATTTTCACTATAGTGATTCTTCTGATCCAAGAACATGGTATATTTCTCCATCTTATTGTGTCATCTTTGATTATTCATTTCATTGCTATGGTGAATGGGATTGTTTCCTAATTAATCTTTCTGTTTTCTCATTGTTAGTGTATAGGAATGCAAGGGATTTATGTGTGTTAATTTTATATCCTGAACTTTTCTATATTCATTGATTAGCTCTAGCAATTTTCTGGTGGTGTCTTTAGGGTTTTCTATTAAAGGATCATGTTATCTGCAAACAGTGTGAGTTTTACTTATTTTTTATCCATTCTGGATTCCTTTCATTTCTGTCTCTTCTCTGATTGCTATGGCTAGGACTTCCAAAACTATGTTGAATAGTAATGGTGAGTGGGCACACTTGTCTTGTTCCTGATTTTAGGGGCAATGCTCTCAGTTTTGATCCATTGAGAATAATGTTTGCTGTGGGTTTATTCTAGATGGCTTTTCTATGCTGAAGTAGTTTCCTTCTATGCCTGCTTTTTGGAGATTTCTTTTTCTTTCTTTTTTTTTTTTTTAATCCTAAATTGTTGTTGAAGTTTTTCAAAGTCTTTCTCTGTATCTACTGAGATAATCATATGGTTTTTATCTTTCAATATGTTAATATGGTATATTACAATGATTGATTTGTGAATACTGAAGAATCCTTGCATCCCTTGGGTAAAGCTCACTTGGTCATAATGTATGATCATTTTTTTTTTTCATTTATTTTTATTAGTTGGAGGCTAATTACTTTAAAATATTGCAGTGGTTTTTGTCATACATTAACATGCATCAGCCATGGATTTACATGTATCCCCCATCCCAATCCCCCCTCCCACCTCCCTCTCTACCCGATCCCTCTGGGTCTTCCCAGTGCACCAGGCCCGAGCACTTGTCTCATGCATCCAACCTGGGCTGGCGATCTGTTTCACCCTAGATAATATACATGTTTTGATGCTCTTCTCTCAAAACAGCCCACCCTCGCCTTCTCCCACAGAGTCCAAAAGTCTGTTCTGTACATCTGTGTCTCTTTTTCTGTTTTGTATATGGGGTTATCATTACCATCTTTCTAAATTCCATATATATGTGTTAGTATGCTGTAATGTTCTTTATCTTTCTGTGTATCTTCACTCTGTGTAATGGGCTCCAGTTTCATCCATCTCATTAGAACTGATTCAAATGAATTCTTTCTAATGGCTGAGTAATATTCCATGGTGTATATGTACCACAGCTTCCTTATCCATTCGTCTGCTGATGGGCATCTCAGTTGCTTCCATGTCCTGGCTATTATAAACAGTGCTACGATGAAGATTGGGGTGCATGTGTCTCTTTCAGATCTGGTTTCCTTGGTGTGTATACCCAGAAGTGGGATTGCTGCATCATATGGCAGTTCTATTTCCAGTATGATCTTTTTAATACATTGTTGGATTCCATTTGCTAGAATTTTGTTGAGAATTTCTGCATCTATGTTCACCAGTGATAATGGCCTGTAGTTTTTTTGTGTGTGTGGCATATTTTTTCTAGTTTTGGTATTAGGGTGATGATGGCCTCATAGAATGAGTTTGGGAGTTTACCTTCCTCTGCAATTTTCTGGATGATTTGAGTAGAACAGGTCTTAGCTCCTCTTTAAATTTCTGGTAGAATTCAGCTGTGAAGTCATCTGGTCCTGGGCTTTTGTTTGCTGGAAGATCTGATTACAGTTTTAATTTCCATGCTTGTGATGGGTCAGTTAAGAATTTCTAATTCTTCCTGATTCAGTTTTGGAAGGTTATAATTTTCTAAGAATTCGTCCATTTCTTCCAAGTTGTCCATTTTATTGGCATATAGTTGCTGATAGTAGTCCCTTATGATCCTTTGTATTTCTGTGTTGTCCTTTGTGATTTCTCCATTTTCATTTCTATGTTTATTGATTTGATTCTTCTCCTTATTTTTCTTGATGAGTCCGGCTAATGGTTTGTCAGTTTTACTTAACTCTCAGAGGAGCTTTTAGTTTTGTTCATTTTTTCTATAGTCTCCTTCATTTCTTTTTCATTTTTCCCTTGCTCTTCTATTTATGATTTATTCTCTATTACTAACTTTGGAGTTCTTCTTTTCTTCTGTTTCTAGTTAATTTAAGTGTAAGGTTAGATTGTTTATTTAATGTTTCTCCTGTTTCTTGAAGTAAACTTGCATTGCTATGAACCTTCCTCTTAGTTCTGCTTTTACTTAATCCCATAGTTTTTGGGTTGTTATAGTGCTTTCTTTTTCATTTGTTGCTATGCACATGTTGATTTCTTTTTTTGTTTCTTCTGTGATCTCTTGGTTATTCAGAAGTTTGTTGTTTAGCCTCCATATATTTGCATTTTAATAGTTTTTCCCCCTTGTCTTTGCTATCTAATCTTACCACATTGTGATCGAAAAGATGCTTGAAATGATTTCATTTTTTTTAAATTTATCAATGCTCCCAGGATGTGATATATCTTGAAGAAGGTTCCATGTGCACTGGAGAAAAATTTGAACTCCACTGTTTTGGGGTGAAATGTTCTAGACATATCTATTAGGACTAACAGGTCCATTGTATCATTTAGAGCTTGCTTTTCCTTGCTAATTTTCTGTTGGTTTGATCTATCCATAGGTGTTCGTGGGGTATTAAAGTCTCCCACTATTATTGTGATACTGTTAATTTCCCCTTTCATGCTTTTTAGCATTTTCCTTACATATTGAGGTGCTCCTATGTTGGGTGCATATATATTAATAATTGTTGTATCTTCTTCTTGGATTGATCCTTTGATCATTATGGACTGTCCTTCTTTGTCTCTTCTTAAGGTCTTTATTTCAAAGTCTGTTTTATCTGATATGAGTACTGCTACTCCTGCTTTCTTTTGGTCTCCATTTGCATGAAATATCTTTTTTAGCCCTTCACTTTCAGTCTGTATTTGTCCCTTGGTTTGAGGTGGATCTCTTGTACACAGCATGTATAGTTCTTTTTTTTTTTTTTTTTTTTTTAATCCATTCAGCCAATCTTTGTATTTTGGTTGGGGCATTCAACCCATTTATATTTAAGGGCATTTTTTGAGAAGTGTGATCCTGTTACCATTTACTTTGTCATTTAGGGTTCAATTTTATTAACCTTTTCTTTGTTCCCTGTCTAGAGAAGATCCTTTAGCATTTGTTGAAGAGCTGGTTTGCTGGTGCTGAATTCTCTCAGCTTTTGTTTGTCTGTTTTGATTTATCTTTCATATCCAAACGGGATCTTTCTGGATATAGTAATCTTGGTTGTAGTTTCTCCTCTTTCATCACTTTAAGTATGTCCTGCCATTCCCTTCTGGCCTGATGATGTTCTGTTGAAAGTTCAGCTCTTATCCTTATGGAGACCCCCTTGTGTGTTATTTATTGCTTTTCCCTTTGCTGCTTTTAATATTTGCTCTTTGTGCTTAATTTTTGTTAGTTTGCTTATTGTATGTCTTGGGGTGTTTTGCCTTGGATTTATCCTGTTTGGGACTCTCTGGGTTTCTTGAACTTGGGTGGCTACTTCTTTCCCCATTTTAGGGATGTTTTAAACTATTATCTCCTCAAATATTTTCTCATGCCCTTTCTTTTTGTCTTCATCTTATTCTGGGACGGCTATGATTCGAATGTTGGAGCATTTAGCATTGTCCCAGGGGCCTCTGAGGTTGTCCTCATTTCTTTTAATTTGTTTTTATTTTTCCCTCTCTGCTTCATTTATTTCCACCATTCTATATTCCACCTCACTTATACTCTCTTCTGCCTCAGTTATTCTACTGTTGGTTCCCTTCAGAGTACTTTTGATCTGTTATTTCATTATTCATTATTGATTGATTCGTCTTTATTTCTTCTCAGTCCTTGTTAAACATTTCTTGCGTCTTCTCAATCCTTGTCTCTAGTCTATGTATCTGTAACTCCGTTTTCTTTTCAAGGTTTTATATCATCTTTACTATCATTATTCTGAGTTCTTTTTCAGGTAGACTCCCTATCACCTCCTTTTTTTGTTTGTTTGTTTGTTGGTTTTTTTTTTGATGAGTTTTTATCTATAAAGCTTCCTCGCCTGCTAAATATTTATCTGCCATTTCATTTTGTTTAGATTGTTGTGCTTGGGGTGCCCTTTCTGTAGGCTGGAAGTCCATGGTTCCTCTTTATTGTAGGTTGGGTTGCAGTAGTGGTTTGTCCAGGTTTCTTGGTTAGGGTAGCTTGTGGTTCTGGTTCTGGGGGGTGAAGCTGGATTTCTTCTCTCTGGAATGCAATGTAATGTCCAGTAGTAAGTTTTGGGGTATCTATGAGTTTAGCATGGCTTTGGACAGCCTGTCTTTTAATGCTCAGGGTTGTGTTCCTGTTTTGCTGGAGAATTAGTGTGGTACTAGGAATTTATCTGGGGCTCTTGTGGGCAGTGTAGGATCAATTCCATGTCAAATAGTTCCTTGTTCCTGCTTGTACTTCTTCTCAAGGTCTATAGGTCCCTCTCCAATTCAGTCAGTATTAACTGCATGGTTTTAATCTGATGCACTTGCCATTTCCTGAGCTGTTCCCTCTTCTTTGTTTATTTTGACTTCTTCTGTTTGCAAGTTTCTTCAGTGTCTAATCTCTGCCTTGACACGAGAAGGTGAATGTGGCCACTTATTTAGGCTCACTTATTCAGTTGTGTTGTGTGGAGGGAGGGACACTTCAAACAAGTACCACTGATATGTGTGGGGTGTGCTTGCAGTGTATGGACCACACTGATTTGCCACAGCTCAAGGCAGCATGTGCTTCCCGGTCTACACTTCTTAGGCTCCAATGTTCTCTGCAAGGGCACTGTCCCAAGTGGACCCTGTATTTCATTCACTTCCCAGGTCTATGCTGCTAAGGTTATTGGGTACTCTGTAGAGGCACAGACCCAGATGTTCTGTGTGTTTTGTTCCCTCCCAGGCCTGAGTAGCTCAGGTGACCAGGTACTTGGTGAATACACTGTCCCAGGAAGGCCATGTGTCTTAACCATCTCCCCTGTCCCAACCACTTGGTTACTTGGGTGTACCACAAGAGCACCATATCAGGTGTGCTGTGTATCCTCTCTGAGGAGCTGATCTCGGGCTATGACACTCCTGGCAGTTGTCAACCTTCCAGGCTGCCAGGAAGACGTGGTTAGCAACTGGGAGCCTGCTCACAGTTTGATGGAAGATGCTGTCTCTGTGGCTGAGATTACAGCACTTCTTTGCATTCCAGCTCTAGCTATTGCATGTCTGCCTCTCTGCTTCCATCCTGAGGGGCCTATACAGTAGCCGACTTGCTCTCCTTTGGTATTCTTTGGTATTTGCTCAATCTTTTATTCTGTGATCACTCCAGGGGTTACCATGCTACATTGGAGCCTTTTGCAGGAAAGTGTTTTTTTCTCTCTCTTTTTTTGTCCTTCTGGAGATCCCACAGTTTGGGTCTCTGTCTTGTGTTAGCTCCCTCAGGTTGTCCTCAGGGCATTCAGCCCCAGTCCTCACCTTAAGAACCGATGATGCAGTCCATGCCTCCCTGACCAGTCCCCACTCACTGGTGGCAGATGTGAGCACCTGGGCTACTTCTCTGCTGGGAGTTGTGGTTAGGCACAAGTTCTGTCTTTTTTTTTTCCTTTCTTCCTGGTTATTTTGCCCTTTGAGGTTCTATAACTCCCAACAGATCTGCCTGTAAGAGGGTTTCCTATTTTGTGGAAATTTTTTCTCCTTCATGATTCATTCCCCAGGATGAGTCTCCATCCCTAAATCTTTTGTCTGTTTTTATCTTTTATATTTTGCCCTACCTCCTTTCAAAGAGAATGGGTTGCCTTTCTGGGTGCTTGGTTTCCTCCACTTGTGTTCAGAAGTTGTTTTGTTGTAGAAGTTGCCTAACATTCAAATTATCTTTTTGATGAATTTTTTGGGGAGAAACTGATCTCCCCATCCTATTCCTTCACCATCTTGGGACTGTTCTTCTAAATATGTTAAATATTAATCCAAATTTAGCAGTGATCACTTTAAATGTCAAATTCTAAATACACCAGCTGAAAGACAGAAATCATCAGAGTAGACCAAATACATAAGACCTAAACCAAATGAGCAAAAAGTTCCCTTTAAATATGAAAATACATATAGTTGAAATTAAAGGGATGAAGACAGATGAATTAATCAAAATAAAGTAATATATTAAATTTAGAACATATTCCAGAGCAAGGGTAATTTTCAGGGGTAAAGAAGAGTATTGCATTATGATAATGGGGTCATTACTTCAAGAATATACAATTCTTAATGTGTATCCACCAAATAACAGAATGTCAAAGCACTGGAGGGAAAAACTAATAGAATTGCAAAGAGAAACAATGAATTCACTATCATAGTTTAAAACTTCAGGAGTCCTCTATCAGAAATGAACAGATCCAGCAAACAGAACTTACCAGCGTATTCAACTGAATATAATTGACATCTATAGGCCACCTCATTAAACAACAGCAGACTATGTTCTTTTCAAACCTGTATGGAGTATTCATCAAGGTGGACCACATTCTGAGCCACAAAACAAACCCTACAAAATTTAAAAGAATAGAAATCGTTTAAATGCATTCTCTCAAACACGGTGAAATTAACAGAAAGAGAGCTGAAAAATCCCCAAATACTTGGAGATTAAACAACACACTTCTAAATGACACATGGGTCAAAGCACATATCTAAAATTTAAAAATATTTTGAACTAAATTAATGCAAAATCCCAGCAAGTTATTTAGTGCATACTGATAAACTGATGGTAAACTTTATACAGAAATGAAAAGACTCAGAATAGTCAGTTCAGTACTGAAGGAGGATAAGAAACTCAGAGAGCTGATGGTACCTGACTTCAAGACTTACCAAGACAATGTGGCATTGATGAACAAATAAACAAATATGTTAATAGAACAGAATAGAGAGCCCAGAATAGACCCATGAAAATGTAGTCAACGAATTTTTGGCAAATGAGCAAAAGCAATACAACAAAGGAAAGACAGACTTTCCAAAAAATTGTGCTAGAACAATTAGACATTGATATGATCCATATACTTCCCCACAACTCTGCAGTAAAAGTATCTAGACATAGACCTTAAACACATAACAAAAAATGACTCAAAATGCTTACAGACATAAATGCAAAATGCAAAGCTATAAAATTCCTATAAGACATCATAGGAAAAACCTAAATGACCTTGGGCATGGTGATGACTTTTTAGATATAACAACAAAAGATAGATCCATTATATAAATAATTGATAAGCTGGACTTCATTGAAATTAAAAATTTCTGCTCTATGAAGGACAATATGAAAAGATTGAGAAGACATGCCACAGAGGGAAAATTTATGGGCAAAAGACCTTAACAGAAAATTTGCCAAAGATGAAACACACATCAGATAAACATATGAAAGGATATTCAACATCATATATTATTAAAGAGTTGAAAATTTTTTAAAAAAGCAAAACAAAACAGTGAGATCCCAGTATACACCTATTGGAGTGACTAAAATATTAAACATTGAGAACACTAATGACAATATTTTTTTAAATGATAAGACAAAAATACATATATTTAAAGTGTGATTAAAGTATATTTAAAGCCTCAAATTACCTACCCAGTGAAAGTTTACAAGTTTTGATCCAACTGGTTATTTCCACTATTTAAAAGCATTTTGATCCACAGATAAACCATTTAAACCATCTACAATAACAAGAAACGTCAGGACAGAATTTCAATTTCAACCTGAGTTTAGTTCGTTTTCCATAAAGAATACCTGTTTCAGTGTGAAGAGCAAAGCACCTCATGCACTGCTGTGGGGAGTGGAAAATGTCACATTTCAAACTTTAAATGAACCAGAGATCAGCATGAAAATATTTGTAAAGACATCTCACCTGTGCTTCATTTAATTGTTTTACCTTTTTAATTTAGGCTTTTGTTTCCTAGAAACACACTTTTCTTTTCCATTTATTTTTATTAGTTGGAGATTAATTGCTTTACAATATTGTAGTGGTTTTTGTCATACATTGACATGAATTAGCCATGGATTTACATGTATTCCCTATCCTGATCCCCCCTCCCACCTCCCTCTCTACCTGATCCCTCTGGGTCTTCCCAGTGCACCAGGCCCAAGCATTTGTCTCATGTATCCAACCTGGAAACACACTTTTTTTAAGCAAGTACTGAAACAGGGCTCTGGAAGCAACGAATTGGTTATAAGCAATTCTTTAAATCTTCCCAGAGATTTGAAAGTGAAAGTGGCTCAGTCGTGTCCAACTCTTGGCGACCCTATGGACTATACAGTCCATGGAATTCTCTAGACTACAATACTGGAGTGGGTAGTCTTTCCCTTCTCCAGGGGATCTTCCTAACCCAGGGATTGAACCTAGGTCTCCCTCCTTGCAGGCAGATTCTTTACCAGCTCAGTCACAAGGGAAGCCCAAGCATACTGGAATAGTAGGCTATCCCTTCTCTAGTGGATCTTCCTGACCCAAGAATCGAACTGGAGTCTCCTGCATTGCAGGCAGATTTTTTACCAGCTGAGCTATCAGGGAAGCAGAGATTTTAAAACATTCTAAAAAGATAGTTAGAAGTGGGATTCTAATCGGCCTTTAAAACTTTCAGTAACATTTTCTTACAATGTGCTGCAAACTAGACACCATTAACACAACATTTATACAACATGAAACTCAGAACCATCCAGACTGCCAGATCTCTCCATATTTACTACCCTGTGTTAAATGCAGAAATTAAAATTCTCTCACTGGGAGTAAAAGATTTTATTCAAGTTATATTTATGCATTCCTTGTTTAAAGAGATACCCTCAAATATTTCAAGCCCTGAAATAACACTTACCTATTTAATACAAGTTTATTAAAGAAAAACTTCAGTATAAAATAAAATGAGATCCCACTTATTAAAATGGCTAAAATCTAAAACACTGAAAATAGTAAATACTGACAAGAATGTGGAGCAACAGGTATTCTCATTCATTGCTGGTAGGAACGCAAAATGGTTCAGCTATTTGGAAGATAGTTTGACAGATTCTTACAAAACTAAACATACTCTTATCATATGATCCAGCAGTCATGCTCTTTGGTGTTTACTCAAATGAATGAAAATCATATTAACAGAAAAACATGCTCGTGGGTGGGAAAATTAACAAGTTGGAACCAGTCAGCCTCTCTTACCCCACACTCTCATGCCCTCTTGTCCCATGTTCTGTAAACAATGACTTTCCCTGGCTATCTAATGGCTGAGATAGCATATAGCACTGTTCATGCATGTCACAAGGTACTCACTTGGTGGTGGGTGACTTTGTGTGATTCGTCTGTATGAGCTTCACCATGAAAGTCCTGGCTGCTGCTGCATCAAGGCTACATTGAAACAGCATCACCATTATGTTATATGAGGTTATGTTTTGGCTACGTATAGCTAAGTTATGGTTATGTTTTGGCTGTTGCTATGGTTGCTGTGTCAGTCAGCAGAAAGGTTGTGTTATGGCTACCATGCCAGCCAGGAGAGAATAAGCATGTCTGTACTTCCTATGGCTCCTCAAGTCTATTTTCAGCCTCTTAGCTTGCATCTTGCCTACCCTGGATTCAGCAAACAGTGAACCAGTGTGAACAACAAGACAATAGGCACTGTGAACAGGATCAGTAAGACACAATGTATATTTATGTGATAGGCAGATTATGTAGCTTTATTCATAATTCCCAAATATTAGATATAATTATGATGTACTTTAGTAGGTGAGTAGATTAATAAACTGTTGTACATCTAGACAATGGAACATTATTCCTTGCTAAGGGAAATGGATTATCAAGCCATGAAAAGCCATGGTGGAAACTTAAATGCACATTACTAATTGAAAGAAGCCAATCTGAAAAGTCTACATAATGTGTGATTTCAATTATATGACTTTCTGGAAGAGACATAACTTAAGCTCCCCTGGTGGCTCAGTGGTTAAGAACCCACCTGCCAGAGCAGGAGATGCAGATTCAATCCCTGGGTTGGGAAGATCCCCTGGAGAAGGAAATGGAAACCCACTCCAATAGTCTTGCCTTTGAAATCTTTGGACAGAGGAACCTGGTGGACTATATAGTTCATGGGGCTGAAAAGAGTCAGACTCAACTTAGTGACTGAGCATGGAGAGAAAAAAAAAAACAAAACATTTGTTGTCAGGGATTAGGGACACTGAAAGGATGAAGAGGCAGATTATTTATTTTTTAATTTATATTTTTTATTGAAGGATAATTGTTTTACAGAATTTTGTTGTTTTCTGTCAAACCTCAACATGAATCATCCATATATATATCCCCCCTCCCTTTTGAATCTCCCTCTCATCTCCCTCCGCTTCCTGCCCCTCTGGGTTGATACAGAGCCCCTGTTTGAATTTCCTGAGCCATACAGCACATTCCCATATTTTACATATGGTAATGTAAGTTTCCATGTTATTCTTTCCATATATCTCACCCTCTCTTCCCCTCTCCCTGTGTTCTTTAGTCTATCCTCTATGTCTGTTTCTCCATTTTTAGGTCAGTGAAAATATTAATACTTTGTATGACACTATAATGATGAATACATGTCCTTATGCATTTGTCAAAACCTATAGAATGTACAACATGAACAGTGAATCTTAATGCAAGTTATGAACTTTGGGAGATAATAACATGTCAATATAGGTTCATTGATTGTAGCTAATGCACCACTCTGGTGTAAAATATTTACAGTGGGAGAGATTGTACATGTGTAGGCACAGGGGAGGATTGAGAACTCTCTGTTCTTTTCACTCAATTATTCTGTGAATCTAAAACTGCTCTAAAAAAAGAGTTATTAAAAAAAATGTCAATGGCAAATAAACCAACCTCAATTTCTTGTTTCTAAAACAAGAGGAGATAAAATTATTACATTTATTGGAAAATGACATGTTTATAGCACTAGTCTTGTTATGTATCCTGTAATTAAAACTGCCTGTCAGCTAGCCTGATCATGATTTATCCACCAACTTTCAGATTCATAATTCATTCTCTAAGACTTGGCCAATCAAAGACTTAGTATTTGAAGACTAGCTTGTTTGGGACACTTGAATAAGTACTTCTATGATCCCAAAGGGAATTTTATGTCACTTTTATTGTTCAGGCAATGCTAGTATCTACCATTCAAAATGGTCACTGCCTTTGAATTAAGTGACATGTGGAGATTCTGCTCCTTTGATTGTTAGGAAGAGGCATCATGTAGAATAATCAGCCAGTGGTTGGAATGAGGTGAAGTCAGAAATCGGAAACAATTTTTGTTCAGATTCAGTTTAATCATGTGTGTGTGGAGTGAGTGTGTGTGTGTGTGTGTGTGTGTGTGTGTGTGTGTGTGTGTGTGTGTGTGTGTGCTTAGTCACTCAGTCGTGTCTGACTCTTTCTGACCACCATGGACTGTAGCCTTTCCAGGCTCCCCTGTCCATGGGATTTCCCAGGCAAGAGTACTGTAGTGGGTTGCCATTCCCTTCTCAAAGGTATCTTCCCGACTCTATTGCTGATCCTGTACGTGACGCCAGTTGTCTCACCTTGTCTCACTGTGTGCAGTTTGCTGAACTGATGATAGGCAAGGCATGAGCTAAGAGGCTGGAAGAAAATGCACGGAGCTGTAGGAACTGCCAACATGTTTGTTCTCTCCTGGCTGGCACAGGAGCCATAGCAACAGACATAACTTAAGTGCACATAAGTTATGTGCACTTATATAACTTATCCAGGTGAACCTTATATATACTTGCAGAGCTTATCCAGGTGAACCTTATATATACTTGCAGAACAGAAGAAGCCCGTGGCCAAGTGAGTACCTCGTGACATGCATGTGCATTGCTATAGGTGATCTCAGGTTTTACATAACCATGCAAAGTCATTGTTTACAGAACATGGGGTGAGAGAGTGTGAAAGCGTGCAGTGAGAGAACCTGACTGGTGCCATCTTGTTAAGTTCCCACATTCTACCCCTTCGGGATCTCTTGTCCCACAGATTATGCCCTCTGTGGCACCCTCCTAGTGCACAATGCCGCCGCTTGAACCCACATCATGAAACAACAGTAGAGACTTAAAAAACAAAGTACTAGGGTGCAAGCTATATACCCAGTACAAAGCAAAACTCAACACCAGGTATCACCTGGAACTCATGTTGCAGTCCTCGTCCTCATGGGGCTAGGAGAGCCAACCACTGCATGTAGAGTGCCTTTATGTTTCATGGCCAAGTCCAGTCCATCATCTGTCCTTGAGAAATTACAGGAAAGCCTCCATAGGGGCAGCGACACCCCTGCAGGGTTTTTCAGTAAAGACCTGCAAAACCCCCTCCCCCAGGCACTGGACCACCCCTTTAAGGAGGGGATTTTTTTTATGTGTGTGGCATTCTCAGCCCACCCACATTATTCCAAATGCTTTCACACTGTTCTAAATCTGCAAGAGAATCAGAGGGTAGTAGCAGATCATAGGACACAGCCTTACAGTATACTGTTCTACTAAATGTACATCAGAGGACACAGCTTAAATCTTTACAGTCTAAATCTACATCATTTTTCTGCCATAGCCACCAATGTATGCACTAGGACTGGGAAACTGCTCTGGCTTGCCATAAAGAAGACTGCATTCGGCACCAGTGTCAGCCAGAGCCATTACTCTCTGTACATTAGCTAGTGACCAGTGAATTGCAAGTTCTACTTAGGGCCTCTGGTCCCTGCTTGGGCTCTTCAGGAGGGCACCTTGGTCTGAACTATATTCAAAGCAGGAAAAGGCATCATTGAAAGGAATACCCTGGGGTACCATGTAATCTTCTAACTGAACCGCCCAAATCTCTTGCCGTGTATGTTTCCTAAACCTGGTAAAGTGCTGCTTCAGTCTCAGTTGCCTACACAGCTCTATGAGAAGAACACTGGGTTATCAGTTTTATTTCTGTCAACTCATGCTGCCAGTAAATCAGCCCACATTTGCATTCTCATCACCCAGATGGGGTCTTTACCAGCTCAGGCCCCCTTCGGGATCTTAACACTTCTAAACCCTGTTGACTGATGCGGTCCCTCTATTTCTCCCAAGCTAGCCACATCAAGGTCACCTCATAAATGGAGCGCCCCATATAGGGCACAAGAATAGCAGTCAAGGATTCAAAAGAGGTGGATGGGGCATTGTTCAAAATGGCACCTCGCTTGCCGCCAGTAAAATGCTTATCATGTGGGCCTTGAATATTTGGGTTAGATATCAACATCTTCATGCCCATTTCTCTCACCACTTGGGTCAACTCGGCATAGGTATACCATTTACTCACAGTATCTGGGAGCTCTCCCATGTTGCATTTGATCACATGGTGTGGATGGCAGTGTTAATCCATTCCATCAGGGTGTGTGGTTAGGCACGCCCTGCATGAACTACCTAGCATTCTGCAACCTTTTTCTCAATGAGGGGCGAGTAGTTATAAATGCCAGCTTTTCTATCTCATCCCTAGAACACAGGATGCCAGTCACCCTGTATTCCAGAGTCACAAAATCCATGCTGCCAAGGGTTCCCCTTGCTTTTGCCAAAACTTCTTGCCCCAGTCGAACAACTCCACCTGAGTGTATGGTCAATATGTTGTGAACTCAGTCACACTGGGGCCCCTTGGAAATGCCCCCCATTGGCCATAGGCTGCTCATGCTTCACTTTCTGCTGTACAACAGGCCTTTCTTCCAAGTGGGGACACACGGTCTCATAATATTCATCATCACCGCCACTTACCACCTGGCTTTCAGAGATGCTGGGTTCTTCAGGGCCACGGGGTTTTTGCTTTAATGCCAATATACATTGTTCTAGTTCTTCCAAGCACCTCTGCACATTGCACAGCAGCATGGCATTGCACAGACAAATCCATATTTGCCTCCAGGGCAGTGAGGAAAACACACCCCATGGTGACAGCAGCAGTCTATGCCACCTTGTTTGTCAATCGGGAACTCACCAACTGTAACAGCTTTTCAGTGCTCTCTGATGACCCATCCAGTGCTTCCCAGTCTTTCACCAGAGCCCATGCCAAGAGGATTGCAGCCACATAGTACCACATACTCTATGGTGACCACTGGTTTCCTTCATCCAGTGGAGCCTCAGGCCTGCCTACCTGTTGGGTATCCTGCCTATTATCCCAATTGTATTGTTGATCCTGTTCCTGATGCCAGTTGCCTCGCTGTGTCCCACTGTGTATGTTGTTTGCTGAACCCATGGTAGGCAAGGCACGAGCTAAGAGGCTGAAGAAAATGTGAAGAGCTTTAGGAATTGCAGACATGTTTATTCTCTCCTGGTTGGCACAACAGCAATAGCAACAGACATAGCATAACATAACTACACACAACTCCTCATGACTTTTCCAGGTGAAGTTTATATATATTTACAGAACAAAAATAGCCCATGGTCAAGTGAGTACCTTATGATGTGCATGCGCAATGCTATAAGTGATCTCAGTTGTTATATATCAGGCAAAGTTATTGTTCAAAGAACATGGAGTGAGAGAGCAGGGGCAAGAGAACCTGACTATTACCATCTTGCTAATTTCCCCACACCGACCTAGGAGTTGAACACCAATCTCCTGCACTGGCAAGTATATTCTTTACTGTTGAGCCACCAGGGTAACATCTCTTACCTCAACAAAAATAATTGCAAAAATATAATAAAGATTCAAGATACACATAGAAACATGAGCCAGCAAGAGAGTTATTAGGTTGATGCAAGTGCAATTTTGGTTTCAGACTACACATTTTAAATCATTAAAACTAGGCTCAAACACATTTTTATTAATCAAAATAGGAACCATTGCAATCAACACATTTTTTTTTTCCAATGAGAAATAAGTTTATTTCTTTAGGATTTGAAGAACTCTTGGAAGACATTTTCTGCCTTCTTCTGGTTATGGAAGCATTTCCCCTGTAAAAAGTTGTTGAGGTGCTTGAAAGTGGTAGTTGTTGGGCAAGAGGACAGGTGAATATGGCAGATGAGGCAAAACTCTGTAGCCCAATTCCTTCAACTTTTGAAGCATTGGTTGTGCGACATGCAGTCAGGCAATGTCATAGAGAAGAACTGGGCCCTTTTTGTTGACCAATGTCACCTGCAGGTGTTGCAGTTTTCAGTGTATCTCATTGATTTGCTGAGCATACTTCTCAGATGTAATGATTTTGCTGGGATTCAGAAAACTGTAGTGGAACAAATGGGTAGAAGACCATCAAACAGTGACCATGACTTTTTTTTTTTTTTTTCATGCAAGTTTGGCTTTGTGAAGTACTTTGGAGCTACTCAGTCCAACCACTGAGATGCTTGCCACTAGTTGTCATATGAAATCTATTTTTCCTTGGATGTCAAAATCAAACAAGAAATGGTTCATTTTTGTTGTGTACAAAAAGAGAAGATGATACTTCAAAACAATGATTTTTTTTTCAATTCATGAGGAATCCACTTATTAAGCTTTTACACCTTTCCAGTTTGCTTCAAATGCCAAATGACTGTAGAATGGTTAACATTGTGTTCTTCAGCTACTTCTCATACAGTTGTAAGAAGATCAGCTTCGATGATTCTCTCAGTTGGTCATTGTCAACTTCTGATGGCCGGCCTTTATGCCAACCACTCCTCATCTCCAAGGCTCTTGTCTCCTTTGCAAAACTTCTTGAACCACCACTGCACTACCGTATGTTTGTTAGCAATTCCTGGGCCAAATGCATCATTGGTGTTGTGAGTTGTTGCTGCTACTTTATGACCCACTTTGAGCTTGAAAAAGAAAATCACTCAAATTTGCTCTATGTCTAACATCATTTCCATAGTCTAAAGTAAATATAGACTGCAAGTAATGTCATTAGCAAGAAAACATTGTTCTGCCCGTAGTCCGAGTCCCCGGTCGGGAAAGAAGACTCCTCGAAACAATGCAACTCGCAATAGGGGAATTTATTACTGACTCGAGCCAGGGCCTCCCGCCCTCACCAGGTGTGTGAGGACAAAAGGCCCCGAGCCCCAGTTCTCTTGGGTATTTATTAGGTCAAAAAAGGCAGCAGGTAGTTGGCACAAGCGGATTGGTTACACAGCGGGTAGTTGGCACAAGCGGATTGGTTACACAGTTGCAAGGTAATTTTTGTTGGCCCAACGTGGGGCTTTCAGCTTTCCCCTGATAGGTTCCCTTTTTTCTGGCTAGGCATATGTTGATTGGCTGGCTCCAGGAGGCCTGATAATTATGTTGCCCCGGGAAACCAGGCCTACTCCTAATCTAGGCTGCCTGTCATGGCGTTAGCCGTGACAGCCTCACAACATAAAGTGAGAAATGCACATTAAAATGATGTAGAACATAACCACATTTATTTAAGAATATATTCCAATATCACACAACAAATTTTCACAATGCAAAAACCTCAATTACTTGGCACCAACTTCAATATTTTAGACAGAAACCCTTCCTTTTGCTTTCATACAGAAACATCCCCTCTATCTATGGTTTTAAGAAGTAGAATGATTTCTCTGAGCTGTCCTGGCTATGCAAAGGAGAATGTATAGATGCAAAAGTATATACAAACAAAAGGCCAAGATGTCTATGTGTCACTGTGGCACTAAAACTTGAAACAATCATCTTAAATCATTATATTAAAAACATACTCTGATTATCTCAAAGTATATTGGTGAGAGTTCAGCTACAGAGGATGAAATCAATTTACCCAGTTTAAGCAAAAAAAAAAAAAAAAAAGAAAAGGATTTACTAAAGGGTGTGACTTAAGAGACTTACTGGGAAAGTTGAATAACTAAACTCTAGAGTAAGCTTTCAGGAACAATTTCTAGGGTTATATTGCAGGACTAAACCACCAAGGGAGCTACAGCCTCTTCTAAGATTAAGAAGCCTCTTATTAAGGCTTCATTGTCAGCAGCATGGACCTGTTTCCCAGTGAAACTAGTGAAAAATACTTAGACATTTTTTTTTTAATCTTGAGAAATGGTCTTAAGGGCAAACAGCAAATGGAGAAACAACAATTCAAAGAAAACCTACTAAAGCATAGTAGGAAGAGCTAATGTCTGTGTCATTTCAAACATGACACACTCCCTCTCAACTCAGTATAGCAAGAACTCTACTCAAGACGTGTATAACCAAGAATAGGACTTGATTACCCTCTCAGATACCAGCTAAAGAGCTACAGTACCTTTCCCGGAAGGATAGGGCATTAACAGTCTCATCCTACTCTCCAGTTACCTGTTGCAGAGACTAAGGTTTTGGGTAGTGGGGCTGAGAAGTGAGGATTTTCTTCTTTCATTAATTTCCCTCTCGTGGGGAAGAAGCTCTATACTTATATTTTAAGTACTGATTGTACTTAAAATACTGGATCTTCAATTGACATTCAGAGACAGCACTGGCACCCCACTCCAGTACTCTTGCCTGGAAAATCCCATGGACGGAGGAACCTGGTAGACTGAAGTCCATGGGGTTGATAAGAGTTGGACACCACTGAGCGACTTCACTTTCCCTTTTCACTTTCATGCATTGGAGAAGGAAATGGCAACCCACTCCAGTGTTCTTGCCTGGAGAATCCCAGGGAAGGGAGCGCCTGGTGGGCTGCCGTCTATGGGGTCGCACAGAGTCAAACACGACTGAAGTGACTTAGCAGCAGCAGCAGCAGCAGCAGCAGCAGCAGCAGCAGTAGCAACTAACATTACCCAGCTCCTCATTCATAAAGTGAAGTTTCTTCACCTGGAGAGGTAAGCTAATAGAGGCTACAGCCAACTCCCTATTCTGAGTACTTACGTCTAAGAGCAGGAATGCCACTCAGGAATAAAGTGCTCTGTCCAAACCATTATGATCCTAAGGTTACTGTGCACAAATCCAAGGGTGTGCCTTCTGAAGGGAGACATAAACGGCTTCACACCAAGGGGAGCATAGACTTCATTAAAGCAATTCAATAACTCAACAAATAAATAATCAACTAGCTACACCAAATCATGAAAGTGGGGAGAGTCTAATACCCTAGAGTTGCCACAATATACTACCTGAAATGCCCAGTTTCCTAAAAGAAGTTGAGACAAGCAAAAAATCAGGAAAGTCTGACCCAAATATGAAGGAAACTAAGTGATGACAGAAACTTCCTGTGAAAGTAACTAGATTTTAGTTTCACAGAGTGATATTTCAAGGTAGTCATAAACCTGTTCAAAGAAGTAAAGGAAACCATGCTTAAAGAAGAAAAGCAATGTATGATCACAATGTTTCATCAACCAGATAATATAAATGAAGATATAGAAGTTATGTTTAATTAAATATTTTTTTAATCTGTTAACTTTGAGATCTCTGTTCAAATATTACCTTCTTTGCTAGTTTTGCCTGATCATCCAGTAAAAAATAGCACCCCACTATCCACTCTATCCTTTATATCTGCTTTATTTTTCTTTATATTACCTGTTACAATCTCACATGCTATAGATCAGTTCTTTCTTTGTTTATGCAATTTATCCACCATGGGATTGCAGGGATTTTTGTTTTTCAGCACTCCTACTGTTTGCTACACAGTGTTTAGAACATGGTCAGCACTTAACATATATTCTCAAATGCTTTAAAGAATTTTTCATCAAAATTGTAAAATACATGACCTCTTTGAAAAAAGGCTGAATGTGGGACAGGAATTTTTAATCATAGAGAGCAAGGGGAAATCCCCTAAAGAAGACCAAATTGAAACACAAAATTTTGAAATTTATTGTGTGTGTGTTAGTTGCTCAGTTGAATCAGACTCTTTTGTGATCTCATGGAGCCCATCAAGCTCCTCTGTCCATGGAATTCTCCATGCAAGAATACTGGAGTAGGTTACCATTCCCTTCTCTAAGAGATCTTCCTGATCCAGGGATCAAATTCAGGTATCCTGCATTGCAGGCAGATTCTTTACCGCTGAACCACCATAGAAGTCCTTGAAATTAGTTACTTGACCTCAAAACATAATTGTAACATTTCAACTATGTGAATAAAACAATCTGTGTGAAAATTAACCACATTCTTCTCTATCTCATAGTCACCTTCACCACACAAATGTAGGAAAACTTACAAGAATTACAAAATTACTTATTCTGGGAGTATCAGAGAAACCAGAACAGCAGCCCCTCATATTTTAGCTGTTTCTCTCCATCTACCTGGTCACTGTGTTTTGAAACGTGCTCATCATTATAGCTATTATCTCTGATTCCCATCTCCACACACTCTAGCACTTCTTGCTTTCCAATTAGTCCTTGATAGACACTGTCTGGGGCTTCTCAGGTGGCACTAGTGGTAAAGAACTCACCTGCCAATGCAGGAGACATAAGAGATGTGAGTTCAATCCATGGATTGGGAAGATCCTCTCGAGGAGGGCATGGCAACCAACTCCAGTATTCTTGCCTGGAAAATCCCAAGGAATGAGGAGATTGATGGGCTACAGTCCATAGGGTCGCAAAGCATTGGACAGGGCTGAAGCGATTTAACACATACAGACACCTGTTTGACCTACCCCACCCTCTCAAAGATGCTGCTGAACATCTAGACATAGAGAAAAGTCATGACTTGGCTGGCTGCATCACCCAGATGTATTTTTGTCATGCTCTTTGCAGGATTAGATGACTTTTTCTTGATTGTGATGGCCTATGACTACTTCATGACCATATGCCATGCCATGCACTATATGGTCGGTTGGTTCTGAACTCTTTTTTTTTTTTTCTTATGTTAACTTATTAACTCACCTCTATCCTTCTACCATAGTTCAGTTTATTGTACACTGCCTAAGTCTGCTTTGACTATACAATGTACCTTCTTTGGGCAGTATCCTGCCATGAATAATAATCTTAGACAATTCATAGTCTCCCTGTTTCTCAGAACTAGTCAGTCCTCTAAGATTTCTTATACATGAACAAAACAAGAAGAAAACAATAAGCAAATCATGACATTGTGCTGCACTTTTCAAAGGAAGTTGAAACTTGCCTTTGGGCCCAAATGCCAAGAATCACTTAGAAATAATCTTAATCCTATTTTAATAAAGTTAACGGCAAAGATCTCATTTTGTAATCACAATTTCAGTAGCTCTGGAATGTGCAGGATCATTTTTGGAATATACATTTTTCACCTATGCTTCTAAAACATTTTTATTATAGAAACAAACTACTAAAAATCAAAAATGGAAAAAATGTAAAATGTTTGTCAAATATCCTCTTTATATAAATCATAAGATCTAGACAGGATTATAACAAAATTCTCTGAATGCTTTGACATAAAATGGGTTAAAGAACATCTAAGACAAAATGTATTTGGTAATGTCATTGACATTCAACTATCCAAAGATACAAAACTAGGGATCAAAATGGATGAACTACAGAATCATTCTAACTAAAGCAATTCTCAGTATAACATCACGAGAAACAGCTTTATCAGATCTTTCTCCCATATCTTGAAAAATCTTTATATGATTAAAAACTCTATCATTTCTCAGGGATTTGCACAAGAGAAATCTTTAATGACAGTTTTGGGTGCAAAATCCCACCAGTAGCTGGAAAAATTATTGCCTAAGATTAGTTATGCAGTCAAATTTGGTTATACACTCATAAAGTGAAAAGTGAAGTCACTCAGTCGTGTCCAACTCTTAGCCATCCCATGGACTGTAGCCTACCAGGTTCCTCTGTCCCTGGGATTCTTCAGGCAAGAATACTGGAGTGAGTTGCCGTTTCCTTCTCCAGGGGTTCTTCCTGACTCAAGGATCAAACCCGGGTCTTCCACATTGTAGGCAGACAGTTTATTGTCTGAGCCACCAGGGAAGTCCTCATAACAGAACCTTTTAAATTATACCAGGTACGAAATATAGAATAATCCTTTTAGTAGAAAATAACCTAAAAGAAAAAGAAACTGTGAGACTCCTGTGAGAATATCAGTGCAGCATATGCTTACAGCTCCTGGGCCAACCCAAGGTGATTGCTGATAGTGATCAAAGCCTAAATTATAGCTTTGCTACTCATTAAATGTGGCTCATTGTAGTTGGAAGTTGTCATTCAGAGAAGTTTCTCACAATCACCTCTTAATAACCACAGGGCATTTTTTAAAACTCCAGCAAGAACTCACAGCATATTGTGACCTAATCAAGACTGCCACTGGCAAAATATTTTACCCAGAAATTTCTCTTGACTCTTAAAGGAAAGAATATTCAAACAATATAATAAAGATAACCTGTAACATAAATTGGTCTTATATGACTTGTCCTGTTATCTTATTTCTTTGTCTCCATCCTCTCCATTATCTCTCACTATCCCCTATGTTGTCCTCAGTCTAGACCTGCCCTTTGTTTTCATTCCTCAGGCTTCTGTCCTTATGCAATTTACATGATAAAACTAATATGTATATTTTAATGTGTTAGATGGATTAATTAATATATTATTAGATAATATGCATTTTTTAAAGAGATCTGAAAATAGTAACTTAGTCACAGAGGACTGGCAAATTTTTGTTGTATTCTGGACTGATCAGAGCACAGTTTTCAGCCCCACATATTAAGAGGAGACTTAGAATTCTATAAAATACATAAAAGAGGGCAAGGGAGGATAACTAGACTCAATATCTACTCCACTACAAGCTTGCTATGTGAACTTAGGTAATTTACTTCTTTGGATTTTCTCTCTGCAAAATATTATTAATGGTAGTACTTAAGTTGTTGGTAAGGATTGCATGAGAACATTTATTTAACTATCTTCTGCTATTGTGTCTCAAAAATGGTGGGGGTGGTTTAGTTACTAAGTTGCATCCAACTCTTGTGACTCCATGGACTGTAACCCACCAAGTTCCTCTGTCCATGGAATTCTCCAGGCAAGAATACTGGAGTGGGTTGCCATTTCCTTTGCCAGTGTCTCACAAGTAGTAGGTATTAAATTCTCTTAGTTTTCTTTTCCACATCACTTAAAATGTTCAGGAAAAAGTTTAATGGCTTTTAAGACTTTGCACGTAGACAAAAGGCCATAGGAGAAATGTAGACTTCTTAAATAAATACAAGAGCCCACTATCAAGCAAAGATGCTCATAGTTACCTTAGTTAACAGGTTGGTAATAGCCTACACACCCATCAGAAGAACTCACCACTCTAGTATAACAGTGCTAGACCTGTTTGGAGCTACCCTCAATGATTTCTTCAGTTTTCATGATATTTAATCTCAGCATTCTGACTACTGTCACAGTTCACAGTTCACAGTTCTGACCGCAGTAGTCCCATGTGCTCTCCAAGGTCACTTTGTTCTGCCATGGCTTCCTGCTTCGGTTGTCGCTCAGCCATTTTTCTTCTTTGGAGTTTAACTTTTTTCTGTCAAACTCTACTTAGTTGATCTTGCCCCAACTCCAATTGTCCTTGGCAAGTTGGCCCACTATTGCATCATCTGTGGATTTATGAACTATTACTTTCAGTACTTTCTTCTTCATCTAAAGCATTGCTCTGAAACCGTTAATAAGTTCTTGTCAGATATTCTGTGGAAGAATTCCTTGTTAGGGGTCAAAATTCATTAAGATGACTCCTAGAAATGGTATATACATCTTTCACATTCTATATACATAAGTTAGTATGTTTTATATACATATATTAATATTATTATGTACTATAGTAGAGAAGTGAGAGAAACGCTTGGAGGTAGAGAGACTTTCTTATGCCTCTCATTCATTCTACATGGACAGCAACTTTCTCTTCCTATAAATACACACATGCTAATACTGGGTAGATATCACATGCTGTTTCTGAATAAAGATAAAATATATTGGCTAAGATAGTTTTTCCTAAGAGTTTTTAATTGGACCAAATCTTTGTTCAAGTAAAATTTTAAGTAGAAGATTAATTTAGAACACACATAAAATTATGCTGTTTTGTTAAAAGTATAAAGATGGGAAAGTGGGAGATAATTCAGACTCCCAACCATTTGGCTTCTAGTTTACCCCTGCTTCTCAGATCGAGTGACCATTTCCAGAAACCTTTATAATTTCATAATATTCTGCTTAACTAGTGGAAGATGAGGAGTCTGAGAGCTTAGAAGATAATTTATGTAAACATAAAGACACACATTAAACGTCTTGAACATTTTTTCCCCTCAAATTTGGTCTCTGGACAGAACTGCTCTAACACAATGACCATTAGCCACATGTATCTATTTAGATATAAACTAATGAAAATGAAATACAATTTGAAATTCAGTTCCTCAATTACATCATTTGCATTTTATTTGCTCAAAAACTGTATATAGCTAGCAGCTACTCTATTGGATGGCACAGATATATACCATTCCCAGAATTGCAGAAAGTTCTATTGGACAGCATTTCTCTGATTAGCAGTGTGGTCCTAGAAACAACCCTAAAACCCTCTTGGCTATTACAAATAAATCATCACATAGAATCTAGAGTAAGGAAAATAAATATTAAATGTGTCACATGGATTAAATATAAGAACAGTTACACAGTTATAGAATCTCTCTTTCTATCTCTCTCAGCTAATTGCAGAGAGGGAAGAGAAGCCTTCATCAAATAAGCACACAAAAACAAAGCTAAAATAGACTGTGTCAAGTGCCATAAAGGAGAAATACATGCTAATATGAAATCACATAAAAATGACTAAATCTAGTCAATAGGTCAAGGAAGATTTCAAGGAGGATTGATGATTAAATACAGTGAGTTTGCATGTCAAGTAGGGATGGGTGGTTTGGGAGGCTTCTAGCCAGATAAAAGCTTGTGTGAAGGTCTGTGACATACATGAAAAACTAAAAGAAAACCAGCATGATCCTAGCAAGGAAAACAGGGCAGAATGTGGTACAAGGAGAGATAAAGGCTAGACTACCTAGGATCTGTAGACCAATGTTAACTTGTTTTATTTTTAAAAGAATTAAGAGTCATTGCAAGGTTTTCAGCAACGGGGTAACAATATAATTTGCATTTTGTAGCAGTCTTAAATGCACAGTAGAAAATAGATTGGTGAGAGAAAAGAGTAGACGCAATTATATCAGTTAATGGGCTAATGCAGCAGTCCAGGTGGGAAAAGAAAACAGTTCAGAAATATTTTATACTGATAATTGAAGATGGATAAAGTTGGGCTTATTTGAGATACCTAGAATGCAAAATCTGCAGAACTTGATGATAACTTGGAGAGAGAAAATGAGTAAAAGGAAAGTTGTCAGGGATGGCCCATGTTTTAAAATTTTTCCCAAAGAAAGTACAGTGCACTGAGATAAAAATTATATTTGGATTACATAGAGATAGATCATAAGTTCACTTTTGGACATAATGAATTTAGGTGTCTTTGAGACATAAGAAGAGATAGAGAACAAGCAGTTCACATGTAGTATATATTATTTCTCATCTTGCACCAGAAAAGGACTTTGGGTCACTTATAAGATAGTAAAAAATAGAGCAAGATAACAAATTATTAGTATATGACAAAGAAAAAGCTAAACAAGGATAGAAAGTAAAATATACCTAGAATCTAAGCTAATATGAAAAGTTACATGCCATTATATCCCATACACTTGCTGGGAAACCAATCATAGTTCATATTGTTTATAAGATACAAATAAACCAATGGTTCAGGAAAATGCAGAATTACTCTTAACATTAAGGATAAGAAGAAATTTATGCTGAAAGTTCTCATGAGGAAGGTGATAAATAATAAGACTGTTGTCTTTAAGAACATGATCAGAATAGACACAATACAAATATATAGAATGGCATCTTAAAAAATTCTTTAATATAAAGTAATATATTTTACAGAATTTATACAAATTTGATGCATTATTTGATACAAGTCAAATCTTGCATTGTATTAAAAGAATGTAAACAATTACTAAAGGTAATTTGTCCCAGGAATACAAGACTTGTTCAATATAGAAAACCTAATCAATGTAATGCAATATATTAAGAAAGAGAAAAAGGAAAAAAAAAATCACATTGCCTTCTCAATAGATCCAGAAAAAGCATTCAATGAAAACCAATCCCCTATTCATTATGCAAATTCTCAACAATCTAGGAATAGAAGAGAACTTCTTCAATCTGATAAAAGGCATCTGTTAAAAAATCTATAGCTAACATCAGACATAATAGCAAAAGACTAAAAGCTGTTGCCTAAGGTCAGGAAGAAGACAAGAATCTTCATTCTTGCAACTTCTATTCAATACTGCCCTGAAGGTTCTAGCCGGAGCAAGCAGGCAAGAAAATGAAATAAAAAGCACTAGATTTAAAATAAACAAATAAAACTACCTTTATTTGCAGATGACATGATTGCATATGTAGAAAACACTAAAGAATGCACACAGAAAAAAATAGAATTAATGCTAAATATGTACAGTGAGATTGCAGGATAAATCACCATACAAAAATCTACTATATTTCTGTAAACAAGCATTGCACAAGAAGAAAACTAATTACATTTAAAATATCATCAAAAATAATAAATTGTTTAGGAATAAATGTAACCAAAGAAGTGCATGATTTATAGACAGGAAACTATAAAGCACTGTTAAAAGAAATCAAAGATCTAAATAAAGGGGAAGATATTTGGTGTTCATGGATTGGAGGTTTCAGTATTTAAAGATGGCAATACTGGCACTTCCCTGGTGGTCTAGTGGCTAAGAATCTGCCTTGCAATGTGGGGGACTCAGGTTTGATCCCTGGTTGAAGGATAAGGTTCCACATGCCACAGAGCAACTAACCCTGAGCACCACAACTACTGAGCACACAGTCTGGAGCCCAAGTGCCACAACAAAAGATTTGTTGGACACAACAAAGATCCCGCATGCTCGAACTAAGACCCAATGCAGTTAAATAAATAAATAAATATTAAAAAACTGAAACAGAGATAGCAATGCACATCTACATACTCACGATAACCCTTTTCAAAATCCCAAATACATTGTTTTTGCAGGAATTGATAAGCTTATTCTGAAATTCATATGGAAATACAAAGGACTCAAAATATCTGAAACAATCTTCAAAAAAGAGCAAACTTATAGGACTCAAATTTCCCAATGTCAACACTTCATGTGAAGCCACAGTAATCAAGACAATGTGATACTGGCATAAGGATAGACCTATGAATGGACTTGAACTGAAAGTCCAGAAACAAATCATACATCTATAATAAACTAATTTTTGACAAGGTGCCGAGACCATTCAATAAAAAGGAATAACAGTCTTTTTCCAAATCATGGTGCTAAGACAACTAAATGTTCTCAAGAAAAATAATGACTTTGAATGCCTAGCTTACACCCTACACAGAAATTAACTCAAATTGCACCAAGGACCTAAATTGTACCAAGGGCTATAACTATAAAACCTGCAGAAAGAGTAAATCTTTGTGACCTTATATTAAGCAATGGTTTCTGAGATACAATGTCTAAAGCCTGAAAAAGAAAAGGAAAAAATAGGTACATTGAACCTCATTAAAATTAAAACAAAAACAAAATAAATAAATAAATAAATAAATAAATAAAATGTGCTCCAAATGACACTAAAAAGAAAGAGAAAAAGTTTCCCAGAGAATGGAGTTTATATTTGAAATCATGTATCTAGTAAAGGTCAGGTGTCCAGAATATACATAAGATTCTTTCAGCTCAATAATGAAAGACAGCCAAATTAATAAATGGGAAAACAATTTGAACAGATATTTATCCAGAGATGTGTTAATGGTCCATAAATGCATGAAAACATGACCAACATCACTGTAATGCAAATCAAATCATGAGTTAATATTTCATACCGACTAGGGTAGATGTAAGCTTCCTATGTGACTCAGTGGGTAAAAAATTCTGCCTGCAGTGCAAGAGATGCATGTTCAATCCCTGAGTTGGAAAGATCCCCTGGGGGAGAGCATAGCAACCCACCCCAGTATTCCTGCCTGGAGAATCCCAAGGACAGAGGAGCCTGGCAAGCTACAGTCCATAGGGTCGCAAAGAGTCAGACACAACTGCAGTGACTGAGCACGCATGCACCCATGGTAGATATAATTTTTTAAAAATGAAAATAACAAACAGTGAACAAGATGTGAAGAAAACAGAAATCTCATACATTTATTGATGGGAAAGTAAAGTAGTGTGAACACTGAAAAGCAGTTTCTTAAATAATCAAATGTGAGATTACTTAATGACTCAGTAATTCATAGATGTCCTTTATATGACTATATATACATATATTAACATTCTATGTCATATCATATTTGGGTTTTTGTTTTAATTGAATAGGTTTTGAGTTTCGTTAAATACTTTTTTTTTTGTATATATTGAGATGATCAAGGTTTTCATTCTTTACTAATTTGGTATATTCTGTTGATTGAGTGGAGATATTAAGCTGTTTTTGCATTCCTGGGGTAAATTTCACTTGATAATTGCATATCTTTTATTTTTATAGGTTGCTATATTTGTTTTACAATCATTTTATCCATATAGTAAGAGAATATCAGCCTCATAGAAAGTATTGAAATCTATTCCATCCATCTCTACTTTTTGGGGAACAATTTGTCAAGGATTAGTGTTCCTTGTTTTTAATGTTTAGAATTCACCAATGAAGTCTTCCCCCCCCCCCAGGCTTTTCATTATGGAACTTTAAAAAATCAATAATTTGATTTATTTCTTTCTATTTCTTTTCCATTCTATTTTGGATGTTTCTAGGAACTTGTTCATTTTATGTTAGTATACGGTCATTCATAGAATTCCCATATAACCCCTTCTAAATTCTTATAAGTTTATGAGGTTTATGTCCCTTCTTTCATGCTTGAATTTATTAATTTTATTCTATTTTCTTGGTCAGTCTGCTTAAGTTTTGTCAATTTGGTTGATGTTTAAAAAAAAAAAAAAACTTTTAACTTTGCTATTTTTTTTTAAAATTTCTGCTCTATTTTAAAATTTCTATTCCTTCTGCTTGCTTTTGTTAGGTTATTGTTCTGGGGTCTTTGGTTTTATATTATAGTCATTTATCTACACCTCAAAATTTCCTTCTAAGCACTGCTTCAGCAGCATTCTATAAATTTTGGTATGTTTTGTTATTTTTTCACTCACTTTAAAGCTTAGGAGTATGTGCATGCATGTGCGTGCTCAGTAGTGTCTGACTCTTTGTGACCCCGTGGACTGTAGACCATCAGGCTCCTCTGTCCATGGAATTTTCCCAGTAAGAATATTAGAATAGTTTGCCATATCCTCCTCCAGGGGATTGCTCCAATCCAGGCATCGAAACCAAATCTCTTACATCTTCTGAACTGGCAGGCAGATTCTTTAACATCAAGCCACTGGGGAAGCTTATGTTGTTTAATTTCCACGTACTTGTGAATTTGCCTCCTTTCTTTCTCTCACTGTCTTCAAATTTTATTCCACTGTAGTCAGAGAATATGTTTTGCTTTTATTAATAACTGAAATCCTTTTATATTAATTACTACTTTTTTGTGGCTTACCATATTGACCCTACTGGAGATTGTTCCATGGAATTTGTATTCTGCTGTTGTTTGGTGGAATGTTCTATAAATGTCTATTAGATCTAGTGGTTTATAATATTGACCAAGTTTACTTGTTGAATTTATGTATAGATCTTTGATCCATTATTGGAAGTAGGGTATTAAAGCTTTCAAGTATTATTTTTATTGCATATTTTCCCCTGTAATTATGTCAGTTGTTCCTTCAAGTATTTGGAGCCTCTCTTGTTAGGTACAAATATTATTTAAATCACTCCTATTTCTGTTCAATGAATGTTTATATTAATATAAAGTGTCTTCCTTTGTCTCCAATAAAAATTTTTGTCTTAAAGATTATTTTGTCAGTATCAGTATAGCCACAGCAACTTTTTTTTTCTGTGTGAATATTGTATCTATTTTGAATCTTTTATATTCAAACTAGTTGCATTTTGCTTTTAAAGTGCTTTTGTACACAGGATATAGCTGGATCATGGTTTTTTAAAATTTCATTTATTTATTTTAATTGGAGGCTAATTATTTTGCAATATTGTAGTGCTTTTTGCCATACATTAACATGAATCAGCCATGGGTGTACATGTGATCCCCATCCTGAACCCCCCTCCCACCTCCCTCCCCATCCCATCCCTCTGGGTCATCCCAGTACACCAGCCCTGAGCACTCTGTCTCATGCTTCGAACCTGGACTGGTGATCTGTTTCACATATGATAATATTCATGTTTAAATGCTATTCTCTCAGATCATCCCACCCTCGCCTTCTCTAACAGAGTCCGATAGACTGTTCTATACATCTGTGTCTCTTTTGCTGTCTCACATATAGGGTTATTGTTAATAGCTTTCTAAATTTCATATATATATGTTAGTATACTGTATTGGGGTTTTTCTTTCTGGCTTACTTCACTCTGTATAATAGGCTCCAGTTTCATCCACCTCATTAGAACTGATTCAAATGTATTCTTTTTAATGACTGAGTAATATTCCATTGTGTATATGTACCACAGCTTTCTTACCCATTCATCTGTTAATGGATCTCTAGGTTGCTTCCTTATCTTGGCTAATATAAACAGTGCTGTGATGAATATTGGAGTACAGGTGTCTCTTTCAGTTCTGGTTTCCTCGGTGTGTATGCCCAGCTGTGGGTTTTCTGAGCCGTATGGCAGTTTCCAGTTTTTTAAGGAATGTCCTCACTATTCTCCATAGTGATTGTACTAGTTTGCATTCCCACCAACAGTGTAAGAGAGTTTCCTTTTCTCCACATGCTCTCCAACATCTATTGTTTGTACATTTTGGATAGAAGCCATTTTGACTGGTGTGAAATGGTACCTCATTGTGGTTTTGATTTGCATTACTCTGATAATGAGTGATGTTAAGCTTCTTTTCATGTGTTTGTTAGCCATCTGTATATCTTCTTTGTATAAATGTCTGTTTAGTTCTTTGGCACATTTTTTGATTGGGTTTTTTATTTTTCTGGAACTGAGCTGCAGGTGTTGTTCATATATTTTTGAGATTAATTCTTTGTCCATTGCTTCATTTGCTATTATTTTCTCCCATTCTAAAGGCTGCCTTTTCACTTCACTAAATTTCTTTCACTGTGCAAAGCTTTTAAGTTTAATCAGGTTCCATTTGTTTATTTTTGCTTTTATTTCCATTACACTGGGATGTGGGTCATAGATGATCCTGCTGTGATTGATGTCAGAGAGTGATTTGCCTATGCTTTCCTCTAGGAGTTTTTTTAATTTCTCGTCTTACATTTAGATCTTCAATCCATCTTGAGCTTATTTTTGTGTATGGTCTTAGAAAGTGTTCTAGATTCATTCTTTTACAAGTGGTTGACCAGTTTTTCTGGCACTACTTGTTAAAGATATTGTCTTTTATTCCATTGTATATTCTTGCCTCCTTTGTCAAAGATAAGGTGTCCATTGGTATGTGGATGTATCTCTGGGCTTTCTATTTTGTTCCATTGATTTATATTTCTGTCTTTGTGCCAATACTATACTGTCTTGATGACTGTAGCTTGTAGTAGAGCCTGGAGTCAGGCAGGCTGATTCCTCCCGTTCCATTCTTCTTTCTCAAGATCACTTTAGCTATTTGAGGTTTTTTGCATTTCCATGCAAATTGTGAAATTATTTGTTCTAGTTTTCTGAAAATACCGTTGGTAGCATTGAATCTATAGATTGTTTTGGGTAGTATATTCATTTTCACTATATTGATTTTTTCAATCCATGAACATGGCATATTTTTCAATTTATTTGTATCCTCTTCAATTTCTTTCATCAGTGTTTTATAGTTTTCTATGTATAGGTCGTTGGTTTCTTTAGGTCTATTTATTACTAAGTATTTTATTCTTTTTGTTGCAATGGTGAATGAAATAGCTTCCTTAGTTTCTCTTCTGTTTTCTCATTTTTAGTGTATTGGAAAGCAAGGGATTTCTTCGTGTTACTTTTATATCCTGCAGCTTTACTATATTTATTGTTTAGCTCTAGTAATTTTCTGGTGGAGTCTTTAGGGTTTCCTATGTAGAGGATCATGTCATCTACAAACAGTGAGAGTTTAACTTCTTTTCCAATCTGGATCCCTGTTGTGTTTCTGCTCTGATTGCTGTGGCCAAAACTTCCAAAACTATATTGAATAGTAGTGGTGAGAGTGGGCACCTTGTCTTGTTCCTGACTTTAGGGGAAATGCTTTCAGTTTTTCACCATTGAGGATAAAGTTTGTTGTGGGTTTGTCAGATATAGCTTTTATTATGTTGAGGTATGTTCCTTCTATGCCTGCTTTATGGAGGGTTTTTATCATAAATGGTTGTTGAATTTTTAAAAAACTTTTCTGCATCTATTGAGATAATCATATTGTTTTTATCTTTCAATTCGTTAACGTGGTGTATTACACCAATTGATATGCTGATATTAAAGAATCCTTGCATCCCTGTGATAAAGGCCGCTTGGTCATGATGTATGATCTTTTGAATATGTTGTTGGATTCTGTTTGCTAGAAGTTTGTTAAGGAGTTTTGCATCTATGTTCATCAGTGATATTGGCCTGTAATTTTTCCTTTTTGTGGCATCTTTGTCTGGTTTTCATATTAGGGTGATGGTGGCCTCATAGAAAGAGCTTGGCAGTTTACCTTCTTCTGCAAATTTTTGTAAGAGTTTGAGTAGGATAGGTGTTAGCTCTTCTCTAAATTTTTGGTAGAATTCAGCTGTGAAGCCGTCTGGTCCTGGGCTTATGTTTGCTGAAAGATTCCTGATTATAGTTTCGATTTCTGTGCTTGTGATGTGTCTGTTAAGATTTTCTATTTCTTCCTTTTCCATTTGGAAAGTTGCACTTTTCCAAGTATTTGTCCATTTCTTCCAAGTTGTCCATTTTATTGGCATATAGTTGCTGATGGCATATAGTTGCTGATAGTTTTCTATTATGATCCTTTGTATTTCTGTGTTGTTTGTTGTGATGTCTCCATTTTCATTTCTAATTTTGTTGATTTGATTCTTCTCCCTTTGTTTCTTGATGAGTCTGGCTAATGTCTTGTCAATTTTATTTATCTTCTTGAAGAACAGGCTTTTAGCTTTTTGCTTTTGGTATGGTCTCTTTTGTTTATTTTGCATTTATTTCTGCCCTAAATTTTAAGATTTCTTTCCTTCCACTAATCCTGGGATTCTTCATTTCTTCCTTTTCTAGTTGCTTTAGGTGTAGAGTTGAGTTATTTATTTGACTTTTTCTTGTTTCTTCAGGTAAGCCTCTATAGCTATGAACTTTCCTCTTAGCACTGTTTTTACAGTTACCCATAGGCTTTGTGTTGTTGTGTTTTCATTTTCATTCATTTCTATGCATATTTTGATTTCTTTTTTGATTTCTTCTGTGATTTCTTGGTTATTAAGTAGCATGTTTTGTTGCCTCCATATGTTGGAATTTTTAATAGTTTCTTTTCCCTGTAATTGACATCTAATCTTACTGTGTTGTGGTCAGGAAAGATGCTAGGTATGATTTCAATTTTTTTTTTTTTTTTTAATTTACTAAGGCTAGATTTCTGGCCCAGGATGTGATCTATCCTGGAGAGGATTTTGTGTGCCTTTGAGAAAAAGGTGAAATTGATTTTTTTCAGGTGAAATATCCTATAGATATCAATTAGGTCTAACTGGTCCATTGTATCTTTTAAAGTTTGTGTTTCCTTGTAAATCTTCTGTTTGTTTGATCTATTCATAGGTATGAGTGTGGTATTAAAATCTCCCACTATTATTGTGTTATTGTTAATTTTCCCTTTCCTACTTGTTAGCATTTGCCTTACATATTGTTGTGCTCCTATGTTGGGTGCATATATATTTATAATTGTTATATTTTTTTCTTGGATTGATCCTTTGATCATTATGTAGTGTCCTTCTTTGTTTCTTTTCACAGCCTTTATTTTAAAATCTATTTTATCTGATATGAGTATTGCTACTCCTGCTTTTTTTTTTTTTTTTTTTTTTTGGTCTACATTTGTGTTGAATATCTTTTTCCAGCCCTTCACTTTCAGTCTATGTGTGTCCCTTGTTTTGAGGTGGGTCTCTTGTAGACAGCATATATAGGGGTCTGGTTTTTGTATCCATTCAGCCAGTCTTTGTCTTTTGGTTGGGGCACTCAGCCCATTTACATTTAAGGTAATTTTTGATAAGTATGATCCAATCGCCATTTACTTTGTTGTTTCAGGTTCAAGTTTATGCACCCTGTCTGTGTTTTACTGTCTAGAAAAGATCCTTTAGCATTTGTTGAAGAGCTGGTTTGGTGGTGCTGAATTCTCTCAGCTTTTACTTGTCTGTAAAGCTTTTGAATACTCCTTCATATCTGAATGAGATCCTTGCTGGGTACAGTCATCTGGGTTGTAGGTTTTTCTCTTTCATTACTTTAAGTATGTGTTGCCATTCCCTTCTGGCCTGAAGGGCTTCTATTGATAGATCAGCTGTTATCCTTATGGGAATCCCTTTGTGTTTTATTTGTTGTTTCTCCCTTGCTGCTTTTAATATTTCTTTTTTTGTGTTTGATCTTTGTTAATTTGATTAACATATGTCTTGTCGTGTTTCACCTTGGGTTTATCCTGTTTGGGACTCTCTGGGTTTCTTGGACTTAGGTGACTATTTCCTTCCACATTTTATGGAAGTTTTCAACTATATCTCTTCAAGTATTTTCTTATGACCTTTATTTTTCTCTTCTTCTGGGACTTCTTTGATTCTAATGTTGGGGCGTTTAGCATTTTCCCAGTGATCTGTGAGGTTGTCCTCATTTCTTTTAATTATTTTTTTCTTTTTTCCTCTCTGCTTCATTTCTTTCTACCATTCTATATTCTATCTCACTTATCCTATCTTCTGACTCCGTTATTCTACTATTGGTTCCCTCCGGAGTGTATTTGATCTCATTTATTGCATTATTCATTATTGATTGACTCTATTTTATTTCTTCTAGTTCTTTGTTAAACATTTCTTGAATCTTCTCAATCCTTGTCTCCAGGCTGCTTATCCATTTTGTTTTCAAGATTTAGGATCATTTTTACCATCATTATTCTTAATTCTTTTTTCAGGTAGACTCCCTATCTCTTTCTCTTTTGTTTGGTTTGGTGGGCATTCATCATTTTACTTTACCTGCTGATTATTTCTCTGCTTTTTCCTCTTATTTAGATTGCTGAGTTTGGTGTGGCCTTTCTTTATTTTGGCAGTTTGTGGTTCCTTTTTATTGTGGATGCTCCTCCCTGTGGATGGGGTTGGACGAGTGGCTGGTCAAGCTTGTGTCGGTGTTCTGGTGGGTGGGGTTGTTTTCTTCTCTCTGGAGTGCAATGATGTGTCCAGTAGTGAGTTTTGAGATGTCTATGGGTTTGGTGTGACTTTGGGCAGCCTGTATATTGAAACTCAGGGCTATGTTCCTGTGTGGCTGGAGAATTTCCTTGCTACGTCTTGCTCTGGAACTTGTTGGCTCTGGGGTGGTGCTTGATTTCAGTTTATATATGGAGGCTTTTGAATGAGTTCTTATCGATTAATGTTCCCTGTAGTCAGGAGTTCTCTGGTGTTCTCAGGTTTTGGATGTAAGCCTCTTGCCTCTGGTTTTCAGTCTTATTCTTACAGTAGCCTCAAGACTTCTCCAACCATACAGCATCAATGATAAAACATCTAGGTTAATGGTGAAAAGATTATCCACAGTGAGGAACACCCAGAGAGGTTCACAGAGTTACATGGAGAAGAGAAGTGGGAGATGGGATATAGAGGTGACTAGGAAGAGAAGAGTTGGAATTAAAAGGGGAGAGAGCAATCTAGCTGGTAATCAATTCCCTATGTGCTCTCCACAGTCTGGAATACTCAGAGAGGTTTACAGAATTACATAGAGAAGAGAAGAGGGAGGAAGGAGATAGAGGTGGCCAGGAGGAGAAGAGGGGGAATCAAAAGAAGAGAGACAGATCTAGCCAGTAATCAGTTCCCTACGTGTTCTCCACCACCCAGAATACCCAAAGAGATTCACAGAGTTGGGTAGAGAAGAGAAACGGGGGGAGGAGATAGAGGTGACCTGGGGGAGAAAAAGGAAAATCAAAAGGGGGAGAGAGTAATCAAGCCAGTAATCACACTCCTAAGTAAAAATGGGTTCTGAAAATTGAATTACTTAAGGTACAAAATTGATAACAAATAATGAAAAGCAAAGATTAAGCATCTAGAGTGGAGGCTAGACTCTCAAAAACACACTATGAGAAAAAAAGGCAAAATTGCAAAACTTATTAAAAAATATGAAGTTTGCTTTAAAAATATTTTTTCAAGGTAATAGTAGGCTCGGGCCTGGTGCACTGGGAAGACTCAGAGGGATTGGATAGAGAGGGAGGGGGGAAGGGGGATCGGAATGGGGAGTACATGTAAATCCATGGCTAATCCATGTCAATGTATGACAAAATCCACTACAATATTGTAAAGTAATTAGCCTCCAACTAATAAAAATAAATGAAAAAAAAAAGAAAATTAAAGGATTCATAGAGGCATTAAAAATAAAAATTTTGAAAAATTAAAAAAATGATAATAATAAATATATCTAGGAATTTCTCTGGAGCTGTTGCAGGCAGTGTGGAGTCAGTTCAGTTTCAGACATTTCCTTATTCCTCTTATAACTTCTCAAGACCTGTAGGCCTCTTCCAATGTATTCTATATTAACTAGAGGGTTTTAATCTCTTTCACTTGTCACTTCCAAAGCAGTTCCCTGTTTATTTTGGCTTCTTCTGTTTGCAGGTCTCTTCAGTGTCTAATTTCCACCCTGACACAAGGGGGTGAAGGTCGCCACTTATTTAGGATCACTTCTTCAAGTGTGCTGTGGGGAGGAAGGAACACTGCAAACAAATATCATTGATGTGTTTGGGGAGTGCTTGCGGTGTCTGGGCCACACTGGGTTTGCCTCCACTCATGGCGTGTGTGTTTTCCCAGTCTGCACTGCTCAGTCTCCAGGTTGCTCTGCAGGGAACTTTCTGAGGTGGGCCCTGGGTTTTGTGCATTTCCCAGGTCTAAGCTGCTCAGGTTCAGGTTCTCGGGTACTCCACAAAGGCGCAAACTGAGTTGGGCCTGCGTTTTATGTCCTTTCCAGGTGCGAGCAGTTCAGGCAATCAGCTGCTTGATGCGGACGCTCTACCCCAGGTGAGGGGTGTGTCTTATTGCCTCCCCCATCCCAGCTGCTTGGTTTTCTCTGTGCGCAGCAGGTGCACCTTCTCAGATGTGCCATGTGTGTCTTCTGGGTAGCTGATCTCTGGTTGCAACCCTCCCGGCAGATATCAACTGTCCAGAATCCCAGGTCTTGGTTAGCAAGTGGGAGCCTGCCCACAGTTTGCTAGGATGACACCTCTGGGGCCGAGACTGCCCCTTCCGACTCTGGCTGTCCCCCACCTGCCACCCTACCTCCAGCGGGGTTTGGGCCAATGTGCAGCTGCCTAGCTCTCCCCTGGTATTCGCTCAGTCCTTTGTTCTGAGAGCAGACCAGCAGTGCCCTAGGTTAGGGCTTTTCATGGGATAGTTCTCTCTCTCTGTCTCTCTCTCTCTCTCTCTGTCTCTCTCTCTCTCTCTCTCTTCCTCTATCTCTCTGGCTATCCCACAGTTTGGGTTGCTATCTCACGTTAGCTCCCTCAGATTGCTCTCAGGGCATTCAGGCCTGGTCCTTACCCTCAGCAATGCAGCCTGTGCCTCCCTGTCCAGCCCCAAATTGCTGTTGGTGGACATGAGTATCTGGGCTACTTCTCTGCTGGGAGTTGCCATTAGATACATAGTCTGTGGATTTTATTTATTTATTTACTTCTTCCTCCCAGTTATGTTGCCCTCTGAGGTTCCAAAACTCTCCACAGACCCGCTGGTGAGAGGTTTCCTGGTGTTTGGAAACTTCTCTTTTAAGACTCCCTTCCCGGGACAGGTATCCATCCATAACTCTTTTGTCTCTCTTTTTATCTTCTATATTTAGTCCTACCTCCTTTTGAAGACAATGAGTTGCCTTTCTGGGTGCCTGATGTCCTCTGCCAGCTTTCAGAAGTTGTTTTGTGGAATTTCTCAACGTTCAAATGCTGTTTTGATTAATTTGTTGGGGAGAAAGTGGTTTCCCTGCCCTATGCCTCCACCATCTTACTCCTATCAACTGGGTCATGTTTTTGTAACCATTCTTCCAATTACTGCACTTTGGTTGTAGTTGTCCACTTATATTAAGTGCAATTACTGAAAATAACAATATTTAAAACATGTGGGATAGTACTAATGAATTCCTATTTAATAACAAAATAAAATTAGATCAAGTAGGAGGATGGCCATTTTAAAAATAAATACAATTATCAATTAATTTGAAAAAAGGAAAGCAATAGAAGAAATTAATGAAATGAAAAGGTGAGTCTTTGAAAAAAATCGATAAAATTGATGAATGTCTTGCAAAGATTGACAAAAATAAGTGAAACAAGACATGAATAATTAATATCATCAATGTCATATGGTATTTCATTAGCAATCCTGCAATTGCTAAATGGATAAAAAAGGGAATACTATGAAAATTCATGATAATAAAGTCAGCAACACATAAGAGACGGACTCTTTTTTCTCAAAAAAACACAAACTGCAAAAACTCAACCAAGATCTAACAGATAGCATAAATAGTTTTATAACATTTAAAGAATGAAATTGGAAATTATAAAATTCCCCTGCCCTGCAAATGATTTTCAGGCTTAGATGGTTTCACCTGAGAATACTACCAAATATGTAAAGTAGAATTAATATTAAATTATACAATCTCTTGAAAAGTATTGGAGAGAATGGAACACTTCCCTACTTATTTTTTGATTAATTTATTTATTTTAATTGGAGGCTAATTACTTTACAATATTGTGGTGGTTTTTGCCATACATCGACATGAATCAGCCATGTGTGTGCATGTGTCTCCCCATCCTGAACCTCCCTCCCATCTCCCATCCCACCCCGTCCCTTTGGGTTGTCCCAGAGCACCAGCTTTGGATGCCCTGCTTCATGCATTGAACTTGCACTGGCCATCTATTTTACATATAATAATATGTATGTTTCAATGCTATTCTCTCATATCGTCTTGCCCTCACCTTCTCCCACAAAGACCAAAATTCTGCACTTTACATGTGTGTCTCTTTTGCTGTCGTGCATATAGAGTCATCATTACCATCTTTCTAAATTCCATATATATGCATTAATATAGAGTATTGATGTTTCTCTTTCTGGCTTATTTCACTCTGTATAATAGGCTCCATTTTCATCCACCTCATTAGAACAGACTCAAATGCATTCTTTTTTTATAGATTAGTTATTAGTAATATTAACACAATCTCTTGAAGAGTATTGAAGAGAATGGGACACGTCCCTACTTATCTTCATGAGGAAAATACTACATGATAGCAATTATCCAGACCAGTACTTGATCAATATGTCTCGTTAAAGTAGATTTAAAATCCCTCGACAAAATGACAGCAAAATGAATCCAGACATGTATAAAAAGACGTATATGCCATGACCAAGTGGGATTTATTTTAAGTATGCAAAACTCTTTTTGTAATTGATATCAATTGTGTCAATCAATATAGTCTAACATATCAATAGGCTAAAGAAGAAAAATTATATGATCTTATTAATTGATGCAGAAAAAATATTAGATAAAATCCAGTACTCATTCATATTATAAAATTCTCAACAAATAAGAAGAATGGAAGAATCTCAACTTATAAGAACTTACAACTATATATACAGCTAACACCATGCTTTTGGTGATATACTGAGTGCTTTCCCCTTAAAATCAGAATAAAAGGCAAGGATGTTCATCTCATTGCTCTTGTTTAGCATAGTACGGGAAGTTCTAGCTATTACAAAATGGCAAGAAGAAGATTGGAAAGAAAGAAAGAAAACTGTTCCTCTTTTCAGATGAGGTGATTGTTTTCATAAAACAATACCAAGGAACCAACAAAAAAATATACACAAAAATCACTCAGAACTAAGTGAATTCCTCAGGTTCATAGGATATAAGATCAATACACAAAATCAATTGTTTAGACACCAGTACTGTATAATACTTATTCATTAAATTAGCACTAAATGTGTAAAAATACTTCCATATTAACAATGAACTTAAGCAAATCAAAATTTAAAGCGTAATACCTTCTGCAAATTTCCTCCAAATTGAAATACATAGGAATGCACTTAACAGAACATGTAAAGGATCTGTATGGTAGGAATTATAAAATTCTACCAAATAAAATCAAGTAAGACCCAAATAAATGGAGATACATACCCTGCTCATGGATTAGAAAACTCATTCTGTTCTGTACATAGAATTCTCTAGGCAAGAATACTGGAGTGAGTTGCCATTTTCTTCTCCAGAGTATCTTCCTGACCCAGGGATCAAACCCAGGTCTCCTGCATTGCAGGCAGATTCTTTACCATCTGAGCTACCAGGGAAGCCCAGTAAAGATACCATTTCTTTCCAAATTGTTCCCATATTATAGTCATTCCACACACATAAATGTGCTTTGTTTATCTTATATTGCATAGTAGCAGGTATTTTCATTTATTTAGCATTATCTTATTTCCCACTGATAAACATTTTTATTAGCATTTTGACCCCTTTTGTACGCTCATCTTTTCATATACCCAGAAGTATATCTACACCAGAGATAAGTAGAATTGAAATTGCTTGCCCAGAGAGTGTGTACATTTGAAATTTTATTAAACTTGACAAATCATCCTCCAGAAAATTGTGTAAGAGTACATATTTATCCACAATATACTGAAGTTTAATATTAAAACTTTTTTACCTGTTTCTAAATGATGGATTTGAAATTGTATCTCTTTCTTTTCATTTGCATTCCCCTAGTTACTGTATGGCTAAGCATCTTTCCTATTTACTGGCTATACATATTTTCTCTTCTCTGATAATTCAGTTAACATTTTAGACCACCACTTTTTTGGTGAAGTTTTGTCAGAATTTCTAATGCATTTTGAATACTAATCTTTTATCTGTTATATATGCTGCAAATACTCTTTGTCTGGTCCTTACCTTATAATTTGTATATGGTGTATTTTGGCATACAGATTATTTTGTTTTAATTTTATGTAGCTAACCTTATCATTCATTCTTTGACACATAGTTTGCTTTGTGTTTCATGAATTATACTGTCTATCAGAAGATTCTAATGACTTTTTCCTAAATATTTTTCAAATAACTTTTTAGCTTTTTTTTTTTTTAATTTAGATCCATATTCTCTCTGTGGTTGATATTTATGAATTTTGGAAGGTAAGCTCTGTGACAAGGACTGCTAGATTGAGACTATCCAATGTCCATTTTTGCCTTCTGAATACACAGGAGACTGTTAACATTTCAGAAGGAAATGCATTGGGGAAAAGAATGGCTTATCCAATCTCTCTTGCTGCAAGGAATGTCAATGACAGATAAGTGGAAGTTGTTGGTTTGGACTTCCTTTCAGTTCAGTTCAGTCGCTCAGTCATGTCTGATTATTTGCGACCCCACAACTGCAGCATGCCAGGCCTCCCTCTCCATCACCAATCCTGGAGCATGCTCAAACTCGTGTCCACTGAGTAGGTGATGCCACCCAACCATCTCATCTTCTTCTGCTGCCTTCAATCTTCCCCAGTATCAGGGTCTTTTCCAATGACTCAGTTCTTCACATCAGGTGGCCAAACTATTGGAACTTCAGCTTTAGCATCAGTCCTTCCAACGAATATTCAGGACTAATTTCCTTTAGGATTGACTGGTTTGATCTCCTTGCAGTCCAAGGGACTCTCAGGAGTCTTCTTCAACACCACAGTTCAAAAGCATCAATTATTCAGTGCTTACCTTTCCTTATGGGCCAACTCTCACATCCATACATGACTACTGGAAAACCCATAGCTTTGACTAGATGGACATTTGTTGGCAAAATAATGTCTCTGCTTTTTAATATGCTATCTAGGTTTGTCATAGTTTTTCTTCCAAGAAGTAAGCATCTTTTAATTTCATGACTGCAGTCACTATCTGAAGCGATTTTGGAGCCCAAAAAGCAGTCTCTCACTGTTTCCATTGTTTCCCCATCTATTTGTCATGAAGTGATGGGACCAGACGCCATGATCTTCGTTTTTTGAATGTTGAGTAAGCCAGCTTTTTCACTCTCTTCTTTCATTTTCATCAAGAGGCTCTTTAGTTCTTCTTTGCTTTCTGCCATAAGGGCAGTGTCACCCTTTAAAACTCCTTAAAGGGTGCTATCTTGTATGTGTGTGTGTGTGTATATATATATATATATATATATATATATATATATATATATATAAGATACAGCAAAGTTCTTCAAAGTTCTATAGAAAGCAAAGTTCTTTGCTTTCTATATATATATTATATATATATAATATATAATGTTATATAACAATATATACTATATATTATTATATAATTAATTAATTAATTAATTATTAATCAATCATTTATAATAATATATAATATTAATATAATAATATTATATGTATATATTATATATATAATCTTCCACTTCCTCTTCACTTCCTTTTTCGTTCCTATATCTTAAATGGCCACATAATATCTGTGTCTCCCACAACCATCTGGGACTATGAATCACTCTTGATCAATGTTAGTGTTATGACTAGTAGAGTAGAATGATAGGAGGAGTGTGAGTCCTGCATAATTGTAAAGCCATCATATCAGCCAAAGACAGCCTATTTTGTGAGGGAATTATTTTATTTAAGCCACTGTTATTTTATATTTTTGTTTTGTATATATGAACAAATTCTACCTGATACAGATTTTGGCATTTATAAATGGAATGCAGCAAGTAACAGAACCTAAATATTGAACTGGCTCAGTGGAAGAATGGAGCTATATATTAAAAAACTCAAATTTAGCAGGCTTCTAAACTGGAAAGTTCTGTAAAGCAGTGACAAAGCATTTGGTTAATCACATGCCTGTATTTTCTTGTGAAGGAGACTGTGTGATGACTGAGATTGTAGTATTTGATGAGATAGTAAGTAAAATGCATAGTTTGTATATGCCAGTCTCTATTTTGCACTTTTAGCAGTCCTTGCCTGGCATACATAAACTCAAACTAGAGCTAGCTACTCTAGCAAATAAGATAGAATTTCTGCTATCATGATGTAAATAGATAGGAGTCGTGATTTGAAATTTTACTGGATTAAAAAGCCAATTGTGTCTACACCACAAACTGAAAGAGGTTTAAGATGGTGGCTACAAAACAACAGCTTTAGCAGAGGATAAGATAAAAACTAAACTTTTAAATCTCTTTCTGTTACACACTCTCTGGAAGAGGGTAGAAGTAAGTCTAGCAGCAAAGATCATATTAATGCTTTATTTCTAATGTAAATAGTATCTTTTGCAGGAGTAAATTTTTTAATTGGTTTATTGCTATTTCCTTTAAGTTGACAGTGTATCTGTCTAGTCCATTTCTTTCTCTTTTTATTTTCTTGTTGCCTTCAAGATACTCTTTGGTTAGTTATTTAACTGAGAATAATTTAAAATAGTTATTTTTAATTTTCTGTGTGTGCATGAAATGTGTTCTGTTGGTCATTCAGATGCTGTAATTTTGTGCAACTTCTAGATTTATTGGATTTTGATCAGGGATTTGATTTGATTTATTGGATTTGATCAGGACTCTTGAGAGACCCTTGGACTGGAAGGAGATCCAGCCAGTCCATCCTAAAGGAAATCAGCCCTGAATATTCATTGGAAGGACTGATACTGAAACTGAAATTCCAATACTTTGGTAACCTGATGCAAAGAACTGACTCATTGGAAAAGACCCTGATGCTGGGAAAGACTGAAAGTGAGAAGAGACGTGGATTACAGAGGATGAAATGGTTGGATGGCATCACCGACTCAATGGACATGAATTTGAGTAAATTCTAGGAGTTGGTGATGGACAGGGAGGCCTGGTGTGCTGCAGTCCATGGGGTCACAAAGGGTTGGACACGACTGAACGACTGAACTGACTGATCAGGGAATGTGATCTGTAAAATATTTTATTTTTTTGGAATATGCTGAGATTTTTTATGCTGTTGCTTTATTCAGTCATTGAAAAAAAATCTATTGAGATACTAACTTGTGCTAGGAAAATAAGGATGAATATTATGTGGTTGCCAGTGCTATCTCTTCTGACTCATGTTTTCTTCACTTTCACACTTCCCCTATGTCTGTACAGAGAATGCTTACTTTTTTTTGAGATCTTTGTAAACTTCAGAGGGTTATCACTTTCCCAGATGAAATCCAATAATAATGTTTCAATCTTTGGAGTCTCTGTGACACCTTATATATACACTTATACAGCATTATGTTAATTTTTGAATTTTGAGAGTATAGTAATGCTTGTTAAAAAAGACAATCTGTGATTTCATATAGATCTGATCACAATTTGCAAGAAGAAGAAAATATATAGACAATTTATTAAAATAATATTTATTAACTGTTAAAACAGACCGGTTCCAAGCAGGAAAAGGAATACGTCAAGGCTATATATTGTCACCCTGCTTATTTAACTTCTATGCAGAGTACATCATGAGAAACTCTGGGCTGGAAGAAGCACAAGCTGGAATCAAGATTGCTGGGAGAAATATCAATAACTTCGGATATGCACCGATGACACCACCCTTAAGGCAGAGAGTGAAGAGGAACTAAAAAGCCTCTTGATGAAAGTGAAAGAGGAGACTGAAAAAGTTGGCATAAAGCTTAACATTCAGAAAACTAAGATCATGGCATCTGGGCCCATCACCTCATGGGAAATAGATGGGGAGACAGGGGAAACAGTGTCAGATTTTATTTTTCTGGGCTTCAAAATCACTGCAGATGGTGACTGCAGCCATGAAATTAAAAGACGTTTACTCCTAGGAAGGAAAGTCATGACCAACCTAGATAGTATATTGAAAAGCAGAGACATTACTTTGCCAACAAAGGTCCGTCTGGTCAAGGCTATGGTTTTTCCAGTGGTCATGTATGGATGTGAGAGTTGGACTGAGAAGAAAGTTGAGTGCCGAAAAGTTGATGCTTTTGAACTGTGGTATTGGAGAAGACTCTTGAGAGTTCCTTGGACTGCAAGGAGATCCAACCAGTCCATCCTAAGGGAAATCAGTCCTGGGTGTTCATTGGAAGGACTGATGCTGAAGCCGAAACTCCAGTACTTTGGCCACATCATGCGAAGAGTTGACTTATTGGAAAAGACCCTGATGCTGGGAGGGATTGGGGGCAGGAGTCGAAGGGGATGACAGATGATGAGATGGCTGGATGGCATCACCGACTCAATGGGCATGAAGTTGAGTAAACTCTGGGAGTTGGTGATAGACAGGGAGGACTGGCGTGCTGCGATTCATGGGGTTGCAAATAGTCTGACACGACTGAGCGATTGAACTGAACTGAACTGAAAACTGTGATAGATACAGAGTACTGTGGAAATACAGATGGAAGAGTGATTAAGATAGATTCTTCTTGGGTGTTGAGGACATAGAACATTTTCCTAGAGAAGGCAGTGTCTCAGCTATTAATTCCTTGGTGGAGAAGGGATATATTCTCTGCCAAGGGAATGGGGTGAACAAAAGTAGGGTCATGATCCAGTGTTCAATGAGGATCAGGTGATGGGTAAAAAAGGTGAGTTTGAAGAATGTTTAAAAAGGCGTCTCAGTCAAGTTTCAAAAGGTCTTTCTACTGGATTTTGCCTTCCAATGAACACTTAAAAGATAACAGTACACCAGGTCCGAACACTTGTCTCATGCATCTCACCTGGGCTAGTGATCTGTTTCACCATAGATAATATACATGCTGTTCTTAAATGTTGTGAAGTAATTAGCCTCCAACTAATAAAATAAAATTAAAAAAAAAAAAAATAACAGTAATGGCAGTGGTAGAGAGGAGCTGAGCCCTGTCCAGGTAAGACATAATAAGACCACATATTTCTTATTCTCGAGGTCAAGGAGACCTTGTTGACTACACATGCACAGAAAGACTCCTGGGGGTCAAAAAGGGAGGTACAGCATCCTATAGCAGGTGATATCAACCTACACATAGGCCTCTTCACTAAAATCCATCTTGGCTAAGAGATGCACATGCACACACATGGAAGGACCCTGAAATAAACAGAACCAAGCAAAGAAAGATTATTGGCCAAAGGAAACCAGAAAGAAATGCCCCATATAAGTGATTCAAATTACCATGAGAGTGCGACTCTCTCTGACCCCATGTGTGTGAGTCTATTCACACATGCTTTTTTCCTCCTAATAAACTTTATTTCACTTAAAAAAATCTTGCTAGGGAACTTAGAATTTATCCTATAACCAAAACAGAACCATCAAAATTATTAAAAGCTACTTATGAAACTAAATAGACAAAAGAATACTCAGGATTTAAAATTTATTACTTCAGTATGCCTGATTTATAATGAAGCTTTCACAAAGTACAACATTCATGCTTTTCCCTCCAAGTGTACCAGGATTGTGTTGTTCTTGTTTAAAGTGTTAGTTTACTCTTGAGTATAGCAATTTGACTTTCAAATCAGATCTTAGCTTTAGCAAGACAGAAAAAGAAGGAGACTCATATTCAAAAGTGAAGTTTACTACAATTATTTCAATGTCTTAGCTGAATAATTTAAGAATTAGAAAATAGCTATGGGTTACTTTGTGTCCAGGCAAACACTTTAGGTTTGATTAGTTTTTATATTCTCATTTTAGTTTAAAATAATAAACATATCTTGAAACATGTTACATGGAAATATATAGCAATAATATGTGGCTTGTTGGTTCAAATCTAACCATCTTTCACTGTTTAGTAAAGACTCCCATCTATTGATCCCCCACTTCTCCACCTTTACTCTTTACTCAGTTTCCATATATTTTTAACCTTATGAAACTACAAAAATGTAATGCTTAAAGGTAATTTGAAAAGTCAGGTCAGTTAGAGGCAGTCAATCATGATTAATGATTGCCTAATACAAACTACCCTTCTATTCAGTGTTGCTCGTCACTTTACAACCAATCCATGGGACTTGAAAACCACTGGCAATAATTAGCCAGAGGTGAATTCACAACACAATTCTGGTAATTTCTTATGAAAAAAAAAGTTTTGTGCTTTTTTGTTTGTTTGTTTCATTTATTTTTATTAGTTGGAGGCTAATTACTTTACAATAGTAGTGGTTTTTGCCATACATTGACATGGATCAGCCATAGATTTACATGTGTTCCCCATCATGATCCCCCCTCCCACCTCCCTCTCCATCCCATCCCATCCCTCTGGATCTTCCCAGTACATCATTTTTTTGTCTCTTGAGTAAATTGTTGCAAAACAATTTATTGAAAACAATGAATCTCAAATTATTTCTTTGTGTCAAAGAATAATATACATGCCTGAGAATAGAAATACCACTTTTATAAACACTTCAACAACCAAAACATCTATTTATACAGAATTATTGACATCAGTTTTTGAAAAAGAGCTTAAATGAGTTCTTCTGCCACTTTAAATTCTTACCAACTACGTATTTGAAGGATTAGTTTTCATCAGAGTATTCTTTTCAAAATATACCCATGTATCTAGAATGAACATGTTGCAATTATATACTTAGATTATAGAAAATAAGATAATACAATGTATATGGTTTCAAAAGATGCAATTAAGTTATACAAACAGTTTATCTAGGCTTGCACCCCCCTCCCCAAATATAATTTGGTACATATATTTTCCTTGGTATTTTCCAATGTCATCTCACAGAATGTACTATTGTACAGATTTGAATAATTAGTTCCCTGGAAGCCCAAAAGGATGCTGGATATTAGAGACAAGTTTTTGTAGTAAAGAAAATCGTCTTGCACTCTGGTATATTTAGGGAAAAACAAAGTCCCTTGTTCTTCTTTTAATTCAGTAAAACACTTCAGTTTGTGTCTTATGACTGCACTAAAGTGAATTCCAGTGTTATATTTACTCTTCCCTGGGGAGTCATCCATACATGTTTTGCTCTGTTTTGTTTTTCTTTGTGCTTCTTTCCTAGTTTCACAATGTGAGCTAGTGAAGGTCATATTTTAAAATAAAAAAAAAAAATCAGACTGCAAAGAATATCTGCTCTGAAACAAATGTATGCATGGAAAACAATTTAAATTGTTTTATTTTAAATGGTTAAATTTAAAACATTTCTTTTCTGCCATCTGGTCTGACCTCTTGCCAAAACAGGAAATAGGCAACTTATCCTTAATGCAGTCCGATCTGAAGATGCCTACTGACATTTCAGAACTTTCAAAAAAAATCTTCATGCTCTGGACTTCACTCTAATTTCTCTTCTGTTTCCCATTACCTTTCATAAAATTTGCTTTCCCTATGCTCGCTTTTCTTACATCTTACTATACAACAGTGAACATTAGTTTCTGCTGATATGATTCTTTGTGTGTCAGGATGCATTCAATAATAAGAACAGACAATTCAGCTTAAATAATACTCTCTCATAGCCACAGGTTCAGAGTCAGGAAGAGTTCAGGGTGTGCTCAAGGTTCCTATCAGGGATCCAGGTTTTAACTCTCTTTTGGCTTTGTTAAATTATGAACAGCATTTGTAGTGGATTAGTATTGTGTCAACTTAGCTAATTTGGAATCATGTGTCCCAGAATTTCCTTTCCTGTGTAGTTAGAGTTAGCAAGAGTCACAAGTCATTTTGTGTGAGATTTGGAAGGTGTAAGTAAAGTAGCAGCCAAAGTATTTTTATGTTTAGAAGATTGATGCAGGGGTACCAGGTGTTGTTACAATTCACACATGTTGTTGCTTATCTACTGACTAGTCATTTTGTCAAAGGGCAGGAGCAGGCCTTCAGCTGTTTGTCCTCCCCCTGGATCCTCAAAGTTCTGTGACTACTAGGCCAGATGAGTATTTAGTTCCTCAATGAAGGATACTGTGGAGAGAGAGAAAACTAGCCAAGATAGTGTGTTCAGACTGTCTCGCCCCATGTCTTGTAAATAATGACTATGTAACAGCTGAGATCATTTAGAGCAATGCATATGCACATCATGAGCTACTTGCTTGGTCACAGGTTGTGTGCGGTATGCCTGTATGAGTGCCACCCACAAATCGGTGGCCTTACTGCTACACCACAGCTGTGTCTGTTGGGTCAGCCATGAGAGAAGAGAATATAGCATGCCTACTTTTATGGCCGTTGTGACAGTCAGGGGAGAAGTTGTGTTGTGTTATGTTATGTTATGGCTACTACTACGGCTGCTGTGTCAGCCAGCAGAGAATAAATGTATCTGCGGTTCCTAAGGCTCCTCGGCTCCTTGAGTCTTCTTCCAGCTTCCCCGCTCATGCCTTGTCTACCATGGGTTCAACAAACAGTGCACACAGTGAGATACAGCAAGACAACTGGAGTCACAAACAGGATCAGTGATACAGATACCAAATTCACATGCATGATAGTCATATCTTTGAAATTGGAAACAATTGAGAAACCAACATGAGATCAGGTTCATTTTCATGGGTTCCAGCCTCCCCTTACTCTCTTTCACTTTATATTCATCCCCTCCTCAGCTGCCTTCCCTGCAGATTTCAAGATCACTAAATGTGAAATCAACAGACTTAAAGAGACTGTTTATTAAGGTTCCACAATTGCATAAGCTTAAGATTAAATATGGACTTCCCAGGTGGCTCAGTGGTAAAGAACCCACCTGCCAGTGCAAGAGATGCAAGAGAGGCAGGTTTGGTCCTTGGGTGGGAAAGATCCCCTGGAGTAGGAGATGGTAACCACTCCAGTATTCTTGCCTAGAGAATCCCATGGGCAGAGGAGCCTGGTGGGCCACAGTTCATAGGGTCGCAAAGAGCCGGACATAGCTGAGTGACAAAGCACACGTGCACACACAAGGTCAAATATATATATATATATATATATATATATATATATATATATATATATAATTGGGGGTTGCACTCGCAGGGCTATGAGGCCTATACTTGCCCAGCTTCAAGATCAAAGAAAGAGGCCAGGTCAGCAACAGACACATAATTTGTTTAATGAATGTGGGAGCTTACACATCTGAAGCAAGGTCTCGGAGTGACACCCTACCCTGGGGTGGGCAGAACATGGCAGTACCCTTCACTCTTGGGGAGAATAGGAAGACTACCAGTTTATAGGGAGAATTGATGTCAGATTGGTTTATTTGTTTTTTCTCTCTTAGCCCCTCTTGGCCCCTTGGGATAAGTACCTTCCTGCAGGCAGAGGCCTTCCCTTTGTTAAACTCTCAAAGGGGAACCATTCTAGAACAGCCACTAGCTGGGGCAGGAATGAGGTGAGACAAGTATAGAGGTAATTACTGATTCAGCTCTATTATTAAAGAGGAAAGTCATTCAAGAGAGCAGGGTGTATCTGAAGCAGGGACTGGTGGAGCACTTTTGATTGTTGCAGAAATAACATACATGATGCAGAGAAAGCATTCAATAGATTATAGATATAATGCTGATAATAGGCATAATAAATTTTATTCAATATTATGTTAGCTTGAGCAATCCTAAGAAGTTTTTGAGGAAGGGAAGCTCCCCAGTATTATTGAAACTTAAAAGAAAAATAAATACCACAATTTCACTAAGAATTGAACAAAAATACTGTAAATTAACTCAAAAAGGTCATTATTTTATTATAGGCTGGATCAGCATCCTACTTTCTACCTGAGCGATGACCTGATGTAAATCATATATGCCTCAGAATATAAGCAAAATTGATATGACTTGATATGCACAGATAAATTCATCTTTGGGAGGTCATTAATAATAAATAATTGACTCCATTGTTCAGTTCAGTCACACAGTCATGTCTGACTCTTTGCAACCACATGAACTGCAGCACACGAGGCTTCCCTGTCCATCACCAACACCTAGAGCTTACTCAAAATCCTGTCCATAGAGTTGGTGATGCCATCCAAACATCTCATGCTCTGTCAACCCCTTCTCCTCCTGCCTTCAATCTTTCACAGCATCAGGGTCTTTTCAATTGAGTCAGTCTGCATCAGGTGGCCAAAGTATTCAAGTTTCAGCTTCAGCATCAGTCCTTCCAATGATTATTCAGGACTGATCTATTTAGGATTGACTGGTTTGCTCTCCTGGCAGTCCAAGGGACTCTCAAGAGTTTTCTCCAACACCACAGTTCAAAAGCATCAGTTCTTTGGTGCTCAGCTTTCTTTGTAGTCCAACTCTCACTACTGGAAAAAACAGAGCTTTGACTAGACGGACCTTTGTTGGTAAAGTAATGTCTCTGCTTTTTAATATCCCATCAAGCTTTTCTGCAAGGAGCAAGCGTCTTTTAATTTCATGGCTGCAGTCATCATCTACAGTGATTTTGGAACCCTCCCCCCAAAAATAAAGTCTATCACTGTTTCCATTTTTTCTCCATCTATTTGCCATGCAGTGATGGGGCAGAATGCCATTATCTTAGTTTTCTGAATGTTGATTTTTAAGTAAACTTTTCCACTCTCCTCTTTCACTTTCATCAAGAGGCTCTTTAGTTTTTCTTCGCTTTCTGCCATAAGGCTGGTGTCATCTGCATATCTAAGTTTTTTGATATTTCTGAAGTATTGATATTTCTTAACTATTTCTTAGTAGAGTTCCCTGTGCTATACAGTATATTCTCATTAGTTATCTGTTTTATATGTAGTGTCAATGGTGTGTATCAATCCCAATTCCTCACAACCCTTTTTAAATGGCAGTACAATGAAGTCAGTATCATTGACTTCATTAATGCACTTCATTAATGAACTCTACTTAATGCACTGTGGTGACCTGAATGAGATGGAAATCCAAAAGGGCAGAGATGCGTGTATATGTGTGACTGACTCATTTTGCTGTACAGTAGAAATTAACACAATATCGTAAAGTAACTACATTCCAATAAAAGTAATTTTGAAAAAATAAAATGAGCTTCTTTATTGCCTGCATTGGAAATGGACTATTGTCACAATACTACCTCACTGTGCTCCTGCTGTAAAGGAGCTTACTGTCTTATTGGGATGTAAAACATGTATGCAAAACAAAGCAGTACAAGATAATTTATTATTTAGGTGCCATCTGAAAAATAAAAATTACATTTAATCTAAGACTTAAAAAAAAAAAAAAAGAAGAGCCTATGGTGTACTTAAGTGGTTAAGGAAGGATATTTAATAGAGATGGAACTGCAGCAAGTGTTAAGGGATAAGGTGGATGTGGATAGCCCGTGGGCTTATATTAAAGGAAGTTCTGAAAATTAAATGAAAGTTTCACATAACTGGAAAATATATTGTTTAATGTTGAACACGGGGAAGATAAAGTTTCATTTTTATCACCTACATTTTCCTGTAATATAACACATTTCAAAATAGACAGTAGTTTTTTGAGTTTTAGAGAGACAAGAAATAAACTGTGTGAAATGCTGAAGAAAGGAGCAACAAACTTAATGTTGGCAGATTTTAGCTCAAGATCAGGTTCTGGCATTTAGCTACCAATAACATTAAGAGAAGTCATTTAGCAATTTCAAGCCACTGTTTGCTCAGGAAGAAAGGGATACTGTTTGCTGTGAAGAAAGGGATAACAATAACTTCCTCACAAGGTTGCTGAGAGGATCATATGAGAAAATATATGTACACAGCAAACCCTGTAATTATTCAAGCTGCAAAGTTAAATTAATATTGTCTACTTATTTCCCTCCTGCAAGCCTTTGCTGTTGAGACAAACTTCTAAGACTTTCCTGGGCAAGTGGCTCAAACAAATCAATCCAAGATGTAATTCTAATAAGCTGGAAGCATAAACACAGAAAGGTACTTTATCCAAATATAAAACAAGCAAAAATAAGCAAGCATTTGCTTTTAAAAAGATGATGGGTTTGGGTTAAACCTTTCTCATATGCTTTCCCACATTGCCCTTGAGATCAATACAAGATACTTGGCAGTGATTAAGAATATGAATATTTTCATGAAGAGAGATTTCCCTGTGGAAAACAATTGGACATTAAGTCTTCTGAATTGCAACCTTGGCCTTATTAGCATTATGCTGCACCAGTTGAGGAAAAATGGAAGTTGGCAGAAAGAATATAAGGCAAACATATTGGATACCTATGGGATGGAAAAAGATAGCTCTTTATAGACTGAATCTCACTGTAGGAATTTTGAAGCTGGCATCTTCTGAGTTGTAACAAGAGGGAATAAGTAGCTGATACTAGTTTCTAGGTTTCTGCAAATAATAGTCTTTTCCTTAAGTATATTTCAGTTTCAGTCAAGAAACTGCTCAGGCACTTGGCACATAGAATGAACCCCTTTTGGGTCTTAATTTGTTGAATGAATGTACGATGACTAAATGATATAATTGGAGGATACTGGACATAAATAAAAGAGTAGGGCTAGAAAGATAGAGAAAAGACTGTTGTACTTTAGAGATAGGGTATTGATGGGTTGTTCCTTCCCTTTCCTGAATTAATCCTCTATTTCTCTTTTAATATCTTCTTTGAGTTTTGGAGTATTTAGCAGTCTGTAGCTTAATATCTAAATGCTTGGAGATTTTCAATAAAAGTTTTTGTTATGCATTAGTTTGGATAGTTTCTATTGACGTATAGTCATGTTTCTTATGTTGTGCTGTGCTACTCATGCAGTTCTGTCCGACTGTTTGCAATTCCATAGGTTGTAGCTTTCCAGGTTCCTCTGTCCATGGAATTCTCCAGTCAAGAATACTGGAGTGGGTTGCCATTCCTTTCCCCAGGGGATCTTCCTGAACCAGGGATTGAGTCCAGGTCTTCTGCATTGGCAGGTGGGTTCTTTACCACTGAGCCATCTGGGAAGCCCAAATGTTATGTGAAATAGAGATGCTGTTAAATAAAAGGAATAAATATTCCCCTTTGATTTTATGGAGAGCCTTAGAATTGGGTCCCACAGAAGGTTAGGGGTAGATCTGTCACTCAAAGCCTGGGCTCAGCTCTCTCCCAACAGCACCGAGGTGTCTCCAGCTCAGGCGAGAGAACAAAGAAATCCTGGGACTGACCAGTCTCAGGCCCCAGAGGGTGAGAGTGAAGGCTGGGTGCCAGGCCTCTGGATTCTGCCATCACCTCCTGTACCTCCACCTCCTGTGGCTAGTACTCACCCACCTTGACACACCCCTAGTTCCAGAAGGCACCAGGCACTCTTGTGGCCTCTCAGGGGACTGGGGCAGCCAGACTGTGAAGGGATCCTCTTGGCTCAAGGCCCTGTGGTTCCTATGAACCAGCAGGTGGGGTGGCAAGGGGTGACATGGCCCCCAGCAGTGCCACAGTAATCCTGATCTGGGCACTTTTTTGTTACATATAATCTAGTATTAGTTTATCCAGTTGTTTTTTCCAGTTGAATATTGGCTACTTTAGCCCTAGCAGTTCTATATGGTGCCTTTTATAGTTTTAATTTCTCCATTGAGATTCACTATTTGTAGTCTCATTATGTTTAAATTTTCCTTTAAACAAATCCATAATAGCTATTTTAACTCCTCATCTGCTAATTTCATCATCTCTGTCATCTCTGGGTCACTTTCTTTTGATTAATTTTTTTGTTTGTTTGTTTTAGGTCACATTTTTTTCTGCCCCTTTGCTTATCAAATACTTTTTATGTTGAGCATTATGGCTGTTACATAGTTAAATGTTGAATATCTGGATTTTATTATCTTCATTAACAGAATGTTAAATTTGTCTTGGCAAAAAGTTAACTTATTTGCAGACCAGCTTTACCCTTCTGAGGATTAAAAAAAAAATTGTTTTTTAAGCGTTGTTAGGGTGAGCCTAGGGTAGGCTTTATTCTAGAACTAGATAAGCTGTATTCATAAAAGGTAACCTTTCGAGGTCTCTAAAGGTTCATCTAGTCAAGGCTATGGTTTTTCCAGTGGTCATGTATAGATGTGAGAGTTGGACTGTGAAGAAAGCTGAGTGCTGAAGAATTGATGCTTTTGAATTGTGGTGTTGGAGAAGTCTCTTGAGAGTCCCTTGGACTGCAAGGAGTTCCAACCAATCCATCCTAAAGGAGATCAGTCCTGGGTGTTAATTGGAAGGACTGATGTTGAAGCTGAAACTCCAATACTTTGGCCACCTCATGCGAAGAGTTGGCCCATTGGAGAAGACCCTGATGCTGGGAGGGATTGGGGTCAGGAGGAGAAGGCGGTGACATAGGATGAGATGGCTGGATGGCATCACCGACTTGATGGGCATGAGTTTGGGTAAACTCCGGGAGTTGGAGATGAACAGGGAGGTCTGGCGTGCTGTGGTTCATGGGGTCGCAAAGAATCAGACACGACTGAGCAACTGAACTGACTGACTGACTGACTGAACTCCAAGTATTCAAAAATGTCTCTCAACTCTTAATAATCAACAATGACACATGTCCAGGCCTTTGGAAACTCTGGTAATTACTTACCTCATAGCTCCCTGGTAGTTATATTTTTTCAACTAGTTGCTCTTTCCTCAGTTTGAATTTTTGTTCAGCCTAGAGGCTGAACTTTGCTCTTTCAAATACACAGTTTACTATTTCATCAAAGTGAAAAGTTGAAAAAAAAAAAAAAAAAAAAAAAAAGAGTTGGCCAAAGACTCAAAAGGTCTCCTGTGAAGATTTCCAGAGCTCTTTCTGTGTATGTCTCTCTTGTCTCTGATACACTGCCCTGAAAATTCCAGTCACTTAAGTAGTTCAAAGTTCCAATCTCTGTCTCCTCAGATCTCTTTTGGGGTCTCCCTTTCCTGTGCTATCATCTAGAGAGTACTTAAAAACAGACCGCTGGAGAGATCATGAATTTACCTTGTTTGATTCCTATCTTTCAGGGATCACTGTCCTTTGCCCCTTGTTATCCAGAATCTGAAAAAATTATTTCATATATTTCTTTGTTTTATAATTGTTTATAAGAAGAAAAACATTTCAGGACTAGTACTCTATCATAGCCAGAAGTGGAAACTTGAATCACTGTTCAAAATAAATGCTTTAAGGTCAGTATTAATGTGACAATTTAAATCAATGAGGAAATATAGATCATAAAATAAGTGATGTTGAGACAACTGGGTTGCCATCTGGAAAAATGGTTAAGTTGTATCCCTGCTTCAGTTCTTCACCAAAATAAATTCCAAATGGAACAAAATTGAAATGTAAACAAATATATATTTTTTAATTTGCAAAAATGAAATAGCTAAGAATACTTCGTGTTGGGAAGTGCTTTTCTTCTAGAAAATATTTTACTATGGAAAATTTAAATATATACAAAAGTAGGGAGAATAATATTAATATGACAAGTCACAATGCACTCATATCCCAGCTTCAGTAATTTGCCACCCAAGAACAAATTTGTTTCATCTATGTCCATCACTTCCAGTACTCACCATGTCTCCTACCACACACAGAAGAGATTATATTGAAACAAATTTAGATACCACATAATTTAATCCATAAATATTTTACTGTGTATATGTAAAAGATAAGGCCTCACTAAAAATTAAGCTTTCAAATTTTATCATACCTAATAATTAAATATTTCTGATTATTATAAAACTCTTCATCATCTGTTTTCTTTCTTTTTATTATTTCTTCAAATCAGGATCCAAATAATGTCATTTGATTCACATGTCTCTAGTTTATCTCTTGGAACTTAATTTGTTGAAGCCACCAGGTAATTTGTCCTAAAGCATTCCCCCCCTCCATTCCAGATTTTACCAATTGTATTCCTATGCTATTATGTAACTGGTGCTTCTGCCCTTTGTATTTCCTGTAAATAGGTGGTTAGTGCTTAATCAGATTTAGGTTCAAATATTTGTCAAGAAGAGGTTATAGATAGTGTGAAATTCATAGATGATGGGCAACTGAAAAACAATCATAACAGACTTCATCAGGCTAAAAAGAATGTCTAGTTGTCCTTGGGAATGTTGAGACTGATTTATGGGATAAAAAGTTCATTTTATCCAACCAGTTTGAAGTCTCACATCAACTTCACCCACTGTTTCTAACAGTCATTATCATAATTGTCTAGTTTTATTATTTCATTACAGGTTAAAATGGTGATATTTTAATTATATTATTTCTTCATTTATTAGCTAGAAAATTTCCATGAAGAAAAGGTTTCCTTATTAGCTAATATTAATGATACTATTTGTATCATAGATGTAAAATAAATATTTAATCTCCCCACCTTTGTCATATGCCAGAATAAGATTGATTTCCTAGCATCCTCAAAAGGTGATCAATGAGATTGTTACACCGTCATGAACTCGTACATTTTAACATACTTGACTGTAGTCACTTTTCTTTTCAATGCTCAAAATTTACCATATTTATCCTGTTACAACCCCTTTAAAAGTGGATAGGGCTCCTGAATCATGTTGACATCACCCCAATAGTGTTTACTAGTTCCCTTGCTTACTTATTACAAGAAAATACTTATACTCATACATTTTCTACAACAGACCTTGGATTAGCCATTTTCCAAGACCTTTAAGTGGATAATGGTATTCAGAGACCACAGTCTATAAACTGGTATTAACAAATGTGCATCATTGAAGACAAAATATATTATTATAAATGTATAGACAGAACTGTGATTCAAATATAGGATCAGTTTTCTTTTTTTAACCAAGCTGCTTCGACTACCTTTATGGATCTTTTTTCCTTTAAGCTTTAACCTTCAAACGTTATCTAATACTTTCAGAATGACAGTGTCAACGTGATTACTTGTAATATAATTGCTTTAAAATTGATTTATTTAAAAAATGATTTATTTTTAGTTATTTTTGTCATCAATATGTATACACAATACATATATAATCAAATTGCTGTATTACAAACTTACTCAGAATATTTCTTTTCAGTGTACTTAGATGACCAACTCTACACATTTCAGTTCATTTTTCTTTCAATTAAAGAAATACCAAGCTTTATTTAGAGTTTGTGTTTTTATAAAGTTTTTATTACATTTTGATTTCTAATTACATGAAATATTTTGCATGGTCCCCAAACCAAATTTACTACACTGGGTATATTCAGAGATTTTTAGAATCCATCTTTGCCTCCTCTACCTTATCATATCATGGCCCCTCCCCCCATTTAATACGTATATTCTTTTTCTGGCTTAACCTTGCATTAAAATGTATTACTTCTTGATATATGTATATGAATCGATAGTTGAGATATAATAGCATAACATATGGAATTTTCTCTATCTTGCTTTTTACTTAATATTTACTAGACTTCTTGGAAACTTCATAGCACTATGTAGAGACAATTATCTTTCATTTTTTAAATTGAAATATAATTGACTTTGAGCTATTTCAAATCCTGAAAGATGATGCTGTGAAAGTGCTGCACTCAATATGCCAGCAAATTTGGAAAACTCAGCAGAGGCTACAGGACTGGAAAAAGGTCAGTTGTCATTCCAATCCCAAAGAAAGGCATTCCCAAAGAATGCACAAACTACTGCATAATTGCACTCATCTCACAAACTATTAAAGTAATACTCTAAATTCTCCAAGCCAGGCTTCAGCAGTACATGAACCGTGAAGTTCCAGATGTTCAAGCTGGTTTTACAAAAGGCAGAGGAACAAGAAATCAAATTGACAACATGCACTGGATCATAAAAAAAGCAAGAGAGCTCCAGAAAAGCATCTATTTCTGCTTTATTGACTATGCCAAAGCCTTTGACTGTGTGGATCACAACAAACTGTGGAAAATTATGAAAGAGATGGGAATACCAGACCACCTGACCTGCCTCTTGAGAAATCTGTATACCGGTCAGTAAGCAATAGTTAGAACTGGACATGGACCAACAGACGGGTTCCAAATAGGAGAAGGATTATGTCAAGGCTGTATATTGTCAACCTGCTTATTTAACTTATATTCAGAGTACATCATGAGAAACGTTGGACTGGAAGAAGCACAAACTGGAATCAAGGTTGCCGGGAGAAATATCAATAACCTCAGATATGCAGATGACACCACCCTTATGGTAGAAAGTGAAGAGAAACTAAAAAGCCTCTTGATGAAAGTGAAAAAGGAGAGTGAAAAAGTTGGCTTATAGCTCAACATTCAGAAAACTAAGATCATGGCATCTGGTCCCATCACCTCATGGGAAATACATGGGGAGATAGTGGAAACAGTGTCAGACTTTATTTTCGGGGGCTCCAAAATCACTGCAGATGGTGATTGCAGCCATGAAGTTAAAAGACACTTACTCCTTGGAAGGAAAATTATGAACTAACAGGACAGCATATTAAAAAGCAGAGACATATGTCAGAGAGTGTTTTGCCTATGTTCTCCTCTAGGAGTTTTATAGTCTCTGGTCTTACATTTAGATCTTTAATACATTTTGAGTTTATTTTTGTGTATGGTGTTAGAAAGTGTTCTAGTTTCATTCTTTTACAAGTGGTTGACCAGTTTTCCCAGCACCACTTGTTAAAGAGGTTCTTTTTTTTCCATTGTATATTCTTGCCTCCTTTGTTGAAGATAAGTTGTCCATAGGTTCATGGATTTATCTCTGAGCTTTCTATTCTGTTCCATTGATCTATATTTCTGTCTTTGTGCCAGTACCATACTGTCTTGATGACTGTGGCTTTGTAGTAGAGCCTGAAGTCAGGCAGGTTGATTCCTCCAGTTCCATTCTTCCGTCTCAAGATTACTTTGACTATTCGAGGTTTTTTTGTATTTCCATACAAATTTTGAAATTATTTGTTCTAGATCTGTGAAAAATACCGTTGGTAGCTTGATATCAATTGCATTGAATCTATAGATTGCTTTGGGTAGAATAGCCATTTTGACAATATTGATTCTTCCAATCCATGAACACGGTATATTTCTCCATCTGTTTGTGTCCTCTTTGATTTCTTTCATCAGTGTTTTATAGTTTTCTATGTATAGTTTTTTTGTTTTTTTAGGTAGATATACTCCTAAGTATTGTGTTCTTTTTGTTGCAATGGTGAATGGTATTGTTTCCTTAATTTCTCTTTCTGTGTTCTCATTGTTAGTGTATAGGAATGCAAGGATTTCTGTGTGTTAATTTTATATCCTGCAACTTTACTATGTTTGTTGATTAGCCCTAGTAATTTTCTGGTAGATTCTTTCGAGTTTTCTATGTAGACAATCATGTCATCTGCAAACAGCGAGAGTTTCACTTCTTCTTTTCCTATCTGGATTCTTTTTACTTCTTTTTCTGCTCTGATTGCTGTGGCCAAAACTTCCAAAACTATGTTGAATAGTAGTGGTGAGAGTTGCCACTCTTGTCTTGTTCCTGATTTCAGGGGCTGGTATACACACCGAGGAAACCAGATGTGAAAGAGACGTGCACCTCAATGTTCATTGCAGCACTGTTTATAATAGCCAGGACATAGAAGCTACCTAGATGCCCATCAGCAGACGAATGGATAAGGAAGCTTGTGGTACATATACAGCATGGAATATTACTCAGCCATTAAAAATAATTCATTTGAATCAGTTCTAATGAGATGGATAAAACTGGAGCCCATTATACAGAGTGAAGTAAGTCAGAAAGATAAAGACCAATACAGTATACCAACACATGTATATGGAATTTAGAAAGATGGTAACGATAACCCTATATGCAAAACAGAAAAAGAGACACAGATGTACAGAACAGACTTTTGAACTCTGTGGGAGAAGGCGAGGGTGGGATGTTTTGAGAGAACAGCATCGAAGCATGTATATTATCTAGGGTGAGACAGATCACCAGCCCAGGCTGGATGCATGAGACAAGTGCTCGGGCCTGGTGCACTGGGAAGACCCAGAGGGATCAGGTGGAGAGGGAGGTGTGAGGGGGATCGGGATGGGAAACACATGTGGATCCCTGGCTGATTCATGTCAATGTATGACAAAAACCACTACAATATTGTAAAGTAATTAGCCTCCAACTAAGAAAAATACATGGAAAAAAGTTAAAAAAAATAAAAAGCAGAGACATTACTTTGCCAACAAAGGTCAGCCTAGTCAAGGCTATGGTTTTTCCAGTGGTCATGCATGGATATGAGAGTTGAACAGTGAAGAAATCTGAGCGCCGAAAAATTGATGCTTTTTTTTTTTTATTATTAGTTGAAGGCTAATTACTTCCAACATTTCAGTGGGTTTTGTCAGACATTGATATGATGCTTTTGAACTGTGGTGTTGGAGAAGACTCTTGAGAGTCGCTTGGATCGGAAGGAGATCCAACCAGGCCATCCTAGAGATCAGTCCAGGGTGTTCATTGGAAGGACTGATTATGAAGCTGAAACTCCGGTACTTTAGCCACCTCAAGCAAAAAGTTGAGTCATTGGAAAAGACCCTGATACTGGGAGGGATTGGGGTCAGGGGGGAAGGGGATGACAGAGGATGAGATGGTTGGATGGAATCACTGACTTGATGGACATGAGTTTGAGTGGACTCCGGGAGTTGGTGATGAACAAGGACTCCTGGCATTGTGCGGTTCATGGGGTCGCAAAGAGTCGGATATGACTGAGCGACTGAATTGAACTGATCTTTCATTTTTTAAAATTGAAATATAATTGACGTGTAACATTATATTAGTTTAGGTGTAGAGCAATGCTTTGATATTTATATCTACTGTGAAATGATCACCACAATAAGTCTAGTTAACATATAGTTACAATTTTTTGCTTGTGATGAGAGTTTTTAAGATTTATTTTTAGCAATTTTCAAATGTGCAATACAGTATTATTATCTATAGTCATCATGCTGTACATTACATTCCCATGACTTATTTATTTTGTAACAGAAACTTCGTGCATTTTTACCTTGTTAAAACACTTCTCCCACCTTCATCCCCACTTCTGGTAACCAGTAGTCTTTTCTTTGTGTCTATGAAAAGTTGTGTCTGTGTTTAAAACACACACACACACACACAGAGATAGGTGAAGATTATGCAGTGTTTCTGTCTGGCTGACATTTCACTAAATGTGATGTCCTCAAGGTCCATTCATGTTGTCACAAATTGTGATATTTTGTTCTTGTTTTTTATGTCTGAATAATATTCCATTGTGTGTGTGTGTGTATTACAAACTTCTTTATTCATTCATCCATGGATGGACACTTAGACACTTAAGTCATTTCCATATTTTGGCTATTGTAATTAATGCTGCTACAATGAAAACAGGAGTACATGTATATATATATATTGAGTTAAATTAGAACCTCCATACTGTTTTCCATGGTGGCTGCAATAATTTACATTCCCTCCAACAGTATAGAAGTGTTCACTTTTATATACATCCTTGCCAACACTTGTTACTGATCTTTTTGCCAATTGTTCTTCTAACTGGTATTAGGTGGTATCTCATTGTGATTGGCCTGCATTTTCCTTATGAGTAAGATACTGAGCATATTTTCATGAAACTCTTGGCCATCTGCACATGTTCTTTGGGAAAAAAAATGACTATTTTGATCTTCTGCCCATTTTTTCATCAAATTTGTTTTTCTATTGATTAATATGAGTTCTTTGCATATTTTGTATACTAATACATTTTCAAATACATGATTTGCAAATATTTCCTCCCTTTCAGTAGGCTGTTTTTTTTCTCCCCACATTTTCCTTTGTTGTGCAGAAGCTTTTTCATTAGATGTAGTCCCACTTGTGTATTTTTACTTTTGTTATCTTTGCATTTGGTGTCAGATATTAAAAAAAAAAAAAAAAAAAAAACACCAAGACCAATGTCAATGAGCTTATTGCCTATACTTCTAAGAGAGTTATGATTTCAGATCTTACACTCAAGTCATTAGTCCATTTTTAGTTATTTTTGTGTATGGTGTTCAGCTTCATTATTTTGTACATGACTGTCGATTTTTCCCTACACCACTTATTAAAGAGACCATTCTTCCCCTACTGTATATTATTGGTCTCTATGTCATAAATGAATTAAACACATACATATGGGTTTATTTCTGGACTCTCTATTCTCTTTCATTGATCAGTGTATCTGTTTTTATGCCAATACCACACTGTTTTGAGTACTATAGCTTTGTAATATAGTGTGAAATCAAGCAGTGTGATATCTCTCAGCTTTTTCTTATTATTGTTGCTTTGGCTATTTGGAGTCTTTTGTGGTTTCATACAAATTTTAGGATTGTATAGCAGTGTACAGGGGCAATTCTCATTTATTTTTGCAGTGCCATAATAATCCATTATGTGAATAAACTAATTTATTCAATCAAACTAGAATAGATGGACATTTGAGTTCTTTATATAATTTTCTGTTATTAAAAACAGTGATGTGATGAATAATCTTGGTATATATCATTTTTTATATATGTAAATGAGAAATATAATAACATAATATGTTTTGCAGATAAGATGGAAATATACAATTTAAAGATTTGATCATATTTTTTCTTAAGGTTTTGAAAAGTAAGCAGTCTCATACATTGTCAGTGGGAATTGTAACTGTCACAGCCGCTGTGGACAGCAGTTTTATTTCATCTATCAGTGATAACACTGTATGTATTCATTGGCATATACACTTTTTTCAGGCTAAGTTCCCTAAAAAGCAGAGTCTGAGGCAAGAATAAATAGCTAAAACTCTACTTGGAAGGTCTAATACTGGGGCACTGTGAGTAGGGGAAAAATGAAATTGGGGGCAGGAAGGATGAAAAGCAATGCAAGGTAATTAATTCTTACTTAGACCACTACTTTGCAAAAGACTATAAAGCAGATTCCCTAATAATTACACCTGATTGGCCCAACAAACTGTACAGAGAAATTAAACTTCTTTAAGTCCATCAGAATGAGAAAGAGAGAAGGGATATATTTACCAGATACTTTCCAAATTTCTGTTTCCCATTAGTGAATATCCACCCCTATTAATTTTTCTAAACTCCTGATTTACATACTCCAGCTCCTTCAGAAGACATTTAGGAAAACAGATCCTATGCCCTGTGGTATTGCATTTCATCTGAATCCAGAAAGGACAAGTATAACTAGAAACTCCAGGCTGGTTGTCCTTGGTCAATGTATCTACACAGGCTCTAAGAGGAATTGGGTTTCTCTGGTGGCAGTCAACGCAAAACAAGCAGCTAAAAATCCAGGAGACACATAAGACCGAGAAAAATGAAAATACAAATAAGCCAATCCTAGGTGGTGCTAGTGGTAATGAACCTGACTGCCAATGCAGAAGGCATAAGAGACATGGGTTCAATCCCTGGGTCGGGAATTTCCCCTGGAGGATGAAATGGCAACCCACTCCATTGTTTTTGCCTAGAAAATCCCATGGACAGAGGAACTTGACTGGCTACAGTGCATAGGAGCACCAAGAGTTAGATACGAATGATTGACTGAGCACGCATGTTCAGTTGAGCCTACCTTTGTGCCACTCAGATCCACCTGTATCATTCCATTCTAACTGGCTCCTCTATTACATTTTCAGACCTCCAGTGTGTGTGTGTGTGTGTGTGTGTGTGTGTGTACAGAAAGAGAGGAAGAGAAAAAAATCAAGAGAGATGTTTTTCATTTAGAACATATCTCAGTTGATGGAGAGATATCCACCAGCTATTTTACCTTTCCTTTATTTCATTTAAATTACTCTATGTTTAGTGCTCTTTTGCTTTAAACGTTAATTTTTATCTAGAAATGCATATTTCGACAATGGCTTTTTAAAAATTCACACTTACGTTTACCCATCCTTCCATTTAAAAATGCATTTGTTTTTACTATAGCATTGGGTTTGATTTTCATGTCTTGAAAAATTAAACTATAGGAAGTATTTTCTGTTTGGTTTTAGTTACTGTCAATTTATCTTTCTATTGAGAAAATTGTGTAGCACAGTAAGGTCCTTCTTGAGTTATAAAAATCAAAATAACATACACTTGTTTGTTGTAAGCTATGCTATAAAGTTCACCGAGAAGCAAACCAGTAACCAGTTCAACCTATTAAACTGTCAATTTTAAATGAGTTTTAAAAAAACGTCAAGGAATACTCAAAAGTTATAGTACAACCTTCACACAAAAACTAATTTAAAATACTATGAAACTGTTTGCTTTTTCATTATCACTTGGCCATTATTCCTTGGAATATGTACTTTTGTGAAACTTTACCAGCCACTCTGGCCTGTGTGATAGTGGCCTGCCACATTTTCTGTGCAAGTGATGTGAATTGATTTGACCAGAAATGTATTTTCAATCTTAAGTATTCAGTAAAATGTCTCAAGTTTGAAGAACACTTTTTTGATTATTAACAGAAGCTATCAATGGGAGGTAAGATTATAGGTACACTTAGTTTTCTTCTTTACATTCATATATATTCTCCATATTTTCTATCAGGAACATACATCACATAAGATATTTTGTTAAATGCACCCAATCACGGTAAATATTTTATTTAAAAAAATCAAGCCCTCTAATGTAATCTGAAGCTTACTTTCTCACTTAGCAGCAAATAACTCAGAAAACTTTGCTATCTTTGCTATCCAAATGAGGATCTAATTATCTAGGTATCTGTTTTATGTACCCCACCACTGTCTGCTATTTCTGCAATAACTGAAGCATTTGTCAGAGATCTTACATCTACACTGGAAGAATAAAATATCACTTGGTGAAAGGTTCCTATGCACCAGGCAAACTTTCACTCAGATGTGTGTGCAGATTTACCTCCAATTTCATATCTAAAAGAATTTGCCAGTTAATGTTACCAAATGTCCTATTGAACAGATATATGCTATCTGTTAATCAAGCAATCTGCTTTGATTTATTTGCTGGTTCAGAGCTTGCTTTGTAAAACTAGCTTATAAAAGATGCAGTGACCCAATGATTTAAAACAAATTGTACATATTTAAAGTATATAATCTGGCATCCCAACATGTAAATATCCCCATGAACTGTTACCACAGTCAACTTAGTGAATGTATATTGAATACATCACCCAAAAATTTCCTTCATGTCCCTGTAGAATCCTTCCCTTCTATCCCTGCTCTTTTTTTTTTTTTTTCATTTATTTTTATTAGTTGGAGGCTAATAACTTCACAACATTGCAGTGGGTTTTGTCATACATTGACATGAATCAGCCATGGAGTTACATGCTCATCTACTCCTACCCCAGATAAACACTCATTTGTTTTTAACCACTAAAGATTATTTTAAACTTACCAGCATTTTACATAAATACAATTACATAGTATATGTTATTTTTGGTTGGGGTGATTCCACTCAGTATAACTTGAGAGTCATCCATGTTGTTATGTACTATTAATCACGGTCAGAAAAGATCCTCTCCATGACTTGAAGCCTTTTATACTTGTTTAAATTTAATTTATAGTCTTTAGCCTCCAACTAATAAGAATAAATGGAAAAACAAATTTAAAAAATAAATTTAATTTATAGCCCTTAATATGATCTATCTTGCTAAATGTTCCATGAATGTATTCTGTTGATGTCACATGGAAAATACGTCAAATGTCAGCTATATCAAATTAGTTGTTTATATTGTTGAAGTCTATAGTCACCTTGCTGATTATGTCTTCTCATTCAATCAAATAATACGAAGTTTATCTTTCTTCGTTAACTCACTACAAGTATTTATTCTTTTCTAAAAATAATTGAAGTAGAGATATTCTGAACTTATTTTATGTTTTTATTTGTTAAATGTGTCTCTTGTGTCTCCTGCATTGGCAGGTGGATTCTTTACCAATGTGCCACCTGGGAAGCCCTCATCTTAGATTACAAATATAAGCAATGTAATATTCATCACTCTCCGTCTGAATTACTTCACTCAGTATGACAATCTCTAGGTCCATTCATGCTACTACAAATGGCATTATTTAATTATTTTTTATGGCTTAGTACTATTCCAATGGGTTATCCCTGGTGACTCAGTGGTAAAGAATCTACCTGCCAATGCAGGAGATGCAGGTTTGATCCCTGGGTCAGGAAGATCCCCTGGAAAAGGAAGTGGAAACCCACTCCAGTATTTTTGCCTGGGAAATTTCATGGACAGAGGAGTCTGACCAGTTACAGTCCATGAGGTCACCAGAGTCAGAGATGACTTGGAGACTAAAACAACAACAATAAATTCCACTGTGTATATGTACCATATCTTCTTTATCCATTCCTCTGACAATAGACATTTAAGTTCCTTCCATGCCCTGGTTATTATAAATAATGCTGTAATGAACACTGGATGCATGCACCTTTTCATTTGATGGTTTTCTCTGGCTATATGCCCAGGAGTGAGATTGCTAGATCATATGGTAGCTCTATTTTTAGATTTAAAAAAACCCCATACTGTTCTCCATAAGAGTTGTACCAGTTTACATTTCCAACAAAGTGTAGGAGGGTCCCCTTTCCTCAACATTCTCTCCAGCATTCATGCTGTTGTTGTTCAGTCAGTCGTGTCTGACTCTTTGCAACCCCATAAACTTTGTAGTGCACCAGGTTGCTCTATCTTTCACCACCTCTGGGAGTTTTCTCAAACTCATGTCCACTGAGTTTGTGATGTCATCCAACCATCTCATCCTCTGTTTTCCCCTTCTCCTCCTGCCTTCAATCTTTCTCAGCGTCAGGGTCTTCATAGTTTGAACATTTTTTTGATGATGGCCATTCTGACTGATGTGCAATGATACCTCACTGAAGTTTTGATTTGCATTTCTCTAACAATTAGTGCTTCTGAGCATCTTTTCTTGTGCTTTTCAGCCATCTGTATATCTTCCTTGGAGGAATGTTTATTTAGATCTTACATGCATTTTTGATTAGGTTGTTTCTTGATGTTGAGCTGCTTGTATATTTTTCTAGATTAATCCTTTATCAGTTGCTTCATTTGCAAATACTTTCTCCCATTCTGAGGGTTACCTTTCATTTTGTTCATAGTTTCCTTTGGCTGTACGAAAGATTTTAAGTTTATTTTCAGTTCAGTTCAGTTGCTCAGCCATGTCCAACTCTTTGTGACCCCATGAACCACAGCATGCCAGGCTTCCCTGTCCATCACCAACTTCAAAACTTGCTCAAACTCATGTCCATCAAGTCAGTGATGCCATCCAACCGTCTCATCCTCTGTTGTCCCCTTCTCCTCCTGCCTTCAGTCTTTCCCAGAATCAGGGTCTTTTCCAATGGGTCAGTTCTTCACATCAGGTGGTCAAAGTGTTGGAGTTTCAGCTTCAAACCTCAGTCTTTCCAATGAATATTCAGGACTGATTTCCTTTAGGATCTACTGGTTTGCTCTCTTACCAGTCTGAGGGACTCTCAAGAGTCTTCTCTAACACCACAGTTCAAAAGCATCATCTCTTTGGTGCTCAGCTTTCTTTATGGTCCAACTCTGACCTCCATACATGACTACTAGAAAAATCATAGCTTTGACAAATGGACCTTTGTTGGTAAAATAATGCCTCTGCTTTACAATATGCTGTCTAGGTTTGCCATAGCTTTTCTTCAAAGGGGCAAGTGTCTTTTAATTTTATGGCTGCAGTCACCATCTACAGTGATTTTGTAGCTCCCAAAAATAAAGTCTCAGTGTTTCCAATGTCTCCCATTTGTTTATTTTTGGTTTTATTTTTTATTAATCTCCCCTAGTATTATTTTTTAAGTCTTTCCCAGTGGCTCAGCCTGGATGAGGGCATAGCAACCCACTCCAATATCCTTGCCTGGAGAATCCCCATGGACAGAGGAGTCTGGTAGGCTTCAATCCATGTAGTCACAAAGAGTCAGAGATGACTGAGTGACTAAGCACAGCACGGTGACTCAGACAGTAAAAAATCTCCCTACAGCGCAGGAGACCTAAGTTTGATCCCTGGGTCAAGAAGATCCCTTGGAGAAGGGAACAGCAGCCCACTCCATTAATCTTACCTGGGAAATCCTATGGACAGAGGAGCCTGGCAGGCCCTAATCCATGGGGTTGCAAAGAGTCAGATATCATTGAGCAACTAACACATTCACTCAGGTCCCATATTTTTCATTTTTGTTTTTATTTTTATTAATCTATTAGGTGAATCAAAAATATTTTTTTCTGTTATGACAGAGTGTGTTCTTATCTATGTTTTCCTTTAAGAGTTTCATAGTATCTGGCCTTACATTTAGATTTTAATCCATTTTGAGGTAATACTTATGTGTAGAGTTAGTATGTGTTCTAATTTCATTGTTTTATATGTAGTTGTCCAGTTTTTCCAGCACCACTTATTGAAGAGACTGTTTGCTCTCCATTGAATATTCTTGCCTCTTTTGTCATAGATTAGATGATCATAAGTGTGTGGATTTATCTCTGGACTTTCTGTCATTTTCCACTGATACATATTTCAGTTTTTGTGCCAGTACTATACTGGTTTGATGACTGTGGTTTTGTAGTATAGTCTAAAGTCAGGGAACATGATTCCTCCAGTTCTGTATTTCTTTCTCAAGGTTGCTCTGGCTAATTGTGGTCTTTTGTTTTTCCCCACAAACTGTAATTTTTTTGTTCCAATTCTGTGAAAAAAATGTCATTGGTAATTTGATAGGGATTGTATTGAATATGTAGATTGCTTTGAGTAGTATAGTCATTTTCACAATATTGATTCTTCTAATCCAAGAAGACGGCATATCCCTCCATTTGTTTGTGTTGTCTTTGATTTCTTTCATCAGTATCTTATAGTTTTCTGACTACAAATCTTTTGTCTTCTTAGGTAACTTTATTCCTAAGTACTTTACTATTTTTGATCCAATAATAAATGGAAATGTTTTCCTGATTTCTTTTTATGACTTTTCTTTGTTATGTACAGGAACAAAAGAGATTTCTGTGGATTAACTTTATGGATTAACTTTCTGTGGATTAACTGCAATATTATCAAAATCATTGATTCAATAATGAATTCACCAAACTTTCTGGATACAAAGTCAACACAAAAAAAATAAGTTATGTTTCTATACATTAATAGCAGTAGAGAATATTTTGAAAATTATTTTTCTTTTGAAAACTAATAAAACAATTCTATTTATAAAGCACCAAAATAGCAAAGTAGAAATAAACTTAACCAAGGAGGCAAAAGATTTGTGCACTGAAAACTACAAAACACTGTTGAAAATAAATTGAAAAGATATAAATACAGGGAGAGATATCCTATGTTCATGGGATGGAATGCTTAATTTCATTAAGATATCAATGCTCATCCAAAGGAATCTACATACTCATTCCAATGAAAAACCTATTAAAATCACTTTTTTTTGCAGAAACAGAAAACAGTCTATCCAACAATTCATAGGAAATCTCAAAGAAATCAGAAAAAAAAAGTATTAAAACAATCATAATAAATAAGGACAAATTTGCAGGCCTTACACTTCCTAATTTCATAATTTGTTACAAAGCTTAAGTAATCAAAACAGTATTGATAGCTTATGGTGGAAAATGTCGGATGCATGGACTCTGAAGAAAAAGATTTAGCTTTGGGACCAGAGACTAGGCTTGACCATTCAGGGCTCTTGGGTCGCAGAAGTTTCATTACAGTGAAAAGGGACAGAGAAAGCTTATGACATAGACATCAGCAGGGGGCTGGAAATGCCCCACTCACTAGTCTTAGCAAAGAAGCTATATACATTTTTAATCACTTATTACAGTAAATCAAAAGAATTTCTTAAGATTATAAAGATATTACTAGACCTACTACCATAATCTACATTTTAACATGACCAGATTAAGACTAACAATAGAAAGATCTTACAGGTTCAGTTCAGTCACTCAGTCATGTCCGGCACTTGGCGACCCCATGAACCACAGCATGCCAGGCCTCCCTGTCCATCATCAACTCCCAGAGTTTACTCAAACTCATGTCCATTGAATCGGTGATGCCATCCAACCATCTCATCCTCTGTCATCCCCTTCTCCCGCCTTCATTTTTTCTGAGCATCAGGGTCTTCTCCAATGAGTCAGTTCTTCGAGTCAGGTGGCCAAAGTATTGGAGTTTCAGCTTCAACATCAGTCTTTCCAATGAATATTCAGGACTGATTTCCTTTAGGTTGGACTGGTTGGATCTCTTTGCAGTCCAAGGGACTCTCAAGAGTCTTCTCCAACACCACAGTTCAAAAGCAACAATTATTCAGCCCTCAGCTTTCTTTATAGTCCAACTCTCACATACATATACTACTAGAAAAACCACAGCCTTGACTAGATGAACCTTTGTTTTGCAAAGTAATGTCTCTGCTTTTTTAATATGCTGTCTAGTTTGGTCATAAATTTTCTTCCAAAGAGTAAGTGTCTTTTAATTTCATGACTGCAGTCACCATCTGCAGTGATTTTGGAGCCCCCAAAAATAAAGTCAGCCACTGTTTCCACTGTTTCCACTGTTTCCGCATCTATTTGCCATGAAGTGATGGGACCAGATGCCATGATCTTAGTTTTCTGAATGTTGAGCTTTAAGCCAACTTTTTCACTCTCTTCTTTCACTTTTATCAAGAGGCTCTTTAGTTATTCTTCACTTTCTGCCATAAGGATGGTGTCATCTGCATTTCTGAGCTTATTGATATTTCTCCCAACAATCTTGATTCCAGCTTGTACTTCATCCAGCCCAGTGTTTCTCATGATGTACTCTGCATATAAGTTAAATAAGCAGGGTGGCAATAATACAGCCTTGACATACTCCTTTTCCTACTTGGAACCAGTCTGTTGTTCCATGTCCAGTTCTAACAGTTGCTTCCTGACCTGCATACAGATTTCTCAAGAGGTAGGTCAGGTGGTGTGGTATTCCCATCTCTTTAAGAATTTTCCACAGTTTGAGAAAAAAAGTAAATAAAGTTTTATGTTATTAAGACTGAGAACTCCAGACCCTTCTCTCTTCCTTGGGGGCCTTGACTTCTTATCAGCTTACCTAGAAATTGAGTCTCTCACACACACACCCCCTTTTCTTTTAGGAGAACTATGCTGCCAAGGGAAAGGGGTGTCGTGTTCATTCCATAATTACTGCGTGCTGTTGAGGGGCATCATCCCTAAATTGTTGAAACAACATATTCTCCTAACCCTCATATTGAGAGTCTCTGATCCAGGGGCCCCCAGTAATAGTTGGAGGAATCTGTGGCACTCGTAGGAGCCTGGACAACCATCTGCAACTTTTTAGCTTTCATAGAGTTGAAAATAAATTCAGTTACACAGTTACAGATGCAGGGAGCAAACAGTAAAAACAGAACAATTAGAATTATTAGGATTAAGATAATTTTCCACCTTGGGGAGCTAATTAATACTTCCCAAAGTGAGGTGACTGAGGCTTCAGGGGAATTCATAGTGTGAATCATCTTGTTCATGTTTTCAGTAAGGTGAGTTACATTAATACTCATATGTCGTATATATGCACAACACTGGGTATGAATAAAACCACAAGTTCTTCCTTGTGCAGCCATTAGAATATCTAAGGTCAATCTGTTCTGTAAAACAACCTTTCTAATTTGTATTTGTTCAGCACTAAGGGCTAAAATAGCTCTTTGAGAATATTGTAAAGCCTGTTGAGTAAAGTTAGTCAGAGCATCAACTCCTAGCATAACATCTGTAGTTCCCAGAAATGAAAGGGACACAGCAGCCAGATAGTCATACCAGTGAAATACAGACCTTGCCCAGCAAGTTTTATTGTGTGGCAGATTAGCAGGCTTCTCTTGAAGCCCTGAAAATATGAAGCCAGGAGTAAAAGGTAAACATAGGGTGGGTCTCACTATCCAGCCAGGAGGAAGCCACACCCATAGGTAAGAGCCACCTATTCAATAGTTTCTGTTTGGAGCAAAACAGCATGACTGAGGAATCCAGTCCCAGTGAGTTCCTGGCCAGGCAAAAAGAGAACCTGAACTGGGATTGGAAAATACAGGAGTGATTACATTGCATATTTCTTGAGGCAAAAATCCCAGTTGTTTCCAGTCATTATAATTAAGTTGTTGCTAACTTTTGGGGATGACCCTACTTCTTCCCAGCATATGGGAACATTAGATAGTAGGCGTCCCTTTTCAGGAGTTAGCCATATGACCTCATCCAATATTTGATAAACATCAGGTAGGAAACCACCAAATCTAGACCAATTCACCTTCTTGTGTTCAGCAAAATGGTCATTAGATCAAGATAATGTATAATCAAAGTTGAAAGTCACATTATATCCATACTTGTGGTACAAAGTGTTACACCACTCCATTTTAGGATTGCTAGATGTCATCAGATTACAGAGAGGCATCACACATGATTGTTGTTGGTGAAGATATTCACAGAGTTGAAGAAAGCCTTTTCCTTGAAATGGAGAAATCCACCATGGGAAGCCTTCAACTGATTGCAGACTCAGCAATTAGACCAATTGTAGAATGCAGCATAAGAATGAGCTCAGGACAGAAAGGTGTTGTCTTGAGAGTCAAACAGCAGACTAAGGACTTTTGGAGTCAGCAGAAGCAGGCCCATATATGTTATCAGGCCCATCTGAAAAGTAAAAGGTGAAAACATAGAGGATAAAGGCATAAAATGACATTGTTTAGTTTAAATGGAGTGTGGTGTACCAGATCCATTCCCATTAATATATATGATAACAGGATTAATCAGAATTAAGGAAAATCAATCTCCTTCACAAGAAGGAGAAACTGTCTTCAAGCAGGATAAATTGTTGTTATATATGTTATATAATCCTTAATATAGAGTTTAAGCTGAGTTGTTTTGTTGTGTAATCATCAGCTCCAGCTTAAAGAAAAAATCATTTTATGTGACTAAGACTAAGGAATGTAGAAAAAAGTTTGTCCTTTTCTCTTCCTTGAGAACTTCAATCCCTTCTCTCCTCCCCAGTGGCCCCCAGGTTTCTTATCAACCTACTTAGAAATTGGCTCTCTCAGTATGACACTAAAATAAAAACAGACACATATATCCATGGGATGGAATAGAAGGCCAAGAAATGATACTCACATATATGACATGTCAAAATTATTCAGTGAGGAAAAGAACAGTCTTTTCAAGAAATGGTGCTTGGAAAACTGCATGTCCACATGAAAAAGAACACATTTGACCCTTACCTTGTGTGAACTGTCACTTTGGTTGTGTTTGACTCTTTGAGACCCTATGGTCAGGCATGGGATTCTCCAGGCAAGACAACTGAAGTGGGTTGCCATGCCCTTCTCCAGGACATCTCCCTGACCCAGGGATTGAAGTAAAGTGTCTTGTGTCTCCTGCATTGGCAGGTGGGTTCTTTACTGCTAGTACCACCTGGAAAGGTTCTAGGGTCTATATAAAATTTAGCTCAAAGTGGATCAAATATCTAAGCATAAGAGCTAAAAGTATAAACTCTTCACAATAATATAGAAGGAATGCTTCATGACAATAGATTTGGCAAGATTTCTTGATTATGACACTGAAAGCACAAACAAAAAAAGAAAGAAAAAATAGGCCTCATCAAACTAATAACAGACTACACCAAAGAACGATATGAAGGAAGTGACAAGGCAACCCAAAAATGGGAGAAAAAAATTGTAACTCATAACAAATTGAGAATTCCACTGTAGGGTACCCCAGGTTTGTTCTCTGGTCAAGGAACTAAGATTTCACAAGCTGCATCCAAAAATCATAATAATAATAATGATAATTATAGAAGGAATTATTAGTCAGTATATGTAAAGAACTTCTAACACTTAGCATAAACAAAACAATCTAATTTATTCAAAGAAGAAACATTAGTGATCAATAAGCACATGAAAAGTTACTCAATACCACTAGTCATTAGGGGATTATCTATCGAAACTGCAAGGAAAAGGGCACAGTCCCAAGATGGTGGATAAATAGGATGGAGAGACCACTTTATCTCCCACAAATTCATCAAAAGATCGTTAGAATGTTGAGTAACTTCCACAAAACAAAGTCTGAACGCTGGCAGAGGAAAACAGGCACCCAGAAAGTCAACCCTTTCTCTTCAAAAGGAGGTAGGAAAAAATATAAAAGACAAAAACAGAGACAGAAGATTTAGGGACTGAGACTTGTGCTGGGGTGGGAGTCGGGAAGGAGGAGAAGATTCCTAACAGTAGGGACACCTCTCACAGGTGTGTCTGTGGGGAGTTTTGGAATCTCAGAGGGCAACATAACCAGGAAGGAAAAAAAAAAAAAAAATCTGCAGAATATGCACCCAACCACAATTGCAAGTGGAGAATTAGCCCAGATGCTCTTGTCCACCATGAGTGAGTGGGGGCTGGGCAGGGAGGTGTGGGCTGCATCATCGGTCCTTAGGTTAAGGACCGGGCATGAATACCCAGAGAACAAACTGAGGGAGCTAATGTGAGATAGCAACCCAAACCGTGGGATTGCCAGAGAGATTGGAAAAAAAAAAAAAACAACAACAACTTTCCTGTGAAAGGCTCTAAGGCCTCACAGTGACCCCTGGCCTGCTCACAGAACAAGGATTCAGTTAATACCAAAGGAGGGCAAGCTGGCTGCCATATAGGGCCCTTCCTCCCTGGAGGCAGATAGGCAGCAGACAACACCCAGAGCAAAACGGCAAAGGGCTGCTGTAATCTAAGCCCCAGAGATTGCATCTTCCCCCAAACTGTGAGCAGCTTCCCAGTTGTTAACCAGGTCTTCCTGAGATCCTGGATGGTTGACATCTGTCAGGAGTGTCACAGCCTGAGATCAGCTTCCCAGAGGAGACACATGGCATACCTGGGATTGTGCTCTCATAGTGCACCTGGGAAATCGAGCGGCCAGGACTGGGGAGGTGAATAAGACACACGGCCCTCCTGGGACAATGTGCTCTCCAAGCACCTGGTCACCTGAGCTGCTCAGACCTGAGAGGTACAAAATGTATAGCACATCTGGATCTGTGACTCTGCTGAGAGAACCCAAGAACCAGAGTGGCTTAGTCCTGGGAACTGCATGAAACTCGGGGCCCACTTGGAACAGTACCTATGCAGAGTATCCTGGAGCCTGAGCAGTGTAGACCCAGAAATACATTTCACCTTGGGCTGTAGCAAACTCAGTGTGGTCCATCCACCATGAACACTCCCCACACATGTCAGTGGTATTTCCTTGCAGTGTCCCTCCCTCCCCATAACACAACTGAACAAGTGAACTAAACAAGTGGCCATCTTTGCCCCCTTGTATCAGAGTGGAAATTAGACACTGAAGAGACTTGCAAAAAGAGGAAGCCAAAATAAACAAAGAAGGGGGAACAGCTCTGGAAATGACAGGTGCAACAGGTTAAAACCCTGTATTTAATACTGGGGACTGTGCATTTGAGAGACAGCTGTAGAACTTGAGAACAAGTAAAACTGGAACAAGGGACTATATGACACTAAACTGACCCCACACTGCCCACAATAGCTCCAGGAAATTTCTAGATATATCTTTGCTATTACCACTTTTTTATTTTTGTAGAATTTAGTTATTTACTACTCCTTTAATTTTAATTTCTATAGCTTACTACAAATTCCATATATATATATATACATATTTTTTTTAAATTTTTGTGATTGATCACGTTTTGCAATTTTGCATATTGTTTTTTTTTTGAGAGTCTAACCTCTATTCCAGGTTTTTAATCTTTGCTTTTTGATATTCCTTTTCAACTTTGTTGATAAAATCAAATCTAATCTAATCTAAAATCTAATCTTCAGCATCTATTTTCACTTATTGATTTGATTACCTGCTGATTGCTCTCTCCCCTCTAGACTTGCCCTTTTCTCCTCCAGGTCACCTCTATCTCCTTCGTCCCTCTTCTCTTCTCTCCATAACTTTGTGAATCTCTCTGGGTGTTCCAGGCTATGGATAGCACTAAGCTATTTGATTACAGGCTATATTGCTCTCTCCCCTTTTGACTCTCCCTTTTCTCCTCCTGGTCACCTGCATCTCCCGCCTTCCTCTTCTCTTCTTTGTATAGCTCTGTGAACCTCTCTGGGTGTTGCTGGCTTTGGAGAACTGTTTCACCCATTACCTGGGGGTTTTATATTCTATGCTGTATGGATGGAGAAGTGGTGAGGCTACTGTAAGAGAAGGACTGAAAGCCAGAGGCAGGAGGCTTAACTCCAAAACCTGAGAACATCAGAAACGCCTAATAGACAAGAGCTCACCCAAAAGCCTCAATAACTACACTAAAACCGAGTTCCACCGAAGAGCCAACAATTTCCATTGCAAGACACACTACATAATTCTCCAGCAAAACAGGAACACAATACTGAACATTAAAGAGAGCTGTCCTACGCCATGTCAAACCCATAGACAACCCACAACTCACCACTGAACACTTCATTGCACTCCAGAAAGAAGAGAACCAGCTCCACCCACCAGAACACTGATGCAAGTTCCCCCAACCAGGAAACCTTGACAAGACATTAGTCCAACTCCACCCTCAGGGAGCAGACTCCACAGTTAAGAGGGACCACGAGCTTCCAGCCTGCAGAAAGGGCACCCCAAACACAGTAATCTAAAAAAATGAAAAGACAGAGAAATATTCAAAAGGTGAAAGAACATGATAATAACCCACCAAACCAAACAAGAGAGGAGGTGATAGGGAGCCTACCTGAAAAATAATTTGGAATAATGATAATAAAGATGATAAAAAATCTTGAAATCAAATTGGAGTTACAGATAAATAGACTAGAGATGAGGATTGAGAAGATGCAAGACATGTTTAGCAAAGATCTAGAAGAAATAAAGAAGAATCAACTGATAATGAATAATACAATAAGTGAGATCAAAAGCACTCTGGAGGGAACTAACAGTAGAATAACTGAGGCAGAAGAGAGGATAAGTGATGTGGAAGATAGAATGGTAGAAATAAATGAAGCAGAAAGGGAAGTCGAAAAAAATAATTAAAATAAATGAGGACAACCTCAGAGACCTCTGGGATAATGTTAAAGACCCTAACATTTGAAACATGGGTGTCCCAGAAGAAGAAGACAAAAAGAAAGTCCATGAGAAAATACTTGATGAGACAATAGTCAAAAACTTCCCTAAAATGGGGAAAGAAACAGCCAGCCAAGTCCAAGAAATCCAGAGAGTCCTAAACAGGATAAACCCAAGGTGAAACACCCCAAGACACATAGTAATCAAACTAATGAAGGTCAAATACAAAGATAAAATATTAAAAGCAGCAAGGGATCCAGTTTCATCCTTCTCATTAGAACTGATTCAAATGAATTCTTTTTAATGGCTGAGTAATATTCCATGGTGTATATGTACCACAGCTTCCTTATCCATTCATCTGCTGATGGGCATCTAGGTTGCTTCCATGTCCTGGCTATTATAAACAGTGCTGCGATGAAGATTGGGGTGCACGTGTCTCTTTCAGATCTGGTTTCCTTGGTGTGTATGCCCAGAAGTGGTGTTGCTGGGACATACGGCAGAGACGGTGAGGGTGAGATGTTTCTAGAGAACAGCATCAAACATGTATATTATCTATGGTAAAACAGATCACCAGCCCAGGTTGGATGCATGAGACAAGTGCTTGGGCCTAGTGCACTGGGAAGACCGAGAGGGATCGGGTAGAGAGGGAGGTGGGAGGGGGGATCGGGAAGGGGAATACATGTAACTCCATGGCTGATTCATGTCAATGTATGAAAAAATTCACTATAATATTGTAAAGTAATTAGCCTCCAACTAATAAAAATAAATGAAAAAAAAAAAAAAAAAAGCAGCAAGGGAAAAGAAACAAATAGCACATAAGGGGATTCCCATGAAGATAACATATGATATTTCTATAGAAATTCTTCAGACCAGAAAGGAATGGCAGGACATACTTAAAGTGATTAAAGAGAAAAACCTATAACCAAGGTTGCTCTACCCAGCAAGGTACTCATTTAGATATAAAGGAGAAATCAAAAACTTTACAGATAAGCAGTAGTTAAGACTTCTGGTACTATTTTGAACAAAAATTGAAATAGTGGATGTATTTCTCTTTTTCCTGATTTTAGGGGAAAAATATTAAAATTTTCATCATTAACCATGGTGATAGCTGCAGATGTTTCCTGAAAAGTGAAAGTTGCTCAGTCGTTTCCAACTCTTTGCGACCCCATGTATTGGTTCTTTAATGGACCAGAACCTGGTGGTCCTGAGTCGACGATAAGAAAATAAGAGAGAGAAAGAGGCTGATATCCCCTGGTTTACGCGGAAAGCCAGTAGAGTCCTACTCTTAGGGCTCGCGCTGCTGCACGTAGGCACCAGGTGCCCTCTCAAGTGGGTGAAGGCACAGGGTGCCTTCTCGAGAAGGTCTTAGAAGCCTGGGCAAGAAAGTGAGCTCAGTGGGCCTCCGTGCTCCAAGGAATTAGCCAGAAATAGATAGAGAGAGAGAGAAATAAATAAAGAATAGAAAGAAAGAAAGACACGGGGACCAAAGCTCTGATGGAGCAAAGGTGTTTTAATCAATGTGGCATGAGCATATATACTTTGGTTATTCTCAGCAAAGATAAAGATTAAAATTCCAGACTTACAAAACATAAGATGATCCCTATCAAAGAGAGAGTTGCAAACAATCACCTTTTCATAAGAAGGAAGAGGGTACTTATCACTGTAATGAGAAATGCCTGGATTCCTCAGCTCCTGGAAAGGCATGCCTCTCCTCTTAATTCCTGAATATTCAGGGATTAATAAGGGCCAGAGGCTTCCTGACAGATCCAAAACAGCACACAGGAAGCCTCTTGTTAAATGTTTCCTGACAATTCCCCCTATTTTACTATATTTGTAAAACAAAGGTCCTGACCAGATGAGTTTGGTTAGTATTAACCAACTTTATGGCAAAGATAAACAACAAATACAATTATCAAGACAATCACCGAAGTTACAGTTCTGGACCCGATGCGGTGGGTAATACTTTAAACCATCCTTGTGGGTCTAGCCCAGATAATTTGTTTAGCTAAAGTTTCTAAATTAGTGGAAGAGGGCAGACGTTTAGAAAAAGTTTCAAAGATTTCCTTCTGCAGTAATTGTACATTCAGAGAGGCATTATCAAGTAAATGAAATTTGATTTGTTCCCAGGTGTAGGTACTATGACTGAATTGAACAGGAGTAACACAAAATTGGCAATTAATACAAGTTACAGATCGAGTTGTAAATTTCTTATGGCTATAGCAAAAGGAAGTGGGACACAGGCCTGTTTAAAATATGACTGATTATAGTGAAAGAAATAGTTACTATGACCACGACTGGTCCCTGTGAAATGTCCAGTCTAAATCTCAAGTCCCATTGTTCAGGCCTAATTTGTTTACCGAGGACGATTGGAGGAGGATGAGGTGCCATTCCACTGTCAAGCCAGTCAAGAAGTCTTCTGTCATGGTAATGTTTCAACGTAGTGTTAGTAACCTTTTACATAATCTTTTTTGTTCCTTCCCTAACTCTTTCCCTAAAGTTTCAGTAGTAAACATGGTTCACAGACAGAAAAAGTGCAGCGATGTCCGCAAGTCTTTTGGAGGCAGGACAAAAGCCCAAGTCTGTTGGCCGATGTTTATGCATAATCTTCCCGGGCCCATATGCGAAGGAAGGACTTCATAACCTAAAGAAATGTTAATTAGTTTTCCCTCCTCCCCAGGGTGTGAGGGTTCCAGGGAGGGGGCATGTGGGTGGAGTCATTGGTTGATATGATTGATAGGTCTTTTCTCTATCTATTTCATGACCTGCAAAAACAGTGGGGGTTGGGTAAGTAAATTAGTTAATTTGGCTTGAGCGGGGGGGGGGGGGGGGGGGGGGGGGGTCGCGCAGGCCAACGGTGCTTAGCAATAAGAAGGTTTTCAGGACTCTGAGGCATTCCCTGTTGAGAAATCAGATTCTTAACTTCATTAGTGAAGGTTTTTATTTGTCCCCAAGAGAGGATATCATAGGGATGATGTCGTCGAGGGCGGTGCTTTCTGGAGATCTTTAGAGCTGCCATGGCCAGTATTGGAATTTCTTCCTCCTGGGGTTCTATTTTGAATGCTGGGGGCCCCCTTGGGTCGAATTTTCCAAGGAAAAAGTTTTTTGGATCCACCTGGGGAAATACAAGCATATCCCTTTCCCTGTAAGATTAATTCTCCAGATTTCCATTGTTTATTGAACCCATCTTGGTCCCAAATGGGCAGAGGAAGAGAAGTGTCCTTCAATTCCTTGAAATGTCTTTCTGCTCTTGTTAAAATATTTCCCTGTGGTAGGTTTAAAAAATTTAAAACAAATAAACCTATATTAACAATAATTATGAGTTTAGAAAATATTTTACATTGGAATCTAGTAAAGTCTGCTTTAGATAAGGAAGACAGTAGTGTTCCTGTGTATTCCCCCTTCTTTAATTTTTTTTTATTTATAACTTTAGTGTGTGATGTGTTTGCTCGACTATGCCTTATGTCTGTGGATTATAAGGAATATCTGTAATATGTTTAATAAAAAAGATTGTAAAAACTGTTTAAAGTATCTAGAAATATAGGTAGGTTTTTAAGCAAATACAGTTTCATTAACATAGCTTAAGAGAACATTTGCATGAGTAAAACACACCGGTTTGTCAAGTCTGTTCTGAGTCTTAGTCAGAACCAACTTGAAGACAGTCTGGGGTAAATGTATAGCATATTAACATAGCTTAAGACAAACATTTCCATAAGAAAAATGCTTTGGTTAACTCAGGGTTTGAGAATAGTTAACTTCAAGTGAAACCAGGTGTCATTATGGGAACACAGTATTTTAAGAGAAACCTCCTTTTAAATATTTATAGAGAAGAAAGAAAGAAACAATATATATATATATATATATATATATATATATATATATATATATATATATTTCTCTTAAAATACTGTGTTCCCATAATATATATATATATATATAACCAGTTTTTTTGTTTGTTTGTTTGTTTGTTTTCGTGCTGCTTAAGAGAGAAAAATGTCTGACACTTGCAGCCTTTTTTTCCATTTGGAGATCTCTAACCTTTCTACCTGTTAAGTCAAACTAGATCGGGCAAGCAAAAGACTGAAGGTTTGTGGGAGCAGGGGCCCAAAAAGTCCAGTAGGTATTCTAGAGAGGACTGCCTGAGGGTAAAGGAGTTTAGGGCTGATATATCGAGGGCAGCACTGTCGGATGTTGAGGGTTTGAGGGAAAAGATGGAATTTGCCCCTGGTTTTTGTTGAAGGGGACCTGGGAGGTCTCTTGCTTGGAGTTTCCCGGAATAGGTTTTTTTTCAATATCAAATTTAGATTTACACTCTTTGGCACAGTGTATTTCTCTAAGGCAGCAAGGGCAGATTTTTGGAGGTTTTGGTTTTTGTTGTTTTTTTCCTTGACTTTCTTAGGGCAGTCTTTTTTTTTTCTTTTTGTAAATGGTTCTTACCTCTACATGCAAAGCATCTTTTATTTCTCTTTCTAAAACAAGCACCCATTGTCACAACTAGCATTTGCATTTTTTGAGTTTTTGATCTTATATTGTGACAAGCCTTTAAATAATGAAAAATAGTCCCTGTCTCATGAATTGGGGCTATAGCCCTTTGACATTACAGATTTGCATTTTCATAAGCACGTAATTTCTCTAGTTGCCTTTTAGCTTCTTCTCCAATTATTGTGTGGGAAATAGCAGTTTCTAATCTAGCTAAGAAATCAGCATACATTTCATTAGGTCCCTGCAATATTTTAATGTAGCTACCTGTAGGCTCCCCTTAAGGAATAATTTGATCCCAAGCTTCAAGGGCCACTTTTTTTAATTGATCAGGCAAAAAAGGAGGGCATCGTATTTGAGCTTCTATAGCATCAAATTGTCCAGTGCCAGTTAGCATCTCAAAAGTAATTTGATTTTGGGGAGTGCCAGCTCGAGCATTTCTGTTAGCATGATCTCTAGCTATATCTTGAAACTACATTGTCCATTGAAGATATTCTCCTGGTTTAAGGAGAGCTTTTATTAAAATTCGCCAATCATAGGGAATAAAGTTTCTAATAGAAGACGCCATAGCATTTAGAATCTCTCTAGAAAAAGGCGAATGTGGGCCATACATAGTTACAGCCTTTTTCATTTGCACATGAAAAAGGTTAATACCTTCATATTGAGGTATTATTTGCCCTTGAGCATCAGCATTTCTTTTTTATTTTTTTTTTTTTCATTTTTTAAATTTATTTTTTTAATTAGTTGGAGGCTAATTACTTCACAACATTTCAGTGGGTTTTGTCATATATTGACATGAATCAGCCATGGAGTTACACGTATTCCCCATCCTGATCCCCCCTCCCACCTCCCTCTCCACCCGATTCCTCTGGTCTTCCCAGTGCACCAGGCCCAAGCACTTGTCTCATGCATCCCACTTGGGCTGGTGATCTGTTTCACCATAGATACTATACATGCTGTTCTTTTGAAATATCCCACCCTCACCTTCTCCCACAGAGTTCAAAAGTCTGTTCTGTACTTCCGTGTCTCTTTTTCTGTTTTGCATATAGGGTTATCGTTACCGTCTTTCTAAATTCCATATATATGTGTTAGTATGCTGTAATGTTCTTTATCTTTCTGGCTTACTTCACCCTGTATAATGGGCTCCAGTTTCATCCATCTCATTAGAACTGATTCAAATGAATTATTTTTAATGGCTAAGTAATATACCATGGTGTATATGCACCACAGCTTCCTTATCCACTCGTCTGCTGATGGGCATCTAGGTTGCTTCCATGTCCTGGCTATTATAAACAGTGCTGCGAGCATCAGCATTTCCTAAAACTGGAAAGGCAGAAAAACCATCAGCTTCAGAGACTGGTGATTGCAAAGTCAGCAATTCAGAGAGCCTATATTGTGAAGGGGATAGATTATTCTTATTCAGAAAGGTGTTGTCAGTTTTAATGTTAAAATGTGTCTTAAGGGAGTCGTTGTCAAAATCATTAGGTTTTATCGAGGGAGAGACTTTGGGATATGTGCCCTCTAGCAGGGAAGGAGCACTTGGAGCAACTGGGGCAGGGTTGGTAGGAAAACCTTGAAGTATCTTTTGTTGTTCTAATTGGGCCTTTTGTAAGGTATAATCATCTAATTTATATCCATGTAATAAGTGTTCTGCCTGTTGCCAAATATCATGAGGACTAGAATTAACTTGAAGTGGCAGAATCACAGTTTCAATGAGAGCCCATAGGAGCCAGAAATCTATCGGAACTACCTTCATTAGGGAACCAAGGGTTACATTCAATAACTGTCTGAAGGCAAGCCTCTATTCTCTGGCGTGAAACCGAAAATCCCTGAACTTTACATAAGAGCTGAAGCAAAGTAGAAAAGTGAGGGGGTTTTCTAGTTGATTGATCCGTGTCTTAATACTTACTGGCCTCAATAGGCCCTGGAGGTCACACCTTCTGAAGCCACGTGTACCAAGTCCCTGTTTCTGGGCTCCACTTGTTGGTCCTTTAATGGACAGGAACCTGGTGGTCTGAAGTCAATGATAAGAAAGTAAGAGAGAGAAAGAGGCTGATATCCCCTGGTTTACATGGAAAGAAGGAAGGAAGGAAGGGGGGAGGGAGGAATGGAGGGAGGGAGGGAAGTAGGAAGGAAGGAAGGGAGGGAGGAAGGAAGGAAGGAGGGAGGGAGGGAGGGAGGAAGGGAGGGAGGAAAGAAGGAAGACAAGGTACCAAAGCTAAGATGATTCCTATCAAAGAGAGAGTTGCAAACAATCACCTTTTCATAAGAAGGAAGAGGGTACTTATCACTGTAATGAGAAATGCCTGGATTCCTCAGCCCCCGGGGAAAGGTATGCCTCTTCTCTTAATTCCTGAATATTCAGGGATTAATAAGGATCAGAGGGTTCCTGACAGATCCAAAACAGCACACGGGAAGCCTCTTGTTAAATACTTCCTGACACCAATGGACTATACAGTCCATGGAATTCTGCCAGCCAGAATACTGGAGTGGGTAGCCTTTCCCTTCTCCAGGGGTCCTCCCAACTCAAAGATCAAATCCATGTCTCCTGCATTGCAGGCGGGTTCTTTACCAACTGAGCTATAGACGCTGTTTATTAAGTTGAGGAAGTTCCCTCTTGTAGGCCTAGTTTGGTGAGAGTTATTGTTATAAATGGGGATGGGCTTTGATAAATTATTTGTGTGTATCAATTGATGTGATCATATTATTTTTCTTTTTTGACATAAATTTTTTTATTATATAATCTCTACATATCACCTAGCCATAAAATTCCAAGCTTGTTTTCTCCCAGATCTCATCGACTCCCATGCTTTTCTCAGATTTTCATGTCAATAATTTATTAATACTTTACTTGACAATTTTTATTTGCATTTAGCTTATTATCTTTATAATAAGAGTTCCATTTTAATTATTGCTTCCTTTTCACGTTTTTCACCTCTGACAGCTATATTTTTTATTTAATTTCTTCTTATTATCTACCATAGAACTGGTAGGACACAGCAGGCAAAATAAAGCATTAGCCCAATTATAAATTGTACTTAAGGATATCATTGCTTCTGGAAAGTCTTATAGGAAAAGATAAAAAAGAAAGAAAGAAAACAAGAAAGCAGACTATATTCTGAGAAAAACTTCCTTTTAAAATTGTTTTAAGCTTTTAAAAGTTTTACTATTTTTCAATTCTTTTAAATTAAAGTACAGTTGATTAACAATGCTGTGCTAGTTTGAGGTTCATAGCAAAGTGATTCAATTATATCTGTGTGTGTGTGTGTGTGTGTGTGTGTGTGTGTGTGTGTGTATTCTTTTTAAGATTCTTTTCCTTCATAGGTTATTACAAAGTACAGAGTATGATTCTGTGTTATACATAGATCCTTGCTGATGATATATTGTATATATAATAATATGAATATGTTAATCCCAAATTCTCAATTTACTCCTCCCCTGCCCTTTCCCTTTTGGTAACCTTAAGTTTTTTTTGTTTGTTTGTTTGTTTGTTTTTTTCTATTTCTGTGGGTCTACTGCTGTTTTATACCCTGAATTCATGTACTTCTATTCCGGGCCAAGCCATATCAAATTCTTTCTTCAACTATCAAGCTAAAATCCAATTAATTTGACTGTTATTTGTCCAATATTTAGAATTAAATTTATATTCACCAAAGACACTGTTTTATGTATTTTAGTATGTTTCCTCTTGTGTTGAACTCATCTCCGGTATTCATGTTTTATCTCATTAACTACATTATAAAACTCTTCAGAAGAAGACTAAATGATGTTTTACTTTTCACTTCTCAATTAATGTTAATGAAATCACCATCGACCATTATTTCCAAGAAAAAAAAGAAATCACTTCCTCTTTTACTCTCACTCTCCACATACAACTAACATAATCATATCATTGACTTTGCAGATGAAGTATATTTTATTGCCACTATTTTCCTGAAACAATCTCTTCTCTGAGATTCTGTGACGCTCCTCTTTTGGTTCTTCTCTTACTTCCAGTCAGTTCAGTTCAGTCGCTCAGTCAAGTCCGACTGTTTGCGACTCCATGAATCCCAGCACTCCAGACCTCCATCACCAACTTCCGGAGTTTAACCAAACTCATGTCCATCGAGTCAGTGATGCCATCCAGGCATCTCATCCTCTGTCATTCCCTTCTCCTCCTGCCCCCAATTCCTCCCAGTATCAGGGTCTTTCCCAATGAGTCAACTCTTTGCATGAGGTGATCAATGTATTGTAGTTTCAGCTTCAGCATCAGTCCTTCCAATGAACACCCAGGACTGATTTCCCTTAGGATGGACTGGTTGGATCTCCTTGCAGTCCAAGGGACACTCAAGAGTCTTCTTCAACACCATAGCTCAAAAGCATCAATTTTTCAGCGCTCAGCTTTCCTCACAGTCCAACTCTCACATTCACACATGACCACTGGAAAAACCATAGCCTTGACTAGATGGAACTTTGCTGGCAAAGTAATGTCTCTGCTTTTTAATATGCTATCTAGGTTGGTCATAACTTTCCTTCCAAGGAGTAAGCATCTTTTAATTTCATGGCTGCAATCACCATCTTCAATGATCTTGGAGTCCAAAAAAATAAAGTGTGATACTGTTTCCACTGTCTCCCCATCTATTTGCCATGAAGTGATGGGACCAGATGCCATGATCTTAGTTTTCTGAATGCTGCACTATAAGCGAAATTTTTCACTCTCTTCTTTCACTTTCATCAAGAGGCTTTTTAGTTCCTCTTCACTTTCTGCCATAAGGGTGGTGCCATCTGCTTATCTGAGGTTATTAATATTTCTCCCGGCAATCTTGATTCCAGCTTGTGCTTCTTCCAGCCCAAGGTTTCTCATGATGTACTCTGCATGTAAGTTAAATAAGCAGGGTGACAATATACAGCCTTGAGGTATTCCTTTTCCTACTTGGAATCAGTCTGTTGTTCCATGTTCAGTTCTAACAGTTGCTTCCTGACCTGCATACAGGTTTCTCAAGAGGCAAGTCAGGTGGTCTGGTATGCCCATCTCTTTCAGCATTTTCCACAGTTTATTGTGATCCACACAGTCGAAGGCTTTGGCATAGTCAATAAAACAGAAATAAATGATTTTCTGGAACTCTCTCGCTTTTTTGGTGATCCAGCGGATGTTGGCAATTTGATTTCTGGTTCTTCTGCCTTTTCTAAAACCAGCTTGAACATCTGGAAGTTCACAGTTCACGTACTGCTGAAGCTTGGCTTGAGAATTTTGAGCATTACTTCACTAACGTGTGAGATGAGTGCAATTGTGCAGTAGTTTGAGCATTCTTTGGAATTGCCTTTCTTTGGGATTGCACTGAAAACTGACCTGTTCCAATCCTGTGGCCACTGCGGAGTTTTCCAAATTTGCTCGCATATTGCGTGTAGCACTTACACAACTCCATCTTTCAGGATTTGAAATAGCTCAACTGGAATTCCACCACCTCCACTAGCTTTGTTCATAGTGATGTTTTCTATGGCCCACTTGACTTCACATTCCAGGATGTCTGGCTCTAAGTGAGTGATCACACCATTGTGGTTATCTGGGTCATGAAGATCGTTTTTGTACAGTTCTTCTGTGTATTCTTGCCACTTCTTCTTAATATCTTATGCTTCTGTTAGGTCCATACCATTTCTGTCCTTTATCGAACCCATCTTTGCATGAAATGTTCCCTTGGTATCTCTAATTTTCTTGAAGAGATCTCTAGTCTTTTCCATTCTGTTGTTTTCCTCTATTTGTTTGCATTGATCACTGAGGAAGGCTTTGTTATCTCTCCTTGATATTCTTTGGAACTCTGCATTCAGATGGGAATATCTTTCTTTTTCTCCTTTGCTTTTTGCTTCTCTTCTTTTCACAGCTATTCGTAAGTTCTCCTCAGACAACCATTTTGCCTTTTTGCATTTTTTTTTCCCTTGGGGATGATCTTGATCCCTGTCTCCTGTTCAATGTCACGGACCTCTGTTTATAGTTCATCAGGCACTCTGTCTATCAGATCTAGTCATTTAAATCTGTTTTTCACTTCCACTGTGTAGTCATAAGGGATTTGATTTAGGTCATACCTGAATGGTCTAGTGGTTTTCTCCACTTTCTTCAATTTAAGTCTTAATTTGGCAATAAGGAGTTCATGATCTGAGCCACAGTCAGCTCCCAGTCTTGTTTTTGCTGACTGTATAGAACTTCTACATCTTGGCTGCAAAGTATATAATAAATCTGATTTTGGTGTTGACCATCTGGTGATGTCCATATGTAGAGTCTTCTCTTGTGTTGTTGGAAGACAGTGTTTGCTATGACCAGTGTGTTCTCTTGGCAAAACTCTATTAGCCTTTGCCCTGCTTCATTCTGTACTCCAAGGCCAAATTTGCCTGTTGCTCCAGGTGTTTCTTGACTTCCTACTTTTTCATTCCAGTCCCCTATAATGAAAAGGATATCTTTTGGGGGTGTTAGTTCTAAAAGGTCTTGTAGGTCTTGATAGAACCATTCAACTTCAGCTTCTTCAGTGTTACTGGTTTGGGCATAGGCTTGGATTACTGTAATATTGAATGGGTTGCCTTGGAAACAAACAGAGATTATTCTGTTGTTTTTGAGGTTGCATCCAAATACTGCATTTCGGACTCTTTTGTTGACCATGATGGCTACTCCATTTCTTCCAAGGGATTCTTGCCCACAGTAGTAGATATAATGGCCATCTGAGTTAAATTCACCCATTCCAGTCCATTTGAGTTCATTGATGCCTAGAATGTCGACATTCACTCTTGCCTTCTCCTGTTTAACCACTTACTAGTTGCCTTTTGTCAGTCATGTCCACTCATACTTTATAACGTTGTAGACCACTGTACATTGGTACTAAGCAAGGTTTAGTTTGCTTACACTTCTCTTTCTTAGATTCCCTATGTTGATCAAAGTTTTTAAAACTCTTTATTGTAGTCTACATTAAAAGTATGCTCTATATCCTGACTGAACATACACATACATATACTGCTCAAATATAATTTCCTCTAAATTTTATGTATCCATACTAGGAGTATTACACTCTAATCCTTTGTATCCTATTTTTTTTAAATTCTATCTTATTGTTTTAAAATACTATCACAACTCACTGAATTTATTTTCCAGTGCTTCTATCCACAGTACCCTTACCGTGGGATTTAGCTTTTGTTTTTAAAATTTTATATGCACCTTGATATACCATCTATATGGCAATGATTCCCAAGCTTACAAGTCTTAGAACAACCAGATTCACTTAGTTTCATACTTGGCTTTCATTCTAAAATTCTAAGAGGGCATGTGAAAACAAAAATATCCAAAATTTAGTTCCTGATTTCTCTCCTAGGTACATTAATTCATTCATCCTCAATATGCCTCTATTCAAAAGTAGCACAGCTCTACCACCAACTATCTCAAACTCCTAATTTAGCAGTATCCTTGATTCATCCTTTTCTTTACAATCTCCCCTCAGTATACTCCTTAAGTCTTGTCCACTGTTCTTCAAAATGTATTAGAAAGCAACCCACTCCCTGTATTCCACTATCAAAATAACTTATCAAAGTACTATCATCTTTTACATAGACCATTACAATAAAATTTCAGCTAATTTTCCTACTGACATCATTGTGCCCCCATGATCTGTAGCATACAAAGACATCTTTTAAATAGGCAAATTAGATTATATCACTTATCTGCTTAAAACATGTCCCTTAGCACTTAAAAGTCTATTTGTTTATCAGATGTTTTTCCTCCAGTTCCCTAGAAAACAGAGTCTGAGACAAAATCTTATTTGTTAACACTTTACTTGGGAGTGAAATTCCCAGGAAACACAAGTGAGGTAATAGAAGATGTGACATAGGGAAGAAAGAAAACAAATATGAAGGTGTGCATTACCAAACTGGAAAAATTTTGTAACAAGTGCAGCTGATTACTCTGCTAACAGCAATCTTGCTCAGTGTCCTAAAATTTAGTCTTTGGAAAGGTGGTATGAACTACTGTTTCTCAGAAAAGTCCCTCTTGGGGGAAGAAAGAAGTAAAATTTATTTTCCACTCTTCAAACATTGCCCAATGGGGAATGAACCCACCCTACTTCTAGTTTCTGTCATCTAAGTTCAATAGAAACCTACAAGAGAAACAGACAAGAGAAGCCAAAATCTCCACAGGTTCACTTCAACCAGGGAACAAGCAAAACAGTCCTGCTTTACCAGTTAATGTGATGCATGGTGATGTTTGACCTGTCGCAATAAAAGTGGTAGCAATGTAAAATGGCTCTATATGGGAACAATACAAGCCACTCCTTGTAGTTACAATGCAAGACAAATTCATAGATCTAGGATAATCCTTAAAATAAGCCTTTAATACATGGTTTACAAGGTCTTAAATTATCTGATATCTGATTTTTTTCTTGACACTCATTTGTACCACTGTTCTTCTAACAAACTATGCTTTGGCTACAGTCTTCCTCAATGTAGCAGAATTTGTAACTGCTTCAGAATATTTGCACCTACTTTATTTTATGTGGAAAATATTTGCCAATTATTTACAGGGTTAGCATCTTCTTTCTATTTACAACTCAACTCAAATATCAATCCTCAGAGACCATTTGAGATTCCATGTGGGAGGGGAGTTTGGGAGAGAATGGATGCATATATATGTATGATTACATGATCATATATTATATGTATGTATATACATATTATATGTTTTCATGCTTATGTGATTATACAGGGCAAATGAAAAATAGATTCAAGGGATTATATCTGATACACAGAGTACTTGAAGAACTATGGACTGAGATTCAAAACATTGTACAGGGGGCAGTGACCAAAATCATACCCAAGAAAAAGAAATGCAACAAGGCAAATGGTTGTCTGAAAAGGCATTACACATAGCTAAAAAAAAAGAAAAGTGAAAGGCAAAGAGAAAAGGGAAGATATACCCATCTGAATGCAGAGCTCCAAACAATAGCAAGGAGAGTTAAGAAAGCACCCCTAGGTGAACAATGTAAAGAAACAGAGGAAGACAATAGAAAGGGAAAGACTAGAGAACCCTTCAAGAAAATTAGCGATATCAAGGGAACATTTCATGCAAAGATGAGCACAATAAAGGACAGAAATTGTATGGACCTAACAGAAGTAGAAGATATTGAGAAGAGGTGGCAAGAATACACAGAAGAACTATATAAAAAAGATATGGTGTGCACCTAAAAAAAAAAAAAAGGTATGGTGTGATCACTCCCCTAGAGTCAGACATCATGGACTATGAAGTCAAGTGGGTCTTAGGAAGCATTACTACCAACAAAGCTAGTGGAGGTGATGAAATTCCACCTGGACTATTTCAAATTCTTAAAGACAACACTGTGAAACTGCTGCAGTCAATATGACAGCAAATTTGGAAAAGAACAGTGGCCACAGGACTGGAAAAGGTCAGTTTTCATTCCAACCCCAAAGAAAGACAATGCCAAAGAATGTTCTAACTACCACAGAATTGCACTCATTTCAGCTCAAAACCGTTCAAGTTAGGCTTCAATAGTACATGAACCAAGAACTTCCACATGTATAAGCTGGATTTAGAAAAGGCAGAGGAACCAGAGATCAAACTGTCAACATCCGCTGGATCATAGAAAAAGCAAGGGAATTCCAGGAAAATATCTATTTCTGCTTCATTGACTACACTAAAGCCTTAGACTGTGTGAATCACAACAGACTGTGGAAAATTTGTAAAGACATGGGATTACCAGATCACCTTGTCTGCCTCCTGAGAAACCTGTATGCCGTGTCATGCTACTGAGCTAAGATTCTTCAGTCGTGTCCCTGTGGACTGTAGCCTGCCAGTCTCCTCTGATCATGGGATTCTCCAGACAAGAATACCAGAGTGGGTTGCCGTGCCCTCTTCCAGGGGATTTTCCTGACCCAGGAACTGAGGCCACAGCTCCTGCAACTCCTGCACTATAGGCAGATTCTTTACTACTGAGCCACTGGGGAAGCCCGAGAAACCTGTATGCAGATCAAGAATCAGCAGTTAGAACCGGACATGTAACAACAGACTGGATTAAAATTGGGAAAGGAATATGTCAAGGATGTACATTGTCACCCTGCTTATTTAACTTCCATTCAGGTATATCATGCTGAATTCCAGGCAGAATGAAGCTCGAGGTGGAATCAAGATTGCCAGGAGAAATACTAATAACCTCAGGTATGCAGATTACATGAACCTCTTGGCAGAAATCAAAGAAGAATTAAAGAACCTCTTGAGGAAGGTGAAAGAGGAGAATGAAAATGCTAGATTGAAACTCAACATTCAAAAACAAAGATCATGGCATCAGGTCCCATCACTTCATGGCAAACAGATGGGGGGAAAATGGAAGCAGTGATAGACTTTATTTTCTTGGACTCCAAAACCACTGTGGATTGTGACTGCAGTCATGAAATGAAAAGATACTTGCTCTTTGGGAAAAAAGCTATGATAAACATAGACAGAATATTAAAAAGCAGAGACATCATTTTGCTAACAAAGGTCCATATTGTCAAAGCTATGGTTTTTCCAGTAGTCATGTATGGATGTGAGAGTTGGAACACAAGTAAGTCTGAGTCTTGAAGAATTGATGCTTTCAAACTGTGGTGCTGGAGAAAACTTTTGAGAGTCACTTGGGCTGCAAGGAGATCAAATCAATCAATCCTATCATCCCTGAATATTCATTGGAAGTACTGATGCTGAAGTTGAAGCTCCAATATTTTGGTCACCTGATGCAAAAAGTCAACTCATTGGAAAAGACTTTGATGCTGGGAAAGAATGAGGGTTGGAGAAGAAGGGGGAAACAGAAGATGAGTTGCATGGTTGGCATCATTGATTCAACAGGCATGAGTTTGATCAAACTCTGGGAGATAGTGAAGGACCGGGAAGTCTGGCATGCTACAGTCCATGGGTCGCAAAGAATCAGACATGACTGAGAGACTGAACTACAGAGACATGACTGAAGCCCTTTGCTGTTCACCTAAAACTATCACAACCTTGTTTGTCAATATCCAATACAAAATAAAACAGTTAAAAAAAGTAGCTTACCAGTAACTCTCCAAAATTTTAACTTGGTTTATTTTCTCCAAGACATTTACCACAATCTTGTCTATTTATGAGATTGATTTTTATTCCCTCCACTCCTAGAATACACTCCATGGAAATGATGAAATTAATTTTTCTGTTTATTGCTGCATTCATAATACTTACACAGATCTGGTACACTATGATTATTACCACAAATCTCTATATTTTAGAACTGTATTGATTTTTTTCTAGTGAATAAATGGTGAGACAATTAGATTCCCTCTCAATACCAAGGCACTCATTTTTTCAACTGCTAAGAATGCTGGCCATTGATGGTTTATATTGAGTTTTTCTCCAGTAATTGCTCACTGCTAAGGGAAGTGAGAAATAAATTTAAGGGACCAGATCTGATAGACAGAGTTCCTGATGAACTATGGATGGAAGTTCATGATAGTGTATAGGAGACAGGGATTAAGATCATCCTCAAGAAAAAGAAATATAATAAAGCAAAATGGCTGTTCTGAGGAGGCCTTACAAATAGCTGTGAAAAGAAGAGAAGTGAAAAACAAAGCAGAAAAGGAAAGATAAACACATTTGAATGCAGAGTTCAAAAGAATAGCAAAGAGAGACAAGAAAGCCTTCCTCAGTTATCAGTGCAAAGAAATAGAGGAAAATAATAGAATGGGAAAGACTAGAGATCTCTTCAAGAAAATTAGAGATACCAAGGGAACATTTCAAGCAAAGATGGGCTCAATAAAGGACAGAAATCGTATGGAACTAACAGAAGCATAAGATATTAAGAAGAAGTGGCAAGAATACACAGAAGAACTGTACAAAAAAATCTTCATGACCCAGATAATCATGATGGTCTGATCACTCACCTAGAGCTAGACATCCTGGAATGTGAAGTCAAGTGGGCCTTAGAAAGCATCACTACGAACCATGCAAGTGGAGGTGATGGAATTCCAGTTGAACTATTTCAAATACTAAAAGATGGAGCTGTGAAAGTACTGCACTCAATATGCCAGCAAATTCGGAAAATTCAGCAGTGGCCATGGGACTGGAAAAGGTCAGTTTTCATTGCAATCCCAAAGAAAGGCAGTGCCAAAGAATGCTCAAACTGCCTCACAGCTGCACTCATCTCCCACACTAGCAAAGTAATGCTCAAAATTCTCCAAGCCAGGCTTCAGAAATACGTGAACTGTGAACTTCCAGATGTTCAAATTGGTTTTAGAAAAGGCAGAGGAACCAGAGATCAAATTGCCAACATGTGCTGGATCATCAAAAAAGCAAGAGAGTCCCAGAAAAACATCTATTTCTGCTTTATTGACTATGCCAAAGCTTTTGACAGTGTGGATCACAACAAACTGTGGAAAATTATTAACAAGACGGGAATACCAGATCACCTGACCTGCCTCTTGAGAAATCTGTATGCAGGTCAGGAAGCAACAGTTAGAACTGCACATGGAATAACGGACTGGTTGCAAATAGGAAAATGAGTACGTCAGGACTGTATATTGTCACTTCTGCTTTTTTAACTTATATGCAAAATACATCATGAGAAATGCTGGGTTGGAGGAAGCACAAGCTGGAATCAAGATTGCCAGGAGAAACATCAGTAACCTCAGATATGCAGATGATACCACCCTTATGGCAGAAAGTGACGATCTAAAGAACCCCTTGATGAAAGTGAAAGAGAGGAGTGAAAATGTTGGCTAGAAGGGACTATTCATGGCAAATAGATGGGGAAAAAGTGGAAACAGTGGTTGAGTTTATTTTTATTTTTTTCGGGGGGGGGACTCAAAATCACTGCAGATGGTGATTGCTGCTATGAAATTAAACAACGCTTACTCCTTAGAAGGAAAGTTATGACCAACCAAAACAGCATATTAAAAAACAGAGACATTACTTTGCCAACGAAGTTCCGTCTAGTCAAGGCTATGGTTTTTCCAGTACCCATGTATGAATGTAAGAGTTGGACTATAAAGAAAGCTGAGCGCTGAAGAATTGATGCTTTTGAATTTTGGTGCTGGAGAAGACTCTTGAGAGCCCCTTGGACTGCAAGGAGATTCAACCAGTCCATCCTAAAAGAGATCAGTCCTGGGTGTTCATTGGAAGGACTGATGTTGAAGCTGAAACTCCAATACTTTGGCCACTTGATGCGAAGAACTGACTCATTTGAAAAGACCCTGATGCTGGGAAAGATTGAGGCAGGAGGAGAAGGGGATAGCAGAGGATGAGATGGTTAGATGGCATCACTGACTCAACGGACATGAGTTTGGGTGGACTCTGGGAGTTGGTGATGGACAGTGAGCTCTGGCATGCTGCAGTCCATGGGATCGCAGAGAGCTGGACAGGAGTGAGTGACTAATCTTAACTGAACTGAAGGGAAATGGCCTCACCAAGGTCATGTCTCTTCCCTAAGGATAGTCTGCTTCTTCTCATGGGTGAATGCAGGATTAAAAATTACCGGACCCCTTTGCCTCCTAGCACATTTCTCAGAGGTCATACCAAGCTCAGCATTCTTGCCAATATTGGATGGGGCCTCTTTTGTTATTGTATCATGGTTTTACCCCTCCTTCTACTCAGTCCTGCTTCTTTCATTCTGTTAGAAGGTTGTTTCCAAAAACGTATCCAAATAAATCTCCTAAATACAATTCTCTGTCTCAGAGTTTGTTTCCTAGGGCACTTGACAGAAGACAGTTTTCAGAAACATTTTTTTAAATCTTGTTTCTCCATCTCAACTTCCATTCATCTAGTCTCAGCTTTATCACTTCACACTTGGTTTATTTCAACAGTCTAGAAATTGTTCTTTTGTCCTATCTACCTTCTTTCCACCACTTTTAGAATTTTTAGTCATGAACCTCTAACATAGTGTTTCTTAAACTTTATTGGGTCATGGAAATCTGTGTAAAAATGATAAAGTTCTTGTCTGGTCCTTTATCATGCCTCATCAAATAAATGTAACTTTGCATCTCTATATAAATTATTGCATACAATTTTCTTGGGCTAGTATCTCCTATATCTCATCTATTGAATTTAGGAACTTCTGTTCAAATGGCTTAGTTAGCATAACTGAGTAAGCAAAATATGCGATTATTTAAACATCCATTTCTAAGAAAAATAAAATAGTAAAATTCTTCTTTATTTCTTTACTCTATTTTTTGCTTGCTTTTCTTTCGCTAGCTGAAAAATAGCAGTGATGTTCTTTGGCTAAACAAGCAAACAAACACGATCACTTAGAAAAATATTTAATTTTTAAAAATGGATGTAGTTGACATATAACATTATATTAGTTTCAGGTGTAAAGCAGTCATTTAATATATGTATACATTGGAAAATGGTCACCCCCAAAAATTTAGTTAACATCCATCACCACAATACTTATAGTCTTTCTTATGATGAGAAATGTTAAGATCTACTGTCAGTAATTTTCAAATATACAATGCAGTATTATAACTATAGTCATCATGCTGGGTACATTACAGCATCAGGACTTATTTATAACTGGAAATTTGTTCTCTTTGACTACTTTCACCCATTTCACTCCCCCTCTAAATCCCTATCTCTGGCAATAAACAATCTTTTCTTTATATCTATGACTTAAAGTTTTTGCTTCTGTTTCTATTTTAAAGGTTCTATTATAAGTAAAGCTATGAATTATTTGGTATATTTCTTTTGATGTCTGACATATTTCATTACTGTAATATCTTGAAAATGCAACCATGTTGTCATATGGATTTATTCTTATAACACTTCCAGGCTTTTTAAAGAGGTTTTTCTGTCTGAAGGAGATTGGTGTTACAGTAATAACCCTAATATTTTTAAATCAGTAAATAATTTGTCTCCAATCAATTATGTATAATGTAAAATCATGAGAACTGTGTGAATGCAGATGGGTTAATAAAACACCATTATAAATGTCTAATCAAATTAGTTTAAATCAAAATAGCTACAGTAAACAATCAGGCCAGGTTTGGTTACCAAGAATGAGAAGGCAGAACAACTTACTTATTAAAGTTAATACAGTGATATATAAAGCCCTGAAGTATGTGTTTGACTCATAGTCACTGACTCAAAATCAGTGAAAATCTTCCAGTTATTGTATAATGATATTTAGGCCCAATTTTTTTACTTTGAAGATGAATTCTTTAGATACCAAATTCATCACAAAATTATTCAAGGAGACCATATTTTTTTAACATGCTAAGAAATTTTATAAATGACACTCATCTTAAAAATCACTTCACATGCTTATTCTGCATTTATTAAGTATTAGGTTGTTTGCCACAGTTAATTTAAATTAATTAGCCCATTTAATCTTCACAACTACTCTGAAAAATAGTTTTGTACCCAGTACTACTAATGAAGAAAGACTTTAGTGTGTATGCATTTAGCCTAAGATCACATAGGTAGTAAATAAAGAGCCAAGAATCAAACTCAAGACTACTATACCTCTGTCAAGTAAAAAGTTATTTAAAATGATCTATATCCCTATCCACATTCTGTTGTATCACAGTGCATCATAGTATATATTCTTAGGATCCCTATATCAATTGTTGCCAAGTCGTGTCTCTTTGCAACCCCATGAACTGCAACACACCAAGATTCTCTGTCCTTCATTATCTCCTGGAGTTTATTCAAATTCATGTCCATTGAGTCACTGATGCTATCTAACCATCTCATCCTCTGATGCTCTCTTCTGCTTTTGCTTTCAATCTTTCCCAGCATCAAGGTCTCTCCCAGTGAATCAGCACTTTACATCAGGTGGCCAAAGTTTTGGAGTTTCAGCATCAATCCTTCCAAAGAATATTTAAGGTTGATTTCCTTTAGCATTGACTGGTTTGATCTCCTTGTTGTCAATGGGACTCTCAAGAGTCTTCTCCAGTACCACAATACCAGCTAACCACTGCTTTTAAATTGAAAACATTTCAAAACATAGTGGCAGCTTTAAAAATAATTTATTTGTTCACAATTCTGTGGAACAGTAGTTTGGATTAGGCTCAGCCGTGATAGCTCATCTCTGCTCTATGAGGTGTTGAGTGAGTGAGCTGCTTTCTGAATCATATCTGACTCTTTAAAACCCATGGACTGTACACTCCCAGGCTCCTCTGTCCTTGGGATTCTCCAGGCAAGGATACTGCAGTGGGTTGCCATTTAATTCTCCAGGGAATCTTCCTGACACAGGGATAGAACCCACATGTCCTGTTTCTCCTACATGGACAGGAAGATTCTTTACCACTAAGCCACCTGGGAAGCCCCTATGAGGTGTTAGTTGAACACAATATTAAGTGTAGGACCACAAGTGGCATAGTTGGAATGTCTGATTTTACTGGCTCTCTTTTCCCAAATCATCTCTCATCATCCAACAGACTAGCCTGGCCTTGGTCAAATGGAAATAGCATTCCTACAGTGACAGAATGGCAGCTCTAAGGCCTTCTGAGGCCTAAGGTTACATCATCTCTGCTTCATTCATTTAGTCAAAGCAAGTCATAAAGTCAATCAAGACCCACAGATTTAGATCTAGATTCCATTTTTTGATAGGAGATGAACCTAATATGTGATCATTTGTGATTTACCAAAGTCCCATTAGTAATAATAGTGAAAGCTTATTGCATAATGATTACTTGGTATTCACTGCAGTAATAAAAACAAAGATTCTTGAAATGATCAAGATTATTATTGGTAAATTAATATGATAGACACAAATGTAATTAGCTTGCTGCACAGAAGAAATAGAAGTTGATTTAGAATATACTCTCTAGCAGTTTACCTTTTGATTTTAATATATTTTGAAGCAACTTGTGAAAATACATCTTTTATGACTAGTTTCTAATATTCGAGAAAAAAATGTCATAGGATTTCAAATTTATCTCTGCTTTCTGAGAGAGAGATAAATTATTTAAAACTACTTTATCTTTGGAATGCCCAATTGAATAAACTGAGGGAATACATTCAGGGAACATACACAAAAAGCTTCAACAACTGATGCAATTATCTTACCAAGTTAGAGAAAGCATAACTTTCTCTAAACACCTTAATCCTAGGCGATCCATTGCAGTAGGTTAAAAAAAAAAAAAAAAAAAAAAAAAAGTAGCTGCCAAAAATCAGTGTTAAAAGAAAAATAACTCATTTTCTTCACAGAATGTATAAAATTGTTAAAATGTTAATGTAGGAATATTATCAGTCTTTATTACCCTTTTAGAAATAGTTTTCTACTAAAATAGATTAAAACATTTGGTGCTAACTAATTTAACAGTTGTCAAGCCAATATGGCTTTGTTTGCTTTCCAATAATTAAAACTAGGCATTCTGATGATTTCTATTAGAATTTTTCTTCCTGATGTTAAAAAAGAACCTTGTTTATAAGGTCAAACACTGAGTTTTCTTTTCAACCTGAGTACTGACTTCCTCCTTTGTCTAACAGAGAGTAGAAACTTCTATATCACAGGAAAAATACCAAGCATAGGATAATCAAACTGATAAATTGCTATACTTTTTCTTTTTTATTGACTATCAGAGTCTAGTCAAGATTCAATTAAAGCCCAAAATAAAAGAAGAGAAAAAATAGCAATAGATCAACAAACACACAAAACTTCTTGTGGAATATAAATAGAGAGATTTGGCTGTGATATCTTGTGATTATCCATTTGTGAAAAATATATAAACTACTTTCTCACTGTACATAATGAACAGGTTTACTGTGTAGAATGATTATATCTTAAACTCAATTAATGTTGGTAATTTCCAACTAGAATCATCCATGCCCACAATACATGTCCTTTCTGGTGGCAAAGACACTGGTAACTTACTTTGGAATTTGTTATATAGAATAATCAGCACCAAGAACATAGAAAAGCTAGTTGTACATTCTTGGTGCAAAATTTGTATTTAATTTTTTATGAAATGTAGTTTATCAAAATCCATCTGACATTTTGAAAATTTAGCCTGCATAGCAATCACATAGTAAGAATAACAGAATCAATACTTGTAGAACACCGGGCCCTATGTTGGGAACTTGGAGCTGGAGGAAATATATCTATATCTATATCTATATCTATATCTATATCTATCTATATATAATATTATATAAGGGAATTTGCCTTATATAAAGGAATCTGCCTTACATAAAACGCCTTATGTAAGGGCCTGCAATGCTGGAGACTCCAGTTTGATTCCTGGGTCTGGAAGATCTGCTGGAAAATGAACAGGCTACCTACTCCAGTATTCTTGGGCTTCAGTTGTGGCTCATCTGGTAAAGAATCCTCCTTCAATGTGGAAGACATGGGTTCGATCCCTAGGTTGAGAAAATCCCCTGGAGAAGGGGAAAGGTTACGCACTCCAGTATTCTGGCCTGGAGGATTCTATGGACCATATAGGCCACGGGGTCGCAAAGAGTCAGATACGACTGAGCGACTTTCACATTCTTTTACTTTCATATGTATATAAATAATATTTCATTTTAATTTCCACAATCCTCTGTCATAGAAATTACTATTTCTATTGCCCAAGCAGACAAGTGGGTTTTGAAAATTCAGTAAGTTATGGTGCTAAGATTTAGTTTCTCTTTGAAAACTTAAGAGCTTCCATGTTGCAAATTAGATGAAAGTCTAAGGGATCAGGATTCACATGGGGGCTTTATCCATGAAAAACTTCATAAAGCATGCTATGACTCCATTCATATTAACTTAACACTTAAAAAATATTAAGACGAATCTTGACTCCATACCCCACTGAGCTCTCAAAACTGATCAGCACACCCTCTAATCTTTGAAGGTACATCCATATATATGTGTCTTTGTGTATGTGTGTTGATCTTTTCTTAGGGAACAAAATAATTCATTAACTATCAGTGAAATATGCACAGAGAAATGAAGTGATTATGATAAGAAACAAATGACACATCCAAATGTTTAATTAAAGATGTCATATCTTTATATTACTTGGATTCAATTCATGTATTGAATTCAAACAGTTCTTTAAGATTAAAAATAAGAAAAAGAAGATATTTCCTTAAATATACATATAATAATATGGTAAAGGTCTTTTAAAAATTGTGATTACCTAAATAAGTTTCTTTGTTCACTGTTATTTACATGCATTAAAGCAAATTGCATTTAAGCATATAATTCTACTTATAAATTGTTTTATAACTTTTCTCAAAGCATGTATAATTCCAAATGCCAACTTTACATATTGAACCTGCTACAATAGCACTTACACTTTGGTATTTTAAATGTCAGCAGCCCATCTTTGATGAGCAGCCTAACAATTCTAAAACAGCATGTACACTTATAAAAAAAAAGGAAAAATCAGTATGCAAACTCATATCAATATTTCATTCTACTGCATACAAAGTGGCTATTGTTAAAAATGGTAAGTTGAAAAATACTAACCAGTATCTTTCTAAACCTGTAATGTCTTAGTATATTTAACTATAGTATATTTAAGCTACTGAAGACTCACTTATGCCCAAACATGAAAAGAATATTAATGTTAGCACTAAAATGTTTAATATGAGCACCAGAATGATGCTCTTTTCCTGTAGACATTATATCATATGAACAGATGGCCAACATTCTGCAGAAGAGATTTTCTATTGCCACACAAAATACTCATGGTATAACTGAAAATACATAGGATTGGGAGTGAGAAGGCCTGAGTTGTAGTTTAAGCTTTTTCATCATTCTATATGTGTGATCTGTAGTAAATCAGCATAGGAAACTGAAGAAATTTGGGACTTATGGATAGTGCCACATTAAATGACCATTAAATGAATTAAATGGATCATAACGTTTTTGAAGACTTACATAAGAATACAGCAAAGTAGAAAATATTTAAATGTCTCATGCATAATAAGTATGCATACTGTGCGAAAATGCTACTTCAGTTATATAAATGTCTTGTGGCCTGCCAGAGTGTATGATCAATTTTTATCTAGGGAAAAAAAAAAAACAGTTCAGATGTTGAAATTCCAAAAGGATATGTGAGAAGGCTTAATATTTACATAGAGAGGCTTTCTGTGAAAAGTAGAGTGGGTACCCTTGTGGACCAAATGGCTTGATTGAAGGGAGGGGCAAGTAGCTTTGTTGCTTATTGTGATTTGGGAATGGGGCTAGAGCAAGGGAAGTTTGCACTTCTTTCCGGTACTAAAGGAGAGAATGTGCATGCTTTTTTATCCACCTTCCCAGGTTTAGTGAAAGAAAAATAGGGAGTGGTTGGGCTTTAAAGTTCTCACATTCAAACATCAAAATGGTCAGAATCTTTACTGCATATGTATATGTATACCTGGTCACTTCTTATTGAGAAGGACTATCAAAAATATGTATATATAGCTTCTATTTTTGAGCAGTTTTCACCATATGACATTTAGAACAGTGAACTCTGGAAGGGATATTGTGAGGATGGATTTCTAATGTCTGAGATTCCCACATACTTTTTTACCCCAGTGAAAGGGAACTTGTGCAGGTGGGAAGAGGCCCTCTGTACTAGTAGGTCTTGCTCAACATTCAGAAAATTAAGATCATGGCATCTGGTCCCACCACTTCATAGGAAATAGACGTGGAAACAATGGAAACAGTGAAAGACTGTTTTTTGGACTCCAAAATCACTGCAGATGCTGACTGCAGTCATGAATTTAAACCTACGCTTACTCCTTGGAAGGAAAGTTATAACCAACCTAGACAGCATATTAGAAAGCAGAGACATTACTTTGCCAACAAAGGTCCGTCTAGTCAAGGCTATGATTTTTCCATTAGTCAAGTATGGATGTGAGAATTGGACTATAAAGAAAGCTGAGAGCTGAGGAATTGATGCTTTTGAACTGTGTTGTTGGAGAAGACCCTTGAGAGTCCCTTGGACTGCAAGGAGGTTCAACTAGTCAATCCTAAAGGAGGACAGTCCTGAGTGTTCATTGGAAGGACTGGTGTTGAAACTGAGGCTCCAATACCTTGGCCACCTGATGCAAAGTGCTGACTCATTTGAAAAGACCCTTATGCTGGGAGACATTGAAGGCAGAAGGAGAAGGGAATGACAGAGGATGAGATGGTTGGGTGGCATCACCAACTCAATGGAAATGAGTTTGGATGAACTCCGGAAGTTGGTGATGGACAGGGAGGCCTGGCGTGCTGCAGTCCATGGGGTCACAAAGAGTTGGACACGACTGAGAGACTGAACTGAAGTGAACTGAAGGTCAATATTTTCAAATGAGTCAGTTTGTCACATCAGGTGGCCAAACTATTGGAGCTTCAGCTTCGGCATCAGTCCTTCCAATGAATATTCAGGACCGATTTCCTTTAGGATGGGCTGACTGGATCTCCTTGCAGTCCAAGGCACTCTCAAGAGTCTTCTTCAACACCACAGTTCAAAATTATCAATTCTTCGGCACTCAGCTTTCTTTATAGTCCAACTCTCACATCCATACATGACTACTGAAAACCTAATAGCTTTGACTAGGCAGAATTTTGGTGGCAAAATATTGTCTCTGCTTTTTAATATGCAGTCTAGGTTGGTCATAGCTTCTCTTCCAAGGAGCAAACATTGTTTAATTTCATGGCTGCAGACACAATCTGCAGTGATTTTGGAGCCCACAAAAATAAAGTCTGTCACTGTTTCCGGTGTTTCCCCATCTATTTGCCATGAAATGATGGGGCCAGATGCCAGGATCTTGGTTTTCTGAATATTGAGCTTTAAGTCAACTTTTTCACTCTCCTCTTTCACTTTCATCAAGAAATTCTTAGTTCTTCGCTTTCTGTCATAAGGGTGGTGTCATCTGTGTATCTGAGGTTATTAATATTTACAAGGACAATTACAAGCCAATCTTATTTTTGAGACTAGATGCAAAGTTTCATAAATAAGATATATGGTAATGAATAGCAGTGCATCAAATAATACAATCAACACAAAACAAAAGGTATAGGCAATACAAGGTAAAGTAGATACACATTAATAATAGCTAATTTTAGTACATCTCTCAAAGTTAAAAACAAATTAAGTTGGCAAAATAGGGAAAAATTTAGAATTAAACAGTACAACCAATGAAAGACTTTTATAAGTATATATGAAACAATATGCCCCAGTAATAGCAGATATGTCTTCTAGATATATACAAAAAATCAACAGTATATTGATCATTAAGAACAGCTCCATAAATTCCACAAAGAAATGCAGTGTGATTAATTTTTTCTGATTACAATGCAATAATATCAGAAACTTATAGAAACAAAAGGGTCATTCCAGTTGAAAATGTATAAATGCAGGAATGTAAATAATATTTGAGTAAAATATGAAATACAACCCAAACCTACCTGTGAAAAGGGACAGTCAGATTATATTATAGGAATGAGCTATGTACTTTAAAAGAATATGGATTATTTGGAAGAAAGAAATGGAGAAGAGATACTAAACAAATATTAACTGAAAGGAAGTAGATGAGTTATGTTAATATTGCATTAAATTGAACTGAGAAAGAATATTGTATTAGAAAAGTGATGAGAGGAATAATTCACCAGAGAGAGTTCAATTTTAATCTTATATGCAGCTGATAAAAAATAGGTTATAAAATATGAAGCAAGCTACCATATTTCAAAGAGAAATTGACAAATCTACAATTGTAAATACTTTAACATATTTCTTTCAGAAATTGATTGATCAAGCAGATGAAAAAAAGTTTGACTTTAAAAGTTTTGAATGTTATTTAGCATGCTTGATTTAATTGATGTATAAAGATCCTTAAACCCATTAATGATGATTCCATCAATGTAAAGGGCCTTTTATTAAACATTCATGACCTCTCTTTACCCCCTTCTTCACTCTTCCCAGGGGAAGTTTAATTGACATCTGATTACTGACTTTGTATAAAGCACTAGATAAGGCCAGTCCATACTTCCAGAGGGCAAACATTTTCTGCTCCTCTGCTCAAAAAGTATAAAGAAGGACTGCAGCATTTTATTATCCATTGATACTCAATGAGTAAGTTTCATTCTGAGGCTCAGCATTAGGAAGCTCACTTTGCCCCAAACATTAACCATATTATCCTATATCATTTTTAGCAATAATAGAAGCCATAATTTATTAACAACATGGTGTTCTGTTTGTCTTTTAAGGAAAGAATGAATGCTGTTTTTGGGGCCATCCCAAGATCCCAATAACAATAATTAGAGAATGTACAATACTTTTAAATAAATAAATAAATACAATACTTTTAAATAAATACACATACTAAAATACACATTACTAAAATAGTTGACCTTGAACATACACACAAAATCTAGGGTTGCTTTTACACACAAACTTTATTTGCTAACTGCAATGGAATTAATTTAGAAACCAAATATAAAATGATTTTTAAAACTCCCTTATTCATCTAGAAGTAAGAAAATTCAGATTTCATGTATCTTATAGGTCATGAGGTACCATCAAGGCATCTTCTCCCATCACTTCATGGCAAATAGATGGGGAAACAATGGAAATAGTGACAGACTATTTTCTTGGGCTCCAAAATCACTGCAGATGAAGACTGCATCCATGAAATTAAAAGATGCTTGTTCCTTGGAAGAAAAGCTATGACAAACCTAGACAGAATATTAAAAAGCAGAAACATCACTTTGCTAATAAAGGTCCATCTAGCCAAGCCAATGGTTTTTCCAGAGGTCATGTATGGATGTGAGATTTGGACTATAAAGAAAGCTGAGTGCCTAAGAATTGATGCTTTTGAAATGTGGCATTGGAGGAGACTCTTGAGAGTCCCTTGGACTACAAGGAGATCAAACCAGTCAATCCTAAAGGAACTTAGTCCTGAATATTCATTGGAAGGACTGATGCTGAAGCTGAAACTACAATACTTTGGCCACTTGATGCAAAGAACTGACTCATTGTAAAAGACATGATGCTGAAAAAGGTTGAAGGCAGGAGGAGAAGGGGACGACAGAGGATGAGATGGTTGGATGGCATCACCAGCTTGATGGACATGAGTTTGAGCAAGCTTCAGGAGCTGGTGATGGACAGGGAAACCTGCCTTGCTGCAGTCCATGGAGCCACAAATAGTTAGACACTATTGAATGACTGAGCTGAATTGAGCTGATAGGTCATAAGAGAAATCTCAATGCAAATTAGAAACATATATTGAATAAATATTTAAAAAAATCATTCCTGATGGAATGCAACTAATGCATCATGTAAGAGAATTAGTGTCTTCACATTTTTACATTACAAAAAGAAAGGAAATTTGAAAATTAATGACTTAATCATCTGACTCAAGAATACAAATGGGACAATTGAGTAAACCTACAAAAATGGAAGGGAAAGAATATAATACAAGGGAATAAATTAACAAAACAGAAGAATAAAATTATTGTCCCCAGACCCAGATGAGTGATTCAAATTTGCATTCCATACTACACATTGCTGTTGTTTAGTCTCTAAGTCACGTCCAACTCTTTTTGTGACTCCTTGAACTGTAGCCTACCAGACTTCTCTGTCCATAGGATTTTCCAGGCAGGAATATGGAGTGGGTTGCCATTTCCTTCTCCAGGGGATCTTCGTGACCAAGAGACTGAACCCACGTCTTTTGTATTGGCAGGTAGATTCTTTACCAATGAACACCGAGAAGCCTGTACTACATTTTATGATACAAAATTTAAAATGTCAGGCTTTTAACTTGAAATAAAATCAAAACTAGTTAATATCCTCACTTTTAGATGAATATGTATGTCTTTAAACGTTTTTATCTTCAATATCAAACATGTTTGCATTATTGAAATGGGAATTTGACTTCTCATATACGGAGCTGAAGAATGAATTTCAAGAACACTCTTGGTAGCACAAGTGAATGACTTTTACCAAAGATAAGGAAAGTACAAAGCTCTGAGGGGGTAAAAAGTGTCCCAGTGGCGGGACTTAATCCTTACTAGTATTAATCTGTATATTTTTGGTTGGCTTCTCTCCTTAATCCATGTCATTTATAACCAATCCAGTTTAAAGGTCAAAATTATTAACTTAACATCTTTATGGCTTCTCTTGATCCTTGGATAAAGTTGCCACCCTTTTTCATGCTTCCTGACCATTTTACAATGAAAGTATGGGTTTAAGATTAATAATCACCAGTTGTTTTTCCCTCAGGCATGTGGAACAGAAGTTAATTACTGTCCTTGCCTGGATATGAGTACTGATAATTTATCAGGCCAAAGACACATTACAGCAATTCAGGACAAAGGATATAGTTTTAGGTTAATGGATCAAGAGGTTTATTGAAAACAAGACTGAGGTCTCAGAGCCCTACACCGACTACCTAGCAATTTCTACCTCATTATGATACCTGGTTAAGAAATTTTCTGGCAGTTGATTAAAAAAGAAAATCTATCCCAGTTAGTGTATTTATTAAACTTTGTTGTTCTCTTTCCACTTAGAGTTTGCAATCATGAAAGCCCCTTTAGATCCAGTTCATACTGTTCTTGGGCAAGTGAGATTTAAAGGCCATTGATCGCTAATATAAAAGAAACTTGACTCTACTTTTTACTGTAGGAGTGTAAAGAGAATCATATTGATCTGTCTTCTTACAATAATATTATATGAAAGCAAATCTCCATATTTTCCAAATTCTGGAATAAACACTAAAGACAAAGAAAAAGCACCAAAACATACATTAAGGAAACATAATTCAATATGCACAGTATATTTATTTTAGAGTGGGACCTTTAAAGCACACCCTGAAATGCCAGATTCCTTTCTTTCCTAAGATTTCATGCTCAGGCTACCTTTAAGGAAGTGAGGTAAGCAGGATAAGGAAAGAAAAGAGCTAAACGAAGATGTCATTTTAAACGAAGTTTAAATCTTATGCGGTAGGGTGATCTGGAATGAAATTTCATCTCAGTCATGCCACCCCTGCTTGAGTCAAGGGAGTGGAGCTTTTGCAGGCCTGTGCTGTTAATTAAGGGCTGACCTGGGTGGAGGGTATAGACTCCTAGAGCTGGCTCCAATCTTTCAAGGGCAATCTTCCAGTTAAAGTTTTAAGTAAGAGCTGTTAGCTCAGACAACAGATGGTAATAGAGATTCCCAGGCCATCAACAAAACCTGCTACAAAAGCTAAAGATAATTCAGTAAAGGGAAAATATACTAAAGGATGTTTAACTGTACAACAAAAGAAAAAAAAAGGAATTAAAATGATAATGCAATATCTCTGCTTTTTACCAATTATATTAGCATGCATTTTAAAATGATGATTTTCATTATTGAAATGTGTCAAACAAGTGCAATCATGTATTACTGACATTATCATAAATTATTAGCAACATTTTAGAACAATATATATTGAGAAACTTAAAATTTTTAAGCTTTCATCCTAATAATTTCACTTTTGGCATTATTGGCCTTAATCAATAATCTAAAATATAGAAAAGACAATGTGCTTGTGATTGTTTATCACAATATTGCTTATATAGTCTAAAATGAAAAGCAGTTTGTTTAAACCACAACAGAATCACTAAATAAATGTTTTGTACATTTTCTGTGCAGACTGTTTTCAACCATTGAATAATGTAGTTGTGTAGATTAGATTGCAAACTGGGATGGTGCTTATTGATCAAAGTGAAGTGAAAAAAGATGCATATAAAATTACAAGTACACTCTGTTTTCCAGATATTGGTGACTATGTGTAGGTGAGTTATTATAAGTATTCTTCTCTTGTTTCTCAAATCCCCTTGAATGAAATTTTATTTCTATTACTCAAATAAGTTTCTTTTCAAGCAAAACAAGGAATTTCCTTTTAAAAATGGAAAATGTACCACAGCTTCCTTATCCATTCGTCTGCTGATTGGCAGATGCGAATGGGCATCTAGGTTGCTTCCACATCCTGGCTATTATAAACAGTGCTGCGATGAACATTGGGGTGCACGTGTCTCTTTCAGATCTGGTTTCCTCAGTGTATATGCCCAGAAGTGGGATTGCTGGGTCATATGGCAGTTCTATTTCCAGTTTTTTAAGAAATCTCCACACTGTTTTCCATAGTGGTTGTACTAGTTTGCATGGTACATATACACCATGGAATATTACTCAGCCATTAAAGAGAATTCATTTGAATCAGTTCTAATGAGATGGATGAAACTGGAGCCCATTATACAGAGTGAAGTAAGCCAGAAAGATAAAGAACACTATAGCATACTAACATATATATATGGAATTTAGAAAGATGGTAACAATAACCCTATATGCAAAACAGAAAAAGAGACACAGAAGTACAGAACAGACTTTTGAACTCTGTGGGAGAAGGTGAGGGTGGGATGTTTCAAAAGAACAGCATGTATATTATCTATGGTGAAACAGATCACCAGCCCAGGTGGGATGCACGAATCAAGTGCTCGGGCCTGGTGCACTGGGAAGACCCAGAGGAATCGGGTGGAGAGGGAGGTGGGAGGGGGGATAGGGATGGGGAATACGTGTAGCACTATGGCTGATTCATATCAATGTATGACAAAACCCACTAAAAAAAAATAAAATAAAAATTAAAAAAAATGGAAAATGATTCTTAGATGTTAAATTCCCTGCTTCATTCAGAGAGAGATTCAATATTTGTCATAAAACCTTCTCAAAATTTGTCATTTAAACCAGTTCTTTTGTAGGCATAGTGCTCAGTGATAATGAGGAGCAAGGTCCCTTCTTGGTCTAACCTAGCACTTAGGGAGTTCTCAATCTTCTGAATGTTTCCATTACTCTTTCAAAGTACTTACATTCATTTAACCTTTGAAAAACACTTCTACATTTCTACTATATGCAACATTTTATGATCACTGTTAGGAATATGACAAAAAGTAAGAGGGATTTTACCGGTGAGAAACTCATAGATCAGTGGAGGAGAAACAACTAAAATGGATTGAATGCCAGAATAGAAATAGAACTAAGTATCACTGGAACAAAAGAAAAAAATAGCAAAGATACTCGCATAGCATGTTTATGAATACATGTGATTCTCTTATTTAATGCACCTGTAATTGCATGTTTCTGGCACAGAAATTATTTGGAGTGTTTCTCGTCTTAACAGTTCTGTGAGTGTATGACTCAATAAATGTGTTTTGTAACTTGAGATGATTCTAATTCACTTCATAATTTTCAAGTTGAATTAATTCCTTGTTCTCCAATATTTTGTAACTACTAAAGATGAGTCTGATTCTATTTGGGTTTATTCAAAACATTTATTTTCTTTCCACTGATACTTCCCATGAAATGGTATAAAGATCCTGTTACACTAATACCAACCGAAAAACAGACACACAAAAAAGGCACTTTTATATCAAGTAGGAGTTTTTTTTTATAAGTAACAAGAAATTCAATACAAAATGACTTTAAAAAGTAAGTGGTTTATATGGGGCTCTTGTCAAACTCGGGTTCATGTGCCTGAAGTTCAATGAGGCTAAACAAACCAGAACGTTGGAGTTTGGAGTAGAGAAATTTTATTGACGAATCACGCACAAAGAATAGGTGACCTGTGCCCAAAAGAGAAGAACTCCCTGATAGGTTTCAAGGAAGACGTTATTATAGGCAAAATTTTGGGGAAGAGTTGCAGGGTTTGTAACCCTCTTCTGATTGGTTGGTGGTGAAGTAACAGGGTGGTGTTCCGGGAAGCTCAATCATCAGCCTTCTGGTTTTAATCAGTCTGGTGTCAACTTATTTGTGTCAGCCTAAAGTTACTATCCTCCATCTGGATGAGGGCTTTAGTTCTTTTAGAACTAAGATATGTGTCAAACTATTATTCAAATTTCCAAAGAAGAACTAGACCCAGGTCCTTTGATACACAATTGCTTCTTTCTGCATTCTCTTCCTTCCTTGTTTAGCAACTATTTGAATCTGCCCTCTGGAACTCAGGTAAGGTCTCCAAGACTGAAACATTTTTTTTTCTACAAACAAGAAATGGTGTGGCAGAGGGAGGGTGGGGGAGGGAACATGGAAAGGCTTTTGTGCCTAGGAGGACCCCACAGGGCCCTGATTGATTTCAGGGTTAGAGAGGGTGGGCTGCAAGGTTGGTTAGATCTAGAGGTTTATGATGCTGAAGCTTCCCAGGTGGCACTAGTGGCAAAGAACCCACCTGCCAATGTAGGATACATAAGAGATCCAGGTCTGATCCCTGAGTCAATCCCTGGGAAGATTCCCTGGAGGAGGAAATGGCAACCCACTCCAGTATTTTTGTCTGAAGTATCCCATGGAATGAGGAGCCTGGCATGCTACAGTCCATAGTCGCAAAGAGTGAAGCACAACTGAGTAACTAATATTGCATTGAATGATGCTGAGGCAAGAAGTAGATGGGGTTCCCAAGAGAAAGCAACTGTAGTTCATTCTGTATAGAGAGAAAGCCCCAAAATATCAATAGCAGGACAATTGAGAGGGAAGACTGGGTCCTGCCCAGATAAAAAATAAGATACCATATATTTTTCATTCAAGAAGTTAAGAAAACCTTCCTGATAGAAAGCTCCTTGGAGACCAAAAAGGGAGGAGGTACCACCTCATTGTGGGCTTCCCAGGTGGTGCAGTGGTTAAGAACTCTCCTGCCAATACAGGGACATAAAAGCTGTGGATTCAATCCCTGGGTCAAAAATAATCCCCTGGAGAAGGAATGGCTATCCACTCCAGTAACATTGCCTGGAAAATTCTGTGACAGAGAGGCCTGGCAGGATACAGCCTATGGGGTTGCAAAGAGTCAGATAGGACTGAGCAACTTTACACACACATACCACCTTATAGTAAGTGATGTCAGCCTACCCATAAGCTTCCTCTCTGGAATGCATCTTGGTAAAAAGATGCTTCTGCACACATGGGAGGACCCTGAGGTATACTAAACATGGACTCAGAACCAGTCAAATCAAAATGATTGACTAAAGGAAATCTGGAACAGGTGCCCCATGTAAGTGATTTAAATTACCATGAGGGTGCGGATTTCTCTCTCTCTCTCTCTCTCTGAGTCTGTTTGTGTGACTGTCCACAAGTAATATACTATTTTTCTCCTAATGAAGACTTTACTTGTTTCTTTATTTTTGTCTTTGTGGGAATTCTTTTCTGGAAAGCCAAAGAGCCAGGGCCTTTGTCACTGACCACTGGTCTCGTGGCTAGGATTTGGTGTTCTCATCACCATTTCCCAACCTCAGTCTCTGCTTGGGAACCCAAGTCATACTTCAAGCCATTGCAGTTCAAGGCCACCTGAGATCAATGCCTGAAGATTGTAGTTATGTTTTTCTAAAATTATCTTGGCTCTTCGCTTCTCACATGTTGGCTTTATTTTGGGGCTGATTACTCTCATAACTGAATGGCTGACAGCAGTTCCCAGATTTACATACTTTCTTATTCTCATTAAGGAGAAAGAAAGGAGCATGCTTATTTAAAATATTTAACAAAAGTCATAGACTTCCCACTGATGAAACTTTCTCTGCCACGTGCCAACACTGATCAAATATAGCAAAGTAATTGACAAAATAAAAATCATATTCCATTGCTGGGAGTAGGTGTAGTGTTAGACCTACCTAAATAAAAAAAGTTCTGATAGCTAACAAGCACATGAAAAGATGCTCAACATCACTTATTATTAGCGAAATGCAAATGAAAACTACAATGAGATACCACCTCACACCAGTCAGAATGACCATCATAAAAGAAAAAAAAAAAAAAAACAAACTACAAAGAATAGATGCTAGAGAGGGTGTGGGAAAAAGGGGGCCCTCTTACGTTGTTGGTGGGAATGTAAATTCATACAGTCACTATGGAAGAGGTATGGAGATTCCTTAAAAAACTGGGAATAAAACCACCAGCAATGACCTAGCAATCCCACTAATAGGCATATACCTTGAGGAAACCAAACATGAAAAAGACACATGTAACCAAGTGTTCATTGCAGCACTATTTACAATAGATAAAACATGGAAGCAACCTAGATGAACATCAACAGATGAATGGATAAAGAAGTTGTGGTACATATATGCAATGGAATACTTCTTAGCCATAAAAAGAACACATTTGAGTCAGTTCTAATGATGTGAATGAACCTAGATCCTATGATAGAGTGAAGTAAGTCATGAAAAGAAAAATAAATAAGGTATACTAACACATATATATGGAATCTAGAAAGATTAATTTATTAGCAGGGCAGCAATGGAGAAACAGACATAGAGAACAGACTTATGGACACGGCGGGGAGAGGAGGAAGGAGAGGGTGAGAGGTATGGAGGAAGTAACATGGAAACTTACAATACCATATGTAAAATAGATAGCCAATGGAAATTTTCTGTATGAGTCAGGGAACTCAAACAGAGGCTCTGTAACAACCTAGAGGGGTGGGATGGGGAGGGAGATGGGAGGGAGGTTCAAGAGGGAGGGGACATATGTATATCTATGGCTGATTCATGTCGATTCTTGACAGAAAGCAAGAAAAATCTGTAAAGAATTATCCTTCAAAAAAGGGGAAAAAAGCTGTAACAAAATGAAAGGGGATAAAATAATGTTAAAGTGGTAATCAATCTGCTTAATACAAAGTGACATAGTATCTGATACATACTATAATAGTATTAGTCACTCAGTCGTGTCTGCCTCTTTGCAACCCCATGGACTGTAGCTCACCAGGCTCCTCCAACCATGGGATTCTCCAGGCAATAATACTTGAATGGGTTGTTGTTTCCTTCTCCAGGGGATCTTCCCGACCCAGGGATTGAACTCAAATCTCCTGTATTGGCTGGTGAATTCTTTACCATTAAGCCACCAGGGAAGTATACATATTATAATAACTACCCAACAAGTTTGTTTTACTTTATTTAATTTCCTTTACATATCTAATTCTTTCAAAACTAAGGAGAAAAAAAAATCATTCATGGGTTTTCAAAGGGAATAAAAGCCTTTATAATTATAAAGGCAATCCTGCAAACTATGCATTGAAATTTCTGTGACTTGATTTATAAACCTACTGTTCTCCTTGTGTTTTGATTCCAATGTTTATCAAGTCCAGGAGAAAAAGATTCTAAAATAGGGGGAAAAGGGAGGGTGGCATGGAATTTCCCAAATGAAACATATCTTTAATCTCTGCTTTCCACCAGTTTAGAAAGTCTTTTTCTGAGTAGGCTTTTTTTTTTTTTTTTCAATTTCCTTTTCAATCTGTGCCCTTATCCAATACTTTTTCTTCTCACTACATCAAATTGAGGTTTGGCATCTTGAAGGTCTTGTGTTAAATATTTTATAATATTGAATCATGGTCAATAGAGTCAAGTGAACTCTCTCACATACCATACAAATTCCTGGCAACTCCATGTTATATGTGAGAATGTTTATAATACTGTATCACTACTAAACATCCATTTCCCTGGAGTTTCCTGCTGATTTATGCTGAAATCATTAAGAAAAGAATAGTCATTAGTTATCTTGTACTTTTATTTTCTTCATACAATTGCTTAAATGTGTCATTTATGATTTGCTTAAGGGTAAAATCAAAGGAAGTATTTTTTTTTTTTCTGCTTTTCCTGACAATCCAAGTCTGAAAACAAGTTTATGCAAATATAGTATTTATAACAAATTATTTTAGGCAAGCACCTTCTGAAGGAGGTGCAATGAATTTCAGCCTTTAAGAATTTTGAGCTATTAGGAAGTCTGGCATTGCACTAATAAAATACAAGCATTTATAGTCAAATCTTATTTCTGATGCTGCTAAATGGGAACTTACAGCTTAACATAATAGGCAATTTAGCATATAAATGTGTCCCATAAAAGCAAGATGTTGGCAGTTCAAAACAATAAATGTTACCCTTCGGGCAGACTGTTACTGAGGTGTTAAAGGCCCCTGAAATTTTAATGAACTTGTTTATACTAAGAATTTCCTACACTAAGTATCTTGCCTGAATTTACCCACTCCCAAGTTCATGCCAGACTACAGAAGGAGACTTTCAAAAAGTTAGACCTGAAGGAACTGACCTTTTAATTGAATTCTTTTGGCAAAAGTTTTATTTCAATCTTTCCCCTTAACTTTTATGTTTGCATCTGTCATCTATTCTGGTAACTCTCTAAGTACATTCTAATGGCAATCTATTTCCCAGGACCAAGCGGAGGCATGAAATGTCTCTTAACTTGGAGAGCCATTTTCAATGCAAGTACATCACAACTTTTTTTAAAATAATCTAAATAATTCAAGGGTGGCTTTATTTCTTTCCCATTTTTCTAAGCAAATACAGATCATATCAGTTGCTCTTTCTAACCTTCAGTAGAGAGAAAAAACAAAACAAAACAAAACTGTCTTCACAGTGGAATTCATTTAAAAGGGAACCCAGTTTAAAATGATTGAATCAGGTCTCCAGAGGAGATTCTTCCACGTGGATAGAAACTCTTAAAACCTCCATAATATCAAGTAAAAAAAAGTCCAGACTCTTTGAAGCCATTCAAACTGTTGACCAATCATTTTCTGTCAAACTTTTGTCTTGTTTTTCTAAGCATTCACCAACCTTATTAGTTCTCTTACCAGTCTTACTGATCTTTTTCTGTATCTTTAGCTGACTCCTCTTCCATGGTTCCCCACATCTTAGATATTCTCCCAATATACCTTAGTCCCTGTTTACTTGTTTTTTTCTTTCTTTGTTTAGGTTTATTCTATTACCCCCAGAGAGTTTCAGTTATACCTATGAAATTGACCTCACAATGATTCCACTGCTTCTCAGTATTTGAAAGTGAAAGTCGCTCATTTGTGTCCAACTTGTTGTGACCCCATGAACTATACAGTCCATGGAATTCTCCAGGCAAGAATACTGGAGTGGATAACCTATTCTTTCACCAGCAGATCTTCCCGACATAGGAATCGAACTGGGATCCCCTGCATTGCAGGTAGATTCCTTACAAGTTGAGCTACTAGGGAAGTCCTCTCAACACTTAGATAGATTATTAATACACTTAACAAATCCAGAACTTAACATATCATCTTTAAAAAAATAGTGTTATAAGAAAACCACAGGCTTCCAATGGTATCATGTGTGCTAAAGCCCACGATACCAAAACTAGATTTAATACTTGATCTAATTGCAGATTAAATACAATCTTAATGGGCCAGTCTGGAATTTTCTGTCATGCACCAGTAAGGTCATTTGTCTTGTGCCTCTCCACCCCGCAGAGGAAGAAAAAGAATTCTGCATGGTAAATCCCTTGCATTCCTTTCCCTCACTAAAAGATGTCTCAGCAAAAAAAATACACTTTTAAAAAATTTTGTTAATAGCTTTTCCTTCTGCCTATAAAAATTTCCCATTTTGTTCTCAGAACTGTTTTCCATTTCCTAGAAGACAAGCTGCCCAGTGCATGAATTTTTGACTAAAACCAATTAGATCTTCAAATTTACTTAACTGAATTTTGTGGGGCTTTTTTTAAACACTAGTAAATAATGATAAATTTTCAGGTATTGTTCCAAGCATTTTACATTAAATAAGGCATTATTCTGAGAACAACCTTTTGAAGTAGGTAATATTTTTACCGTCATTCCCATTTCATAGATAAGGAAACTGAGGCACAGAATGTTTCAATGACTGCCAATGGTCATACAGCTGTTAAACAGTAGAGCCAGGATTTGAACAGGAAAATCTAGTACTAGGGTCTTTGTTCTTAACTACTTTGTTTTGCTGCAAGTTTTCAGTTAAAATCAATAATATATTCTATTGACTTTACCTGTATTCCTCTTACGTTAACCTTTATAACCTTTTTTTTTTTTTACCTTTTCTTGTTAATCCCCCTCCTCTTCCCACATCAGATCAGTTGCTGAATTAACAAGTCTTGTATTTCTACCATTTCAGGTTTGTTTTTACTTTTTCTAAGCAAGTAGATTCAATTTGCTTTCCTGACTCCAGAATCTTTCTGTACTAACTCAGGAGTGGGGAGATTAATTTTACTATAGCATAGCTCTAATGGAGTTTCTAACAAGTTTCTTTCTACTTACAGAGAAACAAAAACAAAACAGACTCTTCATACTGAAATCCATGGTTCTCCATAATATATGGCTCCAACATACTTTTCTAAGCTTATTTATTATATTTCTAATACATGAGATCGATTCCTCAGTCATTTTGAACTGCTTGTTCCTGTCTTTTGTAATCTCCTCATCTAATTCTATCCCTAATTTCATAGTTATTCATTTTATAGTCTTTATGTACTACAAATATAAACTGTCTGTTAGTCTCTGCCTTTCCTAGTTACAACTCGGCAGATAGCACTATTCATCTCCAATATATAGGCTCAACCCTTTCCATTTTAGGGGTCAGAACCAAACAACCCTACTGATATATTAAAAATGTTATTTTGTAGTTAAAAATATAAGCAGGCAATAAATAGCTAGTAAAAGAAATATAAATGCCATTAATAGATTTTCAATATTGTTTTAAACTTTAAAAATCAATATTAAAATGATAACCAACATTATATGAGATTGTCAGCTTCAAAACTTGTGATGAGAATTGTTTATTTTTTTTACTATACCACTAAAAATTTTATTCAGAAATCCATCTTTATTGATTTTGTTGCTGTTGTTTAAAAAATTACCATTATGAACCAGTTTGTTCAATCAACTACACTTTATAGCAGACATAGAGTAAAAATGGTATGACTTAGAATTGCCCACATCTTTCATGGTCTCTCCACCACCTTCTGTAGGCACTCTAGTCGCCACACATAGACCTTGACCTCCATCTATGTTTCTTGTGATGGTGTCACCACAATTCTCTAGAAATGCGCTTCAAATGCATGAAGTTGCAAAAGCCTTCTCCTGCACTACACACTCCCTTTTCATAGTGGTGGTAGCAGGTTTCTCTGTCCCAGAGGAGAGCTCAGCCTGCATGCACTGTATGTTAAACCAACAGTTATTCAAGTCAATCGCAGCATTTTTTGTATCTTCTTCTGGATGAAACTTGACATACACATTTACATTTGGTGATCTCCAAGTTTATCACAGATGTTCTTCTCTTCAACTTAGTTCTGCATTTCTGTTTCTGTAAAAACCTCCTCAAAAAATTCATCATAATGTACTTACCTTTTGACGTCACTCATAGCACAATACAAACTGTCACCAGGCAATGAAGAGCTTTGAAGGTTATGGTACATATTCAAGCAGAGAGTGGTCTGGTAAATTTATTGCATGACCGAGTTCATCTCTTTTCATGAGGATGTACTCTAATTTTGAAATAAAATGAACAGTTTACTTTGTCTTTCTTAGTGCCAAAGATGGAGACCAAGTAGTCTTCCATTTCGAACAGTGCACAGCTGAACTTCTATGAAGGAAATTTAAATTGGGATTACCTCTGGGGAAAGCAATTGATCAATGTAAAACAATAGCCTATAATAGAAAACAAATTAAAAAATTAAATATTCATTATAATAATAATCACTAAGTTAAATATTGAATATCTACTCTATTGAATTATTCATATTTATATGCACTGTGATTAGAGGGGTATTTAAGGGATACTGCCAATTGTAAAGGAAAGGTTGCAGAATGATGAGCACTATATTTGTATCAACATATACAGATAAAATACCTAGTACTCTGTATTACTATGATAACATTTTGTTGTTCAGTCACCCACTCATGTCTGACTCTTTGCAACCCCATGGATTGCAGCATGCCAGACCTCCCTGTCCCTCGTCATCTCCCGAAGTTTGCCCAAGTTCCTGTCCATTACATCAGTGATGCCATCAACGATCTCATCCTCTGATGCCCCCATGATTACATTTATTGCCAAATAAATATACCAAAACCTCTTGAAATATTAAAATTTTATGTTTTAAAATGCTTATGTCCTTTCTTGTGGTTTATCTTATTCTAGAAAAGTGTTTTGGGTAGATAATCAGAAAAAACAAAAAAATGAATATAAATTTATATGTGAATTATAATGTAATTATAATTCTGAGGTCCAATATTAGTGTAATATTAAATAAATTTTGGTACACCAATAATGTGCTTTGAAAACCATACCTAAATATTTATGACATAATATAAATAAAGTTATAGTTTATATCTCCAATGTCAAACACAGAGCCTGATACTAACAAATCAATGTTTAAGGAATACATGTGTGTATACTGAGAGGGTAACAGGCAGGAAGGCCAGGGGTCTCCAAATGGAGGAAAGAGGCTGTAAGTGCCAGACATTTTTATCTCTCTTAACCGGCAGGAAAGAACAAACCAGCGATCTGGTTTTCCTTCTCTATACAAATTTAAAAGGAGGTTTCTCTTAACATTCTGTGTTGCCATGACACCTGGTCTCACCTAAAGCTAACAACTCTCAAACCTTGAGTTAACCAATACATTTCTTTTTCGTATGGAAATGTTGTCTTAAGCTATGTTAATGAACCCCAGACTCCATCTTCAAGTTGGTTCCGCCAAAGGGCCTAACTTACTTATTCAGGTATTGTTCCCCTAATCTATGTAAATGAAACTATTTGTTGGTACAAGATGCAAGTCAATAGTTTTATGGCCTGTGATGAATTATCTGGTGCCATTCTAGATTTTATGATATTCCTTTCCTTTCACTAACAGACTGTGACTATATAACATACAGCTAAAGACTAGGAGGGGGGTTCTCTTTTGCCCCCTTCTGATGCCTATGTCAGAAGCTTTCTCTATCTCCTTTATACTTTAATAAAACTTTATTACACAAAAGCTCTGAGCGATCCAGCCTCGTCTCTAGCCCCGGATTGAATTCGTCTCCTCCGGAGGCCAAGAATCCCGCGTCTTATCGTTCAGCAACAACCTTTCAATACTATAATATTAATTGGAAAAATAAAAGATAGCATACATGTTCAAAGTTTAGAGGTAACTTGACTAAAATGATTATGGATGGGTTATGAGCATAAGAATATTTTAACTATCATCTCTGCACATATTTCTTTCACAAATGACAATTTGTTGTAGTAAAAAGAATAACAGTCCCCCAAAAAAGCCATGACAAACTTATTAAAAAGCAGAGACATCACTTTGCAGACAAAGGTCCATATAGTTAAAGCTTTGGGTTTTCCAGTAGTCATGTATGGATGTGAGTGTTGGACCATAAAGAAGGCTGAGTGTCAAAGAACTGATACTTTCAAAGTGTTCAAGAAGACTCTTGAGAGTCCCTTGGACTGCAAGGAGGTCAAACCAGTCAATCCTAAAGGAAATCAGTCCTGAATATTCATTGGAAGGACTGATGCAGAAGCTGAAGCTCCAATACTTTGGCCATCTGATTCAAAGAACTGACTCACTGGAAAAGACCCTGATTGAGGGCAGGAGGAAAAGGGGGCAACAGGGGATGAGATGGTAGGAAGGCATCACCAACTCAATGGATATGAATTGAGCAAACTCTAGGAGATAGTGAAGGACAGGGAAGCCTGGTGTGCTGCAGTCCATGAGGTTGCAAAGAGTTGGACATGACTGAGGGACTGAACAACAAATATGTCCATATCCTAATTCCCAGAACTTGTTAATACGCCACCTGCCTGGTAAAAGGAACTATACAGTGTGATTAAGATTAAGGACATTGAGATAAGGAGATTATTCCAGATGATGGAGGTGGGCCCACCTAATCAAAACAGTCTAAAAATGAGAGAATGCTTCCCAGCTGTGATCCAAGAGAGATTTGTATCAATGTGTCAGAGAGATTTGACATTAATGGTTTGAAAATAAAGGAAAGAATACACAAGCCAAGGCATGTGCGTGATCTTTAGAAGCTGGAAGTGAATTCTCTCCTAGAATCTCCAAGAAAGGAATTTAACCTTGCTGGCAGCTTGATTTTAGTTCAGTGAGACCCATGTTAAATTTATGAATTCACAGAAATATAAGATAATAATGTGTGTTCTTTTAAGACAGTACATTTGTGGTAATTTGTTATGGCTGCAATAGAAAACAAATACATTTGTTAAATACAAATTCAAAGTATAGACATGCACATAAAAAATCATCTTTAATCCCATATTCAGATATAACTACCATAACATTATATATACTATAGCATTTTTCTTTATAAATGTAACATATCTCAGAAAAAGGCAACTTCATTCTTCCAGTTGCTCAGGTCAAAACCCTTGGGGTGAGTATTTCCATTTTTTTTTCTGCCTTATATACAATGTTCCATTAATCAGTTCTATATTTGTAATAATCTAACCATTCTCACCATCTCCAAATACTACCTGGTCCAAGCCACCATTAGCTCTCACTTAAATTTTAATAACCTCTAAATCTTCTCCCTGCATCCATACTTGCCCATTCACCATAGAACAGCCAGAATTATCCTTTACAAATATGAATCAGTCACCTTCTAAAGATATTCTTTCTTTCAGAATAAAAGGTAATTCCTCACAGTTGCTTACGAGCCCCTAGAAAGGTGTGGCCTTCAGCTGCTTCTCTGATCTCATTTCCTATTGCTTTTCAGTCTCAGTCACTCCACTCCAGTCAGTAATACCCTGAATACTTTTTCCTTCAATTACCAATCAAGTTCAAGAAACGGAACCTTTACACTCACTGATTCTTTTACCTATAACATTTTTCCTAAACACATCTATATGGCTCAATTTCATTTCACTTAGGTTCGTGCTCAAATATCATATAACCCAATGGATTTCTGTGACCTCCCTCTATCAAATAACACTAGTTCCCACATGTTCTCTATCTCCTTACTTTATTTTTCCTCATAAAACTTGCCACTACCTGAAATAAATTATATGTATTTCAGATATTATATATGAAATTGTATATTTACATGAATTTGTTTTTATGTATTTTATAAGAATTTGTGTGGTTTTTTTTCTTCTTTTTCCATGATATATAAGTAACATAAATGTTTTTCTCTTATGTTTTTGGAAGCACATGATTATGAAATTATCTCTTCCTAAGGGAGTTGGTGATGGACAGGGAAGCCTGGCGTGCTGCAATTCATGGGGTCGCAAAGAGCTGGATACGACTGAGTGACTGAACTGAACTGAACTACTTTTGTTAGTGTATGCCTTTGAGTTTGAGGCTTTTATGCATATCGTCACTGTGAAAACTGTTGTTGATCTACCCCAGTGTAGGATTTTGAGGTTTCCTTTTGGTATTTATTCTTCTTGGTGGTCTCTGAGCTTTCTGTATCTGTGGTTTGGTGTCTGACATTAATTTAGGGTAAATTCTTAGTCATTATCGTCTAACTATTTTTCTGCTTCTCTTTTTTTTTTTTTTTCTTTCTTCTCCTTGTATTCCCATTATGTGTATGTTACACGTTTTGTATCTGGTTCTGATGCTTGCTCTGTCTGTTCAAGTTATGCTTTTTGCCTTGTCTGCATTTATGTGTTTTAAATTTTTCTTAATGACTGGAAATGATGAATTGGGTAAGAGGAACTGCTAAAATAGGACTTCAGAAATTTGGTGGTAAGGTGTGTCGTGGTTGAGGGGCTAACATACTATAGTACTATAATTAGCTAACAGTCTTTTAATGAATATATGCCTCTGGACTATGAACTTCATAGTCTTTCTGTTTTTCTCCCCACTTAGGTGGGACAGGATGGTTAGAGGGGTGGAATTCCAATTAATCAACTACTGTACAGTTTTTACTATTCCAACACCGGTTCCCTGATTGGCTTCTGCTCATGAGTCTCTTCTCTTTGAAACTGTGACTCCTTCTATTCACTTGACTGTTTCTTCAATTTAGGAGACAGCAGTTTGTCCTATATCCTTCCTAATCTTCTAGACCTAATAAGAGTTGCTTATTTTTCAGTCTGTTCAATTTTTCCTTGTTAGTGTGGAGTGTCAACTTCCAAGTTCCTTACATGTAGGACTAGAGATCGGAAGTCTTTAGAGGTTCTTTTTTTTTTTTCAATTCACTCCAATTGTTTTATATTAAAATATCCTCATATGTGAGTTTTTAAATTGCTTTTCAATGACATAAGAATGTCAAGAATATATTTTTTCACAATGAGTAAATGGGTTAATCAATCTTAAGTCTTTGTCTTTCAATAAGTCCTTTTGGATATCTTCATACCTGAATGAAAACTTAATAGGGTATAAAATAGATGGATGACAACTTTCACTTTCTATAAACCTTGTTTGATGTATCAAATACCTTTATTATATTTAAATAAACTATTTGTATAATTTTAAAACAATACATACCATTTTGGTGATAGTGGCTTTATGATACATTCTAATAGCTGGTGAAGTTTGTCCTCAATATTTACATTTTTCATTATTGTTTTGGATATGATTGTTCAGTTGCTAAGTCATGTCTCACTCATTGTGACCACATAATCTGCAGCATGCTATGCTTCCCTGTCCTTCACTATCTCTTGGAGTTTTCTGAAACTCTTGTTCATTGAGTCTGTGATGCCATCCAACCATCTGATCCTCTGTCGCCCCCTTCTCCTCATGCCCTCAATCTTTCCCAGCATCAGGGTCTTTTCCAACAGTTCTTCGCATCAGGTGGCCAATGTATTGGAGTGTCAGCTTCAACATCAGTCCTTCCAATGAACACCCAGGACTGATCTCCTTTAGGATGGACTGGTTGGATCTCCTTGCAGTCCAAGGGACTCTCAAGAGTCTTCTCCAACACCACAGTTCAAAAGCATCAGTTCTTCGGCACTCAACTTTTTTATAGTCCAACTCTCACATCCATTCATGACAACTGGAAAAAAACATAGCCTTGACTAGATGGACCTTTGTTGACAAAGTGATGTCTTTACTTCCTTAGGATTGATTGGTTTGATCTCCAGTCCAAAGGACTCTCAAAAGTCTTCTCTAGTACCACACTTCAAAATAATCAATTCTTCAGTGTTCAACCTTCTTTATGGTTCAATGCTCACATCTGTGTGCTTAGTTACTCAGTCATGTCCAACTCTTTGTGACCTCACGCACTGTAGCACATCAGGCTCCTCTGTCCATGCAGATTCTCCAGGCAACAATACTGGAGTGGGTTGCCATGTCCACCTCCAGGGGATCTTCCCAACCCAAGGATCAAACCCATGTATCCCACATTACAGGCGGATCCTTTGCTGTCTGAGCCACGAGAGAAGCCCAAGAATACTGGAGTGGGTAACCTATCCCTTCTCTAGGGGATCTTCCCAGCTCAGGAATCGAACTGGGGTCCTACATAGCAGCCAGATTCTTTACCAGGGAAACCCCAAAATGTGTTAGTCACTCAGTCATGTCCAAGTCTTTGTGACCCCTTGGACTATAGTCTGCCAGGATCCTCTGTTCATGGAATTCTCCAGGCAAGAATACTTGAGTGGGATGCCATTCCCTTCTTCAGGGGATATTCCTAACCCAGGGACTGAACCCTGGTCTTCTTCATTGGAGGCAAATTCTTTACCATCTGAGCCATCAGGGAAGCCCAAAAAGTCTGCACATGACTACTGGAAAAATCTTAGCTTTAATTAAACAGACCTTTGATGGTCACACATTAATTATTTTATATAATCATCTAAATTATTTTAGCCAATTAAAAAAATCCCAGCCCCAAACATTTGTCTTCTAAATGAAACTGCATTAAATTCATAAATTAATTTTGTCAGAATATTTTCATAGCATTTACTTCCTTTCTAAAAACATGGCACTTTCTGACTTTTTCTGATATGAATTTATATTCTTCAATTTGATGTTTTGGTAACAGTTTTATTAAGATATAATTCACATATAACACAGTTTAAGTATATGATTTAATTACTTTTAGTGTACTCACAGAGTTGTGCAACAATCATCACAATCAATTTTAGAATATTTTCAATATTGCTCAAAGAACACTATAAAATTTAACTATCTTCCTGCAATTGTCCCCACTTAACTCTAGCCTAAGTGACCCATTAATGCTCTCTGTCTCTATGAATTTGCCTATTGTGGATTCAATATAAATGGAATAACTATGTCTGGACTTTTGTGGCTGGTTTCATCCCCTTAATATATTGTTTTTAAGTAAGGTTCATATGAATTGTAGCACGTAGAAGTATTTCACTGACTTTTATTGCTGAATAATAAAGTACATCATGAGAAATGCTGGGCTGGAAGAAGCACAAGCTGGAATCAAGATTGCCGGGAGAAATATAAATAACCTCAGATATGCAGATGACACCACCCTTATGGCAGAAAGTGAAGAGGAACTAAAAAGCCTCTTGATGAAAGTGAAAGAGTAGAGTGAAAAAGTTGACTTAAAGCTCAACATTCAGAAAACTAAGATCATGGTATCTGGTCCCATCACTTCATGGCAAATAGATGGGGAAACAGTGGAAACAGTGTCAGACTTTATTTTCCTGGGCTCCAAAATCACTGCAGATGGTGATTGCAGCCATGAAATTAAAAGACACTTACTCCTTGGAAGGAAAGTTATGACCAACCTAGATAGCATATTAAAAAGCAGAGACATTATTTTGCTAACAAAGGTCCGTCTAGTCAAATCTATGGTTTTTCCAGTGGTCATGTGTGGATGTTAGAGTTGGACTGTGAAGAAAGCTGAGCACTAAAGAATTGATGCTTTTGAATTGTGATGTTGGAGAAGACTCTTGAGAGTCCCTTGGACTGCAAGGAGATCCAACCAGTCCATCCTAAAGGAGATCAGTCCTGGGTGTTCATTGGAAGGACTGATGCTGAAGTTGAAACTCCAATACTTTGGCCACCTCATGCAAAGAGTTGGCTCATTGGAGAAGATCCTGATGCTGGGAAGGATTGGGAGCAGGAGGAGAAGGGAACGACAGAGGATGAGATGGTTGGATGGCATCACCAACTCGATGGACATGAGTTTGAGTAAATTCCGGGAGTTCATGATGGACAGGGAGGCCTGGCCTGATGCGAATCATGGGGTCGAAAAGAGTCGGACATGACTGAGTGACTGAACTGAACTGATCAGTTTCACACACAATCTCTCTCTTCTCGGAGCTGTAAAAATATGGTAAACAGAAATATCAATTAAATCGAATCAGAAGCTGAAATGGGGGAGGATAGCAGAGCCCAACAGGAAGAAGAAAGATTCCTCTTCTTTTCTGACAATAACTCAGCCAGTGAAGAACCATGGACTCTGTCTACTATAACTCTCTCTCAATTTCCTTTACCCTCTATAAGTTATTTTTTTTTTTTAACAAAATTCGTTGGAGTATTGTTGATTCATAAAGTTTCATTAGTTTCAGGTGTACAGCAAAGTTTATCAGTTATAGGTATATGTATTTATTATTTTTGAGATTCTTATCCCATATAGGTTATTACTGAATACTGAGTAGAGTTCTCTCTGTGCTAACAGTAGGCCCTTGTTGATTATCTATTTTATATATCATTGTGTGTATATATTTATCTCAATGTCCTAATTTATTACTTCCCCACATGTTTACCCTTTGGAACCCTTAAATTTGACTTTAAGATCTATGAGTCTTTTTCTGCTTTTTTTTTTTTAAACTAGATTCCACATATAAGTGATATTATATATTTGTCTTTACCTGACTTACTTCACTTAGTATAATAATCTCTAGATCCTTCTATGTTGCTGCAAATGTCATTATTTCACACTTTTTTTTTGTGGCTGTGTAGTAATATTCCATTGTGTACATCTTCTTTACCTATTTCTCTGTCAATGGACCTTTAGGTTGATAACCTTTTATAGTTCTCCTCCCCTTGCTGTATGGGTACATGCACATGGCTCACCATGCTTGCAGACCTTGAATTGCAATTCTTAGCTAATCCCAAATAAACCTATTTTTGCTGGGGAAATATCTGGCAGTCTATTAGTTTTAGGTCACCAGAACTGAATAGCTTTGTTTCAGGATTAGTGGGTGAATATGCATTATAGGTATTCACTATTGATGAGCCATATTGTTACTGTTTGCTCATGTAAGGTGCAGAAAACTGTTGAGGAGACTGGGAATTTTAGATATAGTCTAAATTAGTGGGTACAGTCTTGGGTATTGAAATTAGATCCAGATGAAAAGTGCAAGCACATCTCAGATATTGCATGCTCAGTTCCAAACTACTACTATAAAAGAAATATTGCAATAACATGAGTCTTACAATTTTTTTTTTTTTTTTTACTTTTCAGTACACACAAGATAAATGTTTACATTATACTGAAATATAAGTGTGAAGTAACATTATATCTAAAAAGACAATGTATGGACAACAATTAAAAAATAATTTGTAGCTAAAATATGTTAATAATCATCTGAGCCTTTAGCAAATCATAATTTTCTTGCCTGCGAAGTGTCTTGTCTCAGTGTTGATGGTTGTTGACTGAGTCGGGTGGTGGTTGCTGAGGTTGGGGTGGCTGTGGCAATTTCTTAAAATAAAATAACACTGAAGTTTTCTGCCCTGATCAACAATTTCCTTTTGCAAATGATTTATCCATTTGTGAAATGCAATTCTGTTTGGTAAAATTTTACATATAATAGAAATTCTTTTAAAATTGGAGTCATCCTCTCCAACCCTGCCACTACTTTCAACTAGGCTTATGTGATATTCTAAATCCTTTGCTATCATTTCAACAATCTTCACAACTTCTCCAGTAGTAGATTCCATTTCCAGAAACCACATTTTTTTTTTGCTCCATAAGTAGTTATTCCTCATCCATTAAAGTTTTATATTTAAAAGAAATAGAAAGTTTGAAATATTGTGAAAATTACCAATATATGACACATATCATGAAATGAGAAAATACTGTTGAAAAAATGGTGCCAATAGATTTGCTTGATGCAAGGTTGCCATAAACCTTCAATTTGTAAAAAACAGCATCTTTGAAGTGCAATCAAGCAAGGTACAAGAAAATGATGTCTGTCTGTATATCACTTGTCCTCAGCAAATCATTTAACACACAATTTCATAGGAGGGCTAAATAAAATAATTTATATAAAGAGCCGGACGAGTAGTCAGGACTCAGTAAATGTTAACCAAACTAAAACAAAAACAGCCCCAATGGAAACTTGAGAATGCACCTGAATTTCATAGTCCTGTTGGGTGATTAATCAATTGAACTTTACTTTCCATAGCTAAATGTATATTTGTGAACTATTTAAACTTTATAAAATGAAGACTTTGGGTAATGACTACCACAACTCAGACCCTAAAGCAAAATTACCTTAATTTTATGTATTTGAATTTTTCATATAAATTATCTGTGTGAGAATTCTGCCAATGTTTAAGCCTTCTTGGTTCAGTTTTACATTCTTGACCATTCATTTGATAACAATTTATCTAATATCTACTCTGCATCATGACTGCCTTATTTGTGGTTAAAATAAAATATTGCTAGTGCTCTCAAGATATGCACCGGTTTAGTAGATGAGGAAGATATGTAAACAGCTAATGATAATAAAGTTTATGTGTAGAAATAGCTTGTTATAGGAAGTGCAAGTGACAAATACATTAAAAAAGGTTGACCTGAATCATAATAATACTTAGTGTAGAATAGTAAAATTGATGAACTTTATCTTATGTACAATACTAGGATGATAGAGGAAGACATAAGGAGAAGAGTACCAACTTAACCTCTTACCTGCAGTGGGAGATAGCAGGGCCATAAAGTGTTTTGTCACTATAAACTGTTTGATTATGAGCCTTACTTTTCTATTCTGTAAATTGGGGTAATAAAACTTTCATTTCAGTATTTATTTTGAGGACTTGTTCTTTCTCCCAACAAGTATTTATTAAATCTTTATTCTGCCAGGCAGTGTGGTAGGTGGTAGGCAATATAAATAATGCACTTGATACATGGCAGACTTTCATTAAACACAATGATACAGGTGATAATAGCTAACAATAATAACGGTGATAATTCATTGAATATGTTCTATGTGATATGTATTATATATATATATATAGTTTTTCTTTTAAAATTAATCATTTATTTTAATTGGAGGCTAATTACCTTATAATATTGTGGTGGTTTTTGCCATAAATTGACATGAGTCAGCCACAGGTGTACATGTGTTCCCCATCCTGACACCCCTCCCATCTCCCTCTCCTCACAATTCCTCTGGGGTGTTCCAGAGCACCAGCTTTGAGTGACCTACTTCATGAATTGAACTTGCACTGGTCATCTATTTTACATATGGCAGTATACATATTTCAATGTCATTCTCTCAAATTGTCCCAGGCTCGCCTTGTCCCACATAGTCTAAAAGTCTGTTCTTTGCATCTGTGTTTCTTTTGTTGTCTTGCACGTAGGGATAAGTTACCATCTTTCTAAATTCCATATATATATGCGTTAATACGCTGTACTGGTGTTTCTCTTTCTGGCTTATTTCAGTCTTTAAAATAGGCTCCAGTTTCATCCACCTCATTAGAACTGACTCAAATGTGTTCCTTTTTATAGCTGGGTAATATTCCATTGTGTATATGTACCTCAACCTCCTTATCCATTCACCTGCTTTTGGACATATAGGTTGCTTCCATGTCCTACCTGTTGTACACAGTTCTGCAATGTACAGTGGGGTACATGCATCTCTTCAGGTGCAGTCCTTACCCTAAAGACCAATGATGCAGTCCACACCTCCCTGACCAGCCCCCACTCACCGGTGGTGGACACGAGGAGAGTCTGGGCCACTTCTTTGCAATTGTGATTAAGAGTGTCTTCCGTGGGTTTTTTTTTTTTTTTTTTTTTCCCTCTCCAGGCTTTGTTGCCCTCGGAGACTCTAAAACTCCCCACAGACATGCCTGTGAGAGAGTTTCCTACTGTATGGAGACTTCTCTTCCTTCACAACTCCCTCCCCAAGATGGGTCTCCATCTCTAAATCTTTTGTCTCATTTTTTGTTTTTCATATTTTGTCCTACCTCCTTTTGAAGAGATTGGGCTGCCTTTCTGGCGACCTGGTGTTCTCCACCAGCGTTCAGATGTTTTGTGGAAATTGCTCATCATTCAAATGATCTCGTGATGAATTTTGAGGGAGAAAGTATTCCTCTGCCATCTGGGGACTGTCCTTCCATTTTTTAATACTGAGAATGACCAATGGAGATATTTAAATGTATTTATACTGCTAGTGTAGCATTTACTTTATTATTTGGAAATGTTTCCCACAACACCAATATCAATAGTAATGTTATTCATTATATTATTATATAAAATTATATAACTATTTCCTTTTATTAATATAATTTTATATTAATATTTCTAATAATGTTATTTATACTATACTAAATAATATAATATTTGCATTATAATTATTAATATTTCCCTTATACAAGTGAGTTAACAAAAAGGTAAACCCTAAAGTAATAGGCCTAAGGACTTCTTTGTTGAAACAAAGCCTAACATTTCTGCTAATGGAGCATGCTGCTTTAGATAAATAAAATTTTAACTTCTGAAATAAAGATATAAATTCAAGTGTAAAGTTTAATTTTATTTTTAGGAGCATAATATTTGGGATAATTGTTAATGGATAATTGTTAGGAATTATTTTTTCTTTGAATGTATTGTTTGAATGGATGATCTAAAGAAAGAGTAACTGGACAATATCATAACCCAATCCAACATTGTGTTTAGCCAATATTATCTTGTTTATCAGTTTGGTTTTTTGTAACATTTTTAAGTAAGAAATTAAAATTAAATTTCTAGGCAGAACAGAGGTTCTTTAATATTTTAGAATGAATTATCTCTTTGAAATTCTTGCCTTTATGCTTATTAGTACTTTTGCTACTAATCTTTTCACATGCAGGAAAATCAAATCTGTTGTAGTTTTATGTTTAATTTTTTAAAAGCACAAAGTGCTTTTAAAGTAAGATATCCACATTGAGTTGTGTAAAATAATTTTAATTAAATTATGATTTCGAGATAAATGAAAGAGTATGCCAATATCAAATATTTGCCTAAGCAAAATTAAAGATCTTCCAAGACCTCTGAGGATTTTCCCCTTGTTATTAAATCATTTCTGGAAATAAACTACTGTCAAAGGCTTTCCAGTTTTATTGTGACTCATGAAAAATCCATTGCTGTTGAGTGATTGTAATACCTGAGGAATCTAAATTAAATGGTGATACATGATTATTATTAAATCTCAATTATTACAAAAGCAACAAAAAAAAAATAGTAACTGACTTCCTCCTTTGCCAAAATTGAAATGTTCTCACAAAATATTCAGAGTTCATTTTATTATGAACAATAAAAACACTAATTATTTGGAGCATAAATTCACAAACATTTTCTATGAAGAATATGATAAAAAATTATTTTAGAATTTGTGAACTTCATGGTCTCTGCCAAGCTACTACTCATCTCTGCCACTGTAGTGTGAAAATGGCCAAACAAAATACATAAACAAGTGGGCATGGGTGTGTTTTAATAAAACTTTTATTGACACAAATTTGAGTTTCATACAATGTTTTTCTGGGCTTGAAAAGTCAGTTATGTACTTTTTAAAATAGAAGCATTGTTAACTTACAGCGTTGTTAGTTTCAAGTGTACAGCAAAGTGATTCAGTTATATAGCTATATTCTTTTCCATTATTGGCTATTACAAGTTATTGAGTACAGTTACTTGTACTATACAGTAGAACTTTGTTGATTATCTATCTTATATATAGTAGCTGCTATCTGCTAATCCCAGACTCTACTTTGCTGCTGCTACTACTGCTGCTGCTAAATCACTTCAGTCGTGTACGACTCTGTGCGACCCCATAGACGGCAGCCCACCAGGCTCCCCCGTCCCTGGGATTCTCCAGGCAAGAACACTGGAGTGGGTTGCCATTTCCTTCTCCAGTGCATGAAAGTGAAGTCGCTCAGTCGTGTCCGACTCGCACCGACCCCATGGATTGCAGTCTACCAGGCTCCTCCGTCCATGGGATTTTCCAGGCAAGAGTACTGGAGTGGGGTGCCATTGCCTTCTCTGAACTCCTGCTTTATTCCTCCTCAAATCCATTTCCCCTTTGGTCACCATAAGCTTTTCTATGTCTGAGAACCTGTTTCTGTGTGTGTGTGTGTTTTATTTTTTATTTTTATTTTATATTGGAGTATAGTTGATTAACAATGTTGTGTTAGTTGCAAATGTACAGCAAAGTGATTTAGCTCTATATATACATGTGTCTATCTGCTTTCAAGTTATTTTCCATTTAGGTTATGACAGAATATTGAGTAGCATTCCCTCTGATATACATAGGTCCTTGTTGGTTATCAATTTAAAATATAGCAATGTGTAAATGTCAATCCCAAACTCCCTAACTATCCCTCCCTCCACCCTTCCCTCCTGGTAACCATAAGTTCATTCTCTAAGTTGAGTTTGTTTCTGTTTTGTAAATAAGTATATTTGTATCATTTTTTGAAGATTCTTATATAAGTTAACAGCATATATTTGTTTTTCTCTGACTTTCTTCACTTAGCATGGTAATCTCCAGTTCCAGCCATGTTGCTGCAAATGACATTATTTCATTTTGTAAATTGCTGAGTATTTCAAGTTTACAACAAAGTACTTTAGTTACATAAGTACATTTCTTTCCTTTATACATTATTACATGACATTGAGTCTAGTTCCCTATGCTATGCAGTAGGATTTTGTTGCTTATTTATTTCATATATAGTAGTTGTATCTTGGAGTAGGAAATGACAACCCACTCCAATATTCTTTCCTGGAGAATCCCATGGACAGAGAAGCCTGGCAGGCTACAGTCCATGATTGCAAAGTCAGACATGGCTGAGGTGACTTAACACAGCACAGCACAGCTTGTATCTACTAATCTCAAATTCCTAATTTATCCCTTCCCCCACTCATTTCCCCTCTGATAGCCATAAGTTTTCTATATCTGTGAGTCTCTTTCTGTTTTTAAATGTTCATTTATATCATACTTTTGATTTTACATATAAGTGATATCATATATTTGTCTTTCTCTGTCTGACTTACTTGCCTTAGTATGGTATTTCTAGGTCCCCCACTTTGCTTCAAATGGCATTATTTCATTATATTTTAATGGCTGAGTAATATTTTATTGTATATACACACCTCATTTTATTTATCTATTCATCTGTTGTGAATATTTAGAATGTTTCCATGTCTTGGCTATTATAAATAGTGTTGCTACGAGTATTGGAGTGCATGTATTTTTCAACTTATAGTTTTCTCCATGTATGTGCCCAGGAGTGGGATTGCTATATCATATGGCAACACTATTTTTCCCTTTTTAAGTAAACTCCATGCTGTTCTCCACAGTGGCTATTCTCAAAATAGTCAACTCATTCCCTTTCTTCACATAAAATATTTTCACTACAGTCTCAGGAAGGGCAACAATAACAAAAAAACCTCATCTAGTGATTCTAAATCCAAGAGCTCTGAATTGAGCACACAGTCTCTGTATTAGATCTAGATGTGACTCTTCCTTATGTGAAGAAAAATTAAAATATAAAGAAAAAGTATCTGCTTCCCATGCTTACTCAATTTATGGTGATTGAAAAGAGACAAGATAATACCAATAAACATCTTCATTAGGAAAGGGGATGGATGGGAAACATAAACACACTGATTATTAAAGCTTCCACATAGAAGTGGATATATATGCATATATAAATTTTGCTTATATTTCATTGGTCAAACCGAGCCATGTAGCTATACAAAACAACAAATTTGGGGAAATGCCATTTTAAGGAGACCCTGAAAGGAAGGGAGTCTGAAATAGCTAACATATAACTTTAATGATTTCTATAAATCATGTACAAGAATACCTGAAACCACATCAAAGTAAAGGAAAAAAAGTTCCCATGACTGATTTTTTACCTATTCCCTGAAAGGCACACCTCACTTGTCAGACCTCTAGTACATCCAAACTTTTAATCAGACCACAAGAAAAGATGACAAGTTAACTTCATAAGGCCAATTGCAGGTGACTTTTGTGCAGTATTTTTCTATCTTATATTAGAGTTAGTATAGAAAAAAGACAAGGAGTTGTGATAATTAGGACAAAGGGAATGTCAAGCTCAGAGCACATCATAAATTTACTTTTCATGTTTAGAAGATGTTCATATTTTCCTCTTCTTTGATTTAATATATTTTGTTTACATTTCAGAATTTTCAAACTTTATAAAACAACACTGTGCATAAAAATGACCTCAGTTCCTTGCCATGTATGCAGCTATTGGATCCTACTCCTTATTAGTGCTGTGGTGGGTCTTAGGGATTTACACTTTTAATAAGCATTCCTGATTATTCTGAAATGACTGTTCTATGCAAATCCCATTTATAAATGAATGAAATAGAGTAACTAGCTTTAAAGTCATCCAAGAAATTTTGAATTATTTTGCAGTGAAAATCTATATTAATAATAAAATTAATATTCCATACACAAAAATAACTTATAGAACATGACATGGCTAAAATAGATAAATCAGTTATGAGTAAAGTTAATTCCTTACTGAAAAAAAAGTATATCATGTTTTGAATCTGATATATTAGCTGCTGAATTAAATATATCACCTTCTATATCAGATATACCACGCATTAAGGTATATAACCTGCTAAATTAGATGTTCAGCTTGAATCTGATAAATCGCCCCTTGAAACACAAATTAACCTTCAAAATTAGATGCATAACTTGCTGAATCTAATATATAGTACACCAAATCAAAGTTACCATCCACTAATTCATGAGTATTGATATACATCTATTCTCAGGTTGCATATATACATGCATGCCCTACATCATTCTTATCTCAGATTTTCTAGAGGAAATTCCTAGAGATTTCATTTTGTTTTAATGCTTTAAGAGTTTGAACATTTTTCTTCTACTTGGTATGTTTAAAGCCACCAGTTATGTAGAGAAAGAGGTTGTATATCTCTACATGAATTATGGAAATATATATTTTTTTAGCTAAGAAGTCTAAACAAATACAATATTTAGGAAGTTTTATTTAATGTTGCTACTTCTGTGTTATAATGACCTTATCTAAAGTGTAGAAAGTGAGCAGAAATGGTACCTACCAAATGAGGCCTATTTGAACTAGGAATATTTTGGTGGTTTGTAAAGGTCCTCTTGGGAGGGTTGTTACTGGTTTGAAACTCAGATAGAATAAGATTTACTATTTGGTCAATATATTTAAACACGTGGGTATTTTTCTTGTGTTGAAAATCGTATAAGAAATTAACCCTGAATACTCACTGGAAGGGCAGATGCTGAAGCTGAAGCTCTAATACTTTGGCCACTTGATGTGAACAGCTGACTCATTGAAAAGACCCTGATTCTGGGAAATATTGAAGGCAGAAGGAGAAGAGGGTGACAGAGGATGACATGGTTCGATGGCATCACTGATTCAATGGACATGAACTTGTGCAAACTCCAAGAGATGGTGAGGGACAGAGAAGCCTGGCATGCTGCAGTCCATGGCATCAGAGTCAGACATGACTTGGCAACTGAACAACAATAATGATTGTAAATTCAGATTTACTCCATTTGACTAGAATATAATCTATGCGCTATATCTACTGGCATCTGTATATCATGCTTAATAGTCTTCCAACTATGTAGACTACCTAGGCTTAGCATAAACCTCAGTAGAATCATATTATTCTTGTGTGATTTTTGGTAGTGTATAAGAATGAGTTAGTGCATTTACATAAAATGTTTAAACCAAATATTTTCTGAAACATGTCACCTACTATATAATTATTCCATTACCATCAATATTTGTTTTTGTGAACTATTTTAAAACATTTTTATGTCAAAATCTAGGGTTATCCTATTTTTTGAAATTTAGAGGTAACCTTGAAACATTTCTTTTAAACAGGAAACATGAAAAAATTTATGATGGAAATGTATTTTTAAAGCAAGTGAAGTGATTTCACAATAGTATATTATGTTTTCATTTTTACCATAGATTATTTTTCTAGAAAAATTAAAAATATAATTAAGTCACTTTAATATTTAATCATAAAAATGACTCAAAGATTACCATTGTCATTACTCAAATATCTCCTATTAAAATACATACATTGAAAATGTTCTTGAAGTCATTTTAGCAAGCATCACAATCTGAGGTTCATTTGAAGCATTAAAGCTTTGCATGTTTACACTTAGTAGCTTAGCTGCTTCTCATGGCCTTTTGTGAGTTAAGATAGGAGAGTCTGGTTTTATATCTTCCATTTTGTAGAAGAATAAAAGAGGTGTATTTTCATGTATTAAATTGGCAATATCTTCAGTAAGTTGTTTGATCTTTTAAAAAAATCCTCATATATGATCTAAATTTAAAAAGCTAAAAATAAATAATTCTTATTTTTTTAAAGACAAACACTTTTCTTACTTCATCATGTTTTATGCCCTTTAAAAGATCCCACTTAGTTTATTTCTCTATAAGTGTGCCAATAATGCATTTTCCCTCATTTTTTCATGAATTAATTTCATAGTTCAACCTTAAATTTACCATAACTCAATCTCATCTTCTGGAAATTTTCTTCAAACTTATGGATGCATTGAAATCCTCTTATATTCTTTGAGAAATGTAGTATGATATCTATATCATGAATTTGTTGTTCAGTTGCTAAATTGTGTCTGACTCTTTGTGATCCCATGAACTGCAGCATGCCAGGCTTTCCTGTCCTTTACTATCCCTGGCAGATTGCTCGAATTCATGTCCATTGAGTCAATGATTCTACGTAACTATCTCATCCTCTACCACTCCCTTCTCTTCCTGCCTTCAACCTTTCCCAACATCAGGGTCTTTTCCAATGAATCAGCTCTTTTCACAAGGTGGGCAAAGTATTGGAGATTAAGCTTTAGCATCTGTTGTTCCAATGAATATTCAGGGTTGATTTCCTTTAGTATCGGCTGATTTGCTCTCCTTGCAGTCCAAGAGACACTCAAGAGTCTTCTCCAACACCACAGTTCTAAAGCATCAATTCTCCGGTGCTCAGTAATATTTATGGTCCAACTCTCATATCTGTACATGACTACTGGGAAAAAAACCCAAAACATAGCTTTGACTATTCGTAACTCTGTCAGGAAAGTGATGTCTCTGCTTTATAACATGCTGCCTAGGTTTGTCATAGCTTTTCTTCCAAGGAGCAAGTATCTTTTAATTGCATGGCTGCAGTCATCCACAGTGATTTAAAATAAAATCTGGCACTTTTACACTTTTTTTTCCTTCTATTTGCCATGAAGTGATGGAACCAGATACCATGATCTTAACTTTTTGAATGTTGAGTTTTAAGCCAGCTTTTTCGTCTTTCACTCTCATCAAGAGGCTCTTTAGTTCCTCTTCTCTTTCTGTCATTAGAGTGGTATCATTTGCATATCTGAGGTTGTTGATATTTCTCCTGACAGTCTTGATTCAGAGCTTGTGATTCATCGAGCCTGGCATTTTGCACAATGTACTCTGCACTCAAATTAAATAAACAGCATGACAATGTGAGAACTTGTTTTACTCATTTCCTAGTTTTGAAGCAGTCCATTGTTCCACGTTCAGATCTAACTGATGCTTCTTAACCTGCATACAGGTTTCTTAGGAGACAGGTAAGATGGTCTGGTATTCCCATCTTTTGAAGTATTTTCCAGTTTGTTGTGATACACACAGTGCACCAGGACCCTGGGGAAAAGACCAGTGACCCCATAAGAAATTAAACCAGACCTGCCTGTGTAGGTTTGAGGGTCTACTGTAGAGGTGTGTTTTGGAAGTTCTGCCATGGGGATAGGGGCACTGGAAGCAGCAATCTTGAGAAGTAGATATTGTCATAAGTCCTTTTTGGAGGTCACCTGTTGCCTTATCATAAAGCCTGTAGATTTCAGGACTGGGTTGCCGCAGGCCAAACAACTAACAGGGAGGGAGCACAGCCCCGTGTATTAACAGACAATTGAATTAAAGATTTACTGAGCATGGCCCTGCCTACCAGAACAGGACCAAAATTTCCCCACACCCAGTCCCTCCCATCAAGAAGCTTGCACAAACCTCTTATCCCCATCCATCAGAGGGCAAACAGAAGAAACAAAAACTACAATCCCACAGCCTCCAGAATGAAAACCACAATCACAGAAAGCTAACCAAAATGATCACATGGATTACAGTCTTGTGTAACTCAGTGAAGCTATGATGTATGCCATGCAGGTCCATTTAAGACAGACGGGTCATGGTGGAGAGTTCTAACAAAACATGATTAACAGGAGAAGGAAATGGCAAACCACTTCAATAGTCATGCCTCAAGAACCCCATGAACAGCATGAAAAGGCAAAGAGATATGACATCAGATGATGAGCCTCCTACACTGGTAGGTGTCCAATATGCTACTGGGGAAGAGCAAATAAATAGCTGCAGAAAGAATGAAGACACTTGGACAAAGTGGGAAAAAAATGCTAAATTGTGGATGTGTCTGGTGGTTAAAATTCAATACTGTAAAGAACAGTATTGCATAAGAACCTGGAACGTTAGGTCCATGTTATCAAGGTTAATTGGACATGATCAAGCAGGAGATGACACGAATGAACATCAATATCTTAGGAATCAGTGAATTAAAGTGTCTGGGAATAGGCAAATTTAATCCAGATTATCATTATGTCTATGACTGTGGGCAAGAATTCCTTAGAAGAAATGGACTCACCCTTGTAGTCAATAAAAGAGTCTTAAATGCAGTACTTGAGTGCAATCGCAAAAATAACAGAATAATCTCAGTTCATTTCCAAGGAATTCCAAGCAACATCACAGTAATCCAAGTCTATACCCCAACCACTAATGCTGAAGAAGCTGAAATTGAATGGTTCTATGAACACTATAAGACATTTTAAAAGTAACATGAAAGAAGTTGCCATCTTCATCATAAGGGATTGAAATACAAAAGCAGAAAGTCAAGAGGAGCTTGGAGCAACAGGCAATAAACACAAGACCTTCTGGAACTAACACAGAAAAAAAAAAGTGTCCTTTTTCATCATAAGGGATTGGAATGTAAAAGTAGGAACTCAATAGAAACTTGGGGTAACAGACAAGTTTGGTCTTGGAGTACAAAATGAAGAAGGGCAAAGGCTAACACAGTTTTGTCAAGATACCACACTGGTCATAGCAAACACCCTCTTCCAACAACACAAGAGATGACTCTAGGCATGCATATCACTAAGTAGTCAATACTGAAATCAGTGATTATTTTATCTGAAGTCAAAGAAGGAGAAACTCTATACAGTCAGAAAAACAACACCTGGAGCTGACTGTGGTTCAGATCATGAGCTTCTCATTTCAAAATTCAGGCTTAAATTGAAAAGAGTAGGGAAAGCCACTAAGCCATTCAAGTATGACCTAAATCAAATCCCTTATGATTATACAGTGGAGGTGAGGAATAGATTCAAGGGACTAGATTTGGTAGACAGAGTTCCTAAAGACCTATGGACAGAGGTTCATAATATTGTACAGGAGGTGGTAAACAAAATCATCCTCAAGGAAAGGAATAAAAGAAGGCATAGTGGTTATCTGAGGAGGTCTTACAAATAGCTGAGAAAAGAAGAGAAGCAAAAGGAAAAAGAGAAAGGGAAAATATACCCACCTGAACACAGAGTTCCACAGAATAGCAAGAAGAGATAAGATAGCCTTCTTAAGTGAACAATGTAAATAAATAGAAGAAAGTAAAAGAATGGGAAAGACTAGAGATCACTTAAAAACACTAGCGTTACCAAGGGAATATTTCAGGTAAAGACGGGCAAAATAAAAGATAGAAAGAGAAAAGTCTTAGCAGAAGTCAAGAGGAGATTAAGACGCAGAGAGTTTAAGAAGAGATAGAACTGCCATATGACCCAGCAATACCACTTCTGGGCATACACACCGAGGAAACCAGATCTGAAAGAGACACGTGCACCCCAATGTTCATCGCAGCACTGTTTATAATAGCCAGGACATGGAAGCAGCCTAGATGCCCATCAGCAGATGAATGGATAAGGAAGCTGTGATACATATACACCATGGAATATTACTCAGCCATTAAAAAGAATTCATTTGAATCAGTTCTAATGAGATGGATGAAACTGGAGCCCATTATACAGAGTGAAGTAAGCCAGAAAGATAAAGAACATTACAGCATACTAACACATATATATGGAATTTAGAAAGATGGTAACTAACGATAACCCTATATGCAAAACAGAAAAAGAGACACAGAAGTACAGAACAGACTTTTGAACTCTGTGGGAGAAGGTGAGGGTGGGATGTTTCAAAAGAACAGCATGTATATTATCTATGGTGAAACAGATCACTAACCCGGGTGAGATGCATGAGACAGTGCTTGGGCCTGGTGCACTGGGAGGACCCAGAGGAGTCGGGTGGAGAGGGAGGTGGGAGGGGCGATCGGGATGGGGAATACGTATAACTCTATGGCTGATTCGTGTTAATGTATGACAAAACCCACTGAAATGTTGTGAAGTAATTGGCCTCCAACTAATAAAATAAAATTAAAACAAAATAAAATAAAATAACTCATTTAATTGTCTTGACATTTGAAACCAAAGCTCTAAAGAGAAAGAATTTTAAATCTCTCTTTTGAACTGTGGTGTTGGAGAAGACTCTTGAGCGTCCCTTGGACTGCAAGGAGATCCAACCAGTCCATCCTAAAGGAGATCAGTCCTGGGTGTTCATTGCAAGGACTGATGCCGAAGCTGAAACTCCAGTACTTTGGCCACTTCATGTGAAGAGTTGACTCATTGGAAAAGACCCTCATGCTGGGAGGGATTGGGGGCAGGAGGAGAAGGGGACTACAGAAGATGAGATGGCTGGATGGCATCACCGACTCAATGGGCATGAGTTTGAGTAAACTCCAGGAGTTGGTGATGGACAAGGAGGCCTGGCTTGCTGCAATTCATGGGGTTGCAAAGAGTCAGATACGACTGAGCAACTGAACTGAACTGAACTGAACTATGATTAAAATAGAATTTAGGCTTCTGAACTAATTTAACTGGAAATTACTGGAAGTGTCTAATGGTTATGGAACCTAATGAAATTGGGTTTTGTTTTTTCATGAATGGAGAGAGAGTAAATAATGGATTTGGTATAAAAAAAAAAAAAAAAAGAAGAGATGTCAAGAATACAAAGAAGAACTATACAAAAAGGGCTTAATGACCCAGATAACCAGGATAATGTGGTCACTCACCTAGAAGCAGACACTCTGGAGTGTAAAATAAAGTGGGCCTTCGGACACATCACTAAGAACAAAGCTTGATGAAATTCCAGGTGAGTTATTTCAAATCCTAAAATATGATGCTATTAAAGTGCTGCACTCAATATGCCAGCAAACTTGGAAAACTCAGCAGTGGCCACGGGTCTGGAAAATATCAGTTTTCAGTCCAATCACAAAGAAAGAGAACAGCATCGAATCATGTATATTATCTAGGGTGAAACAGATCACCAGCCCAGGTTGGATGCATGAGACAAATGCTCGGGCCTGGTACGCTGGGAAGACCCAGAGGGATCGGGTGGAGAGGGAAGTGGGATGGGGGATCATCAGGATGGGGAATACATGTAAATCCATGGCTGATTCATGTCAATGTATGACAAAAACCACTACAATATTGTAAAGTAATTAACCTCCAACTAATAAAAATAAATGAAAAAAAAAAAGAAAAACAATGCAAAAAATATTCAAACTACTGTACAATTGCACTCATTTCACATGCTAGAAAGATATTGCTCAAAATCCTTCAAGCTAGCCTTCAGCAGTATGTGAACTGAAAATTTCCAGAAGTACAAGTTGGATTTAGGAAAAACAGAGGAACCACAGATCAAATTGCCCTCATTTCATTGGATCAGTAAAAAATCAAAGGAATTCCCCAAAAAAAGTCTGCTTCATTGACTATGCTAAAGCCTTTGGGTTTGTGGATCACAACAAACTGTGGGAAATCCTTAAAGATATGGGAGTACCAGACCACCTTACCTCTCTCCTGAGAAACTTGCATGATGGTCAAGAAACAATATGTAGAACTAGACAGAGAACAAGGAACTGTTTAAAAATTGAGAAAGGATTACGTCAAGGCTGCATACTGTCACCCTGCTTACTTAACCTATATACAGAGTACATCATGTGAAAATCCAGGCTTGATGAATCACAAGCTGGAATCAAGATTGCCAGAAGAAATTTCAACAACCTAAGATATGCAAATGATACCATTCTAATGGCAGAAAGTGAAGAGGAACTAAGACCCTCTTGATGAAGTTGAAAGAGGAGCGTGAAAAAGCTGCTTTAAAAACCAACATTTAAAAAACTAAAATCATGGCATCCAGTCACATAACTTCATGGCAAATAGATGGGTAAAAAGTGTAAGCAATGCCAGATTTTATTTTATATGACTCCAAAATCACTGCGGACAGTGACTGCAGCCACCAAATTAAAAGACACTTGCTCCTTGGGAGAAAAGCTATGACAAAATTAGGCAGTGTATAAAAAAGCAGATACAACACTTTGCCAAAAAAGTTCTGTCTAGTCAAAGCTATGGTTTTTCCAGTAGTCATGTATGGATGTGAGAGTTGGACCATAAAGAAGACTGAGCACTGAAGAATTGATGCTTTCAAACTGTGGTGCTGGAGAAAACTCTTGAGAGTCCCTTGGACAGCAAGGACATCAAACCACTCAATCCCAAAGGAAATCAAGCCTGAACATTCATTGGACGGACTGATGCTAAAGTCAAATCTCTATACTTTGGCCACCTGGTGTGAAGAGCCAACTCATTGGAAAAGATCCTGATGCTGGATAAGATTGAGAGCAAGAGGAGAAAGGGACGACAGAGAAAAAAATGGTTGGATGGCATCACCGACTCAATGGACATGAATTGGGGCAAACTCTGGAAGGTAATGAAGGATAGAAAAGGCTGCATTTAGTGAAAAATAAAATAGCAGCATATGTCTTCAAAAGTTTCGTGTCTGCAAAATGTATATGAAAATGTGAAGTTCTTTCAGTCATGTTGGGTTCTTTGTAATCCCATGAACTGTAGCCTTCCAGGCTCTTCTGTCCATGGAATTCTCCAGGCAAGAATACTGGAGTGAGTAATCATTCCCTTCTCTAGAGGATCTTCCCAAACCAGGGATCCCAGGTCTCTTGAATTCCAGGCATATTCTTCACGGTCTGAGACACCAGAGAGGCTTTATATATACATATATAAATGACAAATCTGAAGATGAATATTGCCGGGGTCCAGCCCCAGCAGGATCCAGGGGAACCCTCAGGATGAACAGCGACGGTGAATGAGAGAGAGAGGGAGACAAAGCTCGAGGCCTAAGTCTGAAGTTTATTTTTGCACAGCTCCTTTATACCCTTAACAACATCTTTGGGGGAAGTGCATATTGCTTACACACAGGTCATCACAAAACATTACAGCAACTTGACCTTTTCGTTCACAAGAGTCTTTCTTATCATCTGGCCTTCAGGCTTGCTAACATTTTATGGCTTGCACCTGGTGTGACTTAAGCAACTTCAGTAGCCAACCCTGTTTTTCTTATAATTAATCTATTTTCTTTCTAATAAACGTCATCTCTATGGGAACTAGATAGGATTACATTTTTACAGAGCAGAAATGCGAAGGACTGCAAAAACAGCAGATATGGCACAAAACAGTCTAAAAGTTAACCACCTGCAAGACGTTGCCAGCTAATCTCTATCTAAAGTTTTTTCTATTAGGCACATTTATGGCTATCATATTTGTGGAGCTTTTCTCACCCTGTGAAGGGGCCTATGCTTAATAGTTTCTTTTGTTAGAGTACTGTGCTTAGGATGTTTAGAACAATCAAGAGCATTTTGTGCAATGATATCACATATTTATCAAACAAGACAGAATGCCAGCAAAATGTTTGAATTGAAGCATTTCCTTCATCCCAGGCCCCTTCATAGGGCAGCAGCATCCAGGAGATTTATTAATTAGGGTTTTAAGTCGGTCTTTATTCAGTGAAAGAGGAGCAGGAGAGCTCTCGGCAGGCAACACAAGAATCTGCAACAGGGCAAACAAGAACAACAGCAGAAAAACGGGGGAGGATACAGGGTGAGGTAGAGACCGAGGCCAACCTGGAGGGTCCCTTATCCTAGACGGCCTTGCCTGTCAGGTTTTTTCCTCGTGATCTCGTCATGGATGGGGTCCCGGACAGCCTTGCCTGCCCGGTATTTTCTTCATGACCTCGTCACGGGCGGGACCTCCCATAACGGCTCCCGGCAAAATATGATCACATATGATCACTCATACATAAAATTATGTGTGTATCTATCTAAAGAATGAAAAAAGAAACTTACCTGTGAGTTGGTAACTAAAAAAGTAACTGTAGAAAATATTATAAGTTGGTCTAAACAGTATTGTTTGTTGTTCTAGCATTCCTATGAGTCTCAAGTTTAGAACTTATACAAAAATTCAATATTTTATCAACTTTCATAGCCTTTTCAGAAACCACTCAAGGAATTCTTTCAGCCATTTGTTGAAAAGCTGTGGTTCCATATCAAAGTTTTGTCTAATACCAATTTCTTGTTTTCCTCTTTTCTCATTTTGACCTTAATTAGATTGTTGTTTTTAATTATATCCTCTAAACCAAACACCAAAATTTACATATTTTCATTGGTTTTAATTATGCATATTTTGATGCCTTCCCATGCTTGTTCAAAATTTGTTCTGAGAACCCATGCTTATCTTGTAACATGTAATCAATAAAAATTGTATGAGGAACTGACCTCTCTAAATAAACTTTGGGTTTTAGGAATTGTAACTTTCTTAATAAGAATACGTAAGGCCTAAGTCGTAGTGTTTTTGTCAATCTTTTATTGTCAGTTCTTACCACTCTCATGTAGAAATTACTACTGGATTCAGTGAATCTGTCATTTGGGGTGCTTAGCTAATTAATACAAGCACTTTCAATTAAAATAGAAGCATTTATTACTTGTAATGAGTATGGAGACAGGGAGGTAGCTCTCAAAGCACTGTTCACCTGAACAGCAAGATCAAGGAAGTTTTAAGCTAAAGATGTGTGCTTATTCATGAAGGGTAAGTTTATCTTCCACGTAAAGGTGGAGATCTAGATGTGCTTGCTCAGTGTGACAGTATGCTCAAATATACATCGTATGCTCAAAAATGGCAGCAATCCTCACCCTGAGGGCAAAGATTTAACCTTAAATGTGACAAAGATTACTCTAGGTTGACAAAATCCAGGCACCTAGTTGAATGAAGTCACAGGGTTAGCAAAGGTCAGCATCATCTTTTCTTGGGCTCCATTTAGTAAGATGATTGGGTGCTCAAGGGAGTTTGCATCCTGCAAAACAGTTCAAGAAGTACTTCAAGTGCTTCAGGCTGATTTTTATCTTGAAAACAGAACTGGGGGACTTTGTGGTGAATCATTGTCTTTGTTATGGTTACTCCTCTTGCCTGATGACAACTGTTTGTTCCTGTATTCTTTGTTCTTTTTAAAATCATTAACTACTGAAACCTATTCTTGTTCTACATGAAGACCTAGGAGGCCATAGTTCACCTATCCCCCAATTATCAGTAAAGAAAACACAAAGGGGTTCTGAAATTCATGCTCCAATTCTCAACCAATGTTTGTCTAGTGTGTGCTACAATTTTTCTTATTGCCTGATATTCTACTTCTACAAGATATGACATACTCTGGGTTAACCTCACTCCTTCAGCTGTCTCACTAACAACCTTATATTCTAAGCATTCACAATTATTTGCAGTTTTGGCTCTCACAAAAGCTTTTTCATACTCTTCCATTGTTGAAAGTATTGTTTTCTACTTTCCTTTCCCCCTCATGAAATTCCTAGTCATCCCCCAAACCTGTATTCTAACTTTGCATCCTCCATAAAGCTCCCTTTGACCAGGCCCCAACTACCAAGTCAGAGTTGGAGTGTATCTTGTTGTGATATTCTCATATTTCATAGCACTAATCAATTCACGTTTTAAATATTAATGATGCATAAGATTTAGTGCTAATGCACCAGTCACTACTCTAAAAAATTGATACATACTAATTCATTGACCTTCCTAAATCTACAGTGAACTAGATACTTTTTATTAGCTTCATTCTTTTTTATATAAGGAAGCTGTAGCATAGACAGTTTAAGTAACTTTTCCAAGATAAAAGAACTGGTTAGCACCAGAACTCCAATTGGACCCAAAGAGCCTGCAGTTAAAGTCTATGTTTTTTATAATTTTCCTACACTGCTATACTTGTCTATCTTCCATTTTAAAATATAAACGTAACAGTTTTGCCATTTTTATCACCAACTCACTATTGATATTAGTATATAACAGAACACCAACAATGTTTTTGAATTAATCAATAAGTAGATGAATATTTGTGAGGTTAAGAACATATCTGTCTTAAAAGTGCTCAGGCCTGGTGCACTGGGAAGACCCAGAGGGATCGGGTAGAGAGGGAGGTGGGAGCGGAGATCGGGATGGGGAATACATGTAAATCCATGGCTGATTTGTGTCGGTGTATAACAGGAACCACTGCAGTATTGTGGAGTGATTGGCCTCCAACTAGTAAGAATAAATGAAAAAAAAGAAAAAAAAGAAAGAACATATCTATCTTGAATATTATGACATTATTATAAGAAGAAATTCATGTATGCTGAAAATAAGATAAAAGTTGGTGTTTTCTATAAGAGTCATAGACAGGTCTCTGTTGCTTCTGATGTGAAGATTACAGAATTTTACAATGTTTTTAATCATGTGGGAGTGAAATTTAGAGTTATAATTTTTCTTAATATATCACCAATAAACAATAAAGTCAATATATCAGCAGAAAAACCTCAAGAACTTTGTAAAAATACTTAAATTCTTAAGTCATAACATTGAATTTGGCAATGATTTATTGGCTATGACACAAAGAGCTTAGGCAAAAAAAGTAAAAATAGATAAATTTATGTTCAGCAAGTTAAAAAAAAAACAAATAAAATTTGCACATTCTTTTATCAATAAAATGGAAAGGCAACCCACAAAATGGGGAAATATATGCAAATCATATTTTGATAATATGTTTATATCCAGAGTATAAAAGGAACTCTTACAATACAACATCACCAATGCCAAACAACTGGCTTTAAAAAATAGTCAGGGTGGAGGAACAAGATGGTGGAGGAGTAGGTGGAGCACATCTCTCTCCATGGATACATCAGGAATACACGTTCAGACATAGAAGTGCTTGCAGAACACCAGCTGAGAGCGGGCAGGAGAATCAGACAATCCTTGCCACAACCATACATACCCAGGACAGGGATGCAAGTTCCCTAGAAGGCACAGTGACTGGGAGCTGGAGTATAGAGATTGTGGAGCAATCCCAGGGTGAGGGCTGCCCTTGACTGCTGAGCGAGAGACCAAGGGGATGTAAGGGAGGAGATTGTGGTGGGAAATGTCTGTACTGTAGGAAAGTCAGGCAGCCATGGAAGTAAAATGATACTGCTGAGTCATGCATAGGGAGTGGAGCCATCATTGTTTCCTCTCTCTCCCCACATGTCAGCACCAACAGTTCAACAATAGAGAGGCTAGCCCATCAAATGCCTGATGTGTGGAACAACAAAGTAGAATCCCATCCAGGGTTCCCCTTTAAATGCCTGACACGCTAAACAACAGAGAAGGACCCCAGGCAAGGGAACTCTCTAAGTGTAAGAATGGGTGGATTTACAGAAAAAGACTAGCCAAAGAGACCTTCTGATTATTAGCTGCCAGAGGCAAAAAAAAACAAACAAACAAAAAAAACAAAAACAAAAAAAAAACTCTGATAGGGCCATAATTCCTGCGACTGGGACAGTCTGTGTTCCTGCCCACTTGATGCCACTGTTGGGGTCCTTTAATGGGCCAGAACCTGGTGGTCCAGAGTTGACGATAAGAAAGTGAAATAAGGAAAGAGGATAATATTCCCTGGGTTACACAGCCGGCCTTTGCCCTCCAGCGAATCAGCCAGAAATAGAGAGAGAGAGAGAGAGAGAGAGAGAGAGAGAGAGAGAGAGAGAGAGAGAGAGAAAGAGAGAGAAATAAGGACATGGGGACCCAAGTCTCTGGTGGATCAAGGGTGCTTTATTGAATTCTGTAACAGTATATATATATACCGTATTACAAGGTAGCTTCTTCAGATAAAGATCAAAAGACCTGACTTTACAAGTTACCAAGGAAACAAGGAGCAATAGATGCCATAAGGCCAAAAAACAATCCATATCAAAAGAGGGTCGTAAATAATCCCTTTCACCAAATAGAAAAGCTAATGAAGGAAATCCTATGCAAGCATCCCATCTCTCTGATATCAGTCCTGGGAGAGGCTTGCCAGCTCCTCTCACCCCTGATAGGGACTGATAAGGAACAGAGGGCTCAAGAGAGATAGGAAATCCTATCCCACACACGGGAATCCTACTATTAAACATTCCCTGACAGTGCCACCAGGATCCCTGAGACCCAAGCAACTGCACCGCCTTCATGCTCAACACTCACTGGGTCAGAGCTGCCACAGGTAAGAAAGTCTTGAATCTATGCACACAGGGTTGCTTCAGTCATGTCCAACTCTTTGTGGACCTATGAACTGTGGCCTGTCAAGCTTCTCTGTGAGGAATGTGGGGGGTTGTCTAGGCAAGAATACTGGAGTATGTTGCCATATCCTTCTAGAGCACTATATTTCCTGCTTCCCTAGCTGCAAACTCTCCCTGAGTCCCTGGTGCTACCAGAATCCCTGCAAACCAAGCAGTGGTACCACCTTCACAATTGGGACTCACTGGGGCAGACCCAAGTTCTCCAGAGAAGCCTCAGGAGAAAACCCCAGTGGACAACCTGCATGCAGAGGTAGAGATAAAACCACAGTTGAAACCCACAGGTAGTGTGCCTAAGGAAGAGGATGTAAAACCTTCCCACCAGCTGTACAAGCTGCAGATTAAAACCGCACAGTCAGCTAGGCAGACTGTGTCTATGGAATATATAAAAGGACATTGAGAGCTCCCACAAAAGAAAATGCACTAGTTCTGACAGCTATGGACATTGTAAGCAAGAACACACAGGATTAGGACCAGATTAGCCTGAACTGTCCACACAGCAGATACAGAGACCAGCGTAGTGTTGGAGGTCACCCTAGGAAGGTGAAGTCGACTGTGACTCCCAGTGAGAGAAAGGATGTTGACAGCAGAGTCAAGAAAAACAGTTATTATTTATATATTTTCACGATTCTGTAGACTCTTTTGGATTTTTTGTTTGTTTTGTTTTTTCTCCCCCCCTCCATTGAAGTTGTCAGTTTTATTAGCACTATAAAATCTACTTAAGTTTTTGAGATGTTTTTTCAATCACACTTTTTATTTCTGTTATAAACTTCTGCCTCTACATTGACCTTTTGCAGTTCTGTGGAGCTTTCATTTTTTTTAATTTTTTTTTCTTTTTTTTAATTTTAATTTTTTAATCTTATTATTATTTTTCTACATTTAATCCTTTGGTTGATTTTCTACTGTTCTTTTACCCTTGCAGTTTATCTTTAATATATATAAATCTTCTTTATCTACCTCGATTTAACTTTGCATTTCTATTCTTTCTTTCTTGTCTTTCTTCCTTTTCTTTTTCTCACCATATTTGTTAGTTTCATTTTCGTTAATTGATTTCCCAATTGATGCCTTACTTTAGCTTTGTTTTCCAGTTTGTGCATTAGTTAGTATTGTTCTTAACTGGTAGATATCATTTCTGGTTTTGTTCCTTTTCTGGGTCAATCTATTGTACTTTATTTTTGTTGGATTTTGCTTTTGCTTATGAGTGTATATGTATGTGTGTAAATTCCATGATTATAACTACAATTTGTCTGATTTTGTAATTGCCGTTTGTTTTAATCCCATTTAATGCCATAAAAAACCACCTGTGGAATCTCTGTTCCTGGCCAGAGATCAAACCCTGAGCCTTTGGAGTGGGAGCACTGACTTCAAGAACATAAGACTATCAAGAAACTCGTAACTCTAGAGAGTATCAATAGTGAGAACTCCCATAGAGGTAACCACTTGTATACGAAACACAGCATCACTCAACTACCAGTAGCACCCTGTGCAGGTCACCTCATCCAAACAAAAAATAAGACAAAAACACAAACTCAATCACCAGCAGACAGGATTACCACCTCACTCAGCTCTGCCCATCAAAGGAAAAGACAAAACAAAATGCACCTCTTCCTACCAGAATGCAAGCACAAGTCACACCCTACAGGAAGCTAACACAAACCACTTGAGCAAACTTCAATCAGTTCAATTCATTCTCATCCTACTCTTTGTGATCCCATAGATTGCAGCATACCAGGCTTTCCTGTCCATCACCAACTCCTGGAGGTTGCTCAAAGTAATATCCATCCAATCGGTGATACCTTCCAACCATCTCATCCTCTGACGCCCACTTCTCATCCTGCCGTCAATCTTTTCAAGAATCAAGTCTTTTCCACTGAGTCAGTCCTTCGCATCAGGTGGTCAAAATACTTGAGCTTCAGCATCAGTCCTTCCAATGAATATTCAGGACTGATTTCATTTTGGGTTGACTGGTTGAATCTCCTTGTGGTCCAAAGGACTCTCCAGAGTCTTCTCCAACACCATAGTTCAAAAGCATCAATTCGTCTGTGCTCAGTTTTCTTTTTAGTCCACTTCTCACATCCATACATGACTACTTGAAAAAACCATAGCTTTGGCTAGACAGACCTTTATTGGCAATATAATGTCCATTTTTAATCTGCTGTCTAGGTTGGTCATAACTTTTATTTCAAGGAGCAAGCATCTTTTAATTTCATGACTGTAGTCATCAAATGCAGTGATTTTGGAGCCCAAGAAAGCAAAGTCTCTCACTGTTTCCATTGTTTCTCCATTTATTTGCCATGAAGTGATAAGACAGAATGGCATGATCTTAGTATTTTGAATGTTGAGTTTTAAGTGAACTTTTCCACTCTCCTCTTTCACTTTCATCAAGAGGCTTTTTAGTTCTTTTTAGCTTTCTGCCATAAGAGTCTTCTCATCTGTATATCTTAGGTTGTTGATATTTCTCCTGGCAATCTTAATTTCAGCTTGTGCTTCATGCAGCCTGGCATTTCACATGATGCACACTGCATCTAACTTAAATAATCAGGGTGACATTTGATACTCCTTTTCCAATTTAGAAACAGTCTGTAGTTCTATGTCTAATTCTAACTATTGCTTCTTTATCTGCATACAGATTTTTCAGGAGGCAGGTAAGGTCATCTGGTATTCACATCTCTTTAAGTATTTTCTGCAGTTTGTTATGATCCACATAGTCAAAGCTTTAGAGTAGTCAATGAAGTGGAAGAAGGTGCTTTTTCTGGAATTCTACTACTTTTTCTAAGATCCAACAGATGTTGGCAATTTGATCTCTGGTTCCTCTTCCTTTTCTAAATCCAGCCTGAACATTTTGAAGCTCACCTTTCATGTACTGTTGAAGACTGGTTTGGAGAATTTTGAGCACCACTTTGCTAGTGTGTGAGATGAGTGTAATTGTACAGCAGTTTGAACATTCTTTAGCATTGTCCTTCCTTGGGATTTCAATGAAAACTGACCTTTTTCAGTCTTGTGACTACTGCTGAGTTTTCCAGATTTGCTGGCATACTGAGTGCATCACTTTAACAGCACCATCTTTTAGGATTTCAAATAGTTCAGCTGGAGTTCTATCACCACCACTAGCTTTATTTTTAGTGACGTTTTCTAAGGCTCACTTGACTTCACATTCCAGGATGTCTGACTCTAGGTGAGTGATCACACCATCGTGGTTATCTGGGTCATGAAGATCTATTTTGTATAGTTTTCCTATGTATTTTTGCCACCTCTTCTTAATATCTTCTGCTTCTGCGAGGTCCATACCATTTCTGTCCTTTACTGAGCCCATCTTTACTTGAAATGTTCCCTTGGTTCTCTAATTTTCTTGAAGAGATCTCTAGTCTTTCCCATTCTAATATTTTCCTCTATTTCTTTGCACTAATAACTGAGGAAGGCTTTTTTATCTCTCCTTGCTATTCTTTGGAACTCTGCATTAAAATGGCTATATCTTTCCTCTTCTCCTTTGCCTTTAGTTTTTATTCTTCTCTCAGTTATTTGAAAGGCCTTGTCAGAAAACCATTTTGACTTTTAAATTTCTTTTTCTTGGGGATAGTCTTGATCACTGCCTCCTGTACAATGCCATGAACCTCTGTCCATAGTTCTTCAGGCATTCTGTCTATCAGATATAACCCCTTGAGTCTATTTGTCACTTCCACTGTATATTCTTTTTTTTTCCACTGTATATTCTTAAGGTATGTGATTTAGATCATATCTGAATGGTCTATCGCTTTTCCCTACTTTCTTCAGTTTAAGTCAGAATTTGGCAATAACATTCCCACCTTACATTGCAACCTTACAAGGGCAGAAACCAAAAGAAAGAAAGAATTCAACCTTAAAGCCTAGGAAAAGGAGGCCTCAAACACAATATTAAAAAAAAAAAATAATTAAAAGAGAGAGAAATACTGCACAAATGAAGGAACAATCTAGAAACACAAAAGTGCAAATAAATGAAGAGGAAATAGGCAAACTACTTGAAAAAAATAGTGATAGTAAAAATGAAAAATAACCTTGAAAACATAATGGAGAAAATGTAAGAATCAATTAACAAAGACCTAGAAGAATTAAAGAACAAACATACAAAGACAAGAAACACAATTACTGAAATTAAAAATATTCTAGGACAAATCCATAGTAGAATATATGAAGCATAAAAACAGATCAGTGAGCTGGAAGATAAAATGGTGGAAATAACTGCTGAAGAGCAGAAAAAAGTGAAAAGAATGAAAAGAACTGAAGATAGTCTCAGAGACCTCTTGGAGAATATTCAACACACCAACATAAGAATTCTAAGGGTCCAAAAAGAAGGAGAGAAAAATAAAGGGTATGATAAAATTTTTGAAGAGATTATACTTGAAAATTTCTGCAACATGGAAAAGGAAATAGTCAATCAAGTCCAAGAGGTGCAGAGAGTCCCATATAGTTTAAACCCAGGGAGAAACATTCCGAGTAGAATACTAATCAAACTAACAAAGATTAAACACAAAGAAAGAATTTTAAAAGAAGCAAGGAAAAGCAACAAGTAACATACAAGGGAAACCTCATACGTTTAACAGCTAATCTCAGCAGAAACTCTGCAGACCAGAAGGGAATGGCAGGATATATTTAAAGTACTGAAAGGGAAAAATCTACAATAAATTTTACTTTACCTGTCATGGATCTCATTCAAAATTTATGGAGAAATCAAAAGCTTTACAGACAAGCAAAGTTAAGAGAATTTAGAACCACCAAACTGTCTACAATAAATGTCAAAGGAACTTATATAGTCAGGATATACAAAAGAAAGAAAAGATCTACAAAAACAAACAAACAAAAAGCAAACCCAAATAATTATGAAAATGGCAATAGGAACATAGATATGAATAATTACTTTAAATGTAAATGGATTAAATGCTCCAACCAAATAACACAGATTGGCTAAATTGATTAAAAAAAAAGAAAAAAAGAAAAACAAGATCCATATATACACTATCTACAAGAAAGCCACTTCAGACCTAAAGACACATATAGACTGAAAGTGCAAGGATGGATAAATATATTCCTTGCAAATGAAAATAAAAAGAAACCCGGAATAGCAGTTCTCATATCAGACAAAATAGACCTTAAAGAAAATTACAAGAAATAAGGAAGAGCACTACATAATGATCAAGGCGTCAATCCAAGAGGAAAACATAACAATTGTAAATTTCTATGCACCTACCATAGGAGCAACTCAATACATAAGACAAACAATAGCAGACATAAAAGGAGAAATTGACAGTAACACCATAATAGCAGGAGATTTTAACACCCCACTTACACCAAAGGACAGATGATCAAAACAGAAAGTTAATAAGGAAACACATCTTAAATGATACATTAAACGAAATGGATATCATTCATATCTTCAGGACATTCCATGCAAATGCAGATGTATACACCTTCTTCTCAAGTTCATATGGAAGTTATTAAGGGATAAACCACATCTAGGGTCACAAACTTAAGAAAATTTGAGAGACTTAAAAAAAAAAAAGAAATCACATCAAGCATCGTTTCTGACCACAACTCTATGAGACTAGATATCAATTACAAGGAAAAAAAAATCACAAACACATAGAGATTAAACAATACCTTTCTAAATAATGAATGGGTTACTGAAGAAATAAAAAAGGAAATAAAAAATTCCTAAAAACAAATGACAATGAAAACATGACAACTCAAAACCTATGGGATGCAGCAAAAACAGTTTTAAGAGGAAAGTTTATAGCAATACAATCCTACCTCAAGAAACAAGAAAAAAATATCGACTAGACAATTTAACTTTACACCTAAATCGACCAGAAAAAGAAGAAGAACAACAACAAAAAAAACCCAAAATTAGTAGAAGGAAAGAAATCATAAAGATCAGAGCAGAAATAAATGAAAAAGGAATGAAAAAAACAATAGTAAAGATTAAGAAAGCTAAAAGCTGGTTCTTTGAGAGGATAAGCAAAATTGGCAAAACTTTAGCCAGACTCATCAAGAAAAAAAAAGAGAGTAATCAAATGAACAAAATTAGAAATGAAAAAGGAGAGGATACAGTGGACAGTGAAGAAATGCAAAGGACTATAAGAGACTGTTATGAGAAACTATATTTCAATAAAATGGATAACCTGGAAGAAATGGACAGATTCTAAGAAAAGTTCAATCTTCCAAGAATAAACCAGGAAGAAATCAAAGTTAAGAACAACCCAATTGCAAGCACTAAAATTGAAACTGTGATTAAAAAATAAATAAATAAATAAATAAAGTCTCCCATAAAACAAAGCCTAGGACCAGATGGCTTCACAGGTGAATTCTATCAACCATTTACAGAAGAGCTAATACTTATCCTACAAGTATTTCAAAAAAATTGCAGAGGAAAAAACACTTCCAAACTCATTCTATGAAGTCACCATCATCCTGATACCAAAATCAGACAAAAACAACACACAAAAAGAAAACCTCAGTCCATTATCACTGATGAACATAGATGCAAAAATCCTCAACACATTTCTAGCAAATATAATTTAACAACACATTTAAAAGCGTATGCACCATGATCAACTTTGGTTTATTCCAGGGATGCAAGGATTCTTCAATATACACAGATCAATCAATGTGATATACCATATTAACAAATTGAAAGATAAAAATCATATGATAATCTCAATAGATGCAGAAAAAGCCTTTGACAAAATTCATCACCCATTTATGATTAAAACTCTTAAAAATATGCATAGAAGGAACTTTCAAAAAAATGAAAGCAAGCATGAGAATAGATATCTGTACAACAATATTCATGACATTACTATTCACAATAGTCAAAATGTAGAAACAGTCTAAGTGTCCGTTAACAAATGAATAGATAAACTAAATCTGGTATATACATGGAAAGTAATATTTTTGGTCTCAAAAATGAATGGAATTATGATATATCCTACAACACAGATGAAGTTTGAAGCTTATGTTATGCTAAGTGACATAAATAAAATGCAAAGGTTAAATATTGTTCCATTCAAATTATATGGGATATTTAGAATATTCAAATTCATAGAAACAGAAAATAGAATGGTGGTTACCAAGGTCCAGATAGAGGTGAAAAGGTGAGGATTTTTATGGGTACAGAGTGTAAATTTGTGAGTGATGGAAATTTCTGGAGTTGGAAGGTGGTCATGACTGTAGAACAATGTAAATGGACTTAATGCCACTGAACTGTATACCTAAAAATTATTAAAGTGGTAAATTTTATGTTATTAAAGAAATAGACTGATAACATAAGAACTGTGTAGATATACCCTTTTGTCCAGTTGAAATGGTCCAGCAATAAAATTTGAGAACTACTGGAACTGACTGATGGATAGATGGAACTTAGTAACTATTCATCCACTTATTTAATATTTCTTGATTAACTTGGTACCAAAGAAGATATAAAAAGTAACTTTGAACATGCTATACTTACACTCATGGCCACTGTTTTATATCAGGTCATAAACTTGAAGCTTATTATGATCTAAGATCTAATTAAGTTCTCCAGGATAACATTTTTTTTTATGTCAACAGAAAAGATACATTTTATTGTATAATCCTGAGAGTGGCTTACAAATTCATTGATAGAAAGAACTGTTCTGAATGTCCAGACTTCATATTATCTTAAGTTGAAGTACAAGTGTTTTAATTGAAAGTAAAACCAAATACAGATTTGTGTAGACAGAACTACTTTCTTCTTTGGTGGCAAATTGGTAATAACCATCTTTTTTCAGTTACTCTTCATATATTATTTAGAAGAGATGGTAATATCTTTGAGCTTTCCTCTCACCTCTCACCTCCATGTGGCCAATAATCTTGGAAATGTTAAAGTCCCAAGCCACAATTAATAATAATGATCAGAGTTTAAATTTCTTCATCATCACACACCTAAAACAGAACTGAAAATTTTTTATTTTTATTGCAGTTCATGAAGATATGAATTAGTGATTTGTTTAGTCTGTAATTAAATATGGAACTTGAAGTTCTGGGTTATTTTGTTGAATTGATATAGTTCTCATGCACTCTTTCTGAGAGTGTGCAGAGACATTTCGGCCTTCATGTCTCCCTCCTGGGGCACACATTTCCATTCACATATCTTTTCTCTCTCTGTCTCTCTTTTTTAATATTTATCTTTTGCCCTACCTCATTCTGAGGGAATTGGCTTGTCTTTTTGGAAATCTAAAGTCTCCTGCCAGCATTTAGAAGGTGTTCTGTAGGAGTTGCTCCACATGCAGGTGTATTTTTGATGTATATATGGGGAGGCTCTCCCCATCTTACTCCTCAGCCATCTTGAAAGTCCCCTGCATAAATCAGATTTATTGGTTTGGTATTCGTCCTTTGTTTGCAACTCTGAGACTTAGGACACAGACCTGGTTTCAGCTTTATGATTCACCAGCCCTTCCTGTGGAAGAGTTCTTTGCCAGAAGGGTCCTGGGACCCATAATCTGTGTTATTACCTGGAGGTTTGATGGGAAAGTGTACCAATTTTTATTTGCTTCTAATTTTTTAATGATAACATTAGATCTTTTCTTCAAAAATTATTATGTGCAATGCGGTTAAAATTGAAACATATTTATACCAAGATAAATTATCTAATTGCATTGGAAAAGTCAAGTAAATGTGAAAAATTAACTTTCTCACTTGTCCAAATCAGTTATATGCAAACAGATCTGAGTAATGCAATTTATCCAGCATGTCTAGGGTATAGTATATTTCTTTTTCATCTCAGAGTCTAAATATCTAGAAAGTTCAAACTTGAAATATCTGCTTCATCCTTACCAATGGCATGAGAAAAATGTTTAAGGATCTATATGTCCCACAGTTATCAGATTTGTAAGTTCATTAATTTTTTAATACATATTACTAGATGAATTTCATAGAATTTTCAGTGGCTCACATTGGAGCCCTAAGCAAATGTTTTCCCATACTTTGTTATCTTAAAATATGCAAATATACAAATCATCCTAGGTAAGTAATAAAAGCTACTATAAATAAAGCTTCCAATGACACGCAAATATGTGTGGTAGTATTTTTATTGCACCTGAAATAAAAATTATGAGTTTTCCATCCATCTATATTTGTCTGTTTGACAAAAACAATAAAGCAATTTTATGAAGCAATTTTTCAAGATGGAAATGTTAAACATAAAACTATATACTTAAAATTTTCTAAGGTGTTTATATTGACCCATTTGGGAGAAAAAAAAGAAAGAAAGAAGGACAAATTTATCATTAAGAGTTGTAAAACTGAAAGTAAGATCATGGAAATGAAAGATTATTGATATGAACAAAAATTAGCTAAGTTTTATTTTTTAAAATTATTTATAAGTAAATATAGACAATCTGTAAAAATACACTGAACGATTTTGCACGCAGATTATTGGCAAGGAAGGTGGGAATTTTGCTGAGCTCTACATAGTTTACATATTTGATGATTTCCCAAGTTTGTTAGCAAAATAAATGGACTGATTATATTAGCATGATAAAGTATTTCAATTGTAAATTTTATAACATCTTGCTCTACCTAGAAAGTTGATAGAAAATAAAGAAGACATTGATATTGGAAAGGGATGCATCCTATGAGATTTACTCATTTTCTTGTGAGTACCATTATCATTTATACTATCATTTTAAAGATATTTCTTAAATTTGTCTTCATGGTTAACTGCCCTTAACTAATGGGACTGAGTTTTGTTATGAGAAAGACAGTAGTGGATGTTATACCTGTGAGAGCATGGTAATATAGACACACAATAAGAATTACAACAAGTTCCACCATACACTTGTAGATGAATTTTATGAATATGAGTTGAAAATCTTCCAAATGCTAAAAACCCCATTGATCCAAATTAAATTATTGCTTCATAGAAATGCATACATCACACACACTATTCTTGCTCCTCCAGGTGCATCATACTTTGGATAAGTAGTGGCTTGGCTAGAAGATGAAGCTATTCTGAAATCCAGTATGATTCTGGACTCTGAAGTAATTATGTTCTCTGTTATTTCTCAACTTTTGCTATCATTTTTCATCATTTTGTCTAACAGTTGCCTTTGCTATGACTGAAAATATCCTAGTGTTCCTATCACTGAATGTATTCCACTTCATCTCTCCTGTCCACATTGTCATTGTGATTGCATGACACATACAGTCTTGTCTCACTATTGATTTAATGATAGTTCATCACCATTTCTCCTATACCTATTTCACTACTACCACAGAGATTATCCAAGTTGGAATTGTCCCTCAGAGATTAGCATTTTTAATGTTCTCTCAAAAGTGAACACATCCTTTTAGCTTTACAAACATAAGAGAACTTTAAGACTTTAACAAGACAGCTTGGGATGGGACTTTTTAGCAAGTGATTCTGAAACTTATTCTGATTCGACTAGGCTGTGGGCAACACTTTGAGGAACTTTTGAATAAACTGTATTTGAAGAGCATCCATCATTTAGTATAAGCTCCATCATTACTGTTTTCTCAGTGACTCAGTGTTGGGTACAAAACTCCAGACTCTTTTCTAAATCCTGGGGGATTTCCTTCCTACTAAAATTATCCACTTTATAATTTGACAATACTATATGTCTCCTAGATTTATGTAAAATAGCTTTATAAGTATCCAACTCAGTCCTACAAACTCTTTACCTTTTAAGGACTAGAAGATATGCTGTATTGGCCTTGAGGAAACCAGTACTGTAAACTCTGGTTCCTCTGCGAAGTTCTTTATGCTGAGTAACAGAATCAATTTTAACATTAACACAGTCTGAAGTTTATGAACTTCAAGGACAAAAATACATCCACATAAACTGTAAAACTCAGTAGTCAAAAAAAAAAAAAAAAAAAAAAAAACTAGGCAGAGAGAATAGAGGTAAAAAGCAGTAGGCCCTTAAAAATGTTTACCTCTGATCATTATTTCCATTCACATTACAGGTTATTATAAAAGTATATTTATTTTATATATGACCACTCTACAAAATTACTACTTCTTTTTGTTTATTTCAGTGAACTGTTATTTACATGGACCAACAATATTTACGTTTTTGTGTGGTCAACATTCCCTTTCATCTTTCTTATTCCTTCTGAATCTAACTTCCCTATTCCTGAGGTATATTTGTTAGTAGGTCGTTAACTGAAGGTCCATGAGCAGCAAACTCTCAGTTATTGTTTAGTTAGGCTTAGAATTCTAACTGAAACTTATTTTTCTTGTTCAGTTCAGTTGAGTTCAGTCACTCAGCCATGTCCGACTCTTTCTAACCCCATGGACGGCAGCACATAGGCTTCCCTGTCCATCAACAACTCCCAGAGCTTGCTCAAACTCATGCAGATTAAGTCAGTGACGACGTTCAACCATCTCATCCTCTGTCATCCCCTTCTCCTCCTGCCTTCAATCTTTCCCAGCATCAGGGTCTTTTCCAATGAGTGAGTTCTTCACATCGGGTGGCCAAACTATTGGAGCTTTAGCATCAGTCCTCCTAATGAATATTCAGGATATTCAGAATATATTCAGAATATACAGTTCAAAAGAATCAATCCTTCAGTGCTCAGTCTTCTTTTTTTTCAGTTTTTTTTTTTCTTTTTTTTTTCAGTCTTCTTAATTGTCCAACTCTCACATCCATACATGACTACTGGAAAAATCATAGCTTTGACTGGATGGACTTTTGTTGGCAAAATAATGTTTCTGCTTTTTAATATGCTGTCTAGGTTGGTCATAGCTTTTCTTCCAAGGAGCAGGCGTTTTAATTTCATGGCTGCAGTCACCGTCTGCAGTGATCTTGGAGCCCAAGAAAATAAAGTCTGTCACTGTTTCCATTGTTTCCCCATCCATTTGCCATGAAGTGATGGACTGATTGCCAAGAACTTGGTTTTTTGAATGTTGAGTTTTACGCCAACATTTTCACTCTCCTCCTTCACTTTCATCAAGAGGATCTTTAACTCTCCTTTGCTTTCTGCCATAAGGCTAGTGCCATCTGTGTATCTGAGGTTATTGATATTTCTCCCAGCAATCTTGATGCCAGCTTGTGCTTCATCCAGCCTGACATTTTGCATGTTGTACTCTGCGTATAAGCTAAATAAGTAGGATGACAATATACACCCTTGATGTAGTCCTTTCCCAAATTGTAACCAGTCTGTTGTTCCATGTCTGGTTCTAATTGTTGCTTTTGATCTGCATACAGATTTCTCAGGAGGCAGGTCAGGTGGTCTGATATTCCTATCTCTTGAAGAATTTTCCAGTTTGTTGTGATCTACACAGTCAAAAGCTTTGATGTAATCAATAAAGCAGAAGTAGATGTTTTTCTGGAACTCTCTTGCTTTTTTTATGATCCAACGGATGTTGGCAATTTGATCTCTGGTTCCTCTGCCTTTGCTAAATCCAACTTGAACATTTGGGCTTTCACAGTTCACATACTATTGAAGCCTGACTTGGAGAACTTTGAGCATCACTTTGCTAGCATGTGAGATGAGTGCAATTGTGTGGTAGTTTAAACTTTCTTCAGCATTGCTTTCCTTTTGGATTGCAATGAACACTGACCTTTCACAATCCTGTGGTCACTGCTGAGTTTTCTAAATTTCCTGGTATATTGAGTGCAACACTTTAACAGCATCATCTTTTAGGGTTTGAAACAGCTCAAGTGGAATTTCTTCACCTTCTCTAGCTTTGTCCGAAGTGATTTTTCTTAGTGATATGATTTTATTTTTGTGTAGACTCTACTGCTGCAGCTGAAAAGTTTCTTGTCACTTTGATTTTCCTGTGTGGACAATCTGTCTTTTATCCACATTTGCATCTATGATTTCCCTATTTCCTTGATGTTCTATAATATCACTGAGGCATCACATGATACGGTTTTTAATTTTTTTCTCCTGCTAAGAAATTTTAGGCTTTTGTATTCACAAGTTTTATGTCCATCATCAAATCTTTAAAAGTTCTCAGCCATTATATCTTTAAACCTTAGTTATTCTCTCTTTCTTAAGCTATTATATAAGTATTAGGCCTACTTATTATATTCTTTTTTATTAACTGGTCTTTTAATTTCTCTGTGTTACATTATGGGTAGTTTTCTCAAAGTTGCCTTTCATTTTGTGAATTTCTCTTTAGCTGTGGCTAATATGTTAACTAAATCACCATTAATTTCTTTTCCATTTCACAACTTTCTTTTTTTTTAAGTAATGTATGACTTTAATCCCCATTTTTGTTTTATTTATATTTTTTTTACATATAGTAAAATTCATTTTTTAGGTCTATAGTTACATGCTTATAAAAAATCCTTAGAGTCATGTAATAAACACCACAATCAAAGTATGCAGCAGTTCCTTCCCTTGAAAAAATTTATTTTGCTGTTACTTTGTAATCAAACACTGCCTTCTCCCACCCCCAACTCATGGTAACCTCTAACTTGTTCTCTCTCTAGTGTTATCTTACCCTGAAAACATAAAAATGAAACCAAACCATAGGTAACTATAACTTTATGTTTTGTTTTGCTTTTTATTCAAGTACAGTTATTTTACATTGTTATGTTAATATCTGCTATACCTTTATAGATAGTTTTTTGAGATTAGTTTACTTATTTTTCCATATTGATTTATGAACCAATAATTCACAATTGTCCTACGTCGAGTTACATCTAATTCCTGATAGCTATGTGATAAAGCTAATACCAAGGGAATGTTTCACACAAAGATGGGCACAATACAGGACAGAAATGGCAAGGACCTAGCAGAAGCACTAGAGATTAAGAGGAAGTGGCAAGAAGACACAGAAGAACTATACAACAACAACAAAAAAAAAGTGTTAATGACTCACGACCCAGATAATCACGATGTTGTGGTCACTCACCTAGAGCCAGACATTCTGGAATGTGAAGTCAAGTGGGCCTTAGGAAGCATAACTACAAACAAAATTGGTGGAGGTGATGGAATTCCAGTTGAGCTATTTCAAATCCTGAAAGGTGATGCTGTGAAAGTGCTGCACTCAATATGTCATCAAATTTGGAAAACTCAGCAGTGGCCACAGGATTGGAAAAGGTCAGTTTTTATTCCAATCCCAAAGAAAGGCAATGCCAAAGAATGCTCAAGCTACCACACAAGTGCACTCACCTTACATGCTAGTAAAGTAATGCTTAAAATTCTCCAAGCCAGGTTTCAGCAATACATGAATCATGAACTTCCAGATGTTCAAGATGGTTTTAGAAAAGACAAAGGAACCAGAGATCAAATTTGCCAACATGCACTGGATCATTGAAAAAGCAAGAGAGTTCCAGAAAATCATCTATTTCTGCTTTACTGACTATGACAAAGCCATTGACTGTGTGGATCACAATAAAGTGTGGACAATTCTGATAGAGATGGGAATACCAGACCACCTGACCTGCCTCTTGAGAAGTCTGTATACAGGTCAGTAAGCAACAGTTAGAACTGGATGTGGAACAACAGACTGGTTCCAAATAGGAAAAGGAGTAGGTCAAGGTTGTATATTGTCACCCTACTTATTTAACTTATATGCAGAGTACATCATGAGAAACGCTGGGCTGGAAGGAAGCACAATCTGGAATCAAGACCACCAGGAGAAATATCAATAACCTCTGATATGCAGATGACACCACCCTTATGACAGAAAGCTAAGAAGAACTAAAGAGCCTGTTGATGAAAGTGAAAGAGGAAAGTTAAAAAGTTGGCTTAAAGCTCAACATTCAGAAAACTAGCACCATGGCATCTGTTCCCATCACTTCAAGGCAAATAGATGGGGAAACAGTGGAAATAGTGGCTGACTTTATCTTTCTTGGCTCCAAAATCACTGCAGATGGTGACTGCAGCCATGAAATTAAGACACTTACTCCTTGGAGGGAAAGTTATGACCAACCTAGACCACATATTGAAAAGCAGAGACATTACTTTGCCAACAAATTCCGTCTAGTCAAGGCTATGGATTTTCCAGTGGTCATGTATGGATGTGAGATTTGGACTATAAAGAAAGCTGAACACTGAAGAATTGATGCTTTTGGACTGTGGTGTTGGAAGAGACTCTTGGGAGTCCCTTGGACTGCAAGGAGATCCAACCAGTCTATCCTAAAGTAGATCAGTCTTGGGTGTTCATTGGAAGGAATGATACTGAAGCTGAAACTCCAATACTTTGGCTACCCGATGTGAAGAGCTGATTCATTGGAAAAGACCCTGATGCTGGGAGGGATTGGGGGCAGGAGGAGAAGGGGATGACAGAGGCTGAGATGGCTGGATGGCATCACCGACTTAGTGGACACGGGTTTGGGTAGACTTAGGCATTTGGTGATGGACAGGGAGGCCTGACCTGTTGCACTTCATGGGGTCCCAAAGAGTCGGACATGACTGAGTGACTGAACTGAACTGAACTGACTGAATGACTTAGAAAACCATGATGGTATGGTCAGTCACCTAGAGTTAGATATCCTGATCTCTGAAATCAAGTGTATCTTAGGAAGCATTATTATGAACAAAGCCAATAGAGATAGTAGAATTCGAGCTGAGTTATTTTAAATCCTAAAAGGTAATGCTATTAAAATTTTGCACTCAATATGCCAGCAAATTTTGAATACTCAATGGCTACCACAAGACTAGAAAAGGTCAGTTTTCATTCTAATCTCAAAGAAAAGGGATCTCAAAGAATACTCAAACTACTGGACAATAGCATTAATCTCACATGCTAGCAAGGTAGTACTCAAAATCCTTAAAGCTAGGCTTCAAAAGTATATGAACTGAGAACTTCCAGATGTTCAAGCTGGATTTAGAAAAGGCAGAAGAAACAGAGATCAAATTGCCAACATTCCTTGGATCATAGAAAAATCAAGATAATTCCAGGAAACCATATACCTCTGCTTAATTGACTACGCTAAAGCCTCTGACTGTGTGGGTCACAATAAACTGAAAAATCCTTCAAGAGATGGTGATACCAGGTCACTTTACCTGCCTCTTAAGAAACCTGTGTACAGGTCAAGAAACAACAGTTAGAAACAGCTCTGTAACAATGGATTGGTTCAAAAATGAGAAAGAAGTATGTCAAAGGTGTAGGCTGCATTTTGTCACCCTGCTTATTTAACTTAGATGCAGAGTACATCATGTGAAATGCCAGACTCAGTGAATCAGAAGCTGGAATTGAGACTGTGGGGAGACATACCAATAACCTCATATATGCAGATGACAACACCCTAATGGCAGAAAGCAAAGAGGAACTAAAGAGCTTCTTGATGAAGCTGAAAGCAGAGAGTGAAAAGCTGGTTTGAAACTCAGGATTCAAAACTAAGATCATGACATCTGGTCTCATCACTTCTTGGTGAATAGATGGGGATAAAATGAAAGCAATGATAAATTTTGTTTTCTTAGGCTCCAAAATTTCTGTCGACAGTTTCTTCAGCCAGGAAATTAAAAGATACTTGCTCCAAGGAAGAAAAGCTATGACAAACTTAGACAGCATATTAAAAAATAGAGACATCACTTTGCCAACAAAGTTCTGTATAGTCAAAGCTATAGTTTTTCCAGTAGTCATGTACAGATGTGAGAGAACTGGACCATAAAGAAGGCTAAGGACCAAATAATCGATGGTTTCAAACTGTGGTGCTAGAGAAGACTTTTGACAGTCCCATGCAAAGCACACAGATCAAACCAGTCAAGTCTAAAGGAAATGAACTCTGAATATTCATTGGAAGGACTGATGCTGAAACTGAAGCTCCAATACTTTGGCCACCTCATGCAAAAAGTCAGTACATTGGAAAAGACCCTGATGCAGGGAAGGACTGAAGGCAGGAGGAAAGGGGGTGATAGAGAATCAGACTTTTGGATGGCATCACTGACTTAATGGACATGAGTTTGAGCAAACTCCAGGAGATGGTTAAGGACAGGGAAGCCTAGTGTGCTGCAGTCCATGGAGTTGCAGAGTCAGATACACCTTAGCAACTGAACAACAACAAACATGCTATAAAAGTCATTGCATCACTTTCTTGTGTGAATATATTTTGATTTCCCTTGTGTAAATTTCCTAAGAATCATATTGTGGGGGCATAAAGTTAATGCATGTCTGCCTTTATTGAAAATGGTCAAACTATATTCTGGAATGGCTATTACTGTGCCTTCCCACTAGAAATATGTAAAAGTTACAATTTCTGTGTGTCTTTGTGCCATTGTCAGCAGTAGGTGCTGCCAGATCTTTTTTTTTTTTTTTTCATGCTATTAGATGTGCAGTTGTACCTCATTTGATTTTAATTTGACTTTCCTTAATGAGCTACTTTTAAAGATCTATTTCTTATTGTAACATCTGATATATACAAACAAATAAGCATAACAAGGGTATTTTATAAAATACTCAATTTAGGGTAGAAAACATTCTCAACATCAATGTACCTTCCTGTTCTTTTTCCGTTATCTATGTGTTTTCTTTTTTACAAATAAAATTGCTCTCCTAGGTTTGGTGCATATCAATGTCTTCATTTCTTAGAACTTTTTAGGTAATTGATCATTGTCTTTAAAAAATATTTAACATAATTCAATGTATTGTTTGCTTGTGCTTTTTTGTATTACTGTTTTTATTTTTAATTTTGGTAAAACATATAACATTAAAATTAGCATCTAAATCATTATTTAAGTGCACAACTCAATACTTCTGAATACATTCACATTGTTGTGCAACCATCACCATTATCCATCTCCAGAACTCTATTCATCTTGCAGAACTGAGACTCTGTACACATTAAACACTATTTTGCACAGTCTCCTCTTCCTATGCCCTGGTGACAACTTTTCTACTTTGTGTCTATAAATATGACTACTTTAGGTATCTAATATAAATAGAATCCCCTTCATGGATCACAACCTTGTAATGGTGAAGGGATGTACATAACTCAATGAAGTTCTGAGCCATGCTGTGCAGGGCCAGTCAAGACAGGCAGGTCAGAGTGAAGAGTTCTGACAAAATGGAGGAGAAAATGGCAACACATTTCAGTATTCTTGCCTGGAGAACTCCATGAGCAATATGAAAGGCAAAAATATATGATACTGGAAGATGAGCCGCCTAGGTCAGAGATGTCCAATATGCTACTGGGGAAGAGTTGAAAGAAGAAGTTGAAGAGTTCCAGAGAGAATTAAGTGGCTGGGCCTAAGAGGAAACAACATTAAGTTGTGGGTGTGTCTGGTGGTAAACATGAAGTCTGATGCTGTAAAGAACAATATTGCACAGGAACCTGGAATGTTAAGTCCAAGAATCAAGGTGAATTGGACGTGGTCCAACAGGAGACAGCAATATTGAATTGAAACATCTTAGAAATCAGTGAACTAAAATGGATGGGACCACACAAATTTAATTCAGATGACCATTTTATCTAGTACTATGGGCAAGAAGCCCTTAGAAGAAATGGAGTAGACCTCATAGCCATCAAGAATTCAAAATGTAGTACAAAATGTAGTACAAAATGTGTGCTACCTCAAAAATAGCAAAATGAAATTGGTTTGTTTCCAAAGCAAACCATTCAATATTACAGCTGTCCAGGTCTATGTCCCAAGAACTAATGATGAAGAAACTGAACTTGACTGGTTCTATGAAGACCTACAAGACCTTCAAGAACTAACACCAAAAAAGAAAAAAAAAATCCTTTTCATCATAGGGGATTGGAATGCAAATGTAGAAAGTCAAAAGATACCTGGGGCAACAGGCAAATTTGACCTTGGAGTACAAAGGCTCAAGAGTTTTGTCAAGAGAACACCCTTGTCATAGCAAATACCTTTTTCCAGCAACCAAAGAGATAATTCTACACATAGACATCACCAGATGATCAATACCAAATTCAGGTTGATTATGTTCTTTGCTGTCAAAGATTGAGAAGCTCTATATAGTCAGCATAAACAAGACTTGGAACTGACTGTGTCTCAGAACATGAACTCCTTATTGTAAAATTCAGGATTAAATTAAAGAAAGTCAGGAAAACCACTATGCCATTCAGATATGACCTAAATCAAATGCTTTATGATTATACAGTGGGTGTGACAAATAGATTCAAGGGATTAGATCTGGTAGACAGAGTGAGTGAAGAACTATGGACAAAGGTTGATAACATTGTATAGGAGGAATTGAACAAAATCATCCCAAAGAATAAGAAATGCAAGAAGTCAAAGTGATTGCCTGAGGAGCCTTTACAAATAGATAAAGAAAGAAGGGAAGTGAAAAACAAGGGAGAAAGGGAAGGACATAACCAGCAGAATGTAGAGCTCCAGAGAATAGCAAGCAGAGATAAGAAGGCACTTCTGGGCATACACACTGAGGAATCCAGATCTGAAAGAGACACGTGCACCCCAATGTTCATCGCAGCACTGTTTATAATAGCCAGGACATGGAAGCAACCTAGATGCCCATCAGCAGATGAATGGATAAGGAAGCTGTGGTACATATACACCATGGAATATTACTCAGCCGTTAAAAAGAATTCATTTGAATCAGTTCTAATGAGATGGATGAAACTGGAGCCCATTATACAGAGTGAGGTGAGCCAGAAAGATAAAGAACATTACAGTATACTAACACATATATACGGAATTTAGAAAGATGGTAACAATGGCCCTACATGCAGGGCAGAAGAAGAGACGCAGAAGTACAGAACAGACTTTTGAACTCTGTGGGAGAAGGGGAGGGTGGGATGTTTCGAAAGAACAGCATGTATATTATCTGTGGTGAAACAGACCACCAGCCCAGGTGGGAGGCATGAGTCAAGTGCTCGGGCCTGTTGGGCTGGGAAGATCGAGAGGAATCGGGTGGAGAGGGAGGTGGGATGGGAGACCGGGATGGGGAATTCGTGTAACTCTATGGCTGATTCATATCAATGTATGACAAAACCCACTGAAAAATAAAAATTTAAAAAAAAAAAAAGAAGAAGGCCTTCTTATATGAACAGCACAAAGAAATAGATAAAAATGCCTTCTCATATGAACAGTGCAAAGAAATAGGGGAAAACAATAGAATGGGAAAGACTAGAGATCTCTTCAAGAAAATTGGAGATATCAAGGGAAGGTTTCATGCAAGGACGTGAGTAATAAATAGCCTAAGTGGTTAGGATGCAGAAGAGATTAAGAAGAGGTAGCAAGAATACACAGAAGAACTATACAAAAAAGGTGTTAATGACCCAGATAAACATGATGGTGTGGTCACTTAACTAGAGTCAGATATCTTGGAGTGTGAAGTCAAGTGGGCCTTAGGAAACATTATTAAGAACAATGCTAGTGGGAGTGATATAATTCCAGCTGAGTTATTTAAAATCTAAAAGATGAAGCTGCTAAAGTGTTACACTCACTATGTCAGCAAATTTGGAAAACTCAGCAGTGGCCACAGGACAAGAAAAGGTCAGCTTTCATTTCAATAACAAAGAAGGGCAATGCCAAAGAATGTTTCAACTACAGCACAGTTGCACTCATTCTGCATGCCAGCAAGGTAATTCTCAAAATCCTTCAAACTAGGCTTCCACAGTATATGAACGGAGAACTTCCAGTCGTACAACTTGAATTTAGAAAAGGCAGAGGAACCAGAAATCAAGTTGCCAAAATCCACTGGATTATAGAAAAAGCAAGATAATTCCAGAAAAACATCTACTTTTGCTTCATTGACTACACTAAAGTGTTTGACTTGTGTGGATCACAAAATCTGTGGAAAATTCTTAAACAGATGAGAGTACTAGACCACCTTACTAGTTCCTTGAGTAACATTTATGCAGTTCAAGAAGCAACAGGTAGAATCAGACATAAAACAACTGACTGGTTCCAAATTGGGAAAGAAACAGGACAAAGCTGTATATTGTTACCCTGCTTATCTAACTCATATGCAGAGTACATTATGTAAAATGCCAGGCTCAATATATCACAAGCTGGAATCCAAGTTGTGGGGAGAAATATCAACAACCTCAGATATGCAGAAGATACAACTCTAATGGCAGAAAGCAAAGAGGAACTGAAGAGCCTCTTGATGAGGGTGAAAGAGAAGAGTGAAAAAAAAAAAAAAAAAAAAAACTGGCTTGAAATTCATGATTCAGAAAAACTAAGTTCATGGCATCCAGTTCCATGACTTCATGGTAAATAGAAAGGGAAAAATTGGAAGCAGGGGCAGATTTTATTTTCTTGGGCTCCAAAATCACTGCAGACAATGACCGCAGCCATGAAATTAAATATGCTTGCTCCTTGGAAAGAAAATTATGACAAATCTAGACAGCGTATTAAAAAGCAGAGATATCACTTTGCTGACAAATGTACATATAGTCAAAGCTATGATTTGTCCTATAATCATGTACGGATGTGTGAGTTGGGACAAAACGAAGGGTGAGTGCCAAAAAATTGTTATTTTTGAATTGTGGTGTAGAAAAGTATTCAGAGTCCATTGGACAGCAAGAAGTTCAAGCCAGTCAATCCTAAAGGTGATCAATCCTGAATATTCATTGGAAGGACTAATGCTGAAATTCCAATATTTTGGTCACATTATACAAAGAGCCAACTCACTTGAGAAGACCTTGATGCTGGGAAAGGTTGAAGGTAAAAGGAGAGGGAAGCTGTAGAGGATAAGATTGTTCAGCCTTCTTTATGGTTCAGCTATCACATTTGTACATGACTATTGGAAAAATCATAGCTTTGTCTTTTGGATAGGTCTATTCCTAATTTGCTTTTAATGCTACTGTAAATGTAATTTTCCCCCTAATTTCACTTTGCACAGTTCATTGTTAGTTTTTAGGACACTACTCATTTTTGTGTCTTATTTTTGCATCTTGCAGCTTATCTGAATTTATTTATTAGTTCTATCACGTTGGTAACTTTTTGTGGAATCTTTAAGATTTTCTATATTTAAGATCATGTCATCTGTAAACAGAGATAATCTTACTTCTTCTTTTCCAATTTAGATGCCCTTTATTTCTGTTTCTTTCTTAATTATCTTGGCTAGTAATTCCAGTACTCTGTTGAATCAAAATGATAAAGGCAGGCAATTTGTTTGTTTGTTTTTGTTCCTGATCTCAGAGGGAAAAAAAGTCTTTCACTGTTCAGTATGGTATTAACTGTGAACTTTTCATACACATTCTTTTATTGTGTTGTTAAGGTAGGTCTTTCTGTTTATAGCCACTGAGTGCTTTATAGTGACAAAGTGTTGAAATTTGTCAAAGGCTCTTTCCTACGTCAAATGAGATGATTATGTTTTTTTTCCCTTTTATTTTGCTAATCTGGTTTATTCCATTGATTTATTTTCTATGTTCAATCATCCTTGCATAACCAGAATAAATCCTACTAGGTAATAGTACACAATCATTTTAATGTACTGTTGAATTTTTTCTAGTACTTTTTAAATTTGTATTAATATTCATCAGAAATGATGGTCAATGGTTTCTTTCCTTGAGATGTCTTTATCTGACTTTATTATCATCAGGGCAATATTGGCCTCATAGAATGTGGTTGAAAATGTTCCCTTCTCATCAATTTTTGGAAGAGTTTTGAAGAATTTTTATTAATGTATTTAATATTTGGTAGAATTCACCAGTAAGCCATCTGGCTCTGTGTTTTCCTTTTCTGGGAGGTCTGTTTGTTTTATTTTGTTGTTGTTGCTGTTGTTTGTTTGTATGTTTTTTAGTTCAATCTCCTTGAGAATTATAGATCTATATAGAACAAATTTGTTCATGACCCAGTCTTGGTCAGTTGTGCATTTCTAGAAATTTGTGCATTTCACCTAGCTTATCCATTTTGTCATTGTAAAGTTGTTCATATTGTTGTCTTAGAATTCTTTTTATTTCTATAAAAGCAATTGAAATGTCTTCTCATTTCCGATTTTAGTAATTTAAGAGTTTTCTCTAAGTTAATAGAGCTAACATTTGTTCATTTTGTTGACTTTTTGAAGAATCAACTCTTGGCTTTGTTTTTTATTATTATTATTATAATTTTCATTAATCTTTGCTCTAATCTTTATTATTTCCTTCCTTCTGTTAAATTTAGGTTTACTCTTTCTTCTTTTTTTCACTCTGTTAAGGTTTAAAATTAGTTTATTTATTTGAGATATTTTTTTCTTTTTTAATGTAGATATTTATGTGTGACGTTCTTTCTTAGCACTGCTTTTGCTGCACCTCTTAAGCTTCAATCCGTTGTGTTTTCATTCATTTGTCTCAAGGTATTTTCGAAATTCCTGGTGATATTTTTCTTAGGCCTTGTCGGCTTCCCTGGTGGCTCAGGTGGTAAACAGTTCACCTGCAATTAAGGAGATTCTGGGTCGGGAAGATCCCCTGGAGTAGGAAATGGCTACCCACTCCAGTATTTTTGCTTGGAGAATTTTGTGGACAGAAGAACCTGGAGGAATATAGTCCATGCGGTCACAAACAGTCAGACATGATTGGGCAACTAAGCACATTAGCTCAATGCTTATTTATGAGTGTGGTGCTTGACTTCCACATGTTTGTGGATTTTCCCATTTTCCTTCAACTATTGATTTCTAATTTCATTCCTTCATGATCAGAAAAATATTTTGTATGATTTCAATCTTTGAAAATTTGTTAAGACTTATTTTGTCCACTAACATGCTGCTTATTCTGAAGAATGTCCCATCAGCTCTTGAGGAAAATACACATTTTGCTATTTCTGAGAAGAGTGTTCTATATTTATATGTTACTAAATATATCCAACTGGTGTCAGTCAGTTCAGTCACTCAGTAATGTCTGATTCTTTGTGACCCCATGAATATGAAGCTTACTAGGCTTCCCTGTCCATCACCAACACCTGGAACTTGCTCAAACTCATGCCCATTGAGGCGATGATGCCATCCAATCATGACATCCTCTGTCATCCCCTTCTCCTCCTGCCTTCAATCTTTCCCAACATCAGGTTCTTTTCAAATGAGTCAGTTTTTCACATCAGGTAGTCAAAGTATTGGACCTTCAGCTTCAGAATCAGTCTTTCCAATGAATATTCAGGACTGATTTTCTTTAGGATAGATTGGTTTGATCTTCTTGCAGTCCAAGGGACTCTCAAGAGTCTTATCCAACACCACAGTTCAAAAACATTGATTTTCGGTGCTCACCTTTCTTTATAGTCCAACTCTCACATGAATACATGGCTACTGGAAAAACCACAGCTTTGACTATATAGACCTTTTTCAGTAAAGTAATTTCTCTGCTTTTTAAAATGGAAGAGAAGGTCATAGCTTCTCTTCCAAGGAGCAAACATCTTTTAATTTCATGGCTTCAGTCACCATCTGCAGTGATTTTGGAGCTCAGAAAAATAAATTCTCTCACTGTTTCCATTGTTTCCCCATCTATTTGCCATGAAGTGCTGGAACTGGATGCCATGATCTTTGCTTTTTGAAAGCTGAGTTTTAAGTCAGCTTTTTCACTCTCCTTTTTCACTCTCTTCAAGAGGTTCTTTAGTTCCTCTTCACTTTTTGCCATAAGAGTGGTGGTGTCTTCATATCTGAGGTTGTTATTTCTCCCAGCAATCTCAATTGCAGCTTGTGCTTCATCCAGTCTGACATTTCCTCTGATGTACACTGCATATAAGTTAATTAAGTAGTATGAAAATGTACAACCTTGATGTACGCCTTTCCCAATTTGGAACCAGTCTGCTGTTCATGTCTGGTTCTAACTGTTGCTTCTTGACCTGCATACACATTTCTCAGGAGGCAGATAAGGTGGTCAGGTATTTCCATCTCTTTAAGAATTTTCTACAGTTTGTTGTGATCCACAGAGTCAAAGTCTTTAATGTAATTAATGAAAAAAGAATTAGATGTTTTTCCTGGAGTTCTCTTGCTTGTTCTATGATCCAACGGATGTTGACAATTTAATCTCTGGTTCCTCTGCCTTTTCTAAATCCAGCTTGAAAATCTTGGCGTTCTCAGTTCATGTACTGTTGAAGTCTCACATGGAGAATTTTGAACATTACTTTGCTAGTGTGTGAGATGAGTGAAATTGTGTGGTAGTTTGAGCATTCTTTGGCAATGTCTTGCTTTGGTATTGGAATGAAAACTGATGCAATTTGGTGTAGGATTCTTCAAGTCCCTTATTTCTTCATTAATATGCTTTCTGGAGTATTCATATATCCTAACTGAATGTAGGATATTGAAGTCTTCTATTATTATTGCCGTGCTATTTTTTTCTCTCTTCAGAACTGTCAATATTTGGCTTCATGTATTTCGGTGCTCTGTTGTTTGGACCATATACATTTTAATTGACATATCTTCTTAGTGAATTGACCCTTTAATTTCTACATAGTGTCCTTCACAAAGTCTACTTTATGTTATATTATGATAATCACTCCTCTTTTGCTTACTCTTGACATGGAATATCTTCCTTTACTTTCATTGTCAACCAAAGTGTTGCATTGTATGTATTTTCAATTATAAAACAATTACTGATAGAGAAATACTTACTTTGTTAACTGTTTTCTATATTTTTATAGAATTTTTTTCTTTTTAAAAATTTATTTATTTATTTTAATTGGAGGCTAATTACTTTACAATATTGTGGTGGTTTTGCCATACATTGGTATGAATCAGCCATGGGTGTACATGTGTTCCCCATCCTGAAACCCTCCCACCTCCATCCCCATGCCATCCTTCAGGGTCGTCCCAGCGCACCAGCCCTGATCACCCTGCCTCATGCATCGAACCTGGACTGGTGCTTTGTTTCGCATATGATAATATACATGTTTCAATGCTGTTCTCTCAAATCATCACACCTTCGCCTTTTCCCACAAACCCCAAAAGTCTGTTCTTTACATTTGTGTCTCTTTCGCTGCCTCACATATAGGGTCATCGTTACCATCTTTCTAAATTCCATATATATGCATTAGTATACTGTATTGGTGTTTTTCTTTCTGACTTACTTCAATTTCTATAATAGGCTCCAGTTTCATCCACCTCATTAGAACTGCATTATTTTTAATGGCTGAATAATATTACATTGTGTATATGTACCACAGCGTTCTTATCCATTCATCTGCCAATGGACATCTTGGTTGTTTCCATGTCCTAGCTATTGCAAACAGTGCTGTAATGAACACTGGGGTACACGTGTCTCTTTCCATTCTGGTTTCCTCTGTGTGTATGCCCAGGAGTGGGATTGCTGGGTCATATTGCAGTTCTATTTCCAGTTTTTCTTTTTTCTTCCCTGCTTCATTTATTTCCACCATTCTACCTTCCACCTCACTTATCCTATCTTCTGCCTCAGCTATTCTACTGTTGCTTCCCTCCAGAGTGCTTTTGATCTCAGGTATTGCATTATTCATTATTGATTGACTCCTTTTTATTTCTTCTAAGTCCTTGTTAAAATTTCTTGCTACTTCTCAATCTGTCTCCAGACTATTTATCTGTAACTCCATTTTGTTTTAAAGATTTTGTATCATTTTTACTATCATTACTCTGAATTCTTTTTCAGGTACACTCCCTATCTTCTCCTCTTTTGTTTGATTTGTTGGACATTTATCATGTTCCTTTACCTTCTAAATATTTCTCTGCCTTCTCATCTTGTTTAGATTGCTGTGTTTGGAATGGCCTTTCTGTAGGCTGAAAGTTTGTGTTCCTGTTTATTGTGGAGGTTCCTCCCTGTGGGTGTGGTTGGATGAGTGACTTGTCAAGGCTTCCTGGTTAGGGAAGCCTGTGTTGGTAGGTGGAGCTCCATCTCTTCTCTCTGGAGTGCAATGAAGTGTCCAGTAGTGCGTTTTGAGGTGTCTATGTGTTTGGTGTAACTTTTGGCAGTCTTTATTTTAATGCTCAGGTTTATGTTCCTGTGTTGTTGGAGAATTAGCTTGGTATGTCTTGCTCTGAAACTTGTTGACTCTTGGTGGAACTTGGTTTCAGTGTAGGTATGGAGGCTTTTGGATGAGCTCTTGCCGATTAATGTTCCCTGGAGTAAGGAGTTTTTTGGTGTTCTCAAGTTTTGTAGTTAAGCCTCCTGCCACTGGCTTTCAGTCTTATTCTTATAGTAACCTCAAGACTTCTCCATCCATACAGCACCAATGATAAAACATCTAGGTTAGTGGTGAAAAGATTCTCTACAGTGAGGGACACCCAGAGAGGTTCACAGAGTTACATGGAGAAGAGAAAAGGGAGGAGGGAGACAGAGGTGACCAGGAGGGGAAGAAGGGGAATCAAAATGGGAGAGAGCAATCTAGCCAGTAATCAGTTCCCTAAGTGCTCTCCACAGCCCGGAACAGCCAGAGATTTACAGATTTGGATACAGAAGAGAAAGTGGAGGGAGGAGATAGATGTGCTCTGAGGTGGAAAATGGAGAGTCAAAAGAGGAGAGAGCAATCAAGCCAGTAATCATACTCCTAAGTAAAAATGGGTACTGAGGATTGGTATGAAATTTATAACAAATGCCAAAAAGCAAAGATTAAAAATTTAGAGTAGATTTAGACTCTCAAAAATGCAATTAAAAAAATACAATATCACAAATATTTAAAAAATACATATACATGAAATTTTATTTAAAAATAAGGTCTTTTTTTGCAAGGCAATAGTAGGTTATAAAATGAAAATTAAAGTAGTAATAAAGAACTTAAAATTACAAAAATTAAAAAAAATGATAATAGTAAAATATATCTAGCAATTTCTCTGGGGCCGTTGAGGGCATTGTGGGGTCAGTTCAGTTTCAGAAAGTTCCTTTTTAGAGCTTATACTTCTCCTCAAGGTCTATAGGCCCCTTCCAATGTAGTCAGTACTAACTCAGAGGTTTTAATCTGTTGCACCTGTCATTTCCAAAGTGGTTTCCTCTTCTTTGTTTATTATGGCTTCCTCTGCAAGTCTCTTCAGTGTCTAATTTCTGCCTCGCACAAGGGGGTGAAGGTAGTCGCTTATTTAGTTTCACATGTTCAGTTGTGCTGTGGAGAGAGAGGAACACTGCAAACAAATGTCACTGCCGTGTGTGGGGAGTGCTCGCAGTGTCTGGGCCACACTGGGTTTTCCCCTGCTCACGGTGTGTGTGCTTTCCCAGTCTACACAGCTCAGGCTCCAGGCTGCTCTGCAGGGGAACTAAAGCAGGCCCTGGGTTTTGTGCACTTACCAGGTCTAAGCCGCTCAGGTTCAGGTTCCTGGGTACTCCACAAAGGCACAGACTCAGTTTGGTCTGGGTTTTGTGCCCTTCCCAGGTTTGAGCAGCTCAGGTGACTAGGTGCTTGGCAAGTGCACTCTCCCAGGTGGGTGGTGCATTCTCTGACTGCGACCCTCATGGATGTCAACCGTCCAGGATCCCTGGAAGACTTGGTTAGCAAATGGGAGCATGCTTACCATTTGGTGGAGGATGCAGTCTCTGGGGCAGAGATTTCCCCTCACCCTCCAGCTCTGGCTGTCTCCCACCTGCCTTTCTGCCTCAAACAGGGGGAAGTGCCGGTCCACAGCTGACTAACTCTCCTCTAGTATTCACTCAGTCCTTTATTCTGTAAGCAGGCCCAGCAGTGCCTTAGGTTAGAGCTTTTTGAGGGAAAGTTCTCTCTCTCTCTCTCTTTTATCTCTCTCTCTGGCTATCCCACAGCTTGGGTTGCTATCTCACGTTAGCTCCCTCAGATTGCTCTCACGGCATTCAGGCCCATTCCTTACCCTAAGCATGAAGACCACACCTCCCTGTTCAGCCCCTGCTGACTGCTGGTGAACTCGAGCATCTGGGCTATTTCTCCACTGGGAGTTACAATTAGGCATGTAATCTGTTTTTTTGTTTGTTTGTTTGTTTGTTTTTCCTCCTGCTTGTGTTGCCCTCCGAGATTCCAAAACTACCTACAGGCTTGCTGGTGAGAGGGTTCCTTGGTGTTTTGAAACTTCTCCTTCACAACTCCCTCCCTGGGATGGGTCTCCATCCTTAACTCTTTTGTCTCTCTTTTTTGTCTATCATTTTCTTCCTTATTCTCTTCCTTTGTGTTTAGTTGTTGTTGTTGTTGCTTTTTAAACAGTGGAACATTTGATTCTCTTCTTTATTTTTTTCCTTTTGTGTATATTCATGTATATATTCTCTTTGTGATTACAAAGAAGACTACGTAAAACATCCTAAAGTTAAAACAATTCAATCTATTTTAAACTGGCATTAACTTCAATTGCTTACAACATTTCTGCTCTTTTTAAGTTGTTTCCCTTTTTTGTTATTGATTCACAAAATATATCTTTTAATATTTCATACCCATTAACATAGATCTTATTCTATGTTATTAGAATAATAACAATAATAATAATCTTCTATATTATTGGGAATTTCTCATATGTGAAAAAAAAATTGTTGCTTTCAAGATTTTGCCTTCATCTTTGTCTTTGGATTGATTGTGTGCCTTGGTGTGGGTCCTTTGAGTTTTTCTCCTATTTAGAGTTCGTTGAGTTTCTTATATTTGTGTATCTATGTTTGTCCACAAACTTTGGACATTTTTGACCAATATGCTTTCAAATAAACTCTCTTCCCTTTTCTTTGTCTTTTTTCTGGAACTCCCATAAAGTGCATAGTATTCTGTGTGATGGTTTTCCATAAGTCCCTTATACTGTTCACTCTTTTTCATTACTTTTTTTAGCATCTCAAACTCAGTGATTCTGCATGGGCTGTCTTCAAGTATACTATTGGGTTGATTAAAAGGTTCATTCAGTACTATCTGTAAGATGTTATGAATTATTTCTTCTGCTTGCTCAAGTCTGCTGTTGAAATGGTCCAATGAGTTTTTTCTTTTTTTTAATGTTTAGGATTTGTTTTGTTCTTTCTTTTAGGCCGTATCTCGTTGCTGATATTCACACTTTGTTTATATCTCATTTTCCTGATTTACTTTAGGTTTCTGTCAAAGTTCTCCTTTCCTTTTGAGCATATTTCAGAAACATTGCTTTAAATCTTCATCAAATTCAAGGCCTGTCTTCCTTATCACTGATTTCTGGAAATTAAATTTGTTTCCTGAAATGAGCTCTGATCTTCTATTTCTTTGTATTCTTTGTCAACTTTTTTCAAACTGGGGTCTTGAAATAATAACCACCTCTCCCAATAAAGAAGCATCTTCACCAATCACCCTGCACAAAGTTTCAAGGTGTCCTCTGGACTTTTCTTGAGATATGTATTCTTGGGCCTGTGAACGTAACCTATTGCTTAATTCCCCATTTAAACACATGGTTTTTGTAGTCATCATTTCCCCTATGAGACACCTTTGTTTTTTCTCTGGTTCATAGATGTTCTATGTATTCCTCTCCCTCTACTCTGTCCCTAGATGCCTAAAGGTCTATAGTCTTCCTGCAGGTCTCTTGCATCAGTCTTCCCATCATTATTTTTTTGTGTGTGTGGCTTCCAACCTGATATTTAAACTAGGTGACTGTTTCCATAAATGCTCCATATCAGGTGAAACAGAAACCAGACCTTTGTGCAGCTCCAAGACAAACCAGATATTTGCAAAGAAGCTCCGTTGTATTTTTCTTTAGTCCTGAGGGAGGAATCAAGAATTGGAGGACTTGTTCCCAACCATACTGCACTATGTCAGAGATGGCATCAGGCACAGACAAGCACAAATGGCACAAAAATTCCTTATTGTAGTTTTTTTGGGAGAAGGGGGATTTCTTGGTTGCTGAAGCTCCTTAACTGGTTTCTGGAGTTCCCACAAAGCTACTCTTGTCTGTATATTGTTGATTGCTTGGTGTATCCACAGGACAGTGAACATGTGGATCTTCCTAGTTCCACTATCTTGCTGATATCCCTTAATTGCACTCATTCTTGTGTTATTAAAAAATGCAAAATAATTGAATTTTTCTCTTGTGTTTTTCTTTTTAAATTAAAAATAATGTATCTAAAACTTTCCAGTAGTTTTTGGTTGTAGTTGTAGTTTATTAATTGTTACTATTGACTAATATTTTACAGGGTAAATATACCAACACATATGTACATATTCATCATACTATTACAAGATTTATGTTAGTCAGTGTTCTTACTACTTCAAACTTTCCTGTTATCCTATCTAGGAAATGTCTCCTAGCTTATTTTTTTTTGAATTATGAATACTTTATAATAGAATTCCTGGGTAGAATATAATGTCAATGTTCAGCTTTAGAAGATAATGACCAATTGTTTTTCAAAATAAATTTACTCATTTAAATTCTTACCAACAGATTATGAGAGTCTGCATGGATCCACATCTTTGCTAGCACTTTTTGAATACTTGTCAAGTAATGGGTGTAAAATGGGGCCACATTGTAATTGTAATTGTAATACAAATCTTTTGGTTCACAATGAAATTGAACACTTTTTCTAGGTGTCATTTGCTTTCTTGATATTAACTCAGCTTGATCATATTGTTTCATTGTAAGTATACATCATTGATTTTTTTTTTCAAAAATAAGTATTTTCTCATTAATATCATGACTTGATCTTGCAAATCAGATTTCTGTTTAAAAATGTTAACTGGTTCAGTTCAGTTCAGTTAAGTTCAGTCACTCATTCATGTCCGACTCTTTGCAACCCCATGAATCACAGCACGCCAGGCCCCCCTGTCCATCACCAACTCCCGGAGTTTACTCAAACTCATGTCCATGGAGTCGGTGATGCCATCCAGCCAACTCATCTTCTGTCATCCCCTTTTCCTCCTGCCCCCAATCCCTCCCAGCATCAGGGTCTTTTCCAATGAGTCAACACTTCTCATGAGGTGGCCAAAGTATTGGAGTTTCAGTTTCAGCATCAGTCCTTCCAATGAACACCCAAGACTGATCTCTTTTAGGATGTTAACTGGTAAACATTCTTAAATATCATAAATTTTGTAGTGCATTGCAAATCTATTTCAAAGCATAAATTTAGTGAAATACTTATTTAAAGAATCAAAATCTGTCATGTTAAGATGTAAAATGCCTTAAATATCACTTTCTTTTTATCAAATAAGTAATGGTTTTTAAAAGCAGCAGTTGCTTTGTTTGTAATAACATGGTCCCTCTTATTGCTCAAAACATGCTCCGACATTCCTCCAAATACATTTAGATTTATCATTTGACATTCTCTAATGTATGATTCTTTTTAAAATGTGTTGTAGCTGAGAGATGTTAATGTACATTTTTATATATGCTTTATCCAAAATGTGTTATATAGATCCATGCATTCTATGTGTCCAAAAATATATTGTATTAGAAAAGAAAACATTCTATCCATTCTGTTAGAGAATGTTAACCAGGGAGAAATCTTGCAGGCTATTACTTTAGTATTTTTGAAATTTTTCTTCAGATTCTTATAGGAATATTATATAATAGTACTTCACATTTAGGTGATCTCTCCTTTCACTTTGACTGCTTTTAAGGTCTTCTATTTATCTTTGCACTTTTATAATTGCACTACAATAATTTTAAGTGAATTATAGTTATTTTTCATTATACATTACTCCTCATTTCTAAGGATATATTCATTTATTTAACAAACACTTATTAACATTAATTACATACCTAATCCTTGCCAGGTAGAGTTCTACATTCTGATAATACACTGATAACCAAAACAGATAAAAACGCACTACTCTTTTGGAGTTTTAATTCTTCATGTATTTGATCATTTCTGGAAAATTTTCAGTGGTGCTGTTTTCAAATACGGACCCTCATCCATTCTCTCAGAACTGCTTTTTTGAGTCTCTGATTAAAAATATTTTAAACCCTCTCATTTTTTCACATGTATTATCTTCTCTTTAATATTTTATCATTTTTGACTCTCTGTATTCAATTCAGATCTATCTTAAAAGATATTCAGATATTACAATTCATTTCAGTTCAGTTCAGTCACTCAGTCGTGTCCAACTCTTAGCGACACCATGAACTGCAGCACACCAGGCTTACCTGTCCATCACCAACTCTCTGAGTTTACCCAAACTCATGTCCATTGAGTTGGTGATGCCATCCAACCACCTCATCCTCTGTTGTCCGCTTCTCCCCCTGCCTTCAATCTTTCACCAATATACTAGTCAACTAATCTACTTTTAACAGCTCCTTTCAGTTTGATATTTTTGTTTTTAATTTTTATTATTTTATTTAATTAAAATTTGCATACTATAATGCATAGCTCTTAATTTTTTATTTGTATAAACTTTGGCAGTTGAATTCATCTTTGTAATCCTCTCCCAAGTTAAACTGCAGAAATTTCCCATGTTTCATAACATTCCTTTATACTCCTTTTTGGTTACCATAGATCCCTGAGAGCATCACTATAGATTAGTCTTATCTGTTCTTGTACTTTGTGTAAATAGTGGGGGAAAGTAGTTTGAACGGGTGAGTATTCTGCGAGTGTAGTTTAAATGTAAATAATTTGTGACTGGAAAGCAGAATATGGTAATTAAAAATGTACACAGATAGTTTTTCACTCCTTCCATCATGAGATGAAATCTTCTCTACTTCAATATAGTCCAGCCCTGCAACTTACTTGGCTAATACAGTGCAACAGAAAAGAAAGTGCATGTTTTCAGAGACAAATGATAGAGTCGTGTTGGCTTTCTGATGTATCAAAAGGGATGGGAAGGAGTGTAGTGGCCATCTATTTGCATATATATACCTTCACCCAGTTATTTCATCAAACATTAATCTATGTGTTGCTGTAAAGGTATCTTTCAGAGATGATTCAAACCCTAATCTACCCTGAGTTCAAATTAATCAAAAGGGACACTACCCTGGCTAGAATTGACTAAATAAGTTAAAACTCCTTTTAAAATGGTCATAGGACTCCTGTGTGAGGGAGAGTCCAGGCCTGAGTCTGCAATTGCTCTCTTTCTTTCCCTTAGGGTTTCCTTTCTGACTACCACCTGTGGACAGAAAGCTCCATGCCATGCCAATGGACTTTCATCCTTAGCACTTTTGTCCCCTCTGGAGGACCTTTCCAGTGGAATTTGGACTCGAAGTAGGAGATAGATGGACCCTTGTGCCAGATAGCTGGACTTTGTCAAGTGGAGTAAAATTGAGGTTTTGTCCTTAGCCAGACAAGGGTGATGCCATGTTACTTTCTCTACTGATATGGAAGGAATAAACTGGCATTGGGGAATCTGTTGCAGCAAAAATAGAAATGAGTTTTTTCTTAAATAGAAAGAAGACTTTCCTTTTCTGATAAACAAGGAAAATAAGGAAACAATGAACAGGCTGGAGAAACAACATAGACAGGCCTGAAATAGTTAAGAAATCTTGGTTACTCCTTAGCTGTTACTCCTAAAAAACACATATAGCTAGACTTGTCCTCCACAAAGCTAAACAAAGCTATTTACTCTCTGACACCATATGAATTATACTCTGCACCTGGTATTCTCTTCGCCCTACTCTCCCTTGTAGCATTCTGCATTTCAAAAAGATCAGGGGCTGATAACCTCAGAAACACCAGACCTGGTTGCTGAGCCACCTGATGGTATCTTTGGCAGTTAATTTGTAGAAGCAAAGAAAAATGTTAATACCTTCATTAGTCTGAGTCTTATCACCTACTCTAGACCATGAGTCCTTGGATATAAAACCCCTCCCTGCTCCCCAGAGAAAGGGGCACAGTTCTTAAGGTTTTAGCCTGCTGTGCTTCCTCTTTGCCTGGCAGAAGCCAAAGCTACCCTTTCTTGTTCCTCCAAAATGCTGTCTCTGTATTTCTTTTTGGCATCTGTGCACAAAGAGCCAATATTTTAGAACCAGATTTGCTTAGCCAATCTCCACAATTGCTTGAGATTCCTTGTAACAAATAAATAAAGATGTATATATGATTTCTTACTAGTTCTCCTTCTCTTGTTGAAACCTGACGCACTATTTAGGCAGCAATAGCAAATATGGGGCTTCCCAACTGGTGCTAGTGGTAAAGAACTCTCCTGCCAATGCAGGAGACATTAACAGACACAGGTTCAATCCTTGAGTTGGGAAGATCCCCTGGATGAGGGCATGGCAACCCACTCCAGTATTTTTGCTTGAAGAATCCCATGGACAGAGGAGCCTTGTGGGCCACAGTCCATAGGGTCACAAAGAGTTGGACATGACTGAAGCGACTTAGCCCGGCACAGCACAGCAGATAGCTAGTATGGATTTTGGTTTTTGTAGTGGGGTGCTGCTGTAATAAGTACCTAAAAATGTGAGAATAGCTTTGAACAGTGATAGCTGGAAGACTTTGTAAGAACATAATAAAGTCTAAATCACCCTAAACAGACAGGTAGAAATGTGGATTTGGAGGACAGTGCTGGTAAGGGCTCAGAAGAAGGAGAGGAACATATTATTGGAAAGTAGAGGAAGGGGAAGTCATTGTTTTATAGCTGCAGAGAGCTTAGCAGAATTGAGACTTGCAATTATGTAGAAAGAACTTTTAAGTGCTAAATATTTAGTTATTGACTGAAAAAAATGAAAGTTATGTTTTATTCGGTACACTTACTGAGAAGTAGAGTTCAGAAGACAGCCTCTCAAATAGCTTTGAGGAAGTTTTCCAAAGAGGTAAGGGAGGTGCCAGGATATATATGAGTTTTTGCTGAAAAAAAGCAGTTGAACATCAAAATATTGCTGCTAATCACACACACACACACACACACACACACACACACACAAAATAGACATCTCAAGTTAAGGATATTAGTGTTTTTCTATGTATGGGAAGATGCAGGAGTCTGGGCTCATTGAAATCATTCCTTTGATATGTCGTTTAACTTACCTAGGGCCAGTATCTTGTTTTTCTCCAAACTGAATTCCCCCCAGGGTGCTGCAGTGACTGATGACAAGCAGCATTGTTTACATGAATGACATACAACATTTTGGGGGTTTGTTTTCCACATAGTTAAGAAGATTTTCAAACAAACTGTTCAAGGCACAGCATGGTTTTTCTTGTAGCTTATGGTAAAATGCAAGAGAAAGAGAAACTTGAGGGAAGAACTGTTAGATCAAAAAGAAGCGGGATCTGATGATTTTGGAAATAGCCTATGGGAATGGCAAAAGACACTAAATTAAGAGATTTATTGTAAGGAAAATGTGCTCCAGAAAAAAGACTGAGGGTGACTACAGCACTTTCCTGAAGCCCCAGAAAGATAAAATATCAGAGTATTTATTCATACAAAAGGGTCTTTAAAAAGATTAAGAGTGTGCCTCACAGATCTTTTAAATTGTATCAGAGGACCACTTGGAAGTTTAAGGCCATTCTCTCTCATCCATCTCAGCAGGAGCCAGAATTAGAGAAGGGATTATCCTGAAAAGAGCAGTGAGTTTGTTCTTTGAGTAAAGGAATGAATTCCTCTGAAATACATAGAATTCTGACAAAGTTCTTTAAGAAATTAATTTAGCAGAAACACTGCCAGCTTAGAATAACAGACAGACACAATTAAAAATTTAAAAAAAGTATCTCTTAGACCCCAAAAATTCTACTGTCAGAAAGCAGGTTGAGCTGCAAATAAATGCTACTTTACATGAAAAAGGAAGGATGAATTAGAAGCAGAAATAAAACTCCCCCAAAGACAGAGCCAATAGTCACAACTAATTATCCCAAGTCCTTGAACCTGATCAAGGGATTTTGACTGGAGTTTGCCTGTCTGGATTACATAATAGCCTTGAAGAAGTAACTTTTTTCACCTTCTATTCCCCCCTCATTTGAACTGAGATGTCTATTGCTGTTATCTGATGCTTTTCCCAGCATTGTATATTGGGTGTTGTATTAGTCTTCCTGACCCAGTGATTGAACCCACATCCCTTATGTTTCCTGCTCTGGCAGGCAAGTTCTTTACCAATAATGCCAGCTGGGAAACCCATGGTATTAGTCAGGATTCTCCAAATATAAAACAGAATCAGTATGATGTGGTATTCAATATATACATATATATAGTATATATTATACTGTATATAGTATTTGAACACTCTTTAGCATAGCCTTTCTTTGGGATTGGAATGAAAACTGACCTTTTCAAGTCCATGTGACTACTGATGAGTTTTCCAATTTGCTGGCATATTGAGTGTAGTACTTTCACAGCATCATCTTTTAGGATTTGAAATAGCTCAACCGGAATTTCATCACCTCCACTAGCTTTGTTTGTAGTCATGCTTCCTAAGGTCCACTTGAATTTACATTCCAGAATATCTGGCTCTAGGTGAGTGATCACACCATCATGGTTATCTGGGTCATGAAGATTTTTTGTTTACTTCTTCTATGTATTCTTGTCACCTCTTCTTATAATATGTTCTGCTTCTCTTAGGTCCATAATATTTCTGTCCTTTATTATGCTCATCTTTGCATGAAGTATTTCCTTAATATCTAATTTTCTTGAAGAGGTCTCTAGACTTTCCCATTCTATTGTTTTCCTCTATTTCTCTGCATTGATAGTTGAGGAAGGCTTTCTTATCTCTTCTTGATACTCTTTGGAACTCTGCATTAAAATGGGCATATCTCCCCTCATCGCCTTTGCCTTTAGTTTCTCTTCTTTTTTCAGCTATTTGTAAGCCCTTCTCAGACAACCATTTTGCCTTTGTGCATTTCTTTTTCTTGGGGATGGTCTTGATCACTGCCTCCTGTACATTGTCACCAACCTCCATCCATAGTTCTTCAGGCACCCTGTCTATCAGATCTAATCCCTTGAATCTATTTATACCTTCCACTGTATAATCATAAGGGATTTTCTTCAATTTAAGTCTGAATTTAAGATCAGCTTTCATTCCAATCCCAAAGGGAGGAGGGAATGTCAAGGAATGTTGAAACTACCGCAAAATTGCACTCATCTCACATGATAGGAAAGTAATGCTCAAAATTCTCCAAGCCAGGCTTCAACAGTATGTGAACCATGAACTTCCAGATGTTCGAGCTGGATTTAGAAAAGGCAGAGGAAGAAGAAATCAAATTGCAAGCATCCGTTGGATCTTTGAGAAAGCAGGAGAGTTCCAGAAAAACATCTATTTCTGCTTTATTGACTATGTCAAAGCCTTTGACTCTGTGGATCACAACAAACTGTGGAAAACTCTTAAAGAGACGGGAACACCAGACCACCTTACCTGCCTCTTGAGAAATCTGTATGCAGGTCAAGAAGCAAGAGCTAGAACTAGACATGGAACAACAGACTGGTTCCAAATCGGGAAAGGAGTACGTCAAGTCTCTATATTGTCACCCTGCTTATTTAACTTATATGCAGAGATCATGAGAAACGCTGGACTGAATGGAGCACAAGCTGAAATCAAGATTGCCAGGATAAATATCAGATGACACCAGCCTTATAGCAGAAAGCAAAAAACTAAAGAGCCTCTTGATGAAAGTGAAAGAGGAGGGTGAAAAAGTTGACTTAATACTTAACATTCAGAAATCTAAGATCATGGCATCCTGTCGCAACACTTTATGGCAAATAGATGAGGAAACAGTGGAAACAGTGACAGACTTTATTTTGGGGGGCTCCAAAATCACTGGCAGATGGTGACTGCTGCCACGAAATTAAAAGACACTTGCTCCTTGGAAGAAAAGCTATGACCAACCAAGACAGCATATTAAAAAACAGAGACATTGCTTTACGAACAAAAGCCCATCTAGTCAAAGTTATGGTTTTTGCTGTAGTCATGTGTGGATGTGAAGAAAGCTGAGTGCCGAAGAACTGATGCTTTTGAATTCTGGTGTTGGGGAAGACCCTTGAGAATCCCTTGGACTTCAAAGAGATACAACCAGTCCATCCTAAGGGAAATCAGTCCTGAATATTCATTGAAAGGACTGCTGCTGAAGCTAAAGGTCCAATACTCTGGCCACCTGATGCAAATAACTGACTCATTGGAAAAGACCCTGATGCTGAGAAAGATTGAAGGTGGGAGGAGAAGGGGATTACAGAGGATAACATGGTTGGATGGCATCACCAACACAACGGACATGTATTTGAGTAGACTCTGGGTGTTGGTGATGGACAGGGAGGCCTGGCGTGCTGCAGTCAATGGGGTCGCAAGGAGTCTGCCACAACTGAGTGACTTAACTGGCTGACTAACTGACTGACTGATATATAATATTTTATATATATATATACACTAGCATTATATATATGTTATATATACATTAGTATTATATATATATATATATTTGTAGTATTTATATATTTTAATTATATATATATATTTACACACACACACACACATATATATTTCCATGGTAGTTCAGAGTGTTAAGAATCTGACTGCAATGTGGGAGACCTCGGTTTGATACCTAGGTTGGGAAGATACCCTGGAGGAGGAAATGGCTACCCATTCCAGTATTCTTACCTGGGGAATCTCATCGACAGAGGCAGACTACAGTCCATGGGGTCACAAAGAATCTGACATGACTGAACAGCTAAGCATAGCACACAGCATATATATATGATATATACATATATACATATGTGTATATATATATCATATCAATACCTCTAAATGTGTGTATACACACACACACACACACACACACATATATATATACTATATCTATAAATATAGTATACCTATATGCATCTTCTCTTGGTTCAATCAAGGTTACACACACAATTAACCATCACGGGTGTATGCAGACCATTTAAAATGATCGTATGAATGGCCTTTGGTGGGAATGTAAAACATTCAGTCATTTGGGGAAAGAGTGTGGTAATTTCTTTAAAGCCATGCATATACCTAGGCATTTAAGTAAAAGAAAAAGAGACACATTTACACAATCACCTGCACATGAGTGTTTATAGTAGTTTTATTCACTGTAGTGAAAAAATGGAAATGATTTTGATATGTTCTGCTATGATCTATATGTGACCTCTTGCCTCAAATTCATATATTGAAATCCTAACGCCCAAAATGATGAAATTAGGAGATGAGATACTTTGGAAGTGCACAGTTCAGGAGTATAGAACCCTTTTGAATGGGATTAATGCTCATATAAGCGATCCCATGGGCTTTACCACTAGCACATGTGGTGCTAGTGATAAAGAACCCATCTGCCAATGCAGGAAACATAAGAGACATGAGTTCAATCCCTAGTTCTGGAAGATTTCCTGGAGGAGGGCACAGCAATTCACACCCATATTCTTGCCTGGAGAATCCCATGGACAGAGGAGCCTGGCGGGCTACAATCCATCAGGTCACTGCCGGGGTCCAGCCCCAGCAGGATCCAGGGGAGCCCTCAGGATGAAGGGCGTCGGCAAATGAGAGAGAGAGAGAGAGAGAGAGAGAGAGAGAGAGAGAGAGAGAGAGAGAGAGAGAGAGAGAGACCAGACCAGTATATGCAGCAGAGTCTGGCAGTTGCTTTATTTTTCACCGTAGCCTTTATACCCTAAGTTGTTACATTTCTAAGGGACAGATAAACATACAGACTTAGTTTAACATTACATCAGCTTGTCCTTCATGAAACCAGGTGTTCTCTGTATATCTTTTGTTTATAAGAGTCTTTTCCCATAGATTTTTTGTACATTATCTTCTGGCCTTGAGGTTAACAGAAAACAGAAAAGTGGCAGTTTCATGGTATAGCAGGTTGCAACATAATAGAAATATAATCCTGTTAACATAAAAGTCAGTCTTTTTGCAGAAATTCTCAGCTAAATTTATCTACAAAGTTTAGCACACAAAGATTCTGCGGCTCTGGTGAGGGAGCCCCTGTTTAGCACTCCCAGTTAAAATTAACAATTATCTTATTGTTTTTACACTAGGGTTAAACTCTTATTTTTCTAGATCTCCAATTATATTAACAATAGTTTCCACTGCACAACCTCAGCACATTAGCATCAATCAAAGGTTGATCTAATAACCGCTTTTAACATAATAATTTTTGTATTCTCTAATAGGGTTTCCTCACCCCTCAAAGGGCTCTGTGCCTATTAGGGCCTTTTTTATGGTTAATCTCTATGTATAATATATTTTGGCTTTCAGGCCTGTTGACAATTTATGGCTTGCACCTGGTGCAACACTAAGCAACTTCAGTAGCTGACCCTATCTTTTTTGTGGTTAATCTATTTTCTTTCTATTAGGTGTCATCTCCATGGGAACTAGATAGGATTACATTTTTACAGAACAGAAATGCAAAGGATTGCAAAAACAGCAGATATGGCACAGAACAGGCTCTTAGTCTAAAAGTTAACTACTTGCAAGAAGTCACCAGCTAATCTCTATCTAAACTGTTTTCTATTAGGCACATTTGTGGGTATAATATTTGTGGAGCTTTTCTCATCCCACGGAGGTACCTATGCTTGATAGTTTCTTTTGTTAGCGTACTGTGCTTAGGATGTTTAGAACAATTGTGAGCATTTTTTTGCAATGAGAGCACACATTTATCAAACAGGCCAGAATGCCAGCAAAAGGGTTTGAATTGAAGCATTTCCTTCATCCCTGGGTCCAGGAGATTTATTAATTAGGGTTTTAATTTGGTCTTTATTCAGTGAAAGAGGAGCAGGAGAGTTCTCAGCAGGCAACACAAGAATCCGCAACAGGGCAAACAAGAACAACAGCAGAAAAAGGGGGGAGGATACAGGGCAGGGTAGAGGTCGAGACCAACCTGGAGGGTCCCTTATCTTAGACGGCCTTGCCTGTCAGGTTTTTTCCTCGTGACCTCGTCATGGATGGGGTCCTGGACAGCCTTGCCTGCTCGGTATTTTCATGACCTCGTCATGGGTGGGACCTCCCATAATGGCTCCCGGCAGGTCACAAAGAGTCAGACACAACTGAAGCGATTTAGCATGCACACACACAAGAGATCACACACAACTCTCTAGCTTCTTCCACTATATGAGATCACACTAATAATACAGCAGTCTGCAAACTGAAAGAGGAGCTTCACCAGAACTTGACCATTTTGTCACCCTAATCTTAGACCTCCAGCCTCCAGTATAGTGAGAAGTAAATTTCTAAACACCTAGCCTGTGTTATTTGGCTATAGCAGCCTGAACAAATTAATATATGTGGTTAAGAGTGAAACAAAATGGGATACATCTACAAATACAAAAACCACCCAGTAATAAAATAAATGAACAATTGTTAAGCAAAATAACATTAATTAATGTCAAAAGTGTTATGCAAAGTGAAAGAAGCCACACAAAAAAAGACTACATAACGTATAGCTTCATTTATTGGTCATTCTGGAAAAGGTCACACTGAAATACAGCAGGACCTTATGATCCTTGCCTCTCATGTCCTCCACCTGCCTTTTGTCTGTGGAAAAGCTTTAGCCAAAGAATAAGTTTAATCAGATAACTGAGGAAATGCGAGACATAGGAAAACAATCAAAGGAGACCAAATAATAATAATGTAGTCACTTATAGTCAAGAACCTTTAGTTCTTGTCAAGGACTATAGATAGTATTGTAAGCCATATCTTAGGATTTGTCTTATAGATGTTGAAAACCCCTCTAGGTGGAAGAAGTTAACTACATGATGACCAGACTGTAGCCATGACATAAACTGGTCACAATTCTGAGAACTGGCCTCAATGAAATGGGAATAAAACAACCATGGAACTGAAGATTAATTGTAATTAAAGCAGTTAACATGAGGCTGGTCAGTTTGCCAACGACCAATTTCAAGATGATTGTCAGGGCTGACTATATTCTTTCTACATATAGACCCCTCCCTCAGGCTATAAAAAAAGTTCTTGTCCACTGATAGTCAATGGGAGGAGCCAACTTCTGGATAAGAGTCCCTCCTACCTCTAGTGGTTGGCATTCAAAATAAAGCAAAGTTTCCTTTCTTACAGCCTTGACTCTCTATTGGTTTTTGTGTGGTGAGCAGTTGGACCCCACTTTCTGTTACAATATTCTACATTAGTCTGTCTTAGCTAAGTGAAAAAAGAGACTCCCTGGCTTTGAAGCAGAGGAGTAGTTTGGTATATAGCATTATAGGGCTGATATTTATTTAGATAAACATAGATATAGTTCTTTTTTTTAAGTTTTCTGCATTTATCCAGATATTTAATCTTTCTCTTCTTTTTCTTTCCTTAATGGTGATCTGGAATTCCATCTGTTTCCATCTGGCATCTTCAGCCTGAAAACTTTCTTTTAGCATTTCTTATAAGGGTATGTAGCTCAGTCGGTAAAGAATCTGCCTGCAGTGCAGGAGACCCGAGTTTTATCCCTGGGTTGGGAAGATACTCTGGAGAAGGAAATGGCAACCCACTCCAGTATCCTTGCTTAGAAAATCTCATGGACAGAGGAGCCTGGTGGTCTGCAGTCCATGGGGTCACAAAGAGTCGGCATGACTGAGTGACTAACACTTACTTACTTGTATCTACTGGAGACAGATTGTTTTATATTTCGGCTGTCTCAGAATGTCTTTAACTTCTTTAATTTAAAAGAAAAAAACTACTGAATTAAAATTTCATACAATAAAATGGATATATTTAATTTTATAGTTCAATGATTTTAACATATGTTTACAGCCATGCATATATCGCCCTAAGCAAGGTATAATAATTTTTCATTATGCCAAAATTTTCCGCATACCCCTTTCCATTGAATCTCTGCTTCACATTCCAGGAAGCAGGCAACACTAATTTACTTTCTAGCAATAGATTGCAATCATCTTTCCTAGAGTTTTATATAAGTGAAATCTTAGAGTATGTTCTCTTTTGTGCTTGGTACATAGTGATCCTAAGGGTCATACATGTTATTGTGTATGTCAGAAGTTTTACTGTTGAGTAGTGTTCCTTTGTGTGGATATATCACAATTTATCTACTCTCTTGTTGATGGATATTTGGGTAGTTTTCAGTTTTTCCCTATTAGGATAAAAACTGCTATTAACAGTCATGAACAAGTTTGTGTGGATTTATGTTTCATATATCTTGGACAAGTACCTAAGAATGGAATTGCTAAATCATTGATAAATGTCTGTTTAGACTAAGAGATGAATAGATGAATTTCCAAACTAGTTGCATTATGTTTTATTCTCATAAACATTGTTGTGAGAGACTCAGTTGCTCCATATACTTGTTAACACATAATATTTTCTAGTATTTTTTTATTTCAACTTTTCTAGTTGGTACTAGTGTCATATCATTTTAGTTTTATGTTTCCCTGATGACTAATAATGCTAACCACTGTGGAAGGAGAATAATGATATCCCCAAAATATCCACATCCTAATCCCTGGAATTTATGCTATCTTACATGGCAAAGGGGATAGTACAGGTATGATTAAGAATTAAGGACTTTGATATGAGATTACTTTGGATTAGTTAAGTGAGTCCAATCTAACTGCTGAGTCCTTAAAATTGTAGAATCTTTCCCAACCGAAGTCAAGGTCATAGGGGAATATGAAGGCTGTTGACTTTGAAGAAGTAGAAGTGGGCTATGCATCAAGGAATGTGGGAGTCTTTAAATGCTGAAAATATGGGCGGGGGAGTCTTTCCTAGAGTCTCTAGAAAGGGGTGCAGCCCTGTGTACACATATTAATTTTAGCCCAAGAAGACCCATGTCAATTTCTTAACCTACAGATCTGTAAGATAATAAATATGTTGCTTTAAACCACTAAATTTCTGGTTATTTAATATAACAGTAATAGAAAATTAATGCAAACATATTTTACTGTGCTTATTTGCTATCCATAGATCTTCTTTGATCAAGTGTCGGTCTGTTCAAATATTTTATTCAAATATTAGACTGAATATTTATAATTGAATTTTATAATTACTAGACACAAGTCCCTTGTCAAACATACGGCATTTGTTTCCTATTGATGAGTAAGTTATCACAAACTTTTCAACTTACATTGATAAAAAATTGTTACCTCACAATGTTGACAGGACAGGAGTTTGTGGATGGTTTAACTGGGTCTGCTTTCAGGCTATAATTAAAGTGCTGAATGGAACTGTGATTTTCATCAGAGGATTGATTGTTGGAAGAATTTATTTCCTTGTGGGCACATGACTGAGGTTCCTATTTCCTTGATAGCTATCTTCCAGGGACCACTTCCTGTGCTTAGAAAATATCCATTGTTCTTTGCCGTGTAGCCTCCATATTAGGCAGTTTAAAACATATATGTTTTCTTTCTTTCAGGCCAGTAAGAGCAGGCCTACTGTTGCTTTTCGTTTCTTTAAAGATTTAACCAACTTATAAATCTGACCAACCCAGGATAGCCTCCCTTTGGTTTAACACAGAATGAACTGATCAGTAACTTAACCATGGAAATGATATCTCATGATATATATTTGTTTATCTTACATGTAAAGAAAGTTGATTATACAAGGGAGTATAGCAGGGGATGAGAATGAAAGAGGCAGCATTTCAGAACCGTGCCAATCATACGGATGTATTGCAACGACTTCCTCTCAATCAGTGGTTTCTTTTTCCATTTTAAAATACCATCATTCAAGGAGTAAACTTTTAAAAATATTATTGAAGTATAATCGACATATTGTATTAATTTCAAATATAAAATGTGACTCAATATTTGTATTTATTGTTAAATGACTACCACAATCAGTTCAATTCAGTAAGTCAATAATGTCCTACTCTCTGCAATTCCATGGACTGCAGCACACCAGGTTTTCCTGTCCATCAACAACTTCTGGAACTTGCTCAAACTCATGTCCATTGAGTCGGTGATGCCATCCAACCATCTCATCTTCTGTCGTTTCCTTCTCCTGCCGTCAATATTTCCCAGCATCAGGGTCTTTTCCAATGAGTCGTTTCTTTGCATCAGGTGGCCAAAATATTGGAGTTTCACCTTTAGCATCAGTACTTCCAATGAATACTCAGGACTGATTTCCTTTAGGATGGACTGGTTTGATATCCTTGTAGCCCAAGGGACTCTCAAGAATCTTCTCCAACAGCACAGTTCAAAAGCATCAATCCTTCAGTGCTCAGTTTTCCTTACAGTCCAACTCTCACATTCATACATGAATACTGGAAAAACCGTAGCTTTGACTAGGTGGACCTTTGTCAGCAAAGTAATGTCTCTGCTTTTTAGTATGCTGTCTAGGTTGGTCATAACTTTTCAACTAAGGAACAAGCATCTTTTAATTTCATGGCTGCAGCCAGCATCTGCAGTGATTTTAGAATCAAAGAAAATAAAGTCTGTCACTGTTTTCATAGTTTCACCATCTATTTGCCATAAAGTCATGGGACTGGATGCCATGATCTTAGTTTTTGGTTATTGAGTTTTAAACCAACTTTTTAACTCTCCTCTTTTGTGGCTCAACTGGTAAAGAATCCGCCTGCAATGCAGGAGACCTGCTTTCGACCCCTGGGTTAGGAAGATTCCCTGGAGAAGGGAAAGGCTACCCATGCCAGTATCCTGGGCTAGAGAATTCCATGGACTGTATAGTTCATGGGGTCATAAAGAGTCAGGCACGACTGAGCAACTTCCACTATTAACTTTAGTCACTATGATGTACATTGCATTTGTATGATTTCTTTATTTTATAACTGAAAGGTTAAAACATTTGACTCCCTTCACAAAGTTCTCCCAGACCTTAGCCCCCCCATCACACAATCTATTCTCTGTATATTCGAAAATTTTTAAACAAATTATTAGAATTTACATACAATTGAGGACGTTTTATATGCCTTTCTCAGCCTAACATTTAACTTAACATAATGCCCTCAAAGTCCAGTTACATTGTTGTGATTTCCTTCTTTCGATGGCTAAATAATATTCCACTGTGTGTGTGTGTGTGTGTGTGTATGCCATATTTTTATATTTATTCAACTTCAATCAATATAAATTGTTTCCATATCCTAGTTATTAGAAATAATGTAGCAATAAATATAGGGGTGTTATAACTTGATAGTGTTCATTTTTTTTTTTTTTTTTAATACCCAGAAGTAAGATTGCTGGATCACATGGCAGTTACATTTGTAATTTTTGAGGAACTTCTATACTGGTTTCCTATAACTGCTCTGTTTTATTCCTACACACAGTACACAACTTTTCCTTTTCTCCACACCTTTGCCAATACTTATTATCACTTATGCTTTTTACAGAGTCTATAGTTAATTTTCTTTTAATATAATTTAAACACATATCATTTAGAAAACACCAAGAAAAATTTATGCACTAGAGTTGATGCCATTGCATTTAGACAAAGCTGGCAAGTTCCTGCTATGAGCATAGCCCAGGAGACAACACTGAGATGACCTAATATCCTGGAGTAGATGTTGTGGTGTTTGGCCCACAGTTTGATAGCTCTCAGAGTTAACCTGAAGTTGTCAGTGTTTGGTACTAGATGTAAAATTTCTTTGGTTACCCTGCAGTCATTGAGACTTCTTATACATATCTAAATTTTTAAACAGACTGTCATATATTTTGAGTCCAAGTCTTCTGGAAGAGTCTACAGTGTAACTCTTGCAAACAAAATATCAATCTCTATCCCATAAAACAGTTTGATAACTGGTACAAATGCCTCTTCAACAGCTCTTAAATATTTTATTTTTCCCTGTAATTTCAATTTATCATAGAATGAGGTGAAAAGTCACTTTGAACAACAAGTCTGGGTACAACACCCAATGCATCAATATTGGCATCTTTTGAAATGTACTCCTGTTCTGTAAGATCCAGATATAAACATTTTCCCACCAACATGTTCAATTACAGATGGTGGAAGATTCTTGGCTTTCACTGATTTCTCTTATCCATTCTTACCAGGTTAATTTTCCCAAAATTAAAATCCTCACTGAAGTTGCTCTTCCTCTTCAAAAATCCCAAAGGGCTTCAGACTATCCACTAGTTTATGCGTAAGTAGGCAGTCAGTCTCCCTGGGGGCTGCTAAACTGACAGGATTAGTAACTGGAAGGGGCATTGTCTCCTGTGCCAGCACCCCCAGTCATACTCTGTCCCCGAAGTCTGCTACCGCAGCCATATGCTGAGCATGATCCACTGAGGCCAGGAGGAGGGGTGCGGGCTGCCTCAGCCCTGGATCCAACCTAACTCCCACTCAGGACTAGAGTATTTTATTTGAAAATAAATGTTTTGATTTCAAAGTTTTCTAATTGCCTTTTCACTAGAGGCACTATAATGTATCATTCAATCCAGAACACTTAAAACATTATATATAACTCATATATATAACACATATATAACATATGTGTGTGTGTGTGTGTGTTGTGAGAGGGCATCAGAGGGCAGATACACTGAAATCATAATCACAGAAAACTAGCCAATCTGATCACATGGACCACAGCCTTGTCTAACTCAATGAAACTAAGACATGACATGTGGGGCCACCCAAGATGGACAGGTCATGGTGGAAAGGTCTGATAGAATGTGGTCCACTGGAGAAGGGAATGGCACACAACTTCAGTATTCTTGCCTTGAGAACTCCATAAACAATATGAAAAGGCAAAAAGATAGGACACTGAAAGATGAAGTTCCCAGTTCGGTAGATACCCAATATGCTACTGGAGATCAGTGGAGAAATAACTTCAGAAAGAATGAAGGGATGGAGCCAAAGCAAAAACAACACCCAGTTTTGAATTCGATTGGTGATAGAAACAACGTCCAATGCTGTAAAGAGCAATATTGCACAGGAACCTGGAATGTTAGGTCCATGAATCAAGGCAAATTGGACGTGGTCAAACAGGAGATGGCAAGAGTGAACGTCGACATTCTAGGAATCAGCGAACTAAAATGGACTGGAATGGGTGAATTTAACTCAGATGGCCATCATATCTACTACTGTGGGCAGGAATCCCTTAGAAGAAATAGAGTAGCTAACATGGTCAACAAAAGAGTCCGAAATGCAGTACTTTAATGCAATCTCAAAAATGACAGAATGATCTCTGTTCTTTTCCAAGGCAAACCATTCAACATTGCGGCAATCCAAGGCTATGCCCCAACCAGTAACATTGAAGAAGGTGAAGTTGAATGGTTCTACGAAGAACTACAAGACCTTTTAGAACTAACACCCAAAAAAGATGTCATTTTCATTATGGGAGACTTGAATGCAAAAGTGGGTAGTCAGGAAACACCTGGAGTAACAGGCAAATTTGGCCTTGGAGTACGGAATGAACAAGGGCAAAGACTAATAGAGTTTTGCCAAGAGAACACACTGATCATAATAAACACTCTCTTCCAACAACACAAAATAAGACTCTACACATTGACATCACCAGATGATCAACATCAAAATCAGACTGATTATATTCATTGCAGCCAAAGATGGAGAAGCTCTATACAGTCAACAAAAACAAGACTAGGAGCTGACTGTGGCTCAGATCATGAACTCCTTCCTCATTGGCAAATTAAAACTTAAAATGAAGAAAGTAGGGAAAAGCACTAGAACATTCAGGTATGACGTAAATCAAATCCCTTATGATTATACAATGGAAGTGAGAAATAGATTTAAAAGACTAGATCTGATAGAGTGCCTGATGAACTACGAACGGAGGTTCATGACACTGTACAGGAGACAGGGATTAAGACCACCCCCTTGGAAAAGAAATGCAAAAAAAGAAAAATGGCTGTTCTGTACATCTGTGTTTCCTTTTCTGTTTTGCATATAGGCTTAACATTACCATCTTTCTAAATTCCATATATATGTGTTAGTATGCTGTAATGTTCTTTATCTTTTTGGCTTACTTCACTCTGTATAATGGGCTCCAGTTTCATCCATCTCATTAGAACTGATTCAAATGAATTCTTTTTAATGGCTGAGTAATATTCCATGGTGTATATGTACCATAGCTTCCTTATCCATTCATCTGCTGATGGGCATCTAGGCTGCTTCCATGTCCTGGCTATTATAAACAGTGCTGCGATGAACATTGGGGTGCACGTGTCTCTTTCAGATCTGGTTTCCTCGGTGTGTATGCCCAGGAGTGGTATTGCTGGGTCATATGGCAGAGAAGGCGAGGGTGGGATGTTTCGAGAGAACAGCATCAAAACATGTATATTATCTATGGTGAAACAGATCACCAGCCCAGGTTGGATGCATGAGACAAGTGCTTGGGCCTGGTGCACTGGGAAGACCCAGAGGGATCGGGTAGAGAGGGAGGTGGGAGGGGGTATTGGGGTGGGGAATATATGTAATTCCATGGCTGATTCATGTCAATGTATGACAAAACCCACTAAAATATTGTAAAGTAATTAGACTCCAACTAATAAAAATAAATGAAATAAAATAAATAAATAAAAAAGAAAAAGAAAAATGGCTGTCTGAGCAGGCCTTACAAATAGCTGTGAGAAGAAGAGAAGGGAAAAGCAAAGGAGAAAAGGAAAGATATTTCCATCTGAATGCAGAATTCCAAGAATAGCAAGGAGAGATAAGAAAGCCTTCCTCAGTGATCAATGCAAAGAAATAGAGGAAAACAACAGCATGGGGAAGACTCGAGATCTCTTCAAGAAAATTAGAGATACCAAGGGAATATTTCATGCAAAGATGGGTTCGATAAAGGACAGAGTGGTATGGACCTAACAAGATCAGAAGATATTAAGAAGAGGTGGTAAGAATATATGGAAGAACTGTACAAAAAAGATCTTCATGACCCAGATAACCACGATGGTGTGATCACTCACCTAGAGCCAGACATCCTGGAATGTGAAGTCAAGTGGGCCTTAGAAAACATCACTACAAACAAAGCTAGTGGAGGTGATGGAATTCCAGTTGAGCTATTTCAAATCCTGAAAATGATGCTGCAAAAGTCTTGCACTCAATATGTCAGTAGTGGCCACAGGATTGGAAAATATCAGTTTTCCTTCCAATCCCAAAGAAAGGTGATGCCAAAAATGCTTGAACTGCCACACAATTGCACTCTTCTTGTATGCTAGTAAACTAATGCTCAGAATTCTCCAAGCCAGGCTTCAGCAATACGTGAATCTTGAACTTCCAGATGTTCAAGTTGGTTTTAGAAAAGGCAGAGGAACCAGAGATTAAATTGCCAACATCCGCTGGATCATCAAAAAAGAAAGAGACTTCCAGAAAAACATCTATTTCTGCTTTATTGACCATGCCAAAGCCTTTGACTGTGTGGATCACAATAAACTGTGGAAAATTCTTCAAGAGATGGGAATACCAGACCATCTAACCTGTCTCTTGAGAAACCTGTATGCAGGTCAGGAAGCAACAGTTAGAACTGGACATGTAAAACAGACTGGTTCCAAATAGGAAAAGGAGTATGTCAAGGCCGTATATTGTCACCCTGCTTATTTAACTTATATCATAATACATCATGTGAAACGCTGGGCTGAAATAAGTACAAGCTGGAATCAAGATTGCCAGGAGAGAATCAATAACCTCAGATATGCAGATGACACCACTCCTATGGCACAAAATGGAGAACTAAAGTGCCTCTTGATGAAAATGAAAGTGGAGAGTGAAAAAGTTGGCTTAAAGCTCAACATTTAGAAAACTAAGATCATGGCATCTGGTCCCATCACTTCATGGCAAATAGATAGCAAAACAGTGGAAACAGTGTCACACTTTGTTTTTTGGGTTCCAAAATCACTGCAGATGGTGACTGCAGCCATGAAATTAAAAGACACTTACTCCTTGGAAGGAAAGTTATGATCAACCAAGATAGCATATTAAAAAGCAGAAACATTACTTTGCCAACCAAGTTCCGTCTAGTCAAGGCTATGGTTTTTCCAGTAGTCATGTATGGATGTGAGAATTGGACAGTGAAGAAAGCTGAGCACCAAAGAATTGATTCTTTTGAACTGTGGTGCTGGAGAAGAATCTTGAGAGTCTCTTGGACTGCAAGGAGATCCAACCAGTTCATCCTAAAGGAGATCAGTTCTGGGTGTTCATTGGAAGGACTGATGTTGAAGCTGAAAATCCAATACTTTGTCCACCTCATGCTAAGAGTTGACTCATTGGAAAAGACCCTGATACTGGGAGGGATTGGGGGCAGTAGGAAAAGGGAACGACTGAGGATGAGATGCCTGGATGGCATCACCAACATGGGTTTGGGTAGACTACAGGAGTTGGTGATGGACAGGAAGGCCTGGTCTGATGCCATTCATGGGGTCGCAAAAAGTCGGACTCAACTGAGCGACTGATATCAATAACTCATATATATATACATACATACATATATATATATATATATATATATATGTTATATAGGTAATTTAAGCACATAGTTTGTGAATATTTACATATGGGTGGGTGCATCTAAGTAACTGACACACAAAAGAAAGTTCAGTTCAGTTCAGTTCACTTCAGTCGCTCAGTTATGTCCAACTATTGTGACACTGTTTACAATTGCCAGGACATGGAAGCAACTGGGATGCTCCCTAAGAGATTGGATGGGGAGGGAGGTGGGAGGAAGGGTCAGGTTGGGAAACACATGTACACCCATGGCTGATTCATGTGCCCCCCAACCCAGCCTCTGGGTCGGGGGCAGAAGTTGATACAATTCCCTCAAGAGGTGGAGGAGCTCCATCAAGGGCAGGTGACTCCTCTGCAGGAGGAGCAGCCCGTTCAGAAGATGCATTCTCTCAACAGAGCATTCCAGTTGTAGTTCCTTTTTGTCAGGGACAGGATTCTGGCCTCCTGGGCTCTGGCAGGAATGTGTGGTTTTTTTTTGTTTTTTTTGTTTTTTTTTTTTTTGATGAGTATAGGCATATTCACAGGGTCTTTTATATCCATCTAGTTTCCAGCTTTTGGTACTCAGTTTTAACTGGTGGCACCAAACACAAATTACGTCCCTATAGACCAGGTTGACAGGCTTCAGGAGAGAAGGTAGAGGGGCAATGGGGATTGGCGTTGGTGTCTTTGGACATTGTGATGTGCCTCCTGGATTGCAAGCTGTGCTATTTTTTTAAATCTTTTTCTTTTGGCCCCCTGTGCAGACATTTTTACTATCTGCTTCACCAGAAGTTCCCTCTCCCTTTTCAGCTTCTAATGATGTAAGTTAGCAACTCCTATATTCTCCAGACTTCTCTGTTGTGTTGTCCTCCTTGTTTGTGCTCTCCATGGTCAGGAAAGTCAAGGCTGATAAAATTAAGACTCTCCTTACTTTGAAATCTCTCTTATGTGTTTGATAATAGCCATTCTAACATGTGTGAGGTAGTATCTTATTGTGGTTGTTGTTGTTGTTGTTGTTGTTCCAGTTTTACCGAAATATAATTGACATACAGCCTTGTATAAGTTTAAGTCAGAGGACAACATAACCAGGGGAAAAAAAAATAATCCCACAGAATCTGCACCTAACTGCAATTACCAGCAGAGAACTGACTCAGACACTCATGTCCGCAGGCTGCATCTTTGGTCCTTGAGGTAAGGACTGGGCTTGAATGACCTAAGGGCAATCTCAGGGAGCTAAGGTGACATAGCAACCCAAACCATGGGATAACCAGAGAGGAAAAAACAAAAACACCTTTCCCGCAAAAGACTCTAATGCCTCATGGTGACACCTGGCATGCTCAAAGAAAAAAGGTTTGTAGTGAATACCAAAGGAGAGCAAGCTGGGTGCTGTTTAGAACCCTACCTCCCCAGAAGCAGAGAGACAGGTGTGTGGCAGTCAGAACCAGAAGGTAAAAGAGCTGCTGCAATCTCAGCCCCAGAGACCACATCTTCTCCCAAACTGTGAGCAGGCTGCCAGTTGATAACCATGTCTGGGATCCTGGATGGTTCACATCTGCCAGGGGTGTCACAGACTGACATTAGCACTGCAGAGGAGACACACAGCACACCTGGGACTGTGCCCTTATGGCACACCTGGGAAACTGAGTGGCTGATACTAGGGAGGTGCATAAGACGCATGGCCCACCTAGGACAGTGGGCTCACCAAGCGCCCAGTTGCATGAGTGGCTTGGACCTGGGAAGGGCACAAAACACACAGCACATCTGGATCTGTGCCCTTGCAGAACACCCGGCAACCTGAGTGGTTTAGACCTGGGAATTGCATGAAATGTAGGGTCCACTAGGGACAGTGCCCTTATAGAGCAACCTGGAACTTGAGCACTGTGGACCCGGCAAGTACATGCTACATTGGGTGGTGGCAAAGCCAGTGTGGTTCATCCACTCGTATCAACCCACACATGCCAGTGGTATTTGTTTGCAGTATCCCTCCCTCTCCACAGCACAATTGAACAAGTGAGCCTAAATAAGTAGGTACCTTTGGCCCCTCCTGTCAGCACAGACATTAGACACTGAAGAGACTTGCAAACACAGGAAGCCTAAATAAAGAAGGCGGGACCACTCTGGAAGTGACAGGCTCAACAGATTAAAACCCTGTAGTTAAGTTAATACTGAGACTATGCATTTGAGGGGCTGTTGTACCCATGCGTTCTGGGAAACAAACTCTCTCAGAAAGACAATGCAGATAGTGGAGTGCAATTTATTACACTGGTGGGCCCAAGGCAGAGTCTCCTCTTAGCCATGGACACCAACCAGTTTTTGTGAAAACCTTATATACCCTAAGTGTACGTGCTCAAACCCACCTCCCCAAATTCTCTGAAACTGGTCTGAACAAAGGAAAAGAAAGATACAATCAAAGTTAATCCGTGATTCGTATGCCTTAAGCCTAGGTAGCAAGCAGTGGACAATTGTCAATAGGCCTGTGGTCATACTTCAACGAGCATAATAGAATTTATGATTCTATTCATTTATACAGATAATTAGGGTATTCTTTTAGGCAACGGAGAGTCTAGGTATGAGCCCTGGGACTCTTCCATGGAGGGGGGGCGGGTGTCTAATTTTTCCAATTGGTATGCTGTTTCCATAGGTACTGGGCATATAGTTCAAAGTCCACAGTCCGGCTAAAGATGGAGTCCTGCTTTCAAGATGGAGCCTGAAAAAAAAAAAAAAAAAGATGAAGCCTGTTCTGTCTGTTTCTTCCTTCATCCCTCCCTCTTGATGTTCTTAACTCATAGTATGAGCAGCACTCATAAGGATATATTGCACCCTGGCTCTCCAACCACCAATTTGGGAGAACGACACCAATCTTTGGGTTATAAAGTTCGTAATACATTGCAAAAGGCATGATCCACAAAGCAGAACTATCAAGGCAACTGTAACAATGGTAAATATAGTTTTCCAAAAATCACCGTTCACTCCAGATAGGACCAAAGTCCAGAAAGGAATGTTTTCATTTGATATTGCTTTTCCCTGGTTTTTCATGCCCTCTAAAGCAGCTGATATACTGCCAGATAAATCATAAATATATACACAACATTCAACCTTAATTATAGTACCGGTCCCTCCTTGAGCAGCTGTGAGCATGTCCAGAGCCATTCTGTTTTGAATTACTGCTTTTCTCATTTGGATTTGTTCTTCATTTAAGGCTTGCATGACTTTAGCACTATCTAGGAGGGCCTGTTTGTGAAATTAATCAAGGTTTCTACTTTAAACATAATATCTGTTGTCCCTAAAGAAAGTACAAATAAGGCAGCAATATACTCATACCATTGAAACACAGACCTTGTCCACCTAGCATGCAAATAAGGTATACTTTCCGGGGCTTGTTATAGGTTAAGCTTTATGCTGCCATGGGCAAAAACAAACCCCAGTGTGCCGTGGCCTACCCAACCGATTGGTAACTAAGGCCAAAGGTTGTCCCATAAAGCCATTAGATTCCACTGGGTGCCACCCAGTGGATTCCAGGGTTATATTTCCAATCAGAGCCTGGTCAATGGAAGGACTATTTGGGGTGGTATGTGACCTCGAATGTTCATTTATATTGTTTGGGGGATATATTGAGATATATTTTAGTTCTTTTGGATCTAATGATGATCACTAAACCCTACCTTTTATTCTTTTTGTTCCCGGCATATAACGGTGAGAGTAATTAGTTGACCTTTTTCTGGGATCATCCAGAAATATTCATCCCAGACTTGGTAGAATTGTTCAACATAACTAGAGGCCTGTCCTCCCTTGCTGGTCAGGGAGCTTTTTCCCTTTTTGTTCTTTAAATATGAGATACAGGCTTTTGATACTTTTATGAAACTGGTGTTTACATCAAATGTAATCTCATGACATGAGTCTAGCGACTGTAGGTCTGGCTTACACCAAGAGAGCAGGGAGAGATTATGATTGACAAGAGAAAGGAAAGTCTCCTTTTGTCGCTGCAGAAAAGAGCAGAGTGGTTTAAAATCTCCTTGGCGGAGCGGTGACACTCACCAAGGAAGTCCATTCATCACAGACAGAGGCATAGTCCCACATACCCAGCAGTTGCAGGTGTTGCAGAAGTCTGTGTAGGAATGTGTCCATGAGATGAGAACATTGTCCTGAGTTGAAATGGAAGTTAAATTCAAAATCACGTTAATGAGGCCAAGCAGCAGGAGTTGATTATGTGGCTTCATCCTGAAGGGGCTCATCTAGGATCTTGTTTTCCTTCTTCTTCTTAAAGATAATCTTAGTCTCTCGAGGGTCAGTGGGGTCTCTCTGGACAGTCCACTCTGCATTTTCTGGGTCTTCGTGGTATGTTCCTTTCATCCTCCTGTGCTGGATCCAGGGAGTGGCACCTGCAACTTTAACTGCAGTAGGGGTCATTAGAACAACAGTGTATGGACCCTTCCAATGTGGGGCCAAGGAGTTGTGTTTCCAGTCCTTGACCCATGCCTGATCCCCGGGCACAAATTCATGATTCTGTTCCCCAAGGGGGGACAGCACACTTTCTTGTACAAACTTAGTTACCTGATTTATTACCTTACCCAGTTGTCCTATCTGGTGTGAAATCTCATCTCCCCTTACCTGAGGCAAATTTGTTGACACCTGTTTTATTAAGGGAGGGGGACTCCCATACACAGTTTCATACGGAGAATAGCATGGGACCGTGGGGTCATCCTGAGTGTGAGCAGAGCCGTTGGAAACAAGTCCATGCAAGAGCAGTCAGTCTCTATGATCCGCTTGGAGAGTGTCTCTTTAAGTGTCTGGTTGGTTCCTTCCACCATTCCAGAACTCTAGGGCCTATATGCTCTGTGTACTTTCCATTTGATGTTTAAATTTTTGCTTACTTGTTGAACTAAATCAGCTATGAAAGCTGGGTCATTGTCTGATCCAATGCTGGCAGGAAATCCACATCTGGGAACTATCTCCCTAGGTAGGCACCAGACTACTTCTGATGCTCTTTCAGTCCAGATAGGAAAAGCTTTTACCCATCCCAAGAATGTGCATATCATGACCAGCAGGTAACAGCAATGTCAGTGAAGTTTCATTTCAGTGAAGTCCACTTCCAGGTGTTCAAAGGGCAGTGTGCCTTTTAGCTGAATCCCCAGAGGTCTCTATCTGTGCCGAGAGGCAGCATTGACCTGTAAGCAGGCAGTGCAATTCTGAGATTCTGTCCTGCATAGGGAAGAGAGGCAGGGAAACAAGAAATATTTTCAAATTAGTTCTTCCAGTTTATCATGGCCTAGGTGGGTTGCTTTGTGTATTTGGCTTACCAGAGTGGGTGCCAGTTCCTCTGGTACCAATAATTTGCCACTTGGCAATTCCCACAATCCCTTTTCAGTCTTGTTGGCCACCTCCACATTGGCTAGTTGGTTTTGGGCTTCAGTGTATTTTGGAGAGTCCAGAGTTAGCTCAGGCAGCTCCGCCAATACGAGAGCCTTAATAGGGGCTTCACATGTCACCCCCAAGCCCTCGACTGCTTATTTAGTGGTCTAATCAGTCAGTCTGTTTTTCCCGAGTCCAGGGGATAACCTCTTTTTAATGTCCTCAGCAATTTATGACTGCAACCCTATCTGGTTCTCTGGCAGCATCTAATAGAGTCTTAACTTCTTTATTTTTAATATATTTTTAACTAACTGTCAAAAGGCTTCTCTCCTTATACAGAGTTCTGTGTATATATAGTACGGCAAAATCATACCTGGAGTCTGGAAATGTTTGTTTTCTTACCTTTTGAGAGCTGGAGGGCCCAGATTAGAGAATATAATTTGTCCCGTTGAGCAAACCAGTGTAATGACAGAGAGCTAGCCTCAACAATGGATTCTTCCATGTTTACTGCATATTCCAATAATCATTGTCCTTGTTTCACCTGGCTAGTGCCATTGGTGTAAAGGACCAAATCTGGGTCCGGGATTGGCTGGTCTCTCAAGTCAGGTCTGCTGGCATATTTCCTTGCAATCATGTGAAGGCCCACCTTCTCCCACAGGAAGGAGAGTGGCTGGATTTAGGGCCTGACAAGACTCAGTAGTATCATGGGGGATCTCACATAACAGTCCCTGGTATTGAATAATCCGGGATATTGACAGCCATTTATGGGGGTCTCTCATTCAGACTTAAATTGAAGAAAGTAGGGAAAACAACTAGATGACCGAAATCAAATCCCTTATGACTATACAGTGGAAGTGAAAAATAGATTTAAGGGACTAGATCTGATAGACATAGTGACTGATGAACTATGGACAGAGGTTCATGACATTGTACAGGAGACAGGGGTCAAGACCATCCCCATGGAAAAGAAATGCAAAAAGGCAAAATGGTTGACTGAGGAGGCCTTACAAATAGCTGGGAGAAGAAGAGAAGTGAAAAGCAGAAGAAAAAAGGAAAGATATTCCCATCTGAATAAGAAAGTGTTCCTCAGTGATAAATGCAAGAAATAGAGGAAAACAACAGAATGAGAAAGACTAGAGATCTCTTCAAGAAAATTAGAGATACCAAGGGAACATTCCATGCAAGGATGGGTTCAATAAAGGACAGAAATCATATGGACCAAACAGAAGCAAAAGATATTAAGAAGCGGTGGCAAGAATACACAGAAGAGCTGTACAAAACAGATCTTCATGACCCAGATAATCACAATGGTGTGATCACTCACCTAGGGCCAGACATCCTAGAATGTGAAGTCAAGTGGGCCTTAGAAAACATCACTATGAACAAAGCTAGTGGAGGTGATGGAATTCCAGTTGAGCTATTTCAAATCCTGAAAGATGATGCTGTGAAAGTGCTTCACTTAATATGCCAGCAAATTTGGAAAACTCAGCAGTGGCCACAGGACTGGAAAAGGTCAGTTTTCATGGCAATGCCAAAGAATGCTCAAACTACCACACAATTGCACTCATCTCACATGCTAGTAAAATAATGCTCAGAATTCTCCAAGCCAGGCTTCAGCAATACATGAACCATGAACTTCCAGATGTTCAAGTTGATTTTAGAAAAGGCAGAGGAACCAGAGATCAAATTGCCAACATCCGCTGGATCATTGAAAAAGCACGAGAGTTCCAGAAAAACACAAAAACAAAAACATCTATTTCTGCATTATTGACTATGCCACAGCCTTTGACTGTGTGGATCACAATAAACTGTGGAAAATTCTGAAAGAGATGGGAATAGCAGACCACCTGACCTACCTCTTGAGAAACCTGTATGCAGGTCAAAAAGCAACAGTTAGAACTGGACATAGAACAACAGACTGGTTCCAATTAGGAAAAGGAGTATGTAAAGGCTGTATACTGTCACCCTGCTTGTTTAACTTCGATGCAGAGTACATCATGAGAAATGCTGGGCTGGAAGAAATACAAGCTAAGATCAGGATTGCTGGGAGAAATATCTATAACTTCAGATATGCAGATGGCACCACCCTTATGGCAGAAAGTGAAGAGGAACTAAAATGCCTCTTGATGAAAGTGAAAGAGGAGAGTGAAAATGTTGGCTTAAAGCTCAACGTTTAGAAAACTAAGATCATGGCATCTGGTCCCATCACTTCATGGCAAATAGATGGGGAAACAGTGGCTGACTTTTTTTTTCTGGGCTCCAAAATCACTGCAGATGGTGATTGCAACCATGAAATTAAAAGACGTTTACTCCTTGGAAGGAAAGTTATGACCAACCTAGATAGCATACTAAAAAGCAGAGACATTACATTGCCAACAAAGGTCCATCTAGTCAAGGCTACAGTTTTTCCAGTAGTCATGCATGTATGTGAGAGTTAGACTATAAAGAAAGCTGATTGCCGAAGAATTGATGCTTTTGAACTTTGGTGTTGGAGAAGACTTTTGAGTCCCTTGGACTGCAAGGAGATCCACCCAGTCCATCCTTAAGGAGATCAGTCCTGGGTGTTCATTGGAAGGACTGATACTGGAGCTGAAACTCCAATACTTTGGCCACCTCATGGAAGAGTTGGCTCATTGTAAAAGACCCTGATGCTGGGAGGGATTGGGAGCAGGATGAGAAGGGGACGACAGAGGATGAGATGGTTGGATGGCATCACCGACTCGATGGACATGAGTTTGAGTAAACTCCAGGAGTTGATGATGGACAGAGAGGCCTGGCATGCTGCGATTCATGGGGTCACAAAGAGTCGGACACGACTGAGAGACTGAACTGAACTGAACTGAACTTGCAGGAGAGTGTTGACCTCATGCAGGACTTTTACGATCAAATCTTGACCCAAAGTCAGCTTAGTTGCCTCCCGGAACAGTAAGGCAACTGCAGCAACTGCCTGTAAGCATCCCAGCCACCAAGTGGCGCCATTGTCCAGCCGTTTCCAGAGATAAGCCTCGGGTCTGTCCCATGTCCCCATAAGTCTGGGACAACACTCCCATAGCCAACTTGTCCTTTTCAGTCACATAAAGAATAATGGCTTAGCAAGGTCTGGCAGACCCAAGGAGGGTACTAATGTAATTGTACTGGGTTTGAGTTCTAGTACCAGTGGAGCTTGTTTTGCAAGCCTTGGGGGGGGGGGGGGGTTCTTCCACCCAGACCTCAGGGAATTGTTGAGTTAACTCTCTCTCTTGACTGTTTAGCCTGTCTGATTTCCCCTCCAGGAGATCATGCAACCTCCATTCATCTTGACGGATTACATATAGGAAGAGTAAATAGGTGGTTGAGCCCACTCAAAGAGTGGATCTTTCTTGGGTGTAAAGGTCACTTGTGCCCCCAGTTTAGACAGCAAGTCTCTTCCCAACAAAGGTACTGGGCATCCAGGGATGTAGAAAAATTAATGAGTCACTTGGTGCTTCCCATCTGACATTTTGGGGGTAGGCTCGAGACACAAAGTCTGCATTTATCACCATCTAAGACCCAGCTCCCTCTGGATCTATTGGCTTATAAAGTCTACAGGTCTCGCAGAGGTTTTCATAGAATTCAGAGAGTGATTTGCTTTCCCTTTGAATCATTTCAGAGGGTTTTGCCCTACTTATAGATTTTCAGACTCCCTCTTGAGACCTTGTAAAATAGCCACCTGATGTCTCTCCAGGTGGCCCCTCCCTTCCTCTGTGTTACAGTCCCAGTTGGGCCTTTCATCTGGGGTGGCTAGTTCTGCCTACTGCTGCAGGTTTATAGTACCCTCAGGTTCCATGTCTCTTAACCATGTTCTGGTCTCAGTTAGGACCCTGTGTCTTTCCTCAGTGCTGAAAAGGGAGACTAGTAATTGAATTGTGTCATCCCATGTAGGGCGGTGGGTTCAAAAAATAGTCTCTATTAGCCTAATCATGGCTTGTGGCTCCCCCGAGTACAGTGGAGTGTGTCTCTGCCAGTTAAATATATCCATAGAGGAAAACGGCTGGACAATAGGCTACAGGGGGCTGATGGTAGTGCCCACATGCGTCCTGAACCGGAGGCGGTTGTAGCTCTCTGAGGGGCATCTGTAGTGAGGTTCTTTCCCCCTGTTCCTTGGCGGAGCACAGCCTTTGTCTAATTCCTTTGTTTTCTTCCCCCTTCCCATCAGTACTCACTGGGAGAGGTGGATAGAGTCTAGGAGGTCTGGCTGAGGTGGAATCCTGGGGGCGTTGACCAGAGGTCTCCATCACTGGGATCGGAGCCTGACAAAATGGTGGCTCTACGATCTCCAGGAGAGCTGGCGGAAGAGCAGTGGCTACTGCATGAACTTCACCTGGCCCTGGATAGGGCATTAAGGCAGCCTCTGGTCCTGGTGGAACACTGGGAGGCTGGTGCATCATTATCCAGTATGGGGGAGGGGCCAGGTCATCTCCATCCAAATTCTGTAGAATTTCCTTTTTTATCATCAGTTAATTTTTGTGCCATTAATATTTTCCCCTTTCCCTTCTGGATACAGAACCTTGTCCAAGTAGGAGGGTCTTGAGCTAACCCTAACCATGAATCAATATATGGATATTGATCTGGGTGTTCTGGCTCTCCTGTGACTAGTGTATAGACTGCTTCCACTATTTTTTAAGTTCATGGTGTCCTCTGGTGGCCATCCTACTCCCATAGGGGGCCATTCAATCTTACAGAGTATGTGGGGGCAGTTAGGCGTCATCTTCACCAAATAGTCTCCTCCAAATCCCTTCTTTAAATTTTTAATCTTGCACTCCAATACAGTTGCCTTAGATTCACTTCCCCCCGTATTGCTTACCTACTTGGACCTTCTTCTACTTTTCATTTTCATTCTGTCTATGAAGTTCTTGGTACCCTACGTACTCTGATATTTCCACTCAATGAAACACTTAAATTGCCATTCCACCTCCTTCCTAAATGGGGTGAGAGGAGCCTTACCTGCCAGATCCTAGAAAGAGAAGGGGGATCAGCGTGTCTTCACCTGCTGGTCAGCACGGCCTAACCAGAACACCACATGGTCCAAGACTGTTTTTCCCTTAAATTTTAAAGTCTGTTCTGCATTGGTAGGCTTGATCAGGTACAGATGAAAACACATAAATATCCCCCATCTCAGGACATCTCTGGAAAAGCCAATTCATACTCACTTATGTATCCCACTCCTTCTAGCCTGACAATTCTAAGGGGGTTCAATAATTTCACAGCAGATGGACATCTCCTTGGGGAGGTCAGAATACGAGCACACAAAGACCAAGTTTTTTCTCCTAACAGTCCCCTGGCGATTGCTTGGTAATAATTTTCCCCAAGACGGCGTAGACACCACCTCTTAAATGACATTCACAAATTTCCTTCCTAAACCCTAACATGCTTGTCAACCTGTGTAGCAAGCAAGCGCTGCCATCTGCCTATTCTAGATTCCTGTGAGTCCATGCCCCTTCTAGTCCCTCCCAGGGGAGTGATCAGGCCCCCTCATCCACCCTGATGGGTGAGTTCCTCCTCACCTAGGTGCTCAGTTCCCCTGCTGCCATCTGCTGCTGCTGCTAAGTCTCTTCAGTCATGTCCAACTCTGTGCGACCCCATAGACGGCAGCCCACCAGGCTCCTTCGCCCCTGGAATTCTCCAGACAAGAACACTGGAGTGGGTTGCCATTTCCTTCTCCAATGCATGAACGTGAAAAGTGAAAGTGAAGTCGCTCAGCTATGTCCGACTCTTAGCGACCCCATGGACTGCAGCCCACCAGGATCTTCCGTCTATGGGATTTTCCAGGCAAGAGTACTGGAGTGGGTTGCCATTGCCTTCTCCGTCTACTACCTGCTAACAAGAAAGGTCTGGGCATTGAGAAGCAGAATCCTTACAGAAGGGGAAAATTTGAGCCACAAGGCCTTGGAGTAGTCCCAAATAGGACTTGTCTCCTCAAAGTGAGGAGTTTCCCGGTCAATGCACCAAATGTTGTAACCACGCATTCTGGGAAACAAACTTACTCAGAAAGACAATGCAGATAGTGTAGTGCAGTTTATTACATCGGCAGGCCCAAGGCAGAGTCTTCTCTTAACCAAGGATTCCAACCAGTTTTTGTGAAAACCTTATATACCCTAAGTGTATGTGCTCATACAAATTCTCTTAAACCAGTCTGATCAAAGGAAATGAAAGATACAATCAAAGTTATCCCGTGATTCATTATGCCTTCAACCTGTGATTCATATGCCTTAAGCCTAGGTAGTTAATAGTGGACAGTTATCATTGGGCCTGTGGTCATACCCCAACAAGCATAATATAATTTATGATTCTATTCGGTTACACAGATAATTAAGGCATTCTTTTAGGCGACAAAGAGTCTATGTATGGGCCCTGGGGCTCTTCCATGGGGGTGAGGGATGGTTGGTTTTCCAGTTGGTATGTTGTTTCCATAGATACTGCGCATATAGCTCAAAGTCCACAGTGTGGCCCAGGATGGAGTCCTGCTTTCAAGATGGAGCTTATTCTGTCTGTTTCCTCCTTCAGGGCAACTATAGACCTTGAGAACAAGTACAAGCTGGAACAAGGGACTACCTGACACCAAACTGACACAACACTGCCCACAACAGTTTCAGAGAAATTCCTAGATATATTTTTACTATCATCACTTTTTAATTTTTTTAAAAAATAAAGTTATCACTTCCTTAACTTTCATTTTTATAGCCTACTATTAGCTTTCCTGATAGCTCAGTTGGTAAAGAATTCACCTGCAATGCAGGAGACCCTGGTTCAAATCCTGGATCAAGAAGATCTGCTGGAGAAGGGATAGGTTACCCACTGCAATATTATTGGGCTTCCACTGTGGTTCAGCTGGTAAAGAATCCATCTGCAATTCGGGAGACCTGGGTTCAGTCCCTGAGTTTGGAAGATCCCCTGGAGAAGGGAAAGGCTATGCATTCCAGTATTCTGACTTGGAGAATTCCATGGACTGTATAGTTCATGGGGTGGCAAAGAGTCAGACACGACTGAGCAACTTTCACTTTCACTACCTTAAAAAAAAACTTTTTTAAAAACAATGTTCAGATACATATTTTAAAAATTTTTGATCAATTTTGTTTTGTAATTTTATATTGTATTTTTGAGAGTCTAACGTCTAGGATTTTAATCTTTGCTTTTTGATATTTATTATCAATTTTGTGCCTTTAAGTCTCTAATCATCTGTATTCATTTTCACTTAAGGATTTGATTACTGGCTTGATTCCTCTTTCCCCTTTTGATTCTTCCTTTTCCCCTCCAGGTCACCTCTATCTCTTTCCTCACTTTTCTCTTTTCTCTATAAGTCTGTAAATGTCTCTGGGTGTTTCTGGTTGTGGTGAGCACTTAGGGATGTAATTACTGGATTGATTGCACCCTACACCTTTGACTCTCCCTTTTCTCCTCCTGTTCACCTCTATTTCTCTCCTTTTTCTTTTCTTATCTGTATAGCTGTATGAATCTCTCTGGGTGTTTCTGGCTGTGGAGAGTTGCATCACTATTAACCTAGGGGTTTTATTGCCTGCACTCTATGGATGAAGAAGTCTTGATGTTACTGTAAGAGAAGGACCAACACCCAGAGACAGGAGGATTAACTCCAGAACTTTAGAACATCAGAGAACTCCAGACTTCAGGGAACATTAATAGACAATATTTCACCCAAAAGTCTCCATACCTACACTGAAACCAAGCTTCACCCAAGAACCAACAATTTCAATGAACCAACACACGACGGAATTCTCCAGTAAACAGGAACACAACCCTGAACATAAAAAAAAAAAAAAAAAAATGGGCTGCCCAAAGCCATGCCAAACCCATAGACACCCAAAAGTCACTACTGGACACTTCACTGCACTCCAGAGAGAAGATATCCAGCTCCAACATCTAGAACACAGAAACAAGTTCCCCCAACCAGGAAAACTTGATAAGCCACTGGCCTCCTGCAGGAAATAGACTCCACAGTGAAGAGGAACCATGAGCTTCCATTCTGCAGAAAGAGCATCCCAAACACAGCAATCTTAAAAAGAAAGAAAAAAGAGAGAGAAAGAGAGAGAAAAGGCAGAGAAATATTCAGCAAGTGAAACAACATGATAAAAACCCATCAAGCCAAAGAAAAGACATGGAGATAGGAAGTATACCTGAAAAATAATTCAGAATAATGATAGTAAAGATGATCCAAAATCTTGAAAACAAAATGGAGTTGCAAATAGACTAGAGACAAGGATAGAGAAGATGCAAGAAATGCTTAACAAGGACCTAGAAGAAACAAAGAATCAATCAATAATGAACAATGCAATAACTTAGATTAAAACACTCTGGAGGGAACTAACAGTAAAATAATGGAGGAAGAAGATAGGATAAGTGAGGTGGAAGATAGAATGGTGGAAATGAATGGAGCAGAGAGGAAAAAAGAAAAAGAAAAAAAAAACAATTAAAAGAAATGAGACAATCTCAGAGACTTCTGGGACAATGTTAAATGCCCCAACATTCACATCATAGGTGTCTAAGAAGAAGCAGACAAAAACAAAGGGCAAGAGAAAATACTTTAGAAGATCATAGTGGAAGACTTCCCTAAATTGCAGAAGGAAATAACCACTCAAGTCCACGAAACCCAAAGAATCCCAAACAGGATAAACCCAAGATGAAATACCACAAGACACATACTAATCAAACTAACAAAAATTAAACACAAAGTGCAAATATTAAAACAGTAAGGGAAAAGGAACAAACAACACAAAAGGGTATCCCCATAAGGATGACAGCTGATCTTTCAATAGAAACTCTTCAAGCCAGAAGGGAATGTCAGGGCATATTTAAAGTGATGAAAGAGTAAAACCTACAACCAAGATTATTCTACCCAGCAAGGATCTCAGTCAGATATGAAGGAGAAATAAAATTTTTACGGATAAGCAAAAGATGAGAGAACTCAGCAGTACCAAACCAGCTATTCAACAAATGCTAAAGGATCTTCTCTAGACAGGAAACAATGAAAAGGTTTATTAAAATGAAACCAAAACAACAAAGCAAATGGTAACGGGATCATGATTATCAATAGCTCAATTCAGTCACTCAGTCGTGTCCTACTCTTCATGACCCCATGGACCACAGCACGCCAGGCCTCCCTGTCCACCACTAACTCCCAGAGTTTATTCAAACTCATCTCTAATGAGTCGGTGATGCCATCCAACCATCTCATCCTCTGTTGTTCCCTTCTACTCCTGCCTTCAATCTTTCCCAGCATCAGGGTCTTTTCCAATAAGTCAGTTCTTCACATCATGTGGCCAAGGTATTGGAGTTTCAGTTTCAATATCAGTCCTTCCATTGAACACCCAGGACTGATCTTCTTTAGGATGGACTGGTTTGATCTCCTTGCAGTTCAAGGGACTCTCAAGAGTCTTCTCCAACACCACAGTTCAAAAGCATCAATCCTTCAGTGCTCAGCTTTCTTTATAGTTCAACTCTCACATCCATACATGACTACTGGAAAAATCATAGCCTTGACGAGATGGACCTTTGTCAGCAAAGTAATGCCTCTGCTTTTAATATGCTGTCTAGGTTGGTCATAACTTTCCTTCCAAGGAGTAAGCATCTTTTAATTTCATGGCTGCAGTCAATAGTTACCTTACATGTAAATGGGTTAAATGTTCCAATCAAAAGAAAAAGTCTGGCCAAATGGATACAAAAATAAGACTCTTATATATGCTATCTACAAGAGCTCCACCTCAAATCTAGGGACACATATAGTGTAAAAGTGAGAAGCTGGAAAAAGATATTCCATATAAATGGAGACCAAAAAATGCAGGAGTAACAGTAGTCATATCAGATAAAATAGACTTTGAAATATAGACTCTGATCAGAGAAAAAGAAAGACATTACCTAATGATCAAAAGATAAATACAAAAAGAAGAAATAACAATTATAAATATACATGCACTCAATATAGGAGCACCTCAATACATAAGGCAAATGCTAACAAGTATGAAAGGGGGAATTAACAGCAACACAATAATAGTGGGGGATTTAATGCCCCACTCAAACTTATGGATAGATTAGGCAAAAAGAAAATTAGCAAGGAAACACAAGTTTTAAATCATATAATGGACCAGATAGATCTAATTGAAATCTACAGGACATTTCACCCCAATACAATTGGTTTCACATTTTTCTTAAGTGCACACAAAACATTCTCCAAGATAAATTACATTCAGGGCCATAAATCTAGCCTTGGTAATTTTTTAAAAAAATTGAAACCATTTCAAGCATTTTTTTTTTCCTGATCACAATGTGATAAGATTAGATATCAGTTAAAGGGGACAAAAAAGAAAAAAACTATAAAAAAGACAAACAGGGAGGCTAAGCAGGATGCTTCTGAATAACTGACAGATAACAGAAGAAATAAAAAAGGAAATCAAAATAAGCATTGAAACAAATTAAAATGAAAACAAGACTACCCAAAACCTATGGGATTCAGTAAAAGCAGTGCTAGGAACGAGGTTTATAGCAATACAACTCTACCTCAAGAAACAAGAGAAACATCAAATAAACAACCTAATTTTACAATTAAAGCAACTAGAAAAAGAAGAACACAGGAAAACCAAAGTTACTAGAAGGAAATAAATCATAAAAATCACAGCAGAAATAAATAAAAAATAAATGAAAGAGACTATAACAAAGATCAACACAACTAAAAGCTGGTCCTTTGAGAAGATAAATAAAATAGAAAAGCTATTAAACAGACTCATCAAAAATAAAATGGAGAAGAATCAAATCAATAAAATTAGAAATGAAAATGGAGAAGTCACAACAGACAACACAGAAATACAAAAGTTCATAAGAGACTACTATGAACAATCACGTGCCAGTAAAATGGATACATTGGAAGAAATGGACAAATTCTTAGGAAGTATGACTTTCCAAAACTGAACCAGGAAGAAATAGAAAATTGTAACAAACCCATCCCAAGTACAGAGATGGAAACTGTAATCAAAACTCTTCCAACAAACAAAAGCCCAGGACCAGATGGCTTCACAGCTGAGTTCTACCAAAAACTTAGAGAAGAGCTAACATCTATCCTACTCAAACTCTTCCAGAAAATTGCAGAGGAAGGCAAACTCCCAAACCCATTCTATGAGGCCACTAGCAACCTAATATCAAAACCAGACAAATATGCCACAGAAAATGAAAACTGCATGCCAGTATCACTGATGAACATAGATTAAAAAATCCTCAACAAAATTCTAGCAAGCAAAATCCAACATATTAAAAAGTCCATACATCATGACTGAGTGGGCTTTATTCTAGGGATACAAGGATTCTATAATATTCCCAAATCAATCAATGTGATATACCATATTAAAAAAATTGAAAGATATAAATTATATGAGTATCTCAATAGATTCAGAGAAAGCTTTTGACAAAATTCAACACCTGTTTATGATAAAAGCTCTCCAGAAAACAAGCATACAAGGAGTATCAGTCTTGTCTGACTCTTTGCAGCCCCATGGACTGTAACCTACCAGGCTCCTCCATCCATGGGATTTTCCAGGCAAGAATACTGGAGTGGGTTGCCATTTCCTTCTCCAGGAGATATTCCCTACCCAGGCACTGAACTTGGATCTCCTGCATCGTAGGCAGACACCTTACTGTCTAAGCCACCAGGGAAGTAGGAGCATACTTCAACATAATAAAAGACATATACAACAAACCCACACCAAACATTATCTTCAATGGTGAAAAATTGAAAGCATTTCTCCTAAAATCAGGAACAAGACAAGCGTGCTCACTCTCACCACTACTACTCAACATAGTTTTGGACCTCTTAGTGACAGTAATCAAAGAAGAAAAATAAATAAAAGGAATCCAGATTGGAAAAGAAGTAAAACACTCACTCTTTCAGGTGATATGATACTCTACATAGAAAACCTTGAAGACACCATCAGAAAATTACTAGAAGTAATTAATGAATACAGTCAAGTTTCTGGATACAAAATTAATACACAGAAATCCCTTGCATTCCTATACGCTAACAATGAGAAAACAGATATATTAAGGAAAGAATCCTATTCACCACTGTGATGAAAAGAAAAAAAAAATACTTAGGAATAAGTTTACCTAAAGAAACAAAAGACCTATATATAGATAGCTATAAAAAACTGATGAAAGAAATCAAAGATGACACAAATAAATGGAGAAATGTACCATTTTTGTTGATTGGAAGAATCAATGTAGTGAAAATGAGCATATTATCCAAAGCAATCTATAGATTCACTGCAATCACTATCAAGCTGCCAATGGCATTTTTCACAGAACTAGAACAAATAATCTCACAATTTGTATGGAAACACACACACACACACAAAACTCGAATAGTCAAAGCAATGTTGAGAAAGAATGAAACTGGAGGAATCGACCTGCCTGACTTTAGATTATACTACAAAGCTACAGTCATCAAGAGAGTATAGTACTGGCACAAAGACAGAAATACAGATCACTGAAACAGCATAGAAAGCCCAGAGATAAATCCACGCACCTGTGGAAACCTTATCTTTGACAAAGGAGGCAAAAATATACAATGGAGAAAAAAAATCTCTTTAACAAGTGCTGCTGGGGAAACTGGTCACCCACCTGTAAAAGAATGAAACTAGAACCCTTTCTAACATGATGCACAAAAGTAAACTCAAAATGGATTAAATATCTAAATGTAATACCAGAAACTTTAAAACTCTCAGAGGATATCATAAACAGAACGGTCTCTAACATAAATTGCAGCAAGATCCTGTATGACATACCTCCCAGAGTAATGGAAATAAAAATAAAAGTAAACAAATGGGATTTATGAATAACCCAATGAAAAAGTGGACCAAAGAACTAAGCAGACATTTATCCAAAGAAGACATACAGATAGCTAGCATGAAAAATGCTCAACACCACTCATTATCAGAGAAATGCAAATCAAAACCACAATGAGATATCATCTCACACTGGTCAGAATAGCCAGAATCAAAATGTCTACAAACAATAAATGTTGGAGAGAGTGTAGAGAAAAGTGTACCCTCTTACACTGTTGGTGAGAATGCAAAGTGGTACAGCCACTATGAAGAACAGTGTATAGAATCCTTAAAAAATTGGAAATAGAACTACCATATGACCCAGCAATCCAACTGCTGGGCATACACACCTAATAAACTAGAACTGAAAGAGGTACTTGCACCTAAATATTCATTGCAGAACTGTTTACAAAAGCTAGGATATGAAAACAACCTAGATGTCCATCTGCAGATGAATGGGTAAAGAATTTATGGTATTTAGTCATATGAAATATTACTCAGCTATTAAAAAGAATGCATTTGAGTACCTGCTAACGAGGTGGATGAAGCTGGAGCCTATTATACAGAGTGATGTAAGTCAGAAAGAGAAACACCTATACAGTATATTAATGTATATATATATATATATATATATATATATATATATATATATATATGGAATTTAGTAAGATGGTAATGACAATCCTATATGCAAGTCAGTAAAATAGACACAGATATAAAGAACAGACTTTTTGACTCAGTGGGAAAAGGCGAGGGTGAAATTATATGAGAGAATAATATTGAAACATGTATATTATGATATGTAAAATAGATGACCAGTGTAAGTTCGATTATGATGCAGCTCACTCAAAGCTGATGCTCCCAGAAGGATGGGATGGGGAAGGAGATAGGAGAGTGGTTCAGGATGGGGGGACACATGTGCACCAGTGGCTGATGTATGTCTATGTATAGCAAAAGCCACCAGAATGTTGTAAAGTAATTGTTCTTCCATTTAAATTAATTAATTGACTAAAAAATAAATGATTTGTAAACTTTTTCTTGTCTAAGATTCAGTAAAATGTACCATATTTATTCTCTCAAATGAAGGAAGAGCATCAACAATAACAACAAAATTCACCAACAATATATTATTAGTGCTTGCTTCCATTTGTCAGATTGAAAACACAGGGAAAATATTTGCAGGGAATTGGGTAGGATCTTGTCTCAGTACTGGGAGTCAAGTAACTTGAGGCTAAGCACTGTTCTGGTCCTGCCTAGATACTAACAGGGAATAAGTCCAGGAAAATACTCAATACAACTGATCATCAGCAGAAAGCAAATTAAAGCCTTATGACTCACAAATTCTTCTAGGTGTTTATCCAGGAAAACTGAAAATAAAAAATATATGCACACACAATCATTTGTACAAGAATTTTTATAGCAGTATTAATTATAAGAGCTCCAAATAAAAAATAAACAAATATCCATCAGCAGAGGAACAAATTGAAGAATTGTTGCTCATATATACAAAAAAATGCTCCTCAGCAATGAAAAGGAATACACATGCAAAACACAGGTGATTGAAGAGGCAGGCTGAATTAAAAAAAAAAAAAACTGTACAAGGAAAAGTGTATACTATATGATTTCATTTATCTAAACCTTTAGAGCAGGAAAAAGTTATCTCTGGTCAAAAAAAAAAAAATCAGAATGGTAGTTTTCTAGGAGTAGGACGGAAATTGAATGAGAAGGGGTAAAATGGGTCTTTATGATGGAAAATATTTGATAACTTGATTAGCATGATTATTCAATTATAAAATTCATCATACTTAGTCTGTAACATCTATCTTTTTCTCACATATATAAATTATTTATCAGTTAAAAAAATACTTTAAAAATAATGACTTTAATGGTAGTCCAATGGTGAGGATTCCACACTTCCACTGCAGATGTCATGAGTTCAGTCCCTGGTCAGGAAACTAAGACCCCACTTATGCCATGGGCCTTGTCCAAAAATGTATCAATTCAGTTCAGTTGCCCAGTCGTGTCTGACTCTTTGTGACCCCATGGACTGTAGAACACCAGGCTTCCCTGTTCATCACCAACTGTCGGAGCTTACTCAAATTCGTGTCCATCAAGTCGGTGATGTCATCCAACCATCTAATCCTCTGCCTTCCCCTTCTCCTCCCACCTTCAATCTTTCCCAACATCAGGATCTTTTCCAGTGAGTCAGTTCTTCACATGAGGTGGCCAAAGTATTAGAGATTCAGCTTCAGCATCAGTCTTTCCAATGAACACCCAGGACTGATCTCCTTTAGGATGGACTGGGTGGATCTCCTTGCAGTCCAAGGGACTCTCAAGAGTCTTCTCCAACACCACAGTTCAAAAGCATCAATTGTGTAGTGCTCAGCCTTCTTTATAGTCCAACTGTCACATCCATACACAACTACTGGAAAAGCCATAGCTATAATTAGGCAGACCTCTGTTGGCAAATAATGTCTCTGCTTTTTAGTATGCTGTCTAGGTTGATCATAGCTTTTCTTCCAAGGGGTGAGTGTCTTTTAATTTCATGGCTGCAGTCACCATCTGCAGTAATTTTGGAGCCCCCCAAAATAAACTCTCTCACTGTTTCCACTATTTCCCCATTTATTTGCCATGAAAAGATGGGGACTGAATGTCATGATCTTAGTTTTCTGAATGTTGAATTTTAAGCCAACATTTTCACTCTCCTCTTTCGTTTTCATCAAGAGACTTTTTAATTCTTCTTTATTTTCTGTCATAAGTGTGATGTCATTTGCATATTTGAGGTTATTGATACTTCTCCTGGCAAATTTGATTCCAGTTTGTGCTTCATCCAGCCATTTTGCATGATGTACCCTGCACATAAGTAAAATAAACAAGGTGACAATATACAACCTTGATGTACTTCCCCAATGTGGAACGAGTCTGTTGTTCCATGATCAGTTCTAACTGTTGCTTCTTGACTTGCATACAGATTTCTCAGGAGGCAGGTCAGGTGGTCTGGTATTCCTATCTCTTTAAGAATTTTCTATATATTATATATGCACTTTTTTTTTCTAAAAATAATAAGTAAAATATCTTTCAGAAAAGTGGCATTTGTAAAAACGTCAGTGTGTCCCAGAAATAGTCAGGAGTGAGAAATACAAGGTTGGGGGTAGAGTATCAAATATTCCATCCTCTTCAACACTGAATGCAACCTTTAGAATGCTAGCTCCACAAGGGCAGAATTTTTATCCTGTTTTTAAACCTTGGTTCCGGTCTTGATCTATGCTCACTGCTCAGTAAATGTGCTGACTGAATGTCATCAACGTTGAAGCAGATAAGACATGAGAAAAGATCACTGGATTTCCAAGAATGGTAACCAATGGTTTTTAAAGAATTTAATAGAATAAAAGGACTTGAAATAACCTATTCCTTATTCAAACGTATTCTATATTTAATCTACATGGAGAGGAAACATGCATAACAGGGGTTTCAAGTAACATTGTGAGAAATGTGACATATTTTACTAAGATGTTTAATTGGTAAAACATACTAAACTCAAATGGTGTGTAAGAGAAGAATGCGTTTTGCCTCACATATGAAGGAGGCAAAATGAGTGAAGAAAATTATATGTTCATACATATAATCTCTATTGTAGTTAGCAGATGCAGTTTGGAAAGCAATTATGACTGCTTTAAAACTATGGTTACAAACCTGGTCCCCCTTCTGGGGCCATGTATCAGTAGAGATTCTTTTGTTTAATGCTAAACTGATTCTGAAACAAGACTGCATAGTACCAAAGTTAGGGCCAGTCCTATTTGAATGCAGAGGCAGTTGTGAGTTATCCTGACTTTATAAACACAGAGAAAAAGTTATTTAAACAAAACTGTGTACCAGTTGGGCTTCCGAGGTGACTCAGTGGGTAAAGAATCTGCTTGGGATGTAGGAGACATAAGAGACACTGGTTTGATCCCTGGGTCAGAAAGATCCCCTGTGGGAGGACATAACAACCCAGTCCAATATTCTTGCCTGGAGAATACCATGGACAGAGGAGTCTGGTGGGCTACAGTCCATAGGGTTGCACAGAGTCGGACAAGACTGAGTGACTGAGCACAAATTCACAAGTGTACTTTTTAAGATTTTACAATTCCAACTCTACTTATATGTAAAGTTTCTTTTTTTTTTTAAGATGAAATATATATATATATATAAAAAAAGGAGACAGTTAAACTGCTTCATGGTTGAGGATCTAAAAAAGTTTATTGGGAGAGATGGTTATTAATGAGTTATTAATAAATGTTTCTTTAAGAATGAATGAGTCAATCTCTGTACTCTATCACAGGGAGGTAGAAACAGAATTGACTGTTGCTAAATAGGAAGAAACGTTCTTGTCACCATTGTTTTCCAGTATTCTCCACCCAACAAAAACAACAACAAATGATGGCTTTGGGAAATTATCTATGGTTTAAACTCTGCAGTATCTGTAATGTTGATCATAAACTGTCAAACAGCACTCATTTGTCAAAGTCTAAATTGCACTAAGAATGGTGAAAGGGATGGTAAGGTGGTAAGGATTGAGCATGTTTTTTCTCAAGACAATTCCATTTTGTGGGCCTGAATGAAGAAATGATGGAAAAATAAATATTTACATATTACCAGAAAGAGAAGGAGAATACAAATAGTATTACTATGAGTCTAGCACAGTACAATGTATTTACATTTTGAAGTGGTATTGACAATGTTATTAAGATTAAATATATTAATTTCCTTTAGGAATAAGAATATGAATACAGTTTCCAAATATATTTTTTTAATATAAGAAAAAGGGTTAACTCTCTGCAAAAGGCCTTTTTCTTGGTTAGAAAAAGAATTTGTTTATTATCATCTGCATTTATTGAACCTTAGGCATAATAAGTAAGATAAGTGCTCTGTGTATACAGAAAACTCTTGATATACCATTATTGTATGCTAGGACAGCATTCATTCGCACACACTAGAGATCCACTATAAAGGTTATTTCTGACGGGATAGGATGAAACTTGAAATAATTGCTTTCATTTCTTTCACAAATTGCTGGAAAATTCCAGGTTCATCTCACCATTTACTGTTTTGAAGAAGCGACAAGAAAAATGGTATGTTCTTGGAAAGAAATATGTCATCAGTGATAAACAATCCCAAACTCAGTCAAGCAAGTAATTCATTTCAAGTCGAAAAACTACACCCCTGACAATACTGCACGTGCAGGTAATACATCACATGTCATATCTGAAGGGGAGAATGCCTTTTCTACTACTACATCTTCAAAAAGTATTGGTACTTGCTGACATAGAGATGTGAAGGGTTTGAAGAGATAAAAGATTACATTTAAAAGGAGTATGCAATGTAGAACAACAAAGAAGGAATGCAATTAGAATTCCAAACTCATGAGGAATATTAGCCAAACAAAAATTCATGGTGGAATTTCATTATAAATATTAGTAAATGTTCACCATAAGTAAAGATTAGATCCTATGGGCAGAAAAGACTCCAAATTTAATGTCAATAAAATTGCACTTGATATTCGTGAAAGGGTAAGGTGAAGAGATTCATCATTCTTGATTTAATCTCATTCTATTTCTCCTCTATCTACTCAACTATAGATGAACTAATCATGAATATAATAATATACTCCTATGCTCACTCCACTCAACTAATACATCTGCAAAAACAGTGGGGAGGATATTACCTTCAGTGTTTAATTAAGTATTTAAGCAAATAGAGTTAAAATACTGAATAAAAATCTAGATATAAAGACTATTTATATCTATTCTCTTTCCAAGCAAAACTCATGGTATTTCACTGGCTAGATTAGTGAATAAGATGACTCTATTACTATTATTATTATTATTATTTGTTTTTCCATACAAGAGCCAGGATTCAGCTACATGGAGTAAATTCACAGATTTGGGGCATACCAGATATATCTGCTAGTCTGTTTTGGCAGAAATGCCTTGTAAATCATTAGTCATATTTCTGCATTTTCAGAAAGCATATGATTGATATGTTTTGTCATCCAAAGTGAAAGTCACTCAGTCATGTTGGACTTTTTGTGATCCCATGGACTACACAGTCCATGGAATTCTTTAGGCCAGAATACTGGAGTGTGTAGCCTTTCCCTTCTCCAGGGGATCTTCCAAACTCAGGGATCGAATCCAGCTTTCCCACAGTGCAGGCAAATTCTTTATCAGCTGAGCCCCAAGGGAAGCACAAAACCAAATATTAAATGAAAAGGATGCCTTGTGAAGAATTTATGGACTTTTCCTGCAGGAAATTCCTAAACCACTTGCAGGACTGAGAGCAGCTTTGAATTAAGAGTTAAATTATGCTTGCCTTTTATTGCTCAAAAAGGCAAAATGTAGATACAACAGGAAACCAGAACTTTTATAACTAACTCATACACAGATTTTGCTCTAAACACAGTTTTAAATATGCAACATAACTATTAATACTTTCATCTTAAAATGGTGTTATGAAATAAATATGACTACCCATAAGTAACAAATGAGGAATCTTGAGGATAAAGAAGTTAAATATCTTGTTCAAGGCCAAAATTTCAGTTAATGGCAGAGTTATTATTAGAAGACCAGAAAACCTGGTTCCAGCATCAGCATTCTTAACCATTATACTATAGTATTGGAAGTTAAAATACAGACAAATGACAGGAGAGAGCAACAGAAAAGGCTTCAGGTGGCGCTAGTGGGAAAGAGCCTACCTGCCAAGGTCGGAGACTTTAGAGACACAAATTCGAACCCTGGGTCAGGAAGATCCCCTGGAGTAGGGCATGGCAACCCACTTCAGTATTCTTGCCTGGAAAATACCATGGACAGAGAAGCCTGTGGGCTACAGTCCGTAGGGTCACATAAGCAACTTAGCACAGTACGGCACAACCACAGAAAATATCAGCAGAGACTGATTCATCAGTCTAAGAACAGTTAAATTTACATGCTATAAAAGTCACTGAAGGTTTCACTGCTATCTCTTGAAATAATGAGACAACAATGACAGTGGTTGCGCACTAGCTAAACTACAGAAGCTTTCACGATGCCATTCATTTCATGCTATCCTTACAACCCCACAAGTGGGTTAAGATGTTGCTAATAAATGAAAGACATTAATTTAAATCTAGGATTGCCTAACATCAAAGGACATTATGACTTCTAACAGATAACGCTGACCAGTGAAATAAATACTTTACATTGCTTTCACTGTCCGTGGATGGTCATGGGTGTTCAAAAGAAAATGAAACTGCTTACTGCATTAATGAAGACAGGATATGCATAAATACAGTTTATATACTGTTTTTCCTAAAGCATTTAAAACCTTATTTAACCTAATTTAATTCAACAAATATCTGCTGATGTTCCATTTAATTAAAGTACCAGATTAAATTATTCAGGGGAAACAAAAATGAGATAGCCTCTCCACAAAGCTTACAGTTTACTGAAGGAGTTTAGACAATTGTGTAAAAAAATAATGTCTCATAAAAGAAAAGCAGAGACTTTTTTTTCAAAGAAATACTAAACGTTATGTGGATACACCTGGATTTAAGATGACAGAAGGAACAGATTTCTGCCTCTTAATTTTCTGATAATCACTCCCAAATAAGAAAAATAAGTGAGGAAATGAAAACATAAGCTCCATATTTGATGAAATCAAGATGTTGCTGTAGCATCAAAAGTTAGTATATGATGGTGGAAAGTAGATGAGGGATTATAATTGACACAGCTGTGCTAATAAAACTCCATACTCTGGTCTTCTGGGTGAAAAACAGATCCAGAGATGGGAAGAGAAAGGGAGAAGACTAGGAACTTTCATTTGTACTTTTGCCTCTGGCCTTCAGTTCCTAAAGGTGAAACTGGACTGAAGTGTGTAGAATATTACTGTATTTAGACCATGTTAAAATGTATAGAAAGACAATAATAGATAGAAAGAAAACTAATCAAATGAATACTATAATATAGTATTTGAAGTAGTAAACATTTAGTCATAAAAACGTAAATGAGAGTTTTGTATTAGACTCAATTCATATATTTTGTGATTTACTTCTGTGACTGGGCAGTAAAAAAGAAAAAAAAATTGAAGATTAACCAGAATGTACTTTAAAATATTATACTATAAGTGGGCATATTTCACTACTGTGCACAATTTCTTTTTTATAATCACTTTTTATGTATTTATGTGAGAGGAACAACCCCACATCCAAGGAGCAGCAGCTGCACTGACACAGGAGGGCCTAGAGGAGCTACTCCACGATCAAGGTCAAGAGGGGCAGCTGTGAGGAGATAACCCTCGAACAAGGTAAGGAGCAGCTGCTATGCTTTGCTGGAGCAGCCTTGAAGAGATACCCCACGTCCAAGGTAAGAGAAACCCAGGAAAGATGGTAGGTGTTACAAGAGGGCATCAGAGGGCAGACACACTAAAACCATAATCACAGAAAACTAGCCAATCTGATCAAAGGACAACAGTCATGTCTAACTCAGTGAAACTAAGCCATACTGTGTGGGGCCAACCAAGACAGTCGGCTCATGGTGGAGAGGTCTGACAGAATGTGGTGCACTGGAGAAGGGAATGGGAAACCAATTCAGTATTCTTGCCTTGAGAACCCCATGAATAGCATGAAAAGCAAAATGATAGGATACTGAAAGAGTAACTCCCCAGGTCGGTAGGTGCCCAATATGCTACTGGAGATCAGTGGAGAAATAACTCCAGAAAGAATGAAGGGATGGAGTCAAAGAAAAAACAATACCCAGTTGTGGATGTGACTGGTGATAGAAGCAAGGTCTCATGCTGTAAAGAGCAATATTGCATAGGAACCTCGAATGTTAGGTCCATGAATCAAAGCAAATTGGAAGTGGTCAAACAGGAGATGGCAAGAGTGAATGTCAACATTCTAGGAATCAGCAAACTAAAATGGACTGGAATGGGGGAATTTAACTCAGATGACCATTATGTCTACTACCGTGGACAGGAATCCCTTAGAAGAAATGGAGTAGCCATCATGGTCAACAAAAGAGTCCGAAATGCAGTACTTTAATGCAATCTCGACAACAACAAATGATCTCTGTTCGTTTCCAAGGCAAACCATTCAATATCACGGCAATCCAAGCCTATGCCCCACCAGTACCGCTGAAGAAGCTGAAGATGAACGGTTCTAGGGAGACATGCAAGACATTTTAAAGCACCCAAAAAAGATGTCCTTTTCATTATAGGGGACTGGAATGCAAAAGTAGGAAGTCAAGAAACACCTGGAGTAATAGGTAAATTTGGCCTTGGAGTACGGAATGAAGCAAGGCACAGGGTAATAGAGTTTTGTCAAGAAAACGCACTGGTCATAGCAAACACCCTCTTCCAACAACACAGGAGAAGACTCTACACATGGACATCACCAGATGGTCAACACTGAAATCAGATTGATTATATTCTTTGCAGCCAAGGATGAAGAAGTTCTATACAGTCAGCAAAAAGAAGACTGGGAGCTGACTGTGGCTCAGATCATGAACTCCTTATTGCCAAATTAAGACTTAAATTGAAGAAAGTGTTGAAAACCACTAGACCATTCAGGTATGACCTAAATCAAATCCCTTATGACTATACAGTGCAAGTCTGAAATAGATTTAAGGGACTAGATCTGATAGACACAGTGCCTGATGAACTATGGAGAGAGGTTTGTGACATTGAACAGGAGACAGGGATCAAGATCATACCCACGGAAAAGAAATGCAAAAAGACAAAATGACCGTCCGAGGAGGCCTTATAAATAGCTGTGAAAATAAGAGAAGCGAAAAGCAAAGGAAAAAAGGAAAGCTATTCCCATTTGAACGCAGAGTTACAAAGAATAGCAAGGAGATATAAGAAAGCCTTCCTCAGTGATCAATGCAAAGAAATAGAGGAAAACAACAGAATGGGAAAGTCTAGAGATCTCTTCAAGAAAATTAGAGATAGCAAGGGAACATTTCATGCAAAGATGTGTTTGATAAAGGACAGAAATGGTATGGACCTAACAGAAGCAGAAGATATTAAGAAGAGGTAGCAAGAATACACAGAAGAACTATACAAAAAAGATCTTCATGACCCAAATAATCACGATGGTGTGATCACTCACCTAGAGCCAGACACCCTGGAATGTGAAGTCAGGTGGGCCTTAGAAAGCATCACTATGAACAAAGCTCATGGATGCGATGGAATTCCAGTTGAGCTATTTAAAATCCTGAAAATGACACTGCAAAATCCTGTACTCAATATGCCAGCAAATTTGGAAAACCCAGAAGTGGCCACAGGACTCGAAAATGTCAGTTTTCATTCCAATCCCAAAGAAAGACAATGCCAAAGAAAGCTCAAATTAACTCACAATTGCACTCATCTCACATGCTAGTAAAGTAATGCTCAAAATTCTCCAAGCCAGGCTTCAGCAATATGTGAACTGAGAACTTCCAGATGTTCAAGCTGGTTTTAGAAAAGGCAGGGGAACCAGACATCAAATTGGCAACATCAGCTGGGTCATCAAAAAACAAGAAAAACATCTATTTCTGTTTTATTGACTATGCCAAAGCCGTTGACTGTGTGGATCACAATAAACTGTGGAAAATTCTTCAAGAGATGGGAATACCAAACCACCTGACCTGCCTCTTGAGAAACTTATATGCAGGTCAGGAAACAACAGTTAGAACTGGATGTGAAAGAATAGACTGGTTCCAAATAAGAAAAGGAGTACATCAAGGCTGCATATTTTCACCGTGTTTATTTAACTTATATGCAGAGTACATCAAGAGAAACGCTGGGTTGGAAGAAGCACAAGGTGGAATCAAGATTGCTGGGAGAGTATCGATAACCTCAGATATGCAGATGACATCACCCTTATGACAGAAAGTGAAGAGGAACTAAAAAGTCTCTTGATGAAAGTGAAAGAGGAGAGTGAAAATGTTGGCTGAAAGCTCAACATTCGGAAAACTAAGATCATGGCATCTGGTCCCATCACTTCATGGCAAATAGATGGGGAAACAGTGGAAATAGTGTCAGACTTTATTTTTTGGACTCCAAAATCACTGCAGATGGTGACTGCAGCCATGGAATTAAAAGATGCTTACTCCTTGGAAGGAAAGTTATGACCAACCTAGATAGCATATTAAAAGCAGAGACATTACTTTGCCAACAAAGGTCTGTCTAGTCAAGGCTATGATTTTTCAGTAGTCATGTATGGATGTGAGAGTTGGACTGTGAAGAAACCTGAACACTGAAGAATTGATCCATTTGAACTTTGGTGTCAAAGAAGACTCTTGAGAGTCCTTTGGACTGCAAGGAGATCCATCCAGTCCATCCTAAAGGAGATCAGTCCTGGGTGTTCATTGGAAGGACTGATGCTGAAGCTGAAACTCCAATACTTTGGCCGCCTCATGCAAAGAGTTGACTCATTGAAAAAGACCCTGATGCTGGGAAAGACTGAGGGCAGGAGGCGAAGGGGAAGACAGAGGATGAGATGGTTGGATGGCATCACACACTTGATGGACATGAGTTTGAGTAAACTTCGGGAGTTGGTGATGGACAGGGAGGCCTGGCGTGCTGTGGTTCATGGAGTCACAGAGTCAGACATGACAGAGACTGAACCGAACTGATGCATTTATGTGGAATATATAAACAGTATAATTGACTTATTATCATACTCACTGTTTCTTAAAGGATATTGAATATTTTCTCATATAAATAAATATCATTCTTATCTATTAAAGTGCAATTTTTATTTAAAAAATGCATAACTGACATGCTACATATTCCTGTGTGAATACCAACAACAAGAATTTAAAGTACAGTTCCATGGTCCCAGAAAGTTCCCTCCTGTGTCTTTGTATGTCACTTCATCCTCAACTGAGGAACCAATTTCTAATTTTTATGACCATAGGTCAGTTCTTTCTGTTCTTGCATTTCATATAAATTGAATTGTACAAAGTTTACTCCTGTTTTTGGCATCCTTTAGTCAGCATCATGTTTCCAAGTATCACCTATATTGCTGTGTGTATCTGTAGTTTATTTTTCTCTTTTCGATACTGAGTAGTAGTCTTTTGTATGAATATACTCTGCTTGTTTAACCGTATTTTTGTTTTCATTTATTTTTATTAGTTTGAGGCTAATTACTTTGCAATATTGTAGTGGGTATTGTCATACATTGACATGAATCAGTCATGGAGTTACATGCATTCCCCATCCCGATTCCCCTCCCATCTCCCTCTCTACCCGATCCCTCTGGGTCTTCCCTGTGCACCAGGCCCGAGCACTTGTCTCATACATCCAACCTGGGCTGAGAATCTGTTTCACCGTAGATAATATACATGTTTCGATGCTCTTTTGAAACACCCCACCCTCGCCTTCTCCCACAGAGTCCAAAAGTCTTTTCTGTACATCTGTGTCTCTTTTTCTGTTTTGCATATAGGGTTATCATTACCATCTTTCTAAGTTCCATATATATGTGTTAGTATATTGTATTGGTCTTTATAGTTCTGGCTTACTTCACTCTGTATAATGGGCTCCAGTTTCATCCATCTCATCAGAACTGATTCAAATGAATTCTTTTTAACGGCTGAGTAATATTCCATGGTGTATATGTACCATGGTTTCCTTATCCATTCATCTGCTGTTGGGCATCTAGGTTGCTTCCATGTCTTGGCTATTATAAACAGTGCTGTGATGAACATTTGGGTGCGTGTGTCTCTTTCAGATCTGGTTTCCTTGGTGTGTATGCCCAGAAATGGCATTGCTGGTTCATATGGCAGTACTATTTCCAGGTTTTTAAGAAATGTCCACACTGTTCTCCATAGCGGCTCTACTAGTTTGCATTCCCACCAACAGTGTAAGAGGGTTCCCTTTTCTCCACACCCTCTCCAGCATTTATTGCTTGTAGTCTTTTGGATAGCAGCCATCCTGACTGGCTTGTAATGGTATATCATTGTTGTTTTGATTTGCATTTCTCTGATAATGAGTGATGTTTAGCATCTTTTCATGTGTTTGTTAGCCATCTATGTTTTCTTTGGAGAACTGTCTGTTTAGTTCTTTGGCCCATTTTTTGACTGTGTCATTTAATTTTTCTGGAATTGAGCTGCAAGAGTTGCTTGTATATTTTTGAGATTAATCCTTTTTCTGTTGCTTCATTTGCTATTATTTTCTCCCAATCTGAGGGCTGTCTTTTCACCATGCTTATAGTTTCCTTTGTTGTGCAAAAGCTTTTAAGTTTCATTAGGTCCCATTTGTTTATTTTTGCTTTTATTTCCAATATTCTGGGAGGTGGGTCATAGAGGATCCTGCTGTGATTTATATCGGACAGTGTTTTGCCTATGTTCTCCTCTAGTAGTTTTGTAGTTTCTGGTCTTACATTTAGATCTTTAATCCATTTTGAGTTTATTTTATTGTATGGTGTTAGAAAGTGTTCTGGTTTCATTCTTTTTCAAGTGGTTGACCAGTTTTCCCAGCACCACTTGTTAAAGAGGTTGTCTTTTTTCCATTGCATATCCTTGCCTCCTTTGTCAAAGATAAGGTGTCCATAGGTTCGTGGATTTATCTCCGGGCTTTCTATTCTGTTCCATTGATCAATATTTCTGTCTTTGTACCAGTACTATACTGTCTTGATGACTGGCTTTGTAGTAGAGCCTGAAGTCAGGCAGGTTGATTCCTCCAGTTCCATTCTTCTTTCTCAAGATTACTTTGGCTATTTGTGGTTTTTTGTATTTCCATACAAATTGTGAAATTATTTGTTCTAGTTCTGTGAAAAATACCGTTGGTAGCTTGATAGGGATTGCATTGAATCTGTAGATTGCTTTGGGTAGTATAGCCATTTTGACAATATTGATTCTTCCAATCCATGAACACGGTATGTTTCTCCATTTGTTTGTGTCCTCTTTGATTTCTTTCATCAGTGTTTTATAGTTTTCTATGTATAGCTCTTTTGTTTCTTTAGGTAGATATACTCCTAAGCATTTTATTCTTTTTGTGGCAATGGTGAATGGTATTGTTTCCTTAATTTCTCTTTCTGTTTTCTCGTTGTTAGTGTATAGGAATGCAAGGGATTTCTGTGTGTTAATTTTATATCCTGCAACTTTACTCTATTCATTGATTAGCTTTAGTAATTTTCTGGTAGAGTCTTTAGGGTTTTCTATGTAGAGGATCATGTCATCTGCAAACAGTGAGAGTTTCACTTCTTCTTTCCTTATCTGGATTCCTTTTACTTCTTTTTCTGCTCTGATTGCTGTGGCCAAAACTTCCAAAACTATGTTGTTCAAACATATTTTTTTATATATACACACAATTATATTCTATACCTTATTTTTTTACCCTTCAAGAGCACAAAGTGTCAGTATTATTGTGCATCCTAGCACCTAAAACCTCATGGCTATGTTTTTTCTTTTTCCTGAGTATGAAAATATTACTAATTAGAAAGTCTCTAAATTTGTTGCTAAAATGATGAAAATACAATCTGTGTTATTAATTCAGTCAAATCAACAAATAACACTTACCTTCTGCTAGAAAAAACAGTAATCCCAAATGTTCCATTATAGTCTTATTTATTAAAGTGAATTGTGCTTGTTTGGAAACTAGACTAAAAGCTATACATGAAAATAATTGTGTGTGTGTGTGTGTGTATATATATATATATATATATATATATATATATAAGAATATAGAATACTATATATGTATTTTACTGTTTAAATATATTTAAAGTTATCATATGGTGAAATTTGTTTGTCTGTTTTTTCCCCTTTAGTAAAGATTTCTATGATTTATGGTGATGTCGACTTCCTAGGTGACTCAGTGGTAAATAATCTGCTTGACAGTGCAGAAGACACAGGAGACCTGTGCTTGATTCCTGGGTCAGGAAGATCCTCTGGAGGAGGAAGTGACAACCCACTGCAATATTCTTGCCTGGAGAATCCCATGGACAGAGTCTGGTGGGTACAGTACATAGGTTCACAAGAGTCCGACATGACTGAGACTGAGCATCCATGCATGCATATGTTTATGAAACTGGCACCATGGTCAGAATATAGAACAATTCTTTCATCCTCAAAACCTGCCTCAAATATCCCTACTCTTCCCCCACTTCTACCCTTGAAAAGCAATAATCTTCATCTCTCTAATTTCATCACTTCACATATGTTATATATGTAGAAACATACAGCTTATGACCTTGGAAAAATGGCTTCTTACATTCAGTATAATGCTGTGGAGATTCATCCAAATTGTTCTGTGTATTATTGATTTGTTTATTTGTATCAATGAGCAGTATTCTTGTGTATGAATATAACAAAATTTACCTATTCATTGGTTGAAGGACTTTGGGGTCATTCACGTTTTTTGGCTATTTGAATAAAACTGATAAACATTATCCTCAATGGTGAAAAATTGAAAGCATTTTCCCTAAAGTCAAGAACAAGACAAGACTGCCCACTCTCACCACTATTATTCAACCTAGTTTTGGGAATTTTAGCCACAACAAGCAGAGAAGAAAAAGAAATGAAAGGAATCGAGATTGGAAAAGAAGTAAAAACTGTGAAACTCTCACTTTTTGCAGATGGAAAGATCCTCTATATGGAAAACCCTAAAGATACCACTAGAAAGTTACTAGAGCTAATAAAGTGGCAAGATATAAAATTAATACACAGAAATCCCTTGCATTCCTATACACTAATAATGAGAAAACAGAAAGAGAAATTAAGGAAACGATCTCAATCACCATTGTGATGAAAAGAAAATACTTAGTAAAAAATCTACCTAAAGAAACAAAAGACTGTATATAGAAAACTATAATACACTGACGAAAGAAATCAAAGATGACACAAATAGATGGAGAGATATACCATGGTCATGGATCAGAAGAATCAATACAGTGAAAATGAGTATGCTACCCAAAGCAATTTATATATTCAACACAACCCCTATCAAGCTACCAATGGTTTTTTCACAGAACTAAAACAAATAATTTCACAATTTGTATGAAAATGCAAAAAGCTCAAATAGTCAAAGCAATCTTGAGAAAGAAGAATGGAACTGGAGGAAGCAGCCTGTCAGACTTCAGATTATACTACAAATCTACAGTCATCAAGACAGTATGGTACTGGCACAAAGACAGATATATAGATCGATGGAACAAAATAGAAAACCCAGAGATAAATCCTTGCACCTATGAACACCTTATCTTTGACAAAGGAGGCAAGAATATACAATAGAGAAAAGACAATCTCTTTAACAAGTGGTGCTGGGAAAACTGGTCAACCACCTAAAAAAGAAAGAAACTAGAACCTTTTCTAAAACCACACACAAAAATAAACTCAAAATGGATTAAAGATTTAAATGTAAGACCAGAAACTATAAAACTCCTATAGGAAAACATAGGCAAAACACATTCTGACATAAATCACAGCTAGATCCTCTGTGACCCACCTCCCAGAGTAGTAGAAATAATAGGAAAAAAACAAACAAACAAACAAACAAGACCTGATTAAACTTAAAAGCTTTTGCACAATGAAGGAAACTATAAGCAAGGTGAAAAGACAGCCTTCAGAATGGGAGAAAACAGTAGCAAATGAAACAACCGACAAATAATTAATCTCCAAAATATACAAGCAGCTCAATACCAGAAAAATAAATGACCCAATCAAAAAATAGGCCAAAGACCTAAACAGACATTTATCCAAATAAGACATACAGGTGGCTAACAAACACATGAAAAGATAGATGCTCAACATTACTCATTATCAGAGACATACAAATCAAAACCACTGTGAGGTATCATTTCACACAAGTCACAATAACCACCATCAAAAAGTTGATAAACAATAAATCTTGGAGACGAAGTGGAGAAAAGTGAACCCTCTTACATTGTTGGTGGGATTGCAAACATCATCCACCTCATTAGAACTGATTCAAATGTGTTCTTTTTAATAGCTGAGAAATATTCTGTTATATATATGTACCATGGCTTTCTTACCAATTCATCTGCCTATGGACATCTAGGCTTCTTCCATTTCCTAGCTATTGTAAACAGTGCTGCAATGAACATTGGGATACACGAGTCTCTTTCAGTTTTGCTTTCCTCAGTGTGTATGCCCAGCAGTGGGATTGCTGGACTGCATGGCAGTTCTATTTTCATTTTTTTAAAGGAATGTTCACACTGTTCTCCATAGTGACTAGTTTGATTTTTTAAAATGATTATTGCAAAGCATTGCATGTATCCTTACTTATGCCATTTCAGTAGTTTCTGCCTATTAGTAGAGAAATTCCAGTTTTCTTATCCTGCAACACTAATTAGCTATTCATAAGTTGAGACCTCTAAAAATATTATAAAATTGTACATGAAATACTACATTCCAGAACCTGACTACTTTTAAGGATACTTTTACATTATGCAATTAAACTTTGGAATCTACATAAATATCAAATTGTCTTTATTTTACATTGAGGTGTTAAGGTGGTTATGGTCACATTCTATAATCACTATTACAAATGCTATTATTAATCTCATTAGAAACAACTTGTTTTCTACTTTTATCATTTGTATTAGGTTGTGTCAGTAATGTTCACTGTTGTTATTTCCAGATTCTGGATCAGTATAAATATTCATCTACACTATAGTATCGATCTAGTATTCTGTGACACTTTTCTTTCCACCTGTTTTCCTTTCTGTCATCCATTGAGCAAATACTTATTAATTGCCTATTGTTGTTTTTTAGTCGCTAAGTCATGTCTGCTCTTTTGCGACCGCCAGGCTCTTCTGTCCATGGAATTCTCCAGACAAGAATACTGGAGTGTGTTGCCATTCCCTTCTCCAGGGGATCTTTCCAACCCAGGGATCGAATCTGCATCTCTTGCCTTGGCAAGTGAATTCTTTGCCAACTGAGCCACTAGGGAAATATAGCAAACCCCATGCTAAATGAAAACAACATGATTCTGCCTTCACTTATCTTAACATATAAGGAGATATAATGAATACACAGGTGTATATCACAAAATGTGATATTTGCAAGGTAGAAATAAACTCTGGATGGTTTGGGAACATAAGGAAGAAGCACTGAGCTCAGCCTGGAAGGAGAGGTAGAGAATGCCACACTTCTGTGAACATCACCACCCTCAACAATGAGGGCAATTGCTCAAAAGCTAGTAGAATCAGTGTTTTCCCCATAGAATTGTCTGCAATCAGATCCATTTCCTTCCATAGCCCTCAACTCAATGTTTTTCCCAGTTTGCCTACTCTATTTAAAGCACCACTTAAATATGTTGCCCTTAAAGGACTGAGAACAGGAAACTGACAACTCACAAAGCAGTCTGCTGGCACCAAAGCTCAAAAGACTATCTAAAAGCAGAGGCTCCACTCCTTCGCCTAAACACAAGTTGTTATAATCCCTTTTGCCTTCTGTGCTTATATAATACAGGCCTTCTTCTATTACAATGCACTTTAAGATCTCATCTTTTCCCATTACTTGTCTTGTACATAAAATGTACACAGATGTGAGTCTATTAGAATGTGTGAGAACTGCAGTTGATAATTTATAAACCAATACTTCCTAAGGTTTGAAATTTGTTAGGATTCAGTGGCACTGAAAGAAAGTCTGTTACTGTGAGATTTCTTCCTACTGACCACAAGGGTTTTATTAAAATCATACATCCTATTGAAATTCAGATATAGTACCATCAACTCATAATCCCCATTAGGGCTCTTATTTGAGTTAAACTTTCTTGTACCACTCTTTCTTCCTCTCTTCATGAAGCAACAGAAACTTATTAATTGAGGAGTTTAGTTCAGGTGTTCACATTCATAATTCCTGTGGTTACCTTTTCCAGTCATAATATGAGCTTTGCCTAATCGCCAAACAACTGTAGAGAGGGAAAGGTATTTGGAATCTTTATTCTGGATCATTACCCAGTAATCTAGTCTATATGAATTGTTTTTAGAACACCTAAGTTTAAAGTAGATTGTATAAAACAGCGTTTTAAGATGCCCCTGCTCAAAAGTTTCACGCTTATTCATTTGATAAAAATAATTATATATTTTTCTATGCAATATTGACTTCCTGCATTTACCTAAATAGGCATTTAATTGAAAATAGCCTGAGTCAAATATTTATCTTGACTGTAAAACAGTGTATACAAAGCAGTCAAAATGGAATACTATTTTATTTTTAGTGTCTTAAGAATGTTGATTTAATTAAAAAAAATGAAAACCTTATCAACATGATCATTGATTATTTGAAACAGCTTTGCCTCCATTTCACTTTATTTAGTGTTGATTAAGAGTGTAACTATATGGCTGATTCATGTCAATGTTTGACAAAACCCACTGAAATGTTGTAAAGTGATTGGCCTCCAACTAATAAAATAATATTTAAAAAAAAAAAAAAAAGAGAGAATCATGGGAAATTGAAGGAAGTTGGTGAGGAAGTAAGCTTTGGGAGATTAAGTGATTTTCTAATAGATATCAATCTGATGAGATTTCCCAGGTGGCACTAGTGGTTAAAGAACCTGGCTGCCATTGCAAGAGATGTAAGAGACTCAGGTTCTAATCCTGGGTGGGAGGAATACCCTGGAGGGAGAGCACAGAAACCCACACCAGTATTCTTGCCTAGAGAACCCCATGGACAGAGAAGCCTGGTGGGCTACAGTCCACAGGGTCACAAAGAGTTGGACACGACTAAAGTGACTTGGCACAACAGTATGTAGAACTGAGGACAGGTTTCTTTGTTTTTCCTTTTCTTATTTTTTAATTCACGCCAAAACACTCACTGTATATAGGATTATATACTTTGTGCAAATTACCAAATATTGTTTGCTATATTGTGTTTCATTAATTTTATATAGTATTTACATTAATCTGGTATGGCATTTTCAACTCAAATGCAAATATAGTTGTCTGATTTTTTATGTCAAGGGTGACACTATGAACAGAAAGTAGGTAGACAAAATGTTTTTCATTAAAAAATTCAACTGGATACCCATTTTGAATATAACAATGTGTACATGTTGATCCCAACCAACAAAGACCTACTCTGTGCATATGGACTTACTCTGCTAAATGTTATGTGGCAGCTTGTATGGGAAGGGAGTTTGAGGGAGAATGGATATGTGTATGTATGTGTGTTTATGTATATGTATATGTATGGCTGAGTTCCTTCACTACTCACCTGAAACTATCACAAAATTATTAATCAGCTATGTCCCAATACAAATTAAAAGTTTTAAAAAATAAAAAAAATAAATAAATTTTTGATAAATGTACTTTTAGTACTTCCAATAATATGCTATGCAAGGCACAAAATAACAGTACAGTATTAATGAATGAATAATGAGAGAAATTACAAATAATTAAAAAGACTCAAAAAGTGTTTGCATGTAAAGAGTAACATTCAAAAAGGAATAAAACGAGTCTTTGAGTACAACCAACTGAAAACATGATTGTATCATTCACAGATATAGGATGGTAAGAAGTTAGAGGGGAGTAATTCACTTTTAGACTTTAAATTCTAAGTGGTAAAATAAATTTGAAATCATATTTCTAAATATATCAACTAGAAAAATAGAATTTAGAGACAAATGAATGATAAAAGTACATATTAATACTTAATCATATAAGGAAAAAAATGTTCTGGAGAGTAACATCAGCATCCTGGCAGCAAAAGATGTCCTTCACATTTATCACCCTTTTAACAGATAAAATTTGGCATCATCCACAAACAAAAGTGCCTCTTTGGGAGGTGGCACTAGTAGTAAAGAACCTGGCTGCTAATGCAGAAGACATAAGAGACGTGGGTTTGATTCCTGGGTTTTGAAGATACCCTGGAGGAGATAATGGCAACCCACTTCAGTATTCTTGCCTGGAGAATCCCCATGAACAGAGGAGCCAGGTGGACTACAGTCCATAGGATTGCAAAGAGTCAGACATGACAGAAGTGACTCAGAACTTAGCACAAACAAAACTGTGAGTTGTGGGATCCAGGACCATACTCCAAGAGACCCAGGAGGAGTCTCAACCACTTGTGTATCAGGTAACAGGCAGGCAGAACTTGATACAGACTGTAGAACCAGCAGTGACCTGGGAGCAGATGAAGAATACTGATTTGGGCAGACACACATAAATGAGAATCTTTACAGTAGTATACTTTTTATGGAAAAGAAGTTCCACAACTCTATTGGAGTCAAAAAAGAAAAATACAAGTTTGTGTTCATTGGCGTGGGTAAGAAGAACTTTATCAGTATCATTCTTTCTCCCAAGGCAGCATAACTAAGAGCTATAAGAGGTCAGGGATCTTTCCCGTGGGGGAATGGAAGATTAGTGAGTGCCCAGATTTCCCAGCAATTTGAGAAGCTGCTAAAGAAACACATCTCATTCTCAAAGTAGTAAAGTAAAAGCTCCATGATTAGCAATGCACGAAGAGATCATGAAAGAGGCAGAAAAATTATCAGAAAGAATTTAAAGAATGGGGTTCTTACTGATTGCATCTGTACTTCAACAGGGAGTCTGCCTATGAGCCACTGGGAATATCTCACCTGAGGATCCCCTTTTTGGCCTAAAGGTACACCTGATACCCCAGTAAAAAAATAACACCTCCTGCAACTCTGTGGCTGGCTCCTTGTGCATCTCATGAGAGTGGTGGCAAGAGTGAGTTTGAGTAAACAGGGAATGTACACAGAAAACAGTCCAGAGTCTGTGGGCAAGGAAGAAATTTCAATCTTGAGCTGTAGCTCTACCTTTAAGAGGACAAAAGAGAGGTTCCAAGTAGTTGGCTTGGCGCACTGTAAGACCAGGAGAAAACATAAATATGCTTAAGGATTATGCTACAAGAAGAAACAAGAAGCGTGGAGCAAGTGTACCCATATAATGTCAAAGAAAGTTTACGATATAAGCATGAACAACAAAATTTATCTCCTACCTGAAAGCAGCTAGCAAATATCAGAGGTTATTGCTACATCGAATGCAAAAACAGCAATGCAAAACTCCAAGTAACAAGAGGAATCAAGGAGCCGTGGCATCACCAAAAGATTACAGTCATCTTCCAATAACCAAACCCAGTGATACAGATATCTGTTATATACCCAATAAAAATTCAAAATAGCTATTGTAAAGAAGCTAAATGACCTACAAGAAAACAGAGAAGGACAATTCAACAAAATCAGGAAAGCAATACACAAAAAATTAGAAATACAGCAAAGAAATAAGAATCATTGAAAAGAACCAGACAGAAATTTTGGAGCTGAAGAATTTAATGAATGAATTAAAAATGAAATACAAACCATCAATACCAGATTTAACCAAATAAAATAATAGAATCAGTGAACTAGAGAATAGAAACTTAGAAATAACCCAGTTAGAGAACAAAGTAGAAAGAAAAAAATGGAAAAAAAAAGATAGCCTATATGATATAGAGGACACCATCCAAAGAACAAATATCAGAATCACTAGAGGAACAGAAGAAAAAGTGAAGGAGCAGGGGGTAGAAATTTTATTTAAAGAAAGAAATGGTAACTAAGAACATGCCAAACCTGGGGAGACACAGACATACAGACATCCAAGATCATAAAGCTTATAAATCACCCTATTAAATCAAAACTATCTTCTCCAAGATACATATAGTAAAACTGCCAAAAAATCAAAGACAAAGGGAAAATCCCAAAAGCATCAAAAAATAAAGACTGTGACTAACAAGGCAACCCAATAAATCTAACAGTGGATTTCTCTGACACATTACAGTCCAGAGGAGAGTGGAATGATATATTCAAAATGCTGAAAGGAAAAAAAAAAAAAAATGCCAGCAAGCATATTCTACCTGGCAAAGTTATTCTACAGAAATGAAGGCGAACTAAAGATATTCCCAGACAAACAAAAGCTGAGAGAATTCAATACCACTAGACTTCCATACAAGAAAAGTTGAAAGACATTCTTTAAGCTGAAATGAAAAGGAAGTAGTTAGTAAGGTGAAAACTACAAAAATATACAGCACACTAATAAAGATAATACACTGTCAGATTAAAAATCTCTAACATGATGTTGTGTCAACCACCCAACTATGCTATAAAGGTTAAAGGAAAATAATATTTAAAATAGCTATGGTTAATACTATTTATTAATGAACACAATGTAAAAAGTGGTAAATTATCACATCAAAAATATCAACGGGCAGAATAAAAAGGTAAAGTTTTGTATGTAATTGAAGCTAAGTTGCTATCAGCATAAAATGAACTATATTATTCATAAAATGTTTTATGCAAACCACATGGTAACCATAAAGTAAAAACATATAACACAATCACAAAATATAAAGAAGGAAATCAGAACTGACCACCACAGAAAACCACTAATTCCAAAAGGTAATCAGCAAGAAAGAGAGAGGAAATTTAAAAAGCCAGAAAGCAATGGATAAGATGACATTCAGTCAGTTCAGTCACTCAGTCGTGTCCAACTCTTTGTGACCCCACGGACTGCAGCATGTCAGGCCTAGCTGTCCATCACCAGCTCCCAACTCAAACTCATGTCCACTGAGTCGGTGATGGCATCCAACCATCTCATCCTCTGTCATCCCCTTATCCCCCTGCCTTCAATCTTTCCCAGCATCAGGGTCTTTTCCAATGAGTCAGTTCTTCATATCAGGTGGCCAAAGTATTGGAGTTTCAGCTTCAACATCAGTCCTTCCAATGGATATTCAGAACTGATTTCCTTTAGGATGACATTAGTAAGTTCTTATGTATCAATAATTACTCTAACTATTAGTTAATTGAATCCATCAATCAAAAGGAAGACTGGCTAAATGGATTAAAAAAAAATAAAAGATCCAACTACTTGCTGCCTACAAAAGACTCACTTCAGCTTTACAGACATACATAAGCTTAAAGTGAGAGATGGAAAAAAGATATCTTATGCAAGTGGAAAACAAAAGGAAGTGATGATGGTAGTTATATCAGACAAAATAGATTATAATTCAAGAATGGTAAGAAGAGATAAAGCAGGTCATTATATAATAATAAAGACATCAGTTCATTAAGAAGCTATAACAATCATGAATATATATGCACCTAGCATCAGAATACCTAAATATATTAAACAAATACTAACAAAACTGAAGGGAGAGAGAGACAATAATACAATAATCACAGGGGACTTTAATACCTATTTTCAGTAATAGATAAGTCATCCAGACAGAAAATCAATGTGGAAACATTAAACTTTAACCATAATTTTAGGCAAAATGAACTTAACAGCTATATACAGAACTTCCCATTCAAAATCAGCAGAAAATACATTCTTCTTAATTTCACTGTTAGAGAGAATGCAAATTGGTGCAGTCACTGTGGTAAAGAGTATGGGAATTTTTCAAAAAGTTAAAAATACTGTATGGTCTGACAATCCCACACTGCTGTGTTTACTGCAGCATTATTCACACTACTCAAAATATGGAGACAACTGAAGTGTCCATCAAAATATGAATGCATAAAGAAGATGTGGTTTAGATAGATAGATAGATAGATATCATTCAGTCATTAAAAAAAAAAAAGATAGCCTGCCTCTTGCAAGAACATAATAGACAATGAGGATACTAGGCTGAGATAAGTCAAAGATAAATATTGTATGATCTCACTTATATTTGGGATCTAAGCAAGCTGAATTCATATAAACAGAAAGTAGGATTGGGGAGATGTGGATCAAAAGGTACAAACTTGCAGTTAGAAGACAAATTCTGAAGAGCTAATGTACAGCATTGTGATTATAATTAACAATACTGCAGTATATACTACTAAGTTGCTAAGAGATTAGATTTTAGATGGGGTCTTCCCTGGTGGCTCAGACAGTAAAGAATCTGCCTGCAATGCTGGAGACCTGGGTTTCATCCCTGAGTCAGGAAGATCCTCTGGAGAAGGGAATGGCAACCCACTCCAGTATTCTTGCCTAGAGATTTCCATGGACAGAGGGGCCTTGCGGGCTACAGTCCATGGGGTTCCAAAGAGTCAGACTTGATTTTAAATGCTCTTGTCATAAGAAATAAGTGATAATTGTGTGGCATGATAGATGTTTAACTCAAATGGGTCCCCTATCAAATGAGTAGCTGGTGAGTCCATGTGACAATCTATAGATAAAGGATCTCAGTATTGTATGCACTCTTCATCTTGCCTCTAGCCCTTGTTGAAGGGGGGCAAGATCAAAATTTATAAAAATATGAAGAGACATAATTAAAGGACCTCACATATTTGGGCTTCCCAGGTGGTGCTAGTGGTGGGGAACCTGCCTGCCAATTCAGGAGACATAAGAGATGCCGGTTTGATCCCTGGGTCGGGAAGATCCTCTGCAGAAGGAAATGACAACCCACTCCAGTATTCTTGCCTGGAAAATCCTGTGGACAGAGGAGCCTCATGGGCTACAGTCCAAAGGGTCACAAAGAATCAGATATTACTGAAGCAACTTAGCATATGATGGTAATCATATTGCAAAATATAAGTGTACCAAATCAACTCATTGTACACCTTAATCTTACACAATGTTACATAGCAACTTTCTCTTAATTAAAAAAATAAAAATAAAAAAAAAACCTGAGGATCGAGTTACTAGATTTAGCAAATAAAATTCATGATGATCAATTAAATTAGAGAATCAAACAATGAAAATTTCTTCAGGTATGGGACATACATTTACGTATATTGCATGAGATATATTTATGCTAAAAGTAATTCATTGGTTAAAAACTTCGAACATAACTTGGCAATTTGTATTTTAATCTGAAAACTCCTGAGTATTAAATTTGTTGAGTTCTGAGTGTTTCCAGAAGATTAAGCAGTATCAGTGACAAGTCTAAGATGAATAAAAACCAGAAGAGAAACAGAGCAAAAGAAAGGGTAAAGAATGAACAATGGATTTGAAATAAATAAATAAATAAAGGAAAAACAGAGGATGAGGTAAATAAAATTGTATATATATATGATGGATATAAAGCATCATTAATCTGAGAGAGGCCATTATGCTATTCATTCAGCAAATGTTGTTTAGCAGCTTTAGGAGGGCTAGTTTTTTTTTGATGGTTAGTTTTTGACTGGTTTCCTGGTATACTTCATGAGACTGAGATATTTGTTATGGAGAATTTTCAAGTTAGAGACTGAAGATACCAAATTAAATAAATATATACTGTATTTGCCTCTGTTTACCAATGGAGTAAATATATTGAATGATCAATATTAGAGATGAAGAAACTGAATAGCTGAGACATGTCCAAGCTCATATAGTGTTTTAGAAGGCTAGCTAGAGCCTGAGTTTTCTCACTGTCACTTTTTTAACCCAGACTTGGAGAAGGAAATGGCAACCCACTCCAGTATTCTTTCCTGGAGAATCCCATGGACGGAGGAGCCTGGTGGGCTACAGTCCATGGGGTCACAAAGAGTTGGATACGACTGAGAGACTTCACTTTCACTTTGACAATGTATGGAGGGGAACAAAACAAAATCAAACAAAGAACAGAAGGGCAGAATTTATCTCCATTGTGTAGATGAGGTATAACATGATCCTCAGAGTTTAATTTTCAGTGGCAGGATATAAACAGCCTGAGAAAAACCACTGAGCCAGGATAATGACTAATTGATAAGCTTTGCCAAAATAGAAATCATGTTTCTATTCAACTGTTTTATCTCCAGAACTGAGTACATAACCTTGAATATACTAGGTGTTCAATACATAGCCACAAAAGAAAAACAAGATATTCCTTATTTATGTAGATATTAAAGTTCCCATCAAAGTAATTTGAAGTTTTGTAATGCTAACAACTAACTCAATAAAGACCACATAAAAGTTCTGAAAGATAAATTAAGATTAAAAATATATTCATATGCATGCGGTATGAAAGACTCAAGGTCCTCAGAACATGAGGCAGACTTTGCCAATTAAATAGGACTTCTGGAGCTATTTTAAGTAAATGTGTCATTTTGGAAATAAACCTGCTTAAAACATTCTTTAAAAATTTCAAACGCAAAAGAAGGTGCACAGGTTTCTGAGGCATCAGCACATACATTCTTTCTCAATCATTATCTCTTATTTCAGCCATGTGATACATAAGATTTATCAAAAAAAACTTATGAGATATATAAATTTATCCAAAATTGGAGAGATAAAGAATGCTTTGCCCAAGGGTGACAGGCACATTTACAATAATGAATTGCTATTTGAAAATTTAAGTATGTCCTTATTATGTCTGAAGCCAAAGAAAGACCTGGAGGCATTCTGAAACCTCATTTGTCATACTCTGGAGGTAATTCTATTAATGACTTCAAGTCAAGCTTTATGCAGCATGCTTCAAGTATATTTTAAGGATCAGTTGGTCAGACAATTTTCTAAGGACAGTGAAGGAAAAAATGGCTAAGTGCAACTGAAAATATTATTAATAATAAAATCCAGTTATCCTCAACTCTCTTCCACAGTGAATTTGGCAGTATCTTTTCCTGGTGGTTTATTTTTTTATTTTTTTGTGAGCATGGGCTGATCAAAGGCTATCTCAAGAAGCACTAGTCTTGCTTGGTTAGCACTGAATCATAGCCTACAAACAGATAGAAAAGCTAGTAGTAACAATTGAAAGATTTCTTGCTTACTGTTTTCATAATACAGCATTTGCTTTACTCCAGCTTCTAACCTGAAAAGGTTTCATTAAGCAGGAAGTGTCAAGAAAACTTGGAAAATTTCTTACAGGCCAGTAGCTATGGCAAAATCCTTGAAGAATCTTAAGCAAGAATACAACAGATGTTACTTTTGCAAAGATCATAATATCCCCATTTATATGAAAAACATGGTTCCAAAGATCAAATACTGCCTGTTTTACTTTACAGGTGTATTATGTATATGGCATTGAAGATACAGTTGCATCTAGTTAATAAACTCTTTCCCATATTGCACAATGGAGAAGGAAATATGCATCTTTGGGAATACTCTTTGTTGCTAATGTTAATATGGGACAAGCTAGTCAAAAAATGACCATCAAGAAGCTCCACTCCTAACAGACTACTGTGGTAATTAATAGAGTGATGCTTCAATACTGGGCAAAGCCATTTTTTTAGAAACAGCTTTTCAATATGGCATTTCTTGACAATACTACACTATGGACAGACAATTTCATGAATTAGGGCTTCTTCACTGCCACACAAGAAAAATGAGGAGATTTAGAATGTAGCATTTAAATGCATGTATCTGAGGACTGTCAGATTTCAAATCTCAGCCTTACTACTTAACAGCTACATAGTAATAAGTTTGGGCCTCTCATTGTCTCAATTCCTCCATTATAACTTGAAATAATACAAGAATCAATTTCACGGCTCCATAGTAAGATCTAAGTGAGATAATGCATGCAAAGTTCTCTGCACTGTGAGGTTCAATTCATGTAAACTTTAGTATTACTAGTAGTAGTAGTGATATTAAACACCTATGTGCTAAACATCATGCTAATCATTTTACATTTCTTATTTTTATATTATATTGCCAATACAATATTATTCATTGATTTGCCAAATAGTTGGTTCCTTTGCTGGCAACCTAAAAAAAAATTGACTTTGGTTAACACACACACCTAAATAAAGGATAGGAACCGGGACGATTCCAGTGATCATCATAGTAGTTATACTATGCTGCTTCTGCTGGGGCAAATCACACTAAACCTTTTTTTTTTTTTTTTTACTTTTTTATCTTTTTGACCAAGAGAGACTCCAATTAGTTACTTTTGGATTTTTAACCATAATTTGCCTAAGGAAGGAATGGACAGCCATATCAATGTTCTCATGAAGACTAATCACAATGGGGAACAGGTAATCCTATAAAAGGAAGTCAACATTCTGTTACTTGAAGGAAACAAAGGATGATGGATAGCCAAAGACAGAAGGTTTCTAGGAATTGTATCCTATAGTTAAAGGAGTTCTTCTTCTTCTTCTTTTTTTTTTTTTTTTTTTTTTTTGTTTACTTTTGTTGCTGTTCAGTTGCTAAGTCCTGTCCAACTCTTCGCAACCCCATGGACTGTAGCACACTATAGGCTCCTCTGTCTTCCCCTGTCTCCTGAAGTTTGCTCAAATTCATGTCCATTAAGTCAGTGATACTATCTAGCCATCTCATCTTCTGCCCCATCCTTCTCTTTTTCCTTCAAGCTTTCCCAGCATCAGGGTCTTTTCAAATGAGTCAGCTCTTTGTATCAGGTGTCCAAAGTATTGGAGATGCAGCATTTGTCCTTCCAATGAATATTCACTGTTGATTTCCTTTAGTATTGACTGGTTCGATCTCCTTGCAGTCTGAGGGACTCTCAAGAGTCTTCTCCAGCACCACAATTAGAAAGCATACATTCTTTAGCACTCAGCCTTCTTTATGGTTCAAATCTCACATCCCTACACGACTACTGGAAAAATCCTGGCTTCGACTATATGGACCATTCTCGACAAAGTGATATCTCTGTTTTCTAAAACACTGGCTGGTTTTGTCATAGCTTTCCTTCCAAGGAGCAAGTGTCTTTTAATTTTGTTGTTACCCTCACTGTCCACAGTGATTTTGCAGCCCCCCAAAATAAAACTGTTTCCACTTTTTCCCCTTCTATTTGCCATGAAGTGATAGAATGATAGGCTACGATCTTAGTTTTTTGAATGTTGAGTTTCAAGTCAACTTTTCCATTCTTCTCCTTCACTCTCATCAAGAAGTTCTTTAAACCACCATAATATTGTAAAGTAATTAGCCTCCAATTAAAATAAATACTTCAAAAACTAAAAAAAAAAAAAAAAAGAAGAAGAAGAAGCTCTTTAGTTCCTCTTCATTTTCTGCCATTAGAGTGGTATCATCTGCATATCAAAGGTTGTTGATATGTCTCCCGGCAGTCTTGATTCCAGCTTGTAATTTATCCAGTTCAGCATTTAACATGATGTACTCTACATAGAAGTTAAATAAGCAAGGTGATAATATACAGGCTTGTCATACTCCTTTCCCAATTTGGAACCAGTCCATTGTCCCATGTCCAATTCTACCTGTTGCTTCCTGACCTGCATACAGATCTCTCAGGAGATAGGTAGGATGATCTGATATTCTAATATTTGAAGAATTTTCCACAATTTGTTGTGATCCACATGGTCAAAGACTTCAGCATAGTCAAAAAACAGAAATAAATTTTTTTTTTTCTGGAATTCCTTTGCTTTCTCCATGATCCCATGAATGCTGGCAATTTATTCTCTGGTTCCTACTCTGCCTTTTCTAAATCCAGCTTGTACATTTGGAAGTTCTCAGTTCACTTACTGCTGAAACCTAGCTCAAAGGATTTTGAGCATATCCTTGCTAGTATATGAAATGAGTCCAACTGTATGGTAGTTTGAGCATTCTTTGGCATAACCTTTCTTTGAAATTGGAATGAAAACTGACCATTTCTAGTCCTGTGGCCACTGCTGAGTTTTCCAACTTTGCTGACATATTAAGTGCAGCACTTTAATGGCCTCATCTTCTTAGGATTTTAAATAACTCAGCTGGAATTCAACCACCTCCACTAGCTTTGCTTGTAGCAATGCTTCCTAAGGCCCACTTGACTTCACACTCCAAGATATCTGATTCCAGGTGAGTAATCACACCATCATAGTTATTATCTGGATCATTAAGCCCTTTTTAGTATAGTTCTTCTGTGTACTCTTGCCACCTCTTCTTAATCTCTACTGCATGTGTTAGGCCCTTACTCTTTCTGTCCTTTATTGTGCCCATCCTTGCATGAATTGTTCCCTTGATATCTCCAATTTTCTTGAAGAGATATCTCACCTTTAAGAAGTGGGAAATGGTGTTGAATAAAGAAAGATGACCCAATAGATGTTGTGGTAGTCCAGGCTAGGCATAATGCTGGTGACGGGTGAGACTTCGTTCTGACAATTTTTCTTGGAAATTTAGTTTCTGAAATCTTAATAAATTTATTTAATATTTGTTCTCAAGAATGAATGTGCTCACAAAGATTTTTATAAATTTGCCTTTAGGTTACATAAATACAGGTGCATTGTTATAAGATCCTCACAATATCTTAGAGCCTATGCAAACAAAAATACTGATAGGACCAATTTTTTATGGAGATTCTAGATAAGATTTCTTAACTTTTAAAACATTAATTTCTCTATCCTTCTCAAATGTAATTTAGTTTTTCCTGTAATTAATCATGAACCTACCAAAAAACTATCAAACTGTCATCAATTTCCTGAAATACCTTCCAAAACCAGTGGAAGATTTATAGTGGAAGGGATAATAATAGAAATTGTCCAAATATACCAATACCTAATAAAAGTTTCTAAACCTCACTGGAGGTGTGATTAGTTGTTAAGTTGTGTCTGACTCTTTGTGAACTCACAGACTGTAGTCCACCAGGCATCTCCGTCCATGGGATTCTCAAGGCAAGATTACTGGAGGACATTGTCATTTCCTCTTCCAGAGGATCTTCCCAACCCAAGGGTTGAACCTGGGTGTCCTGCATTGCAGACAGATTTTTTACCATCTGAGCCACCAGGGAAGCCCTTATGAAGGTATCCATTGGCAAATATCAAAATATTACATGTAAAATTATATATGTGGGGAAGTGGAATGCAAAATACCTTTGGGGAAATTTTTTTCAGTTATTGTTTTGTTTTGTAGCAAGTAGAGATCAACTTACTGAACAATTATTTTCAGATATAGTCAATTTGCTTGAAATACTGCCCACTCACTTTGAGAGCAGAAAGAGACTAGGCAACTGAACTATAAAACTTTCATATATTAACCACAGCTTCAGAAGAACCTGGCTTTGAATCTTTTTGTTCTTTTTTTCCCTATTGCTTTTTTTTCTTTCTTCTTTTTCTGGGAAGATAAACTGAAGAAAATGTTCTTCCAAAACTATATTCTTTGGCTGTTGAAATATTCTGAAGTATCATTTTGATTGTTGATTTTGCTTTTTGCTTGGCATTTCATTCCTGCTTTTTAGAATGTGTTGTAGCACCCATTTTAAGTTTATGGCACATCTAGCATAATATGAAATCTTATGACAAAAATTACTTCCCTCAAACTTGAAGACTGCTGTAACTGTATCTTTTGCACCTGCTTGAAAGAAATGGAAGGTATCTTTATTCAGCTCTGAGGAAGAGAGAAGTTCCTCTAAAGGAGGGTTTCATCTATTTCAATAGTACTTAGTGTAACTAGTCATAAAGGAGAAATAATTTTACAGTTACATAAAATAGTATCAATTTAACCAGACACAGATGTTTCAAATTAAAGCAGTCCAAAGCACAAAACCAAAGAAAGCTTTTAAATGGAAGAGTGACAGACTGGCTACTTATCAATGAGCCAGCTTCAGAAGCCCTAGATGCTCTCCCATTACAAAAGACAAAGCCTTTTACAATGTATACATGTCATAATATTTCTAAAAATGTGGGGTTCAAAACTGCTGCCACTTAAGAACACTTGCTTACAGAAATAAAGCTTTGGTTGTGCAGTAAACATCCTCTGAGCACTATATTTCAGCTCTGAATATATTTAGGATTTAAAATCATCAAAATATGGCAAAAATCATGAAGTACTATCATTACCAGTACACTAAAATTCTCCAGTAAGGAAAGGTCCATTTATACTTGTATTAAATAAGGAGGTCAGAAAACCTCCATAGCCAATAATATTTATCAAACTGGCCCTGCCAGAAATTCCCACCTTCCAATTATTTGTGTTAAAGCATTATTACCCCTCCTCTACAAATTAACAAAGACTTCCCCCTTCTGGAGGTTTTCTTCCAATTTCTTGATAATGTCCTTTGGTGCACAAAATATTTTTAATTTTGATAAAGTTTTTGGTGTCATGTCTAACAATTTATTGCCAAATCCAAGGTCACAAAGAGCACAAAACCCTTAATTTTATTCTGTAAGTATTAGAGTTTCAGCTCTTATATTTATGTCTTTAATCAATTTTGAGTTAATTTTTGTTTTTGATGAGGGATACAACTCCAGTATTTCCTGGCAGCTCAGATGGTAAAGAATCTACCTGTAATGTGGGAGTCCCAGGTTCAATCCTTGGGTTGGGAATATTCCATTGAGAAGGAAATGGCAATGCACTCCAGTATTCTTTCTTGGAGAATTCCATGGACAGAGGAGCCTGGAGGGTTATAGTCCATGGTTTCACAAAGAGTCGGACACGACTTGGCAAATAACACTTTCACTTTCACACCACTCCAGCTTCATTCTTTGCCATGTGAATATCAAGTTGTCTGAGTACCATTTGTTGAAGAGACTATATTTTCTTCTTTGAATGATCTTGGCATCCTTGTTGAAAATCAATGTACCAGGAATATATGTGATTATTTCTGACTTCTAAACCCTATTCTATTGGTCTCTATGTCTATCTTTATGTCAGTGTCACGCTGCTTTTATTACTGTGGCTTTGTAGTAAGTTTTGAAATCAGGAAGTGTGGGCTCTCCAACTTTGTTCTTCTTTTTCATGACTTATTTATTCATTTATTCTATTTGAGATCTCTTATTTCCATATGAATTTGAGGATTGGCTTTTCCATTTCTGGTAAAAAGGGTTTTAGGACATTGATATGGACTATATTGGATCTTCAAATCATTTTGGGTAATATTGCCATCTAAACATCATTAAATCTTATAACTTATAAACATGGGATGTTTTTTACACTTATTTTTGTCTTGTTTAATTTTTTAAAGCAATATTTTGGAATTTTCCATGCTTAAGTCTTTCAACTCATTAGTTGAATTTATTCTGAGGTATTTTAATTTTTTGGATGATATTACAAATAAAAGTATTTTCTTAATTTATTCATCAGACTGTTCATTCCTTGTTGTTGTATAAAAGCACAAATGATTTTTCCATGTTGACCTTGTGTCCAGTAACTTTGCTGAATTCATTATTAGCTCTAGTATATTTATTTGTGAATATAATAAGATTTTAATTATAGCATCACATTATCTGTAAATTTGTTAAGATTTTATATTTAGAGGAGTCTGAAGAAGCAAAACAGGGAAAAAAACACTCACAAAATCGGGGTAAAGAAAATGTTAGTCTTACGTAGGATGCCACAATTAGAGCAGAAGAAGGGGATAAAGAAAGCAAAAACAAAATATTAGTCTCCTTAAAAGTATACGTGAAACAAGAACGTAAACAAAATGAACAATAGACTAAAGGAATTTGAAAGGTCAGGTTTTCATACTTCACAAGTTATCCAGTATCCAGCTTTAATCACAGCAGAAAGGAAATAGCTTGTTTAATCAAAATCATTATAGTAATGATAATACCTAGAGACATGTTCTTATTGTAACAAAGATTTGAATTTCTGGAGATCGACTAGGTCAAATTCTTATATTTGGTCTGCATATATATTTTATAGTCTTAGACATACAGATTAGAATGCCTTATTTTGATTGTTACTGTCATTCTGTCTTTCCAAGATGCCTCATGGAAAGCAATACAGAGTTTGAAGGGACTTGCTAAAATATGTCTGCATTTTGAAGAATTTTGTAGTAGATAGTATTTTAAAATCTTCCTACCGACTTCAATACAATTTCAACAGTTTCAACAGTTTTATTTTGATATTTAAGGACAGAAATTCAAGGCTAGAATCCTGTTTCACAGGTGCCTTTATTTTTTAGTCATGTTTGAAAAATGATGAGCAGGAAATAATCCAAGTGCAGGTCATTCTAATCCACTACTCAATTTCAACCTCATCATAAAAGAATGTCAGTCAGTAAATGAAATAAATTGCCATTTTGATCATTTGATTTTTGCCTGCCAAATTGATTAAATTGGTATTCCTTTTAACCCTATTTTTAAATGTGCTTATTTGGCACATCAAGTAACTGCTTGAACCAGAAACCTAGTCTTTCTGGACACCAGTCTCTCCTTCCTAACCCACACCTATTCTATCAGCAAGTCCTGCAACTTCTATTGCTACTTCCAAAATATATCTCACATGTCAATTTCTCTCCCTCTCTACTGCCACCAGCCTAGTACAGACCATTCTCATCTCTTGGCTAGATTTTTAAATAGCCTCAAATTTGGTCCCCTGCATCCAAACTCCCTTCCCTCCTAATTCCATTTTCCACACAGCACATAATCTTTTAAAATGTAAATCAGGTGATTCCAGTTTCCTGTTTAATCCTCCAGTGCCTTTTCCCTTCACACTTAGAAATTTACATCCAAACTCCTTACTACAACCTGTAAGACTCTGCATGAACTGAACCTTTACTCATTTTCTCATGTCTTCTCTGACTACCCCATCTCTCACACTAAATGCTCCAGCCCCACTGATTTCCTTTCTGAGTCTCAATATCCCAAACTCATTCTCTTTTCAGAGCTTTTTCCCTTCTTATTTTTCTACTTGAGATGCTTTCCTGCTAGGTAAACTCTGTTCAACCCATTCATTAAAGTCTTAGCTCTAAAGAAACTTCCTAAAGCAGAACTTCCTTGACAACCTGATCTAAATTGGTCTCCTTATCCATCTCTCCCCCATGTTATTCTTTTTTCAACAGCCTCCGGTGCTCTTTTCCATAGATGTCTTATGACAATATTCATTTGTTTACTCATCTCCTACTAGATTGAATGCTCCACAGAGACAAAACCCTATATTTATTAATCATTATAATATAATCATCTATATGTGCATAGGTATATTAAAAAAAATCCACTGTTTAAATAGCTTTTATTTTGTTAATGAAAAGGGAAATGTCATTTTAACTTTATTTCCTCCCACTTATTTTATTACTTCCTTCCATAAATGCTATACTTTCTCTCAGTGTTTAATTATCTTATTTCCCCTCTGTCATGTACAGACTCAGGTTCCGTTGAACAACACAAAATTTAAACCTTACCCCTTCTTGTCAAGAGATACTTTTGTTTCTCAGCTTCTGCTTTGGTTGCTGTTCCCAGATACATACTTCTGATTTGCAAGCTTGATATCAATGGCTTTAGCTCAGTTTCTGGTGATATGAATAGTAATAGTTAAGGGCTTCCCCGGTGGCTCAGTGGTAAAGAATCTGCCTGAAATGAAGGATCCACAGGACAAAGGAATGCGATCCTTCGTTTGGGAAGAACTTCTGGAGGAGGGAATGGCAACCCACTCCGGTATTCTTGCTTGGAGAATTTCATGTACAGAGGAGCCTAGCAGGCTACAGTCCATAGGGCTGCAAAGAGATGGAGATGATGGAAACAACTTGGCACACACACATGCATAGCTATGTATAAATGTGTTGCCTTCCCCCAATCCATGTTGTACTGCCAAACAACCTAAAATCTGGCTCACTGATGGATACCCACAGACTCATGGATCTCCCTGAAATCACAGTTATACTGTCCATACCCAAGTTACTTCATTCAATAGAACTGTGTTTCTGTCTCGATCCATGTTTGTTAATTCTTACAGATGACTTTTTTTTTTTTCTTTCTCTCTTTCTTTTTTTTTTTTTCTGTCAAATTCCTATTTGAGTACTGGGATTCTGCCACATCTTAACTCACTGACTATTCTCCCTGCTGTTTCCACTTACTTGTACCCTACCTTTACTAGAACTAGAAACATTTGCTCAGGGTGAGGCCCAGAGAATGAGAATTCTGTCCTTTTATTTTCATGGAAAATGTCCAGGATAAGGGCTGATCACTCCTTAAATGTCCTACAGTTGAGATATCTTTGTTTGAGTGATTTCCTCAGGAACAGTTGTTTCAAAATCATTATTGAGATTTCAGTTGATAGTACAATTAACTTCACCACCAGCTCACTAATCCTGTTCTCATAAAGTCCAGCCTGTCTCTGGCTTCTTGTTCACATAAATTTCTCTAAAATAGTATGCAACGATTCTCTCTATTTTGGCACCATCAGTCCACCCAAATTCTTTGTAATCTGTTTCCTTTCTTTACTTCAGTACTGAAACTATTCTCTGGAATGATCCCCAAATGATAAAACCAATGCCTTAGTTCTCATTAAAATTGATTTCCCTGCAGTAGTTCACTAACCAACCTGATTTTTATTGAAATGCTCTTAATTTTATTTGTAACCATTCATTACTGGTTTTTCCTCTCACCTTTTCAACTGAGCTTTTTGTTGTTTTTCTAATAGCACCTTTTTTCTCCTGCTCCTTAAATATAAGGTTGTATCCTTGATTTTATTTCACTTGTTCCTTAGAGAATTAATTAATTTCAATATCTTATTTGTCACATCTAAGTTAAGTTTATGTACTTGGTTAAAAACCTCTCAGGGAGAACAAGATGGTGGAAGAGTAGGTGAACATGGAGTACATCTCTCTCCATGGATATATCAGGAATACACCTTCAGACACAGAAGGGCATGCAGAACACCAGCTGAGAGCAGACGGGACTATCTGACCAGTGGAAAAGAATATATAGACCCACACAAAACTAGGTAGGACGAAAGAACTAGGGGAAAAAACAGGAGCATTAATAGGACTGGACCTGCCCTTGGTGGGTAGGGGAACTGAAGCAGGGGTCTGATCCCCATATCAAGGCAACTGTCTGAGTCAGAGGAGAAACATTTTAGCCTGAGAGGGAAACAGCTGATCTGTGACAGCATAAATGGAATGAGAATCAAACAGTCTTTGCTGCAGACATACATAGCCCGGACAGAGAGGTAGACCCCTTGGAAGGTGCAGAGACTGGGAGCTGGAGTGTAGGGGTTGTAGAGCAATCCCAGGGCGAAGGCTGCTGTTGACTGTGGAGAGAAAGATTGAGGGGATGTGAGGGAGGAGATTATGGTGGGAATTGCCTGTAGAGGAAAGCCAGGCAGCCATGGAAGCAAGGCAATTCTGCTGAGTCACACGTAGGGGGAGGAGGCATCACCATAGCCTCTCTCCCCCCACATGCCAGCATTGGAAGCTGAACAATAGAGAAGGTGGCCCATCAAGCACCTGATGCACTGAACTACAGAGTAGGACCCCACCCAGGGTGCCCCTTTAAGTGCTTAACATGCCGATCTACAGAGTAGGACCCCAGCCAGTGGGACCCCTCTATGTGAATGACATGCTGAACAACAGAGAAAGACCCCAAGGAAGAGAGTCCTCTAAGTGCCTGAACTGGCAGAGCTATGGAAAAAAACTGGTCAAAGAGGCCTTCTGATTGCCACCTACAAGAGGCTCGAAAAAAGTCACTGATAAGGCCATAACTCCTGCAGCAGAGACAGTCCATGTTCATGCACACTTGGCACCATCAGGGTCCCCACAAGCCATGCAGCTGCATCACCTGCATACTCAACTCTCACTGGGGCAGAGCTGCCACAGGCCAAAAACAGTCTTGCATCTATGTGTGCAGGGTCACTTAGGTAGTGTCCGACTCTTTGCAACCTTGTAAACTGGCCTGCCAGACTTCTCTGTCGGGGGTAGGGGGGAGGTTCTCCAGGCAAGAATACTGGAGAGTATTGGCCAATACTGGTTGCCATACCCTTCTAGAGCACTGTAGTTCTGCTGCCCTAGCCGCCAACTCCCCTGAGTACATGGTGCCACCAGAACCCTTGCAATCCTAGCAGCTGCACCACCTCCACACCTGACCCTCACAGGGGCAAACCCAAGTCCCCCAGGGCAGCCTCAGGAGCAAACCCCAGTGGACGACTCACATGCAGAGATGAAGAAAAAGCCACAATTGAAACCCAGGGGCAGTGTGACTAAGGAAGAAGACCCAAAAGCTTCCCATCAGCTGTACAAGCTGCAGATTAAATCCATATGATCAACTAGGCAGACTTTGTGTCTATGAACTATATAAAAGGTCATAGTGAGAAGTCCCACAAAAGAAAACACACTAGTTCTGATAGCTGTGGACACTGGAGGCAAGAGTACAGAAGAGTAGGACAAGATTAAAATCTGAGCTGCCCCCACAACAGGTCCAGAGATCTGCACAGTGTTGTAAGGCATCCTAGAGAGGTGAGGTGGACAATGACTCCCAGTGAGGGAAAGGACTCTGACAGCAGTGACTCAGGGAAATATTTATTATTTTTATGTTTTGAGTTATTCTGTAGATTCTTTTGGATTTTTTTTTTTTCTTTTTCCTCCCCCCGACCACCGTCCTATTGTAGTTCTTGTATTGGCATTATAAAATCTAACTATGAGACTGAACAGACATTTCTCCAAAGAAGACATACAGATGGCTAACAAACACATGAAAAGATGCTCAGCATCACTCATTATCAGAGAAATGCAAATCAAAACCACAATGAGGTACCATTTCACGCCAGTCAGGATGGCTGCTATCCAAAAGTCTACAAGCAATTAATGCTGGAGAGGGTGTGGGGAAAAGGGAACCCTCTTACACTGTTGGTGGGAATGCAAACTAGTACAACCGCTATGGAGAACAATGGGGAGATTTCTTTAAAAACTGGAAATAGAACTTCCATATGACCCAGCAATACCACTTCTGGGCATACACACTGAGGAAACCAGATCTGAAAGAGACACGTGCACCCTAATGTTCATTGCAGCACTGTTTATAATAGCCAGGACATGGAAGCAACCTAGATGCCCATCAGCAGACGAATGGATAAGGAAGCTGTGGTACATATACATCATGGAATATTACTCAGCCATGAAAAAGAATTCATTTGAATCAGTTCTAATGAGATGGATGAAACTGGAGCCCATTATACAGAGTGAAGTAAGCCAGAAAGATAAATTACATTACAGCATACTAACACATATATATGAAATTTAGAAAGATGGTAATGATAACCCTATATGCAAAACAGAAAAAGAGACACAGATGTACAGAACAGACTTTTGGACTCTGTGGGAGAAGGAGAGGGTGGGATGTTTTGAGAGAACACCATCGAAACATGTATATTATCTAGGGTGAAACAGATCACCAGCCCAGGTTGGGTGCATGAGACAAGTGCTCGGGACTGGTGCACTGGGAAGACCCAGGGGGAGCGGGTGGAGAGGGAGGTGGGAAGGGGGATCGGGATGGGGAATACATGTAAATCCATGGCTGATTCATGTCAATGTATGACAAAAACCACTACAATATTGTAAAGTAGTTTGCCTCCAACTAATAAAAAAAATGAATGAAAAAAAAATCTAACTAAACTCTTGAGCTTTTTGTTTTTTTTCCTCAGTTGCATTTGTTTTATTGTTGTTAAAACCTCTGGCTCTATGTTTGGCTTTTGTAATTCTGGGGAACTTTCCTTTTTTCTCTCTCTCTTTTTTTGTTTTTTTAGTTTTTTAATCCTATTATTATTTTTTCTACATTTATTCCTTTGTTTGCTTTTCCTTCTGTTCTTTTCCCCTTGCAGTTAATCTTTAATGTATATAAACCTTCTTTATCTATCTCTATTTAGCTTTGCACATCTATTCTTTCTTTACTTTCCTCTCAACATATTTGTTAGTTTCATTTACATTATTTTATTCTCCAATTGGCACCTTGTTTTAGTTTGTTTTCCTGCTTGTGCTTTAGTTAGTTTTGTTCTGGTAGACATAATTTTTTATTTCCTTTGTTCTCTGAGTCAGTCTATTGTACTTTATTTTTGTTGGACTGTTTTGATTTTCCTTATGGGTGTATATGTATATGTGTATATTAAGTCACACTTTTTGTTGTTATAAACCTCTGTTTCTCTGTTGGGCTTTTGCAGTTCTGTGGAGTGTTCCTTTTTTATTTGTTTTTCCTTTTTTTTTCTTTTTCTCTTATTTTATAATTTTAACTTTTATATATTTTTTAAACCTATTATGTTTTTTGTACACTTATTCCTTCATTTGCCTTTCCTACTTTTCTTTTCCCCTTGTGGCTAATCTCAAATGTATATAAATCTTCTTTATCTCCCTCTATTTAACTTTGCATAACTATACTTTCTTTTCTTTTTTTCTTTTCCTATCAACATATTTGTTAGTTTTTTTTTTTTTTTTTTTTTTTTTTTATTGCTTTATTCCCTACCTGACATTTTGCTTTAGGCTTGTTTTCCACTTTTTGCTTTAGTTACTTTTGTTCTTAATGATAAATATAATTTTTGATTTACTTTGTTCTCCAGGTCAATCTACTGTACTTTATTTTTGTTGGATTGTTTTGAATTTGCTCATGGGTGTATAGGTATTTGTGCATATTCCAACATTTTAATTACTATTTGCTTGGTTTTCTAACTGCCATTTGTCTGGAGTTCATCTTTGGTTTTTCGTTTTTGGATATTTGTTTTAATCTCACTTAATGCCATAACAAACCACTTGTGGAATCTTTGTTCCTAACCATAGATCAAGCCCTGAGCCTGATCTATGGAGTGGGATCTTGGAGTGGGAGCACTGACTCCAAGACTGTAGACTACCAAGAGATAACCCTAGGGAGTATCAAATAGTGAGAACGCACACAAAGGAAACAACTTCAATATAAGACCCGGCATCAACCAAACACCAGTAGCACTCTGTGCAGGATGCCTCATCTAAAAAACAAACAAAACAAGAATACAAACCAAATCATCAGCAACAGGATTACCACCTCACTCAGCCTTGCCCATCAGAGGAAAAACAAACAAAAACTCAGCAAACATCTCACCCTATATGAAACTTACACAAACCACTGGACCAAACTTAAGAGGGCAGAAACCAAAAGGAAGAAAGAATTAAACCTTGATGCCTGGGAAAAGGTGACCTCAAACACACTAAATTAAAGAAAAGAAAATAATGAAAAGGGAGAGAAATGCTACACAAACTAAGGAACAAACTAGAAACACAGAACTCTAAATAAATGAAGAGGAAATAGACAAACTTCCTGAAAATGAATTCAGAATAGTGATGGTAAGTATGATAAAAATTCTTGAAAACAAAATGGAGAAAATGTAAGAATTCATTAACAAAGACCTAGAAGAATTAAAGACTAAACATACAGAGACAAACAACACAATTACTGAAATTAAAAATACTCTAGAAGGAATCAATAGCAAAATATCTGAGGCAGAAGAATGGATAAGTGAGCTGGAAGATCAAATGGTGGAAATAACTGCTAAAGAGCAGAATAAAATAAAAAGAATGAAAAGAACAGAGGATGGTGTCAGAGACCTCTGGCGAAATATTAAACTCACCAACATTTGAATTATAGGGGTCCCAGATGAAGGGGAGAAAAAGAAGGGGTATGAGAAAATTTTTGAAGAGATTATGATTAAACATTTCTCCAACATGGAAAAGGAATTAACCAATCAAATCCAAGAGGATTTTGAATCCAAAGAGTCCCATACAGGATAAACCCAAGGAGAAACACACCAAGACACATACTAATCGAAACTAACAAAGACTAAACACAAACAAAGAATATTAAAAGCAATAAGTATTATACAAGGGAAACCCGATATACTTAACAGCTGATCTTTCAGCAGAAACTCTGCAGGAGAGAAGGTAATGGCGGGATATATTTAAAGTACTGAAAGGGAAAAATCTACAACCAAGATACTGTATCTGGCAAAGATCTCATTCAAAATTGATGGAGAAATCAAAAGCTTTTCAGACAAGCAGAAGTTAAGAGAATTCAGTATCACCAAACCAGCTTTACAACAAATGTTAACGGGACTTATATAGTCAAGAAATACAAGAGAAGAAAAAGGATCTACAAAATAAATTTCAAACAATTAAAAAAATGACAATAGGAGCATATATGTCAATAATTAATTTAATTGCAAATGGATTAAATGCTCCAACCAAAAAACACAGACTGGGTGAATGAATACAAAAACAAGACCCATATATATGCTGTCTACAAGAAACCTACTTCAGACCTAAAGACACATATAAACTGAAAGTGAACGGATAGAAAAATATATTCCATGCAAAGGGGAAACAAAAGAAAGCTGGAATCTAGAAATCTGCATATCAAACAAAATAGACCTTAAAATAAAGATTACAAGAGATAAGGAAGGATATGACATGATGATCAAAGACCAATCCAAGAGGAAGACATAACAATTTTAAATATTTATACACCCAACATAAGAGCACCTCAGTACATAAGCCAAACACTAAAAGACATAAAATGAGAAATTGACAGTAACACAGTAATAGTAGGAGATTTTTAACACCCCACTCACACCAAAGGACAGATCATCAAAACAGAAAATTAATGAGGAACATAAGGCTTAAATGATACATTAGATGAGATGGATCTCATTGACATCTTCAGGACACTCGATCCAAATGCAAAAGAATACACCTTCTCAAGTGCACATGGAACATTCTCCAGGATAGACCATATCTCGGGTCATAAATTAAAACTCAGTAAATTTAAGAAAATTGAAATCATATCAAGCATCTTCTCTGATGGCAACACTATGAGACTAGATACAAGTTAAAAGAAAAAAAAAAATAAACTGTAAGAAACAGAAACACATGGAGATTAAACAACACATTATTAAATAACCAACAGGTTACTAAATAAATCAAAAGATCAAACAAAAAAATTCTAGAAACAAATGACAATGAAAACACGACCACTCAAATCCTATGTGGTGCAGCAATAGCAGTTCTAAGAGGGAAGTTTATAGCAATACAATCCTACACCTGTGGCAGATTCATGTCAATGCATGGCAAAACCACTACAATATCGTAAAGCAATTAGCCTCCAATTAAAACCAATAAATTTATATTAAATAAAAAAGAAATGAGAAAAAAATCGAATAGACAATCTAACTTTGCATCTAAAACAAGTGGGAAAAGAACATCAAAAAAAAAAAAAAACAAGATTAATAGAAGGAAAGAAATCATAAAGATCTGAGCAGAAATAAATTAAAAAGAAATGAAAGACTGAATAGTAAAGATTAATAAAACTAAAAGCTGGTTCTTTGAGAAAATAAGCAAAATTGACAGACCTTAGCCAGACATATCAAGAAAAAAAAGAGAGAAGAGTCAATCAACAAAGTTAGAAAGGAAAAAGGAGAGGTTACAACAGACAATGCAGAAATACAAAGGATTATAAGAGACTATTATGAATAATTCTATGGCAATAAAATGGATAACCTGGAAGAAATGGACAGCTTCTTAGGAAATCTCAATCTTCCAAGAGTGAAACAGAAGAAATAGAAATTAGGAACAACCCAATTACAAGCACTGAAAATGAAGCTGTGATAAAAAAAAAAAAAAAAAAAAAAACTCCCAAAAAACAAAAGCCCAGGACCAGATGGCTTCACAGGATAATTTTATCAAACATTTAGAGAAGAGCTAATGCCTATCCTTCTAAAATTCTTTTGAACACTTCCAAACTCATTCTACAAGGCCACCATTACCCTGATACCAAAACAGACAAAGACAATACACACACAAAAAGAAAACTACACACCAATATCACTGATGAGAATAGATGCAAAAATCCTCAACAAAATTTTAGCTACAGAATTCAGCAATGCATCAAAAAGCTCCTGCACCATGATCAAGTTGGGTTTATTCCAGAAATGCAAGGATTCTTCAATATACACAAATCAATCAATGTGATACACCATTATTAACAAATTGAAAGATAAAAATCATGTGATAATCTCAATAGATGCAGAATAAGCCTCTAACAAAATTCAACGCTCATTTATGATTAAAACTCTCCAAAAAAAATGGGCATAAAACTGACCTACCTCAACATAGTAAAGGCTATATGTGATAAGCCTACAGTAAACATTATTCTTAATGGTGAAAAACTGAAAGCATTCCCCCTAAGATCAGGAACAAGAGTGTCCACTTTCACCACTATTATTGAACACATTTCTGGAAGTTGTAAGTTCAGCAATGAGAGAAGAAAAAGAAATAAAAGGAAGCCAGAATCAAAACCAAGCAGTAAAGCTCTCACTGTTTGCAGATATGATACTATAAATAGGCATCCCTACAAAAAGTATCAAAAAATTACTAGAGCAAATCAGTGAATTTAGCAAAGTTGCAGGATAAAATATCAATACACAGAATCACTTGCATTTCTATATACTAACAATGAAAAATCAGAAAGAGAAATTAAAGAATCCATCCTATTCACCATTGCAACAAAAAGAATTAAATATCTAGGAATAAACTTACCTAAGGAGACAAAGGAACTGTACACAGAAAATTATGAGACACTAATGAAAGAAATCAAAGATGACATATAAACAGATGGAGAGATATTCCATGTTCTTGGGTAGGAAGAATAAATATTGTGAAAGGGACTATACTACCAAATGCAATCTACAGATTGAATGTGAACACTACCAAATTACCAATTAGAATACCAATAACATTTTTCACAGAACTAGAAGAAAAAAATTACAATTCATATGGAAAAGCAAAAGATCCTGAATAGCCAAAGCAGTCCTGAGAAAGAAGAATGGAGCTGGAGGAATCAACCTTCCCGACCTCATATTATACTACAAAGCTACAATCATCAAGACAGTATGGTAGTGGCACAAAAACAGAAATATAGACCAATGGAACAAGATAGAAAGCCCAGAAATAAACCCATGCACCTATGGGTACCTTATTTTTGACAAAAGAGGCAAGAATATACAATGGGGCAAAGACAGACTCTTCAATAAATGGTGCTGGGAAAACTGGACAGCTACTTGTAAAAGATGAAATTAGAACACCACCTCACCTAACACCACACACAAAGATAAACTCAAAATGGATTAAAGACTTAAATGTAAGACCAGAACCTATAAAACTCTTAGAGAAAAACATAGGCAGAACATTTGATGACATAAATCAAAGCAAGATCCTCTATGACCCACCTCTTAGATGAAAAAAAATAAAAACAAAAGTAAGCAAGTGGGGCCTGATTAAACTTAAAAGTTTTGCACAGCAAAGTAAAATACAAGCAAGATGAAAAGACAACCCTCAGTATGGGAGAAAATAACAGCAAATGAAACAACTGACAAAAGATTCATTTCCAAAATATACAAGCAGCTCATGCAACTCAATGCCAGAAAATGAAACAGTCCAATCAAAAAGTGGAAAAAAGTCCTAAACAGACATTTCTCCAAAGAAGACATACAGATGGCTAGCAAACACATGAAAAGATGCTCAACATTGCTCATTATTAGAGAAATGCAAATCAAAACCACAATGAGATGACACTTCACACCTGTCAGAATGGCTATCATCAAAATGTCTACAAACAATAAATGTTGGAGAGGGTGTGGAGAATAGGGAACGCTCTTGCACTGCTGGTTGGAATGTAAATTGATACAGCCAATATGGAAGACGATATGGTGATTCCTTTAAATACTAGGAATAAAACCATCATATGACCCAGCAATCCCACTCCTAGGCATATACCCAGAAGAAACCAAAATTGAAAAAAATACATGTATTCCATTGTTCACTGTAGCACTATTTACAATAGTTAGAATATGGAAGCAATCTAAATATCCATGAACAGATGAATGATAAAGAAGTGTGGTACATATACACAATAGAATATTACTCAGTCATAAGACAGAACACATTTGTGTTAGTTCTGATGAGGTGGATGAACCTAGACCCTATTATACAGAGTGAAGTGAATGAGAAAGAGAAAAATAAATATCATGTTTAATGCATGTGTATGGAATCTAGGGAAATGGTATTGAAGAATTTCTTTACAGGGCAGCAAAATGAACTGAACTGAACTGAATGGAGAAACAGACATAGAGAATAGACTTATGGACATAGGGGTAGGAGAGGAAAGGGTGAGATATATGGAAACAGTAACGTGGAAACTTACATTACTTATGTAAAATAGATAACCAAGGCAAATTTTCTAAATGACTCAGTAAACTCAAAGGGGTTCTGTATCAACCTAGAAGGGTGGGATGGGGAGGGAGAAGGGAGGGAGGTTCAAAAGGTAGGAGATATGTGTATACCTGTGGCTGATTTCATGTTGAGGTTTGACAGAAAACAGCAAAATTCTGTAAAGCAGTTATCCTTCAATTAAAAAAAAAAAACTAAAAAAATAACATAAAGGGAAAAATATACTCTCTGGGACATTCTTCTCATATTTCTTTTTGATAACTGACTGTTCATATTTTGATGCTCCACCAAATCCTCATTCTCAAAATGTCAAAAATCCAAGACCATAATCAAAGCCCCAAACCTGATTTCTTTTGATATTGGGTTGACCAAAATGGTCATTTGGATTTTATGAACTTTTGACCAGCCCAGTAATTACTGTTCTTATTTTCAGTGTTGAAACTTCAGAATTATTTTTATGTCTTTCTACATCACTCCCTACATTGAATGATTCAATAAGTATTATCAATTTTTCCATTACAATGTTTCTCACATAGGACTCTATATCCAGAATACATTCCAGAAACCTAGTTCAATCTTTCATGACACATTCATGAACTATAAAAGTATCTCCGTAATTGTTTCCTTCATTTCAAGTAATACTTGTTCTACGCTAGTCATTTCTATATAGAAACAAAATAACTCTAAAATACTCAAAGTACTCAACATGGTCCTCTAGATTTCAAGACAGAAAATCATAGATTTGTTTTACATTGCTTTGATGTCTTAAAAATCAGAAAGAAGCTTGTTTTTCACCAATATTTAACATACATGTTGATGCTGGCCTCCAACTCAATTTATATGTTTATTTGACAATAGTGTGATGTCACGGTCTTTGTAGACCGGGACCTGAGGAATGGAGTCGATGAGAAGTAGGACACAGGGGACCCAAGACTCGAGTGAAACAAGGGCACTTTATTTGCAGAAATGCACGCTTATATATCTTCAATAAAATGATTAATCAGCCATTAAAAAGAATGAAATTTCACCAGTTGCAACAAAATGAATAGTCCTTTAAGTAAAAGGTCACTGAAGAGAGTCACTGAAGGGAGTCACTGAAGGGAATCCAAGCAGGTGCTCTTTCCCATGATCTCAGTCCTGAGAACTGCGTGCAGCTCTGCTCGTTCCTGTTTTCCAGGAACTGATAAGGAACAGAGAGTTCTTGAGAAATGGCACACAAGGGAAGAAGACAACATATTGGATCCCATAAAGTTGAACGTACCCTGACAGTGGGAGACATGTTATCTTGAAGAAAGAGAGGGGGGCCACAATATGGAGGACTTCGAGCCTTCACTCTTCATTTTTCTTCAGCTTGCATTAGATATTGTGGTTTATTCATTCCAGTTCAGTGAACTTAAAAAACTATATTTTCTATTTTTAAGGAAATGAATGATCAGCATTGACTAAAGTCCCTAAAAATATGTTAGATGTTGAGTTAAAAATATTCACAATCTAAAAGTTTAGAGTTGTGTTTTATTCAGTAAGAAATTTTAGGACTTCAAGTCCGGGAGACAGCACCTTAAGTAACCCTGAAAGAATTGCTCTGAGGAGGCAGGTGGAAGAGGCAGGTTAAACAGAAATTTTTCGTCAAAGAGTAGCTAGTCTGAATGTCAAAATGTTTCTGTAAATTAAAGAAAACCAGATATCCCAAGTTAATTTATGTATGGGGACATGTAAGAATCTGGGCTTACTTAAATCATTCTTTTAATATGCACCTCAGCTATCTTGGGCCAGTATCCTCTTCATATCCTGAGTTCCTCAGAACTTAGAGTAGGGAGTGGTTGTAGTCTGATTACTGCTAGATAGAAGATATTCTCCTCCTTGAGTTCACTTAGGGCTCACCTGGTCATATTGGAGGGCTGCAATTGCTGATGACTGTGATATCCTTGTTTACTGATATGGCAGGAAATATTCCATTTCTCATGGGGATGAAATTAAAGATGGAAAATTTCATTAATGTTGTAAATACAAATGGATTTTATGAAAATTCAACACACACTCCTCAAAGTAGCACTTCTTCACTCATTAAAAGATAAAAATGACATTAGATCAGATATAAGAAATTTTCCAAATGTTGCTAATATTAGCAAAAATATTTGAATACATATTTATATCCACTACTATTAATGATGATGTATATGTGCTTTGAGATAGTGGCTAGTGCTAATGCAAAGTATCACAATAAGAAATACATTGTAAAATAATATTTATATCATTTAAATTTTGTCCTTCTTAAATTTTTATTTTTGAATATACTTTATAATATGCATATATAGCACAACAGGAAATATATATACTTTCAACCAAGTAATTATCTGTATATTAGAAAGTATGTAATCAAATAGTTTTCATTTATGAGTGTATGATCAAAAAGAGACCATTGTTCTAGTACATCTTTTGTATCATGCTGATTATTCTTTATGAAATACTATATGTCTTGTCACTTCCATGTTAAAAGTCTCCATAACTTTCCCATTGTTACTGAATAAAGTATAATACTTTAGCAAGGCTTCTAGTGTGTAGTTCCAGAGAATATTTCTACCTTTTTTTTTTTTTTTTTTTGGCCATTTTCCATCAATTGGTTGCATGTTGGAAATCACCAATTATTAAGCTAGTTCCGCCCACAAAGACTTTGATAATTTGATGTGCAAGCTATTAACTGCATAGGATCATTTAAAATTATTTATCCCATTTCCAAAAAGTCATATTTCTCAGAAACATCTGAATTTTTGGTTTGTTTTAAATATCAAAAGATATTTAAGGCTTTTACTTTTGAATGGCAACAGGCAGATAGAGGTAAATAACAGATATTCCTTTTGAACTAAATGTGTATTCTCCAGGTCATCAAATTTTCAACCTCTCTCTTTTGTCTCTGTAATTTTAAGGCCAAGTGTTAATTGATATTTCTCACCAGTTTTGGTCTTGGTAAAACAAAATGCACAAGGATTGTAATGTATTTTAAGAGAAATGGAAGAGCATGCATATGTATATGGAAGAGAAACATTTCCTTTCATTTAGGCTTTTGTATCTCTTAATACCTACTTCAGAAGAACTTGCATAACTTAGAATTACATAAACACATTTAGACTTATTCTTGTGGTTTTATTCACGCTGTTTTCTCTACTTGAGAAACTTCTTCTTTATCCTTAATAACTAAAAAAGTCATGTAACACCTCTATTTTTTATTATAGATACTTAGACTCTTCAAGAAACCATTCAGTCCTATAACAACTAAAACTTTAAAAGATATTAGTTATGAGACATTGAAGGTCTCACAAAAGGTACAGAAAGGTCTGAAGTAGTCTTCACCCTTAAAAAAAAACCGAAAAAAAGAGATCAGTTAAGAAAGAAACAATAAAAACTGTGGTCCAGGCAAATACAAAATCAAAAAAGAATGTGGACGGGTCATACATGCCAGAGGTAGAGTTGCTATCTGAAAATTGATCTCTAGGCTGCATGGTAAACGTAAATTTGGTCTTAAGCTCTGAAGTGAGACTCTATAGGGAATGCTTATTGATTCTAGCTCAATGGTCTAGATAACTGATAAAAAAATGAAAGAAGTAAATCATTTTTGCAAGAATTGTTTCTCATCTATTTAAAACTCCAAACAATTAACAGGTAGTAAAGTTCTATTCAACAAAGTTCATAATATTAAAAAAAAAAAAGGCCGTTATTATAGAAAGTAATAGTTTTGGCAATTTGAACCAGAGATCAAATTGTTTATGCCTGTTGGATGATTGAAAAAGGAATAGAGTTCCAGAAAAGCATCTAGTTCTGTTTTATTGATTATGCTAAAGACTTTGACTGTGGGCATCACAAAAACTGTGGAAAATTCTTCAAGAGATGGGAATAACAGACCACCTGACCTGCCTCCTGAGAAATCTGTATGCAGGTCAAGAACCATCAGTTAGTACTGGACATGGAACAATAGACTGGTTCCAAATCATGAAAAGAGTACATCAAGGCTACATACTGTCACCCTGCTTATTTAACTTATGTGTAGAGTACATCATGAGAAATACTGGGCTGAATGAAGCACAAGCTAGAATCAAGAATACTGGGAGAAATATCAATAACCTCAGATATGCAGATGACACCACACTTATGGCAGAAAGCAAAGAACAACTAAAGAGCCTCTTGATGAAAGTGAAAGAGGAGAGTGAAAAAGTTGACTTAAAGCTCAGCATTCAGAAAACTAAGATCATGGCATCTGGTCCCATCACTTCATGGCAAATAGATGGGGAAAGAAAGGAAACAGTGAGAGACTTTTTGGGGGGTTTCCAAAATCACTGCAGATGGTGAATGCAGCCATGAAATTAAAAGACACTTGCTCCTTGGAAGAAAAGCTATGACCAACCTAGTTCAGTTCAGTTCAGTTCAGTTCAGTCGCTCAGTCATGTCCGACTCTTTGAGACCCCATGAACCGTAGCACGCCAGGTCTCCCTATCCATCACCAACTCCTGGAGTCCACCCAAACCCATATCCATTGTGTTGGAGATGCCATCCAACCATCTCATCCTTTGTCAACCCCTTCTCTTCCTGCCCTCAATCTTTCCCAGCATCAGGGTCTTTTCAAACAAGTCAGCTCTCTGCATCAGGTGACTGCAGCCATGAAATTAAAAGACACTTGCTCCTTGGAAGAAAAGCTATGACCAACCTAGACAGCATATTAAAAGCAGGGACATTATTTTGCCAACAAAATTTTGTCTAGTCAAAGCTATGGTTTTTCAGTAGTCATGTGTGGACGTGAGAGTTGGACTATAAAGAAGGCTGAGCACTAAAGAATTGATGCTTTTGAACCTTGATGTTGGAGAAGACTCTTGAGAGTCCTTTGGACTGCTATGAGATATAACAAGTTAATCCTAAAGGAAATTAGTCCTGAATATTCATTAGAAGGGCTGATTTTGAGGCTGAAGCTCCAATACTTTGGCCACCTGATGTGAAGAATTGACTCATTCTTCACATCTGATGTGAAGAAAAGACCATGATGGTGGGAAAAATTGGGGGCGGGAGGAGAAGAGGTTGACAGAGGGTGAGATGGTTGGATGGCATCACTGACAGGATGGACATGAGTTTGAGTAATCTGTAGGAGTTGGTGATGGACAGGGAAGCCTGGCATGCTGCAGTCCATTGGGGTTGCAAAGAATCAGACATGACTGAGTGACTGAACTGAACTGAGCTAAACTGAATTGCAGAAAGTAAGTAGAGGGGGACAAAGGCTAATAGAATTAGAGCTCTGAGGGCTTCAGTTATTGTATTACTCAGATATAGAATATAGAATAGCTATGCATATAATGGTTAAAAAATAAAGGACATCATCACAAAAGTCATCCATCAAGTCTAGCATATTGGAAATTGACATACAACTTCAAAACACAAGTGGAACTTCTAAATATGAAAAATAATACAATTACTCAAACACATGCATACACACACACACACACACACACACACACACACACACACACACTTAAGAGGAAAAATAGCAGGATAGATAACTAAAAGTAGAATTAATGAAGTGGAAGATACACCAGTAGAAATTACCAAAATAGAAGCTCAGAAATGTAAAGATATGGAAATTAAAATAATAATAATAATTTGGAAATATATGGAGATTTGAATTTAAATGTCTTGCTTAAGTCTAAGAAAAATCACAAAAGAGAATAAAGATAATTGAAGGAGAGGCCATTTTCAAGGAGATAATGACTGAAAATTTTTCCAGAACTCTTAAAAATAAGAATGTACAGGTGAATAAATCATATCCAAGCATCCAGAAAGAAGGCCAAAACATTTTAAAGGAAACAATAATTATAATTACAGCACAGTGTATAATTACAGTGAAACCATGTCTTCAAAATTCTGAGACAAAATAATCTAGATTACCATATGATGTTAGATTTTCAGTAACTGTTCTAAATAAGTTATTTTTCTTTTTTTAACCATGTTCTTATATAGTCCTCTCCCACATTGAGAATGTTCTTGTGCTTTGATTAATATGATATTATCAAATTTGAAGCTTAAAAGCCCTTGGGAATTGAAGCACAGCTTCCTGCTTCTGGGAACTCAACCTCTATAATATGAGGAAGTCTAGGATAGCTCACTGAAAGGTGAAAGCATGTGAACTCATTCCAAGTGAGATCCTCTCATATCAACTGTGGCAAAATAGTACCCTTACAACCCTACCAAAGATGTCTACATCCTAATCTATGGAATATGTGGGTATATTACCTTACTAAGCAAAAGCGACTTTGCATTCGGATGTGATTAAATTAAAGGCCTTGAAATGGAGATGTTATCCTGGATTATTTGAGTAACCCTAATGTCATCACAGGATCTTTAAAAGAGTCAAAGTAAGTCTAGTTCATTTCAGTCGCTCAGTAGTGTATGACTCTTTGCAACTCCATGGACTGCAGCACGATAGGCCTCCCTGTCCATTGCCAATTCCCAAAGTTTACTCAAATTCATATCCATTGAGTCAATGATGCCATCCAACCATCACATCCTCTGTCATCCCCTTCTCCCCCTGTCTTCAATCTTTCCCACCATTAGGGTCTTTTCCAATGAGTCAGTTCTTCACATCATGTGGCCAAATATTGGAGCTTCAGCTTCAGCATCAGTCCTTGCAATGAATATTCAGGACTGAGTTTCTTTAGGATGGATTGATTGGATCTGCTTGCAGTCCAAGGGACTCTCAAGAGTCTTCTCCAACACCACAGTTCAAAAGCATCAATTCTTCAGCACTCAGCTTTCTTTATAGTCCAACTCTCACACCCATATATGACTACTGAAAAACCACAGCTTTGACTAGACAGAATTTTGTTGGCAAAATAACATCTCTGCTTTTAATATGCTGTCTAGGTTGGTCATAGCTTTTCTTCCAAGGAGCAAGCATCTTTTAATTTCATGGCTGCATTCACCATCTGCAATGATTTTGGAGCCCCAAAAAGTAAAGTCTGTCACTGTTTCAATTGTTTCCCCATCTATTTGCCATGAAGTGATGGGACCAGATGCCATGATCTTAGTTTTCTGAATGTTGAGTTTTAAGCCAGTTTTTTCACTCTCCTCTTTCACTTTCATCAAGAGGTTCTTTAGTTCTTCTTTGCTTTGTGCCATAAGGGTGATGTCATCTGCACATCTGAGGTTATTGATATTTCTCCCAGCAATCTTGATTCCAGCTTGTGCTTCATCCAGCCCAGTGCTTCTCATGATGTACTCAACATATAAGTTAAATAAGCAGGGTGACAGTATGTAGCCTTGACATACTCCCTTCCCTATTTGGAACCAGTCTATTGTCCCATAATCAGATCTAACTGTTGCTTCTTGACCTGCATACAGATTTCTCAGGTCAGGAGGCAGGTCAGATGGTCTGGTATTCCCATATCTTTAAGAATTCTGCACAGTGTGTTGTGATCCGCACAGTCAAAGGCTTTATCATAGTCGATAAATCAGAAATTGAGATGCTTTCTGAATTATCTGAGTGAGCCTAATGTCATCACAAGATCTTTGAAAGAGTCAAAGCAAGAGATGACAACAAAAGCAGAAATGAGAGAGAGAGACAGAAACGGGTTGAGGAGAAGAGAGATTTGAAGATACTACACTGCCATATTGCTGGCTTTGAAGAGAGGAAAGAGCCACAAGCCAAGGAATTAATTCAACATCTAGAAGCTGATAAATGTAAAGAAATAGATTCTTCCCTAGAGCCTCCAGAAGGATTTCATCTCTACTAACATATTGATTTTGCATAATACATTCACTTTGCAGTTATTATGAGATAACAAATTGGGGTTATTTACAATTACTGTTTGTAATGTTTTTTTCAGCTACAATGGAAAACTAATACATAAGTGCTTCTCAACCAAAGAGAGACAATTTTGCTTCCCAGGGGACATCTATCTGGAGATATTTTTGCTTGTCACAATTTTGGGTGGCTCTGATGTCATTGAAAAGATAGAAACAATGGATACTACAAAATATCTTATAACACATAGAAAAGCCCCATGAAACATAATATTGTTTAGATTTATTAACCCTAACCTAGACCAACAAACTCATGTTGATCCACAAACTGAATGAACCCCAAATAAGAAAGCAGAAGTGCCATTCAACTGGACACAGACTAAATTGAAGACGCAAAATCAACACCTAGTAAAATAAATTGCATTTTGCTATATAGCAATAGACAACTGATACACACAGCCAGAAAAATCAATGTATGAAAAATTAGACTGGAGAAAAGACACTTTCAGATGAATCAGTTAGTTCAGTTCAGTTTCTCAGTTGCGTCTGACTCTTTGTGATGTTATCTGATCCTCAGACGTCTGCATTCTAATTCATATGCTACTTTTGTTTATGATTTTATTTCTGTGTTCTATCACCATACATTATATGTTATTTTTTATTAATTTATGAAGAAATCTATAGAAATATATACCTCTTTAAATTTTAATAATTTGCTTACTATTATGTATCTCAGACTCTTCTTCTGACATCATTTGTTCATTCTTAAGAAGTTAATCTGACATAGGTCTCATTGGTAATCTTACTTTTTATTCATCTGAAATTAAAAGACACTTGCTCCTTGTAAGAAAAGCTATGACAAACCTACACATTGTATTGAAAAGCAGAGACATTATTTTGCCAACAAAAGTCTATCTAGTCAAAGCTGTTTTTTCTAGTAGTCATATATGGATGTGAGTGTAGGATCATAAAGAAAGCTGAGCACCGAAGAAATTATGCTTCTGTACTATGATGTTGGAGAAGGTTCTTGAGGGTCTCTTGGACTGCAAGGAAATCAAACCAGTCAGTCCTAAAAGAAATCAATCTTGAATATTCATTAGAAGGATTGATGTTGAAGCTGAAGCTCCAATACTTTGGCCACCTGATGCGAAGAACTGTATCATTGGAAGAGACCCTGATGATGATGGGAAAGAATGAAGACAGGAGGAGAAGAGGATGACAGAGGATGTGATGGTTGGATGGCATCACTGACTCAATGTATATGAGTGTGAGTAAGCTCTGGGAGATGGTAAATGAGAGAAAAGCTTGGTTTGCTGCAGTTCATGCAGTCACAAAGAATCGGACATGACTGAGCAACTGAACAGCAATACAAAAATAATGATTAAATATTTTATATATTATATTCAATTTAATGTTATTACAAAACAAGGGCTCTACTTCCCTGTATTGTATGATACATTCTTGTTGCTTATCTATTTTATGCACAGTAGTTTGTATCTCTTAATCCCTCTATTCTATCTTGCCTCTCTCCCCTTCACTCTCCCCACTGGTAACCACTAGTTTGTTCTCTATATACATGAGTCTGTGTATGTTTTGTTACATACATTTATTTGACTTATTTTTTTACATCCCACATGTAAGTGATAACAGAGTATTTGTCTCTCTCCATCTTGTTTATTTCTGTAATCATAATACTCTTGGGGTGGCCATGTTGTTGCAAAAGGCATAATTTCATTCTGTTAAATGACTGAGTGTATATATATATATAATCACATTTTCTTTTTTTGTTTGTTTTTTTCCTTTTATTTATTTATTTATTTATTTTTTATTAGTTGGAGGCTAATTACTTCACAACATTTCAGTGGGTTTTGTCAATTTTCTTTATCCATCCATATGTTGATGGACACTTAAGTTGCTTACATATATTGGCTATTGTAAATAATGCTGTTATGAACATTGGAGTGTGTGTACCTTTTCAAATTCTGTTTTCATTTTCTTTGATTATTTACCCGAGAATGGAATTGCAGGATGTTATGTAGTTCTATTTTTAGTTTTAAAAAGATCTTCCATACTGTTTTCCATAGTTGCTGTACCAATTTACATTCCCATCAAAAGTGTACAAAGGTCCCCTTTTCTTCATATCCTCACCAATATTTGTTATTTATATACTTCTGATGAAAGTCATTCTGATAGTTGTGAGTTGATATCTCATTGTGGTTTTGAGTTGCATTTGTCTAATGGTTAGAGGTGCTGAGTGTCTCTTCATGTTCCTGTTATCCATCTGTTTACCTTCTTTGGGAAAATATCTATCAGGTCTTCTGCCCATTTTCAAATTGGATTGTTTCCTATTGTATGTTGAGTTGAATGATCTGTTCATATATTTGTAGATATTAAATCCTTATCAGTCAAATCATTTGCAAATATTTTCTTCCATTTTGTAGGTTTTTCCTTTAATTTCATCAATGATTTCCTTTGCTATGCAAAAGGTTTTATGTTTAATAAAGTCCCATTTGTCTATTTCTGCATTAATTTCTTTTGTTTAGGAGATATACCCAATATATTACTATGAATTGTAACAAAGAGTGCTCTAAGTTCTTTTCTAGGTATTTTATGGTGTCAGGTTTTACATTTAAGTCTTCAATCCATTTTGATTTTATTTTTGTATGATTTGAGGAAATGTTCCAGTCTCATGTTTAACTTGTAACTGTCTTATTTTCTCACCATCATTTATTGAAAGACTGTTTTTTCTCCATTGTATATTCTTGCCTTCTTTTGTCAAATTTAATTGACCATGGGTGGCTGGGTTTATCTCTAGGATCTCTATTTTTTGCCATTGATCTAAGACTTGTGCCACCTTCTGTTTCCATTATTGTTTGATAGATACTTTTCTGCTAGTATCTAGTGCTCTTTTGTTGTTGTGTGTCTCTGACCATGTTCTACTGGGTCAGAAAACTGCTCCTTGAATTGGATCTTGCTACCTAAAAGTCCTGGCACACCCCAGTCTATAACTTACCAGTTCTTTCATGTTGTTCTGAAGAATGGATCCAGTAAGTCCAATGTGAACATTACATTTTAAAATTTTTATAAATTTTTTTACTCTGTCCTTTGGATTCTTGATTTCATGAGCTTTACCTACAGTGAAAACTGACTATTCCAAACTTCTATGTTCACCCAGACAAAAGCACAGTGTTTCATAAGTTGTTCCATCAATTTCCTTATTAAGTCTTTATTAAGGACTTCCCTAGTGGCTCAGATGGTAAAGAATTTGCCTGCAATGCAGGAGAACCAGGTTCGATCTCTGGGTCAGAAAGATCTCATGGAGAAGGAAATGGCAAATTCTTGCCTGGAGAATTCCATGGACAGAGGAGCCTGGCAGGCTAATGCCCATGGAATCGCAAAGAGTCAGTCATGACTGAGAGACTGTGAGGGTGTCACGGCTAATGCCATGGCAGGCAGCCTAGAGTAGGAGTAGGCCTGGTTTCCTGGGGTAACATAATTATCAGGCCTCCTGGAGTCAACCAATCAACATATGCCTAGCCAGAAGAAAGGGAACCTATCAGGGGAAAGTTGAAAGCCCCACGTAGGGCCAACAAAAATTACCTTGCAACTGTGTAGCCAATCCACTTATGTCAACTACCCACTGTGTAACCAATCCGATTGCACCAACTACCTGCTGCTTGTTTTGACCTAATAAATACCCGAGAGAACTGGGGCTCGGGGCCTTTCGTCCTCACACACCTGGTGAGGGCGGGAGGCCCTGGCTCGAGTCAGTAATAAATTCCCCTATTGCAAGTTGCATTGTTTCGAGGAGTCTTTTTTCCCGACCGGGGACTCAGACTACGGGCAGAACATTTGGGGGCTCGTCTGGGATCCCTTGACCGGGGAAGAACACTCTTTGGAACAAAGAGGAAAAAAGACAGGTAATAGCACCGGTGCTTAGGCAGGTTTAGAAAAAGACCAGAGTAAAGCCGAGACCCTGCTGTGAAGCGGGGAAGGTTTCTGGCGCAGAAAAAGTCCAGAGTAAAGCCGAGGCCCCGCTGTGAAGCAGGGAAGGTTTCTGGCGCAGAAAAATTCCAGAGTAAAGCCGAGGCCCCGCTGTGAAGCGGGAAGGTGTCTGGCGTTAGGGAAAGCTTTCCATAAGGGAACGGACTAGCCGTTCCGGTTGGCGTGAGGCCGAGGCCAGCGAGCGCGCTGGGAGGCAGTCAGCTCTGAGAGAAGGAGACCTCCTCTCCTAAGCCCAAATCTGGGGAACAGTGGACGCCATATGGTAAGGTGACCCTTGTTCCAGAAGATCTGTGTTGTTGGCCGATGTCTGTCTGTCTGTGTGTTTTTCTGTATAACTGCCGGCATTGTCTCCCGTCTCATTGTTCTCTGGTGTGTCGTTGTCTACTTCCTATAAAGCCTTGGAGCCTCATTTCTGTTTCTGGGAGTTTCAGTGAACAGGCTGACAGTTGTCGGGGCAACTGACGAGTCCCGGCCAGGGCTACTCCCTGGCGGATTCTGAAGGCCTACCAACAGGTCTGCCCCAGTAACGGGAGCCCGAGAGGGTGAAACTCCTTTCTTTTTTCTCGTATTCTAAACCGAGAATCTGGCCAAATAAAAACCCGTCTGTGTGGGCATGGGACAGGCACTTAAGAGCCGATAGGGCGCCTGCCACTGGAGGACTCCCATGAAAGGATAAGGGGGTCACAGAACGGGCTAAAAACCCTTAGGGTGCCCACCCCCAGCAAGAAAACTTCCGTGCAACGACTAAGGCACTCAAATAGTTCCACGAAGCATACCATAAGCTCAACCTCCTGGCCACCACCACTCTTGATAGGATTTTTTGGTGGTAATTCTCGGTGACTTTCTTCTGACTCTCGCTATGAGGCAAAGAAAATCTACCTCACTCTCTCTCATGACTGATCATTTCTCGGATGTCAGGGCTAAAATGTATGATCTGTTGCTACTGGTTACAAAGAGTAAATTAATAACCTTTTGCTCTGCAGAGTGGCCCACCTTCCAAGTTAGATGGCCTCCAGAAGGAAAATTTCAACCTTCTATTATTCGGGCGGTAAAAAAAAAAAAAAGTTATGGCTCCTGATCCCTGGGGCCACCTGAGCCAAGTCCCATATGTTATGGTCTGACAAATTCTAGTAGAAGATCCGCCCGAATAGTTAAAACCTTTTGTTCACAAACTCCCTGATTCTCCTAATGTACAGGCCCTGGTTACAGAAACTCCCACTCCCCCAGAAGAAGCCAAAAAAAATGAGGGCCCAAAACCGGTCTTGCAGGAATCCTTGGGCCGGAACCTGACTGACTTGGAGAGGAAAATTAGGCCCACGCCATATGTCCCTCCTCCATTGCAGGTTCCCCTGGGGGGAAGAGCCCCCCCCCCCCCCGGTGAATCAGAAGGGGCGTGAGAGTCCCGACCCCGAAGAGAGAATAGAGGGGGTGGGGATAAGCGAGATGATGGGGACCCGGAGTTACCTTCATCTACTGTACAGGAACTCCCCGTCCAGGTGGGACCAGCTAACCCGGACGGAGAGCGAACCTATCAATACTGGCCCCTTTCCCATTTTGTTTACTCACGACCCCACCTGGGATGATTGCCAGAAGCTTTTGCAGGTGCTCTTCAACACAGAAGAATGGGAGCAAATCCTGGAAGAGGCGCGGAAATGGGTCCTGGGGGTCAAAGGGAGACCAACTGCCCAGCCTCATCTCATGGACAAGGGGTTTCCTCTGTTGCGGCCTAACTGAGATTTTGAGCGAGGGGAAGGTAGGGAGCGTCTCCGAGTGTACCACCAGACTCTAATGGCTGGCCTGCGGGCCACAGCTAAAAAGCCAACAAATTTGGCAAAGGTAAATTTAGTAAGGCAAGAGCCCACTGAGAGCCCAGCAGCCTTCCTAGAGAGGTTAATGGAAGCCTTTAGGCAGTATACACCTATGGACCCCCAGGCTGAGGAATCACGCACTGCAGTTCTACTAGCGTTTGTGAATCAGGCAGCCCCAGATATTAAGAGGAAATTACAAAAGATAGAGGGGTTAAGAGAAGAGACAATACAAGACTTACTGAAAGCAGCTGAAAAGGTATTTAATAATAGAGAGACCCCAGAAAGCAAGGGAAAAACCACTTCATCGGGAGGAAAGGGAACTAGCTGAGAAGATCAGGAAAGAAGATAGGGAACATAGGACAAAGGAAAACCAGAAAAACCAGAGAGAGCTTGCCAAGATGCTTTTTGCGGGGATAAAGGCCAGAACAGAATTGAGGGAGCCTTGAGGCCCCCAGACAGGAAAAAAAAAAAAAAGAGAGAGAGAGACCAAAAAGGCAGGCCCTAAAAAAGATCAGTGCACTTACTGCAAAGAACGGGGGCACTGGAAAAAGGAGTGCCCTAAGAGGGACCTGAAGAGAGAGAATTTCCCCTGGAACTCGAGTTCTATATGTGGACTAGGAGAGTCAAGACTCGACACCCCTCCCCGAGTGCTGGGTAACCATACATGTAGAGGGGAATCCCGTTGGCTTCATGGTGGACACTGGCACCCAACACTGTTTTAAATCAAAAACTGGGACCAATGTCTAAAAAAAAAACTGGCTTGGTGCAGGGAGCCATGGGGACAAGCAGATATTTTGGACTACAGAATGGAAAGTAAATCTGGGGACCCATCAGGTGTCCCATTCGTTTTTGGTGATACCAGAATGCCCAGCCCCTCTGCTTGGACGGGACTTGTTAACTAAAGTTAATGCTCATATCCATTTTGACCCTGGGAGAATGTCAGTCACGGATGGACTTATACATGTCTTGTCTCTAGCTTTAAGAGATGAATACAGACTTTTTGTGCCTAAGCCCTCAGAGGTTATAACACCAGATATACAACCATGGTTCCACAAACACCCGTTGGTATGGACAGAAACAGCAGGAATGGGACTGGCTAAACAGAGACATCCGGTCGTCATCGAACTAAAAGCCGAGGCGACTCCTGTGAGGGTGAGACAATACCCTATGAGCCAGGAGGCTCAGCGGGGGATCACTCCCCACATTCGACGGCTCATGGATGCTAAAATTCTCAAGCGGTGCCATTCCCCTTGGAACACCCCCTTACTACCAGTGAAGAAGCCAAGGAGTACGGATTGCAGACCTGTCCAGGACCTACGAGAAGTCAACAAGCGAGTGAGTGACATACACCCTACTGTCCCCAACCCGTATACCCTCCTGAGCAGTCTGCTGCCTGAGTACACTTGGTACACTGTGTTGGACTTGAAAGATGCTTTTTTCAGCCTACCCCTGGCGGCCCAGAGCCAAGAAATATTTGCCCTTGAGTGGACTGAGGGGGAAGGCCAACCGGTAGTACAACTAACTTGGACCCGCCTCCCACAGGGGTTCAAGAACTCCCCTACCTTGTTTAATGAGGCTTTGAGTAAAGACCTCTATGAATATTGGACTCGCCACCCAGAGGTCATCCTGCTGCAATATGTGGATGACCTTATGTTGGCTGGAACCACAGAGGAGGCATGCAGCCGTGCCACCAGTGACCTCTTACAGACTCTAGGCACCTTGGGATATTGTGCACCTTGGGATATCGAGAAGAAGGTGCAAATATCCCAGCAAGAGGTCACCTATTTGGGGTATAAGATCAGGCAGGGGCAAAGGTGGCTAACTCAGGCCATGAAGGAGACAATATTGCAGATACCAGAGCCCAAGACCCCCCGCCAGGAGAGAGAGTTTTGGGGACTGTTAGATATTGTAGACTGTGGATCATGGGGTTTGCTGAGAAGGCCCGGCCCTTGTATGAGAAAAGTAAAGAGATCCCAAACTGGACTTGGACTGAGCCAATGAAACAGGCTTTCCAGACACTCAGATGGGCCCTACTAGAAGCCCCAGCCCTTGCCCTGCCTAACCCAAACAAGCCATTCCAGCTGTTTGTAGATGAAAAGCAAGGAATAAAAAAGGGGGTCTTGATGCAACAATGGGGACCATGGAAGGGGCCGGTAGCATACCTTTCAAAGCTATTAGACCCAGTGGCCTCTGGGTGCCCCCTTGCCTCCGCATCATTGCAACCACTGCCCTCCTCGTCCATGATGCCGACAAGCTGACATATGCACAGCGGCTCTGGGTTTACACCCCCCACGCCATCGAAGGGGTTTTAAAGCAGCCACCAGATCAACGAGGATACCACCCTCTAGAAGGATGACAAAGATAGATGGTACCAAGATCTAAACAACAACCTGATATTGCCTGCCATCCTGGGTTGTCACCTATGTGAACACCTGCACACAACTACACACTTGGAAAAAAAAAAAAAAAAAAAAAGACAAGACCTTGACTCTTCTCCAGACGGCCTGCCTGAGGTTCCCTTGACAAAATGCACCTGTACGAGAGATAATCCAGGTTTGCAAAGCATGCCAGCTGATGAAGACAGGGAAAAAGGCAGCACACTGGAATGAAGTACCGAGGGGAAGAACCAGGGCAACACTGGGAGATAGATTTCACTGAGGTAAGACCAGGCAAGTACGGGTATTGCTATCTGTTGGTTCTGGTAGATACCTTCTCAGGGTGGGTAAAAGCCTTCCCCACTAAGGGAGAGACAGCCACAGTGGTTGCTAAAAGGATCTTAGAAGAGATAGTGCCTAGGTACGGGCTGCCAGTGACTATGGGCTCAGACAACGGACCTGCCTTTGTGAGCCAGATTGTACAAGGGCTGGCCCAAGTTCTGGGGACAAAATAGAAGTTACATTGTGAATATAATCCCCAGAGCTCAGGACAGGTTGAGAGAATGAATTGGACCCTAAAAGAAACCTTGACAAAGTTGGCAATAGAGACTGGTGGGGACTGGGTGACCCTCCTTCCCTTCACACTCTTTCGAGCGCGTAACACCCCTTATAAGCTGAATCTTACCCCTTTTGAGATTCTGTATGAAAGACTCCCTCCTGTATGTCCTATATTCAAGAAAAAATGCCTACCACCCCCTACCTTGGGACAATTCCAGCAATCACTGATGGCATTAAGTAAGGTGCATAACCATGTTTGGAAATTGATTCGAGAGATACACGAGGGAACAAGCAAGGAAACCATCCCCTCACATAATATTAGCTCGGGTGATTGGGTTTGGGTAAAACAACACCAATCTAAAGCATTAGAACCTAGATGAAAAGGCCCTTATGTTGTTCTCCTTACCACTCCTACTGCTGTTAAGGTCGACGGGATTGGGCCCTAGGTTCACTGCAATCACGTGCGGCAAGCCACCCCGGAAGAACAGGAAAAGATGCAAGTAAAATGAGAGGCAAGACCTCACCCATCAAATCCTTTGAAACTGAAACTCGTACGAGAGGAGCCCTCTTCACTCTTCTACTGATGACAGTTTTCATCGGCCCAGGAGCAACCAGCCACAACCCCCATCAGCCGGCTAACCTGACTTGGGTGATCTACAATCCTGAGACTGGAGAAGGGCTTAATTTAAGCTCCAACGTGGCCCCCAAAGAGACATGGTGGCCAGTACTGACCTTTGATTTGTGCGTGATGGCGGCTGACAGTAATGGGTTTGGTCCCCACCAACTGACCAAGTTCTTTGCCCACGGCTCTTTCGGTCTGTTCACCTGTAACTGTGAGTGAAAAGGCCCACAGTACTACGAATAGGTGCCTGTCTGTGTCTGCCCGTGGGGAAAAAGGGATTAGAACCAAATTGAAAAGTGTGGGGGAGTTAACTCTTTTTATTGTGCTGCTTGGGGTTGCAAAACCATGGAAACAGTCCATTTCGCACCTCCAAGAATCCTTGAGCTTCTTGGCTGAAGTAGTGTTCCAGAATAGGAGAGGTTTAGATTTGTTGTTTCTGCAACAAGAAAGATTATGTACAACACTGGGAGAAAAATGCTGTTTCTATATCGACCATTCAGGGGTGGTACAAAAATCTCTCCGAAAAGTAAGAGAGGGACTAGCCCAGAGAAAGAGAGAACAAAAAGCCCAACAAGGCTGGTTTAAATCTTGGTTTCAGCACTCCCCCTGGTTGACCACTTTGATTTCCACCCTCCTGGGTCCACTCATAGTATCAATATTGTTACTGACCTTTGGTCCATGCATTTTAAACCGTCTGGTCTCATTTATTAGGGAGCACCTAAATACCATCCAAATTATGGTATTGAGACAAAAATATCAGTCAATTTCACAGGGTGAAGAGAAAGATTTCTCTACAAAAGTACAAAGACAAGGGGGAAATGTGAGGCTGTCACGGCTAATGCCATGACAGGCAGCCTAGAGTAGGAGTAGGCCTGGTTTCCTGGGGTAACATAATTATCAGGCCTCCTGGAGTCAGCCAATCAACATATGCCTAGCCAGAAGAAAGAGAACCTATCAGGGGAAAGTTGAAAGCCCCACGTAGGGCCAACAAAAATTACCTTGCAACTGTGTAGCCAATCCGCTTATGCCAACTACCCACTGTGTAACCAATCTGATTGCGCCAACTACCTGCTGCTTGTTTTGACCTAATAAATACCCGAGAGAACTGGGGCTCGGGGCCTTTTGTCCTCACACACCTGGTGAGGGCGGGAGGCCCTGGCTCGAGTCAGTAATAAATTCCCCTATTGCAAGTTGCATTGTTTCGAGGAGTCTTTTTTCCTGACCGGGGACTCGGACTACGGGCAGAACAAGACTAACACACATATGCATCAGTTTCACATTTCCTTTGCTACACATGAATCAATTCATTCATTGCCATGTAAAATAGTGACTCTGAAATATCTCATGTCCAATTCATTCTTCCAGTTTTAGAGGACAGAAAGAGTAGTAACTATAAAGATTTTTTTTTTTTTTTTTTTTTTTTTTTTTTTTGCTATAGAGGAAAGGGGGGTTATTTTTCATACTTCAAAGTAAAACCTCTGGCATTTTATTCTCAATACCTTCATATCTTCATGAATTCTTTTTCTTTTTTTCCCATTTATTTTTATTAGTTGGAGGCTAATTACTTTACAATATTATATGCCCATCAGCAGACGAATGGATAAGGAAGCTGTGGTACATATACACCATGAAATATTACTCAGCTATTAAAAATAATTCATTTGAATCAGTTCTAATGAGATGGATGGAACTGGAGCCCATTATATAGAGTGAAGTAAGCCAGAAAGATAAATACCAATACAGTATACTAACGCATATATATGGGATTTAGAAAGATGGTAACGAATTCTGTTTTTCTGTGAAACAGCTTTCACAAATGAAAAAGCCTGCACTGTTTTTCCAAACTCTACATCATCTAAAATAATACTCTCTCTTCCTTGAATGAAGAGTCCATAGATAAGCTGAGCTGAGCCACCAGGGAAGCCCTCTTTCCCTTTGGTAATCTGTCAAATACCGAAATCAGATTGATTATATTCTTTGCAGTCATAGATGGAGAAGCTACATACAGTCAATGAAAACAAGATGTGGAACTGACTGTGGCTCAGATCATCAGCTCCTTATTGCAAAATTGAGGCTTAAATTGAAGAAAGTAGGGGAAACCACTGGACCATTCTAGTTTGACCTAAACTGCATCCCTTATGTCTATAAAGTGGACGTGATGAATAGATTCAAGGGGTGATTTCTGGTAGACAGAGTTCCTGAAGAATTATAAACAAAAGTTGGTAATGTTGTACAGGAGGCAGTGACTAAAACCATCCCCGAGGTGAGGGGTGGGGGGAGAATGCAAGAAAGCAAAATGGTTGTCTGAAAAGACCTTACAAATTGCTGAGAAAAGAAGATAAGTGATAGGCAAAGGAGAAAGGAAAAGATATACCCAACTGAATGCAGATTTCCAAATAATAGCAAGTAGAGATAAGAGAGCCTTCTTAATTAAACAATGCAAAGACCTAGAGGAAAACGATAGAATGGGAAAGACTAGCGATCTCCTCAAAACAATTAGAGATAGTAAGGGAACATTACATGTAAAGATGGGCACAATAAAGGACAGAAACTGTAAGGACCTAACAGAGGAGGTTGCAAGAATATACAGGACTGCACAAAAGAGGTCTTAACGACCTGGATAACCGCAATGGTGTAATCACTCACCATGAGCCAGACATATTAGAGTATGAAGTCAGGTAGGTCTTAGGAAGTATTGCTGTAAACAAAACTAGCGGAGGTGATGGGATTTCAGCTGAGCTATTTCAAATCCTAAAAGATGATGCTTTAAAGTGCTACATTCAGTATGTCAATGAATCTGGAAAACTCAGCAGTGGCCACAGGACTAGAGAAAGTCAGTTTTAATCCCAATCCCAAAGAAAGGTACTGCCAAAGAATGTGCAAACTGCCATACAATTGCACTCACTTCACATGCTAGCAAGGTTATAATCAAAATCCTTCAAGCTAGGTTTCAACAGTACATGAATTGAGAACTTCCAGATATACAGGCTGGATTTAGAAAAGGTAGAGGAACCAGAGATCAAATTGCCAACATACACTGGATCATAGAAAAAGCAAGGAAATTCCAGAAAAAAAAAATATATATATATCTATTTTGTTTCATTGACTATGCTAAAGCCTTTGGCTGTGTGGATCACAACAAACTGTGGAAAACTCTTAAAGAGATGGGAAGACCAGATGATCTCACTTGTTTTCTGAGAAACCTGTATGTAGGTAAAGAAGCAGCAGTTAGGTCTGAACATGGAACAATGGATTGGTTCAAAATTGTGACAGGAGTATGTCAAAGCTCTATATTGTCACCCTGCTTATTTAACTTATATGCAGAATATATCATGTGAAATGCTAAGCTGGATGAATCCCAAGCTGGAATCAAGATTTCTGGGATAAATATCAATAATCTCAGAAATGCAGATGATATCATTAATGGAATAAAGCAAAGAATAACTAAAGAAACTGTTAATGAGTGTGAAAAATTTGAAACTCAACATTCAGAAAACTAAGATTGTGATATCCAGCCCCATCACTTCATGGCGAATAGAATGGGAAAAAGTGGAAGCAGTGACAGATTTCATGTTCTTGGGCTCCAAAATCACTGCAGATCATGACTGCAGCCATGAAATTAAAAGATGTTTGCACCTTGGAAGGAAAATTATGACAAAATTAGACAGCATATTAAAAATCAGAGACATCATTCTGCCAACAAAGGTCTGTACAGTCAATGCTATGTTTTTCTCCAGTAGTCATGTATGGATGTGAGAATTAGATCATAAAGAAGGCTGAGCACCAAAGAACTGATACTTTGAAGTTGTGGTGCTGGATAAAACTCTGGAAAGTCCTTTAGAGAGCAAAGAGATCAAACCAGTCAATTTTAAAGGAAATCATCCCTTAATAATAATTGGAAGCCCTGAGGTTGGACCTGAAGCTCCAATACTTTGGCTACCTGATGCGAAGAACTGAATCCCCAGCCCCAGACCCTGAGGCTGGGAAAGATTGAGGGCAGGAGGAGAAGGGGGTGACAGAGGAAGAGATGGTTGGATGACATCACCTGCTCAATGGATATGAGTTTGATCAAATTACAGGAGATAGTGAAAGACAGGGAAGTCTGGCATGCTGCAGTCCACGGGTTCACAAAGAGTCAGACATGATGTAGTGCTCAAACAACAAGAACAAATACCTATTAATAGTATAAGAAATTGAGTCTCAATCTTCAGATAAGTGAAAAGCAACAGCAGGTGATGGAAATTTTCAGTCTAGGATAAGATTTCTCCAAATTTTTATCATCAAATATAATATTCCTGAAGCAATCTTTAACAGGTTTTGCTTCTTGAAGTCTAAAATGTACTTTCTTAAAAATTTGAATACAAGACAATGCAAATAATTTCCCATTTTCATCCACAGTAATAGTTTTTATGATTGTTTCAGCAGTTTCTCATTATCTGGAGAAGAAGCAAGATATATTTCTCCTGGATGTCTTGTGTTTTTCAGTGGTTTCCACACCTGGTTTCTGGGTGGAAGGATCCATTTGGCCAAGTGGAGGGGTCTGGCATCTTGGTTGACTTTACCACCAGATAGGGCCAAGAGATGACAAGGAGTAGGTCGAGGGGAGGATGGCAACCAACATCATTTCTTGCTGCCTTCCATACATCACTCCACATCCCTGTCAGTCAGTCACCACATGACACAGGGGGCAAAGAGGGGGCCCAAAGGCATGCAGGGAGAAGGGATGGTGACTTCTGAGACAGTCATAGAGCCAGAGGATGCTGTGGAAACTTGCCAGGCAGTGCTCACCTAGTCCTCTTTAGCACAAGTCAACCCCCTAGTCTCCCTTTCAGTGTTGGACCTCCTTCTACAACCCACAGCAATTTCCAATTCTAAATGTTAGAATTCACCAGTGAAGCCATTGACCCTGGCCTTTTTCTAAAAGGCTTTTAATTACTGATTCAATTTATTTACTGGTAATTTGTCTGTTCATATTTTCTATTTCTTCATGTTTCAATCTTTTTATGCTTTATGTTTCTAGGAATTTATTCATTTCTTTCAGATTGTATAATTTGTTGGCAGATAATTATTCAAAGAGGGCTGTTACAATCCTTTGCATTTATGCAATATCAGCTGTAATGTCTCCTCTTTCATTTATAATTTTTATTTATTTGAGCCTTCTCTTTTTTTTTGGCAATATAGCTAACAGTTTGTCTATTTGTTTTCAAAAAATAACTTTTAGTATCATTGATCTTTTCTATTCTCCTTTTAGTCTCTAATTTATTTCCATTCTGATATTTATTTTCTTCCTTCTGTTAATTTTGCCCTTAGTTTGTTCTTTTTCTGGTTCCCTGATGTGTAAAATTAGATTTATTTGAACTCTTTTTTTAATGCAGGCCTTCATCACAATGAGCTTCCCTCATAACTTCTCTCACAGCATGCCATAAATTTTGGTATATGGTCCTTCATTTTCATTTGTCTCAAGATATTTTATTTATTATTTTTTATTATTTTATGATTATTTTTTCATTTATTTTTATTAGTTGCAAGCTAATTACTTTACAATATTGCAGTGGTTTTTGCCATACATTGACATGAATCAGCCATGGGTTTACATGTATTCCCCATCCTGAACCCCCCTCCCACCTCCCTCCCCATCCCATCCCTCTGGGTCATCCCAGTGCACCAGCCCTGAGTACTTGTCTCATGCATCCAACCTGGACTTGCATATTTTAGATTTAAATTTTGATTTGTTATTTGACACATTTGTTGTTTAAGAGCATGCTGTTCAATATACACCTGTCTGTGAATTCTCAAGTTTTTCCTATATATCTGGCTGTCTGTTTCTGATCCCAAGTTTGGAAGTTTTAGCTATTATTTCTTTGACTGAGCTTTCTGCCCCTTTATCTCTCTCTTCTCTTTTTGTGACTCCTACACTGCATATATTGGCTGCTCTCATGAAACCTATAGTTCCCTTAAGCTGAATTCACTATTTTTATCTGACTCTTTACTTCATTTTTTTCCCCTTTTATTTCTTCCCCTATTCAAATGGATTCCACTGCCTGTCTACAGTTTCACTACACTTTCATCTGCTTGATCTAGTCTGATGTTTAACCTCTCCATTGAATTTTTCAATTCAGTGATTTCTGTTTGGTACTTTTTAACATTTTCTACCTCTTTGTTGAAAATATCATTCTGTTCATGAATCATTCTCTTGATCTTGGTTAACAACTTTATGACCTTTATTTTGAACTTTCTATCAAGTAAATCAATTATCATTTTCACTGAGGTCTTTTTCTGGAGTTTTATCTTGTTCTTTTATTTGGAACATATTATTTTATTTCTTCATTTTATTTTTACTATGTTGGTTTTTGTGCATTAGATAAAAACAGTCACCTCACTCAATCTTGACTGGTCTCCTGTAGGAGATTGATTCCATCAGTCAGCCTACCAAGGTCCTGATTGTCTCTCAAACCTTTGATTGTTCAAGCCAGTTTGTTTTTAATGGCCACCAGTAGTTGAGAGTGTGCCAGGCCTGCTAGTGCTCCAAAGAGGAGGGTCACAGTTTACACCTAGATACACACTCATAGGAGGTTGTATCTTCATGCAATATATAGGAAAGGATGTGGCTAAGCTCCTTCCAGGAAGAAACTGAGAAACTATGAGATGAGTGTCTTTGCTTATTCTTTGTATGCTGGTCCTGGAAATAAAGCCATGGGGCAGGTGCTTCTGCACCCATTAAGAGATGCTTCCTTTTTGCTACAGTCCTATGAGGATCATGAGTCCAAGTTCCATTGTCTATTAGAGCCAAGTGATTCAGAGGCCAGCCCCTCAGGCAGCAGCCACAAAAATTGGGCCACCATGTGTATAAGTCCCTGCCAGGGAGATACTAGCAATTCAGGGAGGGCTGGAGGGAGATGGTGAAAGAAATGTCCACCAGCTTCTGCCTCTGGGGAGAATCAATACCAGCCTCTAGATGTGTGCTAAATTAGAAGCTTGAACCTCAGGCAGCAGTTTTTAGAGTATGTATGTATGTCCCTTTTAGGAAAAGACTTGGGAGATGGTCATTTTTGCCTGCTCTCTCGGTGCTGACCTCAGAAGAGATAGCTGGTTAAGAGTTCCTTTGTTTGCTACATTCTTGCGGGACTCGTAAATGGAAGCCTTGTTGGCTAACAGAGCCAGCCAGTCAAAGGATTTGTCCTAAGGCAGCAGAACAAAAGCGGGGTACAGACATGCATACAAGTTCCTTTCAGGAAGATATTGATGACACGGAGTCAGCTATGTAGGAGATGGCATGGTGACTGCCAATTTCCCTGGTCTTTGGGGAGGACTGCAATTAGTCCTTAGATGTGTGCTAAATTAGGAATCTGACTTTCAGGCAACAATTTTCAAAGTAAGCAGATGGACACTTTTTAAGGAAAGATTGGCAGGAGAACTTTCTAGTTGCTCTTTCTGCACTAAGCCCTGGGGATACAGCCATGGTGAGTGCTTGTCACCCATTAACACCCCTCCTTTGTTTCTTGCATACAAGCATCACTGACTTTCAGAGCTAGGTGTTTTGGGGGATCCATTCTTCGTGTGGGAGTCTTACAAGTTGTGGCACTAGATATGGGGTACAAACCCTCTGCTCCTCAGGAAAAATCTAGGAGTTAGAGTTCCCTCTGGATTGTATGGCATCATGCCAAGAGTGGTATTTATGGTGAGAGTGTTTTGACTTTTCTTACCCATTTTGATGAGGGTTTTTCTGATTTGTTTATTGTGTAGTAGTTGCTCAGCTCACTTCAGGATACCTTTCAAAGAGAATCGTCTTGTGTGTAGCTGTATATTCACTGAGGCAATGGGAGGAGGAGAGTTCAGGAGCCTCCTTTGTTGCCATCTTGGTCTATTCCCATCCCGTAACCTTTTAATTTAAATTCCATTTTGTTTAATATTTGTTTAGCCCTCCATTCTCTTTTTCTTACTATTTGCATGGAATATCTTTTTCCCATCATTTCACTTTCAATCTATTTGTGTCTTTGGAACTAGAGCCTTTTGTAGATGACATAGAGTTGGTTCACTTTTTTTTTTTTAATCCATTTTGTCAATCTCCGTCTTTTGACTGGAAAGTTTAGTCTGTTTACCAACAAATTATTTACCAATATGGAGCAACTTCTGTAATTTTGTTGTTTCTTTTGTATGTACTTTTTAACTTTTTTGGGCCCTCATTTTCTGCAACATTGCCTTTTGTTGTTAGTTGATTTTTTTTCTTTTTTTGTAGCAAAGCATATAAATTTCCTTCCCAATTCGTTTTGTGTATTCTATAGCTGTTTTCTTACTGATGAACATGAGGATAACATCATGTAACATCTTTTTTTTTTTTCATTTATTTTTATTAGTTGGAGGCTAATTACTTTACAATATTGTAGTGATTTTTGCCATACATTGACATGAATCAGCCATGGATTTACATGTATTCTCCATCCTGATCCCCCCTCCCACCTCCCTTTCCACCCAATCCCTCTGGGTCTTCCCAGTGCACCAGCTCTGGGCACTTGTCTCATGCATCCAACCTGGGCTGGTGATCTGTTTCACCCTTGATAATATACATGTTTCGATGCTGTTCTCTCTAAACATCCACCCTCACCTTCTCCCACAGAGTCCAAAAGTCTGTTCTGCACATCTGTGTCTCTTTTTCTGTTTTGCATATAGGGTTATCTTACCATCTTTCTAAATTCCATATATATGTGTTAGTATAATTTAAGTAATAAAACTGAACTTAATTTTTTAGCAGCCTAACTTTAGTAACATACAAAAACACTGTCCCTGACTATATATCTCCATTTCTACTTCCTTTCAGGTACTAATGACACAAAATTATGGCTTCATATATTGTCCAAGATGTAGACTAGTAATTATTTTTATTTGTTAATCTCTTAAATCAAGTAGAAAGCAAAAAGCAGAAGTTTCAAATCAAAGTACAATTATAGCTCTTATAATTTTCTATATATTTACCTTTACCACATTTCTTAGTGTCTTCATGAGGCAGAAATTGCTAGACAGTATGGGACTTTGAGACATCGTTTCATTTTTTTTTAATTCAACTTTTTTCTTCTCAAGTAAGTATCTCACCCTTTGTTCCAATTCCCAAGCATTCATAGGAGTGCCTCCCTGGTCTGGTAAGTCATAAAACAGGCAGACCCAGGACAAGACAATCATTAACTGCTGTCCAGTTTATCAAGAAAAATAGAAAAAAAATTCCAGGTACACAGTTAGCTCCTTAACATATATCTAGCTCCTGAATAATTGTCTGCGGTCTTGAGAAAGTGTTAAGGGATGGCCTCACAATGTCTGAAAAAACTGAGAGATCAAAGAAAGTCATAAAAATGACAAACTGGACATTGAAACGTTTAAATTAATTGGTCAAAAATGGCATATATTAAAATCACAAGCTAACAAAAAATATACAGATCAATACAAGTAAAGATATAAAACTGCTGTAATCCGCACCTTTTGGGGACTCTTCATGCCCTCTCATTATCTATGCTGAGGACTTTGTATCTCTGTCTTTTAAAATAAATTTTGCCTGTGTGAGTGGTTGTGAGTTTGTGGAGTTCCTTGGCTCCTGGAACAGAAAAGAACCTGATTTCCTGTTTCATTCATATGTGTGTCTCCTGTTATTTCAACCTGAAGAACATTCTTTAGTATTTCTTGCAGGGTAGGTTCAGTGATAATGAACTCCCTCAGCTTTTGTTTATCTGAATTGTTGCCTTGTTTTCCAAGGACAATAAAAGACTCTCGGTTGACAACTTTATCTCTTCAGTTATCATATGTTTGAGTTCTAAAATTACTATTTGGTTCTTCTTTATAACTCCACTTCTCTCCTGAGACTTTCAGCTTTTATTTGAACATATTTGTAATTGCATGTTGATGCATTTTTTTTTTTTTTGATAGCTGTTTTAAAACATTTGTCAGATAATTCTAACTTGTGTTTCATTTCAGTGCCCATATGTTTTGTTTCCTTTTCCCTTTAAGGTGAGGTTTTTTTGGTTCATGTTATACTGTGTGATTTTCAAATTAAGTCTGAATATTTAGGGTAATATGTTATGAGATTTGGGATCTTATTTTAACTGTTTTCATGAGGATTTCATGCACTGCTCCAACTGAAGAATAACAGAGGAGCTAGCTCTTGAAAATAGAAGTCCAGTTTCCTTATTTGATCTCCACTGACAGCCAAGAGGGGAAGAGTCTCCCTGTTATAGCTGGGCAGGGATTGATATTCTGGTTACTCAGATAGGCTCCATTAATATATCTCCCTATGTGAAAGGCAGAAGAGCTTTGTTACTGCTTCCCACATGGAGCAGTAATTTCTATTGATACTACAGGTGAGGGGACAAACTTGTTAACTTTGAGCCAATGCCAATGTCTTGACTCTCTAATAAGACTTCTCTGATATCACTCCCTTAGAAGTGCCTTTTTTTTCCCCTGCATCCATTGACATTTCTGAGTTCCGCACTTCTTAAACTGCAAACTTTGAAGATAAGAGGCAAAAATAAATCCAAGAACTGACCACCATGTCTTTTTTAGGGTTTTAAGATCTCCAGCCAGTCTTTTTCTTTTCTCTATTAAAAAAAATTCCTTGTATTATATTGTATATAATATCTGTAGCATATTTTCACTTACTGAAAGGGGCTAAGGAAAAGGATGTCTAGTCTATCTTTTTAGAAGGATTTTTTTAAAAAAATCTATTGATATTTTTATATGTTATTTGTCCTTTAATTCTATTAATCTGGTAAAGGACCTTCATTGGTTATTTTAAATATTAAGCTAGCTGGCATTATGAATAAACTCTTTGTGGCTTTATATTAATACCATTTTAATATATTTTGTATTCAATACCCTAACATTTTATTAGAGATGTTTTAATCACTCTTCTTAGCAGAGATTGGAAAAAACTTCTTGTTTTTTGAAAGTCTTCTTCTTTTTTTTTTTTTTTTATTAGTTGGAGGCTAATTACTTTACAATATTGTAGTGGTTTTTGTCATACATTGACATGAATCAGCCATGGAGTTACATGTATTCCCCATCATGAACCCTCCTCCCACCTCCTTCCCCATCCCATCCCTCTGGGTCTTCCCAGTGCACCAGGCCCAAGCACTTGTCTCATGCATCCAACCTGGGCTGGTGATCTGTTTCACTATAGATAATATACATGTTTCGATGCTGTTCTCTCGAAATATCCCACCCTCACCTTCTCCCACAGAGTCCAAAAGTCTGTTCTGTACATCTGTGTCCCTTTTTCTGTTTTGCATATAGGGTTATCATTACCATCTTTCTAAATTCCATATATATGTGTTAGCATGCTGTAATGTTATTTATCTTTCTGGCTTACTTCACTCTGTATAATGGGCTCCAGTTTCATCCATCTCATTAGAACTGATTCAAATGAATTATTTTTAATGGCTGAGTAATATTCCATAGTGTATATGTACCACAGTTTCCTTATCCATTCGTCTGCTGATAGGCATCTAGGTTGCTTCCATGTCCTGGCTATTATAAAAAGTGCTGCAATGAACATTGGGGTGCACGTTTCTCTTTCAGATCTGGTTTCCTCTGTGTGTATGCCCAGGAGTGGTATTTCTGGGTCATATGGCAGTTTTATTTCCAGTCTTTTAAGAAATCTCCACACTGTTCTCCATAGCGGCTGTACTAGTTTGCATTCCCACCAACACCCTCTCCAGCATTTATTGCTTGTAGACTTTTGGATAACAGCCATCCTGACTGGCGTGTAATGGTACCTCATTGTGGTTTTGATTTGTATTTCTCTGATGATGAGTGATGCTGAGCATCTTTTCATGTGTTTGTTAGCCATCTGTATGTCTTCTTTGGAGACAGAAATATAGATCAATGGAACAAAATAGAAAGCCCAGAGATAAATCCACTAACTTATGGACACCTTATCTTCTACAAAGGAAGCAAGGATACACACTGGAAAAAAGACCACCTATTAAACAAGTGGTGCTGGGAAAATTGGTCAACCACTTGTAAAAAAATGAAACTAGAACACTTTCTAACACCATACACAAAAATAAACTCAAAATGGATCTAAATGTAAGACCAGAAACTATAAAACTCCTAGAGGAGAACATAGCAAAACAGTCTCTGACATAAATCACAGCAGGATCCTCTATGACCCAGCTCCCAGAATATTGGAGATAAATGCAAAAATAAACAAATGGGACATAATGAAACTTAAAAGCTTTTGCACAACAAAGGAAACTATAAGCAAGGTGAAAAGACAGCCTCAGATTGGGAGAAAATAATAGCAAATGAAGCAACAGACAAAGAATTAATGTCAAAAATATACAAGCAACTCCAGCAGCTCAATTCCAGAAAAATAAATGACCCAATCAAAAAATGGGCCAAAAAACTAAACAAACATTTCTCCAAAGAAAATCTTCTTGATACATTTTGGTATATGGGATATTTTGACTTCTTAAAAATTGGTAAAAGAATGCTATCTCATTTTTACTATTTCATGGAAGAATTTATGTCTATACTGTAACTTTGCTCTTAAAAATTGATAACACTTTTACAGTGTAATTTATAGCAGAGCTTGAAAGTAAAAGTCACTAATTATGTCTGACTCTTTGAGATCCCATGAACTATACAGTCCATGGAATTCTTCAGGCCATATTACTGGAGTGGGTAGCTGTTCCCTTCTCCAGGGTATCTTCCCAACCCAGGAACTGAACCCAGGTCTCCCACATTGTGGGCAGATTCTTTACCAACTGAGCCACAATGCAAATATCTGACTCATTTGAAAATACCCTGATGCTGGGAAAGATTGAGGGCAGGAGGAGAAGGGGATGACAGAGGATGAGATGGTTGGATGTCATCACCAACTCAATGGACATGAGTTTGGGTAGGCTCTGGGAGTTGGTGTTGGACAGGGAGGCCTGGCGTGCTGTGGTTCATGGGGTTGCAAAGAGTCGGACATGACTGAGTATCTGAACTGAACTTACAATTTAATGATCTGGACCTGAAATTTACTGTGCAAGAAAGTTTTAATAATGGAAATAATTACTTTTAGTAAATATGGGGCTTCTGAGATTTTCTATATGTTTATTAGCTTTAGTAAGTTTTATTTTATAAAACTGTTCACATCTTATTGAATTTGTAGGATCTGTAGTTATGCCTCATTTCATTTTATTATATTTTCAGTTTTTAACTGTTTTAAGGAATATTTATGACTATCAATTTTATAAGCATTTTTTAGTGTTGTTTTGCTGTCTGTTATGTACTGAATGCTTGAATCCCTGCCGTACAAGCATATGTTGAAGTAGTATTCAACAATGTTTCTGTATCTGGAGACAGGGCTTCTAAGGAAATATTTAAGATTAAATGAAGTCATAAAAATGTGACACAAGTACAATAGAATTGTTGTTGTTGTCATTTAGTCACTAAGTCATGTCGAAATCTTAGCAGCCTCGTGGACTGCAGAACGCCAGGCTTTCCTCTCTTTCACTATCTCCCAGAGTTTGATCAAACTCATGTTCATTGAGAAGGTGATGCCATCTAAACATCTCATACTCTGTCACCACAGTCTTTCCTAGCATCAGGGTATTTTCCAATAAGTCAGTTCACGTAGCTTTAGTTTCATCATCAGCCTCCCAACGAATATTCAGGGTTGATTTCTTTTTGGATTGACTGGTTTGATCTCCTTACAGTCCAAAGGACTCTCAAGAGTCTTCCCCAGCACCACAATTTGAAGCCATCAATGTTTTGGCACTCAGCCTTCTTTATGGTCCAATTCTCACATCCATACATGACTATGGGAAAAAACATAGCTTTGACTATGCAGACTTTGTCAGTAAAGTGATGTTTCTGCTTTAATGTGCCATCTAAGTTTGTCATAACTTTCCTTCCAAAAGCAAGTATCTTTTAATTCCATGGCTGCAGTCACTGTCTGAGGTGATTTTAGAGCCCAAGAAAACAAAATCTATCACTGCTTCCACTTTTTCCCCATCTATTGCCATGAAGTGATGGGACCAGATGCCATTATCTTAGTTTTTTGAATGTTGAGTTTTAAGCAAGCTTTTTCATTCTCCTCTTTCAACCTCATCAAGAAGCTCTTTAATTCCTGTTTGCTTTCTGCCATTAGAGTGGTATCATCTGCATATCTGAAGTTGTTGATATTTCTCGTGGCAATTGTGATTCCACATTTTGATTCATCCAGGCTGGCATTTCACATGATGTACTTAGCATATAAGTTAAATAGGTAGGGTGACAATATACAACCGTGACATACTTCTTTCCCAGTTTTCAACCAGTTTGTTGTTCCATGTTCAGTTCTAACTGTTGCTTCTTGTCCTGCATACAGGTTTCTCAGGGGACAAGTAAAGTAGTCTGATATTCTCATCTTTGAAGAATTTTCCACAGTTTATTGTGCTCCATACTGTCTAAGGCTTTAGCATAGTCAATGAAGCAGAAGCAGATGTTTTTGTGGAATTGCTTTGCTTTCTTTATGATCCAATGGAGGTTGACAATTTGATCTCTGGTTCCTCTGCCTTTTCTAAACACAACTTGTACATCTGCAAATTCTTGGTTCATGTACTGCTGAAATCTAGCTTGAATAACTTTTTATCATAACCTTGCTAGCATGTGAAATAAGTGCAATTGTATGGTAGCTTCAACATTCTTTGGCATTGTCTTTCTTTGGGATTGGGATGAAAACTGACATTTTCCAGTCCTGTGCCCACTGCCAAGACTTCCAAGTTTGCTGACATATTTTGTGTAGCACTTTAACAGCATCATCTTTTAGGGTTTTACATAGCTCAGCTGGAATTTTGTCACCTTCTCTAGCTTTGTTCATAGTAATGCTTCCTACGGCTCTTTTGAGTCCACACTCCAGGATGTCTGGCTCTAGGTGAGTGACCACCCCATCACTGTTATCCAGATCATTGAGCCTTTATTATTATTATTATTTTTTTTTTTGGTACAGTTCTTCTGTGTATTTCTGCCACCTCTTCTTAATCTCTTCTGCTGCTTTTAAGTCCTTACTATTTCTGTCGTTTATTGCACACATCCTTGAATGAAAAGTTTTCCTGATATTTCCAATTTTCTTGAAGAGATCTCTAGTATTTCCCATTATATTTTTTTGCTCTAGTTCTTTGATTGTTCACTTAGGAAAGCTTTCTTACCTCCCCTTGCTATTCTCTGGAAACTTGCATTCATTGGTTATCAGTTCAGTTCAGTCACTCAGTCGTGTCCGACTCTTTGCAGCCCCATGAATTGCAGCATGCCAGGCCTCCCTGTCCATCACCAACTCTTGGAGTCTACCTAAACCCATGTCCATCGAGTCGGTGATGCCATCCAGCCATCTCATCCTCTGTCGTCCCCTTCTCCTCCTGCCCCCAATCCTTCCCAGCATCCTTCCCTTTTTCATTTGCCTTTGGCTCCTCTTCTTTCCTCAACTATTTGTAAAACTTCCATAGACAACCACTTTGCCTTCTTGCATTTATTTTTCTTTGAGATGGTTTTGGTCACTGTCTCCTGTATAATGTTACAAATCTCTGCCCATAGTTCTTCAGGCACTCTGCCTACTAGATCTAATCCCTTGAATTTATTCATCACCTCCACAATGATTTTGGTAATAACTGAATAGTCTAGTGTTTCTCCCTACTTTCTTTTTAAACTTGGATTTTGCAATAAGGAGTTGATGATCCTAGCCAGTCAGCTCCAGATCTTGTTTTTTGCTGCCTGTATGGAGCCTCTTCATCTTTGGATGCAAAGAATAAGTCTATCTGATTTTGGTAATGACCATCTGGTGATGTCCATGTGTAGAGCTGTCTCTTATGTTGTTGTAATAAGATTAGTGACTTTGTAAATAGAGGCACCAGAGAGCCTTCTTTCTTTCTCACAAGCACAAAGAAGTCATATGAACACAGTGAGAAGGCAACTTAGAAGACAGAAAAAGCCCTCACAAGAAACTAAACAGTACTGGACCTTGACTTTGGACTTTCTAGCCTTCAGAACTGTGAGAAAATTAATTTCTGCTGTTTAAGCCATGAAGACTGTGATTTTTTTTTTTTAAATAACAGCCTCGATAGACTAAGAAACTACCACAAAATTACTACGAACATAGCACCTTAAAAACACAGAAATTTATTTCTGATCATTTTAGATCACAATTCTGGGTGGCTTTTATTTATTTATTTATTTATTTATTTATTTTTGCTGTTATTTTTGGTGGTGGTGGTGATTTTTTTGTTTTGTTTTGTTTTTCGTGGTCTTACATGGCTAAAATCAGAGATAGAGGATCCCTGTGTTATACCAGTAGTAATAAGAAACAAATATATATCTTGGTATCAAAAGGGCATTATATTAAAAATATATATTTTTAAATATGTAATATATAATATGATATAATATATTATATTATAATATATATATTATATATAATATATAATATATATTATAAAAATATAATATATTTAAAATATATAATTATATAAAAATATATAATATAAAAAAATAACTAAATATGTGAGATCAGTTTTGTAATTAGGATTTGAGCAGAAGCTAGATGATTTTTAAGACTATATTAGAAAATGTCTAAATTTCTTTGAGCAAATCGCCTGTGAGACTGTTTTCCAAGTTGATTCTACTATTAGCCAGTCACCAAAGCAGTCTACCTGAAGCCCTTCTCCTCCTACTCAGCCCCCAGGCCAGGCCCAAGGCCAGATCTGTGCCACCTCGCAGCTCTTCGCACCTCCGAGGTACTTCAGCAGCCTGTCTCTGATCCAAGCCCCCAACCACCCGCCGCCACAGACCCCCATGCAGGCCACACCGCCGGCCGAGCTCACCAAACTCCGCAGCAGGGCCCACCCACCCCCAGGGCGCCCAGTGAACCTGGACTCCAGCAGTTGTCCCACACCCCTTCCCAAACACCGACACCCCCCAGCACCCCGCCCCTCGGAAAACAGAACCCCAGCCAGGTAGTGAGTAACTCTGAGACCGCACAGCAACAGGCTGGAATCTTACCGAGACCTAAACCGGTACCAAAGCCAGGGAACTGGCCCAACGTCCCCAGCCCCGCCCCCTCACCCTCCTGCCGCCCATCCCATGGGGATGACAACCTCATCATCGCAGTTCTCACCGCCTCCAAGAATAGCCACAGATGTATGACCTGCCATATTCAGTAAGAACTGAAATTAGAATACTTAATGATGCCAATTCTAGGTTTTCAGAACCGTTTCGCAGTGTCTTTCCTGAAATGTATTCAGACTCAGCCAGCAGAGACCTGCTGGGCCGCATTCTGTGGGATATGGACAATGATACAGAAAGCACAGCTCTGTGAAGAAAGCCACGCCCCACCCTTGACACCTTCCACCCTGGCGAGGGCAGCAGGGACAGGCAGATGTTAATCTTTCCAGACGAAACAGTGAGAAGCTTTCAGTGAAGGGAAAAAAAGGGCCTCATAAGGCGGAGACTTGGCCTTTCACAGCTCTAGGAGAGAGCAGAGGCTGACACTTAAAGCTGGGTGATCTGTCTTGAAGAAGCTGGCTTTCTTTACATGGGAAAGAACCGTGTCCCCTCCCCCATTTTTTTAAGAGGTACTTACAGCAGAAAGAGTATCATTGCCAAGATGTGCCTTTGTCACTGCTGTTCATGCAGGTGGCACCATTGGCAACTTGGAATGAAGGAAGACCAGTGAAGAAGAAAGAACACTATTTAACAAAGTACACCCATTACACTCTACTTCCTGCTACCTGGACTTTCATTCCCCTGTATCAAAAGGGAGTTTTGTCTCCTTCAGACGTGCTGCAGAATCATTTTGTATGAAGCATGGTCCGTGCCTCCCCAACCCCTCAGAACCACAAACATTGAGGGTGACCACTGGATCCATCACCTCAGCAAACTGGATTGCCTTATGCTTTGCTGGATTGCCAGAATGTAGACAGAAATGTACTGTTCTTTTAAAAAAATGTAATTGCACTGAAAAATAAATTAAAAAAAAGGGCAAAAAAAAAAAAAAACTTAATTAGATTTCATAGTGCCAATAAAATCAACAACTACAACAGAGGGGGATAAAAAGGAAAAAAATATAAAAACATCCAAAATAATCTACAGAACAAGTCAAAACATAACAATAATAAATATTTTCATTAGTCACTGAAAAAAAAATGTAATTGCTAATTGATAAGGACTGAACGTTATTCTAGTTTCATGTTTAATTTGAATTAAATATATTCTATGGTTCATACGAAAACAAAAAATGACCAAAGAAACATACATTAAACTATACATCAGAAAAAAAATGTTTTATTATCTTTGTGACAGTAAGCAGGCAACTTTATGCTACTTTTTTAAAAACGGGAAAATCCTTTATTTATTACATCTTAATAAAGTATAAGTTACCTTGTTAAATCATCATGTGAACATGAGATGATGTTTTTCAAGGCTTTGTCTTTTGATATAGAACAATACATTTGCTTAAGCATCTTTGAAACAATCTTTATTTGATATTAACTAACCCTATAACAAAATGTAAAACATGTGATATAGACACTTTAAAGTAACACACAAAAGAGAAAAAGAGAGTATTCACCAAGATTTCAGAACACTTACCTTCAATTTGTTAAAATATTGATAAATGTGTAATGAGTTCTATAACAGTGAGGTAGAGAATGTGTCTTTTTCCATTTGGAAACTTTTATTTAGAAGGATTTAGAGGCATACAATATTAGTTTGGTTGTAGAAGCAGTTAAGAATTTTATCATAGACATGACTTTCCATCATCAGCTACATACATATTCCAAATAATCAGGATATAACTTTCCCGTAAGATCACTCAAAATTAGAAGACAGTTCTTCTTTAATCTTATAAATAATAATTGCTATAGATTATCCCAGACCCACTATTTAAACATACAACAATATTTGGCTATCATTAAAGTTATTCAGCAGAAAATGAATGTTATCAGCCACTTTTGATTCCTGGAAATAAGGAAAACACTACTGGTTGGATTTATTTTTATTTTCCAAAACTTTTGATGTGTTCCAAAACTCTGTAAGTCCAAGAGCAGAGAATAGTATAGAATGTGGTGATTCTTTTCAATGTAAATCAATTATTTTATTACATTGGAGAATGGTGTTTCAAAATTGGGACACTGTATGAAATTAATACCTAACATTTGCTGTATCATATGTATCATATTTCTCTCCCAAAATTAAAACTTGAGAGCAAGAACCATGTTTTTTTACTTGCCTTCTCTAATTATCACTGGGAAAAACATGAAGTTTATTAGTTTCCTCCAAAAACTAAAAGCATTGCAATTGTTATATACTAAAGAAAAGGAAATCACTTTGTGATCCATAAAAAGCATACTCTGCCATGCAAGCATAATCACACATGTCTTAAAGATGCAGTAAAACTGTTGAAATGATTAAAAACTGTCTCCATATCATATAGGTATGATGATAATTTAAATCTCAGAATTAAATCTAAAAAGAGATACCTCTTGTATGCCAATAATAGTGATGAATTAACATTTACTACTGCCAGACAAAATGATAAGCATTTTCAGATATTCACTGTTGTTGTTTAGTTGCTAAGTCATGCCTGACTCTTTTGCAACCCCATGGACTGTAGGCTATAGGCTCTTCTGTCCATGGGATTTCCCAGGTAAAACTACTGGAGTGGGTTGCTGTTTCCTTCTCCAGGGGATCTTCCCAACCCAGGGATGGAACCCACATTTCCTACATTGACAGCCAGATTCTTTACACTGAGCCACCAGGGAAGTCCCATATTTTGTTTAACCCCCCCTTGAATATTTATGAGGCAAATATAATTATCCTCATTTTACAAATTAAAAAAAAAATTGAGGCATAGAGGTTATGTAATTTTTACATATCTTTCAGCTAGAAAGTAGTAGAAATAGACTTCAAAGTGTATGCTTTTAATCTCTATACTGCATTGCCTTTTTATCTGTGTAATACACTGGGTGAGAAGAACTTAGGTCATACTATTGAACTGATTATAAAGAACTGATGTTTTGCACCATAGCACAATAACCTGATTCCTCAAGTACCAAATCTACTCAATATTTTGTCACAATATAGCAGAAGAACCTTTTATATAGTTCTCTATCAAATAGTGACAGTAATTCCTTATGTTACTAAAATAACACTAACATTAATTTAGAGTCTTACTAAAATAGTATCTTTTTCAATAGAAAAAAGGAATGCAGTTTTTCAAAACTCTATGGTCCAAGGATCAACTTTAAACTTAAGAAAACATATCTCAATAATATCCTTTGCTAATTTCAGTTGTCTGTGTGCAACTTTGCCACATTCATTTCATTCTTACTTGAGAGTTCATCTGTAGAAACCTGACTTCTGCTTCCCTGTTGCCACAAAGTAAATGTATCTAAGTGTTCATATAAACAGTTTGGAGCAGGGAATAAATGATCATAGTGAGCACAAGCTACAATTGAAGCAGTGACATCTGTAAGAATATGTGATACAAAAATTAACTCTCTGATTTCCTAGTAGAATTTGACAATTTTATTGTTATCATTTATTTTCAAATATTTCAAATATTTAATATTATAGATTAACTTTAAATATAATCTTGACAAATCATTGCTGATACTGACAAATAAGCTCCAAAGAACATGAGAATGATATAAAATTTAATACATTAAAATATAGTTTTCACAGTAAATCGAGGACTAAGTAAATGTCAATAAAATGCACTGTTCAAAGAGCTAGCTAGGCTTGTCCTTTGGTTTAAGTCATATATCAACTGCATGCTTATCTTATATCTATATTGATTCCACAGACTATTTCATTTGATGAAAGCAGCAAGTGTAGGATTCACAAATGGCACCAATACCAGTAGTAGACTCTTAAAATTCAGCTAACAAAAAAAAAAAAAAAAAGGAAAATAAAGATATGAAACTTAAAAGGGACAATCTGAATTCTCTTAAATATGTTTAGGAATTATCTTAAATATGTCTAGGTAGATTCCATATGACATGTATTACTGCGAAGTAAAACTATTCACCAGAAGATTCAGGATTAAGTAAGCACTGAAGGACATTGGGAGAAAAAGCCTGTTAGGGAAGGGATCGAGGTGACAGTGGTGTATAAACCAGAGAAAACAGCAGGAATTTTGATATCACCTTTGAGGGTGGCTATTTAGAACCATTATGAGAATAAGTATTATATAAGTGCACTGATGTATAGAACAGTTTAGACAAGACTTGAAAGAAATCACATTCTGGGACAGATTTCTTAAATATCATGACATCCAACAGTAGTGCTACTCTTCTTTAAACTATGATTCTACACTGACAGATATGTCATTACTATAACATTGACTAGAAAGTTAGGAAAAGTTTATTAAACTTATAAAAGCTGGTTGACACTTCCTCAAATTTTGTTACTTGGTTAGGCACAAATGCCGGAGAAGGCAATAGCACCCCACTGCAGTACTCTTGCCTGGAAAATCCCATGGACGGAGGAGCCTGATAGGCTGCAGTCCATGGGATCGCTACGAGTGGGACACGACTGAACGACTTCACTTTCACTTTTCATGTTCATGCATCGGAGAAGGAAATGGCAACCTACTCCAGTGTTTTTGTCTGGAGAATCCCAGGGATGGGGGAGCCTGGTGGGCTGCCGTCTGTGGGGTCGCACAGAGTCGGACACGACTGAAGCGACTTTGCAGCAGCAGCAGCAGGCACAAATGCAAGGATACTTTATTGGACAGATGGAATAACAAAAATTTGAGGTTGCTTAGCCTGCAAAGTCTTACAAATCATATTAAGTATGATAATCTAAATTGTTTTAATTATATGAACAATCCCACAGTCATGGAGTCATCAGATTCTTCAACTATATTAGAATATTCACAGTGACAGGGAGCAGAGAGGAATCTTCTGTGGGCACTGAAAGCTGGGTGGTGCTGAGGCTGAATGATATAGAGCAGGAGAAGAAAGTGAATGGGGAGAAGATATGACAAGGAGAAAATCAGGAATGATAGGGATGATAAGAGATATGGGGATATCATCATGATAGTAAAATTTTGAATAGAATTAACAGTATAGAGAGGAAAATCTGTGGCATGAGGTGCAAAACTCCTATAAGAACACTTAGAGTAAGATCATATTTTCCAAGGTTGTAGGACAGAGGCATTTACAAGTTTTTATATAAAGTAGAAAAAGCTTGGAAGAGTTGACCCATTGGAAAAGACCCTGATGCTGGGAAAGCTTGAAGGCAAAGGAGAAAGGGACAACAGAGAATGAGATGGTTGGATGGTACACCGACTCAGTGGACATGTGTTTGAGCAAACTCTGGGAGATGGTGAGGGACAGGGAAGCCTGGGTGTGCTGCAGTCCATGGGGCCACACAGAATCAGACATGACTTTGTGACTGAAGAACAACAGGAAACTTGGAAGCAGGGTCAAGTGGATGAATAGAGCCTGTAGGTCAGTGGCAGAGAACACACACTTAAAAAAAAAAATAGATGCCCCTCCTTGGCTACTTCCACATTTACATCATGTCTTGCAATGGTGTTTTACCTAATGGTTTTTCAGCAAAATCTTAGGAACCACTTAACATGTCTTAAGATTGTCAAAATTTCTAGATAATTTACCCAGTGGGAGGAAACATATCCCTCTTCCTCCTGGCTTATACATATGCTGCCACTGTTCTACAAGTTCTAGCTATCCACAGCCCAGAATTGTCCTCTTAGACAATTAAACCAGGCAAAAATGAACAGGTGGGACTGTCACCTGGATGGACTTGGACCTTAAAGCTGGAACTCCAGAACTCTGTATTATTTGAACAGTGTACCCAAGTAATTTGCAGTGATGTGATCCTAAAATCTTAGGTGACTAAATATTTTGAGGTTCATATAACATCACTGTAGAAAGTTTTTGCTAAATTATTACATCTCTATCCTCAAACCACACACACACACACACACACACACACACACACACACATACTGGGTAATCAGATAAGAGATTTTGTACGTGCTTAATCTCTATGCTGAGAGTGACAAAAATCAAATGCAGAATTACATTCTTTGAATGTCTGAATTACAACACAAGTTGAACTCCCAGCCTCACAGAGTATCTGCTGTTAAAGGGAAGGAATAGGATCCTAAAAGTTGGAATGGGATGTGCGTAAAGGTCCTGATGAAACTGGAGATATTGGGCCCCTAAATTCTGATGAGTCTTCTTTGCCAATTGAATCACCCTCTGAACCCCCAATGAAAGAGGCCTCTCTACCCATAGTGTAAGCACTTTTTCCACCTCCAGTGGAAACAGCTTTCCCAAAATTGTCTAAGGGAATTGACCACGCACTGCCTGAGGAAGCTTTAATAGTCTCACCTGCGGCAGCTGCCATGCAAAACATTACTGATTCTCCTTAGAATCCACCATCACTGCCACCACCACCACCACGCTGCTTCAAGATTCAAACTCCAGCAGACCCATAAATGTGAGGTACAAAGTGTGACCCATGAAGAATACTACAAAATAACTACTTGAGTTTTATAATTTATACAGACATAAAACCTGGGAGGTTATATGGAAATAGATATTAAGAGTATGACATAATTGTGAAAGGAACACAATGCTAAATCTGACTAAATTTATGGATATGGACTCACTAGGCAGAGATACAACATTTAATATTGTAGTTTGGGGAGTTAGAATGGGCTCTAATAGTTTGGTTGTTTGGCTAAAACATGGACCAAAAACTGGCACACAGTGAGTTGGAAATGCTGTTGCTGCTGCTGCTGCTAAGTCGCTTCAGTCATGTCCAACTCTATGCGACCCCATAGACGGCAGCCCACCAGGCTCCCCTGTCCCTGGGATTCTCCAGGCAAGAACACTGGAGTGGGTTGCCATTTCCCTCTCCAATGCATGAACATGAAAAGTGAAAGTGAAGTCACTCAGTCATGTCCGACTCGTAGTGACTCCATGGACTGCAGCCTACCTTGTTCCTCCGTCCATGGGATTTTCCAGCCGAGAGTACTGGAGTGGGGTGCCATCGCCTTCTCCTGAGTTGGAAATGTTACCTCCCTTAATTTAATGTAGAGGGAGGAGTTCAGATACTTAGGGAGATTGGAATGTTAGAGTGGATTTCTCATTTAAAACCTATTCACCCCTCTGGGAAAGTCCAGAAGACATACAATTCATGACCATCACTGTGAAAAATAAAATTGTGTCAGGAGCTCTGGAACCCTTGATGAGCTTCACACTCATTCTTCTCTGAAGGCCAGAACTTACAGAGAGAATTATGGTCACTTAATTGAGAAAACTAAATGCAATGGGAGTAATAAAATTTTGGGTTGGCAGAGGCTAAATGGAAGCACTCAACTGCTAAAGTCGAGGTGGATATGGTTACTATAGTGGACAGCAGAGTCAAAGCAGCAACTGGAATAGTCCTATTCATGTAGACATGTTGTTGGCTAATTGGTAATGGTGTCTTGGAAGTTAAATAGATAGGAAGCCTGCTAAACTCTTACTTGACCTGTATAAACAGAAAAATTCTAGATCAAGTGAACAAAAGACTAACAAATCACAGAAAGAGAGTCATGGCTCATCAGTTAATTCTCAGGCTTGAGTTACTTTACACACTTATAACTCCTTGAATGAAGTGGAGATTAGGTCCCATTGGGGAAGGACCTAGGTACATTGTCAACACTGTTAATCTTTCTCTCAGTCTTTCCTCAGGGTGCTGCTTGTTGGGGAAAAATAATCAGATCTTTCAGAGCCTACTAAATGCTGACTCTGAACTGACACTAATTCTAGGAAGTCAGCATCATTGTGGTTCACCAGTTAGGGTAGGGGTTTATGGAGATGATAAATGTAGTCTTAGCTCAGGCCCATCCCACTGTGGGCCCAATGGATCCCTGCATCAGTCTTGTGATTATTTCCTCAGTTCCAGAATCCATAATTGGAATGGACTTGACAATTTGCAGAATCCCCACAATGGCTCCCTGATCTGTGAAATAAAAACTACTATGTTGTGAAAGATCAACTGGAAGCCACTAGCATTGCTTCTACCTAGAAAATTAGTAAACCAAAACCAAAATTGCATTTTTGGAAGGATTGCAAATATTAGTGTCACTTTTAAGAACTTGAATAATACAAAGTTGGTGATTTCCACCATATCCCCATTCAACTCACCTATTTGTCCTGTAGAAAAGACAGATGGTTCTTGGAAAATGAAAGTGAATGATCATAAATTTAACCAGGTAGTATTTCACATTACAGGTGCTGTACCAGATGTGGTTTCACTAATTGAACACATCCCCTCATACCTGATATGCAGCTATTGATCTGTCAAAGATTTTTTCCCCATATCTCTTAATAAAGATGCTCAGAAGCAGTTTGCTTTCAGGTGGCAATGTGAACAATATTAATTTAATATCAATATCTCTGCCCTATTTCAGAGATATATCAACTCTCTGGCCCTATGTTCTTATTTAGTTCATATGAATCTTAGCTGCCTTTTCCCTTTGCAAGTTATGACACTGTTCTATTACATTGATAAAATTATGCTAATTGAATTTAGTAAACAAGAAGTAACAGCCTACTTATTGGCAAGACATTTGATTATCAGTGGAAGTGAAATAAATCTAACAAACATTTAGAGGTTGTCTACTTCAGTGAATATTCCTCATTTGAGGGAGTTACTTTCGCCCATGTATTAGGTGACCCAAAAAGCTGCTAGTTTTTAGTGGGACCCAAAACAAAAGGAAAGTTCTGCAGCAGGTTCAGGTTGTTGTACAAACAACTACACCACTTGGGCTATATGATCCAGCAGACCCAATGGTACTTGAAATGTTAGTGGCAGATAGGGATGCCATTTGGAGCCTTTGGAAGGCCCCTAGATGCCAATCTTAGGCCCTTAGGTTTCTGCAATAAAACTGTGCCATCCTCTTTTGGTAACTTGTCTCCTTTGAGAAACTTTTTCTTGCTACTGGTCCTTAATAGAGATAATGCAACTCTGAGCCACCAAGTTACTGTCTCATCTGAGCTTTCCATCATGAACTGAGTGTTATCTGATCATACCACATACACCACTGTGCATACATAGCAGGACTCCATCTTCAAATGAAAGTGGTTTATAAATAACTGAATCAGAGCAGACCTTGAAGTTATATGTTACATAAAGATGTAGGCCAAATGCCTCCGGCCCCACTCTGGCCACACTACTATCTCTCTCCCAGCCTACATCTACTGCCTCATTGTGAGTTCCCTATCATCACTTGACAGAGGAAGAGAACACACAGGTCTGGTTTTGTGTGAAATTCAGATACCTTCCGCAAGTGAACAGCTCCTTTCTGGGACATCCACAAAGGAGAGTGATGAAATGAAATCATCCCAGTGGACAGACCTTTGAGTAATGCACCTAATTGTCTATTTTTCTTGAAAGGAGAAATGATTAGGCATGTAAATATATACTGATTCATGAACTGTGGCCAATGGTTCGACTCAGTGGTCAGGGACTTGCAAGAGACATGATCAGAAAATTGGTGACAAAGAAATTTGAAAAAGAGGTAAGTGGGTAGATGTTTCCGAGTGAGTAAACCATATGAAGATAATTGTGTCCCTTATGAATGATCATCAAAAGGTGACCTCAGTAAAGAAGAATTTTAATAATCAAGTGGATAGAATGACCTGTTCTGTGGGTAACAGCCAGCCTCTTTAGTCACTCTTGTCATCTCCCAATGGGCTCTTGAACAAAGTGATGGCAGAAATGGAGGTTATTCATGGGCTCAGCAACATGAACTTCAACTCAGTGAGGCTGACTGGGCTACAGCCACTGCTGAATGCCTAATCTGCCAGTTCAACAATGAGTCTCCTGTATGACACCAATCCCTGAGTATTCAGCCAGCCAGCTACTTGGGTCAGCTTGATTTCATTGGACCACTTCTACCATGAAAAGGACAGTGTTTTGTTCTTACTGGAATCAGTGTAGTTCAGTTCAGTTGCTCAGTCGTGTCCGACTCTGTGACCCCATGGACTGCAGCATGCCATGCTTCCCTGTCCATCACCAAATCCCAGAGTTTACTCAAACTCATATCCATTGATCAGTGACTCCATTCAACCATCTCATTCTCTGTTGTCCCCTTCTCCTCCTGCCTTCAATTTTTCCCAACATCAGGGTCTTTTCCAATGAGTTGGGTCTTCACATCAGGTAGCCAAAGTACTGGAGTTTCAACTTCAGTATCAACCCTTCCAATGAGTATTCAGGACGAATTTCCTTTAGGATGGACTGGTTTGATATCTTTGCTGTCGAAGGGACTCTCAAGAGTCTTCTCCAACACCACTGTTCCAAAGCATCAATTCTTCGGCACTCAGCTTTCTTTATAGTCTCACATCCATACGTGACTACTGGAAAAACAAAAGCTTTGACTAGATGGATCTTTGTCTGCCAAGTAATGTCTCTGCTTTTTAATATGCTGTCTAGTTTGGTCATTTCATGGCTGCAATCATCATCTGCAGTGATTTTGGAACCCAAAAAAATAAAGTCAGCCACTGTTTCCCCATCTATTTGCATGAAGTGATGGGACTGGATGCCATGATCTTAGTTTTCTGAATGTTGAGCTTTAAGTCAACTTTTCCACTCTCCTCTTTCACTTACTGGAATAGATATTCTGAATATGGATTGGTCTTCCTTGCACACAACATTTTTTGCCAAAACTTCCATCTGTGGACTCTCAGAATATCTTGTCCTCAGGGCATTCTACACAGCATTGCTTCTGATCAAGGAACTCATTTTACAGCAAATAGTGTGCGATGATGAGCCCATGAGCATGAATTGACTGGTACTACCATATTCTTCACTTTTCTGAAGGATTTAATTGGATAGAGTAGTGGAGTGACTTTTGAAGACTAAGTTACAGTGCCAGCCAAGTGGAAATACCTTGCAGGGCTGGGCAAGGTCCTTTAGAAGGCTCATAGATTGCATGCAATATATAGAACTGTTTCTCTCACAACCAAGAGTCATGATTCCAGGAATAAAGAGATGAAAATAACCCCACTCACTGTTACCCCTAATGACTTACTAACAAATTTTTTGTTGTTGTTCCTATGCCTATGACCTTATGGTTTTTTAGGTCTAATGATCTTAAAGAGAGACATGCTTCCATCATGAAATGTATCAATTATTCCATTTAACTAGAAGTTAAAAACAGCATCGAGCCACTTTGGGCTCCTTATTCCTCTGAATCAGCAGATAAAGTAGGAAGGAACATTGTTGGCTTCAGTGACTGATTCTGATTACTACCCAACATGGAGGGAGGGAGACTGCATTTCCAATACAGGAGACCTCTTAACACATCTCTTAGTACTACTATGCCCTTTGATTAAGACCAATTCAAAACCATACCATAGCATTTCAATCTAGGTCCGGACCCCAGGGACTTGTTTGCCTCCATAATTGCATAGGACAATTCCTTTTAAATATAATATTAATATATAAAGTAGAAATATATATATTTATTTCTATATATTTATATAGAATATATATAATAATATAATTATTATAATATATATATTATTATAAATATATAATAATATATATATTATATATATATATATATAGTTTGTCTTGTTACTTAGGAAAAATGTAATTGAGGGGCTGTTTTGCTTTGTAACTATCCATGGTCTATTTTATCCTATTTTACTAATGGAATTTAAAATTGTCTTTCAATGATCATCCTTCTCCTTTTTTCATTTAAAAAGTGTGATCAAGAAACAAATTCTCCCGCTGGCTTCAGCAAATCAGACACTTACAGTAATTCATTCAGGAATGAGAATATTACCCAGTTTGAACTGGGTATAGTTATGCCTGAATTTTTTTTAGAAAGAGTGAAAAGAGCAGTGACTCTCTTTCCACTGAAGTGCTAATTTCTAGCTGCTGTTGTTACCTTGCAGCTATAAGAGAAAAGTCTTTCTGAGAATGATACAAACACAGAATCAAAATAAGTAGATAATGAAATTCTTAATGAAAAATTTTTAGTTTCTCAATCTAGCTATATTGTAAATCTTGTCTTTGCATTTCTTCATTTATATAGACTATCCTGGATGGGTTTCTGTCACTTATAACCAAGAAAGTCCTAGTAATATAACACATACAGCTGAAAATACTACATTTTTTATCTTCCCGTATAAATGCTATCTTTCTTGAGCATAAGTTTCTTCCCTTACAATCATTTTCTTTCTATTTTTTTTTTTTATATTAGTTGGAGGCTAATTACTTCACAACATTTCAGTGGGTTTTGTCTCCCACATTACAACTTATACAGATGAGAAATTCAATGACAGTATGATTCTCTTTCATAGTTATTGTGTTTCTTCTCTTTAATTTTTTCCATTTATTTTTATTAGTTGGAGGCTAATTACTTTACAATATTGTAGTGGTTTTTGTCATACATTGACATGAATCAGCCATGGATTTACATGTATTCCCCATCCTGATTCCCCCTCCCAACTCCCTCTCCACCTGATTCCTCTGGGTCCTCCCAGTGCACCAGGCCCGAGCACTTGTCTCATGCATCCAACCTGGGCTGGTGATCTGTTTCACCCTAGATAATATACATGTTTCGATGCTGTTCTCTCAAAATGTCCCACCCTCACCTTCTCCCACAGAGTCCAAAATTCTGTTCTGTACATCTGTGTCCCTTTTTCTGTTCTGCATATAGGGTTATCATTACCATCTTTCTAAATTCCATATATATGCATTAGTATACTGTATTGGTCTTTATCTTTCTGGCTTACTTCACTCTGTATAATGGGCTCCAGTTTCATCCATCTCATTAGAACCGATTCAAATGAATTCTTTTTAATGGCTGAGTAATATTCCACAGTGTATATGTACCACAGCTTCCTTATCCATTCATCTGTTGATGGGCATCTAGGTTGCTTCCATGTCCTGGCTATTATAAACAGTGCTGTGATGAAGATTGGGGTGCACGTGTCTCTTTCAGATCTGGATTCCTCAGTGTGTATGCCCAGAAGTGGGATTGCTGGGTCATATGGCAGTTTTAATTCCAGTTTTTTAAGAAATGCCCACAGTGTTCTCCATAGTGGCTGTACTAGTTTGCATTCCCACCAACAGTGTCAGAGGGTTCCCTTTTCTCCACACCCTCTCCAGCATTTATTGCTTGTAGACTTTTGGATAGCAGCCATCCTGACTGGCGTGTAATGGTACCTCATTGTGGTTTTGATTTGCATTAACAGTTTCTTTTTTTCCCTGTAGCTTAAAATTTTTGCCATGGCATGTCTAGGTGTGGTTCTTCTTGAATACACTTCCTGAAATCTTGTATGTGTTTTTGGTATAAAAATTCAATTTTTAAATTATTTTGGTTCAAAATTCTGTGAAGCTTTCTTTTTAAATACTGGTTCTTTGAGTTTAGATTTACTTCTATCTCTCCTTTCTTTCCTTTCTTCCATCTTCCCTTTTTTCTCTCTCCCTCTCTCTCCCTAAATCCATGTCCTATTTTAGTTCCTATTTTGTCATTATTAGTACTGTTAATAGACATGATAAAATATCTTAGTCTTTATTCATTGTAATGCAACCATGATATTAAATTTTTTTTTCATTTATTTTTATTAGTTGGAGGCTAATTACTTTATAATATTGTAGTGGTTTTTGCCATACATTAACATGATATTAATTTTATTAGAAGACTACATTTCTTAATTAGAGATGTGATTCTATGTTATATTTAAAGGACATCCTACATTATAGATGAAATTTTGAAATTGCATACTGTGACTAATGAGAAATTATGTTAATATAATTTCATCTTGTATATCAGTCCCAGATTACTAAATCACAAATGTTGATTAGTATGTTTCTGAGACAAGAAGGAAGCTTAACATTATATTGTCATAAACATTTGGTAAACATTTGCAAAGAGTTGGGCACTGCTTAGTGACTGAACAGCAGCAAATATTCAGTTTATTTAGAAATAAACCATATCATAAATAATAGAATTGCATCTTAAATGTTGAATTGAGACTTATTGTAGGGCTAATTTATGAAAATTTAGGGGAAAGATGACATCACAGCATAGTAAAATTTTAAATATTAAGAAGTTAATTTTAAAAATTATGTAATTTTCAATTTCAGAGATATTATTTATTTGTCATACATACATATGGATTTGAAGATGTTTAAATTCAGGAAACTATTACTACTGAAAATTTATTTTATTAATTCAAATTATTAATTTAAGTTACACATTGAAGCTTTTTCACCATACTATATCTGAAATATATTTCCAAACAATTAAATAATTTACTGCATGTTTTTATAATACTGTTATTTGAAATTATGTATAGTCCTAGTATTGCAGTAATGAAATTAAAAGACGCTAACTCCTTGGAAGGAAAGTTATGACCAACCTAGACAGCATATTAAAAAGCAGAGACATTACTTTGCCAACAAAGGTCTGTCTAGTCAAGGGTATGGTTTTTCCAGTGGTCATGTGTGGATGTGAGAGTTGGATTATAAAGAAAGCTAAGCACTGAAGAATTTATGCTTTTGAACTGTGGTATTGGAGAAGACTCTTGAGAGTCCCTTGGACTGCAAGGAGATCCAACCAGTCCATCCTAAAGGAAATCAGTCCTGGGTGTTCATTGGAAGGACTGATATTGAAGCTGAAACTCCAGTACTTTGGCCACCTGATGTGAAGAGCTGACTCATTGGAAAAGACCCTGATGCTGGGAAAGACTGAGGGTAGGAGAAGGGGATGATAGAGGATGAGATGGCTGGATGTCATTACTGACTCGATGGACATGAGTTTGAGTAAGCTCTGGGAGTTGGTGATGGACAGGGACCCCTGGTGTGCTGCAGTCCATGGGTTTGCAAAGAGTTAGACACAACTGAGCAACTGAACTGAACTGAACAGAATATAAATATATATATATATAATAGAATATTATAATAACATATAGAATAATATAATAATATTATAATATATTATAATATATAATAGAATATATATAATATAGTATATAATAATATAATATAATAACAGTGTGTATATATATATAAGTTAAGCTTCCTTCTTGTCTCAGAAACATACTAAGCAACATTTATGATTTAGCAATCTGGGACTGATATACAGCATGAAATTATATTAATGTTAATTTCTCATTAGTCACAGTATGCAATTTCAAAATTTCATCTATAATGTAGGATGTCCTCTGAATATATATATATATATATATATATATTCATAAACAGTACATAATATACTCATAAACAGAAAAGGTCCACAATATAAAGACTGAGGCAGTTTGTTAGTAATAACAATTACAGGGCTTCCCTTGTGGCTCAGACAGCAAAGAATCCACCTGCAATGCAGGAGACCTGGGTCTGATTCCTGTGTTGGGAACATTCCCTGGAGAAGGGCATGGCAACCCACTCCAGTATTCTCTCTTGGAAAACCCCCATGGATAGAGGAACCTGGAAGGCTAGAGTTCATGGGGTCGCAAAGAGTTGGACATGACTGCATAACTAAGCACAACAAGTACAGGAGAAATAAAGACAAGAGGCATTGGAGCTGCTGCTGCAATGGAGAAGGCTTAGTGAATCCGTCATGTTAACAGACTGATGTGATCATCTGGACCCCAGAGAACTGGGCACTCTCAATTTGCAAACTGCATGGCATTTCCAATGTAGAGTTATACAATAGTTTTCGCAGTCCTGTAAAACTGCTGTTTCTTTTACTTCCACATATGGCATTCATTATTTGACTAAAACAAACTAAATATCACAGGTCTACACTTTCTCTCTCACACCCTTGTAAATTACTTTCAAATATATATAGTTTGTTAATATTTTCTGGGAAAGTTACAAGAAATCAGGTAATCATAAGCATTTCACCTAGGCAACTGTTAAACCATTAAATATACTAGAACAAAATAACTAGCATGGTAAAAAAAAAATTTGGTTACTTCCTTTTAAAATATTATTTTCCTTCGACAAGCCACAAATACTGATTTCAGGTTTTCTATTTTAGTTCTACTTCTTAATCCATTATTTCAAGTTGCACACTCCATTGGACCATTGAATGAGTTACTACCCACCTTGGCAAAATATATGAGAGAGAATATATATCCATGAGACATCGTTGTCATTATTTATTTTTAATATAAACTTTAATTAAATTTTGGTAGAGTATGATATAACTAATGGGATAAGAATGCACACATGCATATATATGTATATATTCATATACATGCATGTATTGTAAGTATGTATATAAGATCTCGACAAAAATAAGTCTAAATGAAAACATTAATTTGTAGTTTAGAGTAAAAGGAAACTAAGAAAGATGATTACTAATAAAGAAAAAAATATGCATTACTATGAGTAGTTGTTTTACTTACAATATATGCTAAATTTTGCATATTAAAAAATAAGGATAAAATGTTCTTTTTACTTTGATAGAATAAATAGTAGTGGACTTTCCATCCTCTTTCAGAAACAATTAGAAAACTTGGGGAAATAAATGATTAACTGAAGAGAATGTAAATACAGAGAAACACAGCTCATCAGGATCATAAACTCCTGCTGAAGCCTGCTAGGAACATTTAAAAATATCTTTCCAAAGTACAGGAACAATAAAGACATCCTCAGGCATAATAAAAATTGGATGAATTTTCATCATAGACATAACTTTCAAGAAAGGTTAAAAGTTCTTCACAGGAAAGAAAAATGTGCTAGGTCTTAGTTGTGGGAAGTAGGATGTTCGATCTTCCTTACGGCATGTGGGATCTTTACTTGTGGCATGCACATTCTTAGTTGCAGCATGTGGGATCTACTTCCTTGACCAGGACTGAACCTGAGGCCCCTGCAATAAGAGTGCAGAGTCATAACCTGTGGACCACCAGGGAAGTCCCTTTTCATACCCTTAATTGATCCAACAGCTCAGAATAAAAACTGCAACAAACTATTAAGTGACTATAGCTTATGGAAGAAAAAATGAATTACTGTGGGCAAGAATCTCATAGAAGAAATGGAATAGCCCTCATAATCAACAAAAGAGTCCAAAATGCAGTACTTGGGTGCAACCTCAAAAATGACAGAATGATCTTGGTTCATTTCCAAAGCAAGTCATTGAACATCACGTAATTCAATCTTATGACACTACCACCAATGCTGAAGAAACTGAAGTTGATCAGTTCTATGAAGATGTTCTATTCATTATTGGGGCTTGGAATGCAAATGTAGGAAGTCAACAAATACCTGGAGTAACAGTCAAATTTGACCTTGGAGTGTAAAATGAAGCAGGGCAAAGGCTAACTAAATTCTGCCAAGAGAATGCACTGGTCATAGAAAATACCTTTTTAGAACAACACAAGAGACGACTTTACACATGGACATCACCAAATGGTCAATAGCGAAATCAGATTGATTATATTCTTTGTAACCGAAGATGGAGAAACTGTATACAGTCAGCAAAATCAAGGCCTGGAGCTGACTGTGGCTCAGATCATGGGGTTCTCATAGCAAAATTCAGGCTTAAACTAAAGAAAGTGGGAAAAATCATGAGGCCAACTATGTATGACTTACATCAAATCCCATATGAATTTGCAGTTGAGGAGACAAATAGCTTCAAGGGATTAGATCTAGTAAATAGTATGTCTGATAAACTATGGAGTAAGGTCTGTAATACTGTACAGGAGGCAGTGAACAAAAATATCCCAAAGGGGAAGAAAAAAAAAACAGGAAGAAGTCAAAGTGGTTATCTGAGGAGGCTTTACAAATAGCTGAATAAAGAAGAGAAGCAAAAAGCAAGGGAGAAAGGGAAAAGTACACCCAACTAAATGCAGAGTTCCAAAGAAGAGGAGGAGAGACTAGAAGGCCTTCTTCAATGAACAATGCATAAAAATAGAGGAAAATAACAGAAGGGGAAGACTAGAGATCTATTCAGGAATATTGGAAATATCAAGGGAACATTTCACCCAAAGATGGTCACAATAAAGGACAGAAATGGTAAAGACCTAGTAGAAGCAGAAGAGAGGAAGAAGAGATAGAAAGAATACACAGAAGAACTGTACAAAAAATATTTTAGTGAACTGGAAAACCATGATGATGTGGTCAGTCACTCAGAGCCAAGCTTTATAGTGTGTGAAATCAAGTGGGCCTTAGAAAGTACCCCTGTAAATAAAGCAAGTTGATGTGATGCAATTCCAGTATAGTTACTCAAAACCCTAAAAGACAATACTATCAAAGTGTTGCACTCTATATGTCAGCAAATCTGGAAGACCCTGCAGTGGCCACAGGACTGGAAAAGGTCAACCCTTATCCCAATTCTCAAGAAGGGCAGTACTAAAGAATGTTCAAACCATTGGACAATTGCACTCATCTCCCATGCTAGTAAGATCATGCTTAAAACCTTGGATACTAGGCTACAGCATTACATGAATCAAGAACTTCCAGACACCCAATTTGGCTTTTAAAAAGGCAGAGGAAAAAGAGATCAAGTTGCCAGCATTTGCTGGCTCATAGAGAAAGCAAGGGAATTCGAGAAAAACATCTAACTCTGTTTCACTGACTATGTTAAAGCCTTTGACTATGTGAATCAAAACAAACTGTGGAAAGCTCTTGAAGAGATGAGAATAGCAGACCATCTTACCTGTCTCCTGAGAAACCTGTGTGCGGGTCAAGATGCAACAGTTAGAACCCTGTATGGAAAAATTGATTGGTTCAGGATTGAGAAAGGAGTACAACAGAGCTGTCTGTTGTCACCCTGTTTATTTAACTTATATGCTGAGCTCATGAGAAATGCCAGGCTAGATGAGTTACAATCTGGTATCAAGATAGGTGGGAAAAACATCAACAACCTCAGATATGTGGATGACACCACTCTGATGGCAGAAAGCAAAGAGGAATTAACTAACATCTTAATGAGGATGAATGAGGAGAGTGAAAAAGGTAGCTTAACTAAACATTAAAAAAAAAAAAAAAAAAAAAAAAAAAAAAACCAAAACTAAGATCATGGCATCCAGCCCCATTGCTTCATGACAAATAGAAGGGGGTAATGTGGAAGCAGTGATAGATTTCCTCTTCTTGGGCTGCAGCCATGAAATCAGAAGATTATCACTTCTCAACAGGAAAGTTATGACAATCCTAGACAATGTGTTGGAAAGCAGAGGCCTCTTTCTGCTGACAAAAGTCCATACAGTCAAGGCTATGGTCTTCCCAGTGGTCATGTACTGTTGTGACAGTTGGATGGCAAAGAAGGCACCATGCCAAATAATTGTTGCCTTCAAACTGTGGTGCTGGAGAAGACTCCTGAGAGTCCCTTGGGCAAAAAGGAGATCAGTCAATCTTAAAGGAAATCAACCCTGAATACTCACTGGAAGGACAAATGCTGAAGCTGAAGCTCCAGTGTTTCGGTCACCTGATGAGAAGAGTAGACTCATTGGAAAAACCCGATGCTGGGGAAAATTGAGGTCAGAAAGAGAAGAAGTAATCAAAGGATGAGATGGGTGGATGGCATCATTGATGAAATGGACATGAACTTGGGCAAACTTTGGGAGATAGTGAGGTACAGGGAGGCCTGGTGTTCTACAGTCCATAGGGCTGCAAAGAATCAAACACAACTGGGCAACTAAGCAATAACAGTAGTAAGAGATAAGGGGCTTCCCAGGTGGTGTTAGTGGTAAAGTACCCACCTATCAATGTAGAAGACATAAGAGACTCTGTTTTTATCACTGAGTCAAGAAGATCCATTGGAGAAGGTAATGACTACCCACTGCAGCATTCTTGCCTGGGAAATCCCATGGACAAAGGAGTCTGGTGGGCTACAGTCCACAGGTTCATGGTGAGTTGTACAAGATGGAAGTAACTTAGCATACAGGCAATAAGAGATAAGAGGGAAGAATTGAGAATAATTTGTTGTAAAGGACCTGAATTGTCCATGTGATTTGAAAGTGAATTTAGATTAGTTATATAGTGCAAACTCTAGGGCAACAACTAAAAATTCCTTTAAAATAATTATAATTGATATGCTATCAAAAAGAGGAAAGAGGATCACATAAAATGATCAGTAAAAAGAGAAAAAAATATTGGAACAACAACAAAAGGAAAAGCACAATCAATGAAAAAGATTTATAAATATTGTATATACTAACTAAATTATATCAACAATCACCTTAAGTATGAATAATCTAAATGCAACAATTAAAATACAGAGATTGTCAGAGTGGATTAAAAAAAAAAGAACTCAGCTATATGTTTCCTACAAGAACCTCATTAAATATGAAGACTCAGGTACATTAAAATTAAAGGGATGAAGAAAGATTCATTATCCACATTAATCCAAAGAAATCTGCAGTAACTACATTAATTTCAGACAAAGTAGATTTCAAAACAAGAGATACAATCAGAGATTAAAAGTGGCATTATATTACAATAAACAAGTCAATTTTCCAAGAAGATATAGCAATTCCTACTATGTATGTGCTTAACAAAGAGCATGGCATATTTGAGGTAGGAACTAACAGAACTGCAAAGAGAAATTTAAAAATCCACTACTACAGCTGGAGATTTCAACACATCCCACTGTCAGATTTAGTTGATGTTTATGGACTACTTCATCCAACAACAGCAGAATTAATAATTTCTCAAATTTGTATAGGATATTCACCAAGATACACAATATTCTGGGTCATAAAACACACCTTTGTTAAATTTAAAAGAACAGAATGCATATAAAATATGCTTCCAAGTCACATAACAACTAAAATAGTAATCAATAAGCAAAAGATAGATAAAAGATTTCAAAATATTTGGAGACTAAACAACACACTCTGAAATAGCATTTGGATTGAAGAAGAGAGCTGAAGAAACATTTTAAAACTATTTTGAAAGAATTGAATATGAAAACACAGCTAATAAAAAATTGCAGGATGCAGCAAAACAGTGCTTAGATAGAAATTGATAGTATTAAAGGCATATATTAGAAAAATTAAAATTAAAAAATAATCAAACTTTCAAATTAGGAAACCAGAAAAAAAGGGTAAATTTAGTCCAAAGTAAGCAGAAGAAAAGAAATAATAAAAATCAGACAGAAATCAGTAAAATTTAAACTGGGAATAAAGAAAGAAAATCACTGAAACTAAAAATTAGTTTTTTGAAAAGATCAATAAAATTAATAAAAGCCATGCTTGCTTACAGATAACATGAGTGTCCTTGTAGAAAATCTTTAAGAATCAACATGAAAATTCTGGAACTAATACTCAATTATAGCAAGTTTATATTATAGAAGGCTAATATAAAATAGTCAATTGCTTTCCTAAAATAACAGCAATAAATATTAGAATTTAACTTTAAAACCATAGCACCATGCACTTTAGCAGCAAAAGGAAATACTTAGGTATACATTATCAATGGTAAAATAAATTGTTCCCTTAATTTCTCTTTCTGCTTTTAGTTGTTAGTGTATAGGAATGCAAGAGATTTCTGTCCATTAATTTTGTATTCTGCAACTTAACCAAATTCATTTATTATCTCCAGTAGTTTTCTGCTGGCATCTTTAAAATTTTCTGTGTATAGAAATTTTAAATTTCTGTACAAATTTTCTATATATAGAAATCTTTATATTTTTCTATATATACCTGTTCTTATGAGAACAACTGACTCACTGGAAAAGTTCCTGATGTTGAGAAAGATTTAGGGTAGAAGGGGAAGAGGGCATCAGAGGATTAGATTGATAGATGGCATCACCTATGCAACAGACATTACCTTAGGAAAACTTCAGGAAATGGCGAGGGACAGAGAGATCTGGCGTGCTGTAGTCCATGGGGTCGCAAAACGTCAGACATGACTGGGCATCTGAACAACCACAACGTAATATCATGTCATCTGCAAACAGTGATAGTTCACTTTTTTTTTCCAGTTTGGATTCGTTTTATTTGTATTTCTTCTCTCATTGCCATGCTAGGACTTCAGAAACTATGTTAAATAAGAGTGGCAAGAGTGGACATCCATGTCTTGTTTCTGATCTCAGGGGAAATGCTTTCAGTTTTTCACCATTGATAAAGATATCGGCTGTGAGTCTGTCATATGTGGTGTTTATTAAGTAGAGGTAGGTTCCCTCTATGCCCACTTTCTGGTGAGTTTTTTTTTTTTTTTATCATAAATGGATGTTGAACTTTGACAAAAGCATTTTCTGCATCAACTGAGGTAATCATATGGCTTTTATTCTTTAATTTTTTAATATAGTGCATCACATTGATTGATTTGCACATATTGTAGAATCCTTGCATTCCTAGGATAAATCCCACTTGATCATTTTGTATGACACCTGTATGTTGGATTTTGTTTGGTAGTATTTTGTTGAAGATTTTTGCATCTATATTTATCAATGATATTAGCCTGTAATTTTATATATTTTTTGACAGTTTTTGTCTGTTTTTGGTATCAGGATGATGTTGTCCTTATGGAATGAATTTGGACTAGTTCTTCCCTCTGCAATATTTTGGGACAGTTTGAGAAGGATAGGTATTAGCTCTTCTCTAATTGTTTGATAGCATTTGCCTGTGAAGCTATCTGGTTCTGGACTTTTGTTGCTGGAAGATTTTTAATTACAGTTTCAATTTCAGTGCTTGTGATTGGTCTTTTCATGTCTTTTAATTCTTCATGTTTTAGTCTTGGACAGTTATACCTTCCCAAAACTTTGTACATTTTTTCCAAGTCATCTATTTTATTGTCATTTAGTTGATTGTGATTAACTTATTATCCTTCATGTTTCTGCATTGTCAGTTGTAATTTCTGCTTTTTCTAATTTTACTGAGTCTTCTCCCTTTTTTTCTTGAGGAATCTGGCTAATGGTGTATCAATTTTGTTTACCTTCTCAAAGAGCCAACCTTTACTTTTATTGATCTTTGTTATTGCTTTCTTTGCTTTTATTTCATTTATTTCTTCTCTAATCTTTATTATTGCTTTCCTTCTACTAACTTTGCTTTTTGTTGTTGTTGTTGTTGGTCTTCTTTCTCTAGTTGCTTTATGTGTAAGATTAAGTTGGTTATTTGAGATTTTTCTTGTTCCTTGAGGTGAGATTGAATTGCTATAAACTTCCCTCTTAGAAATGCTTTTGCTGGGTCCCATAGGTTTGGGGTCATCATGTTTTCATCATCATTTGTTTTTAGGTATTTTTTAAAATGTCCTCTTTGATTTCTTTGGTGATCTCTTGGTTATATAGCATCACAGTTTAGTCTCCTTTTGTTTGTGTTTTTGTTTTGTGTGTGTGTGTGTGTGTGTGTGTGTGTGTGTGTGTGTGCGTGTGTGATTCTCCCTTGTAATTGATTTCTAATCTCATAGTGTTCAGAAAAGATGCTTCATATAATTTCAATTTTCTTAAATTTTCCATAGCTTGATTTGTTACCCAAGATGAGGTCTGTCCTGGAGAATGTTCCATGTGTGCTTGAGAGGAAACTGTATTCTGATGGTAAAGAATCTGCCTGCAATGCAGGAAACCTGGGTTCAATCCCTGGGTTGGGAAGATCCCCTGGAGAAGGGAATGATTACCCACTCCAGTATTCTTGCCTGGATAATTCCATGGACAGAGGAGCCTGGCAGGGTACAGTCCATGGGATCTCAAAGAGTGAGACATGATTGAACAGAATAGCAGTGGGGAAACTCCAATACTTTGGCCACCTCCTGGGAAGAGTTGACTCATTGGAAAAGACCCTGATGCTGGGAGAGATTGGGGGCAAGAGGAGAAGGGGATGACAGAGGATGAAGTGGCTGGATGGCATCACTGAATCGATGGGCATGAGTTTGAGTAAACTCTGGGAGTTGGTGATGGACAGGGAGGCCTGGCGTGCTGCGATTCATGGGGTCGCAAAGAGTTGGACACGACTGAGAGACTGAACTGAACTGACTGATTAAAGTCCTTCACTAGTACTGTGTTACTGTTTAGGTGCTACTATTTTGAGTACACAAATATTTATAATTGTTATATCTTCTTCTTGGATTGATCCTTTGATCATTTTGTAGTGTCTTTCCTTATCTCTTGTAACCATCTTTATTTTAAAGTTTATTTTGTTTGATATGAGTATTGCTACTCTAGCTTTATTTTGATTTCTGTTTGCATGGAATATCTTTTTCCATTCCCTCACTTTCAATGTGTATGTGTCTTTGGGTCTGAAGTGGGTCTTCCTTCTGTATCCATTCAGTCAGTCTGTTTTTTTGTTGGGGCATTTAATCCATTTACATTTAAGGTAATGATCAATAAGTAAATTTCTATGACCATTTTTAGATTGCTTTAGTCTTATGTTTTTGAGTTTTCTTTTGTGTTTCTTGCCTAAAGAAGTTCCTTTAGCATTTGTTGTAGGGCGGTTTAAGTGGTTCTCTTAGTTTTTGCTTGTCAGTAAAGCTTTTGATTTATCTGTCTAATCTGAATGAGCTCTTTTCTGAGTAGAGCAAACTTGATTGCAGGTTTTTCCCTCTTATCATGTCCTGCCACTCCCTTCTGGCCTGAAGTGTTTCTGCTGAAAATTAAGCCTTATGGGGATTCTCTTTTATGTTATTTTTTGCTTTTCCCTTGTTGCTTTTCATATTTTTCCTCTGTATTTAATTTTTTTTAGTTTGATTAATATATGTTTTGGTGTCTTTCTCCTAGGGTTTATCCTGTATGGGACTCTCTGCACTTCCTGGACTTGGGTGGCTATTTCCTTCCCCATATTAGGGAAGTTTTTGACTATAATCTCTTCAAATATGTTCTCAGATATTTTCCTTTTATAATCTTCTTATGGGTCCCTTTTATTCAAAGGTTAGTGTGTTTAGTGTCCCAGAAATCTTTGAGACTGTCTTTATTTTTCTTCATTCTTTTTTTCTTCATTCTGCTTCTTTGCAATTATTTCCAACATTCTTTCTTTCAGCTCACTTATCCATTCTTCTGCCTTGGTTATTCTGCTATTGATCCCTTCCAATGTATTTTTGATTTCAGTTATTGTGTTGTTCACCTCTCTTGTTCTTCAGTTCTTCTAGGCTTTTGTTGAATATTTCTTGCATTTTCTCCATCTGTGCTTCCATTCTATTTCAGAAAATTTTGGATCATCTTTATTATCATTACTCAAAATTCCTTTTTAGTTTGCCTATTTCCTCTTCATTTATTTGGTATTGTCGATTTTTACCTTACTACTTGGTCTGTAACATACTTTTTCTCCCTTTTTTTTTTTTTTTTTTTTTTTTTTTTGTTGACGGGTGGAACTGTGTTCCTGTCTTACTGGTTGTTTGGGCTGAGGTATCCAACACGGGAGTTTGCAGTCAGTTGGGGAAAGCCAGGTATTGGTGTTGAGATATAAACCCCCAGGAGACCTCACTCCAATGAATATTCCCTAGGTCATGAGATTCTCTGTTAGTCCAGTGGTTCAGACTCAGCACTCCCATCATAGGAGCTTATGCTTGATCTCTGGCCCATGAACTAGGGTCCTACAAGGCATTGTTGTTTTTCAGTTGCTCAGTCATATCCAACTCTCTGTGATCTGATGGACTTCAGCACACCAGGCTCCCCTGTCCATTACCAATTCCCAGAGTTTGCTCAAACTCATGCCCATCGAGTTGATGATGCCATCCAACCATCTTATGCTCTGTCATCCCCTTCTCCTCCTGCCTTCAATCTTCCCCATAATAAGGGTCTTTCCCCATGAGTCAGTTCTTTACATCAGATGGGCAAGTATTGGAACTTCAGCTTCAGCATCGGTCCTTCCAATGAATATTCAGGACTGATTTCCTTTAGGATTGACAGATTGGATCTCTTTGCAGTTCAAGGGGCTCTCAAGAGTCTTCTCCAACACCACAGTTCAAAAGCATCAATTCTTTGGTGCTCTGCTTTTTTTATAGTCCAACTCTCACATCTGTACATTACTACTGGAAAAACCACAGCTTTGACTAGATGGACTTTTGTCAGCAAAGCAATGTCTCTGCTTTTGAATATGCAGTCTAGGTTGATTATAGTGTTTCTTCCAAGGAGCAGTGTCTTTAAATTTCATGGCTGCAGTCACCATCTGCAGTGATTTTGGAGTCCCAAAAAATTAAGTCTGTCACTGTTTCCATTGTTTCCCCATCTATTTGCCATGAAATAATAGGAATGGATGCCATCATCTTATCTTTTTTTTGTTTATTTTTTTTTCATTTATTTTTATTAGTTGGAGGCTAATTACCTTACAATATTGTAGTGTAGGGTTTTGTCATACATTGACATGAATCAGTCATGGTTTTACATGTATTCCCCATCCTGATCCCCCCTCCCACCTCCCTCTCTACCCGATCCCTCTGGGTCTTCCCAGTGCACCAGGCCCGAGCACTTGTCTCATGCATCCAACCTGGGCTGGTGATCTGTTTCACCATAGATAATATGCATGTTTCGATGCTGTTCTCTAGAAACATCCCACCCTCGCCTTTTCCCACAGAGTCCAAAATTCTGTTCTGTACATCTGTGTCTCTTTTTCTGTTTTGCATATAGGATTATCATTACCAGCTTTCTAAATCCCATATATATGTGTTAGTATGCTGTAATGTTCTTTATCTTTCTGGCTTACTTCACTCTGTATAATGGGCTCCAGTTTCATCCCTCTCATTAGAACTGATTCAAATGAATTCTTTTTAATGCCTGAGTAATATTCTATGGTGTATATGTACAACAGCTTCCTTATCCATTCATCTGCTGATGGGCATCTAGGTTGCTTCCATGTCCTGGCTATTATAAACAGTGCTGTGATGAACATTGGGGTGCACGTGTCTCTTTCAGATCTGGTTTCCTTGGTGTGTATGCCCAGAAGTGGGATTGCTGGGTCATATGGCAGTTCTATTTCCAGTTTTTTAAAGAAATCTCCACACTGTTCTCCATAGTGGCTGTACTAGTTTGCATTCCCACCAACAGTGTCAGAGGGTTCCCTTTTCTCCACACCCTCTCCAGCATTTATTTCTTGTAGACTTTTGGATAGCAGCCATCCTGACTAGCATGTAATGGTACCTCATTGTGGTTTTGATTTGCATTTCTCTGATAATGAATGATGTTGAGCATCTTTTCATATGTTTGTTAGCCATCTGTATGTCTTCTTTGGAGAAATGTCTGTTTAGTTCTTTGGCCCATTTTTTTGATTGGGTCATTTATTTTTCTGGAATTCAATCTTATCTTTTTGAATGTTCTATTTTAAGCCAACTTAAAGGCAACTTACAGCCAACTAAAGTTTAAGCCAACTTTTAGCCAACTTTTTCACTCTCCTCTTTCACTTTCATCAAGAGGCTCTTTAAGTTCTTCACTTTCTTCCATCAGGGTGGTATCATCTGTGTATCTGAGATTATTGATATTTCTGCCTGTAATTTTGATTCCAGCTTGTCCTTCATCCAGTTTGGCATCTCACATGATGTAACCTGTGTATAAGTTTAATAAGCAAGGTGACAATATACAACCTTTATACACTCCTTTCTTGATTTTTAACCAGTTCATTGTTTCACGTCCAGTTCTACCTGTTGCTTCTTGACCTGCGTACAGATTTCCTGGAGGCAGGTCAGGTGATCTGCTATTCTTGTCTCTTTAAGATTTTTCCACAGTTTGCTGTGAACCACACAGTCAAAGGATTTAGCATAGTCAATGAAGCAGATGTTTTCCTGGAATTCTCTTGATTTTTCTATGATCCAATGGATATTGGCAATTTGATCTCTGGTTCCTCTGCCTTTTCTAAATCCAAATTGAACATCTGGAGGTTCTTGATTCATGTACTATTGAAGCCTGTTTAAACCCTGAGATTTCATGTAAATCCAACCTAAAATGTTTGAAAATATGGAATTTCTTATAAACTATATATGAATGCTTCTATGAACATGGAAGCAATATTTGCCTTAAAGTAGATTATAAATTTAGCAAATAAGCATTGTAAGTTCCCTAAGAAGGACTGTGACTGTCTTGTTCCATACTGTATTCTCAAATGTTTTACACAATATATGTTCATTAAATATTTGTTGACTGGAGAATGATTTATCAGTGCAGGGATATTCAGTTTTTTTTCAAAAGCAATACATGGCTCCAGGCTATAAGTCTTGGGAATGCAAATTTATATTAACATATTTGATAAATTGGATTAGATGAAAGGGGAGATTACTTAAATCTTAGAAATATTGTGAACTATCTCATTTATTAGTTCCTTTACCAAGTGGCAATATGTAATAGAATCAAGAGAAATTCAATTTAAAACGTCAACACTTAAGTCATTAGAAATCCTTGGGAACACAGATGATGACTTGATACTATGGAAGGAGGATAGATTTCAGACAGCTTTCAGTTGCATTTTTTTCATCATAGCATTGTCCTGAAATGATTCTCACAACCTTGACACCGAAGAGCAGGAAAATATCAGCTTGGCCAATCAAAAGACTGTTAAGATTCCAGCCTGGGTGAGGAACAAATAATGACAAACTGAATTGAACCTGCCCTCACCCAAAAACTTTATCTTCCTGACCACTCACTTCCCTCCAAACACACTCTGTTGAAGGAATGCTAGTGTGCTGTGTTTGGTCACTCAATTGTATTTGACCCTTTGCAATTCCATGGACTATATAGCCCGCCAGGCTCCTCTGTCCATGGGGATTCTCCAGGCAAGAATACTGGAATGGCTTGGCATGCCCTCCTTTAGGGGATCTTCCCTACCCTGGAATCAAATGCAGGTCTCCCGCATTGCAAGTGGGTTCTTTAACATCTGAGTTACCAGGGAACCCCATGATTACTGTAGTTGGTAGCCTACCCCTTCTCCAGGGAATCTTCCCAACCCAGAAATTGAACCAGGGTCTCCTGCATTACAAGTGGACTCTTTACCAGCTGAACTACCTGGGAAGTTCCGCATTAAGGAACAGAGTACTGTAATCCAACAAGACAGTTTTTTACAAGAGAGTTCACCTAGTTTGTATGTAGTGGGAGATTCTTTGAGGATTAATCAATAAATGAAGTATACAGTAATCAAGCCCAGATTTTAATAACAGGGGTGTCTCATCATGACTCTCATCCTGACTTGCGTTGACCTACACACACACACACACACACACTCACACATACACTAAAAACGTCACCATTTATAGCTTCTACTTTCATATCTCTCCCTGGGTAAAGATATATGATAATGTTAAACATCTGAGGAATTAAAGTTCTGTAAAAAATGTAAAAGTTCAACAACACACAAGCAAACAACAGAATTAATAGACCAGTCCAAGCAATAATTTAAGCTAGCCATTGTAAATATCCTTAAAGGAATAAAGGATAATAATGGCAACTTTAAGCTGGAATAAGCCTCAATAAAGAAGAACCAAGAAGAAAAGCTGGATATGAAAATATAATAGTTAAAAAACAGAACTCAGTGTGTGAGTTGAAAAGCAGAATAGATTCAGACAGAATACAAAGTAGTGAGCTGGATCAGGTTGAAATATTTACCCAGAAAGCATCATGAGAAATTTCTAGAGGGAAAAAAAAAAAAGAAAATATCTTACAAAAGACATAAATCCAGGTAGACATGACTTCTAAAGATAAATACTGTGTGCAAGAAGACAATGCAGAAAATTTTGTTTTTGAATTTCAGAAAACTGAAACAATGCAAATTCAACAATAAAATTCCTTTAAAATTACCATTAAAATGAGAAAGTGAAATAAAGATATGTTTGCTTTTTTGGATGAATATCTCAGCTACTGTAAATAATGCTGCAATGAATATGGGGGTACATAGAACTTTTCAAGTTGGTGCTTTCCTTTTCCTCAGATAAAAATCCAGAAGTGAAATTACTGGATCACATGGTAACTCTATTTTTATTTTTTTGAAAAACTTCTATAGTGATTTTCACAGTGGCTGCACCAAATTATGCGGATGGCAATCATCCCTGTATGCACAGGCTACTGAGTAAATAGCTTGCTTTCACTTCCTTTATGTCTTGGCTGGCCCTGTGATTGCTTTAACCAATAAAATATAGCAGAAAGGATATGCTGAAACAACTGAGCCTATACTTAAATAGAATTGGCAGTTCCTATTTCTTTCCTTTGGCAATTCTTGTCTTGGAGTTCCTCTTAGACTCCAACCACCCTGCTATAAGTCCAAACTTAATGGCGAGACCACACCAAGTAGAACAAAGGTGATCACCAGCCACAACATAGATCAGAGTCAGCAGCTACTCCCAACTACCAATCATACAAGTGAACAATCTTTAATTTTCAAGCACAGTAGAGCCCCCAAATATCTGCAACCCCATTCAATATCTGAGAGAATAGAGGAAACCCAAGCTGAGCATGGGTAACTAGTAAAATCATGAGATATAATAAAATGTTGCTTTAAGTCAGTAGGATATGGGGTAATGTATTACCCTACCATAGATAAATAAAACAGCTGGAAAGTTGGGGATTGGAATAATCTGGTGGTTCATTCATTCACATATCTGGAAGTCCATGCTGTCTCACAGCTGAGGCCTTAGTTGAGGTTGTTGTACAGAAGTACCACATATAACTTTCCCATGTGGTGACTGGGTTCCAAAAGCAAGTGTCCTGGGAGAAAAAGATAGAAATGGAATCAAGTGAAAGCTTTAACTTTTCTATGACCTGGTACAGAAGTCAAGTAACATCACTTCTACTATACTCTATTGGTTGGGACAGTCACAAGCTCTCTAGGTTCCCAGTGGATAGGAGAGTAAATCCATCACTTTGTTGGGATTGTCAAAATTCTGGAAAATCATGTAAATCAGAAAATACTCATGTGACTATTTCTATGAAATAAAATCTACCACAAATATTTCTTAAAAGGAAATGTGTGGTCACAAATTTAGTGAAACATATCATTTTTTTCATCTTGATTCTCTATTTAAAAAAAAAAAAACTAAAATACCATGCTTTAAATTGCAGATTAACATTCTGAATATAAGGAGTATAGCACAAATTTACTAAGAAAAGATTCCATGTAAAAGAAATATTTTCAATGCTTAGGTACCAGCAATATAGAAACTCATAGAAATGTTTGGCTTCAAAAACATGCATTTTATATTTTCTCTTTTAAAATTATTATCTCATTTAGAAATAAACTTATACCATGAGTAAAATGAATTACAATTAATGGAATATCTTTTAAACAACCTTCTGTTGACTCTTGATGTATTTCTTTACAATAATTGACTAAAATGGATCAGTAAATGTCATTTCAGAATTATTTTCGAATAGTAATATGCTTCAGGATAATATTATAAAACCTATTTTAAAAGTTCAACAATGAATTTGATTAGCTTTAAAATATAATTTTTATGTTTCCAAAATACATTTACCTTAATCTCTACCATTCTATGAGATAGAGCAGGAACATTTTGTGCTTAGAATCTTTGTTTGAAATCCATTGCTTAAGACAAGACACTTTAATGTTTTGTGAAAATGCATTTTTCACTCCATAATCTTATGATATTTACTGTCTAATCTTCTCAAGACTCCAGATGGCACTATCTTATCTCTTTATTTTGATGATAGAAAAGATGAAACATTTCTGATACTATATTCTGTCTTATGTCAGATTACTTTCAAAGTCGTTGGAAGAGCAAAAATACCTCAGTGACCTTGAGCTTAGAAATGAGTTTTTATTTTATCATTTATTTATTTATTTGCCTGTTGGAGTTTTCATCCACTTGTTTATTTTTATTTTTTATTTTTTTCATTTATTTTTATTAGTTGGAGGCTAATTACTTTACAATATTGTAGTGGTTTTTGTCATACATTGACATGAATCAGCCATGGAGTTACATGTATTCCCCATCCTGATCCCCCCTCCCACCTCCCTCTCCACCCGACTCCTCTGGGTCTTCCCAGTGCACCAGGCCCGAGCACTTGTCTCATGCATCCAGCCTGGGCTGGTGATCTGTTTCAGCCTAGATAACATACATGTTTCGATGCTGTTCTCTCGAAACATCCCACCCTCGCCTTCTCCCAGAGTCCAAAAGTCTGAGATGGATGAAACTGGAGCCCATTATACAGAGTGAAGTAAGCCAGAAAGATAAAGACCAATACAGTATACTAACGCATATATATGGTATTTAGAAAGATGGTAACAATAACCTTATATGCAAAACAGAAAAAGAGACACAGATGTACAGAAATTAGTTTTTAGAAGAAACACCAAAGGCATGATCCTTGAAAGAAATAATTGATAAGAAAGACTTTATTTAAAATACAATTTTTTGCTCTGCAAGTGACACTGTCAAGAAAACAAAATAAGTTACAGATGGAGAAAATATTTGCAAAAGATATATGCAATAAAGGACTCTGTGATAAAGAAATATCCAAAATATTCAAAAAATACTCAAGATTCAACAATAAGAAAGCAAGCAACTACATTATGAAATGAGCTAAATATCTTAATAGAAACCCCATAAAGAGGACATTCAGATGACAAATAAACATTACAAAGTGCTCCACATCATATGTAGTCAAAGAAATGCAAATTAAAGCAATTATATACTATTACACATTTACTAGAATAGTCAAAATCCAGACCACTGACACCACCAAATGAAGATGACTAGTGGAAATGCAAAATGATAAGCAACTTTGGAAGAAAATTTGACAGGTTCTTACAAAAACAAATATACTCTTACCATTTATCAACCACACTCCTTGGTATCTAACAAAGAAAATGAAAATATATCTATTCAAAATCATGCATAGCACTGGGAAGACCCAGAGGGATGGGATGGAGAGGGAGGTGGGAGGGGGGATCGGGATGGGGAACACATGTAAATCCATGGCTGATTCATGTCAATGTATGGCAAAAACCAGTACAATATTGTAAAGTAATTAGCCTCCAACTAATAAAAATAAATGGAAAAAAAAAAACAATCATGCACACAGATATTTATAGTAGTTTTATTTATCATTGCCAAAACTTGGAGGCAATCAAGATGTACTTCAGTAAATAGATGTATAAATAAACTGTGGTTCATATGCCACACTGATTTATGAAAGAAACATTATCATTTTATATTTGGCAAAATTTGCCCCCCTGCCAATTTTGTTTTGTTTTGTTTTTCTCTTTTCTATTCTTCTAGGTATTATAACTTGCTGGTTTTACCAAATGAATGCTAAACTCTAGGGTCAGAAAAATACCTAATAATGGTTTTATTGAGGCACTTTAATGAAAAGAACTCAGGGAAAATTTACATTTATGATACAGATATTTCCTATTTAAGAACAGAAGACCCTACCAATTAAAAAAAAAGGTATAATACTAAAGCTATCAGAAATTAACACTAAGAATATCCTTTTTTTTAATTTAAAATGTAACTTTGGAGCATCTATATCAGAAAGCCTGGGAACAACACATTTCCCAGCACTCACTTCACATAGAACCAAGAAGGAAATTGAAAATTGAGAGTATTCCAGAGTTTAGGGCCAGTACTATGGGGAATGATAAACAAAAGAGTAGAAAATGAGCTTAACCAAGGAGGATTTTCCAACCCCAAATCAGCTCTATCCCACTTCAGAATGTCTATGTATCAATGACTGTTGTATTTCATTAATTTCATTCTTATTCCATGGAAATACTTATTGCTATTAAAGTGTGCAACAGTGTCCATTATATCAAAAAAGCAATCAGTTCAGTCCAGTTGCTCAGTCATGTCCGACTCTTTGTCACTCCATGGACTTCAGCACCGCAGGCTTCCCTGTCCATCATCAACTCCTAGAGCTTGCTCAAACTCATGTCCATCAAGTCAGTGATGCCATCCAACAATCTCATCCTCTGTCATCCCCTTCTCCTCCTGCCTTCAATATTTCCCATCACCAGGGTCTTTTCCAATGAGTTAGTTCTTTGCATCAGGTGGCCAAAGTATTGGAGTTTCAGCTTCAGCATCAGTCCTTTCAATGAATACTCAGGACTGACTGAGTTCTTTTAGGATTGACTGGTTTGATCTCCTTGCGGTTAAAACAATATACATATCTTAATAAAAAATTGTTTATTGTTAAAAATGTTAACCATCATTTGAGCCTTCAGCAAGTGTAACAATAATAAAAAATTTTGAAACCTTTTGATAATTGCAAAAATGTGACACAGAGATACAAAGAGAGCAAATGAGAGAGCAGCATTGAAACATATGCATTACCATGTGTAAAATTATATGGCCAGTGGAAATTTTCTGTATGATGCAGGGAGCTCAGATCTGATGCTCTGTGACCATCTAGAAGGGTAGGGTGAGGTGGGAGATAAAAGGAAGTTTCAAGAAGGAGAGGATGTGTGTATACCTGTAACTGATTCACGCTGATATAGGGCAGAAACCACCATAATATTGCAAAGCAATTAGCCCCAATTAAAAATAAATAATAAAAAATTTAAAAAAGAAACATCAAGATCACTTATAATGACAAATATAATGATAATGGAAAACTGAAACATTATGAGAATGATCATTGAAAGGATTGATACTGAAACTGATGCTCCAATACTTAGGCCACTCAATTTGAAGAGCCAATTCATTGGAAAAAAACTTATATGCTGGGAAAGATTGAGGGCAGGTGGAGAAGAGGGTGACAGAGGATGAGATGGTTGGATGGCATCACCAACTCAATGCACATCAGTATGAGCAAACTCCAGGAGATAGTGAACGTAAGGGAAGACTGGAGTGCTGCAGTCCGTGGGTTCAGAGTCAGATACAACTGAGCAACTGAGCAACTTCTAAGTTACTTAGCTTCAGAGATCATCTGAAAAAATTTACATCTGAAAAACAGTTTGAGATAACTAAATTGGGGTATTACATTATAGCAAAGCTTTTCTAGGAGCTCCCCCCCCCCCCCCGAAGAGCAATACAGAAAATTGAAGTTGACAGCATGATTAAAAAGGTGTACATAATATTTATGCTAAGAAAATCACACACCAGACTGATTGCCTACAGTAATGGGGTCCAGGGAGAGCACAAAATTAAACTCCACAGATAATCATTTAAACCATGAGTTTCAATCATCTAAACTATTGGTAAATAGCCAATTTTTATTTCGCTATTACTCTGGCTATCCTCCCCAGAATCATTAAAATAGATAGTCAATGTTACATAACAAGGGTGAGTTATTAACAACTCAATATTCCAAAACCTAAATTGATTTCCTGTACAATGTAGAATTTATCATGCCTCTCAATTGAGAAACATGATTTATATATAGATCAAAAGAGATAAAAAAATATTGAGAAGTCTTTGTTTGAGGGACAGAGAAGAACCCAAGCAGAACTGGTCAGTCAGTGGGCACATAGCTAAACACTTCTATAATTTTTACCCCAATGGAAGGATTCAAATCTTTTATGAACACACTTGATGTATCCTTGATGTTTCTTTAGTCTAGAAACATTATTTGAAATTATCATTGATCTCTGAGGGTTTGGAAATGAATAGATCACAAATTATGAATGGAAAGACAATTTAAACATTTTTTATTGTTGCAAAATGTATATTACTACCTTGGAAATCAGTTACTACTTCTCATACATTATTTTACACTTACGTAAACTTCATATTTATTATTTTCCTGACAATTAGTTCGCTCCCCAAATGATTTTAACTTATCAGTAGCCTACTTTTACTTATTTATTCAAGGTAGTATGACAAAGATAACTTAAAATCTTACACTCATTATAAGAAATGCAAGTAATTGTAAAGATTATGGTAAACTAAAGAGCACATTTCACCTTGACAATACAACATGCCAATTATCCCCATTCAAAAACTTAAGGCCAAGTTTGTCAGATCTCCCACTATTTCAAAAGAAGCCACTAACAGCATAATTACCAAGTTACACAGATTGATATTTTCATCAGTTTTGTGTTCTTTATACCTCAGGAAAAAAGTGGCATAGTATAAGGTTTCTGTCCCTTAAATTCTTAAGCAGATTTTGCATGTAGCCACATCATTTGTTAATATTATTTTATCATATTTTATTAAGTAACTGTATATTTTAGTTGCTCTTTCTTATTGTTAATATCATATCCTGACCACACAGACAATACTTAGCTACTAAGAAGATTTTTTTAAGCACAATAATACTTTTTATCTTGCTCTGATATACAATTTCATATTGCTCTGCTATACTCTCATTTTTTCCTGGTACTCAGAAAACAAGAAATATTTAACAAAATGTGTTTCCAGTTTTAAAAGGAAAATAATTAACTCATGCTGATATGAATCAAGGGATATAAATTATATTTCTATGAAACAACCTTAACAAACCACATCATGCAAAGCAGAGGAAATAATCATAAGATTAGTATGATCTTCCAAAAATATATTGATTCCCTCATAGCTTAGTGAGCACATATGATGACAGTTATAGTTACATGAAAAGTAAGAGTGAGTTATTTGAATTGTATTATTTGAGAATATCAATGATCCTTGCATCCCTGGAGTAAATTCAACTTGATCATGATGCATGATCCTTCTTATATGTTACTGGATTTGGTTTGCTACCATTTTGTTGAGAATTTTTGCATCTATATTCAGCAATATAATGTTTCTCTTTTTTGTAGTATCTTTGTTGAGTTTTGATATCAAAGTAGTGGTGTCCTTGTAGAATGAGTTTCAGAAAATTCCTCCTCTTCACCTTTTTGGAGTAATTTGAAAAAAATATTTACTAGATTGTTTTTTTTTTTTTCCCTGTGCTTGGCATAATTCCTCTGGGAAGCACTGTCTTGTCCAGGACTATTTTTTGCTAGAAGTTTTTAAATTAAAATTTCAACTTCACTACTAATAATTTGTTTTATCAAATTGCCTGTTTCTTCTTGATTCAATCATAGAATGTTATTGTATTGATCAAGAAATATGTTCATCTCTTCCAGGTTGTCCAATTTGTTGACATTCAGCTGTTTGTACTATTCAGATAGGTCATAGTGGAGAATTATGACAAAACATGATCCACTAGAAGACGGAATGGCAAGGCACCCCAGTATACTTGCTGTGAGAACCTCATGAGCCATATAAAAAGACACAAAGATATGACACTGAAAGATGAGTCCTCCAGGTCAGAAGGGGTCCAATAATCCTACTGGGGAAGAGTGGAGGACAGCTAATAATAGTCCCAGAAAGAATAAAACTAGCTGGGCCAAAGCAGAAATGACAATCAACTGTGGGTGTGTCTGGTGATGAAAGTAAAATCCATAGTGGCTGTACTAGTTTGCATTCCCACCAACAGTGTAAGAGGGTTCCCTTTTCTCCACACCCTCTGCAGCATTTATTGCTTGTAGACTTTTGGATAGCAGCCATCCTGACTGGTGTGTAATGGTACCTCATTGTGGTTTTGATTTGCATTTCTCTGATAATGAGTGATGTTGAGCATCTTTTCATGTGTTTGTTAGCCATCTGTATGTCTTCTTTGGAGAAATGTCTGTTTAGTTCTTTGGCCCATTTTTTGATTGGGTCATTTATTTTTCTGGAATTGAGCTTCAGGAGTTGCTTGTATATTTTTGAGATTAATCCTTTGTCTGTTTCTTCATTTGCTATTATTTTCTCCCAATCTGAGGGCTGTCTTTTCACCTTGCTTATAGTTTCCTTTGTAGTGCAGAAGCTTTTAAGTTTCATTAGGTCCCATTTGTTTATTTTTGCTTTTATTTCCAATATTCTGGGAGGTGGGTCATAGAGGATCCTGCTGAGATTTATGTCGGAGAGTGTTTTGCCTATGTTCTCCTCTAGGAGTTTTATAGTTTCTGGTCTTACATTTAGATCTTTAATCCATTTTGAGTTATGGAAAACAGTGTGGAGATTTCTTAAAAAACTGGAAATAAAACTGCCATATGACCCAGCAATACCACTTCTGGGTATACACACTGAGGAAACCAGATCTGAAAGAGACACGTGCACCCCAATCTTCATCGCAGCACTGTTTATAATAGCCAGGACATGGAAGCAGCCTAGATGCCCATCAGCAGATGAATGGATAAGGAAGCTGTGGTACATATACACCATGGAATATTACTCAGCCGTTAAAAAGAATGCATTTGAATCAGTTCTAATGAGATGGATGAAACTGGAGCCCATTATACAGAGTGAAGTAAGCCAGAAAGATAAAGAACATTACAGCATACTAACACATATATATGGAATTTAGAAAGATGGTAATGATAACCCTATAAGCAAAACAGAAAAAGAGACACAGAAGTACAGAACAGACTTTTGAACTCTGTGGGAGAAGGTGAGGGTGGGATGTTTCGAAAGAACAGCATGTATATTACCTATGGTGAAACAGATCACTAGCCCAGGTGAGATGCATGAGACGAGTGCTCGGGCCTGGTGCACTGGGAGGACCCAGAGGAGTCGGGTGGAGAGGGAGGTGGGAGGGGGGATCGGGATGGGGAATACGTGTAACTCTATGGCTGATTCGTGTCAATGTATGACAAAACCCACTGAAATGTTGTGAAGTAATTGGCCTCCAACTAATAAAATAAAATTAAAAAAAAAAAAAAAAGAAAGTAAAATCCAAAGCTGCAGAGAAAAGTATTATATTGCATAGGGACCTGGAATGCTTGGTACTCATTGGAAATATCCCTGATCCTGGGAAAGATTGAGGGCAGAAGGAGAAGAGGGAATCAGGGGATGAGATAGCTGGGTGGCATCATTGATGAAATTGACATGAACTTGGGCAAGCTCTGAGAGATTGTGAGGGACAGGAGGCCTGGCGTGCTGCAGTCTATGAAGTCGCAAAGAGTCAGACATGACTGGGTGACTTAACAACAATATTCTTTGATTTTTTGTGTCTCTGTGATATCAGATGTTATTTCTCTTCTTTCATTTCTTATTTTGTTTATTTGAGATTTCTGTCTTCTTGATGAATCAGGCTAAAAGTTTATCAACTTAGTTTCTCTTTTCAAAGAATTAGCGCTTGGTTTATTGATATTTTCTATTGTCTTTTTTTATCTCTATTCAATGATATTTATTATTATTCAATGATATTCCTCAATGATATTTATTATTTCCTTCTCCTATTTATTTTGGGCTTTATTTTTCTGAACTGGGCCAAGAAGTGCCTAAATTAAGCATTATTTATGGGTGTGATTGTGAAGGCTTTTCCACTTGAGATCAGCATTTGAATGGCAGCCTGGATGAAATAGAATGCCCTTCCACAATGTGAGTGGGCAACATTCAATTCATTGAGAGCCTGAATAAAACAAAAAGGTGAAAGAATAATTCATTTCATGTTCTTTCTGCCTGACCCTTCTAGCTGGAATACTGATTTTCTCATGTTCTTGGACTGGGATTTATACCATCAGCTCCCCTGGTTCTCAGAACTTCAAACTCAAACTGGTATTACACCACTGGCTTTCCTGTGTCTCCAACTTGCAGACACCAGAGAGTGGGTCTTTTTGTCTTTTATAATCATGTGACACAATTCTTAATATATATTATTGGTTCTGTTGGGTAACCCTAACATAGGTGTCTATATGTTAAAGGTTGTTATGTCTTCTTGGAAAATCCACCCTTTAATTATTATTTAATGCACTTTTTCTCTGGTAACTTTCCTTGCTGTGAAATATTCTCTGTATGAAATTAATTTAGCTATTCCATTTTATTTTGATAAGGTTTAGTATCATATTTTTCTCCATCCATTTATTAATACTTCTAAATTGTACAGTTCCTTATATTTAAAGTGGGTTTCTTTTATATACATGCTTACTGTTAGTCTGAACTTTCTTTGTGGTTATAAGTTGGGAAAGCTTTAATATAAATATTAGAATTTATGTAGGTTTCTCCCAGTAGTCAGTGGAAACCCTTTATCCTATGATATCTCAATTACCTATAGTGATTTTAGCTGAATGGAGAAATCCCAAACCAATAATTTGTCAGCCTGAGTGTACCATTTTATTTCCTTAAGCTCTCAAGTGCAGTCAGAAATAGACATCCAACCCACAAACATTGTGGTCCTCATTCCAATAGTGTATCATAAAACCTTGTGTTCTTTATTACAGTCACCAGTGAAAATTTAATTATTTGCCACTGCTTGCTTTGAACTAACAGTGATACATTCTCCAATAGTAACAAGATTTGTACTAATTTTATACACAATCAAGTCAGATAACCAATCCCAGATTCCCAATCTTGAAGTTTTATTGCCTGAATTTCTTCTAGCTTCACTTTGTCAGGGCTTGATTTAGGAAATTGAAGTTATTCCAAATATTTTAAGTAGAAAGGGACTTAATATAGTAAATTCAGTATTTAAAAGATTATTTCAAGAGTTGTAGGATGAAGCTCAAGACTTTACTAGACCTCTAATACTGACACTCAGTACTCCTCAGAACAGATATATTAAAAGTGCTAACATTTTCCATTATAATTAGGAAGGTGGGGAATCAGAAGGTCACCCTATAAGTTATGACCTTTAATATAAAATCATTGTAGCCATGACCCATGGTTTAGGAAGACTGTTCATTAAGAATGACTACTATTACAAACATTGTGTTCTTGGATGATGAATTATGGAATCTAGAGACTAGCCATCATTTTTCTCAATGACATTAATGCTAGTAACTGGATTCAGAAATGTTGAGTCTGGCCACTATTATTGCTGCAGTTGTCACTTTCATGAAACTGGAAATTGAGCAATGACATCTCTACAGTCAATTTTTGAGAAGGAAACAGCAACCCACTCTAGTATCCTTGCTGGAAAATCTCATGGACAGTGGAGGCTGGTGCGCTGCAGTCCATGGGGTCGCAAAGAGTTGGGCACGGCTGAGCGACTAATACTTACTTACTTACTTATGCCTGACTTTTGCCTTCTAAGTCTTATGCAAGTACAACTCATTAGCAAAACTTATTTTTGCTATGTAGGTGTATTCTATTGCTACATATCAAGTTATCACAAGCTTAGTAGTTCAACATTCTCTTTATCTAGTTATCTATTTATTAAGTTTAACATGATACCACTGGGTTCTCTGCTCAGTATATCACAAGGCTGGAAGCAAAGTATCAGCCACGCTGAATTATAGTCTAGAAGGTCTAGGAAAATATCTGCTTCTAGTTCATTGAGGTTGTTGGCAAAATTTAGCTACATGGAGGTGTAGGATTGAGGTTCCTATTTCCTTAAAGGCTGCTAGCCAGGAGTCAGTCTTTATTCCTAGAAACCACTCTCTGTTCCTTGCACATGGTTCCTTTCATCCTCTAAGCCAGCCACAGCAGACCCATTGAAACCTTCTTCTGCTTGAAAACTCAATGACATCTCTTTCTGCCATCAGCCTCAGAAAATTTTCTGCCTTTAAAGGACTTAATTGAGTCAGGTCCACCCAGATAACTTCTGTTTATTAATATTAAATGACTTGGGACTTCAATTACACCCATAACATTCCTTCACAGAATGATATTTAATTGAATAACCAGAATATGGTAATATTAGGGCTAAAGGGCTGAGTTAGAATCTTGTTTATCAGTCTCCATAACTCCAGTCACAAGAAATTTCTGCATATTTATTTTTTTAGCTAGTATTAAACATCATTCTAGGAAGAACTTAGAATTGTATCATTTAAGCACATCAAGCCCAGGATACTGGTAATAAATAGGAAGTTTTTAAAAAGTAACATATATAGGAAACTGCAAGAAATTAAGTGTGGTTAAATTGTAGATAGGTACATGATGAAAGAGGCAAGAAATGAGCCTCTCAATGTGGACCGGGGAAAATTGTGAAGAATCAAGTATAAATATATGAGGACTTTAAATTTATTTCTGCATGTAATGAGAATTTGTATGAAATGAAGTTTGTCATAAATATTTAAATGATATTGAGATTAATAATTACTTATATATATCCTGGTTTCACCATTAATGAATTTTATTTTCTTGCACAAATTACTTGACATTTCTGAGCATCAATGCCTTTTCATATAGATATGATAATAATAGTAGCATATTATACTAAAAGGATAAAAAAAGACTATAAATGTTAAGTGAATAAGATATAAACAGTACTTTAAAAATGCTAGTTTTCATTGTCATTAAATGCATTGCATAGGATAGCAAAATGATTTAATATCTGTTTTAGAAAGAAAACCTCCAAGTAAATGTAAAACACAGTTTAAAATGGAGAAGAGACCAGAGGCAATTAAACAATTTAACAAAGATCAAGATAAGAAATGATAAGATGGTGTTAACTAAGACACTGTTAATCAGAATAAAATGGAAAAGAAGAACTGAGAATAATTTCAGAAATAGGTTTGGATTATCTATGTTAGTTTTTTTAATTCACAGATGTCCTTAACTGGTCAACCACAATACCTAATAGATCAAACCCATTTCCCTGCTAGGGGAAGTGACCTCTGGTTGTTTTTTACTTATGTTCTGCTCATGTGATGTACCACTTTATACTTCTATACAATTAACACTTAGCTATAGGGTATTAGACTATAAATAGTCACTTGTTTGTGACAAGGCATTTTCTAAACTTACCAGAAGGGCATGAAGTGGCAAAATTGACAATTTTGGACAAATAAGTATAAACTGGACAAATAATATTCTCTTTTTAAGAAATATAAAGTGAGAATCCTAAGAGAATGATGTAGTCAATAGGGATAGCTGAGTCTAAAAGCATGTATAGAAGAATGAAAAGGCAAGAAGGATCATGAGAAAAATGAACTGAAGTTCATGGGTTGGTCAAAATTATAAGCAAACAGAAAATATGTGTTATTTGGAGATTGTTCTATAGGATATCAGTTACACATACATTTAATTTTTTTATAAAATCAATTTAGAATATTGAAATGTGATGAGTTATGCATAGTAAATCTGGTTAACATCAGGGAAGAGAGAAAATATACTGAACAAAGGTTAAATTAGTCAATGCAGAGGAGGAGAAATAACATCAAAAACCAAAAGAGTAACTATGTCATATTAATGGTAGAACTCTAAAGTGAAAATCCAAGAACAACTGCTATGTAGATTCCTAAAGTCTTGGCATAGTCTACGATAGTCTCAGAACTATGCTATAGTTCAATCTGAAATCTGACTGCTGTTCTGCTAATGTTTTGAAATTTTCATAGAATCCTTATCACAAGTTTTTTTTTTTTTTTTTTCATATTTCTCCTCATATCAATGCCCATAACTTGAACTCTTCCAGTGAAGACCACGATCCTTGCATCTAGAGAAGAGAGACATTAAATAAGGCAGCTCTTACCTGTTTGTTCTTTGTATGATGCTCCATTTGTTAATTTCTCTACTACTTGAATTCTTAATATCTTCTAGTATTGGGTTTTCCTCCTGTGTTTGCAAACATGGCTCAGCTCTCAAATCAAAAATTTTATTTACTGCTTCCTGTCACCTCTTTAAGGTACTGCCTTGTCTATTTTTCTTATTCTCACATTTCCTTCAGAGACTTCACAATTGTCTTCACTTCTTTGCCACCCATTCAGTTTTAGTTCTTAAAATTAGTCTCTTAACACCACCATTCTACTGAAACTGCTTTACCAGATATTAAAAATGACTTTCTGGTTTCCAAATCCATTCACCTACATAAAAATTCATTTTTCTTGGCATTTCTTCAGTATTTGACTCCATAGTTCTAAGAATTCCTCCTTTTTTGGCTTCTGTAAAACTATACTCTCCTCATTTCTACCTGACTACTTCTGTATCCTTTGTCAGAGCCTGGCGTGCTGCAGTCCCTGGGGTCACAAAGAATCGGACACGACTGAGCGACTGAGCTGAACTGAACGTATTCTTCCAGTCTGCAAAACACATACAATCCAAATTTTACTATCTTATTATCCTAATGCTGATGTATGTTACATCAATCCCTGTACAGTGCATGCCCTTATCATTTCTCACCTTGGGGGAAAATGTTTAAGTGTTCCACTCTCAATGTATCAGCGTTGTGCTACCCTTTGCTATGGTAAGCCTTGTCGTCCAGCTAGGTATAGTTTTCTAATTTGATTGCTACAGCTTTGCCTAGGACAAAAGGCATTGATACAATGTTTTAGTCAATCTGTTGCCATTAATCTGTTCCTACATTTGTGAATACTGTAGTTTTCTACTTGATTTGCTCACCACAACATTTATCTCTTCCTGTTGTCAAAGCTGACAGGGTTTGCATGACATTGTAATGGAGTGTAACTCCCTCTCCTTTATTTTCCAATTTGTTAAAAGAATCCAAAAGGAGTACTCTTACCTCTGTACCTTAAAGAATGTTTAATGAAATATCTTTCCATATGTTTCTGACAATCTAATAGAGGTTGAGTCAAGAAACTAAAATAATGATTAATATTTGTTGAACATATACTAAATCTCAAGAACTATTCTATACCCAGATTGTATTTTAACTTATTTTACCATTACAATAGACTTATGGGGCAGTATTATTTTCTCAGTAATGCATTTTAAGATATTGAGGGACAGAGAAGTTTAGACACTTGTCCAAAGCCACACAGCTAATAAGTGGAAGGGCAAGAACTCAAATACACACAATTTGGCTTTAGAGGCTCTGTTCTTAACCTCTAGGCTCTAGCATCTTTCAAATTCATTCTGTGGACACAATGCTTTTCTTAGATTATTCTTTCTTAAACTAAAAAAATCCCATTATTGTGTCAAGCCAGGATTTTAAACCTTCCTCTCAGGTGACTTTTTTTTTTTTTTTTTTTTTTTTTTTAATATTATTTTATTAGTTGGAGGCCAATCACTTTACAACATTTCAGTGGGTTTTGTCATACATTGACATGAATCAGCCATATAGTTACACGTATTCCCCATCCCGATCCCCCCTCCCACCTCCCTCCCCACCCGACTCCTCAGGGTCCTCCCAGTGTACCAGGCCCGAGCACCTGACTCATGTATCCCACCTGGGCTGGTGGTCCGTTTCACCATAGATAATATACATGCTGTTCTTTCAAAACATCCCACCCTCAGGTGACTTTTGTTGGAAGAGTGAACTAGTTTGCTGGACTTGCCTACCTGAATTGTTAAAAAAAAATCCTCACATAATTTGCATCGTGGGCCCATCACAGGAGTCATATAGCTATTTTCAGATCTTCCTTAATCATTTTAATCCTTAAGTTGCATCTTCCTACTTGTATATAGTGCTTACACAGATTCAATTTTCAATTCTATGTAAACAACCATTACACCCATATCTTTAGTCCTAATATCTCTCTAGAACAGAAGACCTGCAGCCCTAAATGTTTCACTGATATTTTGGGCTCACTGGTACCAGAAATTCAAAATTTTCAGAATTGAACTTCTTGTTTCTTGCTCAAGACAATTTATTTTCCTGAGGTTTAATTTATTCCAACAGTTCTACTCAGGCTTGAAATCTCTGAATAGCTATTTTAATGTTTTCCTTTCTTCTATTTCCTGTGGACAATCAGTGGCTGAATTGTATTAATTTTAGTTTCCATGGTATACCTTTTATCCATTCTTCCCTGTTTCCTCTGGCGCTGCATAAGTCAGGCTTGATTGACTCAGCCTCTTCACTTCTAATTTACCTTTCTCTCCTATCAGAAAAATATTCTTTCAGTAAAGCTTTATATATTTTAGTTTCCCACTTAAGAATATTCATTGCTCCTGCCTAGTTAACTATCAAATTAACTTGAAACTACATTATTTTGCATCCAAGATTCATTATTTTATTTCAAATTACCTTTTCAGGCTTTTATCTGTTTAACCTGTTAGATAATCTACATATTATCATGCCACAGACATAAAGTGATGCTTCTTAAATCACGCTTTGCTTCTTCTATGTTTATTTTAATCCACCTTTTTTGAATGTCTTCTATACCCATCCTGGCCTGAAGTATATATTTTAAAATTCTGCAATTTTATCTCACCATCTCTTTAGTGAAACATCTTTTGATCTCTCTAGTTATATGTGATCATTCATTCATTTCCCCCCACAAACTCACTCCATTTTGTATATTTTAGTGTACATCCTGATTAATTTAGCTATTTCTTACATATGTCCCATCTCCACCTTATGACCTCACTCCCAACTTCATCTTAACTGGTGTCTAAGCAATTTAAGAGAATGGGAATTATTATTATTTTTTTCATATCTGTTTTCCCTGTGGTGATTAACAGATTGCTTACACATAGAAAGTACTCAGTAAAAATCAATTAGTTGAATTAAATTTCAAAAAGGTCAGAATTCCTAATGTATGCAGTTGAGATATGAAACATCTGTCAGTGCTCATAGAAAGAGAAGGAAGTTTGCTAATTTCTTGAGAAAGGCCAGGGTGATAACAAATACAGCTAAACCAGAGACTGATCCCTAATAATTTCAAAGTCTCCCCCAAAAATTCATCAGAGATCCTGATTACACATAAGTCACCAACTGTGAAATAATGAACAATCAAAAATCTAGAACAGTTTGTGAAGTCCCTGAGGGCAGCAAATGTCTTTACTTTCCTTACCATTCTATTCTCCTTGAATAGTAGACTATTTGATGGATAACACACCTCATATATTTATAAAATGAATATATAAAGGAAATAAAAAATTGAATGATGAAAGTGGGGAAATATCATGAGGGGGTTGTTTCCTTGTCAGTGTTTAAATGTTCTTAACTTAGTTGAGAGGTTAAACTAGGGTAGGGACATCTGAATAGAGACAGTAACAAAAGAAGCCATAAGGTAACTCTAAACTCACAGATCAAGAGAACTTTAAACTTTACTGATATGCTATGCTTGGTAATTCCTATTCAAATAAACTCTCTACATAAATATAAAATTGTCCTAATGTCTATTACAAATTCATAAATGTGCATAATTGAAATTTTTCATTTTATCAAATGCAGTAAAATGGAGAAAGAGAACAGACCTGCTAGTTTTTAGTCCATAATGGAAGGAGCTTAGAAATTATCAGTCTGTTTTAAGTACAAGGAAAAAGCTGAAAAAACTGAAAAATCAACAGCTTTACTTAGATCATAAGAGAAGTGATGTCACAGGACAAACCACTGTCCTCAAAATTGGAGAGAAAGACAGGTAAATACAGAGAATCACAACTTATCAGACCAGAAACCCATGAAAAGAAGCCTCCTATGCTGGGGTAGGAAAGCCTGAACTGTAACTGCTGAATTGCTGGAGGCTTAGCGTGGACAAGTCTGAGAGTAAATAACTCCCAGTCACTGGGAAGTAAGTTTTACCTCTAGTAGCTCACAGAATATCACAGTGAATATTTAATAGGAAAAATTGTTTCATGCAGAAGGACGGGAAAAGTAGCCATTTTGAAATACACCAGAGCAATCAATTCTTCTTAAGAAGGCCTGCACTTAGGAAAACTCTTTCAATTCAGTTCAGTCGCTCAGTTGTGTCTGACTCTTTGTGATCAGATGAATCGCAGCACGCCAGGACTCCCTGTCCATCACAAACTCCTGGAGTTTACTCAACCTCATGTCCATCGATTTGATGATGCCATCCAGCCATCTCATTCTCTGTGGTCCCCTTCTCCTCCTGCCCTCAATCGCTCCCAGCATCAGGGTCTTTTCCAATGAGTCAACTCTTCACATGTGGTGGTGAAAGTATTGGAGTTTCAGCTTCAGCATCAGTCCTTCCAATGAACATCCAGGACTGATCTCCTTTAGGATGGACTGGTTGGATCTCCTTGCAGTCCAAGGGACTCTCAAGAGTCTTCTCCAACATCACAGTTCAAAAGAATCTATTTTTCGGTGCTCAGCTTTCTTCACAGTCCAACTCTCACATCCATACATGACCACTGGAAAAACCATAGTCTTGACTAGACAGACCTTTGTTGGCAAAGTAATGTCTCTGCTTTTTAATATGCTATCTAGGTTGGTCATAACTTTCCTTCCAAGGAGTAAGCATCTTTTAATTTCTTTAGCCAGTGCCTAACTTACTGGGGTTTTATCAGAATCTAACTGACTTGAGGAAAAGGAAATATCCAACTCCAGTCCTCTCTATCTCTTCATGCAAAGAAAGGCAACTATTCAATTCAAGTCCACTCTAACCATTCTGTTACACCTAAAGGAAGGAGCATTGAAAAGCACTTGTGAAATTCAGTCCAGAGTCACACCTTCACTAAAAGACAGAGACTTAATCATAGGACTATAAAATGATTCCTCTTGCCACACACCGTAACATTACAGTGTTAGAGAACTATTAATAGTAGTGGGGTTTTTTTTTTTTGTTTGTTTTTTGTTTGTTTGTTTTCCCTAGTACTGCTGCTGCAGCTGCTAAGTCGCTTCAGTCGTGTCTGACTCTGGGACCCCATAGACAGCAGTCCACCAGGCTACCCGTCCCTGGGATTCTCCAGGCAAGAACACTGGAGTGGGTTGCCATTTCCTTCCCCAAGGCATGAAAGTGAAAAGTGAAATTGAAGTCCCTCAGTGGTGTTTGACTCTTAGCGGCCCCTATGAACTGTAGGCTACCAGGCTCCTCTGTCCATGGGATTTTCCAGGCAAGAGTACTGGAGGAGGTTGCCATTGCCTTCTCCCATTACCCAGTACATCATGTCCAGATATCAAGAAAAGATTTAGAAGGCATAATAAAAGGCAAAAAAACAAAAACAAAAACAACAACAACAAAAACACAGTTTGAAGAGACAGAACTAGCATCAGATCCAGACTCAGCTATGACAGAAAATCATCAGACTACCAATTTAAAACAGCTATAATCAGTAAGCTAAAGCTTCTAATAAACTAGATAGCATACAAGAACAGATGAGCAATATAAGCAAAGAGATGAAAATTTTAAGAAAGGATCAAAAATAAATGTTAGTGTTCATAAAAACTGTAACAGAAATTCCAAATACCCTGATCTATTTATTAGCAGACTAGACACAGCTGAGGAAAAAAATTATCTGCATTTGAGTACACCTCAATCAAAACATTCAAAACTAAAAAGCTCAGGGGGGGGGTGGGGAAGGAAACAGAACAGAATAACGAAGGTCTGTTGAGCAACTACAAATGATGTAACAAAAGCATAATGGACAAACCAAAGGGGAAAAGGAACAGAAAAAGAAAAAAATAACAGAAAAAAAAAAAAAAAGAAGAAGAAAAAGAAGAACAATGATGACTGAAAAATTCTCCAAATTAATGTCGGACACCAAATCACAGATTCAGGAAAATCAGAGAATACCAAACAAGATAAAGGCAAAAAAAAAAAAAAAAAAAAGAAAAAAAAGAAAGAAAAGAAAGAAAGAAAAAACTATACTAAGGCATGCAATATTCTAATTTCAGAAAGTCAAAGATAAAGAAAAACCAGAGAGTAAAAATGGTTCACCTGTAGAGGAGTAAAGATGAGTTACATCCTCAGGAATTATGTAAGCAAGAAGGTATAAAATAGAATATTTTAATATGTTGAGAGGAAAAACTCACCAACCTAAAATTGTGTACCCTGCAAAATTATCCTTCAAAAGTGGAGAATAAAGATTTTCTCAGGTAAAGAAACATTGTTTTGAAAAATTATAGGCAATAATTTCAGTTCACTAGGAATAGAGGGGAATTCCTCAATATGATATAAAATATTCACAATTCCTACAGATAACATAGCATTTAATGTTGAGAAATTTGACAATTATGCTAAGAATAGAAGTAAGGCAAACATTTTCCCTCTAAACATTGCTTTTCAATATCATACCAGAAGTTATAGCAATGCAATAAGACAAGAAAATAAAATAAAAGATATACTGATAAGGAAGGAAGAAAAAAAAATGTATCTTTTTTCAGAAGACATGATTCTCTATGCAGAAAATCCCAAAGAATTGAGAAAAGAACTCCTAGAATTAATAGTAATTATAGCAAGTTTTTAGAAATAATGTAAAAACACAAAAATCAATTGCTTCCCTATACACAAGCAAAGAATTATTAAAATGTAAAATAAAAAAAAAACACATTTCCATTTTATTATCATCCAAGAAAAGATAACTATTTAGTATTATCAACTGAATTTATATCTATGTAAAATTCATATCTTGAAGTCTTTAATCCCTGATAATAGTATTTGCAGATAGTTAAGGTTGCTTGATAGCTCAGTTGGTAAATAATCTGCCTGCAATGCAGGAGACCCTGGCTTGATTTCTGGGCCGGGAAGATCCGCTAGAGAAAGGATAGGCTACCCACTGCACTATTCTTAGGCTTCCCTTGTGGCTCAACTGGTAAAGAATCCACCTGCCTGTGGGAGGTGGGTAAAGAATCCTCCCACCTGTGGGAGACCTGGGTTCGATCCCTGAGTTGGGAAGATCCCCAGGAGAAGGGAACGGTTACCCACTCCAGTATTCTGGTCTGGAGAATTCCATGGACTGTATAGTCCACGGGGTCACAAAGAATTTGACTCGACTGAGCGACTTTCACTTTCTTTCACTTTCAAGGTTATATGAGGTCTTGAGAATATCGTCCCCATTATGGGATTAGTGCTCTTAAGAGGAAATTAAAGAACTTTCTCTCTCTCTCTTTCTCTCATCCATGTGAGACACAGAAAGAAGATGGCTATCTGCAAGTCAGACAGAAGGCCAGAGACCAAGTCTGTGACTATTGATATTGCTGTGAAATTAAAAGACACTTACTCCTTGGAAGGAAAGTTATGACCAACCTAGACAGCATATTGAAAAGCAGAGACATTACTTTGTCAACCAAGGTCTGTCTAGTCAAGGCTATGGTTTTTCCAGTGGTCATATATGGATGTGAGAGTTGGACTATAAAGAAAGCTGAGCACCGAAGAATAGGTGCTTTTGAACTGTGGTGTTGGAGATGACTCTTGAGAGTCCTTTGGACTGCAAGGAGATCCAACCAGTCCATCCCAAAGGAGATTCAGTCCTGGGTGTTCATTGGATGGACTGATACTGAAGCTGAAACTCCAATACTTTGGCCACCTCATGCGACGAGTTGACTCATTGGAAAAGACCCTGATGCTGGGAGTGATTGGGGGCAGGAGGAGAAGGGGACGACAGAGGATGAGATGGCTGGATGGCATCACCGACTTGATGGACATGAATTTGCGTAAACTCCGGGAGTTTGTGATGGACAAGGAGGCCTGGCGTGCTGCGATTCATGGGGTCTCAAAGAGTCAGACACGACTGAGCAACTGAACTGAACCGAACTGAACTGAAAGACAGATGAAAAAATACATGTAGATGTAGAAATAAACACCTAAGTTCAACTCTGTAAGCTTTTGTTACCTACAAAGTCAGAAGTATGTTTAAATGGTTCAAAAGATTTATTTGTTTAGCATTTGTTATTGTCTGTTATTGTCTACTAAACAGTCTTGAAAATAATGGAAGTAGTGGATGGTGAATACTTGCTTGCCCCTTAAGCCATAGTGAATAAAATACACCAGGAAAAAAAAAAAATCTGTGAATGTAACTCCAGGGTCCTCTATCTTGTTAGCTCCTGATTTCTTGTCCTTCCTTTATGCTTTAGGACAAATGGTGCTGCCGAGAAATGATACTGTAAATGCTTGAGATGATTTTAAAACAATAGCTTATACGCTATTTCTAACCTGTTTTAGTATGTGGGTATCGCCCCATTTCTAAAGAATTGATCAGCTGGAAAGAAGGGGATATCTATTTTCAAAGTTTGATTGTAAACAATTTTTGCCTCCAGATAAAAACAATCTCTGAAAAGTCTTAAGCTTGCTTAAAATAAATCTTCAGGAGCTGGGTGGGGAAAATGGAAAATTTTGTTGCTCATTTGGTATAAAGTTATACAAGATGAATGTTCTAGAGATCTGCTGTATAGTGTCTATAGTTAAGAATATATAATTGTACATTTAAAATTTTGTTAAGACAGTAGATCTCATATTGTGTTATCACTGCAATAAAAAATATACAAAATATAAGTTCTACAAAAACTCATAACGTCTTTCCTAGATGTGTAATGAGTATATGGCAATGCAAATATTGATTCTAGACTATAAAGATATGATAAAGCTGTATGTTTTCATTGATGATTTTTCATGATCTTTTTAATTCTAATATTTGTATAATAGCTTTAGTTTTTTCAGCAAAAAGGATTAAGTATGTTCACTTTAATTTTTTTTCACATTTTTAGAAAAAAAAAATCAACAAAGGCAACATATGTAGCAGCCAGAATAAATAAATGAAAGATAGAAGTCTAGGGTATGAAATTCAAATATGGCAATATCTAACAAAATGTGTAGAGCTACTTAAGAAACAATTTTGCTTTGGACAAAATTCATCTTGGTCAATAGTTTTATTTTTTTCATATAAGCAAAAATTTTATTTTCCTTTTCCTTTTCAAATCTAATCCTACAGAAAATGAGGCAGAATATAGAAGGAATATATTCCTTCTTATATATTAATTTACTTCTTCCAATGTATCAATTCACAAAGCAAATAAATATTCATTAATTGGCTAAAATTAAGCTTTATACATAACTTGCTTGAAGGTGCATTATTTCAACTATCACTACATAACAACTTAATGATCCAAAACATTAATATATTATTATTGTTCCTATTATTATCATCTCATGGTCCAGAGGGATGTTTTTGATCAGGTAGGCAATTCTTTTTATGGGTCTCCAAGTTTACAATCAGTTGACTGGGGCTGGAATCATTTTGAAGTCTCCCTCACTCACACAAATGGCAGTTGATCCTGACTGCTGCCTGGGACCTAAATGATGACTGTCAGCTTAAGTATTATGAGAAGGCTTCTCAATGTGTCTTGGGCTTCCTTACAGAGTGATAGCTGACTTCCAGTAGTAGCTACTGTCCCATGAGGAAGACAAGTAGAAACTTTATTTTGTTGTCAAACATATGAACTCTTATCAAGAATATAATATATTATTGAACCTTATATAACATCACTTACACTATATGTAACATCACTTCATCAGGCCAGTAACAAAGACCCACCCAAGTTTAAGAGGAGGGAATATAGGTTCTGTTTCTTGATAGGGTTTTTGTGAGAATCTGAAAGAGTGTGTAGGACTGTAAATATTGTTGCAGTCATTGGAAAATGCTATCTGCTATAGGAATCCAAGGAAAATAGCTTGAGAGAGTAGTTAAGTAGTTCAATCTCTGACAATTACCACACATATTAGATTAGTAGGTAAATCATTCTACCTTTCTAAGGATGGTTTCCTCATGTACAAAATGGGGATAAAAACTTCTAATTTATAGGGCTAATGTAAGGATTAAATGGGATAATGCATTTAAAGTACTTGGTACATTGTTAAGGCTTAATAAATATTAGTTATTACTATTATTATTATTGTTATTGTATGACATAGAGTCAGTCAGTCTGGCAATATAATTTTCTTCATTAATAGCAGTGTTTCATATTTTCATTGCTCACTTGGAAGCCTTTAGCCACATATGCCTATGGAATTCTTTAAAGGTGACTAGTGTAAGCTATGAACTGAATTTTAACATTTTATTAAATTTAAAATAACCTTTGTTGGGAGAAATTTTTAATGAGTCTCTTGAGTTTCTGTATCTCTTATGAGGAAGGTCTCTTCTTCTGAACTAGCTTTTTAAGAATGTTTGTATAGAGAAGAGATTTGGAGGACAGAGGTAGCCTTTCCCTCCAGAGAAATGGGCAGGCATACTTAAGGTCCATTAAAAAGATTTGAGCTCCATAAACTGAAAGTTCATTATCTATAATACATCCCATTGTATGTTCAGGTTTCAGATGACTTTTTTGTATCCCCTGGCAGGAACTGAGAATCAGGAAAGCAATACAAAACGTGATACTCTTGCTACTGCTATTGCTGTGAGTAATGAACTATCCTTTGTCTCTGATCCAGGAGTTTCAGAAAGCTGAATAATATTCTACTGTATACATATACCACATTTTACTTATCCATTGATCTGTTGACAGTCATGAAGATTACTTCCATATCTTGCTTATTGTGAGTAATGCTGCAATGAGCATGGGAATACAGATGTGTCTTCAAGATCCTGATTTTAATTATTTTGGATATATACCCAGAAGTGGGATTGCATTCAAGTTCACCAATGCTTTTTATATGCTTGATCAATTCTGTTGTTTAAACCCTCTAGTGAGTCTTTCAGTTCAGTTATTATACATTTCAGCCCCAGAATTTCTGTTTTATATATATATATATATAGCCTATATATATAACTATATATATATATATAGTTATATATATAGTTATATATATATATATAGTTTCTCTTCACTGTTATTCTTATTTTATTCTGGTATTGCTTTCCTGATTTTGTTTAGTTGTGTATCTGTGTTCTCTTATAACTCACTGAACTTTGACATGATTATCTTGAATTCTTTGTCAGATAATTCATAGATCTCCATTACTAGACATTTTTGTTTTTGTTGCTGTTCCTTTATTGTATCATGTTTCCCTGATTCTTTGTGTTCCTTATAGCTTTATTTGATGTCTCTACATTTGAAGAAATATCTGCCTCTTTCAGTCAAGTCCAGACTGGCTTTGACAGGAAAAGACCTTCATCAATCAGCCTGGCTAGATGTTCTGGGAACCACTCAAACCTTTTTTTATTAATATGAATGTATATTCCCTGAACTTGTGCATGTAGTTTGTGACTTAGAGTGATTTACTGGTTTCTTTCTTTTTTAAAGAATCTGTAGTCTCTTTTTTTTAATTGGACTTTTTATTTTGTATTGGAGCATAGCCGATTAACATTGTTGTGATCATTTCAAGTGAAAGGCAAAATAATATAGCCATACATACACGTGTATTCATTCTCCCCCAAATTCCCCTTCTATCCAGGTTGCCACATAACACTGAGCAGAGTTTCACATGCTATACAGTAAGTCCTTGTTGATTATCCATTTTAAGAATCAATACAGTATACTAATGCATATATATGGAATTTAGAAAGATGGTAACGATAACCCTATACACAAAACAGAAAAAGAGACACAGATGTACAGAACAGAATTTTGGACTCTGTGGGAGAAGGCAAGGGTGGGATGTTTACAGAGAACAGCATCGAAACATGTATATTATCTAGGGTGAAACAGATCACCAGCCCAGGCTGGATGCATGAGACAAGTGCTTAGGCCTGGTGCACTGGGAAGATCCAGAGGAATCGGGTGGAGAGGGAGGTGGGAGGGAGGATCAGGATGGGGAATACCTGTAAATCCATGGCTGACTCATGTCAATGTATGACAAAAACCACTGCAATATTATAAAGTAATTAGTCTCCAACTAATAAAAATAAATGAAAAAAAAAAAAAAAGAATCTGTAATCTTTTACTCCTCTGTCCTTCTGGTATCTGACTGCTATACTGTGGGTTAAGACATTAGAGGAATGCTCTCTACTCCTCTCCCTCCTTCCTTGCAGAGGAGTCTTAAGACCTGCCCTTTCCCCCAATTTTGCAGAGCAGTACTGGGAACAGTATGCTACTCTTCACTTTTCCTTCTTTTTAGTTTCCTCCATGAAAATAGGTTGATTTCATTAAAGTCTTGTGAGGGGTGACAGAAACCAATCTCTTGGGCAGCCTAGTGAAAGACCAGGATATTGGAGGCATCCTCCATTCCCCTCCTTCCCTCCAAGGGGAGAGTCTTCAGGTTCTGCACTTGATTGCAGAGCAATGACAACCACAGCAGGCTGTCTGGCCCATTTCTTTTTTTCTAACTGCCCCATGTCATTTGAATTATGCCAGTTTTAGTAGCAGTATGTATGAGGCAAGACAGAAACCAACTTCTCCAGCAATGCATGTAAATACTGAGATGTTTGAGGTATGTCCCATTCTATCTTTTCCCTGATTGGAGAAGTTGTAGGCCAACATTCTAAGTATTGAGCTGTGCCATGAGGAAAGAACTGGTCTAGGATAAATAAAACTATTCTTATTTTTCATTTCAAAGTGACTGTTATTTGTTTTGTGCTCATCTGGAGTACAGCTTCCTAACCAAATTTTAGACCTCTCATAAAGATATTTTGGTCCATGCGTTATTGTTAAATTGGTATTTCTGTTGGGGAACAAGGATTGGGTCTTCCTATTTTGCCATCTTGCTGACATCACTCCCTTGCTGTTTTAATTGATGACATATATTCCAATTTTCCTCAAAAGTCAGAATTTATTCCAAAGTTAAGAATCAGAAACTAAAAACTATTTTGAAACTGATGAGCCTGCTGAGAGCTTTCATTGATTGGTCTGAGATTTGGTCATTATGTTGGTGGATGCCCATATGCTAGAACTCAGAAAATTTCACTCTGAAATAGTTCAATTTATTTTTATTAGAAAAATTGATTGTATCTGGAAGACAGACTTTGGGAGTCTGTCTTCCCAAGACAGACTTGGGAAGTAGTACTTCTTTTTTAGGAGGGAGAGAGCAAATGGGAAATTTACTCTTCAGTATTCAGTCTTACGATCCATTTCCTATTTTCAGCCCAATATTTTTTTTTCTAAAACTCTCTTATCTAATAGAAAAGGTAACAATAGGCACTGCAGAACTCCAAAGAAGTTGAGTACATAGAAAGAGTACACATGATGATGTAAAGCTTGTCTACCTGATAAAGAAGTGGAAGCTTATGCCCACACATACTCCAGTAAATTCTTCAACTATAGAAAAAGTGAGCCTTGGCATTCAAATATATTTTCTAATTTTGAATAACATTAAAATTTTGTAGGTTTGCGGAATTTGTTATGGAATAGAGGGTTGCTTACAAATTGAAAGAAAGAATTGAGAGAGAGAGAGAGAATCTTTACAGAAATGGAGTTTCTATCATGGAAGGAATAGCATAAGCATGTCCTACAAGGTACAGATAATAGATCTTTTAAAGGATGACAGAACTGTTTTGTATAAATGTAGATGAGTGAATTATAATTATAATATCCCTAGATACTGTTATTTGTTGTCAAGCAATATGATTTGCATTCCTTAAATAATTTAATCTCCACAGTTGTGCCTCTATTTTACTATAATACACAAAGCTTGTAATTTTGATGTTATTTTGTCTTCAACGTAGTGGGATTCAGCTAGTTTTGCAACTAAAATAGATTAAGCAATTAACTAATAATAACATAAACTTGATTAAAATACATTCAGCATATCCATTCCATAGACTGAGAAGTACATTTTGAAAGTAGGTTAATTCAAATCCTAGATTCCTATAGACTAATGTAACTCTGGTCTCTCACAAGTGTGACAGACTAAGTTAAAGCATTGTTGCCAGTTTTCAAGGAGTCATTGAAAACCACTGAAAAATAATAAATATCACTTAGTACAGAAAGTTATCACATTGTAATGACAATTTTTTTTGAAGTGTGGCTAAAGGTATGAAACAAGATGCTTTGGAATCTGACATCTTGAGGTTCAATCTAGCACAATAACCTTTTAATGTCAAGAAAACTGACTTTCTACTCTGCATTTGATGCAAGATCTCCAATTTATAAGACATATGTTTCATTTTAATTCATAAAGAATGCACTGTTAACTGTTCCATGTTAGAACCTGTAAAAGTATAGATTAATGTGAAAAGTGATCCCTTTTGTTTTATTTTGAATAGAATATTCAAAACATTCAATTTAAGTACAATTTGTATAATTTTAGCTTCTTTGAATAATTCAGATGCATTCATTTATTCTTGATTAGTGAATCAAGGTCTGAAAAAGAATGTATTTTACTTTATGACATGTAACATTAATAATTTATTACTTCACTCACAAATCTTTCTTTCGGGAAAGCAGTAGGAAACATTCAGGGAAAGTAATTTTCAAAATCATAGATATACTAATGCCAGGTACCCACAGCAAGATATGAACAGCAATCTTGATGGATTTGATAAGCGAAGTTAGTGTTCTGACAAGCACAGTCACATAAAAATACTCCTTTTCAAAAAAAATATTCCTTTTCTATGATTTTAAAATGGAATATTTACCCAGGATTATTTAGGTAACTATACCTGGGTAAAATGTCTCCTAGATTATAGTTTCTCAGTATTCTCAGACACAATTCAATGTTACTATGCCTTCCTGATATTTTTCACATAATTTTGCTTCTACGACTAATCAGCCAAGCTAAATGAAAAAAGTAGCCAATTTACTGCTTTTAGACACCTTAGTAAACAACTACAGGAATTCTATAATGAACAGATTGTATTGAATTCCATCACTAAGATATGGACATTAGATGAGTCATGTGTGCCATAAGCCCTTCCCAATGTGTCGCCAAATATTTGCCAAAGTGCACATTTTATTTTTGTTTCAACTGAGAATATGTGCTTCACAGAAAAATCTTTCATAAGAAATACTGAGCTAAGCAACTGTGAGATACAACGTAAGAAGGAAGAGATGTAGCAAACATCAAGCTGCTGTCAGATAAAAATCTTTTTTTCCACAAAATGCTAGTGAAATTTGCCTCATGAGTATATAAATGGGTAAGGTCAAGTCAATAAAAAAACTGTAATGATTTAACTAAAGTGAACATAAAAGTGAATAGGTGATCAATGTTGATGATATGCACATCTTCTGAGTCACAGTTATACTGTAGTAATTATTGTTTATTACTACTGGTGATTTGTGATTTTTTTTGATAATTTTAATTTCTATAATTCTGTCACTCAAACTTCTAACTTTTGAATGGATTGTGAGTTTCGTGATCAAAGCTGAATACATATTTTTGTTTTCTTGCTTTCCTGAGGAATACACCTAGGAGATTCACGAGTCTCTAAAAAGATTATACCTATTCTTTAAGGAAGATATTGGAAATAGAAGTTTCTTTCTAATTAATTTATTTAGTTTAATTGGAGGCTAATTAGTTTACAATATTGTGGTGGTTTTTGCCGTACATTAACATGACTCAGCCACAGGTGCACATGCGTCCCCCATCCCGAACCCCCCTCCCACCTCCCTCCCCATCCCGTCCCTCAGGGTTGTTCCAGTGCACTGTCTTTGAGTGCCCTGCTTAAAACATCAAATTTGGACTGGTCATCTGTTTCACATATGGTAATATACATGTTTCAATACTATTCTCTCAAATCATCCTACCCTCGCCTTCTCCCACAGAGTCCAAAAGTCAATTCTTTATATCTGTGTCTCTTTTGCTGTATAACATAGAGGGTTGTCATTACTATCTTTCTAAACTCTGATATATGTGTTAATATACTGTATTGGTGTTTTTCTTTCTGACGTACTTCACTCTGTACAATAAGCTCCAGTTTCATCCACCTTATTAGAACTAATTCAAAGCATTCTATTTTAATAGCTAAGCAATATTCCATTATGTATATGTACCACAACTTTCTTATCCATTCATCTGCTGATGGACATCCAAGAGGCTTCCATGTCCTAGCTACTGTAAATAATGCTGCAGTGGCCATTGGAGTACATGAGTCTCTTCCAATTCTGGTTTCCTCAGTGTGTATGCCCAGCACTGGGATTGCTGGGTCATATGGGAGTTCTATTTCTAGTTTTTTTTTAAGGAATCTCCACATTGTTCTCCGTAGTGTGTGTACTAGTTTGCATTTTCACCAACAGTGTAAGAGGGTTGTCTTTTCTCTACACCCTGTACAGTATTTGTTGCTTGTAGGCATTTTGATAGCAGCCATTCTGACTGGAGTGAAATGGTACCTCAATTTGGTTTTGATTTGCATTTCTCTGATAATGAGTAATGTTGAGCACTTTTTCATGTGTTTGTTAGTCATCTGAATGTCTTTTTTGGAGAAATGTCTGTTTAGTTCTTTGGCCCATTTTTTGATTGGGTTGTTTGTTTTTCTGATATTGAACTGCATGATCTACTTGTATATTTTTCAGATTAATTCTTTGTCAGTTGCTTAATTTGCTATTATTTTCTACCATTCTAAGGGCTTTCTCTTCACCTTGCTTACAGTTTCCTTCATTGTTTAAAAGCTTTTAAGTTTAATTAGGTCCCATTTTATTTTTGCTTTTATTTCCATTACTCTGGGATGTGGGTAATAGAGGTTTATGCTATGATTTATGTCAGAAAGTGTTTTGCCTATGTTTTCCTCTAGGAGTTTTATATTTTCTGATTTTACATTTAGATCTCTAATCGATTTGAAGTTTATTTTGTGTATGGTGTTAAAAAGTTTTCTAGTTTCATTGTTTAACAAGTGGTTGACCATTTTTTCCTAGCACCATTTATTAAAGAGATTATCCTTTCTCCATTGTATATTTTTGCCTCCTTTGTCAAAGATAAGGTGTCCATAGGTGTGTGGATTTATCTCTGGGCTTTCTATTTTGTTCCATTTATCTGTATTTCTGTCTTTGTGCCAGTACCAGGCTGTCTTGATGACTGTAGTTTTATAGTATAGTCTGAAGTCAGGCAGGTTGATTCCTCCATATCCATTTTCCTTTCTCAAGGTTGCTTTGGCTATTGAAGGTTTTTTTGTATTTCCATACAAGCTGTGAAATTATTTGTTCTAGTTCTGTGAAAAATACCATTGGTAGCTTATTAGGGATTGCATTGAATCTATAGATTGCTTTGGCTAGTATATTTATTTTCACTATATTGATTCTTCTGATCCATGAACATGGTATATTTCTCCATCTATTTGTGTCATGTTTGATTTGTTATATCAGTGTTTTATAGTTTTCAACATATAGGTCTTTTGTTTCTTTAGGTAGATTTATTCACAATTATTTTATTCTAATCATTACAATGGTGAATGTGGTTGTTTCCTTAATTTATCTTTCTGTTTTCTCATTGTTAGTGTATAGGAATGCAAGTGATCTCTGTGTTAACTTTATACCCTGAAACGTTGATTAGCTTTTGTAATTTTCTGGTGGTATCATTAGTGTTTTTTTTTTTTTTTTTTTTTTTTTTGTAGAGGATCATGGTATCTGCAATCAGTGGGAGTTTTAATTGTTCTTTTTCAATCTGGATTCCTCTTATTTATTTATTTTTTTCTTATCTGATTTATGTGGCTAAAACTTACAAAACTATGTTAAAAACTATGAAAAAAACTATGTTAAACTTCCAAAACTAGATGCAATGCAATCCCTATCAAGCTACCAATGGTATTTTTCACAGAACTATTACAAATAATTTCACAATTTGTATGGAAATACAAAGAAAAAACAAAACAAACAAACAAGAAAAAACCTTGAATAGCCAAAGCAATCTTGAGAAAGAAGAATGGAAATGATGGAATCAACCTACCTGACTTCAGACTATGCTACAAAGCTACAATCATGAAGACAGTATGGCACTGGCACAAAGAGAGAAATATAGATCAATGGAACAAAATTGAAAGCCCAGAGATAAAACTACATACCTTTGCACACCTTATATTTGACAAAGGAGGCAAAAATAAACAATGGCGAAAGGAAAACTAGTTTCTAAAACTTCCAAAACTAATTGTTGACAGTGGGCACCCTTGTCTATTTCCTGGCTTTATGGGAAATGTGTTCAATTTTTCACTGTTGAGGATGATGTTTGCTGTGGGTTAATCATATATGGTTTTGATTATGCTGAGGTGCGTTCCTCCTGTCTCTGCTTTCTGGAGAGTCTTTGTCATAAATGGGTGTTGAATTTTGTCCAAGGCTTTCTCTGCATCTACTGAGATAACCATATGGTTTTTATCTTTCAATTTGTTAATATGCTGTATCAGACTGATTGATTTGCAAATATTGAAGAATCCTTGCATCCTTGGGATATAGTCCATTTGGTCATGATGTATGATCTTTTTTAATATGTTGTTGGATTCTGCCTGCTAGAATTTTGTTAAGGATTTTTGCATCTATGTTCATCAGTGATATTGGCCTGTAGTTTTCTTTTTTTGTGTGGCATCTTTTTCTGGTTTTGGTGTTAGTGTGATGATGGCCTCATAGAATAAGTTTGGGAGTTTACCTTCCTTTTCAGTTTTCTGGAAGAGTTTGAGTAGGATAGGTGTTAGCTCTTCTCTAAATTTTTGGTAGAATTAACTTGTGAAGCTGTCTTGAGCTTCTGTTTGTTGGAAGATTTTTTTATTAAAGTTTCAATTTCTGTGCTTGTAATGGATCTGCTAAGATTTTCTATTTCTTCTTGGTTCAGTTTTGGAAAGTTATTTTCTAAGAATTCATCTATTTCTTCCAAGTTTTTCATTTTATTTGCATATAGTTGCTGACAGTAGTCTCTTATGATCCTTTGTATTTCTGTGTTGTCTGTTGTGATTTATCCATTTTCATTTTTAGTTTTGTTGATTTGATTTGTCTCCCTTTTTTTCTTTATGAGTCTGGCTAATGGTTTGTCTATGTTATTTATCTTCTCAAAGATCTAGTTTTAATGTTGTTGATCACTTATAGCAATGATCCTTTGTTTCATTTTCATTTATTTCTGATATGATTGCTATAATTTCTTTCCTTCTACTAACCATGGGGTTCTTCATTTCTTCTGTTTCTAGTTGCCTTAGGTGTAACATTGGTGATTTATTTGATTTTGCTCTTGTTTCTTGAGGTAAGCTTTTATTGCTGTGAGCCTTGCCCTTAGCATTGCTTTTACTGAATCCCGTAGGTTTTGGGTTGTCATGTTTGCATTTTCATTTGTTTCTATGCAACTTTTTGTTTCCTTTTTTATTTCTTCTGTGACTTACTGGTTATTCAGAAGTGTGTTGTTTAGCCTTCATATGTTTGTATTTTAGTTTTTTTTTTTTCTTCCCTGTAGAAGAAAATCTAATCTTATGGCATTGTGCTCAGAAAAGATGCTTGAAATGATTTCAATTTTTTTGAATTTACCAATGCTATATTTATGGCCAAGGATGTGATCTATCCTGGAGAATGTTCCATGTGCACTTGAGAAAAAGGTAAAATTCATTGATTTGGGGTGAAATGTCCTATAGATATCAATTAGGTGTAATTGGTCCATTGCATAATTTAAAGTTTGTGTTTCCTTGCTAAATTTCTCTTTGGTTGATCTATCCTAGGTGTGAATGAGGTATTAAATTTTTCCCCTATTTTTGTGTTAATTTCCCATTTCATACTTGTTAGCATTTCCCTATGTATTGCAGTGCTCTTATGTTGGGTGCATATATATTTATAATTGTTATATCTTCTTCTTGGATTAATTCTTTACTCACTATGCAGTGTCCTTCTTTGTCTCTTTTCATGACCTTTATTTCAAAGTCTATTTTTATCTGATATGAATATTGTTACTCCTGCTTTCTTTTGGTCTCCATTTGCATGAAATATCTTTTTCCAGCCCTTCATCTTCAGTCTGTATGTGTCCCTTGTTTTGAGTTGGGTCTCTTCTACACAACATATACAGGGGTCTTGTTTTCATATCCATTCAGCCAGTCTTTGTCTTACAGTCAGGGCATTCAACTCATTTACCTTTAAAGTAATTATTGATAAGTACGATTCCATTGCCATTTACTTTGTGATCTGGGGGAGAAAAGGGAGAGTCAAAGGGGGAGAGAGCAATCAAACCAGTAATAACACCCCTAAGCGAAAATAGATACTGAAGATTAGATTCTTAAAGTTAAAAAATTGATAGCAAATACCAAAAAGCAAAGTTTAAAAATCTAGGGTAGAGGTTAGACTCTCAAAAATACAGCATAAAAAATACAAAACAAAAACAATCACAAAAATTATATATACATGTATATATATGAAATTTGCTTTAAAAATATAGGTTTTTTTTTTTTTGCAAGGTAATAGGTTATACAAATGAAAATTAAAGGAGTAATAAGGAATTTAAATTTTTTAAAAAATTAAAAAGTGATAATAGTAAAAATATATCTAGGAATTTCTCTGGAGCTGTTGTGAGCAGTGTGGGGTCAGTTAAGTTTCAGATAGTTCCTTGTTCCAGCTTGTACTTATTCTCAAGGTCTATAGGCCCCCTCCAATGCTTAATCAATGTTAACTACAGGGTTTTAATCTATTGCACTTGTCACTTCCAGAGCAGGTCCCTCTGTTTATTTTGGCTTCCTCTGTTTGCAATCTCTTCAGTGTCTAATCTCCTCCATGACACAAGGGGTGAAGAGGGTGACTTATTTAGGCTGACTTTTTCAGTTGTGTTGTGGGGAGAGAGGGAAACTGAAAACAAATATCACTGGCTTGTGTGGAAAGTGCTCACACACTCCACACTTGTGTATGGACCACACTGGGTTTGCCCAAGCTCAAGGCGGCGTGTGCTTCTGGGTCTACACTGTTCAAGCTCCAGTATACTCTGCAGGGACACTGCCCAAAGCAGGCCCTATATTTCATGCACTTCCCAGGTTTAAGCCTCTCAGGTTCTCGGATACTCCACAAGGGTACAGACTCAGTTGGACATGTGTTTTGTGCCCTTTTCAGGTCTGACAAGGTGCTTAGTGAGTGCACTGTCCCAGGTGGACCATGCGTCTTAACCAACTCCCTGGTCCTGGCCGCTGGTTTCCCGGGTGTGCCGTGAGGGCACTGTCTCAGGTGTGCCATGTGTCTCCTCTGGGGAGCTGATCTCAGGCTGTGGCCCTCCTGGGAGATATCAACTATCCAGGATTCCAGGAAGACAGAGTTAGCGACTGGAAGCCTGCTCACAGTTTGGTGGAGGATGCTGGTCTCCAGGGACAAGATTGCAAGAGTCCCTTGCCTTTCAGCTCTGGCTGTTGCATGCCTGCCTTTCTGCCTCTGGCAGTGGCAGGGGTGGGGAATCTGTGCACAGCTGGCTTGCTCTTCGTTGGTATTAGCTCAATCCTTTGATCTGAGAGAGGGTCAGGCTGCACGTTAGATCCTTTCCTGGGAAAGTTCTCTCTCTCTCTCTCTCTCTCTCTCTCTCTCTCTCTTTCTCTCTTTCTCTCTTTCTCTCTCTCTTTTTTTTCCCCCCTCTCTGGTGATCCCACAGTTTGGGTTGCTATCTGAGGTTAGCTCCTTCAGATTGTCCTAAGGGCATTCAGACCGGGTCCTTACCCTAAGCACGGATTATGCTGCCCACACATCCCTGTCCAGTCCCTGCTCGCTGGTGGCAGATTCGAGCATCTGTGCTACTTCTCTGCTGGCAGTTGCGGTTAGAACCGTATTCTGTGGTTTTTTTTTTTTTTTTTTTTTTTTTTTTTGCCCAATTATGTTGTCCTCTGAGATTCCAAAACTCCCCACAGACCCACCTGTGAAAGGGTTTCTTACTGTTTGGAAACTTCTCCTCCTTTACAGTTCCCTCCTTAGGATGAATCTCTGTCTCTAACTCTTTTGTCTCACTTTTTGTGTCTTATATTTTGTCCTACCTCCTTTTGAAGAGAATGGGCTGCCTTTCTGGGTGCCTGGTATCCTCCGCCAGTGTTCAGAAGTTGTTTTGTGGAAGTCGCTTATCCTTCAAATGATCTTTTGATGAATTTGTGGGGGAGAAAGTGGTCTCCCCATCCTATTCCTCTCCAACTTGGGACCACCCCTGGAAATCCAAGGTTTGAATAGCTAGAGAAGGCCCTGGATGCCAAAAGAGCAGCCTATTTTAATGCATGAGGGAGTCCTTTCAAATTATGCTAATTCATGCCAAGCTTACCACAAAAATACTTTCTTTAAAAGCCAATAGTAAATGAACAAATCAATTTTGTACAATTATACTTTTTAAATTATAAGTTCCAAACCTATAGAAAGTAAAAAGAATTCTTTAATGAAGCCATATGATCTCATTGTTAAATTTAAAAACTTTCCAACTATTCAAATTATTCATCAGCAATTCAAATCCAACCTTGATTAATCTATACATCAACCAAGTCCCCTAGTCCACGCCTTGTTGTTATTTAGTCACTAAGTCATGTCTGACTCTTTGGCAACACCATGGAATATAGCCCACCAGGCTCCTCTGTCCATGGGATTTCCCAGGCAAGAATACTGGAATGGATTGTCATTTCCTTTTCCAAGGAATCAGCCAGACCCAGAGATAGACCCCATGTTTCCTCCATTGGCAGGTTGATTCTTTATCCACCATGGAAGCCCACCCCACCAATATCTGAGATTATTTTCAAGAAAATCATGTAATTATTTCATACTTAAGTATATGATTCTACAAGTTAAGACTTTAAAAAATTGTAACCACAGTGAAATCACGACAGTTAAAATTAACAGTTCCTTTATATTGTGAAATATCCAGTTATGCACTAACAACTTTCCCTCATAGTCTTATATTATGAGACCTTTTTAAAGACCTTTTAAAAAATTCAAGTTAGAACTCTCTAGAGTTTAATTTAAGGCTTGCATTTAGTACAAAAAAGTGCCAATGTTTTTCCTTTTGCTCTTACTGTTGCTCCTGTGCACAAGTGGTTTAAATGACTTGTATGAAGTATTTGTCACAGTCGGGAGGCAGGGGAAAATAAAGCAAAAGAAACAAAAGCATTTATCTGATAGTGCAGTGCTTAACAAAGAGAGTACTTGAGAAAAACATGAAAAAACAGAAGTGCTTTTTATATGTTTCTTTTTTTTTTCTGTTGTTTTATGATGAAGGTACAACAGTGTCTATACCTAAATCAAGAGCCATTTGAATAATATTTGTTGAAGAAAGTAGGTTTTCATTTGCCTTTTTTTTAAATTCACTAGCATTATCCTCCATCCAATTCCCACATATGTCAGAATATAAATTGTAGTCTTCCTTGACAGTAGTCTGAAATGAAAATGCAAGGAGTATTGAGGCCAAAATAGTCCCAACTGATTCTACTCTGTGCCGGAGCCTGCCGGCAAACGAACTGGTCGAGAACGCAATTACCAGAGTACCTAGGAAAAATAAGACTCAGAAAGAGAAAGATGGGGTTGAGAGGGACGGAGTCTGCTTGCGTCTGACTCCGCCAACTTTATTGAAGAATACCACGCCTATATATACGCTAACAGGAGTTACTAAGAATAGATCGAGGGTTTGCATACGTGCAGAGCTACAGATGTTTTAAATTCCCACACTCAAGATCAGTAAAGCATTAATTACCCTAGCGCCCAACATGATTAAGATCAATAGAACCATAGATAGAAAACAGGCTTCATCAATAGAACATCATCTAGATGGAAAACAGGTTTCAAGCATGATGAGTTTATCAGCACCAGAAAAACAGGCAAAAGGTCACCGGGGTGTTTTTTCCCTGAAGGAGATAAATGCCAGTCTATACTTTAACAAGAAGGGGTGGCATGACAAAGAGAGACCACCCTTTGTTCTCTCTTAGAGCCGTAAGGGGCCTGTACGTTCAGGCCGGCTCCGTGCAACTCTGTCCAAGCTAGACTTGACCCTCATCTTTTACTCCACCTACTTATTTTCAATAAGTTTGCACCCACTTATTTTCCTGCCAAAGCTGAGAAGCAAGATCACTGACTTCAGTAGAATGCACTTTAAGCACATATATCTAAAATTGGGAAATTTACAGAATGTTGGGCTTTTAAATTATGCACATTACAACAGTAGTTTCCAAACAAGCTGACGTGCTTCCAAATTTCTTCACATAAAGTATTTTTGCTATTACTGCCACACCCCACACCATGGCCCCAAACATTTGAGTCTTTAGTGATTATTTCATTTCAGATAGGCTTATATTTCTTTGTAAAATTAAATCTTTATAAAAGTGTGAGGTGAAACTTATTTTTTTCTTTACATAATGTTTTGAAATCTAATTATTCATTCTTTATTTGACAAATTCATAACTTTAGCAGATTTTCTTTTTCTCCATGTATTCTCATGACAGCAACACAAAATTGATTTAATATTCAGTCATTTCCTATAGCTTTTACCTTCCCATATAAACGTGTAAATGACTGGGAAACCAATGGAGCATGACTTGCACTTTATTTATGTCTCCAATATTAGCCATTAAAAAATCAAGACCCTTAAAATATCTCAAGGGAAATTCAGTTTGTTCTATATGTTTCTAGGTTTAAATCTCTTCTTTTATTGTCCAAATCCATCTCCTTTCAAACTTTACTCATTTTTCAGTTAAGAAGAAAGGAAATTACACTTTTTGATTATATGTGGAGGAGTTTTACATCATATTATCTCTGTATAGGTACTTCATTCACATTACCAAACTCTACTCATATATAAAGGAAATGAGGGCCAGAGTAAATGTCAGTAGCAGAACCAGAAAATAAATGAAATAAACCCAACAATTATGCTAGGGCTTGTGTTCTCTATAAATTGCAGGTGTACCTCAGATTTGTGGGTTTGTTATAGTGATTATCACAATAAAATGACTCAACTTTTTTTAGTCTTCCAGTGTATATAAAAGTTAAACTTAGACTATATTTGTCTAAGTGTGCAATAGAATTATGTTTAAAAAATAACATGCATACCTTAATTAAAAATACTTTATTGCTAAAAAAATTGCTAATCATTATCATAATTTTTGCAAAAATAACATCAAAGATCACTGGTCACAGATCACCATAATAAATATAATAATGAAACTATTTCAAATACTGAGAGAATTACCAAAATGTGACACAGAGGCTCAAAATAAACAAATGCTTGTGGAAAAATGGCAAGGTAGACTTGCTAAATGTGGAGTGGTCACAAACCTTCAATTTGTAAAACGCACAATATCTGGGAAGGGTAGCAAAGTGTAGATCAATAAAGCAAAGTATGCTTGTTTCTTCTTCTTATTCTTCCCTCCTCCCTGCAATCCTACTCCCAAAAGAGAATGTGAAACTACTTTTGTTTGCAAATTACAGACTCTGGAGGTAATATTAATACCAATTTTGGAAAGGATGCTATGTAAGACAAAATCTCCTAATCGAAGCTTTTTGTCTGAAATGCTTTTTCGAATCCTTTTCAGTATATAAGCTAAATGACAAAAGGACAACAGAAGACCAAAATATTCAGTAAATTTTGAAATATTTCTCCTTTTAAGTTTTTTAATTTAAAACATAGACATTGTGCAAAATTTACCATCTTAAACACTTTCAAGTGTACAGTTTAGAGGTAATACGTAAGTTCATAGCTTTGTGCAGCAATCACCATCATCCTTCTAAAAGATTCTTTTCGTCATGCAAAATTGAAGCTTTGCACTCACTCACTTTGTAACATTATTTCAATTCTATCCCAGTGCCTGGCAGTGCCATTTTTAATTTTTATCTGTATGCATTTGACTGCATAGATGAATTGTACAAATGGAATCATACAATATTTGTCTTTTTGTGACTGACTTTTATAACTTAGTGTAGTATCTTCAGGGGCTTCCCTGGTGGCTCAGATGGTAAAAAAAAAAAAAAAAAAAAAAAAAAAAATCCACCTGCAGTGTGGGAGACCTGGGTTCAATTCCTGGATTGGGAAGATCCCCTGGATGAAGGCATGGCAACACACTCCAGTGTGCTTGCCTGGAGAATCCCCATGGACAGAGGAGCCTGGCATGCTATATACAGTCCATGGGGTCGCAAAGAGTTGGACACGGACACAACTGAGCAGAAAAACATAACACAGCACATAACATCCTTAAGAATCATCCATGTTGTAGAATGTGTCAGAAAATCCTTCCTTTTTAAGATTGAATAATATTCCACTTCATGGATGTACTACATTTTATTTATCCATTCATCTGCTAAGGGATACTTAGGTTGCTTCCCCTTTTGGGCTATTGTGAATAATGCCTCTGTGAAAGGGAGTGTTCAACTCAGTTCAGTTCAGTCACTCAGGTACATCCAGCTCTTTGCGACCCTATGGACTGCAGTACACCAGACTTCCCTGTCCATCACCAACTCCCAGGGCTTGATCAAACTCATGTCTATCAAGTCAATAATGCCATCCAACAATCTCATCCTCTGTCATTCCCTTCTACTCCTCCCTTCAACCTTTCCCATGTTCAGGGTCTTCTCTAATGGATCAGGAATTTATATCAGGTGGCCAAAGTATCGGAGCTTCAGCTTCAGCATCAGTCCTTCCAATGAATATTTCCTTTAGGATGGACTGATTTCCTTTAGGATGGACAGGTTTGATCTCCTTGCAGATCAAGGAACTCTCAAGAGCCTTCACCAACACCACAGTTCAAAAGCATCAATTCTTTAGTGCTCAGCTTTCTTTATAGTCCAACTCTCACATCCTTACATGACTAATGGAAAAACCATAGCCTTGACTAGACAGACGTTTGTTGGCAAAGGAATGTCTCTGAGTTTTAATATGCTGTCTCGGCTGGTCGTAACTTTTCTTCCAAGGAGCAAGTGTCTTTTAATTTCATGGCTGCAGTCACCATCTGCAATGATTTTGGAGCCCCCAAAAATAAAGTCTCTCACTGTTTCCACTGTTTCCCCATCTATTTACCATGAAGTGATGGGACCAGATGCCATGATCTTAGTTTTCTAAATATTGAGTTTTAAGTCAACTTTATCACCGTCCTCTTTCACTTTGATCAAGACGCTCTTTAGTTCTTTGCTTTCTGCCATAAGGGTGGTGTCATCTGCATATCAGAGGTTATTGACATTTCTCCCAGCAATCTTGATTCCGGCTTCCCAATCCAGGGACTGAACCCAGGTCTCCCACATCGCAGGCAGATTCTTTATCAGCTGAGCCACAAGGGAAACCCAAGAATACTGGAGTGGGTAGGCTATACCTTCTCCAGCGGATCTTCCCAACCCAGGAATTGAACCGGGGTCTCCTACATTGCAGGCGGATTCTGTACCAACTGAAACCTGACCTTTTCCAGTCCTGTGGCCACTGTTGAGTTGTCCAAATTTGCTGACATATTGAGTGTAGCACTTTCACAGCATCATCTTTTAGGATTTGAAATAGTTCTGCTGGAATTCCAACACCTCCACTAGCTTTATTCTTAGTGATGCTTCCTAAGGCCCACTTGACTTTGCATTTCAGGATCTGGCTAGGAGTGTGATCACAGTATCGTGGTTGTCTGGGTCATGAAGATGTTTTTTTAATATAATTCTTCTGTGTATTCTTCTGCTAAGTCGTTTCAGTCATGTGTGACTCTGTGCAACCCCAAAGACGGCAACCCACCAGGCTCCTCCCTCCCTGGGATTCTCCAGGCAAGAATACTGGAGTGGGTTGCCATTTCCTTCTCCAATGAATGAAAGTGAAAAGTGAAAGTGGAGTCGCTCAGTCGTGTCCGACTCGTAGCGACCCCATGGGTTGCAGTCTACCAGGTTCCTCTGTCCATGGGATTTTCCAGGCAAGAGTACTGGAGTGGGGTGCCATTGCTTTCTCTGTGTATTCTTGCAATTCCTTAAAATATTCTTCTTCTTCTGTTAGGCCCATAACATTTCTGCCTATCTTTACATGAAATATTCTCTTGGAAAAGGAGTGTACAAATATTTTTTTCCACACCTGGCTCTCAGTCTTTGGGAGTATATTATCCAGAAGTAGAACTACTAGATCATGTAGTTGTTGTTGTTGTTTAGTCACTAAATTCTGTCCAAACTTTGTGATCCCATGGACTGTAGCCTGCCAGGCTCTTCTGTACATAGGAATTCCCAAGTGAAAATACTGGAATGGGTTGCCATTTCTTTCTTGCAGGGGGTCTTCCTAACCCAGGGAGAGAACCCACATCTCCTCTATTGGTAAGCAGATTCTTTACCACTGAGCAACCAGGGCTCACGATCATCTATGCACTTCCAATCAATGAGCATAGATGTCTCTATTTTTCATGTCTTTATTTCATAAGCATTTTATAGCTTTTGGTGTGTAAGTCTTTCATATTCTTAATTTTATTCTTAAGTATTTTATTTTTTGATGTTATTATAAAGGAAACTGCTTTCATTATTTCACCTTTAGGTTGTTCATGTCAATATTCAGAAATTCAGCTGATTTTTGTATTGATTATAGAAATAATTTTTAGTATTTTTCTGCATCAATTGAGAGAGGACCACTTTTTTCTTCATTATGTTAGTATGGTGTATTGCATTGATTGATTTTTGTATGTTGAATTGTCCCTGCATTTCAAGAATATATTCCATTTGGTCTTGATCTATAATCCTTTTAATATGCTATTGACTTTGCTTTGCTTTTTTAGCATTTCGTTATTTATTTTTGCATCAATATTCATCAAGGATATTGATGTGTAGTTTTCCTTCCTATTTTTATCTAGCTTTGATATCATGTTAATGCTGGACTCACAGATGAATTAGAATGTGTTTCTTCCTCTTAAGTTTTTCTTTTTCTTTTTTTTTTTAAGAGATGAAGGAGGACTGGTGTTAATTCTTCTTTGAATATTTTGTGGAATTCACTCTTGAAGTATTCTTTATAGGTCTGTCCAGGCTTTCTGTTTCTTCATAGATCAGTCTTGGTAAATTTTGTATTTTTAGGAATTTATCCATTTCATTTAGATTATTTAATTAGATGGCACATCGATGTCCACAAAATTATGTTATTATCCTTTTAGTTTCTGCAAAATTTTTTATAATATCACTTTTATTTCTGTTTTTAGTTATTTGAGTCTTCTTTTATAGTGAATACAGCTAAAGATTTGTCAATTTTGTTGATCTATTTGAGGAACAAACCATTGGTTTAATTTATTTTCTGTTTTCTACCCTTTGTCTCTGTTGAAGTCTTTATTATTTCTTTCTTCTCCTAGCTTTTGATATTCAGTACTAGAGTATTGACTGTCAATACCAGTATATTAAAGCCTTACACTAACATTTGAAATTTTCTACTTCTTTCTTCAATTTTGTCAATGTCTGCTTCATGAATTTAGGAGCTCTGATGTTCAGTTTGTATATAATTTCTAAGTTTTCTTATTGATTTGGCTTTTTTATTTTTATATAATGCCTTGTGTCTTTTGATATAGCATTTTACTTAAAGTCTATATTTTCTGACATTAGCTACATTTACTCTCTTCAACTTTTTATTTTATACTGAAATATAGTTGATTAAAAATGTGTTAGTTTCAAGGGTAAAATAAAGAATTTGAAAAAGGAATAGATACGTGATTAACTGAATAGATATATGATTAATAGTAATAGAATTACTTTGTTGCACACCGCTGCTCTCTTTTGATTATTATTTGCACAGGATAACTTTTTCCATTCTTTCCTCTTCAACCTATGTGCATCCTTGAATATAAAGTAAATATCTTATAGATTGCAGACTCTTGGATCCTTTTTTTTAAATCCATTCCTTCAAATCTTGTTTAAAAAAAACTGGGAAATTTAATCCATTTACATTTGAAGCAATTCCTGAAAAAGGAAGATTCATTATTGTCATTTTGTTATTTGTTTTCTGTGTGTTTTATACCCGTTATGCCCTTCATTTCCTCCCTTACTGCATCATTTCTCTGCTGTTGTTTTTGTTTTTGTTGCTGTTGTGACATATTTTGATTGACTTTTCTTTTTTGTTTAGTCTATAGGTATTTTCTTTGTGATTACCATGAGAATTACATAAAACTTCCTTTAAGTTATAACAATCTGTCTTACTCTGAGGCAACTTAAATTCAATCATGAAAATTTTCATATCTCTGCCATCTTTATTTTATTCAAGTCACAAAATTCCATCTTTATTTTGTATCATTAGCATATATTTATAATTATTATTATCTTTTAGATCTTTAAAAAAATTAAAAGTGAGATTGCAAAAAAGAATTGTGATAATACATGCTTTGTTTATATATTTACCTTTATGGAAGAACTTAACTGTTTTTTATGTGTTCAAGTTCCTATCTAGTGTACTTTTTCTTTTTTGCAACCTGAAGAGTTCTCTTTATCACTTCTTGTAGAACAAGTCTAGCTTTTGTTTTATCTGATAACATTGCACTCTATCCCTCTTTTTGAAAGGATGATTTTGACAATATAGAAATTTTGATTAACATCCTTTTGTTTTTATTTTTCTTAGCACTTTAATTATACCATCCCACTCTTTTCTGGCTTTCAAGGTTTTTGCTGAGAAATCTAATAATCTTATTGGAGTTTCCTTGCATATGATAATAGATCTCTGCCTTTGAAAATTTCTTTCTGTTTTCTAATTTCTTTAGTTTTATTATAATGTTCTTGGTATGAATACATTTTTTTGTTAAATATGAATACATTTTGAACTTGGAGTTCAATGAGACTTTTGAATTTGTAGATTCATGATTTTCTTTAAATTTGAGAAATTTTCAGAAATTATTTCTTCAAATAATCCCTCTGCCCTTTTCTCTCTTTTACCTTCTTGAACTCCCATAATGTTGTCTCCCTTAAGCCCCTTAGGCTCCATTCACTTTTTTTTTTCTATTTTCTCTTCATATTTATTAGTTTCAATCTTCAAATTTGCTTATTGCTTCTTCTATCAGTGTTTTGTCTTGATTATTGTGTTTTTTAACTTCAGAATTTCTGTTGGGTTCCTGTTATAATTTCACCTTTCTGTTGATAGTCGCCATGTGTATACAATTTTCTTTAATTTTTATCTATTCTCTCCTTTAGCTCATTGAGTATATTCAGGCTAGTTGTTTTATAGTGATTTTTTTTTATTAATGCAAGTTTGAAAGCTATGTTACTTTAGCATCAGTTTCTAGACATTTATTTTGTTCCTTTGTATGTGCCATGTTTCCTTGTTTCTTTGTATGTCTTGTGATATTCTGTTGAAAATTTGGCATTTGAAAAACTACCCCTTCCAGTCTTTGTTGAGAGGTTCTGTCCAGGGGAGGAACTTCATTAATCAGCCTATAATTAAGATCTTTGATGCCAGTTCATGCTTTGTCTTTTCCCCCAATGTTCCCTAGTTTTCCCAAGACTTTCATTCCTATTTCTTTTCAAATCCTTAGATTCTCTGTATTATTATTACTATTATTATTATTATCTAGTATTATATAATTGTATTTTTATTTGTTTACAAGTGATCTTTTGCTGCCAGATGTCTTTGGGTCTACAGTCCCCATGCAGCTTCTCTTAGTCAGTAGTTCCTGTCACTACTTTTATTGGCCTCCAAATTGATATCCAAATTCTACCATTCAGATTCGTGCTTAGTCAGGTGACACAGCAATCAGTCCCTTAGGCAGCTCACAGATAAGGCAGAAACTTTCAAACTAGTTTGGTCTCTTTTCCTTTCTTCCCAAGGGAAGTAACTAGTAATTGGGCAGCTTCATCTTCACCATGTCATGCTTCACTGGGGGAGAAAATAGTGCAAAGAAAAGCAAAAACTTCACAATATTTCCTACAGCTTTAAGTGGCTTTTTTTTTTTTTTTTTTTTTTTTTAGCTTGAGGCTCACTTTGTTGCTGCATACCTTTAACTGGTTTCTAGCATTCCTACAAAGCTACTTTGGTACATGCATTGTTTATTTAGGGTTTCCATGGGAATAAGCTTCCCAGTCCACCATCCTGCTGACATCCCAGGTAATACACTTTTATGTCACTGTTTAACCAAGCAGTCTACTCACTTTAGGCAGTTTATTGTGTCTTCTTTTATATAGCAAACTTTGTTAGTTGGAATATTTTCTCAATGCTATTCTACTAAGGTGCTTACTATATTTTCAAGGACTCCAACAGACTATGATGCCAATGAATCCTCCAAACCACTAGCATTTCTTGCCTGGGTTATTATTTTCTGTTTGTTTTCTTTATGTCTTATTTAAAGTATATTCTATTACATTTTATTTTATAATCATCAATTTTAATATTACAAATTTTCATTTGTTGTTCAGTCACTCAGTCATGTCTGACTGTTTGCGACCCCATGGACTGCAGTACACCAGGCTTCCCTGTCCTTCACCATCTCCCAGAGCTTGCTCAAACTCATGTCCATTGAGTCAGTGATGCCATCCAAACATCTCATCCTCTGTTGTCCCCTTCTACTCCTGCCCTCAATGTTTACCAGCATCAGGGTCTTTTCTAATGAGCCGGGTCTTCACATCAGGTGGCCAAAGTAATGGAGTTTCAGCTTCAGCATCAGTCCTTCCAATGAATATTCAGGACTGATTTCCTTTAGGATTGACTGGTTGGATCTCCCTGCAGTTCAAGGGACTCTCAAGAGTCTCCTCCAACACCACAGTTCAAAAACATCAATTATTTGGCACTCAGCCTTCTTTATGGTTCAACTCTCACATCCATACATTACTACTGGGAAAACCACAGGTTTGACTAGACAGACAGTCAGCTAAGTAATGTCTCTGCTTTTTAATATGCTGTCTAGGTTTGTCATAGCTTTTCTTCCAAGTAGCAAGCTTCTTTTAATTTCATGGCTGCAGTCATCATCTGCAGTGATTTTGGAGCCCAAGAAAATTAAAACAAATTTTCATATTGGTAGATCATTTTTAGTACTTTTTCCAGCTCTATTGAAATAAAATTGACATATAACATTGTGTATGTTTGAGCTATAAAGTGATGATTTGATACACATATATATTCTGGAATGATTACCATGATTACTTGACAGATTCATCCCCTCACATAATTACCTTTTTTGTGTGTCTGTGGTAAGAACTTTTAAGGTCTACTTGCTCTCTTCTCAGGTTTCCAGTATATAATACAGTATTGTTAACTTCCCCCACATGCTGTACATTAGATACTAAGAACTAAATTACCTTATAAATGGAAATTTATTCCCTTGACTAACATCTCTGCATTTCTCTCACTCCCAGTCCCTGTATTGCTATGAGTTCAGTTTCTTTAATATTCTCTGTAAAAGTGAGATTTTGCAATACTTTCTTTCTTTGACTTATTTCACTTAGATCTAAGTGCTCTCAAGATTCAATCCTGACATTGTAAGTCAACTATACTTCAATTAAAAAAAATGTTTTTAAAAGGAAAGTGATTCCAATGCATTATTATTATTATTATTATTATTATTATTATTATTTCCACTAGAATACTTCTGTAATCCATGCCTTCCCACTGGTGTGGACCATGGAGGTACAGCAAAACTTGTACTCAGACACAAGTTTGGACGAGGCAGTTACCTTTTTCCTGCTGAGTCACAACATCAAGAACATGTCCTGATTAACTCTCACTGGCATCTTAATATTTCTCTTTAATGTTTCCATTATTCCTACAGAAAATAAACAGTATATTACCTGCATAAGTATTTGCAAAAAGTCTCCTTTGTTTTTTGAATAGAAAATAAGAAAGAAAAAATAGACTGCAATTTCCCCCAAAAGAAAAAAAAATCCTATTATTGTAATGGGAGGGTCTCCTTCTTTTTAATGGGTGCATAATGTTTGTGTGTGTGTATGTGTGTGTGTGTGTGTGTGTGTGTGTGTGTGTATCAGCATTTTTTTTCCATCCGTCAGTAGGCATTTAGGATTTTTCAATGTCTTGGCTATTGTGAATAATTCTGCAATGAATGTGTGAGTGCAGATATCTCTTCAAGGTAATGATTTCCTTTCCCCTGGATAGATACCCAGAAGTAGAACTGCTGGATCATATGTCCTATTTTTAATTTTCTATGCACCTCTATACCATTTTCCATAGTGTCTACACAAATGTATATCCCTTCTAACAGTGTGCAATGATTCCCATTTATTTACATTCTTGTCAGCACTTTTTATCTGTTCTCTATTTGATAATAGTCATCCTAACAGGTGTGAGATGCTATCTCATTATAATTTTGATTTGCATTTCCCTGATGATTATTGATGCTGAGCATATTTTAGTATAACTTGTTGGCTGTTTGTGTGTCTTATTTGGATAAAAATCTATTCGTGTCTTTTGCCCTTTTTAAATTGAATTATTTGTGAGAATTTTTGTTTTTGGAGTTGCTTTTGAATATCCAGGTTACCAGTACCATTTATTGGAAAGAGTATCCTTTTCCCATTGAATAATATTGTCTCCCTTTCGAAACATTGCTTAACCATATGCATGTTTATTTATTTATAAATTCTTGAATCTGTTTCATTGGTTTATGTGTCTATTTTTATGCCAGTACCACATTGTTTTGATTATTATAACTTTGTAATATGCAGTTGTACACAGATTTGAACTGCACAGGTCCTCTTGTACATGGCTTATTTTCTCTAAATATGTACTATAGTACTGTACAGTCCACAGTGACTGAACTTGGTGGATATAGAAGTGAAGATACAGAGACCCAATTGTAAAGTTACACATAGATTTTCATCTTTCATTTTTCTCAATTATTTGTGGACTATTCAAGATCTTTTGTGTGTTTCCTCAGTGGCTCAGCAGTAAAGAATCCTCCTGTAATGCAGAAGACACAAGAGGCATGGGTTCTTCCCTGGGTCAGGAAGATCCCCTGGAAGAGGAAATGGCAACCCACTCTAGTATTTTTGCTGAGGTAATTCCATGGACAGAGGAGCTAGGTGGTCTACAGCCTGTGAGTTCACAAAGAGTTGGACATGACTAAGCACACACGCATGGTCTTTTGTGACTCCATATGAATTTTAGAATTGTTTTTCTATTTCTGTGAAAAATGACATTGGAATTTTTATGGGGATTGCATTGAATTTATAGATGTCTTCAGATATTATGGATATTTTAACAATATTAACTCTTTCAATCCATAAACACAGGATATTTTTCCATTTATTTGTGTTTTCTTCAAATTCTTTCATCAATGTCATAGAATTTTCAGAACTTTTACCTCTTTAGTTAAATGTATTCTTAGGTATTTTGTTATTTTTCATGCTGTTGTAAATGGAATCGTTTTCTCTATTTGTTTATCACTTACTTCATTGTTAGTATTTAGTAAGGTGACTGGATTTTGCATGTTGATTTTGTACCCTGAAGCTATACTGAATTCATTTATTATTTCTACCAGAATTTTGTTGGAGTCTTCAGGGTTTGTTATATATAATATCATGTTCTCTACAAAAAAAAATTACTAATTTGCTTCTTTCTTTTTGATTTGGATGCCTGTTATTTATTTTTCTTGCCTAATTTTTCTAATGAGGACTTCCAGTACTATTTAGAAGTTGTCTGAGTGGACATCCTTGTCTTGCTCTGGATAACAGAGAAAAAGTTTAAGACCTTCATTGCTGAGTATGATGTTAGCTATGGGTTTATTATGATAAATAGCTTTTATTTTGTTGTGGTATATTCCTTCTATACCCACTTTGTTGAAAGTTTTTTTTTTTTCATGTAAGGAAATTGAATTTTGCATAATCTAAATCTTGCATCTATTGAGATTATATGACTTCTATTTTTCATTCTATCAATGTTGTATTCTACATTTATTTATTTTTGTGTGTTGAGGCATCCTCTGTCCTAGGGATAAGTCATGATCAAGCATGGTGTATAATTTTTTTTTTAATGTGATGTGAATTCAGTTTGCTAATATTTAGTTGAAAAGTGTTTGGATATATATTCACAAAGGATGCTTTGCCTGGATTATTAAAATAGCTTTGTTACTTTATTCTTCTACTCTAGGCTTTCTAGAATGTGTTCTTCAGCATCAGTAATGTATACCAATGGAATATTTTTTCTTTATGCTTCCTATTTGATCTTTTCCCCTTATGGTGCAAAATTTTGCTCAATTATTTACCACTGTATCCTCAACACCTAGAATAAAATAGCTTTCACATACTTATCCCCAATGCCTAAAATAGCAATTTACCACATAATCAGTATTTAAAATACCTAAGAATTGTTTATGTCTCATAATATCCATATAAGTTGGGACTATTATCATCTCTCTTTAATTATCAAGTATTAGACACACAGAATATATAACTTGCCTGATATTATACAATCCATAAATAGTAGAGCCAGATAGGAAATCTAGGATCTTGTTAACTCTAGAGCAAATGGTTTTCACCACTATGCTATATCTTCAGGTACATACAAGGCTCTCAATTAATATTTATTAAATGAAAGAGAAAAAAAAAAATCAATGAATGTCTAGCAGAGAGCTCTGAAACCTATGATCCATGGGCCAAATCCAAGACCACTACCTGTTTTTTTGTAAATAAAGTTTTATTGAGACACAGCCATGTTCATTTTTTATACATTGTCTATGGTTTTTTTATGCTCAAATGGCAGAGTCATGTAGTTGCAGCATAGATATTGTAGCTCTCAAATTCGACAATATTTACTACCTGACCCTTTACAGAAAAATTTTGCCAATCCTTTCTCTAGCTCATGATCCAAATTTTCCAAATCTTCACCTTCACAAACCTCATATTTAGCATACTAGTGTTAAATGCATAATATCACACCCGGTAATGTCCTATCAGGTATTAAATTTAAGTTTCTCTAGGAAATTTGCACAATTTGGTTGAAAGTTCCTCCAGAGATGGGGATACATCTTTTCTATATTCTATTGTTTCTTTAAACTTTGAGAGACAGTTTGTGGTGAGGACAGCATGAAACTTGAAAACAAGAAGATGTGGATATGAAAGTAGCCTGACTACTGTATTTATGACCTTGGAAAATGCATGGCTTAAGCTTTAAGAATAAAAGTTTTATTTTTGGAAAATAAATATAACAATGCTTCACTCATAAAACTCTTTTAAGGAGTAAATAAAATAATATAGGTGTCACATATTAAATACAGTTTAAATTTGTAGTAAGGTCTCAGTAAATTACTCTTATTATTGTTTCTGTATAAAGACAGTGCAATGTACAAATGATGAGCTACTGAACAACAACAAAAAAAAGGTGAAGTGTTCCCATAATTGAAGGAAAGAGGAACAGGTGATAGATATAAAAGTATCTTAAAAATTACTGGAAGTAAAAGTAGCAGGAAAAGGGCAAATCACTACATTAAAAGGTTATAAATAAAGATAAAATATAAGAGAATTAATCACAAGAATATAGGAATGAAAAAAGTATAAAACAGAACAAAATACATAATAAATAGATAGGAGGCAGAATAGTAGAAAAGGGGAAAAATACACAGTAATGAGATTATCAAATAAAACAGGAAAAGCTTATAATAAAGACAGAAACAAGTAGAAAGAGGGAGTAAGTGTAGTCTTCCAAACATTATCCTCTAAGAAAGTATGGATTTTTACTGGTACAAAAATCTTTCATCTGGTAAAATGGCCCCTGTAAATATAGATGCTGATGGTACAAGATTACAAGACTAAAGGAACGCCATGCTGTCACAGTGCACAATCTTGGCAGAACACTTATATTGCACAACTGGAACAACCTGACAGAAAGCTAGCATGATAAATTCACCAATTTAAAAGGGGTGTAGTAAAGCCACCACAACAAAAAACAAATAAATAAAATATGGGAGACATATAATTTGGAGAAAGAAAAAAAGTAAGATGAAATATAGGTACTAAAACTAATAATGCAAGAAAAAAGAACAGGTAAAAATACTAAAAGAGTAATCTATTCAATGGAAGGACTAATGCTGAAGCTGGAGCTCCAATACTTTTGCCACCTGATGCAAACAGCTGGCACACTGGAAAAATCCCTGATGTTGGGAAAGACTGAGGGTAAGAGGAGAAGGGCGTGACAGAGAATGAGATGGTTGGATGGAAACACCAACTCGATGGACATGAGTTTGAGCAAGTTCCAGGAGTTGGTGATGGACAGGGAAGCCTGGCCTGCTGCAATACATGGGGTTGAAAAGAGTCCAACGCATCTTAGTGACTGAACAGTAACAACAAATCTTAGAAATGAAAAAAGAGGGTAGAGAAGTAAGCAATAGTGACAGAAAATGAGAAATAGAAAAATAACTTGTTTATAAAATAAGTTGCAATTGCTTTTGTGGAGAAATTTGTTAGTGCCAAACAGGAGCATATATAGCAAATCCAATAATGATGACAAATTAATTCAACATTCCATTCAAAACAAATACAATATACTCATTTTTCTATATTTCCCTTTAGTATTTACACATATGTGTATATAATATTGCTAGTCAGCTAGAAAAATGACAGACAGAGATAGAAATACAGATATAGTGTCAATTAGTAGATATATTAATATTTGTCTATTTTACATAAGTGTGCATATTTAGCACAATTTGCTGAAATATCACTATATATCCTTACAATGATTTAATTAAATATCTTGCAGAGTTTGAGTATGAAGGCCTTTCTATGTATCTTCTCTCTCTCTCTTTTTTTTTTACTTGAATTTTGCAGCAGTTTTTTTTATTATAAAATGAGACATATATTCTTGAAACATGGGGAGGGCAGGTGGATAATCCAAATTGTACCCAAGTACTCAAAGAACACTTTTAAAATTGTCATACATAAATTAAAATAGCAGTTCAAGCCAAAAGATATTAAGGTTCTTAAAAATAATAAAATTATACTTCTTATATGTTAGGGAATTTTTCTGCATTACAGCATTGGATAACTTTATCTTGTTTCTGTTGGATCTTCTATCTCTTGTGCTTAGCTGCTTAGTTGTGTCCAACTCTTTGCAACCCCATGGACTGTAAGCCTGCCAGGCTCCTCTGTCCGTGGGGATTGTCCAGGCAAGAATACTGGAGTGGGTTGCCATGCCCTCCTCCAATGGATCTCTCCAACCCAGGGATCGAACTCAGATCTCCCACATTGCCAGCAAATTCTTTACTGTATGAGCCACTTCAGACCCAAAAAATAGTCTTCTGGTTCATCTCTACTTGTGTTCCATTAAGTTCTTCTCTACAACTTTTTTTTAAAATTAGTTGGAGGCTAATTACTTCACAACATTTCAGTGGGTTTTGTAATACATTGACATGAATCAGCCATGGAGTTACATGTACTCCCCATCCCGATCCCCCCTCCCGCCTCCCTCTCCACCCGATTCCTCTGGGTCTTCCCAGTGCACCAGGCCCGAGCACTTGTCTCATGCATCCCACCTGGGCTGGTGATCTGTTTCACCCTTGATAATATACATGCTGTTCTTTTGAAACATTCCACCCTCACCTTCTCCCACAGAGTTCAAAAGTCTGTTCTATACTTCTGTGTCTCTTTTTCTGTTCTGCATATAGGGTTATCATTACCATCTTTCTAAATTCTATATATATGTGTTAGTATGCTGTAATGTTCTTTATCTTTCTGGCTAACTTCACTCTGTATAATGGGCTCCAGTTTCATCCATCTCATTAGAACGGATTCAAGTGAATTCTTTTTAATGGCTGAGTAATATTCCATGGTATATATGTACCACAGCTTCCTTATCCATTCGTCTACTGATGGGCATCTAGGTTGCTTCCATGTCCTGGCTATTATAAACAGTGCTGTGATGAACATTGGGGTGCACATGTCTCTTTCAGATCTGGTTTCCTCAGTGTGTATGCCCAGAAGTGGTATTGCTGGGTCATATGGCAGTTCTATTTCCAGTTTTTTAAGAAATCTCCACACTGTTCTCCATAGTGGCTGAAAGGTCTTTCTATGTATCTTCTCTTAATCTCTCATTCATTCTGATTACTAGCACCACTGATTCTGTTTGCTTAAAAAAAAACATGATAAACTTTGCATATTTCTCCATTACTACTCATTCCCTTACTTCCAGGCATCTACTCCAGCCACATTTTGTAAATAACCAATGGTCACAACCTGATTTGGCTCTCCCCATGCTTTTCACCTTGTTCATATTTATCATAAACAAGCATATTCATACTTATGTGTGTAATGTTTAGCGAAAGAAAATTGTTTAAAAAAGCAGGAAAATTCCAGAAAAACATCTGCTCCATCGACTACGCCGCCTTTGATTGTGTGGATCACAACAATCTGTGGAAAGTTCTTAAATAAATGGGAATACCAGACCACGTTACCTGCCTCCTGAGAAATCTGTATGAAGATCAAGAAAAAAGAGTTAGAACTGGACATGGAACAATGGACTGGTTCCAAATTGGGAAAGGAGGACAACAAGGCTGTACTTGTCACCCCGCTTATTTAACTTATATGCAGAGTACGTCATACGAAATGCCATACTAGATGAACCACAAGCTGAAAACAAGATTGCCAGGAGAAATACCCATAACCTCAGATATGCAGATGGCACCACCCTTATGGCAGAAAGTGAAGACGAACTAAAAGCCTCTAGATGAAAGTGAAAGAGAAGAGTGAAAAAGCTGGCTTGAAACTCAACATTCAAAAAACTAAGATCATGGCATCTGGTCCCATCACTTCATGGCAAATAGATGGGGAAACAATGGAAACAGTGACAGACTATTTTCTTGGGCTTCAAAATCACTGCAGATGATGACTGCAGCCATGAAATTAAAAGACACTTGCTCCTTGGAAGAAAATCTATGGCCAACCTAGACAGCATGTTAAAAAGCAGATGCATTACTTTGCTGACAAAAATCAATCTAGTCAAAGCTATAGTTTTTCCAGTAGTCATGTATGGATGGGAGAGTTGGACAATAAAGAAAGCTGAGTGCCAAAGAACTGATGCTTTTGAACGGTGGTTTTGAAGAAGACTCTTGAGATTCCCTTGGACTGCAAGGAGATCAAACCTGTCAATCTTAAAGGAAATCAGTCCTGAATATTCATTCACTGGAAAGACTGATACTGAAGCTGAACCTCCAATACTTTGGCTAGCTGATGGGCAGAATTGACTCATTGGAAAAGACCCTGATGCTGGGCAAGATTGAAGTCAGGGCGAGAAGGGAATGACAGAGGATGAGATGGGTGGATGGCATCACCAGCTCGATGGACATGAGTTTGGGCAAGCTCCAGGAGTTGGTGATGGACAGGAAAGTCTAGTGTGCTGCAGTCCATGGGGTCACAAAGAGTCGGACAGGACTGAGTGACTGAACTATTTATCTGTATCTTTCCTCAAGCAAAAGTATACTGTGGGAGTTATGCAAAACTAGGTGTTACAGCTCCAAATCATTTTGAAAATCGCTGCATCATATTCCATTGTGTTATTAGTATTCACATTATGGTTCAAGTTCTGCCAAATATTGGGCAAAAAGGGTTGCAACTTTTCCTCTGTAAGTGTATTTCTGTTGGATGGGTTCTCTGATGTAGAACAGCTGAAGAAGAAAAGATGGAGAGAGAAAAATAAAGTATGATAGAGAAGAGAAGTGAAGAGAAGAAAGAAGAGGAGAGAGGGAGAGAGAACCAAATATGTTTAAAGCAACAGAATGGCAATGGTATTTTTTTTAAATTTTATTTTATTAGTTGGAGGCTAATTACTTCACAACATTTCAGGCAATGGTATTTTTTTCAGTTATTTTTTATAGTTTTTTTCACGAGTACTTTTCCACAAATTAATTCACAGACCCACTGGCGGTGAATGAATATCATTTTCCCCAGGTCTTTCCTTGTCAGGAAGAGTTTTATGGCCTTTCAAAAATTTTGTCATTCTCTTGGGTAAAAGCAACTGTTCATTTTTATTTTAATTTAAATTTCCCTAGTAGGGATACTATATTTATCAGTCCATTTGGATTTGCTCTTATGATAATTATCTACTCATTCTCCTTTCTCATTTTTCTATTATTATTTTTGTCTTTTGGTTTCAATTTTAGAAATCAGTACTTTTATGTGTCTATGTTTTATCTGTTATCTGCCTTGCATATACTTTTCTTAATCTATCATTGATCTTTTGACTTTGTGTAATATATCAGTTAACAAATCATATTTTAAAATTTTAACTTAATTGAGAAATAGTTGACAAATAGATTTCTTATATTTAGAGTGAACAATATGTTTTAATATTCATATGCATTGTAGAATGAATACAACATCAGGATAATTAACACATCAATAACCTCATATAGTTAGCATTTTTAATTTCTTAAAAAAAAATTAGTTCCTAAATATTCAAGTGCTTTTTGTTATCTTTATAGCGTCTGTACTTCCTATCTTAGAGAACTCTCTCCAGGTCATTGGTTACATATATAATCTATAAATTCAAAGAGTTATGATTGCTTTAGATTTTATATTTGCACATTTATACTCCCTGGAATTTATTTCTGAATATGATGTTTTCTGGAAATCCAACTTTGCTTTCTTCCAGATGGTAATGAATTTTGCTTATTCTATTTGTTGAACATTTTTTTTAAAACCATTTGCCTAGAATGCAGTCTTTTGAATATATTTCAGTATTTACTGGAATCTACCTCTGGTCTCTCTTTCTGTTCAGTTAATCCATTTATTCATAATTTTGCCAGTACTATATATATTTTTTTTATGTTGGAAAAACTAAGCTCTTTGGTTTTTCTGAATTTGTATATTTTTGGCTAATCTAAGCTATTTCATTTTTCATTGAACTTTAAAATTATTTTGCCAAATTTCTGTCTTAGAGCTATGTGTCAGACTGCAAATTAAAAAGAGCAATCCATAAGCTCTTCTTACAATATGACTTTGGTTCTCCTTTTGACTACGTCAAATGTGACAATATGTGGCTTCTGAGACTAGACCATGAAAAGTGATAACACTTTTGTTTGTTTTGCTTGAGTTTCTCATTGTTGTGCATGTTCCGTCGCTCAGTCATTTCCCACTTTTTGTGACCCCTTGAACTACAGCTGCCAGGCTTCTCTGTCAGTGGGATTCTCCAGGCAAGAATACTGGAATGGGTTGCAGTTACCTCCTCCAGGGGATCTTCATACCCATGGATCGAACCCGCATCTCCTGCAGCTCCTGCGTTGACAAGTGGATTCTGTATCACTTGGGTCATCTAGAATCTAGGTAACAGAACTGTGAGAAAGTTCAAGCAAGCGTGTAGGGAGAGTCACTTGGGGAGGAACCACAGGAACAAGAAGTCCTTGGTCCACAGTCCCAGATGAGCTCAGAATCAAGAGCTAGTACCAATTCATCAACCATTTGAGTGAATAATTTTAGAGTGGATTCTCAAGCACATTCCAATTAACATTCATCTTTAGAAATGTCTCTTATTAGTGGGTTTCCCTGGTGCCTCAGATGGTAAAGAATCTGCCAGCGATGAAGACGACCCATGTTCGAACCTTGGGCTGGGAAGATCCCCTAGAGAAGGAAAATGATAACTCATTCAAGTATTCTTGCTTGGAGAATTCCATGGACAGAGGAGCCTGGCAGGCTACAGTCCATGGGGTCACAAAGAGTAGGACATGACTGAGCAACTTTCACTCACTTAGATAGGTCAGGGATTGGATAAGATTCAATGTCTTAAATTTCTTATGGAAGAATAGATAGCTCAAAATTATCATTAACTACTTATTTTAAAGGCTGAATTTGTATTCAGGCAGTAAGAAATTATATATATATATATATATATATATATATATATATATATATATATATATAGATGTCGAGTTTGAAAGACTAAAGTTCATTTATTTATTTTAATTGGAGGCTAATTATTTTACATTGTTGCAGTAGTTTTGCCATTAAATTGACATGAATCAGCCACAGGTGTACATGCGTCCCCCATTCCAAACCCCCTCCCCATCCCACCCCTCTGGGTTGTCTCAGTGCACCAGCTTTGAGTGCCCTGTTTCATGTATCAAACTTGGACTGGTCATCTATTTCACATATACGTTTCAACGTTATTCTCTCAAATCATCCCACCCTTGCCTTCTCCCACAGAGTCCAAAAGTCAGTTCTTTATATCTGTGTCTCTTTTACTGTCTCATATATAGGATCATCATTATCATCTTTCTGAATTTCATATATATGTGTTAATATACTGTATTGGTGTTTTCCTTTCTGACTTACTTCACTCTGTATAATAGGCTCCAGTTTCATCCTGCTCATTAGAACTGATTCAACTATGTTCTTTTTAATAGCTGAGCAATAATTCATTGTGTATTTGTTCCACAGATTTCTTATCTGTTCATGTTCCAGTGGACATCTAGGCTGCTTCCTTGTCTTAACTATTGCAAACAGTGTTGCAATGAACATTGGGGTACATGAGTCTCTTTCAAATTTGGTTTCCTCAGCGTGTATGCCCAGTAGTAGGATTGCTGGGTCATAAGGCAGTTTTATTTTCAGTTTTTTAAGGAATCTCCACACTGTTCCCCAAAGTGGCTGTACTAGTTTGCATTCCCACCAACAGTGTAAGCGGATTCTCTTTCCTCCACACCCTCTCCAGCATTTATTGCTTGTAGACTTTTTGATAACAGCCATCCTAACCAGTGTGAGAGGGTATCTCATTGTGGTTTTGATTTGCATTTCTCTGATAATGAGTGATGTTGAGAAACGTTTCATGTGTTTGTTAGCCATTTTTATGTATTCTTTGGAGAAATGTCTGTTTAGTTCTTTGGCCCATTTTTTGATTGGGTCATTTGATTTTCTGGTATTGAGCTTCATGAGCTGTTTGTATATTTTGGGGATTAATTTTTTTTTGTCAGTTGCTTCATTTGCTATTATTTTCTACATTTTAAGGGCTTTCTTAACCCACTCCAGTACTCTTGCCTGGACAATCCCATGGACCTAGGAGCATGGTAAGCTGCAGTCCATGCAGTTACGAAGAGTCAGACACGACTGAGCGACTTCACTTTCACTTTTCACTTTCAAGCATTGGAGAAGGAAATGGCAACCCAGTCCAGTGTTCTTGCCTGGAGAATCCCAGGGACGGGGGAGCTTGGTGGGCTGCCAGCTATGGGGTTGCACAGAGTCAGACACGACTGAAGCAACTTGGCAGCAGCAGCAGCAAGGGCTTTCTTTTCACCTTGTTTGTAGTTTCCTTTGCTGTGCAAAAGCTTTTAAGTTTAACTAGGTCCCATTTTATTTTTGCTTTTGTTTCCATTACTCTGGGATGTGGGTCATAGAGGTTTATGCTGTGATTTATGTCAGAGGTTGCTTTGCCTACGTTTTCCTCTAGGAATTTTATAGTTTCTGGTCTTACATTTAGATCTTTAATCCACTTTGAGTTTATTTTTGTGTATGGTGTTAAACAGTTTTTTAGTTTCATTCTTTTACATGTGTTTGACCTGTTTTCCCAGCACCACTTGTCAAAGAGATTGTCCTTTCTCCATTGTATATTTTTGCCTCCTTTGTCAAAGATAAGGTGTCCATAACTATGTGGATTTATCTCTGGGCTTTCTATTTTGTTCCATTGGTCTATATTTTTGTCTTTGTGTCAGCACCATGCTGTCTTGGTGACTGTAGCTTTGTAATAAAGCCTGAAGTCAAGCACATTGATTCCTCCATATCCATTCTTCTTTCTCAAGATTGCTTTGGCTATTCAAGGTTTTTTGTATTTCCTTAAAAACTGTGAAATTATTTGTTCTAGTTCTGTGAAAAATAAAGTTGGTAGCTTGATAGGGCGTGCATTGAATCTATAGATGGCTTTGGTTGATATATTCATTTTCACTATATTGATTCTTCTGAACCATGAACATGGTATATTTCTCAAACTATTTGTGTCATCTTTGATTTGTTACATCAATGTTTTATAGTTTTCTATATATAGGTCTTTTGTTTCTTTAGGTGGATTTATCCCTAAATATTTTAATCTTTTCATCACTTGGTGAATGGGATTTTTTCCATAATTTCTCTTTCTTTTCTGTTTTCTTATTGTTAGTGTATAGGGATGCAAAGGATTTCTGTATGTGAATTTTATATCCTGAAATATTCATTGATTAGCTCTAGTAATTTCCTGGTGATGTCTTTAGGGTTTTCTATGTGGAGGATGATGCCATTTGCAATCAATTACAATTTTGCTTCTTCTTTTCCAATCTGGATTCCTTTTATTTCTTCATCTTCTCTAATTGCTGTGGCTAAATCTTCCAAAACTATGTTGAACAGTAGTGGTGAGAATGGACACCCTTGTCTTATTTCTGACTTTAGAGGAAATGTTTTAATTTTTTTTGCTATTGAGCATAATGTTTGCTGTGGGTTTATCCTATATGGCTTTTATAATGTTGAGGTATGTTTCTTTTATGCCTACTTTCTGGAGAGTTTTTATCATAAATAGGTGTTGAATTTTCTCAAAAGCTTTCTCTGCATCTATTGAAATAGTCATATGATTTTAATCCTTCAATTTGCTAATGTGATGTATAACATTGACTGATTTGCAAATATTGAAGAATCCTTGCATTTGTTGGAATTCAACTGTGATGCCATCTGGCCCTGGGCTTTTGTTTGTTGGAAGATTTTTTATTATAGTTTCAATTTACATGCTTGTGGGTCTGCTAAGATTTTCTATCTCTTCCTGGTTCAGTTTTGGAAGGTTATGCGTTTCTTTCAAGTTGTCTATTTTATTGGCATATAGCTTTGATAGTAGTCTCTTATGATCCTTTGTATTTCTGTGTTGTCTGTTGTGATTTCTCTATTTGCATTTCTAATTTTGTTGATTTGATTTAAACTTGTTTTTAAAAAATTTAAATGATAACATTTTTGTATAGCATTTGCCAGTTAGTGTAGTGGGCTTTGTTACTAGTAATCAATACCTGATTCTCTATATCCTGTCACACAAATGTATTATATTACCTTATCAAGTTGAAATTAGACATGACTAGATGAACAACTTTGGCCAACAATATGTAAAATTTCATTTTCAAGTGGAAGTGTTTAATTGCTTAGAGTCAGCTCTTCACCTAGCTCTTCTACAGTTGTTCAGGCACTAAGTCATGTCCAACTTATTGTGATTCCATCGACTAAAGTATACCAGGATCCTCTGTCTTCCATTAAATCCATGTGCATTGAGTCACTGCTGCTATCTTAACTATCTCATTATCTGAAGCTCCCTTCTTTTTCCTCCAGTCTTTCAATTACCAGTGTTTATGGAAATATGTGTGTAACTGGAATATTAAAGAAACCTGGAATGGTAAAGCAACCCATAACAGAAAGATACCCTGGAGGGTCACCTGGATCCTCAACAGACTTTTTGTGTTTTAAACTGCTGAGACAAGATAGTTTAAGAGTTTCTCAGGTTGCTCAGTGGTTAAGAATTTTCTTGCTAATGCAGGAGACATGGGTTCAATCCCTGGGTTTGGAAGATCCCCTCGAGAAAGAAATGACAACCTATGACAGTATTCTTGCTAAGATAATCCCACGGACAGAGGAGCCTGGAGGGCTACAGTCTATGTGGTTACAGTTGGACATGACTAAACAATAACAGCAACAGCTCTGCATAACCTAGCCTCACCTATTTCAATAGAATTACAACTTGAAACTAAAATTACTTTTCTCCAATATATTTTTACTGAAATATAGTTGAGTTACAATGTTATGTTAATTTCAGAGGTACAACAGAGTAAGTTACTATTTTTATATGTTATAAAATAATCACCTATTGAATTTAGTTACCATTTGTCACCATAAGAAGCTATTATAATATTATTGACTATATTCCCTATTTTTCTATATTACCTAGTTTTCTACATTCCATTCCCATGACTTATTTTACAAATGGAAGTTTATACCTCTTAATTCTCTTTACATCTATCACCCCTTCCACATAGGTCCATTACCTCTGGCAACCACTAGCTTGTTCTCTATATCAGCATCGAAAACACCCTTTATTTTCATGTAGTCTCATTTGCTTATTTTTGCTTGTGTTGCCCTTGCCTGAAGACACAGACCCAAAAAATATTGCTAAGACTTATGCCAAAGAACATACTGCCTGTGTTTTCTTATAGGAGTTTTATAGTTTCAGACGTCATATTTAAATCTTCAATCCATTTGAGTTTATTTTTGTACATGGTTCTAGAAAATGGTTTGGTGTCATTCTTTTATATGTAGATGTATAGTTTTCCCTAGTGCTATTGAAGAGACTGTCTTTTCTCCATTGTATAGTCTTGTCTTCTTTGTTGTACATTGATTGACATGTAAGTGTGGATTCGATTCTAGTCTCTTTAGTCTAATCCGTTGATCTATGTGTCTGTTTTTGTGCCAGTATAATGCCATTTGATGACTCTAACTTTGTAAGATAGTTTGAAATCAGGGAGTTTGATACCTCCATCTTTGTTCTTTCTCAAGATTGTTTTGATTATTTGGAGTCTTTTTGTTTCCATAAAAATGTTAGGATTTTATTTTTTGGGGGGGGGAGGTGGTCTGTGTGTGATTCTGTGGGAAACACCACTGTTATTTTGATAGGGTAACATGGAAATTATAACAACATGAATTCACCTGATCCATGAGCACAGTATATATTTCCATTTATTTATGTCACTTTCAGTTTCTTTCACCAATGTCCAGTGATTTTTCAAAATATAGATCTTTCACCTCCTTCGTTAAATAAATGTATTCCTAGAATTTTTTTTTAATTTGTTTTTGTCAGCTCTAGGTCTTCATTTATGTACATGAGCTTTCTCTAGTTTCTCTGAGCAGGGGCTACTCTTCATTGTGGTGCATGGGCTTCTCATTACAGTGGCTTTTCTTCTTGTGGAGCACAAGCTCTGGGCATGAGGGCTTCAGGGCTTCAGGAGTTGCAGTGCTCAGGCCCAGTAATTGCAGCTTGCAGGCTCTAGAGCATAGGTTCAGTAATTGCAGCATAAGAGTGTTGTTTCTCTGCAGCATGTAGGATCTTCCCAGACAAGTGATCAAACCCGTGCCCCTGCATTGCCAGGCAGATTCTCAACCACTGTACCACCAGGGACGTGGCTTGATATAATTTTAAATGAGATTATTTTCTTAATTTCTCTTTCTGATATTTCATTATTTGTATATAGAAATGTAACAGATTTCTGTGTATTAATTGTGTATTCTACAACTTTATTGAATCTGTTTATTAATTCTAATGGTTTTGGTGGAATCTTTAGGATTTCCTATATATTATTATGTCATCCACAAATAGTTTTTCTTCTTCCTTTAAAATTTGGATTCCTGTTATATACTTTTATTTTCTGGTTGCTGTGACTAGGACTTCCAATACTAGGTTGAATAAAAGTAGCATAAATAGGCATCCTTTTTCTGTTCCTGATCTTAAAGGAAAAGCTTTCATGATTTTCATTATTAAGTATGATTTTAGCTGTGATCTTTACAGACCTAACTAATTTTATTGTGCTCTGCTTTATTATGCTTTTCTGATACTGTGGGGGTTTTTTTTGTTTTGTTTTTTTTTTTTTTTTTTTTTTTACAATTTGAAGGTTTATGGCAACCCTGTGTTAAGGACTTTCATTGACACCAGTTTTTCCAATAACATTATTTTTAAACTATGTACACTGTGATTTTAGATATAAAGTTATTGCACACTTAATGAACTACAGCATAGTGCAAATTTAACTGTTATATGTACTTCCTTAGACGTTTCAACTGTGTCTGACTCTTTGTGACCCAAAACCCTCCAGGCTCCTCTGTCCATGGGATTCTCTAGGCAAGAACACTGGAGTGGGTTGCCATTTCCTTCTCCAGGGGAGCTTCTCAATCCTGGAAATAAACCCAGGTCTTCTGCATTGCTGGCAGATTCTTTACCATCTGAGTCATGAGAGCTAGGAAATCAAAAGAAATAATGGGAGTTCTGTTATTCAATATTTGCTTTACTGCAGTGCTCTGGAATGAAACCCACAATATCTGAGTTATTAAGTAATGGCATTTTTTTCTTTTGTTATATATTTTAAATATCTATCTTGTTTAATATGAGTATTTTACCTCATTTTATTTTCATTTCAATTTTCATGGGATATTTTCTTTCTGTATTTCTACGTTCATTGGTGTGTGACTTTACATCTGAAATGAGCTTCTTATAGGCAGCATATAGATAGGTCTTGTGTTTTTGTCCTTTCAATCACCCTATGTCTTGATTGGAATATTTAGCCCATTTACACTTAAAGTGATTATTAATATATATGTTCTTATTGCTATTTTGTTGATTGCTTTTATATTTTGTCTCTGTTCCTTTCTTCTGTTAATCTTTTCCTTTGGATTATGATAGTTTTCTTTAGTGTTATATTTGGGTTAATTGGCCTTATTTTTTTTCTTTTTTTTTCATTTATTTTTATTAGTTGGAGGCTAATTACTTTAAAATATTGCAGTGGTTTTTGTCATACATTGACATGAATCAGCCATGGATTTACATGTATTCCCTATCCTGATTCCCCCTCCCACCTCCCTCTCCACCTGATTCCTCTGGGTCTTCCCAGTGCACCAGGCCCGAGCACTTGTCTCATGCATCCAGCTTGGGCTGGTGATCTGCTTCACCCTAGATAATATACATGGTTTGATGCTGTTCTCTCGAAACATCCCACCCTCGCCTTCTCCCACAGAGTCCAAAATTCTGTTCTGTACATCTGTGTCTCTTTTTCTGTTTTGCATATAGGGTTATCATTACCATCTTTTTATTGTAACTTTTTGAGTTGTAGTTACTATGAGTTTTGTATATGCATGCATGCTAAGTAGCTTCAGTCATGTCCAACTCTTTGTGACCAACCAGTCTCCTCTGTCCATGGGATTCTCCAGGCAAGAATACTGGAGTGGGTTGCCATGCCCTTCTCCAGAGTTTTCTGTGTAAATACATATATATGTACTTCCCAGGTGTGGCTAGTGGTAAATATCTGTCTACTAATGTTGGAGATATAAGAGAGGTGGGTTGGATCCCTGGGTCCGCAAGACCCACTGGAGGAGGAAGTGTCACCCAACTCCAGTAATCTTGATGGGAAAATCCCATGGATAGAGGAGCTTGATAAGCTACGGCCCATGGAGTCACAAAGAGTTGGACACGACTAAGCATCTGAGCACTGTGTGTGTGTGTGTGTATTCAAATACAACACACACCCAACATTTATGTTTTTGCCAACCTATGTTGCATCTCTTTATTCTGTATATACCTTAAATATTTATTGTAGTTAAAAGGCTAATTTTATAACTTTTGTCTTTTCACCTTAATATTAGATTTTTAAGTGGTTTGTCCTCTGCTTTTACTACTTCATTATATATTTGACTTTCCAGTAATATTATTTTTCTTTTCATATATTTTTTATTTATAGTTATACCTTTTCTCTCTTTTGTCTCTAAACAAGACCTTTTTAACAATTCTAAAAAGGTAAATTTAGTGGTGATGAACTCTTAGTTTTTGCTTGTTTGGGAAACTTTTATTTCTTCTTTAATTCTGATTGATAGACTTGCCAGATAGAATATTTTTGACTGTAGGATTTTTCCTTTCAACACTTTAAATATATCATGCCACTCCTTTCTGGTATATAAAGTTTCTGCTAAAAATTAGCTGATAGCTGAAGAATTGATGCTTTCGAACTGTGGTGTTGGAGAAGACTCTTGAGAGTCCCTTGGACTGCAAGCAGATCCAACCAGTCCATCCTAAGGAAGATCAGTCCTGGCTGTTCACTGGAAGGACTGAAGCTGAAGCTGAAACTCCAATACTTTGGCCACCTCATGTGAAGAGTTGACTCATTGGAAAATACCCTGATGCTGGGAGGGATTGGGGGCAGGAGGAGAAGGGGATGACAGAGGATGAGATGGCTGGATGGCATCACCGACTCGATGGACATGAGTTTGAGTAAACTCCAGGAGTTGGTGATGGATAGGGAGGCCTGACGTGCTGCGATTCATGGGGTCACAAAGAGTCGGGCACGACTAAGCGACTTAACTGAACTAAACTGATGGGAGTTCCAATTCATGTGATTCATTTTCCTCTTGCTGCCTTTAAAGTTATTTCCTTATCTTTAAATTTTCCCTTTTAATTAAGCTATGTTTTAGTGTGTTTCTTTTTGGATTTATCTTGTTTTGCTCTCTCAGTGTTACCTGGTCCTGGATATTTCTCGAGATTATGGAAGTTTTCAACAATTATTTTTTCAAATAAGTTTTCTATAACTTTCTTTATCTTTTCTTCTCCTGGGACACTTACAATGCAAATATTGACATGCTTGATGTTTCTCCAGAGGTCCCTTAAGCTATACTCATTCTCTAAAAATTATTACTTTTTTCTTTTTACTGTTCTGATTTACTGATTTCCATTCTTCTGTCTTCCAGGTCACTTATCAGTTCAGTTAAGTTGCTCAGTCATGTCCGTCTCTTTGCAACCCCATGGACTGCAGCATGCCAGGCTTCCCTGTGCATCATCAACTCCTGAGCCTGCCCAAACTCATGTCCACTGAGTCAATGATGCCATACAACTATCCTCTGTCATCCCCTTATCCTCTTGCTATCAATCTTTCTCAGCATCAAGGAAAGCATCTTTTCCAATGAATCAGTTCTTCCCATCAGGTAGCCAAAGTATTGGAGTTTCATCTTCAGCATCAGTCCTTCCAATGAATATTCAGAACTGATTTCATTTAGGATTGACTGGTTTGATATCCTTGCAGTCTAAGGGACTCTCAAGAGTCTTCTCCAACACCACAGTTCAAAAGCATCAATTCTTAGGTGTGCAGCTTTCTTTATGGTCCAACTTTCACATACATGCATGACTACTGGAAAAACCATAGTTTTGAAATAGACCAATCTTTGTGGGCAAAGTAATGTCTCTGCTTTTTAATATGCTGTCTAGGTTTTTCATAGCTTTTCTTCCAAAGAGCAAGTTTCTTTTAATGTAGAGGTTGCAGTCATCATCTGCTGTGATTTTGCAGCCCAAGAAGATAGTCTGTCACTGTTTCCATTGTTTCCCCATCTATTTGCCATGAAGTGATGGAACTGGATGCCATCATCTTCATTTTTTGAATGCTGAGCTTTAAACTAGCTTTTTCACTCTCCTCTTTCACTTTCATCAAGAGGCTCTTTAGTTCCTCTTTGTTTTCTGCCATAATGGTGGTGTCATCTGCATATTTGAAGTTATTGATAGTTCTCCTAGCAATCTTGATTCCAGCTTATGATTCAGTGAGCATGACACTTCTCATGATGTGCTCTGCATATATATTAAATAAGCAGAGTAACAATATACAGCCTTGACAACTCCTTTCCCTATTTGGAACCAGCCCATTGTTCCATGTCTGGTTCTGAGTGTTGCTTCTTGACCTGCATGCAGATTTCTCAGGAGGCAGGTAAGGTGGTCTGGTATTCCCATATCTTTAAGAATTTTCCACAGTTTGTTGTGATTCAATTAGTCAAAGGCTTTGGTGTAGTCAGTAAAGCAAAAGTAAATGTTTTTCTGGAACTCTTCTGCTTTTTTATATGATCCAACTGATGTTGGCAATTTGATCTCTGGTTTCTCTGAGTTTCCTAAATCTAGCTTGAACATCTGAAAGTTCTCAGTCCATATACTGTTGAAGTTTCATTTGGAGAATTTTGAGCGTTACTTTGCTAGTGTGTGAGATGAGTGCAACTGTGCAATAGTTTGAACATTATTTGAGATTGGAATGAAAACTGACCTTTTCTTGTCCTGTGATCATTGCTGAGTTTTCCAAATTTGCTGGAATATTGAGTGTAACACTTTACACCATCATCTTTTGGGATTTGAAATAGCTCAAATGGAATTCTTTCTCTTTTACTAACTTTGTTTTTAGTGATGCTTCCTAAGGCCCACTTGACTTCATGTTCCAGGATGTCTGACTCTAGTTGAGTGGTCATTCCATCATGGTCCTCTGGGTCATGAAGATCTTTTTTGTATAATTCTTGTGTGTATTCTTGTCACCTCTTAATACCTTCTGCTTCTGTTAGTTCCATACTGTTTCTGTCCTTTATTGGGCCCATTTTTGCATGAAATGTTCCCTTGGTGTCTCGAATTTTCTTGAAATAATCTGTAGTCTTTCCCATTTCATTGTTTTCCTCTATTTCTTAGCCTTGATTACTGAGGAAGGCTTTCTTATCTTTCCTTGCTATTCTTTGGAACTCTGCATTCAGATGGGTATATCTTTCTTTTTCTCCTTTGCCTTTCACTTCTCTTCTTTTCTCAGCTGTTTGTAAGGCCTCCTCAGACAACCATTTTGCTTTTTTGCATTTCTTTTCCTTGGGGTCACTTATACAATCTTCTATATCATATAGTCTGCTGTTGATTCCCTCTATTGTATTTTTTTAGTTTATTTTTTTGAATTCTTCATCTATTAATCACTTTTTTTTTTACTCTCTGTTGAAGTTCTTATGTTTCTTCATTTCTCTCTTGAGTTACATGAGCATCTTCATGACCACTGCTTTGAATTCTTTATCAGTTGAATTATCTGTACCTAATCAGTTTTTTTTCCTGTAGTTTTATCTTATTCTTTCATGTGAACATATTCCTCTGTCTCTTCATTTTGTCTGATTCTCAGTTTTTATTTCTATGAATTAGATGAAGCAAGTATCTTTCTTGGACTTGAAGGATTTTCCCCTATATAGACTATGTGTGCCTGACAACTTTGGCAGATTCTCTCAGGCTGGAGGTGGCATGTGCCAGGGTGATCCTTGGATGCACTGGTTTGGGCTGGGGCCACTTTCATGGGATAATTGGACCTAGAGTATGTGCCAACTGAGGATTACTTGGGGCACTCTAGGACCACTGCCTTGGTGAGATGACAGGAACTGAAGTAGGCACAAACTGGGTCTTTGTTGGACTATCTAAGGGCCTCCACCTTGGCAAGACAGCTGCAGTTGGAGCAAGCATTGGCAAGGGGTATGCTGGGATGCGTTTGACAGACCAGTTTGAATGCCACATGCTTTCAACTGCTGCCTCTGCCCTGAGAATCAAATGGGTGCATTTGTGTGCAAGCTATCAAAGAGTGGAGTCTTGGTTTCCTATAGTCTTCTGTAATTAAGTCCCACTGTTATTCAAAGCTAAGTATGGGGGCTCATCTCTTATGCTGGTCACCAGGGCTGAGGTGTCCAATGTGGGGCTTTAACCCCTCACTCCTTGGCACTTGTAACATCCCTCCCACTTCTGAGTCATCACACAAGAATGTGAGGTATATGTATATACATTTACTTTTTAAATTCAAACATTGAAAATAGGCTAAAAAAATACGCATTTCTCTCCTGTTCTTGTTCATAAATCCCTCTTTTCAAAGAAACAACCATTAATAGCTTTCAAGAGACTATCTTTTTTGTTCTTTTCAATAGTTTTATTTTGAGATTTTTCAGTGATACAGCAAAGTTAAAGCATGGCAAAATGAACATGCCTGTAATCTCTCTTGCTTTCTACCTCTCTGTACACACATACACGCACACACGTTTGGCATGGCAGACAAATCATTTTAAACTATGTTTCATACTTCCTGAAACTTTATCAGTATATACTTCAACATGTAACTCCTAAAACAGATTACACATACTATTATCACACTCCAAATGCTTAGAATTTAAACAATAATCATATCTGTTAAAAGTGGGCAAGATAGATTTTGTTTGAACCATTGTAGTAGAAAGAGAGACTTAAATATAGAACTGACAACAACTTCAAAACATCAAGGGCAGATACAGATTCATAGCTACTCCACAAGGTGAGGTAGTCAAAAAATAAAATTTAAAAAATACCAAGTTTAATAGATATTAAGGGTGGAAGAAGAATAATTTGATTAGATGTTAAGGATGAGAGTATTTTTACTAAATTGTCTTAGTAAAATTCTTGTTTAAATTGGGATTGGAAGAATTCTTTGCCAAAATTGAACAAGCCTCCTAGTTGAGAATAGGGCTGACAGGAGTCAGACTAAAGTTTGGTCAAGGAGGGAGTCCTTGTCACCTCTTCCACCCAAACCAAAATCTAATCAAGAAACATGCATTACATTTGGTTGTTATTAAGCTCTGTTTTTCAAATATAATTATGCAACCTTTACTTCTCTTTTATTATATGGGATATCCATTTGTAAGAGTCCAGACCAGTTATCTTTTATAATTTCCTATAATCTAGATATAACTATTTGTTTAATCGTGATTAAATGCAGATTGACATTTCAGTAAGATTATTACAGAGACCTTGACTTCCAGACTGTCTAAAAGTTATGGAACAAGAGGGACTCTCTTTCAACAATATTATGAAGGAAAATGAGAGAGAAAGTGTCATGATTCTGAATATCTTAAGTTCCTCCTAAAATATATATGGCAGTCCTGGGGAATCATTATATATTAGGGGACTTGTATTCCAAATAAAACAACATTTGGAAATGCTTTCTAAATCCCTTGTTACTTATCAAATGCAACAGATTTTCAGCCTCCTGAGATAAAGTGGCCAAATGGGAATCATTTCACAAAAGTATTCCTCAGTGCAGACTTTATGTCAACTGATGTGACTCTCCTGTTTGGAGGGTCCAAGATGGCTTCAGTCACATGTAACCTTGGATGCAATGGCTAGAAGCCTGCATTTATCTGGGCTTCTCTCTTAATGTAATCTCAGAACTTGTGCACATCACCATACAGCATACAGCATAGTAGTAGCTCTTTTAAAATGATAGTTCAGGGTTCCATGAGCAAGGATTCTGCAATACAGGAAATCACTTCAGTTCAGTTCAGTTCAGTCGCTCAGTCATGTCTGACTCTTTGAGACCGGATGAATTGCAGCACGCCAGGGCTTCCTGTCCATCACCAACTCCCAGAGTTAACTCAAACTCATGTCCATCGAGTCGGTGATGCCATCAAGCCATCTCATCCTCTGTCGTCCCCTTCTCCTCCTGCCCTCAGTCTTTCCCAGCATCAGGATCTTTTCTAATGAGTCAACTCTTCGCATGAGGTGGCTGAAGTATTGGAGCTTCAGCTTCAACATCAGTCCTTCCAATGAACAGCCAGGACTGATCTCCTTTAGGGTGAACTGGTTGGGTCTCTTTGCAGTATAAGGGTCTCTCAAGAGCCTTCTCCAACACCACAGTTCAAAAGCATCAATTTTTTGACGCTCAGCTTTCTTTACAGTCCAACTCTCACATCCACACATGACCACTGGTAAAACCATAGCCTTGACAAGATGAACATTTGTTGGCAAAGTAATGTCTTTGCTTTTTAATATGCTATCTAGGTTGGTCATAGCTTTCCTTCCAAGGAGTAAGTATTTTTTTAATTTCATGGCTGCAATCACCATCTGCAGTGATTTTGGTGCCCCCCAAAAAATAAACTCAACCACTGTTTCCAGTTTCTCCATCTATTTGCCATGAAGTGATGGGACCAGATCCCATGATCTTAGTTTTCTGAATGTTGAGTTTTAAGCCAATTTTTTCACCCTCCTCTTTCACTTTCATCAAGAGGCTTTTTAGTTCCTCTTCACTTTCTGCCATAAGGGTGGTTTCATCTGCATATCTGAGGTTACTGATATTTCTCCCGGTAATCTTGATTCCAGCTTGTGCTTCTTCCAGCCCAGCGTTTCTCATGATGTACTCAGCATATAAGTTAAATAAGCAGGGTGACAATATACAACCTTGATATATTCATTTTCCTCTTTGGAACCTGTCTGTTGTTCCATGTCCAGTTCTAACTGTTGCTTCCTGACCTGCATATAGGTTTCTCAAGAGGCAGGTCAGGTGGCCTGTTATTCCCATCTCTTTCAGAATTTTTCCATAGTTTATTGTGATCCACACAGTCAAAGGCTTTGGCATAGTCAATAAGGCGGAAATACATGTTTTTCTCGAACTCTCTTGCTTTTTCGATGAATATAGGAAATAGAAGCTGCCAATTTATTAAAAAAAAAAAAAATGGGCCTGGAATCCAGCGAAGTATTGTTTCTACTAGAGTCTAAATGCCAAAGTAGTCAGGGGATCCATCTAAATTTATGGCCAGTGTCAAAAACCTCCCTCTCAATAGGAATAGTATCAAATAATGTGTTGGCATATTTAGTCTGCCAGGTTCCCCTGTATAAATGGCAGCCCACTCCAGTATTCTTGCCTGGGAAATCACATGGACAGAAGAGCCTTATGGGCTATAGTCCATGGGGTTGCAAAAGAGTCAAACATGACTTAGCAACTAAACAATTCCCATGGATAGATTATGCTGTTTAAAAAAGTTCTTTTCATATTACAATGAGATGAAAACTTTAGGAAATCAGGAAATAGATATTGGCCAAAGAGTTATATCATCATGATAGTTCCTTTCAAATGAGCAACACAGCTTTTCTTTCTCTAAAACTAAGAAACAATAAATGTTTAAATGTATCCGTTCTCCATTGCTTACTTATAATTGGAGTAGATGACAGCCCTCAGACTTTAGCCAAGACTTAGGACTCTTCATGGAATTTCTAGAGTATGATCTTCAAATGAAGGGCCAATTCTAATTCTTTATTAAATTGTCTTGCTTAATTGAAAGTTTTTTTCAGTTTTTCAGGGTTATGTTTCATATTTTTTATCTTCAATTTTTAAGAGCTCTTTGTATATTAGTGTTATTAATTCTTACTCTGGTATACATTTTGGAAATACTTATTTTCAGTCTGTTTGTTCATGTTTTATCATTGTTAATGGTATCTTTTCAAATGACTTTTTAGGCAATTAAAATACCCATATTTTACTTTACACATTATGGATACACTTTCTAACTTAATATACTTTTCCTCGTCTTATGCTTATACAAAATACTTTACCAAATTTTCTCCTAATATTAACATTTTTCTTATTAATTTTACATTTAATTCTATTAAGATACCATCAATTTTATGATGTATCATTATTTTATATACTGCAAAGAGAGAAAATAGCATTGCTAATTCAACTAACACAATACTTCATTATCACTTATAACTTTAAAATTTCATTGAAAAATGTTATATCTATTTATATAAAGCTTATATTATCATTATTGTGTATTTATAAAAAGGGAAACATAAGTGAAGTAAATTGATTAAAACATTTCTTTGTTCTGAATTGTTTTTCAAATTATAATCATATATTTACCACAAAATACTGACTTCTGTACCATTAGGAGGATTCTACTGCTGTATTTGCCCAGTAGCCTCAGGCACCCATTCTGTAATGGGTGAGCCCTTCTTTTATTTTTACTTTACCAGTAGATTCCAATGGACTCATATCCATTCGTCAAATTATTTTGATATGACTTATTGAATCAATCTTCAAGGAATGCAGCTATGTGGTCCTTTTATCAGAAAAGACAAACTCATACATGTGCAGAGAGTGGCATCTATGTCATGAGTACCATCTGTCTACAAGCCATTGTAAAACACCATTAATTATAAGGCACATTCTATTTCAGTTGTTAGAAAATGAAAAAAAAAATGTACCTTAAAATATATGAGATATTGTATTTTTATAATTAGGTATTTAAACTATTTCCCATGTGATTTTCCATGAGAAAAGACTTAGGGGTCATGTCGAGTTTTTGTCCTGATAAACGGTATTGAATTTGAAAAACTGATACCTAAAATTCCTTTCTTCTTCTCTGAAGGTAGGACAGATAGAAGATATAGACACCAAGTGATCAAAATATCAGGTTTACTACTGATACAGATGTTTAGCAAGAAAGAAAAAAAACATAAATCTTTGGTCAAAAGACCTTCCAAATATTCTCTGCTTGCCACTATCCTTGCCTGACATGTACAGACCAGCACTATCCAATAGAACATTCTGTAATGATGGAAATATCTTCCATCTCATATCTCATATTCTCATATCTCCAATATGGTAGCCACTAGCCACATGTGACTTGAAATATGACTAGTGTGAATACAGAATTGAAATTTTAATCTAATTTTACTTAATTCAAAAATACACAGACACATGTGGCTAGTTACTATTGCACAGTTTAAATCTAGGTTATTCATTTTGCTCCACTAATAATCATGGACAAATGAATGTCATCTACCACCAAGCAATTTATTTCTCTTATGAGAAGACTGAGTAAGGAATGGATTTAGAATAAAATTGTTTGTCTACCTGAAGATCTTCTACAGGAATCTCTACATGGAAACTTGAGATCATAGAGAAATGAGGATTCTCTTTTTATAAATAGCCAGGGTTGCTGGTGGGCTTCCCCTATGGCTCAGTGGTAAAGAATCTGCCTGCATTTCAGGAGATTTAGAAGACACGGGTTCAATCCCTGGGTCAGGAAGATTCCATACAGGAGGAAATGGCAACACACTCTATTATTCTTGCCAGGAAAATCCTATGGACAGAGGAGCCTGGCGGGCTACAGTCTATGGGGCCACAAAGAGTCAAATATGACTGAGCATGCACGAATCTGAGGGATGCTGGTAAAATGTATTTTAAATACTAGCAGGCCTCAAACACCAACAGCATCAATATAGCCCTGTGTAATGGTTATCTTTTGCTGCCTAGTAATATGACACATTTAGTGACTTTAAAACAACATACATCTATTATTTCTCAGTTTCTGTGCATGAGAGTTTTGGTCATGGCTTCTCTGGGTACTCTGCAACACTGAAATCAAGGTGTTGACTAGGACTGAGTTCTCATCTCAAGGTTCAAATGAAGAAGGGTCTAATTTAAAGCTAACATGGTTACTGGCAGCATTCAGTTCCTTGTAGGTTATTATGAGGTTGGTACAAAATAATTGTGGTTTCAGACTATAAATTTTAAATCATTATAACTAAGCTCAAACACATCTTTACTAATCAAAATAGGAATCGTTACAATCAACACATTTCTGCCAATGAGAAATAATATTTTGTTTTTATTCCCGTAACATAAAAATCCATGCCTCAGGAGTCAACAAACTCTTGGAAAGCATTTTCTGCCTCCTTTAGATTGTGAAAGCATTTTCCCTGCAAAAAGCTGTTGAGATGCTTGAAGACGTGTAGTTTGTTGGCAAGAGGTCAGGTTAATATGGTGGGTGAGGTAACAATGTGTGGCCCAGCTCATTTAATTTTTGAAGCATTGGTTGTGTGATGTGTGGCCGGGAGATGTTGAGGAGAAGAACTGGGCCCTTTCTATCAACCAGTACTGGCTGCAGGCATTGTAATTTTCAGTTCATTTCATTGATTTGCAGAGCATACTTCTCAGAGGTAATGGTCTTGTCAGGATTCAGAAAGCTGTAGTGGATCAGATGGGCAGTAGACCACCAAACAGTGACCATGACCTGTTTTGAGTGCAAGTGTGGCTTTGGGAAGTGCTTTGGAGCTTCTCAGTCTAGCTACTAAGCTGGTCATCACCGGTTTTCATATAAAATCCACTTTTCATCACACATCACAATCCAATCGAGAAATGGTTCATTGTTGCTCCATAGAATAAGAGAAGACAACACTTCAAAATGATTATTTTTTTAATTTGTGGTCAACCAGTGAGAAACCCACTTTTTCACCTTTCCAATTTGCTTCAAATGCTGGATGACCATAGAATGCTCAATGTTCAGTTCTTCAGCAACTTCTCTTGTAGTTGTAAGAGAATAAACTTTGGTGATTCTCTCAACTGGTCGTTGTCAACTTTCCAATGACTGGCCACTATGCTCCTCATAGTTTCATATATTCAAGTCTCTCTTGAACTACCCCTGCACTGTACGTCCTTAGCAGTTCCTTGGCTAAATGTGTTGTTGATATTGAGAGTTGTCTCTACTGTTTGAATAAAAAAAGTCACTTGAATTTGCTTTTTGTCTAACAGTATTTCTATAGTCTAAAATAAATATAAACTAAGCAGCAAGAAGTGTCATTAGCAAAAAATATAAAGCAAGATACATGCACTAAAATGATGTATAACATAACTACGTTTATTTAAGAATGTATTCCAGTATCAATAGCAAAGTTCAACAATGAAAAACCACAGTTACTTTTGCACCAGCCCAATAGACTAAGCCTCAAATTGTGTTGGCTTTCAATTAGAGTATGCCCTCAGCTCCTTCCCATGTGGCCATTTCTGTATGACAGCTCATGGAATTGCAGCATGCTTCTTAAACATCATCAAGAAAGAGACACATAAGAAATTGCAATTTTATGCGACATAATCACATAAACAGTCACATATATCCTATCTCTTTTGCAAGATTCTATTGATTAGTAGCAAGTTACAGGCCTTGCCAGGAATCAAGAATAGGGTATTTCACAAAAGAGTAAACATTAGGTGATAGAGGTAATGGGACCCACCAGAAAGTTTATCACACTAGATAATTTGTTAGAAATGCAAATTTGGAGGTCATATCCCAGAACTTCAGAATCAGAAACTCTGGGGTGAATCCCAGCAGTCTGTGTTTTAACAAACCTTTTGGTGATTTTGATGTATGCTCAAGTTTGATAGTCATTGAAATAGCCCAGCTCACCCCCACTAAATTGAAATGCTAACCTTGCCATATATGTGTTAAAGCTTGCCAGTTCTATCTGTTCTCTCTTTCATTTATGGTTATAGTCCCTCTGCTTTTTAGCTAGACATATGACTACATAAAGAAAATATTTCATATTTTGACTTACCTTGTACTCAGTGTGAGGGCTTCCCAGGTGGCTCACTGGTAAAGAATCCACCTGCCAATTCAGGAAACTCAGGAGAGGTGGGTTTGATCCTTGTATGGGAAGATACCCTGAAGTAGTAAATGGAAACCTACTCCAGTTTTCTTTCCTGGAAAATCCCATGGACAGAGGAGCCTGGCAGATTTGAGTCTATGGAGTCTCAAAGAGTTCGACCCGACTGAGTGGCTGAGCATGTAGCACGTATTCAGTGTGACTAGGTTACTAAGTTCTGAGTGAGTGAAAGTGATTGTGTGACTTGTCAGAAAGTTCTTTAGAAGATGGACTATTTTGCCCTTATTTTCCCCTTTTGTCTTTCTTGCCTAGTGGAATCCAGGTCAAATGACTGGAGCTGAAGTCACTTTTTTGGATCATAAATGACCTTGAAAATGAAGACCACACAGTGTGAAACAAGACAAAAAAGTCAGTATCATTAACACAGCGGTATTGCATACCAACCTTATTTCTTCCATACAAATGTGATAAATAAAATGGTTTCAAGTTACTGATATTTTGGGTCTCTTGCAGTTAAACTTAATCATAGCCAACATTATGTATGCACTTAGATCTATTTCTGCACCCACTAATCTTTCCCTCTCAAAGATCTATTTTTACATTTCTGTCTTAGGTCATATTATATCGAGCAAATATTAAATTTTAACATCTGGTGAGGCAAATCTCTCTCCTTATTACTCTTATTTTAAAAAAAATACTTACTTGAACTTGAAAACAATTTGATGTGGATTCCCAAAATAATAAATTCCATTGGGATTATTATTTGATGACTGAAGAAATGTATTGACTTATGAGGTTATGATATATTAATAGCATCATGTCTCCCCATCTGAGAATATGGCTTGTGTGTCCATTTATAGGTTTGGTTCTGTGTCCTTTGAAATTTTAAGGACATACTCATAGAGATCCTGCTCCATTCTTTTTTTTTTTTTTATTTATCTTTTTTTAAATTTTTTTTTAATTTTTTTTAAATTTTATTTTATTAGTTGGAGGCCAATTACTTCACAACATTTCAGTGGGTTTTGTCATAGCCTTTCTGTAAACTACTCAATTAAAAGTAGAAAAAAAATTGATTCACAATAATGATATCACCACAAAATTCTTTGGAATAAATTTAATAAGAATGGCGTGTATGTGAATGAATTTTTTTTCTACTTTTAATTGAGTAGTCTACAGAAAGGCTATTGATTCTTTAAAAAAATCTTTTTACTTAGCGATTTGATTTCAAATATGCCTTTAAAATGTCTTAACAGTTTTGCTAGTCCATAGAAGAATCTGTGGAATTCCTAGAATATTTTTGAAAATGACTTAATTTTTCAATATTTATTGAAAATAACTTTTATTTTTCAAGATTTATACTGAAAGTTTCATTTTATTATCTTATTCCACATATAAAATCTTCAAAAGCAATGTTGAATGTTAGTGAGGACAACATTTATATGTCTTTTTCTGACAACAATGGAAATTAGTATTTCATTATTATTTAAGTCTGTTAGCTTTATTATAAAACATATTTACCATGTTTTGTAGTTGTCTTTAGTTTCTACTTACCTACACTTTTATTTTGGTTGGACGTTTAATTTCAGCATCTATTGATACAAACACATATTTTCACCTTTAATTTATTGTTAGAGTGAATTCTGTTGATAATTTCTAAAGAACACCAATTTTGCATATGTGGAGTAAAAAAATACTCTATCATCATAGTGCATTGTTCTCTTCATTTATTGTTTAATTTGGATGACTATTTTTTTTTCATTTATGTATACTTTAAATTTGTTTAGGATTTTCTTTTGCGCTACTTTTAGAGGTTTAATATTTAAGTAGTACATTTTTGTTGGTTTCATAAACTGAATTATGGTAATGTTTTTAAATGGGATGGTGTAGGGGAGCAAAATTTTCCACCCCAAAATGTGTTTCTTTGTCATAAGGATTCATTTGGGCTTATTATTTTTAAGGTGCAAAAGACTCAGAAAGAAACTTCAACCTTCTCCCTGACTGCCTAAAAGAATGTAGATAGAAGACTTGCTCCAGGTAGGCAACTATTACACAGAAATGGAAAAACTTAGAAAAGCCTGTTTGTTAAAATTCCTCTCTGTGTCCTACCCTCTCTGCTTGGCCCAGCAAACATTTGTTTATCAAACATCTACTTTTACATCTCCATGTGAATTGCCTTCCTCAGCTGTGAAATATCAAGCCACTTTATTTGAAAATGATATTTAAGGTGAGAGTTTCAGCCATTTTGGTGAGTTACTCAGTTTTCCTGTGTTTCTTTCATGAATTCATGCTATTAAGGTTTTGTTTGACTTTTTTTCTGTTAATCTGTCTCATGTCAGTTTAATTCTTAGACCAGACAGAAGACCCTAGAAAGATAGAGGAAAATTTCTTTCTGCATGACAATGGAATGAGTTTGAAAAACATAAGAGTTATAAGTGTCTTAAAAGTTATATGTGGTTGAACAGGAAAACATCTAAGTCTGGTCTCCTTTTAAATAGGCTGGGATTTAATTGTCTCTCTTCTGTTCTCTAGGATTACTTTTGTGTCAAGGTATTTAACCATTTTGGTGAATTTTGGTGATTTATATTTGCAATGAAATAATTTATTTCTTTCAGATTTTAAGATTATTTGAGCAGTATTCCACATTAAAACACTTTTACGTGCATGCTCACTCATGTCTGACTTTTTGCGACCCCATGTAATGTAGCCCCGCAGGCTTCTCTGTCCACGGGATTATCTAGGCAAGAAAACTGCAGTGGGCTGTCATTTTCTCTTTTAGGGGGTCTTCCTGACCGAGGGATCAAACTTGCATCTCCTGTGGTTCCTGCATTGGCAGGTGGATTTTTTTTTTTTACCACTGAATCACCTGGGAAGCCCATAAAATAATTTTTTTATAACTTTCATAGCTATGATTATACCTTTTCTCATTTCCTATATGACATATTTGTAATTTATTATCATTGCTAAGTTTATACGGAGGGTTACCTATTTTATTTGTAATAAGAATTAATTTTAGTTTCATTTGCCATTTCTTCAATTTTTAAGACTAAAATTTAGGGAAATGGATTTCAGAATAACAGTGTGAAGAGCTTACTCCAAGAAAACAACCATGACTAATAAAAGTTGTTGAAAGACAAAATTTAATAACCATTTAAAGTCTCTGGAAATTGTACTAAGGGTATATAGTAAACTCTTTTGTCAAGAAAATCTAGGAAGAACAGAACGTGTAGGTGGCATTTGAGTCACAGCTCACTCCCTCTCTCCAGAATCATGAGAAATCCACTCATGGTGGGATCACCTAAGAGCACAGTGTTCCCTCCCCACCACCAATCTCTAATCTAGTGTTGAAATGTCCTCCAGAGATGAGAGAGCTACCAGCATATCTTACCCATCCCAGTTCTATGTTGCAGAAGCTCTATTCCAGCCAAGACTGATTCTGGGACTCCCTGTTTCCACCCAACCTTCACTCATGGAGTACAAGCTCTGCTCCTGGTATGGTAGGCCAAGGATACTAGGATCTAGCTACCTTCACTTCATATGACTAATAAAATGGAGCCATTCTAAGGAGGCAAACTGAGACAAACAGAAGCTACCACCCATGGATGTGAAATTAGAATATCTGAGAGTAATGAACAATTATCTTGGTCACAAGGTCTGGAGCAATGGCAAAAAGATTTTGCACAGTGATAGAGACAAATTGCAAGAAGAGAAGATATGGAACACAACAAGGATATCCACTCTCACCGCTCTTGCTGAGCATAGTTTTGAAAGTCCTCATCATGGCACTCAGAGAAGAAAAAGAAATAAAAGGAATACAAATTGGAAAAAAAAAAAAAAAAGTAAAACTGTCACTTTTTTTCAGATAACATGCTACTATACATAGAAAATCCTGATGGTTCAACCAAAAAATTAATGGACCTAATCAATGTATTTGGTGAAGTTGTATGATACAACATTAATGAACAGAAATCTTATATTTCTATACACTAACAACAAAAGAGCAGAAAGAGAAATTAAGGAAACAATTCCACTTATCAGCACAACAAAAAGAATAAATTATCTAGGAATAAATCTACCTAAGGAAGCAAATACTTGTACTTAGAAAACTATAAAGCAGAGATGAAAGAAATAAAAGAAGACACAAACAGATGGAAAAACATACCATGTTCTTGAATTAGAATAATCAATACAGTGAAAATAAATATGTAATGCAAAGCAATCTAAAGATTCAATCCAATTCCTATCAAGTTATCATTGACATTCTTCACAGAATTAGAACAAAAATTTTACAGTTTGTATGGAAACACAAAAGACCCTGAATAGCTAAGGTGATCATGAGAAAGAAAAGTGGAGCAGGGGGAATCAAGTGCCATGATTTCAAACAATACTGCAAAGCAACAGTAATCAAAAAACAGAAATACAGACCAACAATATACAATAGAAAGCCCAGAGATAAACCCATGCACCTATGGTCTCCTAAGCTGTGACAAAGGAGGCAAGAATATAAAACAATAAAAGACAGCCTCTTCAAGAAGTGATGCTAGAAAACCTGGACAGCTAATGTAAAAAAATAAAATTAGAACCCCACCTAACATCATTTTTGTTGTTGCTCAGTCACACAGTCATGTCCAACTCTTTGCGATCCCATGGACTCCAGCAAGCCAGGCCTTTCTGCCCCTTACCATCTCCTGAAGTTTGCCCAAGTCCATGCCCATTGCATCAGTGATGCCAAACAGACATCTGATCCTCTGACACCCCTTTCGCCTTCTGCCCTAAATCTTTCCCAGCATCAGGGACTTTTCCAATGAGTTGGCTGTTTGCATCAGATGACCAAAATACTGGAGTTCCAACTTCAGCATCAGTCCTTCCAATGAGTATCCAGGGTTAATTTTCCTTAAGATTGACTGGTTTGATCTCCTTGCTGTCCAAGGGACCCTCAAGAGTCTTTTCCAGCACCACAGTTCAAAGGCATCAATTCTTTGGTGCTCCACTTTCTTTATGGTCCAGCTCTCACAAGTGTATATGACCACTGGGAAGACAATAGCCTTGACTATATGGACTTTGTCAGCAGAGTAATGTCTCTGCTTTTCAATACACCATCTAGATTTGTCATAGCTTTCCTGCCAAGAAGCAAATGTCCTCTGATTTCATGGCTGCAGTCACCATCCACAGTGATTTTAGAGCACAAGAAGAGGAAATCTGTCACTACTTCAACCTTTTTCCCCTCTATTTGCTGTGAAGTATTGGGGCCAGATGCCATGATCTTAGTTTTGTTTTTTGTTTGTTTGTTTGTTTGTTTGTTTAATATTTAGTTTTAAGCTGGCTCTTTCACCCTCCTCCTTCATCCTCATCAAGAGGATTTTTAGTTCCTCTTGGCTTTCTGCCCTTAGAGTGGTATCATGAACATATTTGAGCTTGTTGATATTTCTCCCACTTATCTTGATTACAGCTTGTAATTCCTCCAGTCCAGCATTTCTCATGATGTGCTCAGCATATAGATTAAACAAACAGGGTGACAGTAGACAGTCATATCATACTCATTTCTCAATCTTGAACCAATCAATTGTTCCATACAGGGTTCTCACAGTTGCTTCTTGACCCACATACAGTTTTCTCTGGAGACAGGTAAGATGTTCTGGTATTCCTATCTCTTTAAGAGCTTTCCACAGTTTATTATGATGCACAGAATCAAAGACTTTGGTGTAGTCAAAAAAACAGAAGTAGAATTTTTTCTGGAATTTGCTATCTTTTTCTCTGGAGATATCAGAGGAACATTTTGCCCAAATTTGGGCACAATAAAGGACAAAAATGTAGAGACCTAGTTTATGAAGAGATCAAGAAGAGATGGAAAGACTGCATGGAAGAACTGCACGAAAAAAGATCCAAGTGAATTGGATTGCTATGATGGTGCAGTCAGCCACCCAGAGCCAGATATTCTGGAGAGCAAAGTCAAGTGAGCCTTAGGAAGCACTGCTGGTAATAAAGGTAGTGAATGTGATGGAACTCCAGTACAATTCTCCAAAACCCTAAAGGATGATGCCATCAAGGTGTTGCATTCAATATGTCAGCAAATATGGAAAACCCAGCAATGACCACAGGACTGGAAAATGTCAATTTTCATCCCAATTCTCAAGAAGGGTAGTACTAAAGAATATGTCAGCCATTGGACAATTGCATTATCGCCCACACTAGTAAGGGTATGCTTAAAAATCCTGCATGTTAGGCTTCAGCATTATTGGAACCAAGAACTTCCATATATCCAAACTGGATTTTGAGAAGGCAGAGGAGCCAGAGATCAAATTGTCAACATTCACTGGATCACAGAAAAAGCTAGAGAATTCCAGAAAACCATTTATCTGTTTCATCAACTGAAAGGTTGTTGCTGAACCACGCAAAGATGCTGGGATTCTTGGCCTCCAGAGGAGAATAATTCAGTCTGGGGCCAGAGATGAGGCTTGCTCACTCAGAGCTTTTGTGTAATAGAGTTTTATTAAGGTATAAAGGAGATAGAGAAAGCTTCTGACATAGGTATCAGAAGGGGGCAGAAAGAGTAACCCCTTGCTAGTGTTAGCCATGGAGTTATATACTCTCTAATTAGTTATTGCAGTTAATCAAAAGAATGTCTGGAGGTTGTAAGGACCTCACTAGACCTACTCCCATAATTTACACCTTAAGATAACAGTATTAGCCAGAAGGTTTTTTCCAGAGACTGTCCTCAAGCAGGTTACATTATTGCTATATAATCCTAAAGAATATAGAGGGACAAAAAATTTTGTCCTTTCTCCCTCCTTGAGAATTCCAGACCCCTCTCTCCTTGGGGACCCCTAGACTTCTTATCAGCCTGCTTAGGAATTGACTCTCTCACAACTACCTAATATCATACACAAAAATAAACTCAAAATAGATTAAAGATCTAAGTGCAAGATTGGACACTATAAAACTCCTTGAGGAAAACAGGCAAAACATTATTTGACATCAATCACAGCAAGATCTTTTTTGACTCCCCTCCTAAAATGATGAAAATAAAAACAAAAATTAACAATAGATACCTAGTTAAACATAAAAGCTTTTTTATAACAAAGGAAACCATAAATAAGATGAATGGGAGAAACTCTCAGAATGGGAGAAAATATTTGCAAATGAAGCAACAGACAAAAGATTAATCCCCAAAATATGCAAACAGTTTATTGAGCTCAATAATAATAATAATAAAAATTCAATTAAAAAAAATGGGAAGAAGACCTAAATAGAAATCTCTCCAAAGAAGACATACAAATGGCCAAAAAACACAAGAAAATATCCTCAACATCATTAATTATTATAGAAATGCAAATAATCAAAGCTACAAAGAGATATCACCTCATACTGGTAAATACGACCATCATGAAAAATCTACAAATGATAAATGCTAGAGAAGATGTGGAGAAAAGGTCACCCTCTTACACTATTCATGGCAATGCAAATTGGTGTGGTCACTGTAGAGCATAGTATGGAAGTTCTTTAAAATCTAATCATAGAACTACCATGTGATCCAACAATCCCACTCCTAGGAATACACCCTGAAAAAACTCTGTAACTCAAAAAGACACATGTACCCTAGCAGTCACTGCAGCACTATTTACAATACCCAGGACATGGAAGCAGCCGAGATGTCCATCTACAGATTAATGGATAAAGAAGATGTGACACATATATACAATGGGATATTACTTAGACATAAAAAGGAATGGAATTGATTGAGTCAGTTGAAGTGATGTGGATGAAACTAGAACCTGTCATACAGAGTGAAGTAAGTCAGAAAGACAAAAACAAATATTGTGTATATTGTATATATATATATGAAATCTAATAAAATTATACTGATGGACCTATTTGCAGGGCAGGAATAGAGGTGCAGAAATAGAGAATGGACTAGTGGACATGGAGGAAAGGAGAGGAGGCTACGAGTTGAGAGAGCAGCATTGACATATATACACTAGTGGGAAGCTGTGTAAAATAGATAACCAGTGGGAAGATGCTATATGGTACAGAGAGCTCAGTTCAGTGTTCTGTGACAACCTAGAGGGGGGGTGGGAGGGAGGCTCCAGACGGAGTGGATATATGTATAGACATGCCCGATTCACAATGTTGTACAGCAGAAATGAACACAATAGTGTTGTGTTCCAATTAAAATGAAAGAAAGCTCTGAAGTTCACCCCAAGTTATTGGACCATATTTAGAAGATTGAGAGAATGTTTAAACCTAGGAAATTTGCTGAAAGAGGTGGAAATTTTGGTGGTAAGCAATTGTGAGGACACTATTGCTTTATTGTTAAAACTTTGCCAAAGTCAGTTAGGAAAAGAGACAGCTAAGAAGATATCTCAGATGTTTTAACAAGAAAGAAACAAGACTATATGGTCACTGATGCAGGCAGTTGAAAATAGGAATTGGTGGTAGGACATAACTGAAATTCTGTTTGAGTTGTTCCAATTTTCTCAATAAAATAAGAAACAATATTATTGGCCAAGAATGGGTGAGTTAATCATCTAGAAGAATAAGAGAGAGAAAAAACAAAACAGAACAAACAAACAAACAGAAAAAAAAAAAACACTCATATGATATGGTTGTTAAGGTCCACATGAAGTGAAAGAACAGCAGCTTAAAGTTCAGCATTTAACAGTCAAGCATTCATATTTTATTGATATTCTTTTCTCCTTTGACTTCTACAAAACTACACTTGCTGTTTTCTCCATCTTTATTATCTCTACCTCCCTGTCTCAATTTGTCGTATTAATACCTCTTTTATCATCCATATCTCATCTCACCTCAAATGTCTTCTCTAAAAGGCCTTCCCAGTTTGTTGAAAGTTTAGCTAAACCACTCTATGATATAGCAACATCATCACACATTTTGCATAGATAAATAGCCTACAGGGTCCTTGAACTGACACTAGCCTCACTCACAAGTGCATACCCTAGACAACAAACAGCCTTTAGAGTCACAAGTGTTAAGTTCCTGATATGACTTCCCCAGCACCTCTGGCAATTAAAGAATCACTCCTGCCTCCCAATTCCTTTCTCATGCACCCCTTAGGTAGGACCACTGTGGAACTTGCCAAAACTCTGGTGTCTTTTTTTTTTTTTTTTTTTTTTTGGGTTTGAATTGACCGGTCTAGCCTTAGTTCAGGAATCCCAAAAACATTCCACCCATGGACCTTAATAAAGGTAAATGTTTCAGGTGCTGCTGCTTGCTGTCTGCCTGTACCCTGCCCTGCCCTTTCTGTGTGAACCCTCAAGATGCTCTCTATGTCTTCCTGGGCCTTTGAGCAACAACCTTCTATATTTCATTTTCCCTTGTGATCTTCATTGAACTGATGGCCCACCATTTGGCATCCCAGGGCTTTAGCTAACAAATGTTAGTTTAACAGAAGTCACAACAGAACTGGTTCTAACTAAGCCAAATCTATTCCATTTAGTTTAATTTATTCGTTGCAATTCTGTGGCTTTCACCAGTGATTTTTTCATTAGGGACATGTGACCTCATTTTGGCCAATAAAATAGTCAATTGAGAGGTTCCTGAGTAATATATTTTTTTCTCCTTCTTGAAATATGACATTCCTTCTTATTTCTCTGGATGTTGCTGTATCTAGATGTTGCAATGAAATTGCATCTGTCTTTTTACTCCCAGCCTGAGAATGAAGCTAATAATAGAAGCTAAAATCAAAGGACTAAACAGGGAAGCAAAGTTAGAGCCTAGATGTGCCGCATCTGAAACTTCCTTGCCTTAGGATAGATATTGTGTTAAGTCAAATAATGAAATTTCTCATTTTGAAGTTATTTGAGTCAGGGTTTTTTATTACATGAACCTAAAAGCATCTTAATACACATACCTTGTTTGATTTTCCTCACTTATCACTATCAGCATTCTCTAATGAATGTATGTATATTCTTATGTATTGCTTATCCTGTATGTCATTAGATAACCAGCTCCAGAAGAGCAGAAATCATTTTTCTTCTCATCATTGTGTTTTCAGTATCTAGGGCAGTGCTTTCCACATCACCAGTTCAGTTTAGTCATTCAGTCATGTCCGACTCTTTGGAACGTCATGGACTGCAGGGCGCCAGGCTTCCCTGTCCATCACCAACTCCCAGAGTTTGCTCAGACTCACATCCATCAAGTTGGTAATGCCATCCTACCATCTCCTCCTCTGTTGTCCCCTTTTCTTCCTGCCTTCAATCTTTCCCAACATCAGGATCTTTTCTAATGAGTCAATTCTTCCCATCAGGTGGCCAAAGTATTGGAGTTTCAGCTTCAGCCTAAGTTCTTCCAATGAATATTCAGGACTGATTTCCTTTAGGATTAACTACTTTGATCTCCTTGCAGTCCAAGGAACTCTCAAGAGTCTTCTCCAACACCACAGTTCAAAAGCATCAATTCTTCAGCACTCAGCTTTCTTTATAGTCCAACTCTCCCATCCATACATGACTACTGGAAAAACCGTAGTGCTGACTAGATGAACTTTTGTTGGTAAAATAATGTCTCCGCTTTTTAATATGCTGTCTAGGTTGGTCATAACTTTTCTTCCAAGGAGCAAGTGTCTTTTAATTTCATGGCTGCACTCACCATCTGTAGTGATTTTGGAACCCAAATAAAATAAAGTCTGTCACTGTTTCCATTGTTTCACAATCTATTTGCCATGACGTGATGGGACCATATGCCATCATCTTCGTTTTTTTAATGTTGAGTTTTAAGCCAGCTTTTTCACTCTTCTCTTTCACTTTCATGAAGAGGCTCTTTAGTTCTTCTTCACTTTCTGCCATAAGGGTGGTGTCGTCTGCATATATGAGGTTATTGATACTTCTCCCAGCAATCTTGATTCCAGTTTGTGTTTCATCCAACCCAGCATTTTGCATGATGTACTCTGCATATAAGTTAAATAAACAGATTGACAATATACAGCCTTGACGTACTCCTTTCCCAATCTGGAACCAGTCTGTTGTTCCATGTCAAGTTCTAACCGTTACTTCTTGATCTGCCTACAGATTTCTCAGGAGGCAGGTGAGGTAATTTGGTAAGGTGGCTTCCATGTCATAAGCTCTCATAAATACCCACTGAAGTATAAATTCTTTCAAACCTTTCTTATTTCCATTCCTGCCTCACGAGTTCATTCTCTAAATATTTGTTCCTTTAAGTTCTTTCCTTTTCTGCTTTCTTCCTCAGCAATAATGTCCTAAGTGTAAAACTTTAGTTGTAATATGATGACCATGATCTATTTATGTGCTTGAAAATGCCTCAAGGTCAATGGGATGAGAGGCCATTTTGTTTTTCAGGTGACTAACAACCTCATTACATAAGGTAGTTAGATTTCAAGTGTCTCAGTGCTGAGGCAGCCTCTCTAGGGACAGACTAGTGTTGACTAGTTCATTTCTGTTTATTTCACTTCACCATTGAATGGAAAGAGGTAATAGCCTAGTAAGGTGAATTATATATAGTTGTCACTCCAGAAGAATTTGTTTTTCCTTTTTTAAAAATAATTTATTTCCTCTTTTCTTCATCCAAAGTTCATAAATCACATATTGCCTTGATTCCTTACAATATACCTATATTAACTCCATTTTACAAACAAGAAAAATGAGACTTAAAAATTATCCCTTGGTAATCTAGCTTTCAAGGAAAAGAACTGAGATTTGGGCTTAGATTTGTGAAATTTTAGAATTAAACCATATGCAATTGCTAGAGGCAGACTGAATTCTAGTTCAACCGGCCTACATGTTGATAGAACAGACTTCTCTCAGAAGTTGAATACTGAATAGAACAACACTTCATTGGGCCTGATCTTGTATGACAAATCTTAGTTAAGGCAGTTTTTAAATTAAAATATTTATTAATCAGGGTTCTCCAGAAAAAGCAGCATCCATAGAATACACACACACACACACACATATATAGAGAGAGAGACAGACAGACAGACAGACAGACAGACAGAGACAGAAGCAAAGAGGTTGATTTTAAGAAATTAGCTTACACACTTCCGGAGGCTAGCAAAATAGGAAAGTATGCTGGCAGGCTTGAGACTTAGGGAAGCAATGGTGTTGAACCTCAAGTCTGAAGGTGGAATGCCTACAGAATTCCTTCTTCCTCAGAGGAAGGTCAGGAGTTTTTCTCTTAAGGCCTTCAACTGTTTATATGAAGCCCACCCATAAAGTGGAGGATAATTTGTTTTAACAAATTTTTCTTATTTAAAAGTTAACCTCATTAAAAAAAAAAAAAAAAGTCCTGACAACAACATCTAGACTGCTGTTTGACAAAATATCTGGTACTGTGATCTACCTAAGTTAACACATAAAATTAAGCATCACAGAATCTCAGTACTTTGCCTTGATTACCTACTAAATCTAATTGCTGGAATCAACTTTGTTATAAAATCTAGTGTGAAATATTTTAACCAGAGACATAGGCAATAAGATTTTCTAAATAAATAATCCGTTTCTTGGATTTTTCCACTTGTTCAGCAGCACACTATAGGCAAGTATATTAGGATGATTGAATACTTCCTCCAATTGGATGTCTGGCAAGACAAGTACTTTGTATCTTTATTGTTTATATTTAAAGTTCAACTTCTTTCAATGTCATTCTTGGTTAAGAAATAGACTTGTGTGTAAGAAAATCTTTCTTGACAACTTACTAGACACAACTAGGTAAGACTAAACCTCTTTGGGGAGTTGATGGCTGATCCTCTAAACAAATGCTCCCTTCAGGCACATAACTGAATTGCAATATGTAGGATAATGATGTTAAGTACTGGAAATGGGTAATGCATGACTTAGGTTGTTAGTCTCATTGCATTTGACCACATGAATGCTTTCATAGAAAAAATATACAGTGACACGCATTATCATCTTTGTGCTAAAAGGCATTCACATGTATCATCCAGGGTTTTTTTTCTCTTTCTATGAATAAAGAATGCAGTGGGAAAAATTTACCTTGGGTTATTGGAGAGTAATTTGCTCTATAAATCTGAACTGTTCTTATAGAAGCATTCTAAACTGAAAGCTGCAATTTTTTTTCTTTTATTTTATGAAAAATCACTTCCATCTCCCAAATTGAGTGTACTGTTTAGTAATACATTTTTGTAACTTCCAGATATATGGTGTCAAAGAGCCAATTGGTTTAGGTGTAAAATTAAAAAAGACTTAAGAAAAAGGCCAGCAGTTTTCTCTCACTAGATAAATCTTCAGTAACATGTCTCCCTTGAGAATATCTAGTGAATATCCCATAGTAGATAAAATTGAGCTCCAAAGCACCAATCTACCAAATAATAATCAGTTTATCCACACTTCTTCACAAAGCCAAAACAAGTTAGAATCCAGCAATTTTTGTTGCCAACCTCAGAAATGAGAGATATACACCTATTGCACTTGCTCTCTACGTGTCTAAGCACTCAGTGTCTCTATTTGCCACTATAAAAGGTAACACTCAGTTTTCTACCTTCTTCTGTGTTCCTCTTTTCTGTATGCGTTTACTGTTCACATGGAATACTTCACTTCTGGTACTTCTAGTCACAAAATATGTGGAAGGTATTTTTCTAGACTAAGCAGTTCTCTGTGTGAGACACCAGCTGGATATGCTACAATTCAGCTCAGTTCTGACATTAACTATCCAGGGATAGCATTAGATTTCTTGTTAAATCTTCAGTCCTACAAGAATATCTCCCACCCCCAACTTTAGACAGCAATAGTAAACACAAGTTATTACCTGTTCTTCTGAATGACCAGCTTGGAGACAGATTGGAGGTTCTTCCTCCTCAGGCTCCAATTAATTTGCTAGAGCAGCCCACAGAACTCAGTGACACACTTACTTACCTTTACTAGTTTATTAAAGGATGTGATAAAGGATCTTCTGAACATCCCACTGAAAGAGACATGAAGAACAAGATATGCGGGAAGAGAACAGAGCTTCCATGCCCTTCCCAGGCATACCACTCTCCCAGCACTTCTGCATGCTCACCAACCTAATCATGCTTAATTTTCTATTGAGGCTTCATCACATAAACATGACTGATTATTAATTCTATTTTCAATCCTTATCTTTTCTCAAGAAAATGGAGGTGAGAGTGAGGCTGAAAATTACAGGCTTCCAATCATAGCTTGGACTTTCAGGTGACAAGATCTCACTCAAGAGTCATCCAGGAGCCCACTCAGAGTTACCTCATTAGAACAGAAGACCGCCTTACTACTCAAAAAATTAGAAATTTTTCAGGAGCTCTGTGTCAGGAACCAGGGTCAGTGACCAAATATTGAAACAAACAAACAAAAAATTTTTTCTAGTGCTCTTATGTTTAGGAATTTGCAAGGGTTTTAAAATCTTTGTGTGAGGCCCCAGGGGTAGATTTGAATATATATATTTCTTATTACAAATCACAATATCACAACCGTGATTCCTGAAATTTTCATCATTAGTGGAACACCACTACAGCACTCACTATTTAGAAACTGTGAGAGGGGGAACACAGTTACTTATTATTTTATCTTAATATTTTATTCAAACTTGCCTTATTAGACACTTAAATATTAAAATGGAATGTCATGGGAGTAATCTTGGTAAAAAGTGGGAATTTAGAAAGGAACATATCCTGAATTGTTCCATGAACTTCTAGAGCATGGAAGGAATATTGTGGATATATTTTGAGTCAGAGTGCACCAAACACTTCAAGAATTGTATGTCTTTGATTCAATGGTGAAGTGTAAAACCCAAGCAGAAAGTGAGGTGATGCAAAACACATAGTGTACCATCATGTATAACTCATAAAATGTGATTAAACATGCACTTTGCCTCTATGGCCTTCCACTCAAAAAACTATAACCTCAGTCTAATCATAAGAAAAACATCTGATAAATCTCAATTGAGGGACATTCTATACAAAATATCACACCAGTATTCCTCAGAACTGTCAAGGTCATCATTAACTAGGAGAGTCTGGGAAATGGTCACGGTATAGAGGAGCCTAAAGAGACATGACTACTAAATGTAATGCAAAATTCTTGATGGGATTCTGAAACAGAAAAAAGACATTAACAAAAAACTTAAGAAAACCAAATAAACTATGGGTTTTGTTGTTGTTGTTCACTCACTCAGTCATGTCCAACTCCTTGAGAGCCCATGGACTGCAGCAAGACAGGCTTCCCGGTCCACTAACTCCTGGAGTTTGCTCAAACTCACGTCCATTGAGTCGACTTTAGTTGATAATAATATTGGCACCAATATTGGCACATTAATTGCAACAAGTATATCATGTTAATAATAGGAAAACCTGGGACATGAGCATTTGGGTACTGTTTCATCTTTGCAATTGTTCTGTAAATCTGAAACTCTTCAAAACTATTTATGAAGAAAATGTACTACTAGTAGATCTCTAAGCTATGCATACTCTTCACAGTGCTAAGCTTCCATTTATGGTTGTCTTTCCTTCTTTATTTATTTTTTACTTCTGTTTTCCCCAATCAACTTTAGAATATTTTGATAGACAAGAATGGAATTAAGTTTGTGTACAGGTTAAGTTTTTGCTGTGTTTATGCAGCTGTAGAATCTCAGATACTTGAAATGGCTATGGAGTTTGTAACTCAACTTACAGAAAATAAACTCTGTACCTACTTGACAATTTTAGAGTTGTGTTTTGTTGTTTGAAGCCATTTCCATTACACCATTAACAACTTATTTTATAAATCATGGTGACCAATTCTGGCAATAAAAGCAACAAGCTCAATAATGGTTTTAATCAAACTAAGTATTAGCTCACAATATTTTTATTTGTTGAAATATACATTTTTAATATTTTTTTTTCCTTTAGAGAACTTTTCCCCCCATTCACAGAGTGCGTATTCACCATATTCACTTTTTCATGTTTTTAGAGTTCCTGTCAAGGCTATTATGATAATGTATATTTCTAACCTGGTAATTTTTAATCTACATATTACTCACTACAGCTTGTGTGTGTGTGTGTTTTTTTTCCCCAAATGGCTGGAGTCAAGCTGAGAAATACCACAAATTAACCTACACATATATTATACTTCTAAAATTCCAATCTTCTTTTGCAGAAATTAAAGTTTTGCTTGAATTAAATGTTTGTTTTTAATTCCTTCATCAGCTAAACTTAGTGCAGGTGTGCCTGTTAAGTTGCTTCAGTCCTATTTGACTCTTTGCAACCCATAAACTGTAACCTGTCAGGCTCCTCTCTTCATGGCATTTCCCAGGCAAGAATACTGGAGTGAAGTGCAAATCAAAACTACAATAAGGTACCATCTCACGCCAGTCAGAATGGTTGCAATCAAAAAGTTTACAAACCAGAAGTGCTAAAGAGGTTGCGGAGAAAAGGGAACCCTCTTATACTGTTTGTGGGAATGCAAATTAGTACAGCCATTATGGATAACAGTGCGGAGATTCCTTAAAAAACTGGAAATAGAACTGCTATACAACCCAGCAATCCCATTGCTGGGCATACACACCGAGGAAACCATAATTGAAAGAGACACGTGTACCCTAATGTTCATCACAGCACTGTTTACAATAGCTAGGACATGAAAGCAACCTAGATGTCCATCAACAGATGAATGGATAAGAAAGCTGTGGTATGTATCCACAATGAAATATTACTCAGCTTTAAAAAAAATGCATTTGAATCAGTTATAATGAGGTAGATGAACTGGAGCCTATTATACAAAATGAAGTAAGTCAGAAAGAAAAACACCAATACAGTATATTAACGCATACATATGGAATTTAGACAGATGGTAACGATGACTCTATATGTGAGACAGCAAAAGAAAATCTTGGGCTCTGTGAGAGAAGGCAACCTTGGGATGATTTGAGAGAATAGCATTGAAACATGTATATTACTATATGTGAACTAGATCACCAGTCCACATTCGATGCATGAGACAGGGTGCTCAGGGCCAGTATACTGGGATGACCCTGAAGGATGGGATGGAGAGGGAGGTGGGAGGGGGATTCAGAATGGGAGGCACGTGTACACCTGTGGCTGATTCTTGTTGATATATGGAGAAAGCCACTACAATATTGTAAAGTAATTAGCCTCCAACTAAAATAAATTAAATATATTTTTTAAAAAGAAAAATAATACTGAATTGGGTTGCCATTTCCTTCTCCAGGAAATCTTTATGACCCAGAGATCAAACCCACATCTCCTGTATTGCAGGCGGAATCTTTACCTCTAAGCCACCAAAGCTTTTGTAGGAATAAGCATATTAATATAGCACTTACAGAAAGATGGGTGAGAAAAGAAAGAAGACAAAAAACACTAGATTATGTGCTCTGTTCAAACTTAAGGACTAATAAAAATGCCAAGTGCAATCAAGTATTTACTGACCTTGTGTAGCTTAAGAGGTTTCAAAGTACTGGGATTCTCTCCATTTAGCCAACGTAAAAGTGAAGTCAGGAATGAAGTTATTTTGTTCCACAAATATTATCAACATTCTCCAGAAGTTTCACTTGGATCCTCAAGGGTCGTGTACAGAAACCCAGAGGTGAAATTTACATTAAATAATAAATAAATAACTATATCTTAAGTTTGTCTTGAAAGATACAAAATAAATTTCCTAAAATAGTACAATATCACTTACCAGCTTTGAAAAGTGGGTGAAATGATGTTCATTTCAAAAAACTAAATTGAAGGGACTCTCTGAGTAAACAAAAATTAAGCTAACTCATTGAAATGTTCCATCTAAAGGTATATTTTACCCTAGATAGATTTTAAGAACAATTTATAATAAAATAAAGCCTTTGACTTTTAAATGAACACATATAATAAATATGTATTTTTATTTTTCATAGCTTTATTAATACCTATAATAATGAATAAGAAAGCATGCAATACAGAATCTGATATCAAACAATTAATACACATTTGCCACTGGACTACATACTGCCTTCCTAAGCCATAAAATATCCAACCTTCTCACTTCCAAAGCATGGATATAGCTGCTTTGAAATACTCTTCACTTTCAGATGCTGTATGATGTCACAGAGGAGGAATCTTCTCAAAATACAAACATAAATACATATTTCACAAAATTCCAAGTATTTTAAGCAGGGATAGCATAAATTACACACATTTTATTTGTAAAAGTATCACATACAATCACTAAACAATTGCCTTCATGTTTTTTGTGTTGTTTTTTTTTTTTTCTTTTCAATTGTGCACACACATTTTTCTGCGTGGCCTTCTCATTGCTACTTCTATTGATGTCAACTTGCACTGCTTTTAAAAATCATATTTACTGAAAAAAATATGGATGGTTAATGTAAGAAAGTGACTATGAATGAATATTTTAAAGCCTCTGCATAAAATTCCTCTGGAGTGGTAATTGGTGTGTTAATGTAAAAAATTTCCTCTTCAGATATAATTCAGCTTCTCTTGCTCCCATGTTTTCCAGGGAAATTGTGCCATTTGGAAATAGCCAAATTAGTGTCTAATGATTGTGAGAAAAGTTGATCTAAATATAACTATTAATTTGATTTGGAACCAAATGTGAAAATATGAAACCAAATAGGAAAGAAAAAGAGATGATAACCATAATGGCAAATATATATCAGAAGAGAATACAAAGTTTAAATAAAAAGATATTCATATTCACAAATGTGGATTAGGAGATATATGCACATTCAGACTTAATATAAACAGCAAAAAAATAATGCTGAAATATGTATGTGGGTAAAACTTAATTTTTTCATGACTGAAAAGGATCTTTGTTTTTGCTTGTGACATGACTGCATTTTTAGGATTGCAGAATTTGTGATATTTTGAGTTTATTTTTCTCCACTTTAAGGAAAGTGTGTGACAAATATTTAAGAAGGCAGAGGCTCTTCATAAACTATCACCAATACACAATAGCACTAATCATTTAACTATGACCTTTTTCTAACCAAATTTACATTACCAAAACAAAATGTTAAATAATTAAATAAGACTACACAAAATGTACTCTCTAAACTTATCATATCATTTGTACCATATGTAAGTTTGTTTCTAATACACTGACACAATATTAGCTAAAACTTGAAGATAAGTTTAAGGGAAAAAAATGTGTATGCACTTAGCATATAAGATGCATGGTGTTTGAATACATACTTACAAATGTGGTATATTAACATTATAGCTAGTAAATTAATGATCACATTGATTGTACATGGCCAAAAAATAGAACAAGTTTGATTGAACATATTATTACCATCTTTATCATTCAACTGTAAGTTCTTATAAGTAAGTCAAATCTTACTTTTGCAAGGGAAATATTTTTGATTTATAGTAAAATAAGCTTATTTGGAGTTCTGGAACTAAATTTGGTGCATTAAAAATATCTGTGAGTTTTGTCAATCTATAGCTCTGTCCATCCACTCAAAGAAAGAGTTTGCAATGTGATGAGAAATATCTCATTGGATCTGAAACCTTGGCAGTAACTGGTTGCCAAGGCCAGACCTAGTGGAAGCTTAGGAAGAGAATGCACAGGGGAGAAAAACTGGGCTCACACCCCTTGCCTCTTTGGCTACTTTGAGCCTGCTTCCATTTAAAGTCTCTCTGGAACAAACCCAGAAGAGGGTGCCCAGTCATTTAATATTCTGAACACAATCTAAGTCTGATGGTATAATCAGAGATAGAAAGGGCAAGAAAGCATATTTGTTCATTCCTATATATCTAGGAAAGGTATCAACACTTCACAAATTTTATATGAGGATTTAAGAGCCACCCACATAACAAAATAGATCACACTATCAGGAAAAAAAAAAAATCTGACTTTGGTTTTATTCTGATTTTCATTAACATAGCTAGTAACTATTCATACTACTGGCATTATTTAATAGTCTTTTAATTTCTCCTTTTTAATCACTTTATTTATTTGTGTGTGTGTGTAGATCTTAACTAAGAATGTAGAGAGGAAACGACAGGAATAACTAAAATAGAAGAGGAAATACTCACATTAACTTTGCAAGTTTTAGAGAGAAAAACATTCTAAAATCTACTGGAAGCACTGATTTTGTCATTCTGGGTTTTTTCATCTTCCCCAGGTCTAAAATCTTCATCAACCATAGCAACGATAATACCAACACATATATGTGGTCATATTTCAGTAAACTTTCAAACATCTTCAGTCCTTCAGGACTCACATGCTCCTAGAATACCAGAATGCTCCAAATCCCTTTGAATATTAACCAAAACAGAAGGGGAAGAAAAATCAGTAATATTAATTAATTTGAAATTTTAGTAATTAAACTCTAGTAGTTAAAAGTTAAGAAGTTTCACACACCAAATCAGACAAGATTTAAAGAGTTTCATAATGGGAATAATATAGTCTCAAAATGCTATGCAGCCTGCTGGGCACATTAAGAGAAGCTTTCTCAACATTCACTGGAAACCTTCACCAATAAAACTATACATTTACCACAGTTTATAATACAACATGTGCACACAGTTTAATCATAAATTATATATCTTTAACTTACACATTACAAAGTCTATATCTAATTTAATCAAGAAGAAAGATTCACCCCCCCATCCCAACTAAAACATCAATTGTCTCTTGATTTAGTGTAAAACTGAAATAAGACATTTTCTCAGTTTTGCTATGGAGGAAAATTAAGTTGATGGTGTTTCTGTAAATTGATGAAATGTGGACATAGAAAATCACAGCCAGTTAAGAGGACAAAAAATAAAAGAAAGAATAGACAACAAAAGGAAACTAATGTTCCCTAGGATTACTCATGTATTCTTCGCTTAGAATGACATATTTTGTTTCATATATGAGATTTTCTTGGGTGTGTGTGTGTGTGTGTGTGTGTGTGTGTGTGTGTTACTGGGGTATTTCTTCTCCACCCCAAGAAGCAGTCATGAACCTCATTTCTCCCTCTGCACATCTCCTTAAATTTCTATACTGTAACACATTTGATGTACATTTATAATTATGTCTCTTGAAAAGTTCCTTCCTGACTTTCATCTTGTTATCAGTGTTTTGCTTCAGTAGCTTGAGCTAGAATGATAAAAATCCCTTGGTCTCAAAGGTTTAGTATGTGGTTTTATCTACAGTTATATTTATTTGGATTAAGTGTTCAGTACATCCACCTTCTTTGTGATTTTCTAGTCTAATATACAGATTTCAGAAGATAAGGCCCAATCGATAATGAAATACAGGCTTAAGATGACAGATACAACATGATTTCTGATGCACTTTACACTAAACTACAAAGATAAATTTAACAAAAAAAAGAAAGAGGCCCTTTTTAGCAATTAATTGCCTAATTTGGGCACAGTTATTGCACTTTAGTGTCTCGAACTCTACTGAAGAGTAGAGAAATAGGTTACTGACAGAAATCTATAGAGTTTTTCTAAGTTCTTTACTGAAAATTAATATAAAAAGTATATCAACAATATATCCTTAAAATAAAAGTAGAAAGCATAAAAACAGGGACAAACAATATGAGATATTTACACTTCCTACTGTTCATGTTTGCCAAAAAACTAGTAACAAAAAAGTGGAGACAACAACAAGTATCAAACAAAAAGGCAAAATGTTACCATAGTTACACCTTCTAATGTTGTCTAAACAAAAGTTTAGATGGAATAAAGGTACTCTTGGAAAATCAGATATTTGCTAGTTTTCCATTGGCTATGTATTGACTCCAGAAAAAACAGAATGGAAAACAATCAGTAATACTGCACATGTTGGTGAAAAGAAAAAATACAGTGCATCAGAAGTAATATATACTATCTTAATATCTGTCATGATAAGACTTTCTGTACAAAGGGATGTGACTTTTTTTCAATTTTTCTTTTTAAGTACACATTCTAAATTAATTAAATTTTAAATTTATTTTTAACTTTTTTTCTAATTTTTAACTTTTGACTAAGGGTCTAGCTCTAGACTTGATTCTGGTATAGATTTCTATTTACATAGCTATTTACAAATCTAACAATTTGAAGTACTCACTGAAATTGGATTTCAAACTTTGATTATAAACATCTTGTTGGAAAATGTGAAGTAGCTGTTTTAGCTTTATTATGGATGTTCTTCCATAATTGGAGAATCATCCGTAGAGGGTCTAGCCTGCTGGCCTGTAGTGAAGGTTGTCAAGGGAATGACTTTAATCGAATCACCACTAGGATGAAGTCTTTCAGACATGGCATAAAACTGAGATCTTGTACTATCCTGTGCTCCTTGGTCAAGAGAAAGTAGTCCTTCAGGGCCAGCACCTTGCCCCCAACCCTGCTGCAGACCCATTGGTGGTTGTGCAGGGCTGCGATGAAGGGCAGCAGGCTGTGGCAGAGGAGGACTGCAGTGGATTGTAGCAGCCTGTGCCAGGGGAGGGCTGTAGTAAAGGGCTGAGGCCTGTGCTGGTGGAGGGCTGTGGCGAAGAGCCTGTGCTAGAGGTGGGCTGTGGTGGAGAGCAGAGGTCTGTGCTGGTGGAGAGCTGTGGCATAGTGCTATAGCCTGGGTCATTGGAGGGCTGTGGCAGAGAGCAACTGCCTGTGTCACCAGAGGGTTGCGTCGGCGAAGAGTCGTCTGCGTCAGGGGAGGGCTGTGGCACAGAGTGGAGGCCTGTGCCTGTGAAGGGCTGGAATGAGTCAGAGAAGCTGGCATCCAGCAGGCATCAGAGTGGCCCAAGATGAGACATTCTTGAGTGCAGTTGTCAGAGGCCTCTTCCACAGTAGGTTGAATAGCTATTTCTGCAGCTGTTAAGATGGGAAACAAACGATAAAGTTTATGTTTCAAAAGCATGCATTTATTAGCTACTTAAATCATATTGTTACAAGAATGCTTAATTATATATAAATACATCAGAGGCTTCTAATATTTTCATTATTGGCACTCGATTTGTCACAAAGTAATTCCTACAATAATATAAATAATCAGGAGTGGGTGGACGGCATTTCATTTTTATAATTAGGATACTTTGGCTTAGTCTCCCAAAAGTAGATATTTTAAATTGTGTTTATGACTGTGAATGGAAGCTGTGGTCATTGATTTATACACCCAAATCTGTTGAAATATGGTCCTGACTAACAGAAAAGGTTGACATGAGTGAAATGAACGGAAAAACCAGTACAGAAACATGTAATGAACTAACCAATTATAGCTAACGATTTGGTTAAGAACATAATTAATTAATCTGAGAATAGATCTAAGAATAAATTAGGTTAATTTGGAAACAATTTATTGAACTCTAAGATATGCCTTTCAGTTTCAGGAATGAAATATAGCTATAATTATCTCAAAGACAATTGATTTCTGTATTCCTTATTTTCTGAAATTGTGGCAAATCAGAATTTAGCAACATAAAGGATTACAGATTCAAAATACTTAGCTCTAAACTATAAAACTTTTAAAAACTCCTTTATAAGGTTTCTGTAAAATTTTAAAATGCCAATAGGTATCAAATATCAAAAAGTATACTACACAAAGACTAGCAAAGGAAAGACAGAGTAGCTATATCAATATAAAAATTGACTTTAGAACAGAGTGCTATTAGCGATAATGAAGAATATTATATCATAATTTTTAAAAGGTCATTTCTCTAAGAAGACATAACAATCTTAAAAGTCAAAAATAGAAGTTCATATTCCTGTAAATCCTCAACTGGATATAGAGTCCAGGTACTGTCATTATCCTATCATACTTAAAACCAAGGAATAAAATACATCAGAAATGGTTGTCACAAATAAGACTAATTTTCTCCGTTAGAAAACCATTTACTTTTCTTCACTTAGAAGACACTTAAAAAAATGTCCCTATGAGATTAACATTTAAAATATTCTATATTTTTGCACAGTTCTATTTTATAAATATTTCAGAAGGTAAATTTTTATGTATTTGGAGTGATATTAAATCATAAAAGCATGCAAGGAAATATACAAACATACACATAATTATATTTTATTTCCTTGCCATCAGAAAAGCAACTGATCTGGCAGCCTTAAATTTTACAACAAAAGAATACATCATAGTTTCAGCATTGAGTTATTTGCCTCTTTATGATGAGGAAATAGATACCAAATCATTTTCACTGAAATCTGTGATTTATAGAAATACCTTTTTTAAGAGTGTTATTGAGATATAATTCACATGCCATAAAATCGACTCATTTAAAGTGAATAATTCAATAATGTTTAGTCATAGAGTTGTGCCACTGTCATCACAATCAATTTTGAGACATCCTTATCACTACAAAAAGAAACCTGGTATTCATTAGCATTCACTGACCACTTCTCCACATACTCCATAGCCCTAAACAACCATATCAAACTCCACAGACTTAAGCAACCATTAATCTACCTTTTTCTTCTATAGATTTTCCTATTTTAGACATGTAATATTAATGGAATCCTTTCAATGAAGTATTTTGAGACTGGTTTGATTAATTTAGCATAATGTTTTTAAGGTTACTCCATGTTGTAGCATGTGTCAGTACTTCAATTATTTTTTTTATTGCTCAAGATTATACTTTGCATGATTATGCCACATTTTATTTATCCATTCATCAATTGGTGGACATTTGAGTTGTTTTGACTTTTTGACTGTGATGAGTAATGTTGTTGTGAATATTGTTTAAAAGTTTTTATGTAGACACAGTTATTAATTTCTTTTGGGAATATACCTATGTATGGAGTTACCTATGTGTGGAGTTTACCAATGTATGGAGTCACCTATGTATGGAGTTTAGTGCAAAGAACTGCCAAATTCTTTTCCACATTGACTGCACAATTTTACATTACCACCAGAAATATATTAAGGTTCCAATTCCTCCACTCAGTTTCTGCAAAAATTCAGTTTGGATTTTGCAGATTTTGATAGGATTATATTGAATCTGAAAATCAGTTAGTGATTTTAACAGTATTAAGACTTAAGACTTTAACAGTGTTAAGTCTTCCTATCATTGAACATGGACTGTCTTTCCACTTATTTATACTTTTAATTTCTTTCAGTATGTATGTATGTGTTAGTCACCCAAAACACTAAATAAAAAGTGAAAATCTAAATTGAATGTTTCAAATACTTTTACTATCCATTTGACCATATTAAACCAAACTCCTAACTGTCAATCCATTGTGCCCTGGGCTGTACTAAGTCACTTCAGTTGTATTTGACTCTTTGTGACCCTATGGACTGTATCCCACCAGGCTCCGCTGTCCATGAGATTTCCCAGGCAAGAATACTGGAGTGGGTAGACATTTCTTCCTCCAGGGGATCTTCCTGACCTAGGGATTGAACCTGAGTCTCCCACACTGCAGGCAGATTCTTTAATTTATTTCAGTAGTTATTTCAAGTTTTTCAGAGTAAAAACTTCACATTCCCTTTGTTGAATTTGCTCCTAAGTATTTTATTCCACTGTAAATGGTAGTGTTTTCTTAATTTCCTTTATTTGAATGTTTATTGCTATAATATAGAAATACAATTGATTTTTATATATTGCTCTTCAAGCCTGTAAACTTCTCAGCTTGATTATTAGTTTTAATAGGTTTTTAGTGGATTTCATAAGATTTTCTGTATACAAAATCTGCTCAAGGTTACGTGGCAGCCTGGATAGGTGGAGAGTTCAGGGGAGAATGGATACATGTATATGTACGGCTGAGTCACTCTGCTGTGCACCTGAAACTATCACAACATTACTAATTAGCTACACTCCAATATAAAAATCAACTTTTTTTTAAAGAATAAAAGAGCAAGGAGCAAAGTATAAATGTTCTTCTGAAAATGAATCAAGAATGCAAATGGTTGCCTCTGTCCGTTTGCTCTGGCATCAATCTGGGCAGTGAAAACCAGGGACCATGAGTGGAAAAAAAATAAATAAATTCTCCATCAAGTTGAAGGTAGACGAAATTGTAATAGTTCATAAAGTGGGAAACCAAAGACCATAGAGTTTGAGTGCATTATCCAACATCACAGAGCCAAGAAAATCCAGAGTCAAGATTCACCTCTGGTTCAGTTTAATTGCAAAGTCTCTCAAGTCCTGCTAGTTTCAGAAATTGTTGATGTTTCATTTTCCCTCCTATATTTATTTTACACATTTAAGATAGAGAGTCGAATTGTGCAGCAGTTTAAGCATTCTTTGACACTGTCTTTTTTGGGATTGGAATGAAAACTGACCTTTTCCAGTCCTGTGGCCACTGCTGAGTTTCCCAAATTTGCTGCCATATTGAGTGCACCACTTTCACAGCATAATCTTTGAGGATTTTAAATAGCTCAACTGGAATTCCATCACCTCCATTAGCTTTGTTCCTAGTGATGCTTCTGAAGGCCCACTTGACTTCACATTCCAGGATGTCTAGCTCTAGGTGAGTGATCACACCACCGTGGTTATCTGTGTTGTGAAGATCATTTTTGTATAGTTCTTCTATGTATTCTTGCTGCCTCTTCTTCATATCTTCTGCTTCTATTAGGTCCATGCCATTTCTGTCCTTTATTGTGCCAATCTTTGCATGAAATGTTCCCTTGGTGTCCCTAATTTTCTTGAAGAGATCTCTAGTCTTTCCCATTCTATTGTTTTCTTCTATTTCTTTGCACTGAGCACTGAGGAAGGTTTTTTTTAATCCCTCCTTAGTAGTCTTTGGAACTCTGCATTCAAATGGGTATATCTTCCCTATTCTCCTTTGCCTTTCACATCTCTTCTTTTCACAGTTATTTGTAAGGCCTCCTCAGACAACCATTTTGCCTTTTTGAATTTCTTTTTCTTGGAGATGATCTTGGTCCTTGCCACCTCTGTCAAAAGGACAGATATCAAAAATCTCTGTCCATAGTTCTTCAGGCACTCTCTCTATTAGACTTAATCCCTTGAATCTATTTCTCACTTCCACTGTATAATCATAGGGGATTTGATTTAGGTAACACTTGAATGGTCTAGTGGTTTTCCCTACTTTCTTCAATTTAAATCTGAATTTGGCAATAAGGAGTTCATGATCTAAACCACAGTCAGCTCATGGTCTTGTTTTTTTTTCTGTATAGAACTTCTCCATCAGGCTTCAACAGTATGTGAACCCTGAATGTCCAGATGTTCAAACTGGATTTAGAAAAGGCAGAGGAACCAGATATCAAGTTGCCAACATCCACTGGATCATTGAAAAAGCAAAAGAGTTCTAGAGAAACACCTACTTCTGCTTTATTGGCTATGCCAATGCCTTTGACAGTGTGGATCACAAAAAACTGTGAAAAATTCTTAAAGAGATGGGAATAACAGACCACTTGACCTGTCTCCTAAGAAATCAGTATGCAGGTCAGGAAGCAAAAGTTAGAACTGGACATGGAATAATAGACTGGTTGCAAATCAGGAAAGGATTACGTCAAGGCTATATATTGTCTCCCTGCTTATTTAACTTATATGCAGATAAATCACAGGAAATACCCAGGTGGATGAAACACAAGCTGGAATCAAGATGACCAAGAGAAATATCAATAACCTCTGACATGCAGATGAAACCAACCTTATGGCAGAAATCGAAGAACTAGAGAGCCTCTTGATTAAAGTGAAAAAGGAGAGTGAAAAAGTTGGCTTAAAACTCAACATTCACAAAACTAATATCATGGCATCTGGTCCCATCACTGCATGGCAAATAGATGGGGGAAACAGTGGAAACAGTGACAGCCTTTATTTTGGGGGGCTCCAAAGTCACTGCAGATAGTGACTGCAGCCATGGAATTAAAAGATGCTTGCTCCTTGGAAGAAAAGCTATGACCAACCTAGACAGCATATTACAAAGCAGAGACATTAGTTTGCCAACAATGGTCCATCTAGTCAAGGCCATGGTTTTCCCAGTAGTCATGTATGAATGTGAGAGTTGGACTATAAAGAAAGCTGAGCTCCGAATAATTGATGCTTTTGAACTGTGGTGTTGGAGAAGACTCTTGAGAGTTCCTTGGACTGCAAGAAGATCCAACCAGTTCATCCTAAAGGAGATCAGCCCTGGGTGTTCATTGGAAGGACTGATGCTGAAGCTGAAACTCGAATACTTTGGCCACCTAATGCAAAGAACTGATTCATTGGAAAAGACCCCGATGCTTGAAAAGATTGAAGGCAGGAGGAGATGGTTAGATGGCATCACCAACTCACTGAACATGAGTTTGACTAAACTTCTTGAGTTGGTGATGGACAGCGAGGCCTGGAGTGCTGCAGTCCAGGGGGTTGCAAAGATTTGGACATGACTGAGTGATTGAACTGAACTATAAAATATAGATAATTAAGTACATCTCTAGATATTTTCTCAGAAATTAACCGTGACAATAATCCAAAATATATATATATTTTTTAATTTATCACTTAACTCTGTATAATTCATAGCAGATAAACCATGCAAGTACTAATTGAATAGAGACTATCAATTTGGTAGCAGAGTTTTAATAATAAATAAACTGAAATGTATTGATATTATTTGTCCCTTATAAGCTCTCTTTCCCTTAAGTAATGGGTATAGAAATAGTTAGTAAAATATATTACTTTAAAAAAATTCACAAGCTACAACAAAGTGAAAACATATATCCAGAGCTACTAAATGTATTCTTATATTCAATTAAATAAATGGGAGATTATTGACAATATATATGTATGTGAGTGCAATTTATAGAAAATCATGTTTTTAGCTAAATGTCTTAAATTCAGAATTCAGACTACCTTGATGAAAATACTAGTTTTAATTTTAAAAAGTTTTATAATAAACTTAATATTTGGATATTTAAGAACAGAAAAATCCACCAGCCACTATTGAATCAATATTAAATAAAAGCACAAAAATAGAAGTATAATTAATTTTCTAAGAGTTCCTATTTGAATGAGTACTACTAAAGTATTCTTTAAAGGGGGAATAAGATGGAAGAGGAGTAGATGGATGTGGAGTACATCTCTCTACAGAAATATATAAATAATACACCTTTAGACACAAAAGTGCATGCAGAACACCAGCTGAGGGCTGACAGGAGTACCTGACCAGCAGAAAAGAATATATAGAACCACACAAAACTCAGTAGGATGAAGGAACTAGGGGGAAAAACAGAAGTGTTAGTAGGACTGGGCCTGCCCTTGGTGAGTGGGGGAACTGAAGCAGGGGTCCAATCCCCATTTCAGGGCAATTGTCTGAATCAGGAGAAACATTTAAGGCTGAGAGTGAAACAACTTATCTGTGGCAGCCTAAATGGAATGAGACTCAGTCCTTGTTACAGCCATACATACCCCAGACAGGGATTCAGGTCCCCTGGAAGGCATAGTGGATGGGAGCTGGAGCTTAGAGGTTGTGGAACAATCCCAGGGTGAGGGTTGCTGTTGACTGCAGAGAGAAAGATTGAGGGGATGTGAGGGAGAAGATTGTGGTGGAAAATGCCTGTGGAGGAAAGCTGGGCAGTCATGGAAGCAAGGCGATACTGCTGAGTCATGCATAGGGGTTGGCGACCTCACCAGAGCCTTTCTCTCCCCACCCAACAGCATCGGCAGCTGAACAATAGAGAACTTGTACTATCAAATGCCTGACACACTGAACTACAGAGTATAACTGCTTGAGGGTGCACATTTAAGTGACTGATGTGCGGAAATACAGAGTAGGACCCCATCCAGGGTGCCCCTTTAAGTGCCTGACATGCTGAACAACAGAGAAGGGACCCAGGCAAGGAAGCCCTCTAAGTGCTTGAATGGGCAGAGCTATGGAGAAAGACTGGCCAAAGAGGCCTTATGATCGCTAGCTACAAGAAGCTAAAAAAAAAAAAAAAAGACTCTAATAGGGCCATAACTTCTGCGGCAGAGGCAGTCCATGTCCCTGAACACTTGGCGCCACCAGGGTCCCTGCAAGCCAAGCAGCTGCACCACCATCACACTCAGTTCTCACTGAGGCAGAGCTAAAGTCTTGCGTCTATTTACGCAGGGTTGCTTTGGTAGTGTATGACTCTGTGACCCTGTAGATTGTGGCCTGCCGGGATTCTCTATCAGGGAAGGAGAGTTCTCCAGGCAAGAATACTGGAGAGTATTGGCCAATACTTGTTGCCATACCCTTCTACAGCACTGTATTTCCTGCTGCCATAGCTGTCAACTCCCCTGAGTACGCGGTGCTGCCAGAATCCCTGCCACCCAAGCAGCTGAATCACCTTCACACCTGGCCATCACAGGGGCAAACCCAAGCCCTCCAGAGCAGCCTCAGGAGCAAACCCCAGAAGACGATGCACATGTAGAGGGGGAAATAAAACCACAGTTGAAACCCCGTGGTAGTGTGGCTAAGGAAGAAGACACAAAACATTCCCAACAGCTGTAAAAGCTGCAGATTAAATCCACACAATCAATTAGGTAGACTCTGTTTCTATGGAATATATAAAAGGTCACTGAGAGCTCCCGCAAAAGAAAACACACTAATTGTAATAGCTGTGGACATTGGAATCAAGAATACACAGCAGTAGGACCAGATTAGAATCTGAGCTGCCCCCACAGCAGGTCCAGAGATCAGCACAGTGTTGGAGGGCATCCTAAGAAGGTGAAGTGGACTGTGATTCCCAGCGAGGAAAAGGACTCTGAAAGCAGTGACTCAAGGAAAACATTTATTATTCTTGTTTTAACGTGTACTGTAAATTCCTTTGGAATTTTTTCTCCCCCCTACACCCCACCTTTTTCCCCCTGCCATTGTAGCTGTTGATTTTATTGGCACTATGAAAATTCCTTAAGCTTTTGAGTTTTTGTTTTTTTTCATTTCTCAGTTGCATTTTTTTGTTGTTGTTATAAACCCTGCCTCTACATTGGGAATTGCAGTTCTGTGGAGTTTTCCTTTTTCCTTTTTTCTTCCTTTTTCTTATTCATTTCTCATTTTTATAATTTTAATTTTTTTAAATCTATTATATTTTCTACATTTATTCCTTTGTTTACCTTTCCTACTGCTCTTTTCCCCAGCAGTCAAACTTTAATGTATTTAAGTCTTCTTTACCTACCTCTGTTTAACTTTGCATATCTATTTTTTCTTTCTTTTCTTTTTTTCCCTTCCTTTCAACATATTTGTTAGCTTTGTTTTCATTGTTTTATTTCCCACGTGGCACCTTGCTTTAGTTTTGTTTTCCAGTGTGTGCTTTAGTTAGTTTTGTTCTTAACTGGTAAATATAATTTTTGGTTTCCTTTGTTTGCCAGGTCAGTCTACTGTACTTTTTTTTTGTTGGACTATTTTGACTTTGCTGATGGGTCTATATGTGTATGTGCATATTGCATTGTTTTAATTAGTGTTTGACCGATTTTGTAACTGTCATTTGTCTGGGGTTCATCTTTGGTTTCTCATTTTGGGATATTTGCTTTAATCTCACTTAAGGCCATAAGAAGCCAGTCATGGCATCTTCGTTCCTGACCAGCGATCAAGCCCTGATCTTTGCAGTGGGAGCAAGACCCTAGACTATCACAGAACTAACCCTAGGGAGTATCAATTAGTGAGAACTCATACAAAGGAAACTACTTGAATTAAAAAGCCAGCATCACCCTGTGCATCACCCTGTGCAGGATGCCACATCCAAACAACAAACAAAAGAAAAATACAAACCCAATCATCAGCAGAAATGCTTACCACCTCATTCAGCCTTGCCCATAAGAGAAACAAACAAACGAACAAAGGAACAAAAAACTCAGCACATATCTCACCCTATACAAAGCTCAAACAAACCACTGGACCAAACTTAGGAGGCAAGAAACCAAAAAGAAGAAAGAATTCGACCTTGACACCTGGGAAAAGGAGACTTCGAACACAATAATTTTAAAAAATAATAATAATGAGAAGGCAGAGAAATACTGCACAAATGAAGGAACAAACTAGAAATGCAAAAGTCCAAATAAATGAAGCAGAAATAGGCAAAATACCAAAACAGAATTCAGGAAAATGATAATAAAGATGATCAAAAACCTTGAAAACAAAATGGAGAAAATGCAAGAATCAGTTAACAAAGACCTAGAAGAATTAAAGAATAAACATGCAGAGACAAACAGCACAATTACTGAAACTAAAAATGCTCTAGAAGGAGTCAATAGCAGAATATCTGAAGCAGAAGAATGAATCAGTGAGCTGGAAGATAAAGTGGTGGGAATAACTTCTGAAGAGCAGAATAAAGTAAAAGGAATGTAAAGAACTGAGAATAGTCTCAGAGACCTCTGGAACAATAACAAACGCACCAACATTTGAATTATAGGGGGTCCCATAGAAGAAGAGAAAAAGAAAGGGTATTGGAAAAAATTTTTGAAGAGATTATAATTGAAAACTTCCCCAACATGGAAAAGGAAATAGTTCATCAAGTCCAAGAGGCACAAAAAGTCCCATACAGGATAAACCCCAGGAGAAACATGCAAACACACATAGTAATCAAACTAGCAAAGACTAAACACAAAGAAAGAATATTAAAAGCAGCAAAGGAGATGTGACAAGTACCATACAAGGAAAACTCAATAGAGCTAATCTTTCAGCAGAAACTCTGCAGGCCAGAAGGGAATGGCAGGATATATTTAGAGTACTGAAAGGAAAAATCTACAACCAACATTACTGTACCTGGCAAGGATCTCATTCTCAAAACTGATGGAGAAATCAAAAGCTTTTCAGACAAGCAAAAGTTAAGAGAATTCAATACCACCAAACCAGCTTTACAACAAATGTTAAAGGACCTTATATAGTCAAAATATACAAAAGAAGAAAAAAGATATACAAAATCAACCCTAAACAGTTAAGAAAATGGCAAGAGGAACTACATATATTTGTAATTATTTTAAATGTAAATGGATTAAATGCTCAACCAAAAGACACAGACTAACTGAATGGATACAAAAACAAGACCTATATACATGCTGTCTACAAGAAACCCACTTCAGACCTAAGATATATACTGAAAGGGAGAGGAAGGAAAAATATATTCCATGCAAATGGAAAGAAAAGACAGCTTGAGTAGCAACCCTCATATCAGACAAAATAGATCCTAAAATAAAGAATATTACAAGAGATAAAGAAGGACAGTACATAATGATCAAGGGATCAATCCAGAGGAAACCATAACAATTATAAATATCTATGCACTAAACACAGGAGCACCTCAATACATAAGGCAAACACTAACAGACATAAAAGGAGAAACTGACAGTAACACAATAATAGTTGGAGATTTTAACACCCCACTTACACCAATGGACAGATCATCAAAACAGAAAATTAATAAGGAACACAAGTCTTAAATGATACATTAGATGAGTTGGATCTCATTGATATCTTCAGGACACTCCATCCAAATACAGAAGAATACACCTTCTTCTCACGTACACATGGAACATTCTCCAGGATAGACCACATCTTGGGTCACAAACTCAAACCTCAGTAAATGTAAGAAAATTGAAATCATATCAAGCATCTTCTCTGACCACAACCATATGAGACTAAATATCAATTACAAGAAAAAAAATGTAAGAAACACAAACATATGGAGATTAAACAGCACATTTCTAAATAACCAAGAGGTTACTGAAGAAATCAAAAGGGATATCAAAAAAATTTCTAGAAAAAAAATGAAAACAAGACAACTCAAAACCTATGGGTTTTGATATCCTATTTGATTTCCATTTTAGTTCACTGATTCCTTAAAATGTCAATGTTCACTCTTGCTACCTCTTAACTGATCACTTCCAATTTACCTTGATTCATGCACCTAATATTTCAGGTTCCTATGCAATATTGTTCTTTACAGTATCGGACTTTACTTCCATCACCAGTCACATCTACAACTGGATGTTGTTTTCCCTTTGGCTCAGCCTCTTCATTTCTTCTGGAGCTATTTCTCCATTTTTCTCCCTATAATACCATATTGGGCACCTACCGACCTGGGGAGTTCATTGTTCATTGTCATACATTTTTGCCCTGTCATACTGTTCACTGGGTTCTCGAGGCAAGACTATTAAAGTGATATGCCATTCCCTTCTCCAGTGGACCACATTTTGTCAGAACTCTTCACCATGTCCTGTCTGTCTTGCATAGCTCTACACAGCATGACCCATAGTTTCACTGAGTTAGACAAGGCTGCGATCCATGTGATCAGTTTGATTTATTTTCTGTATTTGTGGTTGTCATTCTGTCTGCACTCTGATGAATAAGGATGAGGCTTGTGGAAGCTTCCTAATGGGAACAAAAGACTATGGGGGATTCTGGGCTTTGCTCTGATTGGCAGGGCCATGCTCAATAAATCTTCAATCCAATTTTCTGTTGATGAGTGGTGTGTGTTCCCTCCCTGTACTTTGACCTGAGGCCAAGCTATGGTAGGGGTAATGGCAGTAAAGGTGACCTCCTTCAAAAGAATTTATGCCAGCATGCTGGAACTCCCAGGACTGTAGTATTCTGTTCCCCTGACCCCATGGCAGGCCTCTGTCGACCCATGGCTCTGCCAGAGACTCCTGGACACTCACAGGCAAGTCTGGCTCAGTCTTTTGTGAGGCCACTGCTCCTTTATCCTGGGTCCTGGTGCACACAAGGTTTTGTTTGTGCTCTCCAAGTGTCTGTTTCCCCAGTCTTGTGGAAGTTCTGTAATCATCTAGTGGAGTAAATGCATTATCATTCATAAATCACATACATATATTTTGATCACATACATTTTATGAAATGTCATCTTTTCCTTGTATTTTCAACCATTTTGCAAGAAATATATGGTTAATCTGTTGCATTGAAACAGTTTATTTATTTATATCATTAATTAAACTGCAGTTTGCTGTGAAGAAAAAGTGTTGTTTCAATGAAGCTTGTATTTGTAATTATGTTTTCTATAGCACATACAGTTGTCTTTGAAATCTTGTAGTGAGTAATTCAAATACAGGTTGCCTTAGTACAAACATTAAAATTATAGTTCATTGGGTTAACTTTGATTCATTGCTTGTCCATCAAACATCCGTACAAACATTCTAATGTTCCTCATTAAAAAACTTCAGATAGCATATTGAATCTATAATATGCCTAATACAATGGGAGCACCAATCAGTCTTCCTAGAAAATACAAATTTGAAAGAATTGGTTTTTTTTTTGTTTGTTTGTTTGTTTTTTTAATGCCAGCATGCCACAACTCCCAGGACTGTAGTATTCAGTGTCCCAAATGTCACAATGTCACATGTCATCTTCATGTGACATTTACTTTACAGTTATAATGTCTGCATTAATAAAAGTAAGCAATTAGGTTTGTCTCCTGACCAATTAAAATGTACTTGCATTATTAGTGCAAGGTTATATGAAGAATTACTTGTTCAATAACTTATCTCTAATGTATATGCAAATCAATACAAGCACTAGTAGAAAAGTAAGTACCACGCATTTTGTGCTTCAAAAAAGAAAAGCAACTTATGTGTCCTCTTGATCAAAGGCAATCAGTATTCTGATATTAGGAACATAATAAGTTTGGCTAATCAAAATACAAAACACTGGGGGCGGTCCTAAGATGGCAGAGGAATAGGACGTGGATACCACTTTCTCCCCCACAAATTCATTGAAAGAACAATTGAACGCTGAGCAAATTCCACAAAAAAAAAAAAAAAAAACTCTGAATGCTGGCAGAGGACATGAGACATCCAGAAAGTCAGTCCATTGTCTTCGAAAGGAGGTAGGACAAAATATAAAAGGTAAAAAGAGAGGCAAAAGAGGTAGGGACAGAGATCTGTCCCGGGAAGGGAGTCTTAGGAGAAATTTCCAAACACCAGGAAGCACTCTCACCAGCGGATCTGTGGGGAATCTTGGACTCTCAGAGGGAAACTTACCAGGGAGGAAAAATAAATAAACAATTAAAACCGACAGATTACATGCCTAACAGCAACTCTCAGCACTTGCAGCTGCCACCAGTAAGCAGGGTCTGAACAGGGAGGCACGGGCTGCATTGCTTAGGGTAAGGACTGGGCCCGAATGCCCTGAGGGTAATCTGAGGGAACTAACGTGAGATAGCAACCCAAACTGTGGGATAACCAGAGAGAGAGAAAAAAAGAAAAAGAGAGAGAGAGAGAGCAAGAGTGAGAGAGAACTATCCCGTGAAAAGCCCTAACCTGAGGCACTGCCAGGCCGCTTACAGAGCAAAGGACTGAGCAAATATCAGAGGAGAGCTAGGAGGCTGTGGACTGGCCCATCCCCCACTGGAGGCAAGCAGGCGGGAAGGGGTATGGGGGGCAGCCAGAGCTGGAAACCGGCAATCGCTGCCCTAGAGAGGAGTCCTCTACCAAACTGCAAGCAGGCTCCGTTGCTAACCAAGAGTTCTTGGGATTCTGGACAGTTGCCATCTGCTGAGAGGGTTGCAGCCAGAGATCAGCTCCCCAGAAGAGACACATGGCACACCTGAGAAGGCACGTCTATTGTACACCTAGAAAACCAAGCGTCTGGGACGGGGGAGGCGAAAAGATGTACTGCCCACCTGGGGGTGACTGCGCTTGCCAAGCACCTGGTCACCTGAGCTGCTCGGGCCTGGGAAGGGCATAAAACTCAGGCCCAATGGATTCTGCGCCTTTGTGAAGTACTCAAAAACCTGAACCTGAGCGGCAAAGACCTGGAAAGTGTACACAACCCAGGGCCTGCTTCAGACAGTTCCCGACAGAGCAACTTTGAGCCTGAGAAGTATAGACCTGAAAGCACACATGCCATGAGCGGAGGCAAACCCAGCGTGGCTGAAAAACTGTGAGCACTCCCCACACACAACAGTGATATTTGTTTGCAGTGTTCCTCCCTCCCTACTGCACGACTGAACAAGTGAGCCTAAATGAGTGACCACTTTCACCCCCTTGTGTCAGGGCAGAAATTAAACACTGAAGAGATCAGCAAACAGGAGAATCTAAAATAAACAGAGGGAACTGCTTTGGAAGTGACAGGTGCAACAGATTAAAACCCTGTAATTAGCACCAACTACACTGGAAGGGGCCTATAAATCTTGAGAAGTATAAGCTGGATTAAGGAACTATCTGAAACTGAACTGACCCCACACTGCCCTCAACAGCTCCAGAGAAGTTCCTAGATATATCTTTATTCTTATCATTTTTAATTATTTTTTATTTTTAAGTCCTCTATTACTCCTTTAATTTTCACTTTTATAATCTACTATTACCTTGTAAAAAAAAGACCCTATTCTTAAAGCAAACTTCATATATATATTTTTAAATGTTTGTGGCTTTGCATTTTTTTTTAATATTGTATTTTTGAGAGTCTAAAAATTACTCTAGATTTTTAATCTTTTCTTTTTTGGTATCTGTTATCAATACTGTACCTTTAAGAAACCAATCTTCAGTACCCATTTTTACTTGGGAGTGTGGTTACTGGCTTGATTGCCCTTTTGATGATTCTTTTTCTCCACCAAGTCACCTCTATCTCTGCCCTCCCTCTTCTCTTCTCTACCCAACACTGTGAATCTCTTTATGTATTCCTGTCTGTGGAGAACACTTAGTGAACTGATATCTGACTGGATCTGTCTCTCTTCTTTTGATTCCCACTTATCTCCTCCTGTTCACCTCTGTCTCCTTCCTCCCTCTTCTCTTCTCTGTGTAATTCTGTGAACATCTCTGAGGGCTCCAGACTGTGGAGAGCACATAGGGAGTTGATTACTTGCTAGCTTGCTCTTTCCCTGTTTGATTGACCCACGTCTCCTCCTGGTCACCTCTATCTCCCTTCTTCCTCTTCTCTTCTCCATGTAACTCTGTGTACCTATCCATGTGTCCCTCACTGTGGAGAAACTTTTCATCATTAACTTAGATATTTTATCACTGGTACTGCATAGATGGAGAAGTGTTGAGGCTACTGTAAGAATAAGACTGAAATCCAGAGTCAGGAGGCTATGTTCAAAACCTGAAAACACCAGAGAACTCCTGACTCCAGGGAACATTAATCAATAAGAGGACATCCAAAAACCTCCATACCTACACTGAAACCAAGTACCACCCAAGAACCAATAAGTTCCAGAGAAAGACATGCCATGCAAATTTTCTACAAATACAGGAACATAGCCCTGAACTTCAATAGAGAGGGTGCCCAAAATCACACCAAACCCATTGACACCTCAAAACTCACTAATGGAGACTTCATTGCACTCCAGAGAGAAGAAATCCAGCTCCACACACCAAAACACCGACACAAGCTTCCCTAACCAGGACACCTTGACAAGCCACCCACCCAATCCCACCCACAGTGAGGAACCTCCAAAATAAAGAGAAAATACAAACTTCTAGAATACCAAAAGGTCATCCCAAACACAGCAATCTAAACAAGATAAAAAGGCAGATAAATACTCAGTGGGGAAAGGAACAGAAAAAATACCCACCAAACCAAAGAGGAAGAGATAGGGAACCTACCTGAAAAAGAATACAGAACAATGATAGTGAAAATGATCCAAAATCTTGAAAACAAAATGGAGTTACATATAAATAGCCTGGAGACAACGATCCAGAAGATGCAAGAAATGTTTAACAAGGACCTAGAGGAAATAAAAAAGCTCAATATATAATGAATAATGCAATAAATGATATCAAAAACACTCTGGAGGGAACCAACAGTAGAATAACAGAGGCAGAAGATAGGATAAGTGAAGTAGAAGATAGAAGGGTAGAAATAAATGAAGTTGAGAGAATAAAAGAAAAAAAGAATTAAAAGAAATGAGGACAACCTCAGAGACCTCTGGGACAATGTTAAACGCCCCAATACTCGAACCATAGGAGTCCCAAAAGAAGAAGACAAAAAGAAAGGCCATGAGAAAATACTCGAGGAGATAATAGCTGAAAACATCCCAATAATGGGGAAGAAAATAGCCACCCAAGTTCAAGAAACCCAGAGAGTCCCAAACAGAATAAACCCACGACAAAATACACCAAGACACATATTAATCAAATTAACAAAGATCAAACAAAAAAAAATAAATATTAAAAGCAGAAGGGAGAAACAACAAATAACACACAAAGGGATTCACATAAAGATAACAGCTGATCTTTCAATAGAAATTATTCAGGCCAGAAGGGAATGGCAGGACATACTTAAAGTAATGAAAGAGAATAACCTATAACCCAGATTACTGTACCCAGCAAGGATCTCATTCAGATATGAAACAGAATTCAAAAGCTTTACATACAAGCAAAAGTTGAGAGAATTCAGTACCACCAAACCAGCTCTTCAACAAATGCTAAAGGACCTTCCCTAGTCAGGAACCACAGAAAGTTTGTATGAACGCGAACCCAAAACAACAAAGCAAATGGCAACGGGATCATTCTTATCAATAATTACCTTAAATGTAAATGGTTGAATGTACCAACCAAAAGACAAAGACTGACTGAATGAATACAAACACAAGACCCCTATATATACTGTCTACAAGAGACCCACCACTAAACAAGGGACACAGAGAGACTGAAAGTGAAGGGATGGAAAAAAATACTTCACGCAAATGGAGAACAAAAGAAAGTAGGAGTTGCAATACTCATATCAGATAAAATAGACTTTAAAATAAAGGCTGTGAAAAGAGACAAAGAAGGACACTACATAATGATCAAAGGATCAATCCAAGAAGAAGATATAACAATTATAAATATATATGCACCCAACAAAGGAGCACTGCAATATGTAAGGCAAATGCTAACAAGAATGAAAGGGGAAATTAACAATAACACAATAATAGTGGGAGACTTTAGTAACCCACTCACAACTATGGATATATCAACTAAACAGAAAATTAACGAGGAAACACAAACTTTAAATGACACAATGGTCCAGCTAGACCTAATTGATACCTATAGGACATTTCACCCCAAAACAACCAAATTCACCTTTTTCTCAAGCACACACGGAACCTTCTCCAGAATAGATCACATCCTAGGCCATAAATCTAGCCTTGGTAAATTAAAAAAAAAAAAAAAATGAAATAATTCCAGTCATCTTTTCTGACAACAATGCAGTAAGACTAGATCTCAATTACAGGAAAAAAAATTATTAAAAATTCAAACATATGGAGGTTAAATAACATGCTTCTGAATAACCAATAAATCATAGAAGAAATAAAAAAAGAAGTCAAAATATGTATAGAAGCAAATGAAAATGAAAACACAACAACCCAAAACCTATGGGACACTGGAAAAGCAGTGCTAAGGGGAAGGTTCATAGCAAAACAGGCTTACCTCACGAAACAAGAAAAACGTCAAATAAATAACCTAACTCTACATCAAAAGGAACTAGAGAAGGAAGGAATGAAGAACCCCAGGTTTAGTAGAAGGAAAGAAATCTTAAAAATTAGGGCAGAAATCAATGAAAAAAAAAGAGAGAGAGAGAGAGAGAGAGAGAGACCAAAGCAAAAATCAACAAAGCTAAAAGCTGGTTCTTTGAAAAAGTAAATAAAATTGACAAACCCTTAGCCAGAATCATCAAGAAACGAAGGGAGAAGAAGTAAATCAACAAAATTAGAAATGAAAATGGAGACATCACAACAGACAACACTGAAATACAAAGAATCATAAGAGACTACTACCAGCAGCTATATGCCAATAAAATGGACAACTTGGATGAATTGGACAAATTCTTAGAAAAGTATAACTTTCCAAAACTGAACCAGGAAGAAACAGAAGATCTTAACAGACCCATCGCAAGCACGGAAATCGAAACTGTAATCAGAAATCTTCCAACAAATGAAAGTCCAGGGCCAGATGGCTTCATAGCTGAATTCTACCAAATATTTAGAGAAGAGCTAAAACATATCTTATTCAAACTCTTCCAGAAAATTGCAGAAGAAGGTAAACTTCCAAATTCATTCTGTGAGGCCACCATCACCCTAATTCCAAAACCAGACAAAGATGTCACATAAAAAGAAAACTACAGGCCAATATCACTGATGAACATAGATGCAAAAATCCTTAACAAAATTCTAGCAAACAGAATCCAACAACATATTAAAAAGATCATACTTCATGACCAAATGGGCTTTATCCCAGGAATGCAAGGATCCTTTAATATCCACAAATCAATCAATGTAATACACCACATTAGCAAATTGAAAGATAAAAACCATATGATGATCTCAATAGATGAAGAAAAAGCCTTTGACAAAATTCACCATCCATTTATGATAAAAACAAAAACAAACAAACAAAAAAACCTCTCCAGAAAGCAGGAATAAAAGGAACATACCTCAACATAATAAAAGCTACATATGACAAACCCACAGCAAGCGTTATCCTCAATGGTGAAAAATTGAAAGCATTTCCCTTAAAGTCAGGAAGAAGACAAGGGTGCCCACTCTCACCATTACTATTCAACACAGTTTTGGAAGTGTTGGCCACAGCAATCAGAGCAGAAAAAGAAATAAAAGGAATCCAGAGAGGAAAAGAAGAAGTAAAACCCTCACTGCTTGCAGATGACATGATCCTCTACATAGAAAACCCTAAAGACTCTACCAGAAAATTACTAGAGCTAATCAATGAATACAGTAGTGTTGCAGGATATAAAATTAACACACAGAAATCCCTTGGATTCCTATACACGAACAATGAGAAAACAGAAAGAGAAATTAAGGAAACAATTCCATTCAACATTGCAACAAAAAGAATAAAATACTTAGGAGTATATCTACCTAAAGAAACAAAAGACCTATACAAAGAAAACTGTAAAACACTGATGAAAGAAATCAAAGAGGACACAAATAAAGGGAGAAATATGCCGTGTTCAAGGATTGGAAGAATCAATATTATGAAAATGAGTATACTACCCAAAGCAATCTATAGATTCAATGCAATCTCTATCAAGCTACCAACGGTATTCTTCACAGAACTAGAACAAATAACTTCACAATTTTATGGAAATACAAAAAACCTCAAATAGCTGAAGCAATCTTGAGAAAGAAGAATGGAACTGGAGGAATCAATCTGCCTGTCTTTAGGCTCTACTACAAAGTCACAGTCATCAAGACAATATGGTACTGGCACTGTGAGGCAAGCAGAAGTAATGCAACTTAGATTAGGAGTAGGCCTTCCTACTATCAGTAGCTTTTGCTTAACAATGACCACTGTTTGCCTATTAGGACCATTTAGCTTTCACCAATGTTTGCCAAATAGGAGATTAGGAACGGGGCAGAAACCCCCAGGAAAGTCCCACCCACACGGAAGTATTGACCAATGAAATTGTTTTGCAAACGTGTAACCAATCCGCTTCTCACCCTACAAATTTGTGTAACAGCTTGGACTCAGGGCTCTCTGACCTGCACCACTGCGTTGGTTGTGGGCGGAGAGTCCTGGCTCGAGTCAGTAATAAACTTCCCTTCCTGCAAGTTGCATTGTCTTGGAAGCCTTCTCTCTTCCTGCTCGGGGATTCTGACATCGGGCATAACAGCATAAAGACAGAAATATAGATGAATGGAACAAAATAGAAAGTCCAGAGATAAATCCACATACCTATGGGCAACTTATCTTCGACAAAGGAGGCAAGAATATGCAATGGCAAAAAGACAACCTCTTTAACAAGTGGTGCTGGGAAAACTGGTCAACCACTTGTAAAAAAATGAAACTAGAACACTTTCTAACCCCATACACAAAAATAAACTCAAAATGGATTAAAGATCTAAATGTAAGACCAGAAACTATAAAACTCCTAGAGGAGAACATAGGCAAAACACTCTCCAACATAAATCACAGCAAGATCCTCTATGACACACCTCCCAGAATATTGGGAATAAAAGCAAAAATAAGCAAGTGGGACCCAATTAAACTTAAAAGCTTTTGCACAACAAAAGAAACTATAAGCGAGGTGAAAAGACAGCCCTCAGAATGGGAGAAAATAATAACAAACGAAGCAACAGACAAAGGATTAATCTCAAAAATATACAAGCAACTCCTGAAGCTCAATTCCAGAAAAATAAATGACTCAATCAAAAAATGGGTCAAAGAACTAAACAGACATTTCTCCAAAGAAGACATACAGATGGCTAACAAACACATGAAAAGATGCTCAACATCACTCATTATCAGAGAAATGCAAATCAAAATCACAATGAGGTACCATTACACGCCAGTCAGGATGGCTGCTATCCAAAAGTCTACAAGCAATAAATGCTGGAGAGGGTGTGGAGAAAAGGGAACCCTCTTACACTGTTGGTGGGAATGCAAACTAGTACAGCCACTGTGAAGAGCAGTGTGGAGATTCCTTTAAAAACTGGAAATAGAACTGTCATATGACGCAGCAATCCCAGGGCTGGTAATACATACTGAGGAAACCAGAATTGAAAGACACATGTACCCCAATGTTCATTGCAGCACTGTTTATAATAGCCGGGACGTGGAAGCAACCTAGATGTCCATCGGCAGATGAATGGATAAGAAAGTTGTGGTACATATACACAATGGAATATTACTCAGTCATTAAAAAGAATACTTCTGAATCAGTTCTAATGAGGTAGATGAAACTAGAGCCTACTATACAGAGTGAAGTAAGCCAGAAAGAAAAACATCAGTACAGTATACTAACACATACATATGGAATTTAGAAAGATAGTAATGATAACCCTATATGTGAGACAGTAAACGAGACACAGATGTATAGAACAGTCTTTTGGACTCTGGAAGAGGGCGAGGGTGAGATGATTTGGGAGAATCGCATTGAAACATGTATATTATCATATGTGAAATGGATCACCACTCCAGGTTCGATGCATGAGATGGGGTGCTTGGATTTGATGCACTGGGATAACCCAGAGGGATGGCCTGGGAAGGGAGCTGGGAGGGCAGTTCAGGTTGGGGTACACATGTACATGTGTGGCTGATTCATGTCAATGTACAGCAAAACCACTACAATATTTTGGAGTATTTAGCCTTCAATTAAAACGAATAAATGTACTAAAAAAACAAATAAATTTAAAAATATAAATGAAATAAAAATGAAATAAAATACAAAATACTGGATAAACGCTCACATGCATAATATTTGAGGTAAATCAGAATTCATTGAAAATTGTATTCAAATAACATGCAATACTTAATCCCAAATGGTTAATTCATGACCACCTATATTATGGATAATAATTCACAAATGTTTTAACAGGAGAAAGAATATTGCCACTAGAAAAAATTTTCATGGTTTCTGTCACATTTGAATCAATTTATTAAAAGTTATTTTAGCATAAATGTTTTCACATTTGTTTCATTATATACTTGACATTTCCAAACCCTAGCCTAGAATAACCTAGAGGTGATCCCAGCAGTGAGAATATCTGGTGTCACAAATGTTTATTCTTGCTCTTATTAGTGCTATATCATAGAGCATCATTAGAGGAAGAAATCTTCTTCAAGTCATAAATAGTTAGTGATGATAGAGTAATAGCTCACACTCTCCCCATTTTATATGTCATATATATTCTCAGTATAAAATTCAATTTTATAGAAACAATTATTTAAATAGAATGTCTAAAATAATTAGATCTCTGAGTTTTCTTTCTAGGTATAACTTTTAAGAATGCTACATAATACTATATATGTCAGAGTTAGTATTTTTTGCTTTTTAATAAGCATGAAAGAATACTTTTTCAGTATCTTTGAATTTTTTTGTACTTCCTATTCTTTATGTCAAAGTCAAAGACACCAGTACTGTAACTGTATTGAAAAGCATGCTTAAATAGCATATTTTAAAAATCATAAATTACATTAAAGTATAAATTGTTCTTTACTCACTATCATTAACTCTTTACTTGGTCTTTGCCAAAGGCTGAGAAGCAAAAATATTAACTCTTGCTTTTGCAAAATAAAGTTCTTGAATAAGTATCTAACAGTGAATTTATGTACAAATATTTCCACAAATAATCCAAAAGTATCGTGAATGATTTTGTGTCAACAGTGACTTATCTGTTTTTGAAATGTGTATTAACATGTTTAACTGCAACAGTCTTTGCTTAACTAATACACCGGACAACATTTAGTATTAATGATTCAGTATATTTAAAGAACTCATTATTTGAAGAAACTAACACACTTGCAGGGGGATCCCAGAACTTACAATAGTGGAAGTTTATAGTGTTAAATTATTAATTTTTAAATGGATTGAGCAATTTCTATTTCTCATAAGATGTATTAAAAAATGGGTTAAAACTGAAGTGTGAAGATTTTGCCAAATGAGTTCTTACACAAAGCAGCTGCGTCCCAGTTTCCCACTCTAAATAAACAGAGGTTTCCTGCTTTACAGAACAGCAATAGTTATTATCAAGTCCACTTCATTAGTACAAACAGGCCAAGATTATGGGATGAAAGGCATTGGCTACATTTATTGGTCGTTAATAATTCTGTATTATTTTCATAATTTCTTTGCCCATAGACCAAAAGACACTTTTTCTATCTTCCAAAAGGAGAATCTAAAAGTCTGATAGATTCTTCATTAAACTAAAGAAGTCAAGAGTCATATGAAGACAATGACCTTTTTCTGCTTTGAACTTCAGTAGATACTAAGTTCAGAGTATAGTAATAATAAAAATAGTCTCTCCTAACCCCCCAGAATTTTTTTCCTTTCTAATTTCAAAAGGCAAATACAAATAATGCTTTTTGAAATATACTTTGCATCATAATACTGCTAGTGTGATTATGCTTTTCACCAAAATGTCATTGCTTCTTCATCAAGTATTTATGAACTATTTCAAAAATATGATAAAATATAAAAGACTAAAGTATTAAAAATCTTGGCATTTATGTGCATTCTGTCTTAGTTTCAGAGAGACTTGGGTGTTAAAATATTTTACAATCACATGATGCAGAATATGTCACAGAGTTTTTAAATGAAAGACATTACAATTCATTTTATTAAAGTATATCAGTTAATATTAACAAATAAGTTTTAGTTCTTTAAAAGTATTGCTGATAGACATGAATCAAAATTTATTCAGTGATATGATCCATGGGATTATTTTGGGATATTGTGATAATTCCAAGGATTTTCTTCTTATATTAGGCTTGAATTGCTATTTTCATCAAATGCTTCTTTTATTTTCATCAAATACTATTTTTAAAGAGGAAAGGAAGACTCTTTTTAGTGAGCATTGTTAACTGAACCGTAGTTAAATAATAATAATAATGTAAAATTAAACCTTAAATAATATAAGGCTGACACCCTTATTTTGCTGAGGTCACACTTACCTGATAATATAAAAATAAAACTGTTACACTCATTGATTAATCAGAAATTCTGTAGCAACTAGAAGTCATTTCTCATTGATGGTTGGTTGTTGGTATTGCGAGCTGTCAGCATGTATGTGCAGTGTTTTGAAATTTGAGAAATATCTGTACAATTATAGACAGTTTCACTATGTGAAAATTTTGCTTCTTTAATCATTTTACTCTAAATGCAATCCTAGGTTGTTGATATTCTTTGTTAAGTTAGGTAACTTTTTCAATTTAGACTTTGCTATATAAGAATAAGACTCTTGGAAGTCTAAATTTAGGTCTATTGTATGATTATGGAACTATGAATTTATCAAAGGACTTGTGTAGAGAAACAATTTATTAGTATAAAAAAGTAAATTGTTGTTGTTCAGTTGCTCAGTCATGTCCGACTGTTTGTGATCCCATGGACGGAAGTAAGCCAGGCTTCCCTGTTCTTCACTATCTCCTGGAGTTTGCTCAAACTCATGTGCACTGGGTCTGTGATGCCATCCAAACATCTCATCCTCTGTCACCCCCTTCTCCTTCTGCTGTCAATCTTTCTCAGCATCAGGGTCTTTCCCAGTGAGTCAACTTTTTGTATCAGGTGGCCAAATATTGGAGTTTCAACTTCAGCATCAGTCTTTCCAAAAAATATTCCAGGGTTGATTTCTTTTAGGATTAACTGGCTTAACCTCCTTGCTGGACAAGGGACTCTCAAAAGTCCTCAACACCACAATTCAAAACTGTCAATTCTTCAGCATTCAGCCTTCTTTATGGTCCAACTTTCATGACCATACATGACTACTGGAAAAATCATATACATACATATATATACACACATACACACACACACACACACACACACACACACACAAAGTATTTGTAGCTGTAAAGTATCCAACTCTAGTATTTTCACAGTAAGCCTTCCAACCCTACCAATCTCCAGAGGCTTGCTTACTCATCTAATCACAAATTATTATCTTGGTAATGGTAAATTCACTCAATTTGTTCCCAATAAGTCTCAGTGGTTATTAGAGAGGTGTCAGGTGACAATAGGATCACTTGTCTTATGATATTTACTTTTACTGTGTCCTTTTGCTACTCTGACTAATTCACTTCCATGAATAGATGGAAGGTGCCAATTTGTAACAGATTATTTTCAACAATATTAGTGGAACTTAAAAGCACACAAAACCCTAAATAAAAAGTGAAAATCTGAATTGAATATTTCAAATACTTTTACTATGCATTTGGACCACATTAAACTGAACTCTGAACTGTCAACCCATTGTGTGTTCTGTCGTGCTAAGTCACTTCAGTTGTGTCTGATTTTGCGATCCTATAGATTGCAGCCCACAAGACTTCTCTGTCCATGGGATTCTCCAGGCAATAATACTGGAGTGGGTTGCTGTGTCCCCTTCTAGGGGATCTTCCTGACCCAGGGACTGAACCCACCCCTCTTGTGTCTCCTACATTGGCAGGCGGGTTCTTTAGTACTAGTGCCACTTGGGAAGTACCATCAATCCATTAGGCATGTCATACATTTCAGTTATTCATTGGGAAGACTAAATGATGAAATAATAAGGACAGTATTTTTTTTTTTATGGCTGAAATAAATGTATTGGTTACAACTTGATATTCTCCTAAAGCATGACACTGAAAATCTTCTTGGTACAATTGGGAAGCTACTGAAAGAGCAAGGAAAGCAAATTTATAACAATATTTCATCCTTTTTCATGAGAATTCAGCTTTGAAACTAATCAAATGATCTGTATAAGAACTCTATTGTGTGCAAATTTCTATCAGAGATTAAGAGATAACATTAAATGAGACAATTTGACTGGAGATTTCTGTATAATGAACATTCAATTCAAATTTGGAATAACACTAAGGAAAATGTCTATGAAATATGCATCTGTCTTCACATCGATAAACGTTAGAGAATACGAGGGAGCATCAATAGAGCACATTTAATCACATCTATGACATTGTACAGGATTCAGGGATCAAGACCATCCCCATGGAAAAGAAATGCAAAAAGGCAAAATGGTTGTTTGAGGAGGCCTTACAAATAGCTGTGAAAGGAAGAGAGGCTAAAATCAAAGGAGAAAAGGAAAGATATTCTCATTTGAATGCAGAGTTTCAAAGAATAGCCAGGAGAGATAAGAAAGCCTTCCTCAGAGATCAATGCAAAGAAATAAAGGAAAACAACAGAATGGGAAAGACTAGAGATCTCTTCAAGAAAATTAGAGATGCCAAGGGAATATTTTATGCAAAAATGGGCTCAATAAAGGACAGAAATTGTATGGACCTAACAGAAGCAGAAGATATTAAGAAGAGGTGGCAAGAATACACAGAAGGATTGTACAAAAGAGATCTTCATGATGCAGATAATCACAATGGTGTGATCACTCACCTAGAGCCAGACATCCTGGAATGTGAAGTCGAGTGTACCTTAGAAAGCATCACTATGAACAAAGCTAGTGGATGTGATGGAATTCCAGTTGAGCTATTTCAAATCCTGAAAGATGATGCTGTGAAAGTGCTGCACTCAATATGCCAGCAAATTTGGAAAACTCAGCAGTGGCAACAGGGCTGGAAAATGTGTGTTTTCATTCCAATCACTAAGAAACGCAATCCCAAAGAATGCTCAAACTACCACACAATTGCACTCATCTCACATGCTAGTAAAGTAATGCTCAAAATTCTCCAAGCCAGGCCTCAGCAATATGTGAACCGAGAACTTCCAGATGTTCAAGCTGGTTTTAGCAAAGGCAGAGGAAACAGAGATCAAATTGTCAATATCCACTGGATCATCAAAAAAGCAAGAGAGTTCCAGAAAAAAACATCTATTTCTGCTTTATTGACTATGCCAAAGCCTTCAACTGTGTGGATCACAATAAAGTGTGGAAAATTCTGAAGGAGATGGGAATACCAGACCACCTGACCTGCCTCTTGAGAAACCTGTATGCAGATCAGGAAGCAACAGTTAGAACTGGACATGGAAAAACAGACTGGTTCCAAATAGGAAAAAGGAAAATGTCAAAGTTGTATATTGCCACCCTACTTATTTTACTTCTATGCAGAATACATCATGAGAAAAGCTGGGCTGGAATAAGCACAAGCTGGAATCAAGATTGCCAGGAGAAATAACAATAAACTTAGATAAGCAGATGATACCACCCTTATGGCAGAAAGTGAAGAGGAACTAAAAAGCCTCTTGATGGAAGTGAAAGAGGAGAGTGTAAAAGTTGGCTTACAGCTTAACATTCAGAAAACTAAGATCATGTCATCTGGTCCCATCACCTCATGGGAAATAGAAGGGGAGACAGTGGAAACAGTTTCAGACTTCATTTTTGAGGGCTCCAAAATCACTGCAGATGGTGATTGCAGCCATGAAATTAAAAGACCCTTACTCCTCGGAAGGAAAGTTATAACCAAACTGGATAGCATATTAAAAAGCAGAGACATTACTTTGCCAACAAAGGGCCGTCTGGTCAAGGCTATCGTTTTTCCAGTGGTCATGTATGGATGTGAGAATTGGACTGTGAAGAAAGCTGAGCGCTGAAGAACTGATTCTTTTTAACTGTGGTGTTGGAGAAGACTCTTGAGAGTCCCTTGGACTGCAAGGAGATCCAACCAGTCCATCCTGAAGGAGATCAGTCCTGGCTGTTCATTGGAAGGACAGATACTGAAGCTGAAACTCCAGTATTTTGGCCACCTCATGCGAAAAGCTGACTCATTGGAAAAGACCCTGATGCTAGGAGGGATTGGGCACAGGAGGAGAAGGGGATGAGATGGCTGGATGGCATCACCGACTCGATGGGCATGAGTTTGAGTAAGCTCTGGGAGTTGGTGATGGACAGGGAGGCCTGGCGTGCTGCGACTCATTGGGTTGCAAAGAGTCGAACACGACTGAGCGACTGAACTGACTGACTGCTGATGAAATTGTTATCCGAATTTTGAAAGGCTGGCTTTTTTTCCTCTATTTTTGAAACACATATATCAGCCAATTAAATGAAGTGAGTTAATAAATAGTTCTCAAAAGCAATTTAGAGGTCAAATAAGTGTAAGCATTTAGAATGAAGGAAAAGATTATCCAAATGAATGTATTTAACCTCATAAGAGCACATTTTTTTCTCTCAGACAACACAGATGAACTGTATTCTAGCAGTGATTTTAATTTTATTGTGCTAAAAATATATTTCAATATTCTGTTATTTTTCCTCACTCTTACTCAACAACTGCAGATGGTAACAATTCTCTCATAAGTGATTTCCAAAGGGAGATATTCAGTCAATCTTCTCTGCAATATATTCTTTACAGATAAGCATTCTCATTACCCTGTTATATATTCCATTTTCCCAGTATACTTCATTGATCTGCATATTGGAAGAATTTTGGGCCATTATTTGACTCATAAATTTAAGTCAAGTTGCTTTTTCACCGTGATAAAATGATCAACAATATGACTACATCACCTTTTCCCAATAGAAGACTACTATAATATCCACAGAGTATTTTGTTTCTATGTGAAGATAATATATTTTCTAGGAAGGATATTTATTTATTCAAATTTACAGAAGAACTCAGGGAAGGTTGTTTTTTTTTTTTTTTTTTTTTTTATTTTATTTTTTATTTTTTTAATATTATTTTATTAGTTGGAGGCCAATCACTTTACAACATTTCAGTGGGTTTTGTCATACATTGACATGAATCAGCCATATAGTTACATGTATTCCCCATCCCGATCCCCCCTCCCACCTCCCTCCCCACCCGACTCCTCAGGGTCCTCCCAGTGCACCAGGCCCGAGCACCTGACTCTTGTATCCCACCTGGGCTGGTGGTCCGTTTCACCATAGATAATATACATGCTGTTCTTTCAAAACATCCCACCCTCACGTTCTCCCCCAGAGTTCAAAAGTCTGTTCTGTATTTCTGTGTCTCTTTTTCTGTTTTGCATATAGGGTTATCGCCACCATCTATCTAAATTCCGTATATATGTGTTAGTATATTGTAATGTTCTTTATCTTTCTGACTTACTTCACTCTGTATAATGGGCTCCAGTTTCATCCATCTCATTAGAACTGATTCAAATGAATTCTTTTTAACGGCTGAGTAATATTCCATGGTGTATATGTACCACAGCTTCCTTATCCATTCATCTGCTGATGGGCATCTAGGTTGCTTCCATGTCCTGGCTATTATAAACAGTGCTGCGATGAACATTGGGGTGCACGTGTCTCTTTCAGATCTGGATTCCTCAGTGTGTATGCCCAGAAGTGGTATTGCTGGGTCATATGGCAGTTCTATTTCCAGTTTTTTAAGAAATCTCCACACTGTTTTCCATAGTGGCTGTACTAGTTTGCATTCCCACCAACAGTGTAAGAGGGTTCCCTTTTCTCCACACCCTCTCCAGCATTTATTGCTTGTAGACTTTTGGATAGCAGCCATCCTGACTGGCGTGTAATGGTACCTCATTGTGGTTTTGATTTGCATTTCTCTGATGATGAGTGATGTTGAGCATCTTTTCATGTGTTTGTTAGCCATCTGTATGTCTTCTTTGGAGAAATGTCTGTTTAGTTCTTTGGCCCATTTTTTGATTGGGTCGTTTATTTTTCTGGAATTGAGCTTCAGGAGTTGCTTGTATATTTTTGAGATTAATCCTTTGTCTGTTTCCTCATTTGTTATTATTTTCTCCCAATCTGAGGGCTGTCTTTTCACCTTACTTATAGTTTCCTTTGTTGTGCAAAAGCTTTTAATTTTCATTAGGTCCCATTTGTTTATTTTTGCTTTTATTTCCAATATTCTGGGAGGTGGGTCATAGAAGATCTTGCTGTGATTTATGTCGGAGAGTGTTTTGCCTATGTTCTCCTCTAGGAGTTTTATAGTTTCTGGTCTTACATTTAGATCTTTAATCCATTTTGAGTTTATTTTTGTGTATGGTGTTAGGAAGTGTTCTAGTTTCATTCTTTTACAAGTGGTTAACCAGTTTTCCCAGCACCACTTGTTAAAGAGATTGTCTTTTTTCCATTGTATATCCTTGCCTCCTTTGTCAAAGATAAGCTGTCCATAGGTTCGTGGATTTATCTCTGGGCTTTCTATTCTGTTCCATTGATCTATATTTCTGTCTTTGTGCCAGTACCATACTGTCTTGATGACTGTGGCTTTGTAGTAGAGTCTGAAGTCAGGCAGGTTGATTCCTCCAGTTCCATTCTTCTTTCTCAAGATTACTTTGGCTATTCGAGGTTTTTTGTATTTCCATACAAATTGTGAAATTATTTGTTCTAGTTCTGTGAAAAATACCGTTGGTAGCTTGATAGGGATTGCATTGAATCTATAGATTGCTTTGGGTAGAATAGCCATTTTGACAATATTGATTCTTCCAATCCATGAACACGGTATGTTTCTCCAACTGTTTGTGTCCTCTTTGATTTCTTTCATCAGTGTTTTATAGTTTTCTATGTATAGGTCTTTTGTTTCTTTAGGTAGATATACTCCTAAGTATTTTATTCTTTTTGTTGCAATGGTGAATGGTATTGTTTCCTTAATTTCTCTTTCTGTTTTTTCATTGTTAGTGTATAGGAATGCAAGGGATTTCTGTGTGTTAATTTTATATCCTGCAACTTTACTATATTCATTAATTAGCTCTAGTAATTTTCTGGTAGAGTCTTTAGGGTTTTCTATGTAGAGGATCATGTCATCTGCAAACAGCGAGAGTTTCACTTCTTCTTTTCCTATCTGGATTCCTTTTATGTCTTTTTCTGCTCTGATTGCTGTGGCCAAAACTTCCAACACTATGTTGAATAGTAGTGGTGAGAGTGGGCATCCTTGTCTTGTTCCTGATTTCAGAGGAAATGCTTTCAATTTTTCACCATTGAGGGTGATGCTTGCTGTGGGTTTGTCATATATAGCTTTTATTATGTTGAGGTATGTTCCTTCTATTCCTGCTTTCTGGAGAGTTTTAATCATAAATGAGTGTTGAATTTTGTCAAAGGCTTTCTCTGCATCTATTGAGATAATCATATGTTTTTTATCTTTCAATTTGTTAATGTGGTGTATTACGTTGATCGATTTGCGGATATTAAAGAATCCTTGCATTCCTGGGATAAAGCCCACTTGGTCATGGTGTATGATTTTTTTAATATGTTGTTGGATTCTGTTTGCTAGAATTTTGTTAAGGATTTTTGCATCTATGTTCATCAGTGATATTGGCCTGTAGTTTTCTTTTTTTGTGGCATCTTTGTCTGGTTTTGGAATTAGGGTGATGGTGGCCTCATAGAATGAGTTTGGAAGTTTACCTTCTTCTGCAATTTTCTGGAAGAGTTTGAGTAAGATAGGTGTTAGCTCTTCTCTAAATTTTTGGTAGAATTCAGCTGTGAAGCCATCTGGTCCTGGGCTTTTGTTTGCTGGAAGATTTCTGATTACAGTTTCGATTTCCTTGCTTGTGATGGCTCTGTTAAGATCTTCTATTTCTTCCTGGTTCAGTTTTGGAAAGTTATACTTTTCTAAGAATTTGTCCATTTCATCCAAGTTGTCCATTTTATTGGCATAGAGCTGCTGGTAGTAGTCTCTTATGATCCTTTGTATTTCAGTGTTGTCTGTTGTGATCTCACCCTTTTCATTTCTTATTTTGTTAATTTGGTTCTTCTCTCTTTGTTTCTTAATGAGTCTTGCTAATGGTTTGTCAATTTTGTTTATTTTTTCAAAAAACCAGCTTTTAGCTTTGTTGATTTTTGCTATGGTCTCTTTAGTTTCTTTTGCATTTATTTCTGCCCTAATTTTTAAGATTTCTTTCCTTCTGCTAACCCTGGGGTTCTTCATTTCTTCCTTCTCTAATTGTTTTAGGTGTAGAGTTAGGTTATTTATTTGGCTTTTTTCTTGTTTCTTGATGTGTGCCTGTAATGCTATGAACCTTCCCCTTAGCACTGCTTTTACAGTGTCCCATAGGTTTTGGGTTGTTGTGTTTTCATTTTCATTTATTTCTATACATACTTTGATTTCTTTTTTGATTTCTTCTATGATTTGTTGGTTATTCAGAAGCGTGTTATTTAGCCTCCATATGTTGGAATTTTTAACAATTTTTTTCCTGTAATTGAGATCTAATCTTACTGCACTGTGGTCAGAAAAGATGACTGGAATGATTTCAATTTTTTTGAATTTTCCAAGACCAGATTTATGGCCCAGGATGTGATCTATTCTGGAGAAGGTTCCGTGTGCACTTGAGAAAAAGGTGAAGTTGATTGTTTTGGGGTGAAATGTCCTATAGATATCAATTAGGTCTAGCTGGTCCATTGTATCATTTAAGGTTTGTGTTTCCTTGTTGATTTTCTGTTTAGTTGATCTATCCATGGTTGTGAGTGGGGTATTAAAGTCTCCCACTATTATTGTGTTACTATTAATTTCCTCTTTCATACTCGTTAGTGTTTCCCGTACATATTGCGGTGCTCCTATGTTGGGTGCATATATATTTATAATTGTTATATCTTCTTCTTGGATTGATCCTTTGATCATTATGTAGTGACCTTCTTTGTCTCTTTTCACATCCTTTATTTGAAAGTCTATTTTATCTGATATGAGTATTGCGACTCCTGCTTTCTTTTGGTCTCCGTTTGCGTGAAATATTTTTTTCCAGCCCTTCACTTTGAGTCTGTATGTGTCCCTTGTTTTGAGGTGGGTCTCTTGTAGACAGCATATATAGGGGTCTTGTTTTTGTATCCATTCAGCCAATCTTTGTCTTTTGGTTGGGGCATTCAACCCATTTACATTTAAGGTAATTATTGATAGGTGTGGTCCCGTTGTCATTTACTTTGGTGTTTTGGGTTCACGTTTATACAACCTTTCTGCATTTCCTGTCTAGAGAAGATCCTTTAGCATTTGTTGAAGAGCTGGTTTGGTGGTGCTGAATTCTCTTAGCTTTTGCTTGTCTGTAAAGCTTTTGAATTCTCCTTCATATCTGAATGAGATCCTTGCTGGGTACAGTAATCTAGGTTGTAGGTTATTCTCTTTCATTACTTTCAGTATGTCCTGCCATTCCCTTCTGGCCTGGAGGGTTTCTATTGATAGATCAGCTGTTATCCTTATAGGAATCCCTTTGTGTGTTATTTGTTGTTTCTCCCTTGCTGCTTTTAGTATTTGTTCTTTGTGTTTGATCTTTGTTAATTTGATTAATATGTGTCTTGGGGTGTTTCGCCTTGGGTTTATCCTGTTTGGGACTCTCTGGGTTTCTTGGACTTGGGTGGCTATTTCCTTCCCCATTTTAGGGAAGTTTTCAGCTATTATCTCCTCGAGTATTTTCTCATGGCCTTTCTTTTTGTCTTCTTCTTCTGGAACTCCTATGATTCGAATGTTGGGGCGTTTCACATTGTCCCAGAGGTCCCTGAGGTTGTCCTCATTTCTTTTGATCCTTTTTTCTTTTTTCCTCTCTGCTTCATTTATTTCCACCATTTTATCTTCTACCTCACTTATCCTATCTTCTGTCTCCGTTATTCTACTCTTGGTTCCCTCCAGAGTGTTTTTGATCTCATTCATTGCATTATTCATTTTCAATTGACTCTTTTTTATTTCTTCTAGATCTTTATTAAACATTTCTTGCATCTTTTCAATCTTTGTCTCCAGGCTATTTATCTGTACCTCCATTTTGCTTTCAAGATTTTGGATCATTTTTATTATCATTATTCTAAATTCTTTTTCAGGTAGATTCCCTATCTCCTCCTCTTTTGTTTGACTTGGTGGGCCCTTTTCATGTTCCTTTACCTGTTGGGTATTTCTCTGCCTTTTCATCTTGTTTAGATTGCTGTGTCTGGAGTGGGCTTTCTGTATTCTGGAGGTCTGTGGTTCCTTTTTATTGTGGAGGTTTTACCCAGTGGGTGGGGTTAGACGATTGGCTTGTCAAGGTTTCCTGATTAGCGAAGCTTGCGTCAGTGTTCTGGTGTGCGGATCTTGATTTCTTCTCTTTGGATAGCAATGGAGTGCCCAGTAATGAGTTTTGAGATGGGTCTATGTGTTAGGTGTGACCTTGGGCAGTCTGTATGTTGACGTTCAGGGCAATGTTCCTGCGTTGCTGGAGAATTTGCGTGGTATGTCGTGCTCTAAAACTTATTGGCTCTTGGGTGGTGGTTGGTTTCGTTGCAGGTATGGAGGCTTTTGTAGGGTCACTTATTACTTAAAGATTCATGTAGTCAGGAGTTTTCTGGTGTTCTCAGGTTTTGGGCTTAAGTCTCCTGCTTCTGGATTTCAGTTTTATTCTTCCTATAGTCTCAGGACTTCTCCAACTATACAGCACTGATAATAAAACTTCTAGGTTAATGGTGGAAAGTTTCTCCCCCGTTAGGGATACCCAGAGAGGTTCACCGAGTTACATGGAGAAGAGGAGAGGGAGGAGGGAGATAGAGATGGGCAGGAGGAGAAAGAGGGGGACTCAAGAGGAGAGAGACAGATCTACGAAGTTGTCTGATCCCAGAGTGTTCTCCGTAGCCCAGACACCCACAAAGATTCACAGAATTGGATTGGGAAGAGAAGGGGAAAGGAGGAAATAGAGGTGTTCTGAGGTAGAAAACAGAGTCAAGATTGGGAGAGAATAATCAACACACTCGTGAATAAAAATGGGAGCTGAATATTGGATTCTTAAATGTTCACAATTTATATCATATACTGAAAAACAAAAATTAAAAATCTAGAGTAGAGGTTAGACTCTTAAAAATACTATATTAAAAACAAAAACCAAAACACACAAAAGAAATTTTAGAAATATATATGAAGTTTGGTATAGAAATAGGGCTTCTCTTCTTTTTTTTTTTTTCTTCCCTTTCTCCTTCTTCTGTAAGGTTATAGTGGATTGAAAATGAAAATTAAGGCGTAGTAAAAGGAGTGCTAGAGGGCTTTAAAAGAAATAAGAGAAAAAGAAAAAGAAAATAGAAGAGAAGAAAAAAGAAAAGAAAAAAAGAAGAAAAAAAAAAAAGAAAAAAGAAAGAGAAAAAAAATTGTTTTGCCTAATTAAAAAAAATCGTAAAAATCTATGAAAATGAAAGTTAAGGAGTAATGGGGGAGTAATAAGGAATTTTTAAAGGAAAATAAAAGAGAACCAAGAAAAAAGAAAGAAAAGAAAAAAAAATTTTTTTTTTTTCCTTACTTAAAAAAAAAAAAGAAAAAAAGAAAAAAAAAAGAAAAAGAAAAAATATATTTAGGAGTTTCCCTGGAGCTGTTGCGGTCAGTGTGGGTTCGGCTCAGCTTCAGATAGCTCCTCGTTCCAGCTTACACTTCTCGATATCTACAGGCCCTTCCGGTGTAGTCAGTCCGTGGTTTCTTCAGGGATTTTAATCTGTTACACCGGTCCCTTTGTTTATTTGGGTTCTGTTGCCGGTCTCTCTTCCGTGCCTAATTTCCGCCCTGACACAGGGGGCGGAGGTGGATTCTTATTCAGGTAGCTAGTTCCGTCGCGCTGCGGCGAGGGGCTGTGCGGGGAGGGACCGGCGCTCCCGGGAGAGGCTTGCGCTCTTTTCTCGGTCTGCGCTGCTCAGGCTCCGGGCTGCTCCGTCTGAAGCGCGCGCCACGCTGCGCGCGGCTCCAGCCCTCGGGCGATTCACAAAAGCGCGGCACACAAAGCCGGGCCCGCGCTCCGTCCCCACGCCGCCCTAGCGGCCCAGGCAGCCAGGCGCTTGACGGGCGCTCTCTCCCCGGGTGCGGCGCGTCTTCTGCCCTGCGCGGTCCCAGTCTCAGATTCCGCCGGAGCCAGTCGGGCGTGTGCGCCCTCCGCCCTCCGCGTCCCCAGCCGCAGCTCCCGCCCGCGCCGGTCGGGCGCCCGCGCCCTCCGTCTCGCCACGACCCTCCCGGCGGGCTTCGGCCGCCCAGAATCTCGGTCCCTTTGTTCTGCGAACGGCCGGCAGTGTGTTCGGGCCGGTTAATTTTCTGTCTCTTTTGCTCTCCCACAGTTCAAGTTGGCAACTCACAAAAGCTCCCTCTGATTGTCCTCAGGGCGCTCAGGCCCGGACCCTGCCCCAAGTAATGCCGCCCGCTCCTCTCCGTTCCGTCCCCACTTGCTGGTGGCGGATGCGGGCGTCTGGGGTACTTTTCTGCTGGGAGTTGCTTTTAGGCTCTTAATCTGTGGGTTTTATTTATTGTATCCCTCCCAGTCAGATTCAAACTCTTGAGATTCCAACACTTCCCCCAGGCCCGCCAGAGCGAGGGTTTCCCGGTGTCTGGGAACGTCCTCTATTAAGTCCCTTCCCCGGGACGGATCTCCGTCCTTAGCTCTTTTGTTTCGCTTTTTATCTTTTATATTTTGTCCTACCTCCTTTCGAAGACAATGGGCTGCTTTTCTGGGCGCCTGATGACCTCAGCTAGCGATCAGAAGTTGTTTTGTGAAGTTTGCTCTGCGTTCAGTTATTTTTTTGATGAATTTCTAGGAGAGAAAGTGGTCTCTCCGTCCTACTCCTCCGCCATCTTGGCTCCTCCCCGGGAAGGTTGTTTTAATTGTAATTAATGTGAGCTCCACTAATTCACAATGCATGTTACTTTGAAATTGCACTGAGTTAATCTGCCTGACTCACACTATCTCTTTGGGGAAAAGTTTGCTAAGCTAATTAAATGGTGTCAATAGTATTAAGGGAGAATGTATAGTCCAATAAAAAAATATTTAAAAGAATATATTTTCCTGCTTTTTTGTAAATTAATTTATTTAATTGGAGGCTAATTACTTTACAATATTGTAGTGGTTTTTTGCCATACATTCACATGAATCAGCCATGGGTGTACATGTGTCCCTGATCCTGAACCCCCCTCCCACCTCTCTTCCTATGCCATCCCTCAGGGTTGTCCCAGTGAACCAGCCCTGAGCACCCTGTCTCATGTATCAAGCCTGGACTGAATATTCTTAAATCAATTTTTTTTTTAATGAAGGATAATTGCTTTACAGAATGTTGTTGTTTTCTGTCAAACCTCAACATCAATCAGTCACAGGTATATATATATATCCCCTCCCTTCTGAATCACTCTCCCATCTCCCTCCCAATCCCACCCCTCTAGGTTGATACAGAGCCCCTGTTTGAGTTTCCTGAGTCATACAGCAAATTCCTGTTGGCTATCTATTTTACATATGGTAATGCATATTTCCATGTTACTCTTTCCATTTACCTCACCCTCTCCTCTCTTCTCCCCATGTCTTAAGTCTATTCTCTATGTCTGTTTCTCCATTACTGCCTTGTAAATAAATTCTTCAGTACCATTTTTCTAGATTCCACCTATATGTGTTAGAATATGATATTTATCTTTCTCTTTCTGACTTACTTCACTCTGTATAATAGGTTCTAGGTTCATCCACCTCATTAGAACTGACTCAATTGTGTTCTTTTTTCTGGCTGAGTAAGATTCCACTGTGTACAAGTACCACAACTTCTTTATCCATTCACCTCTCAATAGACATCTAGGTTGCTTCCATGTTCTAGCTATTGTAAATAGTGCTGCAATGAGCAATGGGATACATGTGTCTTTTTCAATTTTATTTTCCTCAGGGTATATGCCTAGGAGTGGAATTGCTGCATCATATAATGGTTTTATCCCTAGTTTTTTAAGGAATCTCCATACTATCTTCCATGGTGGCTATATCAATTTGCATCCCCACCAACAGTGCAAGAGCATTCCCTTTGTCCACACCTTCTCCAGCATTTATTGTTTGTAGACTTTTTGATGATAGCCATTCTGACTGGTGTGGGGTGATATCTCATTATAGTTTTGATTTGCAATATTATTTGATTTCCTATGATCTGCCCCTATATGCAAGAGAGCAAAAGAGAAACAGATGTAAAGAACAGACTTTTGGACTCAGTGGGGAAAGGCGAAGGTGAAATGATTTGAGACAATAGCATTAAAACATTTATATTACCATATGTAAAATAGATGACCAGTGGAAGCTCAATGCATGTAGCAGGGGACTCACAGTCGTTGCTCTGGGACAACCCAGAGGGATGTGCTTGGGAAGGAGGTGGGAGGGGGTTTCAGAATGAGGGGAACACATATGCACCTGTGGTTGATTCATGTCAATATATAGCAAAAACTACCACAATATGGTTAAGTAATTAGCCTATAATTAAAATAAATTAATTTTAATTTAATTTAAATAAATTTAATTTAATTTAATATTGTGCCTATATTTATGAAGAATATTGTCTGTGGCTCTTGTATTCTTTTCTTTTTTCTTTCATAATTTTTTTTTTTTTTTGGTTTTAGGTATGAGAATTATGCTGGTCCCAATATGAGTTGTAAAATATTCCTTCTTCTTATATTTTTTTAAAGGGTTTATATAGAAGTGTTTCTATTTCTTCCTTAAATGTTTTCAAAAATTTGCCTTTAATTACCTCTGGGCTTGATGTTTTCTTTACAGGAAAATTTTCAACAGCAACCAAAAAAAGTAAATTTCTTTAATAGGTAGAGAACTGTTTAGATTATGTATTTTCTTCTTGAGAGAGTTTTGATAATCTGTGTCTTTCAAGGAATTTGTATATTTCTTCTAAGTTGTCCAGTTTGTTGGGAAAAAGCTATATTTCATAATTCACTTATTGTATAGTGTCTGTAGGATCTTTGGTGATGGCTCCTCTTTTGTTCCTGATATTGACTGATTAATCCCACCCCCCACGCCAAGGCTTTTTTTCTTTTTTTCTTCAATTGGTCTAGGAAAGAGATATATCAGGTTTTTTTTTAAATTGTCAAAGGACAAGTTTTGACTTGTTCATCTTCTTTAATGTTTGTTTTCTATTTTATCAGGTTTATTTTCTATTTATTTTCTAGCTTAAGTTGTTATTTTGGGACATTAAATTTAGACTTCCCTTATTTTCTAATATAAGCATTTACACCTATAAGTTTTCCTCTAAAAACACCTTTAGTTATTTGCATCTCATTAATTTTGTTATACTGTATTTTGGTTGCAGTTCAGTTTGGAATAGTTTATTCAGCATTTTTATTTCTTTTTTTTTTTCCTCATAGAAGTATGTTGTTTAAATTCCAAATACTGTGATTTTTCCTAAGTATCTCATTGTTATTTATAGTTCAATTTCATTTAAGTTCAATAATCCTGTGTAATTTCAGTCTTTTTAAATTTAATAAGATTTGTTTGTTTTATAGTACAGCAAGTGATCTATCTTGGTGAATTTACTTGGAAAATAATTTTTTTCCTGCAGTTTTAGAATGCAGTGTTCAGTATGTAAGTAACAGTATGGTTGACTGTGTGGTTTGGATCCTCTATTTCTTACTGATATTTAGAGTAAAAATCTGTCTGCAATGCAGGAGGCCCCAGTATGATCCCTGGGTTGCAAAAATCCATTGGAGAATAAAATGGCTACCCACTCCAGTACTCTTGACTGGAGAATTCCATGAACAGAGGAGAATGGTAGTCTACAGTCCATGAAGTCGCAAAGAGTCAGACATGGCTAAGTGACTAACACACTTGTTCTGTAGTTGCAAAGAAGATGATATTAAAAATCCCCTACTATTTATGGGATTGCCTATTTGTCATTTTAATGCCATTATTTTTGCTTCTCATGTTTTGAAGGGACAAACTGCATCAGTTCAGTCAGTCAGTTCAGTCGCTCAGTCATGTCCGACTCTTTGGGACCCAATGAATCGCAGCACGCCAGGCCTCCCTGTCCATCTCCAACTCCCGGAGTTTATTCAAACTCATGCCCATCGAGTCGGTGATGCCATCCAGCCATCTCATCCTCTGTCGTCCCCTTCTCCTCCTGCGCCCAATCCCTCCCAGCATCAGGGTCTTTTCTAATGAGTCAGCTGTTCACATGAGGTGGCCAAAGTACTGGAGTTTCAGCTTCAGTATCAGTCCTTCCAATGAACAGCCAGGACTGATCTCCTTCAGGATGGACTGGTTGGATCTCCTTGCAGTCCAAGGGACTCTCAAGAGTCTTCTCCAACACCACAGTTAAAAAGAATCAGTTCTTCAGCGCTCAGCTTTCTTCACAGTCAAACTCTCACATCCATACATGACCACTAGAAAAACCAGACGGCCCTTTGTTGGCAAAGTAATGTCTCTGCTTTTTAATATGCTATCTAGGTTGGTTATAACTTTCCTTCCAAGGAGTAAGCATCTTTTAATTTCATGGCTGCAATCACCATCTGCAGTGATTTTGGAGGCCCAAAAAAAATAAAGCCTGACACTGCTTCCACTGTTTCCCCATCTATTTCCCATGAAGTGATGGGACCAGATGACATGATCTTAGTTTTCTGAATGTTAAGCTGTAAGCCAACTTTTTCACTCTCCTCTTTCACTTCCATCAAGAGGCTTTTTAGTTCCTCTTCACTTTCTGCCATAAGGGTGGTATCATCTGCATATCTAAGGTTATTGTTATTTCTCCCGGCAATCTTGATTCCAGCTTGTGCTTATTCCAGCCCAGCATTTCTCATGATGTACTCTGCATAGAAGTAAAATAAGCAGGGTGACAATATACAACTTTGACATTTTCCTTTTTCCTATTTGGAACCAGTCTGTTGTTCCAGGTCCAGTTCTAACTGTTATTTCCTGACCTGCATACAGGTTTCTCAAAAGGCAGGTCAGGTGGTCTGGTATGCCCATCTCTTTCAGAATTTTCAACAGTTTATTGTGATTCACATGGTCAAAGGCTTTGGCATAGACAATAAATCAGAAATAGATGTTTTTTCTGGAACTCTCTTGCTTTTTTGATGATCCAGCAGATGTTGGCAATTTGATTTCTGGTTCCTCTGACTTCTCTAAAACCAGCCTAAACATCTGGAAGTTCATGATTCATGTATTGCTTGGAGAATTTTGAGCATTAATTTACTAGCGTGTGAGATACATGCAATTTTGCAGTACTTTGAGCATTCTTTGGGATAGCCTTTCTTTGGGATTGAAATGAAAACTGACATTTTCCAGTACTGTGGCCACTGCTGAGTTTTCCAAATTTGCTGGCATATTGAGTGAAGCATTTTCACAACATCATCTTTCAGGATTTGAAATAGCTCAACTGCAATTCCATCACCTCCACTAGCTTTGTTTGTAGTGATGCTTTCTGAGGTCCACCTGACTTCACATTCCATGATGTCTGGCTCTAGGTGAGTGATCATACCATCGTGATTATCTGAGTCGTGAAGATCGTTTTTGTACAGTTCTTCTGTGTATAGACACATAAAATTAATATATCTTTCTAATGAATAAGCACATTTATAATTATGGAATAATATGTATTTTTGCTAACACTTTTTGTCTTAGAATCTGTTTTTCTAATATTATCATAACCACTCGGGCTCCTTATGTTTACTGTTCATTTGGCATATCCTTCCCCATCCATTTATATTCAAACTATCTATATTTTTGTGTTTATAAAGCATCTCTTCTAGACAGCATAAAGTTTGATTTTGTTTTCTACTTTTACTTAGAGTGTTTACTTTGTTAATATTGAATATAGCTCTTAAATAGTTTAATTTTGTTTCCCATTTTATTGTTACTTTTCTGTTTGTCCTCTATTTTTTAAACATATGTTCTTGTTTACCTGCCTCTTTTTGGATTATCTGGATTTTTTTAGATTTCTGTTTTAATTTATTTATTGGGTTTCTAGCTATATTTCTTTGCATTTTAGTGATTTGTCTAGGAATTAGAATGTATATTCTTAAATTTTCATATTCTACTTAAATGTTGTATTGTTAAAAAAATATTCTGACACTTGCTAAAACTCCAAGTAAGATTCTATTCAATACTCCTGACAGGTGTGAAGACAATTTCAATAGAGGTAAGAAGTGAAATGAAGTGAAAGTCACTCAGTTGTTTCCGACTCTTTGCAACCTTATGGACTATATATTCCATGGAATTCTCCAGGCCAGAATACTGGAGTGAGTAGCCTTTCTCTTCTCCAGGGGCTCTCAAGGAGCCCAGCAAAGGGGAGATGGTTAGGCAGATGGAAAATTATTGAGGAGACATCAAGCGTAGGGGGATTCTTGATAAATGAACTCAACAGAACTCTTGCTGAAGGCAGGCCAAAGTAATCAAATATTGAGGGTATGGGATTCTTTCTAAACTAATTTGTAGGATTTGACAGGCCAGAGACAGTGTCAAAGAATAAGATATAGTCAAAAAGAGGGCTCAGAGAAGTCTATCTAAAATTTGGTGAAGAAGAGAGTCTTTGTCAGTACTACTGCACATAAAATGTAATAATTTACTGTATTTACTATGACATATTATTTGGAGAATAAATACCAAGATAAAGAGTATTAAGCAAAAAGTTGTCAACTTTTTCACACAACAGTGTTTTTCACCTATGCATTTGGTCAATCTTCTACAGACCTCTGGAAGACTCTTAAAGCATGTTATTTCTTTATTAAAAGAAGTAAAATTAATATTGGGGAAGAAGAAAAGTATTTGATAAAAACTGTTCTGGTAAAAAGGGATAAGGAAACTCTAAAAGATATTAACTCTATTTTACTTTAGATCAATTATTTAAAATGTCTGTGTTTTCTCTTTATCACTTTTCTAGATAGTCTGTCCTAAGGAAATCAATACTGAATATTCATTGGAAAGACCATGGTTCCTGGGTGTGTAAGAGCATCTGGGGATATTTTGACTGTGATTATTCCAATTCTGACTTAGTTAGAACTTCTATTTGTTATCTTTTAAAACTTATACTTCCACCCTTGCAACCACCACAATATTGTAACAGTCTTTATGGTTTTCTTTTCATTGATAACTATTTTTAAAATGAAAGAAATATAATTTATTGAAAATAAGGTGGTGTGCAATAGTGGACATCTTTTGCAGTCTTCATTTTCTTATTTTACCTAGGTTACTGTTGACTATAGAAGAGTATACTATCATAAGTTCATTACTAAAAGATGTGTTACTATTCAGAAAACTGATGTCTATTATTATGCGTATGTAGAATTGAATGAAATGAATAATGATATTGTACTTGGAGCTTAAATACAATTTAAATTTTTACCATATTCACTCAATAACCCAACCTGCTCAATAAATTCCTAGAAATATATTTTCAGTACAGGATTAAGACATAAGCATCCTCTAGGTGATTAGCGGATATATTTCTGATAAGAATAAAACAGCCCCCAGTTTTTAATCTTGGCTCATCATTTTAATATACTGTATCTCTGTGACTATTATCATGCCCTGACATACTCCAGTAGTCTTGCTTGAAGAATCCCATGGACTGAGGAGCCTGGAGGACTATATTCCATGGGGTCACAAAGAGTCAGACATGACTGAGTGGTTAAGCATGATTGTATGCAATGACATAAACTAATCTTCCTGGATGAAAATTTTGTAGACTGCCTGGGGTGTCATACAGCAAATTTTGGCCAACTTCTGCCATTACATATATAAGTAAAATCTCTTTTTATGTATTGCATATGCCTAAAATATTTTTATCTTGTGAGTTTATTATTATGGTATATTTTGTCATATTGCAATGTATATTACTCACAAGTTCATGTAGTATTTTATACCCATAGGACTGAAGTTTTTATACCCTTTATAACTGGCAACTTACTTGAGTGTTATGTGGTGACTACCTTATGAAAAGTTATTTTTATTCTTCAAAGCCTGAGCATAAGTATGCAACCAACTAACAATTCATCCCAATCTACTTTTCTATTACAAAGCATTTCAGCTATTTTTCAGAAATGCTAGATGATATACATCCCTCAGAAATATTCCTTTACACTATTAGATTTGACAGGGGTACAGTGAAATCTGGATTATACTATTTATTTTGCATTTGAAAGAATTATCTTTATCACACAGGATTAAAATGACTGTAATTCAAAACACTTTTTCCTCAGATTGACGTACAAATTTAGTGCTCATATTATTTCTATTCATCAGTTTTACTAGGCACTTCCCTTTGTTTAAAACACTGAATCGTTACTTCAAAGAATGTTTCATTTTATGTTTATACTTTCTGGTACAACTATCTAGTAATCAAAATATGTCATTGCTTTTTACCCTTTTTATTATGTGTTATTACCATATATTTTAAAACATTTGTATCTACCTGCACCTATTTATACCTACATTCTTGTGTAAATATATGTAATCTTCTATCATTTTAATGATTTTCATTTAATTTATATGAGAATGATCTAAATTTTCTGTGAGAAACAAAATGCATTTGTTTTTAAATGAAAGGAAGTAATTATTATATTTGATAAAATATGAAGCTAACATCTAAAATGTATATAAGACAAACTTTAAAGAACCCATGACAATAAGATATTAACTACAAAATATAAATTAATTGTGGGCACATTTATGCATGTATGCAAATGTACACATATGACATCTATTCCATCATTATTTTGAATGGTATGAATGTTAGGCACTGATGTTATAAATGCTAATATATTGGTTTGATATTAGTTGTGTTTATTCCAAAGGCTAACGAACACATCTGATGGTATAGAATTCATCTGCATTGCAGGTCTGAATCTCTGAATTGGGAAGATCCCCTGGAGAAGGAAATGACAACCCACTCCAGTATTCTTGCTGGGATGATCCCATAAAGGAGCATGGTGGGTTATAGTCCATGGGGTCTCAAAGAGTTGGGCATGACTGAGCAGCCTCACTTCACTTTTCAGTTGTGTTTGTAGCATTTGGAACATGACTAATGGAATCTAATAAAATTTTCTAAATTACATGATATATAAAATGTACTGAGTTAAGGGACATAAAATAGATTTCAATTATATTTTACTAACTCTATGATATTATAAATAATTGGCAAGACTGCTGGAAATAAGCACAGTAGTTGAGTAATGAAAACTGCATGCACTGTATTCTTCCTAGAGGTGTAATATTGTCAAAGCAATTTAGATTTTGAAAATATACTTAGTTTTTGCCTAAGTAAATAGCATTAATCACCACAGAGCTATAATAAAGTTTATAATATGTAATCATTAAGGTATAAAGCATATTTTCATAAAAGAGTACTATAATATTATATTGATGATTTGATAAAATATTCTAGTTTTAATAGTAAGTTTCATTTTACAACTTATGAAAGTACACAATATCATGAAATGTCTAATTAAAAAATCTCCATATTTCAATTATATAATGATTGCTTTGTGAAATCAGCAGATGATTCAAGCCTTGGGAAAAATATATCTTGAGCTGAAATTGCAGCACTTCAGGAAAAAGTACAAAATATCAACATAGTTCATACTTATTGACTTGTTTAGATGCAAATTTACTTTTAATAGTTTTGATAAAAATAAATATAGGTATATCCTGTATTTAAACTTGGGTTTAAACACATTCTTATGGCACAGTAGCTCAAAAATCTTTCCTGCACTTCATATGATAAAAATTTAGCATGTGGTTTGTCTTTCTTACAAATGTGGATCCTTGGTTATCAGCAGGGCCAAGCAAGTAAGTGTGACTATCTCAGTATAAATCCATGACTGTCTTTAGCAAGACTCTCAAGTCTTCTCCCCTGCTAACTTTGATTTAGTACAGTAGTACTCATTTGTTGTTATTGTTTAGTCACTAAGTCCTGTCCAACTCTTTGCAACCCCATAGACTGCAGCATTCCAGGTTTCCCTGTCCTTCACTATCTCCTGGAGTTTGCTCAAACTCGTGTTCATTGAGTCAGTGATGCTATTCAACTATTTCATCCTCTGTAGCCCCCGTCTCTTCCTGCTCTCAATCTTTCCCAGTATCAGGGTCTTTTTCAATGCTCTTCACATCAAGTGGCCAAAGTATTGTAGCTTCAGAATCAGCATCAGTCCTTCTAATGAATATTTAGGGTTGATTTCCTTTAGGATGAATGGGTTTGATCTTGCAGTCAAGAGGACTCTCAAAAGTGTTCTACAGCACCACAGTTTGAAAGCATCTATTCTTCAGTGCTCAGCCATCGGTTCAGCCGTTAGAGTCTGCCTGCAGTGCGGGAGACTGGGGTTCAATTCCTGGGTAAGGAAGATCCCCTGGAGAAGGAAATGACAACCCACTCCAGTATCCTTGCCTGGAAAATCCCATTAATGGAGGAGCCTGGCAGGCTACAGTTCATGGGGTGACAAAGAGTCAGACACGACTGAGCGACTTCACTTTCACTTTTCACTTTCACAGCCATCTTTAGGGTCCAAGTCTCACATCCATATATGACCACTGGAAAAATCGTAGCTTTGACTATACAGAACTTTGTTCACAAAAGTATTTCTCTGCATTTTAATATGATGCCTAGGTTTGTCATAACTTTTCTTCCAAGTAGCAAGCATCTTTTAATTTCAAGGCTGCAATCACTGTCCACAGTAACTTTGGAGCCCAAGAAAATAAAATCTGTCACTGCTGCTACCTTTTCCCCTTCTATTTGCTATGAGGTGATGGGATCAGATACCGTGTTCTTAGTTTTTTGAATGTTGAGTTTCAAGCCAACTTTTTCACTCATCCCTTTCATCTTCATCAAGAGGCTCTTTAGTTCTTCTTCACTTTATGCCATTAAGGTTTTCCTTGGTTGCTCAGAGGGTAAAGAATCTGCCTTCAGTGCAGGAAACTCAGGTTCACTCCCTGGGTTGGGAAGATCCCCTGGAGAAGTGAATAGCAAGCTACTCCAATATTCTTGCCTGGAGAATCCCATGGACAGAAGAGCTTGGTGCACTACAGTCTATGGCTTTGCAAAGAGTTGAACATGACTGAGCAACTACTACCACCACTACTACTTCTGCATTAAAGTGTATCATCAGCATATTTGAGTTTGTTGATATTTCTCCTGGTAATCTTGATTTCATCTTGCAATTCATCCAGCCCGTCATTTCACATGATGTACTCTGAACATAAGTAATAAACAGGGTGAAAGCATACAGCCTTCTTATACTCCTTTCCCAATTTTGAATCAGTCCATCGTTCCATGTCTGCTTTAACAGTTGCATCTTTACCTGCATAGAGATTTCTCAGGAGACAGGTAAGATAGTCTGGTATTTCCATCTAAGAATTTTCCACAGTTTGTTGTGAGCCACAGTCAAAAGTGCATAGCCAATGAAGCAGAAGTAGATGTTTTCCTGGAATTCTCTTGCTATCTCTATGATCCAACATATGTTGGTAGTTTGATCTCTGTTTGCTCTTTCTAAATCCAGCTTGTGCATCTGGAAGTCCTTGGTTCAAGCACTGCTAAACTTTCATAAATGAATACCAATTTATTAGTTAATACCAGATGACCAGAACAACTGAATGTACTTTGTTAAACATCTCTTTTATTAGACAAAAAATAAAATAGGTTGCATCAGAAAATGAAAGGCAACAGGTTTACCAAGTTTTCTCTATGGTGTAGCCTCCATCAATGGCAAAAATATTAATAAAAAAATAAATATTAATTGCCTATATGTATTTGCTAAGATAATAGAATATATTTATTAAAAATGAAAGGAATTTTTGTATAATAGCAAATGAAACAACTGACAAAATATTAATTTCCAAAACATATAAGGAGCTCATACAACTCAGTACCAGAAAAACAAACAACCCAATCAAAAAGTGGGGAAAAGATCTAAGCAGACATTGCTCCAAAGAAGACATACAGATGGCTAACAAACACATGAAATGATCCTCAACATCACTCATTATTAGAGAAATGCAAATCAAAACTATGAGATATCACCTTATACCAATCAGAATGGCCATCATCAAAAGGCTGCAAACAATAAATGCTAGAGAGGGTGTAGACAAAAAGAAATGTTCTTGCACCATTGGTGGAAATGTAAATTGATACAGCCACCATGGAAAATGGTATGGAGACTCCTTAAAGAACTAGGAATAAAACTACCACATGATGCAGCAATCCCACTCCTAGGCATATACTCTGAGGAAATCAAAATTGAAAAACATACATGTATGCCATTGCTCTTTGCAGCACTATTTACAATAGCTAGAATGGGGAAGCAACCAAATGTCCATCAACAAAAAAATGGATAAAGAAGTTGTGGTATATATACATGATGGAATATTACTCAGCCATAAAAGGGAACACATTTGAGTCAGTTCTAATGAGGTGGATGAACCTAGAACCTATTATACAGAGTGAAGTAAGTCAGAAAGAGAAAGATAAATATCATATTCTAATGCATATATCTGGAATCTAGAAAAACGGTAATAAAGATTTTATTTACAAGGCGGCAATGGAGAAACAGACATAGAGAATAGACTTATGGACATGGGGAAAAGAGAGGACAGGGTGATATATATGGAAAGAGTAACATGGAAATATGCATTACCATATGTAAAATAGATAGCCAACGGGAATTTGCTGTATGGCTCAGGAAACTCAAACAGGGGCTCAGTATCAACCTAGAGGGGTGGACTGGGGAGGGACATGGGAGGGAGGTACAAAAGGGAGGGGACATATGTATATTTATGGCTGATTCATGTTGAGGTTTGACAGAAAGCAACAACATTCTGTAAAGCAATTATCTTTAAAAAAATTAATTATTAAAAAAAAGAAAAATTTTTCTGAGACTAGGGAGAGGAGCACGTCCAATTCAACAAGTTAAAACCAAAGAAGTGTAAAGATCAGGGATTTATATTAAGAATTTAATATTAAGAAGGTAGTTCTTCTCTTGCCCCATAAAGTATATAGTTCATAATGTTAGAACATATATAAGAAATATGTCATATGTTTACTCTTTAAAATATTTACTTTCTATGCATGTGTGTATTTGTGTTAGTTGCTCAGATGTTTCCAAATCTTTTGAGACGCCATGGACTGTAACCCACCAGTGTCCTCCATCAGTGGAATTCTCCAAGCAAGAATACTGGAGTGTGCTGCCATTTCCTTCTGCAGGGATTCTTCCCTGGCCCAGGGATTGAACCTGTGTCTCCCACACTGCAGGCAGATTTTTTGCCAACTGACCCACAAGGGAAGCCCCACTCACTATCCATATACAAAGTTTTTAAGTTGTCTTTTTAACATGTGATTGAAAGCAAGTAAATTAAAATTGATGTTTTTTGTGGTTACTGTGCAGTTACATGAAACTCATGGACATATTAAAGTGTCATATCAAGAATAAGACTGCCAGATAAAATACAAGATATCCAGATAAATTTGAATTTCAGATAAGCAACTTTTTTTTTTTTAGTATAGGTAGATCTAAATATTTCATGAGGCTTACTTACATTAACAAATTACCTACAGTTTATATGACATTCAAATTTACTGGGCAACTAGTACTTTTATTTGTCAAATTTGGCAACACTAGTCAAGAAGCACTCTTAAAATACTTTGGATTCAAAATAAAAATATGATCTTGGAATATTCTCTGTTAACTATTATATTTGTATTAACTACATTAAGACTACAGTGTATTTCTTGTAATGTCCCTGCAGGATTTAATATTATGATCATTACTGATATTGCTCAATCTGTCTTCTTTTTGTTCAATTGCTCATTCATATCCAACTCTTTGCAACCCCGTGGACTGCAGTACGCCAGACATTCCTGTCCTTCACCATCTCCAGAAGCTTGCTCAAACTCATGTGCATTGAGTCAGTGATTCCATCCAACCATCTCGTCCTTTGTTGTCCCCTTCTGCCTTCAATCTTCCCCAGCATCAGCGTCTTTTCCAATTACTTGGCTCTTTGCATCAGGTGGCCAAAGTATTGGAGCTTCAGCTTCAGCACGAGTCCTTCCAATGAATATTCAGGACTGACTTCCTTTAGGATTGACTGGTTGGATCTCCTTGCAGTCCAAGGGACTCTCAAGAGTGTTCCCCAGCACCTCAATTTGAAAGCATCAGTTCTTTGGTGCTCAACCTTCTTTCTGGTCCAACTCTCACATCTGTACATGACTACTGGAAAAACCATAGCTTTGACTTTTTGTACATTTGTTGGCAAAGTAATGTTTCTGCTTTTTAATATGCTGTCTAGGTTTGTCATAACTTTCATTTCAACTTTCCTTTCTTTTGATTTCATGACTGCAGTCACCATTCACAGTGACTTTGGAGCACAAGAATGTAAAATCTGTCACTGCTTCCAATTTTTACCCTTCTATTTGACAAGAAGTGATAGGAATAGATGCCATGATCTTAGTTTTATGAATGCTGAATTTGAAGCCAACTTTCTCCCTTTTCTCTTTCACCCTCATCAGGAGGCTCTTCAGCTCCTCTTTCAGTTCAGTTCAGTCGCTCAGTCATATCCGACTCTTTGTGACCCCATGGACTGCAGCATGCCAGGCCATCCTGCTTATCACCAACTCTCAGAGTTTACTCAAACTCATGTCCATTGAATCGGTGATGCCATCCAGCCATCTCATCCTCTCTTGTCCCCTTCTCCTCCCACCTTCAATCTTCCCCAGCAACAGGGTCTTTTCAAATGAGTCACTTCTTGGCACCAGGTGGCCAAAGTATTGGAGTTTCAGCTTCAGCATCCTCTTTACTTTCAGCCATTAGAGTGGTATCATCTGCCTATCTGAGGTTATGGATATTTCTGCTGGCAACCTTAACTCCAGCTTGTGATTCATACCACCCAGCATGATGTTGCTTTGAAGTTAAATAAACCAAGTGATGATGTACAGCCTTGACATACTCCTTTACCAACTTTGAATCAGTCCATTGTTCCATGTCCAGTTCTTAATGTTCCTTCTTGACCTGCATACAGATTTCTCAGGAAACAGGTAAGGTCTTTTGGTACTCCCATCTCTTGAAGAATTTTGCATACAGTCAAAGCCTTTAGTGTAGTCAATGAAGCAGAAGTAAATGTTTTTCTGGAACTCCCATGTTTTCTCCATTATCAAACAAACATTGGCAATTTGCTCTCTGGTTCTTCTGCCTCTTGATACCCAGCTTGTACATCTGGAAGTTCTTGGTTCACATACTGGTGAAGCCTAGCTTGACGGATTTTGAGCATAACTTTGTTAGCATATGAAATGAGTGCAATTGTATGTAGTGTGAACATTCTTTGACATTGCTCTTCTTTGGGATTAGAATGAAAACTGATCATTTCCAGTGCTGTGACCACTGCTGAGTTTTCCAAATTTGCTGACATATTGAGTGTAGCACTTTACCAACATCAACTTTTAGGATTTTAAATAGCTGGCTTGTTGCATGAGTGTTAAGTCACCAGAATCTAAATTCTTAATGTGAAATAAAGTAAAATTTATAACATTATTGATCATTTTATATGACAATATAATAAGATTATTGAATAACTCTTAGAATTGTATTTATTTTTTGCTGGTTTGTTTATTCTTCCTCTCATGTTTAGAAAATCATGAAAATGGAATATTTTAGCCTTCCCCTCATGCTGAAAGAATCACTGCACTAATTAAAATCATGCCTGTTCATTATTGATCCACAGTTTTAAAGGAAAGAAGTGATGAGATGTTATATAGTTCTAACACATTTACTCAGTAATCATTGGGGAGGCACTGTGCTAAAATGGAAAGAGTACAAAATTTTGAGTCTTAAGCAATGTATATTAAATTCTACCTCAGTCACGTAAATAGTTGTCTGGCCTTATAAATGTATTTAACATCCTCATTTTCAGTTTCCTCATCTGTTACAATAAAAAATTACCACTCTATAAGGTTACAATAATAATTAAATAAAACAATGCATTAAACAACGCAGAAAGAAAACAATAATACCAGACAATGCATTGACATGTAGATGGTTTTTTAAAAATGTTATTAATCTTATACTGAAAGTCAAACTATAAGTAGAGTACTACTTTATGCAAAAAACAAAACAAAACAAAACACAGGTGTGTGTGTGCATTTAAATTGTATTTATTTTGTCCTTGTATCATAAATGTTTATAAATTTGTAGAAAATGCTAAACATATAGAGAAAACATTAAAACTTTAAAAATCAATGTGGTACCATCTCACACCAACCAGAATAGCTGCTATCAAAATGTCTACAAATAAGAAATGTTGGAGAGGGTGTGGAGAAAAGGGAACCCTCTTACACTGTTTGTGGGAATGCAAACTAGTACAGCCACTATGGAGAACAGTGTGGAGATTTCTTACAAAACTGGAATTAGAACTGCCATATGACCCAGCAATCCCACTGTTGGGTATACGCACTGAGGAAATCAGAACTGAAAGAGACACGTGTACCCCAATGTTCATCGTAGCACTGTTTACAATAGCTGGGACATAGAAGCAGCCTAGATATCCATTGTCAGACGAATGGATAACAAAGCTGTGGTACATATACATAATGGAATATTACTCAGCTATTAAAAAGAACACATTTGACTCAGTTCTAATGTGGTGGATGAAACAGGAGCATATTATACAGAGTGAAGTAAGACAGAAAGAAAAACACCAATACAGTATATTAACACGTACATATGGAATTCAGAAAGATGGTAATGATGACCCTATATATGAGACAGCAAGAGACACAGATATAAAGAACACACTTATGGACTCTGTGGGAGAAGGCGAGGGTGGGATAATTTGAGAGAATAGCACTGAAACAAGTATATTACCATATGTGAGATAGATCACCAGTCCAAGTTTGATGCATGCAACAGGGCAGTCAAAGCCTCTGCACTGGGACAACCCTGAGGGACGGGAAGGGGAGGGAGGTGGGAGGGGGGTTTGGAATGGAGGACACATGCACAGTCTGTTGTTTTTAATTTATGCAGTTTAAATTTTACCATAAGCAATAAAAATATTTCTTCATTGACATTTATATGTACATTCATATGTACATAGCTTACTAGAAAAAAGTTATCATTGTCATAGCTTAGAAATATATTAACTCATATTTTATGAAATACAATTGTAAAAACTATATCAAGAGAGAAAAAAATGTATTGTCTCATGCAAAACATCTGACTTTGTCAGTCTATTGATTAACAACATGTAATCTCCTGTGAATCAATGGTATTTCTGAAAAGCTATTTTGCTCCCTGTCAATCAAGGTACTCCTTTGATGTGCCATTAAAACAAAAACAAAAACAAAAACTGTGATTCTTCACTGTATGCAAAAGTAATTCAATGAGTTTATTGATCACTGTAGTCTCATGGTAGCCAGGAGGGGAGACTTTTAAAACGTAATCAAAGTCAATTTGGAGAAATCTGCATATTTTAACTTTATTTTTCTCCATTTTCTAATCATTCCTATCAGAGTACTCCAACATTACATTTTCATTCTCCAACTCAAAAAACCCATTTGGTGGGCCATGATAAATTATTCCCTGTAAGAATCTACATCTATCTTTTCAAGTCTGATCGTTTTTGATGAATATATTCTGTTAACATGAACTTCAGTGAAAGAAGTGGGCTATAATAATTAATTATAGAATATAGATGGCATTTTCATGGGAAAACAGGTTAGAAGATAAATAAGAGAACAGAACAAATAATAGATACATAGATATTTCCTACTCCTAACAAGACCTCTCTGTTTTAATCTGCATGTATTAATTGAAGAGTAAAGATAATAAAGAAAACTTTGGCAGATTTTCAGAACTTACATGAATTCACTCACATTTTCCAAATTAATGGCAGAGTTATTTTCAAAGTTTTATAAAACCAGAACTCAACTATACTTTTAATCCCAGACATAGGATGTGAAGAATGAATGTGCTATATTAGCTCCTATTTACACTCGTGGCTGTTTTTTCTGGGAGGAGTTTGATCAGATGCTTACAATTTCTGTTTATATATTACAAGGAGAAATGTGTGGCTGCTCTGTTCAGTTTTATGGCCAGAATACATAAACCTAGTTATTATTCTCCATTAAATATTTAATGACTATTAAATGAATATTCTCCAGTGATCCACTGGAGAAGGGAATGGTAAACCACTTTTATATCCTTGCCTTGAGAACCACATGAAGCGTATGAAAAGGCAAAAAGATAGGACACTGAAAGATGAACTTCTCAGGTCAGTAGGTGCCCAATATGTTGCTGGAGATCAGTGGAGAAATAACTCCGGAAAGAATGAAGGGAAAGAGCCAAACCAAAAACAACAGCCAGTTATGGATGTGACTTCTGACAGAAACAAGGTTCAATGCTGTAAGGGCAATACTGTATAGGAACCTGGAATGTTAGGTCCATGAATCAAGGCAAATTGGAAGTGGTCAAACAGGAGATGGCAAGAGTGAACATCGACCTTCTAGGAATCAGCAGTGGCCGTATGATTGGAAAAGATCCGTTTTCATTACAATTCCAAAGAAAGGCAATCCCAAAGGATGCACAAACTACCACACAATTGCACTCATCTCACACGCTAGGAAAGTAATGCTCAAAATTCTCCAAGCCAGGCTTCAGCAATGCATGAACCGTGAACTTCCAGATGTGTAAGCTAGATTTAGAAAAGGCAGAGGAACCAGAGATCAAATTGCCAACATCTGCTGGATCATCAAAAAAGCAAGACAGCTCCAGAAAAACATCTATCTCTATTTTTTTGACTATGCCAAAGCCTTTCACTGTGTGGATCACAATAAACTGGAAAATTCTTGAAGAGATGGAATATCAGACCACCTGACCTGCCTCTTGAGAAATCTGTATGCAGGTCAGGAAGCAACAGTTAGAACTGGACATGGAGCAACAGACTGGTTCCAAATAGGAAAAGGAGTACATCAAGGCTGTATATTATCACCCTGTGTATTTAACTTCTATGCAGAGTACATCATGAGAAACGATGGACTTGATATAGTACAAGCTGTAATCAAGATTGCCGGGAGAAATATCAATAACCTCAGATATGCAGATGACATCACCCTTATGGCAGAAAGCAAAGAAGAACTAAAGAGCCTCCTGATGAAAATGAAAGAGGAGAGTGAAAAAGTTGGCTTAAAGCTAAACTTTCAGAAAACAAGATCATGGGATCCGGTCCCATCACTTCATGCAAATAAACGTGGAAACAGTGGAAACAGTGTCAGACTTTATTTCTGAGGATTCCAAAATCCCTGCAGATGGTGACTGCATCCATGAAATTAAACGATGCTTACTCCTTGGAAGGAAAATTATGACCGACCTAGACAGCATATTGAAAAACAGAGACATTGCCAACAAAGGTCCGTCTAGTCAAGGCTATGGTTTTTCCAGTGGTCATGTATGGATATGAGAGTTGGACTACAAAGAAACCTGAGCACCAAAGAATTGATTCTTTTGAACTATGATGTTGGAGAAGACTCTTGAGAGTCCCTTGGACTGCAAGATCCAAACAGTCCATCCTAAAGGAGATCAGTCCTGAGTGTTCGTTGGAGGGACTGATGTTGAAGCTGAAACTCCAAAACTTTGGCCATCTAATATGAAGAGCTGACTCATTTGAGAAGTCTCTGATGCTGGGAAATATTGAGGGAAGGAGGAGAAGGGGACAACAGAAGATGAGATAATTGGATGGCATCATCGACTCGACGGACATGAGTTGGGGTAAACTCTGGGAGTTGGTGATGGAAAGGGAAGCCTGGCTTGCTGTGCTCCATGGAGTTACAAAGAGTTGGATATGACTGAGTGACTGAATTGAACTTACTGAAATTAATATTTTAGTTAATTAAATATTAATTCATAATTTCAAAATAAATGAAAACAAAAATAAAATAGTAATTGGCAATTAAATATTAATTTAGTATTAAGAAAAGTTATTTATTGGAAAATCATAGAGTTGATATTTGGTGTTATAATAAGATGCTGTAAAATTTCCTATAGTCTCTTGGACTAAAACTCAAAGTCTTATGAAAATAAAGCAATTTGTGTTCTCAATTAACTATATGACATTATAAATATTGTTGACTTATGAAAGTCCCTAGATATAAGTATTTGCATGGTGGGTCATAGCAAGGACTGTTCTAGAGGAAAACTAACATTATTTTATATATAATCTGGTGCTTTCATCTGATTTAAGCTAGTTTTTTTTTTAACAGCTCAGCTTTTTATTGAATGTGTTACTATAGAAGTTTAGTCAAAAAGACCAAAACCCATGTCATCATCAGAGTCTTCAGATTCTTCTTTCTTTGCTTCTAAGCTAGGTTTTAATTGGAATCCCTACTGAGGAATTGTCTGCATTCCTTGAAAGTTTAAACTCTTGTCCACCACTACCACCACCACCTACTATATCTTCTAAGTCTTTCTCTATCACTAGACTCAGCAGAAAGGTAGGTGAAATGGCAAATGTGGGATGGGACCTACATTTGTAAATAGATGAAAATAGATTGTGTTAAAAAATAATTGGAAACCATGATATCAAGCAAATTAACAATTGCAATAAAATTCTTAGTTAAATGGTATTTGATACCACATGAAAAAAAATTAAGATATGATAACCCTGTATGTGAGACAGCAAAAGAGACACAGATGTACAGAACAGTCTTTTGGACTCTGTGGGAGATGGTGAAGGTGGGATGATCTGAGAGAATAGCATTGAAACATGTATATTATCATATGTGAAACAGATCACCAGTCCAGGTTCGATAGGGTGCTCAGGGCTGGTGCACTGGGATGACCCAGAGGGATGGGATGGGGAGAGAGGTGGGATGGGGGTTCAAGATGGGAAACACATGTAAACCAATGTCTGATTCATGTCAATGTATGGTAAAAACCACTACAATATTTTAAAGTAATTAGCCTCCATTTAAAGTAAATAAATTTTAGAAATAGTAAAAAAAAAATAAAAGACTTCAATTTAATCCTGTTTATATAAGTGCAGATATGCTATTGAGTATAAACTGGCTCTGCTTGCTACATGATATGCCAATAAATTCAAGAGATGAAGTGTTGAGGCAAAGTATAAAAGTTTATTCAGAAAGCTGGCTGACCTAGAAGATGGCAGACTAACATCTCAAAATAACCACCTTGTCAGGGCCTGGATGCCAGGTTCATTTATGGATCAGAGGTGGGGGGAGGTTAGGAAACAAAGTCAAAAGATAATTTAATTCTTGCAAATATCTCCTAGAATGGTAGGGAGATGTCTTAGTTTCACTTCCTTACAGCTATTTCACAGATGGTGTGAACTGGAATATCTCCTGCCATATCAGTAACAAAGATGTCACAGATATTTGTGATTCTGACTTTCCAAACATGAATTTCTGAGCCATGCTGACAAGTGGTTCACTCTCCACACAAGGAACTCATGGATGTCACAGTCATTCATAAGTAGGCAGGGTCAGGCTATCTCCCTGTGAGCTTAAACAAAGGCACTTTAGTTGAAGAGTCAGGCAGAGGCTGCAGGATTCCCTGAGTCAGGCCATTGCATATGCTTATAATAACAAAAGTGGCAAAAACAACAGTGAAAGCCAGAGAAACAGATCCAGAATTGGGTCAAAATTAATCCTTCCCAGTTACAGATAAAATTTAGAGTTGGTATGTAAAAAAGTCTTTGAAATTTGACTTAAAAAGTTATCCTCATCATTCTAAAAAGGTAAGTACATTACCTTTGCCATGTATTGGTAGTAGAAATGAAGCTTAAAAATTTATTCTGCTTATAGTTAAACTTCCTATTGCAAATTATAAATCAGAAGTATATTTGCCATATTCTTTCATTTTATGAGAGTTGAGAGCAGTTCTTATTAAGCACCTTTTACATAATGTACACAGCAACATAAAACTATCAAATAGAACTGATAATTGGCTGATTGTGGCTTATGTTTTAAAGAGAGCAAAGTGAAAATGAAAGTGAAATCTGCTCAATCGTGTCTGAATCTTTGTGACCCCGTGGACTATTCAGTCCATGGAATTCTCCAGGCCAGAATACTGGAGTGGGTTGTCAGGCCCTCCTCCAGGGGATCTTCCCAACCCAGGGATTGGACCCAGGTCTCCTGAAGTGCAGGTGGATCCTTAACCAGCTGAGCTACAAGCAAAACCCAAAGGGGAACAAAGGGAAGTGATAAACTGAATGACTCTCTATATTCTGATATACTCAAAACTGATATATTGAAGACTGGTATACTCAAGACTTGTATATTCAAAACTTAACCTCAAGACTGGTTGAATATTGTATGATTTTGTCTCCAAGAAGTAGGATTAATTGCCTTTCTTTTCAATGATTTAAATTACATTACTATTTGGTTTATATCTTAGTTATGCAATCTCTTATCAAAAAGTGAGAAGTAAATCAACAAAGTAAAATGCAATTTTTAAAAAGGAAGTTCAAAAATTAAGAGAATGAATTCACATTATTTTCCAGAAAGAATAAGAATACAACCTGTAATGTACTGCTGAAACACTGTATTATAACACAAACCCTAAAAAAAAAAAAAAAAAAAAAAAAAAAAAAAAAATTCTACCTTTTAAATGTTAATTTTCATGCTTTTGAATAGAATATTCAAAATATTCAAAATGAATAGAATATTGCTTATTGCCTGTTGAGCTCACTATACCACAAGGGCTAACAGTAATTATAAAAACAATGGGTTGGGACTAATCACAATGAAATTCTAGGTCTGTCTCTGTCACTAACTAGCTTTGTGATTATTGGCAGTTTACTTAACTTTTCTCTGCTGTGGTTTCCTATTCCACAATTTGGCTATACAATCTATAAGGTATGTTCAATTATTTACAAAAAAGAAAAAGAAATCATTTTTTAAGGGAATTAAGATTGGAGGGAAAGGGAATTGACCTGGAATTTGTTGAACAATTCATAGTTTTAGTAAAATAAAGTAATACAGAAAGAGAACTATTATTCAGTTTCACCCCTTCTATAAGGTCTACTAAAAATTGATATGATTATCCCTGAGCTCTGGAAGGGTATTCAATCAACATGCAATGAACCATTATCCAATTAAAAATGAACTGAAATTTTTATTCACGTTTGTTAAGAAGCCAAGATATTTTCATCAAGATTCTTCTTTAAGTAAATTCCATTGCGTAAATACCACCATATCAAACATACCCATTTGATTTATAAATTTTGTCAATTACTAGGAAATAATAACAGCAGATGTAATAAGATAATAAGGTAAAGATTTGTATGATTTTAATATAAAGAAAATTGGGCAGGTTTTCCATTATTACAAATATGTGCTTAAGAGGAGAATAATAGAAAAAGTCACAAGAATACAAATTAGTCTTCTTTTATGTAGATTATCTTGGGCAAAATTGAGCTTTCCATATGCCAAAGGAAAAAGTATAATACATGTTCATGCAAAGTAAGGTAGTTTTTAATGCTGTTAGGTATGATTTGTGCGTCCCATTTAAGACTTTGAATGTCTCTTCTTGGTATAATTATAGTATTTAGAATCCTTTCCTATACAGTAAATACAGTGCAATCCATACCAGCGTTGTAGGATAGTAGTAACTTCTAAATTATTTGGATCATAATATGAAGAGTCAAGGTAAATAGGTTTCTATTCTCTTGGGAAAGAAAACAGCACTTTTAAATGCTAAAAGCATTCATGTCATGCCCTAGGAAGTAAATTTTCAATGCTATTAACTATCCTGTTATGTTGAAAATGGAGAAGAGGTTTTTCCTTAAATTCATTACTGAAAGTTTAAGTGAAGTTAGTGACTGGTGGTGATCTGACTACTTCACCTACAAGTTATTTCGAAGAGGAATAGTTACATTTTCTTTCAATAATGTAGAAGCTTTACACTATGAATATTTATATGCAATTTATCAAGACCAATAAACGTGGAATGCCTTCATCATGATGCATTAACTCAGTCTGATGATACCTAAGTGCTGAGATAACTAAGGTAGATATATAGGGTTTTATGGAATAGTGATATGAAAATCCTTAACCAAACTTCAAATTATCCTTTTCAGATATTCTTATATTCTCCTCAACTAATGAATAGAATATATAGAAGACAAGAAATTGTTAATTCATTTAACAATTAATCAAATTAATATAATTTGATCAAATTAATATAGTAAACCTTCCAGTTAATTTTCAATTATTGAAATTTCCTACAAGTCTTTTAATATCATCATCTGATAAATTAATCAGTTTAACTATTCTTTCCTTCCAATCAAGTGTATAGGCATGCAGCAATTAGACTTACTAACTACTGAACTGATAGTTGTTTAAGTTATTTCAGTGAATGTTTATACATTTACAAAAGTTTATACTTCTGACAGGGAGTCTTTTACTATTAGATGCCTGTATAGGCAGATTTTCTATATTTTAAGGTTACTATAAAATCATCCAGTATTTAGTTTGATAGTTATTTCTCTTACCCCTTGGAAGTTTGATGGAGCCAGCTAACATGAATATCTACTTCAAAACTGGAAAAATACTGTGAAAAATGTGTTCAAGCATATGGTGATGACTTTCATATAAGTGCAAAAGTCTATTTTTTTGATATTTTAGATGTTAAATATTCCAGAATGATTAAAATATAAGAAAGGTAGACTTAACAGTTTTTATCAGTTCATTTTATTTAGCTTGATGCGTTATTCTATTTACAAATAATCAAACATTACATCTATCTATATTTCAAGATGTTTAAATTTGGATATATGCATGTGAAAAATAATTTTATAAGATTTCATTGAGATATGCTTGCATGTCAGTAAACAAATGCATAATATGAAGATTTCAAAACTAACTTATTTATCTATGCCAACCTAATTAGTATTACAAGCTTTGTATTTTTCCTCTTTGTTATCTTTATTTAAAATTTATTTTTTAATTTAAGGTTAATTGCTTTATAGATTGTTGATGTTTTCTGTCAAACTTCAACATGAATCAGCCATAGGTATACATATATCCCATCCCTTTTGAACCTCCCTTCCATCTCCCTCTCCATCCCACTGCTCTAGGTTGATACAGAGCCTCTGTTTGTGTTTCCTGAGACATAGAGCAAATTCCCCTTGACTATCTATTTTACATATGGTAATGTAAGTTTCCATGTTATTCTCTCCATACATATCACCCTCTCCCAACGTCCATAAGTCTGTTCTCCATGTCTGTTTCTCCTTTGCTGCTTTGTAAATAAATTCTTCAGTACCATTTTTCTAGATTATGTATATATGCATTAGAATACAATATTTATATTTCTCTTTCTGACTTACTTCACCCGGTATAACAGGCTCTAGGTTCATCTACCTCATTAGAACGGACTCAAATGTGTTCCTTTTTATGGCTGAGTGATATCTCATTGTGCATATGTACCACTACTTCTTTATCCATTAATTCGTCAATGGACATCTAGGTTTCCTCCATGTACTAGCTATTGTAGATAGTGCTTCAGTGAACAATGGGATACGTGTGTCTTTTTCAATTTTGGTTTCCTCAGGGTATATACCTAGGAGTGGGATTGCTGCATCATGTTGTGGTTTTATTCCTAGTTTTTTTTTTTTTTTTTTTTTTAAGGAATCTCCATGCCATCTTCCATAGTGGCTGTATCAATTTACATTCAGACCAACAGTGCAAAAGCATTTCCTTTTCTCCATACCCTCTCCAGCATTTATTGTTTGTAGACATTTTGATGATGGCCATTCTGACTGGTGTGGGGTGATAGCTCATTGTAGTTTTGATTTGCATTTCTCTGATAATGAGTGATGTTGAGCATCTTTTCATGTGTTTGTTAGCCTTCTGTATGTCTTCTTTGGAGAAATGTCTGTTTAGGTCTTTTCCCCACTTCTTGATTGGGTTGTTTGTTTTTCTGGTGTTGAGTTGTATGAGCTGCTTGTATATTTTGGAAATTAATCCTTTGTCAGTTATTTCATTTACTACTATTTTCTCCCATTCTGAGGGTTGTCTTTTCACCTTGTTTATAGTTTCCTTTGCTGTGCAAAATCTTTTAAGTTTAATCAGGTCCCGTTTGTTTGCTTTTGTTTTTATTTCTGTTACTCTAGGTGGTGGGTCATAGAAGATCTTGCTTTGATTTATGTCATCTAGTGTTCTGTCCATGTCTTCCTCTGAGAGTTTTATAGTCTCTGGTATTACACTTAGGTCCTTAATCCATTTTGAGTTTACCTTTGTGTATGGTGTTAGAAATTGTTCTAATTTCATTCTTTTACATGTAGCTGTCCAGTCTTCCCAGCACCATTTATTGAAGAGGCTGTCTTTGCCCCATTATATATTCTTGCCTCCTTTGTCAAAAATGAGGCACCCATAGGTGTTGGATTTATTTCTGGGCTTTCTATCTTATTCCATTGGTCTGTATTTCTGTTTTTGTGCCAGTACCATACTGTCTTGATGACTGTAGCTTTGTTGTATAATCTGAAGTCAGGAAGGTTGATTCCTCCAGCTCCATTCTTCCTTCTCAAGATTGCTTTCATTATTCAGAATCTTTTGTGCTTCCATATGAGTTGCTAAATTTTTTGTTCTAGTTCTATTAAAACTACCACTGGTAATTTGATAGGGATCACATTGAATCTGAGGATTACATTTGGTAGTATAGTCATTTTTAAAATATTGATTCTTCCTACACAGGAACATGGAATATCTCTCCATCAGTTTATTTCATCTTTGATTTCTTTCTTCAATGTCATAATTTTCTGTGTACAGTATTTTTGTCTCCTTAGGTAAGCTTATTCTTAGATATATTATTCTTTGTATTTAAATGGTGAATGGGACTGATTCCTTAATTTCTATTTCTGATTTTTCATTGTTAGTATATAAAAATGCAAGTGATTTTTCCATATTGATTTTATATCCTACAACTTTGCTAAATTCACTGATTAGCTCTAGAAATTTTCTGATACTAACTTTAGGGTTTTCTATATACAGTATCATATCATCTGCAAACAGTGAGAGCTTTACTTCTTATTTTCCAATCTGGATTCCTTTTATTTCTTTTTTTATTTCTCTGATTGCTGTAGCTAGGACTTCCAGAACTATGCTGAATGATAGTGGTAAAAGTGGTCACCCTTGTCTTGTTCCTGATCTTAGGTGGAGTGCTTTCAGTTTTTCACCATTGAGAATAATGTTTGCTGTAGGCTTATCATATATGACCTTTACTATGTGGAAGTAGATTCCTTCTATGCCCATTTTTTAAGAGTTTTTATCATAAATGGGTGTTGAATATCCCCAAAGGCTTTTTATACATTTATTGAGATTATCATATGGTTTTTATCTTTCAATTTGTTAATAGGTGAATCACACTGATTGGATTGCATATGTTGAAGAATCCCTGGGATAAACCCAAAGTCATCACGGTATATGAGGTTTTTGATGTGTTGCTGAATTCTGTTTGCAAAAATTTTGTTGAGGATTTTTGCATCTATGCTCATCAGTGATATTGACCTGTAGTTTTCTTTTTTTGTGTTATATTTGTCTATTTTTGGTATTGGGTTGATGGTGGCCTTGTAGAATAAGTTTGGAAGTGTTCCTAACGCTGAAATTTTTTGAAAGGGTTTTAGAAGGATAGGCATTAGCTCTTCTCTAAATGTTTGATAGAATTCTCCTGTGAAGCCATCTGGTCCCAGACTTTTGTTTTTCGGGAGATTGTTGATCACAGCTTCAATTTCAGTGCTTTTAATTGGGTTGTTTATAATTTCTATTTCTTCCTGGTTCAATCTTAGAAGGTTGCACTTTTCTAAGAATCTGTTCATTTCTTCCAGGTTATCCATTTTATTGACATATAGTTGCTCATAATAGTCTCTTATAATCCTTTGTATATCTGCATTGTCTGTTGTAACCTCTCTTTTTTCATTTCTAATTTTGTTGATTACTCTCTCTTTTTTTCTTGATGAGTCTGGCTAAAATTTTTGTCATTTTTTTTTAATCTTCTCAAAGAACCAGATTTTAGATTTATTAATCTTTACTACTATTTCTTTCATTTCTTTTTCATTTATTTTTTTCCTCTGATCTTTATGATTTCTTTTTTTTTCTTTTCTTTTTTTTTGCATTTATTTTTATTAGTTGGAGGCTAATTGCTTTACAATATTGTAGTGGCTTTTCCTTCTACTAATTTTGGGGGTTTTGTTCTTTTTTCTAGTTGTTTTAGTTGTAAAATTGGGTTGTCTAGTCGATGTTTTCCTTGTTTCTTGAGGTATGATTGCATTGCTGTAAATTTCTCTCTTAGAACTGTTTTTGCTGCATCCCATAGATGTTGAGCTTTTGTGTTTTCATTGTCATGCTTCTAGAAAATATTTCGATTTCCCTTTTGATTTCTTCAGTAACCTGTTGGTTATTTAGAAAAATATTGTTTAATCTCCATGTGTTTGTGCTTCTTACATTTTTTTTTTTCTTGTAATTGATGTTTAGTCTCACAGTGTCATAGTTGGAAAAGATGCTTGATTTGATCTGAATTTTTGTAAATTTACTGAGGTTTGATTTGTGACCCAACTTGTGGTTAATGCTAGAGAATGTCTAATGAGCACTTGAGAAGAAGGTGTATTCTTCTGCATTTGGAAGGAATGTCCTGAAGATACCAATGAGATCCATCTCGTCTAACGTATCATTTAAGACGTGTTTCTTTCTTAACTTTCTGTTTTAATGTTCTTTCCATTGGTGTGAGTGGGGTTTTAAAGTCTCCTACTATTATTGTGTTACTGTCAATTTCTCTTTTTATGTGTGTTACTGTTTATCTTATGTATTGAGGTGTATATGTTGGGTGCATAGTTATTTGCAATTGTTATGTCTTCCTCTTAGATTAATCCCCTGATCATTACATAGTGTCCTTCCTTATCTCTTGTAATATTCTTTATTTTAGGGTCTAGTTTGTCTGATATGAGGACTACGACTCCAGCATTATTTTGATTTCCATTTGCAGGGAACATATTTTTCCATTCTCTCACTTTCAATATATCTGTGTCTTTAGGTCTGAGTGAGTTTCTTGTAGACAGCATATATATGGGTCTTATTTTTATATCCATTCAGCCAGTGTGTGTCTTTTGATTGGAGCATTTATTCCATTTACATTTAAAGTAATTATTGATACATATGTTCCTATTGCCATTTTCTTAATTGTTTGGGGTTTAATTTTGTGTTTCTTTTTTATTTTGTATTTCTTGGCTATATAAGCCCATTTAACCTATGCTTTAAAGCTGATATGGTGGTACTGAATTCTCTAAATTTTGCTTGTCTGAAAAGCTTTCGATTTCTCCATCAATTTTGAATGAGATCCTTGCCAGATACAGTAATCTTGGTTGTAGATTTTTCCCTTTCAGCACTTCAAATATAACCTGCCATTCCCTTCTGACCTGTCGAGTTTCTGCTGAAATATTGGATGTTACATGTATGGGGTTTCCTTTGTGTGTTACTTGTTCCTTTTCCCTTGCTGCTTTTTAATATTGTTTCTTTGTGTTTATTGTTTTTCAGCTTGATTAGTATGTGTGTTGGCAGGTTTCTCCTTGGGTTTATCCTGTATGGGACTGTTTGTGCCTCTTGGAATTGATTGACTATTTCCTTTTCCATGTTGGGGAAATTTTCAACTATAATCTCTTGAAAAATTTCCTCATACCCTTTCTTTTTCTCTTCTTCTTCAGGGACCCCTGTAATTCAAATGTTGGTGCATTTGATATTGCCCCAGAAGTCCCTGTGACTATACTCAGTTCTTTTCATTCTTTTTACTTTATTCTGCTCTTAAAACTTTATTTCCACCATTTTGTCTTCCAGCTCACTAATTCGTTCTTCTGCTTCAGATATTCTGCTATTGATTCTTTCTAGAGTATCTTTAATTTCAGTACTTGTGTTGTTTGTCTCTGTATGTTTATTCTTTAATTCTTTTAGGTTTTTATTAATTGATTCTTGCATTTTCTCCATTCTCTTCTCAGGGTTTTTGATCATCTTTATTATCATTATTCTGAATTATTTTTCAGGTAGTTTGCCTATCTCCTCTTCATTTATTTGGACTTCTGTTTTTAGTTTGTTCCTCCATTTGTGCAATATTCCTCTGCCATTTCACTATTATTTTTAAACTTATTGTGTTTGAGGTCTCTTTTTCCCCGTCATAAAGGTTGAATTCCTTATTCCTCTTGGTTTCTGCCCTCCTAAGGTTCTGGTCCCATCACTTCATGACAAATAGATGGGGAAACAGTGGAAATAGTGTCAGACTTTATTTTTTTGGGCTCCAAAATCACTGCAGATGGTGATTGCAGCCATGAAATTAAAAGACGCTTACTACTTGGAAGGAAAGTTATGACCAAACTAGAGAGCATATTAGAAAGCAGAGATATTACATTGCCAACAATAGTCCGTCTAGTCAAGGCTATGGTTTTTCCAGTGGTCATGTATGGATGTGAGAGTTGGACTGTGAAGAAAGCTGAGCACCGAAGAATTGATGCTTTTGAAGTATGGTGTTGGAGAAGACTCTTGAGAGTCCCTTGAACTGCAAGGAGATCCAACCAGTCCATCCTGAAGGAGATCAGTCCTAGGTGTTCACTGGAAGGTCTGATGCTAAAGCTGAAACTCCAATCCTTTGGTCACCTCATGTGAAGAGTTGACTCATTGGAAGAGACCCTGATACTGGGAGGGATTGGGGGCAGGAGGAGAAGGGGACGACAGAGGATGAGATCGCTGGATATCATCACTTACTCGATGGACATGTGTTTGAGTAAACTCCGGGAGTTGGTGATGGACAGGAATGCCTGGTGTGCTGCGATTCATGGGGTTGCAAAGAGTCGGGCACCACTGAGTGACTGGACTGAATTGACTGAACTGAAGGTTGGGCCAGTGGTTTGTGTAAGCCTCCTATGGGGTGAGATTTGTGCTGAGTTTTTTGTTTTGTTTTGCTTTCTCTGATGGGCAAGGCTGAGTGAGGTGGTAATCCTGTCTGCTGATGACTGGGCTTGTATTTTCATTTTGTTTGTTGTTTTGATGAGGCATCCGACACAGAGTGCTACTGGTGATTGGGTGATGCTGGGTCTTGTATTCAAGTGGTTTCCTTTGTGTGAGTTCTCATTATTTTTTCTCCCTAGGGTTAGTTCTCTGGTATTCTAGGGTCTTGGAGTCAGTGCTCCCACTCCAAAGTCTCAGGGCTTGATCTCACTTCTGAAAATGACCCAAACCTGGCAGGGATATCAAATTTGTTGAAGAACAAACCTGAGATTCAAAATGTGCTTCAAAGGGTTGGAATATTGGGCTGGTCCAGTGTCTTCATGGCCCAAGCAGAAGGGAGCCCATTCTGAGGGTTCTGCCCTTCAGTGATGGTCATCAGGTGCCGGGGATGCAGGAACTGGGAGAGGCATGAGGACAAGAGGGGATGGGAGTCACAGCAGCTGTGGTGGCAGCCATAGAAGGAGGGTGGGGGAGAGGAGGAGGTGGCAACTTCTGTGGCAGCTGTGGAGGATACTCTGGCAAGGAACAGTGCTGGGCACACACTGTGTGGACTCACGTGCACCCCATGGCTTGTGGACATGCAAAGAGGGAATGCAGAAGCAAAAGTAGGTGGCAGAGGATGAGACGGTTAGATAGCTTTACAGACTCAATGGACTTGAATTTGAGCAAACTCTGAGAGAGTGGAGATCAGAGGAACCTGGCATGCTGCAGTCCAGAGGGTGGCAAATTTGGGGAGGACTTAGAACAACCACAAACCAGTCAGCAATATTTAAAAGACATAGATAATCTATCCTGAAACTGGTCAAGTTTCTTCAAGTGTTTCATTTTTTAACTGTTCTCACTTTTATACACCAGTAAAATATTTTATACAATTATAATGTTTTAGCTTGTATGTTCCATTCAGAATTCATAATAAAATGTTGCAGGTCATGATGAAACGCTATTTCAAGAATTTTAGTGTTTAAATATAGCTTTTAACTAGTTTCAGAGATAAGTTTTAATATATCACTCATTAAAGACCCAGTTCTTCTTGAAACTAACACATAGTTTCTTATTCCTCATATATATTTTGTAGCACTTGTGAAAATTGATTGCCAAGTCTCACTTCAGGATATCTTGTTGCAATCCCAGTAATTTAAAAACATCTTTGAAATCTAAAAATACACAGCATTTTGAGCAACATCAAAAAATCAATATTAATGTGGCATAAGAACTCAAAAAGAAAGTTGGAAACATTTTTAAGTGGTTTAAAAAAGAAATTACTTATTAATGTTAAATAAATATTAAATGCTCAATTACATTAAAACATTTACTTTAAAAATGTATAACAATGAAGCAGAAGTACTTGTTTTGCATTTTTATATAGTTAAAATGTGGCACACTATGCAAGGAGTAACTAATGTATCAGCAAGCATTAGTTTCACCAGTTCAGTTCAGTTTCACCAGCTCATCAGTTCAGTCACTCAGTCCTGTTAGACTCTTTGCGACGTCATGAATACAGCACACCAGGCCTCCCTATCCATGACCAACTCCCTGAGTCTATACAGACTCATGTCCATCGAGTCGGTGATGCCATCCAGCCATCTCATCTTTTGTCATCCCCTTCTTCTCCTTCCCCCAATCCCTCCCAGCATCAGGGTCTTTTCCAATGAGTCAAATATTCCCATGAGGTGGCCAAAGTATTGGAGTTTCAGCTTCAACATCACTCCTTCCAATGGACACCCAGGGCTGATCTCCTTTAGGATGGACTGGTTGGATCTCCTTGCAGTTCAAGGGACTCTCAAGAGTCTTCTCCAACACCACAGTTCAAAAGCATCAATTTTTTGATGCTCAGCTTTCTTCACAGTCCAACTATCACATCCATACACATGACCACTGGAAAAACCATAGCCTTGACTAGACGGACCTTTGTTGGCATAGTAACAATGTATATTTTAAAGTGTAGAAAAATATTCATTCAGGTTATTCTTTAGAGTTTGTACTTCTAAATTTGAATTTAATTAATGTAAATATCTTAGATAAGTATAAAATGCTTGCTTAAATAACATTTATTTCTTTTTCTTCATTTATTTGTGCTAATTGCAATTCTAGAAGAGGTAAAGTTAATACATTTTTTTCAATAACATTTTAATCGGACCAATTCATTCATCGTGTTCTTATTTTCATACTTGGCCCTTGCACATTCTTACGTATATTTCATTTCACCATTTAACACATTCACTGGAAAAACTTTTTCAAAGATTCCTGATATGAACATATTGTTTGTATATTGTAAATGGCACATTTAACAATGATCAATGTTCATAGACCCATCTCAAAACTCACTACTGGACACTCCAGTGAACTCCAGAGAGAGGAAATCCAGTTCTGTGCACCAGAACACCGATGGAAGCTTCCCTAAACAAGACCCTTGACAAGTCAATCGTCCAACCCCACTCACTGGGAGAAATTTCCAAAATAAAAAGGAACCACAGACCACCAGAATACAGAAAGACCACTCCAAACACAGCAAGCTAAACAGGATGAAAAGGCAGAGAAATACCCAACAAGTAAAGGAACATGAAAAATGCCCACCAAGCCAAACAAAAGAGGAGGAGATAGGGAATCTACCTGCAAAAGAACATAGAACAATGATAGTGAAAATGATCCAAAATCTTTAAAAGAAAATGGGGTTACAGATAAATAGCCTGGGGACAAGGATCGAGAAGATGCAAGAAGTGTTTAACAAGGACCTAGAAGAAATATAAAAGAGCCAAAAAAAAAAACATGAATAATGCAATGAATAACATGAAAAACACTCTGGAGGGAACCAACAGAAGAATAACAGAGGCAGAAGATAGGATAAGTGAAGTAGAAGATAAAATGGTGGAAATAAATGAAACAGAGAGGAAAAAACAAAAAAAATCAAAAGAAATGAGGAAAACCTCATGGACCTCTGGGACAATGTGAAACGCTCCAACATTTGAATCATAGGAGTCCCAGAAGAAGAAGACAAAAAGAAAGGCCATGAGAAAATACTCGAGGAGATAATAGATGAAAATTTCCCTAAAATGGGGAAGGAAATAGTTACACAGATCCAAGAAACCCAGAGAGTCCCAAACAGGATAAACCCACGGCAAAACACCCCAAGACACATATTAGTCAAATTAACAAAGATCAAACACAAAGAACAAATATTAAAAGCAGCAAGGGAAAAACAACAAATAACACACAGGGATTCCCATAAGGATAACAGCTGATCTATCAATAGAAACCCTCCAGGCCAGAAGGTAATGGCAGGACGTACTTAAAGTAATGAAAGAAAATAACCTACAACCCAGATTACTGTACCCAGCAAGGATCTCATTCAGATATGAAAGAGAATTCAAAAGTTTTACAGACAGGCAAAAGCTGAGAGAATTCAGCACCACCAAACCAGCTCTTCAACAAATACTAAAGGATCTTCTCTAGACAGAAAGCACAGAAAGATTGTATAAACATGAACCCAAAACAACAAAGTAAATGGCAACGGGACCATACCTATCAAAAAGTACTTTAAATGTAAATGGGTTGAATGCCCCAACCAAAAGACAAAGACTGGCTGAATGGATACAAAAACGAGACCCCTATATATGCTGTCTACAAGAGACCCACCTCAAAACAAGGGACACATAGAGACTGAAAATGAAGGGCTGGGAAAAAATATTTCATGCAAATGGATACCAAAAGAAAGCAGGAGTCGCAATACTCATATCAGATAAAATAGACTTTAAAATAAAGGCCGTGAAAAGAGAAAAAGAAGGACACTATATAAAGATCAAAGGATCAATCCAAGAAGAAGATATAACAATTAAAAAATATATATGCACCCAACATAGGAGCACCGCAATATGTAAGGTAAATGCTAACGAGTATGACAGGGGAAATTAATAATAACACAACAATAGTGGGAGACTTTAATACTCCACTCACACCTATGGATATATCAACTAAACAGTAAATTAACAAGGAAACACAAACTTTAAATGACACAATGGACCAGCTAGACCTAATTGATATCTATGGGACATTTCACCCCAAAACAATCAATTTCATCTTTTTCTCAAGTGCACACGGAACCTTCTCCAGAATAGATCACATCCTGGGCCATAAATCTAGCCTTGGTAAATTCAAAAAAAAGTTGAAATCATTCCAGTCATCTTTTCTGACCACAATGCAGTAAGACTAGATCTCAATTTCAGGAAAAAAAAAAAAAAAAAAAAACTATTAAAAATTCCAACATATGGAGGCTAAATAACATGCTTCTGAATAATCAACAAATCATAGCAGAAATTAAAAAAAGAAATCAAAATATGCATAGAAACAAATGAAAATGAAAACACAACAACCCAAAGCCTATGGGACACTGTAAAAGCAGTGCTAAGGGGAAAGTTCATAGCATTACAGGCTTACCTCAAGAAACAATAAAAAAGTCAAATAAATAATCTAGCTCTACACCTAACGCAACTAGAGAAGGAAGAAATGAAGAACCCCAGGGTTAACAGAAGGAAAGAAATCTTAAAAATTAGGGCAGAAATAAATGCAAAAGAAAGAAAAGTGACCATAGCAAAAATCAATAAAGCTAAAAGCTGGTTTTTTGAAAAGATAAACAAAATTGACAAACCGTTAGCAAAACTCATTAAGAAACAAAGGGAGAAGAACCAAATCGACAAAGTTAGAAATGAAAATGGAGAGATCAAAACAGGCAACACTGAAATACAAAGGATCATAAGAGACTACTACCAGCAGCTCTAAGCCAATAAAATGGACAACTTGGAAGAAATGGACAAAATCTTAGAAAAGTATAACTTTCCAAAACTGAACCATAAAGAAATAGAAGATCTTAACAAACCCATCACAAGCACAGAAATCGAAACCGTAATCAGAAATCTTCCAGCAAACAAAAGCCCAGGACCAGATGGCTTCACAGCAGAATTCTACCAAAAACTTAGAGAAGAGCTAACACCTATCTTACTCATACTCTTCCAGAAAATTGCAGAAGAATGTAAACTTCCAATCTCATTCTATGCGGCCACCATCACCCTAATTCCAAAACCAGAAAAAGAGGCCACAAAAAAAAAAAAAAAAAAAAAAAGAAAGAAAGAAAGAAAAGAAAACTACAGGCCAAAATCACTGATGAACATAGATGTAAAAATCCTTAACAAAATTCTAGGAAATAGAATCCAACAACATATTAAAAAGATGATACATCATGACCAAGTTCGCTTTATCCCAGGAATGCAAGGATTCTTTAATATTCACAAATCAATCAGTGTAATACACAACATTAACAAATTGAAAGATAAAAACCACATGATTATCTCAATAGATGCAGAAAAAGCCTTTGACAAAACTTAACATCCATTTATGATAAAAAAACTCTCCAGAAAGCAGGAATAGAAGGAACATACCTCAACATAATAAAAGGTATATATGACAAACACACAGCAAACATTATCCTCAATGGTGAAAAATTGAAAGCATTTCCCCTAAAATCAGGAACAAGTCAAGGGTGCCCACTCTCACCACTACTATTCAACATAGTTTTGGAAGTTTTGGCCACAGCAATCAGAACAGAAAAAATAAAACAAAATAAAAGTAGTCCAGAGAGGAAAAGAAGAAGTGAAACTTTCACTGTTTGCAGATGGCATGAACCTCTACATAGAAAACCCTAAAGACTCTACCAGAAAATTACTAGAGCTAATCAATGAATACAGTAAAATGGAGGATATAAAATAAACCCACAGAAATCCCTTGCATTCCTATGCACAAACAATGAGAAAACAGAAAGAAAAATTAAGGAAACAATACCATTCACCATTGCAACAAGAAGAGTAAAATACTTAGGTGTATATCTACCTAAAGAAACAAAAGACTTATACATAGAAAACTATAAAACACTGATGAAAGAAATCAAAGAGGACACAAATAGAGGGAGAAATATACCATGTTCATGGATTGGAAGAATCAATATTGTGAAAATGTGTATACTACCTAAAGCAATCTATAGATTCAATGCAATCCCTATCAAGTTACCAGTGGTATTCTTCACAGAACTAGAACAAATAATTTCACAATTTCTATGGAAATACAAAAAACCTCGAATAGCCAAAGCAAACTTGAGAAAGAAGAATGGAACTGGAGGAATCAACCTGCCTCTCTTCAGGATCTACTACAAAGCCACAGTCATCAAGACAGTATGGTACTGGCACAAAGACAGAAATATAGATGAATGGAACAACATAGAAAGCCCAGAGATAAATCCACATACCTACGGATACCTTATCTTTGACAAAGGAGGCAAGGATATACAATGGAAAAACGACAACTTCTTTAACAAGTGGTGCTGGGAAAACTGGTCAACCACTTATAAAAGAATGAAACTAGAACACTTTCTAACACCATACACAAAAATAAACTCAAAATGGATTAAAGATCTAAATGAAACTATAAAACTCCTAGAGGAGAACATAGGCAAAACAGTCTCCGACATAAATCACAGCAAGATCCTCTATGACCCACCTCCCAGAATATTGGAAATAAAAGCAAAAATGCACAAATGGGACCCAATGAAACTTAAAAGCTTTTGCACAACAAAGGAAACTATAAGCAAAATGTAAAGACAGCTTTCAGAATGGGAGAAAATAATAGCAAACAAAGCAACAGACAAAGGATTAATCTCAAAAATATACAAGCAATTCCTGCACCTCAATCCCCAAAAAATAAATGACTCAATCAAAAAATGGGCCAAAGAACTAAACAGACATTTCCCCAAAGAAGACGTACAGATGGCTAACAAACACATGAAAAGATGCTCAACATCACTCATTATCAGAGAAATGCAAATCAAAACCTCAATGAGGTGCCACTACACTCCAGTCAGAATGGCTGTTATCCGAAAGTCTACAAGCAATAAATGCTGGAGAGGGTGTGGAGAAAAGGGAATCCTCTTATACTGTTGGTGGGAATGTAAACGAATACAGCCACTATAGAGAACAGTGTGGAGATTTTTTAAAAAACTGGAAATAGAACTGCCATATGACCCAGCAATCCCACTCCTGGGCATACACACTGAGGAAACCTGTTCTGAAAGAGACACGTGCACCCCAGTGTTCATCTCAGCACTGTTTATAATAGCCAGGGCATGGAAGCAACCTAGATGTCCATTAGCAGATGAATGGATAAGGAAGCTATGGTACATATACACCATGGAATATTACTCAGCTATTAAAAAGAATTCATTTGAATCATTTCTAATGAGATGGATGAAACTGGAGCCTGTTATACAGAGTGAAGTAAGCCAGAAAGATAAAGACCAATACAGTATACTAATGCATATATATGGAATTTAAAAAAATGGTAATGATAACCCTACATGCAAAAGAGAAAAAGAGACACAGATGTACAGAACAGACTTTTAGACTCTGAGGGAGAAGGCGAGGTTGGGATTTTCTGAGAGAGTAGCATTGAAACAAGTACACTATCAGTGGTGAAACAGATCAACAGCCCAGGTTGGATGCAAGAGACAAGTGCTCAGGGCTGGTGCACTGGGAAGACCCAGAGGGATGGGCCAGAGAGGGAGGCGGGAGGTGGGATTGGGATGGGGAACACATGTAAATCCTTGGCTGATTCATGAAAATGTATGGCAAAAACCACTACAATATTGTAAAGTAATTATCGTCCAACTAATAAAAATAAATGGAAAAAAAACTATCAATATTGATTAGTCAAAAACAATTAGGACCATAGATCACATTATTATGTAGTATTTCAATTATTTTAATCCTGCAAATAATTTTTTCATAGACTTTATAACTTATCACAATAAATATGAGTATAGTTTTCAGACATTTAGCTGGCATCTCTTTTTTGATTCAAAACTTCTGAATTATTTACAAATAGCCAAATGTCTTCACACACATATTTCCAAGTACCTACTGATCACTTTGAAATAATGACAAATAAAATCAACTACACACTGAGTGGAAAAATTTTCAAAGATGATACAATTTTTATTTTAGTTGTCACCTTAAAAATTAAGTTATAATGTGTTCACATAGCCTATAGTTCTAAAATTTTAAGTTTATGACTCATAGTTTCTCAAAAATCTAGTAATATAAATAAGCTTAAAAACCTAGTAAGGATAATTATATTTGGCTGATATTTGACATGGCAATTAACTAAAATGTATATGTGACTAACTAATCAAGATCTATTAGTCAATGTGAAATGCCATTAACCTCTGAAGCTATCTGTAATTATTTAATCACTAAAACAAATATTAAAAATAAAACACAGGTCTCTAGGATGGCAAACATGTTTTGATAGGAAGGTAATTCTTATCAATTCAGTTTAGTAATCCCTCAATTTAGTTCTCATCTTTTTCCATACACTTTAAAATAACACTTTTCTCATGAATGTCAGTATGGTTTCTGATATATTAAAAGTGATTTATCTTATCTTCTGAGTCCTGTAAAGCATGTCAAGTCACTCACAAGTTGAATGCAACGGCAGATGTCGTTAATCCATTTTCTTATTTTCTTATTTCAGGGCTTCCCTTGTGCCTCAGGTGGTAGAGAATCCACCTGCAATGTGGGAGACCTGGGTCCAATCCCTGAATTGGGAAGATCTCCTGGAGAAGGGACTGGCAACCCACGACTGAGCGACTTTCACTTTCATTTTCTTACATGTAGTACGTCAAGTACTTAAGCCTTAATCTAATTTACCTTTAACTAGCCCCTTCTCCATGAACTCTATATTTACAGATAGTTTGACAAATGCAACTCATTATTTCAAATTATTGTGCTAATCATAGTGTATCTGGGCTTCCCAGGTGGCTCTAGTGGTAAAGAACCCACCTGCCAATGCAGGAGACCCAAGAGATGCAGGTTTGATCCCTGGGTTGGGAAGATCCCCTTGAGGAGGAAATGGTAACCCACTCAAGTATTCTTGCCTGGAGAATCTCATGGACAGAGAAGTTTGGTGGTCTACAGTTCATAGAGTCACAAGAAGTTGGATAGGACTGAAGCAACTTGGCACACACACACTCAATACTGTAATGACTCTTCTAAGAGCATGTGCACTTTTAAAAGATGATTCACTCATTCATCTCTTCATTCAGCAAGTTGATTTACTTTCTACAAAATATCTGAGGAACGAAACACAGAGCTCATAGGAAAATAGGCAGGTAAGAAAAGATAGAATGAGTATGTGATCAAAATATGTTACTGAGTCACCTGGGCAAAGGGACTTCTAAGAGCCTCTAATATGATAGCTTATGAATTAAGACTTCTTATCAATAATTATTTTAAACATGACAGAGATAAAACTTTGCTAAAATTGATGAAAAGCTATGACAATGCAGCAATGCAAATATTATGCCACGAATGAGTAGCAATTTTATAAGGGAAAATATGGCTATGGAAATGCAGTAGTGCTACTTATCCAAAGTATTAAGGTTTCACTTAAGACTTCAGACTTTTCCAAACCTTAAATATTTCCAAAGTGAATTTTAAAATATTCTATTGGGCTTTTTAATGTGTACAATTCATATGTTTCTGATTATATCAAATTCACAATACTATCACATGTGAGAAAACATTAAGCAATTTTTTTCTGCTAAAATTTCAAGTCAATTGGGCAATTGGTTGCATTAAAAATAATTTTGTTGTTATAAACTTAATGTTTTCATCTGCATGCCTAGATACCATCAAGATAGATCCTATGTAAATATCTAAAACAGATCTTAAAAGTCACATCTTAAACTTTCTACTTGAATTAAAGAATCTCTTCCACCCCAAACAACACCCCAGACTTATAAACTTGGCCAATCCCTTCTACTGTTTGGGCCATAATTTCCCTTCTTTAAAAAATGTAGGGAACTTCCCTGGTGGTCCAATGATTAAGATTCTGCACTTCCACTGCATGGGGCATGGCTTCGATCCCTGATTGGGAAACTAAGATCCCACATGCCATGCAGCACGACCAAAAAACAAAGAAACAAATTTTAAATTTAAATGTAGAATTAACCTTTAAATTCCTTTGTAATACTAATGCTATTTAACATGACTCTCAAAAAGTTTTGAGGCTCCAGTCTTGTGTCTGATTTTCCCCGGTTGCTTAGAGGTAAAGAATCTGCCTTTAATGCAGAAGTGAGTTCCATCCCTGGGTTGAGAAGATGCCCTGGAGTAAGAAATGACAGCCCACTCCAGTATTCTTGCCTGGGGAATCCCACGGACAGAGGAGCCTGGCAGGCTACAGTCCATGGGGTTGCAAAAAGTCGGACATGACTGGACAACTAAACAGCAACAAATCTTGTGTCAGATACTGTGCGAAGCACTGCAGAAACAAAGATAAATGTCACAGGAATTCTGCCATTAAGGCTCTCATATTTTAATGGAGTGCGCAAGCATATAAGCAAATAATTACATTCAAAGGTGGCAGTTCAAGAACTGAGGTGATTTTGAATGCTAAGGGAACAAAGGAAGGTCTAATACAGAATGGATGATTTGGTAGAAAGTGGGATGGATATCGGCAGTAAGTGGGAAGAGCTGGCCTGCTGCACAGGCATGAAAGTAAGGCTCCCTTTTGTCAGAACATTCATCATTCACAGTTGGAGGAGAAAAGGGTACATACGAAGAGACATGAAGAGATGACTAATACAATGATGCTCAAAATTCTCCAAGCCAGGCTTCAGCAAAACGTGAACCATGAACTTCCAGATGTTCAAGCTGGTTTTAGAAAAGGCAGAGGAACCAGAGATCAAATTGCCAACATCTACTGGATGATCAAAAAGGAAGAGAGCTCCAGAAAAACATCTATTTCTGCTTCAATGACTATGCCAAAACTTTTGACTGTGTGGATCACAATAAACTGTGAAAAATAATGGGATGTGAAAGAGATGGGAATACCAGACCACCTGACCTGCCTCTTGAGAAACCTATATGCAGGTCAGGAAGCAACAGTTAAACTGGATATGGAACAACAGACAGGTTCCAAATAGGAAGAGGAGTATATTGTCACCCTGCTTATTTAAATTATATGCAGAGTACATCATGAGAAACGCTGAGCTGGAAGAAGCACAAGCTGGAATCCAGATTGCCAGGAGAAATATCAATAACCTCAGATATGCAGATGACACCACCCTTATGACAGAAAGTGAAGAGGAACTAAAAAGCCTCTTGATGAAAGTGAAAGGGGAGAGTGAAAAAGTTGTCTTAAAGCTCAACATTCAGAAAACTAAGATCATGGCATCTGGTCCCATCACTTCATGGGAAATAGATGGGGAAAGAGTAGAAACAGTGTCAGATTTTATTTTGGGGGGCTCCAAAATCACTGCAGATGGTTATTGCAGCCATGAAATTAAAAGACACTTATTCCTTGGAAGGAAAGTTATGACCAACCTAGATAGCATATTAAAAAGCAGAGACATTGCCAACAAAGGTCCATCTATTCAAGGCTATGGTTTTCCCAGTGGTCATGTATGGTTGTGAGAGCTGGACTGTGAAGAAAGCTGAGCGCCAAAAAATCATGCCTTTTAACTGTGGTGTTGGAGAAGACTCTTGAGAGTCCCTTGGACTGCAAGGAGATCCAACCAGTCCATCCTAAAGGAGATCAATCCTGGATGTTCACTGGAAGGTCTGATGCTGAAGCTGAAACTCCAGTCCTTTGGCCACCTGATGCGAAGAGCTGACTCATTTAAAAAGACCCTGATGCTGGATAAGATTGAGGGCAGGAGGAGAAGGGGACGACAGAGGATGAGATGGTTGGATGGCATCACGACTTGATAGACATGAGTTTGAGTAGACTCCATGAGTTGGTGATGGATAGGGAGGCCTGGCATGCTGCAAGTCATGGGATCACAAAGAATCGGACATAACTGAGTGACTGAACTGAACTGAACTGAAACTCAGATACGAGAAAGCCTTGAATGCCAGTTTAAATTTGGGTATTGACTGATTCATTGATTAATTGAAGTACTGATTTACAATATAATCTGTATGTATTATATATAATCAGTAAAATATAATATTTACAATATTATATCAGCTTGAGGTGTACAATATATTGATTCAATACTTTTATACATTACAAAATTATCACTGTGGTAAATCTAGTTACCATCTGTCTCCATGAAAATTTATTACAGCATTTTGACTGTATTTCCTCTGCTGTCCAGTATATCCCTGTAAAATTATATCTATTTTATAAATGGAAGTTTGTATGTCTTAATTTCCCTTACCAGTTACACTCATCCTCCCCATGGCCCTCCTCTCTGGTAACCACCAGTTTGTTCTCTGTATCTGTAAGTCTGTTTTTTGTTTTTTTTGTTTTTTTTTTTTAATGTTTGTTTGTTTTCTGTGTCTTTTAGATTTCATATATAAGTGAAATCATATGATGTCTGTCTTTCCGGCTTAAAGTTGAATTTTTTGATGTAGACAATAAAATGACTTTAGCTGATTCTAATTTAGGGACAATAGCATAAATAAAATCTTACAGCATGAAAAATATTGCTTTTGTTTTTCTTAATAAAAACATTGAGGAGTAGAATGAAAGTGTTCTTGACTTTCAACAATTTAAAAATAATATTTGAAAGAAATATTATGCTTTGAGGAAGTCTCATATCATCAGAATGGTCAGTTCACTTTACTTTGCTGATGGGGGCATTTTGATAGAAAAAAAGTGAGAAGAATCAGGATAGATGATCAGGGGCTTCCCAGATGGCACAGTGGTGAAGAATCCACCTATCAATGCAGGAGATGCTGGAAACATGGGTTCAATCCCTGGGTTGGGAAGATCCCCAGGAGTAGGAAATGACAACCCGCTCCAGTATTCTTGCCTGGAAAATTCTATGGACAGAGAATCCTGGAGGGCTACAGTCCATGGGGTTGCAAAGTCGGCGGGGACTAAGCATGCATGCAAGATACACTCTACTAAAATAGATTATTCTATGATTGCAGGACTTTCCTTGGTTGTCTAACAGTGGAGACCCGATTCTCATCACACAGGAATAAAGCTGATTCTGGAGTAAGAAGGAAACCTTTTTAGTAGTGATAGATTGAGATATTGGATTTATCAAACTCATACACTTTAATCTCTATCACTACTACTGTAACTCATCCATAAACTCAGTTCTAAGAAAGTTGCTTTGGAAGTTTATCTAGAATCCCAAAAATGTATACATTTGTCAAGTTATGTCTGTCTTTTTTTTTTTTTTTTGCAACTATGTAAAACAGAAAAAAAAATCTATATATTCAAAAAATGTTTACTACATTACAAGAAAAATGCTGATCCTTTATTTAATAGTGCATTTAATTCATTTAAAATTATATGATACCCTATTAGTAGTGTCCTTGGGTCTCTTTTCATTGATATTTCAGTGAGACCATTTTGCTGTATTTATTCAAAAGCATAAATGTTCTTTATTCTCTTTTGCCATTATAAAAAGAATGTCAGGGAAAGATTAAATAAATCATTAAAGTTGGGTTCACAATAAATAAACCACAGAAAATAGGTGCTACTCAGTGTGAGAAATATACTTTTTCTAAAGGAGTATTTTATATAGGAACTCAAGGAATCTGAATTCAGATATCACAAGTTTGAAAATGTTCATTAATTTACATAGCTTCTAATTTTATCTATCATTCTAAAACACTTGCATACATTAAGAAACTGAGTTGAAGGATCAAAATAAGCACTGGAGAGAGAGAGACTTAATTTCAGATTAAACAATATTTTATTACTTTGACACCAAATCACAATATTGCCTTACTAAGCAACAAATAAATTAACATGAAAATCTACTTCATGTTCAAAACGAAGTAAGTAACGTATATTAAAGTCTTTATAAATACAAAAAACTGCTCTAGAATAAGGTAATGTGACATGTCAACTTAAATCTCAAATTAGAAAAGCAAAGTCAAATTATAAATGTGTAATTTCTGAATTGAACATTAGTGTGAGATTTGGCAGTTACAACTTAGTATTCCTCATAATGTACTGAAGGCAGGATTTGAATTTCTATATCACTATATTTTGTGAGACTGTATGAGCTTTTAAATGTTTTATTGTATATAGTTCTGCTGCTGCTGCTGCTGCTAAAGCACTTCAGTCGTGTCCAGCTCTGTGCAGTCCCACAAACGGCAGCTCACCAGGCTCCCCGTCCTTGGGATTCTCCAGGCAAGAACACTGGAGTGGGTGGCCATTTCCTTCTCCAATGCACAAAGTGAAAAGTGAAAGTGAAGTCACTCAGTTGTGTCCGACTCTTAGCGACCCCGTGGACTGCAGCCTTCCAGGCTCCTCCGTCCATGGGAATTTCTAGGCAAGAGTACTGGAGTGGGTTGCCATTGCCTCCTCTGGTATACTTTTGTTGTGGTTTTATTTTATATAGTGCCTGTTTAAAATGTTAAGTGACAAACAAAAAGGCACCCTACTTAATGGGAGAGGACATTTGCAAATGATATATCTGATAAGGGGTTAATATCCAAAATATACAAATAACCCATACAATTCAGCATCCAAAAAATCAATTAAAAATTAGTTGAGAGTTTAAATACATTTGAGCTTCTCTGATAGCTCAATTGGTTAAAGAATCTTCCTGCAATGGAGGAGGCCCCGATTCAATTCCTGGGTGAGGAAGATCCACTGGAGAAGGGATAGGTTATCCCCACTCCAGTATTCTTGGGCTTCCTTGTAGCTCAGCTGGTAAAGAATCCGCTTGCAATGTGGGAGACCTGGGTTCGACCTGTGGGTTGGGAAGATCCCTTGGAGAAGGGAAAGATTCCCACTCCAGTATTCTGGCCTAGAGAATTCCATGGACCACATGGTTGTGAAGAATCAGACACGACTGAGCTACTTTCACTTCACTTTCACTTTGAATCCTTTCTTGTTCTTTTCCAAAGAAAACATACAAATGGCCAGCAGATAAATGAAAGGATGCTCAACATCACTAATCAGGGAAATGCAAACTAAAACCACAATGAGATACCAATCCCCACCTATCAAAACAGTTATAAAAAAGACAACAAACAACACATGTTGGTCAGGATGTGGAAAAAAAGGAAGTCTATTGTGTTGTTGGTCAGAGTGTAAATTGATCCAACCACTTAGGAAAAGAGTATGGAAGTTCTTCAAAAAAGTAAAAATAGAACTACCATATGATAGAACAATTTTGTCTCTGAGTATTTGGCCAAAGAAAATGAAAACACTAATTCAGAAAGATATAGCACACCAATGTTGACTGCAGCATTTATCATGATAGCCAAGATATGAGATCAAACTAAATGTCCATCCTTAGATGAATGGATAAAGAAGATGTGATTTCATGTATGTATGTCTGTGTGTGTATATATATACATATACATATATATGTATAAAATGGAATATTGCTCAGCCATAATAAATGAAGTCTTGCTGACAGAGACAACATAGATATCTATCTAGAGGGTATCATGCTAAGTGAAATAAGTCAGACAATGAAAGACAAATACTATCTGATCTTACTGATAGGAGGAATCTAAAAATCAAAACAAAGAAAAGCAAAACAGACTAATAGATACAGACAATAAATGCGTATTTAAAAGAAGTTAGGGGTCTAGGCTGTTGAAATAAGTGAAGGGGATTAAGAGGTACAAACCTCAGTTACAAAATACATAAATCATGGGAATATACAGAATGTGGAATATGGTCAGTAAAGCTGTAATAACTTTGTTTAGGGACAGATGGCTACTGTATTTATGGTGTTGATCATTTCATATTGTATGCATTTTCAAATCACTCTGTAGTATACCTGAAACTAATGTAAAGTTGAGCATTAACTATATTTCAGTCAATCAAATATTGAGTGGTACACCTTAAACCTGATTTTAATAAATGACAATTACCCTCTCCACACATTAGACATTTGAGATTTTCTGATCTTTGGTTTATATTTTGACTTCATTTAATATTACTTTAATGACTATAGTAATGCTTGCAATATTCTCTAGTAGCAGGTGAAACAGCTCCCTGAAAAAAGTTTACTTTTTTCTGTGATGTTATGAACAAGCATTTCAAATAGACTAGCTTTTATTTTTTTGGTGTTAGCTCTGTCATCTTTTAAAAGGACTACTTCTGAGAGCATTCTGAAAAATAAGGAAAAGATGGCTGAAAGCAAAACTTGACATTGCAGTGTTAATTTTAGTTCACATTCCAGAAGACACTAGTTTTAAGAGAAATTGATTTAAGGATGTTCATCATATTATCACAGATTTGACAAGATGCATAAGTGTCATTATGAATGCTGATGATAAAATGTCAGAAGCTAGATAAAAGAATAAAAATTAAATGAAAGTTCATGAAGGAACTGAGCTCTTCTCTTTAAAGGTATTTTATAGATAGTGATGCAGATTATTTCATTTAGCATGATACTGTCTAGACTAATTGTGTTGGCAGAAGGAAACCAGATTGCTCTTTTCTGAAAAAGGGCATTTGGTTTTAATCACCATTTACATATATTGAAGCTATTGGCACTAGATACAAATAGAATTAAGAGTTTTAATGTAATTTCTGTATTACCAACATGACATTTTAAAGAATGCTAAAAATCTTGCAAACAAATCATTGTATACAGTAGTGATGAAATAGAATATTTTTGCAGAAAGTAGTGTAATTTTTTCCTCATTTACAGATGGAACTGATAAAATTATGTAGCAATGAGAGAATCACTTTAATACCAAGGAAAAATGCATTTAGAATTAAAATGATCAGCTATATTTTTAAAGATAACTGTGTATCTTCTAAAAGCCTTGATAGGGAAAAAAAGTAACACTGATATGCAAGTTATCATGATAATATATAAATAAATAACCAAAAACATCTAAATGATAAGATGGGAAGGGGGGAAGAAATGAAGGAAAGGAAAGAGAGAGAAAAAAAAAAAAAAACAGAGAAAGAGAGATGTTTGTATTCACATTTCTTGAGAATACAACTTAATCTTTGTTTAGAGACTGAATGGGCAGTGGAATCTGCATTTAAATAGTTTTTTTTTTTTTTTTTTTTACAAATAATGAATATTGCCTTAACATTAAGAAAAAAAACTATCTGTTGCTATTTCACCATATTTTATTTTATAACCAATACATTTTCTCACCTTTTATGTCACTTTCTAAGTAGTTTATCAAAGAATTGACTGTTATGTATGGAGACATCTACCATTAAATTTTAATGTGCTAGCCAAATCACCATGATGTTACTCTAATTCACAGATAGACAGAGTTAACAGGACTTGACGGAAATTTATGTTGAATTTCTGGTGGTAATAATGCTTTCTAACAGAACTATACAGAAGCCAGTTCTTTTCCCCTAGCTTCTCCTACAGGTACAATAAATATGTCCACCCTGAGAAGGAAAATTGTTTTTCCCCTTCAGTAGTGAGCAACATTAGTGATTCAAGGAGGACAATAAGACACTGTGCTGACGTGCATTGTGAGGAGACAGGAAAGAGAGCAGCAGATCTATTTTTGCAATTCAGACAACATGCCCTTGTAATATAGTAATTAAATGTTTATTAGATAAATGGAGTCTATGTGCTCCTGAAGTTATAGATTGGATATTAAGGAAAATTAAGCTAAAGGTCACTTGTAGATATTCTTTATGTTTTAAGAGAAAAGCAACATAACTTGTGTAAATGGAGGGTAGTGATAAGATAATCGTGGGACTTGAAATACTGCAAGGAAATATAAAATTCTTTCAGATATCTGCACATTTTACACAGTTCATAAACTTGGCTTCTTTTCTCCACTTAACTATAGATTATTACTGTATAGTAACTTAAAATAGACTAACATAATGTCTGTAATTTGGCAAAGAGGAAAATGGGGAATTGGCATTACCTTATTTTTTTTCTTGAATAACATACTCTAACAATTGTTTCCTAATTGTCTGCTATCTACTCTCGAAATAAGAGTTGATAACAAGGAAAATAAAACTAGTAGTGATTCATCTATAATTTTTATTGAAAAACAAAAGCTTTCATGCATACGTGGAGATCAGAATTTTCTAAGATTTCTCTTTCACATATATTGAGGGAAGAAAATACTTAGGCTTTAAAGCAATGCAGTCTTCTCTACTACTGTTTAGTTTCTCATTTTAGGGTTATTCCAGTCAGATTCTGGTAGCCAGATATTAATCTGTTCAACAATTTTTATTTCAGGTTTTTCTTTGTTCCACAACCAAATAAGTGTGTGATGTTAGGTACTTCACATCCTCACTAGGACTGTTTTCTCATCTATAGAATAAACTATGTGAACTCCCTTATCTTTAAAGTTCTTTCAGACAAAAAGTTATTTTCCTTTTGTCATTTTTTAAAAAGAGGTAAAAAAGCTTTCCAATTGTTTAAGGCTCAGTCCACCACAGTTTCCCAGGTGGCTCAGTGGTAAAGAATCTTCCTGTCAAGCAGAAGATGCAGGAGACCCTGGTTCAATCCCTGGGTCAGGAAGATCACCTAGAGGAGGGCATGGCAACCCATTCCAGTATTCTTGCCTGGAGAATCCCATGGACAGAGGAACCTGGTGGACTACAGTCCATGGGGTCACAAAAGAGTTCGACAGGACTGAATATGTACACACACACACACAGCCTACCACATAGTACCTTGACTAGATATTCAGCAGTTTGCTACTACTGTACATAATTTTAATTTTTTAATTAATTAATTTATTTATGGGGCTTCCCATGTGGCAATAGTGGTAAGAACCCACTTGCCAATGCAAGAGATGTAAGAGAGATGGATTCAACTCCTGGGTCAGGAAGATTCCCTGGAAGAGGGCATGGTGACTCACTCCAGCATTCTTGCCTGGAGAATTCCATGAATGGAGGAACCTGGAGGGCTACAGTCCATAGGAACACAAAGAGTCAGACATGACTGAAGAGACTTAGCACACACACACACACACACACACACATTTATTTATGGTTGTGCTAGGTCTTCGTTGCTGTGCACAGGATTTCTCTAGTTGCAATGGTTGGGGGCTACTCTTTAATTGCAGTGTGTGGTGGTTTCTCTTGTTGCAGAGCATGGGTTCTAAGTTCCTGAGCTTCACTATTGGGGCTCCTGGCCTTCAGTAGTTGAGGCTCCAGGGGTCAGTTTTTGTGGCACTGGCTTAATTGCTTTGCTGCATATTGAATCTTCCAAGACTAGGGATAGAACCCATGTCCCAAGCATTGACAGGTTGATTCTTAACCACAGGACCACCAGAGAAGTCCGGGCACATAATTTTAAAATAAAAGAGCAGATCATTGTCAACAGTGCCTGAGGGTTAGTGATAATACCTCTTCTACTCCCCATCTTATAATTTTGGAGAAAGACATTATAGAGAAAATAATCTTGACTTAAAATGTCTGAGATGAGATGTCATCATGCCTCTAAACTCATACTACTGATTAAAGTCAATGATTCTAAAAACTGCAATTTTACAAATCTCCTTATCTGATAGAATAATTACCTCCTACTTTGTATGATATTATTCATCTTTGAAACAAATAAAAAAGTCCCTAAATTATAAAGTGTTCTGGCAAAAAATTGAATATATGCTAAACAGATAATCACATGCTCCCATGGTGGTTACAATCCTCACATGCTTATCATTATGACTTCTCTCTGCACTCTATTCCAGGAAATATATTAAGTTATTATGACCTTTTTAGTCCAGCTCACCACATGGAAGCATGCTTTTGGACAAAATGATCTCTCCAATAATGCTATTAAAAATGTTATATTATGCACTATTGTTTCTGTCTACTTCTAGGCGTCACGCAACATGGTTGCAAGTATTAGGAAGAGATAGGTGCCAGTATACTTTGCCTGGATCTTGAGAAGCATAACTATGGATAAATAAATTGCAGGAGTCTGGTTTATTGGTAATATGCACCATTTAAATGGATTTTAAAATTTTCATTTTACAAATTTTCCTTACTTTAAAAATTTCCTTCCATTGTTAATTTACACCAATACATTTTCTTCATTAAAGTCATTTCTATAACTTGATGTTCAAGAGAGTTTTGATTAAATCAGGTCTTTACTTATGATGAGTCTAAGAAAATTTAATTATTTTAGATAATGTGTCTAACTTTCTGAACTAAAATAAAATCATATGATGGCATTAAATGTTAAGATATTGCCAATGGTAACTGTTCATATAAGATAAGGAACAAAGAAGGTAAGGCAAAATAAAATAAAAGCAAAAAAAGAAAAAAAGGAAAGAAAACAAAATAGTCTTGTGCCGAATTCTCAGTGTACTTCCTTGGCTAACTATGTTTACCATAGCTTTAACAGCTCTTCTAGTTCTACTATTTCAAGAAAACAAATCAAGGACAGAGTATTTTGCTGTACTCTGTTAAGCATAGGCTATAATCTTCTTTTTTATTTTTCAAGGGCTGTGTTCTTCATAAAACTTATTTTGGAGGAGAAGATAGTTATATTTTCTCCAGTGGTAACATGCAACCAAGAAAAAAGCTAAAATCCTAAAATGATACATTCTTTCAAGGCGTTTTGCTATCCTACTTAAATAGTATACGTGAAAATGCGAAATATACACAGTGCATGTGTTCTCAGTTGCTCAGTAGTGTCTGACACTTTGCAACGAATGGACTGCAGACTACCAGGCTCCTCTGTCCATGGGATTTCTCAGGTAAAAATACTGGATTGGGTTGCCACTTTCTTCTCCAGGGATTCTTCCCAAGCCAGGGATCAAACCTGCATCTCCTGCATTGGCAGGTGGATTCCTTACCACTGAGCCCAATCATGCCCAATAAGAAAAATTCAATAATGAAATTGTACCTGCCTAACACTGAGGTTTTTACTCACATTATGGATGAAGTCCACAGTGAGGAAGGACTGTAACAACTGCACTATGCTGACCCCTCAAACCCACCAGTTTTATCCAAGAGGGAAATGAAGTTGATAGAGACTGGTGTTTTTAATGTTTTCTTCCCTTGCCTTCTTTTGTTCTTTCTTTCCTTCATTTTATTGTCTATTCACAATTGCATCTATGTTATTTGTATATTTGTTTTAATCTTAGATACCCATGTTCTTTTTACCTTTCACACATTTGGAAAATAAGATTGACTTTTGATGACTTTCTTAGATGACTTAAGTACAGCAAAATCTTTTGTTTGAGAGTATGTATATGGACAAATTTTTATTTATTTATTTATTTTAATTTCCAAATAATGACCCTGATACTGATCTCATGAATTCATATGACAGCTCATAGTCTATTCAGAAAGTTTTAAAAAAAGAATTCATTACTGTCTGATTAGTAGGGATTATTGGGAAATTAAAGATTAAAAAAGCAGTCTATTACCGTGTATATTCTTGGTATGTTTATACTTCTGGAATAGTTAGGCCAAAAATGATGTACAAAATCATTTACAAAAACGAGTAACAATTTAATGCTGTGCTGATAACTGTAAATCATCTTTATAGTATAAAAGTCATTTTTTTGGTAATATTTAACTTTAACTAGAATTTTGAGAATTGGCATATCTACAGAAAGTCATGGCATGTTTAAAAATAAAGTTATTAAGGGCCAATTTTTAAAAATTTCTATAATTAGTATTATATGATCAAGAATCACAGTGTCCTGATACTCAGACATTTAGAGATCTTTAAAGAGAAACGTGACAGTGGGGAAATAAACAATAAACAAGATGGCACCAGTCAGGTTCTCTTGCCCCATACTCTCATGACCTCTCACCCCATGTTCTGTAAACAATGACTTTGCACAGTTATGTAACGGCTGAAATCACTTATAGCACTGCACATGTACTTCACAAAGTACTTGCTTGAACATGGGCTACTTTTCTTACATAGGCTCCACCTGGAAAAACCCTGGAGGTTGTGTGTGTGTACAGGAGCTACCACCATGAAAACCCTGGCTGCTGCTGCATTAGGGCTGCATTGGAGCAACACCATGGTTATGTTATATGAGGTTATGCTGTAGCTATGTTGTTACTACATTATGATTATGATATGGCTGCTTCTACAGCCTCTGCATAAGCCAGGAGAGAGGCTGTATTATGGCAGTTGTGCCAGCCAGGAGAGAAGAAAGGTGTCTGCAGTTCCTATGGCTCCTTGTGTCTTCTTCCTGCCTCTTAGCTTGAGCCTTGCCTACCCTGGGTTCAGCAAAGAGTGTGGAGAGTGTGAACAGGATCAGTGATGCAGTGATCCTTACAAATATTTGAAGAATCAGATACTGTCACTAGTTTCTCATATTCTAAGTGAAAAATTGGAAGTGAGTAGTTTTATGATCCAGACTTGAAAAATATTTTCTTGAAAGATGAAATAATATTCTGAACAATTTTTAATCTCTTATGATGAATAATCTTGTTCAGGATCATTAATAACACAACTGCTTGAAAAACTTCATTTTTCTTCTGTACCAAGGAGTATCTAGAAAGATGGCTCTCTAGAGAGCAAAATGATATTTTCTTTATTACATTTTTAAAGAAGATCATGTATTCTTTTTATTAGAACTGCATTGAATTTTGCAGATTTCTGCCACTTGAGAAGCTTTAGGTTTTTCATAGAGTACTAGTCATCAGAAAATAAATTGCAATCTTTTTTTAATGGTGAAAGGATTACATTTGTTGATGTTATTTTGCATACTTTCACAGAAAATGTTTGATTTTTCATTTAAAAGGAGTATGTTATGTATCCCACATATAAATGGCTTCACATTATTTTCTTACAGATTATTTTTAAGAAATATATGTTGAGTCACAAATTTTGGGCTCCTATTATGCACTTTAAGAAAAAAATATTAAAATGTTATTTTATCATGTTTATTAAAATTCATGGAAACTTTAAAAGGTGCTAATAGTCCTTTTAATCAAGCAATAAATGGAGGAGTAGACACATATCTCATTTTGCTGTATTTTATTTCATTTTTTTACAAACTGCGGGTTTGTGTCAATCCTGCAAAGAGGAAGAACGAGTCTATAGGCACCATTTTTTCAACAGTATTTGTTCACTTCATGCCTCTGTGTTACAGTTTTCTCCCAATATTTCAAACTTTCTCATAATTATTATATTTGTTATGGTGATTTGTGATTAGTGATCTTTGATGTTGCTATTGTAATTGTTTTAGGGTACCATTAATCATGTGAAGTATTAATTCAATGGTTAATTGAAACCATTAACCTATTTGAATGCAGAATTCCAAAGAATAGTAGGGAGAGATAAGAAAGCCTTCCTCAGCGATCAATGCAAAGAAATAGAAGAAAACAATAGAAGAGTAAAGAGGAGATATCTCTTAAAGAAAATTGGAGATACCAAGGGACCATTTCATGCAAAGATGTGTTCGATAAAGGACAGAAATGGTATGGACCTAACAGAAGCAGAAGATATTAAGAAGAATTGTACAAAAAAGATTTTTACGACCCAGATTAATCATGGTATGATCACTCACCTAGAGCCACACTTCCTGGAATGTGAAGTCAAGTGGGCCTTAGGAAGCACCACTATGAACTATTGATGGAATTCAAATTGAGCTATTTCAAATTCTAAAAGATGATGCTGGGTCCCGCCGCGGCTCGAGAGCCATGGCGGCCTCTGAGGCGGCGGCGGCGGATCCCGCGGCTCTCGCCTCCGGCGCCCGGCCATCCCGGAGGCGGCGAGGGGAGCCGCCGCCGCCTCGGCCTGTGGGTGGCCCCTGGGAGGCTGAGAGGCAGCCGGCGGCGACCGCGGGCGGCGAGGCAGCAGCCCGCGCGTTGGACGCCGCAGGCCCGGGTGCTCATCCAGCCGTCGGTGAGCGAGCAGTCCCTGGCCGTGCGGACCAACATCCTGTGCACGGTGCGCGGCTGCGGCAAGATCCTGCCCAACAGCCCCGCGCTCAACATGCACCTGGTCAAGAGCCACCGCCTGCAGGATGGCATAGTAAATCCAACAGTAAGAAAATATTTGAAAACTGCACCGAAATTCTACTGTTGTACAATTGAAGGATGCCCTAGAGGCCATGACAGACCATTTTCTCAAATTTCTCTCGTAAAACAGCACTTTATGAAAATGCATGCTGAAAAGAAGCATAAATGTAGTAAGTGCAGAAATTCGTATGGCACCGACTGGGACTTGAAAAGACATGCAGAGGATTGTGGCAAGACCTTCCAGTGCACATGTGGCTGTCCCTATGCCAGCAGGACTGCGTTATAGTCCCACATCTACCGAACTGGCCATGAGATCCCTGCAGAACAAAGGGATTCACTTAGTAAGAAAAAGAAAATGGAAAACTGCTTGCACAGCCAGAATCTGTCCAGGAAGACCACTGAATCACTGAGCAACAAACCAGTTAGTTCCATGACCAGATGCTCCAGAACTAGAAACTTCAGAAATAAAGCTGGTGGCTTCCTTTGAAGACTCTTGCAGCTCTAATGCCAAACAGCAGACTTTTCCAGCAGCTCCAAGGTACCCTCAGAAGTTGCTTTTAGCAAAGCCCAAAGTGGCTTTGGTTAAACTCCCCGTCATGCAGTTTTCTCCTGTGCCCGTCCTTGTGCCTACAGCCAACTCCTGGGGCCAGCCTGTTGTGTTGGGTGTCGACCAGTAAGACTCTGCCCCCAGGGCGTGCACTTACTGCCCTTGTCCATTGGAACCCTGATCCTCGGCCTGGATTCGGAGGTCTGCTCTCTCAAGGAGAGCTTCCCTCTTTCAAAAGTTGTCAATCTTATTGCTGTTGAGCCGATTAGCACAGGTAGTCAAGTGAACTTGGGTAAAAGTCCATTTAGCCTGTTACAAGAACTTGGGAACACTTGTCAGAAGAACCACATTTCTTCCATCAGTGTACAGACAGACCTGTCCTACACCACACCACAGTTCATGCCGTCTGCACAGTGGGCCAGCCCTGACTCCTCTGTGTCGTCCTGTTTGCAAACTGATTTGACATTTGGTTCCCAGGTTTCCCTTTCCATTAGTATTCAAACTCAGACTTTTTTGCCCAGTTCTAAGGTAACCTCATCCATCTCTGCTCAGACTGATGCATTTATAGATGCCAGTTTCCAGCCGGGTGGGATCTCCAGAGAAACTCAGACCAGCGGAATGCAAAGTCCAGTAGAAGACTGAGTACAGATGGACCAAGCTCTAATGTGTGGAGACATTTTTGAGAGTGTCCATTCATCATTCGGTGTGTCTACAGATAATATTATAAGCACCGGCTTAGTAGCAGAGACTGTAATTCATGACTTGTTTCCTCAGAACCACCGTAAAACTTTAACTCAAGACATTAAGAAATCCACCCCAATTATAAACTTCAGTGCACCAAATAGTATGCTATTGTCAAAGAACATAACAGATAATCAGACCCAAACCATGGATTTATTAAGTGATCTAGAAAACATCTTGTCAAGTAACCTACCTGGTCAGACGCTGGACAATCGTAGTCTTTTGTCTGACACAAATACTGGACCTGACACCCAGCTCCCATCTGGCCCAATCCAGAATCCTGCAATTGATTTTGATATGGAAGAGTTCTTTTCAGCCTCAAATATCCAGACGCAAACCGAGGAGAGTGAGCTTAGCACCATGACCACTGACCCAGTCATGGAGTCCCTGGATATAGAAACCCAAACTGACTTCTTCCTTGTAGACCCTTCTGCCCAGACCTACAGTTGTAGGGGGGATTCTAGCTTCTTAGGCCTTGAGATGTTTGACATGTAGACACAGACATACCTGAACTTCTTTTGAGACAGTAGCCCTCGTCTGCCACTGGGAAGTATCCTGAAACTATCTTTTCCATGAGTACTGATTCATCTGACACAGAGACCCAGACTGATGGAATTTCCACTGCTAAAAACCTGCCTGCCCTGGAAAGCAAAGTTCAGTTGAACAGTGCCGAAACAAAGACCATGAACTCTGGCTTCTAAACTTTGGGGAGCTTATTCCTCACCAGCAATGAAACTCAGACAGCACTGGATGACTTTCTTCTGGTCAATCTGGCCTGGAACACGAGGGAATCTCAGTTCAGCTCTGTTGAAACCCAAACATGTGCAGAACTACACCCAGTCTCCAACTTCTGAAAGCGGAGTCCACATGGGGGATGGATTCACAGTTCCCTTCTCGATTTAGAAGATGAAGAACAGGGACAATAGTATTAACTCTACTGAATGTAGTCGACAATACAGTTACTTTGATTCTTTGAGATTCTTTGCCTTTTTGTACTTGTAAACATGAAATTTGTGTAAAAGTTTGTGAGTGGACTATAAAGTGTAACATGTTGATCTGAACATGATTGTTTTTGTGTTGCCAACATTTGCCCTTTCATTGTAACCTTCCCTTCTTTAAAAAACAAACAAACAAACAAACACGTATCTCACACCTTTAAAATCCATCTTGCCATTTAGCTGAAGCCAAGCTCACCAGGACTTAGGGTACAAACTTAAGATCTTCAAAACATTTTCATCAAAGCTTGTCTGACTTAAATTGCACCTAAAATACTCTTGCCAGTGCTTGTTAGGAAACTTCTGTTCCCTGATAACGTGTAAAGAAGTCTGACGCTGCACCGTCAGATTTAAACACCAACAGCTTCACCTGCTTTGACATCTTACTCTTCCCTGATTTGAAGACACAAAGGAAAACTACTGTTGTCTTTAGCTTCTGGGACAATTTGCATATAGTCAATGCCATCCCTCTATGTGAACTGTTACTGGTATGAACATAAGTGTATAGTACTTTGCTCACAAGACATATTGCTTAGTGTAAATAGTGATCCTTTCAGTCTAAGTGACAGTAAGTCACCCCAACTCTGCAAACGCTGGGCTGTGGAATCATGCCTGTTAGCTCATCCTGAGTGTGTCCTACAAGCCATCTCTCCTGCACCCTATTGAAGGCCAGGGTGGTGCTCCAGAGCTGCTGCTCAAGGTGCACCCCACCCTCTGAGTCTGAGTTTTGTCACACTAAATGTTAAAAAACAATAAAAATAGTAATGTAAGGAGAAAAAGATATTCCCTCTTACATTTCAATACTTTTCATAAGCTTGCTAGGGCAAGAGTGCAATCAACAACTATAGTAAAGTGAATCTTCTTTTCATCCACCTCTCATTTTTCTTCCCTTGAATGAGAAAACACATTGGTCTACCAAGAATAGTTTTTGTGCCTTGAAGATAGCAATTCTAGAATAGATCCATCTAAAATACAGCAGTCTGCATTATGTTGCTTTGTTTGTTTAGAGAGGGTAATACTGAACAGTCTTCAGAGAAAATGAGGGGAAGATCCAGTACTTCAAGAACATAATATGTTTTGAGATGATTGAGCAGTCAGGTACACTTGTAGGGTTTTTTGTATTTAGAAGATCCTGAGTTCTTGATTGTTGACCAGGTTTCAGGCAGGTAAAAATCAATGCAGTCTGTACATTTTTCTAAGTTTACCCAAAAAAGCTCTATTCCTTATGTGGCACATGCTTTATGCTGCTGAAGACTAAACCCTCAAAATACAACCTAAGCAGGGAACTAGTAATTCATTAGAGAAAATCATTGGTGTTCCTACTAATTTCTGTCCCATAGAAGAATTGGTGGTAATGGATAAATAACATGATCTGGGCAGATGAACTCAACCTGGTAGATAAAAGTTTGCTTAGGTCACAGTTGCCTATGAATATGGGTTTCAAAACAAACATAAAGCCTTAACTTAGTATTTCATTATGTTTTAGAATCATCATTGCCTTAACGTTTCAAACATCTATTTCAGTCCTCCTAGTAAGGAGAAGTACAAGCTTGTTTTGGCTTTTTTAAAATATATATGCAGTGATCTATGGCTTTAAAAAATTGTGTTTCTGTTTGTTAACCCAGCCAACTGAATTATTTACAGAAAATTGAGCATGTAATAGTTCATGTACCAGTAAGAACTGTCCCCCACCCCGAACCTTAGTTCCCTGAAAGGTTCTAAGATTATTTGTAAAAACTGAAATCTTAGTGATTAAAGAGAAGTGAGAATTCAAAAAAAAAAAAAAGTAAAAGATGATGCTGTAAAGTGCTGCACTCAATACACCAGCAAATTTGGAAAACTCAGCAGTGGCCACAGGACTGGAAAAGGTCCGTTTTTATTCCAATCCCAAAGAATACTCAAACTACCTCACAATTACACTCATCTCACACACTAGGAAAGTAATGCTCAAAATTCCCCAAGCCAGGCTTCAGCAATATGTGAACGGTGAACTTTCAGATGTTAAAGGTGGTTTTAGAAAAGGCAGAGGAACCAGAGATCAAATTGCCAACATCCACTGGATCATCGAAAAAGCAAGAAAGTTTCAGAAAAACATCTATTTCTGGTTTATTGACTATGCCAAAGCCTTAGACTGTGTGGATCAAAATAAACTGTGGAAAATTCTGAAAGAGATGGGAATACCAGAACACCTGACCTGTCTTTTGAGAAACCTGTATGCAGGTCAGGAAGCAACACTTAGAACTGGACTGGTTCCAAATAGGAAAAGGAGTATGTCAGGGCTGTATATTGTCACCCTGCTTATTTAACTTCTATGCAGAGTACATCATGAGAAATGCTGGGCTGGAAGAAACACAAGCTGGAATCAAGATTGCCAGGAAAAATATCAATAGCCTCAGATATGCAGATGACACCACCCTTATGGTAGAAAGTGAAGAGGAACTAAAAAGCCTCTTGATGAAAGTGAAAGAGGAGAGTGAAAAAGTTGGCTTAAAGCTCAACATTCAGAAAACTAAGATCATGTCATCTGGTCCCATCACTTCATGGGAAATAGATGGGGAAACAGTGGAAACAGTGTCAGACTTTATTTTTGGGGGCTCCAAAATCACTGCAGATGGTTATTTGCAGCCATGAAATTAAAAGACACTTACTCCTTGGAAAGAAAGTTATGACCAACCTAAAGAGCATATTAAAAAGCAGAGACATTACTTTGCCAACAAAGGTCCGTCTGGTCAAGGCTATGGTTTTCCCATTGGTCATGTATGGATGTGAGAGCTGGACTGTGAAGAAAGCTGAGCACCGAAGAATTGATGCTTTTGATCTGCGGTGTTGGAGAAGACTCTTGAGAGTCCTTGAACTGCAAGGAGATTCAACCAGTCCATCCTAAAGGAGATCAGTCCTGGGTGTTCATTGGAAGGACTGATGTTGAAACTGTAACTCCAATACTTCGGCCACCTCATGCAAAGAGTTGACTCATTGGAAAAGACCCTGATGTTGGGAGGGATTGGGGGTAGGAAGAGAAGGGGACAACAGAGGATGAGATGGCTGAATGGCATCGCCATCTCGATGGACATGAGCTTGAGTAAACTCCGGGAGTTGGTGATGGGCAGGGAGGCCTGGCATACTGCAATTCATGGGGTAGCAAAGAGTCAGACATGACTGAGCGACTGAACCTAGTGACTGACCATTAATCATGCTCATATAACAATTTTAATAAATAAACTGAAATGTTGTGAAGTAATTAGCCTCCAACTAATAAAATAAAATTTAAAAAAAAGAAAAAGAGACACAGAAGTACAAAATAAATAAATAAATAAATAAATAAATATTGGATAAATATTGCTTTTGTTTGGACTGTTCCATGGATCAGCTGTTCCCTCATTTCCCCCTTTCAGAGCTTCCCTGTTCCCTGAGACAAAACAGTATTCAAATTAGGCAATAATAACCACACAAAAGTCTCTAAGTGTTTAAGTTAAAGGAACAGTTACAGGTCTCTCTCTCTAAATCAATAGCTAGAAATGATTAAGCTTATGCATGTGAAAGTTTAGATAGGCCAAAAGCTAGGCCTCTTGTACAAAAAGTTTGCCAATGCAAAGGAAATGCAAAAGAAAAGTTTTTAAAGAAAGTTAAATTACTACTCTGATGAAGACACTAATGATAGGAAAGCTAAACGGCTGTATGTCTCATATTGCAAAAGTTTTAGTGGTCTGGATAGATCAAATTAGTTACAACATCCCCTTAAGCCAAAGCCAATTCTAGAGCATGGCTCTAACTCTTGCAAATTCTATGGAGGCTGACTGAGGTGAGGAAACTGAAGGAAAAATCTGAAGCTAACAAAGGTTGGTTCATGGGGTTTAAGGCAAGAAACTATCTACATAACAGGAAAGTGTAAGGTGAAATAGCAAACCCTGATATGGGAGTTGTAGCAAGTTATCCAGAAGATCTAGCTAATTAATTAAGTAAGGTAGATACACTAAACAATAGATTTTCAATGTAGACAAAACAGCCTTCTACTGGAAGAAGACACTATCTAAGACTTTCATAGCTAGAGAGGAGCAGTCAGTGCTTGCCTTCAAAGTTTCAAAGGACAGGCTGATTCTCTTCTTAGAGGTTAATCCAGCTGGTGACTAAATGGAAGACAGTATTAATTTACCATTCTGAAAGACTTAGGAACTTTAAAATTGTGCTAAATCTATCCTGCCTGTGTTCTATAAGTGGAACAACAAAAGCCTGGATGACAGCACATCTGTTTACAACATGGTTATCTGATTTCTTTTTTTTTTTTTTTTGGCCAAGTCACATGGCATGCAGGATCTTAGTTCCCCAGTCAGTGATAAATCCGTGCCCCCTGCAGTGGAAGCATGGTCTTAACCACTGACCACCGGGGAAGTTTCTTTTCTAAGCCCGTTGTTGAGAACTACTGCTCAGGAAAAAAAAAAAAATTCCTTTCAGAATAATACTGCTAATTGGCAATGCACCCAGTCACCAAAGACTTCTGATAGAGATGAAAAGTGAGATTAATATTCTTTTGATGCCTGCTAACACAATATTCATTTTGCAGCCCATGGATCAAGGAGTGATTTCAACTTTCAAGTCATTATTTAATAAATACATTTCATAAGGCTATAGTTTCCATAAATAGTGATCCCTCTGATGGATCTGGGCAAAGTAGGTTGAAAATTTTTTGGAAAGGATTTGCCATTTTAGATGCCTTTAAAGAACATTCATAACTCATGGGAAGAGCTCAAAATATCAACATTCACAGGAGTTTGGAAGAAGGATTTTGAGTACTAAATAAGTGTAGCTGGTAAAGGGGAAACAGATTCTGAGAAGATTGATTCCAGTTTTGAAATAAGTTCTACTGTGTTCAGTCACTCAGTCATGTCTGATTCTTTCCGAATGCATGAATTGTAGCCTGCCAGTCTCTTCTGTCCACAAGATTTTCCAGGCAAGAATATTCAAGTGGGTTGCCATTTCCTTCTCCAAGTTCTACTATAGGTAAAATGTTATCAAACAACATTGCGTACTTTTTTTTTCAACAGACTTATAAGATTCATAAAATAATTTAGAAGTAAAAATTAAATATCTAAATTAGATTAAATCATGTAATCACATTTGCCATTCAATTAGAAACTGAAGCAAAGATGGGAGTAAAATCCTGTAGAGTATAAGTGGTAAGATCCAACATAATATCCATAAGGATACATATTTGAAAACATGACTTTATATAAAGTGATCTTAGGTTAACAAAAATATCTTCTCATCTTTCCTATTACATAACTGTTTTGCACAGAACTGATAAAAATTTTTGCTTCCTCAAGGCTTCCTTGGTGGCTTAGATTGTAAAGAGCCTTCTTGCAAAGTTGGAGATCTGGGTTTGATCCCTCAGTCAGAAAGATTCTCTTAAGAAGTGAATGGCTACCCATTCCAATTTTCTCACCTGGAAAATTCCATGGGCAGAGGAGCCTGGTGGGCTACAGCCCACAGGTTCACAAAGAGTCCGACATGACTAAATGACTAACACTTGCACACACTTTGACTTCTCAAAGGTATCAGATTGGCTGGGTGGATAAGAAACATCTTTGAGGTTCATCCTTTAAACTTGATATTCAATTCTTATAAAGTGTTTTGTTTTATAGAGTTTGATATGCTGTTTCTCTAGTGAGTTTGTGTTCCCCATAATCTTTTTCATGTTAACATTTCAATCTTCCTGGAAAATCTTCATCTCTATGAATCTCATTGGTATTGAAGTTAAGGTAAATGTCCCACATTTTTTAAAATATAGAAAAATAGAACATGGTGGCTTAGTAATTTCAACAAAGGATTTGTGTACCCCCATCTATTTCATCTCAATAAGAATACTTATTTTTAAATACATGAACAAATAAAAATATTCACATAACACTATTTAATAAAGATTCCTAATATGATTTGGTGTTAATATTAACAAGTCACACTTCTCCTACAATATATCTGGTACGTATGTTGAAACCATTGCAACTATTATAATATAAATATTTATCTTTGCAAAATAACGAAGAAACAGGATTATTCACTAAAATTTGCAAATTTGTAATTATTTGACTTTGCTATACTGTATAGTAAGCAAAAATTTAATGTTTTTATCTGTTCTATAGTCTTTTGACTAAAGGTACACAATAGCAATTAATAAATTTCTTATAAAGAAATATCTAGTTGTACTAGCTAAAATTTAATTCTTGAAATATTACTGCCCTAGAAAATATCCTCTAAGAAGCTTGTGCAATTTTTATTCTTACATTATGGAAATTATTGCACTGCATGTCTTAAGGAGTTTCTAAGAATTTCAGGAAAGCTTAAGTAAACAGTATGAATATCTTTGTTTAGAAATGGTTGTGTGTGTGTGTGTGTGTGTGTGCTCAGTCGTGTCTGACTCTGTAACTGTATGGACTGTAGCCTGTCAGACTCTTCTGTCCATGGAATATTCCAGGCAAGAATACTGGAGTGGGATGTTATTTCTACTCCAGGGGATCTTCCCAACCCAGGGATTAAACTTGTGTCTCTTGCTTCTCCTGGATTCTTACCACTGTGCCACCAAAAGTTCTAAAGCCAGAGTCTGATAATTTAATATAATTTCAAAAGTCTTATACATGTAAGTGTAATTTTTCCTTTTCCCTATTATAGACTATAAAAGTATTCACAGTAGATAATAAGCCTTAGGTTATATAGACTATAGACATATCAAATTTATGTAATGTAATTAGTAAATAAGGTCACTTGCTTCAGGTCTTATAAAATCATCACCTTTTCAAGATTTCTACCTAGACAGGACTATTTAAAATGTGATCTGGCCAGCTCCTAAAAATCAACTTGCAAATTGCTACCTCTGCACCAAATTTTTCCATAGTGCTTGTCACCTTCTAACATATTACAAAATTATCCTCAGATTGATTGCTTATTTTTTCTCTTTCGCCACTAAAATATAAATTCAGAGAAGGCAGGGAATTTTTTTTCTTCTGTTTTATCCTCTGATATAACAGAGCTACCTAGAACAAGACCTGTTATACCTGTTATAGAAGATCCAATAAATATTTATTAAAGAAAATTGTATTATACATATAAAATTGTCATAACATCACAACCATTAGGGTTATATTTTAGTTATATATTTTATATATAATTATACACAATTTTATATATAATTATGTAAATATACATATATATTTAGTTATATATTTAGTTTAGAATATATCACGTTCCTCTTTTAAAAATTTTCTCTCTCAAAGATATATTATTAGTATTATCTCTTGAATATTGTATCCTTCTCAAGGCTTCCAAACAAACTTCTCATTCTGTTCTAATCTGTTTTTAATGTTTGAAATTTTAAAAAAGGAAACATCTCCTTACTAAATGCATTACTCCTCAACTAATCCTGAGTTCTTTTTAATATATTCTTAAATATCACTGCATCATAATGTGAACATCTTTTCAGTTTCTATGCTGTATTTTACTTTAATCTGTATCTTTTCCTATCTTTTCCTTTTTAATCTGTATACTATTTTCTAATTTATTCACCATAATCTGACTAAAGACATCTTGCCTCTACTATTTATTCTTATATGTGCTTAATTGCAGCATAGATTTACTTGACGATAATGATAGTACAGTATTTGTTAGTATACTGTATTTAGTAAATAATTTTTTTCTTTAAAAAATGAAGGCAACTTAGAGCTACTTCTTATATTTGAATAGAAAAGGTAACATTAAGTCTAATTTCTTAAAGAGGAAACAAGTGCAACTGAATTTAGGATAATATAAACTCTGTCTGAAAAGAGTTTCTTACTGATGTCCTCACTTCTCTTTTATTGACTACTTTGGAAGAATGAACACTATATTTATCAATAACTAATCTTTCTGGACAGCAATAATGGAAATTTGAAAGATAAAAGGAAAGACCAAATACTCTCAGAGTACTATAGAGCCTACCACACTTAAAATACATTTCTATTGATAAATCATTCTTTTGAGAAATTCCATATATTAGATCTTATTTTACCCAATGCCTAGTTTGTCCCTGTACTGGTTAGCATAATTATTGAGGTGCCTCTGTGGTATCATTATTAATACATTACTGCAGCATGACAGAAAAATCTCATTTATCCTTAGAATACTGATGAAAATTAGGTATTATATTATTCACATTAATGAAATTAATGAACTCAAAGATCTTTTACAGTCCTACAGGCACAATGTTAGGCCATAATCTTTCACGATTTTCTCTCTGAAAGAGATAATTGACTTTATTATTTTGACAATGTAAGACTCTTACTAAACTCAGGAAAGCTCACAGCTAAGAAAGATTACATAAATGGGTCAGTGGCTTAATATTAATACTTTCCAAGTCAAGTTCTAAGGTATACCAAATAAAGTCAAGATAAGATATTTTTTTCAGTTTTAGTATAAATATTTACCTGCTTGTTTAAGATATTCATAAAAAATTCAACTTTTCATAAAATCTGGTTGAGCAAATTTTCAGAACATTATATATAATATGTTAATAACAAATAAGCTAGCTCAAACAGATAATGTGTAGGAACACATTTATGAATCAAACAAGTAAATTTACTAACGGTATGCACACAGACAGTAAAGAATCTGCCTGCAGTGCAGGAGACCTGGGTTCAATCCCTGGGTTGGGAAGGTCCCCTGGAGAAGGAAATGGCAACCCACTCCAGTACCCCCGCCTGGAAAACCTCATGGAGAGAGGAGCCTGGTGGGCTCCATGGGGTCGCAAAGAGTCGGACATGTAAGTAATACTTACTTACTTGTGCACACAGAGTTCAGATGTTCAGAAAACAGCATATTTTTGTCAATGATTTATATTACAGAAAATTATATTTACTTACAGGAGAAATAACTTTGACATCTTCAATTTAAAAATGAGAACACTGACATTCTGCTAAAAGATGTAGCTTTGGCATTTTTGATAACACATATGGATGTCTTACTCTTTGCTTTTTATATACCAGAGATAGAGTTTTATTTACAGAGTTAATTTTAAGATACTATATTTAGTTCTAAATCCTTTGAAGAAGTTACAGAGGATTTGAATTAAGATTTTGTGTGTGTCTCCACATTTTGAAATTGGCACTTTATTCCTACTAAATTGTTCTATCTATCTATCTACAGGTATAGATTTTTTTTGGCTCAAGGAAGCCTTTCCATTTTTACTGTTTCTCTCACATGTGGGAATGCCTTAGATGTGTTTCTTCCAATATAAGAGAGTTTGGGAGATAATGCATTAATTTGAGAATTTTTTAAAAATGCATTCTACATCTACATTTGTTACCAATATATTTTAATATCAATTGAAATTGGCACCATCTATACTACTTTCCTGGAGAAGGAAATGGCAATCCACTCCAGCATTTTTACCTGGAGAATTCCATAGACAGAAGAGCCTAGCGGGCTACTGTCCTTGGGGTTGCCAAGAGTCGGACACGACTAAGCACTCATACTGCTATCCACCCATGAAAGGATAATTTTAAAAGCTTTATGTAGAATCTTGTGACCATTATGGTGACTATGTGACTACTACAATTGTTTCTATGGTAATCAGTTGTCAAGCGAGACCAAGAAAGAAAGAAAGGAAGGAAGAAAAAATGAGCTAAAAATAGATGATTCAGATATTCATCACCTAAATGATGAATCACATAACATATTCTATCTTTGGATTATTTGAGGCTTCATTCCTTATACACCCTTTTAAAGTTTTGTAATCTTATTCTTTAAGCACAGAGCCACTGTGAAGCATTATTATAACTTATGTACTAAAGACCACGTGCATGTGTGCTCAGTCGCTAAGTTGTGTCAGGCTCTTTGGGACCCCATGGACTGTAGCCTGCCAGGCTCCACTATCCATGGGATTTTCCAGGCAAGAATACAGGAGTGCATTGCCATTTCCTTATCCAGGTGATCTTCCTGACCCAGGGATCGAACCCTGGGTTTCCTGTGTCTTCTGCATTGGCAGATGGATTCTTTACCAATGAGCCACCTAGAAAGAGACCACAAGGTCTTTGGAAAGGACATGCATGACAAAGTATTAGGAAAGCGGCACTATCAGCACCCATGTCTGGGATTTCTCCTGCTTGACAGCTATGGATCACACTTGTGACTGGGGAAAGGCGTTATGTTCTTCCTAGTTTCTATCTTTAGGTTCTTTGATGTTGTTTGTATACATCAACAACAATGATGAAATTGAATTCTTTCCCCCAGCCTACTCAAGAAAGTTTGTATTTCTACACATTTTACATAAAAGGGAAAGTCAAGCTAATTTTTCCAAATAGTCAATATTCAAATGATTTTGAATCTTATTGGGACAACTTCTACTCCACCCCCATCCTCCACAGTTCAGCTCAGTTCAGTCCCTCAGTCATGTCTGACTGTTTGTGACCCCATGAACTACAGCACGCCAAGCCTCTCTGTCCACCATCAACTCCTGGTGTTTGTTCAAACTCTTGTCCATCGAGTCAGTGATGCCATCCAACCATCTCATGCTCTGTCATCCCCTTCTCCTCCTGCCTTCAATCTTTCCCAGCATCAGGGTCTTTACCCATGAGTCAGTTCTTTCTATCAGGTGGCCAAAATATTGGAGCTTCAGTTTTAGCATCACTCCTTCCAATGAATATTCAGGGCTGATTTCCTTTAGAATGGACTGGTTTGATCTCCTTGCAGTTCAAGGGACTCTCAAGAGTCTTCTCCAACACCACAGTTCAGAAGCATCAATTCTTTGGTGCTCAGCTTTCTTTATGGTTCAAATCTCACATCCATACATGACTACTGGAAAAACCATAGCTTGGATAGATGAACCTTTGTTGGCAAAGTAATGTCTCTGTTTTTTAATATGCTATCTAGGTTGGTCATAACTTTTCTTCCAAGGAACAAGCATCTTTTAATTTCATGGCTGCAGTCACCATTTGCAGTGATTTTGGAGGCCAATAAAATAAAATCTGTCACTGTTTCCCCATCTATTTGCCACGAAATGATGGGACCAGATGCCATGATCTTTGTGTTTTTTTAATGTTGAGTTTTAAGCCAGATTTTTCACTCTCCTCTTTCACTTTCATCAAGAGGCTCTTCAGTTCCTCTTCCTTTTCTGCCATAAGGGTGGTGTCATTTGCATATGTAAGATTATTGATATTTCTCATGGCGACCTTAATTTCAGCTTGTGCTTCCTCCAACCCAGCATCTTGCATGATGTACTCTGCATATAAGTTAAATAAGCAGGGTGATGATATACAGCCTTGACATATTCCTTTCCCAATTTGAAACCAGTCTGTTGTTCCATGTCCAGTTCTAACTGTTGCTTATTGACCAACATACAGATTTCTCAGGAGGCAGGTCAGGTGGTCTGGTATTCACATCTCTTACAGAATTTTCCAGTTTGTTGTGATCCACACAGTCAAAGGCTTTGACGTAGTTAATAAAGCAGAAGTAGATGTTTTTCTGCAACTCTCTTGCTTTGTCAATGATCCAACAAATGTTGGCAATTTGTTCTCTGGTTCCTCTACTTTTTCTAAATCCAGCTTGAACATCTGTGCATTCTTGATTCAAGTACTGTTGAAGCCTCACTTGGAGAATTTGGAGAATTAGCTAGCATGTGAGATTATGTGGTTGTTTGAACATTCTTTGGCATTGTCTTTCTTTGGGATTGGAATGAAAACTGACCTTTTCCATTTCTGTGGCCACTGCTGAGTTTTCCAAATCTGCTGGCATATTGAGAGCAGCATTTTAACAGCATCATCTTTTAGGACTTGAAATAGCTCAGCTGAAATTTCATCACCTCCACTAGCTTTCTTCATAGTGATACTTCCTGAGGCCTGCCTAACTTTGGGCTCCAGGATGTCTGGCTGTAGTTGAGTGATCACACCATCACAGTTATCTGGGTCATGAAGATCATTTTTGTATAGTTCTTCAGTGTATTTTTGCCACCTCTTCTTAGATGAAAACTAATTAGGGAATCTAATATGTATCTTGAATTTGGGGTTCAAAGAATAATAAGGAAAACAAAAAATTTAAACTGTTCTAAAAATATTTTTTTCTCTTTGAGGACTGCCTGAATTGAAAGGTAATTTTCAGGTTCAAAGGTTTCTTTTCTATTTTTTTTTTTTTTTAATTTCAGAGGCAAGCATACTGTCAGAGTATTTCAAATCACTTGAAATACAATATGTCTATTACAAATATTTTATTTACAAAATCCTGTTTCACACACACAAAATAATAGTACTTGCTAAAGTAAAGTATATTATAGAAATTTATTTTGACTGTTTCTTCCCAATAAATCCTTATATAATTTTCAATTATTATTTCTACCAAATCTAAAAGAGAGTTATCAAAAATCATGGGAAACTTTATTGATTCAAGTTATAAGTACTTCCAGTTTTTTTTTTTTAATTAACACACAAATCACAGAACCTGTATTTATTTAGTTTTACTTTTTGAAAACATCTCTCTCTATTAAGATTTTGGAGAGCATACTTTATAAAATGCCAGTCTCTACTGGTAGGACTTTGAGTCAGGTAATTATATTTTCTTTTTCTTCAGCCACTGAAAGAAACCCAGAGAATGAATGTGTGATCTGCTTTGGCTTCTCGTGTGTAATCATTCATGATTTTACATTCATTAATTCTCTGCATATTCATTGTCATCCCGATGTTACTATTGGCAAGAGCTAAAATTGATAGTTGCTCTTGTAGTTGCTCTTTCTCATTAGAGTACAAGGGCTCTACTACATTAACGAGGTCCATGAACACAAATAAATAACAGAGAAGTAAAAATTTGGAAATTTCTAAGAGTGATAATGGCACTAAATAATATTACATATAGATTCAGTGGACTGTGATTAACATTTCTCTGAAAGGCATCAGAGCTTTTTTCTGCTGTTATAACAACATTTACAGCATGGAATAAATCTAAATTAACACTAGAAACCCTGACTAAAGCATTTAGTATGAATAACCCATCCGAAAACAAGCAATAGTGTTTTACTCATTACATCAACACAAATTGCAACACTAATTACCGCCTATTCTGTAAACATCAATCCAAATGTGTTCTTTACTCTTGATTTGCTTTAAAAAATCATTCATCCTATAAGCACATAAAAAGGGGACTTTTCCAAAGTGTTAACTCTAATGCCTCAGGGAAAATGTGGTGTTTTAAGGAGCTCTACTCTTTAATCAAGTCAGCAATATAAATCTAACATAGAGTCGTTCATTTATAAGGTGTGTGGGTTGATTTTTATATTATTCAGTGATTCCCTCTGTGACCGTTATCAATCCTGTATTAATATTTCATCAATTAATAATGTAACAAAATTTAGGGTTTAAACTGGAAATAAATTCCTGTCTCACTGCTAGTGCTCTTATTTTCTCACTTCAGTTACATATAACTTTGTAGGTAGTGGGTAAAAGGATAAAGACCACTGACTATTCTTCCCTTGACTTTCAAAACTTTTGTACAAATATTACCTCTTCTTTTCTCAGAGATATTAACAATAATTCAAATTCTTATTAAACCATAAGTGATATAGCTTTTTCAGAGATACATGAAAAGGGATTGAACTGGAATTTCACTAAGAATTCCTGTCACAAACATTGTTGTTGTTCAGTCACTCAGTCATGTCCAACTCTGCAATGCCATGGACGGCAGCATGCCAGGCTTCCCTGTGCTTCACCATTTCCAGGAGCTTACTCAAACTCATGCCCATAGAGTTGATGATGCCATCCAACCATCTCATCCTCTGTTGGTCCCTTCTCTTTCTGCCTTCAGTCTTTCCCAGCATCAGGGTCTTTTACAATGAGTCAGCTCTGCATCAGGTGGCCAAAGTATTGGAGTTTCAGCTTCAGCATCAGTCCTTATTCATATTCAAGACTGATTTTCTTTTTTTCTTTTTTTATTTTTCAGTGGGTTTTGTCATACATTGATGTGAATCAGCCATAGAGTTACACGAATTCCCCATCCCGGTCTGATTTTCTTTAGGATTGACTAGTTTGATCTCTTTGCAGTGCAAGGGACTCTCAAGAGTCTTTGCCAACACCACAGTTCAAAAGCATCAATTCTTTGGAGTTCAGCTTTCTTTATAGTCTAACTCTCATATCCATTCATGACTACTAGAGAAACCATAGCTTTGACTAGACAGACCTGTTGGCAAAACAATGTCTCTGCTTTTTAATATGCCATCTAGGTTTTTCATAGCTTTCCTTCCAAGGAGTAAGCGTCTTTTACTTTCATGGCTGCAGTCACCATCTGCAGTGATTTTTGAGCCCCCTCCCCCCCAAAAAAATAAAGTTTGTCACTGTTTCCATTGTTTCCCCATCTGTTTGCCATGAAGTGATGGGACCAGATGTCATGATCTTTGTTTTCTGAACGTTGAATTTTAAGCCAGCTTTTCCACTCTTCTCTTTCACTTTCATCAAGAGTTTCTTTAGTTCCTCTTCATTTTCTGCTTTTAGAGTGGTATCATCTGCATATCTGAAGTTGTTATTTCTCCTGGCAATCTTGATTCCAGCTTGTGTTTCATCCAGCCTGGCATTTTGCATGAAGTATTCTGCATATAAGTTACATAAGCAGGGTGACAATATACAGCTTTGATGTACTCCTTTCCTAATTTGGAACCAGTCCATTGTTCCATGTCCAGTTCTAGCTGTCACAACCTAGAACACATTAAATGCATGCGCGTTGTGCATGTATGTGTGTATCTGTCTCTCTGTGTGTAATTTTACTTGTCTTACGAGGAAATTTCTCTTTAATTTTCTTAGCTGCATTATGTGACTTCCTGTTCTTGGAAAAATAATCAAATCTCTTTAAACAAAGAGAGTTGTTTTTAACACTAGTTTCACAGTTACTAACCTCATTCCTCTTTTGATTTGTATTTAGGACTAGGAGAACATTTAGAGGTTGTTCTCACGCTCTCCTTTCATTTTCATCTATTCAGGTGGGAATGTGGAATGGTTTTCACACTCAAAGAGCTATCAGTAAATCTGTCAGATTATGGTCCATTTCACTCACTCATACATTCTTACATTCATTCATAATAAATCATGATTAGTTTTAAAATATGCTTAGCATTATTGATGGAAAGAAGGGAAGGTAGTTTTATAAGTGAGGTATAATTAAGACATTTGGGTTAAAAATATACTAAGATCTTGAAAGAATGAAAGAATGTCCTTTCAAAGAAATATCAATTGTATTAGATAACTTACCTTGGACAGGATTTTTTAATAGATGAATACATTTGGGGTATTTATCTTTTACAAAGTGTTTTCAAATGTAGGGTCTGATAAGTTTTTTTTTTTTTTTTTTAACCAATTAGCTTTAGGGATAATTTCTCAACCTGTATTAAATAACCATATTCTATTTGTCAAAATAGCTAGCATTTTGAAATAGGTTATAAGCTTTCTAAAAATATTGGAATCATGTTGTTGTTTAGTCGCTAAGTCAGGTCTGACTCTTTTTCATCCCCATGGACTATAACCGCTTAGGCTCCTCTGTTCACGAGATTCTCCAGTCAAAAACACTGAGGCAAAAACACTGAGGTGGTTTGCCATTTCCTTCTCCAAGGGATCTTCCTGACCCAGGGATGGAACCCGCCTCTTGCATTGGCAGGTGGATTCTTTACTACTGGGCCACCAGGGAATTGTAACATATGTAATTAAAAAAGAAAAAAAAAAAAATGTGTTCAGTGATTCACATATTCTTAATGGGAAATTATCCTATTATAACACTGTTAAATGAAGATACTGAATTCATTTTTATATATTACATTAATCTAAAAAAACTTCATTTATGCTTGTGATCTGTTGGGCATTTCTATACTTTATGGTCCAAATACTTTAATCTTGTATTCTGGCTGACTCGTCTTAGTTATTCAGTCATGTCTGACTCTTTGTGATCCCCCCCCCCCCCCCCGATTGTAACCCACCAGGCTCCTCTGTCCATGGGCTTCTCCAAGCAAAAATACTGGAGTGGATTGCCATTCCCTCCTCCAGGCTATCTTCCTGACCAAAAGACTCAACCCCAGTCTGCTGCATTACAGACAGATTCTTTACTGTCTCAGCCACCAGGGGAGCCCTCTGTCTAATAAGGCACTATATATACTTCTGTTCAAGCTTCATACTCATCGAAGACAATATATCAGATATTACACTGTTTATTTAGTTAAATATATGATTTCAGTAATAATGTTGCAAATATTTTAAAATTTTCATGTCAAGTTAGCCATAATTTAAAATCAAAAAGTGCATTTCTTACAGTAGAATAGAATACCTTATTTTTACTTTGAATATAAACATACATGTGCATTAGTTATCTCTATGATTAAAATTTACTCAATTTATATTTTTACCATGTGACATCAGTATTTTCCAGTAAAAATATCTTTCTATTTCCAACAAGTTCTATAGCATAAAAGTTTTAAATTTTAGGAAATGCAGTGTTTAGTTTAAAATGTGATACTATGTTTTTATGAAATGATACAAAGTAGACCAAAACGACTTCCCCCATGTAGACATGAGCTATTAAATAGCTAAGCAAGTAGAGTAGAATTCATAAAAACTCAATTCATCTAGAGTTTCAGCTTCATGGAAAAATCATGAGTTTTTTCTTTTCCTCACTTGCCTCCCACCACCTTCAGTACTCCAAAAGCTGCTAGTGATCATAGAAATGGAACCATGTATCAAATGTTGCAGGTGGTATAAAAAGAAAGGAAAGAAATGCTAAAGTCAGTCTACAAGGAGATAAACCTCCTGTGATGAATTAAGAATGACTTTTATTGCGAGGAAAGGTACTCTCTTTAAAGTTCAGATGCTGATTTATTGTATTTTGATACCTGAGAAATATTTAGTTACAGGAAACAGAGGGAGTCTGCAGCCCAATTACCAAGTTCCATTTCTTAATTTTGTATCCTAATTAATTCTTAGGTCATTTCCAACCACTTTGTGTTTTATCTCCTTTTTTAAAAAAATAAAGCAAAAACTTGGAAATGACCTAATGAATGAATTCTATTCACTAGCTAAAACTGCATTATCATTGCAATATTTTTCTTTTAAATGGTTATCAATTGAAGCTTAACATATTGACTTCAAGAAAAGCTCTGGTTAGGAAATTCTAGGATATTTTTTAAGGTGAGGTTGATAGAGACTATGCTAATTTTTCAATAAGCAATTGTGTTGTTTCTTGGCCAATACCTGGTAAAATGATTCCATGTTAAAAATATTTTTTTATAATTTTATGCAGTACCACTTTTGTCAATAGCTTAATTATTTTTATATTTTTCTTGACTCTATGACTGTGCTAAAAGAAAAAGCAAGGAGTTTCTTACCAAGTTGAAGAAAACACAATTTAGAAGGAAAAGTTAACAGATATCACAAAGAGAATTCAAAGTGGATAAAAAGGATATGATGATATTAATCATAGCACCACATGGAAACTAAGTTTAAGCTTGAGTTTATGGGTTGAAGATGTAATAATTAATGAAAATTCTACACAGTTTCCATTTAAGGACTCTTTTCTGATAGTGTTGCTTACTAACTACATAAGGAAAAACTTTTCAAAGCTGTTTCTCATTATCAGATTTACTTATTTGGGTAAGTTGCAGGTCAGTTATCAAAAGTCATGGAGTTCCTTATGGTAGAATAAACAGGGTCTTGGTCAAAGACATGAGCACAAACCATGTACTAGACTTAGGTATTGCCAGTACACATTCTAAAGGTGACATTCTGTTATCTATCTTGCTATTAAGTTAACTTTTGTTCAGTTATGAGATCTCAAAGGAATGGCAAGGCACAAAATGACAGTAGATTGAAACGAGTCTGTTACAGGGACCAAATGCCAGGATAAATTTAATCTATATATTTAGTTTTAGAACAGAAAAGGTCAAATTGACCCTGCGAAAATTACTGCTCCAATGAAAATTAAACACAGATAATTTTGTAGAGGTACAAAAATAAGTATGAAATAACTGATAGGTGGGAATGGATATCCATATTGTCAGAAATCAGAGGATACAGCAGATGCATATCATTGCCTTAGTTTTACCATAGTATGCATTCACAAGAGCTCCTTCTGGGAACTGAATAGGTAGAAAATTCAGATTTTGGATAAGAGACATAGAGCAAAAGTTGGACATCTGAGAGGTTTACCCCGTCTAGGTAGTTAATCAATCTGCTGCTGCTGCTGCTAAGTCGCTTCAGTCGTGTCCGACTCTGTGCGACCCCATAGACGGCAGCCCACCAGGCTGAGTCTTCCTCTATTAACTCTGCCTGATTTATGGCATGATTTGTTTGCTTCATATTATAAACCCTTTTTCGCAACTACAGAGAAATTTAAAGGGAGAAGAAGGGAAAGAGATCTTTCAAGAGGATCAGTGCTTAGACTCAATAGAGATAAAGGTAGTATCTGGGTAGTGAGATGTCTTGGTATTTATATTTTAACTCTGCATAATACATAATAAATGAAAACAGAATTTTGATCCAACATATGCTTGCATTTGGGCTTCCCTGGTGGCTCAGATGGTAAAGAATCTACCTGCAATGCAGGACACACAGGTTTGATCCCTGTGTCGGGAAGATCCCCTGAAGAAGGGAATAGCTACCCACTGTAGTATTCTCGCCTGGAGAATCTCATGGACAGAGGAGCTGGTGGGCTACAGTCCATGCAGTTGCAAGAGTCAGACATGACTTAGCAACTAAGCCACCATCAACAACTGTTTACTACATGTCTTTTAACCTCACTCTTAGAGTATACTGAAAATTATCTAGTTAAGTATCTGAAAGTACCTTAATTCAAAGTGAAGCCATAGGGAAAAAAAGGGTGAAGAAACAAGGCATCTGGGGAAAATGCTGAAAAAAAAAAAACATTAAAAAATTATGATGAATTGTGAGATAAAGGACAATTTTGAAAATATAAATCAAACAAGAAAGAGCAAGTGTTAGGTTCAGGATATAAGAAAAATGATGAGTGAGTAAAAGAAAGAAATTTATGATTGTGTGAGCTATTAAGTACCAGAAAGGCTTAGGGAGGCTGTGTGAACTTTGTGGGCAGGGTGACCAAAGCAGTGATGGGGAGAGTTGGAGAAGAACGTTGCCACTGAGTTCCAGGGTGAACTTTGGAGGACACAAAGTGAAGTTTATGATAGCACTAGCTAATGTCAAATTTCAATCTTTATCAGTGTCTTTTTTTTTTTTCTTTTTCTGAGACGTGAGAAATGTCTAACATTACTCTTGCTATTTATAGAAAGAAAATGTAGCTCACAGCTGTCTAGCACATTATGAGGGAAAAATAATGAGGAGATGAGTGGATAAAACATTTGTGGACCAATTTAATAACATGAAATTTTAGAGATAGACCAGTTATAATTTCCTATGTATCTAGAAAGGTTTTCAAAAGAGCCTGTGGGCAGATTAGCAAGCAAAAGAGGTGACTCATCCAAACTAATAAATATCATCATTTTGGCCAAAAAGCAGTGCATCATTGAGGAAAGTTGATATGACATTGGATGGCAATGACAAAATGGATTGCCTGTTGAAGTGATGTTATTTTGGAGGAAAAGATTTTAATATTAAATGAGACATCTTTTAAGGGTCATGCATATTTATACAATGTCTACATGAGCTGAACAATACTTAGGACCAAATCATCTGCAACCAAATTTTATAGTTTTCTAAAACAGCCTGAGAAGTTTTACTTTGCTACCTTCAGCAGTTTGCCCCCAAACACGACATTTAATTAGTGATCATTAAAATAGTGCAGAAGTGTTGACCCATCATTTCCTTTCCTATATATTTAGCTTACTCTCTGGCTGGCCTATCTATGGCAGATTTATCAGAGAACTTTACTTTCTGGATGGTCAAAATTTTAACTGCTGAGAACAACACTTGAATACATTTTATTCAAGTGGTGTCAAGCTGTGGGGAAAGGTAAGTGTTAAGGGTCAGACAGACCTGGGCTAGATTCTCTGTTTTGGCACTTAAGAAGTTTTGTTCCTGAGAAAGTTAATTAGCTCTCTCTGAACCTCTTATCCATTTTTGTTAAGGTCTACTATGCATTTGTAATCCCTATTCTTCAGAAAGACTGTTCAGAAAATTGGACATGATATGACTAAATCACTTAGAGGGTCTAGAAAATAAACAATATGACATTTACTTATGTATACAATAAATGTTCATATTGATTATTTTCTATTTATTTCCCCCTCCCCCAAGATTTTTGTAGTTATCAACAATTTTTCTATACACTGAATCATTTTTACAATGGTGCCCAATTAATCTATTTTCTCTCTCATTAATTTAATTAGAAGTCAATCAAATGTTCATTCTATCCTATGCCACAGGGCAAAGGAAAACATTTAGTTCTTGTCAGTATCATTTCTCAACTGTCATGGTACAAATTCGAATCTACAAAGATATAGCTATTGGCATTATTGTCATCTCTGATCACAAATCCTCAAAAAGCCAAAAATAATATGTAAAAAAACCCAAGCATTTCCTATTAATATGCACTTGAAAGGGGCATTTAAAGGCAAAGAGAGGGTGAAAGGAATAAAGAGAAAATATAATATTATAAAAATGGCATGCTGGAAAAAATAAATATATTATTTGAATATACTGGGACTATTAATTAACTAATGATAAAGTTATAATTTTATTTTATTTTCCTAGTCAGAAGTCAAAAAACAAAAGAATATGATGTCATTAAGGTATTTCTGCTTTCTGATGCCAACAAAAAATTGAAGTAATTACAACTGATAGGTTAATATGCCTTTTGATAGATGACTCTACAGTCATTAGTGTTTTTTTTTTATCTCTAGCAAAGAAAGATTAATGATTAATTATACTTAAGCACTCTCCAAGACAGAAAGTATGCACCAGCTTAATGATAAAGTAAAATAAAGACAAAGAACATATTACTTGATATTAGGGAGGAGGAGAAGGTCATGTTTTGATAAAAATGATAAATCTATGTGCTACTGTAATAGAAGAATAAACTTGTTTGGCTTTAATAATGAATGAGTTAACATCCAGTTTCATATAACCTTGAATGAGTTGTTCACATTCTCTGTAGATAGTTAGTCTGCCAATGCATTGTATGAAGCACTTGATATGTATTATTTTATGTATTCTCACAAAAAAAATGATGTAGTTAATGTAATGATCCTCATTTTGCAAATGAAGAAATGGGGTTGAGAATATCAAAGACCTTGTTCAAGTTCTCACAGTTAGTAAGCACTAATAGCAGGACTTGGAAGATCTTTTTATCACGAAGTGATACTGAATGCTCCCTATGAGATTTATTTTGTATCTAGTACCAATCCTCTTTAACATGTTCATAGAAGATCTTTGAGAGATAATGTTAGGATATAATGCTGAAGGGACTGATCATTCTAGCTTTTGCAAAACTGAAGATATAGGCCTTATATAAGCAAGTCAAAAAGGTACACAGACCAAGGGGAGAATGCAAAAGATCAACTCCTTTTCATAGTGGTGAAAGGTATATAGTGATGTTCTCACAAGAATTCAGTTCAGTTCAGTCGCTCAGTTGTGTCCAACTCTTTGCAACCCCATGAACTGCAGCACGCCAGGCCTCCCTGTCCATCACCAAATCCAGGAACCACCCAAACCCATGTCCATCGAGTCAGTGATGCTATCAAACCATCTCATCTTCTGTCATCCCCTTCTCCACCTGCCTTCAAGCTTTCCAAGCATCAGAGTCTTTTCAGATGAGTCAGCTCTTCTCATCAGGTGGCCAAAGTATTGGAGTTTCAGCTTCAACATCAGTCCTTCCAATGAACACCCAGGACTGATCTCCTTCAGGATGGACTGGTTGGATCTCCTTGCAGTCCAAAGGATTCTCAAGAGAATTCTCCAACACCACAGGTCAAAAGCATCAATTCGTCGGAACTCAGCTTTCTTTATAGTCCAAATATCACATCCATACATGACCACTGGAAAAACCATAGGCTTGACAAGATGGACCTTTGCTGGCAAAGTAATGTCTCTGCTTTTTAATATGCTGTCTAGGTTGGTTATAACTTTCCTTCCAAGGAGGAAGCATCTTTTAATTTCATGGCTGCAATCATCATCTGCAGTGATATTGCAGCCCAGAAAGTCTGACACTGTTTCCACATCTGTTTGCCATGAATTGATGGGACAAGATGCCATGATCTTAGTTTTCTGAATGTTAAGTTTTAAGCCAACTTTTTCACTCTCCTCTTTCACTTTCATCAGGAGACTTTTTTAGTTCCTCTTCACTTTCTGCAATAATGGTGGTGTCATCTGCATATCTGAGGTTATTGATAATTCTCCTGGCAATCTTGATTCTAGTTTGCGTTTCCTCCAGCCCAGCGTTTCTCATGATGTACTCTGCATAGAAGTTAAATAAGCAGGGTGACAATATACAGCCTTGACGTACTCCTTTTCCTGTTTGGAGTCAGTCTGTTGTTTCATGTCCAGTTCTAACTGTTGCTACCTGACCTGCATACAGGTTTCTCAAGAGGCAGATCAGGTGGCCTGGTATTCCCTCTCTTTCAGAATTTTCCACAGTTTATTGTGATCCACACAGTCAAAGGCTTTGGCATAGTCAATAAAGCAGAAATAGATGTTTTTCTGAAACGCTCTTGCTTTTTTGATGATCCAGCAGATGTTGGCAATTTGATCTCTGGTTCCTCTGCCTTTTCTAAAACCAGCTTGGACATCTGAAAGTTCATGGTTCACACATTGCTGAAGTCTGGCTTGGAGAATTTTGAGCATTACTTTACTAGCGTGTGAGATGAGTGCAATTGTACGATAGTTTGAGCATTCTTTGGTATTGCCTTTCTTTGGGATTGGAATGAAAACTGACCTTATCTAGTCCTGTGGCCACTGCTGAGTTTTCCAAATTTGCTGGCATATTGAGTGAGGCACTTTCACAGCATCATCTTTCAGGATTTGAAATAGCTCAACTGGAATTCCATCACCTCCACTAACTTTGTTCATAGTGATGCTTCCTAATGCCCACTTGACTTCACATTCCAGGATGTCTGGCTCTAGGTGAGTGATCACGCCATCATGATTTTCTGGGTCATAAGGATCTTTTTTGTATCGTTCTTCGGTGTATTCTTGCCACCTCTTCTTAATATCACCTGCTTCTGTTAGGTCCCTACCTTTTCTGTCCTTTATTAAGCCCATCTTTGCATGAAATATTCCAAGACTTGGCTCAAATCAATTGTTCCAGATAATATTCCATAGTAGTCACTGGACTGAATCTACAGAGCATGTATGTAATATGTACACACAGCTGTGATTGTTTTACAGAAATATTAATATTTTGTAATCAGTCTTTATTGAACATGAAGGTGAAGCAGCAACTTGAAGATATAGGTGCTGCTAAGCAAAGTATTATAATAATAATAATATCTACATGATAGGTAAAGAGAATGTAAACAAACAGAAAGATATTTTAAAAATGATGGTATATACAGCATTTTTATTCTCAGTTTGGATGAGTTTACAAATATTCTTCAAGATTAAAATCCAGTTAGCTTAAAACAAATTTAGTTAAACAGATTTAGGGCACGTGGAAATGAAAGCCAACTTTTTTTTTTTTTGAAAAATGCTGAAGCTATATGACAACATTCACATACTAATTTTTTTAAAGCAAATTTATAGTTTAAGAGAAAGAAAGAAAACAAGAAAACATGGGATTAATCTATCATCTTAGTTCAAACAATTTTCACCAGTAGACAATGAAGGTAAAATCCCCAGCAAGTAGAAATACTGTCATTGCACTGTAACATTTTTTAAAAAATCATCAAAGAAGTAAAAAACTATAGGGAACATTTTAATAAATTTTACATATGATAAGTTAAGGGTGACTTTCTTACAACATAGGGAAGGAATACATTAAACTAGGTAGCATTGTTCAAGAAGCAGAAGTTTGCCCAAAGCTTCATGTCTGGAAATATTTCAGTTCAAACTTATAATGGTAGGAAGTGAAGTTGGTAATAGAAAAGGAAAGGAGGAACATGCTTTAGAGAAATGTCTGAGTTAAGAGAATACTTTAGAAAGGGGATGTAGTTTTCAAATTTGCAAAAACTTACAGTAATATAAGCTATATGTGTATATATATATATATATATATATGTGTGTGTATATGTATATATGTGTATATATATATATACCCCATAAGGTCTAATGTATTAAAAACACAAATGAAGTGCTTTTAATACTTCATTTGTGTGTTTAATACTTCAGTATGTTTCAGTCCAGTTCAAAAACGCATTTGAAGTGTCAAATTAAGCGCCCTCTCTATACAGTGTGTGCATGCTAAGTCACTTCAGTCGTGTCAGACTCTGAGATCCTGTTGACTGTACAGGTCGTTCTCTTATTCAGCAAGTCAGTGTCAGAAAACAAGCAATCAAGCTTAATCTGATCCCCTTATCTGTACTTAGATTGCAGAACCCATCCCCTTTTTCTCAATCTGTCCTGAAAATGTACCTTCATATTTAGACTGTCATGTTTATGGTCCAGGTTGGGGTATGTATATATATATATATATTTATACATATACATAAATATATAATATAATATATAACTATTATATATATATATAATTATATTTATAGTTGTGTATTTTCTTTTGTAATACAAGAGGAAAATACGAGTGGAAAATATAAGTGCTTTTAGGACAGATATGTTGTGCTCAGTCACTCAGTCGTGCCTGACTTTTTGTGGTCCCATGGACTGTAGCCTGCCAGGCTCCTCTGTCCATGGAATTTTCCAGGCAAGAATACTGGATGGGTTGCCATTTCCTTCTCCAAGGAATCTGATCTTCCCAACCCAGGGATTGAATCCACGTCTCTTGCATCCCCTGCATTGGCAAACAGATTCTTTACCACTAGAGCAAACTGGGAAGCCCTTAGGACAGATGTGCTGCGTGCTAAGACATTTCAGTTATGTCAGACTTACTGTGACCCTATGGACCACCAGGTTCCTCTGTCCAAGGGACTCCAGGCAAGAATACTGGAGTGGGTTGCTATGCCCTCCTCCTGGGAATCTTCCCAACCCAGAACCTGCATCTCTTAAGTCTCCTGCGTTGGCAAGCAGATTCTTCGTCACTAATGCCACCATACTGACCCCTATTAAAATAATAGCTTCCTTAGAGGATGTAAATTTTGACAGAGTACAGAGGGTAATCCTTCCACACATAGATGAGAAGTGATAAGTAAGTAGTTCTAACTGGCCCATGGAAGGAGAAAAAGGGTGTCAAGGAGACAGAAACTTCTGTGTGTAGGATAATATTCTTTTGATGAAAAATTAAAAAAAAAAAGAATAAAACTGGGCAAATACTGGAGGTAAATCTTCAGTTAATGTCTCCTAAAGGACCAATCAAGCAAATTTAGCATAGGAATGAAAGGATACAGACAAAGAGAAAAAAAAAACAAACAAACAGTGAGTTTCTCTGGTGGTTCAGACAGTAAAGAATTTGCCTACAATGCAGGAGACCAGAGTTCAATCCCTGTGTCAGAAAGTTCAATCCCTGTGTCAGAAAGTTCAATTCCTGTGTCAGTCCCTGGAGAAGGGACTGCCTACCCACTCCAGTATTTTTTGCCTGGAGAATTCCATAGACAGAGGAGCCCAGTGGGTTGCAGTTCATGGAGTCGCAAAGAGCTGGACATGACTGATGGACTAACACTTTCACTTTAATAAGAAAGGTAGAAGAATATCTGTTTTTCCCCTTTATTATCTCTTCAATAGGAATTTATTTTACTTAATTTTAAGTGCATAATGAAATATCTCTACTCAATAAATGTTAGTAAATAAGGAAGTTGAAAAAGTACAGTGCAAATACATAAATACATACTTTGTATAAGGAAACATTGATAAAACTTGAAATTTTAAACTATTTATTATAAATCTATATATAAACCATAGATTAATTACATGATTCAGTAATATCTTTCCTATATCAGGAATATTTTTAACCAACCTCAGCATTGTGTACCAAAATTTTTTGTTGTTGTTGTTTTTAAGCTATGGGAACTGTAAGAAATCTGTCAACATGCTTTTCTCCCTTAGAAGGTAAATTTTTCTCCTCCTGTTCCACCTCTGTTAGGAAAAGAAAAAAAGAAAAACCTCATAAATCAAGCTCTAATCAAGCTGAAAAATCCCAATTTTATTTCTTTATGTCCCCAGGGTGTTCCAGGACATTTCACAGAATCATTCATTTTCTAAACTTGTGATATAAACATTTTTATTTAGTTATATTCCTTTTTCATTTAGAATCACCAACTTCTCCCTGTTCCATTTCTAAACTTCATATGCTTTTTCAACATCCTATGAGTAGAAATATTTTGAACTCAGCAATCAAATTGGCACAAACATGACTGTGAGGTATTAGTAATCCTTCAATTCAATAGGCAGAATTATATTCAAACAGTCAAGAAGATATTAATCAGACACTTCTTTAATTTTACTCCAAGACTGGTGAAATTCTTAAAATTTCACTTGGCAAAAGGGAAATTTATAAGGGGATAAAGGCCTATGGGTCTTTCCTCTTTACTAAACAAGATATATACACATTTACTGAATGAAGAGCCATATAGCATAACAAGAAAAACAAATTATTTTTCATGTGGTCTTGTGCTTTCCCAGACATATTTGCAAATGAAAAGAATTCTCCAGTTGAAAATATCAGGCATATCACTCCATGCTCTTGTAAGGAGATGCATAATATTTTTCTTTTTAAGTAAATGTGCAATATTTACCTTGGCCAATGGCTTATTATTGTTATTTTACAGAAAAATTGCCACCCCTTTCAATATGGTGAGCAATTTCCTCAGATAACAATATTTTGGTTTGACTACCCTTTCTTTAAATTCGCATTAAGGCACTGGACATTGAACTCTCAATTTATTAATTTATAGCATTACTAAAGATCTTCATTATGAAATAGTGAGAAATATGGATTAAGCTAGTAAATAAATGAAAGATATGTTCATCACATGTTTTTCTGAAAACACTTGCCATAATGCCTAAATTATCCATTAATTGATAAGATTGATTTGATAATGTCATTTGAAGATTTATTTTTTCATATGGGATAAACTATGACTGTGGCAAGAATTAAAATCAATTTTGAAGGATAAGAGTGATACATAAACAATTCTGTTTATCACTTCAAAACTGTTAAACTAAAAGTTCTTTAATAATTATAACAAAAACTGATTTGATAGCAGTAAATCTTATCTGATCTTATTCAGGCTCATTAATTGCAAAGTGCTAGGGGAAATGTTCTAGCACTCCAAAATCACTGAGGTTGGTGACTGCAGCCACAAAATCAAAAGACACTTGCTTCTTGGAATAAAAGTTATGACAAACCTAGACAGCATGTTAAAAATCAGAGACATCATTTTTCAGACAAAGGTCCATATAGTCAAAGCTATGGTTCTTCCAATAGTCACGTATGGGTGTGAGAGTTGGACCATAGAGAAAGCTAAGTGCTGAAAATTTGATGCTTTCAAACTGTGGTGCTGGAGAAGACTCTTGAGAGTCCCTTGGACAGCAAGGAGGTCAAATCAGTCAACCCTAAAGGAAATCAGTCCTGAATATTCATTGGAAAGACTGATGCTGAAGCTTAAGCTCCAATACTTTTGCCACCTGATGGGAAGAGCCGACTCATTAGAAAAGACCCTGGTGTTGGGAAAGATTGAGGGCAGGAGGAGAAGGGGATGACAGAGGATACAATGGTTGAGTGGCACATCTGCTCAATGGACATAAATTTGATAAAACTCTGGGACATAGTGAAGGACAAGGAAGCCTGGCATGCTGCAGTCCATGGGGTCATGAAGAGTCGGACATGACTTAGTGACTGAACAACAATAACAGGGGGTTATGTAAAATGGCACAACTGCTTAGAAAATAGTTGAACTGTTCCTTGAAATCCTAACTAAAGAGTTACCATAGACCCAGCAATTCCACTCATAGGCGTATACCCAATATAAATGAAAACATATATCCACATAAAAATGCATACATGAGTGTTTATAGCAGCTTGCTCATAATAGCCAAAAAGTGGAAACAACACAGGTGCCTGCAACTGATCAGTGGATAAACAAGAGGTGGTATTTGCATAAAACAGAATATTATTCAGCCCTAAAATAAGTGGAGTATTGATACATGCTATAACATGGATAATCCTTGAAAACTCTATGCTAAGTGAAACAAGCCAGACCACATATTGTATGATCCCATCTATATTAAAAAAATAAAGGACAATAAAGACAGAAAGTAGATTATAAAACCCAGCATTCTGATTGCAGAACCATGGTCTTAACTACTTTACAATGCTGCCTTCCACTTAAAATTTTCAAGCTCACATTTCAGAATATTCCAAAATCATTTGATTTAATAAATCAAAAAGCCCTTAAAAGTCACTCTTTCCATTGTGCTTTAGCCCTCTATACACCCACTGTGAGATGATGGCTCAGTTTTATGGCCTGTAGTTACAAAGATACTAACTATGGCTTTAATTAAACATTCTCCTTTCTTTTGTGTATCATCTTTTAAACATTCCTCTACTAATTTCATCCTAGTTAAATAAATTAGTTCTCAGGAGAAATTCATCTTAATTCCATATTTCAAAAACCCAGTCTCTCCAAGACATTTTAGTTGGTTCTCTAAAAATGTTTTAACATGAAGCACAGCATTCTGATGAATTAAATATAGTCATATGTAACCCCAAAATAGCTCCTAGAATTATCATGCTAACTATCATCTACTTATCTTGGAAGGATTACGGTCATCAAAGTCTGTTGCACTTTCTAGTGATGTGTCTCTCTTTCATGAGAAGTCACTGATTCAACTCAGTGAAGCACAATGAAAAGGTAACATTCTTTTACTTTCCAAAGCACTTGTAAATGGACAAGTATCTGTGTGAATGTGCTGATGCTTCAGAGAAATAGAGAATTATGTTAGGATGGCTTCATCTAGCAGATGGCATGTGAAATCAGTTTCATGGATGATGAAATTTCTAAAGATTCTGATTTGTAATCCATTGCTTTAACACCAATAATTTATATTCAGGGAAGAGGTTTCCCACAACAAAATTTTATAATAATCCATATTTCAAGGGATACCCTTAAAGAGAAGCACATACAAGCAATCGATATTACTAATGCAATGCCATAAAAAAAGGCCTTAGTGAATTTCTGCTAAGCTTGCCGTTAAGAAGCTGGACTGGTCATAGTCTTAGGCAACCCCTCATCTTTCAGGAGTGTGGAGGTTCCTTGAAAGTTTTTGACTCTACTATGTACACACTCAAAAATAAAGAACACAATGTAGAGTTTCAGTGAAATTTTTTTATGCTGCTTCAAATTATTTCTTAGAAAATACAGGAAAATCCTATCCTGATTCTGTTCTCTGTTACTAAGATGCTTCAACCCAGAAATGCACTGAATTTAGACCAACTTTCAGACTCATTTCCTTCAGTTAACTTGTCTGTGCCTCGTTTTGTCCGTACATGGACTAATAATGTTAACAGCCAGCAATAGCAATGACAGATAACATAAATTTGGGAAACACTATTCCAGGCACTGTGCTTAGTCGCTTGTTTAAAAACACTTTATTGCATCAAGGTAAGTATAATCACATCCACTTCACAGTTGAAAACTATTAGGTTAATAACTAATGAATACAATATTCAAACCAGAACTCACTCTTCCAAAGATGCACTTCCCTTTCCAACTTAGCATTGCCTATTTTAATGCTGCCTATTTGCCAGCCCCCACCCAACCATTCTCAGCTCCAGTGGTAGAGTGGTAAAGAATCCACCTGCCAATACATGAAACACAAGGGCACAGGTTTGATGCCTGGGTCGGAAAGATCCCCTGGAGAAAGAAATGGCAACCCATTCCAGTGTTCTTGCCTGGGAAATCCCATGGACAGAGGAGCCTGGTAGGCTACAGTCCATAGGGTCTCAAAGTCGAACACGATTGAGTGATTGAGCACACACACACGTTTGACCCCTTAACTAACAAATAATGGGATTTTGAAATTTAAGAGTCTCTGTTGTCCCTTTTGATAATAGTAACAGCCAGCAACACGTCTAATGATGCTCTACAAATGACTCTACCTGGGGTCAGTATAGTTACTGGAATTCCTAGAATCACACAGTTGCCTTTCAGGCCTGGATCACAGACGGTAGCAATTTTCAGGTATGCTCATCTCTCTTGAAGAGGTCACAGGAATGTGTGCTGGACACATGTAAAGACACAGCATCCAGTGAGAAACTGGAATCGCTACAGGCCTGCCTTTTCTAATGCTAAACTTCATCTGGGAAAACTGACCTGCAGCACCTCCCGTGCTGCTGTCTGCAGTCTGAACATTCAGCAACTCTAAAAGGTATTGCTAAACGTGCACTTCTTAGAGATAAACAATTAAGATAATTGAAAGCCTAAGAATGGATTTCCATAATTTAAGAATATCTTTCATGCCCAGTAATTGAAAAACAGAGTGAATCTTATTTGTTTGGGAAAGCTGTACTTTAAAATCGAGAGATGAATTAGGATAACATGCACTGAATTTCTTAACAATATTATAAAAGACATAAGAGGGAGAATTCTATTAAGAAAACTTGCATCTTCCAGAGCTGCTCAAGAGATAGTCTCTTAATCCAGGGAGGCATTGTTAAAAATATTTACTCCGATTTACTGCAATCCCTGAATCACTGCAGGGTGATAAGTTAGGTTGCTGTCACAGCATAGTTACCTTTTCAAGGCCTCTTCAGGACAATTTAGTACCTTGAAAATTGACAGTAATGCACTAAATGCCCTCAGGTTGCACCTTCATGGTTAAGCAAAGTAGAGATTTGAGGCGATTATTATATCAGGATAATTCAGAAAAAAATTCCTTTCCCCAAATTTATACTGAGAGGTTAATACACTATTTAAAAGGTTCATGGAGGATTCAAGTCAATGTATGGCAAAACCAATACAATATTGTAAAGTAAAATAATAAATTAAAAATAAAATAAAATTCTAAAAAAAAGGTTCAGAAACTGTCATTTGTAAGATTGATGTCTTTTTATTTAATTCTTTTAACCACGTTGATACACCTCAAGTATTCATCTTATTGCCAATTTGTTATTCAGCAACAGGGGAAAACATGGTTTATTTGCTATCACTAAAATAATGAAATAATCAACTGAGAGCAACTCTATAGACAAGATCTTATAGCCTAGTGGTGGTTCTTATTAATTAAATATTTTAATGTTGTTCTCAATACACTGTAAACTCCAATTGCATCAGCATTTAGCTCGTTTTGAAGCAAGAAATTATTTAATTTCACCAACCCTCAACTTCTACACATAGTTTACTTTCACACAGCATGACAATGACAACATTACAAATTAAAAAGTCTGGAAAGAAAACATACTGTTTCATTATTAAGTATCCTTCAGTTTTTTTTTTTTTTTTTAATCAGTGAAATTAGTTTATATTTGTTTAACAAGCTATTTATGGCTTTTTTTAAACTGTCCATTTTATTAAGACAGAACCTCAGACATGGAAATTAGTCTTAACCAGGGGCTCAAATACTGAGACCATATGGGTGACCCTGACTGAACATCAAGGATGTTGACTTTATTTCCCCTTAAAATTAGTTTAACATCTCTGTTCTGTTATGAAGAGCTACACAAATAGAGCTTTCTCTACAGGTATCTATTTTTCCATTAAGAGTCTTTTTAAAAGACTAACACCCACCTCTACACATACTTCAACAGACTTTCCACATAACTGCACTTGAACTCAATTCTCCTAGAATACAAAGTGCTCTATTTTAGTTAAAGAAAAACCCAACAGTGCACCTCTGGGCAGTTATCAGACTGCAGTTGATCTTTTATTACAAATAATTAAATCTCTCCACCAAAGTCTCAAAGAGTATCATACACCATTTCATATCTCTTAACATACAGCAGAGCAGGCATTCAGTACTAGAACCAAGTAAGAAGTGTTAAATTTCAAGCTTCTGATCACATCATATGGTGACCAAAGCTTGTGTCATTTTCTCATGTTATCCAACTGAGCATCTCACACTTCTTGTCCTCTCAGTGGAGACAAACGTTTCTAGTTCATGTTCTAAGCGTAGGAAGTTGAGAGAGACAAACTCCAGTGAAAACACATCAATCTCAATTCAACTCAGTTAAAAAAAAAAAAGCAAACTTAAATTATCTGTTTTGAGGGGACAAAGGGAAAGGAAGGCATGGGGTTAAGAGTCAAAACTGTGACAAAGACCAGATGCTATACATGGCATGTTGTAGTTCTGGAAACTATCTGCTATATGATATTTTAAAATAAAGTGGCTTTTGTAGATTATTTTTCTCTTTTGGTATTGTAAACATATGCTATTTAATAGTACCCGAATTTAACACTTTCTTTTTTCCCAACAAAACAAAATTGAAAGCCTTTAAGGCAAACGAACTCCTAAGGAAAAAAGAAAGTCATTTGTTATAAAACTGTGAGGATCTCAAGCAAGACCCCACTTAAGATTTGTCAGCATAAACTTGAGAGCTTTTGTCCACTGTTCCTCTGAGTTAAACTGAGTTTTGATAGAATAGGAGCCACCACTACCTCTTGTGTCTTCAATCTTGCCTTTCTCCACATCCATCCTGTAAGGAAGACAGCCACGTGTCTCGCCTTTCTCAACTTCTTCTTTGAACTGCTGCACATGGTCCAGGAAAGCCACCATTGCATGGTCAAACTTGTTGTCCCAGAAAAACCGCAGCCCCCCTGAACAGTACAATGGCAGCTCCTTAGATTTGTCTGTCAGAGACTCCAGATATGAATGGTTTCCATAGGAAACAAGTCGATACCTCTAACATTTCAGACCCATCTTATTGGCCAGGGTGTGGAGCAGCAACACTGTCTGGCCCCAAGCAGCATTAATCTCATTCCATTCCACAGGAACACTGGGCAGCCGACCCAGTCTAAAGTTATTGATTGTACCAAACTGTCCACTATGCCAAATATGGAAGGTTGCATTAAAGACGTTGGTTTTCTTCAGCTTGTCCAGCTGCATCTGGGCATAACGCATCTGGTTTTCTACACTCTTCAGCTCATCATCCAGTTCTAGCTGTTGTCTTTTAAATTCACTGTATTCCCTTTGATACTGAGCTTCCTTCTGATCCAACCTCTCAGCCTCAGCTTGGACCTTCTCAAGATTTTCCGCCACTATCTTCCGGTTCTTTTCCACGTCTTCCAGCTCTTGGATCAGCCTCTTGTCTAATGCCAGCTCCTTTGGCTCTAATCCAAGCTGTTTGCTGCCATCTTCATTCATTTGCTCTAAGATCTCCAAACAGCGTTTGTAATTCTGACATTCATTTTCAGTGACGTTGAACTGAGTGTCCAGCTGGTCTAAGAGAGTGTCTGTGCATTCCTCACACAGGGGGTGATCCACATCTGTCTGGCCTGACATGATGTCAAAAAGGTCCCCAGTGACCTTTAGTCTTCGGCTGAGGTTCTCCATGGTGCCGCCATTGGATGCCGCCCGGATCAGAGTGAAGCTGTTGGCACTTTCTGTGGACATCATCCTGGCTGGGGGGATGAATCTGCGAGAGACACCATCCTGGTGAGTTTCAATAAATGGCTCCTCTCCTGAGTTAACCTCTTCCTTCTGGGTGTCTCCTGGTTTCAGCTGGGCTGTGGCAAGTAATGGAATTGTGAGCTCCTGGATGGTGACACGGTCCAGGATCTTGACGCTTGTGTCCAGTTTCAGAGGCTGGCTGCAGCGCTGACACAGGAAGCTCACCTTCATGGTGCTGCTGGATGTCTTAGACCCCTCCATCCCTCGGACCCGGAGCCCACCACCCTGATCCAGTCTACCGCGGGGGTACTGGGGCCTCGGGTCTGTCTGTGAGTGGGGCTTCCAAGACTGCCATTGCCCAGCCTTCAGCTACTTCGCTCCTCTAGTTTTTAAAGTGAGATTCTGGTTAAATCTCTGTTCTCTCTTACATCGTGGGATATTTCATAGTGAGTCTCAAATAAAGGCTCGAATGAGAAAGTGACTTAAGAAAATTTACAGGTTTATCTCAAAGATCAAAACTTTTTTTTTCCTACTAGTGTTTCCATAGGTTGCACAGAAAAGCTTTTATAAATTTCATCTTTTTCTGGCCAAACAATTCTTTACCCAGTAGTGAGGATGGAAACTAACAGCTATTAAGCATCTCCTATATTCTAGGATCTAGAATAGAAACCAGGGAAATTAAGTTCCAACCCAGCCCCATTTTTTTTCTTTTTTTTCCCATATGCCATTGCTGCCTTTTGAAATGCAGAAGATATAAACAGGAAAAATATTACTGAAGTAATATTGCTTTTATAGTGAATGACTAGGAAGCTGTCATAGATAAGTGTGTAAACTGCTCTCAAATAATACTTATCTAAAAGAAAAGGAGAATCTGAAGCAGAAACTATTTTGCAGAATTAAAATCAGATTGTCTTAAAAAAGGAAAAGTAAATATTTCTTGCCAGTGTTAATAGCATTTTCTTTTTATTTGATCTTTTGGTCCTTAAGAATCACAATATCCAGATTCCCAAGTTATAATTTATTTGAAGAAACTCTATGCCTAGTGATAGACTGTCAATCACTGTAGGTCTTACATGTGGGCAAATCTGATATACTCATTCTCCCCACTCCTACCCAACACTCAATATGCACAGCACAATTTCCATCCCGTCATTTCAGCTAAGAAGCAAATCTGACAATTTACTACAGCCTTCCTGCACCAGATAATGGTCCAATTGATGGTATGTGACAGAGCTGCTTAACTTCAAGAGCTTCTGCCGCTTTCTACAACTGCTTTTCTTTTGCTTTCCTCAGCTTCACCTTAGTAAATGATTTCCTTGCTGCTGTTTTAATTTTGATATGTCTTATTTTCTTGGGAAATTGCTATGAAAGTAAGTAAAAATAGGTGGCTGTGAAGTTTTTTTCCCCAATATGTACATCAACTTCTGCCCAACATAATCATGGAAGCAGAGCAGTGTCTAACAACAGACACATTTTTTTTTTCTAATCAATTAGAATAAATGGGCACTGTGTCATCTTGACAAAACTTTACTTTTTTGATTTTATGATCTATTGAGTCAGAAGAAAAATGCTTTAAAAGTTCATTATTTTGATCTTAATGTTGAATAAAATCAGGTGTTCTTCAGGCAATTTAAAAATATGTTCTGTTTCAACTTATTTGTATATACATTTTTTTTTTTCTGGAACCTGTTAAAGTTTCAGCTAAATTTCTGTCTCAAATGCCATTTTTAATTTTGCTATCATTTTAGTATTTTATTCTTATGTTGATTTATGATAATGAGCTTTATGTTAGTCTTAGCTTTACTTTTGTTTGCAAAATATACATAAAATGTTATACATTCTGAGAAGATTGTATGCGTTGGAGGTCCTGTGATGCAATGTTAATATCCTTGTTTCTTTTGCAATGTCTCTTCCCCCTTTTGTTTCTTTTGAATCCCCAGGCTTTGGGGATCATGATAACTCATAGCAGTGCTTTCCTCCAGTAAAGGCTGTTGTTGCAGCCCTGCCTCTTCACTGCTACTCAAACACCAGTAAAACATTAGTTTACACATGAAAGTTTTTCTTTTAGTTGCAAATCAAATATTTAATATCCATATGGAAACCTATGATTCAGAAGTTAGCATCACACATTTTGATCTCAAATGAATAAAATATCAATTTCTAAAGAATTTTTTCTCACTTGAAAAAATCTGTATTTCTTATTGCAAGAAACTGAACTAGAGTCAGCTCTCACCAATCTGGCACAACAGAGGGCAGTAACAAGGATAACCCATAAGACATTTATATTTCATCTTGGAATGCATTTTTGACAAGGCATGCTTTGCAACTGAGTGTTTTCTGATTAGGAGCAGTCAATTCAAAGTGATTCAAAGACGTTATAAAAGTCCAACTCTGAAACAGCTGAAAAGCTGCTCTGATTTGCACATTCAGAACTGCCCTCCATCCCACCTCATATTCATAGTCTCAATTTTCTGCTGAAATCCTCCCTATATCTCTCAGGTTTCTACATTGTCACATCTTTCTGTCACTATTTCTGACAGTTGGTAGGATCTCTCCTTAGCTCAGCCCTGATGGATAAACAAAGGCTTTTAGCCATTTTTCCTCAAGGGAAAATGAACAGAAATATATTTACTCTCTCCATTTATTTTCTACCTTTACAGAGGAGGATAGGAATTTATGTTGCAAAAAGGAAACCAAAAGGAAGAACAAATCATATGCTTTTTATAGATTAAGGTTTTTTAAAATTAAACACTATTAATTAGAGAGATCTACAAAGGGATCCTGATTCCTGGAATCAAAGTTACTTGAATGATAAATTTGGGGGATAAGTATATAAAAAAGTGGAATGCAGCCACTTTAAGAATTTTACAACTTAGTTAGATTTTAAGTCTAATTCTCCTTCTAAGTACCAGTTACAAGAAAAGTCTTTTAAGCCACAGAATTCTTCATAAATAAATAACCTCCATAAAAATTCTATAGCTTCATTAAAAATGTGTTACAAAGCAAATACACTGAGTAGCTGGATTCACAACTGAAGAAAATTATACACGTTACAGTGACCAGACCTACCATTATAAAAGCCAGAGGAAGATTGGAATTACTTCTTCTCTGATGGTATTTCTAAAATGCATTATTCATAGTGATGGCTGTAACTATCCACTGGTTTTCAAGCACTATAGAATGAGAGATACTTGCATTTATTTATTTTTTAATTAATTTATTTATTTTAATTGAAGTCTAATTACTTTACAATAATGTGGTGGTTTTTGCCATACATTGACATGAATCAGCCACGGGTGCACATGTGTCCCCCGAACCTGAACTCCCCTCCTACCTCTCTCCTCATCCCATCCCTCTGGTCCCAGTGCACTGGCTTTGAGTGCCCTATTTCATTCATTGAACTTGGACAGTTATTTTCACGTACGACAATATACATGTTCCAATGCTATTCTCTCTAATCATCCCACCCTCACCTTCTCCCACAGAGTCCAAAAGTCTGTTCTTTATATCTATGTCTCTTTTGCTATCTTGCACATAGGGTCATCGTTACCATCTTTCTAAATTCTATATGGACGTGTTAACATACTGTATTGGTGTTTTTCTTTCTGTCTTAGTTCACTCTGTATAATAGACTCCAGTTTCATCCATCTCATTAGAACTGACTCAAATGTGTTCTTTTTAATAGCTGAGCAATATTCTATTGTATATATGTACCTCAACTATCTTACCCATTCGTCTGCCAATGGACATCTAGGTGTCTTTCATGTCCTAGCTATTGTACACAGTGCTGCGATGAACTTTGGGGTACCCGTGCCTCTTTCAATTCTGATTTCCTCAGTGAGTATGCCCAGCAGTGGGATTACTGGTTCATATGGCAGTTCTATTTCCAGTTTTTTAAGGAATCGCCACACTGTGTTCCATAGTGGCTATACTAGTTTGCATTCCCACCAATAGTGTAAGAGGGTTCCCTTTACTCCACACCCTCTCCAGCATTTATTGTTTGTAGATTTTTTGATAGCAGCCATTCTGACCCGCTTAAGATGGTACCTCATTGTGGTTTTGATTTTCATTTCTCGGATAATGAGTGATGCTGAGCATCTTTTCTTGTGTTTGTTAGCCATCTGTATGTCTTCTTTGGAGAAATATCTGTTTAGTTCTCCTTCCTCCCCCTTCTCTTTTCTACCTTCATTCATTTCATTCTTCTTCTTCTTTTTTTAATCCAGAGATTAGATTGGGGCAAAAATTACAACCAAAATTGTATAAATGTAGAATCAGGTATTTGATTACTTTATTATATTTATTTGTATACTCTAAAGAGCAATAAAGAGAAATAAATCTAAATTACGTGGCAATGACAATGAGTAAATTTTTCCTCGATGTAAATAACCATAAATACTTAGACAGGCCTCTGTGAGAGATTCACAGAACCTCTAAATTCTGAATTTAAAAATAGTTCTTCATTGCATTGGAGTGATTTAAACTTAATGAAAGGAGATAAGATACAGAAAAAGCTAGAAGGAAACAGTATATTTAGGGAGAATTTGGGGGGCAGTAAAACAATATAGGTGTTTGTGGACTTCTTTTCTGGAATATTAAAAGGGAATTACCCAGAAAAAATGTTGTCTTTTCCACTCCTCAAGTTACCTCTAGAATATAACCAAGATATTTTCAATTTTACTATAATATCTCATTTATTCCTGATGTACAATATACATGAAAAAATTACTCAATTTTACAAAGAGGCTGCTTTTGTTCAAGTTAAAAACTTTGTCTTCTACTGGGATTCACAATCACTACTTCATGTTTATATTTTTCCTTTAATATTTGAAACTTGTATTTTATGTATATGTGTGATATTTACTTTTATGCATTTTATGACTAAAATGCTATATATTGCATAAGTATACACTACACTTAAAATTTGCAACAGTTTCACATCACTATATTGTTTGACTGTTTTAGTACATTATAAGACTCACTGTGTAACTAACAGGCTTGACGTTTCATTCTTGTATCATGGTGTTTATTTTTAACAAACTGGGCAGCAGAATATTTGAGGAAAATAAACTCTATTGCAATAATGCAGCAGATTTGTTTTAAACTATCACGTTGGTATATTTAGTGATAATCTACCACATCCTGTTAGTGAACCACAGGTGTCTCTAAAAAGTGGGTAAGTTGGCATACCATATGCGATACCATGATGTCCCAATAGGGTAAAATATTTGCTATAGAAACGTTGCAACTTAGCATTATGCTTTTGTTACTTTTGTAGGTAGGCTAATTTTATTCAATTTAATACAAACTAAACTATCCCTTTTAAAGAGCATACACTCATAAAAATAACTTTTAAAGAGAGCAAAGGAAAACTCTCAGGACAAGCCTAATTGTTGACATCTGAAATAATGGTCTAATTTATGGAAGTACCATACTCTATAAAAATGCTTGGTATACTATGCAGTTTACACCAACAAGAAGTGTCTTTATACATTGACAAAATAATGAATTTAAAAATGAAAAAAGACATTTTTACCACAAAACAAATAAGGCAGACTTTTGTCATCATGTAGATATTGCTCTTAAGTGATCAATATCTGCATGGAACATCTAAGTGCATAGCAATCTTTACAAAACATGTCAAATAAAATTTTGACAACTTGAAATGTTGACATATTTTGCAAAAAACAAGACATTTGTCTAGCCCTATGGATATATATTTATTTCTATCTATACATAGCTGTCTCATTCCAATATAAACAAGATCTTTCTCTATTATGATAAATAATGATCTGAAACTAGGCAATATCAAAAGTTTTAATGATTGATCAAATAGTAATTAAAATATTTACCATTTTATAATTATTAAATATACATAAACATTTCAATTAAACGTTTGTACTTTGACAGATTCATCTTTTGAGTGTAGAATCTAAATGTCTAAATCCTAATGAATATCTGACGTTAGTGCTATATTTTTTTAAAATGATAGTTTAGAGTTAACTTATGCTCTGTACTTTAAAAGTTAGTATCAATTCAACAAGCACTTATTGATTGCCTACTGCTACATGCAAGGCATTGGGTTATATGTGAAGAATAAAACATTAAATGCAGAATGATCCCTATCTTTCTGAAGCTTCCAGTCTGGTGAGGGATATGCAACATTTTTTAAAAAACAATATTTCAGTTGAGTGTGATAAATGTTGTAATAGTAACAAAGACTCTCCTTAACCCAACTTGAGTCAGGTTCCTATAAACCCTTTTCTCAATCTGGCCTAATCCCTGTGCTTTGCCCTCAGGTTTGCATAGCTAAACTCTAGCAAGGATTTTCCAACTTCTAATCTGATCCCCCTAGTCCTTCTTCAGGCAAGAAAGACAAACAATACCTTCAAAATTAGAAAGACAGGTAAATACAGTGAATAGCAACTTATCAAAGCAGAAACCCACAAGCAAGAACACATTGCCAACAAAGGTCCATCTAGTTAAAGGTATGGTTTTTCCAGTAGTCATGTATGGATGTGAGAGTTGGACTATAAAGAAAGCTGAGCATCGAAGAATTGATGCTTTTGAACCGTGGTGTTGGAGAAGACTCTTGACGTCTCCCTTGAGCTGCAATGAGATCCAACCAGTCCATCCTAAAGGAAATCAGTCCTTAATATTCATTGGAAGGAGTGACGCTGAAGCTAAACTCCAATACTTTGACCACCCGATGTGAAGAACTACTCATTGGAAAAGACCCTGATGCTGGGAAAGATTGAAGATGGGAGAAGTGGATGACAGAGGATGAGATGTTTCGATGGCATCACTGACTCAATGGACATGAGTTTGAGTAAGCTCCAGGAGTTGGTGATGGACAGGGAAGCCTGGCATGCTGCAGTACATGGGGTTACAAAGAGTCAGACACGACTGAGTGGCTGAACTGACTGACCGACCGACTGACAGAAGGACTGTAATGAATAAATTAGAAACAGCTTTCAAGAACAGATGGCCAGTGTAAGCAAAGAGATGGAAGGAATGGAAAAGAAACACTAGAAACCAAAAACACTAAACAGAAAGGAAGAATGCTTTGAATGGGCTTGATAGTAGACTAGACATAGCTGAGGAAAGAATATCTGAGTTTATTTTATCTGCTGTGACAGGAGTCCATAGAGGGTATAGTGAGGTCACAGAGGAGAGAGTGTTTAATTTTATTGCGGGAGGGTCATGGAAAGCATTGCAAAAAGAATTGAGTCTTGAACTGTGGGTTGAAAGATGAGAAGTGCTTTGAAGTGAACATTCCGACAAGGTTTATAAACCAACAAGGAAGTCAGGTGAATTATTTAGTGAACTTTTAAATTATTTGGATTGCGTAAAGCATTGGGATTGAAGGTTAAGTGGAGAAATGAGCATGAAAACATAGATAAGATTCATATCACAGAAAAAATGGGTTAGGCTAATCAATTTGTGCTAGTTGATTAAAGAGAATAGCAACCAGAAAAAAGAACTGCATTAATACATAAAATTTTTATACAAATATTACAAAAAGTGAAGTGTTAGTTGCTCAGTCATGTCCGACTCTTTGTGATCCCATGGACTGTAGCCCATCAGGTTCCTCTGTCTGTGCAATTCTCCAGGCAAGAATACTGGAGTGGGTAGTCATTTCTTTCTCTAGGGGCTATTCCCAGGGATCAAACCCAGATCTCCTGTATTGTAGGCAGATACTTTACCATCTGAGCCACCAGGGAAGCCTAAATATTACAAGAAACTTACTATTAAAATACAGTGTGATATAATAAGAAAAGGACTAGGATAGACTATGACAGATCAGAGTTTAAATATCAACCCTTTTATTTAATAATTATGTGACCACAGGTGAGTTACTTAACATCTTTGAATCTCAGTTTACACATGAACAACTTAAATTTCTTAGATCTTGTGGACATAACACCAATACAATGGTATTTTTGTATCTGGCAGAGTCATCAACTGTAGAATGACACCTTGCAGTTTATATATACAATTGTAAAATGAGAACCCAGCAAGGCAAATGATTATGTTCATTTTTAGTGACAATACAGGTGAACCATGCCCAAGTCTGGTGCATTGACTGATGTTTCAGGTTAGAGAAAAAAAAGGTCCTACCATTATTCAGGGCCTGAGTATTATTCCAGAAAGAGGGCATATCTGTAGACTAATGTGTTTTTTTCAATATATTATGTAAATTCAATATTGTCAATGAGAATGGATGGATTACTTGGTTCTGGCCTATAAAATTCACTAGAGAAAACAAGGTAAGTTAAAAAAAGAGTAAATGTCAACCTCTGTCTACTAAAATGAAGTGAAAGGTGAACTGTTTATACATATGGCATGATGGCTGCACTAATATATACTTCACTTCACATAGGATAAACTGACAGTGACACTTAATACTCCTAACAGGGGATAAGTGTTCTGATCTGCGAAACTGCTTGGCAGTTCATGTGGGGACTGATATCCTATTGAAAGGCCAGTACAAAATAACATCTCTTGAATCACAAATGACATGAAAAGGATTTAAAAGGACTATATTTGCATGATCTTCAGGTTATTTTACAATAAGAGGTTCTGGACAATTTACAACTCTTTACTATTTATTGTCCAATACTTGGACCCTCTTTTTCTTTAAGGAAATTATTGGATTGTGTAAGTTTAAGGTGTGGCTTTCCAACTGCCTTTAGACTAGATGAATGGGTAAAATAGCAAAATGGATATTTTTATAGGATTGTGTGTTTTTTAAGCATGTTTCTCATTTTTTTCCAATTATATTTCTTAGTCTTGTGAAAGGAAAGAAAATAATCTTTTTGTAAAATGTTGTCAAACAGTGCTATAAAAATCGAGGGGACAAACTTTATGAGGTTTTATTGTTTTAGTTCACTAGGTGATATGCAGAATTTAAGTATTAAATAAAAGTTTCCCATCTTTTTTGATTGTAAAAATGGATTTTGTAAGGGAAATTAACATACTACTGCCTGACTGACTTCTAATGAGACCAAAATAGACAGAGATGTGAACCTTGGAATTCTAATGTTAACATTTCATTATGACAGTTTTGAAATTCTTGCTGAAATAAGACGTTAGAGGTTTTTGTTTTTAAAGTAACCTTGCAATCAAAAATAAAATATCTCACTTAACTATATTACACTGTATTTTACTAACTTTGCAATATATTTTATATAAGTACTTAGAAATGTATGTTTGTTTCACATGATTCTGATTTTAAAAGAAGAAAATATTATAAATCAATTATTAGCTCACATTTAGAGAAATCACACTATTTAATATCAAATGTTAGCCTATCAAATGTGTTTTCTAAAGATGTTTGCAAATTCTAGAACTTTTTCTTAGCTCTAAATTATCACTTGGTAATGTGGTAGATAAGTAAGAAAAAAAAATACTAGTAACCTTTTGAGGAAATGAAAGAAGAGAATATTATAAGAAACAGAAACAGATTAATAATTGTTTTCTGATCCTCTCTGGAAGATTAATTTCCATAATACTTGCCTCAAATATTCAACTTATCATCAAGTATCTGTACTTTCAGAATTTTTACATGTACAGTTTAACAAATGACATACACATTGATAAACACATCTTCTATGACTCATATCGAAAAGCATGTTACTGTCAGTGCCTTAACTGTTAACGACATTCAATAGCCTCATGATCCAGATGAATCTCAGTAAGGTTAAGGACCTTACAGAAGAACACAAAGGCATATTCTAGTGCCTGGGATTTAATATTTAAATGATTTGTCTAGTTCACTAAGCCATGCTGGCTTCGTGGGAAACAACTCCTGGAAAACTATTAGTAGTTGTAAAGGGCCTCAAGGCTGATGTATGCGGATGATTTTCAGAGGGCATAGCTATATTATAAGAAAGTTAAAACATAGCCCTATGGTGTTTCAGTGTGTAAAAGTAGCCTAAAAATCCCCAAACCTGAAGAGTTAGAAGAAGTCTGACTAATCTCACAACTGAGTAATTGAGAAATACAGCCTAGTATGTTCATAGCACTTTCAACTTTAGTAATAAGTCGTCTGTCTCCCATCTGAGTCTCATGACAAGCCAGGCAGTAAAGGTGAGGGTTACCTATTCTTCCCATCTGACACTAGAACAGCTGAACTACAAATAATGGGCATGAGTTTTCTCAAAATAAATGGCAGAAAATGAACGAGGACTAGAATGCAGATCTCTAGGCTCCCAGCTCTAGGCACATTGAAGTTTTGAAAAGCTGATGTTTTTATTAAGGCTATAATAATAAATCAGCTTAAATTAGATAACATATCTGCAATCATCAAAACATATCTGTTTACTTTTGGCCAAACTTCAAAATGGGTATTAAACAAGAACAAAACTCACAGTAGCATAGAAGCACTGGTTAATTAATCTGGTTCTATGTGTTTTCTGTGGGAAGGATGTAAAAAGAAAGTGTGACATCTCTATAATACTGTTAGCTTGTATAATTTACATGCATGATTTGAACAAAATGTTTTTTTTTATGGGCAGATTTAAATCTGAAACATTTTTTTCCTCCAATTGTGTGCCGATTTGGGGGAAATTTTTGCTACCTGAATTTCTAATCAATGACACAACTCTAAGAGTTTGGATTCAACTCACCAATGCACAGAAAAAAGCAGCTTATCCAAAGAAAATATATTTCACTTTGAAAAATCGTGAGGGAGAGAGAAAAGTACTCAAATAATTATCTGAAGTTAAGGAATATCTGTAGAGTTATTTGTATATTTGGTACCTATCTATTCTGTATTGCAGATGATATCACAATAAACGTTGCTATGCTTGCAAAAGCAAATTAAAACTAAATGAATCGAAGCAATTATTTGTGCAAACTGCTATTTAGGAATACTATTTTCTAATGATGTAGATTACCTTAAAGTTTAAGTGGGTTATTATTTTATTATAGGAGTAAGTATAAGTAGTATCTAAGAGGCTCAGAACCAATTAGCGAAAAAGTTAATAAATGCAAACAAATCTGAAAGTTAACATATCACAACTCATTTTAATTTTTACAACAGCAAAAATAAAGTAAGTTTGAGGATAAAACCTAAGTTTAAAAAGGACATGGCTTGTCACCACTAAAGACTGAAATTTTTCCAATTAGTGCATATTTTGCTATACTAAATTCAAAGAGAGGAGTTTCCTGACATTTGGATATAGATGTTACCAATACATGTCACATGAATCATACCACTAATAGAAACTTAATATAAGACTTTGGTAACTAAGTCTCTTATGTTCAGCCACTTGGATCGTACAATTCAGTTCTGGAAATGCAACACTTGGAAGAATGCCTAATATGTTCTTTATTTCATTTGTTGTTTATATTAAACCAGATTAATTCTGGAATTTTTGAAGCGTAATTTATTATGTACTTTACATTCTTTTTTACCCCTATTTCTCTTCCTGTTACCCTATTAAACTGTTTTAATGAAATCTGAATTAGGATTCTGGCAATAACTTTATGTCATAATTTAAAATAAATTTGAGTAGAAAAAAATATACTCAATCATACATTGCTCGACTCTCTCTTCTTTTCCAAAAATCTGTTTCACTATCTACTAAAACAGATCACAGGAAGGGCGGTCCTAAGATGGTGGAGAAATAGGACAGGGAGACCACTTTCTCCCCCACAAATTAATCGAAAGAACATTTGAATGCAGAGCAAATTCCACAAAACAAATTCTGAACTCTGACAGAGGACATCAGACACCCAGAAAAACAGCCCATTGTCTTCGAAAGGAGGTAGGAGAAAATATAAAAGATAAAAAGAGAGACAAAAGAGTTAGGGATGGAGATCCATCCCAGGAAGGGAGTATTAAAAAGAGGCGAAGTTTCCAAACACCAGGAAACCCTCTCACTGGCGGGTCTGTGGGGAGTTTTAGAATCTCAGAGGGCAACATAACAAGGAGGAAGAATAAATAAATAAATAAAACTCACAGATTACATGCCTAATGGCAACTCCCAGCAGAGAAGTATCTCAGACGCTCGCATCCACCACCAGCAAGCAGGGTCTGAACAGGGAGGAGCGGGCCGCATTGCTTAGGTAAGGTTGGGACCTGAATGCCCTGAGGGCAATCTGAGGGCAACTGAGATAGCAACCTAAATTGTGGGATAGTCAGAGAGAAAGAGGAAAAGAAAAGAGAGAGAGAGAGAGAATATCCCTCAAAAAGCCCTAACCTAAGGTACTGCAGGTCCACTAACAGAACAAAGGACTAAGCAAATACCAGAGGAGAGCTAGCCGGCTGCAGACCGGCCCATCCCCCATCAGAGGCAGGGGGCAGGTGGGCACCAGCAAGACCCGGAAAGTGGCAAACTCAGCTGCAGAGACAGCATCTCCTACCAAACTGTTAACAGGCTTCCAGTTTCTAACCAAGACTTCCTGGGATTCTGGGGGATTGACAATCACCAAGAGGGTCGCAGCCAAAGATCAGCTAGCCAGAAGAGACACACAGCACACTAGAGACACAGAGGGTGCACAGCGGGCACACCCACTGCAGCCCAGAAATCCGAGCTTCTGGTACAGGGGAGGTCATAAGACACACTTGTCACCTGCGGAGAGTGTGCTCACCAAGCACCTGGTCGCCTGAGCTGCTCGGACCAGGGAAGAACACAAAACGCAGGCCCAACTCAGTCTGCACCTTTGTGGAGTACCCAAGAACCTAAACCTGAGCAACTTAGACCTGGGGAAGTGCACGCAACCCAGGGCCTGCTCCCTGAAGAGTAACCTGGAGCCTGACCAATGTAGACTGGGAAAGCACACACGCTGTGAGCGGGGGCAAACCCAGTGTGGCCAAGACACTGCAAGCCTTGCCCACACACGCCAGTGATATCTGTTTGCAGTGTTCCTGCCTCCCAACAGCACGACTGAACAAGTGAGCATAAACAAGAGAATAACTTCACCCCCTTGTGTCAGTGCGGAAATTAGACACTGAAGATGCCTGCAAACAGAAGAAGCCAAATAAACAAAAGGAACTACTTTGGAAGTGACAGGTGCAACAGATTAAAATCCCGGTAATTAACACCGACAACTTTGGACCCTTCCAAAGCTGGAGCACAGGAACTATCTGAAACTGGACTGACCCAACACTGCCTGCAACAGCTCCAGAGAAATTCCTAGATATATTTTTACTATTATCATTTTTCTTTCATTCTTTACATTTTCTTTCTTTTTTTAAGTCCACTATTATTCCTTTAATTTTAATTTTTATTACCTACTATTATATTTGGGGGAAAAAAAGACCCTATTTTTAAAGTAAACTTCATATATATGTCTTATACTTTTTGTGATTTTGTTTGTTTTTTTAATATTGTATTTTTGAGAGTGTAACCTCTACTCTAGATTTTTAATCCTTTCTTTATGGTTTTGTTATCAGTTTTGTACATTTAAGAACCCAATCTTCAGTACCCATTTTTAATTAGGAGTGTGATTACTGGCTTGATTAAACTCTCCGCCTTTTGACCCTCCTTTTCCTCCCCCAGGTCACCTCTATCTCCTTCCTCTCCTTTCTTTTCTCTACACAACTCTCTGAATATCTGTGTGTGTTCTGGGCTGTGGAGAACACTTAGGGAACAGAGAATTGCCTAGATCTATCTCTCTCCTTTTGACTCCCCCTTTACTCCTCCTGTTCACCTCTATTTCCTTCCTCCCTCTTCTCTTCTCTATGTAACTCTGTAAACTTCTTTGAAGGTTCCAGACTGTGGAGAGCATACAGGGAATTGTTTACTGGCTAGATTGCTCTCTCTCCTTTTGATTCCCCCTCTTCTATTCCTGGTCACCTCTATCTCCCTCCTCCCTCTTCTCTTTTCCATGTAACTCTGAGAATCTCTCTGGGTGTCCCTCACTGTATAGAATCTTTTCACCATTAACATAGAAGTTTTATTATCAGTGACGTATGGATGGAAAAGTTTTGAGGCTATTATAAGAATAAGACTGAAAATCAGAAGCAGGAGGCTTAAGCCCAAAACCTGAGAACAGCAGAGAACTCCCGACTCCAGGGAACATTAATCGATGAGAGCTCATCCAAAAGCTTCCATAACTACACTGAAACCAAGCACCATATAATAGCCAACAAGATCCAGAGCAAGACATAACAAGCAAATTCTCCTGCAAAACAGGAAAATAGTCCTGAGCTTCAATATACAGGCTTCTGAAAGTCACACCAAACTAACAGATATCTCAAAACTCACTACTGGGTACTTCAGTGCACTCCAGAGGGAAGAAATCCAGCTCCCCACACCAGAACACTGATGCATGCTTCCCTAACCAGGAAACCTTGACAAGCCACTCATAGAACCCCACCCACAGTTTGGAACCTCCACAATAAACAGGAACCACAAACTGCCAGCATACAAAAAGGCTCCCCAAACACAACAATCTAAACAAGATGAAATGGCAGAGAAATACTCAGCAGGTAAAGGAACATGATAAATGCCCACCAAATCAAAGAAAAAAAGAGGATATAGGGAGTCTACCTGGAAAAGAAATCAGAAAAATGATAGTAAAAGTGATCCAAAATCTTGAGAACAAAACAGAGTTATAGATAAATATTCTGGAGCCAAGGACTGAGAAGATGCAAGAAATGTTTAACAAGGACCTAGAAGAAATTTTAAAAAACGTCAGTCAATGATTAATAATGCAATAGTTGAGATCAAAAACACTCTGGAGAGAACCAAGAGTAGAATAATGGAGGCAGAAGATAGCATAAGTGAGGGAGAAGATAGAATCGTAGAAATAAATGAAGCAGAGAGTAAAAACGAAAAAAAAGAAGAATTAAAATAAATGAGGACAGCTTCAGGGAACTCTGGAACAATGTGAAACACCCCAACATTTGAATCATAGGAGTCCTAGAAGAAGACAAAAAGAAACACCATGAGAAAATACTTGAGGAGATAATAGTTGAAAACTTCCTTAAAATGAGGAAGGAAAAAGCCACCCAACTCCAAGAAACCCAGAGAGTCCCAAATAGCATAAATACAAGGTGAAACACTCCAAGACACATATTAATCAAATTAACAAAGATCAAACACAAAGAACGAATATTAAAAGCAACAAGGGAAAAGCAAAAAATAACACATAATTTGATTCCCATAAGGATAACAGGTGATCTTTCAATAGAAATTCTTCAGGCCAGAAGGGAATGGCAGCAAATGCTTAGAGTATTGAAAGAGAAAAACCTAAAACCCAGATGACTCTACCCAGCAAGGATCTCATCCAAATACGAAGGGGAATTCAAAAGATTTACAGACAAGCAAAAGCTGAGAGAATTCAGTATCAACAAACCAGCTCTTCAACAAATGCTAAAGGAACTTCTCTAGACAGGAAACATAGAAAGGGTGTATAAAATCAAACCCAAAACAACAAAGTAAATGACAACGGGAACATACTTATCTATAATTATCTTAAATGTACATAAACTGAATGCCCCAATCAAAAAACAAAGACCGGCTGAATGGATACAAAAACAAGACCCCAATATATGTTGTCTACAAGAGACCCACCTGAAAACAAGGGACACATACAGACTGAAAGTGAAGGGCTGCAAAAAAAATATTTCATGCAAATGGAGACCAAAAAAAAAAAAAAAAAAAAAGCAGGAGTAGCAATACTCATACCAGATAAAATAGGCTTTAAAATAAAGGCTGTGAAAAGAGACAAAGGAGGCCACTATATAATAATCACTGCATAGTGATCAAAGGACCAATCCAAGAAGAAGATATAACAATTAGAAATATATATGAATCCAACATAGGAGCACCACAATATGTAAGGCAAATGCTAACAAGTATGAAGGGGAAATTAACAGAAACACTAATAGTGGGAGACCTTAATATCCCACTCACACCTATGGCTGGATCAAATAAACAGAAAATTAACAAGGAAACACAAACTTTAAATGACACAATGAACCAGTTAGACCTAATTGATATCTACAGGACATTTCCCCCCACCCAAAAAAAATGAATCTCACCGTTTTCTGAAGTGTACATGGAACCTTCTCCAGGGTAGATCACATCCTGGGCCATATCTAGCCTTGGTAAATTCAAAAAATCGAAATCATTCCAACTATATTTTCAGAACACAATGCAGTAAGATTAGATGTTAAATACAAGACAGAAACTATTAACAATTCCAATCTATGGAGGCTAAACAGCACACTTCTGAATAGTCAACAAATCACAGAAGAAATCAAAAAAGAAATCAAAATATGTATAAAAACGAATGAAAATGAAAACATAACAATGCAAAACCTATGGGACACTGGAAAAGCAGTGCTAAGGGGAAAGTTCACAGCAATACAGGCTTACCTCAAGAAACAAGAAAAAAGTCAAATAAACAACCCCACTCTACCCCTAAAGGAACTAGAGAAGGAAGAAATGAAGAGTCACAGGGTTAGTAGAAGGAAAGAAATCCTAAAAATTAGGACAGAGTTAAATGCAAAAGAAACAAAAGATGCCATAGCAAAAATCAGCAAAGCTAAAAGCTGGTTCTTAGAGAAGATAAATAAAAATTGACAAACCATAAGCCAGACTCATCAAGAAACAAAAGAAGAATCAAATCAACAAAATTAGAAATTAAAATGGAGATATCAGAACAGAAAACATAGGAATATAAAGGATCATAAGAGACTATTATCAGCAACTATATGCCAATAAAATGGACAACTTGGAAGAAATGGACAAATTCTTAGCAAAGTATAACTTTCCAAAACTGAACAAGGAAGAAATAGAAGATCTTAACAGACCCATCACAAGCAAGGAAATTGAAACTGTAATCATAAATCTTCCAGCAAACAAAAGCCCAGGACCAGATGGCTTCACAGCAGAATTCTACCAAAAATTTAGAGAAGAGCTAACACTTATTCTACTCAAAATCTTCCAGAAAATTGCAGAGGAAGGTAAACTTCCAAACTCATTCTTTGAGGTCAACATCACCCTAATAACCAAACCAGATAAAGGTGCCACAAAAAAATAAAGAAAACTACACGCCAATATCATTGGTGAACATTGATGAAAAAATCCTTAACAAAATTCTAGGAAATAGAATCCAACAATGTATTAAAATGGTCATGCATAATGACCAAGTGAGCTTTATATCAGAAATGCAATGATTACTCAATATCCGCAAATCAAACAATGTAATACGCCACTTAAAAAATTGAATGATAAAAATCATATGATTATCTCAATAGATGCAGAGAAACCCTTTGACAAAATTCAACATCCATTTATGACAAAAGATGTCCAGAAAGCAGGAATAGAAGGAACATACCTCAACATAATAAAAGCTGTGTATGACAAACCCTCAGCAAACATTATCCTCAATGGTGAAAATTTGAAAGCATTTCCCCTAAAGTCAGGAGGAACAAGACAAATGTGCCCACTCTCACCACTACTATTCAACATAGTTTTGGAAGTGTTGGCCAAAGCAATCAGAGAAGAAAAAGAAATAAAAGAAATTCAGATTGAAAAAGAAGAAGTAAAACTCTGACTGTTTGCAGATGACATGATCTTCTATATAGAAAACCTTAAAGACTCCACCAGAAAATTATTAGAGCTCATCAATGAATACAGTAGAGTTGAAGGATATAAAATTAAAACAGAGAAATCCCTTGCATTCCAATACACTAACAAGGAGAAAACAGAAAGAGAAATCAAGGAAACAATTCCATTCACCATTGCAATGAAAATAATAAATACCTAGAAATAAATCTAACTAAAGAAACAAAAAAACCTGTATATTGAAAACTATAAAGCACTGATGAAGGACATCAAACAAGACACAAATAGATGGAGAAATATGCCAAGTTAATGGACTGGAAGAATCAAGATAGTGAAAATGAGTATACTACCCAAAGCAACCTATAGATTCAATGCATCCCTATCAAGCTACCCACGGTATTTTCCACAGAACTAGAACAAACAATTTCACATTTTTATGGAAATAAAAAACATCTCGAATAGCCAAAGCAATCTTGGGAAAGAAGATTGGAACTGGAGGAATCAGCATGTCTGACTTCAGGCTAAACTACAAAGCTACAGTCATCAAAACAGTATGGTACTGGCACAAAGACAGAAACATAGATCAGTGGAACAAAACAGAAAGCCCAGAGATAAATCCACATACCTATGGACAGCTTGTCTTTAACAAGGGAGGCAAAAATATACAATGAAGAAAAGACAATCTCTTTAACAAGTTGTACTGGTAAAACTCATCAACCACTTGTAAAAGTTAGGGTTAGGGTTAGGGTTCTAGTTAGGGAAACTAGAACACTTCCAAACACCATACACAAAAATAAACTCAAAATGGATTAAAGATCTAAATGTAAGACCAGAAACTATAAAACTCCTAGAGGAAAACAAAGGCAAAACACTCTCTGATGTAAATCATAACAGGATCCACTATGACCCACCTCCCAGAGTAATGGAAATAAAAGCAAAGATAAACAAATGGGACCTAATTAAACTTAATAGCTTTTGCACAACGAAGGAAACCATAAGCAAAGTGAAAAGACAGTCTTCAGAGTGGGAGAAAATAATAACAAATGAAGCAACTGACAAAGAATTAATCTCAAAAATATACAAGCAACTCCTGTAACTCCATTTCAGAAAAATAAACGACCCAATCAAAAAATGGGCCAAAGAACTAAACAGATATTTCTCCAAAGAAGACATATAGATGGCTGACAAACACATGAAAAGAAGCTAAACATCACTCATTATCAGAGAAATGCAAATCAAAACCACAATGAGATACCATCTCACATCAGTCAGAATGGCTGCTATCAAAAAAATCTGCAAACAATAAATGCTGGAGCAGATGTGGAGTAAAGGGAACCCTCTTACACTGTTGGTGGGAATGCAAACTAGTATAGCCACTGTGGAGAACATGTGGTCATTCTTTAAAAAGTTGGAAATAGAACTACCATACGACCCAGCAATCCCACTGCTGGTCATACACACCAAGGAAACCAGGCTTGAAAGAGGCATGTGTACCCCAACATTCATCACAGCACTGTTTACAATAGCTAGGTTATGGAAGCAACCTAGATGTTAATCATCAGACGAATGGATAAGAAAGCTGTGGTACATATATGCCATGGAATATTATCCAGCCATTAAAAAGAATACATTTGAATCAGTTCTAATGACATGGATGAAACTGGAGCCTATTATAAGGAGTGATGTAAGCTAAAAAGAAAAACACCAATACAGTATACTGATGTATATATGTGGAATTTACAAAGATGGTAACGATGACCCTATATTCGAGACAGCAAAAGAGACCCAGATGTATAGAACAGTCTTTTGTATTCTATGGGAGAAGGTGAGGGTGGGATGATCTGAGAGAATAGCATTGAAACATGTATATTATCATATCTGAAACAGATCACCAGTCCAGGTTCGATGCATGAGAGTGTTCTCAAGGCTGGTGCACTGGGATGACCCAGAGGGATGGGATGGGGAGGGAGGAGGGATGGGGCATTCAGGATGGGGAACACATGTAAACCCATGGCTGATTCATGTCATTGTATGGCATAAACCACTACAGTATTGTAAAGCAATTAGCCTCCAATTAAATAAATTTTTAAAAAGGAAAAGAAACAAAAATTAAATAAATAAAAGAGTTTACAAAATATATCACAACAAAAGTTTCATAAGATCCTCCTGATGTCTGTTCCTTGTTTTTTAGTTATTTTTGTAATTGATTACAATCATTCAACTCTCAAAATTCCCAGCTTAGAGTTCCCTAAGACTCTGCATCAATACTCACACTTATCATGAATTTCTCTCCTAGTTGTCATTTCAGTAAATGAGACAAAGACTGAATGATTCAATGAAGACTGAATTTCTGTCTCTCTTCTAGAAGAAGGTCTCCAGGGCAAGCACAGTGGTGAGACAGGGCACATAAATTCAGTGCCACTACACATGCCATTTTTGTACTGTGCATTTAACAGATAATCATGGTCTCTGGGGTCCCTGTTTCTGACATCTACTGGTGACTAGTTCATTATAAAAAATAGAAAGATTTTTCATGATCACTGCTATGAAATGTAGCATTTTACTTCCTACTTCCTGGAAGTGCATAACTTTAACATGCATTCATTTTCACAGGTAGATTTCATTGATTGTAAACACCTAACTCTGACATAAACCTATAAACCTAATGGAATCATCACTATAAATACAAGGGAAAAAAAGTACTCCAGATTATATGAGATAAAGATATGTAGAGAAAATAAACCTATAGAAGTTTCAGTATAAATTATAAATCAATATAAATTATATTTGACATTTTATTGCTGTAAAAGCACATGCTTAAGTTATCTGCTCTAAAAATAATCCAAGTCTTTATTTCTCTATTAATTTGTCTCTGATGCTTGTGTGACTCTTTGAAAACAAGGAGCTCTTTCCTATCACTTTTGTACAAGTTCTTAGCAACAGAAGTGCTGAGAGTGCATCAATTATCATTTCAAATACTAGTATCTGCTCTAAAGAACAGAATGGGAGAAAATAATAGCAAACGAAGCAACTGACAAAGAATTAATCTCAAAAATATACAAGCAATACCTGCAGCTCAATTTCAGAAAAATAAACGACCCAATCAAAAAATGGGTCAAACAACTAAACAGACATTTCTCCAAAGAAGACATAAAGATGGCTAACAAATAAATGACAAGATGCTCAACATCACTCATTATCAGAGAAATGCAAATCAAAACTGCAATGAGGTACCATCTCATGCCAGTCAGAATGGCTGCTATCAAAAAAAAAAAAAAAATCTACAAACAATAAATGCTGGAGAGGGTGTGGAGTAAAGGGAACCCTCTTACACTGTTGGTGGGAATGCAAACTAGTACAGCCACTATGGAGAACACTGTGGAGATTCCTTAAAACGCTGGAAATAGAACTGCCATACTACCCAGCAATCCCACTGCTGGGCATACACACCAAAGAAACCAGACTTGAAAGAGGCATGTGTACCCCAATATTCATCACAGCACTGTTTATAATAGCCAGGACTTGGAAACAACCTAGATATTCACCAGCAGATGAATGGATAAGAAAGTTTTGTTACATATACACAATGGAATATTACTGAGCTATTAAAAAGAATGCATTTGAATCAGTTCTAATGAGGTGGATGAAACTGGAGCCTATTATACAGAGCAAAGTAAGTCAGAAAGAAAAACACCAATACAGTATACTGACAAATAAATATGGAATTTAGAAAGGTGGTAACGATGACCCTATATGCGAGATAGCAAAAGAGACCCAGATGTATACAACAGTCTTTTGTACTCTGTGGGAGAAGGCGAGGGTGGAATGATCTGAGAGAATAGCACTGAAACACGTATATTAACATATGTGAAACAGATCGCCAGTCCAGGTTCAATGCATGAGGCAGGGTGCTCAGGGCTGTGCACTGGGATGACCCTGAGATATGGGATTGGAGGGAGGTGGGAGGGAATGTCAGAATGGGGAACACATATACACCCATGGGTGATTTATGTGAATGTATGGCAAATCACCACAATATTGTAAAGTAATTAGCCTCCACTTTAAAAAAATAAAATTTAAAAGAGGCACACAAAAAATGAAATAAGATTAATTAGAAAAAAGAACTTTATATTTATGTATCAGCAAAACGTTTTGCTACTTTTGTTAATTCCAAGGATTGCCATCACTTTATCAGACTCACAAAGTTGTTTATCTGCTGTGAAGATGAATTTTATTTGAAAAAATTATTATATTATCATTTTCCATGTTACTATTTTAGTACTTTAATTATTATTATAGAATGATAAGTGTCACAAATAATACACAAGAATTAATACTTATTGGGTTTAAATAAGATCACATGTTTCATATAGTAGCTTGCATGAGAATATCAGTGATTTAACGTATGGGCCAGAATTAGAGAGATTTAAAAGTGTGGAGATGCGGACTGTTGAAAATTTTTGATAAGACGGACAGCAGAATCAGGCAAAAAAGTTATATTATTTCATCCTCAATGTAGCTCCCTATGAGAATGTGAAAGAAAAAAAAAATTAAAAAGGAGGAGTGCAAAAATCTGCAAAACCTAAGTAAATCAACAAAGTTTGACCCTGATCCAAAACAAAAATAAACATTGTGAGAGAAAGGGTAAGAGACAAAATATATATATTTTTAGTAAATGAACATGTATAAGTTTCTGGGTAAAAGTCTAAGAAGCCAATTTTCCCCCAAGACTAAAGTGAGCATTGTCTGTGGTGGCCATTTTGGCGATGGCAGCCAATTTGGCTCAAAGGCAGTGGGGGTTACCTTTAACCAAGATAAAATGCCAAAAATGTCATATCCTCATGCTGCTATTTTTTCAGACATAAGAGTAACACAGCAGAGTTCAAAAGTAAATGAAAAACATTCATTCACATTTACATTTCTGGTGGTATAATATTGATAACACCATAACTATAATCATAAGAAATGCCAATCTGCTATGATGCTAAAAACAAATTAATTCCACTCTGATGTTTATTAGTTAGAAGTCTAAGTCATCAAAGTTAAATCATTAGTTTGGATAAAAACTATGTTATAGAGAGCATATTTTAAAATTTTCACTTGCTGGGGGTGTGTGCCCACATCCAGGGTCTAGGTGCATCTGGCCATTTGGAACAGGTACAAATTAGCATGTCTGTGAAATCATCCCCACAGAGATGCAGGTGTCACTTTCTGGAAAGTTGAGCTAGAATAAGTTGTTCCAAATAACCATCTTGAAAAGTGGTTTTATCTTCCCTAATTGCTTCATCTTCTCTTTCTGTCAGGCATAAAGACAGACTCTAGGGGTCCAAGGAGCGGTGACTGAGTGGGCCCAGGAGGGCTGAGAGGAGCTACTCCAGGTTGAAGACCTCGTTCAAGGTAAGGAGCAGCGGCTGCTCATTGCTGGATCAGCTGTGAAGAGATACCCCACATCCAAGGTAAGAGAAATCCAAGTAAGACAGTAGGTGTCGTGAGAGGGCATCAAAGGGCAAACACAGAAACTGTAATCAGAGAAAACTAGCCAATCTGATCACACAGATCACAATCTTGTCTAACTCAGTGAAACTAAGCCATGGCGTGTGGGGCCACCCAAGATGCACGGGTCATGGTGGAGAGGGCTGACAGAATGTGGTCCACTGCAGAAGGGAATGGCAAACCACTTCAGTATTCTTGCCTTGAGAACGCCATGAACAGTATGAAAAGGCAAAATGATAGGATACTGAAAGAGGAACTCCCCAGTTCGGTAGGTGCCCAATATGCTACTGGAGATCAGAGGAGAAATAACTCCAGAAAGAATGAAGGGACAGAGTCAAACCAAAAACAATACCCAGTTGTGGACGTGACTGGTGATAGAAGGTCCAATGCTGTAAAGAGCAATATTGCATAGGAACCTGGAATGTTAGGTCCATGAATCAAGGCAAATTGGAAGTGTTCAAACAGGAGATGGCAAGAGTGAATGTCGACATTCTAGGAATCAGTGAACTAAGATGGACTGGAAAGGGTGAATTTAACTCAGATGACCATTATATCTATTAACGTGGGCAGGAATCCCTTAGAAGAAATGGAGTAGCCACCATGGTCAAGAGTCCAAAATGCAGTACTTGGATGCAATCTCAAAAATGACAGACTGATCTCTATTCATTTTCAAGGCAAACCATTCAATATCACGGTAATCCAAGTCTATGCCCCAACCAGTAATGCTGAAGAAGCTGAAGTTGAATGGTTCTATGAAGATCTATAAGACCTTTTAGAACTAACACGCAAAAATGACATACCTTTCATTATAGGGGACTGGAATGAAAAAGTAGGAAGTCAAGAAACATCTTGGAGTAACAGGCAAATTTGGCCTTGGAGTACATAATGAAGCAGGGCAAAGGTTAATAGAGTTTTTTCCAAGAGAACGCACTGGTGATAGCAAACACCCTCTTCCAACAACACAACAGAAGACTCTACACATGGACATCACCAGATAGTGAACACCGAAATCAGATTGATTATATTCTTTGCAGCCAAAGATGGAGAAGCTCTATACAGTCAGCAAAAAGAAGACTGGGAGCTGACTGTGGTTCAGATCATGAACTCCTTATTGCCAAATTCCGACTTAAAGTGAAGAGAGTAGGGATAACCACTAGATCATTCAAGTGTGACTTAAATCAAATCCTTTATGACTATCCAGTGGAAGTGAGAAATAGATTTAAGGGACTAGATCTGATAGAGTGCCTGATGAACTATGGACAGAAGTTCATAACATTGTATAGGAGACAGGGATCAAAACCATCCCCATGGAAAAGAAATGCAAAAAGGCAAAACGGTTGTCTGAGGGGGCCTTACGAATAGCTGCGAAAAGAAGAGAAGTGAAAAACAAAGGAAGAGATATTCCCATTTGAATGCAGCGTTCCAAAGAATAGCAAAGATAGATAAGAAAGCTTTCCTTGGTGATCAATGCAAAGGAATAGAGGAAAACAACAGAATGGGAAAGACTACAGATCACTTCAAGAAAATTAGAGATACAAAGGGAACATTTCATGCAAAGATGGGCTCAATAAAGGACAGAAATGATATAGACCTAACAGAAGCAATTAAGAAGAGGTGGCAAGAATACACAGAAGAACTGTACAAAAAAGATTTTCATGACCCAGATAATCACAATGTTGTAATCACTCACCTAGAGCCAGACATCCTGGAATGTGAAGTCGAGTGGACCTTAGAAAGCATCACTATGAACAAAGCTAGTGGAGGTGATGGAATTCCAGTTGAGCTATTTCAAATCCTGAAAGATGATGCTGTGAAAGTGCTGCACTCAACATGCCAGGCAATTTGGAAAACTCAGCAGTGGCCACAGGACTGGAAAAGATCAGTTTTCATTCCAATCCCAAAGAAAGGCAATGCCAAACAATGCTCAAACTACCGCACAACTGCACTCATCTCACACGCTAGTAAAGTAATGCTCAAAATTCTCCAAGCCAGGCTTCAGCAATACATGAACCATGAACTTCCAGATGTTCAAGCTGGTTTTAGAAAAGGCAGAGGAGCCAGAGATCAAATTGCCAACATCCGCTGGATCATCGAAAAAGCAAGAGAGTTCCAGAAAAACATCTATTTCTGCTTTATTGACTATGCCAAAACCTTTGACTGTGTGGATCACAATAAACTGTTGAAAGTTCAGAAAGAGATGAGAATACAAGACCACCTGATCCACCTCTTGAGAAACCTATAGGCAGGTCAGGAAGTAACAGTTAGAACTGGACATGACCAACAGACTGGTTGCAAATAAGAAAGGGAGTACGTCAAGGCTGTAAATTGTCACCCTGCTTATTTAACTTATATGCAGAGTACATCATGAGAAATGCTGGGCTGGATGAAGCACAAGCTGGAATCAAGATTTCCGAGAGAAATATCAATAACCTCAGATATGCAGATGACACCACCCTTATGGGAGAAAGTGAAGAGGAACTAAAAAGCCTCTTGATGGAAGTGAAAGAGGAGAGTGAAACAGTTGTTTTAAAGCTCAACATTCAGAAAACTAAGATTATGGCTTCTTGTCCCATCACTTCATGGAAATAGATGGGGAAACAGTGGAAGCAGTGTCAGACTTTATTTTGGGGGGCTCCAGATTCATTGAAGATGGTGATTGCAGCCATGAAATTTAAAGAGGCTTACTCCTTGGAAGGAAAGTTATGACCAACCTAGATAGCATATTAAGAAGGAGAGACATTACTTTGCCAACAAAGGTCTCTGTAGTCAAGGCTAGAAGGCTGAGCACTGAAGAATTGATGCTTTTGAACTGTGGTGCTGGAGAAGACTCTTGAGAGTCCCTTGGACTGCAACAAGATCCAACCAGTCCATCCTAAAGCAGATTAGTCCTGGGTGTTCATTGGAAGGATTGATGTTGAAGCTGAAACTCTAATACATTGGCCATCTCATGTGAAGTGTTGTCTCATTGGAAAAGACCCTGATGCTGTGAGGGATTGGGGGCAGGAGGAGAAGGGGAAGACACAGAGTGAGGTGGCTGGATGGCAACACCAACTCAATAGACATGAGTTTGAGTAAACTCCAGGTTTTGGTGATGGACAGGGAGGCCTGGTGTGCTGTGATTTATGGGGTCACAAATAGTCAGACACAACTGAATGACTGAACTTAACTGAACCGTATTCATCAGTCCTGAATAGTCATTGGAAGGACTAATGTTGACGCTGAAACTCCAATAATTTGGTCACCTGATGCAAAGAATTGACTCATAGAAAAAGACCCTGATGCTGGGAAAGACTGAAGGCAGGAGGAGGAGGGGATGACAGAGGATGTGATGGTTGGATGGCGTCACCAACTCAATGGACATGAATTTGAGTAAACTCTGGGAGTTGGTGATGGACAGGGAGGCTTGGCGTTCTGCAGTCCATGGGGTCGCAAAGAGTTGGACATGACTGAGGAACTGAACTGAACTGAGGGGAATCCATATCTCATGGCTTCTGAAAGCATCATTTCTGAAGATCAGAGTTTGTATGGTATATACTTGCTCTGTATCAAAAAGTTTTATTTTACCTAGATTTAGACAGTCCACAATGAAACTACTTTCAATATAAACCTAGCGTTATAAACAAGGTTCTTCAAGTCTGCATAACAACTACAGATTTTGAGTTTTCTAGTAGTTAACCAGCTCAATAATGTAAATTCAACCTTAGTTATTGTGCATCAGCCTTGTATATATTTGTAAGAGACCTGTAATAATTGTACCCTTGTAAGGATAGACTTCCCTGTTGGCTCAGATGGTAAAACGTCTGCTTACAAGGCAGGAGACCCGGGTTCAATCCCTGGATTGGGAAGATCTCCTGGAGAAGGAAATGGCAGCCCACTCTAGTATTCTTGCCTGGAAAATCCCATGGGTGGAGAAGCCTGGTAGGCTATGGTCCATAGGGTTGCAAAGAGTCAGACATGACTGAGAAACTTCCTTCAAGGATAGACAAAATTATTGGTGAAATAGGGTAAACATTCACTGAATAAGCACCTATTGATAAGTTCCTATTTGCCAGGTACAGTTATAGGCATGTGGGAAATATCAGTGAATAACACAGACCAGAACTCAATCACCACAGAGCTTATAGCCTAGTGATCTTACATTCAAGTGACTCTAGAAAGAAATTCCTCTGCTAATACTCAAGACAAAAGGCAAAGCTTTCCCAGAATAGAGACCTCTTGTCATTTCTTACATCCTGAACCTTAAAAAAGAAGTTACTGATGCTAAGAGGTTAACCAAGGAAATGATTGTGTGATATGCTCTAATTAAACATTAACCAGATTCACCCCTGACATTTAAGATTTGAGATTAATTGCCAGGTAATTCATTCACATCATTATAGGGTGTTCATTGAAGGATGAATTATTTTTGTCAGCAGTGCATGCACATTATTAGTTGGCCAATGTTAAGAGTCCTAAGAGAAACATATTCGTTCATAGGAGTCAGAAAAGGCCTTATTTTTCCAGAGTAGAAAATTATTTTCATAACTATATCTTACTATATTATATTGAAATTATCTATTTTTGTACATAAATGTCTCTAAGAATCAGAGATTACAATATACTTTTTTTCCTAAATTTCAGTGTCCTACCACAATGCCTGACAGCATAAGGGCTTAGTATTGTCAACTTAGTTATTATTGAACAATAAACAATCTTACTCTTTTTAAAATAAATATTTAAATACCAGTTATAAATAGCAACCATTTGAAAATCTTACTTTTTATGCTGTTTTCTCTGTATACAGAAATAACTTGGAATAATTAAGTACTGAAATACATAGTATTTTATAACTGAGTATTAAAAAGCTGCATTACCATCTTGCATTACCTCAAAGGCAAGATGAAAAAGAAATTTGATCAGTGATCTCAAGAGAATGTAACTTTGTCCTCAAGGATATGTAGTGATGTCTAGAGTTTGATTGTCACAACTCTGGGGTGGCAGGAAGGTTACTACTTGAATCACTTGATAGAGAATAGTAGACAGAAATGTTGCTTAACATGGTGCAGTGTAGAGAACTGCTCACCACTACGAAGGATTATCTAGCCCCACAAGTTAATAGTGTCAAAGATGAGAAACCCTGCATTAGATAAAAGTAGACTAAAATTATAGGAAGTAAAATTCTAGCATTGCTTGTCACAGGTGACAATAGTAAATAAGCATTTCAGTGGCTATCATAAGTGAAAAACTGGCAAAACATGGCAAAATCCTTATTTTATTTGTTATAGCTATTTTAAATATTTGTTGCTGAGTTCCAAAAGCAGCTGGTTTGCTTATTTATTACAAAATGGTGTGTGTGTGTGTGTGTGTGTGTGTGTGTGTGTGTGTGTGTGTGTGTGTGTGTGTGTCGTTGGGGGGGGTGGGATAAGTATATTCTAATAGATAGAACTTTGAGATAAAAGATCAATGAGCACCTTTCTCCTTTAAGTGTAGTACTAACTCTGGAGAACTTGGGGGAGGTCAGGTAGTTTCTGGACCTCAGTTTTTGCTGTGCCACCTGCTTTTGATCAGGAAGTACTCAATAACCCACTCTTTTTCTCTGCAACAGAACAGTCCAACAAAAATATGAGAGGCCCAGGCATAAGACACTTATGTAATTTAACATTGTCTTGTAGTCCCATTTAAAAAAGTAAAAAGAAACAGGTGGAAATAATTTTAATATTGTACTTAACATGATATATCTAATATTGGTTTTCCCAAGTGGTACTAGTGGTAAAGAACACACCTGCCAATACAAGAGATGTAAGAGACACGTGTTTGATCCCTGGAAGTTTGATCAAGAAAATGCCCCTGGAGGAAGGCATGGCAACCCACTCCAATATTCTTGCCTGGAGAATCCCAAGGACAGAGAACCTGGTGGGCTACAGTCCATAGTATTGCAAAGAGCCAGACAGGACTGAAGTGACTTAGCATGCACATATGCATCCAAAATATTAATTCAGCATGCAATCAAAACAAAAAAATATTCAGATATCCTACATTATCTTTTATTACTAAATCCTTGAAATCTCATATTTAACTTACACTTGGGGAAATATCAAATTAAGCTAGCCACATTGTGAGGATTCCTAGTCACTTATTGCTAGTGGTTACGATATTGTGTAGTACAGGCCTAGATATTAAAACCTGACTCTTGAATTTGCTCATGTGGGTTTGAATAAAGAGAAAAGGAAAAAATTACTTGGAGCTATCACTATTAAAAAGTTTTACTGTTTCCCTCTTACCCTTTTATGTGATTCTTGTGGTAAGAATTATACTTAGACATTTTTTCCATTCATCTTAGAGCAATAACAGGTTTTTAAAAAAAGTATAACATAAAATAATCTGGATTTTTGTTTTAGATCTGAAAAAAAAGTTTGGATGGCCATCTTCATATATAACTATGTGTTTCAAGATATTTTCTGATAATGGTAGACAGAATTATTAACTAAACTAACAGGATCTTAGTCATATCTGTAAGGTCAGAACAATTAACGACATTACATACTGTCTCTGTGATCTTTTCTTTCTTATATCCTCCCCCAAATGTTTAATAGACTAAATTGGGAAGCTGTATTCTTTATGTTAGAATTAAAAAAAAATAGAAAGCATATTTCTTTGACTAGGAAACCTAACTGCAATATAAAAACCATATGATTATCTCAGTAGATGCAGAGAAAGCCTTTGACAAAATTGAACATCCATTTATGGCAAAAATGTTCCAGAAAGCAGGCATAGAAGGAACATACCTCAACATAATAAAAGCCATATATGAAACATCCACAGCAAACTTTATCCTCAATGGTGAAAAATTGAAAGCATTTCCCTAAAGTCAGGAACAAGACATAGAGACCCACTCTTACCACTACTCTTCAACATAGTTTTGGGAGTTTAAGTCACAGCAATCAGAGAAAAAAAAGAAATAAAAGGAATCCAGATTGGAAAAGAAGAAGTAAAACTCTCACTGTTTGCAGATGATATGATCCTCTATATAGAGAACCCTAAAGACTCCACCAGAAAATTACTAGAGCTAATCAATGAATATAGTAAAGTTTCAGGATATAAAATTAGCACACAGAAATCCCTTGCATTACTATACACTAACAATGAGAAAACATAAAGAGAAATTAAGGAAACAATTCCATTCACCATTGCAATGAAAAGAATAAAATACTTGGGAATATATCTACCTAAAGAAACAAAAGACCTATATATAAAAAACTGTAAAACACTGATGTAAGAAATCAAAGAGGACACAAATAGATTGAGAAATATACCATGTGCATTGCTCAGAAGAATCAATATAGTGAAAATAAGTATAATACCCAAAGCAATCTATAGCTTCAATGCAATCACTATCAAGCTACCAATGGTATTTCTCACAAAACTAGAACAAATAATTTCACACTTTGTATGGGAAAAAAAAAAAAAAAACCTTGAATAGCCAAAGCAATCTTTAGAAAGAAGAATGGAACTGGAGGAATCAACCTGCCTGACTTCAGACTGTACTACAAAGCTACAGTCATCAAAACAGTATGGTACTGGCACAAAGACAGAAACATAGATCAATGGAACAAAATAGAAAGCCCAGAGATAAATACACACACCTATGGACACCTTATATTTGACAAAGGAGGCAAGAATATACAATGGAGGAAAGACAATCTCTTTAACAAGTGGTGCTGGGAAAACTGGTCAATTTCTTGTAAAAGAATGAAACTAGAACACTTTCTAACACCATACACAAAAATAAACTCAAAATGGATTACAGATCTAAATGTAAGACCAGAAACTATAAAACTCCTAGAATAAAACAAAGGCAAAACACTCTCTGACATAAATCATAGCAGGATCCTCTATGACCCACCTCCCACAGTAATGGAAATAAAAGCAAAAATAAACAATGGGGCCTAATTAAACTTAAAAGCTTTTACACAACGAAGGAAACTATAATCAAAGAGAAAAGACAGCCTTCAGAATGGGAGAAAATAATGACAAACGAAGCAGCTGACAAAGAATTAATCTCAAAAATATGCAAGCAGCTCCTACAGCTCAATTCCAGAAAAATAAGCGACCCAATCAAAACATGGGCCAAAGAACTAAACAGACATTTCTCCAAAGAAGACATACATATGGCTAACAAGCACATGACAAGATGCTCAACATCACTCATTGTCAGAGAAATGCAAATCAAAACCAGAATGAGGTACCATCTCACGTCATTCAGAATGACTGCTATCAAAATATCTACAAACAATAAATGCTGGAGAGGGTGCGAAGAAAAAGGAACCCTCTTACACTGTTGGTGGGAATGCAAACTAGTACAACCTCTATGGAGAACAGTGTGGAGATTCCTTAAAAACAACTGCAAATAGCAGTGCCATACAACCCAGCAATCCCCCTGCTGGGCATACACACCAAGCAAACCAGAATTAAAAGAGACATGTGTACCCCAATGTTCTTCACAGCACTGTTTACAATAGCCAGGACAAGGAAGCAACCTCTATGTTCATTGACAGACAAATGGATAAGAAAGCTGTGGTACATATACACAATGTAATATTACTCAGCTATTAAAAAGAATGCATTTGAATCAGTTCTAATGATGTGGATGAAACTGGATTATATTATACCGAGTGAAGTAAGTCAGAAAGAAAAACACCATTACAGTATATTAATGTGTATATATGGGATTTAGACAGATGGTAACAATAACCCTATATGAGTGACAGCAAAAGAGACACAGATGTAATGAACAGACCCTTGGACTCTGTGGGAGAAGGCGAGGGTGGGATGATTTGAGAAAATAGCATTGAAACATGTATATTGTGATATGTGAAATAGATCGCCAGTCCAGGTTTGATGCATTAGACAGGGTGCTCAGGGCTGGTGCACTGGGATGACCTTGAAGTATGGGAGGGGGAGAGAGGTGGGAGGGAGGGTCATGATGGGGAACACATATACACCCATGGCTGATTCATGTGAATGTATGGCAAAAACCACTACAATATTTTAAAGTAATTAGCCTCCAATTAAAATAAATTTTTAAAAAATTTTTAAAAAAAGCAAAAAGAAAACCTATATATTAGTCATGTCACTAAAGTTTTCCCAAGGACAGTGCTTTATTCACAATCATATGAAATTTTGAAGTTCACAATATAATACTTCAATTTAAAACTTAACATAGGATTATATAACAGTTGGAAAACTGCATTACAGTATCTCTAAGAGGATATACTAAAAATCCTTTTGACAGTATGATTATATTATTACTGTTTAAAAGCACATGCTAAAAATGTTGTTCTCAATTTGTGCACATAATTGTGTGAGCAATGACAAAGATTCAGAAATATTTTATAGGTTTATTTGCTCTATCAATATAGTTGCAGAAGGAAAATAGTTCCCTTGAAAAATTAAATGGGTAAGGCAGAGGAAATGAATTATGAGAATGATGGTTTGGAGCATACTATTTAAAATTAGTATATTTTCTTCTAAAGGAGAATTTTAATGGAGAAATATACAGATATTTGAACTAACTTGGGATATGTGAAAGTCTTTTTAGTTTTTAATAGTTTTGTGTTCTATGCCTATGATCTTTAGCTTTTATGAATCTGAATATGTATATTACAAGAAGTAGATTGCATTAACTGAACATTTATGACATGACAAGTGTTTTGCAAATATTAGTTTCGACATAGTATTGTCCTACATTTTCTGATGAAGATATCAAATATATTAGAGATTCAAACTATAAAGATTAAAGAGGCAAAATTCATAAATTTCTTGTTTATTACTTAATACGTCTATGTAGTGAAAGTGAAAAAGTTAGTCGCTCAGTCATGTCTGACTCTTTGCAACCCCATGGACTCTAGCGTGCCAGGTTCCTCTGTCCATAGACTACTACAGGCAAGAATACTGGAGTGGGGGCCATTTCCTTCTCCAGGGGATCTTCCTGACCCAGGTATTTAACCCGGGTCTCCCGCATTGCAGGTAGATTCCTTATGGTCTGAGTCACCAGGGAAGCCCATCATTTTCACGAAATTCTTGAAAACTAGAGAAATTTATAAATACCAATTAATAAATTTTCAATGCTTGCCATGTTAAATGTAGTGCCTTCTGTGTCAATTTAATCTGTGAATCTTGCTCAACTCTAAAACCTAGCTAACAGGTAAAATAGCTAATTTATATTTTCTTATACTCTGAGTATTTTGGGGAATTAATGTCACTTTACTTAATAATAATTAGAACACATCCTTCTTCTTGCTGTTAAACTGGGGGCAATGCATCTAGATAGTAAACACTTATTCTCATACTTTGCTCTGCATTCTGAAACAGCACTTTTCAACCTAGTAATCTAGTACAAGGAAAAAGTCCCAGAAGGCAAACTTTGACCTTATGTTCTACTATATAAAGAATAGCACTCAGTTTCTTTATCCAAACCAGTTTTGATAAAGCTACCCAGATCCTCTTTGGCTGACTCTTTGGCAGGATGGTATCCATCAAAATAATTATGTACTTGCTAATTCAATATGCAGCCTGAAAAGGCTTTCAGCTCTACATTTAATGGAACAAATAAGACTTTATCCATATTTTCAATTTTTGCTCTGTTGAGAGAAAAAAAATGAGATTCAAGAACTCCAACAAGACTTTCTTCTCTCAAGTGAACAAGAACAAGTGCTTCTTCCAAATTTAACACAACTGACCATGTCATCAATGTTTCTATTATTATGCAAGTTTATGTCTTATGGGAATATATTAACTTTATTATCACAAGTAATTGAAACTTTACTATTAAAAATAATCAACTCCTTTCAGGGCTTCAAATAGCTTTAAAATTTATTACCTTTATAGAAAAAGACTACATTTAAATATATTGATTGTGTCATTTGGTTACATCATGAATGCTTTTCTTATTATTAAACATGGAATTGTTATTCATTAAAAATGTGATTCTTATGGTATGTGAAAAAATAGAGGCATGTTTGACATAACAAGTGAAGATTTTGTGATATTTTCCTATACCATTATTATTAATTACTGATTTTTCTGGTGTAAATATACTGCTAAATGTTCATGTCCTTATCTTTTTAAATATTCTTAATGGTTTTAGTGATATGACCAATGAAAAAGTGCTAAAAATACAGTATTTATTATTTTTACTATTATAATAATTATATAAAAACTCAAAAATTATTTGATAAATCTGTCTTAATTTTACAAATAAATATATATTAACCATTTTAAGTTGAAAATTCATACTTTTCTTTGGTGAAAATCAGGCAGTTTTAATAAAATTTTAGTATGCTCATCTAACATAAGTCTTAAATTACACATGTTGATTATTTATACCAAATCACCTCCGTTTTACACAGAAATGTCTTTTTAAAATACTAATTTATGAAAACTTATGGAATTTCTGCCACATATTAATTTTACTTGTATCAATATAACACACTCAAAGTTTCGATCTTTATTAATCTTAGAAATTTGGTTGTCCAAAAGTGTACAGTAGCATTGTTACTAAACTACTCTTTTAACTTGACTGTGATTACTAAGATATGAGAAAAGCCAACTAAAACTGAAATCTATCACCTTAACTCCAGTTACTGACAGTATAATATAGCAATATAACATCATGTATTTGTCAAAAAATTTCAAGATATTGCCCAGGTTTATTTTTTTTCTCCAGAGTTCCAGATATGTTTCTAATGAGAAGTCAAGTTTTAAAAAACCTGGAATATATGATAATTTTTTACTTTTATCTAGCTTGTTTCACTTTTTCTATTTCATATTCTATGCTCCCATTTCATTTAATTTATATTTTCCAATTTCTCCATCTCTTTTTTTTTTTTTTTTGGATGTTCTTTCTTAAGCCTCTATCAAGCATAGGAGAAAAGCTTTTGCATACATATATATATAAATAATATATATAATATATATTTTAGAAAACTTATGAATTGTTGTCTAACTAAAATTTATGACATTTTGATTCCACTAGTTTGATTTAGTATGAATAGAATGCTAGATTTCTACTTTTAAAAAAATTGATATGCAACAACCAACAAAGATTTATTATATAGCCCAGGGAACGATAGTAAATATCTCATAATAAACTATAATGGAAAATAATTTCAAAACTATATGTGTATATGTATAACTGAATCACCTTGCTGTGCACCTGAAACATTGTAAGTCAACTATACTTCAATAAAATACATAAGTTAGGGAAAAAATATCATGTAGACAGAGCCTACATATGAATGAAGATTCCAATATGAATGAAGCCTTCATATGAATGAACTTCCCCAACATAGGCCATTTCCAAAGACCCAGCATTTCTCATCTTAAGAAAAACTGATTATCACCAGGCAGAGCAGAGGGAAAGCACAAAACAAACAAAACAGACATTAATATCAAGATACCCTTTGGTTCCTGGGTACAATAGAAACTCGTCTAACAAATGGTTAATACTTTTAAATCAATCATCCCTAAATGATTATATTTTAATGGTGATTTGTGGCTTCACATTACTTTTTACAATTATAAAATCCAGTTCATCATTCATCACTTGAATGGTAGTTCAAGTGCTTCTTAATTTTGCACATAGCTATGATCTCTGATGGAGAAGGTAATGGCAGTCCACTCCAGTACTCTTGCCTGGAAAATCCCATGGACAGAGGAGCCTGGTAGGTTGCAGTCCATGAGGTCGCAAGAGTCGGACACGACTGGGTGACTTCACTTTGACTTTTCACTTTCATGCGCTGGAGAAGGAAATGGCAACCCACTCCAGTGTTCTTGCCTGGAGAATCCCAGGGGCGGGGGAGCCTGGTGGGCTGCCGTCTATGGGGTCGCACAGAGTCGGACACAACTGCCGTGACTTAGCAGCATGATCTCTGAAGGGCTTTCCTGGTGACTCAGAGGTTAAAGCGTCTGCCTCCAACATGGGAGACCCAGGTTCTGATTCCTGGGTTGAGAAGATACCCTGGAGAAGGAAATGGTAACCCACTCCAGTATTCTTGCCTGGAGAATCCCATGAATGGAGCCAGTCCATGGGGTCGCAAAGAGTCGGACACGACTGAGTGACTTCACTTTCTTTTCTTTCTTTCTGTGATCTCCCAGTGGCACTAGTGTTAAAGAACGGTTAAATCCCTGGATCAGGAAGATCCCCTGGAGGAGGAAATGGTAACCCACCCTAGTATTCTTGCCTGGAGAATCCCACCAGAGGAGCCTGGTGGGCTACAGTCCAGAGTTTCAAAGAGTCGGACACAACTGAAGCAATTTAGTATGCACACATGATCTCTGAAATCTACTTTAGTGTTGTTTCTACTGAAGCGTGCTTCTTCCCTAATTTAAGCAGTAATGCTAAGAGAGGTACAGTTACATATTACACTGCTGTGTCATTGCTTCTTTAGTAGTTTACATTCTCTGGCAGAACTGATATGAAATCCGGAAAAACCTCACTCTGGAATAGACTTTGATTTCTAGGCAACAAGTCAAATGCAAAATATTGCTTAATGTTTAATTAAGAATCTATAAAGAAACTATTTCTCTTATAGAGTGGAGTATAAAAGAATAAAATAAAAGATAAGCTTGTTCTTTTTGAGGTTAGAGATTTAAACTTAACTGGCGCTTATATGCATATAGGGCCAAGAGTGTTAAAGGAGGAGTTTGAATTTCCAATCAATTAAAAGTTTCCTTATAATCATATCTACTGACATTTTATAAGCAAAAGCAAATGCAGACAAAGCAATGCAGACCAATTTCATGAAAATGGCTAAACTTCGGTTTCCCTTAGAGATCTTATTTATAAATGGAATGATTTCTAATTTGATTGTGACATATACCTGACTATAACTGAAAAGAGACATTATTAAGGACTGGTCATCTACATACTCAGCAAACTTTTAGCAATAGATCATTTTCCCAATAAGCAAAGATAAACTATAGATTGTTAGGTTCATCCAGCCACTCTAAGTGGCATTGTGAGACTTCACTTCACTCTGAAAAAGTCACATAAATAACAATGAAATGATGGACAAAACCTACTTTTCTTCTAAACACTATGTGAAATTAACATTATATAGAATGAAAATCTCTTAAGATAAAAGCACCATTTCTCCATGTAAGTCAAATTTCAAAATAAATATTGAGCTTCAAAGGAGAGTGTTTAAAGTTTTTGTTATTGAGGGAAAACAGAATGAAATGAATAAATGTATATGTACAAATATATATGTATGTGTACAAATCATAGTTTGATAAAATAGTGGGGAAGAATCTAAATATTTTGTGATAAATTCTTGTGCAAAATATGCTGTTATAAAATGTGAATAGCATTTAACTTATAAATAATTCTTAATTTTTATCTTCTAAATCATCTATCTATAGGTGAGATTCTCATGCAGTCACTAATATATGCATTTCTAAAACCATTAAGTGCAAATTTTAATGTTAGGAATTACTTCTGAAGACAAAAAAAAAAGTACTTCTAACTGTACTAGTTTTCTAACCATATGTTTTCATACCTTCACTTCTCTCTACCCACCCACTTATAGATATCAATTGCAGTTCCTGAAATATATTTGTTTCAGATAATCTCATTATATGGCCAAAGAACTGTGGTGCTACTTTAAGCTCAAAACAGTCCAAGTTAACACTCACTTGGATATGGATTTGTGTGGTGTGCAGTCATCTAACTTACCCTTCCAACTCTAACTCAGAATTTCCATAGATATTTGGCATATGAGTTTAAAAGAAACTATAAAATAGAAACAGTAAAATTAGCTCAGTCTGTTGTTCCTTAAGCTATAGACAATCATAAAATACCAATATGAAACATATTTGGAACATTGAATATGAATTGCTGTTTATTCAAAAGTACTTCTTATCCTGCATGATATGAAATGGAAATCATAATGTCTTAATTTAAAAACGATTAAAATTATGTTAAATATTTTAAAATCATGCATCCATTTTATTTTGTTTTAGAAAATGGCATTACAATTTTTTACATTATTTACATTCTATCATTTATTGTGTCTTTTGGAGAGGGTATAGTAGAATGGGGAGGGGATTCATAATAATGTTGACTGAGTTTAAAGTGTGAGACTGCTACTTAAAATCTGGAGGCACAGAGAAATTAAGCAACTTGTCCAAATGACAAACAGTAAGATTTGTAACATTTTTATTATCAATATATTATTGATACAGTGAAAATTAATAGATAATATTACATAGTTCTCTACTAAATACTCTGTATCTATTACTTTACTTTTTAAAAATATTATATTCATGCATTCAGAACATGGAATTATGCAAATCATATAGCAAAGTCCCAGAAGACAGAAGTTTATATATTTAAGGTATTAGCCACATCATCTGGTTCATTAAGACCTTTTTCATACAGTTCTTCCATGTATTCTTTCCATCTTTTGTTGATCTCTTCAGTATCTACTAGGTCTGTACCATTTTTATCTTTTATTGTACACATTTTTGGGTGGAATGCTCCCTTGATGCTTCCAGTATTCATGAAGAGATCTCTAGTCTTTCCCCTTTTGTTGTTTTCTTCTATTATTAAGAAATGTTCATTGAAGAAGGCCTTCTTGTCTCTCCCAGCTATTCTTTGCAACTCTGTGTTTATTTTTTTCCCCATTCTGAACCCCCTGCCCTTCTTCTTCCCCATCCCATCCCTCTGGGTTTTCCCATAGCACCAGCCCTGAGCACCCTGTCTCATGCATTGAACCTGGGCTGGTAATCTATTCACATACGACAATATACATGTTTCCATGCTATTCTCTCAGATCACCCCATCCTTGTCTTCTCCCACACAGTGTTCTATACATCTGTGTCTCTTTTGCTGTCTCACATATAAGGTTATCATTACCATCTTTCTAAATTCCATATATATATGTGTTAGTATACTGTATTGGTGTTTTCTTTCTAGCTTACTTCACTCTGTATAATTACTTGGATGTACGTTTCCTTCTTTCCTTTGCTTTTCAATTATCTTCATTCTTCCAGCATTTGTAAAGCCTTCTCAGATAACCATTTTGTCTGCCTGCTTTTCTTTTTCATTGGAATGGCTCTCTATTACAGACCTCTGTCCATAGTTCTTCAGGCGCACTGTTAACTAGATTTAGTCCCTTAAATTTCTTCATTACTTCTACTGTGAATTCATACAGGATTTGATTTAACTCATACCTCATTGGCCTAGTGTTTTTCCTGGTTTTCTTTAGTTTAAGCCTGAAAGAGTTGGCTTAAAACTCAATAGTCAGAAAACTAAGATCATGGAATCTGGTCCCATCACTTGATGGCAAACAGATGGGGAAATAATGGAAACAGTGACAGACTTTATTTTGGGGGACTCCAAAATCACTGTAAATGGTGACTGTAGCCATGAAATTAAAAGACGCTTGCTCCTTGGAAGATAAGCTATGACCAACCTAGACAGCTTATTAAAAAACAGAGACATTACTTGGCCAACAAATATCTGTCTAGTCAAAGCTTTCGTTTTTCCATTAGTCATGTATGGATGTGACATTTGGACTATAAGGAAGGCTGAGTGGCAAAGAATTGATGCTTTTGAACTGTGGTGTTGGAGAAGACTCTTGAGAGTCCCTTGGTCAGCAAAGAAATCCAACCAGTCAATCCTAGAGGAAATCAGTCCTGAATACTCATTGGAAGGACTGATGCTGAAGCTGAAATCCAATACTCTGACCACCTGATGCGAAGAGCTGACTCATTGGAAAAGACCCTGATGCTGGGAATGATTGAAGGTGGGAGGAAAAGGGGATCACAGAGGATGAGATGGTTGGATGGCATCACTGACTCAATGGACATGAGTTTTAGTAAGCTCAAGGAGTTGGTGTTGGACAGGGAAGCCTGGTGTAGTGCAGTCTATGGGGTCACAATGTGTCGGACACGACTGAGCGACTGAACTGAAATGAACTTGCTATGAGAAGCTGATGATCTCAGCCACAGTCATCTCCAGGTCTTGTTTTTGCTAACTGTTTACAGATTCTCCATCTTTGGAGATTAGAAAGATTGCATCTTTAGACATTAATTACAAAGAATGTAATTAATTTTATTGACCATTTGGTGATGTCCATGTGTAAAGTCATCTCTTGTGTTGTTGCAAAAGTGTATTCACTGTGACTGGTGCATTCTCTTGGCAGAAATCAGTCAGTCTGAATTCCGTATTTTTCTCTAAGCTTAGTCACACTCTTCACTGCAGATACTGTGCCTTTGAGGAATAATTTTAACTCCAAAGCATTGAGAAAATTCCATTTTCTCAGTAATCCTTCACTACCTCTGACAATCAAGTGAAGTTCAAGTGAACTGCCCTCAGTCGTGTCTGACTCTTTATGACCCCATGCACTGTATATACAGTTCATGAAATTCTCCAGGCCGGAATATTGGAGTGGGTAGACTTTCCCTTCTCCAGGGGATCTTCCCAACCCAGGGATCAAACTCAGATCTCCCGAATTGCAGGAAGATTTTTTATCACTTGAGCCATAAGGGAAGCCCTCTGACGATAGTCTGTGTAAAAGGCAAAAAGTTTTTAGTTGTAAGGAATCTCAAACAAGCCATGTGTTTTTTTTTTAACATTTTCTTTGTCTTCTTAAAATTGTGGGTATAAATGTGTCTGTGTTAATTTGTAAATTCATTTTTGCTATTTTTTAAAAAGAATCTTGATCATTAATATTATACATAAAATCTATAAGAGGCAGATAATTTAGTTTGAGTTTAGCTGTGTACCATCTGAATTCAGGGAATTTAATAAATACCCTCAGTATCACTGAAGGGTAAAAAAGGACAATTAACTTACATGTTCCACATCTTTCCTTGAAACACCTCATATAGTAAAAGGTATCAAAGTATGAGATAAGAAATGAAATGCTGCTTAATGTTTAGTATCAGGTTATTCATTCAGGCACAATGTAGTATTCCCATGGATGTTAAGATGCAAATGCTGCTGCTTGATTCTTAAAAATATATTTCTATTTATAACTAGCAATCAAGTTGAGGCTATTTATAAGGAGTTTACACACAAAAGTTAAGACTAAGAAAAGCAAGTAAAGGAAGGAAGTCCCTATGATTTTAATAAAAGGCATGTGGCCATGAGAGTTACTATAGTCATAGATTTATATGTATACTTCTATTAATTTCTATCAAGACTTTGCTTAGGATTAAAAATATGCAAAATATGCAACTTAGCCTTGCTACTTACTGATCAACTTTAGAATTACATGCTAATTAAGTTGACAGAGAAGTTAACTTAAATGTAAAATCTAATTATATTAATACTTAAACATAAGAATAGAGCATTCAAAACACATTTAACAGTTAAAAGCTTCTTGAGTTGCTCTGTTTGGTCTCTCAATCATGTCGTGTCTGACTGTGATCCCACGGACTGTAGCCCACCAGGCTCTTCTTCAGGCAAGAATAATGGAGTGGGTTGCCATGTCCTCCAACCCAGGGATGGAACCCAGGTCTCACACATGGCAGGCGGATTCTTTTACCATCTGAGCCACCAGGGAAGCCCTCAATATTAACTCATTATGAGCCAGACACTATTTTAGGCATTAGAGATATAGCAGTGAACATGGTAATAAAGGTATTCTGTGCATGCGTGATCAGTCATGTCCAACTCTTTGCTTCCTCAGGAACTGTAGCCCACCAGGCTTCTCTGTCCATGGGATTATCTAGGCAAGAATACTGCAGTGGGTTGCCATTTCCTCCTCCAAGTGATCTTCCTGACCCAGGGATCAAACTCACATCTCCCATGTTTCTTGCCCTGGCAGGGTAATTCTTTACCACTGAGCCACCTGGGAAGCCCCCAAGGGTATTCTGAGCTAACAAAATAATAGAATCTATTAAACATAACATAAATGTACTTGAGCTGTTTCATTTCACAATTTATTTTTTTTATTTTTTTTTTAAATATTATTTTATTAGTTGGAGGCCAATCACTTCACAACATTTCAGTGGGTTTTGTCATACATTGACATGAATCAGCCATATAGTTACACGTATTCCCCATCCCGATCCCCCCTCCCACCTCCCTCTCCTCCCGACTCCTCAGGGTCCTCCCAGTGCACCAGGCCCGAGCACTTGACTCATGCATCCCACCTGGGCTGGTGGTCTGTTTCACCATAGATAATATACATGCTGTTCTTTCAAAACATCCCACCCTCACGTTCTCCCCCAGAGTTCAAAAGTCTGTTCTGTACTTCTGTGTCTCTTTTTCTGTTTTGCATATAGGGTTATCGCTACCATCTATCTAAATTCCGTATATATGTGTTAGTATACTGTAATGTTCTTTGTCTTTCTGGCTTACTTCACTCTGTATAATGGGCTCCAGTTTCATCCATCTCATTAGAACTGATTCAAATGAATTCTTTTTAACGGCTGAGTAATATTCCATGGTGTATATGTACCACAGCTTCCTTATCCATTCATCTGCTGATGGGCATCTGGGTTGCTTCCATGTCCTGGCTATTATAAACAGTGCTGCGATGAACATTGGGGTGCACGTGTCTCTTTCAGATCTGGATTCCTCAGTGTGTATGCCCAGAAGTGGTATTGCTGGGTCATATGGCAGTTCTATTTCCAGTTTTTTAAGAAATCTCCACACCGTTTTCCATAGTGGCTGTACTAGTTTGCATTCCCACCAACAGTGTAAGAGGGTTCCCTTTTCTCCACACCCTCTCCAGCATTTATTGCTTGTAGACTTTTGGATAGCAGCCATCCTGACTGGCGTGTAATGGTACCTCATTGTGGTTTTGATTTGCATTTCTCTGATGATGAGTGATGTTGAGCATCTTTTCATGTGTTTGTTAGCCATCTGTATGTCTTCTTTGGAGAAATGTCTGTTTAGTTCTTTGGCCCATTTTTTGATTGGGTCGTTTATTTTTCTGGAATTGAGCTTCAGGAGTTGCTTGTATATTTTTGAGATTAATCCTTTGTCTGTTTCCTCATTTGTTATTATTTTCTCCCAATCTGAGGGCTGTCTTTTCACCTTACTTATAGTTTCCTTTGCTGTGCAAAAGCTTTTAATTTTCATTAGGTCCCATTTGTTTATTTTTGCTTTTATTTCCAATATTCTGGGAGGTGGGTCATAGAAGATCTTGCTGTGATTTATGTCGGAGAGTGTTTTGCCTATGTTCTCCTCTAGGAGTTTTATAGTTTCTGGTCTTACATTTAGATCTTTAATCCATTTTGAGTTTATTTTTGTGTATGGTGTTAGGAAGTGTTCTAGTTTCATTCTTTTACAAGTGGTTGACCAGTAACAGACATGATCCTCTACATAGAAAACCCTAAAGACTCTTCCAGAAAATTACTAGAGCTAATTAATGAATATAGTAAAGTTGCAGGATATAAAATTAACACACAGAAATCCCTTGCATTCCTATACACTAACAATGAAAAAACAGAAAGAGAAATTAAGGAAACAATACCATTCACCATTGCAACAAAAAGAATAAAATACTTAGGAGTATATCTACCTAAAGAAACAAAAGACCTATACATAGAAAACTATAAAACACTGATGAAAGAAATCAAAGAGGACACAAACAGATGAAGAAACATACCGTGTTCATGGATTGGAAGAATCAATATTGTCAAAATGGCTATTCTACCCAAAGCAATCTATAGATTCAATGCAATCCCTATCAAGCTACCAACGGTATTTTTCACAGAACTAGAACAAATAATTTCACAATTTGTATGGAAATACAAAAAACCTCGAATAGCCAAAGTAATCTTGAGAAAGAAGAAAGGAACTGGAGGAATCAACCTGCCTGACTTCAGACTCTACTACAAAGCCACAGTCATCAAGACAGTATGGTACTGGCACAAAGACAGAAATATAGATCAATGGAACAGAATAGAAAGCCCAGAGATAAATCCACGAACCTATGGACACCTCATCTTTGACAAAGGAGGCAAGGATATACAATGGAAAAAAGTCATTTCACAATTTAAATTGGAAAACCGTGCACCGAGTATCAAATACCTGATATACTGTCAGATATTCTTGTTTAAAGCTAAATTTGATATTGTCATTGTACTTTACAATATATAATGTTTTAAGTACTGAGATTAAGAATTAAATTTTAATGGTTGAAACAATGGGAATTGAAAGTATACAGAGTTTGGTTCAAAATCTTGCCTTGACACTATCTGTGAAATGGTCAATATATAGTATTTTAACCTTTGTTTCTTCATCTGTAAACTGAAGATAATATCTACCATGTAAAGGTTAAAAGAGTGCAGAATTATGTATTCTGTTAAAGGCTGCTATTATTTTAGATTATTATTTCTAATGGTATATAGCTTAACTATTAAGAGTAGGAAAATAGACTATATTATTTTAATACTATTACAGATGAAATGTATTCAATAAGTGTAATCATACCTAAAGCTGATTCAAGAACTGGTGCCAGTTAACATTGTCGGGTAAGAAATTCTCAAAATCCTCTCTTCCATGAAAGCAATGAAAACCCTGGTCAAAATATCAGAATCATTTTTTTTCAGAACTCTTGAGGCTAACCAAAGTTAAAGCAATCCAGAGAAGGTTTATTCAAGGAAACACACACACACACACACACAAATGAATCCCTAAAAGAACAAAATGTTTTTGTTGTTGTTTTAACTTACACTAGACTCATTCTCAACACTTTTGCCTGAAAAATAGCCTTGAAAAATAGCAGCTCAAATTCAGAATGGAATTGAAGCTGTTTGAAAAGCTTCATTCCCAAAGAGTTGCCTTTGTATTACCCAGTTTTAGTCTGACATAGAGCTCACCCAGTGCTAAAAGTCTTCTCCCAGAGAGTTGTTGTTGAAAACAATTACAGGCAAGTGTTCTCACATTTCAGCTTCCTGAGGTGATGGATAACAGTTGGAATAAACAATAGACTTGGCAGAAAGCTTAAAAGAAAAGGTGGGGAATGAAATTTCAACAAGGCCTTGATAAGCCACAATGTATTCATGTATGACTACAAAGACACGTAAGTGGGCATGATTACATTTTCAGGAAAAACCTGAGAAAGCCCCCAAGTTTTGCCTTTGGCTGATATTGAGGCTTGGTAAGAGTAGAAGTAAAGATTAAGGGCAGAGGCATAAACTGCTTGACTGAGTACTGAAGGCATGAATGCCAAGAGAGTCCAGTGGGTAAGGAATTCTTTCCAACAAATGCTGCTGGAACAATTTGATTTCCACATACAAAACCAACAAACAAACATGAATTTGGATTCTTACCTCACACTATATACAAACATTAACTCAAGATTAATGAAAAGCCTAAATGCAAGAGCTAAAACTGTATTTTTTTTAAGACGAGAACATGGGTGCAAATCTTGAAGACCTTGTGTAACACATTGGTTTCTTAATGCAATAACCTAAAGCATCAACAAACATAAAAAAGATGAATGAGACTGTCAAAATAATTTTTATACTTCAAAGAACACTATCAAGAAAATATAAAGACAACTTACAGTATGAAAGGAATTATTTGCAGATATATAGGCTTCCCTGGTGCCTCAGGTGGTAAAGAATCTGTCCACAATTCAGGAGACCCAGGTTTGATCCCTGGACTGGGAAGATCCCCTGGAGAAGGGAATGGCTACTCACTCCAGTATTCTTACCTGGAGAATTCCATGGACAGAGGAGCTACAGTCCATGGGGTTGCAAAGAGTTGGACATGACTGAGAAACTAACACATATATGTAAATGACGTCCAGAGCATAAAGAACTGTTACAACTCAGTAATTTTTAAAAAATCCAAAAGAAAAATGAAAAGTATTCAAATAAACTTTTCTCCAAAGAAGACATATAAATGGCTAATGAACGCTGGCAAAGTTTCTTAGCATCATTAATCATTAGTGAAATGTAAACCAATGCTAAAAGTGAGACAATATTTTATATTCATTACTGTGATTACTAATACAAAGACAGATATTGGCAAGTGGTGGTAAGAATTTGGAGAAATTGAAACCCGCATAAGTGCTGATGAGATGTTAAATGATATATTCACTTTGGAAAACATTTCGCAGTTCCTTAAAATATCAAACAAAATTTTACCACATGCCCCCCCCCAGTTCTATTCTTTTAAATATACACTGAAAAGAACTGAAAACATGTCCCCACAAAAAGTTCTACACAAATATCCACAGCCACATTATCCATAATAGCCAAAAGACTCTTTGGCTTATACCTCTGCCTCTGAATATTTTGAGAAAATGTTGGAAAACTGTAAATAGTTTTATTTCTAGCAACTCCATTTGAAATTTATCTTTATATTATCCTAAACCTTTACATTATCCTAATATATTATCTTTATATTATCCTAAAGCAAGGTCACAGTATATAAAATCTTCATACAAAAATACCAAGAACACTAATATTAAAATCTTAATTGCATCTATTTATGAATAAACTACTCTACCTCTTCCCTCTATCTAGGGCTTCCCAGATGCTCAGATGGCACTAGTGGTAACGAACCCGTTTGCCAATGCAGGAGACATAAGAGATGCAGGTTCGATCCCTGGTTCTGGAAGATCCTCTAGAGAAGGAGATGTCAACCCATTCCAGTATTCTTGCCTGGAAAATCCCATGAACAGAGGAGCCTGGCAAGCTATGGTTCATAGGGTCACAAAGAGTCAGACACAACTGAAGCAACTTAACATGCACTCCCTATAACTTCCATCTATAACTATAACTACACTACTAATTTTCTCCCAGGTCATCCCTTGCCTATTGGAGAGATATTAGAGAATGAAAGAATGGAATTAGTGTAGTGCCTGGCATGTACCAGGTACTCAACAAAGATTGTTGAATAAAGGAAAGCAAAGGAAAGTGCTGTCAAGAGGCCTGTGAAGGGCAGTGTTGGAAGGAAAAGGCAGGCCCGCTTTGAAGAAACTCTTTACCCTCAAGGTACATTAGCATGAAGGGAACAGTAAGGCTACTACTTGTTTTTAAAATAATCCATTGTTTGAAAGTAACAGGCTTCATCTGTTGCTTTGAAATGTGAACAGTGAGTAATGATTTACACCTGCTCATTAAAATTTGGTGATTATTTTTATCATTATCACCTAAATCAACATTTTAAGAAATAGAATCAATTCAGTTCAGTTCATTTCAATTCATTCCAGTTCAGTTCAGTCACACAGTCATGTCCGATTCTTTGTGACCCTATGGACTGCAGCATGCCATGCTTCCCTGTCCATCACCAACTCCTAGAGCTTGCTCAAACTCATGTCCATAGAGTCGGTGATACCATCCAACCATCTCACCCTCTGTCATCCTCTTCTCCTCCTGCCTTCATTCTTTCCCAGCATGAGGATCTTTTCTAATGAGTCAGTTCTTTGCATCAGGTGGTCAAAGTATTGGGGCTTCAGCTTCAACATCAGTACTTCCAATCAATATTCAGGACTGACTTCCTTTAGGATTGACTGATTGGATCTCCTTGCAGTTCAATGGACTCTCAAGAGTCTTCTCCAACACCACAGTTCAAAAGCATCAAATCTTTGGCCCTCAGCTTTCTTTATGATCTCTCTAACTCTCACATCCATACGTGACTACTGGAATTGAATTCGTATTACTCAAAGAATAGAATAGCTGTTACTTAATGCCATACATTCTGCAATCATCCTTTCTTTCAAGAACTATGTCTAAATTAATGAAAACAAAATAACTCTAGAATTGAAGCTTTAGGTAAAGCTAACCAGAAGTAACTGTAATTTCCATAGCGCACCATGAGAAACAATATTAGTATTTCAACTCAAGTAAATATTTCTATCAGAAAGGTTTGAAACTAGTTTTGCCACAAATTATACAAAAGGCCTATTGCTTTGATTAGTTAATATTCACGTACTTTCTTCTGAACTGTATGGCCCCAGGTTTACAGTTTTATCTTTGACCTACTATAGTTTTCTTGGATCTGTATTTTACTGTGATGATCTTTGTCCAACTATTTTGCCAAATTTCCCAACACAAGTTGATAATTCACACCTTTATCTCTGGTTTTATTTTTAAATAAAATATTAAATTCAGGTATGTATCATGGTCAGTTTATTTTCTATTTTACCACACTGGTCTAACAATTTTTACACATCTACCTTCTTGCTTTTTGTTAAAGATTTATATATTCTGACACTTGCTGATAAAAAAATCTTCCCCTCACTTTTTAATTTTTGTATTATTCTTTGCACTTTAAATACATTAGAAAAATCTTAAGAAGGCCAGAGTTGATATATTTGGAGAAAATTTAATATGAGTTTTCTAAATTTCCCTATTTCTTTCCTTTTATATTTTAAGATATTATTACATTTGGAGAACAGCAACAAATATAGACAGCAAAGGAAATACAATTTTTGTTAATCTGATGCAAATTCAAACTGTGTAAAGCCTTCAACACTCAAATTCCCCAAAACACAAACTGTTAAAATTGTATAAATCTCACTTGAATTGTAAATAATTGGTAAATATTGCAATCCCTATATTTACCAATAAGCAAATATATAATTAGATACAATTATAGATAAGAATATAGAATATTTATTGATTTACTTGAAAGTTGTCTTACTAAAATAGCATTGAATTACATCATTTTATAAGATTTTTTTTTTCTTTTATTTTGGTTTGGTGATATTTTGGACCAATGATAAGTGATTATAAAGTAAAGAAATTAATGCTTTAAATTGTCTCTGACAAAAAGTGCTATTTAGAATCATTTTTATATCTGGTGAGTCTAGGAAATACATTCTGTGAGCATGAGCATTATGAAAACCACATGCAGGCATCTATTATATAAATATTTTAGATTTAAGAGATTACAGGCAGAATTTCAGAGACTTGATGCTTTCAAACTGTGATCCTGGAGAAGACTCCTGAAAATCCCTTGGCCAGCAAGGAGATCAAACCAGTCAAACTTAAGGGAGATGAACCCTGAATATTTACTGGAAGGACTAATGCTGAAGCTGAAGCTCCAGTATTTTGGTCATCTTATGCAAACAGATGACTCATTCTAAAAGTCCCCGATGCTGGGAAAGATTGATGGCAGAAAGAGAAGAGGGTGTCAGAAGATAAGATGGCCAGATGGCATCACCAATGCAATGAACATGAACTTGGGCAAACTCTGGGAGTTGGTGAGGGACAGGGAGGTCTATCATGCTACAGTCCATTGGGTAGCAAAAAGTTGGACATGAATGGGTTACTGAACAAAAGCAACAAAATTTCTTATTTAATATTCTTAGAAATGCACACTAACATAGTAAATCATATTACTAATCTTTTAAAATTAAAGCACCACATTTTATATGAACTGGAAGACAGAAACGTTCAGGCTTCTGGCTACAGTTTTGGTAGTGATACATACTGATCATTATAAAACCCTATACAATACATAAAGTCATCTATGCCTGTGTAGCCTCAAGATTAACAAGTGCCAATCAGTGTTCTCTCCCGAGGACTTCTCTTGAAAACTACTCAAGAATTTCAAGGAGAGCAAATTGCAATGAATTGTGGTTCTGAAGAACCTCAAACACATGGCACAAAGTCTACAATTGAAAGTATTGACTTTGATCTATGCAGTCCTTCACTGTTTCACATTCAACATTTTTTTTAATCCCCATGATATCAAAAATCAACAAGAGTACCTTTCCCAAATGTTATAATTTTCTTTCTTTGAACTTTGGCCAGACACGGGGGAAATGTTCTCAGATGAGCAAGCATAAATTTAAGGGTTTCAAGAGTGTTTTTGTTTTTTTTCTAAGTATAATAGAAAACCAATGCATAACAAGGCCCGTTTTTTGTTCTCTGCAAACCAATCCCGAATCCTTAGTCTCTGAAAGAGATCTAAAGCTCTTTTGATATAGTATCCATTAGCCACACACAGCTACTGAGCACATAAAATGTGGCTAGTTAGAATTGAGATCTGCTGTACATGTAAAATGCATGTCAGATTTCAAGACTTACTATGAAAAGAAATGTAAAGTATCTCATTGAATTTTTTTTATTACTTGTTGGAATAATGATAGTTTGCATATATTGGGTTAAATAAAATGTATTGCTAAAATAAATTTTAGAGAGTGGTCCTAAGATAGCAGAGGAATAGGATGGGGAGACCACTTTCTCCTCCACAAATTCCTCAAAAGAACATTTGAATGCTGAGCAAATTCCACAAAACAACTCTGAACACTGGCAGAAGACACCAGGCACCCAGAAAGGCAGCCCATTGTCTTTGAAAGGAGTTAGGACAAAATGTAGAAGATAAAAAAAGAGACAAAAGATTTAGGGACAGAGATCCGTCCCAGAGAAGGAGTCATAACAGAGGAGAAGTTTCCAAACACCAGGAAACCCTCTCACTGACGGGTCTGTGGGGAGTTTTGGATTCTCAGAGGGCAACATAACTGAGAGGAAAAATAAATAAATAAAACCCACAAATTACATGCCTAATGGCAATTCCCAGCAGAGAAGTAGCCCAGACGCTCACATCCACCTTCAGCAAGTGGGGGTTGAACAGGGAGGTGCGGGTCACATTTCTTAAGGTAAGGACCAGGCATGAGTGCCCTGACGGCAATCCGAGGGAGCTAATGTGAGACAGCAACACAAACCGTGGGATTGACAGAGAGAGAGAGAGAGAGAGAGAGAAAAGAGACAGAGAGAGAAAGAACTTTCGCACAAAAAGCCCTAACCTAAGATACTGCTGGGCCCGTTCACAGAACAAAGACTGAGCAAATACCAGAGGAAAGCTAACCGGCTGTGGACCGGCCTATCCCCCACTGGAGACAGGGAGGCAGGCAGGCGGCAGCCAGATCCGGAAAGGGGCAAACTCAGCCCTAGAGACGGCATTCTCCACCAAACTGCAAGCAGGCTCCCAATTACCAACCAAGTCTTCCTCGGATCCTGGACGGATGACATCCCCTGGGAGTATTGCAGCCAGATCAGCTCCCCAGAAGAGACATATGGCACACCTGAACCAGTACACCCACAAAACCAAGCAGCTGGGACAGGGGAGGGGATAAGATGGACCATATCTAAGGAGAGTGCACTCATCAACCACCTGGTCGCCTGAGCTGCTCGGATCTGGGAAGAGCACAAAACACAGGCCCAACCGAGTCTGCACCTTTGTGGAGTACCCAAGAACCTGAACCTGAGTGACTTAGGCCTGGGAAGTGCACGCAACCCATGGCCCACTTTAGACAGTTCCCCTGCAGAGCAACCTATAGCCTGAGTAGTTTAGACTGGGAAAGCACACACGCCGTGAGCCGGGGCAAACCCAGTGTGGCCCAGACACTGCAAGCACTCCGCACACACACCAGTGATATTTGTTTGCAGTGTTCCTCCCTCCCCACAGCACAACTGAACAAGTGAGCCTAACTAAATGACCACCTTCGCCCCCTTGTGTCAGGTTGACATTAGACACTGAAGAGACTTGCAAACAGAAGAAGCCAAAAAAAACAAAGGGAACCACTTTGGAAGTGACGGGTTCAACAGGTTAAAATCCTGTAGTTAACACCGACTAAATTGGAAGGGGCCTATAGATCTTGAGAAATATAAGCTGGAACAAGGAACTATCTGAAACCGAACTGACCCCACACTGACCGCAACAGTGCCAGTGAAATTCCTAGATATGTTTTTACTGTTAACATTTTTATTTTTTAAAAATTTTTAAGTCCAATATTACTCCTTTAATTTTCATTTTTATAACCAGTATTACCTTGCAAAAAAAAAAAAGAGACCCTATTTTTAAGGAAAACTTCATATATATTTTTTAATAATTTTTGTGATTTTGTTTTGTCTTTTAAATATTGTATTTTTGAGAGTCTAACCTCTACTCTTGGAGAAGGCAATGACACCCCACTCCAGTACTGTTGCCTGGAAAATCCCATGGACAGAGGAGCCTGGTAGGCTGCAGTCCATGAGGTCGCTAAGAGTCAGACACGACTGAGTGACTTCACTTTCACTTTTCACTTTCATGCGCTCGAGAAGGAAATGGCAACCCACTCCAGTGTTCTTGCCTGGAGAATCCCAGGCATGGGGGAGCCTGGTGGGCTGCCATCTATGGGGTCGCACAGAGTCAGACACGACTGAAGTGACTTAGCAGCAACCTCTACTCTAGATTTTTAATCTTTGTTTTTTGGCATTTGTTATCAATTTTGTACCTTTAATCCAATCTTCAGTACCCATTTTTACTTAGGAGTGGATTACTGGCTTGATTACTCTCTCCAACTTTTGACACTCCTTTGTCTCCCCCAGGTCATCCCTATCTCCTCCTTTCCCCTTCTCTTCTCTCCCCAACTCTGTAAATCTCTTTGTGTGTTCTGAGCTGTGGAGAACACTTAAGGAACTGATTTTGCCTAGATCTGTCTGTCTTCTTTTGATTCCCCCTTTTCTCCTCCTGTTAACCTCTATCTCCTTCCTCACTCTTCTCTTCTCTATGTAACTCTGTGAAGATCTCTGAGGGTTCCAGACTGTGGAGAGCACATAGGGAATTGATTAATGGCTAGATTGCTCTCTCCCCTTTTGATTCCCCCTCTTCTCCTGCTGGCCACCTCTCTCTCCCTCCTCCCTCTTCTCTTCTCCAAGTAACTCTGTGAACCTCTCTGGATGTCCCTTACTGTGGATAATCTTTTCACCATTAAACTAGACATTTTATCATCAGTACTGTATGGGTGGAAAAGTCTTGAGGCTAATGAAAGAATAAGACTGAAACCCAGACACAGGAGACTTAAGCCCAAAACCTGAGAACACCTGAGAACTCCTGACTCCAAGGAACATTAATTGATGAAAGCTCATCCAAATGCCTCCATACTGACACTGAAACCAAGCACCACCCAAGAGCCAACAAGTTCTAGAGCTAGACAAACCATCCAAATTCTCCAGCAATGTAGGAACATAGTCCAGAGAGTCAATATACAAGCTGCCCAAAGTCACATCAAACCCATAGACATTCCAAAACTCACTACTGGACACTTGATTGCACTCCAGAGAGAAAAAAAATCCAACTCCACCCATCAGAAAACCAATGCAAGCTTTCCTAACCAGGAAACCTGGACAAGCCACTCGTCCAACACCACTCATAAGGAGAACCTCCACAATAAAGAGGAACCACAGACTGCCAGAGTACAGAAAGGCTACACAAACAAAGCAATCAAAACAGGAGGATAAGGCAAGGAAATACTCAGCAGCTAAAGGAACATATTAAATGCCTACCAAACCAAACAAAAGAGAAGGAGATAGGGGGGTCTACCTAAAAAAAAATTCAGAAAAATGATAGTAAGAATGATTAAAAATCTTGAAAACCAAATGGAGTTACAGATAATAGCCTGGAGACAAGGATTGAGAAGATGCAAGAAATGTTTAACAAGAACCTAGAAGAAATAAAAAAGAGTCAATCAAAAATCAATAATGCAATAAATGAGATAAAAAAAAATCTCTGGAGGGAACCAGCAGTAGATTAACGGAGGCAGAAGATAAGATAAGTGAGGTGGAAGATATAATGGTAGAAATAAATGAAGCAGAGAGGAAAAAAAAATCAAAACAAGTGAGAACAAACTCAGGGACCTCTGGGGCAATGTGAAACACCTCAACATTCGAATCATAGGAGTCCCAGAAGAAGAAGACAAAAAGAAAGGCCATGAGAAAATAGTTAAAACTTCCCTAAAATGGGGAAGGAAATAGTCACCCAAGTCCAAGAAACCCAGAGGGTCCCAAACAGAATGAAACCAAGGTGAAACACCCCAAGACACATATTAATCAAATAAACAAAGATCAAACACAAAGAACAAATATTAAAGCAGCAAGGGAAAAACAACAAATAAAATACAAGGGGTTTCCCATAAGGATAACAGCTGATCTTTCAATAGAAACTCTCCAGGCCAGAAGGGAATGGTAGGACATACTTAAAGTGTTGAAAGAGAAAAACCTACAACCCATATTAATGTACCCAGCAAGAATCTCATTCAGCTATGAAGGAGAAATCAAAAGCTTTGCAGACAACCAAAAGCTGAGAGAATTCAGTACCACCGATCCAGCTCTTCAACAAATGCTAAAGGATCTTATCTAGAGAGTAAACACAGAAAGGGTGTATAAACTCAAACCCAAAACAACAAAGTAAGTGGCAATAGGACCATACTTATCAAAAATCACCTTAAATGTAAATGGGTTGAATGCCCCAACCAAAAGACAAAGACTGACTGAATGGATACAAAAATAATACCTCTATACATGCTGTCAATAAAAGACCCACCTCAAAAGAAGGGACACATACAGACTGAAAGTGGAAGGGTTGGAAAAAGATATTCCACTCAAATATAGAATAAAAGAAAGCAGGATTAGCAATACTCATATCAGATAAAATAGACTTTAAAACAAAAGCTGTGAAAAAAGACAAAGATGGACACTACATAATGATCAAAGGATCAATCCAAGAAGAAGATATAACAATTATATATGTATACACACACACACACAGACACACACACACACACACACACACACACACACACACCCAATATAGGAGCAATGCAATATGTAAGCTAAATGCTAACAAGTATGAAATGGGAAATTAACAATAACACAATAATAGTGGGAGACTTTAATATCCCAGTCACACCTATGGCTAGATCAAATAAACAGAAAATTAACAAGGAAACACAAACTTTAAATGATACAGTAGACCAGTTAGGCCTAATTTATATCTATAGGACATTTCACCACAAAACAATTAATTTCACCTTTCTCTCAAGCGCTCATGGAACCTTCTCCAGGATAGATCACATATTGGGCCATAAATCTAGCCTTGATAAATTCAAAAAATTGAAATTATTCCAAAGCATCTTTTCTGACTACAATGCAGTAAGATTAGAGGTCAATTACAAGAGAAAAGCTATTAAAAATTTCACCATATGGAGGCTGAGCAACACACTTCTTAATAACCAAGAAATCACAGAAGAAATAAAAAAAAAATCAAAATATGCATAGAAACGAAAGAAAATGAAAACACAACGACCCAAAACCTTTGGGACACTGTAAAAGCAGTGCTAAGGGGAAAGTTCATAGCAGTACAGGCTTACCTAAAGAAACAAAAAAAAAAAAGTCAAATAAATAGCCTAACTCTACAGCTAAAGTAACTAGAAAAGGAAGAAATGAAGAACCCCAGGGTTTGTAGAAGGAAAGAAATCTTAAAAATTAGGGCAGAAATAAATGCAAAAGGAACAAAAGAAACCATAGCAAAAATCAACAAAGCCTAAATCTGGTTCTTTGAGAAGATAAATAAAATTGACAAAGGTTTAGTCAGACTCATCAAGAAACAAAGGGAGAAAAATCAAATCAACCAAATTAGATAACAAAATGGAGCAATCACAATAGAGAACAGAGATACAAAGGATCATAAGAGACTATTATCAGCAACTATATGCCAATAAAATGGACAACTTGAGAGATAGGACAAATTCATAGAAAAGTACAACTTTCCAAAACTGAACCAGGAAGAAATAGAAAGTCTTAACAGAACTATCACAAGCACAGAAATTGAAACTGTTCGCAGACAACATGATCTGCTACATAGAAAACCCTGAAGACTCAAGCAGAAAATTACTAGAGCTAATCAATGAATACATAAAGTTGCAGGATATAAAATTAGCACAAGAAATCCCTTGCATTACTATACACAAACGGTGAGAAAACAGAAAGAGAAATTAAGGAAACAATTTCATTCACCATTTCAATGAAAAGAATAAAATACTTAGGAATATATCTACCTAAAGAAACAAAAGACCTATATATAGAAAACTATAAAACACTGATGTAAGAAATCAAAGAGAACACAAATAGATGAAGAAATATACCATGTGCATGGATCGGAAGAATCAATATAGTGAAAATAAATATACTATCCAAAACTCTCTATAGATTCAATGCAATCCCCATCAAGCTACTAAAGGTATTTTTCAGAGAACTAGAACAAATAATTTCACACTTTGTATGGAAATACAAAAAAACTCAAATAGCCAAAGTAATCTTGAGAAAGAAAAATGGAGCTGGAAGAATCAACCTGCCTGACTTCAGGCTATACTACAAAGCTACATTCATCAAAACAGTATGGTACTGGCACAAAAACAGAAATGTAGATCAATGGAACAAAATAGAAAGCCCAGAGATTAATCCATGAACCTAAGGACAACTTACCTTTGACAAAGGAGGCAAGAATATACAATGGAGAAAAGACAATCCCTTTAACAAATAGTGCTGGGAAAACACATTAACCACCTGTAAAAGAATGAAACTGGGACACTTTGTAACACCTAACACAAAAATAAACTCAAAGTGGATTACATATCTAAATGCAAGACCAGAAACATTAAAACTCCTAGAGGAAAACATAGGCAAAACAGTCTCTGACATAAATCACAGCAGGATCCTCCATGAACCAACTCCCAGAGTATTGCACCCATTTTCTAAATTTAATACACTTTGTAGCTTCAAAAAGATACCAATTTTCCCTCCATAGTCTACTTCTGTGTGACAAACAATATCACATTTTTTTACTTTTTTATTATTCAAAAAAACACTAAAGAGCAAAACAATTTTATCATAAGACATGATTCTTAAGTACTATGTGTCAATGTATAATATATAATATGGCAGAATGTAACCAAGATGGTATTGTCACTCACATAGAGCCAGACACCAGGGAGAGTGAACTCAAGTGGGTCTTAAAGAGCATTACTGTGAACAATGCTGGGGCGGGGGAGATGGTGACAGAATTCAAGCTGAGCTATTTAAAATCTTAAAATATCATGCTGCTAAAGTGCTAAACTCAATATGCCAGCAAATTTGGAAAACTCAGCAGTGGCCACAGAACTGGAAAAGGTCAGTTTTCATTCCAATTCCAAAGAACAGCAATGCCAAAGAATGTTCAAGCTACCATACAATTGCACTTATTTCACATGCTAGCAAGGTTATGCTCAAAATTCTTCAAGGTAGGCATCAGCGGAACACGAATCAACACCTTCAAGATGCACAATCTGGGCTTAGAAAAGGCAGGGGAACCAGAGATCAAATTGCCAACACTTGTTGGATTGTGGAGAAAGCAAGGGAATTCCAGAGAAAACATCTTCTGCTTCATTGACTATGCTAAAGCTTTTCACTGTGGAAAATTCTTAAAATGATGGAAGTAACAAATCACTACCTATCTTCTGAGAAATCTGTATGAAGATCAATAAACAACAGCTAGAACTGGAGACAGAACATGACTGGTTCCAGCTTGGGAAAGGTGTGCAACAAGGTTGTATATTATTTCACTTATGTAAAATAATACTTATGTATTTACTTATGTAAAATAATACTATTTATTTTACTTATGTGCAGAATATATCATGTGAAAGGCTGAGCTGGATGAATCACAAGCTGTAATCAAGACTGCAGGAGAAATATCAATAACCTCAGATTTGCAAATGAAACCACTTTAATGGCAGAAAATGAAGAGGAAGTAAAAAGGCTCTTGATGAAGACGAAAGAGAAGAGGGGGAAAGCTGGCTTGAAAGTAAATGTTCAAAAAACTAAGATCATGGCATCTGGTCCCATCACTTCATAGCAAATAGATGGGGGGAAAGAGGAAGCAGTGACCGATTTTATTTTCTTGGATTCCAAAGTCACTTTGGACAGTGACTGCAGCCATGAAATTAAAAGACACTTGTTCCTTGGAAGGAAAGCTATTACAAACCTGTGCTGTGCTGTGCTTAGTCTGTCAGTCATGTCCAACTCTTTGTAACCCCATGGACTGTAACACACCAGGCTCCTCTGTCCATAGGGATTTTCCAGGCAAGAATACTTGAGTGAGTTGCCATGACTTTCTCCAAGGGATCTTCCCCACCCAGGGATTGAACTCAGGTCTCCTGCATTGCAGGAGGATTCTTTACCATCTGAACTATCAGGGAAGCACAGTGAGAAATCCAGTCAGTCAGTCAGTTCAGTCACTCAGTCATGCCTGACTCTTTGCGACCCCATGAACTGCAGCATTCCAGGCCTCCCTGTCCATCACCAAATCCCAGAGTACATCCAAACCCATGTCCATTGAGTCAGTGATGCCATCCAACCATCTCACCCTCTGTCGTCCCCTTCTCCTCTGGCCCTCAATCTTTCCCAGCATCAGGGTGTTGTTTTCAAATGAGTCAGCTCTTCGCATCACGTGGCCAAAGTATTGGAGTTTCAGCTTCAACATCAGTCCTTCCAATGAACACCCAGGACTGATCTTTAGGATGGACTGGTTGGATTTCCTTGCATTCCAAGGGACTCTTAAGAGTCTTCTCCAACACCAGATTTCAAAAACATCAATTATTCGATGCTCAGCATTCTTTATAGTCCAACTCTCACATCCATACATGACCACTGGAAAAATCATAGCCTTGACTAGACGGACCTTTGCTGACAAAGTAATGTCTCTGCTTTTCAATATGCTATCTAAGTTGGTCATAACTTTCCTTCCAAGGTGTAAGTGTCTTAATTTCATGGCTGCAATCACCATCTGCAGTGATTTTGGAGGCCAGAAAAATAAAGTCAGCCACTGTTTCCCCATCTATTTTCCATGAAGTGAAGAGATAGAAAGCCATAACCTTAGTTTTCTTAATGTTGAACTTTAAGCCAACTTTTTCACTCTCCTCTTTCACTTTCATCAAGAAGCGTTTTAGTTCTTCTTCACTTTCTACCATAGTGGTGGTAGCATCTGCATATCTGAGGTTATTGATATTTCTCCCAGCAATCTTGATTCCAGCTTGTGCTTCCTCCAGCCCAACGTTTCTCATGATGTACTCTGCATAGAAGTTAAATAAACAGGGTGACATTATATAGCCTTGACGAACACCCTTTCCTATTTGTGACCAGTCTGTTGTTCCATGTCCAGTTCTAACTGTTGCTTCCTGACCTGAATATATAGGTTCCTCAAGAGGCAGGTCACGTGGTCTGCTATTCCCGTCTCTTTCAGAATTTTCCACAGTTTATTGTGATACACACATTCAAAGGCTTTGGCATAGTTAATAAAGCAGATATAGATGTTTTTCTGGAATTCTCTTGCTTTTTTGATCATCCAGCGGATGTTGCCAATTTGATCTCTGGTTCCTCTGCCTTTTCTAAAACCAGCCTGAACATCTGGAAGTTCATGGTTCAGGTATCACTGAAGCCTGGCTTGGAGAATTTTGAGCATTATTTTACTAGCGTGTGAAATGAGTGCAATTGTGTGGTAGTTTGAGCATTCTTTGGTATTGTCTTTCTTTGGGATTGGAATGAAAACTCACATTTTCCAACCCTGTGGCCAGTGCTGAATTTTCCAAATTTGCTGCCACATTGAGTGCAGCACTTTCATAGCACCATCTTTCAGGATTTGAAATAGCACAACTCTAATTTCATCACCTCCACTAGTTTTGTTCATAGTCATGCTTCCTAAGGCCCACTTGACTTCACATTTTATAATGTCTGGTTCTAGGTAAGTGATCACACCATCGTGATTATCTGGATTGTGAAGATCTTGTTTTTTGTACAGTTCTTCTGTGTATTCTTGCTGCCTCCTCTTAATATCTTCTGCTTCTGTTAGGCCCATACCATTTCTGTCCTTTATTGAGCCCATGTTTGCATGAAATGTTCCCTTGATATCTCTAATTTTCTTGAAGAGATCTCTAGTCTTTCCCATTCTGTTGTTTTCCTCTATTTCTTTGCATTGATCACTGAGGAATGCTTTCTTTACTCTCCTTGCTATTCTTGGGATCTCTGCATTCAAATGGGTATATCTTTCATTTTCTCCTTTGGTTTTCACTTCCCTTCTTTTCACAGCTGTTTGTAAGGCCTCCTCAGACAGCCATTTTGATTTTTTGTAATTCTTTTTCTCGGGGATGGTCTTAATTCCTGTCTCCTGTACAATGTCATGAACCTCTGTCCATAGTTAATCAGGCACTCTGTCTATCAGATCTAGTCCCTTAAATCTATTTCTCAGTTCCATTGTATAAGGTATTTGATTTAGGCCATACGTGAGTGGTCTAGTGTTTTTCTCTTCTTTCTTCAATTTCAGTCTGAATTTGGAAATAAGGATTTCACGATCTGAGCAACATTCAGCACCCAGTCTTAGTTTTGCTGACTCTATAGACTTCTCCATCTTTGACTGCAAAGAATATAATCAGATTTCAGTGTCGACCATCTGATGATGTCCATGTGTAGAATCTTCTCTAGTGTTGTTGGAAGAGAGTGTTTGCTATGACCACTGCATTCTCTTGGCAGAACTCTATTAGCCTTTGCCCTGCTTCATTCTGTACTCCAAAGCCAAATTTGCTTGACAAATCTAGAAAATCCATTATAAAGCAGAGACGCTACTTTAGTGACAAAGGTCCGTATAGTCAAAACTATGGTTTTGCCATTTGCCGTGTATAGAGGAGAGAGTTGGAACATAAAGAAGACTGAGCATCGAAGAATGGATGCTTTTGAACTGTAGTCTTCAAGAAGACTGTTGAAAATCCCTTGGAATACGAGGAAATCAATCAATACTAAAGAAAATCAAGCCTGAATATTCAGTGGAAGGACTGTTGCTGAAGCTGGAACTCCAATACTTTGGCTACCTGATGTGAAGAGCCAACTCATTGGAAAAGCCCCTGATGCTGGGAAAGATGGAAGGCAAAAGGAGAAGTGGGTGGCAGAGAATGAAATGGTTAGATGGGATCACCAACTCAATGGACATGAATTTGACAAACTCCAGGAGATAGTAGAGGACAGAGGAGCCTGGTGTGCTGCAGTCCATTGGATTGCAATGAGTCAGACATGACTTACCAGTCGAACAACAGCAATAACAATGGTGGAATTGGCTTGTTATACATGATCTGAAGAAGGCAATTTTAGATGGTAAAAAATGCAAATGTTTCTTTAATCTTAATTCTTTTCAAGAATATTGCTCTATGACATTCTGGAATCTACTATTAGTAATTTAAAACAAAACTAACGAAACTGCATGTTGATTTATCCTTTCATCTGATAATTTAGGGAAATACCAAATTAGCATGAGGTGATTAATATTATGACCTGTGGCATAAATTTTTCATTTGGAAACTTACACATGTATTTTCATTAACTCTTGGCCATGAAAAAAATATACCTTATGAAAAGACATCATTTTTTTTTTAATAATTGACAGATGAAAAACTCCATAACTATCATGCTTAAGGATGAATTATAGTTTATGTTCACAGAGTCTTATTAACTAAATACTTGGATAAATATAGGTGATGTGATTCATTTGGCCAAGAGATAATTCATTTTCTCAGTCTCTCTTTTAAGTGTCCACCTCAAACCGGCTTTCCCACACACACTCCCATCCCTAAACAGTTTCTCCTGAATCATATTCAACATTTTAAGTCTAAAGTAATGATCTCCTAAATTACAGCTGACCCTTGAGTACTAGCAATAAATATGGAAACCCAGCTCAGGAACAGATCCCTGAGAGTTATCTGAGGGTCAGAATGGTAAAAGTCATGTAATAAAACACCAAAAAATATGCCAACAATCAACTTGGATAACTGAACAAATGACTACAGGGAAACAAATCAGTTGACACTCTATTGCTCAAACCCTAGTCCTCAGTGAAAACAGAAAATATATTTGATATAGCTGAAACTCTCACTCTTACTTTAAAACATGTCCCTAAAGACAGAAAGTACACTTGCCAGCTAATTCAATGAAAGGTATTAATTTATATGTTTATTAATATTGTCTTTTCTTAGAAGTGGGTACAAAATAATTTGCTCTCAATGGATTGACAAGTATATATTTTCAGTTTCTTCTTTGGGGAAATTAAAGAACACCAGAATTCAATGTAATTCTCTTACTACTAATAATTTGCATATATATATCTAATTTACTATGAGGTAAAAAGCTTATATATTTTTGTATTTAAGAAAAAACTGTCAGTGTTATTCCTGGTAATCAGTCAGCCTTCAATAGAAAGTTAACTGAATGAAATAATCTTAGTTTTATAAATTTATGATTAGAGTCACAGAGGGCTATTTTCTCATATGATAGTATAACATTTAATTACATATGCCTAAAAAATTTCATTATGTGAGTGAAATAGTAGGAAGTCTACTCAAATGAGTTGATGAAGGAAAGTGGACATACAAAATATGATATGAAAATTATCATAAAACATAACTGCAAAAGGTATTATGGTCTTTCAGTGAAGCTTGTTGACAGGGCCAAGTTGCATTACGAATATACCAAATAAATATCAGTCAATTAGAGCAAAATTTAAAATATGAGTTTAATTGTAATGATAATTACTCATTAATGTATTGATGAAGGTTCAATCATCTAAGTAATAGTAGTGTTTTTTACAGGTAGATTGTTTTTTTTAAAAATATCAAATGAAAAAAAAAATCACATGAATTTCTATATTATTTAACTTTTCTTTGTTCCAGTTTCTACCTCTGCAAAAATGGATAAAATGATAGAACTTACACATAGAAGTGGTGTATTAAGATGAAACCTTGAAACCTTTTGTAGATTATTAGGGACAGTGTACAGAACTGTACACACTCAAATGCTGTTTTATAAATTTATTATCATTATATTATTTTGCTGTCATGTTTCAGCATGACTTCTCATGAGGCTTAAGCATAATTATGATTACAATTTTTTTTTTTTAATGAGGGAAAGAAGAAAATGAAGACTCTGAGTTTAAATGACTTGGCCAAGTGTTTGCATCTAGTCAGGTGCAGAGCTATCATTAGAACTCAAGATGTGCTGTCTCACATTCAAATACTCTTTCTGCTATGCTTCTGAATAGTTATGATCAAAACACCTTGATTTTACATCAAAACCACAAATACATTTTCATGATTATTATGTAAATGTAGTTGCTAAACAGTATCTATTATAGGATATCTAAAAACTAATGAGACAGGAAGAGGAAAAAAAAAGGAAAAGTACATGCAATGCATCCACTTTCACTTGAATAACACATGTAAATGCTGAATACTCAAGACTTCCACGGGGAATAAAATATTTAGAATAAAATTCTTCAAGCTAGATGATAGTCAAAAATATATCATGGGTATTACAACTAATTATATTTGATTGGAAAAAATGTTCACTTGGGTTTTTCCATAACATCATATGGAAAAGCCCAAATGAATTTTTTGGCCAATCCAATATAAGTTCATGAGAATTGCCCCAAAGTAACATTGAAAAAAAACATTTAAAATACCAAAAAATAATAATAATAACACACTGTTAGTATTGATGATATTTGTTAAAATTAAAGAATAAAGGGGAGGCCCTTTACATTATAATTTGAATTTTTATGATGAATTTTAGAAACATTTATTCTCTGAATACTATTTCCACTTGGTCAAAATATCAATGGACTGAAAACTATATTTTAAAATAAAAGTGCTTGAAGTGAAATGAATTATCATCTTAAACAGTAAAATGAAACAATATAATATATCCATCCTGAATTATGAAGTACATAAAGAAATGAGTGCATATACACAGACAAAGCAAATATATTTGGAACATACAAAATATCTTTCAGCATTTAAAAATTTTATCAGCACAATAAAATTATATATATTTTAACTGATTGCTTAAACTCCATATTTAAAGATATTTGTTTTCTGTTGACTGTATCTTAAAGTAGCATAAATTCGTGTGTTTAATTTGGCAAAGAAAATGCATATTACTTACAAGCTCACAAAGACTGTTATCTTGGATTATTTTGTTAGATATGTATATAGCATATATGGTTTACAGATCCTTTTGAATGAAAATATAGAAAAGTGGAATTATATTGTTAATGTATCCTCAGACAAAATCCTGAATATGCTTACATTGTCAGAGGAGAAAAATGAATAATCAAATTCATAAGTTTTTGAAAGTAACTATTTTAAGTCAAATACTTGTCTATAGGGTAACGTTAACATCTAAAGGTTAATTATACACAACTTGGAAAAAGTATTCAGTGATATAAGACATACAACTGATTGAACACCTTTCCTAGATATCGTTTCACTTAAAAATACTAAAAATGTGTTTGAAGCAAACAGTTGAAATTGCAATGCTTTATGAGAAATGAAAATGCAGAACTTCTTAAAACAAATCTGTTTTAAAATGAAATATGCACCATGGTTATGATTTGTCTTGATTTTTACTGTACCTTTCTTTAGTCCAGGAATGAAAGCTAAAAAGAGAGTTTAGCAAAGTTAAATACAAATATATACATTCTTTTATTCTCAATACATTCTATTAACTAAATATAAAATTATAATATATTGCAATATATTTTCAGCTTCATTTTGCAGAGAATGTGATGACTGAAATATATAAGGTGGAATACTGATAAATCATAAAATATCTGTTTCCTGTACTTTGTTTTCCTAAAATCTGACCAAGCCTATGCTATATGCTGGCCTCTTGGGAATTAATGATTGATTCTTCCCCTAGAGGCAATATATTGCTGAACTTAACATTTTGCAAGAACTCAGTAGATTTACTAGCTTCTTTGCCTATGATAACAAAGTATAGCCCTCTACGTAAATTTCATTTTTTTCTTATGGAAACTCCTACAGGAAAAGTATTGACTTTCTAAGGAAAATATTGACTTCACAGGTTGCTTTTCCTCCAAATCTGATGTGGAAAATATGACGAAAAATAAAAATCAACAAACACTAACATTAGATGACCCAACAGAAGTATTCATCTTGGTTAAGACACTTTTTCTATAATATAGCTATTTTCTCTACTAAAATTTCATTTATTTCTCACACCTAGAAACGGGGAATTCAAGATCGTTATATCAACAATTGTTACCCAGATAAATTTTTACTGCATTTTTAAGTGACTTCCTTCAAAACACTGTGAGATCATGCTTGATCAAAGACAAATAGCATAGTCTATTTTTAAACAAAATAATTATATATTTACAAACACTTTGATATGTGTTGATCTGAACAAATAAATATCAGATTTATTCTTTGTAAACTTTTAAAGCTAATAGTAAAAATGACTTTCTAATACATTCAATAACATTAATCTTAAACAAAATTTTTAAACATTTTGAACTTGTTTAAAACTCAATTTTGAATAATATTTGAATATGATAAAATTAAAAATGTATGAGATAGAGAGAAGGAATATGTCAGAGACAGAAAAATAGAAGTGAAATTAAGGTTTCTATGTAATAATAGGGACTAGAGAGAATTGCACATTTAAGTGTCATTGACATATATATGGCACATTTATTTTTTATCATAAGTTACTTAATCTGTAAGCAATATAATTTAATGATAGTACAAGCTGAAACAGAAAAGAAAAAAAATAGCAGTGTTTTCACAAGACACTTTAGGTAGGATTGATCTCCTAAATAATATCCCCCAACCCTACACCATTCAAATAATAGTTCTAGTTCAATCATAAGTCTCTCTCTCTCTCCCTCTCTCTCTCTCTCTCTCTCACACACACAAAATGTTTTAATCTATTATTGGAATAAAAAATCAATTTCTGTAATATTTTTTTTTAAATTTCTATAATATTTAAACGTAGAGTTTTAAATGTACTGGAGAGATAAAGAAAGGTTGCCTTAAGCAGAGAAGTAATATAGCACTTGCTTTCATTTCTAAGACTGCAATTAAAAATTTTAATGTGGCCCAGAACTTAGTTATTAAAATCCTTTCCAATTTGGTAACTGAAAAGATCAGAAAAAAAGTTAATGTGATGGGTCTAGACTTAGAATTTCTAAGGATAAGGAGGTACAAATAAAAGAAGCCAAACAAGTGACATGACAACAATTAAAAAGAAAACAAACACATTTTTAAAAACCTATCCCAGGAGACATTTAGCTCCCAAGATGAGAAGTGAAAATTGGTTTATAAGCCAGGAAAGTCAAATATAGATTAATTTTCCTTTAAATTCAGGACAATAAGCAGATTCTGAATAAGATTTTCAGGACCAACTCTGAAGGGATACTTTAATTCATCACACAAAAAATACTCAAAAAAGGAAACATTTTCTCCCTCTAAAGCAATATAAGTACTCAGATGCTAGCACAGAAATTAATAGATACATTCATTATAATTATGAAGGTTCTTACACAGAATAAAGTCCATCTCCAAATGTATCTTTAAAATTCAATTGCTTCTAAATGTTTAGAGGTTTATCATTGATATTTTTGAAGCATTCACATTGATTGAGATTTTTGAAAGGCCAAAATATAAGAAAAATCTTATCATTTGAGATACTAGACTCAAAGTGAATCACTATGACTGAAACGAATATTTTTGTTAATCAACCAAAGTTATATTTTGAATGGTTCTATCATTTATATGTTATTTAAAATTAAATTTTACTAATAAATGAAGTGACTATATCTAACAAGTTAAATTTGCTTTCACCAAGAAAAGTTATGAAATATTCTGCAATGTATTTAATAATAAATGGATCAATTTATTAATAAATGTATTAATAAATTTAAATTCATTTTAGATATCATTATTTTTACTTACACAAACGCAATTATCACATAAAAATTTAAGGTTGTGTATGTGCTTACTTTGAAATATACTTAAGGTTTTAATATATTTTCTAAATTATTACTAGAAGAAATATCTTAATTAGTAAATTAATATAAATAAATAATTAATAAACAATGTAAATTATCAGGATTCTTGTACTACAAAGTTCAAACTAAGGAAACATGTAGTTTATAGCAAAAACTGTGGCTCCTACTTGTCACATAAAAATTACAAAAATTTATCATGAAAACAATACCAAAACATGTTATCTATTCTATAAAATCATATTTTAATAGTTCCTTCAAAGTACTAACACAAATGTTTAAATACCCAATATGCACTAGACAGGTCTAGCTAAATTTGAAAAAAATTATTGATAGATAGATACTGCTTGAATAACTTAAATGTCAACAGAGCTCAACACAAAATTGATGGTGTTGGCTTAATGTTTGTTGATCAATATCAAGCACCAATCTACAACTGAGATTTACTTCAACAAAGCAGTAGTGCTTGCAGTTGTTTTATCATGTATAATTTTTTTAAAGTCACTGAATAAAGTTACTTTATTGAAATCTTACAAACTCATCATTTTGGATGTAAATAAGGTTTGAAAACATGTTTAAGGACATTCATTTGGAGGTAATCACATATCTTTTTTTTTCACTTATATTTATTAGTTGGAAGCTAATTACTTTACAATATTGTAGTGGTTTTTGTCATACATTGACATGAATCAGCCATGGAGTTACATGTGTTCCCCATCCCTATCCCCCCTCCCACCTCCCTCTCCACCCGATCCCTCTGGGTCTTCCCAGTGCATCAGGCCCGAGCACTTGTCTCATGCATCCAACCTGGGCTGGTGATCTGTTTCACCCTAGATAATATACATGTTTCGATGCTGTTCTCGCGAAACATCCCACCCTCACCTTCTCCCACAGAGTCCAAAAGTCTGTTCTGTACATCTGTGTCTCTTTTTCTGTTTTGCATATAGGGTTATCATTACCATCTTTCTAAATTCCATATATATGTGTTAGGATACTGCAATGGTCTTTATCTTTCTGGCTTACTTCACTCTGTATAATGGGCTCCAGTTTCATCCCTCTCATTAGAACTGATTCAAATGAATTAATTTTAATGGCTGAGTAATATTCCATGGTGTATATGTACTATAGCTTCCTTATCCACTCGTCTGCTGATGGGCATCTAGGTTGCTTCCATGTCCTGGCTATTATAAACAGTGCTGCGATGAACATTGGGGTGCACGTGTCTCTTTCAGATCTGGTTTCCTCCGTGTGTATGCCCAGGAGTGGGATTGCTGGGTCATATGGCAGTTCTATTTCCAGTTTTTTAAGGAATCTCCACACTGTTCTCCATAGTGGCTGTACTAGCTTGCATTCCCACCAACAGTGTAAGAGGGTTCCCTTTTCTCCACACCCTCTCCAGCATTTATTGCTTGTAGACTTTTGGATAGCAGCCATCCTGACTGGCGTGTAATGGTACCTTATTGTGGTTTTGATTTGCATTTCTCTGATAATGAGTGATGTTGAGCATCTTTTCATGTGTTTGTTAGCCATCTGTATGTCTTCTTTGGAGAAATGTCTGTTTAGGTCTTTGGCCCACTTTTTGATTGGGTCTTTTATTTTTCTGGAATTGAACTTCAGGAGTTGCTTATATATTTTTGAGATTAATCCTTTGTCTGTTTCTTCATTTGCTATTATTTTCTCCCAATCTGAGGGCTGTCTTTTCACCTTGCTTATAGTTTCCTTTGTTATGCAAAAAGCTTTTCAGTTTCATTAGGTCCCATTTGTTTATTTTCGCTTTTATTTCCAATATTCAGGGAGGTGGGTCATAGAGGATCCTGCTGTGATTTATGCCGGAGATTCTTTTGCCTATGTTCTCCTCTAGGAGTTTTATAGTTTCTGGTCTTACATTTAGATCTTTAATCCATTTTGAGTTTATTTTTGTGTATGGTGTTAGAAAGTGTTCTAGATATCTTTGCCACTATAGTCAACTGAAGGATAATGTTTTCTATAAGTATTAAATATTTATTTATTTGATATATCTCTATGTCTCAGCTCATCACAGTGTTTATTATGCTCCCTAATATAGAGAAAAATCTGATATATCAAGATTCAATTCACCTAAAATCTAATATATAATATATATTCTAAGTTATTATGGACTAACATTTGCAAACAAGTTTCTCATATATTTTCTTATGCCAAGACACACGGTCATGGAATATAGTAAAATCAGTATATATAATGTACTTGAAGATTGTAATGCCAAATTAATGGGTCAATATCTAGTTTTCTTTGAATAGTGTTACTTTTAAAGCATTCTACAAGATGTGCCAAAAAGATCCAATTCTTCTTGGTGTATAATTCAAATCACCTCAGTGCATCTCCTGCTGATTGCAAAACTAATGACAAAAATAATAAGCATTATTGCACTTATGTAGATTGCATAAAGTCTGAACCACACAATGGAAGCTCAAATCACATTTTCTGTCCATATCATGTGAAACATTAAGGTTACAGATGCAAAAGCTGCAAGGTGATTAGTATAATGTGTATCTTACTTACAACAAAAGCACTGTTGCCAATATAAATTTCTCATCTCTGCATATTAAAATTCCTATCCATGTCTCTTTTGGGCAAAGAAAAAAAAATCCACTGTAAATTTTGGGTGTTTTTAATTGTATAGACTACTCCCAACCTCAAAAACAAAAACAAACAAAAACTCAAGAAAAACTGAAACATGAAGAACTCTGAACTTTTCAAGAAAGCAAAAGTGGGAATATAAACGATTTCATAGTTCATTGAAAGGTCCTACCAAGGTCCTAGTTACATTGCTTTGAGAAATGTATGAAGCAGTTTTGAAAATAATGCAAATGTAAATGATCTTGAGAAATTCCAAAAACAAAAGCCTGAGGACTGGATACATTATTTTTTCATCTGGCAAAGAAAATACAAAAAAAAAAAAAAAAAAAATCAATATTTCTGAAATGTGTCTCTAAGCTCTTCAGAATGTTTGAGACAATTGCAGCTGTCAAACATTTCACAACTTTTAACACTCAATCTGTTCTTGAGTAATGAATTCTAAATCAAGACCATTTTAAAATAGTACTTAGTGGTATCTGGTCTTTGGGTCCATAGAGAAATTGTTTTTTAAAGCATGTCCCTTTGCTTGATTTAATGCATAGAAAATATATACCTCCAAGGTGTAATAGTATACAATTTGTGCACTACTAGAGGATTTAATTTTTTAATCATTTCTTTGTAAAATTTAATAATGATTTGCTTTTAATCAGTTTATTCAATTTTAGAAGCTTTATGTGGCTTGTCAACAACATATATGAGTTGTACACATAGAAAAAATAAGAAATAAATCTCAATTACATCTAGAGACATGTACTAAATATAACAAAATTTTTCTTTTAAAAAAGTTACTTTTTAGATTAAAAAGCTTTTGAAATTTTTCTCTCATATTTTCACTAACCTGTTTGTTCTATAACAAAGTAATTAAAAATTTTCTGTAGTACGAAGAAAACAGTAGGTAATTAAAAACTCTGTATAGCATAAGTGGACAAGATATCAGGGAATGGCTTTTACTAAAACACTTGAAATTAACATTTCATTAGTGGAAACCAATTTTGTGAATTCTACAGAGTACTTTGTCATTGTATTTATACATATATGCATTGTTAAAAATATTAGTGCATACCACTTAAGGTACAGATTAAAGACAAGGATATTTCACTTGAGAAATCTTTATACTATATGAACATTTATATTTATATTATAAATATATTATGGATATTTCTTATTACATATGCATAAGTAAGTAAGTAAGTAAAGTCACTCAGTCGTGTCCAACTCTTTGTGACCCCATGGACTGTAGCCTACCAGATTCCTCTGTTCATGGAATTTTCCAGGTAAGAGTACTGGAGTGGCTTGCCATTTCCTTCTCCAGGGGATCTTCCCAACGCAAGAATCGAGCCCGGGTCTCCAGCATTGCAGACAAACGTTTTACCGTCTGAGCTACCAGGGAAGCCCACATATGCATATATATATTTAATATACAAAATAGAAAACCAGGAAAGGATATAGATCATAAAATAACCATTTCAAAAATATCTGCTTTAATTCTATTTTGGGCAGAGATTGGTACGTTTTCATACATAGAAGCATAGTTTTTAAAAATCCATAAGAAATATGAACTAATTTCTATAAAATTCTACCTTTCACTATCAATAAATATTATATAGTTCTCTAAAGCAATGTTCTATTAATTTCACTTTAAAATTCTCTACAAAATGAGAAAGACTGAACATTATTAATTGATGGTATTATTTTTCCCAGTACATCAATTTAGAGAGATGTATCTGGATGTACTACTTAAAAATGCCAAATAAACTGGTTGCTTTATAATGTATCTCAATATTTGCATTTCACATATTTTGTGACTCCCACAGACTGTAACCTACCAGACTCCTCTGTCCATGGGATTCTTCAGACAAGAATACTGGACTGGTTGGCCATTGCCTTCTCCAGATCACATATTTAAGGCAAAAATGAAAGAAAAAGTATGGTATTCAAAGTGCCATCCAACTTGATGGTTCTCTTTATGAATATGTTTTCATCTTCTCATTTGCTATGTCAGCACTTAAGAAATTGTGATTTCTTGTAATCACAGTGAATTAATACCAGTTTAATCATAGTACCAAGTTGATATTTTTAAATAATTGGAAACGTTTTGTTTATTTTCTATTTCTTTCTCTCTAATATATATTTTATTGAGACTTTTGTGATAATAGTACAAAACACAAGCTTTAGCAGAAACTTTCATTCTTGGAACGAACTGGCTATTCACGTGTTGAATTTTAATGTTTGCAGAAAGGAGTTAACCTTGAAACAATAGGTCATTTCTAGAAAACAAAAGTCCTAGGGTAATTTTATTTTTTAACTGTTTGTTACATTATACTGAAGAAAAAAAATGAAAGTAAATGTATCGTGTTGTGCTCATTCAGTTGTGTCCAACTGTTTGGACCCCATGGACTGTAACCCTCCAGGTTCCTCTGTCCAAGGGATTGTCCCAGTAGGAATACTGGAGTGGGTTGTCATTTCCTTCTCCATGGGATCTTCCTGATTCAGGGATCAAACTTGTATCTCCTGCATTTGCAGGTGAAATCTTTACCACTGAGATGACTGGGGAGCTGTAAATGTATTGGAAGACCTATGTTTCCATTAGGACAGTTAAAAAAAGGAAATAAAAACCAAATTCATGTTTGTTTAATATCAAAAGAAACATTTTTTTAGTTTAGATATAAATCATTTTAAAATTAAGTGTTTAATGGAAATATCCACATATAATTAATATCCAAAAGTTTATTGAGTTTTATATTTCAAATGTCAAAGGACAAACCTGACATATGGAAATCTGGCTATAGATTTTAAGAGTAAGCAAGATATTTTCCATGTGATGAAACGCATGAGTAACTACTGTGGAGAACCAATCTTTTGAGACGATACATTGATAAATATTTTCTGTCAACAAAGAACAAAAGGTAAAAGACAGTGCCACAAACATGAAAAGGAAATAAAAAGTAGAAGTAAGTTATTTCAAACTCAGTTAAATAAAAGGTTACATGCACAGGAAGAGGAGTATGAAGGATTTATGTTACAAGTCTGACAGATTAACTGACTGAATAAGACATGCTAAAATGTTTTTTGAGTAAACCAAATGCTATCTGCCTTAGAAATCGTCTGCACTTCATGATTATAAGGTACAAATTCAAATCAATGGCTATTTGAATACTCAAAATATAAATATTATATTTTGGTATTTTCAAAATAAAAGCTTGTAACCTAAGATTAAAATATTTCCTAAGATCTACTTTTTACATAATAAGAAAGGAAACAAATCTTCTACATAGATATACATTTGATTTTGTATTTGTATGGGATACTAACAATTAATCTCTCCCTTTACTTAGTTAAGATTCTTCAGACATAAAATGATGACGTTTCTGCTAGCTAGGGTCGGGAATGAATACACAAATTGTGTCAAATATGTAAATTAGTATTGCTAAGAATTTGACTGAAATTTGGTCTAAGAGAATCTACAGGAATCAGAGTAGAAAAATAAACAGAATCCAGATAGGAAAAGAAGAAGTGGAACTCTCACTGTTTGCAGATGACATGATCCTCTACATAGAAAACCCTAAAGACTCTACCAGAAAATTACTAGAGCTAATCAATGAATATAATAAAGTTGCAGGATATAAAATTAACACAGAGAAACCCCTTGCATTCCTATACACTAACAATGAGAAAAGAGAGAAATTAAGGAAACAATACCATTCAACATTGCAACAAAAAGAATAAAATACTTAGGAGTATATCTACCTAAAGAAACAAAAGACCTATACATAGAAAACTGCAAAACACTGATGAAAGAAATCAAAGAGGACACAAACAGATGGAGAAATATACCGTGTTCATGGATTGGAAGAATCAATATTGTCAAAATGACTATACTACCCAAAACAATCTATAGATTCAATGCAGTCCCTATCAAGCTACCAACGGTATTCTTCACAGAACTAGAACAAATAATTTCACAGTTTGTATGGAAATACAAAAAACCTCGAATAGCCAAAGCAATCTTGAGAAAGAAGAATGGAACTGGAGGAATCAACCTGCCTGACTTCAGGCACTACTGCAAAGCCACAATCATCAAGACAGTATGGTACTGGCACAAAGACAGAAATGTAGATCAATGGAACAGAACAGAAAGCCCAGAGATAAAGCCACGAACCTATGGACACCTTATCTGTGACATAGGAGGCAAGAATATACAATGTAAAAAAGACAACCACTTTAACAAGTGGTGCTGGGAAAACTGGTCAACTACTTGTAAAAGAACAAAATGGAACATTTTCTAAAACCATACACAAAAACAAACTCAAAATGAATGAAAGATCTAAATGTTTAAGACCAGAAACTATAAAACTCCTAGAGGAGAACATAGGCAAAACACTGTCTGACATAAATCAAAGCAGGATCCTCTGTGACCCACCTCCCAGAATATTGGAAATAAAAGCAAAAATAAACAAATGGGACCTAATTAAAACTAAAAGCTTTTGCACAACAAAGGAAACTATAAGCAAGGTGAAAAGACAGCCCTCAGATTGGGAGAAAATAATAGCAAATGAAGAAACAGACAAAGGATTAATCTCAAAAATATATAAGCAACTCCTGAAGTTCAATTCCAGAAAAATAAAAGACCCAATCAAAATTGGGCCAAAGACCTAAACAGACATTTCTCCAAAGAAGACATACAGATGGCTAACAAACACATGAAAAGATGCTCAACGTCACTCATTATCAGAGAAATGCAAATCAAAACCACAATGAGGTACCATTACACGCCAGTCAGGATGGCTGCTATCCAAAAGTCTACAAGCAATAAATGCTGGAGAGGGTGTGGAGAAAAGGGAACCCTCTTACACTGTTGGTGGGAATGCAAGCTAGTACAGCCACTATGGAGAACAGTGTGGAGATTCCTTAAAAAACTGGAAATAGAACTGCCATATGACCCAGCAATCCCACTCCTGGGCATACACACGGAGGAAACCAGATCTGAAAGAGACACGTGCACCCCAATGTTCATCGCAGCACTGTTTATAATAGCCAGGACATGGAAGCAACCTAGATGCCCATCAGCAGACGAGTGGATAAGGAAGCTATAGTACATATACACCATGGAATATTACTCAGCCATTAAAATTAATTCATTTGAATCAGTTCTAATGAGAGGGATGAAACTGGAGCCCATTAAACAGAGTGAAGTAAGCCAGAAAGATAAGGACCAATACAGTATCCTAACACATATATATGGAATTTTAAAAGATGGTAATGATAACCCTATATGCAAAACAGAAAAAGAGACACAGATGTACAGAATAGATTTTTAGACTCTGTGGGAGCAGGCAAAGATGGGATGTTCTGAGAGAATAGCATTGAAACAAGTATGTTACCAAGGGTGAAACAGATCACCAGCCCAGGTTGGATGCATGAGACAAGTGCTCGGGGCTGGTGCACTGGGAAAACCCAGAGGGATGGGATGGAAAGGAAGGTGGGAAGGGAGATCGGGAAGGGGAATACATGTAAATCCATGGCTGATTCGTGTCAATGTATGGCAAAAACCACTACAATATTGTAAAGTAATTAGCCTCCAACTAATAAAAATAAATGGGAAAAAAAGAAATATTTTTATATTATTTTGGTTTTCTCTTGGGGGGGAGGGAAAGCATAACCAACCAAGCCATTTATTTTAAATGTGTGCCAATCCTATTTAATCTTCTAATGCTCAGGTGAACTATTATGACACAGAATGTGTGAGAAGGGATATCCTACAATATTCTTTCTATCCCCTGATCCCTAAGTAGCAGTATATTCCTATTCTGTTTCTATGATTGTACTGGATCATGCAGAGATGTAACCAGTGTTCGCTTATTTTGCACAGCTAAAACTCACTGAAAAAATTCTAAAAGTGATTCTACAGTATTTTATTTAATAAAATAAAATTATATTTGGATTTTTATTTCATTAAATTAAATTCAAGTTCTACAATACTTTTGTTTGTAAAAATTAAAGGGAAATTTTGTAATTAAATTTCCAAACCACAATGTATGTTTCTTATAATAGAACAATCTGATCTTTTCCCTGTAATTTTAAACATTATACCTGAATTTCAAATGTGAAGAGAAATATAAATATACTCGTATTTTAAATAATAAATACTACTTGATTTAAATAAGGTCTAAGAATAGAGTGCTTTTCCTACTAAAAGTTATTTTGTATTGATTTGTTTTGTTTTGTTTTGTTTTGATTTTGCAATACAGATTTTTCCTTCAGGTTGACTAAGTTAAAAGAAGATTTTGATATGTGGTTTTGAACTAAATATGTATGCATTTCTATTTATTTAAACTTTATTTCCTATAAACAAAGCTAATGCATCATTCAGAGACCCAGGTTTGCTCCCTGGCTGGGGAAGATCCCCAGAGAAGGGAATGGCAACCCACTTCAGTATTCTTGCTTGGAGAATTCCATGGAGAGAGGAACCTTGTTGGGCTACAGTCCATGGGTCACACAGAGTTGGACACAACTGAGCAGCTCACATGCACACACACCCACCGATATTTTCAACATAACATCATATATGGTTATCAATAAACTCTGAAAACCTATCATAAAACTTTCACTTTGAAAAATTGCCACTTTCAAGAATGAACACAAAACATTCCCAGCTATCATTTCACTCTTTACTTCAAATAATTTAAATGAGATACATTAGAAAGAAGATATAATTCAAAATTAACTATATAATCTAAATCGATATCTTTAGGAGTCATAAACATATAATAGAATGCAGTCCTAACACTTATAAATAAACATGGTGACATTAAACCTAAAAATATTAATAAATATGTGTAAATTCTTGACCAAAAATGTCTCAAAGAACAAATACTTTGCATAAGTGAATCGATTTTCAGGCCATGCATAATCAAAATCCAAACATATTCTGGGACAAAAATATACATTTATGAGCGTGTAGTAATTTATCAATAAATTCTCTCACAATACTTTTGGTCAAATTTTGTTTGTCTGTTTAAGGATAACATACTACGGTATATTTAGAAGAAGCTTACACAAAGAGTAACCCTAGAATAGTGTCTGGCATGGTTAAATATTTGACAAATATTTGTCGAGTGAATGAAAACATGTTGAAACATTTAAATGTCAATATGGCACAATCACCCTGTGACACTAATTCTAGCTAAGTGAAAATTAACAAAACAAAAGGATGAAAGATAAAATTCTGTAGTATATGCTTGTATCTAACCCAGTTCTCACATTTTTCAGACAAATTTTCCAAATTGCTTTTTTGTCAGACTTTTGTATAACCTATTTCTGTTATAATGAACATCCTTCTGAGTCTCTGCTTTGGTTTGCAAAATCATGGGTACTCCTCCAATTAGAACTTCTGGAACCTTACAACCTCTATGATCTTTAATCTTAAAAGAAGAAAGAGCACTTTTTGCTGACTCTGTTTAGGCTGAATTCTCAAATCTAAAACACAAAATAAAACATCTCTGATATTCATTAGACCAAAAAGATCTATCATTTGTTATGTTTCAGGTCTTACTATGTGTTAAGAATACTTTTGTTAAAAAAAAAAAAGAAAGAAGAAGAAAAAGGAGAAGAAATGTTCCTAGATCACCTGGCATTTATATGCTTTTGAAAAATATGCATCTAATGGAAGGCATGCTAATACACAGGCCTCTATTCAGCACTGTTGAGAGTTTTGTCCTTCTATCATTGGTTTGCTGTCTAAATGGTTAACCATAGTAAGTTGCTTTAAAATGAGCAAGCTAGGTGTCACTTTACTGTAGTTGATTGATCCAAGTTATCGCTACAGATCATAGAAAATCAGCTCAATGGAACTACTATTGGTACTTTAAATTTTAGAATATGATAAAGCACCTAACTCGTTGTCTCCATACAAATATATATATCTATATAGCAAATAGGTTGTAATCATTTAAAATGTTGATATTACAAAGGTCACAAAACTAGAGTCCACACAAATTTCACCTGGATTATTATACTTGAAATCACTTTACAAATATTAAATTTAAAGTGTAAATATTTTAAATACTATTTCAAATGAAAGAAATGCCTTCTTTGGTTTTCAAAGGACATCTAAACTCTATATTGTTTCAGAAATAATTTATGAGACAATAGGGAAATGTCTAAAATATGCTATATGTAGTACCAAAAAAATAGAAAAAATTTCATTCTGTTGACTAAACAGTTGGGATGATTCCATTTTATGACTTTTTGAATTTGATAGCATTTTTAAAGTATCTAAATTTGACAACTGAGTAGAAAGATCATGGACTCAGTTTTCAAATATCTGTAACTGCACTCCTTACTTGATATGTAACTTCTACTGACAAAGTATTTTGTAAGGTCAATACATATTTATACTTTAAACAACTGAGACAAGAGTTCACCATCTTATGTTTTCATAAAGTAAGGTTAATTAGGACCAAATTCAGAATAGATTTCATTACCATAATATTTTCTATCACTTCTATATACTGCATCTTGGTGACATGCAGGAGTACAAATCAAATGTTTATTACAAAGCAAGAAATCTAAGTCATTTCTCTAGTTTTCATTGACTTAGCAATCAAGGAAGTCACTTGGCTTTTACCATTAATGTATAATCCCCATTTTAGTATTTAATAATGCATAAGATACATCATTACCGGTCACATTTTTAAGAGAGATCTAAAAGAGGAACTTTTGCACCTCAAATACTATTATAAATATTGTCATCTCTATAAATATTCAACAATTATAATTCTATATGGGTCATTCTCTAAGTATGTCAGGGAGCTTGTAAAAGCGGGACAGAGATATTAACAAAAACAAGGATACAGAAGTAAAAGAAGGAAGACATATAAATGCCCCAAATAATATCTCATAATATTATCTATATTTTGCTTTGCTTTTCGGTCATCTCAGTTTTGAATCATAGTGCTCAAATAGCATTTCTATACATTCTGTCAGGATGAATTCATCTTTGTTCCCACAGGAAGTTTTTACCGTGCAAGTTAAAGAACTCACAAAATGAGTGGTTAAATCTACCCAAACTTACAAAACTGCTCATTTCTGGACTCAGACAATTTGATCCTGATGTTTATATTCTTTGTTTTGTTAAATGTTTTGTTTTGCTAAATGTGTCTATACGTGAATCAGATTGTAGTCCACTCGGCTCCTCTGCCCATAAAATTTCCCAGGCAAGAATACTGGAGTGAGTTGCCATTTCCTTTTTCAGGGGATCTTCCTGATTCAGGGATCTAACTCACATCTCCTGTATTGATAGAGAGATTCTTTACCATTGAACCAACAAGGAAGTTGATACATATCATACAGAGATAATATTAATATACAATAGAATTCACATACCCATGTGTGATAAACTATAACTGTTCTTCAGCTTTCATATCAGTTCTATGAATACTCTCAGATTCATAAAAATGTTATGATATAATTAGCAGATGAAACTTTAATAGCCATTTAAATAAATACTGATTGCGTCCCTGTTTCCTTTATTTTGAGAATTTTAAAATCATTGAATTTAGCCCAAGAATTTGACATGATTAAAAGGAAAATTTTGACTCATGCATCCCACCAGGGCTGGTGATCTGTTTCACCATAGATAATCTACATGCTGTTCTTTCGAAACATCCCACCCTCACCTTCTCCCACAGAGTTCAAAAGTCTGTTCTCTACCTCTGTGTCTCTTTTCCTGTTTTGCATATAAGGTTATCATTACCATCTTTCTAAATTCCATATATATGTGTTAGCATGCTGTAATATTCTTTATCTTTCTGGCTTACTTCACTCTGTATAATGGGCTCCAGTTTCATCCATCTCATTAGAACTGATTCAAATGAATTCTTTTTAACGGCTGAGTAATAAGTGCTCGGGCGTGGTGGGCTGGGAAGACCCAGAGTAATCGGGTGGAGAGGGAGGTGGGAGGGGGGATCGGGATGGGGAATACGTGTAACGCTATGGCTGATTCATATCAATGTATGACAAAGCCCACTGGGAAAAAAAAAAATGAAATTGATAATAAAACGAAAATTTTGCTTTTCATCTGTCTTGTAAAGTATTTTGTCATCCTCAAAGAAATAATGTTAAATAGACGATCATAAACAAAAGGGAAAGACTACCCACTCCAGTATTCTGACCTGAAGAATTCGATGGACTGTATAATCTGTGGGGTCGCAAAGAGTCGTACACAACTGAGTGACTTTCACTTTCACTTCACTTTCAAACAAACTACAATGCCAGAAATTTTGGCTCTTAATCAAATTAATTACTATTAATCAAGCTTCTTTGCTTTTCTTTTCACAAAGGCTTTTCTGTTATATTTAGCTTAACAAATTTTGAGAATGTGTCTCCAGAGAAAATACATTTTCTTGCCTCATGACAAAAAGAACTGATGGAATCAAAGATTAAAACTTTACCTTCATTCTTGTGTGTGTGTGTGTGTGTTAGTTGCTTAGTTGTGTCCGACTATTTGTGACCCCATAGACTGTAGCCCACCAGGATCCTCTGACCATGGAATTCTCCATGCAAGAATAATGGAGGGGGGTAATCATGCTCTTCTCCAGGGGATTTTCCCAACCCAGGCATCTAACCTGGGTCTATTATATTGCAGGCAGATATTTTTCCAGTCGGAGCCATGAGGAAAGCACCTCCTTCATTCTTCAGTCAATTTAGTTGCCCAGTCATGTCCAACTATTTGCAACCCCATGGACTGCAGCATGCAGTCCCTGTCTTTACCAACTCGTTGTCTTTTACCAACTCCTGCGGCTTGCTCAAACTCATGTTCATTGAGTTCGTGATGCCATCCAAAATCTCATTTTCTGTCATACACTTCTCCTCTTGCCTTCAATCTTTCCCAGCATCAGTGTCTCTTCTAATGAGTCAGTTCTTCACATCAGGTGGCCAAATTATTGGAGGTTCAGCTTCAGCATTAGTCCTCCCAATGATTGGCTGGTTTGACCTATTTGCATTCCAAAGGAGTGTCAAGAGTCTTCTTCAACACCACAGTTCAAAAGCATCAATTCCTCTGCACTCAGGTTTTTTGTTGTCAAATTCTCACATGCATACATTGCTACTCGAAAAACTATAGCTTTGACTGCATGAAATTTTGTTGGCAAAGTTAATGTCTCTGCTTTTAAATATGCTGTCTAGGTTGGTCATAACTTTTCTTCCAAGGAGTAAGTGTCTTTTAATTTCATGGCCACGGTCACCATCTGCAATAATTTTGGAGCCCAAGAAAATAAAGTGTGTCCCTGTTTCCATTGTTTCCCCATCTATTTGCCATGAAGTGATGGGACCAGATGCCATAACCTTAGTTTTCTGAATGTTGAGTTTTAAGCCATCTTTTACACTCTTCTCTTTCATTTTCATCAAGAGCCTCTTCAGTTCCTCTTTGCTTTCTCCCATAAGCATTCTGTCATCTGCGTATCTGATGTTATTGATATTTCTCCCAGCAATCTTTATTCCAGCTTGTGCTTCCTCCAGCCCAGAATTTCACATGATGTACACTGCATATAACTTAAATAAGCAGGGTGACAATATACAGCCTTGATGTACTCCTTTCCCGATTTGAACCAGTACCTTATTCCATGTTCTAACTGTTGCTTCTTGACCTGCATACAGATATCTCAGGAGGCAGGTAAGGTGGCCTGGTATTCCCATCTCTTGAAGAATTTTCCACAGTTTGTTGTGATGCAAACAGTCAAATGCTTTGGCATAATCAATAAAGCAGAAGCAAATTTTTTTTCTGGAATTATTTTGCTTTTTCTATGATGCAACAGAGGTTGGCAATTTGATCTCTGCTTCCTCTACCTTCTCTAAAACCAGCTTGAACATCTGGAAGTTCTTGGTTCATGTACTGTTGAAGCCTAGCTTGGAGAATTGTGAGCATCACATTGCTAGCATGTGAGATGAGTGCAACTGTGCAGTAGTTTGAATTCTTTGGCATTGCCTTTCTTTGGGATTGGAATGAAAACACATTTTCCAGCCCTGTGGCCACTGCTGAGTTTTCCAAATTTGCTGGTATGTTGAGGGCAACACTTTAACAGCATCATCTTTTAGGATTTGAAATAGCTCAACTGGAATTCCATGTCCTCCACTAGCTTTCTTCATAGTGATGCTACCTGAGGCCCACTTGACTTCACACTCCAGGATGCCTGTCTCTAGATGAGTAATCACACCATCATGGTTATGTGGGTCATTATGATCTTTTTTGCATAGTTCTTCTGTGTATTCTTGCCACCTCTTCTTAATATCTTCTGCTTCTGTTTTGTCTATATCATTTCTGTTTGTTTGTTTTTTTTTATTGTGTCCTTCTATGCATGAAATGTTCCCTTACTATCTCTAATTTTCTTGAAGAGACCTCTAGTCTTTCCTATTCTACTGTTTTTCTCTATTTCTTAGCATTGATCATTGAAGAATGCTTTCTTATCTCTCCTTGCTATTATTTGGAGCACTGCATTCAGATGGCTGTATCTTTCCTTTTCTCCTTTGCCTTTCACCTCTCTTCTTTGCTCAGCTATTTGTAAGGCCTTCTCAGACAATGATTTTGCCTTTTTGCATTTCTTTGTATTAGGGATGGTTTTGATCACCGTCTCCTGTACAATGTCAGGAACCTTTGTCCATAGTTCTTCAGGCACTCTGTCTATGAGATCTAATCCCTTGAATCTATTTGTCACTTCCATTGTATAGTCAATCTTAAGATATCTGATATAGGTCATACCTGAATGGTCTAGTGGTTTTCCCTCCTTTCTTCAATTTAAGTCTGAATTTGGCAATAAGGAGTTCATGAACTGAACCACAGTCAGATCCCAGTCTTGATTTTGCAGACTGTATAGGGTTTCTCCATCTTTGGCTGCAAAGAATATAATCAATCTGATTTCAGTACTGACCATCTGGTGATGTCCATGTGTAGAATCATCACTTGTATTGTTGGAAGAGGATGTTTTCTATAATCAACGTGTTCTCTTGGCAAAACTCTGTTAACCTTTGCCTTGTTTCATTTTGTTCTCCAAGGTCAAATTTGCCTGTTATTCCATCTATCTCTTGACTTCCTACTTTTGTATTCCAGCCCCTTATGATGTAATGGACCTCTTTATTTGGTGTTAGAATGTCTTGTAGGTCTTGATAGAACCATTCAACCTCAGCTTCTTCAGCATTAGTGATTGGGGCATAGACTTGGAATACTGTGATATTGAATGATTTGCCTTGGAAATGAACAGAAATCATTCTGTAGTTTTTCAGACTGCACCCGAGTACTACATTTCAGACTCTTTGGTTGACTATGAGGGCTACTCCATTCTTCTAAGGGATTCTTAAAAAAGCTCAAATGGTAAATGATTGGAAGGCATTTTTTAAGTTTCTCTGTTTAACCCCTTGTTCTCCAATTAACCTACACATTTAATCCACTTATGGATAATTTAGCAAAAATATCATTTTCAGGCTCTATTCCCATAGTAAATGATAACATTGGCCTGGAGTGGTACCTGGTGTCAATATAATTTTTTTGCCTTTTTTTTAAAAACTGTGGTTTTGTATATATATATATATGAAAATACATATATATGAAAATATATGAAATATATGAAAAAAAAATATATATGAAAATTTACTGAAAAAGAATTTACATTAGTAAGATCCCACAAGTGATCCATCTGCACATGGAAATTTGAGATGCATTCATCTTAACTACTCTAAAAATCATTCATATGTACCTTTTTCATTTAAAGCTTTGTATCTGTGATTAAAGTTTGGTGCAGCTGTTAGGTAGCAGTCAAGTAGCTATGATGGATATACACAAACTGCAAACAAACTTATTTAGACATTAAAATGATGAAATGTATTGTAATGACTTTTCATCAAAATTTCAGTTTAGATATGTAAATATAGTATTAAACTTCATTGATATTTGTCATCTGATATTTGGACATCTGATTAATGTCCTACTTTGATATAGAAAGTATGCTAGCATTAATACATTTAAAACGTTTTTGACAGATCTTTGTTTAACTAGTACATTGGTCAAACAAAGTTCATTTTTTTGTTAAATAAATAATAAATAAATAATAAAACCTATTGAATTTTGACCTCTGTAAGCTGTATGTACCTAATTAGGATGCTGCTACTTTCATTTACTTTTTTACTGCCAAAATGAGTTTTATGATTAAGAAAAGTTAGATATGTGTTCACAGACATCCTAATATCACTACACTTGCTTTTAAATTTATTTCATTTAATTAAAATTTTATGCTAACTGATACAATATGAATATAAAATAATTGCTTCAAAGAAGATAAAATTGAACTTTTAATAAAGAATTGTAAAGGGCAGCTTTCACTAAGATTTGTCAGATAATTATGTGTAAGTAACGTAAAAGCAGAAGATTCAGAAAATGTACTATAAAATTTCATATTCATAAAACTTTTCAAGACTGCTAAATGCACATTGTATTTTATGGGATTCAAAATTGGAAGTTGCAGACAATGTATTATGGGTGTGGTTTGTGTAATAAAGATGATGCATGACTCTAACTGGTGTATAACTAACCAGTGAACATATATCTAAAGAAAAGGCAAAAGCCCTACATCAAATAATGGAAGGTAAATGTACACTTCTTTGTTTCAACTATTTATGAATCATGTATAGTTAAGGTAGGGCTTCCCAGGTGGCTCCATTGGTAAAGAATCTGCCGACCAATGCAGGAGATGCAAGAAACATGGGTTTGATCCTTGGGTCAGGAAGATCCCCTGGAGGAGGAAATGGCAGCTCACTCCCTTATTCTTGCCTGGAGAATCCTATGGACAGAGGAGGTTGAGGGCTACAGTTCATAGGATTGCAAAGAGTCAGACACAACTGAAGCCACTTAACATGCACACACACACACACACACACACACACACACACACACGTGTTCTTATAAATAAAAACCTTCTAAACAAAATTTGTTAATCTTATCAATAAAATTTAAGTCTAATTTCATGTCTTTGTGGTTTAATTCTCGGTGTGTACATGAATATACGTGCATGTAGAGAAAATTTTTCCAATGATCTGAGATGGACACAATTAAATAAATTTATCTTTGCCATTTTAGAAACTCAACAATGAGCTATTTATTTATGTATTTTTTAATTTATTTTAATTGGAGGGTAATTTATTTAAAATATGTGATGGGTTTTGCCATATATTGACATGAGTCACACACGGGTGCACATATGTCTCCTCATCCTGAACTGCCTCCCACCTCCCTCCCCACTCCTTCCCTCTAGGTTGTCCCAGAGCACGGGCTTTGAGTGCCCTGCTTCATGCATCAAACTTGCACTGGCCATCTATTTTACATATGGTAATATACATGTTTCAATGTTATTCTCTCAAGACATCCCACACTCCCCTTCTTCCACATAGTCCAAAAATCAGTTCTTTACATTTGTGTTTCTTTTGCTGCCTTGCATATAGGATCGTCATTACCATCATTCTAAATTCCATATTTTTGTGTTAATATACTGAATTGATATTTCTCTTTCATGACTTACTCCACACTGTATAATAGTCTCCAGTTTCGTCCGCCTCATTACAACTGACTCACATGTGTTCTTTTTTTTTTTTTTTATAGCTGAGTAATATAGATCACTTTCTAACACCATACACAAAATTAAACTCAAAATGAATTAAAGATCTAAATGTAAGGCCACATAAACTATTTACCCAACATGAGATGAAATAATATTTTTTATTAAATTGCACACCTATACATTTCCAATTAAAGAAAAACTACAATGAACTTCTGTTTGTTACTTGTATGTGTGAAGAATGCTTTTCTTGCAGTCATTGTATTTCTTCAACAGATATCTAAATTCGAAAATACAATTTCATTCCTATTTAATGGAAAAGAAACCTGACATTCAGATAAGATGATAAGGAACAGATCTGAGATTCAAACAAAGAAAGTTTCTGGCTTTTGAGATCTTTGTGGGATTAATCACTGCATGTCAATATTCCTCCAGAATGTTCCCTGAAAGAATGGGCAGAACAAAAGGCAAGTTCTCATGCAAGATTCAATTTTGAGACTGGTTTTTAGCCCAAGTGCACATTTGTGTAACTTTGGGCAAATAGCTTTTCCTTCAGCCCAAACTCCAGATCTGTGGAGTGCAGAGATTGTGTATATTATTTTAAATACTCACTTTAGAATTGAAAGATTTTTTTTATATTCTCATATCAGGGACACATTTTTTAATTAGCAGGTTGACCAGAGATCCATTTTCTCCTTATTTTCGAGGCTATTATCTCATCTTATTCTTCTAACTCACATGAGAATAACCCTCTGATAATGGTATGAACTCAAACAAAAACTTCAGTTTAACAGTTAATTGAAATTTGTGGTAGAAATGATTGAAGTTATTATATTAGAAACTAATCATTATTGTTTATGATTTTCAAATCTGCTCTGTCCTGGTTCTGTTTAGTTGACTATGCTTCTTGATGGTTTATACTGTCTATATCTGAAATATCTAAGTATGATACCTGGGTTACTTGCTAAGATTTTTCTTTAACAGTAAAATTCTACAGCTTACTTGTAGAGTAATGATTGTAGTTCATCATGAATGAGCAAAACACTCAGGGTATGGCTATGCTGATCTTTCTGTTCTGAACAAATTTAGTTATCAGATGAATGCCAAACATTTATTTGTTAAACTTAGCAAATACAAGTAATGCATGTTTAACCTGAAGAGGAATTTATATAAGTCCTATATGCTATATCAGGGGAAGGAACTGGCAACCCACTCCACTATTCTTGTCTGGAGAACTCCATGGGCAGAGGACCCTGGAGGGCTAGAGTCCATGGATTTGCAAAGAGTAGGATATGACTGAGTGACTGGCAAACATATGCTATATCAAGGCGACTATCTGAGGAATGTCAAAGTCAGATTTACTTATGTGACTCATTCTAAAATGATATGAAAATAAATTGCTATATGTTTTATTTTTATATACTCATATAGGCCTTGAATTTTTAAAAATTAATTAATTTTTTTTAATTGGAGGCTAACTACTTTACAATATTGTCGTGGTTTTTGTCAATATCGACATGAATCAGCCATGGGCGTGCATGTGTTCCCAATCCAGAACCCCCCTCCCACCTCCCTCCCCGTCCCATCCCCCAGGATCATCCCAGTGCACCAGCCATGAGCACCCTGTTTCATCCATCAAACCTGGACTGGCGATCTGCTTCACATATGATAATATACACGTGTCAATGCTACTCTCTCAAATCACCCCACCCTCACCTTCTCCCACAGAGTCCAAAAGACTATTCTTTACATCTGTGTCTCTTTCTCTATCATATAGGGTCATTGTTAACATCTTTCTAAATCCCATACATATGCATTAGTATACTGTACTGGTGTTTTTGTTTCTAACTTACTTCATTCTGTATAATACCTTCCACTTTCATCTACCTCATTAGAACTGATTAAAATGCATCCTTTTTAATAGCTGATTAATATTCCATTGTGTAAACCTGCCATAGCTTTCTTATCCATTTGCCTGCCGATGGACATTTAGGTTGCTTCCATGTCCTGGCTATTGTGAACAGTGCTACTATGATCATTGGGATACATGTGTCTCTTACAATTCTGGATTCCTCAGTATGTATGCCCAACAGTGGGATTGCTGGGTCATATAGCAGTTCTATTTCCAGGTTTTAAGGAATCTCCACACTGTTATCCATAGTGGCTGTACTAGTTTGAATTGCCACCAATAGTGTAAGCAGGTTCTTTTTTCTCTGCACTCCCACTCCAGCATTTATTCTTTGTAGACTTTTTGATAGTAGCCATTCTGACTGGCATGAGATGATACCTCACAGTGGTTTTGATTTGCATTTCTCTGATAATGAGTGCTGTTGAACGTTTTTTCATATGTTTCTTAGTCATCTGTATGTCTTCTTAGAGAAATGCCTGTTTAGGTCTTTGGCTCATTTATTGTTTGGGTCGCTTATTTTTCTGGAATTGAACTGTATGAGCTGCTCGCATATTTTTGAGATTAATTATTTGCCAGTTGCTTCGTTTGCTATTATTTTCCCCATTCTGAAGGCTTTCTTTTCACCTTGCTTATAGTTTCCTTTGTTATGCATAAGCTCTCAAGTTTAATTAGGTCCCATTTGCTTATTTTTACTTTTATTTCCATTACTGTGGGAGGCGGATCATAGAGGATCCTGCTGTGTCAGAGAGAGTTTTGCCTATGTTTTCCTCTAGGAGTTTTATAGTTTCTGCTCTTAAGTTTAGATCTTTAATCCATTTTGAGTTTATTTTTTTTGTATGGTGTTAGAAAGTGTTCTAGTTTCATTCTTTTGCAAGTGGTTGACTAGTTTTCCCAGCACCACTTGTTAAAGAGGTTGTCTTTTTTCCATTGTATATCCTTGCCTCCTTTGTCAAAGATAAGGTGTCCCTAGGTGTGTGGTTTTATCTCTGGACTTTCTATTTTGTTCCACTGATCTATATTTCTGTCTTTGTGCCAGTACCATACTGTCTTGATGAATGTAGCTTTGTAGTATAGTGTGAAGTCAGGCAGGTTGATTCCTCCAGTCCCATTCTTCTTTCTCAAGGTTGCTTTGGCTATTCAAGGGTTTTTGTATTTCCATACAAATTGTGAAGTTATTTGTTCTAGTTCTCTGAAAAATACCATTGGTAGCTTGATAGGGATTGCATTGAATTTATAAATTGCTTTGGTTAATATATTCATTTTCACTATATTGATTCTTCCAATCCATGAATATGGTATTTTTCTCCATCTATTTGTGTCGTCTTTATTTCATCAGTGCTTTGTAGTTTTCTGTTTAGTTGATCTATCCATAGTTGTGAGTGGGGTATTAAAATCTCCCACTATTATTGTGTTGCTACTAATTTCCCCTTTCATACTTGTTAATATTTGCCATACATATTGTGGTACTCCTATGTTGGGTGCATATGTATTTATAATTGTTATATATTCTTGGATTGACCCTTTGATCATTATGTAGTGTCCTTCTTTGTCTCTTTCAAAGCCTTTATTTCAATATCTATTTTATCTAATATGAGTATTGCTATTCCAGGTTTCTTTTGATCTCCAATTGCATGAAATATTTTTTTCTAGCCCTTCACTTTCAGTATGTATGTTTCCCTAGGTTTGAGATGGGTCTCTTGTAGACAGCATATATAGTTTTTTGTTTTTTGTTTTTTTTTTTTAATCTAGTCAGCCAGTCTTTGTCTTTTGGTTGGGGCATTCAATTCGCTTCCATTAAAGATAATTATTGATAAGTATGATCCTGTTGCCACTTACTTTGCTCTTTTGGGTTCAAGTTTATACACTTTTTTTGTGTTTCCTGTCTAGAGAAGATCCTTTATCATTTGTCAAAGAGCTTATTTGGCAGTGTTGAATTCTGTCAGCTTTTGCTTGTCTGTAAAGCTTTTGATTTCTCCTTAATACCTGAATGAGATCCTTGCTTGGTACAGTAATCTGGGTTGTAGGTTTTTCTCTTTCATCACTTTAAGTATGTCCTGCCATTCCCTTCTGGCCTGAAGAGTTTCTATTTGTGAGATCAGCTGTTATCCTTATGGGAATCCCCATGTGTGTTATTTGTTGTTTTTCCCTTGCTGCTTTTAATATTTGCTCTTTGTGTTTGATCTTTTCTGATTTGATTAATATGTGTCTTAGAGAGTTTCACCTTAGGTTTATCCTGTTTGGCACTCTCTGGGTTTCTTGGACTTGGGTGGCTATTTCCATCCCCATTTTAAGGAAGTTTTCAACTATTATCTCCTCAAGTATTCTCTCATGGCCTTTCCTTTGATCTTCTTCTTCTGTGACTCCTATGATTTGAATGTTTGGGCATTTGACATTGTCCCAGAGGTCTCTGAAGTTGTCCTCATTTCTTTTAATTATTTTTTTTCCTATCTGCTTCATTTATTTCCACAATTCTATCTTCCACCTCACTTACCCTATCTTCTGCCTCAATTATTCTGCTGTTGGTCCCCTCCAGAATGCTTTTGATGTCAGTTGTTGCATTATTCATTATTGATTGGCTCCTTTTTATGTCTTCTAGGTCCTTGTTAAACATTTCTTGCATCATCTCAATCCTTGGCTCCAGACTATTTATCTGTAACTCCATTTTGTTTTCAAGATTTTGGATCATTTTTACTATCATTAGTCTGAATTCTTTTTCAGGTAGACTCCCTATCTCTTCCTCTTTTGTTTGGTTTGGTGAACATTGATCATGTTCCTTTATCTGCTGAATATTTCTCTGTCTTTTCCTCTTGTTTAGATTGCTGTGTTTGGGGTAGCCTTTCTGTAGCTTGAAGTTTGTGGTTCCTCATTATTGTGGAGACTCTTCCCTGTGGGTGGGGTTGGACAAGTGGCTTGTCAAGGTTTCCTGATTAGGGAAGTTTGAATTGGTGTTCTGGTGGGTGGAGGTGGATCTCTTCTCTCTGGAGTGCATTGAAGTGTTCAGTAGTGAGTTTTGAGGTGTCAATGGATTTAGTGTCACTTTGGGCAGCGTGTATATTAATGCTTGGAGCTATGTTCCTGTGTTGCTGGAGAATTAGCATGGTATGGAACTTGTTGGCTCCTGGTTGGAGCCTGGTTTCAGTGTAGATATGGAGACTTTTGGATGAACTCTGGTTGATTAATGGTCCCTGGAGTCAGGAGTTTTCTGCTGTTCTCAAGTTTTGGATTTAAGCTTCCTGCCTCTGATTTTCAGTCTTATTCTTACAGTTGCCTCAAGACTTCTCCATCCATACCACACAAATGATAATGCATCTAGGTTAATGGTGAAAAGATTCTCCACAGTGAGGGACACGCAGAAAGGTTCACAGAGTTACATGGAGAAGAGAAGAGGGAGGAGGGAGATAGAGGTGACCATGAGGAGAAGAGGGGGAGTCAAAAGGGTACAGAGCAATCTAGCCATTAATCAATTCCCTATATGTTTTCCACAGTCTGGAACACACAAAGAGGTTCACAAAGTTACATAGAGAGGATAAGAGGGAGGAAGGAGATACAGGTGACCAGGAGGAGAAGAGGGGGAGTCAAAAGGAGAGAGACAGATCTAGCCAATAATCAATTCCCTAAGTGTTCTCCGCATCCCGGAATAATCAAAGAGATTTATAGAGTTGGGTAGAGAAGAGAAGGAGGAGGGATGAGATAGAGGTGACCTGGGGGAGAAAAAAGAGAGTCAAAAGGGGGAGAGGACAATCAAGCCAGTAATCACATTCCTAAGTAAAAATAGGTACTGAAGATTGGATTCTTAAAGGTACAAATTTGATAACAAATACCACAAAGAAAAGATTAAAAATCTAGAATAGAGGTTAGCCTCTCAAAAATACAATGTCAAAAAAACAAAACAAAATCACACAAATTATAAATATATATATATATATATATATATATATATATATATATATATATGAAATTTGCTTTAATAATAGGGTCTTTTTCCCCCTAAGTTTATAGTAGGTTATAAAAATGAACATTAAAGAAGTACTAAAGGACTTAAAGATTTTTTAAATTTAAAATTGATAATAGTAAAATATATCTAGGAATTTCTCTGGAGCTGTTGAGGGCAGTGTGGGGTCAGTTCAGTTTCAGATAGTTCCTTGTTCCAGCTTGTACTTCTTCTCGAGTTCTATAGGCCCCTTCCAATGTATTTCATGCTAACTACAGGGCTTTAGTCTGTTGCACCTGTCACTTCCAAAGTGGTTCCCTCTGTTTATTTTGGCTTCTTCTGTTTGCAAGTCTCTTCAGCGTCTAATTTCCACCCTGACACAAGGGGTCAGAGGTATTCACTTATTTAGGCTCACTTGTTCAATTGCACTGTGGGGAGGGAGGAATACTGCAAACAAATATCACTGGTGTGTGTGAGGAGTGCTTGCAGTGTCTGGGCCACACTGGGTTTGCCCCACGCTCACAGCATATGCGCTTTCCTCTTCTACACTGCTCAGGCTCCAGGTTGCTGTGCAGGAGAACTGTCTAAAGTGGGCCCTGACTTGCGTGTATTCCCCAGGTCTAAGCCACTCAGGTTCAGGTTCTCGGGTACTCCACAAAGGTACAAAATCAGCTGGGCCTGCATTTTGTGCCCTTCCCAGGTCCGAGCAGCTCAGGCGACCAGGTGCTTGGTGAACGCACTCTCCCCAGATGGAGTGGTGTATCTTATCACCTCCCCCATCTCAGCTGCTAGGTTTCCTTGGTGCGCAGCAGGAGTGCATTTTCAGGTGTGTGGTGTGTCTCCTCTGGGGAGTTGATCTCTGGCTCCGACCCTCCTCGCTGGGAAGACTTGGTTAGCAACTGGGGGCCTGTTCACAGTTTGGTGGAGGATGCCATCTCGGGGGCCAAAATTGCCCCTCTCCCTCCAGCTTTGGCTATTGCCCACCTGCCTCTGTCTCCAGTGGGTGGTGGGCTGGTCCGCAGTCAGTTAGCTCTCTTCTGGTATTGGCTCAGTCTTTTGTTCTCTGAACGGGCCTGGCAGTGCCTTAGGTTAGAGTTTTTCCTGGGAAAGCTCCCTCCCTCCCTCTCTCTCTCTCTCTCTCTCTCTCTCTCTCTCTTTCTGTAGCTATCCCATGGTTTGTGTTGCTCTCTCATGTTAGCTCCCTCAGATTGTCCTCAGGGCATTCAGTCCCAGCCCTTACCCTAAGCAGTGCAGCCCCTGCCTCCCTGTTCTGCTCCCGCTTGCTGGTGGTGGACACAAGCATCTGAGCTACTTCCCTGATGGGAGTTGCAGTTAGGCACGTAATCTGTGGATTTTATTTATTTATTTTTTCCTTCTGGTTATATTTCCCTCTGAGATTCCAAAAGTCCCCACAGAACCTGTTGTTTGGAAACTTCTCCTCTTTCATGACTCCCTCCCAGGGACCGGTCTCCATCCCTAACTCTTTTGTCTCCCTTTTTATCTTTTATATTTTGTCCTGCCTCCTTTCGAAGACAGTGGGCTGCCTTTCTGGGTGCCTGGTGTCCTTTGTCAGAGTTCAAAAGTTGTTTTGTGGAATTTGCTGTGTTCAAATGATGTTTCAATGAATTTGTGGAGGAGAAAGTGGTCTCCCCATCCTATTCCTCCACCATCTTAGGACTACCCCCCCCCCCAATTGCTATATATTTTAAAATGTAATGCTTTTGCCAGCTAATGAACAATAACATTCAGGCTATAAGAAATTACTGAAAATGATTTAACTATTCCATTATTTATATGAACTGTGCACAAGATTTTCCTTTCAAAATTCTTAAATTTGGAATGGTCAAACCCTGATCCCTATCCTCCAGTTTGTTTTCTCTATGGGTTCATTCTCTTCAGTTCTCATTTTAGAAGATAGTGGAAATTGCATATGATCAATTCAGGACAATTTTATGTCATATTCTAGTTTGCATTGCTCTCTTTCATGTTTATTTAATTTGGAAAAAAAAATATTTGTACACTACATCAGAAAACAGAGGCTAAAACTGATCTAGAATCAAATATGAGGTGACATTCAGGAAGTAAAAAATATTATTGTTTTTTAGTTTGTTAATTCTGCTTCATGACCCATTGAAAATGACTTTCTAAGATTAAAAATTTAGGTGCTGTTAAATAAGTATATATAATTTAAAATATGATCAGGCTTTAGAGAAATGTTGAGCCATGATAAAAACAAATAGTATAAGATTAAATTAAGAAACCACATTGAAGCTGAAGGCATTTCATAGCATGTTTTAATCCTTTGGGATTATCAAGGAATCAAAGAGTAGGGACAAAATGGAAAATTTCCTAACCCAGTCTGCTACCTCATTCCAACTGAATTTTAACTATCTGTGTTACTGTTAATTATTCTCAAGAGAGATGACTCCATAATTTCTCAGAGATTATATACAATGGTTATATTATGCTAAAGAAACAATTCCTTAGCGCTAGTACAATCTCAAAATTTAATTCAAATCATTTTCCATACTTAGTGAAAAAAAAAAAAGAACTCTCGATCTTCAAATACTCTACTTTCACTAAATACTTAAAATACTTGAAAACAATTTTAAAATTACTTTTTAACCTTTCCTTCTCACAATTCCTTTATACTTTTCTCATGGGTTATGTTTTCTTACCATGAATTTTTTTTTTCTCTACTCTGAATACTTTTATTGTTATTTTCAAACAAGCCTCATAGCTCATGGTACCCAAAATCCTAACAGTCTCTCAGTGGTAAAGGAATGATATCAAAGTTCTTTTGTCTCAGATAGACTGTTACTTATAAGATTTATATTTTTCTAACTCAACCCAAATATGTGATCCTACTTTGTCGCAAATTTACCTTTAGACATCATTAAAATCTGTACCGAAATTTGATGATATTTAAATAATTTTACCAAAAAAATTGTTCATTTTATCACACAATAAATAAAAATAGATTAATAACACATGACTAGTGAATCAGAAAATTACCTTAGCTTCTATACATTATGTTGTGCACAAAAAACTAAACAAATAAAAATTACCCTTAATCCCATTAGATCTAAGTTCAATTCTTTTCTGCAGCTATCTAAGTTTTCCTGAATAGTCTTTAGATTAAGGTTAACCTAAATGACAAGCACTTTGAGTAACTATATCCAAGTTCTGAATATGGCACTTTTCATCTTCAAATTCTCCAATATGCTAGTTAATGAATTTACCACTATAACATTGATTCCTTTAGGATGCATGTTTTCCACTTTACAAAGTGACTTTCAAACAACTCTTTCATTGATACATCTTAAAACTAAATCTCAATCTTACTTGCTATGAACTGCTGATATCTATGTTGCCATTAATTTGTATTTGTAGAATTTTTAAGCAATTCCTGGTACTTAAATATATGAAATCCCACAAATTATAAGACCAATGGAAGTATAGTTTATAAAAGAATAGTTAACATTAAACATTACTTAATAGTTTTAAAATTGAGATTGTACTTGAGTATGTAAAGGAAAAATTACCACATCATAATAAAAGTGAACAAAATTAAATTTAAAAACTAGCTATCACAGATCTAAAATAATTATCAATTAGAAATAATTTTAAAAGTAATATTTTATACCCCATATTTTTAAAACCTAAAATTAACAATACTCTTCTGCTTGTTGATATAAGAAGTCTTTAGTCTTCCAAAAGTTGTGAGTATAGTTATCTCTTTGTTTTGAAAATGCTTGAAAATGTTTTCAAAATTTTTTTTATATATATATATTTTTTTTTTAAATATTATTTTATTAGTTGGAGGCCAATCACTTTACAACATTTCAGTGGGCTAGTGTGAAACAGATCGTCAGTCCAGGTTGGATGCATGAGACAAGTGCTCGGGGCTTGTGCACTGGAATGACTCAGAGGGATGCGATGGGGAAGGAGGTGGGTGGGCCATTCAGGATGGAAAACACATGTAAATCCATGACTGATTCATGTCAATGTATGGCAAAAACAACTATAATATCGTAAAGTAATTAGCCTCCAACAAATAAAAATAAATGAAAAAATAAATAAATATTTCTAATACAAAATCTAAAGGCAAAGGAGAAAACGGAAGATATACCCATTTGAATGCAGAGTTCCAAAGAATAGCAAGGAGGGATAAGAAAGCCTTCCTCAGTGATCAGTGCAAAGAAATAGAGGAAAACAATAGAATGGGATCTTTCTTGAATAGAGACCTATTCAAGAAAATTAGGGTACCAAGGGAAACTTTCATGCAAAGATGGGCACAGTAAAGATCAGAAAAGATACGGACCTAACAGAAGCAAAAGATATTAAGAAGAGGTGGAAAAAATACACAGAACTATACACAAAAGATCATAATGGACCAAATAACCGCTATGGTGTGATCACTCACCTAGAGCCACACGACCTGGAGTGCAAAGTCAAGTGGGCCTTAGGAAGCATCATCAGGGACAAAGATAGCAGAGGCAATGGAATTCCAGCTAAGTTATTTCAAATCCTAAAAGATGATGCTGTGAAAGTGATGCTGTCAATATGCCAGAAAATTTGGAAAACTCAGTAGTGGCTACAGGACTGGAAAACGTCAGTTTCATTCCAATCACAAAGAAAGGCAATGACAAAAGTTGTTCAGACTACCGCACAATTGCACTCATATCAACCATTAGAAAAGTAATAGTCAAAATTCTCCAGCCAGGTTCAACAGTACATGAACCGACAACATCTATATGTTTAAGCTGGATTTTAAAAAGTCAAAGGAACCAGAGAACAAATTGCCAAAACCTATTGGATCATCGAAAAAGCAAGAGAGTTTCAGGGGAAAAAAAAATCTACTTCAGCTTTATTGATTATGCCAAAGCCTTTGACTGTGTGGATCACGAAAAACTCTGGAAAATTCTGAAAGAGATGGGAATACCAGACCACCTTACTTGCCTCCTGAGAAATCTGTATGCACATCAAGGGTCAACAGTTAGAACTGAATATGGAGCAACAGACTACTTCCAAATCAGGAATGGTGTACATAAAGGCTGCATATTGTCAACCTGCTTATTTGACTTATATGCAGAGTATTGCATGTGAAATGCCAGGCTGGATGAAGCAAAAGCTGGAATCAAGACTGCCAGGAGAAATATAGGTAACCTTAGATACGCAGATGACACCACCTCTATGGCAGAAAGAGACGAAGAACTAAAGAGCCTCTTGTTAAAGAGGTTGTCTTTTTTCCATTGTATACCCTTGCCTCCTTTGTCGAAGATAAGGTGTCCATAGGTTCGTGGATTTATCTCTGGGCTTTCTATTCTGTTCCATTGATCTATATTTCTGTCTTTGTTCCAGTACCCTATATGCAAAACAGAAAAAGAGACACAGATGTACAGAACATACTTTTGGACTCTGTGGGAGAAGGTGAGGGTGGGATGTTTCGAGAGAACAGGATCAAAACATGTATATTATCTATGGTGAAACAGATCACCAGCCCAGGTTGGATGCATGAGACAAGTGCTCGGGCCTGGTGCACTGGGAAGAGCCAGAGGTATCAGGTAGAGAGGGAGGTGGGAGGGGGGATCGGAATGGAGAATACATGTAAATCCATGGCTGATTCGTGTCAATGTATGACAAAACCCACTACAATATTGTAAAGTAATTAGCCTCCAACTAATACAAATAAATTAAAAACATAAATAAAAGTAGTATAACAGATGGATTATAAAAGTCACAAAATAAAAATAATGATAATAAATGAAAAAATAAAATAAAATAAAGAGCTTCTTGATGAAAATGATGGGAGAGACTCTCCCATTAGGAAGCTTCCATAAGTCTCTTATCCTTATTGGACAGAGGCCAGACAGAATGAAAACCACAATCACAGAAAACTAATCAAACTGATCAAGTGGAACAGTGCCCTGTCTAACTTAATTAAACTATGAACCATGACGTGTAGGGTTACCCAGGATGGATAGGTCATGGTGGAGAGTTCTGGGAAAATGTGGTCCACTAGAGAAGGGAATGACAAACGACTTCAGTATTCTTGCCTTAAGAAACCCATGAACAGTATGAAAAAGCAAAAAGATACGGCTCTGAAAGAGTAACTCCCCAGATTGGTAAGTGCCCAATATACTACTGGAGAAGAGTGGGGAAATAACTCCAGAAAGAATGAAAAAAGCAGAAGCAAAGCAAAAACAATGCCCAGTTGTGGATGCGACTGGTGATGGAAGTAAAGTTCAATGCTGTAAAGAGCAATATTGCATCTAATATTGCATCTAATATTGCATCTGAAATAGGTCCATGAATCAAGGTAAATTTAAAGTGGTAAAACAAGAGAAGGCAGGAGTGAACATTGAATTTTAGGAATCAGTGAACTAAAATGGACTGGGATGGGTGATTTTAATTCAGATTACTATTATATATACTACTGTGGGCAAGAAGACCTGAGAAGAAATGGAGTTGCTCTCATAGTCAATGAAAGAGTCCAGAATGCAGTTTTTGTGTACAATCTCAAAAATGACAGAATGATCTCTTTTCATTTCAAAGGCAAACCAATCAATGTCACAGTAATCCAAGCCTATGCCCCAAACAGTAATGCTAAAGAAGATGAAGTTGAATGGTTCTATGAAGACATAGAAGACCTTCTAGAAGGAAAATCCCCCCAAAATGCCCTTTTCATCATAGGGGTTCAGTTCATTTCAGTCGCTCAGTTGTGTCCAACTTTTTGTGACCCCATGAACAGGAATGTCAGGCCTCCATGTCCATCATCAACTCCCAGAGGTTACCCTTCCATGTCCATTGAGTTGGTGATGCCTTCCAACCATATCATCCTCTGTTGTCCCCTACTCCTCCAGCCCTCAGTCTTTCCCAACATCAGAGACCTTTCAAACGAGTCAGCTCTTCACAAGAGGTGGTCAAAATATTGGAGTTTCAGCTTCAACATCAGTCCTTCCAATGGACACTCAGGGCTGATCTCCTTTAGGATAGTCTGGTTGGATCTCCTTGCAGTCCAAGGGACTCTCAAGAGTCTTCTTCAACACCACAGTTCAAAAGCATAAATTCTTCGGCACTCAGTTTTCTTTACAGTCCAACTCTCACATCCATACATGACAACGGGAAAAACCATAGCCTTGACTAGAGGAACCTTTGTTGGCAAAGTTAATGTCTCTGCCAAAGCATAAGCATCTTTTAATTTCATGGCTGCAGTCACCACCTGCAGTGATTTTGGAGCCCAAAAAATAAAGTGTGCCCCTGTTTCCCCATCTATTTACCATGAAGTAGTGGGACTGAATGTCATGATCTTAGTTTTCTGAATGTTGAGTTTTAAGCCAACTTTTTCACTTTCCTCTTTCACTCTCATCAAGAGGCTCTGTAGTTCATATTTGCTTTCTGCCATAAGCTTGGTGTCATCTGCGTTTCTGATTTATTGATACTTCTCCTGACAATCTGGATTCCAGCTTGTACTTCATCCAGCCCAGTGTTTCTCATGATATACTCTGCATATAAGTTAAATAAGCAGGGTGACAACATACAACCTTGACATACTACTTTCGCAACTTGAAACCAGTATCTTGTTCCATGTCCAGTTCTAATTGTTGCTTCCTGATCTGCATATAGACTTCTCAAGAGGCAGATCAGGTGGTCTGGTATACCCAAATCGTTCAGAATTTTCCACAGTTTATTGTGATCTACACAGTCAAAAGCTTTGGCATAGTCAATAAGGCAGAAATAGATTTTTTTTTCTGGAACTTTCGTGCTTTTTCTATGATCCAGTAGATGTTGGCAATTTGATCTCTGTTTCCTTCACCTTCTCTAAAACCAACTTTAACATCTGGAAGTTCATGGTTCACATATTGCTGAACTCTGACTTGGAGAATTTTGAGCATTACTTTAGTAGCCTGTGAGATAAGCACAATTGTGCAGTAGTTTGAGCATTCTTTGACACTGCCTTTCTTTGGGATTGGAAAGAAAACTGAACTTTTCCAGTCCTGAGGCCATTGCTGACTTTTCCAATTTTGCCGGCATATTGAGAGCAGCATGTTCACAGCATCATCTTTTGGGATTTGAAGTAGCTCAACTGGAATTACATCACCTCTACTAACTAGAATTATATCACTCCCACTAGTCATAGGGGACTGGAATGCAAAAATAGGAAATCAAGAGATATATGGAGTAAAAGGCAAATTTGACTTTGGAGGACAAAATAAAGCAGGGCAAAGGCTAACAGATTTTGCCAAGAAAACACACTGGTTATAGCAACATCCTCTTCCAACAACACAAGAGAAGACTCTACACATGGACATCACCAGATGGCCAAAACCGAAATCAGATTGATTACACTCTTTGCAGCCAAATAGTGAGAAGCTCTATACAGTTAGCACAAACAAGGTTGGGAGCCAACTGTGGCTCAGATCATGAACTACTTATTGCCAAGTTAAGACTTAAATTGAAGAAAGGAGGGAAAATCACTAGATCATTCAGGTATGACCTAAATCAAACCACTTATGATTCTACAGTGGAAGTGTCAAATAGATTCATTGGATTAGATCTGATAGGCAGAGTGCCTGAAGAACAATGAATGGAGGTTCATGACGTTGTAAATGTTGAAGCAATCAAGATCATCCCCAAGTAAAAGAAATGCAAAAAGGCAAGATGTTTGTTGGAGGAGCCCTATAAATAGCTGAAAAAAGAAGAGAAGCTAAAGGCAGAGGAGAAAAGGAAAGATATACCCATTTGAATGCAGAGTTCCAATGAATAGCAAGGAGAGATAAAAAAGCCTTCCTCAATGATCAATGCAAAGAAATTCAGGAAAACAATACAATGGGAAAAACTGGAGATCTCTTCAAGAAAATTAGATATACCAAGGGAACAGTTCATGCAAGGATGGGCACAGTAAAGGACAGAAATGGTATGGACCTAACAGAAACAGAAGATATTAAGAAGAGGTGGCAAGAATGCACAGAAGAACCATATATATATATATATATATATATATATATATATATATAAAATGTCCATGACCCAGATAACCCCAAAGGTGTGATCACTCAACTAGAGCCAGACATCCTGGAGTCCAAAGTCAGGTGGGCCTTAGGAATCATCACTATGAACAAAGCTAGTTTAGATGATGGAATCTAGCTGAACTATTTCAAGTTCTAACTTATGATACTGTGAAAGTGTTGCACTCAATATGCCAGCAAATTTGGAAAACTCAACAGTGGCCACAGGACTGCAAAATGTCAGGTTTCATTCCAATCCCAAAGAAAGGCAATGTCAAATAATGTTCAAACTACCACACAACTGTGTTCATCTCTCATGCTAGCAAAGTAATGCTCAAAATTCTCCAAGCCAGACTTCAACCAGACTTCAAGTTCTTGTGCACAAAGAACTTCCAGATGTTCAAGCTGGATTTAGAAAAGGCAGAGGAACCAGAAACCAAATTGCCAGCATCTGTTGGATCATTAGAAAAGCAAGAGTTCCAGAAAAACATCTACTTCTGCTTTATTGACTATGCTAAAACCTTTTACCTTGTGGATTACAACAAACTGGAAAATTCTCCATGAGATGGAAATACCAGACTACATTACCTTCCTCCTGAGAAATGTTTATGCAGGTCAACAAACAACAGTTAGAACTGAACTTGGAACAACAGAATGGTTCCAAATAGGGAAAGGGGTACCTCAAGGCTGTATATTGCCATCCTGTTTATTTAACTTATATGCAGAGTACATCATGTGAAATGTTGGGCTGGACGAAGCACAAGCTAAAAACAAAATTTCTGGGAGAAATCTCAATAACTTCAGATATACAGATGACACAACCCTTATGGCAGAAATTGAAGAAGAAATGAAGAGCCTCTTATTGAATGTGAAAGAGGAGAGTGAAAATGTTGGTTTAAAACTCCACATTCAGCAGTCCTAAGATGGCGGAGGGATAGGACGGGGAGACCACTCTCCCCTCCACAAATTTATCAAAAGAACATTTGAGCATGGAGCAAATTCCACAGAACAACTTCTGAATCCTGGCAGAGGACATCCGGCACCCAGAAAAGTAGCCCATTGTCTTCAAAATGAGATAGGACAAAATATAAAAGATAAAAAGAGAGGCAAAAGAGGTAGGAATGGAAATCTGTCCTGGGAAGGGAATCTTAAAAAAGAAAGAAGTTTCCCAACAGGAAACATTCTCCCCAGTAGGTCTGTGACGAGCCTTGGAATCTCAGAGGGCAAAATAACCAGGAGGGAAAAAATAAATAAATAATTAAACCCCACAGATTATGTGCCTAACAGCAACTCCCAGCGGTTCAACAGTCCAGATGCTTGCATCCCCCAATAGCAAGCGGGGAGGGACAGGGAGGAGTGGGCGGCATTGCTTAGGATAAGGACCTAGCCTGAATACCTTGAGGGCAATCTGAAGGAACTAGCTTGAGATAGCAACCCAGACTGTGGGATAGCTATCGTGCAATCACACAAAAAGCCCTAACCACCACCAGGCACACTCACAGAACAAAGGACTGAGCAGAGCTAGCTGGCTGCAGACCGGCCCATCCCTCACCAGAGACAGGCAGGCGAGGGCAGCCAGAGCTTGAAGGGGGCAATCAGGGCCCCAGAGAGGCATCTTATACCAAATTGCTAGCAGACTTCATTGCTAATCGAGACTTTTTGGGGTTCTGGACAGTTGACATCCACTGGGAGGGTCGCAGCCAGAGATCAGCTTTCCAGAAGATGGTGCACACATTGTGCACCTAGAAAACCGAGCGGCTGGGATGGGGGAGGGGATAAGTCACAGCCTTCAACTGGGGGCAACTACGTGTGCAAAGGACCTGGTCACCTGAGCTTCTCAGACCTAGAAAAGGCGCAAAACGCAGGCCCAACCATGTCTGCGTCTTTGCAGAGTACCCGAGAACCTGAATCTGAGCGGCTTAGACCTGGGAAATGCATGCAAACCAGAGCACACATCAGACAGTTCCCGGCAGAGCAACCTAGAGTCTGAGCAGTGTAGACTGGGAAAGCACACACGCCATAAGCAGGGGCAAACCCAGTGTGGCTGAATCACTGTGAACACACGCCAGTGATATTTGTTTGCAGTGTTCCCCCCTCCCAAAAGCACAACTGAACAAGCAAGCCTTAAAAAAAAAAAAAAAAAAAAAAAGTGATCACCACCTCATCCCTTGTGTCAGGACAGAAATTAGATACTGAAGAGACCAGCAAACAGAAGAAGCTAAAATAATAAGAGGGAACCACTTTGGAAGTGACAGGTGCAATAGATTAAAACCTGGTAATTAGCACTGTCTACATAGGAAGGGACCTATAGACCTTGAGAAGTACAAGCCAGATCAAGGAACTATCTGAAATTGAAATGACCCCATACTGTCCACAACAGCTCCAGAGAAAGCCTTAGATATATTTTTACTATTACCATTTTTTTTAATTTAAAAAAATAAAATAAATAAAATAATATTTTTTGGTTATTTTTAAGTCCCCATTACTCCTTTAATTTTCATTTTTGTAACCTACTATTACCTTGCAAAAAAAAAGACCCTATTTTTAAAGCAAACTTCATATATATATAATTTCTGTGCCTTTGTGTTTTTGTTGTTGTTGTTGTTGTTGTTTTAATATTGTATTTTTGAGAAACTAACCTCCACTCAAGATTTTTAATCTTTGCCTTTTGGTATTTGTTATCAACTTTGTACCTTTAAGAACCCAATCTTCAGTACCCATTTTTCCTTGGGAGCGAGATCACTGGCCTGATGGCTCTCTCCCCATTTTGACTCTCCTTTTTCTCCACCAGGTTGCCTCTATCTCCCCCCTCCCCTTTTTCTTCTCTACCCAACTCGGTTGATCTCTTTGTGTGTTCTGGGCTGTGGAGGACACTTAGGGAACTGATTACTAGCTGGATCTGTCTCTCTTCTTTTGATTTCCCCTTTTATCCTCCAGGCCACCTCTGTCTCCTTCCTCCCTCTTCTCTTATCTGTGTAACTCCATGATATCTCTGAGGGATCCAGACTGTGGAGAGCATGTAGGGAAGTGATTACTGGCTAACTTGCTGTCTCCCTTTTTGATTCCCCCTCTCCTCCTCCTGGTCACCTCTATCTCCCTCCTCCCTCTTCTCTTCTCCATTTAACTCTGTATACCTGTCCAGGTATCCCTCACTGTGGAGAAACTTTTCATCATTAACCTAGATGTTTTATCATGGGTGCTGTATAGATGGAGAAGTCTTGAGGCTACTGTAAGATTAAGACTGAAAACCAGAGGCAGGAGACTTAAGTCCAAATCCTGAGAACACCAGAGAACTCCTGAATCCAGGGAACACTAATTGATAGGAGCTTGTCAAATGTCTCCATACCTACACTGAAACCAAGCACCACCCAAGGGCCAACAAGCTCCAGAGCAAGACATACCATGCAAATTCTCCAGGAACACAGGAACATAACCCTGAGCCTCAATATACCTTAATATACAGGCTGACCAAAGTCACAGCAAAGCCACTGACATCTCAAAACTTATCACTGGACACTTCATTGCACTCCAGAGAGAAGAAATACAGCTCCACCCACCAGAAAACCGACACAAGCTCCCCTAACCGGAAAACCTTGACAAGTCCAACTCTACCCAAAGTGAGGAACCTCCAAATAAAGAGGAACCACCAACTGCTAGAACACAGAAAGGCCACCACAAACACAGTAATATAAACAAGATGAAAAGGCAGAGAAATACTCAGCAGGTAAAGGAACAAGAAAAATGCCCATCAAACCAAAAAAACCAGGAATAGATAGGGAATCTACCCGATAAAGAATTCCAAATAAAGATAGTGAAAATAATCCAAAATCTTGAAATCAAATTGGAGTTACAGATAAATAACCTGAAGACAAGGATCGAGAAGATGCAAGAAAGGTTTAACAAAGACCTAGAAGAAATAAAAAAGACTCAATATATAACGAATAATGCAATAAATGAGATCAAAAACACTCTGGAGGGAACCAACAGTAGAATAATGGAGGCAGAAGGTAGGATAAGTGAGGTAGAAGATAGAAAGTTAGAAATAAATGAAACCGAAAAAAAAAAATAAATAAAAGAAATGAGGACAACTTCAGAGACCTCTAGGACAATGTTTTTGTTTTTGTTTTTGTTTTTGGGGTGGGAGGGGACAAGGTTAAACACCACAACATTTGAATCATAGGAGTCCCAGAAGAAAAAGACAAAAAGAAACACCATGAGAAAATATTTGAGCAGATAATAGCTGAAAACTTCCCTAAATGGGAAAGGAAATAATCACCCAAGTCCAAGAAATCCAGAGGGTCCCAAAAAGGATAAACTCAAGGTGAAACACCACAAGACACATATTTATCAAATTAACAAAGATCAAACACAAAGAACAAATATTAAAAGCAGCAAGGGAAAAACAACAAATAACATACAAGAGGATTCCCATAAGGATGACAGCTGATCTTATAATAGAAACTCTTCAGGCCAGAAGGGAATGACAGGACATACTTAAAGTGATTAAATAAATAAATAAATAAATAACCTACAATCCAGATTACTGTACCCAGCGAGGATCTCATTCAAATATGAAGGAGAAAACAAAAGCTTTACAGACAAGCAAAAGCTGAGAGAATTCAGCACCACCAAATCAGCCCTTCAACAAATACTAAAGGGTCATCTCTAGACAGGAAACAGAAAAGGTATATAAATTTCCACCCAAACAACAAAGTAAATGGCAGCAAAATCTTACTTATCAGTAATTACCTTAAATGTAAATGGGTTGAATGCCCCAACCAGAAGACAAATACTGACTGAATGGATACAAAAACAAGACCCCTATATATGTTATCTACAAGAGACCCACCTCAAAACAAGGGACACAAAGAGACTGAATGTGAAGAGCTGGAAAGAAGATATTCCATGCAAATAGAGAACAAAAGAAAGCAGAAGTAGCAATACTCATATCAGATAAAATAACTTTAAAACAAAGGCTGCAAAAAGAGACAAAGATGGACACTATATAATGACGAAAGGATCAATCCAAGAAGAAGATATAACAATCATAATATATATGCACCCAACATAGAAGCACCGCAATATGTAAGACAAATACTAACAAGCATGAAACGGGAAGTTAACAATAACACAATAATAGTGGGAGACTTTAATACCCCACTCACACACAATGGATAGATCAATTAAATAGAAAATTAACAAGGAAACACAAACTTCAAATGACACAATAGACCAGCTAGACCTAATTGATATCTATAGGACATTTCACTCTAAAACAATGAATTTCACCTTTTTCTCAAGGGTATAAGGACCTTCTGCAGGACAGATCATATCCTGGGTCATAAATCTAGCCTTGGTAAACTCAAAAAATTGAAATAATTCCAAGCATCACTTCTGACCACAATGCAGTAAGATTAGATGTCAATTACAGGAGAAAAACTATTAAAAATCCCAATATATGGAGGCTGAACTACACACTGCTGAAAAACCAACAAATCACAGAAGAAATAAAAAAAGAAATCAAAATATGCATAGAAATGAATGAAAATGAAAACAAAACAACCCAAAACCTATGGAACACTGTAAAAGCAGCACTAAAAGGAAGGATCATAGAAATAGAGGCTTAACTCAAGAAACAAGAAAAAAGTCAAATAAATAACCTAACTCTACATCTAAAGCAACTTGAAAAGGAAGAAATTATGAACACCAGGGTTAGTAGAAGGAAGGAAATCCTAAAAATTAGGGCAGAGATAAATGCAAAATAAACAAAAGAGACCATAGCAAAAATCTACAAACCAAAAGTTGGTTCTTTGACAAGATAAATAAAATTGACAAACCATTAGCCAGATTGATCAAGAAACAAAGGGAGAAAAATCAAATCAACAAAATTAGAAATGAAAATGGAAAGATCACAACAGACAACACAGAAATACAAAGGATCATATGAGACTATTATCAGCAACTATATGCAAATAAAATGGACAACTTGGAAGAAATGGACAAATTCTTAGATAAGTATAACTTTCCAAAATTGAACCAGGAAGAAATAGATAATCTTAACAGACCAATCACAAGAATGGAAATTGAAACTGTAATCAGGAATCTTCCAACAAACAAAACCCTAGGACCAGACAGCTTCGCAGTTGAATTCTACCAAAAATTTAGAGAAGAGCTAACACCTATCCTACTCAAACTCTTCCAGAAAATTGCAGAGGAAGGTAAACTTCCAAACTCATTCTATGAGGCCAGCATCACCCTAACACCAAAACCTGACAAAGATGCCACAAAAAAAGGAAACTACAGGTCAATATCACTGATGAACATAGATGCAAAAACCCTTAACAAAATTCTAGCAAACAGAATCCAACAACATACTAAAAAGATCATACATCATGATCAAGTGGGCTTTATCCCAGGAATGCAAGGATTCTTCAATATCCACAAGTCAATCAATGTAATGCACCACATTAACAACTTGAAAAATAAAAATCATATGATTATCTCAATAGATGCAGAGAAAGTCTTTGACAAAATTCAACAACCATTTACGATAAAAAGCCTCCAGAAAGCAGGAATAGAAGGAACATACCTCAACATAATAAAAGCTATGTATGACAAACCCTCAGCAAACATTATCCTCAATGGTGAAAATTTGAAAGCATTTCCCCTAAAGTCAGGAACAAGACAAATGTACCTACTCTCACCACTACTATTCAACATAGTTTTGGGAGTTTTGGCCACAGCAATCAGAACAGAAAAAGAAATAAAGGGAATCCAGATTGGAAAAGAGGAAGTAAATCTTTCACTGTTTGCAGATGACATGATTCTCTACATAGAAAACCCTAAAGACTTCACCAGAAAATTATTAGAGCTAATTAATGAATATAGTAAAGTTGCAGGATATAAAATTCATACAGAGAAATCCCTTGCATCCCTATACACTTACAATGAGAAAACATAAAGAGAAATTAAGGAAACAATTCCTTTCACCATTGCAACGAAAAGAATAAAATACTAAGGAATATGTCTACCTAAACAAACAAAAGACCTATATATAGAAAACTATTAAACACTCATGAAAAAAATCAAAGAGGAAATAAATAGATGGAGAAATATACCGTGTTCACGGATAAGAAGAATCAATACAGTGAAAATGTGTATACTAAAGAAAGCAATCTATAGATTCAATGCAATCCCTATCAAGCTACCAACGGTGTCTTTCAGAGAACTAGAATAAATAACTTCGTAATTTGTATGGAAATACAAAAAACCTCGAATAGCCAAAGCAATCTTGGTAAAGAGGAATGAAACTGGAGGAATCAACCTGCCTGTCTTCAGGCTCTACTACAAAGCCACAGTCATCAAGGCAATATGGTACTGGCACAAAGACAGGAATATAGACCAACAGAACAGAATAAAATCCCAGAGATAAATCCATGCCCATATAGGCACCTTATCTTTGACAAAGAGGCAAGAATATACAATGGAGAAAGACAGTCTCTTTAACAGGTGGTGCTGGGAAAACTGGTCAACAACTCATAAAAGAATGAAACTAGAACACTTTCTAACACCATACACAAAAATAAACTCAAAATGGATTAAAGATCTAAATGCAAGAACAAAAGTTATTAAACTCCTAGAGGAAAACATAGGCAAAATATTCTCTGACATAAACCACAGCAAGATCCTCTATGACCCACCTCCCAGAATATTGGAAATAAAGCAAAAAGAAACAAATGGGACCAAATTAAAATTAAAAGCTTCTGCACAACAAAGGAAAATATAAGCAAAGGGAAAAGACAACCTTCAGAACGGGAGAAAATAATAGCAAATGAAGCAATGGACAAAGAATCTATCTCAGAAATACATGAGTAACTCCTGCAGATCAATTCCAGAAAAATAAAAGACCCAATCAAAAAGTGGGTCAAAGAACTAAACAGGCAGTTCTCAAAAAGAGACATACAAATGGCTAACAAACACATGAAAAGATGCTCAACATCACTCTTTATCAGAGAAATGCAAATCAAAACCACAATGAGCAGCTACTTCACGCCAGTCAGAATGGCTGCTATCCAAAAGTCTACAAGCAATAAATGCTGGAGAGGGTGTGGAGAAAAGGAAACCCTCTTATACTGTTGGTGGGAATGCAAACTAGTACAGCCACTATGGAAAACAGTGTGGAGATTTCTAAAAAACTGGAAATAGAACTGCCATATGACCCAGCAATCCCACTCCTGGGCAAACACACCGAGGATACCAGAAGTGAAAGAGACAAGTGTACCCCCAATGTTCATCACAGCACTGTTCATAATAGTCAGGACATGGAAGCAACCTAGATGCCCATCGGCAGACGAATGGATAAGAAAGCTGTGGTACATCACAATGGAATACTACTCGGCCTTTAAACATGACAAGATTTGAATCAGTTCTAATGAGGAGGATGGAGCCTATTATATACAGTGAAGTAAGCCAGAAAAAAAAAAAAAAACACCAATACAGTATACTAATGCATATATATGGATTTTAGAAAGAAGGTAACGATAACCCTGTATGCGAGAAAACAAAAGAGACACAGATGTATTGAATCGTCTTTTGGACTCTGTGGGAGAGAGCAAGGGCTGAATGATATGGGAGAATGGCATTGAAATATTAAAATATCATATGTGAAATGAATCACCAGTCCAGGTTTGATGCACGATACAGGGTGCTCAGGGCTAGTGTAATGCGATGACCCAGAGGGGTGGGATGGGGAGGGAGGTGGGAGGGGCGTTCAGGATGGGGAATACATGTACACTCACGGCAGATTCAAGTCAATGTATGGCAAAACCAATACATTATTTTAAAGTCAAATAAATTAATCAATTAAAAAAAATCTCCACATTCAGAAAACTAAGAGCATGACATCTGGACCTATCACTTCATGGCAAATAGATGTGGAAATAATGAGACTTTAATTTTGGGGACTCCAGAATCACTGCAGATGGTGACTGTAACCATGAAATTAAAAGATGCTTGTTCCTTTCAAGAAAAGCTATTGCCAACTTACACAGCATATTAAAAAGCAGAGACGTTATTTGCCAACAAATGTCTGTCTAGTCAAAGCTATGGTTTTTTCCAGTAGTTGTGTATAGATAGGAGAGTTGGACTCTAAAGAAAGCTGAGTGCTGAAGAATTGACGCTTTTGAACTGTGGTGTTGAAGTAGTCTCTTAAGACTCCCTTGGACTGCAAGGAGATCCAACCAGTCAATTCTAAAGAAATCAGTACTGAATATTCATTGGAAGGACCGATATCAAACCTGAAACTCCAGTACTTTGGTCACCTGATGTGAAGAACCGACTCACTGGAAAAGACCATGATGCTGGGAAAAGCTGAAGGCAGGAGGAGAAGGGGACGACAGAGGGTGAGAAGGTTTTATAGCATCACTGACTCAATGCACAAGTTTGAGCTAGCTCTGGGAGTTGATTATGGACAGGGAAACCTAGCATGCTGCAGTCCATGGGATCACAAAGAGACAGACACGACTGAGCAACTGAACTGAACTGAACTGGATGCATAAGTATATGCAAAGAAGGAGTAAGAAAGGGTAGAAGTAAAGGGAAGAGAGATATGAAATTTCTATGCTGATATATTTTTACACACCTAAACTTACACTTTCAAACAGTTTGCAAAATGTCTGTTTAAAATGCTTCCAGCAATGATTACTTAAGTGGCATGTGTCTTTAAATGTAGATAGAAGACTCTTTTAGCAAGCTTTTCATCCTTAAACCCATCCTCTTGTAAATATTAATATTTCCTTCTAAATGATAATGGTTTTAGCACTAAGTGATTTGATCAACAGTCAATAAAAAAATGCATTTTTAAAATATCATATGGAGGAAGATCCTGTGTCTCTGATTCAGTTGTAGGCTGTCTATATTCTTCCAGATTTAAGTCACACACTGTCCTTTTAAGCTCTGTTCTCATTTCAATATACTATAAAGTGTCACAATCCAAGGTGATTGCTAGTACAATGCAAGAGCTAAATTATTTTTATTATTGCAGCCCACCCGGTGCTATTTCCTTCAGACATGTGATCCTAGAGATACTCTTCTTTCCTTCTTGATTTTATGACAGTTAATAACCTCAGCTTAATTGTGCAAATGCCATTAATACACAATGGCACCTAATTAGTCCAAATCAAATCTGAGTTATATATTTATGCACATTCTGATATTCATTGAAAGACCAGGTTTCTCCTGTGTGTTTTGTTAACAAAAAATACAAAAGAAAAAGATTCCACACATATCTACTTTCCATGATCACATATATGCTCAAGTGCATCAGATTTCCCTCAATGAACGTTTGATCCATAAATCACTTTTTTAAATTAAATACGCCAAAATCATCAATTCCCTTAACCAATATTGCACTGAGTAAAAGTAACAGCACACAGGTAGATTATTATTATTATTGTTGTTATGTGTGCCATGTTTCCTAAAGGATGTACACTGACAATTTTTAACACAATGTAAAGAATCCTTCAGGTTATGAATTAACTAGTTTTGTGATTAGAATAGCATTATGGAAAGGATGGTATGTGAAATAAGTTATTTGAATAATGTGAAACAATATATGATCTCTAAATTTCCTTACAAGACTAAATTATTATAGATTCTAAAATATCACTGTTTGCTTATGTCTATCTTACTACCTATCAGATTATGTTCAAACCATGCAGTCTGCATTTTAGGCGGAACTCAACTTTCTGTTCAGTTTTATCTTCCATTAATCAGCAGTGCTTCCCTTATTGTTTCCAGTACTCCTAATCATAAGCCCATTCAACCTGTTCAGTTCAGTTCAGTTGCTCAGTTATGTCCGACTCTTTGCAACCCCATGGATTGCAGCAGGCCAGGCTTCCCTGTCCATCACCAACTCTCGGAGCTTACTCAAACTCATATCCATCAAGCAGTGACACCACCCAACCATCTCATCCTCTGTCATCCCCTTATCCACCGGCCTTCAATCATTCCAGCAGCAGGGTCTTTTCAAATGAGTCAGTTCTTCACATCAGGTGACCAAATATTGGAGTTTCAGCTTCAGTCCTTCCAATGAATATTCAGGATTGAGTTCCTTTAGGATGGACTGGTTGGATCTCCTCACAGTCCAAGAGACTCTCAAGAGTCTTCTCCAACACACAGTTCAAAAGCATCAGTTCTTCAGTGCTCAGCTTTCTTTGTAGTCCACTCTCATATCTATACGTGAGTACTGGAAACACCATACCTTTTCTTTTTCTTTTTTACTTTCTTTCTTTATTTTAATCAGAGGCTAATTACTTTATATTATTGTGGTGGTATTTGTCATATATTCACATGAATTACCCATGAGTGTACACGTGTTCCCTATCCTGAACCCCCCTCCCACCTCCCTCCCCATCCCATCCCTCAGCGTCATCCCAGTCCACCAGCCCTGAGCACCCTCTCTCATGCATCAATCCTGGACTTGCGATCTATTTCACATATGACAATATACATGTTTCAGTGCTATTCTCTCAAATCATCCCACCCTCGCCTTCTCCCACAGAGTCCAACAGTCTGTTATTTACATTTGTGTCTCTTTTGCTGTCTTGCATATAGGGCCATCATTACGATCTTTCTAAATTCCATATATATGCATTAATATAGTGTATTGGTGGTTTCTTTCTGACTTACTTCATTCTGTACAATAGGCTCCAGCTTCATCCACCTCATTAGAACTGATATAAATTCATTCTTTTTGATAGCTGAGTAATATTCCGTTGTGTATATGTACCACAACTTTCTTATCCACTCATCTTCTGATGGACATCAAGGTTGCTTCCATGTACTAGCTATTGTGAACAGTGCTGTGATGAACATTGGGGTACATGTGTCTCTTTCAGTTCTGGTTTCCTTGGTGTGTATGCCCAGCAGTGGGATCACTGGGTCATATGGTAGTTCTATTTCCAGTTTTTTAAGGAATCTCCACACTGTTCTCCATAGTGACTTTATTAGTTTGCATTCCCACCAACAGTGTAAGAGGGTTCCCTTTTCTCCACACCCTCTCGAGCATTTATTGTTCATAGACTTTTAGATTGCAGCCATTCTGATCGGCATGAGATGGTACCTCGCTGCGGTTTTGATTTGCATTTCTCTGATCATGACTGATGTTGAGCATCTTTTCTTGTGTTTGTTAGTCATCTGTATGTCTTCTTTGGAGAAATGTCTGTTTAGGTCTTTGGCCCATTTATTGATTGGGTCATTTATTTTTCTGGAATTGAGTTGCATGAGCTGCTTGTATATTTTTGAGATTAATTCTTTGTCAGTGGCTTCATTTGCTAGTATTTTCTCCCGTTCTAAATGCTATCTTTTCACCTTGCTTAGAGTTTCCTTCATTGTGCAAAAGTTTTTAAGTTTTATTAGGTCCCATTTGTTTCTTTTTGCTTTAATTTCCATTACTCTGGGAGGTGGATCATAGAGGATCCTGCTGTGATTTATGTCAGAGAGTGTTTTGCCTATGTTTTCCTCTAGGAGTTTTATAGTTTCTGCTGTTATGTTTAGATCTTTAATCCATTTTGAGTTTATTTTTGTGTATGTTGTTAGAAAGTGTTCTAGTTCCATTCTTTTAAAGGTGGTTGACTAGTATTCCCAGCACCACTTGTTAAAGAGATTGTATTTTTTCCATTGTATTTTGTTGCCTCCTTTGTCAAAGATAAGGTGTCCATAGGTGTGTGAATTTATCTCTGGGCTTTCTATTTTGTTCCATTGATTGACATTTCTGTCTTTGTGCCAGCATCATACTGTTTTGATGATTGTAGCCTTGTAGTATAGTCTCAATAGCTTTGATTAGATGGAATTTGTTGGCAAAGTAATGTCTCTGCTTTTTAATATGCTGTCTAGATTGGTCATAAGTTTTCTTCCAAGGAGCAAGCATCTTTTAACATCATGGCTGCAGTCACCATTTGAGGTGATTTTGGAGCCCCCCAAAATAAAGTCTGTCACTGTTTCCACTGTGTCCCCATCTATTTGGCATGAAGAGTTGGGACCAGATTCCATAATCTTAGTTTTCTGAATGTTGAGTTTTAAGCCATCTTTTCGCCCTCCTCTTTCACTTTCAATAAGAGGCTCTTTATCTCTTCTTCACTTTCTGCCATAAGAGTGGTGTCATCTGCATATCTGAGGTTATTGATATTTCTCACAGAAATTTTTATTCCAGTTTGTGCTTCATCCAGCCTGGCATTTCGCATGATGTACTCTGCATATAAGTTAAATAAACAGAGTGATAGTATACAGTCTTGACATACTCCTTTCCCGATTAGGAACCAGTCTGTTGTTCCATGTCAGTTCTGTTTCTTCTTGACCTGCATACAGATTTCTCAGGAGGCAGTTCAGGCAGTCTGGTATCCCCATCTCTTCAGAAATTTCCCACAGTTTGTCATGATCCACACAGTCAAAGGCTTTGGCAAAGTCACTCAAGCAGAAGTACATATTTTTTTCTTTTTTGGAAATCTGTTGATTTTTCAATCATCCACCAGATGTTGGTGATTTGATCTTTCGTTCCTCTGCCTCTTCTAAATCTAGCTTGAATATCTGGAAGTTCACAATTCACGTACTGTTGATGCCTGGCTTGGAGAAGATTGAACGTTACTTTGCTAGCATGTGAGATGAATGCAATTGTGCAGTAGTTTGAACAATCTTTGTCATTGTCTTTATTTGAGATTGGAATGAAAACTGACTTTTCCCAGTCCTGTGGCCATTGGTGCATTTTCCAAATTTGCTAGCATATTGAATGCATCACTTCAACAACATCATCTTTTAGGATTTGAATTAGCTCAACTGGAATTCCATCGTCTCCACTAGCTTTGTTCTTAGTGATGCCTACTAAGGCCCACTTCACTTCACATTCCAGGATGTTTGGCTGTAGGTGGGTGATCACACCATCGTGGTTATCAGGGCCATGAAGATATTTTTTGTATAGTTCTTCTGTGTATTCTTGCCATCTCTTCTTAATAACTTCTGTTTCTGTTAAGCCTGTACCATTTCTGTCCTATATTGTGCCCATCTTTGCATGAAATATTCCCTTGGTATCAACCTATTACCTATAATTTTATTTACTTTTCTCGTCCATCTTTCCGCAAGCTGTATTTTATCAAGGCTTATACCCAGCATCATTTTCAACCTTTGAGTTCTTTCAGACTAATTCTAGGTTACAATTGCTTTCTTACAGGAACATTGCATGTGTACCAAATTATCTATATTACATACTGCCTAAGAAAAATTGTGCACCTGTTGCAGGATTTCTGTTTCCATTTAAAACTGTGGATTATTCCATGTGAGAAATCGCTTTTGTTTCTATAAAAGCCTCAAAGGCAATAATAGTACATTGCCGCAGCAAATGATATAATTAACAAAGCCAGTGAAGTTAATTAATGAGCAGATGCTAAGTTTAAAGAAAAAATGGATGGCACACATGGTCAATCAGCAAATTATTTATAGCCATATTTATATCTCTGTTTTTAAGGTCAGTTACATATTTGTTTCAAGTAAGGTTATTTCTCCTTCTTTATCAGTATTTGACTTTCCAAACTTACATTTATCTTTCAAATTTATTTGTTTTCTGGGTAGATATTCACCCAAGAGATTCACTACAAAGTTTTACCAACACTTGTATAAAAAATATGGAATTTTACCGAAATGATTATATGATTATTCATGCTTTTATTCATATTTGTTAAGTGGTACATTTCTGGGCCAATCAAACATTAACAAAATTTTTCAAAACATTTTTAATTTATATTAAAATATGTAAAACAAATCTAGTTAATTACTAGGGTAATGCAAATTTAATTGAAGTGTTAGAAGTATTATTTTCTTTATAGTGTTTCTTTAAAGGAAAATTTAAAAAAAAATTATTTAAGATTCTAACCTTATCTAATTTTCAGAGGAGTGAAAACAGATGGATTTCTAGACATAACCTAATTAATTTCTATAAAGTTGATACAGAGTGAGATAATTAATTCATAAGCAACATGCATCTTCCCAAGTGACCAGATCGAATCTATAATGTAAGTTGGTGATTTTTCAGGCTGAAACAGATATAGGCAGACAGGCTTTGTTCTCACACAACTTAAAGATAATGTGATTAAGATGGCTGATGCTTGAATTAATAAATACATCACACATGATAGATAACAATAGCTAGATAATAATGCCTCCTGCTTATTATCCCTCACCTGCTAAAACATATGTCTTTAAATTCTGTGAGTTTACAAATATTTTGGATACTTGTAACTAGGTTTTTCCCCTTACCTTTTAAAGGTGTCAGTAAGCCTGCCAAAAACGGAGAATGAGTTCTCTTGTAAGTCTTTCATTTGATGAAATTCTGCCAAATCCTAAATGTTTCCCTTTAATAATAGTGCTAATTCAATGACAGTATTGTCATCTAAGGAGCAAAAATGTCCCTTTAAAGTACAGTTATCTAAAGGTTTGATATCTTTGGTGGAAAGTGCCTGTGTACAGACAAATTTTAGAAATGCATTAATTCTATTACACAAAACATCAACAAAGCATTTTCTTCACAAGTGTGGAGACTTAGAAGTATAGGTATGAAAGAAAAATGGGGAAAAGTTAGTTTTCAGTTACATTTTGAGGGGGAGTGTTAGAAATCCTATACTTTTCATTTTATTTCCAAAAAACAGTATTATTATATAATATAAGATGATGCCAGAATGTTTACATCTTTATCTTTGAAACATAAAAGAAAGAGCATTTTCTGCAGGTTAATCTACATTCTGTAAAATCAAAAGAAGGCTAAGGACAATGTAATTCACTTTAGCTTTTAATTCTTAACCATTAATTTATCAGTGAAGAAATTTCAAAGTTGAGGTTTTTATAGTACAAAGATATATTATCTTAATAGTCAGTACTATAAAACACATGCTATCATGCATTACAGATGGATGCAAACAAAGTTGTAAACTTGACTTGTTTTATGTACTATGTATAGTGGTGCCTTTGACTAAGGACATTTAACAACATATGACAAACTACAATTACAATAGGTTGTACTTTCAAACTGTTTATAAAAAATATTTTAAGCCAGTCTTCCACAACAAAAATAGCACATTTTTTCCTCTGATTTTTAGATATATTTTCTAACATAATTAATGAATATGGATTTAAGATTGATGGCAATGGAGGTTGCAAATTGTTTTTTAGAGAAGATATGTTGAAAATTCAACCACATAGCCAAGACAAAACAGCCATTGAGAGGACCACACTTCTTGAAATTAAGCTAGTCTATGAGCCCTGGTGGCTCAGACGGTAAGGCGTCTGCCTACAATCTGGGAGACCCAGGTTCGATCGCTGGGTCAGGAAGATCCTCTGGAGAAGGAAATGGCAACCCAGTTCAGTACTCTTGCTTGGATAATTCCATGGATGGAGGAGACTGGTAGGCTGCGGTCCACGGGTTCGCAAACAGTCGGACATGACTGAGCACCTTCATTATGAGCAAATTACCTCTTCCTTGGACAAATAATAAAAAAAATTAAAAAATAAAATAAAAGTCACTTGGTCTTGCCTGACTCTTCACGATCCCATGGACTGGATCCCTCCAGGCTCCTCTGTCCATGGAGATTCTCTAGGCAAGAATACTGTAGTGGGTAGCCGTTCCCTTCTCCAGGGCATCTTGCCAAGACAGAGATCGAACTCAGGTCTCCTGCATTTCAGGCAGATTCTTTACTCTCTGAGCCACCAGGAAAGCCCTTCCTCGAACATAATTAGTGAAAAAACGTTGAAATTATTCTCACAAAAAATGAGCACTCTAAAGTAAAATGGACAAACTGCTCAGTTGACACTGGAAACAAAAAGTCTAGTCAAACGACTTTGCCAAACTACTGAATAAACATGCAATTGATTGTCATGGAAAATTAATTCTTAACAGCTATTTTTTCACATTTAATATTTTTATTCTGAATCTTATTCAGCCTTATTTCCAACCTCAAATGAAAATAGAACACAAAAGTTCAAAATGGAAAAGTATTCATTTTAGGATGAACTGTCACAAATTGTGAATTTCCCCAAGAAGGCCTAATATTTGGTAAGCTGTCACTTAGAGGATATTTTCACAATGGATAAAATTCTAAATATGGTCACAGTACATTGAGCTCAAGTTTATTAATTTTAACCCTGGAAAGAAGTAATTGATAACTGTTCTCTGAAGACATTAAGGCAGATGGTAAGTCTCATATTGCCATATGAAGCATAATCTGTGACTCTGTACAGGTAGAAATGGCTAAAACGGAAAGATCCTTTCTCTTGCTTAACAATGTATTGGAAGTTAATAAGAAAACTTTATTATGGAAGAAGAAAAGCCATCAGTTACTTTTCTTCCACATCGACAAACTTGAGTGTGATATTATCTGTCATTGAAGCTCACCAGGCAGTCACTCTCACAAGGCTATTTACCTCTAGGGGCCTTATCTAGTGGCTCAGGGGTAAAGAATCCACCTGCAATTCAGGAGCCACAGGAGAGGTGGGTTTGATCCCTGGGTTGGGAAGATCCCCTGAAGGAGGGAATAGCAACCCATTCCAGTATTCATGCTTGGAGAATCCCATGGACAGAGGAGCCTGGTGGGCTATAGTCCATAGGGTTGCAAAGAGTGGGACATGACTAAAGTGACTGAGCACGCACACACCTCTAGGAGATTCAGAGAATCTGGGTATTGAGGAGGTGTAATTTGAAAAAGCTCATCAGTTATCATGATCTCTATCCCCTAGAGGTGCATTACCACTCACTCATGCTTTCTGAGGTCTTCCCTGGAGCTCAAATGGTAAAGAATATTCCTGAATGCAGGAGACCTGGGTTTGATCTCTAGGTGGGGAAGATTTTCTGGAAAAGAGAATGGCAACCCAATCCAGTTTTCTTGCCTGGAGAATCCCATGGACAGAGGAGCCTGGCATTCCTACAGTTCATGGGATCACAAAGTGAGACACGACTAGCACTACATGCTCTCTGAAAATCATGGATCTCTCTTCCCCCATGAGGTACAGAATACTACAAACAAGGGTTTGTATATAAAAGCTTATAAAAACTCGGTCTATCTCAGTTTTTCCTTAACTACATGTGGATTATTCTTTTAAAATTTCACTAACTCCCTGACATTGACTTTCCATGGCCTATTTAACTCCTGAAGGGTGTGTATAGCAGATACTATTAACAGACAATAGAGCTATCTATGACTTTCATCATCAGGCTGCTAGCTGCCACTTGTGCTTTCTGGGCAGAATGATTCTGTAGGAGGGTCTCTGTGCCTTCCTGGGTTTGAGAGAATTCTTGAGCTGTTTCTTTTTTATATTCTAGTTGTCACTTTCAGGATTTATTTTGCTTCCTATTCCCCTGGGAGTTTCTTTTCTGATACTATTTTATTTTCCATTGGTCAAGGTAAATGTTGTCACAGAGGTGAAAAGGAAAAGCCACTTAGCATTCTTTGTTATCTTCTCCTGAATAAATGCAAAAGGCTAGTTCAAGTCACTGGCTACTAAGAAGGAAATCATTTACTATTTTCTGTAGAAGCTAAGCTTTTTTTATTTTAAAATTCAGCACCAAAATGCTGAGCATTGAGACATCTAGAATGCATTCAGCTGGACACAGACATTGTCTGGTGCGGGATATAATCAATTCAGTATTTTTGATAGATTTGTGACTGGGCTTTATGCAGTGTTATCCCCTCTTGCCTTATTGAAAGCCAGATCATATGAGTCCATCTGTTCCAGATTCACCCTGCCATATGTGTTATGAAAGCTCTCCCGCCTCAGAAGAGAGGGTGAAACTATAAATACCCAGGTGCCTTGACAGCTGTGGCACAAGCTGGATTTATTTAGTTCATGTTAATTATGCCATCAAAGAAGCTAAAAGGCTAAATTTTCAAATGGCACAACAGTACCAGCATGATCACTGAAACAGATAAATAAACGTATGAGAGCTGGCAACACTAAAAAAAAAGACAAGGCATTTTTATAAATATAGATGAATAAAGGCCATGATGTGTAAAGCATTCAATCACCTGTTCTATTTGGGTAGGTGGGAGGGGCTGTATCATGATATGTTATAAGAGGGCTTTACCTAAAATGTCAAAGGCAGAAAAGGAAATCAAAAGGGGCACCAGGAAAGGGAGCCTATGACAACCAATACATTTGCTTACACATGCTCCTGCCTTCCTCCATTATCTCTAGATAATAAAGTCATGAAGGAAAATGTCACTCTCACCTGGGTGGGCTGGATGAGAAAACAAACAGCAAAGCAAACAGAAGGGAAGGCACAGGAATATGTACAAAGCAATCCACCACCTCATCATTCAGCCCATTATGAACACAGATGCACAATTCAGTTCATGCTAATAATGGCTAACAGTTCCCAGAGAAAAATCATTGCCTTTTCCTTTATGGTGCACACACATGTTCTGCAAGAGTTTTATTACAGCACAGAAGGAAGCATTGCAAGAAATCTTGCTGTACCATTTGTATACGTGTATAAGAAATCACAAGGACATCAGTAATTGATCATCTGAGGCTCATAAATAAAATTCTCCATATCACTCTCAAACCCATTCAATAGAACAAACACCCTAATAACAAGCTTTATTTGATTACAATTATTAAAAGGATTGAATTTCTTAGGATGGTATATAGACACATGCCAAAATCTTAAAGCAAAGTTAACACTTTAGATTATGTATTTTTTATGCCTTCACTTATTTATGATGTCACTAATTGAATTTTAAGTAGACCAACTCCATAATAGTTCACAGGTTTTACTATGTCTCTTCTTTGAAACAGTGATTATGAATGTGTTCATGAGTTTTCACAAATGTGCTTCCCATTTGAGGAGAGCTGTTTATGATAATAACATTGATAATAATAAAAATAACATGAGTATTTATACTGCATCATGCATACAGTTTAAAACTAACAATGGAATTATAAACTAAGCATAATTATCATTTTCTAGATTAATAAACTGAGGATATGAGATAGTAAGTCATTTGCAAATTTCAAAAGAGATAACTATGAAGAATGAAATTCAGTACCATGAGTGTCTGTACTCTTAAACCAGTAAATTTTAGGTATATTTGTTAATAGTCCAGAGAAAAGAGAAACCTCGAAACATGATTGATTTGAAGTTCATGAAATAAATCTCTAGGGTTACTTTTATCTCTTTCTGTCCCAGGATATATGAGCTAGTTTGTTCTCTGAAAGACTAGAGATTGTTTTTTTGTAAAGTACAAAGAATTAAGAACATTCGAGTTCTTTATGTCTGCCAAACAGCTTTAGGTGTGTGTGTGTATGTGTAAGGAAAGAATTATAGGGGAAAATACTAGGATAATTCTTCTCTTTTAACCTTTTCCATTTCATTAACATGTAAGTCTTCCTTTCTTAAAAGAGAAGAAGAAGCAAAAAGTTAAAAGGGAGTAGGAAAAAAAGAAAAAGAGAAAGTCAGATAGTGAAGAGGAAGAGAAAGGAATGAAGAAAAGACATTTTCCTAATATGTTTAATTTTCTTCTCTTATATGATTCTGAAAAATAAAGTGGCAAGAGTACTGAAAATCATCAGATAGCAAACTTTGTCACAATTAGATCTATTATTTTGGGTGAGAGTCATTATATACACTGTATTTAAATGTCTACATTTATAAATACATAAACTTGGACCAGATCATCTAAAGAGTCCCTTCCAAATAAAATTACATTATTATCTCTAATATTTTCACCTTGAGTTATAAGATAAAATACTATTTTAAAAGAGTATACTAAAGATAAGCAATATACTGTTTTAGTTATTTCAACATTTTCAACTTCATAAACATAGACATATGATGGTTAATAATTTCCTAAAATAACATCTTATGTAACAATATGTAAGCATTGATATTATGCATGATATTATTAAAATTGATCCTTTATATTATTCCTTATAATAGTTTTCAGCATTTCTGTGTACTTTCACAGAATATAGTTTGATGCAAATTTTTCATTATTTTGAAGTAGATGTCAGTCCTAAATATGTAATCTCAAAATAATATGGGCCACAGGTGGGATGCATGAGACAAGTGCTCGGGTCTGGTGCACTGGGAAGTCCCAGAGGAATCAGGTGGAGAGGGAGGTGGGAGGGGGGATCGGGATGAGAAATACATGTAACTCCATGGCTGATTCATGTCAATGTATGACAAAACCTACTGCAATGTTGTGAAGTAATTAGCCTCCAACTAATAAAAATAAATGAAAAAAATAATGTGTGGGCCAAACTGTTAATACAATATTCACAAAACTGATGAGAATACACTTTTTAGTCATTTTAGGTTGCTCTTTTTCTCTAACTTACATCACCTTTTGAAGACAGGACACTAATGTTCCAAATTGCCTACAGCAATGCCTGAAGTCTAGAACTGTTGAAATGTCCTTCTAGCTCTATAAATATTATTTATGCTCTGTTTACTAAGAGTAGAATATTTTGGTCAATTCCATTATACTTTGTGGTCAATAGGCATCTACTGATTATTTAATAACTTAATGATAACAATAGAAAAATATATGCAACAGCTGAAAGAATCATATTAATAAAACCATAATCTTTTGTCAAAATACACTCTAGATTTCTGTTCTTTGAAAATGTTTTCCTTGAACTCATACAATTTATCTGCTTTTCTTTTCTCAAACTCTTCAAAATAATTGTCTATGTCAGTTATATCCAATTTCTCTCCTCTCATCTGTCTTGAACCCACTTAATCCAGACTTTCACTTTCAATACTACTCTGAAACTTTTCTTACCAAGGTATGAGTAACTTTCATGGTACTAAAATCAAATAGTTAATTCTCAGATCTAATTTTACTTGACAGATCTTATTTTCTTGATTTATGTTTGATATTGTTCCCATGGCTTGGTGCCTCCCACTGACTCAGTTTTTCTCTTATATCATACTGCTCTTTCTCAGTCTACTTTGTTGACTTCTTCTCAGATTTTCCACCTCTAAAGGTTGGAATGTCCCTGGAACAAATTCTCAGAACTTTTCTCTTCTCCATCTACACTTACTCCTTAGGTGATGTCATCTATCTTCATGGCTTTAAATTCTGTCTATATACTCTAAAGATTGCAAGCCAAGGCAAATTGCCTAAAATCCAACCTGGTGTATCTAAGAACTTACTTAACATCTTAATCTGAATGTGAAAGAAGCCAGTATGCCCCTCCCTCCCTTGGAAATTTCTTTTAACCCCAAACTTACTTCTTCCACACTCTTTACCATTTCAATTTTAAAAAATATAAACTTAAGTTTGTATTTCCTTAGATTAAAAAATTGGACTACCATTGATTCCTCCATTATTCTTAAAATTGCATATCTCACATTTTAGGAAATTTTGTTGGCTTTATCTTTGAAATACACCTACAATCTGATCACTGTCCTCCACATATACTGCTACTATCCTGGTATAAATAATAATTCACCTGAATTGTTGTAGTGCTTTATAACTAACCTGTTTGTTTTTGCTCTAGTATCATTCAGTCTGTTCTCCAAAGAGTAATAAATCAAGTATGAGATCATGCCACTTACCTGCTCAAGATCCTCCTTTAGGAACTGCTGCTACTGCTAAATCACTTCAGTCATGTCCAACTCTGTGTGACCCCACCCCTGCGATTCGCTAAGCAAAAACACTGGAGTGGGTTGCCATTTCCTTCTCCAATGCAGAAAAGTGAAAAGTGAAAGTGAAGTCGCTCAGTCGAGTTCGACTCTTCACGACCCCATGGACTGCAGCCTACCAGGCTCCTCCATCCATGGGATTTTCCAGGCAAGAGTACTGGAGTGGGCCTTTAGGAACTATCCTAGCCTATATTCATGCTGATAAAGACAGTTTGTCCTAGGAGACACTGCTGAAACCAGCTTGCAGTTATATCAACACTCAAGAAGCAGTCAACTCACACCACCTCCTCCCTGATGCCTGTACCAGTTGGTCAGCATCACCTTCTCAAAAGTCAAAGTCTCAAGCCAAAAACCTCCTTCTGTGCTCATAGACATAAACACCAACTGAAATTCACCAATAACATCAGAGATCACTGATAACAGATCACCATTAAAAATATAATAATAATGAAAAACTTTAAAATATTACAAAACACAAAATGTGACATAGAGATACAAAGCGAGCAAATGATATTGAGAAAGTAGTGCCAATGGTCTTGCTTGATGCAGGGTTGCCACAAACCATCAATTTGTGTTAAAAAAAAATCAGTATCTCTGAAACAAAATAACGTAAAGCACAATAAAAAGAAGTACCTCTGCAAACTACAACCTAAGCCTCAACTAACTCTTGAGGCATACTGTACTGGAATAACCAAAATATCAGAGCAATGCCTTTCAAAATTGTGATATCTTTTTTTTATTTTAACAAACTAAGAGTCAGCAAATTTCTGCTAAATAAGCAAATGAAAAATCAACATTATTCAGACAATTGAAGTAAGACCCAAAATCTCTATCACATAAAATTTGACATTAAAAAGACTTCAGAAAATATGGCCAATTCTAAAGACTTAGGGGATGTGAGGGGAGATGGCAATACTGAGATGACTTAGGTACTGGAATTATCAAAGATTTTAAAGCAGTTAATGAAACTATATAGTATCCATGACATAAATGAAAAGGTATAATTTCTATTTCTTTCATAGAAGTAGAAGCTATAAAAATATCCAAATGAAAATTATAGGACAGAAAATGAAATATCTAAAATAAACAACAAACAATTCATTTAATGTGATCAGTGACAGAATTGAGATGACAGAAGAGTCAATAGACTTGAAGATAAATCAATGGAAATCATCCATTTTGAAGAACAGAGAGAAAAAAAATTATAAAAGGATAAATAAAATTTCTTGCAACAATGGGACAGTCTCAAAGTTTCTAAAATATATATCATTGGAGTCTGAAAAGAAGATGAGAAAAAAATAAATGCAGAAAAAAATATGTTTTAAAAAATGAGGGTCAAAAGCTTCCACATTTGATGAAAGGCATAAAATTACAAATTCAAGAAGCTCTTCAGAAATTTAATCAAAATCAATCAAAAGACAACAATGCCCAGGCACATCATAATCCAACTACTAAAAACAACAGACTAGAACAAGCACTTGAAAACAACTAGAGTAAAACAATGTATTACAATCAGGGGAAAAATTATTCAAATTACCACTGATTTTTTATTGAAATCATGGAAACCAGAAGATAATAGGGCAGCATCTTAAAGGGGTGAAAGAAAATAACTACTAATCCAAAATTTTATGTAACACGGAAAATCTCTTTCAGGATAAAGGATAAGCAAAGATGTCAGAAAAAAAAGAAAACTCAGAGAAGCCATTGCTGGTAGACCTGCTCTTTAAAAATGCTAAAATAAGACTTTCAGCTAAAAGGAAATGATACAAACTTGAATTTATTAAATTTGTCAGAAGGATAGATTTTTAAAATTTATTTATTTATTTTTTAATTTTAATTGAAGGCTAATTACTTTGCAATACTGTGGTAGTTTTGCCGTACATTCACATGAATCAGTCATGGGTGTACATGTGTTGCCCATCCTGACCCTACCTCCCACCTCCCTCCCCATCCCTTCTCTCAAGGTCATCCCAGTGCACCAGATTTTTAAAGATTATGTTTCATGATAATAAAAGGCTTGTCTGAAGACCAGTATTTTTAGGAATGAAGGAAGAGCAAGAAAAATAGTGAATATACAGGTAAATATAAAATTCTATTTTCTTTTATGCATGCTTACTGAAATCAATTTATATGGATTTAACCCATATGACAACTGTAATGAAAAGTTTAATGGGAGAGAGTAAAAGGAACCTATATGGTTGTAAAGCTTCTACATTTTTAATGAAGTGGTAAAATATAACTCTGAGTATACTGTGGAAGTTTAGGTATGTATATTATAAAGCCTAGAGCAAACACTAAGAAATAATACAAATGATATCAGCAAAAGTTAATAGGTAATTAAACTAGAATATGAGAGAAATACTCAAAGAATCTGAAGAAGGCAAAAAGAGGGAAAGAGGAACACAAAAGAGAAAGACAACCTGAAACTAAGTAATATAATGGTAGAATAAAATACAACTCTATCAAATAAATACATCAAAATAAATAGCTGTAACAGATTTATTAAGAGATTGTCAGGTTGGGTAAAAAAAAAAAAGACTCACCTATATTCTGTCAACAGGAAACCTACTTTAACCATAAGGATATAGATAATTTAAAAGATGAAGGACAAAGAAAAAACTGATATGCCTGGAAACAACCATCAAAAGGAAATTGGAACAACCACATTAATATCAGAAAAGTCAGATTTTAGAACTAGGAATACAACCATGGATAGAGAAACTATATAATGATAAAAAGATCAGTTCACCAAGCAGACTGAACAAGCTCACAAGTATATGCTTCATGTTACAGAACTTTGAAATACATGGAACAAAAAGAAATAGAACTGCAGAGAGAAATTAAAAAACAAAAAAACAAACAAACAAAAAAAAAACTTCTAAACAATACATGGGTCAAAAAGAAAGTTTCAAGGGAAATTAGAAAAAAATTCTGTTGAATAAAAATAAAACTACAATATGCTTCAATTGGTAAGATGTAGCTAAAGCAGTGGTCACAGAAGATTACATTAAATACCTCAATTTAGAAACTAAGACAGGTCTCAGAGATGACAAGATCGTGGAGGAATAGATTGGATATGGAGTACTTCTCTCTCCACAGATGCATCAAGAATACATTTTCAGGTGAAGAGAATCTCACAGAGCACTAGCTGAGAGCTGGCAAGAGTAATTGATCAAAAAAAAAAAAAAAAAAGTCCTAGACCAATGGAAAGGAATATATGGATACATGCAAAACTTGGTAGGACGAAGGAAGGAAGAGAAGAAAAAAGGCAGAGAGTGAGTGGGACTGGACCTGTACCTGGGGCATGGAGGAACTGAAGCAATTCCCCACATCAGAGCAATACTATGGGACAGAGGAGAGGCATTTGAAGCTGTTGAAGAATAAAGCAGCTGATCTATGATGGTCTGAATGAAGTGAGACCCACACAGACATTTCCTACTTCAGCCCTATGTACTTAACACAGAGATATGAGTCCTCTAGTATGCATGGTAGCCAGAGACTGGAGAATAGGGATTGAAGAGAAATCCCAGGGCAAGGTCTGCTGTTGACTGAGGGAGGAGCTCACAGCAGGGAATGCCCTTGGAGAAAGCCAGACAGCCATGGAGGCAGAGTGATACTGCTGAGTCATGCACATGGGGTGGAACCATTATTGTAGCCTCTCTTTTTCCCCACACACTGAGGATGGGCAGCTGACCAACAGAGAAATATTCCAGAGAGGGTGGCCCTTTGAGTGCCCGACAGGCTAAGCAAGAGAGAAGGACCCCAGTCAGGGGCCCTTTGAGTGCCTGTTGTGCCAAGCTGCAAAGAAGGAACAGACAGGGAAGCCTTTTGAATGCCAGCTACAAGAGGATAGAAAAAGACTCTAATAGCATCTTATCTCTTGTGCCCATGGCCAACGGCTTCCCTGTACACCTGGTGCCAGCAGGCTCCCCACAATCCAAGCAGCCATGCCCCCACAATCCCTGGTCCTCACTGGGGCAGAGCTGCCAGAGGTTATTAAAAAAATAATAATAATAACCATATCTTCTGTGCTTTTGGCTGCTGGGTCCCCTGCATACCTGGTGCTGCCAGGGTCCCCACAATCCAAGCAGCTGTGCCACCTCCATACCTGACCCTCACTGGGGCAGACCCAAGTCCTCCAAGGTAGCCTCAGGAGCAAACTCTTGTGGATAACCCAGATTCAGAGGGGGGATAAAACCACAATAAAGCTCCAGGGGCAAAGTGGCTAAGGAAGAGAATCAAAAGCTTTCCATGAGTTGTACAAGATGCAGATTAAATCCTCAAGATACACTAGGTATACTCTGTGTCTATGGAATATATAAAAGGACAATGAGTATTCACACAAAAGAAAAAGCCCTAGCTCTGGCAACCATGGATGTTGGAGGCAAGTAGATGCCTGAGTAGAGCCAGATTACAGTCTGAGCTGTCCCTGCAGCAGGTTCAGAGAATAGTCCAACATCGGAGGGCCTCCTAGGGAGGCAGAGGTGGAACTACCACTCTCTACATGTATTTTTTTCTCTTTTTTTTCTGTTTTTTTTTTGTTTGCTTGTTTGTTTTTTTCCCCATATTGCTCTCATATCCTCAGTATGGGCATCATCAAAAAAATCTACAAACAATACATGAAAGAGTGTGTGGAGAAAAGGGAATTATCTTGCACTGTTGGTGGGAATGCAAATTGATAGTCAGTGTGGAGAACAGTATAGAGATTCCTTTAAAAACTAGAAATAAAACTATCATATGACCCAACAATTCCACTGCTGGGCATATACCCTAAAGAGACTATAATTGAAAAAGACACATACACCCTCATGTTTATCACAGCACTATTTATAACAGATAGAATATAGAAGCAACCTAGATGTCCATCAACAGATGGATGGATAAAGAAGTTGTAGTACATATACACAGTGGAGTATTACTTAGCCATTAAAAGGAACACATTTGACTCAGTTCTAATAAGGTGGATGAATCTAGAGCCTATCACAGAGAATGAAGTAAGTCAGAAAGAGAAAGATAAATATCGTATAGTAATGTATATATGTGGAATCTAGAAAGATGGTACTGATGAACAAATCTGCAGGGCAGCAATGGAGATGCAGACATAGAGAACAGAATTGTGTACCTAGGAAGAGAAGGAGAGGGAGAGACAAATTGAGAAAGTAGCATTGAAATATATATATTATGATATGTAAAATTAGATAGCCAGTGGAAATTTACTATATGTTGCAAGGAGCTCAAATCCAGTGATTTGTGATAACCTAAAGCATGGGATGGGATGAGAGGTGGGGGGGACATATGTATACTTATGGCTGATTCATGTTGAAATATGGCAGAAACCAACACAATAGCATAAATCAATTATGTTCCAATTTAAAACACATTAAATTCAAATAGCACCTCTCAATTCCATGTTCTAAATTTCCACCTTAAGAAATGAGAAGATCAAGTCACACCTGAAGCAAACAAAAAGAAAGAAATAACAAAGAAAAGATATCAATAAAACTGAGAATAAAAATAACAGAAAAGAACAAATAAACCAAAAGTTGATTATTTGCAAGGTCCAATGCTAATGGGGCGGGGAGGGGGGGCGGAAGCAATACACGGGATATAGTAAATATTACAATATCTTGTAGGCATACTTCTGCTTTTGGTGAAGTAAATCTATGGATAAGATGATCAGAGCTTGAGCTATACTCTGTTTTCACCTAGACAATTTGATTTCAGTCCATTCTATGTCTGTAGAAATTATGAAAAGCACTATATGCTTATATAAGTCAAGGGATAGATGAGGCATCATCATGGAAACTATTGGTTTTCTAAACTTTATGTTCTAGCACTATATAGAAGATAATTAGAAACAAAATTCGAAAACTATAGTATCTCATTACATGAGATTTTTTAAAGTATCTTAAACCATATTTGGTTGGGAAAATAAGTATTAGTAGTGCTTTCCTGATATGGAGATGGAGCTCTCAGAGGCCTAACATAAGCTCGTTGAAAAATTCAGATTATGTTAAGGATAGAAGTATACAGTCTACAAGTCTATATATACTACAGTCAGATGACATTTTTTTTTTTTTTTTAATATTATTTTATTAGTTGGAGGCCAATCACTTTACAACATTTCAGTGGGTTTTGTCATACATTGACATGAATCAGCCATATAGTTACATGTATTCCCCATCCCGATCCCCCCTCCCATATCTTACTCAAACTCTTCCAGAAAATTGCAGAAGAAGGTAAACTTCCAAACTCATTCTATGAGGCCACCATCACCCTAATTCCAAAACTAGACAAAGATGCCACAAAAAAAGAAAACTACAGGCCAATATCACTGATGAACATAGATGCAAAAATCCTTAACAAAATTCTAGCAAACAGAATCCAACAACATATTAAAAAAATCATACACCATGACCAAGTGGGCTTTATCCCAGGAATGCAAGGATTCTTTAATATCCGCAAATCGATCAACGTAATACACCACATTAACAAATTGAAAGATAAAAAACATATGATTATCTCAATAGATGCAGAGAAAGCCTTTGACAAAATTCAACACTCATTTATGATTAAAACTCTCCAGAAAGCAGGAATAGAAGGAACATACCTCAACATAATAAAAGCTATATATGACAAACCCACAGCAAGCATCACCCTCAATGGTGAAAAATTGAAAGCATTTCCTCTGAAATCAGGAACAAGACAAGGATGCCCACTCTCACCACTACTATTCAACATAGTGTTGGAAGTTTTGGCCACAGCAATCAGAGCAGAAAAAGACATAAAAGGAATCCAGATAGGAAAAGAAGAAGTGAAACTCTCGCTGTTTGCAGATGACATGATCCTCTACATAGAAAACCCTAAAGACTCTACCAGAAAATTACTAGAGCTAATTAATGAATATAGTAAAGTTGCAGGATATAAAATTAACACACAGAAATCCCTTGCATTCCTATACACTAACAATGAAAAAACAGAAAGAGAAATTAAGGAAACAATACCATTCACCATTGCAACAAAAAGAATAAAATACTTAGGAGTATATCTACCTAAAGAAACAGATGACATTTTTGATCTTCACTTTTTTCTAAATAATAGGGTAATATGTACATAATATTCACAAATGAATTATAGATCTGAAACTTTAAAAATATCAGGAAAGCTGTTATAAATAAATATGATTTGAGGTTAAATAAAGAGATGATAGCTGTGAAAGCCTTCATCATACATGGTTTGGTGACTTAGATGATGATCAGTGTCCTTCTGCAACCATACTAGAACCATTCCACAAAAAGTCTCAAAAGTTAATGGAATAAAAAAATAATGTCATATATATTTCATCAGGGAAAAATGTTTTATTTACTTAGAATATTTTGTTTGTTTTGTTCTTCTCACCATTGCACTGGGTGCCTTTTCAATATAAACTTTCCTCTAAAAATGGAATTAACTCTGGATATGTCTGTGAATATTCACACTGCAATAATAGAACCCCTATTAAATTTATAAGGCTTTGTAGAAAGTTGGATGTTTGTAATGATTAGAATGTGGCTTGTTGCTCTAGGAACCCGCATATATGAAAAGACATTTGTCTGTCAATTTCCCCCCAGTAAACAAATTATTAAATGAATTATGATGTAAGTGAATGTAGAGAAACAACAGTGGGAATACAAGTGGAAATCTATGAAACCCCAGCAAGACAGATTATAAAATTTTGTCCTCTGGTGCTATTTTCTCACTATTCGAAATATGTCACATTGTACTAAAAAAAATGAAATTTGCCTAGCTATCATTTCTGTTGAAGTCCCTTATGCTATGCAGACAGCACAAGGTAATTTGATGCCATTCTAGGTGGATAATATGAATAATTTATGACAAATCTCATGGGGACTAATCTTGTCTTATTCAAGGTTAAGAATTCCTTTCTCCCTTCCTTCCAGGTTTATTGGCCTGATTATCTAAAGAACCTTTTGATCTTACTGACTACTACAAAAATAGCAACGTCTATCATTATTTCAGAAATTGCTATTAAAAAAATCAACAAAAGCCAGATCTTGTAAGCATTCTATCACTTGAATGCAAGTTGTATACTAGAAGAATTATTTCCTTTTCTGACAACACTGGTTTGCATTATATTCTGAAAATGCAAACAAGAAGTGAGGATAAAGTATTTTAGAATGCTCTAAATGTGCAGAAATGCTTGACAAATTCCTAAATGTTGCCTTACTATACTAACTTTTTATTTCTAAATGAATAATTCATCATTATCAAAGGATAGGAGACAACCAAATTTTCTTATTAAAGCCCCAAGATATGGATTACCTAACATTTAAGTATCACAGCAAACTTCTAAAACAAAACATTGATTTAAAAAATCAGTAAATTATATGAACCTTCACCTCTAGGGGAAAAAAGCCATATAATACTTTTGTAACGCTTATACACTTTTATGATTTTCCGGCCATTTTTATTTTATGAGTATCTGTCTTTATGGATAATCAAGAGTTTGCTCTATTTTGATACATTTGTCTTAGCAGGCAACAACATTTAGTAGTAATTATTCCACACTTCTAAACTAGTTGAAAGTACTAGCATAATCAAATGTGTTAAATCAGAATAATTAAAAAGAGACCAAAAAGTGAAATACCGGAATGTAGGGAAGAGATCTGGATTTGGGTGATAGAATAGTGTTGGAAGTGGTGGCAAGTTGTTCAGATAAATGCAAATATACCTCAGCAGAAGGATAGTTGATTTTTATTCAACATTATATTAAAAACATGAAAATTCATATCTAACTAGGTCAGAAGGTTATTATATTAAAAATGAGTAAACAGAACACATCTCAAGTAGTAAACCAGTCTGTTAAAAGTGAATTATTCAAACTTTAGTTTTCTAGTATGTGAAAAAAAAAACAAGCTTTCCTTAAGAGGAGAAAGAAACAGAGATAAAGAACAGAAGAAAAGAAGAAAGGAAAAGCATGTGACCAGGGCTGTAAGTCAAAGTGATTTGATGGTTTTTCAATACTAATTAAACACATTAGGCAGCGAGTTAAACCGCTACAATATTCATAGTCTATAATAGTTTCATAGCCTCCTTAACTAGTCATTATTGTCTTTAAATTTAGTATGAGCAAGGAGCAGAAACAAATTTTAACAAAAATTACATGTATAGATTAGAATTCCCTAAACACTGAAATATATTTTGCAAATTCCTATTGAGTATTCCCTATGTGTCTTTCCTGAAAGAAAGTTAGATGAACATTCTATTTCAATATTGCAAGTAATAAAAGGTCTGTTTGAAAGCTAGTATAGAAAATCCATAATTCATTACTGACACATTTGGGAGCCATGCCAACTGTGACCAATATTGAGCACATATTTTTTGTTCTAATGCTGACTACATTTGTAAAAATCTAAAAGAATAATGTCAATGTGGCACCTATGTACCTGGTATGACATTAGTAGGATAATAGGAAAAAAAAAAAACACACATAAAATTATTAATGCTTCAGAAATACCAACTTATACAAAATGCAAAAATTAATATCTACTTGCTTTTTACAATTCAACTAAGCCTACTTGTTAATTTCTAGGAGTTTGTTTATTGTTACCTTTTTTTCAACAAATTATTAATTTGTCTACAAATGGCATTTATCCCATGCATAATGGACAATACACCATTACTCAGAAAAAGGCCATAATAGATAAAAATAAAATACCTCTGACTAACAGCCACCCATCTCTGTCATTGCTAAAATCAATGAGATGCATTTATGTGAAGTGAAGTAATAGTCCAGTATACTAAAGCTATAATTGTGAGATGATGTTAAATCTACAAAAAAAAAAAAAAAAAAAAAAAAAAAGAAAGCCACTAAAGTGGTTTGGAGCCTGAAAACACAATAAATTATGTACAACATTTATTTATATTTAACAAATATTCAGTTACCAGAAAAAATAGAGGCACCAGGCTTAATGTTCTCAAAGAGAAATACGCACTTAAAAAAAAAAAAAAAAAAAAAAGCAGAATCAACTTTCTACTTTCCATTCTCAATTAAGCCCAGATTTTCTTTTTAAACATAGGCCTTCTTTTTCTTTTCAATTGAATATACAGGAGTTTTATACACTAAATATTGATAAGTTTACTTAAGAAAACACACAAACAAAACAGCCTACCTGTGACTTTTAATTGGTTAGAAAACATGAGATATATTTTGAATTCAAGTCACATAGAAACTTCATTATATGTACACCCAATACAGCACAGTAAAAAATAAAAACTAAGATAATGTTTACTTTCCTATGAGCACATATTAAAGCAACTATTCCAATCACACAGAGTGAAAATTACCTATGGATACTTAGTCTTCCCTAATAATATAGAGCTTTGGAAATATTTTTTACTAGTAAGTAAATTGTAGAGTATCAATATTTAATTGTGGATTTTGGAATTTATGATATTTCACCTACCAGTTAAAACACATATTCAGCATAAATTGTGTCCTATAATTAACATTTGCAAGATTGCTATTCAGGGAATTATTTAAATAAGTCAAACATACCTCTCATTGTATTTATAACATATTCTTTCTCTTTTCTAAAATTCCAGACAATTCAGCTTTAAAGTCACTAAAATAGTTTCATTTGAAATGTTTTCAAATTGTTTCTACTATGTTTTCTTGATTATTTTAGTGCAAATAAATGCTGGCTTGTATTTTAGAATATCTCAAAAAATGTCATGTTTTTTGAGTCAGTAAAATACAATTCTTTCTTTTCATAAAATATATTTGATATTCAGATAGGAAAACTGATGCACTTGTATTTTTCATTCAAGGACTAGTAGTCATATATACATACACACACACACACACACACACACACACACACATATATATATATATATATATATATATATATATATATATATATATATTAGGTTTTGTTAATGAATGACATGCCTTTGTTGCTGTTTGGTCTCTCACTCATGTCTAACCCATTAAACCCCTTTGACTGCAGCATGCCAGGTTTCCCTGTCCTTCACCATCTCCCAGAGCTTGCTCAAACTCATATCCATCGAGTTGGTGATGCCATCAAACCATCTTGTCCTCTATCGTTCCCTTCTCCTGCTTTCAATCTTTCCCAGTATCAGGGTCTTTTCCAGTGAGAGATCTTCCCAACAAGTGGTCAAAGTACTGGAGCTTCAACTTCAGCATCAGTCCTTCCAATGAAGATTCAGGATTGATTTCCTTTATGATTGACTGGTTTGATCTCCTTGCAGTCCAAGGGACTCTCAAGAGTCTTCTCCAACACCACAGTTCAAAAGCATTAATTCTTTGGTGTTCAGCCTTCTTTATGGTCTGATTCTCACATTCATACGTGACTTCCAGGAAAAAACAATAACATTGACTATATGGACCTTTGTTGGCAGAGTACTGTATCTGCTTTTTAATTTGTTGTCTGGGTTTGTCATAGCATGACTCCAGTCACCGTTCACAGTGATTTTGGAACACAAGAAAATAAATTCTGTAACTGTTTGCACTTTTTCTCCACTTATTTGCCATGAAGTGGTGGGACTGGATGCCATCATCTTAGTTTTTGAATGCTGAGTTTTAAGCCAGCTTTTTCACTCTCCTCTTTCACTTTCATCAACAGGCTCTTTAGTTCCTCTCTGCTTTCTGCCATAAGGGTGGTGTCATCTGCATATCTGAGATTGTTGATATTTCTCCCAGCAATCTTGATTCCAGCTTGTGCTTCATCCACCCTGCATTTGGCTTGATGTACTCTGCATATAAATTAAATAAGCAGTGTGACAGTATACAGCCTTGATGTTCTTCTTTCCCAATTTTGAACCAGTAGGTTGTTCCATGTCCGTTTCTAACTTTTGCTTCTTGACCTGCATACAGGTTTCTCAGGAGACAGGTAAGATAGTCTAGTATTCCCAACTGAGTAGTCAGTGAAGCAGAAGTAGATGATTTTTCTAGAATTCTCATGCTTTTGCTATGATCCAACTGGTGTTGGCAATTTGATCTTTGGTTCCTCTGCTGTTTCTAAATCCAGCCTGCACCTCTGAAAGTTCCTGGTTCACGTGCCGTTGAAGATTAGCTTGGAGGAGTTTGAGCATTACTTTGCAAGCGTGTGAGATAAGTGCAATTGTGTAGTAGTTTGAACATTCTTTGACATTGCCTTTCTTTGGGATTGAAATGAAAACTGACCTTTTCCAGTCCTGTGCCATTGATGAGTTTCCAAATTTGCTGGCATATTGAGTGCAGTACTTTCACAGCATCATCGTTTAGGATTTGAAATAGTTCAACTGGAATTTCATCACCTCCACTAGCTTTGTTCATAGTGATGCTTCTAAGGCCCACTTGATTTCACACTCCAGGTTGTCTGTCTTTAGGTGAGAGATCACACCATTGTGATTATGCAGTCTAGGATCTTTTCTCAACACTGTCCAACACTGTTCTGTGTACTCTTACCACCTCTTCTGAATATCTTCTGCTTCTGTTCATTCTAAACCATTTCTATCCTTTATGGTGCTCATCTATGCATGAAATGTCTCCTTGGTATCTCTGATTATCTTGAAGAGATCTCTAGTCATTCCTATTTTATTGTTTTCCTCTAATTCCTTACATTGTTCCCTTACTTAGGAAGGTTTTCTTATCTCTCCTTGCTATTCTTTGGAACCCTACATTCAGATGGTTATATCTTTCCTTTTCTCTTTGCCTTTTGTTTCTCTTCTTTACTTAGCTCTTTGTAAGGCCTCCTCAGACAACCATTTTGCTTTGTTGCATTTCCTTTTCTTGGGGATGGTTTTGATCACTGCCTCCTGTACAACATTACAAACCTCCATCCATAGTTCTTCAGGTCCTTGATCCAGCAGATCTAATCCCTTGAATATATATTTCGCTTCTACTGAATAATCGTAAATGATTTGATTTAAGCCATACCTGAATGGTCTAGTGGTTTTCTGTACTTTCTTCAATATAAGTCTGAATTTTGCAATAAAGAGTTCATGATCTGAGCCACAGTCTGTTGACAATTTTTTTTTAATTGACTGCATAGAGCTTCTCCATCTTTGACTGCAAAGAATATAATCAATCTGATTTCAGTATTGAGCATCTGGTGACATCCATGTGTAGAGTCTTCTTTCGTGTTGTTGGAAGAGGGTGTTTGATATGATGAGTGTGTTCTCTTGGCAAAATGCTATTGACATACAGGTACATTAATGTAATGAAGTAAAGTCCATGATCTCTTGGAAATTATTTTAAAAAGCAAAATGATAAGCACATATATGTTCCCTCATATGTGGTAAGTCATCTCTTCTAGGAAGTTAAGTGGTCCTCCTGAAAGCAGTAATGTAACTCAGTGTAGAGCACTCTCCTCTAATGAAGATGCAGTGTAAATGGGTAGTTATTAGTGAGTTTCAGAAGTTTCACTCAATGCCATCTGCTTCAGAGAAAAGTACAAAGGATAAAACAGTATAGCAAAGTTCTGAAGAGTGCTACATTTCATTTCAAAGCCCCATGCTTGTGAAAAAAACTTTCCTCTTTAATCTAGCATTATTGATCAGAACTAAGAATTCATACTAAAATAAATGACAATAGTCTCTTCGACAAAGGAGGCAAGGATATACAATGGAAAAAAGACAACCTCTTTAACAAGTGGTGCTGGGAAAACTGGTCAATCACTTGTAAAGGAATGAAATCAAAACACCTTGATGGTGCATGGTGTTAACCATGCACAAAAATAAACTCAAAATGGATTAAAGATCTAAATGTAAGACCAGAAACTGTAAAACTCCTAGAGGAGAACATAGGCAAAACACTCTCCGACATAAATCACAGCAAGATCTTCTATGACCCACCTCCCAGAATATTGGAAATAAAAGCAAAAATAAACAAATGGGACCTAATGAAACTGAAAAGTTTTTGCACAACAAAGGAAACTATAAGCAAGGTGAAAAGACAGTCCTCAGATTGGGAGAAAATAATAGCGAATGAAGCAACAGAGAAAGGATTAATCTCAAAAATATACAAGCAACTCTTGAAGCTCAATTCCAGAAAAATAAATGACCCAATCAAAAAATGGGCCAAAGACCTAAACAGGCATTTCTCCAAAGAAGACATACAGATGGCTAACAAACACAGGAAAAGATGCTCAACATCACTCATTATCAGAGAAATGCAAATCAAAACCACAAGAGGTACCATTATACACCAGTCAGGATGGCTGCTATCCAAAAGTCTACAAGCAATAAGTGCTGGAGAGGGTGTGGAGAAAAGGGAACCCTCTTACACTGTTGGTGGGAATGCAAACTAGTACAGCCGCTATGGAGAACAGTGTGGAGATTTCTTAAAAAACTGGAAATAGAACTGCCATATGACCCAGCAATCCCACTCCTGGGCATACACACGGAGGAAACCAGATCTGAAAGAGACACGTGCACCCCAATGTTCATCGCAGCACTGTTTATAATATCCAGGACATGGAAGCAACCAAATGCCCATCAGCAGACGAATGGATAAGGAAGCCATGGTACACAAATACCATGGAATATTACTCAGCCATTAAAAAGAATTCATTTGAATCAGTTCTACTGAGATGGATGAAACTGGAGCCCATTATACAGAGTGAAGTAAGCCAGAAAGATAAAAACCATTACAGTATACTAACACATATATATGGAATTTAGAAAGATGGTAATGATAAACCTATATGCAAAACAGAAAAAGAGACACAGATATACAGAACAGACTTTTGGACTCTGTGGGAGAAGGTGAGGGTGGGATGTTTCGAGAGAACAGCATCGAAACATGTATATTATCTAGGGTGAAACAGATCACCAGCCCAGGTTGGATGCATGAGACAAGTGCTCGGGCCTGGTGCTCTGGGAAGACCCAGAGAGATCAGGTAGAGAGGGAAGTGGGAGGGGGGATCGGGATGGAGAATACATGTAAATCCATGGCTGATTCATATCAATGTATGACAAAAACCACTACATTATTTTAAAATAATTAGCCTCTAACTAATAAAAATAAATGAAAAAAATAAAATAAATGACAATAAAGTATACACTGTACCCAAAGATAAATGTTGAGATATATAATATAATTGCTTTCTGGAAATCAATTTTTCAATTTAGATGCCACTGGATTTGACTGAGAATACAAATTTCAGTTTGATTGCTTATGTCATTCTTTGGAATAGAATTTCATGCTAGGACTAGGGTCATGAGGAGACACTGGTGTAGCCACGTGACTCTTGTTGGTTAATAGGGGTTGATTGCCTTAGAAAGCTGTAAACTTTTCAAATAATAAAATAATAATAATGATTCTGCAAGACATTTGGTGATATCTTCTTGCTTAACTCAGAATCAATGTTTATGTGAAAATATCATGAATCTATGAACAAGCATTTGTGTCAGGTCCACTTAATAGTTAATAACAAAGATATTGGAATCAAATGTATTACTGGTCCCATTATGTTCTAATGGTATAAACTGGCAACCTGTTTAACTTAGCTTTTAAATTTGAGATATTAAACTTTATCCCATATGTTTGATTCTGAGAATAAAATCTTAGTGCCTTGAACTCAGTAAACACATTATAAAAGGGATTGATATTAGTAATTAGTAGCAATATTTAAACAGTTTGTCATATTTCTAAATTTTCCACTGTTATTACATCTTGATCCATTCTATAATGGTATAGTAGGAGAATATGAATTGAGAGACCATAAATAACAAAGACTGTCAGACTTACTTTGTAGTAAAACTTTCTTGGAAAAATATGTGCATCAGTGGTTGATTTTTCAAAGAGAGATGGCAGTAGAATTTGTTTTGTTCTTGAGAAATGATAGATATATATAGATCCAAAGGTTGCCAAGTTCTTAATAAATTCTGGTTTGTTTATGCTGTAGGAAATAATCAAAGATTATTTATTCTAACTTTTATGAATTTCCTTCTGAAGCAATAATAAGTTAACATGGGGATATGAAAAAGGAAAAATAAAATTTTATTCCAAAAGCAACAAAGAACCAAGTCGGGGCAAACAGAATGATCAAACCGAATATATGATTACTTACAACTGGCAGTTTATATTGAACACCTTTTAACTAGGTCATCTATAAATAAGAAGGACAAATGAAAATGACATTGGTTGGTTAAACTCTTGTAGGCACAAAGACTATTTTTTAAAACATTGAAATTTAGGTAGAGACTTTTGGTCAATATCCATATATCTGTTTTAAGCTTTTCACATCATATCTATTCCAAACAACAAAAAAATGACTTATTAAGTGAGAGAAGGTAACTATATTGAATACATAGTGATAGCTTAATAAAAAATTCATTTTAAAATGTTGGTCTTTGGAATTTTTATAGGAGAGAAACTATTGTCCAAAGTATGTTTAAAATTGCTGTTGTTTACTTAGTATGGCATTACTTTTCAGGAATACAAAAGTTATCCAAGAAGAAGATGGAAATAAGTAGGACAATGAATATGATAACATTTAATGTGACAGAATGTAAATTTTGAAAAATGTATTTTCATTGAACTAATTATAATGCTATAAGGCAATTTCCAGTTTCAACTTTGATATGTAAAGAGCTTGGACTTTCCAGGTAGTGCTTGTGGTAAAGAACTTGCTTACCAATGCAGGAGATGTAAAAGATGTAGGTTTGATCCCTGGGTTGGGAAGATGCCCTGGCAGAGGGCATGGCAACCCACTCTAGCATTCTTGCCTGGAGAATTCCATGGACAGAGAAGCCTGGTGAGCTACAGCCCTAGGGTCGCAAAGAGTCGGACATGACTGAAGCAACTTAGCACATATGCACGCTTGTAACGAACTTGCTCCTTTACAGGAAAAAATCTGAACAAGCTGAAAATCAATTGCTTTCCTTGGACCTATCAGAGAACTAAACTTGCAGGGCAAACTGATGGACCAAAATCTGGAGAGATAGACAAAATCAGTCATGGGTGACTTCTGCATATCTGGAACAGAAGCCTCTAGAGTCATAAACAGGTATACATGCTTAAATGGTACTTCTGATAAAATATTAGAGGCTATGGACTATGCTTAGGGTAAAAAAAAAAAAAAAAAAAACTCTTGAAGATCCTCATTTCTGGAAAGGATCTCACAATTTCATGAGCTTTACCACCATGAAGGCTACTAGGTTCTCATGGTAAAGATCTAGGAAGACCTGGTTCTGGCTGGGGATAAAAAGAGTTAACATTGTGAAATACTCCAGATTCTTCTCCAGAACAAAAGTTTACTCTCAAAAGGAAAAGACTACCAAAGTCTTATTTCTGATGGAGGAAGAATATTTCTTCCACTTCAATCCCCTCTACAGCCTTCCTGTCTTACTCAGGAGGTTAAGGAGAAGCTATACCACTTGAGAAACATTTGTGAAGTCACAGACCTGAGATGCAGACTCTCTAAGAGACTAAAATATAAATATAAGATTTTCAAATTCTTCTACTCTCCCTTATCTTACCACCACAACCAATAGTACTGGAACTGCTCCAGTAAAATAGTATTGGATTATAGCCAAAGGAATTGCAAGATAGACTTTCTGAAGAGGAGTACTTCTGCAAGCCCATTGTCGAGAGGGTAGGTAAAAACAAGGGCAATAATGAAATTAAAAACCTTTGCAGCCTACAGATACAATAATATTAAACACAGCACAAAACTAGGCAGATTTATGTAAATCCTTATGAAAGAGGCCTGTCTACATCACTTCCTATTACCCAATACAATATGTCCAACTTTAAGCAAAAAGTAAAAAGGCAAGCAAAAACAATCTATAGAGACAAGAAAATCACCAGAACTAAACTCAGATATGACACAGTTATTAAAATTATTAGGGAATTTAAAGTAACTATGGTTAATATTTTAAGGAATCTTAGAGGAGAAAAGTAGACAGTATGCAAAAACAAATGGGTATATAAAACATGGAGATGCAAACTCAAAGAAAAATCAAAAGGAATTGACAGAAATCAAAAGCACTGTAACAGAAAAGAAGTATGCCTTTGATGGATTGATGAGTAACCTGGATGTGACTGAGGAAATAACTGGTGAAAATTTATCAGTAGAAACATCCACAACTGCAAAACACAAAGAAATAATACAGATTCTTGGAGTTTCTTTAGTGTCACAAATAAATTTGTGGCTCAAAATAACAATGATAAGTGTATTGTAAAAAGGATGCAAAAGCCACCCTGAATGAACTCCCAATATCCAAAGTTGGAATAATTTGAGCAACAAAATAAAAGTTGTATTTATTTATAACCCAAAGTATAAATTAAATATCCATGAGTTCATACTGCTGTTAGTAAAGGATTCAATATACATAAATAGAGGTGAATGAAAGAAATCTCTCATCTAGAATTCCAAATAATTTGTATAAGCACTCTGCCCTCAAGGAAGTAGAGTGGTAACTCCCCAAGCCTGCGGGGCGGGCTGTGTGACCATGGAAAAGGAGGAAAAAAGGAGAAACTATGCTGGATAAACCTGAGGAACACCACCTCAGTCAAGTGATCAACATTAACGTCCTCAGTGATATGTCATGTATAATGTATAACCTTGATAATGATGTGATGACAATGGTACTTCACTTCTGTTTATCCGATTAACCCTCTCTGAAATACCACACTTGATTTTCCTTTCCTATTAACTCTTAACTTTCTTGAAAAATAAATGTAACCACATAATTTTGCCAATGTGTTCAACCTGAAGGTAAATCTATGTCTAATGTGTCTTCATAGCATTGAATTACTCAAACATTTTCTGGCAAAAATTTCTTACAATGTATTGGATTTTAAAATCTTTCTGCCTCATATTTTTGTTAGTTTTTAAAACTTAGTGATACAAAACAGCCAGGAATAAAGAAAACACTGAGGTTATTTGAACTGTAATCTGCTGATTTTATCACTTTCACAGATAATAATGAAATGTAAATGGTTTTCTTGAATTATTTTTCTTCCTCACACCACATAGATCTACACTGCTTTTTAGAGTGTTTGCAGATACCTCTTTGTTACTCTCAAGGCATAGATTTCTTAATAGAAGACTAGTATCCTTTGATGTCATCAAATACTAGCTTACCCTTCTGAAGTCCCTCAAGAAAGTAGCCCTTACCACTTATTCAGATTCCCTTGTCTTATTCCCATTGTCCCTTGTAACTTTTTGGCATTGCTGAGTCAAAATATGACTTCTAAAATTGTAATGTGCCCTACTACTTTTACAATAATGTATATTATTCTAGAGCTTCTGGATATACAGGCTATATTAAGTACTTGAAGCCAAACTGGTAAAAGTTAATGATAATCACGTTATATTTTCCTTTATATCTTGAAGGAATCAACCATCTCTCTTCAAAGCTATCTTTTTGTCACCCACTTTCTTATTCTCTTTTCCACTCAGGTGTAGCATTAAAATTCTCTTGATACTGCAGGGGCAATTCTGCATGAAGGGTACTACTCAAGTACCAATTTCACCTTGAAAATAAAAGAACATATGTTGCTGTGCAACCAGTTATCAATATTGACAGTACATTGCCAAGCAAGTCACTCACTATATGTACCAAGAAAATGATTCACTCTATCTCTAGTTAAACACCTGGAGGGAGGCCTACCAGCAAGCAATGGGAGCAGAGAAAATCATGCTTGGTAATCCCTAAGTGTGATTTTCCTTCCTTAATTACATTCCTTCCTACCAATTTTCCCAATAACAATGATGCAGGGTGGGGGCAACCCTGAAATGCATAAAGGATGGTTTCTTTAAAAATAAATTATACTGAGGTCACTGGAGGGAGGGAAGTCTTTATTCCCACATGGATATATCCTTCTGAATTCCTCACAAAGTAATTAAACCTATTACTACAGTCATATTTCTAGTTTAAATTCTTCTTCCAACAGTCCAATGTGTAAAAGTATGTTTATTTTAAAAAGATAGGCCTTTAAAGTGCTGGGGAAAGATTAAATATTTCACACTTCAAGGCATAAGTCTTAAATAAGCAATTTCATGGCATTGATTTTCAGTAAATACAAATGTTGATTACACTAACTGAAATAGAATAAGCACAAGCAAACTGAGGTAGAGTAAAACAATTAACTAAGAGTAATGTGAATCAAAAATACTTAAAGACCAAATCTTCACTTGAGGTTAGTCATTGTTACTTTTTAACCCAATTTTTAGCTAAGCATAATTTCAATATAACACTATTTTGTGGATCACAGAGTTTGAATTTTTTTTTTTTCTATTTCAGAGCTAGGGGAGCCTAGTTCTATCATTTCAGCCAAATGGCTTTCTCTCTCATTACCATCTACTTGCTACTTGCTATATCTACATTATACTTCCACTAATATACATAATTTGGATGACTCATTCACCAATGTAGAATTTATTCATAGAATGAATTAGTCATAGCAATAAGACAGTACTTTATAATTTATATACCTCTTGAACTCAAAACAATCAAGAGCAGGACAAGTATACCATTTTGATATGTTATTTTAAACAATGTCAAACCAAGCTCTAGCTTTTAAGTATTATATGGTATGCTTGTATCTATATGATAGTTACTATTTAAAATTGTCCTCTGCTGAACTATGACAGTATTACTGGATGACACACAATTTAATCCTAAAAACAGATTTGGTATTGTAAATAGCATCTCAAATTGGTCCTGCATGACTAAAATAAGTATAGTCACTTATAATCAAAGAAAGTCATGCTAGCAAAATAAATTCTACCAAAGTACTTTAAAACTTATTTCAAAGTAGCAAATGATATCTCCCTCCCTGCTGCTGCTGCTGCTGCTAAGTCACTTCAGTCGTGTCCGACTCTGTGCGACCCCATAGACGGCAGACCACCAGGCTCCCCCTCCCTGGGATTCTCCAGGCAAGAACACTGGAGTGGGTTGCCATTTCCTTCTCCTGTGCATGAAAGTGAAAAGTGAAAGTGAATTCGCTCAGTCGTGTCTGACTCTTAGCGACTCCATGGACTGAAGCCAACCAGGCTCCTTTGTCCATGGGATTTTCCAGGCAAGAGTACTGGAGTGGGGTGCCATTGCCTTCTCCACTTTCCTCCCTAGCCCTCAGGAAGTATATAACAATACAATCTGTCAATGTAATGTTGACATTTCCCAACTTAAATTGTATCATTTTAAGTATAATTAGCCAGGTAACTTAAAAAAATATTTTAATGCTAAACATGCTTTCATATAGATAGAATCTATATAAACTTATGTAAAGTAAAATCCTGTAAAGAATAGTGACAAAAAGACATTTCTCATAATTACATGCATTCTAGTAAACTACAGCAAACACTAACATTTTGGGTTTCATCTGCCTTCTGTATGAGTTAAACAATGCAGATTAATTTCTATGCATACAGCTTTATGTAATTGAGAAATTTGAGAATTTACTTTCAAAAAACTGCAGCAATTGACAAAAGTCCAATATGTTGCAAAGCAATAACGATAAAGGGAAGTTTTTATAGCTGGAATTAATATTCTGATGAACACGTGTTCAAACATGATAAGATGTTCTGTCTCACCCATAAGTATTGAAAATTATATACAGAAATCAATGAGATAAGTCATTCATATATCATCTTGGCAAAATTAAACCAATATTCAGTGTCTTTAAGAGTGTAGGTGATAGGGAAAGAATAAGATAGTTATGCAGGTAGTTGTAGAAGTCCCAATATAGATAGAGAGGGAAAGCTAGGGAAAGATACCTCAAGAAAACTACCTGAATGTCATGGAACAAAGCAGGCTTGCTTAATTAGAAAGCTATACGTAAAAGCATGAGATATGTCCCAGGTCACTGAGTAAAAGAAAAGAATGTTACCACCCTTTTGCTGATTTGAATAAGTGCTATGACAGTCCTGGTTTGGCCTCAGAGTCAGACACTCTCCAGCCTGATACAAAGGAAGAGATAGTGATGTAAGCCTGACGTCTACTAGAAGAATGAGGAAGAAGGTGGTCTTTTCCCCCTCCCCCACTTTCTTTTGATTATAAAATTGTAGCACACTTAATCCTTGGGGCAGAGCTCCCTCACCTGCTTGCGACTCTCACAAGTGTTCTATGTTAATAAATCTACTTTATCGCTTTGCCTCTCACTGAATTCCTCCTGTGCTAAGATGTAAAGAACCTGATCCTCAGTAAGTCCAGACACCAGGTGAATGATTCTAATTAAAAGACTGTAGGTTCAAGTCCCAATCAGAGTTTAGGTAGGGTTCAAGTCTTGGCACGTGGATTCAAGTCCCAATCTGAGTTATACGGTTTAACAGGGAAAGAGCAAACTCAAGCACACATAGTGTGTAACTGTTTCCCATAGCTTATGTCATTTGATCCTGAAAACAATCCAGTGGGGTAGGTGTTAACATTATCCACATTAACATAATCCATTATTCCTCCTTTCCATACAAAAGAGATAATTTGATGGAGAATGAGCATGTAACTTCCTCAAAGTCACAACCAAACATCATCTAATAATGTGCATCTTTATTCTTAATAATAAGTGTTTGGGCAATAACAGAAAATAGCATGCATGGAGAGTTCCTCTAACACAGCAAATAGTTTGTGTCCTTTTCAGCTCACTTCAGTCGCTCAGTCATGTCCAACTCTTTGTAACCCCATGGACTGCAGCACGGCAGGCTTCCCTGTTCGTCACCAACTCCTGGAGCTTGCTCAAACTCATGTCCATCGATTCAGTGATGCCATCCAACCACCTAATCCTCTGTCATCCCCATCTCCTCCTGCCTTCAATGTTGCCCAGAATCAGGGTCTTTTCTAATGAGTCAGGTCTTCAAATCAGGTGGCCAAAGTATTGGATTTCAGCTTAAGCATCAGTCCTTCCAATGAATATTCAGGACTGATTTCCATTAAGATTGGGTGGTTTGATATCCTTGCAGTCCAAGGGACTCTCGAACTTTCTGCAAGACCACAGTTCAAAAGCATCAATTCTTCGGCACTCAGCTATCTTTATAGTCCAACTCTCACCTCCATTCATGACTACTGGAAAAGCCATAGTTTTGACTAGATGAACCTTTGTCAGCAAAGTAATGTCTCTGCTTCTTAATATGCTGTCTAAGTTAGTCATAGCTTTTTTTCCAAGGAGCAAATGTCTTTTAACTGTCTGACTACAGCCACCATCTGCAGTGATTTTGGAGCCCCAAGAAATAAAATTTGCAAATGTTTCTATTGTTTCCCCAACTATTTGCCATGAAGTGATGGGACCAGATGCCATGATCTTCATTTTTTTTAATGTTGAGTTTCAAGCAAGCTTTTTCACTCTCTGCTTTCACTTTCATCAAAAGGCTTTTTAGTTCTTCTTTGCTTTCTGTCCTAAGGGTTGTGTCATCTGTGTATCTGAGGTTATTGATATTTCTCCCGGCAATCTTGATTCCAGCTTATGCTTCATCCAACCTGCCATTTCACATGATGTACTCTGCATATTAGTTAAATAAACAGGGTGACAATATACAGCCTTGACATACTCCTTTTCCTATTTGGAACCAGTCTGTTGTTCCATGTCCAGATCTAACTGTTGCTTCTTGACCTGCATACAGATTTCTCAAGAGGCAGGTCAGGTGGTCTCGTATCCCCATGTCTTGAAGTATTTTCCACAGTTTGTTGTGATTTACACGGCCAAAGGCTTTGGTGTAATCCACAAAGCAGAAGTAGATGTTTTTCTGGTATTCTCTTGCTTTTTCAATCATCCAACAGATGTTGGCAATTTGATCGCTGGCTCCTCTGCCTTTTCTAAATCCAGCTTGAACATCTGGAAGTTCATGGTTCATGTAGTGTTGAAGCCTGGCTTGGAGAAGTTTGAGCATTCTTTTGTTAGCATGTGAGATGAGTGCAATTGTGCAATAGTTTAAACATTCTTTGCCATTACCTTTCTTTGGGATTGGAATGAAAACTGACATTTTTCAGTCCTGTGGCCACTACTGAGCTTTCCAAATTTGCTGGCATATTGAGTGCAGCACTTTAACAGCATCATCTTTTAGGATTGAAATAGCTCAGCTGGAATTCCATCACCTCCATTAGCTTTGTTGGTAATGATGCTTCCTAAGGCCCACTTGACTTGTCATTCCAGAATTCTTCAATTTTGTGCTTGCTTGACAGAGGCCAGAGCTGGCTATATCATATGTAATTAAGTCCATTCTCCAATATCTGCCTGCCTCTCCCATCCACTGGATGGAGTGGTGGAATATAGTGATTAATCTTAAAGATTCACATATGGCCAGCCACTAACCATTCTACTTAAACTCTGGTAAAGAAATTGTTCCAAAGAAATGTAAGTAGGAAGACAAGTAGTTGTAGTCCATTTGCAGCTCTGCTATTTATTTTTTTCCCTTTTCTCTTTAGAAAAGATTAAGGTTATGCCTATACCTACAATTATAAGATAAAAAATGGTATTGCATTTTGACTATAGATATAGTAAGCCTACATTTCATACATACATATATATATATATATATATATAAGCTATATATATAATATTATATATATTAATTAGCTAGGAGAATGTATACAATTGAAATTTTCATTCTACAGTTCCATGTGATCTAGCTAAGGAAAACTTATCTATCTAGATAATTTGAACATAAATGAGGGTAGATTGAAAGTCAATTCATTCACTCATTTATTTCTGAAGATAGATAGCAAAATATGTGTTTTAAAATCTGCTTCAATTTTCTTTCATAACTTTGATTCCTCTGAGAGTAGAAACATAGGTTTGTTAGGATTTTGATTTAAGTAAGTTAGGTCAGTTAGAAAGTGTTCAGTATCATATGGCATTTATAAATTTATTTTTATCAAAAAGAATATGCTTTTAATATTAAACTGTGAAACTTTAGTGAAGCCTTCTTAGTTAAATTCTGCCCGTCTATCTATTGTGAAGAATGAATTACTATTATCATGTTAAAGATAAGCTAGTGATTCAAATCAAATGAATTACTCAGTACTATTTACCATTTTTTAAAATTATGGCTCAAACCAGGAAAATTAAATCCTATAAAAGAAAGGTGAAAATGTGAGTCACTTTGATTTTTTGGGGGTTAGATTTTATCTAAGAGACAAAGCTTTGCTTGTCATCAAGTCTTCTATTTTCCTGATTGCAGTCTCATTTCACTTGCCCTTGATAAGACATGTGTGCAGTGACCTCCAGCTTGTTAAATATTCAGCAGAAAGTTTATGGACTTTCCCATAACCTTGATTAAAAGCCTTTTGATAAAATAAATGCTGAAACAAGAACTTTATTTGAAAAACAACTTGAGTGCTCCATGCTGATTTCAGTTTCACTAATAGTACTTATAATCAGCAGTCACTGGCATACAATGAAGCCAGAGTTAAAGTATGGAAAATAAATCTTTCTCTTCTTATGAGTTACTCTAGTCGAAGACTAAATGAGGTATTTACAACATGATTTAGCAAGCAGAAGACATTTATTTTTAAACTCATGGGAGGAATGCAGGAAGTGACTTACACAGTTCCATTCTACAAAATAAAAAGCAAGCATATAGCCCACCCATATCTCTGAATGTACTCAGATAGGTAGTCAAATACACACAAGTCATGATGCTTTGAACTAAAATAAATAGGAGGTCTGTAGATTTTAAAGTTGAAGATCTAGATGTAAATTAATAATTCAGACTGTTTTGAGTTTATATAAAACCCAGGGAAATTTCTAAGGTATGAGGAATCATCATTATCTCAAGACAGTAATCCTCTGCCTAAATGTCTAAATCATCTTTATCTTAAATTGGATAAAAATGGACTTGCTATATTTTATTAGTAATGTATGGTTTATCATTTCTTCAATGTATTATTTTGCTTTGGAATCTACTATCAGTAACTTAAAGGCATTGCAGTAAAATGTCCTGGATTTAAATGCACTATTCACCTTTAATTATAATCTGTAAAAATCTAGTACATTTAGTTTTCAACCTGATATTTTGTTTTGCTATTATATATATAAAATAAAATCATTCATCATCATTATATCATTGCCTTCAATAAATGCTTAGAGAAAGGAATCTAGAAACTCAGAAGGAAATTAGATTTTATACAATGTTCAAAAAATGAAAGTCAATACCATAGACTTTTTTCTTTTTTTTTTTTTTTGGTTACACCATGGGACATGCAGGCTCTTAGTTACTAGACCAAGTATCAAACCCACGTCCCCTGCAGTGGAAGCATGGAGTCTTAACCACTGGCTCACCAGGGAAGTTCCTTGATCTTCTTAAGGAGTATTTTAGCCATGATTTGTTTTTCCTTTACTTATCCTTCCTTTTAAAAATAAGCTTCCTACCCAAGGTATCTATTGCTTACATTATTAATGAGTGATTTTTGTCAGGTAGGTTTTAATGCAAAATCTGCTGATAGTTTTTGATTGAGTTATTAAATAAACAGAAGAGAAATGAAATTTACAGACAATAACATTTAAGGCATTATTAATATTTTTTGAAAGTCATATGAAATATCACTTAGTGATCATCCCTACCAGTAATGATGACATTGGAAGTAAGCTATAATCTCAGAGAAAAAGTGACTTTCTTGTTTAATATTGAGTTATCAAGTGGCACTAGTGGTAAAGAATCTGCCTGGAACACAGGAGACACAAGAGACTTGGTTTCAATCCCTGGGTCAAGAAGATCCTCTGGAGCAGAGTATGGCAACCGACTCCAGTATTTTTGCCTTGAGAATCCTATGGACAGAGGGACCTCTCAGGCTACAGTCCATGGAGTTGCTAAGAGTCGAACCCAACTGAAGTGACTGAGTACTCACAATGATAGTCCAGCTATCATTCTGCAATGCAAATTTAAAAATGGACAATATAATATCAAACTAAAATTCCTTCACAGATTTAAAGAACTTACCATTGTTTCTATAGAAAATTTCAGAGTGCCTTGGGTTTTAAACTTGATAAATAGCCTAACTTGGATTAAAGTTCCAAGACTTTTAAGTACATACTTTTCACATAATCCATTAAACCAGAGTGACAACAATAGAGTATTAGTCTTCAGATGGTAATCATTGTCGGAAATTGTGTTTAAAACTTTATCAAGAATTCACCATATCTTCATCATATTAATGATCTGAGAACAAAACATAAGTACTTTGGAACATATTACATGTATTACTTTTCTTAGAAATTGCATTTTAATGATTTTTAAGATATTTTAAAATGATTTGGCTTCAGGGTTATGTCAGATGTATAAAACAAGTCTTTAATATAATATTTCCATGGGCTCTTCAGAACTTTATGAATCGATCTAGAAATAACAGAAAGTACACAACATAACTGAATATATATGTGTATATGTGTGTATATGACTTCCCTGATAGCTCAGTTGGTAAAGAATCTGCTTGGAATGTGGGACACCTGGGTTTGATCCCTGGGTTGGGAAGATCCCCTGGAGAAGGGAAAGGCTACCCACTCCAGTATTCTGGTATGGAGAATTCCATGCAATGTATAGCCCACGGGGTCACAAAGAGTCGGACACAACTGAGCAACGTTCATTTTCACTTTCATATATGTATGTATGTGGGTGTGTGTGTTTGTGTATATTTGTATAATTACCTAATTGCTCCCAGTGAGAGACCATGTTCACATAAGGGTATTCTTTACTTTCTCTTACCTGTACTATAACCTCCAACAAAACTATAATCATTAAACATTATTACTAAGCCTGTGCCCAGTGATGGAGAAGGCAATGGCAACCCACTCCAGTGTTCTTGCCTGGAGAAACCCAGGGACGGGGGAGCCTGGCGGGCTGCCGTCTCTAGGGTTGCACAGAGTCAGACACGACTGAAGTGACTTAGCAGCAGCAGCAGTGCCGAATGAAGCAAGTCTTTTCATAGTATATTAAAAAAGAAAGTGGGGTGTAATTAACTTTGTCTTTAACTACATACACCCTCCCTTCCCACCCAAATGAAATCTAATGAAATAATAATCTCTGTTCACCAACCCACAGGTGGGAGGTAAGGCTTATCATTAACCTATAAAAAGTGTAAGCCCTCGGCAGGTTTACAGGGAGAAAAAGTATTTTTCATTCCAACATTTGTTTAGATGGTACTTTCTCTAACCAATGGGAAAAAAAAATGATGATTGATGTCTGCATATAGTTTTGGGAAGTGTATGATACTCTGCTGCTGCTGCTGCTAAGTCACTTCAGTCACCCCATAGATGGCAGCCCACCAGGCGCTCCCGTCCCTGGGATTCTCCAGGCAAAACACTGGAGTGGGTTGCCATTTCCTTCTCCAATGCAGGAAAGTGAAAAGTGAAAGTGAAGTCTCTCAGTCGTGTCTGACTCTTAGTGACCCCCTGGACCGCAGCCTACCAGGCTCCTCCGTCCATGGGATTTTCCAGGCAAGAGTACTGGAGTGGGGTGCCATTGCCTTCTCCGGTATGAAACTGCAAATACATATAAAAGAAGAAATGCAGCAGAATCAGTTGAAAAGACAATGTTAATTGTTCATCTCGTATTTACCTAAGAAGCAATTGTAAAATTTGGTGTTATTAAGTGAGTATCTAAGGAAAGCTATGTAGTCAAAATACACACACACACACACACACGTCACAAAAGCCTTAGGTATTTCTGATAAGATAGTGGGCAGTGTGTGGTGAATGGTGGGAATGGTGAGCTTCATGAACCAAATCTATATGGTAGATAATAGATGTAGACTCTTCCATTTTTAAAGTAGCACCAAAAAGAGTGTCACCTATATCTGTAAACAAACCAAATAGTGCATGAAAAGCAATAATTTTTGTTTTTTTAATTAAGTCATTCTTTAAATTCCTAAAATGGGAAAATAAATATTTTTCAAGTTCTAGTGATTCTCCTTAGGCAATACTTTTTACTGCAAGCACTTTACATTTTATCAGAATTCCCTAGGAAGTTTTCTATCTCCATAAATTATACGTGATTGATTCAGTACCTATGAATCACTTACAGTAAATCAACATGTATAGTAAAATACTTTAATGATATTTTAAAAAATATTTTCTTGCTGACTGTGATCACTGAAAATATTTCCTTTGTTTTCTCTAACATTTCCTAAAGTTATGTCATACCTATTAGTCTACTAGAATTTCCCTTAAGGCTTAATATCAGTAACATATTTTCCTCAGAATTTAACTTGTTATTTTTTGATATTTAACGTTTCCACCTTCATCTTGAAGTCATTTTATTTTTAGCACTGCACAGTATTTTGTTAACTAAAACAGAAAATTCAAATTCAATCCTTTAGGATGAATAACAGGCATTAGTGATAGATATTATTCAGCATTAACAAATTAAGACAATGTAACAGAAAAAAGAAGAAAATTTTAAAATTGTCATTTAAGTGTAATATAATATTATGTATGGGAAAAGTGAACCACAAATCATGGAACCATTTGAAGCCTGTCATTTTATAAATATGTGACATGGGCCTAAATAGATGACTTCTTTAAGGACATAAAGTGTTATTGACAGAATGTAGATTATGTCTCAGGTTCCCTTATCTCTAACCTTGTTCTTTCTATGTCTATATAATAAAAGTAGATATGTATCTATTAATTTGATAACAAAATTATTCTTTCCTTCAAAAACAGGAAGGGGAAAATTAAAGAGGACACTAAGGATTAATTCATGTATCCACCTAAGGGCCATTTAATTTTCCATACACATGAGTATTTCTCTTAAAAGTCATTTCTGTATTTGCTTAAGGATGTAGATTCAAGAAGGAGGAGAAAGAATATAAATGAGGCATCATCATTTGATCTACAGTAATTTGTCAAAACTGCAAATCATTGCTTCAAGAACTGTCATACACGCCTAACGCTGTCTTCATTAGATAATTACTTGTTATGAATCAGCACAGACTGAAGTCTGATACGGCATTCAGCATTCCAGATACATAGCAGTTTCTTTACTTATATAAAATACTTTAAAAGAAATTTCATTAATTAAAAACATATTTTGTGTTCACCTATGACTTTTTGTTTTAAGAAATAACTTTTTGTCATGTGCTTATTTGCAATAAACCACCTTAAAATATTCCAAAAAAATGGCATGGTCTCATATATAATAAAACAGGCAATGTACAGAGCATTTAAGAGATATAATTTACAATGAAATGCTTCTGTAATGGAGCAAAAATATAGGGTTGCCATGTTTATACAACAAAAGCATAATATTAAGGATGGTTTACGTCTCTGAAAATAGTGAGAAGTTATAAAAATGGCAAGTATATTTTTTATTTCTTCCTGCTGAGAGTAAGCTTGCATTATCTTCAGTATGTTCAGCCTTCACCCTGGGGAGGAATATGTATTTGCACTTATGCCTACGGAGTGTGAGGGTAAGCCTAGTTTACAAATTAGAAGAAACATATTCTCAATCTATTTCTTCTAACATCCAATTCCATTCAGTTGCAAAGGAAAGTATACAGTTTGTAAATTTCAACATGAACTTTTTACTTTTGACTGTATGATTCTTATTGCTGCTGCTGTTGCTGGTGCTATTGTTGATAGGATCCTAAACTATTCATTTCTAGGAAAAGTTCTGATAATTAACTTGAAAATTCTAAAATAATTTGAAATAACTGATATATTTTAAATGCTATAAAGGTTTAATTCAAATAAGCCACAATTTTGAATAGAATTTGGATATCTTTGATTCCTACCATGGAAAAGAAAAAGCCATATACCATGAGAGGTGAAAACACTTTTGCCTATAATTTCCCTCAGCATCTATATTCAGAAAGCATCATGCACACTAAAAACACAGACTTCCCTTCATTTTATGTCCATTAGACTTGAGGCATAGATGCTCCTAAAACAAATTAAGAGGGGGAGAGTATGGAGAAAGATTGCAAAGAAAATGAATGATGATAATAAAACACAGTGCAAGAACAAATAATCAGTCAATAATTCTTCACTCTTTTGAACTAAACTAGAATATATTAGTGAGCAATGAGATAAAGAAAGAAATAAAACTCAAACAATCAGCAGTTACCCAATTAAAGTTCCTATCAGAAAATATATCCACATTGAATTGCTAAGCAAATATGCTTTCTCAAAACTATTAGAATTTTAATAACAGACATTTCCTTTTTATGACTCAATAGGCATACACAAAAAGTAAACCTTTCTGGACACACAACAGTCAAATAAAACAGTTCAGAACCCCGCATTCAATAAGAAACTTATCTGTCTCTTAACATCTACTTTTTGTCAATTTCTTGACTTCTTTACTCACCTCCCTCATTCTAATAATAGTTCACAGAAATCAGAATATCAACATCAGCAATGATACAGAAGGATTTTTAATCGGCTTGTGTGTAATGGGAAACTTAATAACTTCATGTGCATATCAAGATGTTCACTGACTCAATTAGTTTACTGTGCAGCTAGGGCTCTACTTTGCTAATCCCCTCTCTGCCCTGTTGTTCTGATAAGTTTCCCAGGAATAGAGAGCTTGTATGTCACTTCCCATCTTGAATAAAAAGAGCATTTATCCTCATCTAGATGGCATGGTGACATATGCATAGAATGAGTTGTTTTTCCAACCGGAATTGTCATAAAAATAAAATGCCTGCATGCTTGTGCGTGTATGTATGTATGAAGAGACAGTAAGGGAAAAAAATCATTTGAAGAATCCAGCGAGTATACATTAAAACTTCAAAGCCATCTAGAAAGCTTTCCTACTATTTAGTGCAAGATTTATTCCAAAGTGTATACAATATAAATTCCAATACAGCAAATTATGATATATCTTAAAATATAACATAACCTTCACTTAAGGTTTATCACAGATCATCATGAATTATTATGATTCTTTAATCATCATGGCCATTGTTTCACAGATAACCTTTACCTCTATTTTGGTCAGCTACTCAAAATATTTGTTGATGTTCAGTCACTAAGGCATGTCTGTCACTTTGCAATCCCATGAATTGCAGCATGCCAAGCTTCCCTCTCCTTCACTATCTCCAAGAGTTTGCTCAAACTCATGTCCATTGAGTCAGTGATGCCATCCAACCATCTTATCCTATTTGGTGATTTTGGAGACTAAGAAAGTGAAATCTGACACTGTTTCCACATTTTCCCCATCTATTTGCCCTGAAGTGATGGAGCCAGATACCATGACCTTAGGTTTTTAAATTCTGAGTTTTAAGCCAGCTTTTTCACTCTCCTCTTTCACCTTCATCAAGAGGCTCTTTAGCTCCTCTTCACTTTCTGCCATTAAAGTGGTATCATCTGCATATCTGAGGTTGTTGATATGTCTCCTGTCAATCTTCATTCCCAGCTTGTGCTTCATCCAGTCTGGCATTTTTCTTGATGAACTCTGCATATAAGTAAAATAAGCAGAGTGACAGTATACAGCCTTTATATACTCCTTTCTCAATTTTGAGCCAGCCTGTTGTTCTAACTATTGCTTCTTTGCCTACATACAGGTTTCTCTGGAGGCAGATAATGTGGTCTGGTATTCCCATGTTTTTAAGAATTTTCAGTCGAAGGCTTTAGCATATTCAGTGAAGCAGAAGTAGATTTTTTTTTTTTTGGGGGGGGGTTGTTGGCAATTTGATCTCTGGTTCCTCTGCCTTATTAAAATCCAACTTGTACATCTGGAAGTTCTTGGTTCACTTACTGCTAAAGCCTAGTTTGAAGGATTTTGAGCATAATCTTGCTGGTATGTGAAGCGAGTGCAATTGTACAGTAATTTGAACATTCTTTGGCATTGCTTTTCTTTGGGACTGAAATGAAAGCTGAGTTTTCCAGTCCTGTGGCCACCGCTGAGTTTTCCAAATTTGCTGGCATAATGAATGCAGCACTTTAACAGCATCATCTTTTAGGATTTGAAATAGCTTAGCTGGAATTCAACTTCACTATTTCCACTAGTGGAAATCAACTCCACTAGCTTAGTTCATAGTAATGCTTTCTAAGGCTCACTTGACTTCACAGTCCAGGATATTTGGCTCTAGGTGAGTGACCGCACCATCATGGTTATCTGGGTCATTCAGAGCTTTTTTTGTACAGTCTTCTGTGTATTCTTGCCACCTTTTCTTAATCTCTTCTGCTTCTTTTAGGTCCTTGCCATTTTTGTCCATTATTATGCCTATCTTTGCATGAAATGTTCCTTTGGTACCTCTAATTTTCTTAACAAGAATTTTGCTGGTCAAATGTGGTTCCTAGAATAGCATCACCTGAGGGCTTGTTAGAAATGCAGAAACTCAGTTTTCCACACCAGACTACTGTGTCTAGATTTTAGCAAGATTTCTAGGTGGTGTGTGTACTCATAAACTTTGGAAAGTACTGTGTGAGAATATGCATTATCACAAGAAAATAGCCTGTAAAATGTTTTAACTGTATATATATATATATATATATATATATATATATATATATATATATACTCAGATACATGTGCACACACTCTTTTAATACAACAATACTATGAGACAGTTGTTATCATTGCCATGTTAATGATGAGGAAAAATGAGGCATGGGGAGCTTAAATGTCTTGCCGATGTCATATCACTCGTGAGTTGCAGGACTGAGTCCATCTAAGCACTAAGCAGTCTGGCCCCCTCCCATTAGAATGGTTCTCTTCATAATTAATTATTTAATCTTACATATTACAACAGCAACTAGGCTCACTTGTAGACATGAGACTAAAACAGAAATGGGAGAAGATAAAACATATATGCACTTTATCTTAATGTATTTTTTAATCTTCAGAGAGCTAAAATTCTTCAATTCTGGAAGAAAAAAAACTAAGCCTATCTGGGAGTAGGCAAACAAAGAAAATCAATGTCTTTTAAAATCAAAGTCTCTTAAGGTCTTAGCTTGAATATGCTCCAATATTTCTTTCTTTTTGCAAAAATAGCATTGCTAAAACAGCTCAGAAAACTCAGTTTAATATGTATGATTAATTTCACCTATGCATTGGTCTTTCACACTCTGTCCTGAAAGCAAACTGTTCTTTTTCCTATATTGAGTGATAAAGTATAGACAGATTTACTTCACACTATTGGGTATTACAGAATCTTTCTAGATGAAAGTGTGTGTGTGTGTGTGTGTGTGTGTGTGTGTGTGTGTGTGTGTGTGTTTTACTTAGCCTCAGTTTATATCCTTTGAAACCCTGAGGGGATATTTCAAAGAGTTACATGGGTATTGAATTGGGTTCACTGTGTTTAAGATCTTTCCTCATGATATTTGGATTTCAGATATTATATTTTAAGAGCTAAGTTGTTCCGCAAAAAGTAATGGTTAGTTCTTTCAGAAGGGAAGCCTTATGGTAAAATATGATGGTACTTTTAATTGGAATTTTAATATTTGGACTTAATTATGGTTGAATCCCAATACTCCAATTTTATATTTGAATAAAAACATTTTTTTGTGAGCATATTCTTTTTTTCCATTTATTTTTATTAGTTGGAGGCTAATTACTTTACAATATTGTAGTGGTTTTTGTCATACATTGACATGAATCAGCCATGGATTTACATGTATTCCCGATCCCCGCTCCCACCTCCAGATATTCACATGAAGTTTTTGATATACACTGCTCTCCTGTCCAATTCAGCTCAGAATCAAAGCTGAGAGGAGAGGACAGAACATTAAAAAACACAAATATTGCACTGTTTGTAGTAGTTCTAAACATGTAAAAGTACCTTTCATAGAAAATGAACTCTAGGAAAAAAAAGAAAATAGAAACAGTTGAATAAAAAGCATGATGATTGAACAATCAAAAAGGCCTTTGGTGCATTCATAGTTCAAAAACATCTCTGATGAATACCACATTCTTGTGACTAGAGTCTGAATTAAGCAAAGAATCCCTGGATTTCTTGTTAATATTTAACTTAGCCTTAAATAATTTGCTACATTAAAGATTAACTTGCCACATTCTTTAAAAAGACTTAGATATGTATACACCTCTGTAAAACTTGTTCCTCCTTCAAATCAAAATCAAGAAATATTTATGCTCTATGAGGATACACATTTTGCAGAGATAGGTAGGGTGTAGTTAAATAGAGCTATCAATTAGGAAAGAATTGTTTAATTCAGTTATGGATTAATTTATATGCATAGATCTACAAGGAAGTCAATCTAATCTGATCTGAACCCAAACCTGGAAAACTTGGCCATTAAAACAAAAATGATAGTGTGCCTATATCACTAATGAGCCAAAGAATAGAAGTAGAATCTTCAAAAAAGCAAGTTAAATCATTGGGGGCGTTTTTTTGTACATGTTTAGATAACTTCGAGCTGTAGAAGCACTGCTATTTGTGAGACTAAAAAGTATTTTTTTCAAAATATCTTTTTTTAATTTCAACATGACTTTCTCAATCCCAAGACTTAATTTCTATGTCATCAATCTAGTATAAATAAAAACAAAGACACTTCCTAGGTAAGACAAACTCCTTCACACAATTAAAAAGTTTGAGCAAAGTGACAGCTCTTTTTAGTTCCTAAAAGTTATCCTGCTTTATCTCTAGTTCTAGTCATCACCCATAAAAGACTGTTATGATTTCTTCAAACAATTTTACTACATGGCACACTACTAACTCAATGGACTTGAGTCTATCAAAGTCATTTCCCTGTTAATTATAACTTCAGCATTCTGCTAGAAAATTGAAGTTGGATAGAATGACAGGAATTTCAGAATAGAGAAAGTGTTGTTTTCAGAAGAAAAGAAAAATATGCTCATATATTCATCCTGTATTTCAACCCCGTGAGGTTCCTTTTATGCACTTTTCACAGTGTTCAGAGGAAATTAACCTTCAAAAAATCATTTTAACACAAATTTTCCTTGTAAGTAGTACACACACACATACACACATAAACACAATAAAAATGTATGTATATTAGATATCCATAGAAAAGGTTAGATAACTTTTATGATATCATAACTTTTATGATAATCATTAACATTCAGCATATTTACAATTTCCCCTATGAAACTTTCACTGGTTAGCACCAATAGCAATTTTGGAAATTATCTGTGTATATTGCTCAGTTGCCTTTCAGTTGTATAAGATGCTAAATGGGTACCTTTAAAAATTTTTTATACAGGCCCTTGTCACATATGTTAAAAAATTTCCATATGGATATATTATAACATTCCCCTTGATGAATGGTAAATATTTAAATTTTATACTTATCTATTCTCAACAAATTGCTTCATTTAAATTACAAAATATAGCTGCTTACCAACGTCATTGACTATTCTAGTTTAGAACTTGATAAACATTAAATCTTGGTTTAGAACATTAAGCTATTGATCAAAAGATTTAAATCTCAGTTCTCATTTACATAATGAGGGAGTTGGACTAAATGGTCTTAAGGTCCTTTAGAGCTCTGAAATTCAAAGACTATATAAATGGCAACATCTGAACACGTACATTTTGCTAGCTTAATAGATACAAAATTATGACCCTAGAAGAGGCATTAGAGATCAGTATAATCCTCTGATTTTATAGTTAAAGAAGACACAATAAGGTTAAAAGGCCTTCCCAAGACCACATTGCTAGTTAATTGCAGTGCCTGAATTAGAACCCTGTAATATGCAAAATGATGGTCTAAATGAGATTATCTGCTGCGGTCTGTGGTAAAAATATTTCATTACTAGTGATTACAAAATGAAGTATTGTAATAGAACTATTAGTAAACACCCAAATTTTTAAAAAGTATGATTTACATAGAACACCTCAAAGTAATATTTCAAATCATCTCTTTTCTCGTTGCTTCTGAGAGCTATACCCATAATAGGAGAAATTTCTAAGAAAAAATAAACTTTTAAAGGCTAATTTCATATACATTACTTAGAAGAACTTTTGTATGTAACCTATAAAAGTTTTCCCCCCAAATTTTTTTTCAATGTAAGAAAGATAAAAATAAACTGTCAGATGATCATGTGCTTTATTTTTATTTTAGTGGAACTGAGACAATAATTACTATGATTATTGAATAAAATAGGGAAAAAACTGGTTCAGCAAACACTGTCACTTCTATTCTATTCTCTATTTGGAATCTTCAATATTCAATAAAGATGCAAATTAAGAAATTGCAGAAATCATGGTAAGACAGATTGTCTATAAGCATTCATTATTTAGTGATTTCCTTGATATGCTTGCTAGCTGTTGAGTGTTCTATTGACGCAATCAGTTATGACAGTTGCAATTTACTGTACAATTTAAAAGTGTCATGGGGCAAAATATACTGCTAAAATGCTTCTCCTTTGTTAAAATTTATAAATTATTTTAAGACAAGATATGGGTTCGTGCCTAAAATTAAATAGTCCGTGTCCCCTAAGAGTTTCATCCTGCATGGCTGATTGTATTATCTTTCAAAAAACTCCAAAAAAGAACAAAATGGCATACATTCTTCTCTTACAGGCTAAGAAAAGTGAGAAGCTAGAGATTAAGTAGAAGAAAGACAGAAGAAGGTCATGAAAAGTACTGCCTCATGGTTCATAAATAATAAAAATATAAATGTCAAATGAACTTTATTATACAGTATAGGTAGGCTAATAAAAATTTAGATGCAAAGGAAGGCTTATTGTGAAGAAAAGACCACCTATTCTCTGTCACTAAAGGCGGGTTTTCAAGGTAACTGACATTCCAGACTTTACAGCATTGGCTTTCAAATGGCAGCTTGTGCCAAGCTCCTAGTTCTTGTCATTTTCAAACAGAAAAGACTTGATTGCTTTACTTAGAATGGCCTGCTATTGACTGATAAGCCTCCATCTAATCCATATTAGATTTAAGATACTAAAGATATACTCATCTTAGAGGCTGTTACACAAATGGAATCCTGTAAATGTCTTCAAGTTTCCAACTTTGGGATTTACTTTTCATTTTGATCCATGACTTGTGACTTTTTTTTATTATTATTATCTCTAGTATAAATCCCTCATTGCCATTACAAAGCCTAGATACTTTAAATGAGATGTCCTATTTCAATTGGCTTATAAGGTGATTGCATTTCCTGCATAGGAAAGTCGAGTATGATAGGATGGTATAGTAAGATTTGTTTCACCCACTTTCTTATTATGATATATATTTTAACTTTCCTAAGTTTGAATTAAAAAAAAATTGGCTTTTCAAACCATGTCAGTTTAAGTGATAAAAGTAATACAAATTACAGAGCATCTGCCACGAGATCATTGTTTATATCTGCCTAAGCACAAGCTGGAATTAAGATTGACGGGAGAAATATCAATAACCTCAAATATGCAGATGACACTACCCTTATGGCAGAAAGTGAAAAGGAACTAAAAAGCCTCTTGATGAAAGTGAAAGAGGAGAGCGAAAAAGTTGGCTTAAAACTCAACATTCAGAAAACTAAAATCATGGCATCTGGTCCCATCACCTCATGGGAAATAGATGGAGAGACAGTGGAAACAGTGGCTGACTTTATTTTTCTGGGCTTCAAAATCACTGCAGATGGTTATTGCAGCCATGAAATTAAAAGACCCTTACTCCTTGGAAGGAAAGTTATGACCAACCTAGACAGTATATTAAAAAGCAGAGACATTACTTTGCCAACAAAGATCCATCTGGTCAAGGCTATGGTTTTTCCAGTGGTCATTTATGGATGTGAGAGTTGGACTGTGAAGAAAGCTGAGCACCGAAAAATTGACGCTTTTGAACTGTGGTGTTGGAGAAGACTCTTGAGAGTCCCTTGGACTGCAAGGAGATCCAGCCAGTCGATCCTAAAGGAGATAAGGCCTGGGTATTCATTGGAAGGACTGATGCTGAAGCTGAAACTCCAATACTTTGGCCACCTCATGCGAAGAGTTGTTGACTCATTGGAAAAGACCCTGATGCTTGGAGGGATTGGGGGCAGGAGGAGAAGGGGACGACAGAGGATGAGATGGCTGGATGGTATCACCGACTCCATGGGCATGAGTTTGAGTAAACTCCGGGAGTTTGTGATGGACAGGGAGGCCTGGCATGCTGCGATTCATGGGGTCGCAATGAGTCGGACACGACTGAGTGACTGAACTGAACTGAAACTCATTTAGTATACAAACTACTATCAAGTATACCTTATTCTTTCCCAAGCAATGGCAGATAGCTGAACTCTTGGGTGGAACCATTTTTACTAATCTATTTCTATACACTATTATTTATATAACACACTAGGGACTAAAATAAGCTGGAAGTCACAAACAGTATTCATGACTGCAATGATTTTTCTGTAAGAATGCATAAAAATGACTTTGATATTATTATTAGTTTAAAAAATGTTACTCTATGTGATTTTTTTTTCTTTTTTTCAGTAGAAGGATAAAGCTAAAGCTGTTGTCAATTGGCAACACGATGAAAATTATCAGGCATTTGTCTTTCTTATACCTTCAGAATCCAGGAGCATTGAATTTAGTCCCTTTATTCAAGTGGGACAAAACTAACAGAATTGATATTTGATAATGTACTTATCAGTATTCCTTAGAAATACTGATTGATTTACCTTTCAAAATCTGTGACTTCAGATTTGTTGAGCTAATTTGAATTATTTATTTATTATACATTTCCCTCCCTGGACTGACACTACTATACAGGCTAAGAGTGAACACACTTTTAGAAACTCTTCATATACATAGCCAGCTGAGCTAGAATTTGCCGAGGTGGATACTTAACCTTTAAAAAGAGTGCATGTATATTATCTATGGTGAATCAGATCACTAGCCCAGGTGGGATGCATGAGACGAGTGCTCGGGCCTGGTGCACTGGGAAGACCGAGAGGAGTCGGGTGGAGAGGGAGGTGGGAGGGGGGATCGGGATGGGGAATACGTGTAACTCAATGGCTGATTCGTGTCAATGTATGACAAAACCCACTGAAATGTTGTGAAGTAATTGGCCTCCAACTAATAAAATAAAATTAAAAAAAAAAAAATAATAAATAAATAAATAAATAAAAAGAGTGCAACTTTTTTAATATGTTGTTGCAAAAACCACTACAATATTGTAAAGTAATTAGCCTCCAACTAATAAAAATAAATGGAAAAAATAAATGCATAATCTAAAAGAAGTAAAATAAGAATAATGTAACTTTGCTTTCTTAGTTTGAATGCATTTAATATTTGTTTCACATTACAATATTAACAAATGATGTCATTCACTTTTATTCTTGTTATGATATGGAAATTAATGCGTGGCTTTGTTAAAAAATGCATTTAAAAATATTGGAGGACTTATGAAGTCAAATTTCCTGGGTACTTGGCAACAAGAAAAAGTACTTAATCAAAATTTGTGTGAATAATATTTGTTAAATTGTAGATTTAGATGATTTTTTCTGACATCTTTTGGAAAAGTAAGGGCTACTGTTACCTTAAATATATAAACCAGTATTGTTCTTCTTTCTATTTATAACAAACTGAATTTTTCAGATGAGTAATTAACACAGTGTTAGTATATCAAATTTGCCTGAAAAAAAAAATATATGGATAGGTTTATTTTGCCTTTAGCTGTCTGACTCCTAATGTTCTTAATTATGAAGGGCTGAGTTTTAATGATCCACTATTAGGTGAGCTTTTTAAAGTTGCCATTTTTTTCCCACCAATTTCTACATTTAGAATTAGATATTCAACTAGTCAAACATTCAATTAATAATTATTGTGGTGTTATTCATGTCAACACTCTCTGCAGAACAAGAAAAAATTTGGCATTTTTCTGAATAATATTCTAATCAATAAAATTCTTCTGTATAAATTAATTAGATTACTTGTAGAGGACCAATCAAAATGTGTTCCAGGGAATGATTAATTACTTCATTTTTTTTGTGAACTAACTAGTACCATGTTAAGAGTGCTAAGCAAATCTGATCTAGTGAAAGAAAAATGAAAGTCAGAGAAATGTGTCAACCTGAGATATACTCTAGTAGGCAGATTTACCATTTTTTTAAATTAATGAAAAAATACATTCCTTTTTATCTTAATGTAGAACTTCTTTAGCCCTAAATGTTATTGGAATTATGCATTTTTTTTCTTTTGCATAACAAGAAGGAGAAAGTAGAGCATTACAAAGCACTTTTTTTTTTAACTGATGAAATTTTACACATATTTTGTTATTTTAAATCCAAATTTTCGACAATAGACCAAAATTTTCAGGTAGAGAGGCTTCATGTGTGAAATGACCACATAAAATAAGAGGCTTCAAAAAATGCAGATGACATAACTTTTGCAATTGAAAATTATTAAAATGTAGAAGTCTTTTCTCCCCTTTACTTAGGAGGATTTTTCTTTCTGAAAATGAACTGTTACAACTACTAAACTGAAGACTGATGAATATCTTTAGTAACATTTTTTTTCACTATTTCTTCCAAAGAAACATGGATGCTTTCTATGACCAGTTAAATTATAGCATACTAGCAGATCATTAGAAATTTGGAAGTATTGTTAATGTTTTTGTTCCAGCTCACCCATAGTGAGAGAGTAGCAAAACATTCTCTATTTAAGGGGGAGAAAACACACACACACACACTCACACACACACATATGTTGACTACATGTGTATGAACTACTCAGAAATCTCTAAAGTTTAACATGATAGACTAATATTTCCATGTGTCTCACTAATACTTTCATGTGTCTCAGAACTTAGTCTGAATTATAATATTAGAACAATGCTTTACAAAAGAATGTCATAAAGTATTTTTAAGTCTTCTCTTCATAAATTATATTTTACCTGATGCTACTTGCAAATAAATATATATTCAACATATGAACATAAAGTGAAAATGAAAGTGTTACTTGCCCAGTCGTGTCTGACTCTTTGTGACCACATGGGCTGTAGCCCACCAGGCTCCTCTGTCCACAGAATTTTCCAGGCAAGGATATTGGAATGATTAGCCATTTCCTTCTCCAGGAGATCTTCCTGACCAACGGATAAAACCCAGGTCTCCTGCATTGCAGGCAGATTCTTTACCATCTGAGCCACCAAGTTAACCATATGAAATAGTGAAGTGAAAGTTGCTCACTCAAGTCCAACACTTTTCAACCCCATGGACTATCCAGTCCATGGAATTCTCCAGGCCAGAATACTGGAGTGGGTAGCCTTTCTCTTCTCCAGAGGATATTCCCAACCCAGGGATTGAACCCAGGTCTCCCACATTGCAGGCAGCTGAGCCACAAGGGAAGCCCTATGGACATAGGGCCATAGGTAATCTAGTGTGTTTAGAGTAGTCTCGAGAAGATCACACTGTTCTAAAGTCTCTTAATGCTATATCTTGACATATACAATTCTCAGCAACATATAGTCATATTCTGTTTTCTACTACGGCCATGGTCTTGTAAGTCTCCACAAGATTCTTTGAAAATGAAAAGATATAATCTGTTACAGTATTCACAGTAACCCAGATGCAACCAATAATACTTTATATAGGCTGGATTTTTGTTTGCTTATATTTTTACTAATTAGCTAGCTTCAAAGAGCAGGGTCTATTTGAAATTATACACATAATATGATGGGGTTATGATGGGAGAAAATCTCTGTGACATTGACTGTCAGCCAAGGAAGAAAAAACTTCATAGAATGGTATTAAGTAACCCTCATACCAAAAGCTAAAGTCAGGAAATAGTAATTGTGAAATATAAAAACTAAAAAAATCCTTCAAGTGGAATGAGACAGAATATTTTATTAAACTTGTCTCCTGAAAGAGAAATGATTGGACTGAGTCTTCTTGTTTCTTCTTTATCTTAAAAAGGGAAGTTAAGGGGGCCGTCCTAAGATGACAGATGAATAGGATGGGGAGACCCCCTTCGCCCCCACAAAGTCATCAAAAGATCATTTGAACGCTGAGCAACTTCCACAAAACAACTTCTGAAAACTGGCGGAGGACACCAGGCACCCAGAAAGATGCCCATTGTCTTTGAAAGGAGGTAGGACAAAATATAAAAGACAAAAAGAGAAACAAGAGTTAGGGATTGAGACCCATTCCGGGCAGGGAGGCATGAAGGAGGAGAAGTTTTCAAACACCAGGAAACCCTCTCACTGGCGGGTCTGTGGGGAATTTTGGAATCTCAGAGGACAACGTAACCAGGAGGGGGAAAAAAACAAAAAACAAACAAAAACAAACAAACAAACAAAACAACACAGAATGCATGCCTAATGGCAACTCCCAGCAGAGAAATAGCCCAGACACTTGCATCTGCCACAAGTAAGCAGGGGCTGGACAGGGAGGCATGGGTTGTATGCTTAGGGTAAAGACCAGAGGACAATCTGAGAGAGCTAAAGTGAGATAGCAGCCCAAACTGTGGGGTAGCGAGAGAGAGAGAGAGAGAGAGAGAACTTTCCCGTGAAAAGTTCTAACCTAAAGTGCAGCCTGGCCCACACACAGAACAAAGGATTGAGTGAATACCAAAAGAGAGCTAGCGAGCTGCAGACTGGCCAATCCTCCCACTGGAGGCACAGAGGCAGGCGGGCAGCAGCCAGAGCCAAAAGACAAAGGGCAATCTTGGCCCCAGAGATGGCATCCTCCGCCAAACTGTGAGTAGGCTCCCAGTTGCTAACCAAATCTTCCTGGGATCCTGGATGGTTGACATCTGCCAGGAGGGCTGTAGGCAGAGATCAGCTCCCCAGAGGAGACACATGGCACACCTGAGATGGCATTCTCGTGGCATACCCAGTACACTGAGCGACTGGGACTGGGGAGGTGTTTAAGATGCCCAGCCCACGTGGGACAGTGTGCTTGCCAAGCACTTGGTCGCCTGACCTGCTTGGACCTGGAAAGAGCACAAAAAAACACACCCAAGCTAGTCTGTGCCTTTGTGGAGTACCTGAGAACCTGAACTTGAGCAGCTTAGACCTGGGAAGTGCACGAAATGCAGGGTCCGCTTTGGACAGTACCCCTGCAGAGCAACTTGGAGCCTGAGGAGTATAGACCCAGAAAGTACACGCCACTGTGAGCTGGAGCAAGCCCAGTGTGGGCCATACACTGCCAGTACTCCCCATACACACCAATGATATTTGTTTCCAGTGTTCCTCCCTTCACACAGCACAACTGAACAAGTGAGCCTAAATAAATGACCCCCTTTGGTCCCTGTGTCAGAGCAGAAATTAGACACTGAAGAGATTTACCAACAGAGGGAGCCAAAATAAACAAAGAAGAGGGAGCCACTCTGGAAGTGACAGGTACAAGAGATTAAAACCCTGTAGTTAGCATTGACTAAGCATTGGAAGGGGCCTATTGACTTTGAGAAGAGGTATAAGCTGAAACAAGCAACTGTCTTAAACTGAACTGACCCCATGTTGCCCTCAACAGCTCCAGAGAAATTCCTATATTTTTACTATTATCATTTTTAATTTTTTAAGTTATTTATTACTCTTTACTACTTTAATTTTCATTTTTATAACTTACTACCTTGCAAAAAAGACCCTATTTTTAAAGCAAATTCCATATATATATAATTTTTATAATTTTTGTGATTGATTATGTTTTGTATTTTTAATATTGTATTTTTGAGAGTCTAAACACTAGATTTTTAATCTTTTCTTTTGGATATTTCTTATCAATTTTGTACCTTTAAGAATCTAATCTTCAGTACCCATTTTTACTTAGGGATGTTATTTCTGGCTTGATTGCTCTCTCCCCTTTTGACTCTCTATTTTCTTCCCCAGGTCACCTCTATCACCACCCTCACCCTTCTCTTCTCTACTTAACTCTGTGAATCTCTCTGTGTGTTCTGGGCTGTTGAAAACACTAAGGAAATTGTTTACTGGCTAGACTTGTCTCTCACCTTTTAACTGACCCTCTTCTCCTCCTGGTCACCTCCGTTTCTCTCCTCCCTCTTCTCTTCTCTATGTAACTCCGTGAACCTCTCTGGGTATTCCAGAGTGGAGAGCACATAGGGAATTGATTACTGGCTAGATTGCTCTCTCCCCTTTTGATAACCCCTCTTCTCATGGTCACCTCTAACACCCCCTCCCTCTTCCCTTCTCCTTATAACTCTGTGATACTCTCTGAGGGTCCCTCACTGTGGAGAATCTTTTCACAATTAACCTAAATGTTTTATCATCTGTGCTGTATGGATGGAGAACTCTTGAGGCTACTGTAAGAACAAGACTGACAGCCAGAGGCAGGAGGCTTAAATCCAAAACTTGAGAATACCAGAAAACTCCTGACTCCAGGGAACATTAACTGATAAGAGCTCATCCAAAAGCCTCCATACCTACACTGAAACCAAGCCCCGCCCAAGAGCCAATAAGTTCCAGAGCAAGACATACCACGCTAATTCTCCAACAATGAAGGCACATAGACCTAAGCATTAAAATACAGGCTGCCCAAAGTCACACCAAACCCATAGACACCTAAAAACTCACTACTGGACACTTCATTTTACTCCAGAGAGAAGCGATCCAGCTCCACCTACCAGAACACAGACTCAAACTTTCCTAACCAGAAAACCTTGACAAGTCACTAGTCCAAACTGCACCCACCCACCCACCCCCCAGCAGGGAGCAACCTCCACAATAAAGAGGAACCACAAACTTCCAGCCCACAGAAAGGCCACCCCAAACAGAGCAATATAAACAAAATGAAAAGGCAAAGAAATATTCAGCAGGTAAAGGAACATGATAAATGCCCACCAAACCAAACAAAAGAGGGGGAGAAAGGGAGTCTACCTGAACAATAATTCAGAATAATGATAGAAAAGATGTTACAAATTCTTGAAAACAAAACAGAGTTACAGATAAATAGACTAGAGATAAGGATTGAGAAGATGTAAGAAATGTTTAACATGGACCCAGAAGAAATAAGAAAGAATCAGTCAATAATAAATAATGAAATAACTGAGATCAAAAGCACTTTGGAGGGAACCAACAGTAGAATAACTGAGGCAGAAGATAGGATAAGTGAGATGGAAGATAGAATGGTGGAAATAAAAGAAACAGATAGGAAAAAAGAAAAAAAAAAGAATTAAAGGAAATGAGGGCAACCTCAGAGACCTCTGGGACAATGTTAAAAGTTCCAACATTGAAACCATAGAAGTCCCAAATGAAGCAAAAAGAAAGCCACGAGAAAATACTTGAGGAGATAATAGTTGAAAACTTCCCTAAAATGGGGAAGGAAATAGCCACCTAAGCCCAAGAACAGGATAAACCCAAGGAGAAACACCCAAGAAATATATTAATCAAATTAATGAAGATCAAACACAAAGAACAAATATTAAAAGCAGCAAGGGAAATGCAACAAATAACACACAAGGGGATTCACATAAGGATAACAGCTGATCTTTCAATAGAAATTCTTCAGGCCAGAAGAGAATAGCAGCACATACTTAAAGTGATGAAAGAGAAAAACCTACAACCCAGATTACTGTACCCAGAAAGGATCTCATTGAAATAAGAAGGGGAAATCAAAAGCTTTACAGACAAGCAAAAGTTGAGAGAATTCAGCACCACCAAACCATCTCTTCAACAAATGCTAAAGGATCTGCTCTAGACAGGAAACACAGAAAGGGTGTATAAACTTGAACCCAAAACAACAAAGTAAATGGCAATGGAATCATAATTATCAACAATTACCTTAAATACAAATGGGTTGAATGTCCCAGCTAAAATACAAACAATGGCTGAATGGATAAAAAAAATAAGACCCCTATATATGCTGTCTACAAGAGACCCACTTCAAAACAAGGGATGCATTCAAATTGAAGTGAAGGGCTAGAAAAAGATATTTCACACAAATGGAGACCAAAAGAAAGCAGGAGCAGCAACAATAATATCAGATAAAACAGACTTTGAAATAAAGGCCGTGAAAAGAGGCAAAGAAGGAGACTACATAATGATCAATTGGTCAATCCAGGAAAAAAAATCACAATTATAAATAGATATGAACCCAACATAGGAGCACCACAATATATAAGGCAAATGCTAACAAGTATGAAAGAAGAAATTAGCAATAGCACAATAATAGTGAGAACTTTAATAACCCCACTTAAACCTATGGATACATCAACTAAACAGAAAATTAGCAAGGAAACACAAACTTTAAATGATACAATGGACCAGTTAGGCTTAATTGATATCTATAGGACTTTTCACCCCCAAACAATGAATTTAACCTTTTTCTCAAGTGCACATGGAACATGCTCCAGGATAGATTACATCCTGAGCCATAAATCTAAGCTTGGTAAAATTAGAAGGAAAAAAAAAAACAAAAAACTGAAATCATTCCAGCCATCTTTTCTGAACACAGTGAGGTAAGCTTAGATGTCAACTACAGGACTAAGCTAATAAAAATACAAACATATGGAGGCAGAACAACACACTTCTGAATAACCAACAAATCATAGAAGAAATCGAAATATGCTTAGAAACAAATGAAAATGAAAACATGACAACCCAAAACCTATGGGATTCAGTAAAACCACTGCTAAGGGGAAGGTTCATAGCAATACAAGCTTACCTCAAGAAAGAAAAGAAAAATCCAATAATAACCTAACACCTAGAAAACTTGAAAAAGAAGAAATAAAGAAATTCAGAGTTTGTGCAAGAAAAGACATAATAAAAATTAGGGCAGAAATAAATGAAAAAGAAACAAAGGAGATTATAGCAAAAAGCAACAAAACTAAAAGCTGGTTCTTTGGGAAGATAAATAAAATTGACAAACAATAAGCCAGACTCATCAAGAAAAAAGGGAGAAAACCAAATCAAAAAAATTATAAATGAAAATGGAGAAATCACAACAGACAACATATAAATACAAAGAATCATGAGACTACTATCAGCAACTATATAAAAATAAAATGGACAACTTGGAAGAAATAGATGAAATCTTAGAAAATATAGCATTCCAAAACTGAACCAGGAAGAAATAGAAAATCTTAACAGACCCATCACAAGCATGGACATCGAAACTGTAATAAAAAATAAACTGTCTAACAAAAAAAAAAGCCCAGGACTGGGAGACTTCACAGCTAAATTCTACCAAAAATTTAAAGAAGAGCTAACACCTATCCTACTCAAACTCTTCCCAAAAGTTGCAGAGGAAGGTAAACTCCCAAACTCATTCTATGAGGCCACCATCACCCTAATACGAAAACCAAAGATACCACGAAAAAAGAAAATACAGACCAACATCATTGATGAACATAAATGCAAAAATCCTCAACAAAATTCCAACAAACAGTATCCAACAACATTTTTAAAAGATCATGCATCATGACCAAGTGGGCTTTATCTCAGGGAGGCAAAGATTCTTCAATATTCACAAATCGAACAATGTGATACAGCATATTAACAAATTGAAAGATAAAAACCATATGAGTATCTCAATAGATGCAGAGAAAGCCTTTAACAAAATTCAACATCCATTTATGATAAAAACCCTCCAGAAAGCAGGCAGAGAAGGAACATACTCAATATAATAGAAGCCATGCATAATAAACCCACAGCAAACATTATCCTCAATGGTGAAAGATTGAAAGCATTTCCCCTAAATTCAGGAACAAAATAAAGTGCCCACTCTCAGCACTACTATTCAACACAGTTTTGGAAGTATTAACCACGGCAATCAGAGAAGAAAAAGAAATAAGAGGAATCCAGGTTGGAAAAGGAGAATTAAAACTCTCACTGTTTGGAGATGGCATAATCCTCTACATAGAAAATCCTAAAGACACCATAGAAAATTACTAGAGCTAATCATTGAATATAGTATAGTTGCAGAATATAAAATTAACACACAGATATCCCTTGCATTCCTATACACTAAGAATGGGAACACAGAAAGAGAAATTAAGGAAACAATTGCATTCACCATTGCAACGAAAAGAATAAAATACTTAGGAATAAATATACCTAAAGAAACAAAAGACCTATATATAGAAAACTATAAAATACTGATGACAGAAATCAAAGAGGACATAAATAAATGAAAAAATATACCAGGTTCATGGATTGAAAGAATCAATATAGTGAAAATAAGTATACTATACAAAGCAATCTATAGATACAATGTAATCCCTATCAAGCTACCAACAGTACTTCTCACAAAACTAGAGCTAATAATTTCACAACTTGTATAAAAATACAGGTAACCTCGAATAGCCAAAGCAATCTTGATAAAGAAGAATGAAACTGGAAGAATCAACCTGCCTGACTTCAGACTATACTACAAAGCTATAGTCATTAAGACAATATGGTACTTGCACAAAGACAGAAATATAGATCAATGGAACAAAATAGAAAATCCAGAGATAAATCCATGCACCTATGAACACCTTATCTTTGACAAAGAAGGCAAAAACATACAATGGAGAAAAGACAATCTCTTTAACAAGTGGTGCTGGGAACTGGTCAACCACCTGTAAAAGAATGAAACTAGAGCACTTTCTAACACCATACACAAAAATAGACTCAAAATGGATTAAAGATCTAAATGTAAGACCAGAAACTATAAAACTCCTAGAGGAAAACATAGGCAAAACACTCTCTGACATAAATCACAGCAGGGTCCTCTATGACCCACCTCCCAGATTAATGGAAATAAAAGCAAAAATAAACAAATGGGACCTAATTAAACTTAAAAGCTTTTGAGCAAAGAAAGAAATTATCAGCAAGGTAAAAAGACAGCCTTCAGAATGGGAGAAAATAATAGCAAACGAAGCAAGTGACAATGAATTAATCTCAAAAATATACAAGTAGCTCATGCTGCTCAATTCCAGAAAAATAAATGACCCAATCAAAAAATAGGCCAAAGAACTAAACAGACATTTCTCCAAAGAAGACATACAGATGACTAACAAATACATAAACAGATGCTCAACATCACACATTATCAGAGAAATGCAAATCCAAACCAGCATGAGGTACTATTTCACACCAGTCAGAATGGCTGCTATCCAAATGTCTACAAGCAATAAATGCTGAAGAGGGCATGGAGAAAAGGGAACCCTCTTACGCTGTTGGTGGGAATGTAAACTAGTACAGCCACTATGGAGTACAGTGTGGAGATTCCTTAAAAAAATGGAAATAGGACTGCCATACAACCCAGAATCCCACTGCTGTGCATACTCACTGAGAAAACAAGAGTAGAAAGAGACACATGTACCACAGTGTTCATCACAGCACTGTGTACAATAGCTAGGACATGGAAGCAACCTAGATGTCCATCGGCAGACGAATGAATAGGAAAGATGTAATACATGTACACCATGGAATATTACTCAGCTATTAAAAATAATGCATTTGAATCAGCTATAATGAGGTGGACAAAACTGGAGCCTATAATACAGAGTGAAGTAAGTCAGAAAGAAAAACACCATTACAGTATATTAACACATATATATGGAATTTAGAAAGATGGTAATAATGATCTCATATGCCAGACAGCAAAAGAGGCACAGATGTAAAAATCATACTTTTGGACTCTGTGGGGGAAGGCAAGGGTGGATGATTTGAGAGAATAGTACTGAAACATGTATATTTACCATTTGTGAAATAGACGATCAGTCGAAGTTCGATGCATGAAACAGGACACTCAAAGTCAGTGCACTGGGACATCCTAGGGGGATGGGGGTGGGGAGGGAGGTGGGAGAGGAGTTCGGGCCTGGGAACACATGTGTACCAGTGGCTGATTCATGTCAGTGTATGGCAAAAATCACTGAGATATTATATGTTAATTAGTCTCCAATTAAAATATATTGATTAATTTTGAAAATTAATTAATTAAAAATAAAAGAATCCACCTACAATATAAGAGCTACAGGAGACATGGGTTCAGTCCCAGGGTTGGGAAGATTCCCTGGGGCAGGGCATGGCAACCTACTCTAGTATTCTTGTCTGAAGAATCCCCATGGACAAAGGAGCCTGGCGGGTTACAGTCCATAGCGTCACAAAGAGTGAGACACGGCTGAAGCAACTTAGCACACATGCACAGGATGGAAGGAAAGGATGGGGGCAGAACACTGTTTTCAAGTGAAATGCTATGCAGAATTCTTCTATATAAAAATTAAAATCTACCCCTCAGGCCAGTGTGAGGAGGGAAGACCAGAGTCCCCTTCTTGTTCACCTCATCATGCTCTGCCCCTATCTACAGATACTGAGTAGTATGGATAAGGCATACTCTCTTTACATTTCGGCTCACATTTCTACCTCTTCCCTCAATATGCCTTTCTACTAAAAAGGAAAATAAGAGTTGATACACTGAAAGGAAAACTGAAATATTAAGATAGCAACCTGAGACTTCATCATACTTCTTAATTGTTTAAGATGAAAAAAAGATAATCTGATTTTATTTTATTAATGACTGTCTGATATCTTTTGGTTAGGGAAAACGTTAAAAAGTTAATTTGCCTAGATAGTGTTCTATGTATGCACTTTTAGCTGTTAGAAATCATATTGAAATATCACAAAATGGAAATTATGTTGAATTAAGCATATCTTAAAAAGAATTTGAAATGAAGTCAAATGTTTTATATTTTTTAATTAAAAAAAGAAATTTACTTTAAAAAAAGATAAGTTAGTATTTTTGGCAAAAGACTCAAGAGAATGGATCACATAATTTCTTCATCTAATTAGCAGATTTTTTATCAACCTCAAAAGTATATTTTAAAATGGTATTAATAAATTCCTCTTGCAAATTTTGGAGAAAATCTTATTCATAAAAGTTATAATTCTATTTGTTTTTGTGAACTTACAGAGAATTTTCAGATCTATTTACTATTTTGTGCAATTCGTTAGTAGAAAAGAAAGCAGACTGAGGATGTGATGCATTTCAAAATATGAAATGAGAACTGCATAAATTAATTCTATTGCTTAAGGACAGCATTTATTTCCTCTAACAGTTTACATTCTTATTTGTAGTGCTATTGACTAACACTGCACACTTTATTGGCATCTGCTGCATATCACAAAACCCATTATTATGCACTATTTCAGAGCTATAAAGCTTCTTTTTGAAGAATTAAAGTACCTTATCATCTATATTAGCCTAAAGAGATGATTTTGCTATGGCAAATTTTGTCATCAGCTTTTTTTTTCCTTAAATCAAAGCAAAACGTACATGTATATGCTAAAAATCTCACTAATATGCCATATTAAGATAATAGACTTCATTTAAAGTGAAATATGCTTCTGCACTTATATTATGGTCCTTTATGGTCCAAAATGAACAACATTCTCTTAGAACATGATTTAGAGGGAAATTTGTTTCATCGGTAGACTAGATAGCTAAAATGACTCATAGCAAAAATAAATTTTAAACATTAAGTCATAAATATTGTCACAATTATACAGAAATGAATATTCATTTTAATTATCTATACCCATTATATAGTTTATTAAAATAATAAGTAGCAAAAATATATCATTTGTAGTATCATTATTATTGCCTACAGCCATTGCAATTTTAAAATAAAGCATAATAAAGTACTTCACTGACTTGAAATTTTCCATTGCTTCATCCTGTAGAGTAACTATGAACAAAATATTTAGTAGTCAAAATTATTATAGTGTCAATGTGATGAAAGAAGAGAAATGTTTAGTCCCTGGTAGAAACAAGCTTTAAAAATAAAGCTCTCAAATATGTCAGTTCATAGATTTTTACTAACACACTTTTTTTTTAATATGGTTGATTTACAGTATCATATCAGTTTCAGATATATACTTGCACTCTACTAATAAAATCAATTCCTGCAAAGAACTCTTCATTGAAATGTTTTTAAACAACTGCCTATTAATATGTATAATTGAGATAAATTAAGCTGTGCTTAATTTTAAATGTCTTATAATAAAGTCTAACCCATACCAATGTGGTATGTTCCTTTAACTATCAATAATATAATATCTTAGTCTTATTCAGCTTGAAAATATTTTTCAAGGTTATGTCCATACTGTGGATGCTTCCTCTGACTTTACTCTTTAATGATTGCTATACAGTCTTCTAAGAAAAGTGTTTAGTAATGCATGTAATATGCAAAAGAATCAGTTCTATCTTATAAAAATGATGTTTATTTCATCTATATACTTCTGTTACAAGGTAGTGGTAGGTCTACAATTAAAACAATAGTCTATGAAGTAACAAAGAACAGCCTTTGCTTAATGCATATTTGTTACTTATTACTATATTCTTATTAGAAATTGACTCTGAGTTAATTATAGCAGAAGATACAGTCACAGCCATGTATTTCCTCCAGAAGTCATTATGTCATGTTACACATAAGTAAATGAAAGGTAGATCAGCATTGTATATTACAGAATAATTTTTCATCCTTAGAATGAATGTTGATAAATTGTTTTAAGCATAAAATTGAATATAGAGATAGATGTTTAGTACTTTCTGAATTTTGTGCCTAAAATGTCTCTAAAATATTCATATTAAAAACATCTTTAATAGCCAGTGTATACTTTTGTTGGGGCTCCCCTGATGGCCCATACAGTAAAGAGTCTGCCTGCAATGCAGGAGACACGGGTTTAATCCCTGGATCTGGACGATCCCCTTGAGAAGGAAATGGCAACCCACTCAAGTATTCTTTCCTGGAAAATTCTATGGACGGAGGAGCCTGGTGGGCTACAGTTTACTTTTGTAGTGCAAAAAAGTTTGTTATACTGTCACTGGTTCTTAATATGTATGTTTAGTCTTAGATTATATCCTGATGTTTAGCCAATAATTTCCTATATTATTTTTTTTTTAGTTTAGAAAATAAGGATTAAAACACAATGATGGGGAGACCATTTTGTTCTCAAAACTAGAGGTTTACTTAAATTATATATCCATACAATCCATAATGCTCAAAATTTTAGGAAACAGGAAGAATAAAAGAAAAAACAGATCCCAGCAAGGGCTGCAAAAGAGATTTATAATTATTGATAAAAAGGATGCTATAAGGCATGAGACTCTTGGGACAAGTCCAGAGGGAACAGTTCATAGTCTTGAAAACAAAATATGATCCTGGGGTCAGAAAACCAACACCAGACTGTTTCTCAACTGGCGTCTCAGAGTCACATGTTTTACATATCTGGTGAAAAATCTAGAGATAAGAATATTAGTCTGAGTTATTGATTTGTTATTGATTACTGTTTCTTAGTTGCTCAGTGGTTAATGATCACTTTGTTTTTTGGGCCTGAAGGCCACATGAGTTATAGCTTAACCCCCCCCCATATTCTTTCCTTCATGGATTCAGTTTCGGCACCTTCACATTGGAGCGGTGTTGGTCCCCTGATCCTCTCTTTTCACTGAATTCTTGTGTCTTGTTTCTCATTCTCTCGCCGTATAGTGCTTTCGGAAACCCTGCTTGCTGAGCTGGTCTCGGAAAAAATGCCTTCCAAAATTTCTGTTTAATGTTAATTTATCTTATATGTTACTTGGTCTCTTTTTTCTTCTTTCTACATCACATATATGGTAAACTTTTTTGGACCTATACAACTTTATGTATATAAAGCGTATCTGAGGCAAAGTATAATTCTTCAAATACAAGAATCTCCTGAGATATGTATAATCTTATAAAATTTTGTATTTCCCAAAATTATGAAAATATAGGGATTGTCAAGATACATGTTCAAGATAATTTAATGAACTTCATGATCCTTTTTAAGAGTTCAACATTTCTGAACTGTGCAAAATATAGCCTTTAATGCCTTCAATCTGAAGATTAAATCTGAACATCTTTCTAAACAGCAACATGGCATAAGGTATGTGGTTTCAATACATTATTGAAAACCTCAGACCAGTTTTTCTACCTTGGAGTCAGGATCACTCATTTCCTCAAAAGAATTAATTGTCTATGGCTCTTATCATTATTTAAAATTAAAAATTAAATCTAGAAAATACGTTATGTTAATTATAAAATTATTTCTGTACACAAATAAATAAATAAAATAAACTGTCTGGTTTTGTGTGTATATATATAGATATATATAGATATAGATATATAGATATATGCATAGGTAAATAAAAAGTTCTATCTATACCTAGACAATATGACTATTTGATTTCATAGCAAATTTCAAAGTAGATAGGATCACAAATTTCAAAAATTATAAACTGCTGCATATATGCCTTCCACTTAATTTTGTATTGCTGCCTTTTAAAAATGTGTTACTAACACATTTAAATTGGCCAGTGTTATTATGGTTACAGTTGTTTTACTTGCAAACACAATAAGCCCTTTAACTTCAGGACTCAGGAGGTATCAACTTACTGGATTCAGGATCTGAGTTGCCATCCCCTTCAGTGCGGTTGTTGTTTACAGCATGATCAAAGTACTCCTCCTGAGGATAGCCAAGGGGCAGGGCATGGGATGTGCTGGGAAGGCTGCCTGCATCATGGTCTCCCAGTCCACCATCACTGTTGCTTTCTTGAGAACCATCTGGTAGGTGAAATGTGACACGCCGCTGGGACTGAAAGGAAAACAGAAAATTATAGGGTTTCAGCTATGATCTGATTAATTGCTTAATGCATCCAATTTAGAAAATGTATTATTTCAGCTGTCTAGTGAAGTCACATTATCTTGAGTTGTGAACAATTTCAGGCTTTTGTAAATGGTTCACTCTGTGTTCAAACCTGCTTCACCTGGCAGCAGAGTTGCTTTTATTATATTTTTAAGCAGGGCACATCCAGTTACAGGATAAAAGTCAACTTGTTCTAAAGCTAGAGGCTGTCACCCATGTAGACATTCAAGCACATTGGAAATTCTGATAATCATTTGAACATGGATTTATTTAACTATAATTTGACAAGATTTCATTTTTTGAACAATAAGCCCGAATAAATATAATAAAATGTTATTGCTATATCTATAAGATTCTGTCTGGCTGAGACAGTAAATAATAATACAAATTTATTCAATCATGTAGACTTACAAATTAAAATTACAAGCCATCTTTTCAAAGAGTCTTAGGGGAAATATTTTGATTTGGAATTTATTTAAATTGATTCTATACTCTAAAAATAAAAATAATTAGATGGTATGGATAACAGGTGATAATTATAGAAGCAAACTATAGGTGTCATCTCTGATGGTAAATATAGCAGAACATTAAAAACATACACATGCCAACATATAAAGGTGAAGCATTTGAAGCATTTGGTTCATGATATCCAGTAGTGTGATAACTTCACCAGATGTAGCAGTGATTTTGTTTGCAACATTGCTATATGTAGTAGTTAGTCTCCAAAATAGCCCTGACAATAAACCTCACCTCCTGGCATTCAAATCCTTGTGGAGTCCTCTACCACAATGAATATGGATAAATCCTGTGTAACCAAACCTTGTAGCTTGTGCCTTGCTCCCTCAGAATACTTGTTCAAGAAAATCAGCTGAATTGAAAGAAATATGACTAATGGGAGACTGCCATACCATGAGGAAATTCAAGCTGCCCATGTGAAAAGAAAGGTAACAAATACAATACCCAGAAAGACAAAGCTACTCCAGCCAGTCAAGTTGAGATGCCAAATATATATGTGAAGAATCCATTCTGGGCATTTCGTTTATGGCCTCATTTGAACCATCCATCCCAGTCATCTCCAGATATTTGAGCCACATATTTGAGATATCAGTCATTGTGAAGCAGAGATAGCAATCTCTGTTGTGTACTGCCTAAATTCCTGACCTAAAAAATGTCAAGTACAACTGGTTTTTGTTTTATGCTCCAAAGATCAGGGACAATTTGTTATGTAACAATAGATTAACCAAAATATTTAATTATTAGTAGCATGAAAGATGCAATTTAGAGATAATTATTTAAGAAATTTATGCATCTCAAAGGGTACATGTAATCAGGTACTAGGAATTTCCATGAAAGAATGCATATACTGTCACAAGTTCAGGCTTGATAGTCAGCCATTTCTTCAGAGGCTGATATTGCTATAGACTGTATGCTTGTGTCCTCTCAAAATTCATATGTTAAAAACTAATCTCCAGCATAATGGCACTTGGAGATGGGATCTTTACAAAGTGATTAGGTTACAAGGGTAAAGCCCTCATTAATGGGATTAGTGTCCTTATAAAACGAGCCCTAGATACCTCCCTCTCCCCTTCTTCCATATGAGGACACAGTGAGTTAATTTTGTCAGTCCAGCAAAGCTGCATTTGACTATTCTCTAAGAAGCCATAAGCTCATTTAGTTATAGATTAAACTTCATTTAATTCTAAAAATTATTTATAGTTGTTAACATATTTTCAGTTACTTCAAGTAAAATATTACAATTTATGCTTATAAACCTTTTTAAAAAGGCAAGACCTGGAAAAACAGGATTTTAAAACGCTTGCAACTTTATACTGTAGACATTTATCCACAAATAGTTATAGTATATAATTGAATGTCAAAATAATACTTGACATAAATTAAAAATTCACTGTATATAAAATAAGCCAGTTTAGCATGAAACTAATTCACAGTTGGTGGTGCTAATGGTAAAGAACCCACCTCCCAATGCAGGAGACGAAAGAAACATGGGTTTGATCCCTGGGTCAGGAAGATTCCCTGGAAGAAGGCATGGAAACCCATTCCAGTGTTCTTGCCTGGAGAATCCAATGGACTGAGGAGCTTGGTGGCGATTACAGTCCATAGGGTTTCAAAGAGTTGGGCACAAGTGAATCACTTAATACACATGCATCACCATAATTCATAACTGTTAAAAGAGATATTTCAACTTTCTATTAAGACCAAGCCATATATTTCAAGTATGTCTTATATTTCAAGTTTATCATTTAACTTTTTAAAAGCATTAGACCTAGAAAATAAAATCTATAAAGGAAAATAATTACAGCTGACAAAAATAAGTGAATCTAGGGTTTTTAACTTGTGTTAGTTAAGCATGGAGTCATATTGTTTAGTCACTAAGTTGTGTCCAACTCTTGTAAAACCAGTACTGTAGCCCACCAGGTTTCTCTGTCCATGGAATTTACAAGGCAAGAATACAGACTGAGTTGCCATTTCCTTCTCCAGGAGATCTTCCTGACCCAGGGAATGAACTCAAGTCCCCTGCATTGGTAGTTGGATTATTTACCAGTGAGCCACCAGGGAAGCCCAGGGAGTCATATACCCTAACAGAATTAAAAATGTGTCAGTTACAAATTGGCACTTCCCTTTCAACTACAAGAGCATGTGTCAGAAAATGAACAACCACCACAAGGGCATTTGCCATCTACCTAAACGGAGATTGAACCTGTGCTGCTTCAGTTGTTGACCTTCAATAACCCCTGGGGGAATTCAGGGTGTAGAGTGAGGCACTCTGTGCTCCAAGGAATCTGGTGGAACAGGATTTTAGGTAATTACATATTTTTAGAAATTGATTTTATGATCCCAATCCGTGTTGTTGTTGTTGTTGCTGTTGAGTCGTTCAGTCATGGCTGACTCTTTACAACCCCATGGACTGCAGCATGCCAGGCTTCCCTGTCCTTCAAAATGTCCTGAACCTTGCTCAAACTCATGTCCTTTGAGTTGGTGATGCCATCCAACCATCTCATCTGCTGTCATCCCTGTCTCCTCTGCCTTCAATCTTTCCCAGCATCAGGGTCTTTTCTAGTGAGTTGGCTCTTTGCATCAGATGGCCAAAGTATTGGAGCTTCATCTCAGCATCAGTCCTTCCAATGAATATTCAGGACTGATTTCCTTTAGAATTGACTGATTTGATCTCTTTGCAGTCCAAGGGACTCTCAAGAGGCTTCTCCAACACCACAATGAAAAAACATCAATTCTTCACTGCTCAGCCTTCTTTATGGTCCAACACTCAAATCCATACATGACTCCTGGAAAAAACATAGGCTTGACTAAGCGGACATTTGTTGATAAAGTAATGTGTCTGTTTTTTTAATATGCTGTCTAAGTTTGTCATAGCTTTCCTTTCAAGGAGCAAGTGTCTTCTAATTCCATGGCTGCCATCACCATCTGCAGTGATTTTGGAGCCCAAGAAAAGGAAGCCTGTCACTGTTTCCGTTGTTTCTTCATCTATTTGCCATGAAGTAATGGGACCAGATGCCACGATCTTCATTTGTTGAATATTGAGATTTAAGTCAACTTTTTCATTCTCCTCTTTCACCTTCATCAAGAGGATCTTTAGTTTCTCTTCGCTTTCTGCCGTAAGGATGGTGTCATCTGCATATCTGAGGTTATTGATATTTCTCCCAGCAATCTTGATTCCAGCTTGTGCTTCATCCAGCCCACCAGTTCTCATGATGTACTCTGCATATAAGTTAAATAAGCAGAGTCACAATATACAGCCTTGACGTACTCCTTTCCCAATTTTGAACCAGTAGGTTGTTCCATGTCCGGTTCTAAGTGATGCTTCTTGACCTGCAAATAGGTTTCACAGTAGGCAGGTAAGGTGGTCTGTTTTTTCCATTACTGTAAGAATTTTCCACAGTTTGTTGTGATCCAAATAGCGAGGTCAAGAAGCAACAGTTAGAACCGGACATGGAATAACAGACTGGTTCCAAATTGGGAAAGGAGTACATCAAATCTGCATATGGATGTGAGAGCTGGACTATAAAGAAAGCTGAGCGCTGAAGAATTGATGCTTTTGAACTGTGGTGTTGGAAGAGACTCTTGACAGTCGGCATATTTCCATGAAATATTTCCTTAAGTGAAATTGTTAGAATTTAACTTTTAAGGAATTGTTTTCAAAAAGCTTCTGAAAATTTAGCTTTTAATGGGAAAAGAACAATTACCTACTTTTTTCTAGGGTTACTTTAATGGTTTCTACTTAAGCTTGCATTTTGCAATTTGTGACACTTCTAGATAGAACTGAATATAAAATAATTATATGAACTTAGGACTTCCCTGTAGCTCAAATGGTAATGAATCTGCCTGCAATGCAGGTGACTGAGGTTCGATCTTTGTGTCAGGAAGATCCTCTCAAGAAATGAATGGCAATCCAGTACAGTACTCTTGCTTTGAGAAGTCCATGGACAGAGAAGCCTGGCGGGCTACAGTCTGTGGGATCGCAAAGAGTCGGACACGACTGAGAGACTAACACACACAAACAGCAATTTATGAACCCTTTGTAGTAAATTGTGGCAACTGGGTGTAACTCATTTGCCCTTTACTTTTTAATGGATGAATCCTTAATCTCTGATGACACTTTTCAGCTTAGATTTGTAATACAGACGTGTTTAAAATACAGAGGTATTTTTTTCTTATTCAATATATTTAGTAATATTAACTATTTCATGAAAATCATCCCTCAGGTCTCTCAAGGAAAGGAATAAATAATTCCCCTTTTTCAAGTGTTGACAATGATTGCTATGCAATATAAAAGAGCTATTACATTAATGACCATGTCATAATTTGTCTCTCTGCCACCCTTCTAGGAAGCTGTGGCATTCAAATTAAAACAATCTATTGACTGGAATAGCAACTTTATGGGATGGAAATAAATCCTGGATTATTCATGAATAAATGTAACGAAAGGCTAATTATTTTCTGCAAGTAAGAGAAAATTCAGAGTGCTTCTCCGTCTAATCTATAATCTACATGCCTTGCTTTTAGCTCAAATCAATAAAAATTCCAGAATGTATGAAATAATACTGATGTCACCTAGATGAATCATTTACAGGCAAACTATCAAATTCCCAACATTCTTGTGTCCATTATACTTCATGAAGGCATAATTCCACATCAAACATCAGGTGAATATTGTTACATCTCCATAACATAATGTAAATGGCATTTTAGAAAAGTTAATCTGGCAGCAGAGAGGCTGCATACAGATAGGCCACCCTGTGACTCTCATTATTGAACACTTGAGTATTGTGTTCTAGAGAGCTCATTAGAATTACCTGTCAAAGTTTTCAAATTAATCATGCAACCTTGTATTCCCCCTGACTCCAATTCTAATATACCATTACCTACTCTACCTTAGATTCACTGCCATCACCAGAACTCTGATTAAAAAGAGTAATCATAGATAGGGTTATTATTTTTTAAGGATTACAATATGCAGGGGTGTTTTTGATTCACTTATAAAACATTCTTGGTATCAAACTATTTAACATATTTTAAGATTCTGAGTTCCAATATTCTATAATAATCAATAGCTTAATTCTGGATGTCAGAGGTGGTCTTCATTTTCCCATGGGTCCTGTCTCTTTGCAAAAGAATTTATAATTACTCAACACATTATAAATTTAAAGGTGAAAATGTCTTAGTTAGAAATTCATCTTGAAATTTTCACCAGCATTACATGGTCAGCACACATATTCCACTTGTAACTCATAATTCTCGGTGTGAAAACGTCCAAAAGACATAATTTATACTAAACCCTTATTATTTGACCCTATACTTGTAGTCATAAACCTACTTTTCCAACTCAAGTTATATTGCAGGATAGATCAGTTCACCTGATTGTATTTACACTGTTCCATTTCATAAAATTTGAAAGCTCTGTCTCTTTTCTCATTTTCCCTTTCATATTGGTTTCCTGAAATTATTACCTTACAAGACTTTTATTTTTTCAATATTATAACTTATTACTAGCATATGAAGAAAGTTCATGATCTTCTCCAGAATCAGATCTTCTCTTGGCTCCATTTTGCCATGAATTTTTTATGGCTTTTGCTTTTTTTTTAAAATTTATTTTACTTTTAAAAAAATTTTTAGCAAATTGGCCAGACATTCATTTGATGGTTAGGAGACTACATAATATTTCATGAGGGCATCTTTCCTTGAGTCATGATTCATTTCAGTTCAATCAAAATGAAAATAATCCATTTGTAGATAGTTACCATGAAAAGCTGCTAAATTGGCAATTGGCAGAGTTCTGTGATACCTAGATGCCCATCAGCAGATGAATGGATAAGGAAGCTGTGGTACATATACACCATGGAATATTACTCAGCCGTTAAAAAGAATTCATTTGAATCAGTTCTAATGAGATGGATGAAACTGGAGCCCATTATACAGAGTGAAGTAAGCCAGAAAGATAAAGAACATTACAGTATACTAACACATATATACGGAATTTAGAAAGATGGTAACGATGGCCCTATATGCAGGGCAGAAGAAGAGACACAGAAGTACAGAACAGACTTTTGAACTCTGTGGGAGAAGGTGAGGGTGGGATGTTTCGAAAGAACAGCATATATATTATCTGTGGTGAAACAGACCACCAGCCCAGGTGGGATGCATGAATCAAGTGCTCTGGCCTGGTGGGCTGGGAAGACCCAGAGGAATCGGGTGGAGAGGGAGGTGGGATGGGGGACCGGGATGGGGAATACGTGTATTCATATCAATGTATGACAAAGCCCAATGAAAAATAAAAAATAAAAATAAATAAATAAATAAATAAATTTACAAATATTTGAGAAACTACAATTGTGTGACTAACAATGAAAGTATCAGTGAAACACAACTGAAATCTAACATGCTTTTGAAACTGTCATGTGTTTAAAAATTAAAACAAGGTATTAATGTTGAAATCTGACCACTGCAATGGCGTCAAAGATAAAACCCAAGTATCAACTTTAAAAAAATAGATGCAATGTCTTTAATTTGTTTTTGGTGCTAACCTCATGTAGATTTAGCAACTTATACTTAAATATAGAAATCATTATAGGGCATTCATTATCTAAAAGCTGCTCTCTGGTAACCTCATACTATTAAAAAACCAGTCATGCCAAGAAGAAGGAATACAAAAAGCATGTGCTAAAACATTTATCACTAAGTTACTGCTCAGAATCATATTTACTATACTCTGTATTCATATTCAGGAGGGGCAGCTGTGAGGAGATGCCCCTCGTCCAAGATAAGGAGCAGCAGCTGTGCTTTGCTGGAGCAGTCGTGAAGAGTTGCCCCACGTCCAAGGTAAGAGAAACCCAAGTAAGATGGTAGGTGTTGCGAGAGGGCATCAGAGGCCAGACACACTAAAAACATAATCACAGAAAACTAGCCAACTTGATCACAGGACCACAGTCTTGTCTAACTCAATGAAACTAAGCCATGCCATGTGGGGCCACCCAAGACGGACAGGTCATGGTGGAGAGGTCTGACAGAATGTGGTCCACTGGAGAAGGGAATGGCAAATCACTTCAGTATTCTTGCCTTGAGAACACCATGAACAATATGAGAAGGCAAAATGATAGAATACTGAAAGAGAAACTCCCCAGGTCGGTAGGTGCCAAATATGCTGCTGGAGATCAGTGGAGAAACCATTCCAGAAAGAATGAAGGGATGGAGCCAAAACAAAAACAATACCCAGTTGTGGATGGGACTGGTGATAGAAGCAAGATGCGATGCTATAAAGAGCAGTATTGCATAGGAACCTGGAATGGTAGGCCCAATCAAGGCAAATTGGAAGTGGTCAAACAGGAGATGGCAAGAGTGAATGTCGACATTCTAGGAATCAGCGAATTTAAATGGACTGGAATGGGTGAGTTTAACTCAGATAACCATTATATCTACTACTGTGGGCAGGAATCCCTTAGAAGAAATGGAGTAGCCATCAGAGTCAACAAAAGAGTCAGAAATACAGTACTTGGATGCAATCTCAAAAACAACAGAATGATGTCTCTTCGTTTCCAAGGCAAACCATTCAATATCACAGTAATCCAAGCCTCTGCCCCAACCAGTAACACTGAAGTAGCCGAAGCTGAACAGTTCTGTGAAGACTTACAAGACCTTTTAGAACTAACAACCAATAAAGATGTTCTTTTCATTATAAGGGACTGGAATGAAAAGTAGGAAGTCAAGAAACACCTGGAATAACAGGCAAATTTGGCCTTGGAGTACGGAATGAAGCAGGGCAAATGCTAATAGAGTTTTGCCAAGAGAATGCACTGGTCATAGCAAACACCCTCTTCCAACAACACAAGAGAAGACTCTACCCATGGACATCACCAGATGGCTAACATTGAAATCAGATTGATTATATTCTTTGCAGTCAAAGATGGAGAAGCTCTATACAGTCAGCAAAAACAAGACCTGGAGCTGACTATGGCTCAGATAATGAACTCTTTATTGGCAAATTCAGACTTAAATTGAAGAGAGTAGGGATAACCACTAGACCATTCAGGTATGACCTAAATCAAACCCCTATGAATATACAGTGGAAGTGAGAAATAGATTTAAGGGACTAGATCTGATAGACAGAGAGCCTGGTGAACTATGGACAGAGGTTCGTGATATTGTACAAGAGACAAAGCTCAAGACCATCCCCATGGAAAATAAATGCAAAAAGGAAAAATGGTTGTCTGAGGAGGCCTTACAAATAGCTGTGCCAGGAAGAGAAGCAAAAAGCAAAGGAGAAAAGGAAAGATATTCCCATTTGAATGCAGATTTCCACAGAATAGCCAGGAGAGATAAGAAAGCCTTCTTCAGTGATCAATGCAAAGAAATAGAAGAAAACAGCAGAATGGGAAAGACTAGAGATCTCTTCCAGAAAATTGGAGATACCAAGTGAAAATTTCATGCAAAAATGGGCTCAATAAAGGACAGAAATGATATGGACCTAAAAGAAGGAGAAGATATTAAGAAGAGGTGACAAGAATACACAGAAGAACTGTACAAAAAAGATCTTCACGAGCCAGATAATCACAATGGTGTGATCACTCACCTAGAGCCAGACATCCTGGAATGTGAAGTCAGGTGGGCCTTAGAAAACATCACTACGAACAAAGCTAGTGGATGTGATGGAATTCCAGCTGAGCTATTTCAAATTCTGAAAGATGATGCTATGAAAGTGCGGCACTAAATATGCCAGCAAATTTGGAAAACTCAGCAGTGGCCACAGGACTGGAAAAGGTGAGTTTTCATTCCAATCCCTAAGAAAAGCAATCGCAAAGAATGCTCAAACTATCACGCAATTGCACTCATCTCACATGCTAGGAAAGTAATGCTCAAAATTCTCCAAGCCAGACTTCAGCAATATGTGAACCGAGAACTTCCAGATATTCAAGCTGGTTTTTGAAAAGGTAGAGGAACCATAGATCAAATTGCCAATAAATGCTGGATCATGGAAAAAGCAAGAGAGTTCCAGAAAATCATCTATTTCTGCTTTATTGACTACGCCAAAGCCTTCACTGTGTGGATCACAATAAACTGTCGAAAATTCTGAAGGAGATGGGAATAACAGACCACCTGACCTGCCTCCTGAGAAACCTGTGTTCAGGTCAGGAAGCAACAGTTATAACTGGGCATGGAACAACAGACTGGTTCCAAATAGGAAAAGAAGTATGTCAAGGCTGTATATTGTCACCCTGCTTTTTTAACTTATATGTAGAGTACATCATGAGAAACGCTGGGCTGGAAGATGCACAAGTTGGAATTGACATTGCCGGGAGAAATATCAATAACCTCATATATGCAGATGACACCAACTTTATGGCAGAAAGTGAAGAGGAACTAAAAAGCCTCTTGATGAATATGAAAGAGGAGAGTGAAAATGTTGGCTTAAACCTTAACATTCAGAACTAAGATCATGGCATCTCGTCCCATCACCTCATGTGAAACAGTTGGAGAGACAGTGGAAACAGTGTCAGACTTTATTTTGGGGGCTCCAAAATCACTGAAGATTGTGACTGCAGCCATGAAATTAAAAGACACATACTCCTTGGAAGGAAAGTTATGACCAACCTAGATAGCATATTAAAAAGCAGAGACTTTACTTTGCCAACAAAGGTCCGTCTGGTCAAGGCTATGGATTTTGCAGTGGTCATATATGCATGTGAGAGTTGGACTGTGAAGAAAGCTGAGAGATGAAAAATTGACGCTTTTGAACTGTGGTGTTGGAGAAGACTCTTTAAAGTCCCTTGGACTGCAAGGAGATCCAACCAGTTCATCCTGAAGGAGATAAGTCCTGGGTGTTCATTGGAAGGACTGATGCTGAAGCTGAAACTCCAATACTTTGGCCACCTCATGTAAAAAGCTGACTCATTGGAAAAGACCCTGATGCTTGGAGGGATTGGGGACAGGAGGAGAAGGGGACAACAGAGGATGAGATGGCTGGATGGCTTCATTGACTCGATGGGCATGAATCTGTGTAAACTCCGAGAGTTTGTGATGGACAGGGAGGACTGGCATGCTGTGATTCATGGGGTCGCAAAGAGTCGGACATGACTGAGTGACTGAACTGAACTGAACTGAACTGTTTTCATATTTAAGTTTAACTTATTTGATTATTTGATTCCTCAGCTCAGAATGTAATAGAATTCTTGGTAGCTGCCAGAAATAAAAATATTGACAAAAGGAGAAATTCCTACCAATTATTACTAGATCTGTCTACCGTATATATATAGAATAAATGTGATTCATTTACATGACAAACTTTCTGGTGTTCTAAATATAGCTAAACATCATGTAGTAATAATCCTATTCCAAGCTAAATTCTCCAACTTAATTTGGCATCTTCAGAGAAGCAGAATTTGTCTCCTTGGCAAAGTAATTATTTTCAGCTGATCATTTTAAGAAACAGCAGACATGGGAAAAACTCTGAAAACCAAGTAGCAGTTACCCTTTTATAGGAAATATTTACATTTGTAGGGAAAACATCCATTTGTAAAGGCGTCTCCCTCCTGTACCTGGAAAAGAAAGATAACTAAATCTTTAGAAACTCTTAATAATGCAGATTTCAATGACTGAATGAGATGGGAATAGAAGACCACCTTACCTCCCTCCTAGAAACCTGTATGCAGGTCAAGAAGCAACAGTTAGAATCAGACACAGAACAACGGGCTGGTTCAAAATTGGGAAAGGAGTATATCAAGCTGTATATTGTCACCATGTTTATTTAACTTATATGCAGAGATCATCATGCAAAATGCCAGGCTGGATGAAGCACAAGTTGGAATAAAGATTGCCAGGAGAAATATCTAAAACTTCAGCTATGCAGCAAAAAGCAAAGAGAAACTAAAACAGCCTCTTGATGAGAGTGAAAGAGAAGAGTGAAAAAGCTGGCTTACAGCTCAGCATTAAAAATCAAAGATCATGGCATCTGGTTCCATCACTTCATGAAAAGTAGATGAGGAAAAATTGGAAACAGTGACAGATTTAATTTTCTTAGGCTCCAAAATCAATGTGGATGGTGACTTAGCCATGAAATTAAAAGACACTCGCTCCTTGGAAGAAAAACTCTGACAAATCTAGATAGCATATTAAAAAGCAGAGACATTACTATATTGACAAAAGCCCATATAGACAAAGCTATATTTTTTACAGTAATCATGTATGGATGTAAGAGTTGAACCACAGAGAAAGCTGATCACTGAAGAACTGAAGCTTTAGAAGTGTGGTGCTGGAAAAGACTCTTGAGAGTTTCTTAGACAGCAAGGAGATCAACCAATCAATCATAAAGGAAATCAGTCCTGAATATTCATTTGAATGACTGATGCTGAAGCTTAAGCTACAATATTTTGGCCACCTGATACGAAGAGCCAACTCATTGGAAAAGACCCTAATGCTGGGGAAGATTGAGGGCAAGAGGAGAAATTGGTGACAGATGATGGGATGGTTGGATGGCTTCACTGCCTCAATGGATATGAATTAGAGCAAACTCTGAGAGATAGTGAAGGACAAAGAAGACTGGCATGCTGCAGTTCATGGGGTCACAAAGAGTCGGACAGGACTTAGCCACTGAAAAACAACAACTACCTCTTTGGAGGAGTCTCTCAGAACTATCTGAGATGCTGTCTCCTGGTTTACAGTCGTCATTTTGCCCCAAATAAAATTTAACTTGCAACTCTCATGTTGTGAATCATTTTAGTTGACAACATGTTAGTAAGTGTTTGTGTGATTTTTTTCTGTTAATCTGTCTCATAACAATTTAATTCTTAGACTACCTAGAAGAACCTAGAAAAGTAAAGGAAAATTTCTTCTTCCCTGACACATTATTTTCAAACAATTTCCCATTTTGCTAACTGTTTACCTTTTTGCCCATGGAAGTTATTTACATAATTAACAAAGTCAGATTTTAAGTATTTAAGACTTTACTGTTAGTGAGTGCATAGGTTTAGGAGATGATGGCTTTATAGATCACATATGATACAAAGAATCACTTTTCATAATATTAGTCTATATTTAATGTTTTCAAGTGTTAAATTGTTTGAAAATGTGTTTCTGAGACAGAAACCACATGTCTTGTTTTGAATGGTGCTGTGTCTCTGATGTGACTTTTATATTTGCAAAATAACTACCATTGTCATAGTTACACAACATGTCTGCTTAATTAATATATTTTAAACAAACCAAATGTCATTCAAGCAATAGATTGTTTCAGACTTGAACTATATAGTCTGGTATCATTTTGCAGTATACAGAGAAAGGTGGGAAAACCTGGCATTGCCATTAATTGTATAAGCACTTGGAGGAAAGTATTCTCTTGTTTAATGTTAGTAGAAGTCACAACAAGAAACTATGTGACTGTGATCAAATACCAGTTTAAAACTAATGATAACCTAGAAAGTTTTCCTAATAAAATTGAATCAGCTAGTATGGTAAACGTAGTTTTTCGTGTGTTATACTGTTAAATAGTTAGACTAGGAAAAATGAGTCCAGAATGGCGGTGGCTAAAAGACAAAGAAGGGAAAAGCCCACAAAAATAGAACAAAGGAAAGTCTGAGGATCAGAATGAGGACCTCAGGTAAAACAAACAGCCCTCCTGGCTAGCCCAATTTACATAATGCAGACTCAGGGGGAAGGAGACAAATATATAAAAGGGGGAAGCCTGGAATGATCAAAGCCTCTCTTTTTTGCATCCTTTGGGTCAGCCTGCCCTCACTCCTTGAGGATGTACTATCCTCTGTTTTTCCTAATAAAGCTGAGCTGTAACACCAATTCATCCATCGCTTCAAATTTTTGCTGCAGTGAGACAGAACCGAGAAAATTACACACTTCCCTAACAATACCAAACACTGGTAACCTGTTTGTTTTAGCCCCTTTCAAGTGTACATAAAACATGCTTAGCTTCATCTTCTTTACCTACCACTTATCAGAACACATTAAAAATAACTGCTACTCGTATGAAATAGGTCACATCCTGGAAATTAACAGGAGATTAAAAGACTAATATCTCCTTTGAACTCTTGTTATTTAAATATATATATATATATATATATATATATATATATATATATATATATATATATATATACTGTATAGAAAATATAAAATAATGATTTTCTAAAATTTTCCTAATTAAGGTACAGTTAATATTAGAATCCCATTAGACAATTCCTTTTGCAACAATATTCTATTTAATCCCACCTCCTACCTTGATATTTAAAGACCAATAAATGAAGGCAACTCATAGTGAATATACAAATGGAAAGCAGAATTTGCCACCCCCCACTCCCACTCCTCTGTGTCTGTGGCTTAAGGACTCATTCAGTTCAGTGGCTCAGTCATGTTCAACTCTGCGACCCCATGGACTGCAGCATGCCAGGCTTCCTTGTCCATCCCAGCTCCCAGAGCTTGCTCAAATTCATGCCCATTGAGTCAGTGATGCCATCCAATCATATAGTCCTCTGTCACTCCCTTCTCCTGCCCTCAATCTTTCCAAGCATCAGGGTATTTTTCAATGAGTCAGTTCTTCACATCAGGTGGCCAAAATGTTGGAGCTTCAGCTTCAGTCCTTCCAACTATTTTAGGCTAATTATTTTTAAGAAGCAGCAGACATAAGAGAAGCTCTGAAAACTGAATAGAGGTTGCCCTTTTGTAAAAGACATTTACATTTATAAGGGAGAGCTCCATTTTTAAGGATGTTTCCCCCTTGATACTAGAAAGAAAAGAATGAGTAAATCTGTCAAGACTCTTATCAATGGAGGAGGCAGAGACTTAAATCTGAATAACAACCATACATTATTTTACTGTGCTTTGCCAGAAAACCTCTCCTAATAGCCTCACTCCTCTGCAACATCTTTTGTCTTTAGCTGGAGATGGCATTTAATGTGTTTGTAGATTGTGACCCACTGAATGTGAGGGTATTTGCCACCTACACAGTTGTGGCAGGGAGCAGGCCATCTTGAAGTTACTCAGTTTTCCTAGGTGTGTCCCAAGTATGCAGCAGGTAGACACATTACCAAACTTTTGTTTTTCTCCTGTAAATCTGTCTTTTTATGACAGGAGACTCAGCAAAGAACCGAGGATAGGAGGAAAGCTATTTTCCTCCAACATGTGATGAGAAAAGCAAATTTTTTCTGAGTTGCTGCCTAGGCATTTTACAGTGTGAAAACCCTGCTCAAAGCCAGAGTCTGGATATTTAGAAAAGAAGTTGAGGTTAGGATTTTCCCTATAAGTTTCTACTTGACTTTTCCTGTGCCGTATTTTAAAAATAGCCACTGATAGTTAAGCCCCCAGAAAATGTGAGTGATCCCTGCCCCAAACACCTTATAAGCAATAGGTCTTTGCTACCCTTTTGTCTGTCTCCTACTAGTTAGTTACCTAGGGCAGAGGACTGCCCTCCCTCCAGTTCACTGCACCCTTCTTGGGCCCACCCTCCCCTCTAATTCTGGAGTCTGTAGGTATTGAATAAATCTTGTGACTTTACTCCCTTTGTATGAGTAGATTGAAACTGGCCTTTCAATCAAAATGACCCCATGGATTTCAGGTCCCCAAAGTAGGAGCTCTGATCCTAAGGAGCTCCCTGCCACAACTGTGTAGGTGGCAAATACCCTTCTCACATTCAGCGGGTCACAATTCTACATATTCTTCATTCAATACACCAGCTCCAGCTTCCAACACTCCCTAACACTACACAACTCAGGAATGAATCATTACTTTTCTATCGATCAAAAATAGACATACACGAAAGAACATATTTCTAAACTTTACAATATTGATCATCCAAAGGCATTCGAAAACAACAGTGGTAATATTTCTTGGATTTTTTTTGCCCCATACTCTCTTTGTAGGTCATAAGTGCATTGTGTTAATCAAAGAAATCATGATTACAGACAATTTGCAATCTACTGAATAAGCTCTATAATATTTAAGATTATATTAAAAATCAAATATTGACTCTGAAACATGACTATATTCACTCTTATTTTTAAATTCTGATGAATTATCTTTGTATATATTTAAAATTCCACATTTTTAAGCTACTATATCTATTTAACTACCTCGTTATTTTATTCATTTTAATCAATACCTATTGCTAGAATGCTTCTGCATTCAGGAAATGTTCTTGTTCACTTTTGATGAAGATACATATAATACAGCTATGACATTATTAATACAAAGGTTACCATGGCATAAAATGATGACTATGTGTATGTGCATGTTAAACTTCATTGATATATATATAAATTGATCATGCTAAAATGTATCACTGTTTTGGACAAAAACTGATATAGCTCCAAAGTTAGTATAAGTATTAAAATATATTTTCAGAGTACATGCATGTCTGAATGATAGAATAATAATGTAATTTGATTTAATAAACATTAATTACTATTTGGTGCATATCTTTATAATACAAAATTCTGCTTTTCTGACACTGAAGACAAGTTCAACAGTAGAACTTAAATGTATGTACCTGATGCCATGGAGAAAAAAAATTTGTTTATATAAATATATATATATATATATATATATATATATATATATATATGTACATAGAAGGTCTTTAAGTTTTCCAATGTTGAGAAAATTTCATTTGCAATACTCTGAGCTAAATATAATAAACTCCAGATCCAATACTGAATACAACTGATATTCAAATTCAATACTTTTTCCAAAAGTTCTTTTACCTGAAGTGCATTCTACAATTTGGTTTAAGATACACAAACTGAAAAGATTATTTTGTAGATCCTACAAAATACAGCAGGTCATATTTTACAATGTTGAATGAGAAGTGCTATCTCTAGATCTCTGAAATTCCTATGAGACTTTGAAATAATGCATTAGTGCTTTTTATGTATGTCCTGACAATTCTTCATTAAGCAAACAACACATACAATAATTATAGTTGACTTGAAATTGGTATAGAATATTTCCTTGAATGTCTGAAAGGTTTTATTTTATTATTACTGATTCCCAATATTGCTGATCAATGATCTGTTTTCAAAAGAATGATTTTGAACATGTTTTCAAATCTTTAAATAAAAGTCACCCATGAGTAAATGACATAAAATTCAGAAGTAAGAACCAACAACACTTTAGGAGATGCCATATTTAAATTCAAACAGAATGTTAAAGCTAAAAATATTAAAGCATTAAATTTATTGCCATAAATAAGTATAGAGATTTCTCTCTCTCTCTCTCTCTCTCTCTCTCTCTCTTTTCCTAAAATGTAATCCTAAAAGAGTTAGGAGAAGCAAATACTAATTTTTATTTTTTTTAACTGTCAGGTAAGCAATCTAGCAAGATTCCTAAAATTTGTTTCCTTTTGACATCAGCTCCTGGAAATATTTTGCTAATCAAGGTTTCACCTTCACTTAGCAAACACAGGCAACCAGGCAACTTAAAATTTTTCATAGCTTCCTAATTGAAATATGGCACAGAAGAATTAATTTAGCTCTATTGTTGAAAGATTTGCTGCATATTACTCCTGCTGGATAGTTTTCGTTCAATAGGTTCTTGGAAATGTAAATCTTCAAATCTGTTCAGTGTGTTTAGGTTAAGTTAGGTTAGTTTTTATGTTCCTCTAAAAGAGCCTATCTATGAACATATTCAGAATTTATTGTAGTAACACAGCAAAATAATTACACCACCTTGAGAAAATAAGACAAGTAGCTTGATGATAAAATGTTTAACTGTAAGGTTAGAAGTTGGTCATAAGAAATGGGATAAATTCAAATTAAAGACAATCATTCACCTCACAACTGATTTTAAACACAAGTTTGAAATATATGTTTGTGGTGCATTTTATAGAAGAGCTTTTATTCTGATCTAAATGATAACAAAGAAAATATGTTGTGATGTTTAAATTTAAAATTGTGACTTCAGACCTAATAGGCAAGGGGAAGATAAAACAGATAATCTTGAAGGTACACAAGATATACAAAAACACATATATACACAATATGCTTTTCAAAAATCCAAATGCATCAATATGTCTTATTTTCCTTCTGAAGTTATTTTATTTATTTATTTATTTATCAACACACTGTGCAGCAGGAGTGATCTTAGTTCCCCTGTCAGGGATGGAACCCATGTCTCCTGCAGTGGAAATGCAGTCTTAACCACTAGACCATCAGGGAAGTCCCTGGAGTGATTTTAAAATTAATTTTAACAGACATGGCATATCAAAAGTCACTTAAACAAATACTTATAAGGAAAAACTTCAAATTCAGAATATTTTAGCTAGGTACTATGTGCTGCATTTTTTAAAGTAATACCAATTTAAAATAAATGTAAATTGAATCTAATTCTCAAAAATATAAACAAATGGAATGATTCACAAGAAAGTGAGGGAAACTAAAAATTATGCATGTTATTTGATATGTAATAATCCCAAATATTCAGAAACTTTCTTTTTTTAATCTCTTTTTAAAAATTTTGTGATGCCATGGTTTTTTTTTTTTTTTTTTTTTTTTTTTTTTTTTTTCAGTTTCTTTTTTTTTTTTTTTTTTAATATTATTTTATTAGTTGGAGGCCAATCACTTTACAACATTTCAGTGGGTTTTGTCATACATTGACATGAATCAGCCATATAGTTACATGTATTCCCCATCCCGATCCCCCCTCCCACCTCCCTCCCCACCCGACTCCTCAGGGTCCTCCCAGTGCACCAGGCGAGATGCCATGGTTTTATGAAGAAATCACATCTAACTTTTTTTTCCAATGGTTTAATATTAACAGCAACAAAAAAGTATATAATTACAAGATGGTTACTGATAATTCATTTTGATAGCCTTTTGGAAAATAGTTTATTTTCATATACACTTTGCTGCTGCTGCTGTCACTTCAGTCCGACTCTGTGAGACCCCATAGACCACAGCCCACAAGGCTCCTCCATCCCAGGGGTTCTCCAGGCAAGAACACGAGTTGGGTGCCATTTCCTTCTCCAATGCATGAAAATGAAAAGTGAAGTCACTAAGTTGTGTCCCTCTCTTAGCGACCCCAAAGACTACAGCCTCCCCCGTCCATGGGATTTTCCAAGCAAGAGTACTGGAGTGGGTTGCCATTAAATATGGATAAATAAGATCTGAATCAAGTGTATACATAGTGATATGAAGTATCATTAAACATCCCATTTAATTAAATTCCAAAAGCATTTGTCAAATGTCAACAATGTACTAGATACTGTGCTAAGTACAAGGGGCTGAAACATTAATAAAATATAGTTTCTGATCATCAAAACATTGTAGAAGTCCACACTTCATGATGAAGTTGCTCAGATACAGTTATTATACTTGAAAAAAACCTCATAGACCTATGATGAATCATTGAACTTTCTATTATTCTCAGATGAGCCTACAAAATGCTAATTTTCCCAGATAATTATTCTTCAGTCAAACAAGTTAAATCAATTATCAAATAGGAAAGATAATATAACATGAATTTTGCACACCTAATAGGCATTTCTTAAAGTGGAAGGAAAAAGGACTTGCCCTTGGCACTCTAAAGTATTAGTTAAGGTCTTTCTGATTGTTAAAATGTTAGAATTAAATATCTAGACAAAGTGGGAGGAAAGGGATAAACAATCTTTGGACAAAAGAGAAAGATTAAAATAAATGTCTTGCGCTATGGAAATCTGAGGCAGTTAATCTCAGGGTTTGTTTGGAGTAGGGGAAATGGATAATGCATGACTTACAAATAATTGGTAATAATTTTCAGAAATCTAGAATTTGGTACATCTATTTTTAAAATGATTGAATTCATTTGATTTGTAAAATTTATACAATAAAAACAGTGAGGAAAATGCTGAGCTAGAAATTGTTAGCCAGTCAGTGTAAGACTCTGAGACCTCAGCATTGCTTTCAATAAAGATCTCACCCCATTAACCTAAAACTATACCGTTTGTCCCAAATTCCTGGAATCTGTCCTTGGTCTGATAAATTATCATTGTTCAAATCCAGGAAAGGGCAGCAATTAGCTTCTTTTTCATATGCCTGAGGGAAAAACAACTGGTGAACATTAATCTTTAGCCCACACATTTGGTCCATTTAAAAATGACCAGGGGACATGAAAAAGTGTGGGGACTTAATCCGAGGATCAAGAGAAGCCATAAAATGTTAAGCTAAACATTGTGACCTTTAGACTGATTGGTTAAAAATATTTTAAGGACAGAATCCAACCAAAAATTTACAAATCAATACTAGAAACGATATAAACTGCTATAAGTCCCACCATTTTGGGAACTCTCTACCACCTCTCAGTGTCTATGCCGAGAGCTTTGTACTTATCTTTCCTCTAAAATAAATCCCATTTGCTTGCTACCATAAGTGTTTGCATGTTTGTGAAATTCATTCTTCAGATCTGCAAACAAGAACTCGTATTCTTATTTCCCTGTGATATATTTCAGAAGAAAAAATATACAAATATAAAATTGAGGCTTTGAAAATCCAATTAATGCAAGAAATTTTCACATATTGAAGTACGGGGAACACATTCTGGCTTATTCATAACTTGAATTTTATGTTAACTAAAACTACCTGCTTGTGGCCAATTACATGACACATCTGATTTAATCTTTAAAGAAAATAATGCATTTAAAAATCATTATATGAATGAATTCAAACTGAGTTCCCCCCCCCCACAGTAGAATGAAGTTTGTATAATTTAAACCAGTATTTCTCTATATTTGGTCTAGGAATAGTGGTGATAGTAGTGGTGGTGGTTAGTTACAAGATCAAATAAATATTCAGAATCAATCTCAAGTGTCATGGTCCAGAAATTTGCATTTTTACTTGTACCCTTCATGACTCTTCTGTTCACTGAATTTTGAGTGTCACTGACTATGGATAAATTATTAAAAATTATATTATTTTCAGCTAATTGAAAAAACTGGAAGGGAGAAAATGCCCCACACTTAGATGTGATTACAATGCTTAAATTTATATCATAACTGAATATTTCATTAACTAGAGGAATCAAAACAGTTATTGAGTACTTAAATGTTATTTTGGCCACGTTGAAAATGCATAATATAAATATATCAAGAAACATAATACAGCCCATACAAGCTAGAAGAATCAGAAGTTCGTATAGTTGTATCTAATTCCCCCAATAATCTAGTCTCTTAAGATTAATTCAAATATTTCCTAGTGTATCTGACTTCTAAAGTACTTGTGCCCACCGAAATTTATGACTTTATGACATAGACAAAAGATGCATATTAGGGGAAACTGAAGAACAAATTTATACCTAATGTGCTTCTATTATATTAACAAGAAATGGAAATCATGATACCAGTAATGTTCTACACCATTTCAAGAGTAGTTTATTAAAAACTCTTTATATACTTATAGATTGTATATTGATTATTTATGTAGAAAGATTAACAGGATAGATAAATATGAACTTAGTAAAGCTGATAGCAGGTAAAATTTATTTTTATAAATAAATGCAAGTGGCAATTGCTTCACAAAAAGGAAAAAAGTTTTACTTCAAAGCACACACACACACACATGTGCACACATCCTTAGGATTTGTATGTCTTATATAGATTTTTTTTTAGATTATCTTGCATCATAATAGAAACTAAAGAAAATCCATTATCAAGGAACTGTTTGATTAATACTATGAAATATGGTTTCTTTAAAAAGATTGTCACGTTGAGAATTAAATTGAGATTCATGTTGATGTACGGCAGAAATCAGCACAGTGTTGTAAAACAAGTGTCTTGCAATTTTTTTTTTAATTCCCTTAAATTTCCTTAACAGATATTCATAACATTCCTAGGATTTTAGAACACCAGAACTAAATCCAATAAATATTTTGGGTCCACACTTTTTTTTAATGATTCTTAATTATCCATGGCCTTAATTATTAGTAATAATTAAATTTTACCTAGCAAATACATATTTGAAAAAAAATCCCTACAAATGCGATAGTAAAACAAATTATAAAATGGTCATGTAATCAACCTAATTCATATTTTCTCTTTAACCATGATATATCAGCTTAAAATAATCTCACATGCTATTTTTATTATTACCATCTGGTTGTTCTAAATCACCACTACTCTCTCATTCTCATATGATACTGACTGAAAATAGGAAATCATCTGATATTAGAGAATTTTTTCTTTTTAAATTTGTGATGAGAGAGAAAAAGGGAGGGAATCAGGACAATAATTAGATATGTATTACAGGAATATGAAAGAGCTGAGAAAATATGTATAGAATATTTTAAATATAAATTGAAGTAAGTTTGCAACTATCATATTTTAACTTAAAATTGCTTCCATGATTTAACTAAATGGAATAGAAATCTCCTGAGTCTCACTGCATTTACAAACCATTTCTTATGCAGTATCATAAGAAAAACCAGGTTGTTCTCAGTTCTATCCATGTTTAAAATAAAAATTTTCCTGACTTGCTTTGTCATTCTCCAGCTTTATTCAAACTGAGTCACTTTTCTGCACAGCATTAATTAAGACATCATAACTCAATTATAGTTTGATAATGTTTTTAATTATAAAAAATTTGAAATTAAAATTACATTACATTTAAATTTTCAAAAAATTATTAAAGATTTTTAGTAAAAATTTTTTAAAACCACATGATCAATGTTAAGTATTATAATTAGTTAACTCCAATATATTACCAATTAATGCACATATATAGCATTTTAAGGAAATATAGCTTCAATGATTGCAATAAAGAATAAATTGAAAATACATTGGGATTTAAGTTTAAATGGAGTTGCTTGTATATTTTTGAGATTAATCCTTTGTCTGTTGCTTTGTTTGCTATTATTTTCCCCCATTCTGAGGGCTGTCTTTTCACCTTGCTTATAGTTTCCTTTGTTGTGCAAAAGCTTTTAAGTTTAATTAGGTCCCACTTGTTTATTTTTGCTTTTATTTCCAATATTCTGGGAGGAGGATCATAGAGGATCCTGCTGTGATTTATGTCGGAGAGCATATTGCCTATGTTCTCCTCTAGGAGTTTTATAGTTTCTGGTCTTACATTTAGATCTTTAATCAATTTTTTTGTTTGCTTGTTTGTTTTTTTGGTGTTTGAGGCAGACTTTTATTTACACTTGACCACACAATTTTATTGACTTTCCTTGTCAACAGTTGTAATTTTATGGCTAATATGCCACTGGATGAATGTGTCATAAGAATTTAACAGACAATTCATGTATTGACATTTGTGTTATCTCCAATGCTGTGTAATGACAAACAATAACTATACATACTTATGTATATAATTAAAAATTATATATACTTATATGTGTAGGCAAAAAATGTTGACTTTCACTGTGACAAATTCTTAGAAATGAATTGCTGTATCAAAAGAAGGGCTCCATTTGAGGGCTTTAGTGTCTGCCCTCAGGTTTCCTTACAAAGTGGGAGGAAGCCTGTTTGCCCACATGCCTGCCAACAATGGGAATGTGTATTAATATCCTTTGATTTTTTTGCAAATTAAAAAGTAGTCATCAGTATGCATTTCTTCATTATAAGTGAGGTTAGACTATGTATGCAACAATTACTGGTCATTGTCATTTCTTTAATCTCCAGCTTTTGATCATTGTTAACTTTTCTGTTGAAGTTATCCTATTTTTCATATATTAGAAAAAGTCCTTTATGTGTTAAACTTTTATTTCTCCTTAAGGTAGTAAATTGTTTGCCTTTTGAAGATTTTTTGAAATAATTAGAATGTCTTGGCACATCCAATTATTTTTAACCTATTTCTCTGGCTTGTTTTAAGTTTATATCTTATCAACAGGGTTAAATTAACCATTTACTCTTATTGATGGTAAATGATATGTTTGGTTTTACTTCCATTATCTAATTTTATGATATTTTGTTATTAATTCTCTCTGACATTTTCTTGTCCTATGTTTTTATATCTTTTGTTATTTGTGTTTTTTCCTACCCCACTAATTTCATGGTTCTACATTCTTTTTCTATTCATTTTTTGTGTATTCTTGGTGTCCAAATTTACCTTTTTCATTAATTTTTGTTGGCTGGAAACTAATCATTTTACAATATTGTAGTGGTGTCTGCCATATATTGACATGAATCAGCCATGGATTTACATGTGTTCCCGATCCCGATCCCGAATCTTGCCTCCTTCCTCATCCCATCCCTCTGAGTCTTCCCAGTGCACCAGTCCTGAGCACTTGTCTCATGCATCCTACCTGGGCTGGTGATTTGTTTCACCCTTGATAGTATACTTGTTTCAATGCTATTCTCTCAGAACATTCCACCCTCGCCTTCTCCCAAAGAGTCCAAAAGTCTGTTCTGTACATCTGTGTCTCTTTTTCTGTTTTGCATATAAGGCTATCGTTACCATGTTTTAAAATTCCATATATATGCGTTAGTATACTGTATTGGTCTTTATCTATCTGGCTTACTTCACTCTGTATAATGGGCTCCAGTTTCATTCATCTCATTAGGACTTATTCAAATGAATTCTTTTTAATGGCTGAATAACATTCCATTGTGTATATGTATCATAGCTTTCTTATCCATTGGTCTGCTGATGGGTATCTAGGTTGCTACCATGTCCTGGCAATTATAAACAGCGCTGAGATGAACATTGGGGTGCACGTGTCTCTTTCAGATCTGGTTTCCTTGGTGTGTATGCCCAGCAGTGGGATTGCTGGGTCATATGGCAGTTCTATTTCCAGTTTTCTAAGGAATCTCCACACTGTTCTCCATAGTGGCTGTACTAGTTTGCATTCCCACCAACAGTGTAAGAGGGTTCCTTTTTCTCCACACCCTCTCCAGCATTTATTGCTTGTAGACTTTTGGATAGCAGCCATCCTGACTGGCGTGTAATGGTACCTCATTGTGGTTTTGATTTGCATTTATCTGATAATGAGTGATGTTGATCATCTTTTCATGTGTTTGTTAGCCATCTGTGTGTCTTCTTTGGAGACATATCTGTTTAGTTCTTTGGCCCATTTTTTCGATTGAGTCATTCATTTTTCTGGAATTGAGCTTCAGGAGTTGCTTGTATATTTTTGAGATTAATCCTTTGTCTGATGCTTCGTTTGCTATAATTTTCCCCCATTCTGAGGGCCATCTTTTTCACCTTAGTTATAGTTTCCTTTCTTGTGCAAAAGCTTTTAAGTTGCATTATGTTCCATTTGTTTATTTTTGCTTTTATTTCCAATATTCTGGGAGGTGGGTCATAGAGGATTCTGCTATGATTTATGTAGGAGAGTGTTCTGCCTATGTTCTCCTCTAGGAGTTTTATAGTTTCTGGTCTTACATTTAGATCTTTAATCCATTTTGAGTTTATTTTTGTGCATGGTGTTAGAAAGTGTTCTAGTTTCATTCTTTTACAAGTGGTTGACCAGTTTTCCCAGCATCACTTGTTAAAGAGGTTGTCTTTTTTCCATTGCATATCCTTTCCTCCATTGTCGAAGATAAGGTGTACATAAGTTCGTGGATTTATCTCTGGGCTTTCTATTCTGTTCCATTGATCTATATTTCTGTTTTTGTGCCAGTACCATACTGTCTTGATGACTGTAGCTTTGTAGTAGAGTCTGAAGTCAGGCAGGTTGATTCCTCCAGTTCCATTCTTCTTTCTCAAGACTGCTTTGGCTATTTGAGGTTTGTTGTATTTCCATACAAATTATGAAATTACTTGTTCTAGTTCTGTGAAAAATACCATTGGTAGCTTGATAGAGATTGCACTGAATCTGTAGATTGCTTTGGGTAGTATAGTCATTTTGACAATATTGATTCTTCTTATCCATTAACACGGTATATTTCTCTATCTGTTTGCGTCCTCTTTGATTTATTTCACCAGTGTTTTATAGTTTTCTATACGTAGGTCTTTCATTTCTTTAGGTAGATATACTCCTAAGTATTTTATTCTTTTTTTTCAATGGTAAATGGTATTGTTGCTTCAATTTCTCTTTCTTTTTTCTCATTGTTAGTGTATATGAGTGCAAGGGATTTCTGTGTGTTAATTTTATATCCTGCAACATTACTGTATTCATTGATTAGCTCTAGTAATTTTCTGATAGAGTCTTTAGGGTTTTCTATGTAGAGGATCATGTCGTCTGCAAAGAGTGAGAGTTTTACCTCTTCTTTTCCTATCTGGATTCTTTTTATTTCTTTTTCTACTCTGATTGTTGTGGCCAAGACTTCCAAGACTACGTTGAATAGAAGTGGTGAGAGTGGGCACCCTTGTCTTTTTCCTGACTTTAAGAGAACTCCTGCAGCTCAATTCCAGACAAAATAAATGACCCAGTCAAAAAATGGCCAAAGAACTAAACAGACATTTCTCCAAAGAAGATATACAGATGGCTAACAAACACATGAAAAGATGCTCAACATCACTCATTATCAGAGAAATGCAAATCAAAACCACAATGAGGTACCATTACACGCCAGTCAGGATGGCTGCTATCCAAAAGTCTACAAGCAATAAATGCTGGAGAGGGTGTGGAGAAAAGGGAACCCTCTTACACTGTTGGTGGGAATGCAAACTAATACAGCCACTATGGAGAACAGTGTGGAGATTCCTTAGAAAACTGGAAATAGAACTGCCATATGACCCAGCAATCCCACTGCTGGGCATACACACCAAGGAAACCAGATCTGAAAGAGACACGTGCACCCCAATGTTCATCTCAGCGCTGTTTATAATTGCCAGGACATGGAAGCAACCTAGATGCCCATCAACAGACCAATGGATAAGAAAGCTATGATACATATACACAATGGAATGTTATTCAGCCATTAAAAAGAATTCATTTGAATAAGTCCTAATGAGATGAATGAAACTGGAGCCCATTATACAGAGTGAAGTAAGCCAGATAGATAAAGACCAATACAGTATACTAACGCATATATATGGATTTTTTTTTATTAGTTGGAGGCTAATTACTTCACAACATTTTAGTGGGTTTTGTCATACATTGATATGAATCAGTCATAGAGTTACACATATTCCCCATCCCGATCCCTCCTCCCACTTCCCTCTCCACCCGATTCCTCAGGGTCTTCCCAGTGCACCAGGCCCGAGCACTTGTCTCATGCATCCCACCTTGGCTAGTGATCTATTTCACCACAGATAATATGTATGCTATTCTTTTGAAACAACTCACCCTCAAAAGATGGTAACGATAACCCTATATGCAAAACAGCAAAAGAGACACAGATGTACAGAACAGGCTTTTGGACTCTTTGGGAAAAGGCGAGGGTAGAATGTTTTGAGAGAATAGCATTGAAACAAGTATACTATCAAGGGTGAAACAGATCACCAGCCCAGGTTGAATGCATGAGACAAGTGCTCAGGGTTGGTGCACTGGGAAGACACAGAGGGATGGGATGGGGAGGGAGGCAAGATTCGGGATCGGGAAGGGGAACACTTGTAAATCCATGGATGATTCATGTCAATATATGGCAAAAACCACTACAGTATTTTAAAGTAATTATCCTCCAACTAATAAAAATAAATGAAAAAAAAGTTTAAATGGAAAATTATGTATTAGGAAATATTTTCATTAGTACATTATCAGAATTATGTTCTAAAATTAAAAGAATAAACACTTATTACTATCTAGTAATAATATTTCATCATCACATCCATTATAATTGCTAGTACATTTACACGTTCCTCTCCTCCAACTCCAACTAGATTGTAAAATTCTTGATGGTAAGAACAGTTTATAATGTATAGATATCAGGGCAGGGTGATTAGTGACTTTTAGAAATAAATGAATACCACTGCCTTCCCATTGGAAAGGAAAACAGTCTAAGAAACACTACATTTTATTACATTCTTTTTGTGACTGCTAATTAAAGAATGTTTTCCCTGTATTTATATCAACTAACACTGATTATGCTGATAACATTCTATCATCCAGGGAGAGTATGTTTACTCCCCATGATGCTGGTAATTTTTGTGATGGATATGTGTGCTATCTATCACGTGGTGTTGAATTTCACCAGTTTCACAGTCCCACTCTGGCCCTCTTAATCTTCTGAATGTGTCAACTCAGTGGCAGTTTTAATGCCATATAATTTCACTTTACAAAAAGATATTTCAGAATAAATGATAGCCCAAACTGAATAGTACTCTACACAGAGCTTAAGTGTAACTGAACATCAATAGTAAGGTACCCAGAGTGAGAAGTACCTGTCACAAAGGGTGCCATAAATAATAGAAGCACTGAGCTACGCATGATGGCTTCTGAATAGGTCTGTGGTGACCTAAATAAGAAGGAATTTTAAAAATGTAAAAATTTTAAAAAGAATGGATATGTGTGCACTGATTATACTAAGCAGTATAGCTGATTATCTTTGCTGCTGCTGCCGCTGCCAAGTCACTTCAGTCGTGTCCGACTCTGTGCGACCCCATAGACTGCAGCCCAACAGGCTTCTCTATCCCTGGGATTCTTCAGGCAAGAACACTGGAGTGGGTTGCCATTTCCTTCTCCAGATAAACTTTGCTACATAGCAGAAACTGACACAACATTTTAAAGCAACTATTGAGTTAGTGTTAGTTACTCAGTCATGTCTGACTCTTTGACACCCCATGAACTGTAGACCACTAAGCTTCTCTGTCCATGGGATTTTCCAGGCAAGAGCACTGGAGTGGGTTGTCATTCCCTTCTCCAGGAGATCTTCCTGATCCAGGGATTGAACCTAGAACTCCCACATTGTAGGCAGATTCTTTACTATCTGAGACATCAGGAAAGATGATGACAACTATATCCCAATTTTTTTTTTTTTTAAGAACAGACACACATAGTTGACCTGTTGTTCCCCAAGTGTTTTATTTGAATTCTATCAGAAACAGTGTCACTTAATCTAGCAATTGAAAAGAAAATGATAATTGGTCTGGATAAAGGTTGTTAATGCCTTAATCAATTGATACAATGTCTTAAGTGGAAGCATCTTTCACTCTTTTATCTAAAAACTGAAACATAATCCATTAAGAGCATTGGAGCAATTCATGAGGAAGAAAACAACCAACTAAAACTAAAAACCAAAGGAAATCATGTAAGATCTGAGTTAATAAATTATAGCAGTTTTGAGTTATTTTGTTTCTGCTACAAATAAGAAATAATTACAGCTGAGTCCATTTTTATCACTTCCTTACTTAGTTTACTAATAATTACTAAATCAAGCTATACCTAACCTTGAAGAGGAGAGTATATTGGTGAATTTACTTTCCCCTCCATTTTATTGGGAAGAAATTGACACATATCACTATGTAAATTTAAGCTTACAACATGATGGTTTGATATTTATATATTGTGAAATGATTACCACAAAAATTTCACCTAATATCCATCTTCTCTTATAGATACAATAAAAAGAAATTAAAGAAGAAATGAAAAAGAAATTCTCCTTGTGATGGAAATTTTCAGGATCTACTCTCTTAACAACTTTCCTATATATAATATAGCAGCATTAACTATGGTCATATTGTACAAATACATCTCTCATACTTATAATTAGAAGTTAGTACCTTTTGACCACTTTCCTCTAATTCCCCCTCCTCTTAAATACTGACACTTGTAACCACAAATCTTATCCCCTTTTGGTGGAATTTTAAAATGATTTTTATTAGATTCTACATAGAAGTGAGATCATACAGTATTTGTCTTTGAATTATTTCACTGAGCATAATGTCTACAAGGGCCATCCATGTTGTCACAAATGGTAGGATTTCCTCATTTTTTTAATGGCTGAACAATATTCTATTTTGTACGACAACTTCTTTATCCATTCCTCCATGGATGGGCAAGTAGGCTTTTTCCAGGTCTAAGCTATAGTAAATAATGCTGCTGTGAACGTGGAGGTGTAGACATCTTTTCCAGATATTATTTTCTCTTCCTTGGGCTATATTCCCAGAATTGGGATTGTGGGATCATATGATAGTTCTTGGGCTTCCCTCATAGCTCAGTTGGTAAAGAATACACTTGCAATGTAGGAGACCCCAGTTTGATTCCTGGGTCAGGAAGATCCGCTGGAGAAGGGGTAGCCTACTCACTCCAGTATTCTTGGACTTTCCTTGTGGTTCAGCTGGTAAAGAATCTGCCTGCAATGCAGGAGGCCTGGGTTTGATCCCTGGGTTGAGAAGATCCCTTGGAGACGGGAAAGGCTACCCACTCTAGTATTCTGGCCTGGAGAATACCATAGACTGTATAGTGCATGGGGTTGCAAAGAGTCCAACATGACTGAGCGACTTTCACTTTCATGATAGTTCCACTTTTATTTTTTTGAGGATGCTCTACACAGTTTTCCATAGTGTCTGTACTAAAATAAGCCAGAAAGATAAAGATCAATACAGTTTACTAATGCATATATATGGAATTTAGAAAGATGGTAACAATAACCCTGTATGCAAAACAGAAAAAGATACACAGATGTACAGAACAGACTTTTGGACTCTGTGGGAGAAGGCGAGGGTGGGATGTTTCCAGAGAACAGCATCAAAACATGTATATTATCAAGGGTGAAACAGATCACCAGCCCAGGTGGGATGCATGAAATAAGTGCTCAGGGCTGGTGCACTGGGAAGACCCAGTGGGATCAGGTGGAGAGGGAGGTGGGAGGGGGGATCGGGATGGGGAATACATGTAAATCCATGGCTGATTCATGTCAATGTATGGCAAAAACCACTACAATAGTGTAAAGTAATTAGCCTCCAACTAATAAAAATAAGTGGAAAAAAAAATAAAATCTCACTAGCAGTGCACAAAGGTTCCCTTTTCTTCCTCCTCAACATTTTTAATCTCATGTATTTTTGATGATGACCATTGTAACAAGCATGAGGTGATACTTGATCGTGGTTTTGATTTTCATTTCTCTAGTGGCTAGTGGTATTGAGCATTTTTTATGGCCATTTTTTTTTCCATTGAGCATTTTTTCATGTGGTCTTCGGTATATCTTCTTTGGAGAAATGCTTATTCAGGTCCTTTGCTCATTTTTTAATTGAGTTATTTGTTTCTTTGCTAATGAGTTGTATGAGTTCTTTGTATATTGTTAATATTAGCCCTTTATTAAAGAGATACTGTTTGCAAATATTTTTTCCCTTTCCATAGATTGTCTTTATCAATCTGTTTATGTTTTCTTTTGCCATGCAGAACTTTTTAGTTTGACATAACCCCATTTATTTTTGCATTTTTTGCTTATGTTTTAGGTGTCATATAAAAAAAAATCATTACCAAGATCCATGTTAAAGAGCCTTATTCTTCTAGCAGTTTAATAGTTTCATGTCTTACATTTAAGCCTCTAATCCATTTCTAGTTAATTTTTGTGAGTGGCCTATGATATGGATCCAGTTTCAGTCTTTTGCATGTCAATTTTCAATTATCCCAGCACCATTCATTGAAAGGACTATCTTTTCTCCACTGAGTATTTTTGGCTCCCTTAAGAAATGCTACTGGTATATGTTTGAGTTTATTTCTGAATTGTCAATGGTGTATTTCTCTGTTTTTATGCCAGTATTATACTGTTTTGATAAATACAACTTTATAATATAGCTTGAAATCAGAAAGTACTGCTTTGTTCTCAATATTGCTTTGGCTATTTTGAGTCTTTTATGGTTCAATATAGATTTTAAGAATGTCATTTCTACTTCTTTAAAAAGTGGGGGGTAGGGGCAGAGGATGTAATGGTTAGATAGCATCACTGACTAAATGGATGTGAATTTGAGCAAACTCCAGGAGACAGTGGAAGACAGAGGAGCCTGGTGTGCTGCAGTTCATGGGGTTGCAGAGTCTGACAAGACTTGGTGAGTAAACAAAAACAACAGAATGCCATTAGAATCTAGATAGGAATTGCATTGAATCTACAGATGGTTTTTGGTAGTACTGACATTTTAACAACATGAATTCTTTCCATCTATGAACAAGGGATACCTTTCTATTATGTCTTTTTCTAGTTATTTCATCAATGTCTTCTAGTTTTCAGAGTAGAGAATGTTCACCACCTTAGCTAAATTTATTCCTGAATATTTTGTTATTTTGGTGTTTTTGTAAATGCAGTGGATTTATTTCTCTTTCAGAAAATTCATCATTAGTGTATAGAAAAGCTACTGATTTTTGTATGTTGATTTCCTATCTTATAGTTTTACTGAATTCATTGATTAGATCTATTTTTTTTTACTTCATCTTTAGGAATTTGTAAATATAAAATCATGTCATCTGCAAAAGAGATAATTTTACCTGTTCCTTTGCAATTCAGATCTCTTTTGTTTCTTGTTCTTGCCTGATTGATCTAGCTAGGACTTCTAGTAGTTTGTTGAATGGGGTAGAGAATGTGTACCCTTGTCTTGCTCCTGATCTTAGATGAATAGCTTTCAACTTTCCACCATTAAGTATGATGTTAGTGGTCAGTTTGTCATATTTAGCCTTTATTATGTTGAGATATGTTTTTTCTATGTTTTATTTGGTGAGTTTTTTAATCATGAATAGATTTTAATTATGCCATATGCTTTTTATACATAGGTTGAGATGATCATATGATTCTTTTATTCTAGCAATGTGATATATCATATTGATTGATTTGTGTATGTTGAATCATCTTTGAATCCCAAAGATAAATCACACATGATCATAGTGAATTCCTCATTTAATATGCTGAAGAATTTATTTATTAGTATTTTATTGAGACTTCTGCATCTATATTGCTCAGGGATATTAACCTATAGTTTTCTTTTCTAGTAGTGTCCTTTTCTGGCTTTGATATTAGGACAATGCTTGCCTCTGAAATGAATTTGAGAGTGTTCCCTCCTCTTTAATTTTTTAGAAGAGTTTGAGAGAGATTGGTGTTAATTTTTTAAGTGTTTGATAAAATTCACCAATGAAGTAATCTGCCCCTGGATTTTTCTTCACTGGTATATTTGAGTATTTATTCATTCTTTTTACCATTTTAGATTTTCCATTTCTTGCTGATTCAGTCTTGGTAAACTGTTTATAAGAAATTTTACTTTTCTTTGAGGTTGTACAGTTTGTTGGCATATAGTTGATCACTGTAATCTCTTATGATCCTTTGTTATTCTGTAGCTTCAGTTACAATGTCTCCTTTTTCATTTATGATTCTTTTCTGTTCACTGTGTCCCATAATTCTCATAGGCTTTACTCCTTTTCATTCTTTTTGCTTTTGGCCCCTCTGTTGGGTAATTTCTAATGTCCTGTCTCCAGGTTGTTCATTCTTTCTTCTGCATGGTCAAGTCTACCTTTGAAACTCTCTATTGAATTATTCATTTTAGTTATTGTATATTTTAATATTAGGATTTCATTTTTGTATGTTTTCTATTTCCTTGTTGAGCCTCTCATTTTCTTTATGCATTGTTTTCCTAAGTTTATTTTGTTGTCTGCCTGTATTTTCTTGTAGCTCACTAAACATTCTTTAGAGGTTTATTCTGAATCCTTTGCCTGATAGTTTATTTCCATTTCCATTGGGTCAGTTATCAGAGGTTCATTAGTTTCCTTTGGTGGTATTGTAATTTTTGTAATCCTTGATTCCTTATATGAGTATCTGTGCATTTGAGTAATTGTGTTCTTTCAGGCTTTACAGTTTTGCTTTGGTAGAGACAATTTGTCACCAGTCAGCTCAGTTTGGGCTTCTGGGCATATCTGGACTGGTAGTATCTAAGGCAGGTGTTCTGCAAACTATCAGATTTACTTGTTCATATCAATTGTTACAGCTTCTAGGAATTTTCCTCAGTCCTTCTGATCAGATGAGGTTGTAACACAACCTACAGAGTGGGTGGACCTTTGCCTCAGCTCCCTTGCGTAAGTTGGAGTGTATGGGGCCACTCTAGGCTACTTTTGATTTCCAAATAGTCTCTCCAGTTAAGAAAACTCACAACTACTCCCGGCCCTGCCTGTGAATATAATTGAAATTCTTCACACCTGATACTGACCTCACTCTGGTGGCGATCAGTTCTGCTTGCGTGAACTGCAACTGAGTGCCACTGAACCACACTGCTTCCAGGGGTTACTGCCAGTCTTTCTTCTCAGATCGGGCTGAAAAACACTCTTCACAGTGAGTGGATTTCTGATTCAGTTCCTTGCCTGAGTGCAGGCAAACTGGGCTCTAGAGCCGGCAAAACTCCTCTTTTGATGATGTGAATCAGGCAGATCATCACAGACTGCTGAGTTCCCTGGTCGGGATGCACTCTCTCTTGTTTCTGCATTTGAACAAAGCCTCTGGTTGGAATCACTACTTAGTACTGCAGATATGAACTCCATCTGCCAAGATTCTTATGCTGGTTATTGCTACTACCCCACCCTCACCCCTGATTCTAGCCCACCATCATAGATTCCCAGTGATTGGGGCCTTCAGATTCCCCTACAAACCTATGATGTGAGATAACAGTAGGGGTTTATGAAAAGTACTGAAAGGGCTTGGTTGGCCCCTGTTTTTTTCCCCCACTGGAAGGAAAAAAGCTTCAAGGGAGACTTCTCTGCATGTCTACTGCCTGTGTGAGGGACAATGTGATCAACATATAGCTGCTTCTCTTATTCTTCCAATACAGTCTGTTGTACAGGGAGGTGTTTAAGTCCCACCCTTGTGTTCTAGGATCCTCTCAGCAATGCCCTCTTCTTGAATAGGTATTAATTAATATTCTTGTGAGAGGAATTAAAGTCAGAAACAACTTATGTCACCATCTTTGTGACATTCTCTTACTGAATTCACTTACTGTATTATAGTTTATTTCATTTTAAAATATATTTTTCAGGGAAGAGCTAAGATGGCAGAGGAATAGGATGGGGAGACCACTTTCTCCCCTACAAATTCATTGAAAGAACATTTGAATGCTGAGCAAACTTCACAAAACAACTTCTGACCACTAGCAGAAGACATCAGGCACCCAGAAAAGCAGTCCATCATCTTCGAAAGGAGGTAGGACAAAATATAAAAGATAAAAAGAGAGACAAAAGAGCTAGGGACGGAAACCCATCCTGGGAAGGGAGTCATAACAGAGGAAGTTTCCAAACACCTGGAAACCCTCGCACTGGCAGGTCTGGGGGAAGTTTTTGAATCTCGGAGGGCAACTAACTGGGAGGAAAAATAAATAAAACCCACAGATTACATGCCTAAAACAACTCCCAGCAGAAAAGTACCCCAGACGCCCACATCCGCACCAGCAATTGGGGGTGGAACAGAGAGGAGCAGGCAGCATTGCTGAGGGCAATGGGAGGGAGCTAATGTGAGATAGGAACTTAAACTGTGGGATAGCAAGAGAGAGAGAGAAAATTAACTGGCCTGAACACACTGCCGGCAGAACAAAGGGACTGAGCAATTCCAGAGAAGAGCTAGCCGGCTGCGGACCGGCCCATCCCCCGCCAGAGGCAGGAGGCAGGGGAGAGGGGAAAGGGGCAAACTCGGCCCCAGAGACGGCACCCCCTACCAAAGTGCAAACAGGCTCCCAGCTTCTAACCAGAGACTTCCTGAGATTCTGGATCATCGACATCCACCAGAAGGGTCGCAGCTAGAGACCAACTCTTGAGAACAGTCACAAGGCACACACACCCGACTGGCAGACTGGCGCAGGCAGAAACTGAGACTGGGACAGCGGAGGGGATAAGGTGCACCGCACCTGGTGAGAGTGCGCCGGTCAAGCTCCTGGCTGCCTGAGCTACTCTGGCCAGGGAAGGCACAAAACGCAGGCCCAACTGAGTCTGCACTTTTGTGGAATACCCGAAAACTGGAACCACACGCAACGCAGGGCCCGCTCCATATAGAGCAGCCAGGAGCCTAAGCAGTGTAGATGGGGAAAGCACACACCCGTGAGCAGGGGCAAACCCAGTGTGGCCGGAACACTGCGAGTGCTCTCCACACAGGCCAGTGACATTTGCCTGTAGCGCCCCTCACTCCCCATAGCACGACTGAACAAGCAAACCTGAACAAAAGACTACCTCCGCCCGCCTGTGTCAGGGTGGAAATTAGACACTGAAGAGACCGGCAAACAGAAGCCAAATAAACAAAGGGAACCGATTCAGAAGTGACCGGTGCAACAGATTAAAATCCCTGTAGGTAACAGTGACTACACCAGAAGGGGCCTATAGATATTGAGAAGTGTAAGCTGGAATGAGGAGCTATCTGAAACTGAACCGAACCCACACTAACCACAACAGCTCCAGAGAAATTCCTAGATATATTTTTACTTTTTTTTTTAATTAAATTTTTTTTTTCTTTTCTTTTCTTTTTTAAATTTTTTTATCTTTTATTTTCTTTTAAAATTCCCTATTGCTCTGCATTACTCCTTAAATTTCATTTTCATTTTCATATATTTTTACTATTATTTTAATTAAAAAAAATTTTTTTCTTGTTTTATTTTTTCTCTTATTTTTTTAAAGTCTTCTATTGCTCCTCTATTACTCCTTAATTTTCATTTTCATTTCACTATAACCTTGCAAAAAAAAAGAAGAGGCCCTATTTTTAAACAGAACTTCATATATATTTCTAAAATTTTTTGTTTTTGTTTTTGTCTTTAATATTGTATTTTTAAGAGTCTAACCTCTACTCCAGATTTTTAATCTTTGTTTTTCAGTATTTGATATCAATATTGGATATTTAAGAATCCAATATCCAGTACCCATTTTTACTCAGGAGTGTGTTGATTATTCTCTCCCACTTTTGACTCTTTGTTTTCTCCCTCAGATCACCTCTATTTCCTCCCTCCCCCTTCTCTTCCCAATCCAATTCTGTGAATCTCTGTGGGTGTCTGGGCTATGGAGAACACTTTGGGAACAGAGAACTGCGTAGATCTGTCTCTCTCCTCTTGAGTCCCCCTTTTTCTCCTCCTGCTCATCTCTATCTCCCTCCTCCCTCTCCTCTTCTTCATGTAACTCTGTGAACCTCTCTGGGTGTTCCTCACAGTGGAGAATCTTTTCACCACTAACCTAGAAGGTTTATTATCAGTGCTGTATAGTTGGAGAAGTCTTGAGACTACTGGAAGAATAAGACTGAAATCTAGAGGCAGAAGACTTAAGCCCAAAACCTGAGAACACCTGAAAACTCCTGACTATAGGGAATATTAAGTAATAAGAGATCATACAAAAGCATCCATACCTACACTGAAACAAACCACCACCCAAGAGTCAATAAGATCCAGAGCAAGACATACCACACAAATTCTCCACCAACACAAGAACATAGCCCTGAGCATCAACATACAGGCTGCCCAAAGTCACACCTAACACATAGACCCATCTCAAAACTCACTACTGGACACTTCATTGCACTCCAGAGAGAAGAAATCCAGTTCCATGCACCAGAACACCGATGCAAGCTTCCCTAACCAGGAAACCTTGACAAGCTAATCATCCAACCCCACCCACTGGGTGAAACCTCCACAATAAAAAGGGACCACAGACCACCAGAATACAGAAAGCCCACTCCAGACACAGCAATCTAAACAAGATGAAAAGGCAGAGAAATACCCAACAGGAAAAGGAATATGAAAAATGCCCACCAAGTCAAACAAAAAATGAGGAGATAGGGAATCTATCTGAAAAAGAATTTAGAATAATGATAATAAAAATGATCCAAAATCTTGAAAACAAAATGGAGTTACAGATAAATAGCCTGGAGACAAAGATTGAGAAGGTGCAAGAAATGTGTAACAAGGACATAGAAGAAGTAAAAAACAGTCAAATAAAAATGAATAATACAATAAATGAGATCAAAAATACTCTGGAGGGAACCAATAGTAGAATAACAGAGACAGAAGATAGGATAAGTGAGGTAGAAGATAAAATGGTGGAAATAAATGAAGCAGAGAGGAAAAAGGAAGAAAGAATCAAAAGAAATGAAGACAACCTCAGGGAACTCTGGGGCAATGTGAAATGCCCCAACATTCGAATCATAGGTTTCCCAGAATAAGAAGACAAAAAGAAAGGCCATGAGAAAATACTCAAGGAGATAATAGCTGAAAACTTCCCTAAAATGGGGAAGGAAATAGTTACACAGGTCCAAGAAACCCCGAGAGAACCACACAGGACAAACCCAAGACAAAACACCCCCAAGACACATATTGATCAAATTAACAAAGATCAAACACAAAGAACAAATATTAAAAGCAGCAAGGGAGAAACAACAAGTAACACACAAAGGGATTCCCATAAGGATAATAGCTGATCTATCAATAGAATCCCTTCAGGCCAGAAGGAAATGGCAGGACATACTTAAAGTAATGAAAGAGAATAGCCTACAACATAAATCACTGTAAACAGCAAGGATCTCATTCAGATATGAAGGAGAATTCAAAAGCTTTACAGACAAGCAAAAGCTGAGAGAATTCAGCACCACCAAACCAGCTCTTCAACAAATGCTAAAGGATTTTCTCTAGACAGGAAACAGAAAGACTGTATAAACATGAACCCAAAACAACAAAGTAAATGGCAACGGGACCATACCTATCAATAATTATCTTAAATGTAAATGGGTTGAATGCCCCAACCAAAAGACACAGACTGGCTGAATGGATACAAAAGCAAGACCCCTATATATGTTATCTACAAGAGACCCACCTCAAAACAAGGGACACATACAGACTAAAAGTGAAGGACTGGAAAAAAATATTTCATGCAAACAAAGACCAAAAGAAGCAAGAGTTGCAATACTCATATCAGATAAAATAGACTTTGAAATTAAGGTTGTGAAAAGAGACAAAGAAGGACACTACATAATGATCAAAGGATCAATCCAAGAAGAAGATATAACAATTAGAAATATATATGTACCCAACATAGGATCACCGCAATATGTAATGCAAATGCTAACGAGTATGAAAGAGGAAATTAATAGTAACACAATATTAGTGGGAGACTTTAATACCCCACTCACAACTATGGATAGATCAACTAAACAGAAAATTAACAAGGAAACACAAATTTTAAGTGACACAGTGGGCCAACTAGACCTAATTGATATCTATAGGATATTTCACCCCAAAATAATCAATTTCACTTTTTTCTCAAGCACACACAGAACTCTCCAGAATAGATCACATCCTGGGCCATAAATCTAGCCTTGGAAAATTAAAAAACATTGAAATCATTCCAGTCATCTTTTCTAACCACAGTGCAGTAAGAGTAGATCTCAATTACAGGAAAAAAAAATATTAAAAATTCAAACATATGCAGGCTAAATAACATGCTTCTGAATAACCAACAAACCATAGAAGAAATCAAAAAAGAAATAAAAATATGCATATAAATGAATGAAAATGAAAACACAACAACCCAAAACCCATGGGACACTGTAAAAGCAGTGCTAAGGGGAAGGTTCATAGAAATACAGGACTACCTCAAGAAACAAGAAAAAAGTCAAATAAATAACCTAACGCTACACCTAAAGCAACTTGAGAAGGAAGAAATGAAGAATCCCAGGGTTGGTAGAAGGAAAGATATCTCAAAAATTAAGGCAGAAATAAATGCAAAAGAAAGTAAAGAGACCATAGCAAAATTCAACAAAGCTAAAAGCTGATTTTTTGAAAAAAATAAACAAAATTGACAGACCGTTAGCAAGACTCATTAAGAAACAAAGGGAGAAGAACCAAATTAATAAAATTAGAAATGAAAATGGAGAGATCAAAGCAGAAAACACTGAAATAAAAAAGATCATAAGAGACTACTACCAGCAGCTCTATGCCAATAAATGGACAACTTGGAAGAAATGGACAGATTCTTAGAAAAGTATAACTTTCCAAAACTGAACCTTAAAGAAATAAAAGATCTTAACAGACCCATCACAAGCACAGAAATCGAAACTGTAATCAGAAACCTTCCAGCAAACAAAAGTCCAGGGCCAGATGGCTTCACAGCTGAATTCTAAAAAAAACTTAGAGAAGACCTAACACCTATCTTACTCAAACTCTTCCAGAAAATTGCAGAAGAATGTAAACTTCCAAACTCATTCTATGCAGCCACCATCACCTTAATTCCAAAACCAGACAAAGATGCCAAAAAAAGAAAACTACAGGCCAATATCACTGATGAACATAGATAAAAAAAAAATCCTTAACAAAATTCTAGCAAAGAGAATCCAACAATATATTTAAAAAAATCATATCATGACCAAGTGGTCTTTATCCCAGAAATGCAAGGATTCTTTAATATCTGCAAATCAACCAATGTAATATACCACATTAACAAATTGAAAGATAAAAACCATATGATTATCTCAATAGATGCAGAAAAAGCCTTTGACAAAATTCAACACCCATTTATGATTAAAACTCTCCAGAAAGCAGGACTAGAAGGAACGTACCTCAACATAATAAAAATTATATATGAGAAACTCACAGCAAGCATTACCCTCAATGGTGAAAAACTGAAAGCATTTCCCCTAAAATCAGGAACAAGACAGGGGTGCCCACTCTCACTACTACTATTCAACATAGTTTTGGAAGTGTTGTCCACAGCAATCAGAGCAGAAAAAGAAGTAAAAGTAACCCAGATAGGAAAAGAAGAAGTGAAACTCTCTCTGTTTGCAGATGGCATGATCCTCTACATAGAAAACCCTAAAGACTCTACCAGAAAATTACTAGAACTAATAACGAATATAGTAAAGATGCAGGATATAAAATTAACACAGAGAAATCCCTTGCATCACTATACACTAACAATGAGAAAACTGAAAGAGAAATTAAGGAAACAATACCATTCACCATTGCAACAAAAAGAATAAAATAGTTGGGAGTATGTCTACCTAAAGAAACAAACGACTTATACATAGAAAACTATAAAACACTGGTGAAATAAATCAAAGAGGACACAAACAGATGTAGAAATATACCATGTTCATGGATTGGAAGAATCAATATTGTCAAAATGACTATACTACCCAAAGCAATCTATAAATTCAATGCAATCCCTATCAAGCTACCAGTAGTATTTTTCACAGAACTAGAACAAATAATTTCACAATTTGTATGGAAATACAAAAAACCTTGAATAGCCAAAGTAATCTTCATAAAGAAGAATGGGACTGGAGGAATCAACCTGCCTGACTTCAGACTATACCACAAAGCCACAGTCATCAAGACAGTATGGTACTGGCACAAAAACAGAAATATAGACCAATGGAATAGAATAGAAAGCCCAGAGATAAATTCATGAATCTATGGACTGCTTATCTTCAAAAAAGGAGGCAAGAATATACACTGGAAAAAAGACAACCTCTTTAACAAGTGGTGCTGGGAAAACTGGTCAGCCACTTGTAAAAGGATGAAACTAAAACACTTTCTAACACCATACACAAAAATAAACTCAAAATGGATTAAAGATCTAAATGTAAGACCAGAAACTATAAAACTCCTAGAGGAGAACATAGGCAAAATACTCTCTGACATAAATAACAGCAAGACCCTCTATGACCCACCTCCCAGAATATTGGAAATAAAAGCAAAAATAAACAAATGGGACCTAATGAAACTGAAAAGCTTTTGCACAACAAAGGAAACTATAAGCAAGGTGAAAAGACAGCCCTCAGAGTGGGAGAAAATAATAGCAAACGAATTATCAGACAAAGGATTAATCTCAAAAATATACAAGCAACTCCTGCAGCTCAATTCCAGACAAAATAAATGACCCAATCAAAAAATGGGCCAAAGAACTAAACAGACATTTCTCCAAAGAAGACATACCGATGACTAACAAACACATGACAAGATGCTCAACATCACTCATTATCAGAGAAATGCATATCAAAACCACAATGAGGTACCATTATACACCAGTCAGGATGACTGCTATCCAAAAGTCTACAAGCAATAAATGCTGGAGAGGGTGTGGAGAAAAGGGAACCCTCTTACACTGTTGGTGGGAATGCAAACTAATACAGCCACTATGGAGAACAGTATGGAGATTCCTTAGAAAACTGGAAATAGAACTGCCATATGACCCAGCAATCCCACTCCTTGGCATACACACCAAGGAAGCCAGATCTGAAAGAGACACGTGCACCCCAATGTTCATCACAGCACTGTTTTTAATTGCCACGACATGGGAGCAACTTAGATGCCCATCAACAGACCAATGGATAAGGAAGCTGTGGTACATATACACAGTGGAATGTTACTCAGCCATTGAAAAGAATTCATTTGAATCAGTTCTAATGAGATGGATGAAACTGGAGCCCATTATACAGAGTGAAGTAAGCCAGAAAGATAAAGACCATTACAGTATACTAACACATATATATGGAATTTAGAAAGATGGTAACGATAACCCTATATGCAAAACAGAAAAAGAGACACAGATGTACAGAACAGATTTTTAGACTCTGTGGGAGCAGATGAGGGTAGGATATTCTGAGAGAATAGTATTGAAACAAGTATACTGTCAAGGGTGAAATAGATCACCAGCCCAGGTTTGATGCATGAGACAAATGCTCATGGCTGGTGCACTGGGAAGACCCAGAGAGATGGGATGGGGAGGGAGGCGGGATTCGGGATCGGGATGGGGAATACACATAAATCCATGGGTGATTCATGTCAATGTATGGCAAAAACCACTACAATACTGTAAAGTAATTAGCCTCCTACTAATAAAAATGAATGGAATAAATAAATAAAAATAATAAAAAATAAAATATATTTTTCAAAACAATGTAAAATCGAAAATTGGATTATTGTCTTTATGAACTAAATAAACAAGAATTGTTTATCCTGAATAGTGCGCCATGCTTCTTCCAAGAATCTTTTAATTTTCTTCATACTCTCAGTGTATTTTTTCATCGCCTTATGAAAGGAAGTTCTGATATTGATAGTCATTAATTCCTCATTGTCCTACATGGGTTCTGGCCTTACTTTCTTAATCATTAAGCCTACATTGATTGCATTTGAGCTTAAGAATGAGGATTTATATACTCAGCTATTTATCAGTTTCTAGGAAGCATACCAAGTCATGTGCTTTGTAAATGAGATACATAGTATTATTTCTTGCATTATAAAGATAGTCAAATCTCATCAATGTCTCCTAATGTAATTTTAATAAGTTCATGCATAGGGCCTTTGTTTGTGTTATGACCCAAATCCTGTTGATTGTCTTCCTTATGTACCCAAAATTACCTCAAGCTTTACACTTAAGAGCCAGAAATAGAAGGAAAATATTTGACCATGCTTGCAAATCATGCAAATTAAAAAGGTAAAACAAAAACTTGATGCTTTTAAAAATTCACTAAGGAATTTTTTTCTTCAATGATTTATAATAAAATATATTGGTAATATTACAAATATATTTACCTTATCCATAAACATGGGTACAGTCCTTGGGTCACAAAGAGTTGGAGACAACTGAAGCAACTTAGCATGCACACAAGTGGTGCTACTGTTACCATTTCCACTTCTCTAGGTATTTCACAGCACATAAAAAGCTTCTGATATGCTACATATTTTAAAATTATCTCTCTTTTCTATCTCCATAAGGACAGAAGCTTTTATCCATCTTATTCACTGTAATATGTTTGGTGCCTCAAACAACATCCAAAACTTAGTAGGTAGAAGTCAAGAAATGTTTGTTGAATTAAAAATAAGTTAACAAATTTAAGGACTAATATTTGTAAAAGACCATAATACTTAGCCTTAAGTGACATGTTGAGAAATGTAATGTTTTATGTACTATATCTTCCAGTTTGTACCTTAAATATTGAAAACAAATGTCAAAAGTAGCATCCTCTTTTCTTATTTAAGTCAGTTCTGTAATGAACATACAAGTTGAGATATCAAATGAAACAACTGGAAATTATGTTTTGTACCTCAAGAGAAGTCACTTACACTTTAAGAGATCAGATCCAATTCAGAAAGTATATAAGAAGAAAGAGCATTTTTAAAACACCTAATATATATTGGGTACTATATTTGAGGGAGTATTTTTTACTAAGAGTTTTGAAAATAGGATAGAATGGGAGACAAGAGAATCAAGGACAGAAAAAGGAATAGCCAGAAAAATAAACAAAACAAAAATCTATGAATGACTAATGTAGGCTAATTATTTCAGATGTCAGTTAGATAATAAGATGATTGACTAGGATGTTTCAGGTTCACATTTTCCCAATGAGATATCAGAACACACACACACAACAAACTTAGGAAAGTCGCTTCGATGGAGCTCTGGCAAACAGTTAAGAACAAGCATCTAACAACTGAAAGTCCAACCAAGAAAAGTCCACACCCAAAACAGTGGGAAATGTCATGACATTTTTCCTTATTTTTGCCCTATTCCCTCCCCCAGTGGTATGCAATACAGAGGGAGCACCCCAACAGCCAGCTGTTCCCTCAGAATGAAGAGAAAGTGCCAGAACTGTTTCTAACATTCTGGCTTTTGGGAAGGGATTACTGCCGAGAGAATTCGATTTCATCTCTCCTGACTCAGAGTGCTGATGAGAATGATATAATAGTTTGGATGTCAAACTAGAAACCACTAAAACAGTAGTGGTAGCCATGTTCTTCAAAAAGACCAAAGAATTGGCAAAATTCTAGCTAGATTTACAAAGGAAAAAAAAAGAGAATACTCAAACAACTAAAATAAATGAAAAAAAAGATATTAAAGCCAATTTTACAGAAATAAGAATTATACTATGAACAAATGTATACTAACTATATATATATATATATATATATATATATATATATATATATGTATGCATGTATATATATATACACACTCAGTCATTCCCAACTCTTTGCTACCCCATAGACTATAGCTTACCAGATTCCTCTATCCATAGGATTCTCCAGGCAAGAATAATGGAGATAGTTGTTATATCCTACTCCAGGTGATCTTCCTGACTCAGGAATCAAACCCATGTCTCTTGCATCTCCTGCATTGGCAGGCAGATACTTTACCGCTGCATCACCTGTGAAGCCCACAATTTAGATAACCTAGATGAAATGTACACATTTTCAGAAACATTCAACATACTGAGGCTAATCGTAAAGAAATAGAAAATAAGCACAGATTGAATCAGTAGTCAAAAATCTCCTAACAAAGAAAATCCTGGAACCAAATGGCTTCACTGGTGAATTTTACAAAATATGTTAAAAGAATTAAACTAATTTTCCTGAATCTCTTCTAAATATATGAGGACTCAATTCTTGCCAACTCTTTCTCTGAAGTAACTATAATCCTGATGCCAAAGCCTGACAGAAGACATCACAAGAAAAGAAAATTACAAAACAATATCCCTGGTAAACATTAAGAGAGAAATCCTAAAATAATAGCAGCAAACAGAATTCGGTAGCACTTTAAGTGGATTATATAGCAAGAATGAGCAGGAATTATTCCTGGAATGCAAGGATGGTTTAACATACAAAAATCAATCAATGTAATATGCCACATTAGAAAAATGAAGGGAAAACAAATATAAGTTGCTTCAGAAGAAGCATTTTGACAAAATTCAGCACCCACACATGATAAAATTTCTCAACAAACCAAAAATTGAAAGCAATAATTTCAACATTATAAAGACCCATATAGAAAAATCCAACAGCTGACATCATATTCAATGGTGAATATCTATAATCTTTACCTTTAAGATCAGGAACAAGACAAGGAAACCTCTTTCTACCACTTCTATTTATATATTACTGAATAGACCAATTAAGTAAAAGAGAAGCAAAAGGCATCCAAATTGGAAAAGATTATCTCTGTAAGTCTACATGAATTTATGTTAAAAAAACAATAAGGATTTTACATATACATATACACAAAATGTTAAACTAATAAACAAATTCAACACTCAAAAATGAATTATTTCTATACAGTAATGATAAACAATCTAAAAAGGAAATTAAGAAAATAATTCCATTCCCAAGAGCATCAAACATATAAATTACTTTTGTGTAAACTTAATCAAGGAGGTGAAAGACTTATGTACTGAAAACTACATAATTTTGCTGAATGAAATTGCATAAAGAAATTAAAAGACATCCTGTATTCATGGATTGCCAGATTTAATATTGTTTAGGTGTCAAAAATACTTATTCTATAGATTTGATGAAATGCCTAACAAAATCCTATTTTTTTCCTAAAGAAATTCATCCTAGAATTCATATAGAATCTCAAGAAAATCCTAATAGTCAAAACAATCTTGAAAAATAACAAAGATAGAACTTTGTTCATACTTCCTGACTTCAAAACTTATTCCAAAGCTGCAGTAATAAAAACTGTGTTACTGGCAGAAAGATAGATATGAAGACCAAAGGAATAAAGTTATAGAATAAATAAATCCATAAATAAACCTTCAAGTATATGTCCAAATGATTTTCAATAAGGGTGCCAAGTCCATTAAATGGGGAATGGATGGTCTTTTCAACAAATGTCGATTGTAAAATATTGATATCCATATGCCAAAAAATGTTCAAACTACAGCACATTTGCACTCATCTCACATGCTAGCAAAGTAATGCTCAAAATTCTCCAAGCCAGGTTTCAACAATATGTGAACTGCCAACTTCCCGATGGTCAAGGTGGATTTAGAAAAGGTAGAGGAACCAGAGATCAAATTGCCAACATCTGTTGGATCATAGAAAAAGCAAGAGAATTCCAGAAAAACATCTACTCCTGCTTCAGTGACTATGCCAAAGCCTTTGACTGTGTGGATCACAGCAAACTGGAAAATTCTTCAAGACATGGAAATCCCAGACCACCTTACCTGCCTCCTGCAAAACCTGTATGCAGGTCAAGAAGCAACAGTTAGAACCAAACGTGGAACAACGGATTGGTTCCAAATTGGGAAACGAATATATCAAGGCTGTATATTGTGACTGTGCTTATTTAAATTCTATGCAGATTACATCAATTGAAATGCCAGACTGAATGAAGCACAAGCTGAAATTAAGATTGCAGGGAGAAATATCAATAACCTCAGATAGGCAGATGACACCACTCTTAAGCAGAAAGTGAAGAGAAACTAAAGAGTCTCTTGACGAAGGTGAAAGAGGAGAGTGAAAATGTTGGCTTAATACTTAGCATTCAAAAAGCAAAGACCATGGCATCCACTCCCAACGCTTTGTGACAAATAGATGGGGAAACAAGGGAAACAGTGACAGACTTTATTTTCTTGGGCTCCAAAATCACTGCAGATGGTGATTGCAGTCATGAAATTAAAAGATGCTTACCCCTTGGAAGAAAAGCTATTACCAACAAAGACAGCATGTTAAAAAGCAGAGGTATTACTTTACCAACAAAAGTTCATCTAGTCAAAGCTACGGTTTTTCCAGTAGACATGGATGGATGTGAGAGTTGGTTAATAAAGAAGGCTGAACTCCAAAGAATTAATGCTTTGATGTTTTTGAAATGTGGTGTGGAGAAGACTCTTGAGAGTCCCTTGGACTGTAAGGTGATCAAACCAGTAAGTCCTAAACAAAATCGGTACTAAATATTCATTGGAAAGACTGATGCTTAAGCTGAAGCTTTAACACTTTGACCACCTTATGTGAAGAACTGACTCATTAGAAAAGACCCTTATGCTGGGAAAGATTGAAGGCAGGAGAAGAAGGGGACGACAAAGGATGAGATGGTTGGATGACATCTCTGACTCAATGGACATGAGTTTGAGCAGGCTCTGGGAGTTGGTAATGGACAGGGATGTCTGGCATACCAAAATCCATGCAGTCACAAAGAGTTGGACACTACTGAGTGACTGAACTTAACTGAGTAGGTGGAATGCATGATCTTTTCAATAATATGGAGACAACAAAAGTCGAGTTTGGACATAAGTCTGAAAGAAAAATAGGGCTTAAGATTTTTAAATTTATTTGTTTTTTAAACTAATTAGGGCCCGATCGTGCATAAAGATATAAGAAGATCAAATAGAAAAATAACAAAGATTCAAAATGCAGAAATTGAAAGCCTATATATATATATATATATATGTATATATATATATATATATATATATATATATTCTTCAAAGATAAAAACAAGACAGTTAAAGGGAAAATTCAATGATATTTTGAAATGTAGAAGAGAAAACCTAAGTTAAATTATCTTAATCTCCTAAACAAGATAGCGATTGAGATAATATCTGGCAAACTAAGTGGCATTGGATGGGGCTAGAGGTTTGAAAAGACAAAAAATTTGAATCAGCTTCTGAGGATAATGTGATAAAAAAAACAATTAAGGACTAATAAAAATACCGCCCAGAGGCACCCAGAGCCCTGACTGAATAACGGTTACATCTCTTTTTAAATATGTATGACATAGAAGACAACAACAACAAAAACAACAATAAAAGCTAAACTAAGGCAGTTTTGCTCGTATTATTATTATTATTATTTTAACTATGAGATGAAGGGGAGAAACTTAAACTTTAATTTAGACCAAAAATACTGAAACAGCATTTTGAGCTGAATGATGTCCAGTTTGTTTTTTTTTTTCTCAGCTATATTATATAGCTGAGAAAAAAAATATTATATATTATAATAACTTCTCCATCTTAGAATTGCTTACCTGATTTATGGACATCATATTTAAATAAACTCAATTCCAGAGAAGACTATTCTATTCATACATCTTAAGTATAATATAGTGAACAAATTAAAAATATTTTGAATATTAAAATATTCCAGTCTTTCAAACATTGTAGAAATAAAAATGAAGTTATGCTATTGCCCTAAAATTGTTTTTCAGTGTAAGTGAGAAGTAGCATCAGAAAAGAAAGGGATAAAGCTATGTTTCACAAACATACTTTTGTATACTACAAAAGTAGTATGCAAGCACTTCAAAAAAGGGAATGACTAGAATATATATAGTTTTATTTGTACTGATGAACCTATTTACAAAATAGAAATAGAGTCACAGATGTAGAAAACAAGTTTATGTTATCAGGGGGGAAGTCAAGTGGGAGAGAAATAAATTGGCAGACTGGGATTGACATATACAGATTACTATAAATAAAATAGGAGGAGATCACAGCAGCCCACTCCAGTATTCTTGCATGGAGAATCCCATCAGACAAAGGAGCCTAGTGGGCTACAATCTATGGGGTAACAAAAAGTCGGACACAACTAAAGCAACTTAGCATGCATGCACATGTAAAATAGATAACTAATAAGGACTTTTGTATAGCACAGGGAACTCTTCTCAGTACTCTTTAATGAGCTAAATGGAAAAAAGAATCAAAAAAAAGAGTGGATATATGTATAAATGAATCACTTTGCTGTACAGTAGAAACTAATGTAATATTATAAATCAACTTAAATAAAAATGTTAATAATATACTATATATACATTTAAACTATAAAAATGCTTTTTCTATAGTTCTAAAATGAGGTAGACTTTAAGTTTTATAGAATTGGAATTCAGATCTTTTGAATTCAGGTAATTTATAAAAAAAAAAATTCCCTGGGGAGTGAGAAAATAAGGACCCTAGCAATGAAATTTGACTGAAGGATTTTTTTAATGCTTAGACAAATAGGTTGTTTGCTCTTACAGAAAACTCATTTATAAAGATATATGAAGTATGTGCTGGGTGCAAAGCACTGAGGAGGAGCAGAATGGCTCTTTTTTTAATGGAGCAATATTGTGTTTTAAGACTTTTATAAAATTAACAGATGATTAAAATGATTCTATGGAAGAATATCCTGTATATAGGATTTTATCTATGGTAGAATAAGCCCATTTATGATGCTATCAGCTAATACTTTAGTTTACTTGTTCCAATAAGATCTAGTTACCATACACATAGGCCAAAATAGATTTTTTACACTTCAGACACCAAATTAAACATATTTTAGTTCATTTGCTGGCTCTGAGTATCTTAAATGGCAGAGTCAATCAAATCTATTATGTCATAAAAAGAATCTGATGTTAAGTCAGCTGGAACCATTTGATTTTTGATCCAATGAATTTCATCATTTAGACATGAACTTTTCCTTAAAGTTTAACTTCAATTAGTTTGCTTTTATTGTATTGTAAAAGAAATTGAATCCAACAATCCAAACTTTTCATTGCATATATATTCCAAGGGATACATTAACCCTTCATTTTTATGAGAAATCTATTTAGATGTTTTAAGCTAATGTAGTAGCCTATAGACATTTAATTACAATTTATTCTCATGGTCCTTTTTCTTTCCTGGTGATCAGCAACTTAAAATAATGTAAATCCATGGCTGATTCATGTCAATGTATGGCAAAAATCACTACAATACTGTAAAGTAATTAGCCTCCAACTAACAAAAATAAATGGAAAAAAATAAAAAAAATAATGAGTTCTCAAATTTGGCATTATATTAGTGGTGATTATAAATAATCAATCCCTTCTGAATAACCCAAAAGGTAGAGATAATCCATTCACACAAAATGTATGTTCATCCTCCTTCATTCCTAAGGTAATCATATGAATATATACTTTTTCTAACAAAGGGCAGTTAGTATCAAAGTACACAAATGAAATGAGATGAGAAATAGCCATTCCTGCCGCAGGCATGAGGCACCACCACTGAACAATGTGTGACAATCAATTTCCAGGGAAAATGTACACTTCAGCTACTGCCTTCAGATGACAGCTTTTCACAGAAATCAGATTATAAGGCTGAAGAACTACAGGTTAGTGAGAATAGATGAAATCATAAATTCCCTTGCTTTATTAAGACTACAGGCTGAAGTATCTACTTTCTGTAAGACTAATAGTGAGCCCCTTATGAGCAGAATTTGTAATAAATGAACAGAAGAAACTGTAGATCTCAGATTCTAGATGTTAAAAGAAAAATAAGAGGAACTAATGGAGGCTAGTGACTTCCCTGGTGTCAGTAAATAGTTGGGTAAAATGATATTCTGTTTGCCCCAAATCACACTTTCATCTCTATCTTTGAGCATAATAGATAGAGTATTTTCTCATGTCTGTGGGTCCTCAGACTCTGTTACTTGTAACTTTAGAGTTAGAAGAAATACTGAGATTCTTTAAGTCACAGTATAAATTATGGTGATTATGGAGAGACAAATATCCAAATAATCAAATTCGTGTCTTAGAAGAAAGTTCAGTGAGGCAAACAATCAGAAGTGTATAACAGAAATATATGTATATATGTTTGTATGTACATATTATACACAATTATAAGCATTATAACAAAACATATAAGAACACTTTCATAAAAACCGGAAAAATACAAATTTAATACCATAAAGGATCTGGCAATGGCCCAAAATACAGATCCTACTGTAAATGAATGCATACTTTCAGCATCTTTGTGTTTTCAATAACATGAGTGTTATATCTTCTCATCATTTTATGTGTGGTACATAATCAACAGTCAAAATTGTTTGTTGAATACATGAATGAACTGTATGTTGAGGCTCTAGAATCTTTCTCAATCTCACAATTTCAATTACTGCCTCTCTCCAATGACTCAAATATTTGCCTCCAGCAAAGTTAGTTGTTACTTTTGAGATTTAAAATAATATCGTTTTTCAACTATATACAGGAGGGGTCCAACTGACTGCTTATAGACATTTCAAAATCAACATATCCAAAAATATAATCTATATTGCCTTCATTCCAGTCTTCTCCTTGTACTTCATGTTTTCTATTATTTGTGGTTTCTCAACCTTGGCCCCTTAATAAGACATCACAAATTCTTGTCCTTACTGTACTCTCTGTGCTGCTATGGTTAGTTGTTCTGTTGTGTCTGGCTCTCTGAGACCCCATGAACTGGGGCCCACCAGATTCCTCTGTCCGTGGGGTTCTTCAGGCAAGAATACTGGAGTGGGTTACCATGCCCTACTCCAGGGGATCTTCCCAACCTGGGGCTCAAACTCAGGTCTCCTGCACTGAAGGTGGATTCTTTACCATCTGAGCCACCAGGGAATCCCTACTACATTCTCCATATGCCCCATATATCTCTCTTCACTTAACCCCTAAACCTCTTGCCTTCTTCCAACTGTGACTGTCTGTGACTAAAACTATTATCTGCAAGTATAAATAAAATAAAAAATAACATACAATCCTGAAAAGTAACTTTCAGGAACTGAAAGTTGAAGAAAGTGAAGAAAACCACTAGACCATTCAGGTATGACCTAAATCGAATCTCTTATGACTATACAGTGGAAGTGAGAAATAGATTTAAGGGACTAGATCTAATAGACAGAGTGCCTGATGAACTATGGACGGAGGTTCGTGACTGTACAGGAGACAGTGATCAATGCAAAGAAATAGAGGAAAACAATAGAATGGGAAAGACTAGAGATCACTTCAAGAAAACTAGGGATGCCTAGGGAACATTTCATGTAAAGATGGGCTCAATAAAGGACAGAAATGGTATGGACCTAACAGAAGCAGACGATATTAAGAAGAGGTGGCAAGAATACACAGAAGAACCGTTAAAAAAAAAAAAAATCTTCATGACCCAGATAATCACGATGGTGTGATCACTCACCTAGAGTCAGACATACTGGAATGTGAAGTCAAGTGGGCCTTAGGAAGCATCACAATGAACAAAGCTACTGGGGGTGATGGAATTCCAGTTGAGATATTTCAAATCCTGGAAGCTGATGCTGTGAAAGTGCTGCACTCAATATGCCAGCAAATTTGGAAAACTCAGCTGTGGCCACAGGACTGGAAAAGTTGAGTTTTCATTCAAATCCAAAAGAAAGGCAATGTTAAAAAATGCTCAAACAACTGCACAATTGCACTCATCTCTCATGCTAGTAACGTAATGCTTAAAATTCGCCAAGCCAGGCTTCAGCAATACGTGAAGTGAACTTCAGATGTTCAAGCTGGTGTTAGAAAAGGCAAAGGAACCAGAGAACAAATTGCTAACATCCACTGGATCATTGAAAAAGCAAGTTCAGTTCAGTTCAGTTGCTCAGTTTTGTCCGACTCTTTGCGACCCCATGAATTGCAGCATGCCAGGTCTCACTCTCCATCACCAACTCCTGGAGTTCACCCAAACCCATGTCCATTGTGTTGGTGATGCCATCTAGCCATCTCATCCTCTGTCGTCCCCTCCTCCTCCTGCCCCCAATCCTTCCCAGCACCAGGGTCTTTTCCAATGAGTCAGCTCTTCAAAAGAGGTGGCCAAAGTATTGGAGTTTCAGCTTCAACATCAGTCCTTCCAACGAATACCCAGGGCTAATCTCTTTTAGGATGGACTGGTTGGATCTCCTTGCAGTCTAATGGACTCTCAAGAGTCTTCAACACAACAATTCAAAAGCATCAATCCTTTGGAACTCAGCTTTCTTCACCGTCCAACTCTCATATCCATACATGACCACTGGGAAAATCATAGCCTTGACTAGACAGACATTTTTTGGCAAAGTAATGTCTTTTATTTTTAATATGCTATTTAGGTTGATCATAACTTTCCTTCCAAGGGGTATGTGTCTTTTAACTTCATGGCTGCAATCACCATCTTCAGTGATTTTGGAGCGACCCCCCCCCCAAAAAAAAAAAAAAAAAAGCAAGAAAGTTACATAAAAACATCTATTTCTGCTTATTGACTATGTCAAAGTCTTTGACTGTGTGGATCACAATAAACTGGAAAATTCCTAAAGAGATGGGAATACCAGACCACCTGACCTGCCTCCTGAGAAATCTGTATGCAGGTCGGGAAGCAACAGTTAGAACTGGACATGGAACAACAGACCGGTTCCAAATAGGAAAAGAAGTATGTCAAGGCTTTATACTGTCAGCCTACTTATTTAACTTATATCCAGAGTACATGATGAGAAACGCTGGGCTGGAGGAAACACAAGCTGGAATCAAGATTACCAGGAGAAATATCAATAATCTCAGATATGCAGATCACACCACCCTTATGGCAGAAAGTGAAGAAGAACTAAAGAGACTCTTGTTGAAAGTGAAAGAGGAGAGTGAAAAAGTTGGCTTAAAGCTCAACATTCAGAAAACTAAAATCATGGCATCCAGTCCCATCACTTCATGGAAAATAGATGGAGAAACAGTGACTGACTTTATTTTTGGGGGCTCCAAAGTCACTGCAGATGGTGATTGCAGCCATGAGATTAAAAGACACTTGCTCCTTGGAAGGAAAGTTATGACCAACCTAAACAGCTTATTAAAAAGCAGAGACATTACTTTGCCAACAAAGGTCCATCTACTCAAGGCTATGGTTTTTCCAGTGGTCATGTATGGATGTGAGAGTTGGACAGTAAAGAAAGCTGAGCACCGAAAAATTGATGCTTTTGATCTGTGGTGTTGAAGACTCTTGAGAGTCCCTTGGACTGCAAGGAGATCCAACCAGTCCATCCTAAAGGAGATTAGCCCTGGGTATTCGTTGGAAGGACTGATGTTGAAGCTGAAACTCCAATACTTTGGCCACCTGATGTGAAGAGCTGGCTCATTGGAAAAGACCCTGATACTGGGAAAGATTGGGGGCAGGAGGAGAAGGGGATGACAGAGGATGAGATGGTTGGATGGCATCACCGACTAAATGGACATGGGTTTGGGTAGACTCTGGAAGTTGGTGATGGACAGGGAGGCCTGGCATGTTGTGGTTCATGGGGTAGCAAGGAGTCGGACATGACTGAGCGACTGAGCTGAACTGAACTGAACTTTCATCATCCTCAATACTCTTAAGTTTAAAAACCAGCAGAAGACTGAAAAACTACAAATCAAGGAAAAGCATATGTATGATTAAGGAGATTAACATAGATAATACATAGTAACAGAAACACTGAATTATTATTTTTTTTAAGGTTGGGTAACTGAGGTAAATTACATCCTCAATTATAAGAGTTAATGGCAAAGACAATATTAGGACATGAATATTCTTGATTTTTAGTTTCCTCTAGACCATAAGTTTTGGTAATCACTTAGGAATGTGTTTTTAGAATGAAGCAGAGGAAACACCAGGACTTCTAATTAATAGCCTACATTTTCTGTTTTAGAGAAATCTAACCAGTAATGCTTTGGGTGATTGATTCAGCAAAAATGTTGACTACTCTCCACTGAAAATCGAAATGAGTTTTTCCAACTTGGCCCCATCCTTAGTCACCTACATTAGGTATTCAGTACTTAACTTCATTTGCACTATTCCATAGAAGCCACATTCCCTGCAAAAAGAAGCATTTCCTGCTATCTTTAAGGATAATCATCTCCATTACGGTCTCTGAAACATCCAGAGTGGGCATCTTTATGCAGACCATCTTTGGATAATAGCAATCACTATGTAAATGACATTCACTTTAACTATATAACTAAGGAAACTGACATAGCCAAAGGCGTACTCTAAAGATCACATAAATTCCCCAGTAAGATATTCTGTGGCATATTTGTTAGCAGTTTTATTTTATTTACTCTATTAGGCTTGAAAGATACATCATTTAAGTTATTTCATTTTCTTGCTCAGTGATTATAGAAATAATACTGAAATGGTAATACAACAAACAAATGTCATTACCTCCTGTATAGCAGGCACTACCCAGATCAAACTTGCTTTCTACTTTCACTTAGTCCATTATATTCTTGCTGCATTTGTTGTTTCTTGTATCAAGAGGTGAGTACATTGATTTTAAATTTTATTATGACAATGTGATTCTACTTTAAACTATGTTGTAACTATAGGGGATATATTTTGAAGAGTGAATCACTTAATAATTGTAAGCTTAAGATAAATAGTTATCTTAATGAAATTTATATGACATATAGCCAAGCATATTAGCACTAAATTTGGTAATTTTGCTTCCTTAAATAATTCGGTATTAGGTTTTTTAGAGACATGAAGCATTTTAGTGTTGTTAATGGATCCTTTTTATAAAGCAATATAAATTCTAGTTTCTCTGTTAACGTGGCAAAGACCATCTGTGAATAAAGTAAATGTATTCCTAGTGCATCAAAGAAGCAGAGAAAAATGTTACAACTTTTACTTTGCTCTCTAAATTATCTCCTAGGGTTCCCTCCAAGGAATAAAAGTTGAAGCATTTACCAGGAGCACTGACATAGAAGGAGCTCCTGGTTGTCTAATCAAAAAGACAATAGGAGCTATTCTTTCATTCTATATATGAATTGCTCGGCTGCCCAGCTGAAATACGAGGTACAGAAATAGCAACGCTTGGGTACGTTTAAGGCAACATTTAAAGAGCCTTTTTGAATCTACAGGGATTATATGGATATTTGTGATATTGTATATTTGCACAGTCCCAAGATCAGGTAGCACATTTCTTTTATGGCAATGATCAGTTACCAATGGTCAAAAAATACTGCAATATGAATCTATATTCTCTCCCTGTATCCTTCTAAATGGATCCTTAGGCTGTTAATGCTTGGTCAAGACCAAACTAGATATCTATGAGCCAGATATAGAACACAGAATATCTCTGTTAGATCGTATGATATTTGCAAAAAATCCAAGGACTCTCAGAAATTTGCAAAGACAGTTTAAACTACAGTAAATACATGAAGAAACCATTCACGATGTCATGTTTTAGTCATGGTTATAAAACTCAAAACTGCATCTTTTATTTGTTACCTTCAGATAGTAAAGAAATTTTTCGTTATTTATTTTGATTTTCATTATTTTAACATAGGCTATTCTTCTTCAACAACTATTTTTTTTCCCTGAAAAATAATCAACCTAGATTTTATTGGATTCCAAGGGAGATAAAGATTACAAGAATAGCAGTTCCTTTTAGAAAGTGAAATCAATAAAAATTGCTAATTAATTAGAACTCTAATTACAGACTAGCAAAAAAAGATAATTTATTACAATGATGCTGCTATTGTTCAGAACATCATGCTATTTCCCTTTCAGATTGGTCTTCAGTGCTAGGTTATAAGTCACATAAGATCACTTTTATTATTTTACTGACTGACTCCACATTTATCAAGGCTTTTAAAACTCTACCACACTGAACTTTTTTGTTTTTTTTCAGAGCACCTAATTTTTTTTTCCTAATGATTTTCCTTGGTGCCTTTATTATCAATTCAACAAATTTCAAGCATTTTATTTTCTCTTTGTCAATGTCGATGTTACTCTTGCCATCTCCTATTTGACCACTGAGTGAACATCAACATTTTAGGAATCAGTGAACTAAAATGGGCTGGAATGGGTGGATTTAACTTAGATGACCATTATACCTACAACTGTGGGCAAGAATACCTTAGAAGGAATGGAGTAGCCAATATAGTCAACAAAAGAGTCCAAAATGCAGTACTTGAATGCAATCTCAAAAACGACAGAAAGACCTCTATTTGTTTCCAAGGCAAACCATTCAATATCACAGCAATACAAGTCTATGCCCCGACCAGTAATGCTGAAGAAGCTGAAGGTGAATGGTTCTACAAAGACCTACAAGACCTTCTAGAACTAACACCCAGAAAGATGTCCTTCATCTTCAGGCTTCAACAGTACATGAAGTGTGAACTTCCAGATGGTTTAGAAAAGGCAGAGCAACCAGAGATCAAATTGCCAGCATCAACTGGATCACTGAAAAAGCAAGATAGTTCCAGGAAAACATCTACTTCTGCTTTATTGGCTACACCAAAGCCTTTGACTGTGTGGATCACAACAAGCAGTGGAAAATTCTTTAAGACATGAGAACACCAGGCCACCTTACCTGCCTCTGGAGAAATCTGCATGCAGGTCAAGAAGTAACAGTTAGAACTGGACATGGAAGACCAGACTGGCTCCAAAATGGAAAAGAAATACGTCAAGACTGCGTATTGTCATCTTGCTTATTTAACTTATATGCAGAGTACATCGTATGAAATAACGAGATGGATGAAGTGCAAGCTGGAATCAAGATTGCCGGGAGAAATATCAATAACTTCAGATATGCAGATGTCACCACCCTTATGGCAGAAAGCCAAGAAGGACCAAAGAGCCTCTTGATGAAAGTGAAAGAGGAGAGTGAAAATGTTGGTTTAAAACTCAACATTCGATAGATGGTGGCGATAACCCTATATGCAAAACAGAAAAAGAGACACAGAAGTACAGAACAGACTTTTGAACTCTGGGGGAGAACGTGAGGGTGGGATGTTTTGAAAGAACAGCATGTATACTATCTATGGTGAAACGGACCACCAGCCCAGGTGGGATACATGAGTCAGGTGCTCGAGCCTGGTGCACTGGGAGGACCCTGAGGAGTCGGGTGGGGAGGGAGGTGGGAGGGGGGATCGGGATGGGGAATACGTGTAACTCTATGGCTGATTCATGTCAATGTATGACAAAACCCACTGAAATGTTGTGAAGTGATTGGCCTCCAACTAATAAAATAATATTTAAAAAAAATAAAAAATAAAAAAAAATAAAAAAATAAAACTCAACATTCAGTAAACTAAGATCATGGTATCTGGTCCAAGCACTTCATGGCAAATAGATGGGGAAACAAGGGAAACAGTGAAAGACTATATTTTTGGGCTTCAACATCACTGCAGATGGTGACTGCAGCCATGAAATTAAATGACGCTTGCTCTTTGGAAGGGAAGCTATGACCAACCTTGACAGCATATCAAAAAACAGAGACATTACTTTGCCAACAATGGTTCATCTAGTCAAAGCTATGGTTTTTCCAGTAGTCATGTATGGATATGAGAGTTAGACTATAAAGAAAGCTGAGAACCATAGAATTGATGCTTTTGTACTGTGGTGTTGGAAGAGACACTTGAGAGTCCCTTGGCCTGCAACAAGATTCAACCAGTTTAATCTAAATGAAAGCAGTCCTGAATATTAATTGGAAGGTCTGATGCTGAAGCTGAAACTCTAATACTTTGGCCACCTGATATGAAGAACTGACTCACTAGAAAAGACCCTGATGCTGGGAAAGATTGGAGGTTGGAGGAGAAGGGGATGACAGAGGATGATATGGTTGGATGGCATCACTGACTCAATGGACATGAGTTTGAGTAAGCTCCGAGAGTTGGTGATGGACAGGGAAGCCTGGGGTGCTGCAGTTCATGGGATCTCAAAGAGTCAGACACGACTGAGTGAATGAACTGAACTGAACTATGTCAATACCAATACTTACCTTAGTGAGGAAAACAAACTCCTACAGAATAAAAGATCGAACATCTTTTATTTCTAATAAAATGTGCAAGACATAGTCAATAAAAAGGAGAGTTTAATGGAGTAGAAAGAGCCTTAGGTTGTGAACTGAGAGAACAACATTTCAGTCCCAGTTCTAGTTCATGTAAATCTGGGCAAATCAAAATACACCTACCATCAGTATTCTTATATGCCAAATGAGGGTTTTATCAGTCTCTAATTTTTAAAATCTCTTTCCTCTCTTAAATTTTATGGCTGTTGTAGAAATCGGTTAATTCTAGGCATGAGTCCTAATTAATTTAAAATGTAAAGTCAACAGATGAGTATGAGAGTAATATATCACATCTTCAAAATTGGTATTTTTATTGCATAAAGTATAAAATCCCTATGATAATAACGAAAATTACTTTGTTCAATTTAAGGTAATTGGAAATAATTGATGGTGTGATCATCTTTCCTCTCCTCAGTTTCCCACGGTCTGAAAATAGAGATTTCTATACAAACACTTCACAGCTCTTCTACATAATCTATATGATGCTTTATAGGCAACATTCAGGTGTGGAATGATGACCTTAAGGAAACAAAACATTAGTAAAACAACAGTTGATGTGTCAGTAATTCAGGGTGAATGAACCTCTCTTGACCCCAACACCATGAAAGTTCCACTTTAGTCAGATGTGCACATTTTAAGGGAGAGACCACAAAATCACAGTGGAAAATTATGAAGGCAGTTGAAGAAAAATGCATTTCATCTCAAATAACTGAATCATATGATACTTGCAGCTACTGAGCGTGCAGTGTTTGATCACAGTGTTAGAAAAGTTGACCTAAGCCCAGTGTGCACTATACAAATGCAGAAGTAAAATAGTTAGTATTACACTATAAATAACATTGACAATTCTTAAGATGAAAGTGTGTATAGCATAGTTGCAGATCTTAGAAAATTACTCAAATTATAATCATGCCAAAAGAAATGGAAGAAGCACATACTATTAAATGCTCATTACACAGTTAGGTAAAACAAAATAAGTTTCAATAAAATTAAATATCATAATTTACATGATGTTAAATTATGTCACCATTAAGTTGAACCCAGTCTGAATCATTCTTGGATAACTTGTACTGAAGGCAAGAAAACTTGAAATTATTTACTTGTAAACCAACACAAAAGCGCTTCATGCGGGTAGAACTCAATTGAAAATATGGTTCAAAGTAAGTGAGTCTTATAAAGCAGAGGTAATTTGAGTTCTTGAAACAGGTGTGTCTGATTAGGGATTATTGTCTCATAGGATTGAAGAACAATGGAACTTTGATCACAATAAGTCAACATCTTGCCAGACAAAGGTAACTCAGAAGTTTGAAATCAACTTACAAGTTATTTCTTCCTATGAACTGCAAAGTAGTCAATATAAGTTCAAAATCTGTAAGCAGTGAAATGAAAAACCTAGAGAAACATGGCAATTTTCATTGTCTATCAGTGCACAAATATTACAAGACAAAAGAAGAGAATAATGGATGATATGGGTGGGACAGATATATTTTGAAGTACAGTAGTATGAAAATAAATGTAACACAGAATAAGTGGTCACAGTTTACAATTTTTACACACATACTGATAAGCTATTCCACTTTATTTGTATTCAAGTTATGAATTTAGATCTATTGGAATTTTTTCTGAGGTTAGAAAAGAGCAAATGATTTTAGGCATTAAAAACATCATTACATTTTTGTGTATGGTGTTAGAAAGTGTTCTAGTTTCATTCTTTTAAAAGTGGTTGACCAGTTTTCCCAGCACCACTTGTTAAAGACGTTGTCTTTTTTCCATTGTATATCCTTGCCTCCTTTGTCAAAGATAAGGTGTCCATAGGTTCGTGGATTTATCTCTGGGCTTTCTATTCTGTTCCATTGGTCTATATTTCTGTCTTTGTGCCAGTACCATACTGTCTTGATGAATGTGGCTTTGTAGTAGAGTCTGAAGTCAGGCAGGTTGATTCCTCCAGTCCCATTCTTCTTTCTCAAGATTACTTTGGCTATTCGAGGTTTTTTGTATTTCCATACAAATTGTGAAATTATTTGTTCTAGTTCTGTGAAAAATACCGTTGGTAGCTTGATAGGGATTGCATTGAATCTATAGATTGCTTTGGGTAGAATAGTCATTTTGACAATATTGATTCTTCCAATCCATGAACATGGTATATTTCTCCATCTGTTTGTATCCTCTTTGATTTCTTTCATCAGTGTTTGATAGTTTTCCATGTATAGGTCTTTTGTTTCTTTAGGTAGATATACTCCTAAGTATTTTATTCTTTTCGTTGCAATACACAAAAATAAACTCAAAATGGATTAAAGATCTAAATGTAAGACCAGAAACTATAAAACTCCTAGAGGAGAACATAGGCAAAACACTCTCCGACATAAATCACAGCAAGATCTTCTATGACCCACCTCCCAGAATATTGGAAATAAAAGCAAAAATAAACAAATGGGACCTAATGAAACTTAAAAGCTTTTGCACAACAAAGGAAACTATAAGTAAGGTGAAAAGACAGCCCTCAGAATGGGAGAAAACAATAGCAAATGAGGAAACAGACAAAGGATTAATCTCAAAAATATACAAGCAACTCCTGAAGCTCAATTCCAGAAAAATAAATGACCCAATCAAAAAATGGGCCAAAGACCTAAACAGGCATTTCTCCAAAGAAGACATACAGATGGCTAACAAACACATGAAAAGATGCACATTGAGCATGCATTATCAGAGAAATGCAAATCAAAACCACAAGAGGAACCATTACACGCCAGTCAGGATGGCTGCTATCCAAAAGGCTACAAGCAATAAATGCTGGAGAGGGTGTGGAGAAAAGGGAACCCTCTTACACTGTTGGTGGGAATGCAAACTAGTACAGCCGCTATGGAGAACAGTGTGGAGATTCCTTAAAAAACTGGAAATAGAACTGCCATATGACCCAGCAATCCCACTTCTGGGCATACACACTGAGGAATCCAGATCTGAAAGAGACACGTGCACCCCAATGTTCATCGCAGCACTGTTTATAATAGCCAGGACATGGAAGCAACCTAGATGCCCATCAGCAGACGAATGGATAAGGAAGCTGTGGTACAAATACACCATGGAATATTACTCAGCCGTTAAAAAGAATTCATTTGAATCAGTTCTAATGAGATGGGTGAAACTGGAGCCCATTATACAGAGTGAAGTAAGCCAGAAAGATAAAGAACATTACAGTATACTAACACATATATACGGAATTTAGAAAGATGGTAACGATGGCCCTATATGCAGGGCAGAAGAAGAGACGCAGAAGTACAGAACAGACTTTTGAACTCTGTGGGAGAAGGTGAGGGTGGGATGTTTCGAAAGAACAGCATGTATACTATCTATGGTGAAATAGATCACCAGCCCAGGTGGGATGCATGAGTCAAGTGCTTGGGCCTGGTGCACTGGGAAGACCCAGAGGAGTTGGGTGGAGTGGGAGGTGGGTAGGGGTATCGGGATGGGGAATACATGTAACTCTATGGCTGACTCATATCAATGTATGACAAAACCCACTGGAAAAAAAAAATAAAATATATAAAAATAAATAAATAAAAACATCATTACATAGACACAAATTATACTTATCAGGAAGGGTAGAACATGGTTCCAATTATTATACAATCTACTTTTGAATCAATTTTCAAATTTCTTTATGTAATTAACTTAATAGTCAACTAAAATCTGTAAATATTATTTCACCTTCAGTCAACAACTTTTTATTCATCTACTATCTGTTAGAAACTGTTGTATGAAATGAAGATACATCAATTAAAGCAAAACAAGAATTCTTGGTTTTATAGAACTAATATTCTAATGTGGGCATCCAAATAAAGAATATTTAACCATTATATAGGCTTCCTTGGAGAAGACCTGGGTTTGATCCCTCGGCTGGGAAGATGCCCTGGAGAAGGGAATGGTTATCCATTTCAGTATTCTTTCCTGGAGAATTCCATGGACAGAGGAGCCTAGTGGACTACAGTCCATGGGATCGCAAAGAGTCAGACACAACTGAGCAAATTTCACTTTTTTCCACTTTAGATCTTTATATAGCCTAAACAATCACAATTTTTGTTTGTATATTTAAATGTTAAAAACTGTGAAAAAATCTAATAGAGTTATAGAAGGGGATATTCCCAATCCAGGGATCAAACCCAGGTCTCCCTCACTGCAGCCGGATTCTTTACCAGCTGAGCCACAAGGGAAGCTCATATATATATGTATACAATGTCTTTAATCATTTAAATATATGTGTTAATGTATATTTCACAAAGATCTAAGCAGAAAGTTATCATGATTAAGATCCTATGAGCTCTCAGAACAAGTATACTATCAAGGGTGAAACAGACCACCAGCCCCGGTTGGATGCATGAGACAAGTGCTCAAGTGTGGTGCACTGGGAAGACCCAGAGGCATGGGATTGGGAGGGAGGCGGGAGGGGAGATCGGGATGGGGGACACATGTAAATCCATGGCTGATTCATGTCAATGTATGGCAAAAACCACTACAATATTGTAAAGTAATTAGCCTCCATCTAATAAAAATAAATGGAAAAAAATTAAAAAAAAAATATCCTATGAGCTCTATCAGCTACAGGCACATGCACTAAGCTGCAATTATACACAAATTCCCATATACTTAAGATGCTTATAGTTCTTACAAGAATGAATGCTTCTATTTAGGAAAGCATCTATGCATTAAAATTTGAATACTATCAAAAAGTCAGTGGTGCTGACTACCATCAATGTCCCATACTTTATTTGTCCCATTATCAATTGTTGGGTTTGACTTCCATGAATTGAAATATCTCATAGATGAATGGTCATCATCCCTGAACTCTGATTTTTGAAGCCTACTAAGGAGAATTGAAGATAATGGTGACCTCCCTCAAAAGATCCCATGCATATACTGCTACACTCTGCCCCCAATCACACTGCAGGCCAGCACCGACCCACGCTCCACTGGAGATTCCTGGACACCCACAGGCAAGTCTGGGACAGTCTCCTGTGGGGTCACTGCTCCTTTCTTCTGGGTCCTGGTTCACAAGGTTCTGCTGTGCCCTCCAAGAGACTATTTCCCAGGTCCTGTGTAAGTACTGGCAGCTCTATGGTGGGTTAATGGCAACCTCCTCCAAGAGGGCTTATGCCATACCCAAGTCTGCTGCACCCAGAGCCCCTGTCCCTGTGGCAGACCATCGCCAACCTGTACCTCCACAGGAGACACTCAGACACAGTTTTGCCTCAGTCTCTGTGGGTTCCCTGGGTTCTGGTGTGCACAAGGTTTGTTTGAGCCCTCTGAGTGTCTATGGTGGGAAAGGGGTTTGATTCTAAATGCGAATTTGCCACTACTATGATATTGCTGGGGCTTCCCCTTTGCTCTTGGATGTGGGGTCTCTCCTCACAGCCACGCCAGCACCTACCGTCTTCCTGGGGTTTTTCTGACCTTGGACGTGGGGTATCTCCCCTCAGTCGCTCAAAACTGCAATGTGGTGCTGCAGTGCCACGCAGCCACCACTCACTGCTCACACATCAGAACAAGACACAGTTTTCCCCTCATTCAGTCTGTCCCATCAGGAAGCTTCCATAAGCTTCTTATCTTTAACCGTCAAAGAGCAGAATGGAAACCATAATCATAGAAACTAACCAATCTAATCAGATGGACCACAGCCATGTCTAACTCAATGAAACTATGAGCCATGCTATGTAGGGCCATCCAAGATGGATGGGGCATGGTGGAGAGTTCTGACAAAATGTGGTCTACTGGAGAAGGGAATGGCAAACCACTTCAGTATTCTTGCCTTGAGAACCCCCTGAAGAGTATGAAAAGGCAAAAAGATAAGACACTGAAAGATGAACTCCACAGGTCAATAGGTGCCCAATATGCTCCTGGAGATCAGTGGAGAACTAACTCGAGAAAGAATGAAAAGACAGAGCCAAAGCAAAATCAACACAAGTTGTGGATGTGACTGGTGATGGAAGCAAGGTCCAATGCTATAAAGAGAAATATTGCATAGGAATCTGGAATGTTAGGTCCATGAATCAAGGCAAATTGAAAGTGGTCAAACAGGAGATGGCAAGAGTGAATGTTGGCATTTTAGGAATCAGCGAACTAAAATGGACTGGAATGGATGAATTTAACTCAGATAACTATTATATCTATAATCTTGGGCATCCCTTAAAAGAAATGGAATAGCCATCATACTCAACAAAAGAGTCCAAAATGCAGTACTTGGATGCAATCTCGAAAATGACAGAATGATCTCTGTTCATTTCCAAGGCAAATCATTCAATATCACAGTAATCCAAGTCTATGCCCCAGCCAGTAATGCTGAAGAAGCTGAAGTTGAATAGTTTTAGGAAGACTTACAAGACCTTCTAGAACTAACACCCAAAAAAAATGTCCTTTTCATTATATGGGACTGGAACACAAAAGTAGAAAGTCAAGGAACACATGGAGTAACAGGCAAATTTGGCCTTGGAGTACGGAATGAAGCAGGGCAAAGCCTAATAGAGTTTTGCCAAGAGAATGCACTGGTCATAGCAAACACCCTCTTCCAACAACACAAGAGAAGACTCTGCAAATGGACATCACCAGATGGTCAACACTGAAATCAGATTGAATATATACCTTGCAGCCAAAGATGGAGAAACTCTATACGGTCAGCAAAAACAAGACTGGGAGCTGACTGTGGCTCAGATCATTAACTCGTTATTGCCAAATTCAGACTTAAATTGGAGCAAGTTGGGAAAACCACTAGACCATTCAGGTATGACCTAAATGAAATCCCTTACGATTATACAGTGGAAGTGACAAACAGATTCAAGGGACTAGATCTGATAGACAGAGTACCTGATGAACTATGGACAGAAGTTCATGACATTGTATAGAAGGCAGTGATCAAGACCACCCCCAAGAAAAAGAAATGCACAAAGGCAAAATGGTTGTCTGAGGAGACCTTACAAATAGGAAGAAAAGAAGAGAAGCCAAAGGCAAGAGAGAAATGGAAAGATAACCCAACTGAATACAGAGTTCCAAAAAGCAGCAAGGAGAGATAACGAAGTCTTTCTAGTGAACAATGCAAAGAAATAGAGGAAAACAATAGAATGGGAAAGACTGGAGATCTCTTAAAGAAGATAGAGATACCAAGGGAACATTTCATGCAAAGATGGACACACTAAAGGAGAGAAACAGTATGGACCTAACAGAAGCAGAAGATATTAAGAAGAGGTGGCAGGAATACACAGACGAACTATACAAAAAAAAAAAAAAAAAAAAACACCTTAGTGATCTCAATAATCACGATGGTGTGATCACTCATCTAGAGCCAGATATCCTGGGAAGTAATTTCTAGCAGGCCTTAGAAAGCATCACCATGAACCAAATTAATGAGGTGATGGGATTCCAGTTGAGCTATTTTGAATCCTAAAAGATGATGCTGTGAAAGTGCTGTACTCTATATGCCAGCAATTTTGGAAATCTCAGCAGTGGCCACAGAACTGGAAAAGGTCAGTTTTCATTCCAATCACAAAGAAGGGCAATGCCAAAGAATGTTCCAACTATCACACAATTGCACTCATCTCATATGCTGGCAAAGTAATACTCCAAATTCTCCAAGTGAGACTTCAATATTATGTGAACAGTTGTTCCAGATGTTCAAGCTGGATTTAGAAAAGACAGAAAAACCAAATTTTTAACAGAGATCAAATTGTCAACATCAGCAGGATCATCAAAAAAGCAAGAGAGTTCCAGAAAAACATTTACTTCTGCTTTATTAACTATGCCAATGCCTTTGACTGTGTGGATCACAACAAACTGGAAAATTCTTCAAGACGTGGGAATACCAGAATACTCTACCTGTTTCCTTAGAAACCTCTATGCAGGTCAAGAAGCAACAGATAGAACTGGACATGAAACAATGTACTTGTTCTAAATTGGACAAGAAATATGTGAAGGCTGTATATTGTTACCCTGCTTATTTAAATTCTATGCAAAGTACATCATGAGAAATGCCAGGCTGGATGAAGCACTAGCTAGAATCAAGATTGCTGAGAGAAATACCAATAACCTCTGATATGCAGATGACACCACCCTCATGAGAGAAAGTGAAGAGGAACTAAAGAGCCTCTTGACAAATGTGAAAGAGAAGAGTGAACCTGGCTTAAATCTCAACATTCAAATAACTAAGATCTTGGCATCCGGTTCCATCACTTCATTGCAAATAGATGAGGAAACAATGGAAACAGTGACAGATTTTATTTTCTTGTCTTCCAAAATCACTGTATATGGTGACTGCAGCCATGGAATTAAAAGACACTTGCTCCTTGGAAGAAAAGCCCTGACAAACCTAGACAGTGTATTAAAAACCAGAGACATTACTTTCCTAGCAAAGGTCAGTCTAGTCAAAGCTATGGTTTTTTCAGTAGTCATGTATGGATGTGAGAGCTAGACCATAAAGAAAGCTGAGCGCTGAAGAATTGATGTTTTTAAACTGTGGTGTTGGTAAAGACTCTTGAGGGTCCCTCAACTGCGAGGAGATCATACCAGTCTATCCTAATGGAAATCAATCTTGAATATTCATTGGAAAGTCTGATGCTGAAGCTGAAGGTCCAATACTTTGGCCTCCTGATGCGAAGGGCTGACTCATTAGAAAAGACCCTTATGCTGGAAAAGATTGAAGGCGAGAGGAAAAGGGGACAGCAAAGGACAAGATGGTTGGATGGCATTACTGACTCAATGGACGTGAGTTTGAGCAAACTCTGGGAGAAAGTGAAAGACAGGGAAGCCCTTGGGATCACAGAGTCAGACAGGACTGAGTGACTGAATAACAACAACATAAAGTACAAAGTCAATTAGAAAAATACTCTATCTTAGTGGGTGCTACACAAAACATTTTCTGTGGGAAATATATACTCTAGGTTATGTTCCTTAAGTTTTGAATCCATGTATAAAGGTATCTGTTAAAAATCTGTGGTATAAAAGTGAATTAAATCATTATCTAGTAATGATTATAACTACATGTCTATGGCTGCCATCATAAGTATGGACTGAGACAAGCCCCTTGACTAGAATGAATTATTGAACATCAAGAAAACAAGCCTAATAGAATTTGGATGGAATATGTAAATATTCTGTAGGAAATCAGCATACACGAGGATTTATTTGTTAAACATAATAGTCAATTATAGATGCCTATATTTTCACTTAAACATAAAATTCTGTGCATCACAAGTAAATTTTTAAATACCAATCCTTACTTTCTCAGAGGATAGTCTGATAAAGCTACTGGTTTTTGGATCTGTATAGATTTTATTGATGTTATTAGAGGAGGAGATTTGGAAAATGGAAATAACTTCTCTCACACAGAGGATCCATCTAGTGATTGAGTATTCCATTATTTCAAAGTTTAAAGGATTATAAGCCTTGAAGTGTAAAATGAGGTAAAGATACTTTGCTCCAACAAATAATCCATGAATCCCCATCTGAGTTGTTCACTGACATTAAACAGACATTTCTATTTTACTGGACGATATGACTGACTGATAAGAATTCTATGACATATCCATTTCCTCTTTCCTTCACAACAAAAATGTTCTACTTTAAAATGTCATGGAAGGTATAAGAACTTGATCTTGAATTTGTCATATGAGTTGATAGACTCATTGTGAATATAATATTGGCAGGTTTTACTGTACATCTAAGAACTGTGTTATTTATTGCTTCAGTTAAATAAAGAAAAAGACACTAACATAATTATAAATACAAAATGATATTTTTAAAGATGGAGTTCTTTTGAAATATTATTTACACGTTAGAAACTATTCATTTTATCAGAAAAGTTATGGACACTAACCCATAATACTGTTGTTTTTTTTTTTTTAATATTATTTTATTAGTTGGAGGCCAATCACTTTATAACATTTCAGTGGGTTTTGTCATACATTGACATGAATCAGCCATATAGTTACACGTATTCCCCATCCCGATCCCCCCTCCCACCTCCCTCCCCACCCGACTCCTCAGGGTCCTCCCAGTGCACCAGGCAAGAGCACCTGACTCATGCATCCCACCTGGGCTGGTGGTCCGTTTCACCATAGATAGTATACATGCTGTTCTTTCAAAACATCCCACCCTCACGTTCTCCCCCAGAGTTCAAAAGTCTGTTCTGTACTTCTGTGTCTCTTTTTCTGTTTTGCATATAGGGTTATCGCCACCATCTATCTAAATTCCGTATATATGTGTTAGTATACTGTAATGTTCTTTATCTTTCTGGCTTACTTCACTCTGTATAATGGGCTCCAGTTTCATCCATCTCATTAGAACTGATTCAAATGAATTCTTTTTAACGGCTGAGTAATATTCCATGGTGCATATGTACCACAGCTTCCTTATCCATTCATCTGTTGATGGGCATCTGGGTTGCTTCCATGTCCTGGCTATTATAAACAGTGCTGCGATGAACATTGGGGTGCACGTGTCTCTTTCAGATCTGGATTCCTCAGTGTGTATGCCTAGAAGTGGGATTGCTGGGTCATATGGCAGTTCTATTTCCAGTTTTTTAAGAAATCTCCACACTGTTTTCCATAGTGGCTGTACTAGTTTGCATTCCCACCAACAGTGTAAGAGGGTTCCCTTTTCTCCACACCCTCTCCAGCATTTATTGCTTGTAGACTTTTGGATAGCAGCCATCCTGACTGGCGTGTAATGGTACCTCATTGTGGTTTTGATTTGCATTTCTCTGATGATGAGTGATGTTGAGCATCTTTTCATGTGTTTGTTAGCCATCTGTATGTCTTCTTTGGAGAAATGTCTGTTTAGTTCTTTGGCCCATTTTTTGATTGGGTCGTTTATTTTTCTGAAATTGAGCTTCAGGAGTTGCTTGTATATTTTTGAGATTAATCCTTTGTCTGTTTCCTCATTTGTTATTATTTTCTCCCAATCTGAGGGCTGTCTTTACTCTCCGACATAAATCACAGCAAGATCTTCTATGACCCACCTCCCAGAATATTGGAAATAAAAGCAAAAATAAACAAATGGGACCTAATGAAAATCATAATACTGCTTTAATATATGCTCAAGTGTGACTAATCAGTTCTCAATACCACATGTACTGTGTTCATTTATTTTGGAAGATAATGAGTGAGTTTATTTTGATGAGTTGTACAGTAATTCCAAGGCACAAATGCAGATGTCAGGGACAACTTGAATTTCTACAATGTGAGAAAGATAATACATAATTTTTAAGACTATGAACTTATTTTATGAAGTATTTTGAGATTTCTTTTGCAATTATTATAGTTCTTGAAATTAATATTTTAAAAAGCATAAATTAAAAGCATTCTGAATTTTTAAAAAATATTTTAAGCATTTGTTAAAAGATTTTTAAGACTTCTAATATTCTGATAGTAAGTATTTGTGAACGTTTGCATTGTATAGTTGAGGGTAGTGGGGAAAAGGGTATAAAGTTACATATTCTAAGAGAGTTTTCTCTACGGGTTTCTCCTTGTAATTCCTCCTTTTTTTTTTTTTTTTTTTTTCTTTTCAAGCTAATAAGATATATTATGTGAAAGTACTGCACAGCCAGTTTACCTGCACCCAACTCAAAGTGACTTTTGATGATTTGTTTGTTTATAAGGAATAGTAGTCATAGTTGATTCAGTCATGTTACTAAAAAGCAGTAGCTGAATACAACAGAAAAATCAAGCACCAAACTGAACAGATCTGTTTATTTCTATCTGTTTTTTCTCTCTTCCCAATAAAGCTATGCTATTTGCTTATTTGTATCTTTTGTTGTTTGGATAATAAGATTTACAGATTGAACATTTTCCTTCAAAGAGCTCAAAAATTGAACCAAGTGGAAAAGAATGACTAAACATACAGAGACATGAAAAATCAAAGGAAAGAAATTGAAGAAGGAATAAAAACAACAACAACAAAAAGGGAAAGATGAAAGGCAAGGATTTCTACCTTTCAATTGTACAAAATTAAGAAAAATTTGTGGGAGGTATTTGTCTTAACCCTGCTTCTTGAAGAGATAGTAGACAATATTCTGTTAGGTTCCTGGATTATCTCCCCTGATTTACACACACTGTTTTATTTTTAATTTATATTTAACATTATTAATTTAAATTTCTTTGTTGTTATCACTTCTACCATTTGCCCCTTTTCTCATTCCTTATTCAAGATTCAGCTTATTGTATAAATTGGATGTTGAGAGAGAATATAGGAGTAGCTTACAATAAAAATGTTCTTTATAAATCTGTTTTATTTCCTTATCAAATGTCATTAGTTTTATTTGCCTTGGTGATATATTTATAAAATCCATGGATGTTATAGCATTTGATGATCAAATAGCATGGATGATCAATAGCATTTCTACAATAAAATTTTATGGTACACTTATGGAAAATATAAAGAATAAGATTTTCTTTTTACAAGTGTTTAGCATGTCATATAAATTTCTTTTGAAATTTAAGATGACAGCAGCTTCTTGTAAGGGAGACTTGAGACTAGGAAAGAACATATAAATTATGCTTCTCTCTTCTTTGACTTGCTACATGACTTTGATAAAAAAATTTAAGAGTCATATTGTTAGTCAATTTTCTCTTTATTCTTGCTGCCTCATCTTTAATAATACCTTTAATTTTCCTCTAAGGCATGAAGAAGAGACCAGATGGACACAATCCCCAGATATCATCATTCATTAGCTTCATGTTCTGTATACTAGAAATTATTAATTTCTTGAGTCTCTTTTGTGTACAGAAAATTGTGATAAAACTTCAGGAGCTAATGAACTTGTTGGTGAGGAGCAAAACAGACAAAAAGCCCAAAACAGTCATGTAATCCATCATTAAGGAATTTGCAGTCTGATGTAGAGGTGCATGCAAGTGTGCTCATTCACTTTAGTTGTGTCCGACTCTTTATGACCCTATGGACTATAGTCCAACAGGCTCCATTGCCCATGGGATACTCCAGGCAAAAATACTGGAGTGGGTTGCCATGCTCTGATACAGGGGAATCTTCCTGATCCAGCATATTCTTTAACCACTGAGCCACCTGGGATGCTAGATGTAGAGATAGAATACACAAAGCTCATGGATAACCACGACGGTGTGGGTATGCACCTAGAGCCAGAAATCCAGGAATTTGAAGTCAACTGGGCCTTAGGAAGCATAACTATCAACTAAGCTAGTGGAAGTGATGGAATTCCAGCTGAGCTATTTCAAATCCTAAAAGATGATGCTGTCAAAGTGCTGTACTCAATATGCCAGCAAATTTGGAAAACTCAGCTGTGGCCCCAGGACTGAAAAAGGTCAGTTTTCATCCCAATCCCAAAGAAAGGCAATGTCAAAAAATGTTCAAACTACCGTGCAATTGTGTCCATTTCCCATGCTAGCAAGGTAATGCTCAAAATCCTTCAAGTTAGGCTTCAACAGCATGTGAATCAAGAACCTCAGGTTTTAGAAAAAGCAGAGGATCTAGAGATCAAATTACCAACATTCACTGGATCATAGAGAAAGCAAGGTAATTCTAGAAAAGCATGTACTGCTGTTTCACTGACTGAGCTAAAGCCTTTGACTGTGTTGGCCACAACAAATTGAAAATTCTCAAAGAAATGGAGGTACCAGATCATCTTACCTATCTCCTGAGAAACCTGTATGTAGACCAAGAAGCAAGAGTTATAACCAGACATGGGACAACGGACTGGTACCTAATTGGGAAAGGAGTATGACAAGGCTGTATATTGTCACCTTGCTTATTTAACTTATATTCAGAGTACATCATGAGAAATGCTGCAGTGGATGAGCTACAAGCTGGAATCAAGATTGCCAGGAGCAATATCAACAACCTCAATCAAGAAATCTCAACAAATTTCAACAAATCAAGAAATATCAACAACAAATATATGTAGATGATACCACTCTAATGGCAGAAATTGAAGAGCAACTAAAGGAACTCTTAATGAGGGTGAAAGGGGAGAGTGAAAAAGGTGGCTTAAAACTCGACATTCAAAAACCTACATCATGGCATCTGGTCCCATCACTTCATGCCAAATAGATAGGGAAAAGGTGGAAACAGTGGCAGATTTTCTCTCTTTGGTCTCCAAAATCACTGTGGATGGTGACTGCAGCCATGAAATTAAAAGACGCTTACTCCTTGGAAGAAAAGTTATGACAAGCCTAGACAGCATATTAAAATCAGAGACATCACTTTGATGAAAGGTCCTTTTAGTCAAAGCTACAGTCTTTCCAGTAGTCATGTACAATGTCAGAGTAGGACCATAAAGAAGACTGAGGGATGAAGAATTGGTGCTTTAAACTGTGGTGCTGGAGAAGACTCTTGAGAGTCCCTTGACCAGCAAGGTCAAACCAGTCAATTCTAAAGGAAATCAGTCCTGAATATTCATTGGAAGGACTGATACTGAAGCTGAAACTCCAATGTTTTGGCCATCTGATGTGAAGAGCTGACTCATTGGAAAAGGCCCTAAGGATGGGAATGATTGAGGGCGAGAGGAAAAGGGGGTGACAGAGGATGAGATGCTTGAATGGCATTACCAACTCAATGAATATGAGCTTGAGAAACCTCAGGAGATACTGAAGGACAGGCAAACCAGGCATGCTGCAGTTCATGGAGTCATAAACAGTTGGACACTACTTAGAGAGTGAAAAACAGCAACGTTTTTTCATGTAGCTAAATTCTTAAATGTTCAATTGTATTCTCATTTTCCAGACCCAACGTGAGTCAATTTAGTTTACATATAATGTATAACTGAATGTCCAAAAAATAATATTGAATGTCATTGAGTTAGGTATTAAATATGGTAGCATTTTCCCCTCAATTTTCTTCATTAAAACCATTTGTAAAAAACCACAAACTGTATTTTTAAAGCTATAGACAAGATCCTTCAGATAACTCAAAACTAGTTTAATTACATTAAAGATATTGTCTAATGTGATCTTTTTCTCTAAAGACAATAAGTATTTTTACATGAAGAATTAAACCTGGAGATAAAGCCTTAGATAAAACATTTTGTGTATGTTTCTTTATTTTCCTATTCAATATGAGTCACTCTGAAATAAAATTTAAGGTGTCATTACAGTTTTAGGATTTACTGTTTCCTTTCCCCGCCCTTCAGTGCAATCTGACCTATTCTATTAAAGGGTGAGGTGAAAACACATTCTGAAAATGAATCTGAATATTTAAGTGCATTTGTTTCATTTCTAAAATCATATAAACACATAGGTTTATATCATTAGTACTCAGATGATTTCTGTTAAATCCTATGCTATCTAATATGCAAGAAGACAGATAGAATTTCCAAAATGAATCCAGTTTTAAACGTTGGTCTTCCAAATGGCTTCAATGCACAGCATCTTGAAAATTGATTTTGTCTGAACTCTGTCTACTACACATTTACAATGTCATTTGATTTACTTAAGTTTCAAAAAAAAATGTATTTAGCACCAAGCCAACTTAAGCAAATAATGATTCTGATTATACAAAACACTCAATTTCATTAGAAGTATTCTTACTTTAGCTGGTTGTTTAGCTTGGAAAATATTTCAGATTAGCTAATAAAGAATATGAAATAGACATAATTCAATAATCAGAAAAGTTAAACAGAAGAACATAATTATCTTCAAATGTAATTATTGTTCATTTTGAATTTCTAAAAAAGGTAAATAAATTTAAATCTGAGCTTTGATCAACCACTAGTAATTATGAATGGAGAAAAAACAAACCAAACCCTTCAAAATCAGTCTTAATACCTGAAATTCAAGATATCAACCAACATGGCACAGCCAGTTATTGTAGAGGAATTGGTAGCAACACTGATTAACAATTTTATCTAATTTACTATGGGTTATTTGTAGCCATTTAACATGCTTGTTAGTTTTATATACTTTTAAACCACTTGAACACCACTATCAGTTCAGTTCAGTTCAGTTGCTTAGTCGTGGCCGACTCTTTGCGACCCCATGAATCACAGCATGCCAGGCCTCCCTGTCCATCATCAACTCCTGGAGTTTACTCAAACTCGTGTCCATCGAGTCGGTGATCCCATCCAGCCATCTCATCCTCTGTCGTCCCCTTCTCCTCCTGCCCCCAGTCCCTCCCAGCATTAGGGTCTTTTACAATAAGTCAACTCTTCGCATGAGGTGGCCAAAGTACTGAAGTTTCAGCTTCAGCATCAGTCCTTCCAATGAACACCCAGGACTGATCTCCTTCAGGATGAACTTGTTGGATCTCCTTGCAGTCCAAGGGACTCTAAAGAGTCTTCTCCAGCACCACAGTTCAAAAGCGTCAATTTTTCGGCACTCAGCTTTCTTCACAGTCTAAATCTCCCATCCATACATGACCACTGGAAAAACCATAGCCTTGAGTAGATGGACCTTTGTTGGCAAAGTAATGTCTCTGCTGTTTAATATACTATCTACGTTGGTCATAACTTTTCTTCCAAGGAATAAGCATATTTTAATTTCATGCTGCAATCACCATCTGCAGTGATTTTGGAACCCCAAAAATAAAGTCTGACACTGCTTCCACTGTTACCCCATCTATTTCACATGAAGTGATGGGCTGGATGACATGATCTTAGTTTTCTGAATGTTGAGCTTTAAGCCAACTTTTTCACTCTCCTCTTTCACTCTCATCAAAAGGCTTTTTAGTTTCTCTTCACTTTCTGCCATAAGGGTGGCGTCATCTGCCTATCTGAGATTATTGATATTTCTCCTTGCAATCTTGATTCCAGCTTGTGCTTCTTCCAGCCAGCGTTTCTCATGATGTACTCTGCATATAAGTTAAATATGCAGGGTGACAATACATAGCCTTGACGTACTCCTTTTCCTATTTGGAGCCAGTCTGTTGGTCCATGTCCAGTTCTAACTGTTGCTTCCTGACCTGCATATAGGTTTCTCAAGAAGTGGGTCAGGTGGTCTGGTATTCCCATTTCTTTCAGAATTTTCCACATTTTATTGTGATCCACAGAGTCAAAGGCTTTGGCATAGTCAATAAAGCAGAAATAGATGATTTTCTGGAGCTCTCTTCCTCCTTTGATCATCCAGCAGATGTTGGCAATTTGATCTCTGGTTCCTCTGCCTTTTCTAATACCAGCTTGAACATCTGGAAGTTCACGGTTCACGTATTGCTGAAGCCTGGCTTGGAGAACTTTGAGGATTTCTTTACTAGCATGTGAGATGAGTGCAATTGTGCAGTAGTTTGAGCATTCTTTGGGATTGCCTTTCTTTGGAATTGGAACAAAAACTCACATTTTCCAGTCCTGTGACCACTGCTGAGTTTTCCAAGTTTGCTGGCATATTGAGTGCAGCATTTTCACAGCATCATCTTTTAGGATTTGAAATAGCTCAACTGGAATTCCAAAACATCCACTAGCTTTGTTTGTAGTGATGCTTTCTAAGGCCCACCTGACTTCACATTCCAGGGTGTCTGGCTCTAGGTGAGTGATCACACCATCGTGATTATCTGGATCATGAAGATCTTTTCTGTACAGTTCTTCTGTGTATTCTTGACACCTCTTTTTTAATATCTTCTGCTTCTGTTAGGTTCATACTATTTCTATCTTTTTGCATGAAATGTTCCCTTGGTGTCTCTAATTTTCTTGAAGGGATCTCGTCTTTCCCATTTTTTTTTTTCCCCTCTATTTATTTGCATTGTTCACTGAGGAAGGCTTTCTTATCTCTCCTGGCTATTCTTTGGAACTCTGCATTCAAATGGGAATATCTTTCCTTTTCTCCTTTGCCTTTCTCTTCTCTTCTTTTCACAGCTTTTTGTAAGGCCTCCTCAGACAACCATTTTGCCGTTTTGCATTTCTTTTCCACGTGGATGGTCTTGATCCCTGTCTCCTGTACAATGTCACAAACCTCCGTCCATAGTTCATCAGGCACTCTGTCTATCATATCTAGTCCCTTAAATCTATTTCTCACTTCCACTGTATAGTCATAAGGGATTTGATTTAGGTCATACCTGAATGGTCTAGTGGTTTTCCCTACTTTCTTCAATTTAAGTTTGAATTCGGCAATAACGAGTTCATGATCTGAGCCACAGTCAGCTCCCAGTCTTGTTTTTGCTGACTGTATAGAGCTTCTCCATCTTTGGCTGCAAAGAATATAATCTATCTGATTTCAGTGTTAACCATCTGGTGATGTCCATGTGTAGAGTCTTCTCTTGTGTTGTTGGAAGAGGGTGTTTGTTATGAACAGTGTGTCCTCTTGGCAAAACTCTATTAGCCTTTGTCCTGATTTATTCCATACTACAAGGCCAAATTTGCCTGTTATTCCAGGTGTTTCTTGACTTCCTACTTTTGCATTCCAGTCCCCTATAATGAAAAGGACATCTTTATTGGGTGTTAGTTCTAAAAGGTGTTGTAGGTCTTCATAGAACTGCTCAACTTCAGCTTCTTCAGCATTACTGGTTGGGGCATAGGCCTGGATTACCATGATATTGAATGCTTTGCCTTGGAAATGAACAGAGATCATTCTGTCATTTTTGAAATTGCATCCAAGTACTGCATTTTGGACTCTTTTGTTGACCATGATAACTACTCCATTTCTTCTGAGGGATTCCTGCCCACAGTAGTAGATATAATGGTCATCTGAGTTAAACTCACCCATTCCAGTCCATTTTAATTTGCTGATTCCTAAAATGTCGACATTCACTCTTGCCATCTCCTGTTTGACCACTTCCAATTTGCCTTGATTCAGGGACCTAACATTCCAGATTCCTATGCAATATTGCTCTTTATAGCATCGAACCTTGCTTCTATCACTAGTCCCATCCACAACTGGGTATTGTTTTTGCTTTGGCTCCATCCCTTCATTCTTTCTGGAATTATTTCTCCACTGATCTCCAGTGACATATTGGGCACCTACCGACTTGGGGAGTTCCTCTTTCATTATCCTATCATTTTGCCTTTTCATACTGTTCATGGGATTCTCAAGGCTAGAATACTGAAGTGATTTGCCATTACCTTCTCCAGTGGACCACATTCTGTCAGACCTCTCCACCATGACCTATCTGGCCCCACACAGCATGGCTTAGTTTCACTGAGTTAGACAAGACTGTGGTCCTGTGATCAGATTGGCTAGTTTTCTGTGATTATGGTTTCAGTGTGTCTGGCATCTGATGCCCTCTCGCAACACCTGCCGTCTTACTTGGGTTTCTCTTACCTTGGATGTGGGGTATCTCTTTACGGCTGCTCCAGCAAAGCGCTGCTGCTCCAGTAAAGCAGTTGCTGCTCCTTACCTTGGACAAGGAGTATCTCCTCATGGCTGCCCCTCTTGCCCCCACACAACCGCCTCTCCTTAGATGAGGTCTAAACCTAACAATTACCCATGGCAGGAAAACAGTGTAATATGTTGAAATGCTTCTAATATTTGGTAAAGAATTAATTTTATATATGTGTAACCTTATGAATTTGATTATAGGAGAGAAAATTAACTATAGGTTTTCTACTTAAATGTACTTATAGTTGTTTTATAATATATACACTTCTTTATATTTCCGTGTTCAACTTCAGTTAGTTCAGTTTAGTCACTCAGTCATGTCCAACTCTTTGTGACCCCATGAACCACACAACACCAGGCCTCACCAACTCCCGGAGTCCACCCAAACCCATATCCATTGAGTCGGTGATGCCATCCAACCATCTCATACTCTGTTGTCCCCTTCTCCTCCTACCCTCAATATTTCCCAGCATCAGGGGCTTTTCAAATGAGACAGATCTTCTCATCAGATGACCAAAGTACTTAAGTTTCAGCTTCAACATCATTCCTTCCAATGAACACCCGGGACTGACCTCCTTTAGGATGGACTGGTTGGATCTCCTTGCAGTCCAAGGGACTCTCAAGAGTCTTCTTCAATTCCACAGTTCAAAAGCATCAATTCTTCAGTGCTCAGCTTTCTTTATAGTCCAACTCTCACATCCATACATGACCACTGGAAAAACCATAGCCTTCAGTAGACGGACCTTTGTTGACAAAATAATGTCTCTGCTTTTTAATATGCTATCTAGGTTGGTCATAACTCTCCTTCCAAGGAGTAATCATATTTTAATTTCATGGTGCAATCACCATCTGCAGTGATTTTGGAGCCCAGAAAAATAAAGTCATCCACTGTTTCCACTGTTTCCCCATCTGTTTTCCATGAAGTGATGGGACTGGATTCCATGATCTTAGTTTTCTGAATGTTGAGCTTTAAGCCAACTTTTTCCCTCTCCTCTCTCACTTTTATCAAGAGGCTCCTTAGTTCTTCTTCACTTTCTGCCATAAGGGTGGTGTCATTTGCATATATAAATTTATAAAAAGGGGATACTATAGCAGTACTCATCAGCTGCAAATTCTGCACTTTCCTTTATCAATATGATTTAAGAATATGGAATGTAGCCTAAATTCTCTAAAATAGTAGAAGATAGTTTATTAACTTTACCTAATTGAGAAGAAATAAATTCATTTGATAGGTTAATGATGGTAGCTATTTGAATAAGAAGCTTCTATTGGGACAAATTGTCAACCTGGTTTGTTGTTTTATTTGAAAACTTGATTTTGGTCACAGAAGATTGAATCATGCCTTCTCTGTCTGAATATAAGCTTTTGATTCAAGAGCCTTTGTAAAACAAAGTATCTAAGCATAAATAATTCTAGTTGTTAGGAAAGAAAATACAGGTCTAATTGGGGGGAGGGGGAGAGTATAATGTAGAAATTAAAAAAATATATATGTTTGAAGTCTAATCAAAGAACTGATTTGGAGACTGAAGTACTTATTAGCTCTGTCACCTGAGGCACATGTTTTACTCTTTAAGCTTATGTTCCTCATTTTTTTGGGTATATATAAATATATGTGTGTGTGTATATATATATATATATATGACTAAAACCATAGGAAATCTGTTAACTTTCCAAAGAGTACTCACATCTATATATTTCATATATATATGAAATTACATATTTATATCCCAAAGGTATTGTTTCTGTTTGGAAGTTTTAATTGTATCTGTATTCCTTAGCATGGTCTCTGTTGTTGTTCAGTAGCTTAGTTGTGTCCGACTCTTTGCGACCCCGTGGACCATGGAATATGATCCTTAAAATATGCTAAGGATAAAACGGTTGATACAGGTATAGTTATTCATTTTTCCCATAGTTAATCACAAGCTTTTACACATTTACCCATATTTAATAACCTTAAAAATCCTTAAGATGAGCTCTCTGGAATCAAGACCAATTATAGCAATTAATCTCTGAGAATCTACTCTAATTAGTCAGACAGATTTGCTTGCTTACTCTCTCATACCAACGATAGGTTGTCATATTAATCAAAATTTCATTTTCACAATTTATTCACATTGCATTGCATCTTTAAATTCCCAAGTCTCTTGAATGATTATGAATTTGACTCTAGCTGGAAATTTGCCTTATTCAACTCTATGTCTTCAGGGCCAAGAATAATAAATGGATTGAGAGCATTCATTGTTTGAATGAATGACCTATGGATGTTAGCCTTTATTCCCAGCGATGTTACTGAGGATAATGCGTTTTCTTTATCTGAAAAACTAATGACTGAAACCATAAGGAGTTGGTTAACTTTCCAAAGAGAATGAGAATTCGCAGTGTTATCTACCATGAGCAAGGCACCAGGATAGATTCTTCATAGAGAACTTATGGAATTCAACAATATTCCAGAAGTAGTGTAAGGCATCTTGGAGAGCAAGGTGAGAGCTTCCCAGTTAACAAATGTAAATTTCCTACCTTAAAAGATAAAGCACAGAAAATACATCACCCTACTCACAGATGAAACTTCAGTGTTCCAACTATTTCTATTTTTCAACCTTATGAAAAAGATCATAAATGATTCTACTATGAACTGCCAAACATACATAGCTTAAATAGGATCAGACTCATTCTTTGTGCATTGTCTGAAGAATACCTTCATACTGCCATTTAATTTTGGAGAAACCCTCTGTCACATAGAGTGAGATGTCAAATATTTTTAGTCTATCATCCCCTTCTTACATAAATATAAAGCTGAGAGAGCATTGTGAGTAACTGAATCCAAAAGACTGTTTTATGAATTGTTTGGTATAGTTGAGTTAATGAGATCTCAGCCTCTCTGACTCTTTTCTTAAAACAATTTTTTTTAACAGATTGACCCAAAATCTTACTAGAAGAGACTCAGCTTCAATGAAATAAATATGCTAATGAACTTATCCATGCATCGTACATCTCATAAACATGGTGTTTGTAAATTTTGAGAAGTTTGATTGAATTTGAATTAAAGTAATTGTACAGCATACAGTTTTCCCTACAGCACACATGATGAAAGTCAACGAATTGTTTAACCAAAAAGAAAAAAAGAAAACACAAAAGAATCTTAACAAAAATATATTGGAAATATACTGTTGATCTAAAAGAAAAGTTTTTGTATGTTGTCAGAAACTAGCTTTTGACATTTTCAAGTTCAAGATAATATAGACAATCAACAATTAATTAATTAAACATTTTGGATACACTTGCCATATGTGTAAAATAAGCATTTCTACATATTTATTTTCAGAATTATGGAGTATCTATGGTTTTCTTTAGAAAATGCTAATGACTTCAGGATTGCAACTGAGTCTTTCAAGTATCTCAAAATTCAATCTGATTTGACCTTGAAGTCACCTTTGTTTTGAAATAATTTTGTCTGTACAAGTTCTTCACAGATTTACTTGGAAAATAAGGCTTTCCTGCATGTGAGAAATAATCTAAGAATAAATTAGATGACTTTTAATGATAATTGTCATTATATAATTGTAACATATTTAGATGACAGTTTCCTGGTAACTGTAACGTAATGGCCACAAGCAATTTTTAAAGTTATATCTGTAGTTGTTACCTTGTAGCTTGTGTCATCTATAAGCATTTAAAACACAGCTCACTAGTTAATTTCCAAATCATAACACAGCTTTGGTAAATGACTAATACTAGCTAAATGAAAATAAAGATTCTAGTCTTATTTTTATGTCACCCAATGTACAAAGTTAGGTCAATAAAAACAAAATATAATGATATTAAATAGAAAGAGATCAGATATTAACTCTCAAATAATAATCACTATTGTAAGTGTTTTACAAGCATACTCCTACACTCAGTGTCTGTCTGTCTATCTATCTATCTATATACACAAACATTTATATAATACTGGATGGAAATAAGTGATGTCATTATAGTGATGCTTCAGGCTAACCAGTAAAATACATTTAAAGAAACTTTTCTGCACAACGTTCCTAGTAGACACTTTCTGTTACTCATTTTAAGTGTGATTTTTCACACAGTTTGGTAAACTCAAGAGTGTTGGCCTGCTCCATTAACAGATGGAGTGTTATTGATCTGATACTTGCAGATTAGAGTAGAGCTCATTTTCACTCTTAAGATTTGTTATCATTTGGACATATCATTCTAGTCCAACAATGTTTGAAAAACATGCCTATGCATGCAAAGCCCTTTTGAGATGAATACATTTCGATTTCCTACAAATGCCTTGATTTTCACTTATTTTCAGGAATCAGAGCCTATAGCACATTACTTTTAGATTCCTGATTATAGACACAAGTATTATTTAAATATAAGAAGTTACTTACAAGTAAAACAAATAGAAAAGCAATCTCTCTTGTTGGATCAAGATTTACTTGAGATCTAAAGCTATAGACTTTCATGTTCATCTGGAATTGAATGTAGTTATTTGTATGCCTTGAGATTTCAAAAAGAATGATTTTTCACAAAATCAAAGTAGCTACATCCATCCAATATTGGGAAAATAATTTGTTAACTTTAAATTGAAAAAAGGAGGGAGATATAGCATATCAGGAACAGAGATGAATTTTGCTTATCCTTAATGGAACTGATTGACCCTAAACCCCCTAACTCTGAGAGACAAAGCAAAATAGTCTGAAAACAAATGCTATTTTCAGAGCCTAGAGTATAAACAGATGCTTTCTGATATAGTTGAATTGCGAAAGCATTAAAATAGATTCCAGGTCCAATTTTCAACGCTGATGATAATTTGCAGGTTATTTTAAAGGTAAAATACTGTAAGATTTTTTGGTCACTAAAGATGCTAATAAATATATCTTGCTTAATTGAACTTTCCAGAACTATCAAAGATCATTTTTAATGTCAAATTAATATCAAAAGATTAAATGGAACAGAAAGTGTTTAGACCAAACTGGGAAAATTGCCACGCTAAACTAGATAAGTGATCTATCCTATTAAACCTCTATTCACAACATGAAACCTGTTCAATGCCCACCTTGCCTCAGGAACGTTCTCAAAGTGAGTCCTTTCAATATCTTTATTCACATGGCTGCATATGCACTTCAAGTGACTTTCTGAACAGTGAAAAATTATTTCCAAATCAATCTTCCAGAAATTTAACGCTTGATAAAATATTAGCTCTTCAGTGCAAAAGGTTTTCTCAAACAGGCAAGAATGATTTAATCACTTCATAACTCATATACAGACTTTGATCATCGACTATATAACATAAGCCACAAAAAAGGGGAAAAAACTAGTTTCAAGCAAAATCTTAGGATTTAAATATCTTGGAATTCAGACCCTCCGTATGTATTATTTTGTCCTCACAAAGAGGAATTCATCAGGTACTACAATCATCATCCTCATTTTGCACTTATGGATTTCTAACACAGAGGTTTAAAATAACAAGTTTTTATCACTAATTTATGGTGAAGCAGGCTTGAAAACTTTAGCGACGTCAAAGAAAATCAAGGGCACTAAACTAATAATCTATGCTGCCTCCTGTGTACATGTTGCATAGAATTTCTACATTTCACTGTTTCTTTCTTACTCTAGGACTTAGTATTCAATATCATAGTATTTCTTGTTGGCTAAGCCTCCCTTGAACTCCTAGTCATAAACCTAAGTTGTTCAGTTTCACTTGGTCTAACCCAGTAGTTACCTTTAATATGCAGCAGAATAAACCATAGCTTATTAAAACATCTATTTTTGGGGCCCACCTCTGGAGTTTTTGATTCAGTCAATCTGGCGTGGGACTTGAGAATGTGCATTTAGAATCAGTTCCCAAATGCTGCTATTGGTGCAGGAATTACAGTTTGAGAATCATTGATCTACTAAATCAATCCATTATTTATTAATAAGCACAATATTTTGTGAAAGTACATGATAATGGTAAATCATGACATTTAGATCCAGAGCTGCTCAGAACATATTTGTAAATCAAAGGCAATAATTTTCATTACTGATTTCCATTTCTTCACTGAGGGACAAGTTGTACTGGGAGATAGTGGTGATACTTCAAGAAACACATAGGAACTCAAATTACCACAGATCTTATATCTTATGCTCTTATTATAATATTTGTAATCTTTACATACCAGAGACCTACAGACACACACACACACACACACACACACACACACACACACACACACACACAAATACACACACCAAAGAAATAGCAAAATAAGACAAAGTACAACCTGAATGTTCTTAAGAGTGAAGTTGCCCTGTGATATCAGTAAATAAATGCCTGTGTCAAAAGAAAATAAATACTCATTTAAACAGTATTTACTTGCTCTCTTAATTTCTCTCATGTTTATGTCTCATTGTGTTGAATATTAGGTGCTTCCCAGGTGGCACTAGTGGTAAAGAGCCCACCTGCCAGAGCAGGAGATGCAGGAGATGTGGATTTGATCCCTGGATCAGGAAGAACCCTAGAAGGAGGGCATGGCAACCCACTCCAGTATTCTTGCCTGGAAAATCTCATGGACAGAGGAGCCTGTTAGGCTACTGTCCAAAGAGTCAGTCACAAAGGGTCAGACACAACTGAAGCAACTTAGTACACATGCACACATGTTGAATATGAACATCATGTTTCCAAGAAATTTAGGTGACCCCAACTCTTAAATGTTTAGCTGAAAAAGAGTGGACACAACTGAGCGACTTTCACTTTCACTTTCACTTTAAAGACGTAAATTATAAACAAGCAGATTAACTTAGAAAAGCTGAGTTTAACAAGCTTGAGAGGATGTGTATTAAAGTGTGTGAATGACTGAGAAGAGATTAAAGAAGTAGTTTTAAAATCAGGTTTTAAAGAAAGGCATAGACTGGTCAAGAAGGAAAAGGATCATTTAAATAAAATATGTGGTAACCCAACATCATATATAAAATTTCCCCAGGTGTGTGTGTGTATATATATATATATATATATATGTATATGTATATATGTATATGTATGTATGTATGTAAATTTTCCAGGATGTGTGCAGACTTGTGCTAGTTGATTGTACTAGCTAGGAGTTATATAGGTAGTACATAGAAAGAGAGAGAGAGAGAGAGATAGAGAGAGTTTCATATCTCAAGCAAATGACTAATGGTAGAAATACTGGCTCATTAATGGAAGTATGTTAAACACTTTAATGAACTCAAACTGTTTTCCAAAACATTTCTTCAACTTACATTCCTATCAACAATATATGATACTTTCGGATGCTTCCCTTAATAAGAATTTTTAGTTTCAGGTGTTCAAATGTTGTTTTATTTTGCATTTCCCTTATGAACAGGGATGTGAATATTTTAATGAAATATTTGCTACCTCTATATAATCTTTACTGAGGTGTCTGTTCACATTGTTTTGATAATTTTTAATTTGATTGTTATCTCACTACTGAGTTGTGAGGATTTCTAAAAGTATATGTCTGGATACAAGTCCTTTATCAAATATGAGATTTACAAATATATCTTCTTTTGTGGATTCTTTTCATTCCTTTTCATAAAATAAATAAACAAAATAATGCAAATATAATTTTAAATGTCATGGTGCACACACACACAAGAATATCTCTTAAAAAGTTGATATTCTTAATTTTGATGTGATACAATTAATTGTTTTTTGGTATTCCATATAAAGAATTATTCTAAATTATTGTATAACTCAAGGTCAGAAAGACTTCACATATTTTCTTCTAGAAGGCATTTTTACATTTAAGTTGATGATTCATTTTGAGTTAATTTTTGTTTACCAATATATGATGTGAGATATGAACTGACATTCATCCTTTCACATGTGGATAACAAAATATTGTAACAACTTGTATTGGCAAGAACATAACTCCTCCACTAAATTTGTTTTAATGCCTTTTGGAAAAAATCAGTTGTTCATATATGTGTGAATCTATTAGTGGACCCTCCATTCCATTACTCTGATTTATTTGTCTTTGCCCCCCAAACCACAACTGCACTGATTACTTGCTGTAGCATTAACAGGTCTTGAAGTCAGGCAATGTAAGTCTTTCAACATTGTTCTTTTAAGTGTCTTACACTGTTCTAGTTTTTTTAGCATTCCCACATGAATCTTAGCCTATAGGTTTTTTATTGAGACATGTGAGAAACTATAAATTATTTGGAAGAAAAGCTATGACAAAACTAGACAGTGTATTAAGAAGCAGAGACATTACTTTGTCGACAAATGTCTATATAATCAAAGCTACGGTTTTTTTGGTAGTAGTGTATGGATGAGAGAGTTGGGCCATGAAGGCTGAACGCTGAAGAATTGATGCTTTTGAACTGTGATGTTGGAGAATACTCTTGAGAGTCCCTTGACCTGCAAGGAGACCAAACCAGTCAATCCTAAAGGAAATCAATCCTGAATAATCATTGGAAGAACTGATGCTGAAACTGAAGCTCTAGTACTTTGGCCACCTGATGCGAAGAGTTGACTCATTAGAAAAGACCCTGATGCTGGGAAAGATTGAAGGCAGGAAGAGAGGGGGATGACAGAGGATGTGGTGGTTTCATGGCATCACTGATTCAAAGGACATGAGTTTGAGCAAGCTCCGGGAGATGGTGAAGGACAGGGAAGCCTGGCGTGCTGCAGTCCATGAGGCTGCAGAGAGTTGGACACAACTGAGCAACTAAACAACAATAAATCGCTTGGGGAAAATTAACATCTTAAGGCAAGCCTGGCACGCTGCAGTCCACGAGGTCGTAAAGAGTCGGACACAACTGAAAGACAGAACTGAACATCTGAACAATATTGAAAATTTCCATCCATAATTGATATTTTGGTTATTCTTTGTTAGTATGTAGAAATGCAATTAATGTTTGTGTATTGATCTTGTATCCTACAGCCTTGATGAAGTCACTTGTTAATTCTAGTAGTTTTTTAACATTTTTGACATCTTTGAAGAAAGTTTTACTTCATTTCCAACATTATTTATTTTTCTTAAGCATTGCAAGTTAAATAGAAGTGGTGACAACAGATGTTCTTGCCCTGTCCTTGATCCTATATAGAAATTAATTAGCATTTCATCATTCTGTATGTGGAGAAGGCAATGGCAACCCACTCCAGTACTCTTACCTGGCAAATCCCATGGATGGAGGTGCCTGGTAGGCTGCAGTCCATAGGGTCGCTAAGAGTCAGACACGACTGAGCGACTTCATTTTCACTTTTCATTTTCCTGCATTGGAGAAGGAAATGGCAACCCACTCCAGTGTTCTTGCCTGGATAATCCCTGGACGGGGGAGCCTGGTGGGTTGCCGTCTACGGGGTCGCACAGAGTCAGACACGACTGAAGCGACTTAGCAGCAGTAGCAGCATTCTGTTTGATGTTAACCATTTGTTTTCATAAATATCCATTATCAAGCTGAAAAACTTCTCTTCTAGTCCTAGTCTATTGAAAAAATTTTAAAGTAGATCAATGCTGGATTTTGTTGTATTATTTTTTTGTATTGACTGAGATGCTCATTTGGTTTTCCTTCCTCAATCTGTTAGTACCGTGAATTATACTACTTGATTCTGAGTGTTGAAGCCAATGTTGCATACCAGGGATAAGTCCCCCTTGTTCATGACACAGTATCTTTTACTATATTGTTGCATTTAACTCATTAAACTTTTGTTAAGAATTTTTGCATCTATGTTCATGAAGGACCATATGTTCATCAAGGCTTCCCTGGTGGCTCAGATACTGAAGAATCTGCTTGCAATGCAAGAGACCCTTTTTCAATCCCTGGATCTGGAAAATCTCATGGAGAAGGGAATGGCAACCCACTCTAGTATTCTTACCTAGAGAATTATATGACTAGAGGAGTCTGTCAGGCTGTTCATGGGGTCACAAAGAGTCAGATATGACTGAGTAACTAACACTAATGAAGGATATTGGTGTGCAAGTTTTCTTATTGTCTAATATTTGTTTCTGGTTTTGAGATAAGAATAATTTCAGCCTCAAAGAATGATTTGGTATATACTTTCTCCTCTTCAATTATCTCAGTGTTTGTTCAGAATTAATATTGTATAGTTTTAAAATATTGGATAGAATTCCCTGGTGAAGCCATCCAAGCTTGGAGAATCCTATCTCAAAAGAATATTTTCAACTACAAATTCAACTTATTTAATTGACATAGAGCTATTCAGGTTTTCTATTTCTTCCTGAGTGGTGTTTTGTATTCTTCCAAATATTTGTTATATTTCATCAGAGTTGCAAAATATAGATGTATAAATGTTCATACTTCCCCATTATACTTGAAGTATCTATAGAATCTGTAATGATGTCATCTTTCAGAATCCTGATGTTAGGAGACTTTGTCTTCTCTCTCTCTCTCTCTTTTCTTTTTTTCTTTTTTTTTAATGATGAGTCTGGCTAAAGTTTTATTGATTTCATTTAACTTTCTCAAAGAAAAAATTTTTGCTTTTATTGATGTTTCCATTATTTTTCTTTTTATAAATGTTTATTTTATATTGAAATATAGTTGATTTATAGTGTTGAATTAAAGTTTCATGTATGTAGCAAAGTGTTTCACCTATAGGTACACATATATCTATTCTTTTTTCAGATTATTTTCCCATTTAGTTTATTATATAATATTGAGTAGTATTCCCTTGGCTATGAAGTACTTCCTTGTTGATTATATATTTTATATATAGTAGTATGTATATGTTAATTCCAAACTCCTAGTTTATCCCTCCCCTACATCTTTCCCCTTTAGTAACCATAAATAATTTTTCTAAGTGTGACTGACTTGGTGTTTTTGTTGTGACTTCCTTCCACTGCTACTACCAAGCTGAGGAGAAGGCCTTTTTTTCTGTTTTTATTTCATTGATTTGTTAATTTTCAGTATCTCTTTTCTTCTCTTCTTCTCAATCCGTTTTTATTTTTGCTTTTCATTTGCTAATTTCTTAGTGTGGAAGCTTAGATAGTTAAGACCACCTTTCTTTTCTGATATATAATTATACACTATATGTTTTCCCTTTAGCACTACTCTGGGATTCTAGCCACTTTGGCCTCCTTCCACTCAAAACTCCGGAAAAGTCAACTTTAAGACTCCACTGTGCTCTCCTGTGTTTCCTCTCCCTGTGTTTCAGCATAAAATGTTATCCAGGCAGTAAGCTAAAGCAATAGCAGAAATAACCTTGTTTGTTCTCTATCTCTTAGTATCACTATCCTTGTAATTTTATGTATAATATCTTGAGAATCATTGTTACGTGGTGCATCAATATTGGCCAGAGTCAGAAGTCGGATTATTTTATTGCTTGTTTTTATTTAAATAAAATTATTATCTTAAGTATCTGTGTGTGAGTGCTAAATCGATTAAGTTGTGTCTGACTCTTTGAGACCCTATGATCTGCCAAATTCTTCTGTCCATGGGATTCTCCAGACAAGAATACTGAAGTGGCTGCCATGCCCTTCTCCAGGGGATCTGCCTGATCTAGGGATTGAATCCATGTATCATGTCTCCTGCATTGGAAGGAGGGTTCTTTACCACTAGCTCTACCTGGGAAGCCCCTAAGCATCTGGGTTTCTGAAAAAATAATAATAATAATAACATAAGGCACTTTTAGTAACATATTACATGATTCAGAATCATTTGAGTTATATCTCAGAGATTTTATATTTCTGAGGAAGAAATGCTTACAGGCTTGATCTTATTTACACCTTTAAAATTTTTTAATTAATTAATTTATTTTAATTGGAGGCTAATTACTTTACAATATTGTAGTGATTTTTGCCATACATTCACACGAATCTGCCATGGGGGTACACGTGTCATGCATCCTGAATCCCCCTCCCACCTCCCTCCCCATTTCACCCCTCAAGGTCGTCCCAGTGCACTGGCCCTGTCTCATGCATCAAACCTGACTGGCAATCTATTTCACATATGGTAATATACATATTTCAACGCTATTCTTTCAAATCATCCCACCCTCGCCTTCTCCCACAGAATCCAAAAGTCTGTTCTTTACATCTGTGTCTCCTCTGCTGTCTCACATGTAGGGTCATCATTACCATCTTTCTAAATTCCATATATACGTGTTAATATACTGTATTGGTGTTTTTCTTTCTGACTTACTTCATTCTGTATAATAGACTCCAGTTTCATCCACCTCATTAGAACTGATTTAAATGCCTTCTTTTTAATAGCTGAGCAATATTCCATTGTGTATATGTACCACAGCTTTCTTATCCATTCATCTGCTGATGGACATCTAGGTTGCTTCCATGTCCTAGCTATTGTAAACAGTGCTGCGATGAACATTGGGGTACACATATCTCTTTCAATTACCATTGCCTTAGTTGCTCAAAGAAGTCTTTCTGTTGGAGAAATGTTCCTCAAGGAGGATTAAAATATACTTTGTTTATATATTCTAGTTGAATAGAAACCTCAACATGTGTACTAATGTCAGGTGCATACTATGTTGGCAATTTGAAATGTCTTCAATATTAATTTCTGTCAAAGTATGATCAAAAACTGTTTCAAACTGATCAAAGTAAAATGATGAAATTAATTATTTCTTTTCAGAATGGCAATGATTAATTCTCACACAATGGATGCTATTTTCTCAAGTAGCAAAAAGTATACGAAAGCCTTGCAGGTAGTCTAAGGGAAACCTTGTATGCTTTCTTTCTAATAAATCCCCATAAAGCTTCAGAATACTGCTCGATATACAATCACCTAGACTGCCCAAGTGTAGGTGACAAATGAGAAATTTTGAGGGCAATTGAGCACTGCAAAACCTCGCAATGGATTCACATAAGGTTATTTATTACAGTTGCTTTTGAAATGGTATAATTCAAACATTCAAAATCTTCAAGGGCTTCCAAGTTCATTCTTTGATCCTCGAATGTAAGATTTTCAGGTCTAATGCTAATCTCTCTATTTCTACACTATAATGATTTCCTTCAGATATGACCTTTGAATGTATGTAATTATGGGCTAAAGATATATGGGATATACATGCTCTAGTCTTTCAGACCATTAAAACAGATATCTAAGAAGACTGACAAAAAACTTCAGATTAAAATGTCTTATAATTCTTTACTGTATTGCATTTTCAAATTGTAAGGTAAAGGTTTGGTATTTATAATAATTTCTTTTTTTTTTTTTCAAGGAGAATGTGACTTTACAAATACCAATATCAGTTAAAATACCTTCATTAAATATGCAAAAGGTAAGTAAGAGTTTAAAAGTTTTGGGGTAGTCTTCCTTAGGGAAAAATGCAAAAAGAAAATAAAAATTCCTAAGTAGCATTCAGTCAATTCGCCTATCATTTTCTTTTCCATTATATTTTAATAAACATTGAAGAATCGAGTGGAGAGGGAGGTGGGAGAGGGGATTGGGATGGGGAATACTTGTAAATCCATGGCTGATTCAAGTCAATGTATGACAAAAACCACTACAATATTGTAAAATAATTAGCCTCCAACTAATAAAAATAAATGAAAAAATAAATAAATAAATAAATAAATAAATCATATTGTAGAGTAAATATAATGACGTCCACAAAATGTCCATATTTCTCATTTTGGCAGATTATTATCTTCCAAAGATGTCCACAAAACTATCTCCTACCCTATAATTTCCTCTAGAACCTTGCTACTCCACCATCAAATGGTGGAGTCTGTATTTCCTCTTCTTGAATCAGAGTGGGCCTTCATGACTTACAGAGTGGAGCAGAAATGATGCTATTTAACTCCAATGGTAAGACATAAAATGTTGTGTACTTTCACCTTTTTAGCTGTTGGATCCATCAATTCCCCTGTAAGCAATCTGATTTCCCTGAGCCTGCCATACTGCAAGGGAGTCCGAAATACTACATGAGGAGAAACCTGGAATCTGTCTGAAGAAAGAGCTCCCTTGCCAGTCTCCAACTCTTTCAGTCATCTGTTCCAGATCTATCCAACTTCTGACTGCAACTACATGAGAGACCCCAAGCCAGAAACACCCATTCCATCCCCTCCTGAATCCCTAAGCTATAAATACTGTGAGACATAAAAAAATATTTGATGTTTTTTTGAGCCACTGAGTTTAGCAATGATTTGCTATGTAGAAATAGACAATCAAAAATCTCATTCCTTTGATTTATTTTAAAACATTGATTTTTTGCTGTCATCAATTATTAACACTGTGATATTATTCTTTTCTGAGCATCAGTTGACTATAAAAGGAAGTAATGGGGGAAGGCTAGTTTTCATACAAATGCGGAGCTCAGGAAAATTCTGGAGTACTTGATGAAAGCAATATAAGATAACTTTGGGCATCCAGGGTACGACATGAGAACAAGTGCTAGATTAAGGGATGTATTGAAGGCAGAGATAAGCTTTGTCTCCTGAATTAAGGTGTTATTAAAGTATAAGTCAGGGTTCTGCTGACTGGCTTTTGCCACAACTGTAAGGCTACCCAGGGCACAGTTATCATCTGCCTTCTCTATAGCATGGGGAGAAACTGGAATAATGTATGATATTTGTGATTTTCCTCTCATTTAAGTGAAAAATATCATTTAAAATCAATTTTGCTCTTTAAATTGGAATTATGAATTTTATCTGTTAAAGTATTATTTTCTTGATGTTAGAATTATTTATGTAGAGACTATCTTAATGTAATTTTAATTGAACTCACAGTTACTGCTCTTTTAAAATTGGGAATTTTTACATAATTTGGTTAGAAAAGTAAGAGTTGTTGGCTACTATCATCTCCTTTTTTTTTTTTTTTTCATTTATTTGATTTAAGATCAGAGAATGTGTGGTTTGACCTGGTGAGTCATTTACTTCTCAAATTCTTAGCCATACAATATTGCCAAGTTTGAGAGTGTACAATACCATCCCTAAAGATTTCTATTGCTCAGTTTCTATCCTTCCCAACCAGATATAACATTGTCCCAAGGAATTGTAGTGTGTTAATAATAGCACTCAAGGTGATAGTGATAAATAATTATATACTACACTGTTATCTTTTTTTTATACTAGGAGCTTAACTCAGCAATAAATAATATATAAATGTTACTCAGGACAGTCTATCTTCCTGTTTCTTCTTTCCATTGAAAGAAAAATAGAAGAAAGGTCCTGAGCTATTTCAATACTTCCACAGAGTGCTGTTAAACTCTCAAGATATAAATGAAGGTAAATTTATCTGACCTATGAAGTCAGATTGTTCACTCTATTGACACTGGAGAAAGAGATTGACAAGTTGATTTGTAAGTACTAGGGACACCACCATATTAACTCACTATCTTCCAGCAACAGGTTGTCAGGTTTATGCAAACACCCTGTGCCCTAGGGTGGCCTCATGCGTGACCTGAGTGCTCTGGCTGACAGGACAGAGCAGGTGTGAGTGAATTTAACACATCTTGTTAAAAACCTAACTACTAGAAGTGTCACAGTCCTGCAAATCAAAATAAATAAATAAACAAAAGTGTATGAGGGTTTCTTTTATGTTTGTACCTTTTATAAGCCATTTATTGTACCTTTTATAAAGATATAATAAGTATGTACCTTTTCCCTCTCTATATTACTCCCACCTTAAACCACCAGCTTAAGCAGAAACACACTAATCACTGTTCTCAAGATAATTTTAAGTCACACAGAGAAAAGCACATATCATATGATATTATATGTGGAATCTAAAACAATGATACAAATGAATTTATTTACAAAACAGATTCACAGTCATAGAAAGCAAACTCATGATTATCAAAGGGAATGGGGGATGGAACTAAGTTAGGAGTTTGGGATTAATATATATACACTACTGTATAGCACAGGGAACTATACACAGTATCTTGTAATAGTCTATACAGGGAAAAAAAAATAAAAAAAGAGTATATACATATAAAACTGAATCACTGTACTGTATGCTTAAAACTAACACAACACTGTAAATTAACTATTTTTCAATTTAAAAAGGATGATTTAAAACTATTCTCTGGAATATTGATTGAATCTTATTTTAATGTAATTAATTTTCCTGAACTGACCTCAAGTGTGTTACTAAGGGGCTTCCCAAGTGACACTAGTGGTAAAGAACCTGGCAACCAATGCAGAAGACGTAAGAGATGCAGGTTCGGTCCTGGGTCAGGAAAATTCCCTGGAGGAGGGCATGGCAACTCACTCCAGTATTCTTGCCTGAAGAATCCCATAGTCAGAGGACCCTGGTGGGCTACCGTCCATAGGGTCATGCACAGTCAGACACGACTGAAACAACTTAGCCTGCATGCATGTTATTAATGTCTGTAAAAAATGAAACAGGTATAAGATAATCTCATTTCACTTCTACTATGAAAATGAAGAGAAACCCACATATTTAAAAGAAATGGATTTGGCACTTGTAGAAGCAAGATGAATCTAATAAGGGAATTTTAAGGTGTGATAATGAACTTCCCTTCCCCAGAGGCACATATCTGTGTTTCTGGTAAAATATCAGGGTCTGAAAGTTGAGAGGAATGGGCTATTCTAAGATAAACACAGAACATTATCCTATACAGGGCTCACCAAGCCACCAGTAAAGAGGCATGTATGAAAGCCAGGTTTTAAGAATGACTTTGTAAATGTATTGCTTCTTTATTCATCTAATGGTGGGAGGTAAATGACAAACCCTACAGTTACTTCTTTTTCTCATCCTGCAACAATTTGAATACCAGCCTATCTAAATAGCATAACAGCAGGTGGAAAAAATCACAGCCCAATAGCTTTTTTGATTACTTTTTATGATCTATCATAGTTTTAATTGAAACTCTATGAGAAAGGCCTTATTTCCCTTTTAAAACAAAAGCTTTAATATATTCTAAACTGTTCACATAAGCATAGTGATAGCATGAAATATAGAAATAGGCTTTTTCCCCTATGAAGGCTTTATGAAGTATTTGTTTATTGTAATGCACTTGCTTGTTAATTGTTTAGTTTCTTGCTTAAGCAAGCAAATAACCTAGAAAGGATAGTGTCATTACTCAGCCACTAAACTAAGTAGTTGTAAAGGTCAATTTCAAGTTAAAAATATTTCCCAGTGGTTCCAGTGAAAGAACAGTATGGAACCAAGAGAGGAAACAAACTATGCAACATATCTGAAGGACACAACATCACTAAAAGATAGCTGAAATAAAATGGTATTAATAGACATGCTCTTTTACTATAGCTCTTTGATTTCAAGCTGTTGTTCCCATCGCTGTCATTCTTTTGTCCTTAAAACAACAATATTTCCCTTGCAATAGGTTTTATTAGTGTTGCTAATATATTGTTATTAATAGCATTGTGGTAGCTATTGAAACAGTATTGTTAAGAAATGACTCCTGTAAATAAAAGTTTTTTGTCAGGAACTATTTTTAGAATTACCTATGTATATGACTGTCATACAGTTGGACCTCTGACCTGTGGGTTTTTCATTTATTAATTCAGCAACCATGGAAAGATAATATTTGGAAAAGAAATTCCAGAAAGTTCCAAAAAGCAAACTTAAATTTGTCTTGGGTAACAAGTATTTACATAGCATTTACATTGTATTTACAACTATTTACATAGCATTTACATTGTATTAGGTATTATAAGTAATCTAGAGATGATTTAAAGTATACAGAGGATGTATGTAGGTTATATGCAGATACTAAGCCATTTTATATAAGGCACTTGAGCATTTTTGGAACTCAATATATGTAAGGGTCCAGGAACCAAACTCCCATGGATACAGAGAAACTACTATATGTATTCATATTTGTACTTAGATGAGTTGAAACATGATAAGATTAAGACAAAGACTTCATACAGTTCTAAGGTTATACTCCTGTCTTCATGATTAAATCCACTTCTTTCATATATTTTTGTATTGTACTTAACCCCTCTCAGCCTCAGTTCTTTCCATTTGTAAAATATTGATTAAAAATAGCTTTATTTTTTGGTTACTTTGAGTGATATAATGAGCAGAAAGTACATAGTAAATATGGACTAAATGTTTATTTTTTTGCCACTCTTGTTAGTGTTCTTCCTCATACATATTTGATTCAGTCACCTATGCATTTGGAGAATATTGCATATAATTCTGGACAATGTCAGTAATAATTACCTAGGGCCAAATGGGTTATATCTAAGGTAATACTGAATATTTAGTACTTGTTTTCAGTTCAGTTCAGTTCAGTTGCTCAATCGTGTCCAACTCTTTGTGACCCCATGGACTGCAGCATGCCAGGCTTCCCTGTCCATCACCAACTCCCAGAGCTTACTCAAACCTATGTCCATAAAGTCAGTGATGTCATTCAACCATCTTATCCTCTGCCGGACCCTTCTCTTCCTGTTTTCAATCTTTCCTAGCATCAGGGTATTTTCCAATGAGTCAGTTCTTCACATCAGGTAGACAAAGTATTGGAGTTTCAGCTTCAACATCAGTCCCTCCAATGAATATTCAGTACTGATTTCCTTTAGGATTGACTTGTTTGATCTCCTTGCAGTCCAAAGGACTCTCAAGAGTCTTCTCCAACACCACAGTTCAAAAGCATCAACTCTGCCATGCTCAGCTTTCTTTATAGTCCAACTCTCACATCCATACTTGACTACTAGAAAAATCATAGCTTTGACTAGACAGACCTTGGTCTGGAAAGTAATATCTCTGCTTTTTAATATGCTGTCTAGGTTGGTCATAGTTTTTCCTCTAAGGAGCAAGCATCTTTTAATTTCAATGGCTGCATAACCATCTACAGTGATTTTGGAACCCAAAAAAATAAAGTTTTTTTTTTTGTTTTTTTGTTTTTTTTTAATAAAAAAACACTGCTTCCAGAGTTTCCCCACTTACTTGCCAAGAAGTGATGGGACCGGACGCTATGATCCTAGTTTTTTCAATGTTGCGTTTTAAGTCAGCTTTTTCACTCTCCTCTTTCATTTGCATCAAGAGGCCCTTTAGTTCTCCTTCACTTTCTGCTATAAGGGTGGTATCATCTTCATATCTGAGGTTATTGATGTTTCTCTCAGCAATCTTGATTCCCGCTTGTGCTTCATACACCTGAGCATTTCACATGATGTACTCTGCATATAAGTTACATAAGCAGGGTGACAATATACAGCCTTGACGTACTCTTTCCCTGATTAGGAACCATTCGATTGTTCCATGTCCAGTTCTAACTTTTGCTTCTTGACCTGCATACAGATTTCTCAAGAGGCAGGTAAAGTGTATGGTATTACCATCTCTTTCAGAAGTTTCCCACAGTTTGTTGTGATCCACAGTCAAAGGTTTTGGTGTAGTCAATAAAGCAGAAATAGATGCTTTTCTGGAACTTTCTTGCTTTTTTGATGATCCTGCCAACATTGACAATTTGATCTCTGGTTCCTCTGCCTTTTCTAAATCCAGCTTGAACATCTGGAAGCTCACTGTTCACGTACTGTTGAAGCTTGGCTTGAAGAATTTTGAGCATTACTTTACTAGTGTGTGAGATGAGTGCAATTGTGTGGTAGTTTAAACATTCTTTGGCATTGCCTTTCTTTGGGATTGGAGTGAATCCCAATTCACTTATTTTCTCCTTCTGGTAAATACTTGTATATGCACATAAGTACTTAAGATCAAATTTCTGTAATATATAACTGACTAAATCATCCATATGAGAATATTGACAAAAAGTTATAAACAATAATTATACATTTAAAAATCTATATATCAACAAAGTATATGTTTCTGCTACAAAAGTTTAAAAATAGAAAACATTGTATATGCCATGTGTGCAATTATGTGAAAGCTATATGTGTATATAGTAAAGAAGTGAAACATAAATAATCATTGATCTTTGAGTAATGGATAAAACAAGATTGAAATTAATTTCTCCCTTCATCCTAATATCTTCATATATTGCTAGAATTAGCTATGTATAATTAATTATAATAATGAGCTTAAAATCTATAACACCCTTTACTTGCTAGTGATATGAGCAAATCTAGTGATTTATTCATCATATATTCTTTGTATGATTGATTTGGTTGAACAAAACTTGTGTGTGTTTGTGTGTGTGTGAGAGAGAGAGATTCGTCTTTGTTAAATCTGCCCACTTTCTCTCTCTATTGTAAGTTCTATAAGAGAAGTGGACAAGTAGAGCAAATTTCAGAAGGAGTACATAGTATATATATATAGTATATATACTCAAAGGAGTATGAACGACAACTTTTGTCTGCCATGGTGATTGTTCATATTTTATTTTTCTCACTAGCTAATTGCCACAAACACATATAGCGTTTGTGTTACCATTCATAAAATTGAGTAGCATAAGAGAAGGTAAAATGAAACATGTTTGCCTGGTTAAGTACATATAGAATGTCATATCACATAGTATTTTGGTACCAACCAAAACCCATTAACTGTGGTAACAATTCTGGGTACCATATGTTGCCTTCAAATATAAAATTTCTGAACATACATGAATATTGATTTGAATTACACCATGATGCTCACTTAGCAAAATGAAAAAAAAAAAAGGTGTAACATTTTAAGAAAGCACAGGAAAGGTTAGCAATAAATGGCAGCATTTCAAATTGTATTCTGTATTCACTAGACACAAATCAAAAAGTCTTGATCTACTAATCAGTATTATTTTGCATTTACTAATTTTAATTTAGCATTGATAATAACAATTCTAATCTATACAGCATGCATGATGTGACAGGCCTGTGTTTAGCACTTTACATGTAAAATCTCATTTCATTTTCTTGATAACCCTATCTGAGGTAGATAAACATGGTTATCTGCACTTAACATAGAAAATAACTGAGCTAAATAAATCTTAATTCTGTAACCATTCTTAATATAAAGAAAACCTGGATTTTAAAACTCAAACCAACTAGTTTAATTCTATATTTTGTAACCTGAGTGAATATTTAAAGCCTCACATTCAAAGTCCTCATGCACTGATTTTTTTTTTTTTTTATCTTGAACAATCAAAATTTAAGCTGACAGTTTTGCAGGATGGTTTCAGGATACATATTGTAGACAGGCATATATGATAAATAATCAACTGACAGAGAAACATGGACTTACCATGCACTCTCAAGATAACCAGGAGCCTCATGTAAAAGCTCTATTGTATCAAGCATGGAGATAATAAGGGAAAATTCAAGCAGTTATCAAAGTTATCTAAATATTTCCACAAAGCACTTTTATGGTTAATAAAATCTTTTAGTTTAGCTTACATACAGCTCTGTCCACAGAACAATGAGACTGCTTTCAAAATGTGTGTAAAATGAGGCATTTTTAGAGAAAATTTGCATTCTCCTGATAAAGTGTTGCTCTTTATTAGACAGTGCCTGCTTTATTCTGCAAGGAAAAATTGTTTTAAAAAGATGATAGTTTCATTGACTAGGACTTTTCATGATATAGAGCCTGTGAAGTCTTTAAATGACCATGGATTGCTTGGTCTTCAAGGGTGTTAATAGTTTGCTTAACCTCTCACTGATCATTAAAACTGATGAAAACATTTGACTATTACAGAATTTTTTGCCTATACCTTAGATGGTATTCTTTCCAATTTCTCTAGAGGAGTCTATTTTCCCCTAATTAGAAAAATAATGAAAGACTTACTGAAAATTTAGGTTATCATATATTAAATCAGCTGTTTTAATGCCTAGGCATTTTGAAATAATAAAGATACTGACCTATACCCATAAAGAGGATGTTAAACATTAATCTCACACAAGCACAAGAGTAAAAAGTATCCCTCAGGAGAAGCAAAAATATTTATACAAATAAATGTCAACTACCCAATCTTTATATTTCAAAAGACAACTTTTGCTTCTACTGACTATTCTTACTTTCATCTTTACATTTGCATGTGGTTTTTGAATGTTGGATGTCACAGGCAGGACATTTCTGGTTGACAACTGTCATAAAGCATGGCAGAATCAAGTTTAGCTACAATATGTTGAATTATCTGGAATGTGGCAAATTCCAAGTCAAGGGATAGAAACATCAGTTTTGAAATGCAGATAGGCAATAAAAACATGAGGAAGACATCGTCATCTAGATGGTATATTCAGATAGAACAATTTTATTCAAAGTGGGCACTGTGATGCAAAATTGATTGCCCTAAATTTGTCTTAAGACCAAATAAATATAGCATTAGTAAGGTGATTTCACATTATGGGTTTTAGCATGAAATAAGCTAGAAAATGTAAAAATAAAAGCTAATGGTAATCATATTTTCAGAGAAATTGTACTTCCATCGCTACTACTACTACTGTTACTATTTCTACTGAAACTATACTACTAAAAATAACATTTAATAAGAAGTATTGTGTGTTGAAACCTTTTATGTCTATTGATATATTTAATGCCAGCAGTAGTCAGAGGAGGTAGTTACCATTACCAGCTGGGTAAATTGAGTTTCAAAGAAGCTATGCAACTTGTTAATTTCAAATAGCTAGTAAATAGGGCATCCAGGATCTAACCTCAGGTATTCCTAATGTTAAACATGTAAGCCTTTCTCTAATACTCTCATACACTTAAGTATGAGAAGAAAAAAAGATCTGATGGAACTGCTTAGGTTTGCTAAGGATTATAAATCTAGTTTCAAAGTAGTCTGCAGATGTTTACTTACTGCTTTTGTATCCAGACAATATTACAACTGAGAAATAATTAAGATATTTTACAAAACACTGAAAAATATTCTCAATAGTTACTGTCAGTTAACCATACTTGATATATTGTCAACTGAAGAGCAATATTAGAGAGAGAGAGACAGAGACAGACAGATGTAATTTTTAAGAAAGAACTATCCTTTTATCAAAAAGAAATTTTCATATTTGTACAACCTAGAGTTTGGGACTCTTCAGACAAACTGATAGAATGGTGAAGAAATCTGAGCCAAAAATGTGGAAATATACTTTATAGGCTAAGAAAGGATAAACAAGGAACATCTACATATCAAATTATTTTTGTCTATCAATATGTCTTCAATTAAATGTTACTCCTGTAGCAACCTGTTCAGGGATAATTACAAAACAAGTGGTAATAGCATATTCTTTCCAATGAACATTTCTCACTCTTGTTCCTTTCATATTACCACTCTCTAATTCCAACATTTGAAATCTAAGTTTTGAGAGGGTAACAGGCAGGAAGGCCAGGGGTCTCCAAAGTCTCCAAATGGAGGAAATAGGCTGCAAGTGTCAGACATTTTTATCTCTCTTAAGCAGAAGGAGGAAACAAACAAGCGACATTTTTCCTTCTCTATACAAATTTAAAAGGAGGTTTCTCTTAAAATACTGTGTTGCCATAACAACACCTGGTTTCACCTGAAGTTAACTATTCTCAAACCTCGGGTTAACCAATGCATTTTTCTTATGGAAATGTTTGTCTTAAGCTATGTTAATGTACTATGCATTTACCCCAGACTCTGTCTCCAAGTCAGTTCCACGTAATGGCTCAGAACCTACTTGACAAATCCTTATGTTATACTCAGATATTGTTCCCCTAATCTATGTAAACAAAACCATTTGTATGGTAATCTGCCCTTCTACAAGATTCAAGTCAATCGTTTTATGACCTGGGATGAATCGTCTGGTGCCAAGATTATCCCAAAATACACCTTATGGATGAGGGGGCAGGTGCCATTCTGAGTTTTAAGACATTTCTTTCTTTCATTAACAGACTGCTAGTGACTATATAACATCCAGCTGAAGACTAGCAAGGGGGTACTCTTTCTGCCCCCTTCTGATGCCTATGTCACGAAGCTTTCTCTATCTCATTTATACTTTAATAAAACTTTATTACACAAAATCTCTGAGCAATCAAGCCTCACCTCTGGCCCCGGATTGAATTTTTCTTCTCTGGAGGCCAAGAATCCCGGCGTCTTTTGGTGGGTCAACAACAACCTTTCAGTTTTACAGATGGCTTTCTCCTTTTCCATCCTTGACTGCAATTGTTTCTTATAGTATGTATTTGCCTGTCTTTCAGACATAAATATTTTAATTGTGCTTGTGGTACTGAAGAAACAGAATTGAACTTTTCAATGTAGAAGGACACAATGCCTATCAGAAACTGGTTCTTTAAATAAGTACAGGGATTTCATGAGATTAAAATTTCAGAAAAGCAGTTACTTGGTTTAGCAGATCTAGAAAGAGAGTTTCCAAAATCTACCAGCTCTAAATTCCTTAAAACTTAAAATACAAAGTAACTTTACTTATCTCAAAGTTCTTTCTGATATTGGTCTCTGAACAGTTTTGACCATATAGTAAACTACTTGCAAAGAGTCCTAAATGAAATAAACTAGTAATATGTCAATAACAAATAAAGCAAACAAATCTGACATGACTGTTTTCATAATTTCACAATGGTATCTTTCACAATGGCACTAAAAATCCCCAATAATGTTTAATTAAATTTCTAAACTGAATGAATTATTGGGTGCATAATCACAGACAATGTTGTTTTATGAAAAGAAGCTTCAGATTTTAAGAAAAGAAAAACATTAAATAGCCTTGGATATTAAGAAGAAGCTAATTTGGGATCTCCTTTTGAAAAATAAGTTTTGGTTAACTGATTAATCAATCAAATTCAGCATTTACTGTTTTATTTAGAGAAATCTGTAGATTTCTCTGCATCTTAAGCAATTTTCTGATGGGATTATGGAAGCCTGTTTCTTTTCAATGTGTCAGCAGAGATAAAGGATGATATATAATAACCATGTGTTTGGTTTTTATGATGTCCCTTTAAAATAAAATCAGAGGACATTGATGGAAGTGAGGTAAGTCTTTAAAGATACAGTCTAAGTCCACATTTTCAAATTCAATTTCTATGAAAGAACCTAAGAAGTAGTCTAATTATTCAAGAGTAATTCAAATGATCATTCCTTAACTAAGAGTGTTTACATGTATGTATATATGTATGTGATGTGTGTGTGTAAAAGAGAGAGAGAATGTGTGACAGAGAGACAGAAATTTTCTCTCTCTATCAACTCTCCTTACTCTCTAAATATATATCTACCAAATGAGCAAATCAAACCAAACACTTTAATGCTTATCTGGCAAACAAAAAGCTCTTTAAGAGCTATTAGCACAACTATTCATCACCCCCACGTTTTTGACCCTCTATCAATTGATAGTGTAATCCACTCTAGTAAAGCTAAAGGATATTATATAGTTTTACCCTTATTATTCTTTCTTCTGTCTAAAATATCTGTATTTTCATGTATTCTGATTTCATCCTAGTGGTGTCTCAAAGAAAGAATATCCCTCATGTACATGGGTTTATGACCTCAACTGATGCTAAAACAAAATTCTATTGAATTTCAGAGTGAGCTGTGCACCATTATTTGTATCTTTCTATTACTTCTGCCTATAATGCTGTCTTTTCTGCTTCTCTTCCTAGAAAAAGCCTAATCATTCTCCAAATTCAACTCAAATGTGATTTTCTTCTATCATTTTCTTATATAGTCATTCTCACAGTATTCTTTGTCTAGCATTTGGTAATTTTTTAGAGAAAATGTTAAATATATTGTTTCACAATTTATGGTTTCTTTGTATTCCTCTGATACTACCATGAGTTTGTCTAAAGCAAGCACTATGCTTATAATTTTCAGATTTTAGCACAGTTCTAGGCACAAAAGTTTCCTAGAAAATTTTATTATTAAATCATATGGGGTTCGGTACTTTCTCTGACATTAATAGGGCACCAATAATTTGTTCTATTAATGAAGGGAACATTTGCATTGTATTCATTTGCCAAATCCATCCGCGTTAAAAAACATAAAAATAAAGTACAATTCTGTTTTAGTTGTTACACTTTCACTGATTACCTGAGTTGTTTTCTCAACTCTCCACTTGATTTGGGTTAACTTTCTTAACCTGATTTGGGTTAAGAAAGTATAGCAACAATAAGGGGAAAACAGTGTCCCCAAATTAAAGGATTACATTAATTCTAACAGGAATGTTATGGTTCAAGGTCACTTCTCTGAAGCCAGTTCTGTATAACCGAAATTATTCAGATGATTCCAGTCCATAATTAAATAAGCAATCTAGCTAGCAAACAAAACAAAACAAAAAATGCAGCTGTTAAGTAAAAGGAGTTTGAAATGTCTAAACTGCTCTCTGTTGATTAAAATTTATCAAACAGATGCCAATCTTTCTCTGCACTTTATGCTATATAGGTCTGGCATGAGTGAATGGTACATGTTACAAAATATTTTAGTATGGCATAGAGTGTACAGCTAATATGACTGTGCATCCATATGCATCTATAGAAGGTGTGTAGCAATTCAACTTGCTTAGGGCTCTAGAGCTCTCTGGGAGGTATACATATCGATTGCACTCTTCCTGTGGCATGTACTTCCCAGGGGCATGTACAGAGATTTGCAAAATTAACATTGATAATTGAAAGAAAAATAAATTAAATGGAACCCAAGTCATGGCATATTATATATAAAGCATCCAAATTTAAATGTATTGAAATCTGCACGTATAGATATTGTCATAGAAATACTGATTTATCCTCCTCTCCAAACATTGCAATCTTCATTCTTCATAGACTGAAAAAAACGGTCTAATGTCCCTTAGTTTTTAATCTTATGCCTTATTTATATGATTTTGAATCTGAATGTTTTACATATCATAAAAAGCACTCCAGTGTTCTTTGTTGGTTTATCTAATAACTGTGCAAAGAACAGTTTGAAGCTAGCATTAGCATCATTTAATAAACTTATGCAAGCATAATTTGTTCAAGAAAACATTACATAACAGATATTCTAATGTAAGGACAATTATAAATGAATCATACCTTTTTCTTAGTATGATGGCAGTGTGTAATGATGGAAAGAATATAGCTTTTGCCAAGAGAGATGTAGGTTTGTCTTCTTAGAACATCAGTCACTAAATATGTGATCTTGGCTGAGTCTCTCAGCCTCTCTAAGATTCTGTTTCTTCATCTGCAAAGAGAGCTAAAAGCACCCACCTTTGTGTAAAGTGTTTTGTAATGTTCCTGTCAGTTCAGTTCAGTCACTCAGTCGTGTCCAACTCTTTGCAACAAAATGGACTGCAGCATTCCAGGCCTCCCTGTCCATCACCAACACCAGGAATTTAATCAAACTCATGTCCATTGAGTCAGTGATGCCATCCAACCATCTCATCCTTTGCCATCCTCTTCTCCTCCCACCTTCAATCTTTCCCAACATCAGGGTCTTTTCCAATGAGTCAGCCCTTTGCATCAGGTGCCAAAGTATTGGAGTTTCAGATTCAACATTAGTCCTTCCATGAATATTCAGGATTAATCTCCTTTAGGATAGACTGGTTAGATCTCCTTGAAGTCCAAGGGACTCTCAAGAGTCCTCTCCAACACCACAGTTCAAAAGCATCAATTCTTCGGCACTCAACATTCTTTATAGTTCAACTCTCACATCCATACATAACTACTGGAAAATCCATAGCCTGACTAGATGGATCTTTGTTGGCAAAGTATTGTCTCTGCTTTTTAATATGCTGTCTAGTTTGGTCAAAACTTTTCTTCCAAGGAGCAAGTGACTTTTAATTTCGTGGCTGGAGTCACCATCTGCTCTGATTTTGGAGCCCCTATAATAAGGTCTGCCATTGTTTATACTGTATCCTCATCTATTTGCCATGAAGTGATGGGACCAGAGGCCATGATCTTAGTTTTCTGAATGTTGAGTTTTAAGCCAACTTTTTCACTCTCCTCTTTCACTTTCATCAAGAAGCTCTTTAGTTCTTCTTCACATTCTGCCAGAAGGGAGGTGTCATGTACATATCTGAAGTTATTGATATTTCTCCCAGCAATCTTGATTCCAGCTTCTGTTTCATCTATCCCGGTGTTTCTCATGATTTACTCTGCATAAAGTTACATAAGCCAGGTGACAATATACAGCCTTAACGTACTCCTATTCCTATTTGGAACCAGTATGTTGTTCCATATCGAGTTCTAACTGTTGCTTCCTGATCTGCATACAGATTCCTCAAGAGGCAGGTCAGGTGGTCCCATATTCCCATCTCTTTCAGAATTTTCAGAATTTTGTTGTGATGTACACAGTCAAAGGCTTTAGTGTAGTCAATAAAGCAGAAATAGATGTTTTTAAGGAACTCTCTTTTATTTTGATGATCCAGTGAATGCTGGCAATGTGGTGTCTGGTTCCTCTGCCTTTTCTAAAACCAGCTTGAACATCTGGAAGTTCACAGTTCATGTACTGTTGAAGCCTGGCTTGGAGAATTTTAAGCATTCCTTTACTAGCGTGTGAGATAACTGCAATTGTGTGGTAGTTTGAGCATTCTTTGACATTGCCTTTCTTTGGTATCAGAATGAAAACTGACGTTTTCCAGTCCTGTGACCACTGCTGAGTGTTCCAAATTTGCTGGCATATTGAGTGCAACACTTTCACAGCATCATCTTTTAGGATTTGAAATAGCTCAACTGGAATCCCATCACCTCCACTAGCTTTGTGCATAGTGATGTTTTACAAGGCCCACTTGACTTCACATTCCAGGATGTCTGGCTCTAGGTGAGTGATCACACCATCATGATTTTCTGGGTGGTGAAAATCTTTTTTGTACAGTTCTTCTATGTATTCTTGACACTTCTTCTTAATATCTTCTGCTTCTGTTAGGTTCATCCAATTTCTGTCCTTTATTGAGTCCATCTTTAAATGAAATTTTCCCTTGGTATGCCTAGTTTTCTTGAAGAGACCTCTAGTCTTTTCCATTCTATTGTTTCCTCTATTTCTTTGCACTGATCGCTGAGGAAGGCTTTCTTATCTCTCCTTGCTATTCTTTGGAACTCTGCATTCAAATGGGTATACCTTTCCTTTTCTCCTTTGCTTTCGTCTCTCTTCATTTCACAGCTATTTGTAAGGCTTCATCAAAGAGCCATTTTGCTTTTTTGCATTTCTTTTTCTTGGGGATGGTTTTGATACCTGTCTCCTATACAATGTCATGAACCTCCATCCATAGTTCATCAGGCACTCTGTCTATCAAATCTAGTCCCTTGAATTTAGTTGTCACTTCCACTATATAGTCATAAGGGATTTCATTTAGGTCATACCTGAATGGTCTAGTGGTTTCCCCTACTTTCTTTAATTTAAGTCTGAACTTGGTAGTAAGGAGTTCATGATCTGAGCCACAATCAGCTCCAGGTCTTGTTTTTGCTGACTCTATATGGTTTCTCCATCTTTTGCTGCAAATATAATCAATATGAATTTGGTGTTGGCCATCTGTTGATGTCCATGTGTAGAGTCTTCTCTTGTGTTGCTGGAAGAGGGTATTTGCTATTACCAGTGCGTTCTCTTGGCAAAACTCTATTAGCCTTTGCCCAGCTTCATCTGTATTCCAAGGCCAAATTTGCCTGTTACTCCAGGTGTTTCTTGACTTCCTACTTTTGCATTCCAGTCCCCTAAAATTCAGACATCTTTTTTAGGTGTTAGTTCTAGAAGGTCTTATAGGTCTTCATAGAACCTTTCAACTTCAGCTTCTTCAGCATTACTGATTGGAGCATAGACTTGAATTACCATGATGTTGAATGGTTAGCCTTGGGAATGAATAGAATTCATTCTGTCACTTTTGAGATTGTATCCAAGCACTGCAATTCAGACTGTTTTGTTGACTATAGCTACTCCATTCCTTCTAAGGGATTCTTGCCCACAGTAGTAGATATAATGATCACCTGAATTAAATCCACACATTCAATTCCATTTTAGTTTATAGTATGTAGGAAATAAATGTTAGTTCCCATCCTTCTTATCAAAGGAACCAAAAATAAAACAAACAAACAAAAACCCTCATTCTGTGCAATTATAGACCACAGAAGGGCTGTCTTTGTCTCTCCTTTGCTACTGTCATTGAATTGCCTTGGTTCCCCTGAGTACTAGTGAATAACTGTCATTGGAAAAACATGCAAATGATTAATAATACAACAACCCAGCCATTAAGAAGAAACCATCTTGTAGCGAACAGTAGCATGAGGAAAATCAAGTAATCATCAGACTGACAGCTTTAGATATTTGATGAAATAAGCCCAAGTCACCGAAACTCACTGGAAGAAACCTCTATTACTAAACAAGTACTAGAAATTTCAGGCCTTAGAGGCATCCTTGTTAATTACTCTCATTCAAGGATACATATTATATATAGATATAGATATAGCTTGTGTTAGTAGGAAAATGATCTCAAATAAAGGAGCAAGTTCAAACAGTGGAAAATGTTTTTCAAATGCTAAATAAAATCCACTTGTATATAAATTTTAAATGGTTATGATGATTTGTGGCTGGTAGAAAATCCATTCTAATTTCTAAGGTTAGAAACTGCATATCATTCCTGCAAATAGGAAACTAACTGAGGCTGGCACCTGTCTTTTTTTGTTTTTTCTTTAATGTCTTGGGTAGTAATTTATTTTAAAATAGTACATTTATGTCAGCTATACTATTAACTGGGACTGAGGATTAGTTAATACCTTTTCCCCAGGGGACCTAATCTCTAGCTTTATCATGTAAGCTAAAATAAAAACAGGATTCAATTTCAACAGCTTTCATTTAAAGGAAACTTTCACTGGAATAAAACTATTTTATTAAATATAAAACATCTATGCTAATGACTTTTTTCCATACTATATACAAAATCCTTTTTGAACTTACTTGACAGTGATATTAGGTGTCGCTCTTTTCCTATTTTGCTCTGCAACTTCTTTACAGGGTACAACTACTTCATACCAAACATTCCTACGTATCATAAAATAAGGTAAACCTCTATGTTTTGTGGGAGGCAAATAAAATAGAAAACTTAGCTTATCATGTAACAGTTTCATGACCACTAGCAGAAAAAGTCAGTGCATAGGTAGATCTGACCTTCTGTCTCAAAGGACATCAAGCTATGCTTTTGCACTGCAAAGATACCAAATTTATTAATAGATATATGAAGAAATTTAAAACCAACCATTTATTTAACAAAGCTTAGATTATCTAATCTGCTCAGTGATGATGGGCTTTCCTGATAGCTTAGTGGGTAAAGAATCTGCCTGCAGTGCAGGAGACCCCAACTCATTTCCTGGGTTGGAAGGTCCAGGGGATCTTTCAGGCTACCCAGTCCAGTATTCCTGGACTTCCCTTGTGGCTCAGCTGGTAAAGAATCTTCCCTGCAATGCAGGAGACCTGAGTTTGATCCCTGGGTTGGAAAGATCCCTTGGAGAAGGGAAAGGATACCCACTCCAGTATTCTGGCCTGGAGAATTCCATGGACTAATTCCATGTGGTCCCAAAGAATCTGACATCATTGACCAATATTCACTTTCAGTGCAGATACTTAATTCTCAAAAAATGACCTTTTGCTGACCTCTTTTCTCAATAATAGTAACTTTTTTTTTTTTTCTATGCCATAAAGAAAATAATTCTGTCCTATGGAAAAAACTGTTAATATTATCCAACTACATCTTAATCATATGGCTCATATATCTTATCTATAGGTCATATACAATGAGGAAACAAGTATAATATATTTTCATTAAAAAAAATAGTAGGTAGAGGACGGTCTTAAGATGGAGGAATAGGATGGGGAGACCACTTTCTCCCCCACAAATTCATCAAAAGATCATTTGAATGCTGAGCAACTGCCACAAAACAACTTCTGAACACTGGCAGAGGACACCAGGCAGCCAGAAAGGCAGCCCATTCTCTTCGAAAGGAGGTAGGACAAAATATAAAAGACAAAAAGAGAGACAAAAGAGTTAGGGATGGAGACCCGGCCTGGAGAGGGAGGCATGAAGGAGGAGAAGTTTCCAAACACCAGGAAACCCTCTCACCAGTGGGTCTGTGGGTAGTTTTCGAATCTCAGAGGGCAACATAATCAGGAGGGAAAGCACACACACACACACACACACACACACACACACACACACGCACACACACACACACACACACAATATGTGCCTTAGCCATGACTTCCAGCAGAGAAATAGCCCACATGCTCGCATCTGCCACCAGCAAGCAGGGGAGGCACGGGTTGCATACTTATGGTAAGGACTGGGCCTGAATGCCCTGAGGACAATCTGAAGGAGCTAAGGTGAGATAGCAATCCAAACTGTGGGATAGCCAGGGAGAGAGAGAAGAAAGAGAGACGGAGAACTTTCCAGTGAAAAGCTCTAACGTAAGGCAGAGCTTGGAGAGCTCACAGAACAAAGGAAAGAGCTAGCTAGCTGCAGACTGGCCCATCCCCCTGCCAAAGGCAGAAAGGCAGGTGAGAGACAGCCAGAGCCAGAATGCGAGAGGCAATCTCGGCCCCAGAGATGACAACCTCCCAGCATCCTCCACCAAACTGTGAGCAGGCTCCCAGTTGCTAATGAAGTCTTCCTGGGATCCCGGACAGTTGACATCTGCCAGGAGGGTCGCAGCCTGAGATCAGCCCACCAGAGGAGACGCACAGCACACCCGAGACAGCGTTCTTGCAGCGCACCCAGGAAACTGAGCAGCTGGGACCAGGGCAGTGACAAGATGCACCGCACACCTGGGATGATGTTCTCACCAAACACCTGGTCGCCTAAGCTCCTCGGACCTGGGAAGGGCACAAAACGCAGGCCCAATCGAGTCTGTGCCTTTGTGGAGAACCCGAGAACCTGAACCTGAGCAGCTTAGACCTGGGAAGTGCTCAAAACCCAGGGCCCATTTTGTTTTTTTGGTTTTTTTTTAAATTTTATTTTATTAGTTGGAGGCCAATTACTTCACAACACAGGGCCCACTTTGAATAGTTCCCCTTCAGAGCAACCTGAAACCTGAGCAGTGTAGACAAGGAAAGCACAGGCACCGTGAGTGGAGACAAACCCAGGGTGGTCCACACCATGCAAACACACCCACACAAAACAATGGTATTTCTTTTCAGTGTTCCTCCCTCCCCACAGCACAAATGATCAAGTGAGCCTAAATAAATGACCCCCTCTGCTCCCTTGTGTCATGTTGAAAATTAGACACTTAAGAGGCTTGCAGACAGAGGAAACCAAAATAACAAAGAAGAGGGAGCCGCTCTGGAAGTGCAACAGAATAAAGACCTGTATTTACAACTGACTATACATGGCCACTGGAAAAACCATAGCCTTGACCAGACGGACCTTTGTTGGCAAAGTAATGTCTCTGCTTTTAATAAGTTATCTAGGTTGGTCATAACTTTCCTCCCGAGGAGTAAGCGTCTTTTTATTTCATGGCTGCAGTCACCATCTGCAGTGATTTTGGAGCCCAAAAAAATAGTCTGACACTGTTTCCACTGTCTTCCCATCTATTTCCCATGAGGTGATGGGACCAGATGCCATGATCTTAGTTTTCTGAATGGTAAGCTTTAAGCCAACTTTTTCACTCTCCTCTTTCACTTTCATCAAGAGGATTTTTAGTTCCTCTTCATTCTCTGTCATAAGGGTGGTGTCATCTGCGTATCTGAGGTTATTGATATTTCTCCTGGCAATCTTGATTCCAGCTTGTGCTTCTTCCACCCCAGCGTTTCTCATGATGTACTCTGCATATAGTTAAATAAGCAGGGTGACAATATATAGCCTTGACGTACTCCTTTTCCTATTTGGAACCAGTCTGTTGTTCCATGTCCAGTTCTAACTGTTGCTTCCTGACCTGCATACAGGTTTCTCAAGAGGCAGGTCAGGTGGTCTGGTGTTCCCATCTCTTTCAGAATTTTCCACAGTTTATTGTGATCCACACAGTTGAAGACTTTGGTGTAGTCAATAAAGCAGAAATAGATGTTTTTCTCGAACTCTCTTGCTTTTTTGATGATCCAGCGGATATTGGCAATTTGATCTCTGCTTCCTCTGCCTTTTCTAAAACCAGCTTGAACATCTGGATGTAAGGGTTGGACTGTGAAGAAAGCTGAGCACCAAAAAATCGATGCTTTTGAACTGTGCTGTTGGAGAAGACTCATGAGAGTCCCTTGGACTGCAAGGAGATCCAACCAGTCCATTCTAAATGAGGTCAGTCCTGGGTGTTCATTGAAAGGACTGATGCTGATGTTGAAACTCCAATACTTTGGCCACCTGATGCGAAGAGTTGACTCATTGGGAAAGACCCTGATGCTAGGAGGGATTGGGGGCAGGAGGAGAAGGGGACGACAGAGGATGAGATGGCTGGATGGTATCACCGTCTTGATGGGTATGAGTTTGAGTAAAGTCTGGGAGTTGGTGATGGACAGGGAGGCCTGGCATGCTGTGATTCATGGCGTTGCAATGAGTCGGACACGAAGGAGCGACTGAGCGACTGAGTTGAACTGACTGAAGCATTGGAAGGGGCCTGTAGACTTTAAGAAGTATAAGCTGAAACAAGGAACTATCTGAAACTGAACTGAACCCACACTACCCTCAACAGCTCCAGAGGAATTCCTAGATATATTTTTACTATTATCATTTTTATTTTTTTATTTTAAGTTCTTTATTACTCCTTTAATTTTCGTTTTTATAACCTACTATTACCTTGCAAAAGAGACCTTATTTTTTAAAGTAAATTTCATATATATGTGTGTGTGTGTATATATATATATATAATTTTTGTGATTGATTTTGTTTTGAACTTTTAATATTGCATTTTTGAGAGTCTAAACTCTAGTCTAGATTTTTAATCTTTGCTTTTTGGTATTTGTTATCAATTTCATACCTTTAAAAATCTAATCTTCAGAACCCATTTCTACTTAGGGGTGTGATTACTGGCTTGATTGCTCTCTCCCCTTTTGACTTTCCATTTTCTCTCCCAGGTCACCTCTATCTCCTCCCTCCCCCTTCTCTTTCTACTTAATTATGTGAATCTCTCTGGGTGTTCTGGGCTGTGGAGAACGCTTAGGGAACTGATTACTGGCTAGATTGTTCTCTGCTCTTTTGACTGTCCTTCTTCTCCTCCTGGTAACCTCTATCTCCCTCTTCCTTCTCTTCTCCATTTAACTCTGTGACCCTCTCTGGGCGTCCCTCACTGTGGCGTATCTTTTCACTATTAGCCTAGATGTTTTATCATCTGTGCAGTATGAATGGAGAATTCTTGAGGCTACTATGAGACTAAGACTGGAAGTCAGAGGCAGGAGGCTTAAATCCCAAACTTGAGAACACAAGAAAACTATTGATTCCAGGGAACATTAACCAAAAAGAGATCATCTAAAACCTCCATACCTACACTGAAACCAAGCTCCACCCAAGAGCCAACAAGATCCAGAGCAAGACATACCATGCTAATTCTCCAGCAATGCAGGAACATAGCCATAGCATTAAAATACAGGCTTACCAAAGTCACATAAACCGATAGACAACTCAAAACTCACTACTGGACACTTCAGTTTACTCCAGAGAGAAGAGATCCAGCTCCACCCACCAGAACACCAGTGCAGGCTTCCCTAACCAGGAAACTTTGATAAGTCACTAGTCCAACTCCGCCTCCCCCCCAACCCACCACCATAGGGAGCAACAACCACAATAAAGAGGAACCACAAACTTCTAGCCCATAGAAAGGCCACTGCAAACAGAGCAGTCTAAACAAAATGAAAGAGCAGAGAAATATTCAGCAGGTAAAGGAACATGATAAATGCCCAACAAACCAAACAACAGAGGAAGAGATAGGGAGTCTACCTGAAAAAGAATTCAGAATAATGATAGTAAAGATAATCCAAAATCTTGAAAACAAGATGGAGCTACAGATAAATAGATGTGAGCCAAGGATTGAGAAGATGCAAGAAATGTTTAACAAGGACCTAGAGGAAATAAAAAAAAAGAGCCCATCAATAATGAATTATGCAATAACTGAGATCAAAAGCACTCTGGAGGGAACCAATAGTATAATAACTGTGGCAGAAGATAGGATAAGTGAGGTGGAAGATAGAGTGGTGGAAGTAAATGAAACAGAGAGGAAAAAGGAAAAAAAGAATTGAAATAAATGAGGACAACCTCAGAGAACTCTAGGATAAGGTTAATGCCCCAACATTCGAATCATAGGAGTCCCAGAAGAATAAGACAAACAGAAAGCCATGAGAAAGTACTTGAGGAGATAATAGTTGAAAACTTCCCTAAAATGGGGAAGGAAATAGCCACCCAATTCCAAGAAACCCAGAGGGTCCCAAATAGGATAAACCAAAGGTGAAACACCCCAAGACACATATTAATCAAATTAGTGAAGATCAAACACAAAGAACAAATATTAAATGCAGCAAAGGAAAATCAACAAATAACACACAAGGGGATTCCCATAAAGATAACAGCTATGTTTCGAGAGAACAGCATGTGTATTATCTATGGTGAAACAGATCACCAGCCCAGGTGGGATGCCTGAGACAGGTGTTCGGGCCAGGTGCACTGGGAGGACCCAGGGGAATCGGGTGGGGGAGGAGGTGGGAGGGGGGATCGGGATGGGGAATACATGTAACTCCATGGCTGATTCATGTCAATGTATGACAAAACCCACTGCAATGTTGTGAAGTAATTAGCCTCCAACTAATAAAAATAATTGAAAAAAAATTTTTTTTAATAAATGAAAAAAAAAAGATAACAGCTGATCTTTCAATAGAAACTCTTCAGGACAGAAGGGAGTGGCAGGACATACTTAAAGTCATGAAAGAGAAAAACCTACAACCCAGATTATTATACGCAGCAAGTATCTCATTCAAATATGAAGGAGAAATCATAAGCTTTACAGACAAGCAAAGGCTGAGAGAATTCAGCACCACCAAACCAGCTCTCCAACAAATGCTAAAAGGTCTTCTCTAGACAGGAAACACAGAAAAGGTTTATAAACTCGAACCCAAAACAACGAAGTAAATGGAATTGGAATCATACTTATCAATAATTACCCTAAATGTTAATGGGTTGAATGCCCCAACCAAAAGACAAAGACTGGCTGAATAGATACAAAAATAAGATCCTTATATATGCTGTCTACTAGACACCCACCTCAAAACAAGGAACACATACAGACTGAAGGTGAAGGGATGGGAAAAGATATTTCATGCAAATGGAGACCAACAGAAAGCAGGAGTAACAATACTCATATCAGATAAAATAGACTTTGAAATTAAGGCTGTGAAAAGAGACACAGGAAGACACTACATAATGATCAAAGGTTCAATCCAAGAAGAAGATATAACAATTATAAATATATATGCATCCAACATAGGAGCACCACAATATGTGAGGCAAATGCTATCAAGTATGAAAGGGGAAATTAACAGTAACACAATAATAGTGGGAGACTTTAATACCCCATTCACACCTATGGATAGATCAACTAAACACAAAATTAGCAAGGAAACACAAACTTTAAATTAAAGAGTGGACCAGTTAGGCCTAATTGATATCTATAGGACATTTCACCGCAAAACAATGAATTTACCCTTTTTTCATGCGCACAAAGAACATTCTCCAGGATAGATCACATCCTGGGCCATAAATCTAGCCTTGATAAATCCAAAACACTGAAATCATTTCAAGCATCTTTTCTGAGCACAATGCAGTAAGATTAAATATCAACTACAGGAAAAAAAAGTTATTAAAAATACAAACATATGGAGGCTAAACAACACACTTCTGAATAACCAACAAATCACACAAGAAATCAAAATATGCTTAGAAACGAATGAAAATGAAAACACAATAACCCAAAACCTAAGGGATTCAGTAAAAGCAGTGCTAAGGACACGGTCCATCACAATACATGCTTACCTCAAGAAACAAGAGAAAAATCTAATAAATAACCTAACTTTACACCTAAAGGAACTAGAAAAAGAAGAAATGAAGAACCCCAGGGTTAGTAGAAGAAAAGAAATCATAAAAATCAGGGCAGAAATAAAAGAACATAAACAAAGGAGACTATAGAAAAAATGAACAAAACTAAAAGATGGTTCTTTGAGAAAATAAATAAAATAGACAAACCATTAGTCAGACTCATCAAGAAAAACATGGGAGAATAATCAAACCAACAAAACTAGAAATGGAAATGGAAAGATCACAACAGATAACACAGAAATGCAAAGGAAATGGCAACCCACTCCAGTACTCTTGCCTGGAAAATCCCATGGACCGAATAACCTGGGAGGCTGCAGTCCATAGGGGTCCCAAAGAGTCAGACATGACTGAGCGACTTCACTTTCCTTTCCATAAGAGACTACTATAAGCAACTATATAACAAAAAAAAAATGGACAACTTGTAAGAAATGGATGAATTCTTAGAAAAGTATAACCTTCCAAAACTGAACCAGGAAAAAATAGAAAATCTTAACAGACCCATCACAAGTGCAAAAATCAAAACTGTAAACAAAACTTTTGCAACAAACCAAAGCCCAGAACAGACAGCTTCACAGCTGAATTCTACCACAGTTTTGGACATTTTAGCCACAGAAATCAGAGAAGAAAAAGAAATAAAAGGAATCCAGATTGGAAAAGAAGTAAAGCTCTCACTGTTTGCAGAAGACATGATCCTCTGCATAGAAAACCCTAGAGACTACAACAGAAAATTACTAGAGCTAATCAATGAATATAGAAAAGTTGCAGGATATAAAATTAGCACACAGAAATCCCTTGCATTTCTATACACTAAATATGAGAAAACCGAAAGAGAAATTAAGGAAACAACTCCATTCACCATTGGAACGAAAATAAAAAATAGGAATTAGTCAGTCAGCTCAGTTGCTCAACCGTGTCCGACTCTTTGGGACCCGATGAATTGCAGCACGCCAGGCTTCCCTGTCCATCACAAACTCCCAGAGTTTACTCAAACTCATGCCCATCGAGTCAGTGATGGCATCCAGCCATCTCATCCTCTGTCACCCCCTTCTCCTCCTGCGACCAATCCCTCAAAGCATCAGGGTCTTTTCCAATGAGTGAACTCTTCACATGAGATGGCCAAAGTATTGGAATTTCAGCATCAGCATCAGTCCTTCCAATGAACACCCAGAACTGATTTCCTTTAGGATGAACTGGTTGGATCTCCTTGCAGTCCAAGGGACTCTCAAGAGTCTTCTCCAACACCATAGTTCAAAAGTATCAATTTTTCGCTGCTCAGCTTTCTTCATCGTCCTCCTCTCACATCCATATATGATCACTGGAACAACCAAAGCCTTGACCAGACAGATCTTTGTTGGCAAAGTAACGGGTGTGATCAGTCACCTAGAGCCAGACATCCTGGAATGTGAAGTCAAGTGGGCCTTAGAAAGCATCACTACAAACAAAGCTAGTGGATGTGATGGGATACCAGTTGAGCTATTTCAAATCCTGAAAGATGATGCTGTGAAAGTGCTGCACTCAATATGCCAGCAAATTTGGAAAACTCAGCAGAGGCCAAAGGACTGGAAATGGTCCGTTTTCATTCCAATTCCTAAGAAAGGCAATTCCAAAGAATGTTCAAACAACTGCACAATTGCACTCATCTCACACGCTGGTAAAGTAATGATCAAAATTCTCCAAGCCAGGCCTCAGCAATACATAAATCTTGAACTTCCAGATGTTCAAGCTGGTATTAGAAAAGGCAGAGGAAGCAGAGATCAAATTGCCAATTGCCAATATCTGCTGGATGATCACAAAAGGAAGAGAGCTCTAGAAAAACATCTACTTCTGCTTTACTGACTACACCAAAGCCTTCGACTGTGTGGATCACGATAAACTGTGGAAAATTCTGAAAGAGATGGGAACACCAGACCACCTGACCTGCCTCTTGAGAAACCTGTATGCAGGACAGGAAGCAACAGTTAAAACTGGACATGGAACAACAGACTGGTTCCAAATAGGAAAAGGAGTACGTCAAGGCTATATATTGTCACCCTGCTTATTTAATTTATATGCAGAGTACATCATGAGAAACACTGGGGTGGAAGAAGCACAAGCTGGAATCAAGATTGCCAGGAGAAATATCAATAACCTCAGATATGCAGATGACACCAGCCTTATGGCAGAGATTGAAGAGGATTTAAAAAGCCTCCTGATGAAATTTAAAGAAGAGAGTGAAGAAGTTGGCTTAAAGCTTACCATTCAGAAAACTAAGATCATGGCATCTGGTCCCATCACCTCATGTGAAATAGATGGGAGACAGTGAAAACAGTGTCAGACTTTATTTTGGGGGGCTCCAAAATCACTGCAGATGGTGACTGCAGCCATGAATTTAAAAGACGCTTACTCCTTGGAAGGAATGCTATGACCAACCTAGATAGCATATTAAAAAGCAGAGACATTGCAAATAGGAATGAATCTACCTAAAGAAACAAAAGATCTATGTATAGAAAACTATAAAACACTGATGAAAGAAATCAAAGATGACACAAATAGATGGAGAAATATACCACGTTCATGAGTTGGAAGGATCAATATAGTGAAAATGAGTATACTACCAAAAGCGAACTATAGTTTCAATGCAATCCCTATCAAGCTTCCAATGGTATTTTTCAGAGAACTAGAACAAATAATTTCACAGTTTGTTCGGAAATACAGGTAACCTCGAATCGCCAAAGCATTCTTCAGAAAGAAGAATGGAACTGGAGGAATCAACCTGCCTGACTTCAGGCTATACTACAAAGCTACATTCATCAAGACAGTATGGTACTGGCACAAAGACAGAAACATAGACCAGTGGAACAAAATAGAAAACCTACAGATCAATCCACGCACCTAGGGACACTTTATCTTTGTCAAAGGAGGCAGAAATATACATTGGAGAAAAGACAACCTGTTTAAACAACTGGTGCAGGGACAACTGGTCAACCACTTGTAAAAGAATGAAACTAGAACACTTTCTAACACAATATACAAAAATAAACTCAACATTGATTATAGATCTAAATGTAAGACCAGAAACTGTCAAACTCCCAGAGAAAAACATAGGCAAAACACTCTCTGACATAAATCACACCAGGATCCTCTATGACCCACCTTCCAGAATATTGGAAATAAAAGTAAAAATAAACAAATGCAACCTAACTAAACTTAAAAACTAAAAAAAAAAAAAAAAAAGTTAAAAACTTTTGAACAATGAAGGAAACTATAAGCAAGGTGAAAAAACAGCCGTTAGAATGGAGAAAATAATACCAAATGAAGCAACTGACAAAGAATGAACCTTAAAAGTATACAAGCAGCTCATGCAGCTCAATTCCAGAAAAATAAACGACCCAATCAAAAATGAACAAAGAAACTAAACAGACATTTCTCCAAAGAAGAAATGCAGATGTATAACAAACACATGAAAAGATGCTCAACATCACTCATTATCAGAGAAGTGCAAATCAAAACCACAAAGAGATACCATCTCATGCTGATCAGAATGGCCATAAATTCCAGAAGCAATAAATGCTGGAGACGGTGCGGAGAAAAGGGAACCTTCTTACACTGTTGGTGGGAATGCCAACTAATACAGCCACTATGGAGAACACTGTGGAGATTCCTTACAAAACTGGAAATAGAACTCCCATATGACCCAGCAATCCCACTGCTGGGCATACACAGTGAGGAAACCAGAATTGAAAGAGACATGTGTACCCCAATATTCAGCACAGCACTGTTACAGTAGGTAGGATATGGAGGCAACCTAAATGTCCATTTCCAAAGGAATGGATAAAAACATTGCAGTATATATACACAGTGGAATATTACTCAGCCATTAAAAAGAATGCATTTGAGTCAGTTCTAATGAGGTGGATGATTATGGAGTCTATTATACAGAGTGAAGCAGGTCAGAAAGAAAACCACCAATACAGTATATTAATGCATATATTTGGAATTTAAAAAGATGGTAACAATATCCCTATATGCAAAATAGCAAAGGAGACACAGATGTAAAGAACAGACTTTTGGACTCTGTGGGAGAAGGTGAGTGTGTGATGATTTGAGAGAACAGCATTGAAACATATATATTACCATATATGAAATAGGTGACCAGTGTAAGTTTGATGCATGAAACAGGGCACTCAGGGCCTGTGCTCTGGGATGACCCTGAAGGGTGGATGGGGAGGAATGTGGGAGGGGGTTCAGGATGGGTGATACATGTCCACCTGTGGTTGATTATGTCAATGTATGGCAAAAACCACTACAATATTGTAAAGTAATTAATTTCCAATTAAAATAAATTAATTAAAAAATAGTATTGAGAAACCTGAATTCCCATGTTAAAATTATAAACCTGAATGTTAGGGACAAAAATGTGTCATGGCCACTGTAACTGCTTCCTATCTCGAGTGCATGAAGCCAATACTAGTAGTGATGGGATTGAGACCTGTGAGCTACTCTGAAAAAAATTGATTTCACTGCTTTTCTAGGGACTTCATTTTCAATTGCCAACTGTAGCAGCTCCTTATTTTAACTGAACAATGTCACTATTTAAGTAATAGGGATTTGTTGTGATTTTTTTCTTCTAATTTAATAAATATTCATTTAAACAATAATTCCCTCTTCAAATAGCACATCAAGTAAGATTACAAAATAATCAGGGAAAGAAAGAAAAGAAATAATAAATGCAAACTTTAGCCTCTACTTAGAAAAGTAACAGTTAGCTAATATAGAACACTACTATTTTTAGAAGGTTGACTCTACCTTGAAATGGATTCAAGGTGAAAAATAGAACTAATTTGAAAGCAGAAAACAGCCTACTGTAATCAAATGTTTACTAGGTTTCATGTAGGTTTTATGCATTATCTTAATTTAGCAAACGTTGAGAGATTGGCATCATCCCTACTTTACATTTCCAGTTTTCTTCATTGTTTGACATATCTAAGTTTATTCTCCATCTATTATTCTTCTAATAGAAATTCAGCAAACTGGAAATTTGGTTGAGATAAAAGTCACTATAGGTAAAATCATTTGGGTTTCAGAAGGAAAAAGAGATTTCAAATATGTTTATAAAATTGAAAAGTTCTGATTTCCAAATTTAATTAAACATAGCTTTCCCAATCCAGGCTTCTTATTGTGCCATATTTCAACCTCAACAGAGGAGCCAAACATGAGAGAATATTTAAAATCAGAGAAAAGTATGCAAAGTTAGATCATAATGGAGAGTTGAATAGTTTAGAGGTAACAGGGGGCACAAAAAAGACAAGTTACTATAGTTGCCTGCATGTTGAAAAACAGGGCGGGGATTCTTCATTTTCTTTGTGGAGAGAAAGCCCTATTTTGTTTCAGACAGCGTAGGAGTTACAGGTTTGCATTTGGTTTTGTTTTGCTTTATTTATTTATTTTTTATTGTGATAAAATATGAATGGCATAGCATTTACTATTTTAAGTGTACAATTAAGTGGCATTAAGTACATTTACATTGTTGTACAACCATTGCAACAATTCATATCTAGAAATTTTTCATCTTCCCAAACCAAAACCCCATACCAATTAAAAAATAATTTCTCATTCTTCTCCCTCCCCTCCACCCGGTGCTTGGCAAACACCATTCCACTCTCATCTCTATTAATTTCACTATTCTAGGTACCTAATGTAAGTAGAAGCTCTTTTATGAATTTGTTCTTTTATGAATGACTTACTTCACTGAGCTAATGTTTTCAAAGTACCACCATGTTGTACCATGTGTCAAAATTTCCTTCCTTTTTAAGGATGAAAATGCCAAACTGGATGAAGCACAAGCTGGAATCAAGATTGCTGGGAGAAATATCAATAACCTCATATATGCAGATGACACCACCCTTATGGCAGAAAGTGAAGAGGAACTAAAGAGCTCCTTGATGAAAGTGAAAGAGAAGAGTGAAAAAGTTGACTTAAAACTCAACATTCAAAAAATGAAGATCATGACATCCAGTCCATCACTTCATGACAAATAGATGAGGAAACAATGGAAACAGTGACAGACTTTATTTTCTTGGACTCCAAAATTACTGAAGATGGTGACTGCAGCCATGAATTAAAAGATGCTTGCTCCTTGGAAGAAAAGCTATGACTAACCCACAGAGCATATTAAAAAGCAGAGACATTACTTTGCTGACAAAGGTCAATCTAGTAAAGCTATGGTTTTTCCAGTAGTCATGTATGGATGTAAGAGTTGGACTATAAAGAAAGCTGAGCATGGAAGAGTTGATGCTTTTGAACTGTCATGTTGGAAAAGACTCTTGAGCATCCCTTGGACAGATAGGAGATCAAATCAGTCAATCCTAAAGGAAATCAGTACTGAATATTCATTTGAGGGACTGATGTTGAAGCTGATGCTCCAATACTTTGGTCACCTGATGTAATGAACTGACTCACTGGAAAAGATCCTGATGCTGGGAAAGATTGAAGGCAGAAGGAGAAGGGGACAACAGAGGATGAGATGGTTGGATGGCATCATCGACTTGATGGACAAGAGTTTGAGCAAGCTCCTGGAGTTGGTGATGGACAGGGAAGCCTGGAATATTGCAGTCCATGGAGTCGCAAGGAGTCAGACACGACTGAGCCACTGAACTTACTGAACTGAATATTCCACTACCTGTATATACCACATTTTGTTTTTCCATTTATCCACTGAAAGACAGTTGGGTTTCTTCCACCTTTGGACTATTATAAAAATACTGCTATAAGCATAAACATGTGTGTGCAAGTATTTATTCAGTCCTTGCTTTCAATTTTTTTTGAAGATATACCCAGAAATGAAATTCCTGGGTCATAAAGCAATTCTGCTTTAATTTTCTCAGCCCTGGTATTTTCTCTGTTGAGAGGTTTATGATTATTGAATCAATTTCCTTATTAGTTGTAAGACTATAAAGATTTTCTGTTTCTTTATGATGCAGTTTGGAAGACAGTGTACTTCTAGGCATTTGTTCATTTTATTTAGGTTATCAAGTACATTGGTGAGATCAGTTGTTAATGCTATTCTCTTATAATCCTTTTTAAAATATCACTAGTAATGTTCCATCTTTCACTTTTGATTTTAATTATTAGAATCTTTTTTTCCTAGTCAAACTTGCCAAAGATTTGTCAATTTTGTTGATAGTTTTGAAAAACCAACTTTTGGTTTCATGGATATTCTCTGTTGTTTTTCTATTCTCTTTCTTACTTATCTCTTCTCTGATCTTTATTGTATCCTTTGTTTTAGTTTGTTCTCCTTTTTCTTCTTGAAGGTGAAAGCTAGATTGTTGATGTGGGATTATTTTTCTTTTTTAATGCATGTATTAATAGGTATAAATTTACCCTGTTATACTGTTTGCACTGTATCCCATAAGTTTTGGTACACAGTGTTTTCATTTCCATTTATCTAAAGATTTCTTCTTTGTGATTTCTTCATTGACCCATTGGTTGTTTTAGAATTTTCTCTATATTGCAGATTTCCCTTCTGCTGTTGATTCTAGCTTCATTTCATTGTGATTGAAAAAGATGCTTTGCATTACTTTAATCTTTTTTTTTTTTAATTAAGAGTTGTCTTGTGGCCTAAGATATCATCTTTCCTGGGAAATGTTCCATATGCTCCTGAGAAAATGTTTTCCACTGTAGTTGGGTGGAGAGTTCTGTACATTTCTCTTAGGTTCAGTTTTATATTGTGTTCAAGTTCTCTGTTTATATATTGATCTGGTCATTTCAGGTTTGAGTTTATTTTTAAATTTCTTGCTCATATTAGCTAGTTTGTTAAGGTGCATTTTTATATATCTTAACTCAGGAATACAGAGCATTACTAACAAAGTATTCACACCTTTAAAATGATCAATTTCCACTATTAGTTGTGCAGTTCTGAATTATCATCTAGTGTTAGTTTTCTACAGTTATTTATACAGAATTTTCTCTTTATTAACATATTCAACCTAACCAGTACACTGTATTGAATAAAATGACACATTTGGTTTCTATATTGTCCTTCTCTCTCTCTCTTTCCAGAAAAGCTTCCTTCCAAACAGCCATAAAAGCTCTGCTTCTGCATCACTCAGACAACTCAATGCCTACTATCTTAGAAACTGGAATGCAAGCTTTCTGAATAATAAATGAGCTTATCGTTTTGTATTTAAATAAAATTGGTGTGCAAAGACAACATTTTACTGTTGTTTTCAAAGAGGGTTTTGGTATCAGGGTGTGGAAATATGTCTTTTCCCAACTGGGAGCACCTTTCACTCTACTGTGATCCAAATGATCGCTACATACAGAGCCTATGAAATATCGACAAGAAGTCAAAACTTATTTATATCCATCTTACAAATAATTAAAAAAGAAAACTACTACCATTGCTATCAACTTTGATTTGGTTCAAATTTTTTTTTTTGAAAAAGGAAATTCTTATTCATTTATGTTGGTTAAATGTTGGCCTGGATAAGTGCATCTAAAAAGCAAGAAAAGTTTAGTATGGTGACTAGTTTGAAAGTACTGTGTCATTCAATGGCTTTTCACTGTATTAGTAACATGCAAGTATGTGTCAGCTCTTCCTCTAGGTAGATTCAACTTTAAAAGTTTTTGAGTAGCAAAGATGTGGTAATAAGGCAAAAGAAAATTAATATGTTTAAGAGGTGTTATGAAGTGGACTGTATCTCCTCAAAGTTCATATATTGGAGCTGTAACCCCTAACATGAGTGTTTGAAGATTTATGAGATCATAAGGGTAAAGTCTTATTTCAATAGGACTTGTGTTCTTATAAGAAGAGGAAGAGACACCAGAGATCTTCTCTCCATGTATGCACAGAAAAGAGACTGTGTGAAGCTATAGCAAGAAGGCTGTCATCTACAAATATCGTATATCACTTCTATGTAAAAAATTAAAAAAAATGGTACAAATGAACTTAAATAAGTTCATTTAAAAGCAGAAATAGAGTTACAGACATAGAAAAGAAACATGGCTACCAGGGGGAGAGTGGGGGAGGGATAAATTAGGAGGTCGGGATTGACATATACATACCACAATATATAAAATAGATAACTAATAATGATTTACTGTGGGGCTTCCTGGGTGGCTCAGTGTGGGTAGAGAATCTACCTGAAATGCAGGAGACACAGTAAATGTGGGTTCAATACCTGAGTCAGGAAAATCCCCTGGAGGAGGGCATGGCACTGCACTCCAGTTTTCTTGCTTGGAAAATCCCACAGACAGAGTAGCCTAGAAGGTTTCAGTTCATAGGGTCTCAGCTGGACATGACTGAAGTGAATGAGCACAGGGACTTAGTGCAGGGGAGAGGGAAATCTATTTGATGCTCTGTAATGATCTACATGGAAAAAAATCTTAAAAAGGATGGATATATGTATATATATAACTGATTCACTTTGCTGTACAGAAAGTAGCATAATATGGTAAATCAACTACACTTCAATCATTTTTTTTAATTAAAAAAATAAAAACAATGCTCGGGGCGGGGGAGAAAAAGAAGGTTGTCATCTATAATCCAGGAAGAGACTTGTTACCAGAAACCAACCCTGAGAAGTACTTTGATCTTGACCGTCTATCCTTCAGTACATTGAAAAAATAAATTCTTATTTAGATTTAAGCCACTTAGTCTGTGGTATTTGGTTATGGCAGCCCTAGCTTCAGGCTTTCCGCTGGCTATGTGTGGCACCATTATTAATAATTTGGGGATTTATTGAGGATTTTTTGCTGAGTAGAGTATTTATGTAATCTGCTGTTAAGTGCACCCTTATTAAAATGACCAAATCAGCAACAACAAAAAATTATTCAGTTGGCTGACAGTGGGCAGATGTGACTATAATAGATGGCTCTCAAATATTACCATTTTCAGCATCATCTCTGGGGAAACATAAAAAAAAGTGTCACTGGATTATATTCATTGCAATCATGGCTAACTTAAGAGGGCTGAGAAACTGTCATTGTTCTAAGTTTATCTCAATTCTACATCATCTTATTTTCATCTCAAATTCACTAGAATAATTAGTCAATGTAGCATTTCATTTTATTGTTCTCTGATAAAAGATTATTATGACTTTTAGCATAAGGATTATTCTAGTAAAGTGGAAGAAGATAGGGCAGATAGAGGTCAGAACATAAGGATGGCTGTCCTGATCCTGACAGTAAGATGTTTTGTGAGTCAAGGAATATCATTTAGTATTCCTAAACCTCATTTCATCATCTGAAAAATGGGGATTGGTGGGTAAACAAGATAATCCCTAAGGATTTCCCCAGTTCTGACAATATATTATCTGAAGATTAATATTCTTCTTACATAATATGCTCTCTTTATTTTGCCTGAAGTGAATTACAGCGGTCATAAACACATCTAACATAGATATAGACATTGTAACATGTTTCTATATTAGATGGTTCTTCTCCAGTATCATAAATGCATGTCAATCAAAACAAATCACATATCTAATCAGCATTTGTCAAATTAATAAACTCCAGTGAATTTGAGTCAGTTTTTGTTTCTGCCTAATACTTTGGACTTAAAAGCTTTCAATGATAATAAGATTATCATTTTCATATATTATTTTATAGATCACATTCTCTAAATGAATACAGTGAAACCCTTCAATAAATACAAGTTTTACTTAATTGTTTTAGTCAACATTGAGTCCAGAGTTAAGCTGGGAAACATAAAGAAAGAATCTTGCAAAATATCTGATTAATATTATCAGTTTAACTAGTCAACCAGCATGAATGATCCTGGATAGATCCTGTCTAAATATGACACAGCATAAAATACGGTTTTTGTGATTTGCCTTTAAATATTCTCCCTGGTTGTTTTCCCTAAACATAATTGCTGACAAAGTTTTTCATTCCACTGGGAACTGAGAGTTCTCATGCTCTTAACATAAAATATCTCTGCCATTTAAAACTCATGTTGTATCGTAATAAATATCTGAACGTTTTTAAGCACTGTTTATCTTGTAAGGCATGATTTTAAAACACTAATGATAATGGCAGTACAAGGGACTGTCTTGGGTTGTAATTACAAACTTTAGTGTTAGTTATTTTCACGGGAGGGAAAAGCAGATTCTCCATATGATAATACTATGTAAAAATCATCTTTTAAAAATGAGAATGAAATTTTACTCTTTAAAATGGTTGAAAGATCTCAGTTCTTAAACATTTGAGGGGCCTGAGAAACATTTAAACACATGTTTATAGGTGCCAAACCAATGCAAATATGTTCATAGTTAGAGACAGAAAGTAGGACCTGTACACTAGACATACAGTCAATAACCACAGCATTTGCCAAATAGTGTTTCTTTAAATGAAATGGACATATATACTGTCAAGATTGTTCCTTTTGTTCAGATTTATACCACTTAAAGTTTCTGTAGGATACTATATAAATGATCACCCTTAGAGGAGGAGATATAAAAATCCACTGAATTTTAGAATTCTATGTAGAAATGCTGAAATCCTATATAAAGATTCCCTTCCTGAAATTATTTTCAAGCATTTGCTTTGCAACACTATTGTCTTCCTCTGTTCCATTTTATTATTCTATCTATTAGTGAAATCTGGGAGTTCATTTTCTTCCAATCATGTTATTGAAATTATACTGTGCATATTGTTATCTTCTTCTTTATGTTTTCTTAGGTAATATCATCTACTCAAATGACACATCTCTACCTCCAAGGTCCAATTCTCCCAGAACTCAAGACTTATATTTTAGTTGCCTTAAGAATATCTTCATTGTGATGTCCTACAGTTCCATCAGTTTAATGTCTCCAAAACCATACCCATCACCTCTGCCTCAATTTTTTCCCTCCCTCTATATATCTTACTTGTGCTGAAATTAGAAGCTAGTTAGAAACTATCATTCCATCATCAAAATTTTGCTTGTCTTATATTCAATGTCATTAGTCAATCAATTTTTCAACTTTATATCTCTTATATTTCTTTTAAATTTATTCTCTACGAGATATTATATTAGAGTCATGGTATAGGCTCTTAAGAACTTTAATATGTAGGTCTGTGCTTAGCTATTGCCAATGCTTGTCCATATAGAGGCTAGAATTGTTTTCCTTTTTTTTTTTTTTTAACCCAAATCTGATCATATCACTCAGCATCTTAGAGGGTGCCAAAGTGCTACATTGCCAAAAGGATAATTTTTAATTCTGTATGCCATACAAAGCCCCTCACCATCTTTGGTAACCTCATATCTTAAAACTCCATCCTATGTAAAACAAAACAAAAAGTGTTCTTTCTAATAAACTCCGACTTTATACTCTATCTTAAAATTATAGAGTGAAAAGGGACTTCTAATAGGATATCTGAGGATCTCCACAGAGTAGCTCCCCACTGAAACTGGTATAAATTGTATAAAAGTAGCCATTTAAAGTCTTTGGAAATGGACTTAAGTCATCCAAACAAATTAAGAAATACTTATTCAAGAATATCTACTAAAATTCAGTCAAAAACAGCAAAGGTCTATAGTATCTGAATAAAAACATATCTTTCATTTCTCTCTCTCTTCCAAGTGATTGCAGCAGAGAGATAGGGGCTCCCTGCTTCCACCTCACACATGGGATGGAGGCTGAACTTGGGGCTAGACTCCTCTGAGAATATTGCTCAGTCGCTTTAGTCCTGTCTGACCCCGTGGACTGTAGCCTGCTAGGCTCCTCTGTCCATGGGATTCTCCAGGCAAGAATATTGGAATGGGTTGCCATAACCTTCTCCAGAAGATCTTCCCAACCCAGGGATCACACCTACATTTCTTACATCTCCTGCATTGGCAGGCGGGTTCTTTACTGCTAGCGCCACCTGGGGTCCAAATCTAACCTGCCGTGGCTTGTGAAGTAATAAGTGGTTCCACGCCCAGAGAGAGGCTGAGATTTGAAACTACTGTTGAGTGCCCATCTCTTCCTTTACCCAGCCCTCAGCAACTAAACCAGGAGTATCACTCAGAGAGAAGTACTCCAATCCAAGAACAGATGACTTCACTGTTGAATTCTACTGAACATTTAAAAGAGAATCAGCATTAATTCTTCACAAACATGTCCTCCCAAAATGGAAGAACCAGTGAACACTCCTTAACTCATTGTATGAGGGCAATATTTCTCTGATTCTCAAACCAGACAAAAATTATCACAAGAAAACTACAGACTTGTATTTCTTATGACTATGGACACGAAAATTCTAAAAAAAAAAAAAAAAAGAAATACTACAAAATACAAAAATTCTGAAAAAATGCTAGATAACAAATACAGCAACATATGAAAATAATTATACATAGTCAAGTGGGATTTAACCCAGGAATGCAAGAATGATTCAACATACAAAAAATAATCATATGCCACATCAGTAGAAGATAAAAATCCACATTATAATTTAAATAGATGTGGAAAATATGTTTGATAAATCCAACACCTTTTTATGGAAAAATACTCAACCAACTAGGAGTAGAAGGAGACTTCCTTGATCTAATAAAGGTCATTTATGAAAAACCTACAGATAACATAATAACTGATACAAAAAATTGGTTGCAAAACAGAAAAAAATTGGCTGCTTTCTCACTAAGACCAGGAACATAACAATGGCTTCCACGTTTGCCACTTTTATTCAACATTATTCTAGAGATTCTTGCCAGAATGGTTATGCAAAAATATAAAAATAAACAAATAAAATACATATCAATTGGAAAGGGAGAAATAAACTACTTCTATTTGCAAATGACATGATCTTTTATATATTAAATTTTTTGCAATCCACTGATAAATAATCAGAACTAATAAAATTCAGAAGGTTGCAGGATACAAGATCAATATATAAAAATCAGTTGCATTCATCATTTATTTTATTTTTTGTTTTTAGATATGACAGATATAAACAACACCATATATTTAACTTTCGAACTGATTATCATTTTTATGCTTTCTCGGTTCTATAATTGCTTCCAGTTCAGTGTTTATTTTACAATTTTACTCATAAAAATATTTTATATTTGTCTCTTGCAAAATCTAAGATATTATTCATGTTGATTTTCTCTATATTTTTGGTATCACTACAAGTTTTCTTAATCATTCATGAAACAGCAGTTGTCTATTTATTCCAATCAATTCACAAAACAAGAGCTGACTTCCTTTTAGGTAGTTACCATTTTGGCTTCTAGAGAATAGTTTAAAATAGGTGAATGAGAAATAGAAAACTTCAAAACTTCTGTGACTCGATAAGCTTTTACAATGTGAGATGTTTCATAGTTCACAACTCAAGACCAAAATAGCATCGTGCTTACCAAAAATGGCAGGCATATGTCTCTCTAGGGTCATCAATCTAATAATTACTATCTATCTTTATATATTGTCACACAGTAGTTCTCTGACAGGATGCTCTCGTTCTACAACTGAAAACACCAAGGTATTCTGATGAGAACTAGCACATAGCACTTGTAGAACAATAGTTGATAAAAAAAAAATTCCCCTTGCAGTCATTGTGGGTCTACTTGTTTCTCCCCAAGACCACAGCTTCTAAAATGTATAAACAAAAATGATTTCATATGCATCCATTCCTATGGAGTGTTGGAATGGTTGGAGAAGCCATGTCCTTAACTAATGGGCATATTTCCTAAGAAGGGGAGATTATTAAGCAGACTGGAGTAAAAGCCTTTGAAATTGCTACAGTAGCTACTACAACAGAACTCTCTGATACTTAATATACTTCTAAAATTATTATTTTTATTTTAGAATTATTTTAGACTTCCAGAGAAGTTGTAAATGTAATTCTGATAGTTTCCCTACTCCACACACATTGTTCTCTCTTACACTGCTATGATACATTTTGCCAAAACTAATGAAAAATTTTCATGAAGAAAAATTCATGACTCAGTAAGCACAATGGTGTGATCACTCACCTAGAGCCAGACATCCTGGAATGAGAAGTCAAGTGGGCCATAGGAAGCATCACTATGAACAAAGCTAGTGGAGGTGATAGAATTCAAGTTGAACTATTTCAAATTCTAAAAGATGATGCTGTTAAAGTGCTGCACTCAGTATGCCAGCAAATTTGGAAAACTCAGCAGTGGCCACAGGACTGGAAAAGGTCAGTTGTCATTACAATCTCAAATAAGGGTAATGCCAAAGAATGTTCAAACTACTGCACACTTGCATTCATCTCACATGCTAGCAAGGTAATGTTCAAAATTCTCCAAGTCAGGCTTCAACAGTATATAAACTGTAAAATTCCAGATGTTCAAGCTGGATGTAGAAAAGACAGAGGAACCAGATATCAAGTTGTCAACATCCGTTGAGTCATTGAGAAAGCAAGAGAGTTCCAGAGAAACATCTACTTCTGCTTTATTGACTATGCCAAAGCCTTTGACTGTGTGGATCACAACAAACTTGTGGAACATTCTTCAAGAGATGGAAATATCAGACCATCTTACCTGACTCCTGAAAAAACTGTATGCAGGTCAAGAAGCAACAGTTAGGACCAGACATGGAACAACAGACTGGTTCCAAATTGGGAAAGGAGTATGTCAAGGCTGTATATTGTCACCTTACTTATTTAACTTACATGCAGAGTACATCATGCAAAATGCCAAGCTGGATGAAGCACAAGCTGGAGTCAAGATTGCTGGGAGAGATATCAATAACCTCAGATACACAGATGACACCACCCTTATAGCAGAAAGCCAAGAAGAACTAAAGAACATCCTGATGAAAGTGAAAGAGGAGAGCGAAAAAGTCAGTTTAAAATCCAACATTGAAAAAACTAAGATCATAGCATCCAGTCCCGTCACTTCATGGCAAATTGATGGGGAATCAATGGAAACAATAAGAAACTTTATTTTCTTGGGCTCCAAAATCACTGTAGATGGTGACTGCAGTCATGAAATTAAAAGATGCTTGCTCCTTGGAAGAAAAGCTATGACCAACCTAGATAGCATATTAAAAAGCAGAGACATTACTTTGCCGACAACGGTCCATCTAGTCAAAGCTATGGTTTTTCCAGTAGTCATGTATGGATGTGAGAGTTCGACCATAAAGAAAACTGAGCGCCGAAGAATTGATGCTTTTCAAGTGTGGTGTTAGAGAAGACTCTTGAGAGTCCCTTGGACTACAAGGAGATCAAACCAGTCCATCCTAAACGAAATCAGTCCTGAATATTCATTGGAAGGACTGATGCTGAAGCTGAAACTCCAATACTTTGCCCACCCGATGCAAAGAACTATCATGCGAAAAGACCCTGATGCTGGGAAAGACTGAAAGCAGGAAGAGAAGGGGCCGACAGAGGATGAGATGACTGTATGACATCACCGACACGATGGACGTGAGTTTGCACAAGCTCCGGAAGTTGGTGATGGACAGGGAAGCCTGGCATGCTGCAGTCCATGCGGTCGTAAAGAGTCAGACATGACTAAACTGACTGACTGAATGAACCAATACACTACTATTAACTAAGCTATGCTTTATTTGAATTTACTTAGTTTTTACCTAATGCCTTCTTCTGTCCAAAGAACTCCTCCAGGATTTTGTATTGCATTTGGTCATCGTGTTTCCTTAGACTTCCCCTGCTATAACAGTTTGTCAGACTTTGTTTTTGATGATGCTGATAATTTTTAGGATTACTGGTTAGGTATTTTGTAGAATGTCCTTCAATTTGGCAAAAACTTAATGCTTTAAAATTCATATTTGATAGCAGAAGACACAAAATGTGCTTCTACATGCCAGCATAACATTTGAGAATGTGTTTTAGTTTTAAGTTCAAAGGAAACCAGATAAGTGATATAAAACTTCAATTTTCAATTCTAGTCCTAGATATGTCAACAGTAACTGAATAGATGCAGATTCCTAAAGAAGTAAAACCTGGGCCTTTTATTTTTTAATTGTATTTGATTTGTATGAAACTGCCAATATCAAGTATCTTCTCATTAGGAGGTTGCATTCATTTCTTCTTTATCTGCTTTTTGTCCCTTTTACAACATGTTTGAAAAATTGTTTTCTTGGCATAAGGATATCTTATGCTTAGGAATATAATTAGAACTACATAAGAAAGTGAAAAATGCTGACCAAAATTCCCAACTTCTTAGAACTTATTTTTATACCCTTGACATTTTAAAAGAAATAGACAAATCACAATGAGAATAAACTAAAAGCACTGATTTAGTCCCCAAATGACTTTCAAGTTATGTTCTTTAATCATAGGGGATTCATCTCAGTATCCTACATTATGTATATGTAATCTACCACAATATTTTGTTTGGTCATGTTAACTCTGATACCAATACTATTGTAACATATTTAACAACACTATTTTAATTCATTTACAACAAATATACATTATATTATATTCAATATATTTATAATGATTTTTAATGACTAACCTAATGCATTAGCAAATGTAGCAGATGCTTATTTTTGTTTATTTTATGTAAGCATTTTTGTCACTAAGTTGAATAATTCCAGTTTTACTGATTTAGGCTTACTATATATAAAATGGTAGCTGGGGCATTGGGGTTTATTCCTTTTCACTCAATAATTGATTCATAATATAAATATTTTAGAGCAAGTGTGACCAAGCAGTTTATCAATTAATTAATAAGATGGAATTCTAAACATGGAAGAAAATGAGTTAATCTACTGTATTTTCATTTCCACATTTCCAAAATAAGCATCATATCTTCTCTTTTATATCTGGTGAAGAGAGTAAGAACAGGTGAATTAGAGGGCACTGAAATCCTTAGAACAAATACATACTTAATACATGCATATATAATGAAAACAAAATATATGTCTTTATTGTAACTAGAACAGAAATAGAGCCAAGTTTACAAAGGTGATTGCATCCATTAGTATTCCAAAGTGACTAATTAAATTTTATTCAGTGTTGCATTAAAGTTTGCTTTTAGTCACACTGGAACATTTTATTTAAAGGAAAAAATGTGTTGTATGCCACTCACCACACACAGCTTTCCTTAAACTTGGCATCAAAAATGGCATTGTGATGTCACTGAGATCTGTCTACTACTTTATGGTTCTCTTCACTTTATTTTCCATAGAAGAAACTTTCATGTAATGAAATCTCAGCTGGTGCACTCTCATGGTCAATTACAGCTTGTGTGTGTCTGTGTGTGTGTGTGTGTGTGTGTGTGTATTAGTCACTTAGTCGTGTCTGAGTCAGTTACAGCTTGAGTCATTGTTAACTCACTTAAGAACACTGAGAAACCCAAAAGATGCTTTGAGAAATTCATGGATTATAACATAGAGTACATATCTAACTTTTTTCCTGTCAGCTCAACTTTTCCTAGGCACAAAGGCATATAATTTTGTTCCTTCTTGAGAATTTTTAGCCACGAGACATGATAACCATGACAGGAAACCCTACACTTGTTCGCAGAAACTTAAAAGAAATGAACATTTTAATTTGATTAGCTTTCAAAGATTGTTTGGTAGTGGTTAATGAAGGCATAGCAGAGAAATGCACTGGCTATAATTGTATTATCGGACAGTTTAGCTAATAAAGTCTCACATTCCTCAGCATTTACCAAACATTTCTCTTTTCTTTCAAGGGATACATTTAAAACTCTCTGCACAGATGCCCATATGTACAGCATGACAACTGCTTTTGGCAAAAGGCTCTTTGTTTTGCTGAATGGTTACATTGTGATCTTCTTTCTCTGGCTATAGTTTATTCCTGAAATGAATATGATTCTTTCTTGGTATTAACAGGCAAACTTTTCCTCATTAATTACTCTTAGTTCAAATAAGTTTGCATTTCTTTGAGATCAACAAATTGAAGGAATTAAATAAATAATTCATGCTGTAGCTTTCTTTCCTTTACTTTGCAGTTCTTTGAATACCAATAAATACTAAAATGATTTTCTTCCTTGCCTATTGTTCTCAACAGTGACTGTGCATAGTTAGGTGTGTTGGGAGGGAGTGTGGCTTTGTGGTGCAGTACACCAGTGTAAAGTGTTCATAGCAAAAGGTAAGAAGACAACTTCTTTGAACATTTTCTTTTTGACTTTTCTTGCTTTCCTTCTCAGAAGATTGTAGCTCTGTTAGATTTTATTTGAATAGCTACAGATGTATTAAAAAAAAAAAAAAAAAAACACCCTTTTTGTGCCAAACTCTAAGAGGTCTCCTGAACTGTTTTCAATTCAAATAGAATAAGAGGTAATCTGACCTAGAAAATAGTGCATAGAAATGACTTCCATGAAAAGATAGCATAAGGAGAAATAAAATGAGAGTGAAAGCATTTAAAGGACAGTGTGCAAGCAAAGTGCTCCAGCAACATACAAATCCATTAAGGATCTTTCTAATTTGTAAATTCCTCATTGCTTTCAGTAAAAACTTATCTGTTGACTAATATGGCACTTAAATATTTTTTCTAAAGGAAAATTATTTTTTCTGCAGCAGAATCTGAGAATTGTTCACCCATTGATCAAATAAAGATCAGCCACTTCATTAGTGCTAAGATGCAAGTGACCATTTGCATCCATAATCCAGAGATATAAGATTAAATTCTATGCTTTTACATCTACTATGTTATAAATATTAAATATAAAGCCCAGTATCATATATAATGACCATCTTTTCTTGTAATGTATATAGCCATCTACTAATACTTAACCAAATAGTTATACTTGACTCTACATTATTTCTATTCAAAGTTGATTTTCCAGAAAGTATATGGGGTGGATAGTTAAAGAAAATGAATTATTCTTGTTTTCACTGGCATTCATGTTCTCTATAATAATAATAAGAACAAAGCCAGTATGGTAAAAACCACTACAATGTTGTAAAGTAATTAGCCTCCAACGAATAAAAATAAATGGAAAAAAATTAAAAAAGGAAAAACAAAGCCTGCATCAGTTCTTTTTTTGTTTGTAAAAGGAGAGGTAATGCCATTCTTCCCTCAAATGTAATTTCTCTTGAACTTTCAGGTCAAAGAGCTTGATTACATGAATACCTGGTTAAAATGAACTTGATTGGCAGTTCTAAAAATAAATTAATCACCAATACACTATCTTTTATGAATCTAAATCGGTAACTGCATTTTCCAATGAATTCACTCTTGAAGATGAGTGTTTTACACAAAATTGGAAAACAGACTCACAGGACAATTTTCAAATCTATTTTATAATAGATACAAGCTTATATTTTCCTATGTATCCCCAATATAAATACATATCTAACAATCAAAAATATTCAAGAGCGATGATAAGAGAACTTTCTATTTCTTAGGAATGAAGCAACGTAGTCCTAGAAATGTATACCACATTTTTACCTATAAAACTCTCCAAATATGCAATTTTACTCAATTTAATTTGATTTTTATTCTCTTGAACAACATCATCTTCATATTTCTGAGCACTTGATAAAGTAAATACCAATAACATTTATCGCTTCCTTGTAACCACAGATAAATTGGAGAAGAAGGATTAATGCTTTCAGACCTTCATTCGTGGCCTAGTTCTGCTGTTAACAAATCAGCTGAATGATACTTTCTGTCCAGTCCCAATCACTAATGGACATGTCACAAAGACATCCTCCACTTTCCTAATTTCCTTCTTCTATTCAAATGTTTTTCATAACCTTTCAGTAATTTCCCTTAGGAAAAAAAAAAAATCATTCTAAGAATTCAAAAATAAGGTCAAAGACACACTCTATGTTACTTGATGCCTTCTGTCAGGCAGTCTTAGTCACTTCTCTGTGCATAATGAGAATAAAATTTTTGGTCAAAATTGCAAACATCAACTGTCTATATTCAGTAGTTTATAGAAGAGCTAGTTTATAGAAGGCAGTGGTTACAAACGTCACATACTGGAGGAAGCCAGGGGAAAAGCCAACTTGTCAAATAATACCATTTCCAATTCATACCCACAGAGTTCCATGGTAATAACTAACTATAGCTATTATGAGTAGTGATAGTTATTCCTTGTCTTCAGCCAGTGCGTTTCGAGTCTTCTTGAAGAAAATGCATTTTCACCTGAAGAGGGGAAAATTAAGCCAAAATATGAGACATGGGATCATAAAGAAAAAAGCTTAAATGGTAGAATCCCATGAAATGAAGGGCATATGAGTGAGATAAAGTCCATTATAAAAGGAGTAGCTAGAGCAGAACTAAGACAAACCGGGTCTATTTCCAACTTTGCATCTTCCTGAGAGGAAAAGCCATTGAGTTGTCAAGCGATAGATTTTGGTTCTAATCTTGCCTACGATATAAATCAGTTGTTACCTCCTCTTTCTAAATTTTAAGTTCCTCATGTGTGAAATGATATTGATGCAGCAGATGATATCTAAATTATCCACTAGCTTTAAGGTTTCAGACAAGACACCTCAAAAAACCTCTCTACTACATAATTGGGCTAAATATGCTTCACAGGAGATGAACACTCCTCAGAGTGAGTAGGATTCGACAGAGTTTATAATCTGCTTTTGTAACTACAGCTCTGTCTCCGCTGATGTTCAACACAGCAGGGAGATGAATCACATCAGATGTGCAATTGCCTGCAGTAACATATCATCCTTTTCTATAACAAGTGCTTCATGAAATACTCAAACAAAAGTTTATTTTCTTTTCCTTTGTGAAGAAACAAAAATCGGAAGCTATTTTTAATTTGTCATTCTGATATTACTTTTGCTCTTCCCTTTGAGCTTTAAAACTTCATTACACTGGTAAACATGGTAGAGTAAAGGGATGTAGAACTAAGGATTGACTTTGAAGAAAAGTGCCAAATTTGTGAATATGTAAGAAGTCCTGCATTGAGGACTGAGAAGATTGCATATTTTTTCATAAATTTAACCAACAAGTATAGCATATGGAATGTACTCAATATCTTATAATGGAATAGAACATAACACACACACACATGCACACACACAACACATACATACATACATACATTCATACATACATACATATATGTAAAAAATTGTGTGTGGTCTGTCTCGTCCAACTCTTTGCAACCCCATGGACTGTAGCCTGCCAGGCTTCTCTGTCCATAATATTTTTTAGGGAAGAATACTGGAGTGGGGTGCCATTTCCCCCTCCAGAGGATCTTCCTGATCCAGGAATCAAATCCGCATCTCCTGTGTCTCCTGCAATGCAGGTAGATTCTATACTCACTAGCCATCAGAGGTGTTGTATAAAACTGAGTGTGTGTGTGTGTGTGTGTGTGTGTGTGTGTGTATTAACTGAATCACTTTGTTGTACACTGAAGTTAGCACAGTATAAAAAAAACAATTCTATCTCATTTAAAGTATTTTTAGAAAACAAATTTTAATGTTAGGTACCATTTTTTTAAGTGTTTAAAAGCTTCCTTTCCTTTTACACTTAAGTAAATAATGTTATTCAAAATATGTGGGAATTTTGTGTTTTTCCCATTAAGAAATACATATAGACAGTCAATGAGAAATAATCCATTTCAAAATATTTACGATAGGGCTTGAAAGTTTATTGAAAGATAATTTGATCTCCTATAGCTTTGGCTGCAAAAATCAGGCCACTCTTGATTATTTCTGCATGCCAAGAAGCCAATTAGATTATAGCAATCACTTTCTCATGTCTAAATTGCTGAAAATTGGTCATCTGTCTCCAGACACAGTCAAGGAAATGTATTGTATGTCTACCAACATGTAATCAAAGTTTTAGTTTAGAACTAAGAGTGACAATGGAGATAAAAATGGGATCAAACTAAATTTGTAGAAAGATAGGGGAGTGTGTCTATCAAATTATTGACAAATTGAGAAACTACAAATTAGCAGAAATTTGTGTAGCAAAGACACATATTTTCTGAGATTTTGAGGATCCATTTGTGAGGAAAGTTTTCTGTGACACTATAAGTACAATTTAAGGATATTCTTTCCTAGTGGCTAATGTGTAAGAATCTTCTTACCAATGCAGGAGATGAGAGTTCAATCCCTGGGTCAGGAAGATCCCCTGGAGAAGGAAATGGCAACTCACTCTGGTGTTCTTGCTTGGAATACCCCATGGACAGAGGAGCCTGTCAGTCTACAGTCCATAGAGTCCAAAGAGTCAAACATGACTTAGCAACCCAACAACACCAACAACAGACTAGATAGAGAGGTACTACAAAACTTACTTGCTGTCATCTCTCCTGTTTGGCTCCAATTCCTAAAGTATAAGTCACACATTTAATATTGATATCCCCAAATAGTATCATAAAAATTGCCAAAAGGTCAATATGCTTTTGCTAAATAGTAAGGTAAGAAAATTCCATTTTTCTTAACATTTTATTATAATTATCAGTTGTTCAGAGTAGACAACTAGGACTGAGAATGGAATATAGACAGGAAGATGCTGATAAGATGAGATCACAAAGAGACATGCCATGGGTCCTGCCTGGCATAAGAAGGGATGATTCAAATCCACTTGGCATGGATTTCATGAAAGCATGAGGAAGATTGAAGGGAGGATACACTAGAGACAAAAAGCCTACTTCATTGAATTTTTCCCAGATTGGGCCATAACCCTATTGAGGGTACCAACAAAGTATTATTATAGTTTATTTTATACACATTTCCAACTCATTATTGTGTGCTGTATGACAGTTTATTGACTTCCCTGGTGACTCAGTGGTAAAGAATCTGCCTGACAGTGCAGGAGACACAGGTTGGATCTCTGATTCAGGAAGATCTCCAGGAGAAGGAGTGGCAACCCACTTCAGTATTCTTGCCTGGGAAATCCCATGAACAAAGGAGTCTTGTGGGCTACAGTCCATGGGGTTGCAAAACAGTTGGACATGACTTAGTGACTGAACAGCAAATGACAGTTTATATTACTTAAGCAGCATGTATGAAATTTAGGTAGACTTTCAGCAACTTATTCTAAAATTTTAAACTTGTTCTAAGCTTTTCCTTTAACTGTTTGTAAAGTTACTACTGATTCTTGGATAGGAAGTGGTTTCCCTAGTTTTTCTACTATTTCTAGAATGCACTTTCTTTTCTATTCTCTTCCTTATTTTTTTGTATCTGTTAAGTCTTAGTCACTCAGTCATGTCTGACTCTGTGCAACCCCATGGACTGTAGCACACTAGGCTCCTCTGTCGATGGAATTCTCCAGGCAATAATACTGGAGTAAGAAGCCATTCTCTTCTCCAGGGAATTTTCCACACCCAGAGATCAAAACCGGGCCTCCTGCATTGCAGACAGATTCTTTACCACTGTCTAGGTCCCAGTCAAGGCTATGGTTTTCCCAGTGGTCATGTATGGATGTGAGGGGTGGACTGTGAAGAAAGCTCAGTGCCGAAAAATTGATGCTTTTGAACTGTGCTGTTGGAGAAGACTCTTGAGAGTCCCTTGGACTGCAAGGAGATCCAACCAGTCCATCCTAAAGAAGATCAGTCCTGGCTGTTCACTGGAAGGACTGATGCTAAAGCTGACACTCCAGTATTATGGCCACCTCATGTGAAGAGTCGACTCATTGGAAAACCCCTGGTGCTAGGAGGGATTGGGGGCAGGAGGAGAAGGTGTCGACAGAAGATGAGATGGCTGGATCGCATCACCGACTCGAAGGACATGAGTTTGAGTAAACTCTGGGAGTTGGTGATGGACAGGAAAGTCTGGCGTGCTGCGATTCATGGGGTCTCAAAGAGTCGGACACGACTGAGCAACTGAACTGAAATGAACTGAGGTCCCAGTAGATCATTGGTACTTTTCTTCACAACCAATCCAGTATCTATTAATACAAGAGAAATTTAGGAAAAAATAAATTAGTAATGTGAATATTTATTTTCTCTTCTCGAGGCAAGAAGAGAGAAAAGAAAGGCAAATTAAAAAAGAATTGATACCTTTGAAGGGAAACCAGAAAAAGAAAGAAAAGGGACACAATTCAGGGAAAAAAGAAAATGAAAGAGAGGACAGGGTGTCAAATTGTTGTAGGCCCATTCCAACCCTGCATTTTATCTCACACTACTAAAAAAAGAAAAAGGAAAAAAAAAAAAGCTCAAGTTTATTCTGGCTGATCAGCTCATTGCCTTTTTTCTCATCTACAATCCAAATCCAAACTCACAGTAGCTTTACCAAAGAACGTGTGGTTAAAAGAGATTTGCAGCAGGCAGAATTATAGGCAAATAGTGTTTACCATGAATTATTACACAGAAGTGTTGGCAAATGTCTCTTCCATTGTTCCTTTTTTCAGTTCTAAAGGAAGAACCAGCAGCAAAACTTCATTATGTTAACTTAGGAGTCAGATAAAGGACAGAGGTAGAAATTATCCTTCTTTCCTTATGATTCTTTGAATCCAAAGAAGAAATTACATTTACTCATTTGAAAAGATATTTTCTTCATGAAAAGAAAAATCTCTTCTTTCCCTTCCCATTTTCATCCATCCATTCAACCCCATCCCTGCTACACCTCTTTTCTAATGTCTTCCCTAGATTTTAAGTTGGGAAAGAGAGGGAAAAAAAAAAAAAAAAAACTACTTTCCACCTTTGGGCTTTATATGACTCTAATATGCTATGATCATTTCCCATGATAAAGTGTTGCTATGTTCTTTTCCTTCAAACTAAAAAATAGGTCTTGGGTAGAGACATTTGCCAACACTTCTAGAGGAAATTTATAGCAAATGCTGCTTGCCTACAATTCTCACTATGGCAAGTCTCTATTAACCAGAATTTATCCATTTTACTAGTGGAGGGATGATGGGCATTCATAATTCCTATCAATTGGTGAAATTCATATGGACCTTCTGGATTATTAGGAAATAGTGTCAACTACTCTATATTGTATTGTAATACTTTTAAAAATGATCATCAAATGATGAAATATACAACTATTAAGTTCAACCAATCAGAACTCCTTTCTTCCTGACTCTGATTAAAAAACTGTAACTTTACTGTACAAAATCCTCACTCCCTAATGTAAGAAGTCAGTCTAAAGCAGCAGGTGCAAAAAAGCAGACAACCACAGCTGTATCTTTCAATAGCTTAGGGATAGTTCGATTGAATGCATGACTTCAGGTCTTTCTATTTTTCAAACTCTGCCCTACTCACAGAAATAAATGGTGCAGTGTAACTATACTTTCAAAGAGTTGAATATGGATTCAGGAAAGGAAGCTAAATTCATCTGAATTCCACACTGCTTTTTACTAAGAAAGCTATATTTTGTTGCTTCAAATGAAGTGTCAATATCCTACAAAGTCTCATATATACTATCTTCAGCAATTTACATTTTCATAATGCCACACAGTATACTGCATCATGATTTAGAAGCATTTACAAAATCATAAATCATGTCTCTGATACTTTGATCCAAGATAGGATATTTCCACCTCTGAGCATTTATGTGCAAAAAGTACTATTTGATTCATTTTCAAAGGTGAAAAAAGTGAAGCATATAATTTTAATAATAGTTTATGGAATTTTTTCTAAAGGTGGAAACTCACAACTAAATTAAAAACTAATTATCTTTCCTATATTTTAAGCAACAGAGAGTAATTAGATAGTTCATTTTGCTAGTTTAAGATCTCAAAACCATTTTTATCCTATATTGGTTGAATGCATAGGTTTTAAAAAGTTGGAATTGAGTTAGAGCAAATGTTTGTTCTATTTTACTGAACACTAAAAGTTACAAATGTGGTGTATCCATCTGTGAGTTCTCTCTATATTAAAAAAATCTTCTGTGATTTCAATAAAAAGGAGAATTCCATTTTTTTCTGAAATTATTTTTAATTATTGAAAACCACTAAACATGCGTCTAGGACACAGGATATATATCTTCTCCCTAAACACACATACACAGCCTTATTAATGACTCTATAAGCAAAAATGTTTGGAAAAACAATGCTATATCAGTATCTTTAAACAAATGAAAATTTCTTTCTCAGTTCATCTTTCATCCACTAATTACATCCTGCATGTAAATTACTTTGGGACTCTAAAAATATAAATCATATAAGTAATAAATACATGGTGGTACATGGTTATTGCTACTATGTTAATGTAACTGCTATACAATAACTTTGCATACTGAAATAATGTGACTGATAAAATGAGCTCAGTGGGGGGTCTTTCCTGGTGGTTAAGACTTCACCTTCCAATGGAGGGGGTGTATGTTCAATTCCTGGTTGGGGAGCTTTCCCACATGCCTTGTGGCCCAAAACTCCAAACGTAAAACAGAAGCAGTATTGTAACAGTTGCAACAAAGACTTTATAGAAAAATGAGTTCAATGACTTCAATCAGATATATTTCTTTTGAAAATATATGCACACTTATGCCACTGGTTAGACATCACAAAATATTAAACTTACTTCAGACAAACATGACAATATAGGAGGACAATTTCCTTAAAACACTTGATTTTCTGCATTAACAAAGAACAGTTTGAATCTCTCCACAGGTCAAATATTTCTATATGTTTTCTATAGAATAATTGAAAGTATCTTTAATATTACTAAAATAATCAAATGTGGGATCTGAATTAAGGTTAAAACACATGTTTGTGGAGCCAGATGTTAGAAGCCAACTATTCTTCACTGGTTATTTCATTGCATAGGTTTGACAATGCATTTTAACTACGCAGTGAATTTATAGAAATGGTATACTAACTATAACATCTTTCCAATCATTGTGGAAGAAATAACCACTGGTTTGTAATAGCTTGTAAAATTTAGCATATTTTATATCTAATCATCTCTAATATATATATTGCAAATTGAAGGTAAATAAAATATGAAAGTGTAATTAGCACTCACAAATTGGATATTTTAATGATTTTAGTAGATGTCAAACAAATGAGAACATTTACATTGATCATAATCAAATAATTGTTAAAGAAAAATAATCAAACTTCAGCTATACTTAATGACAATTTTAAACGTTATCTCTCATTGCTCTTACTACCCTTGTATCAAAGAAACTTTTTAGACTAATGTCTTTCAGATTCATGACTATGACTCAATTCATTTAAAAATATGTTAGAACAAACTGTGATTTAAGAAAGCTTAAATAAATGATAAACTTCCCTAGGAAATCTTCACTAGATGATAGTTCAATGAAATTTTCATATAAAGTATTATAATATATATTGATTAGTTAAAAGAAAAATATATTGGCTTCTGTGTATTAAATTATGATCTTTCACTAGATTGCTCCTCCAATTTCTGAGTCTACACACTATGAAACATAACTGTATTTTTCAGCTGAATCTATCTGACCTCTTCATAACAATTTGGTATTTACATTTATGTGAACATCTTCACAGATTTCTTTTTCTTCTCACTCAATAGTACTCATCTCTTAATATGCTAAAATCTATTAAAATAGTATTTGCCTTTTCCATTTTAAGTACATTTGTTCATATTCATCAGGACATAAGTACTTATTTATAAGTGAAAGCTGAAATAAATTGAACAGTACTTTAAAACATTAAAATGCAATTATTTAACTTCCTAATGATTCAGTAGTTATGTTTCAGCCCTTGTTATACTAAGGTGGAAAAACAGAGTCTGATTTCCAACAACATTAATAAACATTTTTAAACAATTTTAATAAACTTTCACTTTGGTGTCACATACTGAATTCATTGAGAAGACAACGAATATATAATTCAATATGTGATTTTAAGTATATAGACTGAAATTCAAATTAAAAACTTCACTGTGATCATTAAAAATATAGTGAAAGTGAAAGTCACTCAATCGTCGTGTCTGACTTTTAATTTTCCAGGCCAGAATACTGGAGTGGGTAGCCTTTTCCTTCTCCAGGGGATCTTCCCAACCCAGGGATCAAACCCAGGTCTCCCTCATTGCAGGCGGATTCTTTACCAGTTGAGCCACAAGGGAAAAATATAGATGTAATAGTAACAATTTACATTTGAATACAAATTTTAATCACAGAAATTAAAAACCAGTGGCTGATGGCAGGGGAGGAGCTTGGTCCATTGTTATATTGAAGGGAAAACAACAACAAAAAAAAGGCAATACATTCTGAAGGAACTTCAATAAATAGATTTGAGTTATGTAGTAGATAAGAAACAATTATAAAAATTGAACCAAGCTAAGATTAAGTGGTAACTCTGTTTTTTTTTCAGTACTAAATTTCCTAAAATAAAAAATACATGCAGTCTAAATTAAAAGAAATATTTTCACCATTTTAGTTGATGATTTACCATTCTTAAATAGAAATTATAGAGGAATCAAATGCAGAGTGATTACCTTTCAAATGTATCCATTAATTTCTCTTTAATGTTGTAGAAATATTGTTCAACTAATAGTTTATAAAATTAAGAAAATATGCTTGCATTCATGATAATTCTCTATAAAACATTTTGAAATAAGTGAAGTATGGAATTGTTTCCTGGGGTAACATGAAACATGCTTTTGAAAAAATAACATTAAGATTAAAAAGAATCAACTCAAAAAACTAACCAAAGATTTATTAACATTATTTATGATTCTAATTTTCCACCTTGATGATAAAAGACAGAGGAACCAGAGATCAAATTGGCAACATCGCTGGATCACTGAAAAAGCAAGAAAGTTCCAGAAAAATATCTATTTCTGCTTTATTGACTATGCCAAAGCCTTTGACTGTGTGATCACAATAAACTGTGGAAAATTCTGAAAGAGATGGGAATACCAGACCATCTGATCTGCCTCTTGAGAGACCTGTATACAGGTCAGGAAACAACAGTTAGAACTGGACATGGAACAACAGACTGACTCCAAATAGGAAAAGGAGTACGTCAAGGCTGTATATTGTCACCCTGACTATTTAACTTACATGCAGAGTACATCATGAGAAAAGCTGGACTGGAGGAAGCACAAGTTGGAATCAAGATTGCCGGGAGAAATATCAATAACCTCAGATATGCAGATGACACCACCCTTGTGGCAGAAAGTGAAGATCTAAAGAACCTCTTGATGAAAGTAAAAGAGGAGAGTGAAAAAGTTGGCTTAAAACTCAACATTCAGAAAACTAAGATCTTGGCATCCCGTGCCATCACTTCATAGCAAATAGATGGAGAAACAATGGAATCAGTGGCAGACTTTACTTTTGGGAGGGGTCCAAAATCACTGCAGATAGTGATTGCAGCCATGAAATTAAAAGACACTTACTCCTTGGAAGGAAAGTTATTACCAACCTAGACAGCATATTAAAAAGCAGAGATATTACTTTGTCAACAAAGATCTGTCCAGTCAACGTTATGGTTTTTCCAGTGGTCATGTATGGATGTGAGAGTTGGACTATAAAAAAAGTTGAGTGCCAAAGAATTGATGCTTTTGAACTGTGGTGCTGGAGAAGACTCTTGAGAGTCCCTTGGACTGCAAGGAGATCCAACCAGTCCATCCTAAAGGAGATCAGTCCTGGGTGTTCATTGGAAGGACTGATGTTGAAGCTGAAAATCCAATAATTTGACCACCCGATGCGAAGAGCTGACTCATTGGAAAAGACCCTGATGCTGGGAAAGATTGAGGGCAGGAGGAGAAAGGGACGACAGAGGATGAGATGGTTGGATGGCATCACCGACTCAATGGACATGGGTTTGAGTAGACTCCGGCAGTTGTTGATCGACAGGGAACCCTGGCGTGCTGTGGTTCATGGGGTTGCAAAGAGTCGGGCACGACTGAGAGACTGAACTGATGATAAAATTTAACCAGTTTTAATGCCATAGTTTGTGTAAAGAAATGATAGCCTTCCTTGATTAATGGTAAAATAAATAAATAAATACTTAAGGCTTGAATTTATCTATACAGCTTTGGAAAAATAACTAACCCCAAATTTCTAGTATCTCACTAGCAGTGCCTAAGCAGATCCTTTCACAATGTATTATTGAAAGCCCACTGAGGACTATCCTAGAACCTCTCACAACAGAGATAAAATTCCTGTGTGTGTGATAAATAGCCATTGATTTTTGACTTTAGAATCTCCTTGTCAAAAGGGAGAGTGCAATTCTAAGAGTGTGTGCTCAATCACTCAGTCATGTCCTAATCTTTGCCACACTATGGACTGTAAGCTGTCAGGCTCCTCTGTCCATGGGATTTTCCAGGCAAGAATACTACATTGAGTTGCCATTTCCTGCTCTTGCAGATCTTCCTGACCTAGAGATCGAACCTGTGTCTCTTGCATCTCTTGCTTTGCAGGCGGAGTCTTTACCACTGAGCCACCTGAGAAGCCCGATTCTAAGAGTAGTAATACCTTAAATCCAACAGCACTTATTTATTTTAGTAGAATAGTTAGCTATCTGTTTACTGTGTAGAGAATAAAGCCTGAAGAAATAAGATATTAGTAAGAACATGTTGATGTAGGAAAATTAAAGGAAGAGGGTGGGCGGGAAGAACAATTCTACGATCTAGGATAGTTTCCAAATGGTGTTAGGTTATTTGGGACATACAACACAAGTATCCTTGCTGCTGGTTTTTTGAATGGAGACACTAGAGAGACAGAGAATGCAAATGGTAGAAACTTAAAGGGATATATGTTGGGACAAGTAAAACATAATCAGTATTTTCACATTTTTCTTTTTTTTACTGATAGTCAATTACAAAAACAAGCTACTAGTTTGGTACCCATTTTTTTAAAGTCATGTAAATACAGTGCATTAAATCATGCTAACATTGCCACTAATAATAATGATACTGGATAAACATTGCACAGTGATTCTATATACCAGGCACTTGTTAAGATTAATTTTAGATACATGAAGTTATTTAATATACACTTATTTAATCCTTACAACAACTCACAGAAGCAAGGATAATTATTATCTTCATTTCACTACCTTAAAAAAAAAAAGACCTTATTTGATTACTTAAGATGATTTCATGTTTGTAGATCTTTTGAAGGGATTTTATAAGATCTTTTGAAGAGATCTTATATCTGTAGATTATAACTCACTTTTTGCTATATTTTCAGTCTTTGTTGCTTTTTCTTTTTAAAATCTTTAACTGCCATTAAAAAATAAACTGAATTCTCTAATAGAAAATCTCAAGAATTGGAAACTAGTAAGATCATTTTAGCATATTAAAAAACAGAGACATTACTTTGCCAACAAAGGTCTGTCTAGTCAAGGCTACGGTTTTTCCAGTAGTCATGTGTGGATGTGAGAGCTGGACTATAAAGAAAGTTCAGCACCAAAGAACTGATGTTTTTGAACTGTGGTGTTGAAGACTCTTGGGAGTCCCTTGAACTGCAAGGAGATCCAACCAGTCCATCCTAAAGGAGATCAGTCCTGGGTGTTCATTGGAAGGACTGATGTTGAAGCTGAAACTCCAATACTTTGGCCACCTGATGTGAAGAGCTGACTCATTTGAAAAGACCCTGATGCTGGGAAAGATTAAAGGTGGGAGGAGAAGGCGATGACAGAGGATTGAGATAGTTGAATGGTATCACCGACTCAATGGACATGAGTTAGGGTAAACTCCAGGAGCTGGCAATGGACAGGGAGGCCTGGCGTGGCATGCTGCAGTCCCTGGAGTCCCAAAGAGTTGGATGCGATTGAGCGACTGAACTGAAGAACATTTAGGAGAACAGACCTTTGTGTAAGTGTCAATTTGAAAGTTAAGAAGCACATTTAATTTAGAATGAGGTAAATGGCTTCTTTTAAGGAGTTTATCCTCATGATATCCACTTGCTTTTCCTTTAGTATTTATACCTTTGGCATTAAAGCAAATGCTTTGGGACTAAAGCATTAAGAGGAACAATGCCTACTATTCCACTCTATTTTTCAAAATGTCAAGTGGTGTTTTGGTTCACCATCACCTATCTGCTGTGAATGCAGGAATATTTTGTGGATCAACAATAAAGAATTTTTTCTAGGCTCATTAATGAAAGCAAACCAGAAACTACCTATGTGCAACAAAGCAGTGCTGAAATTTTCTTTTTCCCTAATACATATTCCATATATGTGAATAAAAAAATAGGCAATTCTGGTCAATATATTTCCTCATTTTCAATTTTAATTCTCTGACAAAACTCAGACGTAAAGCATAAAAATACATTAGTACATACATAGATTGACCTATTACTTTTATTAAAATATGCCACAGTCTGTCAGAAAATCCATGCTCTATAATAACATGGGACCATTACCATAGATTTTGCTAACATATCTGCATCACGTGAGTTTTGATACCCTAATAATGATAATAAAACAACTAGGCACTGAATAAATGTCATCTTTCATCACAGTACAAAATATCTGTGATTGTGTCTTACTTGCACTACCAGTATAGATTGCTTGTATGCAAACTGCAGTTATTTTGAGTGAGACAGCAGAGTGAAAAAAGCAAATAAAAGTGATTTTTGTGTGTATGGGCCTCCAGATACCACAGTTCACTAACTACCCAAATTGTTTTCAGGTGTTTTGACATATCTCATCAAGTCCTTCAGATTAAAATTGAACTGCAGTCCCAGATGTGAAAAGATAGTATTTTTCACACTAGACCCCAGAGTTTCAGCTTCTTTTTACACAAATTTTTTGCAAAAAGCCATTGAGACTTGACACCAGATTATCCCCCAAACAAAATCTCTATATTGCATTGGAATATATCCTGCTCAAACATAAAAATAAGCTATGTTTTTTTTTAGGCAATAAAAGTATCCCTGTGCACAATTTCATCTTCCTTAAAACCGTCTGAAACAAGTGGTCCTATCTCTCAGCAAAATTGTTCTTATCCTGTGTTTGCTGGCAGCTCATTGAGTGTACCTATCAAGAAAAGGGTCAGGAATATCACTTTCTTCCATTTTTAGAATCAACCCTAAATCATGTTCATCATGGTGGATGAACATATTTTTGTTCGATGTCTTTTCTTCTGGGGAGGTGTAAGAGAATAATCTACAGCAGGTATCAGCATAAATTTTTTATTTTTGTGTTAAATTATAAATGTTTAAAGAGCACATAGTAATTTGCAGTGTGTAACAGCTTGATTCAGTCTTACACATGTTCTGTTACATACATGTAGTTTTGATTTTTTTCTTTCTAAAAATACAATTAAGAAGCACAGCCTTAGATTTAACAGGAATAAATATGAGCCATTCTAATGTTTAGTACTAATTTGACTTTCACCCAAATATAGTAAAAGATAAAATAATATTTTATATTGGCCACTAAAATTACATAAATTGACTAAATAAAATTGATTGACTTAAATAAAATTATTTATATGAAGACATATATCTATTGAGAGGTGAACTAATAGAATAAATATGCTTAGAAACACTGGCTATATTACTTGGTAGATATAGCATTTTATATATGTATATGCCAAATAGTTCTTCAGATTATGGAAAGTGCCAAATTCTTTGCTTTAGAAAAGAAGATAATTTGTAGAAGTAGAAGTGGAATCATGTGGGAAGAATATTAGGCTTTAGAAGCCTAAACATTGCTGTAAACAGCAAAAGCAAAATGAAATAAAATCATATTAAATTATTGTTTCATCAATGTTGGCCATGACATGAAAACTAGACTAAAAGAAAATCTTCACTTTTGACTGGGAAAAGGTATTAATCTGAAGTTCAGTGCATTCTGCTTTGCTTAATCTAATTAAACTAATTAATCTGAAGTTTATTACATACAAGCTAAAGCAGTGTACAGTCATGATTAGTGGATGAAAGTAATAATAATACATATTTTGTGAAGCATACTCAGTCGTGTCCGACTCTGCAACCCAATGGATTGCAGTCCACCAGGCTCCTCTGTATATGTGATTTTCCAAGCAAGAATACAGTAATGGGTAGTCATTTTCTCCTCCAGGGTATCCTCGCAACCCAGGGATCTAACCCATGTCTCCTGCATCTCCTGCATTGGCAGGTGGATTCTTTACCACTGAGCCACCTAGGAAGCCCAATAATAAAGGTAGATAATTTCAATAAAAATTACAATGAAATTCTTGGTTACAGTTTTTCTTGTCATTAGCGAGTCCAGGGATTCCCAAGTGGCGCTAGTGATAAAGAACCCTCCTGCCAATGCTGGGGATGTGAGACACGCAGTTTCGATCCCTGGATTGGGAAGATCCCCTGGAGAAGGGCATGGCAACCCATTCCAGTATTCTTGCCTGGAGAATCTCCATGGACAGAGGAGCCTGATGGGCCCCAGTCCACTGAGTTGCAAAGAGTTGGACACAACTTAAGTGACAGTATGCAAAGAGAACAGGGGCAAGAAAACTAACAGTCTCCTGCTCAGACGATAAGAATCTGCCAGCGATGCAGGAGACCTGGATTTGATCCCTGGTTTAGCAATATCCCCTGGAGGAGGACATGGCAACACACTTCAGTATTCTTGCCTGGAGAATCTCCATGGACAGAGAAGCTGGCAGGCCCCAGTCCACGGAATCACAAAGAGTCGGATACTACTGAGTGACTAAGCACAGCACACATACCTCCAAATGCAGCATCACTTGGTTAATCTATTCAGTTTTAAATATCTGCTTTTATATAGTGATTAAAAAAAAGTACTGCCATAAGTGTTGCTAAAACAATTAATCTCAATTGGAATTATCATGTAATGAGCTGGGGATGTTGTTGTTGTTGTTGTTCAGTCCCTAAGTCATGTCGGACTCTTGAAGGAATGCACGGTTGGCCAAAAAGTTCCTTCGGTTGTTAAGTACATATAAAGGACACATTTTCCATTTTCTTTTTTTTTTTTTTTTTTTTTTAATATTATTTTATTAGTTGGAGGAACTTTATTGAACAATGTACCCACCATTTTGTTCCACTACATTCTGCCATTTTTTCAGGCAACTTCATAATTCCATCTTCCCAAAACTTTTTTGAGGGAAGTCAAAGAAATGTGCCAGGGGCCTTTTATAGCCTTCTAGGGAACTGAATTATTTTTTTTCCTTTAAAATAATTTTGTAAAGACTGAAATAAATGGACATCCAAAAGTGCAATGTCTGGTGAATATGGCAGATGGATCAAAACTCCCCAGCCAAACTGTAACAGTTTTTGCCTGGTCATCAAAAAAAATGTGGTCTTGTGTTATCCTAATGGAAGATTATACATTTCCTGCTAATTTCAGATTATTTTTGTTGAGTGTTGCTTTCAGTTGGTCTAATTGAGAGAAGTACTTGTTGGAATGAATTGGTTTTCTGGAAGGAACTCATAAAAGAGGACTCTCTTTCAATTCCACCACATATCCATCAACTTCTTTGGATGAAGGTCAGCCTTTGGTGTGGTTAGCTGTGGTTCATTTTACTTGCTCCATGGCTTCTTCCTTGCCATTTTACTGTACAGTATCCACTTTTCATCACCCTTCACAGTTTGTCTTAAAAATGGAATGTTTTCATTAAGTTTAAGTAAATATTCATATGTGAAAATATGATCAAGGTTTTTTTTTTCACTTATGTAGAACCAAAACATCAAAATGATGAGCATAACCAAGCTGGTGCAGATGATTTTCAGCACTTGATTTGCATATTTTGAGTATGCCAGCTATCCCCTGCATAGTATAACATAAATTGTTCTCAGTGTCTCATTTTAACCACTGTCAACCTCAACTGGTCTACCTGACTGTGGAGTGTTATCCAGGAAGAAGTCTTCAGCAAGAAATTTGGCAATCACTTTCGACATGCTTGATCACCTTCTCCATACACTGCACACAACTTTGTATTTCAATTGCAAATATATCTGAATGCAAATGTCACAATCTAACAACTAGCTCAGTTTCTGCCATATAGTGGGACTTCCATAAATTTTTGTTAAGTGAATGAATGAATTTGAGTCTCCATAGCACACACGATAATGTGTATTTTAGACATAGCAGTCTCATTCATATCTGCTACCAGCTTGGTCTAAGAAGAATATGAGGCTATGATACAGCATCCAGATGAGTTGACAATATGGGAAAATTATCAGGTCAATATCTATAATTCACATGTTCTTAATTTGGACTCTTGCTGTTTGAAGGAAAAGTCATGTTACAAGGGAGTCAGAAACCCAATCAACAGAGATTATAATTCTATGCCTCATAACTTTGGAAAGATTAACTGATGTTCATTTTTCCTATAAATTGTGTATCACTCAATTACATTGATACATATTTTTGACTGTTTACAAATTGACTCTTTACTTTTATTAATCATCTTTCCAGATGGTTTTGCAACTTTTACTGTCAACAGCCTAAGTTTGACTTATTTTTAACCACAATATTTTTTTTCCCACAATGTGTATATACAAGCACACCTAAAGTTGGATAGATTGAAATACAGATACTTGACCATATGTAAGCAATCGTTGCTTCAGAAATATATGTAAAAGACCTAAATGCTTGACCTTATATAAATAATCCTTGATTCAGAAATGGAAAGGAGTTCAGTTACTATGGAGATAAGCAGTGGTATGGTCAATAGAAAAATCCAGTGAGACATTGAGAAGCAAGATTTGATGGTGCATCATCTTCTAGTCAGTTTAGTCCAATGAGCTCAGGACACAAATGGCCTTTATCCATCACCACCACTGATACTTAAAATTCAGCTAGTTAAAAAACAGATGCTCATACTTACAATGCTATAGAGGGAACTCATTCTGAACCTTAACATACATTTTGTCAGTTCCTTGATTCATTTGCTGAAAACAATTTTTATATTTCCCATCTGGTGGCTCAGATGGTAAAGTGTCTGCCTACAATGCAGAAAACCCGGGTTCAATCCCTAGGTTCGAAAGATGTCCTGGAGAAAGAAATGGCAACCCACTCAAGTACTCTTGCCTGGAAAATCCCATGGACAAAGGAGTCTGGTAGGCTACTGTCCATGGAGTCGCAAAGAGTTGGACACAACTGAGCGACTTCACTTTCTTTCACTTTCTTATATATTTATTTTTTGCAATAATATTAGATAAGATCTCAAGTTTTCCCCACATTTGATACTACACCCAATAAATAAAGAGCTACTTTTCACTATAATGTCAAAATTTTTAAAAATCTATTAGGTTAAATAGCTTTTGTCTCAAAGGATTGTTTGTTCATAGTATATATATTCCTTAAAAAACTAAAACATAGAGCTGTCATATGACTCTTCAATCCCACTCCTGGGAATATATCCAGAGAAGAACATGGCCCGAAAAGATACAGGCACTCTAGTGTTCACTGCAGCACTGCTTACAATAGCCAAGACATGGAAACAAACTAAATGTCCATCAACAGAAGATACTTCTAATTAAGAAGAAAAAAGTAAAAATGACTTGTATTTACATGATATCAAAAGTGTGGATAAAAAGTGAATTGATGCTCAGGCCTGGTGGGCTGGGAAGACCCAGAGGAATCGGGTGGAGAGGGAGGTGGGATGGGGGACCGGGATGGGGAATACGTGTAGCTCTATGGCTGATTCATATCAATGTATGACAAAACCCACTGAAAAATAAAAAATTAAATTAAAAAAAAAAAAAGTGAATTGATCAATTATTGAACAAAATTTTTTCCTCACAACCTGGATATTGAAATGGTTCTAAAGTTAACATCACAATTACTGGACAATTTTTCCAGAAAAAAATATTTTGATATGATATAAGCATAGCCTTAAGGAAAAAGAATGAAAAGATAGAAGAGTGCATTAAGAAAAGTTAAAGTCTAATGAAAATTGTCAGAGGCAAAAAGAGAAAATTAAAGCTACTGAATAACTAAAAAATTACTTCAATTAATTCAGTTTAAGATAAGGTTAAATAGGAAATCATCATATAATTAACATTTGCTGGATTTTCTGATTTCCAAACTGCGATATTCACAATATGTATTGCTCACATAAACAATAAAAATGGTCAAACTACCTATGAATATAGATATGGTCATAGACCAAAGACTGAGATGTATTGTGTATTTAAAATTGCATTGAAAATGTACATGTAATATGATATTACTTTCAATGATTACAAATGTATCTTTTTCAGTCACTGTTAAATTGTCATTTAAAAACGTTAAAATTGCACTCAAATCATGTGTTAGTTTAGGTATTTCTAGCAGACAAACTTGCAAACCTAGGCTATTGTTAGTCTTAAACCTAGTATGTATATATATCTATAGTTAACATCTAAAGTTACATTTGACCATAGTAAGTCAACTAAATGTGGGAATTTGGTATATGGTTTTAGAATTTTTTTTTTTTATTTAGTTACTCTAAATCACTTCAGTGTCTTTTATCTCCACGTTATTTGACATGAAATAGCTTATAAAAGACAATATATCCTAAAAGGTAAAAAGCTAGAAATACAATGCATTGAATTTAAACAGGAAATTTTAAAAATTAATTTGTTTATTTTGATTGCAGGCTAATTACTTTACAATATTGTGGTGGTTTTTGCCATATATCAACATGAAACAGCTACGGGTGTACATATGTTCCCCCATACTGAACCCCCCTCCCACCTCCATCCCCACCCCATCCCTCTGGGTTGTCCCAGAGCACCAGCTTTGAGTGCCCTGCTCCATGCACTTGCACTGATCATGTATTTTACATATGGTAATATACATAGTTTAATGCTATCCTCTCATATCTCCCCACTCTCACCTTCTCCCACATAGTCCAAAAGTCTATTCTTTACATCTGTGTCTCTTTTGCTGCCTTGCATATAGGGTCATCATTACCGTCTTTCTAAATTCCATATATATGTATTAATATACTTAAACAGAAATTTTGTGTGTTTTAGCAAGCTGAGTTTTCTACTTAGGAAAAAAGGCTTTTTAGGAAGAGAACTACACTTGCTTTAATAGATTAAAGCATAACAAGGAAAATCTGTAATGCTTTAGGACGGTGCATTCCCAGTGGATGAATAATTCCCAAGTAATAAATCATTATATCTCATATAAATTTCCTTCCTCTTGAATAGAGGAAATGTGGGTTAACTTGTGTCCTAAAAGGTGTTCAATGAACAAAGTTGTAACAGTTTTTCAACAGCCAATGTCTGAATTTTGGTTTTGATGTGAGAAAACATTGAAGCTACTCTTGAGCCCTTTCTGAATATAATTAAGATCTCCACTTGAAAAGTTGCAATGTCTGTGTCAAGTTACACACCTCCAAAGGAAAGAGTTAAAGTTGAAGCTAAATAATATTCAGATCTAAATAATAATATTCTTTCTTTCCAAATTTCTAATCTCCTAAACCACAACTCCTCAAATTTTAATGAAAGCTTAGTTTAAGAGCATATATTTTCTTTCTTTTATTATTTTGATTGTGCTGGGTCTTCCTTGTCATGCTCAGGCTTTCTCTCATTGCAGTACACAGAGCCTTCTCTCTAGTTGCAGCACTGGGCTTCTCTAGTTGTAGAGCAGAAGCTCTAGCGCATATGGGATCTGTAGTTGTGACCTGCTGGCTTGTCTAATTGTGGGATCTTAGTTCCTCGACAAGGGATCAAAGCTACATCCCCTGCATTGGAAGGTGGATTCTTAACCACTAAACTACCAGGAAGTCGAGCATCTATTTTCTTAACAAAAGTTGCCACATATCTTAAGCACAACATGGTGAAGTAATTCCAAGCCGTGATGGTAACAGAATGGAATTAGAAAGCAATGGTAAGCTGTTATTCCTATGACATTATAGATTCCCTCTACTAAGAATATTCTTATCTATACTGAAAGCATGTGGAAAAATAAACTTAACCAAAACCACATAGAATATAAAAGAAAATGACATTGCTTGCTTTCTCTTGATAGTACTGATAAAAAAGATTTGCACTAAATATTAAATTAAATATGGTTAATGCTTGGTATAAAGTGTTCCAGTGAGGGTGAATTTCTGTTTTATATTAAAATGTCAATAGGGATGCTGAAATAGCAATAATATTCTCTGCTAAGAAAAAGTATTAATAACAGAGTGTTGTAACACCTCAAAGCACAGTGAATACATCTCTCAGAAATACTGTTATATGCCATGCAAACAAGTTTTATGTATTGAATAGCATGTGCCAGGCAGATAATGACAGTTATTTTAAAAGGTTCTATATCTAAGAAATTTCTTTAATCCTGCAATAAACCGCCAAGAATACATCAGAGATTTGTGGGGTGCCATTCATATTTAAACAGATTTCTTGGTAACAGCCACTTGAAAAATGAGTGCAGAGTGAGAAATCAAGGATTCACAGTTCACACTCTTTAGTAAAAGCAGTATAATCTTGGGTTTTTTTGCACATTTTGTAAATAGGTCAGAGTACTCTATATATTGTCAGTTTCCAGAGTTTATTTCATGAGCACCTGATGTTTTCTTGCCATTCAGTTCTTATGCACTTCTCTCACTACCATTGCCTTTAATTCACCCTCAGGATTCATTTGAACTCCACCTTTAGCTGGCTACCTCCTACTTTGATCATTTTCCAGAAATATTTCCTGTTTAATAAAGCTTTTGTTTATTCAGTGGTGCTACAATATAATCACAGGAAGAATGGAAATATTATTCAACTAGTTTATGTTTATAGATTTCTTTTTTTTCATTTATTTTTATTAGTTGGAGACTAAGTACTTTACAATATTGTAGTGGTTTTTGCCATACATTGACATGAATCAGACATGGATTTACATGTGTTCCCCATCTTGATCCCCCCTCCCACCTCCCTCCCCATCCCATCTCTCTGGGTCTTCCCGGTACACCAGCCCTGAGATGTCTTATGCATCCAACCTGGGCTGGTGATCTGTTTCACAACTGATAATATACATTTTTCAATGCTATTCTCTCAGATCATCCCACCCTTGCCTTCTCCCACAGAGTCCAAAAGTCTGTTCTATACATCTGTGTCTCCTTTTCTGTCTTGCATATAGGGTTATTGTTCCCATCTTTCTAAATTCCATATATATATATGTTAATATACTGTATTGGTGTTTATCTTTCTGGCTTACTTCACTCTGTATAATGGGCTCCAGTTCATCCATTTCATTAGAACTGATTCAAATGTATTCTTTTTAATGACTGTGTAATATTCCATTGTGTATATGTACCACAGCTTTCTTATCCATTCGTCTGCTAAAGGGAATCTAGGTTGCTTCCATGTCCTGATAATTCTAAACAGTGTTGCAATGAACATTGGGGGTACACGTGTCTCTTTCAGATCTGGTTTCCTTGGTTTATATGCCAAGGAGTGGGATTGCTGGGTCATATGGCAGTTCTATTTCCAGTTTTTTAAGGAATCTCCACACTCTTCTCCATAGTGGCTGTACTAGTTTGCATTCCCACCAACAGTATAAGAGGGTTCCCTTTTCTGCACACTCTCTCCAGCATTTATTGCTTGTAGACTTTTGGATAGCAGCCATTCTGACTGGCGTGTAGTGGTACTTCATTGTGGTTTTGATTTGCATTTCTCTGATAATGAGTGATGTTGAGCATCTTTTCATGTGTTTGTTAGCCATCTGTATTTCTTCTATGAAGAAATGTCTGTTTATTTCTTTGGACCATTTTTTGATCGGGTCATTTATTTTTCTGAAATTGAGCTGCAGGAGTTGCTTGTATATTTTTGTGATTAATCCTTTGTCTGTTTCTTCATATGCTCTTATTTTCTCCCATTCTGAAGGCTGTCTTTTCACCTTGCTGATAGTTTCCTTTGTTGTGCAAAACCTTTTAAGTTTAATTAGGTCCAATTTGTTTATTTTTGCTTTTATTTCCAATATTCTGGGAGGTTGGTCTGGGAGGTGGGTCTTGCTGTGATTTATGTCAGAGAGTGTTTTGCCTATGTTCTCCTCTAGGAGTTCTATAATTTCTGGTCTTACATTTAGATCTTTAATCCATTTTGAGTTTATTTTTGTATCTGGTGTCAGAAAGTGTTCTAGTTTCATTCTTTTACAAGTGGTTGACCAGTTTTCCCAGCACCACTTGTTAAAGAGGTTGTCTTTTATCCATTGTATATTCTTGCTTCCTTTGTCGAAAATAAGGTGCCCATATGTACGTGAATTTATCTCTGGGCTTTCTATTTTGTTCCATTGATCTATATTTCTGTCTTTGTGCCAGTACCATACTGTCTTGATGACTGTGGTTTTGTAGTAGAGCCTGAAGTCAGGCAGGTGGATTCCTCCAGTTCCATTCTTCTTTCTCAAGATTGCTTTGGCTATTCGAGGTTTTTTGTATTTCCATACAAACTGTGAAATTATTTGTTCTAGTTCTGTGAAGAATACCATTGGTAGCTTGATAGGGATTGTGTATTTTACATTAATAGATTTCTAATGACTACATTTAAGTCACTCAGTATGCATCTGACTCTCTGCGACCCCATGGACTGTAGCCTACAGGGCTCCTCTGTCCATTGGATTTTCCAGGCAAGGTTACTGGAGTGGGTTGCCATTTCCTTCTCCAGGGGATCTTCCCAACCCAGGGATTGAACCCAGTTCTCCTGCATTGCTGGCAGACACTTTACCATTTAATACACTATTATCTTGACTTGGGAGAGTGCCATGAAAAACATTATTTCAACACTTCATTCAATAACAAGAAAATATCAAAAACCATACATATCATGGTTGTTATTTAGATCAGCATAAATAAACGGGCACATTACTATCCTTACTCAATACCTAGATTTAAAATATGCAATATTAAAGTATGCAATATCCATGGGCTTCCCTAGTGGCTCAGATGGTAAAGAATTCACCTGCAATGTAGGAGACCTATGTTCAATCCCTGGCTCAGGAATATCCCCTGGAGAAGGAAATGGCTACCCACTCAAGTATTCTTGCCTGGAGGATTCCAGGGACAGAGGATCCTGGCAGACTACAGTCCATGGAGTCACAAAGAGTTAGACACAACTGAGCAACTAACACTTTCACTTTCTTTACCGTGCTATAATCATCATGGCATGTTTTAAGTACTATTTAACTGTAAGATTGAGTAAGCAATCTAACTGGACTCTATTAACCAGGGACTGAATAAACCTATTGAAAACATGTGCTGCCTTTTTGGAGGGTTTTATATCATTAACAATCACACATGCATATATTTACTAGGCTTGATTAACCTCATTGACAAACATGTTATTGGTCATTGCTTGCCCTTTCTGTGGTTACTGGTCCTACTTTGGCATGCAAACTATATTTTACCTCAATAAAATTAGGGCACTATTTTCATAACATTCATGAAAGGACCAGTCAGTCCAATTTTTTCCTCAATTAAACTTAAGATTTTATATGGAGGCTTTGCCACAGAAACAAATCAAATTTGCTAAATCTAAATTAAAGACAGTAAGAATTGAGTAAATTAGTTCTAAACGTTGTCTAATATTTGAAAAATCTAGGAAGCTTAAGAGACTACCCATGCTTGGGTCCCACCCTAGAGATACTGATGTGCTTGCTTGGGATGCACACTGGGCATTGCCAGGTTTCAAAGATTCTTAGGTGAGCCTAACATACAGTCAGAGTTGAGAAACACTACAAAAACTACCTCCCCACTTGAGAATCACTGTGCAGTGAGCCATGTTAGCTGACAATCATAAGAAGATTGGGAGAAGCAACTGGACTAATTGAGTATTTGCTACCTACTTGCTTCACAAAACCCAACAAAAGCTAAAAATTTTACCCTCTAAGAACTTTTGCTTACTAAGTTTGTTACATTGTTTTCTGCTATGAAGTGTGATTCTTTTTCCTGCAACAGGTGGCTTCTTTCCTCAGCTGTGTAATTGTATTTCCTGTTTTGCAATAGTCACGGCAGTTTTTATGGCTAATCCAAAGCATAACGTTTTCAATCAATTTAACACCCAGACAACTTTACATAGGCATTACAGAGATAGTATCTTCTCATCAATAAAAATGATACACAACCTGTTCTGAGTTACACAGCAAACAATTCCCAACAATCACCTTTATTACAAAATATGAAACAGATCACAGAGACAGTTCCTTTAATGCTAGAGATTTACAGCATTGCATTCACAACTGCTTACTATGAGGGAAAAAAAAAAAAAAAAAAAAAACTAAAGGTCAGTATTTGAAATTTGCTCCCCTACACATCTTGTTTTAAGGAAAATAAGGTGGAAAATCTGTCATGTTAGTAATGAGATGCACTGTTTGAAGCATTATGCATTTCAAGGAGAAAACCCAATTCATTTAGCAATCAATGTTTAAAGTATATTTGGATAACAGTAGCTCTCATTCATAAATAATAAAACAAGCTGTTATCTGATAAATACTATAGGCCAGGAGGAGTTAAATATAATGCGAAAGGGTATGCTATTTGAACAGAATAAAAATACAGTGGTTTATGTGGCTGATATAAGCTAAAAAGAGACCAAAATATAGGTGCTCAAAAACATAAAGAAGAAGCCATTATATGTTGAAGAAAGGTTATTGAATTTATGGAAGCTCTTACCTCTCAATAAGTAAGCCTGATAGAAAACTTAAGTACACATGAGTGGAATTTCTTTTTTTCAAGAAGAATACTCTATAATAGATTATTATAGTAGTTAAATAAGATTGTTAAATAAGCTAGTTGAATAAGATTGAATTTTTAGTTTACCTATCTATTTTCCTGACTACATAAGGGGGTCCTTGAGGTCAAAGAAACTATCTGAACCCGTAGATATTTTCATCACAAAGCACAGTCTGACACACAGAAGCCATTCGGTATATGCTTGTTAAATAAATGACAAATTTTCATTAAATATTTACTAGGTTTCAAGTAGTGTGATAGGCATAGACTAAGTAAGTTACTAGACATCTTGAATTATTAATTCTGTATACCTCAACATTAGATTGTAAAATTTATCACTTTAATGTCTCTAAAGCATAAAAGTTAATCCTAGAAACTTCTTTTAGGCCATAAAGAAATAATTTAAGTAAATGAGGTAGACTAGTTTAACAGGAATCCTCAATAGATGGGCTAGGAAATTAACTAACATGTTCATAGCTTTTTGGTAAGATAACATCTGATGATTAATTCTCAGAGGCTTCCCTGTGAGTTCCCTTTGAGTTAAGTGGGATACTTGCCCACCTTAAAAATTAAATGCATGATGAGGGGCTAATATGTGAGAAATAAAAGAATACAAGGAAGTATGTCAAAGATAATGTATCTAACCTAATGATCACAAGATACAAGACTCTAAAATTTCTGTTTGTATTTATAAATGTCTGATTTAGCAACACTTGCTAACTATTTCTATTGAAGAAATGTATGTTCAGAAGAAAACTCCTGAATCTTCCAATATAAATGTTGCTTGGTAAAAAAGATGACTGGCACTATTACTCCACTTATACTGCACTCTAATGGGACTTCCCTATAGCTCAGATGGTAAAGAATCTGCCTGCAACTCAGGAGACCCAGGTTTGATCCCTGGGTCAGGAAGATCCCATTGAGAAGGAAATGACATTCATTTGTATTCTTGCCTGGAGAATCCCATGGACAGAGGAGCCTGGTGGGCTACAGTCTATGGGGTCCCAAAGAGTTGGGCACAACTAAGGAACTAACACGCACATACTGCATTCTTAAATCCAGATATGTTGTCATAGAAAATATTTGAATTGATATTGTCATGTATTCCCAGACTTCATCTACTTTCATGAGTCTAGTCTACTTATAACATTTGTCATTAATGTGTGCTTGTTCTAGTCCTCAAATCATGCTGCTTAAGGGACATAACACATACAATAAATATTTAAAATAATAAAGGAGTTTTTGATGGTTGAAAGACTCAATGAAAATTCTACATATCTTGTTACTATAAAGATCACAGAATTTTGGATATTAGAAAACAATTAAAAATTAGCATCACTGCTAAAGAACATGGTATAACATATGTGAACATGACTCATATATGCAGTAGAAACTGAAAAAGAATCTGTCCTCTACTGGTGGCAAAAAAGCTATAGATCATGGAATAACTAAGCCTCAGCTCAGTCATGGAGAAAAACATATGATTGAATGAAATAAACATGATTTATCTAGTAGTCCAAAAGAAAGTAGTCAGCAGATATCTCTATAGCAATGATATTGGCAAAGTTTATTAGAAAACATTATCCAATAAATCGCTTAAGAAAGCTTCCTCTCCTAGCTACTTTCAGAAATCAAAATATATGAATTAAGAAAGTGATATGCCTAAAGTGCAGGCAATATTGTAAATCAACTATACTTCAATTAAAACAATAAAAAAATAGGAAAGTAAACTTTAAAAAAACACTAAAACTTTAAATGGATGAATTATATCTCCAATAAAGCTGTAAACCAAAAGAAGATGAAAGCAAAATAAATCTTTTCATAAACTAAAACAAGGGTAATTTTCCATTTCAAAGGTGTCATTAATTTAGCAGTGAGAACATCTATGTCACTGTTTCTGATATGAAAATCTAAGTTTAGAATAGAATTGTAATTGTTTCAATTGTTTGGTTGAGATCAGAGGCATAAATCCTAATCTGAGCAGTATACTTTAGAGTACCAGTTTCAATGTACCAGTGGTTGAGTTATTCATAGACAGTACCAGACAAGGCATCTAAATTATGTACTGACTCAGATGGCACTGACTGAACAGAAGCAAGGACTTTCAATAGTCACGAGAAAAAAAGGAATGGAAAACTGCCCAGTCTGTGAAAATGGAAAGAGTACATTCAGGATAGACTGAATTTGCAACTACACCTAACAGTATTGTAAAGCTAAAGACCTGGGAAGGGTGTATTTAATACACATAAGAGTGCTATTCAAATACACCTTGAAATTGCTTTCTTCTTTTCTACTTCTTTGAATAAAATATATTTCAAAACCTTTTAAAACTCTGACTTACTTTACTTAAGATGGCACTATTGTTTCCCTTACGTTCAGAATAGGGCATACAATTGAAATGAATATGTATGATTTTATTTCAGACTGTCCTCAGTACTATGCCACACACAGAGTGAAAACATCTGTTTCTCAGAGATATAATGGGTGAAATTTTGATGCTGCAAGGTGAGACAATGGGTAGGCAAAAGACTTAAAACATTTTCAAGAGAGGCTTAGAGTTTTTCACTAAGGGACAAGGAAGAGGACACAGTACAGGCACCCTCCCATCCACTTTTTTAGCATAAGTGGAAAGAAAAATAACATTTTTAAAGAAATAGCCCAAACTGGACAGTTCAGTCAGTTGGGACCTTACAGAAAAATACTTGAAAAAAATATTCAGAGCATCAAAGTTTTAAAAAGAAGATTCTTCTCAGCATTGATTTTCTTAGGATACTTCCCCACACACCAAAGAACAGGTTACAACTGCCTGAATTAGGGCTAAAGAGTAGCTCACTGTTTGTGATATGCATTTCCTTATATTTTACATGAAGTTAGAGGACCCTAAAAAGGTTTATAAATCCCTATATAATCAAGTATTTGCTACTACATTAGCTGAATACTCCACATTTTATTTTGGGAAAGTAGAAGTCAGTTTCCTTTGGTTTAAGTCAGTTCGGTTAAGCTCATGAAAATTTAGAAATTTAAAATAAGACAAATACAGCAAATATTTATAAAAAAGCAAACATGATAGGATAGTGTGCTAGTGATAGGTTCAGGGAAGGCCATCCCAAGATATACTGCTTCAGCATATTAATTATTTTGAATTAAATTAACAAGAAACAGCAAGTGCAAGGACACTCTGACCTTCCTTTTTCCCTCTAATAACAGGAAATGAATCTCCAATGTGAAAGATATCTTTTCTGTTCAAGGAGAAAGATAGAGATTCTCATCACCAGAGTCAAAGAAGTCTGGGCTGAAAGGTTGCACAGAAAATCCTTGCTACCTTACTTCTTTACTAAGTTTACTACCCCAAACCCAAATCCCTGCATATTGTCAATTCTTCACAAATTTATTGTTTCTTTATCTGAAAGGTATAAAAGCTGCCTGCTTTGGTTACTTCTTTGAGCATTTTGAGCTCCCATACATATGAAATTAAATTTGGTTTTCTCCTGTTAATCTATCTTTTATCAATTTAATTATTAGACTAGCCAAAGGATCTAATAGGGAAAAGTTTTCATTTTCTACACTGAGAATTGAAAAGATACGGAAGAAATACGTTCTTTATTAACATGAACTCACAATTCAGTTGTGAACGCTATGTTTATGTGTAGAAATGGATGGACAGATCACAGATGGTTTTATGGAAGAAAGGTTCCCAGAAATACTGAGAGAGGGACAGTTGTTAAAATGTCAAATGTAACAGAAATTCTGGAGATAGTAAGCAGAAAATCTTGGACAAATGATGAAAGGGTTATATTTCAACTGGAAGGAAAGATAATAGATTATAGCAGAAAGTGTGTGGTCGGAAAATGCAGTTAATAGATATGATTCTCTCAATTTAGTAGTAAATTGCAGCAATGACTAAAGAGTATTTAGTCTACTTGGAGGGGTGGCTATTTCACATTTATTTTCCTTGACAAATGACATTTATGTATATTTAAAGGAAAAATGGAAATGGCGTGTAGAAAGAGACTAAAGAGCTAGATACTTCAACAATTAAAAGGGAACAAATAAGACACTAGAAAGAAAATCAGAGATATATTGGGGTTACAAAGATGCTTTCTGTCTTAGGACAGTAGGACCTAAAGTAATTCAGGGTTGGAAGTTGTAAAAGAAATTTGAAGATAGTTGAAAAGGTTTGGGACAGTCATTCAAGCCCCAGGGCATAAAGTTAATGAAAAGGAGCATAGAAAGGCTTCTCAACAATACCTAGAGCCACAGGGGATATTTAATACTGTGAATGTGTAGTAAGTACAATTTTGTGATTTTTTTCTCCTTTTACCAAAGAGCATTCAGTGACCTATGGAGAATATGACCTGTGATGGGACTGCAGTTGGAAACTGGCACTATAAACAGAGTGAGAATCCAAGAATGAAAAGTCAAGAATGGCAATGATGAGATGGGGAAAGAAATATAACCAGGAAGAAATCTCATAAATTGGGATATGAACAATTAGAAGACCTAAGAAGGAAAAGTTCAAGTTAACCAGATAGGATAATACAATGCAGATAATCAAGTTATGGTAATAAAAAGAGAAATAATTCAAAATCATGGAGTCCTTGTAATCACTGTATATAAGGGCTATAGGATCAACAAACCCAGCAATGAAAATAAATTAAAAACAGATCAACAAAACAAGCATGTAAGAAAACATAGATATTTATTTATGGTGATAACTACATTAACAGTTTTAACATTGAATATCAGATGCAAGCAGAAGTCTTGAATAAGCACAGAAGGAGAATCCAAAGATCAAACCAGAGATATCCTTCAAATTATCTGTCACATTTTTGGCTACTAAATTTTCAGTCACTACCCATTGAGTTAAATAATCTATTCCAAAGCAAAATAAGAAGTTGTTAAGACACTGCCAAAAGATTCAGAATATACCTGTAGTACAATATCCCTGTAAGATCCTATCTATGGAACATATGTAGGAAAAAGGTAAAAAGGTTTGCTTGTGGGTGGTAATGCTAAATTAGAGCACTTAGTGTGATTTAACTTTCTCATAGCATTATTAACATTTAATTGAATGTTTGATAAGGGAAACTGTTTAGTACAAAAGAAATAGCATTCACAATTGCTGTAGATTTAGCTTCATGCATTTGTTAGCTTATCATGCTGCAAAAAGTATGTATAAAATGATATTTCATTAAAGCCAAGGCTTGTGGATACATCTCTTCATAAACATACTCTTAAATTAGTTTCATTTAGAGATAACCTTTAAAAAATATCTCAATATGCTGTGTTGTATTCAAACTCCTAAATTATACAGTTAGGATGATTTATGATGAAGAAACTCCCCCCCCCCAAAAAAAAGAGACTTCCCAATATTCTTGGATTATTGAATAGGATAAGGGAGGAAGAAGTGCCATGGAGACACCACTAAAATGATTAATATATATATATATATATATATATGTATATAATATATATATATACACATATATACATACATACATATATATATATATATACACATTCTTCCACATTCTCATTGCCTCCCTCTTCTTCATGCAGCCTTGGAGCAAATGGTTACACAAACACCAGAGGTCTGGAAGAGGAGAGGTCAAAGACAGACAATGGTTTTTATTTGCTTTTTGACTATAGCTACTCTTTCCAATACCCGCTAGCCTAGTCTGAAAGAAGCCACTTTGTAAATTCCCCTCAGGCAAATATAAAGAAATAAGAAATATACTTTTTTGAGGACCTCGCTCAGTTCTGTTTCTGCCATCTTCAGTTTAGAACTTTTGTGAACATACTCTTTAACAAGCATGGGCATTTGTGCAAAGCCTGAGGGCAATTTGGACTCAGGCTTAGCTAAAGGGGGAGGGATCTTGGGGAAAAAAAAGTCTAAGTGGAAATTTTTAGGTTAATACTAAGGGAACCAGTTTGTGTTTGAGCAAGAAACATTGCTTTGTTTTAATATTAACCAGGTCCAAGCAATTGTACTTCTCTCAAGTTGAAAATAAACGTAGCTAACAGCAATTTATTCAATCATAGGTGGTTATGTATTGGAATGTGGTTTCCCCTTCATTAGCTCTTAGCCCTCCCATACTAAAGAATGATGGCACTATGGAGTATGGCATTTGCTTTGCTTTTCTCTTTGAATGTCACTAGCTTCTCTATGAAACATAATCTTTTAAAAGGGAGGTAGAAAAACTTGTTTATCTTTGTACTTTAAACCTCTGATTTGGAGTCTTAAAAAAAAAAAGAAAAAAAAAAAAAAAACCTCTGATTTGGAATCTAAAACTAGTCTGTTTGGTGAGGCCTCTGAAGTCATTTAAATGTAAATAGCTAGGGCAGTCATTGAGCAGCTCTAGGTCCTTTGATGTTTGAGACTCTAGGACAAAGCATTCATTTAGATACTTCATTCTTGGCTAATATGGGGCCCTTTTTTTTTTTTTTAAACAAATGCAGGAACCTTATATTTTTCACTTTGAATTGAACTGAAAATAAAAGCCATATTTTATAATCTAAATTTAAAAGCCTACATTGAAGTTCAAGAGATTATTGAACTTTTTATGGAAACATCTGCAATAAATCCAAGGTTAATGAATATTCTGACACTATATATTTAAGGTTTATAGCTTCCTGAATTTAATATCCAAAATATGAATTTAATATCCAAAATCAAATGTATATATAAATGCAATGAACCAAAAATAAAGGGCATCAGAGGACAGACCTAATCTCCATAGTATATGTTAACCATATTACATCAAGCTAGGTATGGAGTGAAAGGGCTTGATAAGTAGCATCATCAGAGTTGACAGAAGTAATTTTTTTTTTTTAATATTATTCTTCCAGAAGCATCTTAAAACATTAAACATATTCAGGGTAATTACTAAAACACACACACACACACACACATAAAAAACAATTTTGAAATGAAAGAAGTATTTGTTTTATGATTTCAAGTTTTTCTCTTTTCTTTTTTAAAAGGTATTCTGAACAAATTGTCTGGATTCAAACCATATCTCTTCTACTTGTGAGCTCTATACTCTGGCAAGTCACTTAAGCTCTCTGTACCATGATTTCTTCATCTGTAAAAGAGTTTATAGAATTCTTGTTAAGACTAAATTTGTAGTAGGTATAGAGACACAGATGTGGGTATAGAAGTATAGATATATACATATATCCACTTATATGTATGCACACACACACAGTGCTTTGAACAGAGTAAGCACAATATTAGTGAGTTAATATTGCTGTGTTTACTTTGGTATAGAAAGTTGCTGGGAAAAGTGACCAACTGCTCACAGCTGTCCCTTTCCTATTCTCTGATTTTGAGGTGGGAGAGAAGTAGGTAGGGCACAACCATTAAAAGAATGACACAGTTCTTAAGAAAAACATGATGCCACATAAACTGGTTAGAACCTAGTAGGTCCAAGATGGCGGAAGATTTCACTTCCAGCGGACCTCGAGCCTCATTATATGCTCATTGTAATGCATTAGCATATGCTAAATGACATACCCACTGGCACCATTATAGTTTGGAGGCCAACAGTGAAAGACCCAAAAGTTGGTGGTGTCCCAATTCTTGGAATTCTCTTCCCCTTCCCAGAAATAGTTGGAATAATCCACTTGTTAACCTATGAAATTACCTAGCCCATAAAAACTAGCAACCTGTATTCCCCAGGGCCCTCTCACATTCTGAGATGGAACAAATTCTGCCTATGGAGTGTGTGTCTGCCTGAATAAATCGGCTGCTATTCTACTTGGACTCCTTGACTGTGCAAAGCCAAAGACCTTCCCTTGGGGGCCCATCCCAGGGACTTGCCTGAGACCTGGGATATGACCATTCCCTTGCCACCTCCTTCTCTTACAAGACTTTGTCTTGACCAAACTTTAGTCAAGCATCTCTCTTTCCTCCAGGTGTCAGAGCTCTGCTTGCTCCCAAGCAAGGAGCAAGCAATAAAACTGTGGAATACATCCCCTTTATATGGGTCTCCTGGGAATCAGCGGACCACAGCAAGACACTTTTCCTGGTGGATCTCACTGGTCACTTATCATGCTTGTCCAGTTTCTTATTTAAAAATTCTGTTTATTTCTGCTTACTCTTTTTAACTTAAATATATATATTTTGTTGGATTTTAAAAACTTGCAGATTTCTGAGATCAGACCTTTCTCTCTATTCTGAATAAAATCTCTCCCAAGGCCCAGATTTGCTTTGATTGACCAAAACAAAACAAAACAAAACAAAAACCAAAATCTTTCACTAAAACCACCATTTCTATTGCTTCTTATATTGAGATTATATTAATGTTTTAATATTCACAATTGAAATGTTTTAAGTTAAAATTTCAGGAGCCAGGTACTTTCTGATTTCTCCCAGACATTGTATACAAAGGCTTAATTTTTAAAAAATAAAAAAAAAATACTTTTCTATTTATAGAATAACTATACCAGATAAAATTTGCCATTCTGTTCTTCAAAATTCCAGCTTATGACTGAGAAAACAGGTCCATTTCTAAATTTATCAGATGATTGAGAATGTTGGAACACCTAAAATCTGTAGAGCTTCTCTCTTTCACTTTATATAGCTAGTAACATTTCATTACCTTTGCTTCCTTCCTTTAAATTGTAGAACTCTTCTATGACCTTTTGCCTTCTGGGGCAGTTAGTTCTCAAAAAGTCATCATTCCAAGGTCACAGTGATAAGATAGTTCAGAAAGGCATTTGGAAATTCAGAAAGTGAAAATTTTCTAATACTGATATTTTAGTTTATCTCTCAAACACTAATGAAAATACATTTTGACATTCTACTCAGGCACCATTTTTTGGTAATTCTCACACTTGATAAAGCCATCCAGAGCTAACAGAGTACCTCTAGCATAGTCTAGACCATCCTTTGGTAAGTTGTTTTTCAAAAACAAAATTTAGTCTCCCAAACTATAGGAAGATAATTAATCTTACACATAAAAAAATCACATTTAACCTAGCATATGGTTATGGCAATATTTTGGTTCCTAATATGAGCAGCATTTAAGGCTTACTGATTTTAATTTCTAAAATACCTTCCATCATAAGCTTAAGGGAAACCCATTTCTTTCAACCTCAAAACATGGTGAAGAAACCAAGGCATAAATTCTAGGAAATAAATGACAGTGAATTATTTTTATTTTTAGTGGTGGTGCAGTCTAATCAATGAGGTAATTAAAATTTAACAATATGTGTGACTTAGTTTATTTTTTCAATAGTAAAAAACTTCAAATTTTTCTAGAAAGCTAGACTGTTCATATATACATGAGCAGAACTTAAAATTTTCACATTGAAGGAAGGAAAAATATACAACATGAAAAGTCTCTTCAAAAAATGTTATTGGGAAAACTGGACAGCTACATGTAAAAGAATCAAACTGGACTACTTTCTCACACCATATAGAAAAATAAATTCAAAATGGATTAAAGACTTAAATGTAAGACCTGAAGCCATAAAACTCCTAGAAGAGAACATTGGCAGCATGGTCTTAACAATATTTGGGTGGGGGGGGTCTGTTTCTCAGGGAAGGGAAACAAAACAAAAATTAAGCAAATGCGACTACATCAAACTCAAAAGGTTTTGCATAGCAAAGAAAGCCATCAACAAAATGAAAAGGCAACCTGTTGAATGGGAGAACATATCTGCAAATGATATAACTGATAAATGGTTAATATCTAAAATGCACAAAGAACATTTACATCTCAACACAAGAAAACAACCTGATTAAAATGGGCAGAGGAACAGAATAGACATTTTTTTCAAAGACATACAAATGGTCAGCAGACGCATGAGAAGATACTCAACATGACTAATCATCAGGGAACTTCAAATCACACCTGTCAGAATGGCTATCATTAACAAACAAATAACAAATATTGGTGAGGATGTATGGAAAAGGGGACCCTTTTGTGTACTGTTGGTGGGAATGTAATTGGTATAGATACTGTGGAAAACATTATAGAGTTTGTTCAAAAAATTAAAAATAGAACTGCCACATGATACAGCACGAAAACACTAAATCAGAAGGAGATATATATATATATATATATATATACTCCAACTCTCATTGCAGCATTATTCACAATAACCAAGATATGGAAGACACCTAAGTGTCCATCAGTAGATGAATGGATAAAAAAATGTGGTACGTATGTATATATGTAATAGAACATTATCCAACCATTAAAAATCATGCCATTTGTGACAACATGGATGAATCTAGAAAGTATTTTGCTAAGTTAAATAAATCAGACAAAGACAACAACTGTAGGATCTCATATGCAGAATCTAAAAACCAAAACAAAACAAAAACAGACTCATAGATACAGAGAACAAAATGTGGTTGGCAGAGGTAAAGATAGAGAGATAGAAGAGATAGAAACCTCCAGTTTTAAAACAGGTAAGTCATGTGGATGTAATATACAGCATAAAGGATATAGTTAATAATATTGTGATAACTTATATGATTGTATATGGTTACTGGATTTATCATGGTGGTGATCATTTCATAATGTATCCAAATGTCAAATCACGATGTAATACATCTGAAACTAACATAATATTGTACATCAATTACATTTCAATTAGAAAAAAATTCACATTGAAATATGACATTTTAAAGCCCAATTTCTCAGAGAACATCAATCTACTGATTAACCATGTTTATAGTATTGTTATCTGTGACCTTATCCGGCATCATCATGCTTCATATTTACTAACTTTTGCTGTCACTGTTAATTGTAAACTGACACCAAAATGGTCCCTTCTATTGCCAAAATTTATCATAAAGTAACTACATTACCAGAACATTCACAAAGTGATGCTGTCAGCAGTATGTTGTTTAGGCACATTGGGAAAAGAAAGTGTTGGTGAAAAATAAAATAAGCCTTGAAAATTGCTTCCAGGACTGTGTAAGTAATACAAAATGTAGAGACAGCTCAGCTTTAAGCTCTTTTAAGGCAGAACTGCAGCATATGTCATCTTAAATACTTACAGTTTTAACTGCCCTTAGTAGCTACTGTAGCTTCAGAAATTTAAGAAAAGATAGCACAACAAATTTTGAAGTCACTTTTCTTTGAAATTTGCGTCTTACCTTTACTGCCTTTTTCCCCTCGGATTTCCGCTGATTTAGGATAAAATGTTGGCAAAGGAAGCAAAGGAAAACAAAACAAAAACAAAAAATCAGTTTCAATTTGTTATTGCAAGTACGTTAAAAATGTCAATATTCTCAGTGCAATAATACACAATTTTGGTCTTCTAGTGAAACTATTTTTATGTGTTGCATTCTTCAGTGGTTTCGGAAAAAGTATATTAACAACATTGTAAATATCATGCAACAATATGTAGAACAATATAAAACCTTTGATTGGCATCAAAAATTCTTATATGCTTAGCTCACATAGGCATTAGCCAAGAAAAGACATCTTTCCAGTAAGATATTTTGTTATTATATCATTTATTTTCCACTCATTTTAAAATGGATGAGTTTTTATCTCAAGCATGAACACATTTCTTAAAAAAAAAAAATCTAAGCTGGTTGGAGATTCATGATTTAGGAGTAAACATAAATATCTATACAGCTTTGAATACTATCTCTAAATACCTAAATATTAATTTTTGTGGGTCTTAGGAACACCTTAATTCAATTCTGTTCAACTAAATCCTTTTTGCAGCCATCATAGTAAAGTCATTGTTTTTGCTTTTATTTAAGACTTCTTTTTTCATCCCATTCAATCTCAGGAAATGAGCAGTAAACTGGTTTTGAAGACTCTGTAAGTGTTTAGGCCATTTATCCCTTGAATTAATTCTCCTTTGTATGGGATGAATACATCACATGATAAAAGTATCATGTACCTAACATTTCTAGCTAATTATGGTCCCCAAAGTCTTTTCTCCTAATATTTTTTCACACTTTCCTACCATAGTTACAGTTGTGTAAATGTTTCTTTGAGCATCTCAGAAAATTGGGGAGGAGATAGAGTTGAATTTGAAATAAGGGTATGTACAAAAAGAGATACAATAAATATAGTAAGGAAATGAATGCTGTTGTACAGTGCTTTGATAATTTGTTCACTACAAATATTAAGCTGTTTTGATCTAAGAACAAAGTTTTTAAAAGTAATATTGTTTTGATAAGAGAACTGAAGTTGTTACATCAAGATGTCATCATCAACATTTGCAACTGTTGATAAGTACTCAATAGTAGTTCAGATACTAAGGGGCACTGCTGGGTCTTATCAATGAAGAGCAGATGAAGATGCAACTATGGCAAAGAGATATTAAGAGTACAAATATCCAGAGTCTATGAAAACCATCTGAGAGTGTTCAGTCCGGACAAGGTGACTCTTGCTGATCTAAATAGCTCTCTGACTTTGGAGTATTAACTCCTGCCTAGGAAGGTGGATCTCTGCTTAGCAGTAGTGACAATCATGCAGTGGCCTGGAGGGAGATTATCAGGCTGGCCAGCATTAATGCCTTCATTTTCTAGTGATATGCTCTGGTAATAAGGGACTTTCATCTTTGCACTAACAACTGAACATCAATTCTCAGTTGGCTAAGCTCTCTCTCTCCCAAAAGCCATCTCATAGAAATGTTAAGGAACTGCTGAAGGAAACCCACTGCCTTGGCCAGACACAATGATAACCTCTTGCCTGAGTTGTCTTGAAACAGGAGGTCCTGATAAAGAATGTAATGCTGCCACTGAAAACTAACTGGGAGAACTTGGGAGGGGTCAAAGAAAGGGAGAGAAGATCTCCCGCCAATCTCCCAGAAACCCTCACTCTGGAATCCATCTTGGCTGAAAGATGCAAACACCACAAGGGAGGACCCTGAGTCAGATCAAACATGAGCCAAGAAAGATGATTGGTCAGCAACAACCCAGAAGCTAACCTCATTATCATAAAACCTGAGACTGCACACCATGTGGCAGAATAGTCCTTCTGGTTTCTCTTACCCTCCTGCCCTCCACCCAAGCGCCCATTTACAATAAAATCTTTTGCTTTGTCTGTAAATGTGTCTCCTTGGACATTTCATTTCCAAATGTTAGACAAGAGCTCACTCTCAGGCTCTGGAAGGGGCCACCCTTCCTGCAACAGAAAGGTACACCTCAGATAAATTTGGACCTTATTCCTTTCATCATGCCCTTTGTCTGGAACAATAGTATAATTAACCTATCATTGGTTTGGAGTATGTTATTTGTTTATTGGCTTATTAAGGGACATTATCTATATGCTATTGACTTGTGAAATTATAATTCCCAGAGTAGATCTGTGTTAAATAAAATATTGGCAAAGTTAATCTCATTCTCTGAGCATGATTTGCCTTGAAACAAAACAAAGGCTCTATATTTTGTTATCCAATGACTTATTCTCAGACCAAAAGGGGTATATCTACATATATTTTTTTCCTGTCATTTTAATATAACTTAAGTTTGCAAAATTGATATTTGAAGCAGATATCCTGACATGGGCACAATTCTATTATATAAGGAAACCAAAGTGTGCTTTTTTTTTTTCTTTCCACTTTGGATAGTTATTTTTAATTTTAAATATTCATATTGTTCTTATGCGTTGATCAGATTCAGCCATCAATGGCTCTGTGTTAGAAATTCATTTGTCTGTGAAGCCTTAGTCTGAGCATAATGCTTTGAATAATCTCTTTGAAGAAAAATTCCTTGGATTTTAATGTATTTAAACAATTGGTATTTACATATCCCTTTATTATGAGTGATAATTCTTAAATAACAGGTTAAAAATATCAACTTTCCTACAGAAATAATACCATGTACAAAAAAGCACTCAAAACTTTATCCGTATATAACAGTATAACATTCATGTCAATGTACGACAAAATCACTACAATATTGTAAAGTAATTAGCCTCCAATTAAAATAAATAGATTAAAAGAAATACTTTTCTTTCTTTTATAGAACAACAATAGATCTCTCTATATTTGCTCCATTAGAATTTACTTTCAAAAACACAGTAGATTTTAGTTAGATGTTTTACCACTTATTACTGAGCAACTCAAAATCCTTAGCAAGACAAGTGAAAATATGAAAACATTAGTTATATCTATCTCAGAAAATCAGTGGATTATTGAAAAATTGATGACAATAATTAAGGCTAGTCAAATATTGAGGAGAGCACTTCTTTATCACTGCAGTGAAAAAAGACAACTCCAGAATATGTGTTTATTTCCTTAAATTATACATTTTAATTAAGAGCAATTGCCTCTGCTGTGCTACTTTTGCCCTTCTTTGAGAATTTCTATTGAGAAAAGCCCAAAATAGATCAAGTGGGAAATATTAAAATGATAGTCTTTGCAGTTTTCTTACCACATAGGTATAACACAATCTGTCACTATAAGTGGGCCATTCTCATGACAACTAGACAAGCATTAGAATTAAAAGACAACACAGAAATATATCGACAGGCACGTGAGTAGATTGGCATTTTGATACCAGATTTGATGATAGAAACATTTAAAAAAAATCAATTCTGGAAGGGAAAACACATGCTGAAAACAACTTCTATTTTAATGAGGACATGGATTTTTAATCATTTTATGTTTTTTTAAAATAACCCCAAGAGATGAATATTGAATCAACAAAATCACTGTCCAAACTAAATTATATATAGTGAAGGGGGGAGAAAAGTTCACCAGTCTGAATTTTATGAGCTCAGAAATTTCTATAATATACACACATCGAGTAGTTTTCACACATTCTTATCAACCTCTAAGTGTAAATAAATTCTCTTACTACCAATAAATAAATATTTCTCCTATTTTGTCTAATTTTCAAGATTGATAGAGCTGATTAACTCATTAGAAAGAGGGGTAAGATATAGAACAGAAGAGGAGCAAGCATGTTAATATCAAGAGAATGATCCAACTAAGAGATCAACCTTAAATTTTAGTTAGCTCTCTTCTGTATCACATAGTAGAATATGGTGGTAGATAAGTCATCACAGTGAAGAGTTATCCAAGTATACACTGAGGCTATAACTGTATTCATATAATTGAAAGAAATAAAATCAAAGGATTTTGGTATTCCTCAATATCCATGTGCTTTCGTATTTTATCTTTGTTTTCAGCCTGTGCATTCAGAACAAACGCAGCAAGAACAAAGTATGAGGTCAAGAAGTGATCTCTAACTCAAAAGAGTATGGCCTCCCTGCAGGTTCTCTGAGAAATCCTAGTTCCTTCTTTTACCCATCTCCAGGTTTACCACTTCTCTTCCTTTGCTTATATGCATAAAGTACAGCTGCTACCTTCATTCTTTCATGTATTGATGTTGTTTGCAGAGCATATATCCTCTTGAGTATAACTATTAAGAATTTCTGATCACTAAGGCCAATGATAGATGAAGTGTTAATCACTCAGTCTTGTCTGACTCTTTGCAACCCCATGGACTGTAGCCTACCAGGCTCCTCTGTCCATGGAATTCTCCAGGCAAAAATACTGGAGTGGGCAGCCACTCCCTTCTCCAGGGAATCTTCCTGACCCAGGGATCGAACTTGGGTCTCGCACATTGCAGGCAGATTCTTTACCACCTGAACCACCAGGGAAGCCCCAATGACAGAGTAAAAGTCGTAGGAACTAAAGTTAGACGCCAATGACACCACATTTCTGAACACAGGTAACAGAAAGAGGAAGAAATATGTTAGAGAACAAAGACATCAGAGTTTATCCTTAATTACTACCCTGCCGACTGATTAGGAAAGAAATAGAAAGGTATGTGTACAGAGACAATTCATTTAATAAGGATAGATAGCTTTTAAAGCTTATTACGATGATCACTCAATAAAGCATTAACCATCACTAATTTTTTTAACTGAATGATAGTCGCTTTACAATGTTGTGTTAGTTTCTGGTGCACAGCAAAAGTGATTCAGTCATCCATATATATATATATATATTCTTTTCATACTCTACCCGTATAGGTTATTACAAAATATTGAGTATAGTTCCCTGTGCTATACAGTAGGTTATCTATTTTACATATAGTAGTCTGCATATGATAATCCCAAATTCTTAATTTGTCTCTCCCCTTTTCCCCCTTTGGTAACTGTACATTTGTTTTTTATGTCTATGTGTCTATTTCTGTTTCGTATATAAATTCTTGGGCTTTCCTGGTGGTTCAGTTGGTAAGGAATCTGCCTGCAATGCAGGAGACCCAGGTTCGATCCATGGATCAGGAAGATCCCCTGGAGAAGGAAATAGCAACTCACTCCAATAGTCTTCCCTGGGAACTCTCATGGACAGAGGAGCCTGGTGGGCAACAGTCCATGGGGTCACAAGAGTCAGACATGACTTAGGGACTAAACCACCACCATGATATAAGTTCATTTGTATCATTTATTTTTTTTAGATTCTACATACAAGAAATATTATATGATATTTATATTTCTTTCCCTGGCTTACATTACTTGGTATGATAATCTCTATGTCCATCCAATTGTGACTCAGTTTTTGTCAGTTGGATCAGGTGCAATGGGAAATTGAGATGTTCACTGTGGTCAAAAATAACAAAAAGCACTTCTGATGACATGAGCAGGGCTGTGATGGTAACTTTTCTGAGTGGCATAGTCAAAATGAAAGCATTTATGATTGTATACACAGAGTAGATATCGAATAAATATTTGTCTAACAAATGGCCAAAACTAGGTGAGAAGTTAAAAAAAAGTCTTTATGGTGCATGTGTGTTTATAATATAACAAATTAGAAGCCTAAGGAATCAGGTCTAATATTAATACTATACCAGGTAAGCCTACCCCTCCCCCTAATATACACTTTAAAAATACCAGAATGTGAAGTATAATTTTTACTTGATTTAAATCTCCATGTAACTATCATGGCCTAGTTTATTTTTTTTAGTAGGCTGGTACATGTGACATTTATTTCAGAAATTTATTCAATTATCAACTTAAAGTGTTGCTGGCTTCAATGGAAAGATACTGGTGAATCTAATAAAAATAGTAAACTTAAATGTACTCAACATGTTTACTATTTTCTTTCTAAAATGTAAATCACCATTTCAATAGAACACATTTAAGAGAATATATCTAGGTATTTTTATTGCCTTATTCTCTCTTTTTTTTTTTTTCTAAATTTCAAATTGGTATAAAAGTTGTATACATAGTGTCAACTCATCAGTAAAGAGATTATGAAATTTGAAATCAGAAGATCATTGGGTTTCAGTCCTAAGTTCACAAGTAGCTATATGAATTTATCCAAGCAAAACTTTAGAAAACTGTATCTTCCTCCTACACTAAAACCAGGGCATTAGCTACATTTAATGATGATCATGGTGGGCTTCTCTGGTGGCTCAGATGGTAAAGAATCTGCTTGCAATGTGGGAGATCCAGGTTCGATCCCTGTGTCAGGATGATCCCCTGGAAAAGGAAATGGCAACCTACTCTAGTATTCTTGCTTGGAGAATTCCATGGACAGAGGAGCTTGGAGGGCTATAGTCCAAGGGGCCGCAAAGAGTTGGACACAACTCAGAGGCTACACTCAATGATGATGGTGATGATGATTGTGACAATGGCAGGATTAATATTACTATAACTTTCACTGCCACTGGTGTCATCACCTTTCATTTATTGAGTGTGAAGCATTTCAGTAAATGCTTTGCAAGTGTCATCTCTCTGAAATGATATAGTGACACTTTGATGGGAAAAAATCATTCCCATTTTACAAAGAGGAATATGTGAATCAAAGAGGTGACAAAATTTATTTAGTCACTCTACTTGTAAGCTTTCACCTCAGCTCTTCTGAATTCCAAAGTTCTAGAATGTAATCTCCATGGCAGCACACATTTTGTCATTTTAAGTTTTGGAATTCTGCTATATTCTTAATGCCTAAAACAGTGCCTGGTACTAAGGAGACCTGCAATAAATATCTATAGATTGAATTAAATAACAAGATATTCCTCTATTTTTAATTGCATAGGTAATTAGAGCTGGGGCATAATTGATTATGACTCTTATTGGAAAGTAAAAATTTTAGAGCTTCAGTGATTGGATTCAACTGTTGCCTCAGTCACTTATTACCTATGTGACCCCAGGCATGCTTCTTCTTGTCATTTTGGCTTAGTTTAATCATCTATAGAATAGAGAAATATGAGTTCCTACCTTGCAGTATTTGTTACAAGGGTTAAAGTAAACTAGGAGCATTGAACAGTAGTTGGCAGTTTTAATAGTATATATATGTTAGTTCTTATTGCTGGTGATTCATATTAACACATTTACTGATATATAATTTACATACTGTAGGATTCATCCATTTAAAGGATAAATTCAGTGTTATTTTGCATATTCACAGGTACCTGCAACTGTCATTATAGTTAATTTTAGAGTATTTTGTCACCTCAAAAAGAAACCCCACATCCTTTAACTGTCACCCCAAACTTTTGTTTCTCCCAAACTTTAAGCAATCACTAACTTACTTCCGCCTTATATTTCTCTATTCTGGACTTATGAATAAAATCATGTAATATGCAGCCTTTTGTGGCTGGTTTCTCTCACTTATCATAATGATTTCAAGATTTAGCTATGGTGCATCATGTTTCAGTAAGTCATTCCTTTTTATGTCCAAGTAATATTTCACCATATAGATATACCATATTTTGCTTAAACACTCATCAATTAATGGGGATTTGGGTTATTTACACCTTTTGGGTATTATGAATAATGTTACTTGTAAACACATACAGCAGTTTTTGCTTGGACATGTGTTTTCATTTCTCTTGGGTATACTTGTATGCCTAGGAGTGAAATGGCTGAAAACTCTATGCTAAATCATTTGAGGAAATGTTAGACAGTTTTCCAAAACAGTTGCACTGTTTTACACTTTCATCAGTAGTGTACAAGTGTTCCAATTTCTCCACACCTTTCCCAACAATATAATTTTATTTTAACTTATTAACTTTAGAATTAAATACCATCTAAATATTAGAATTAAGTAATAGAAAATTTATAATTAAATACCTGTCTAAATATCTTTTAAACTATATGCTGGAGTTCAAAGTTATTTTAATTGGGTCTGTAAAACTATGTAACATGAACTATTCTACTGTTAATATATGAACTTAACGTGCTATTCCTTGTTACTAAGATATCAGTGAACAGATTGCCAAACTCATTAATTCAAAGGGTTGAAAAGTTATCTATGTCTTGATATAGGTCTTCCTTTGTGGCTCAGACAGTAAAGAATCTACCTGAAATGCAGGAGATCTGGGTTTGATCCCTGGATCAGGAAGAACCCTTGGAGAGGGGAATGGCTACCCCCTCCAGTAGTCCAGACATGAATTTACACATAATTTGAAATACTTTAAGGAAATTCTCTCTGAATGAAACTTTTTAAAATGGTTGCCAAATTATTATTTATTCAAGTCCACCTACCGTATAGTGTGTGTGTGTGTGCATGCTCAATCATGTCTGACTCTTTGCAAACCCATGGACTGTAGCCTGCCAGGTTCTTCTGTCTATGGGATTTTCCAGGTAAGAGTACTGGAGTGGCTTGCCATTTCCTCCTCCAGGGGATATTCCTGACCCAGGGATCAAACACACATCTCCTGTGTCTCCTGAATTCCAAGGATTCTTTACCCCTTGAGCCATCAGGGAAGTCCATGGAACAATGACACTGCATTTGCTGAATATGGGGGAAAGGGATTGAGAGTACTGGATTAAATCCAGTTGAAATGATTTTTCATGGGTCCTGAATTTTGGAACATGCAGAGATTATATGTAGCACCAGAATGAGAGTCAAACTAAACAGGGGAAAAAAAAACAATGCTTTATTCAGAATTCATACTAGAATTGATCTAATAAAGCTAAACAAGAGTAAAATATTCTCAAAATGACCTAGAAGCAGAATATCATGGATGATACCAAATCCACTATTTCTTATTGAAGACAGGGTTGGGGTAGAATACTTTTGCACTTGCTCTCACATAATCTTTCTGGCTTTTTCAAAACCCTACTCTTGTCCTGAAATATTCTTATACTGTGACAGTAACAAAAACAATGTGACAAACACATCTGCTTTCTGAAAATATTGCCTGTCAGTTGAAACAATGTCTCATTTTTAATTGTTTGAATTTTGCATAAAGATACCTCTGTTTGCTGCCAAAAATGTATGCAGTTGTCTTTAGCATCATTTTAAATTACAGATCATTTAACATGTCCTTCTCATGAAATGTAAAAAGCTGACAATGCTGCATTGTGTCTATTAAAGCTTGTAGATGTTACAATATAAGCATCAAAGTAATAAAGTGATTATGAGAATAAACATCAGAATACAAATGATCTTTCTTTTTTCTAAAAGGAAAACATTTTTTAAAGTGCAGTAGCTACCAGACTGCTTACCTCTGTGAAGGTCTCTTTTTTTATAATAGATGAAAGCATAACTAGATCTATGACAAAATAAAAATTTAAAAGCAACCTATGTGTCTGCCTTTATATCAAACTCTGAGATAAACAAAGACCACTTGAAAGTAGTGTTATTAGTTCATTAGCATTGTTTCAAATGAAAGTTAAATGTTAATCTTATATAAATAGTAGTTAAGCATGTGACTTTCTGATTGTGTGACTTGAAACTAAGATACTTAATTTATCCTTTGGCTTTAATTTTAAACTAATATTGCCTAGCTTAGAGAAGAGTAAGTTATGACAACTGTCTGATACCAATTGTCATTTCTGGCTTATTTTCTATATGGGAAAAATATTCCTTTTTAAGATTATCATTCAGTTTTCTTGAGCTTTTAGCTGATTACTGATATATTCTCCCCAATTTCAAACTCCTCTAGCAATTTTATGCTGAATTTCTACTTTTCATGCATTTTCTGTGGAATTTCAACTTTATTTCAAGTCATTTAAAAAAACAGAAACTCAAATGCCTTCATTTATTCCCCAGCTGAATGCATTGCTTTTAGGTTTGCGAGGCTTCATTAAGTTTGTCTTAATAATGTCAATTCAAACAAAGCATAATAGCTTTAATGGATAAAATAATGTACTCCAACAGCTCATGTCCACTCCAAACTCAAAATTTGAACTTATTTGTAAGAAAAAATTTTGAGATGTTAGATAAGGATCTTGAGTTGAAATCATCCTGGATTTAGAGATGCCCTAAATCCAATAACTGGTGTCCTTTAAGAAGAAATTTGAAAGTCTCAGTCTCTCAGTCATGTCTGACTCTTTGGGACCCCGTGGACTGCAGCACATCAGGCTTCTCTGTCCATGGACTTCTCCAGGCAAGAATACTGGAGAGGATTGCCATTCCCTTCTCCAGGAGATCTTCCCAGTGCAAGGATGGAATTCGGGTCTCCTGCATTGCAGGTAGATTCTATCAACTGAGAGGACACAGATCAACAGAAAGAAGTAGCCAAGTGATGGCAGGCCAAGATTGGAGGGATGCAGCTACAAGCTAAGGAATGAGAAAGATTGTCAAGTGTCCCCAGAATCTGGAAGGAACAAGGAAGCATTCCTTTGGGGCTCTCAGAGGCACTAAGGATACCTTGATTTCAGAATTTGAACCCGCAGAATTGTGAGAGTGTACATTTCTGCTGTTTTTGCCATTTTTTTTTTTTTTTTTGGTAATTCGTTCTGATGCAAACAAATAGTGAAGGGAATATGTTCCCATTTCAACAACAACAACAACAAAAAATACATGAGGATGTAAAATAGATTGTTCTATTTTCTGATTATCAAACCAAAATGCACTGAAAGATTATTGAACACCAATCACTGTATTCTATACAATATATATATTTTTGGAGGACGGGGATAATCATAAGCAAGCATACCATACAATAGAAACAGAATATCCAGTTTTAAATAAACAGATACAGGTCACACTTTCAGATCATTCACTCACCTGTGAAACATTTAGCAGAAGCCTCTTTGGTACTATGTACACATATTCTAAATTATAGAAAACTGAATGGGATAAGGGCCTTACCCAAAGGGATCTCAGAATTTAATAGGGAAGCCAGAGGTAGTAATCAATAAATACAATATTATATATTAAATGTTACAATGGGGCAGATGAATAAAATACTATCATACCACGAGAAAGCACATAGCTGTTTAATGCTGAGCAAGTTCTTTGAGATCTCTGAATCTGTTAATTGATCTGTAAAATGGAGATAACAATAACAATTCATAGCCTTCCTACCTCTGGAGATTATTTTGAAGATGAAATAAAGTAAAATAAAATCCTCTTCCTCTGATCCCTCCTTTCTTCTATATTTTTCTTTCCCAACAATTTTGAAAATCTACTCTTTTTTAAGAGTCCTATGAATCAGATTCTCTCTTAGGTATTTAATAAACATTGTTCGAATTATCCTTAAAATAGTTGAACATGGTAAATGTAATTATGCTAATAGTACATATTTGGAAATCGAGGTGCAGAGATTTATACTATGTGCTGAAATTGCATAAATCAAGAAGGAAATATTCTTCTCATTCAAGCCTATTGTAAGTCTTAGGTATAAATACATAAAAAGTAAATATTATACTACTAGAAGTTAATGGTCTATGTGCCTCAATACCTAGCAATAAATTAGATGTTGAATTATGTTTCAAATATATATGAACAAGTCCAACTAGATAAATATTGTATATTCCCTATAGTACTTTATTAGCGCAGAAAGAAAATTCTTATGTGTTTCTATAAAGTAGTCATATCCATTGATTTTAATGGTGGGCAATTACATTTGTATTTACCTACTAGATACTGGATGGGATGGACCTAACAGAAGCAGAAAATATTAAGAAGAGGTGGCACAAATACACAGAAGAACTGTACAAAAAAGATCTTCACGACCCAGATAATCATGATGGTGTGATGACTCACCTAGAGCCAGACATCCTGGAATGTGAAGTCAAGAGGACCTTAGAAAGCATCACTATGAACAAAGCTAGTGGAGGTGATGGAATTCCAGTTGAGCTATTTCAAATCCTGAAAGATGATGCTGTGAAAGTGCTGCACTCAATATGCCAGCAAATTTGGAAAACTCAGCAGTGGCCACAGGGCTGGAAAACATTAGTTTTCATTCCAATCCCAAAGAAAGGCAATGCCAAAGAATGTTCAAACTACTGCACATTTGCACTCATCTCACATGCCAGTAAAACTATGCTCAAAAATCTCCAAGCAAGGCTTCAGCAATACGTGAACCATGAACTCCAGATGTTCAAGCTGGTTTTAGAAAAGGCAGAGGAACCAGAGATCAAATTGTCAACATCCACTGGATCATTGGAAAAGCAAGAGGGTTCCAGAAAAAAACATCTATTTCTGCTTTATCGACTATGCCGAAGCCTTTGACTGTGTGGATCACAATAAATTGTGGAAAATTCTGAAAGAGATGGGAACACCAGACCACCTGACCTGCCTCTTGAGAAACCTATATGCAAGTCAGGAAGCAACAGTTAGAACTGGACCTGGAACAACAGACTGGTTACAAATAGGAAAAGGAGTATGTCAAGGCTGTGTAATGTCACCCTGCAAGTTAAATAAAACTTGTATGCAGAGTACATCATGATAAACGCTGGGCTGGAAGAAGCACAAACTGGAATCAAGACTGTCAGGAGAAATATCAATAACCTCAGATATGCAGATGACACCACTGTTATAGCAGAAAGTGAAGAGGAACTAATGAGCCTCTTGATGAAAGTGAAAGAGGAGAGTGAAAATGCTGGCTTAAAGCTCAACATTCAGAAAACTAAGATCATGGCATCTGGTCTCATCACTTCATGGAAAATAGATGGGAAAACAGTGGAAACAGTGTCAGACTTTAATTTTGGGGCTCCAAAATCACTGCAGACGGTGATTGCAGCCATGAAATTAAAAGACGCTTACTCCTTGGAAGGAAAGTTATGACAAAGCTAGATAGCATAATAAAAAGCAGAGACATTACTTTGCCAACAAAGGTCCGTCCAGTCAAGGCTATGTTTTTTCCAGTGGTCGTGTATGAATGTGAGAGCTGGACTGTGAAAGAAACTGAGAGCCGAAGAATGATGCTTTAGAACTTTGGTGTTGGAGAAGACTCTTGAGAGTCCCTTGGACTGCAAGGAGATCCAACCAGTCCATCCTAAGGGAGATCAGTCCTGGGTGTTCATTGAAAGGACTGATGTTGAATCTGAAACTCCAATACTTTGGACACCTCATGCGAAGAGTTGACTCATTGAAAAAGACCCTGATGGTGGGAGGGATTGGGAGCAGGAGAAGGGGACGACAGAGGATGAGATGGCTGGATGGCATCACCAACTCGATGGACATGAGTTTGAGTGAACTCTGGGAGTTGGTGATGGACAGGGAGGCCTGGTGTGCTGCGTTTCATGTGTTTGCTAAGAGTCAGACAAGACTGAGTGACTGAACTGAACTGAACTGAGCTGGATTTCTCTAAGCTAATTTTCCCTTAAAACTTATAATTACATTTATATTAACTGTAAGAATATTCAGTGTTTTTACATATGCAAGCCACATGGCCAGCTGTAAAATATGGGGCCTCCAGTATTAGTTTATTTTATATAATGTAGGCAAACTACTATTTTGTTGTTGTTCAGTCACTGAGTCATGACAACACTTTGTCACATCATGGACTGCAGCATGCCAGGCTTCCCTGACTTTCACTGTCTCCCAGACTTTGCTCAAATTCATATCCACTGAGTCAGTGATACTATTTAACCTTCTCATCCTCTGATACCCTCTTGTCCTCTTACCTTCAATCTTTCCCAGCATCAGGGTCTCAGTCGCTTAGTTGTGTCTGATTCTTTATGGCCCCATGGACTGTAGCCTGCCAGGTTCCTCTGTCCCTGGGATTCTCCAGGCAAGAATACTGGAGTGTGTTGCCATACTCTACTCCAGGGGATCTTCCTGACCCAGGTAATCGAACCCACATCTCTTGCATCTCTTGCATTAGCAGGAGGATTCTTTACCACTAGCACCACTTGGGAAGACAAGACTACTATTAATAAATAGTATAATTGGCCAATTTTTCAATTTTTTGTTCGGTTTCCATCTGGTTAATTTAGATGCATCATATATGTAAAGAGAGCATCTTATTTGTGGAGAAAAGACCAAGGATTCACAATCTAGTTCCCCTTTGGGGTAAGAAGGACTATTCAGTGTGACACTATTGGGAAAATGCAGTCTAGAAAGAATTCTTGCTTCTTCCATCTCCTCTAACTTCCTCATCCATTCACTCACCAGGCTAGTTATTAAGATACAGTGATCACCAAGATCGGAGAAGGCAATGGCACCCCACTCCAGTACTCTTGCCTGGAAAATCCCATGGACAGAGGAGCCTGGTGGGCTGCAGTCGATGAGGTCGCGAAGAGTCGGACATGACTGAACGACTTCCCTTTCCCTTTTCACTTTCATGCATTGGAGAAGGAAATAGCAACCCACTCCAGTGTTCTTGCCTGGAGAATCCCAGGGACAGGGGAGCCTGGTGGGCTGCCGTCTATGGGGTCGCACAGAGTCGGACACGACTGAAGTGACTTAGCAGCAGCAGATCACCAACATAGAAGCAACCATCTTTGTGCTTACAGAGATTATAGTATTCATAAGGGGATAGATAAGAATATAGATAATTACAATATTTGTGATCTCAAAATAGTTTAGCAGCTTTTTACTCAATAATATAAGTATTCTTTATAATTTTATTTCCCAGAGAATCATTTCTAAACACTTAGTTACAGCTTTGTTAGTGTTAGTAGCTCAGTCCTGGCCAACTCCTTGTGACAACAGAGTTATAAAGTGAACATTAATTAATAGTACAACTGAATATTTACTGTAGCTAAACTCAAATATCTATGATGCTGCCAGATTTCTATAATGTGGAAATAAAAGCACTTCTCCTGATTAATCTATGAAGTCTTGAATTATCAAAGACTTATATTAAAACTGCATAAGATGGGGTCTGAGCTTTATTTGAAAAGGTATTTCATTCCCCTAGAGGCTCATCTGCCTCAGACGTCTTCCCAGTACTTAGCTTTTCGTCAAGTAGTTAGCATCTTCCATCTGTTGTGAATTTTAGTTCTACTGAAGTATCTAAAATATTTTAAGCTTGTACATTTTTTACTGCTTTGTGAATCTACTATGTAGATTTTCATTTTTTTCCCAATTTATCACATTGACATATTTACCACATTGACATTGTTATTTTCAATGTCCAATTCAACATAAAACAGTGGATGGTTTCATTTATCTCTCTGCTCTGTATTTAGGGCATTTTTATTTTTATGATTGGTTATTTTTCATTAGTATTTTTAGAAGAATTGTAATTTTAGAAGAGTTGTAATTCTTGGGAGCTTTAACTATAGAATTTTATCAGTCAACAAATATTTATTGAGTATCTACTATGTGACAGGCATGGTACTTAGGATCATTGGCTCTAGAAGTAAACTGCCTAGTTTAAAACTCAGTTCTGCCACTTATTAGCTGTGTGAACTTGGGCCAGCTGCTTAATTTCTATATTTCTTGCTTAAGCTTGTCTATCTGTAAAACACCAAAAATAAAAATAGCAGCTCTATAATAGGATGTTTGTGAGGGCTAATTGAGTTAATACAGTTGAGCACTTAACACTATCATACAGTGAGTTCTCAACAAACACTGTCTGTTATTGTTAATATCATAATCATTATTTAACTATGCACTGGGAAACCTTGAGTACACTAAAACAGACAAGGAAGAATCTTACAATCTATTGACCAAGTCAGCTACTAAAAAATACTTAGAGATTATCAGTGAATTAAATGCTGATATATAAGAAAGTGCCTTGAATGGTAGTAAAAGAATGTGAGAAGGAAAACTTTTGCTTTGAGCTCCCAAGTGAATCACTATCTCATAAAAATGAATTATAGAAAACTGTATAATACTGATCTAGTTTGCCTGAAGCATATAATATAAAGTTCCAGTTTAAAAAAAATATATTTTATTCAGCTAGTGACTATGGTCCAAAAGTAAAAAGCCAGTTTATTAAGGGCTTTAAACATTTATAAATCTCCAGAACCACAAGACTTAATACATGGCCCTTAATGTTAAATCAAGTAGTGAAACAGAGGTTTCTATCTTGGGCTCATGGGATCAGAACCTTGGCCCAGATGATGAGCTCTTTATTATATTCATTCTAACCATGGCTCATCTTGAAATGATTAGATCTATTGTTAGGAAGAGACCTTGTCAGTGCTAAGGATACAGTGATTAATAGAAAATTCAGTATAATTCCTTTGGATATATGTCTAAAACCTCAAGTGAGACCTGGACCACTATATTAAGTGATTAAAGAAATTGTAATTGCCACCCTTTATTCACATTCAACAACTAAGTAGGAATTAATCATTGCAAGAAAAGAATAGCAGAAAGCAAAATATTTTGTAATTAATATTTTACAGATAGATAGCAAAAATTTAAAATGGGTTACAGGAACAATGCTTGATATCATAAGCCAGAAAAAACAAATCATCAGAAATGCTCTAACAAAATCTGGTTTAATTTCAGTAAAGGTCAAATTTACCCTTGGGGCCACTTTTTTTTTTTTCACTATTATGGCAAACTTAGCTTTGTTTTGTTTGTTTTTTACTCCAATAAAAGGTAGAAAGTGAATTTCAGTCAGCCCTGACTGATAATCTCCAGAAATTTCATCTTAATAGCAAGCTGTTTGTAGGTGAGTTAGTCTGACATATTTGTTTAGCACAGACATGTTTACAGGTTGTAGCATATCAATATTAAAAGATCAGGACTGTCTCTGTGTTTCCCTAAATAAGGTCATGGCTAAAATAAGCAGAATTTAATATAGGTACATTTCCTCAGAATGAAGATATATCAAAACAAGTGTCAAGTGAAAGGAGAAAGTTCTGTTAGCTGAAAAAGTACAGTGTTATGATTAAAACTGTAGAGAATTACATCAAACATTTGAGGGAGAGTTGATTCCAAGTATTTTCCAAGAAAAGTAAGAGAAGACATGAGGCGTGGATCGACAGTGGGTCAGGGGCACTGGCAGCAGCAGTACTGGCATAAAAACTTTTGGAGAGTTTATTACACTGACCATAAAGCTTATAACCTGCTACAGAACTCCTATGGGACTGGGTGGCCTCAGGCCAACCTACAGGGAGGGAGCATAACATCAGCAGAAAATTGGATTAAAGATTTATTGGTCATGGCTTGCCCACTAGGGCAAGACCCAGTTTTCCCCACAGTCAGTCCCTTCCACTGATTTAGGTCATACCTGAATGGTCTAGTGGTTTTCCCCACTTTCTTCAATTTAAGTCTGAATTTGGCAATAAGGAGTTCATGATCTGAGCCACAGTCAGCTCCCGGTCTTGTTTTTGCTGACTGTATAGAGTCCATCCTAAAGGAGATCAGTCATGGGTGGTCATTGCAAGGACTGATGTTGAAGTTGAAACTCCAATACTTTGGCCATGTGATACGAAAGGCTGACACATTTGAAAAGACCCTGATGCTGGGAAAGATTGAGGGCAGGAGGAGAAGGGGATGACAGAGGATAAGATGATTGGATGGCATCACCAACTCAATGGACATGGGTTTGGGTGGACTTCAGGAGTTGGTGATGGACAGGGAGGCCTGGTGTGCTGCGGTAAATGGGGTCACAAAGAGTCGGACATGACTGAGCGACTGAACTGAACTGAACTGATAGAGCTTCTCCATCTTTGGCTGCAAAGAATATAATCAATCTGATTTTGGTTTGACCATCTAATGATGTCCATGTGTAGAGTCTTCTCTTGTGTTGTGGGAAGAGGGCGTTTGCTAAGACCAGTGCATTCTCTTGGCAGAACTTTATTAGCTTTTGCCCTGCTTCGTTCTGTACTCCAAGGCCAAATTTGCCTGTTACTCCAGGTGTTTCTTGACTTCCTACTTTTGCATTCGAGTCCCCTATAATGAAAAGGACATCTTTTGAGAGTGTTAGTTCTAAAAGGTCTTGTCAGTCTTCATAGAACTCTTCATCTTCAGCTTCTTCAGCATTACTGGTTGGGGCATAGACTTGGATTACCGTGATATTGAATGGTTTGCCTTGGAAACAAACAGAGACCATTCTGTCATTTTTCAGATTGCACCCAAGTACTGCATTTGGACTCTTTTGTTGACTATTATGGTTACTGCATTTCTTCTAAGGGATTCCTGTTCACAGTAGTAGATATAATGGTCTTCTGAGTTAAATTCACCCATTCCAGTCCATCTTACTTCACAGATTCCTAGAATGTTGACATTCACTCTTGCCATCTCCTGTTTGACCACTTCCAATTTGCCTTGATTCATGGACCTAACATTCAAGGTTCCTATGCAATATTGCTCTTCACAGCATCAGACCTTGCTTTTATCACCATTCCCATCCACAACTGGCTGCTGTTTTTGCTTTGGCTCCATCCCTTCATTCTTTCTGGAGTTATTTCTCCAGTGACCTCCAGTAGCATATTTGGCACCTACCGACCTGTGGAATTCATCTTTCACTGTCCTATCTTTCTGCTTTTTCATACTGTTCATAGGGTTCTCAAGGCAAGAATAATGAAGTGGTTTGCCATTCCCTTTTCCATTGGACCACATTCTGTTAATAGACCATTCAGGTATGACCTAAATCAAATCCTTTATGACTATACAGTGGAAGTGAGAACTAGATTTAAGGGACTAGATTTCATAGACAGAGTGCCTGATGAACAATGGACAGAGGTTAATGACATTGTTAAGGAGACAGGAATTAAGACCATCCCCAAGAAAAAGAAATGCAAAAAAGTTAAATGGCTGTCTGAAGGGATTTTACAAATAGCTGTGAAACCAAGAGAGCAAAAAGCAAAGGAGAAAAGGTACGGTATACCCATATGAATGCAGAGTTCCAAGAATAGCAAGCAGAGATAAGAAAGCCTTTCTCAGTGATCAAAGCAAAGAAATAGAGGGAAACAATAGAATGGGAAAGACTAGAGATCTCTTCAAGAAAATGAGAGATACCACGGGAACATTTCGGGCAAAGATGGGCTCAATAAAGGACAGAAATTGAATGGACTTAACAGAAGCAGAAGATATGAAGAAGGGGTGGCAAGAATACACAGAATAACTGTACAAAAAAGATCTTCATGACCCAGATAATCATGATGGTGTGATCACTCACACTCACCTAGAGCCAGACATTCTGGTATGTGAAGTCAAGAGGGCCTTAGGAAGCATCACTATGAACAAAGCTAGCGGAAGAGATGGAATTCCAGTTGAGCTATTGCAAATCCTAAAAGATGATGCTGTGAAAGTACTGCACTCAATATGCCAGCAAATTTGGAAAACTCATCAGTGGCCACAGGACTGGAAAAAGTCAGTTTTCATTCCAATCCCAAAGAAATGCAATGCCAAAGAATACTCAAACTACTGCACAATTGGACTCATCTCATACGCCAGCAAAGTAATGCTCAAAAATCTCCAAGTAAGGCTTCAGCAATACATGAACCATGAATTTCAAGATGTTCAAGCTGGTTTTAGAAAAGGAAGAGGAACCAGAGATCAAATTGCCACATCTGCTGGATCATCAAAAAAGCAAGAGAGTTCCAGAAAAACATCTATTTCTGCTTTCTTGGCTATACCAAAGCCTTTGTTGGTGTGCATCACAATAAACTGTGGAAAATTCTGAAAGAGATGGGAACACCAGACCACCTGACCTGCCTCTTGAGAAACCTATATGCAGGTCAGGAAGCAACAGTTAGAACTGGACATGGAACAACAGACTGGTTCCAAATAGGAAAAGGAGTATGTCGAGGCTGTATAATGTCATCCAGCTTATTTAACTTGTATGCAGAGTACATCATGAGAAATGCTGGGCTGGAAGAGCACAAACTGGAATCAAGATTGTCAGGAGAAACATCAATAACCTCAGATATGCAGAAGACACCACCCTTAAGGCAGAAAGTGAAGAAGAACTAACGAGCCTCTTGATGAAAGTGAAAGAGGAGAGTGAAAAAGGTGGCTTAAAGCTCAACATTCAGAAAATTAAGGTCATGGCCTCCGGTCCCATCACTTCATGGCAAATAGATGGGGAAACAGAGGAAACAGTGACTTACTTTATTTTTCTGGACTCCAAAGTCACTGCAGATGGTGATTACAGCCACAAAATTAAAAGAAGCTTACTCCTTGGAAGGAAATGTATGACCAACCTAGACAGCATGTTAAAAAGCAGAGACATTACTTTGTCAACATAGATCCATCTAGTCAAGACTATGGTTTTTCCAGTAGTCATGTATGGATGTGATAGTTGGACTATAAAGAAAGCTGAGTGCCAAAGAATTGATGCTTTTGAACTGTGGTGTTGGAGAAGAATCTTGAGAGTCCCTTGGACTGCAAGGAGACCCAAGCAGTTCTTCTTAAAGGAGATCAGTTCTGGGTATTCATTGGAAAGCCTAATGTTGAAGCTGAAACTCCAATACTTTGGTCACCTGATGCAAAGAGCTGACTCATTTGAAAAGACCCTGATGCTGGGAAAGATTGAGGGCATTAGGAGAAGTGGATGACAGAGGATGAGATTGTTGGATGGCATCACTGACTCAATGGACATGGGATTGGGTAGACTCCAGGAGTTGGTGATGGACAGGGAGGTCTGGCATGCTGTGGTGCATGGTGTGGCAAAGAGTTGAACATGACTGAGAGACTGAACTGATACTGAGTCCCTCCCATTAGGAATCTTACACAAGCATCTTATCCTCATCCATCAGAGGGCAGACAGAATAAAAATCACATCACAGAAAATTAACCAAAATGATCACGTGGATCACAGCCTTGTCTAACTCAATGAAATTATGAGCCATGCCATGTAGGGCCCCCCTAAGGCACACAAGTCATGGTGGAGATTTCTGACAAAATGTAGTATATTGGAGAAGGAGATAGCAAACCACATCTTCATTCTTGCTTTGAGGACCCTATGAACAGTATGAAAAGGCAAAAAATATGACACTGAACGATAAACCTCCCAAGTAAGTAGGTGTCCAATATGCTTCTGGATAAGATAAGAGAAATTGCTCCAGAAGGAGCAGAGACTGAGTCAAAGCAGAAATGATGCCCAGTTGTGGATGTTTCTGGTAGTGAAAGTAAAGTCTAATGCTGTAAAGAACAATACTGCATAGAAAACTGGTAAATGAATCAAGGTAAACTGGAAGTGGTCAAACAGGAGTTGGTAAGAGTGAACATTATAAACCTGACCCAACACTAACCTAAAGCTGTGTTAATAAAACAAAACCATAATACTAACCCATATCTTCCATGTGTGTTAGCAAATCAAAATCAACAATCTATAAAAATAATCACATACCATGATCAAGAACATTCCAGGTATGCAGGACTTGTTCAACTTTGGAAAAATAATGTCATCCACTATCAAAACAAGCCAAGAAAGAAAATTATATGGTCCTACCAACTGACACAGAAACAGCATTTTGAAACCAAGCGAGACTATGTGGGCTCCTGGGCACAGAAACTTTCTGTGTCTCCTGTTCCTTGTTTATGGGGAATAAGCTTCAGCCTCTATGACCTTCAGGGCTTCCCTAGTGGCTCAAATGGTAAAAAAAAATCTGTCTGCAATGCAGGAGACGGGTTCAATCCCTGGGTTGGAAAGATATCCTGGAGGAGAGAATGGCAGCCCACTCTAGTATTTTTGCCTAGAGAATTCCATGTACAGAGGGGCCTGGCAGTCTACAGTCCCTGGGGTCACAAAGAGTCAGACACAACTGAGTGACTAACACTTTCACTTTCTATGACCTTCCCTGAGTTCCAAGGGGCAGTTCAAACAGTTGCTAATCAGGGAAGGGACAGCATGCAGAGACAAGGGAGGAGCAGTCAAGAAACAGTACTGCAGCCTTGGGGCAGGGTTCTGGTTCTGCCTCGAGATCTTTGAGCTTCAGTAGAACTAAAACCCACATGGAAGATGCTAACTACTTGATGAAGCGTTCTTCATTCCAGAGAGAAGGTCACAGTTTGACAACCTTGAGAACCACAGACGTTCATCAGGAGACCACCTGAGGCTAGATTAAAAAAATGCAGGCCCTGCACATAACCCTAATCCTTATCAGCAACCCCACAATTGAACTATTGCTATAAAACTCCTCACTAAATACCCCTGAGTTGGGACACACAGTTTTGAGGGCACAAGCCCACTGTGTCCCCCTTTGCCTGACAAAGCGATAAAGCTATTTTTTTTCCCTACAACACCCAAAACTCTGTCTCTGAGATTCAATTCAGCACCAGTGCACAGAAGCCAAGTTTCAGCATCAAATTGGCTATTTTCAAAAAGACAACAAATAATGGGTATTGCAAGGGTGTGGAGAAAAAAGAGTCCTCACGCACTGTTGGTAGGAGTGTAAACTGGTGCAGCCACTATGGAAAAAATAGATAGAGATTTCTCAAAATATTAAACATTAAACTACCAAAAGCACAATCTTTAAAAGTAAAATTAATTATGTTTCACCAAAATTTAAAATGTTTATGTGAGACCCTGTGAAGAGGATGAAAATGCAAGCTATGGTTTGGGGGAATTAATGTGCAATTCATATATCTGACAAAGGGATAGTATCTACGATATAGTAAAGAACAGTAAATGCAATTTATATAGTTGAATTTATATAAGTTGCATTATATAATGCATTACATAAATGCATTATGTAGTTGCATTTATATAAGCTGCAACTTATACAGTAAATGCAATTTATAAAAAAAAACTCAGGTAATCTATTCAGAACATGAACTAAATATATGAACAACCATTTCCTTAAAAACGGTATACAGATAGCAAATGAAAAGATTGTCAGCATAATTAATATCTTAGTCTCTTTGGGCTGCAATAAATAGGTAACATAAACTAGGTAACTTAGACACAAAAAATATCTCTTTGTCACAGCTCTAGAGGCTGGTAAGTCTAAGATTTGGTTGATTTGATGTTTGGTGAGGGACTAATCTCTGGTCCGTAGAAGGTCTTTTAGCTGTGTTCTCACATAGTGAAAGGGCAAGGGAGCTTTCTCAGACTTCTTTTATAAGGACATTAATTCCCCTCATGCCTGGCCTCATGACCTAATCATCTTCCAAAAGCCTCACCTCCTAATACCATCACCTTGAGGGCTAGAATTTCAGCATATGTATGGGAGGTGGGACACAAATATTCATACCATAGCAATTAGCCATCAGAGGAATGCAAATTTAAACCATAATGAAATAGCATTACACATCTATCACAATGGCTAAAGTTAAAAAAAAAAGTAACAACACCAAATATCAGTGAGATTGCAAAGAAAATGGATCACTCATTCACTGTTTATGGGAATAAAAATTATTATTACTTTTTGCAAGGTGAACCTAATTTGTAATAACTATGTTTAAAATATGATGGAATTTATTTGGACCACTATTCTCACTTATATTTAAATGCATACCATTAAAATCAGTTCAACTTTATCATTACTATTTCAATATCAGCTCCTTGTATCATCATATGAATATATATACTAAGTGACATTTTTCTTGGGCAGAGTAACCTGCATTAAAAATGTGTACACAAACTATCCTCTTGTTCATAATTTCAAGATTTTTGCTAAGATTAATAAAAAATGAAAACTCCTAGGGCAGCATTAAACTGTGATTGTCTGACATGGAGACACTTTTTTAGCCTGGTTCTAGTCTAATCAAATGGCAAACTTCAAGTGATTGAAAAAGTTAACTGTTAAAAAAAATACTAATTATATATCAACTTTTGCAAACAAACTTGTAGAGCTCTTCATTAGCAGAGCCACCTATTTGAGCAACAGTATAATTGGGAAAATTGACCAAATGATTATTTTAAATGCAAAACAAAATAAAATTTTTAAATGTAGTCTTTAAAATTTAAAAGGTAAAGGTGAATTTTATTGTATATTTAATTATACTTCAATGAAAGTATAAAAATGCTAATGACATTCTAGGTGATCAGTTCTACTTGACAGAATTTGAAGCTGATCTCCACCTTTATCTGAGTCCCTGTACTTTAATTGTGGGTAGCACCTATGAGATGTCACATGTATGATTATATTATATGACAAAAAGGGAATTGTCCTGGTTGGGTGTCCTAATCACATGAGCCCTTTAAAAGCAGAGTTTTATCCAGCTTGTCAAAGAAATAAAAGTCAGGGAGATGCAGAACAGTTTTTCTGGAAGAAAAAATATAATTCCTGTTATGAACTGCCTGTGTTGAATGTCACATATCAGGGAACTGGGAGTGAATCCTTGAGTTAAACTCAGCCAACAGCTAGCAGACAAATGAGGGCCACAGTCCTATAACCACAGATGAATTTTGACAACAACCAGTATGCTGGTAAGAGGATTTTGCGCCCCAGATGAAAATCACAGGCCTGGTCCATGCTTTAATTTTAGCCCAGTGAGTCCTTGAGCAGAGAATCCACTCACTGTGACTGGACTTCCAACCCACAGAAACTATCAGGTTAAAAAAAAAAAATGTGTATGTTTTCTAAGCTACTAAGCGATGTGTTAGCTAGCAAGAGAAAGCATGTTGATGCTTATATAAGTGTTCACTGGAACATTATTTCAACTTTGTTATATATTTAAACATGCTTTTAATTAAATGTTGAGATAAGAAGAAAAAGGTTGAACAATATTGGAGAAGTAGTTTGTTAATCTTCACAATAAACTTTGGACTCAGTAGAAAAATAAAGGGTGCTGCTTACTAGTCTCAAGCATAATTCATCTGAGTCTGTGCCAGAGGGTGCAGATAAGGGTAATAATAAATAACTACACTGTATGGTGAAGGAGAAAAAAAGTTTTCTGAGTTGCATTACAATGTTCAATCAGACAGTTGGGTCAGTTAATGTATGAGCTAAAGATTGGCACATCTATCTCCTTAGCTGTCTGGAAAGAGAATATGTGTATTGTCCATGGTCTGGAACTGCATGATTCAGTGAAGATCATTTAAAATGTCTCATAGACAAAAAAAAAAAAAAAAAAAAAAAAAAAATATATATATATATATATATATATATATAATTTCAACTGCAGTGCCTCTGTACCAATACTTTTAAGTTAATTTTCATGATTAGGTATATTACAGTTTGTTGAAAGTAAAATTTACCATGGATATCACAAAACATATGTGCTTTCCATTTGAAACAAGTTTATTTCTCTGCAGAATGGATTCTAAACCTGGCATCTGCATAGCACTAACCATCTATGCTACCATCTATGCTACTATGCTTCCTCATTCATTTGTTTTTCACATCCCATATATTGGGATTTGGAATAAGAGTTTATGAAATGAATGGGTCACTCCTTAAATATTAATTCAAAAAGCAAGGATGTGAAATCAGCATTTTGCGTTTACTCTGAAATCTGTTATCCAAAAGCATTCTGTGAATCACTGTACTGATATTTCACCATTGCTTTTTCTTGTTTAGTTACTTCACATATAGCTTGTGGTTTTGGAGTCCACCAGGCATAGATTTAGCAGTAGCATAGATGGTAGCATAGATGTTCTCTGACTTCTGTTTCTTTGACAAGCTGGAGAAAATTCTGCTTTTAAAGGGCTCATGTGATTAGGACACCCAACTAGGACACCCAACCAGGACAATTCCCCTTTGGTAGTATAATATTTAACTTTTGCAAGTTAAATAAAGCACATATTTCAAAGACTTGCAGAGAGTTAAAAAGTATATAACAATGGATAGAAAGGAAATATAAAAAGCAAACCAACTAATTTATTTTTCTAAAATAAATAACTGAATGTTTTGTCGTAAGCACCTATGAGCCACCAGTCACAGATTGAACATGTAAGTTTTTATTAAGACCTTCTGAAAACTGTGGGTATGTAGGTATATGCAATGTTTATAATTTTTAAAGTACAGTTTATTGACCACTTACTATTTACTAAGCACTGCACTTTACATGTATTTTATTTACACTATTAATGTAACGGTAAGAGTTAGATACAACTGTTTTCCAAGTCTAGCCTACTTAATCATATAGATGGAAAACAGTAAGAACAATTATAAACAATAACAAAGGCTGGAATTTATGAGCACTCTGGGCTTCCCTGGTGGCTCAACTGGTAAAGAATCCACCTGCAATGCGGGAGACCTGGGTTCAATCCCTGGGTTGGGAAGATCCCCTGGAGAAGGGAAAGGCTACCCACTCCAGTATTCTGTCCTGGAGAATTCCATGGACTGTACAGTCCATGGGGTCGCAAAGAGTTGGACACGACTGAGCGACTGTCACTCACTCACTCATTGAGAGTCAGATATTATTATGAGCCCTTGTGTTATTATTATCTGTATTATCTCATTTAATCTGTGTAAAAACTCAAAGAGACAGTTATTTTGTTTTTAAACTTCCACTATATAGATGAAGAAAGTGTAGATCAGAGTTGTTATATGACTTACCCCAAATTAGTCAATGTATATCTGCTTGAATTTTATCATCATGCATATGCTAGCCTGCCTAGTGAATATGATGTTGTCCACAAGTAACTATATTATATAATATGATCATAGACAATTAGATATCTATATAAAATATTCACAGTACACACGTAAAAAGTATTTCAAAGCAAGATAAAAAGTCAACATTTTTCAAGATAATGAGGTATCTTTTTAAAATGTTTGTTTTCAAAAATTTCTGAAAATTGTGAGAACATCCCAATATGCTCGAAACATACAATTTGGGCTGAGGTTTGTTTTATTCCAAAGATGTGGAAGTTTATCTTGTAAATAAAGCACTTGTTTAAAAGTCTATGAGCTTTCTGTGGATAAAATACTGGAATAAACTTACTTTCACCATGACAGACAGGAACATGAAAACATGTAGATAGACTACTCAACCACAAACTAATTTAATGACCTCAATAGATAAACTCATTACTGTTCTGAAGCTGCAAATTAGCTTTATGTAACTCTGCACTAAGTTGCTGATTTGTTTTAAACATGCCTCAGTATAAATGATTTCACAGATGATGGACTTGTTTCAACATCTGTAATTAAATATGGACCAAGACATACACACTGAGGAAACCAGATCTGAAAGAGACACGTGCACCCCAGTGTTCATCGCAGCACTGTTTATAATAGCCAGGACATGGAAGCAACCTAGATGCCCATCAGCAGATGAATGGATAAGGAAGCTGTGGTATATATACACCATGGAATATTACTCAGCCATTAAAAAGAATTCATTTGAATCAGTTCTAATGAGATGGATGAAACTGGAGCCCATTATACAGAGTGAAGTAAGTCAGAAAGATAAAGACCAATAGAGTATACTAATGCATATATATGGAATTTAAAAAGATGGTAACAATAACCCTATATGCAAAACAGAAAAAGAGACACAGATGTACAGAACAAACTTTTAGACTCTTTGGGACAAGGCAAGGGAGGGATGTTCTGAGAGAATAGCATTGAAATAAGTATACTATCAAGGGTGAAACAGATCACCAGCCCAGGCTGGATGCATGCGACAAGTGCTCAGGGCTGGTGCACTGGGAAGACCCAGAGGGATGGGATGGGGAGGGAGGCGGGAGGGGGGATTGGGATGGGGAACACATGTAAATCCATGGCTGATTCATGTCAATGTATGGCAAAAGTCACTACAATATTGTAATTAGCCTCCATCTAATAAAAATAAATGGAAAAAAATAAATAAATAAATATGGACCCAGAGACTAAAGGAAACAATAATAAATAAGGAACTGAAAACTGAAAAAAGTCATTGCTTTAGAACATAGGGCAAGATTAAGGAGGTACTCATTATAACTACTTAATGGGTATAGAAAAAGGAAGTTATATATTCTTTTGTATCCTGGTACTGACAGTTGGGTTACAACAATCATAGAAAAAAAAATTTCATTTTCAATAGTAATAACTCTTTTATTGAGGACTTACATTGTGTCAGGCATTATTCTTTAACTGTACTTGCATTATATTATTAAACTCTCCACATACATTTTTGCATTAGGAATTGTCACTATCCCACTTTACATATGAATTAACTGAAACATACAGAATTTAACCAATTGTATGTGTGTGTGTTAGTCACTCAGTCATGTCCAGTTCTTTGCTACCCGATGGACTGTAGACTGTTAGGCTCCTCTGTCCATGGGATTCTCCAGGCAAAAATACTGGAGTGCATTGCCATGCCCTTCTTCAGGAGATCTTCCCGACCCAGGCTTCAAACCCAGGTCAACTGCATTCCAGGCAGATTCTTTACCATCTGAGTCATAAGGAAAGCTCATATTTAACTGATTAAATGAAGTTAAAAAAAAACAAAACCTTGTTCATAAAGACAAAGCTAAAGTGAGGAGAGACAGGATTCCAACACAAAACTATTTGATTCCAGAATTTGCTATACTGACAGCAATAAAGTTATTGATTCTTATGGATTTCATTTTCCCAAATCTAAATCTAATTATAAATTTCAGGTAAATGGTAAAGAGTATTTCACTATTCAATTTTATAGGTACACTTTTTTTTAAAAGCCAATTACCTCTTCCTACAGAAGACCATGTTTACCTCTGTAAATGAAAAATGAAAATGAAAACAAATGCCACTTTTGAAATAAGTATAATGCATAAATAGATCAAGATAATACAAAATATAGGAGGAAATATTAAATAACAAAAGATGTATGTAATCTTGCAAAAAAGAATATTGAGGAATGAACTATTGCAATTTTAAAAACAATGAAATCCTTACAGAATACCTCATTATTACATAGATGTAAGATAAAATGGGTGATTTAAACATAAACAACACTAGTGTTTAAAATTTCATTAAAAATCTACTAAAGCATATGATTGTCTATAAAATAACTCTAACCTTTAAATTCGCAATAGTCATTTTGAGTGAATTTATCCCCAGTGTCAAAATAGAACAGTATGCTGTTTGTGAAAGTCACCAGTCATAATTGATAGAAGTGAAAAGGAACAATGGAATACTAGCTCATCTCTATATATAAAATTCAGATTTTAGAAATGACTTAAAAATGAAATTAATCTCTTTTCACATAGATTACAACCTAACAGGTATATCCTGGAGGATGTCTTTTTATTTTTTGTTCTTTGACAACTTTTAAGGATTTAAATGCACAGTTTCTAAGTTGGATCTAAAATTGTCATTTGTTTGGCAAATGATTTTGCCATCCCAAATTATCTTTATTAGAGAAGAAAAAAAAAACAAATGAATAGATCCCTTCATTGATAATGTCAGTGAGTATCAAACTGTCTAAAACAATATTTCACTTGGACAGTACCTAGTAAGGCCACCTAATAGAAATTTATTTTCTCTTTGTGCGCCTATTAAAAAGTACCAATATATTAATTAGATAAAAGAATTTACCTTAGCTATGATATTTCTGTAATAAAGTAAACACTTTTTTCTAGACTCTGTTGTGCATAGTAAGAAAGGCCAGTATAGGTAGCATCACCCTACCAGGTTTCTCTTTTTACTGGCTTGATTCTTATTAAGAATTTTGGGAAATTATTTTAACCTTTAAAAAAAATGTATCTTCTTTATCTTGTATACATTTTCCCAATCAATAACCCTTTGTTTGATCATTCTAGCAGGGTATTACAGCAGTCAGGTGAAATTTTAGAAACTCAGAAATGTCAGTGAGTCATGAGAGGAACTGGTTAGGAAGGTAACACAAGGACTAGGGCTACTTATATAAATTTTGAAACCATTGTTAAAATATATATAAAATAATTGATTTCATTTTTTTGTTGTCTATTCATTCTCTCAAAATGCAAATTAATATAGATCACTTCCAAATTACTTTTCATTAAAAATAGACCCCACTTTCCCATCTCTAAGCTTTAAATCCCATTCATCAACAATACTACTTAGTCAAGACTAAAGTAGGGGATCTGGAATTATTTCTCAGGTCTCAGCTGACTGGGCCTTAACTTGGTTAATCACCACAGTACATGAGTTCTTTGATTTTCACATGTTTAAAATAGTTAATGTACTTAAATCTACTTAACATGTACTTAACAGAGCAAAAGTCTTGGATTTCTTTGTTAACATTGTGAAAAATAGAATATACTTAATAGAAAGTTTTAGCTTCTTAGCATCTAAAAGGTAAAGAACTTTTTCATTACAGGAATATCAGGATAAGGTAAAACAGTAGAGGTTGGTTATGCCATCTAAACTGATAGTATCTATTTTTCTTAGGAATACATCAATTGAAACTTGAGTTGACAAGTTTTTCCAAGAAGAAAAACCAAAATCCTGCACATAGCTCTACATAAGGGACAACAGCAAGTTCTGGGGTGCATTGCAAGCTATTGTTTGATCAACAATCATTTGATTTTGAGATGCAATTCAAGCAAGTGCAAAGATGAATTCCTCTCAACATGATCCCACTACATGGGTTTCCAAATTTGCTCTTTAAATAAGTTGACCCTTTTTTCCTTTCTCTTTCCCTTATGGGAGAAGGAATATAAAGACAGTTTTGAATGGTGGAGGGCTGCTCTGCTGACTTTATCGAAGTTCTAGAGATACAAACCAACACTGTCATTTTCTAGTCATGATAATGAAATAACAAAGCCCATTTGCAGAAAACTTTGAGAGATTACACTAGCTACAAAAGCAAAATTGGAACTCTTGTATTACAAGAGAGAAAATATGTTCAAGTTGATTTTATTTATATTCTGTTTCATGTTATCATTTACACTGTACCATCCTTATCAGAAAAGATGTCTATTAGGGTAAGGAGCCTTATTTGTCAAAATTCTTACATAATTGGTCAAGAACTAACAATGTCACTGTAACAATACTGCAGTGTTACTGAAATCATAACCTGAACCTGACAGCTGCAATTCAGTGCAACCCAAACATGCAAAGCCTCTGAGAGTCTCAGGGTTATTTTTGAAAATCCAACAATACAACCAACAATCATCTATATAAGCAAGCCACTGCATTTCTAGACTGTAATATAGCTATAAAAAAGAAAAGAATATATTTTGTGCTTGTTTTTCTTTTTTTTCTTATTGTATCAATGAGTACTTTCAATTAAAAATCATGCTTCTGAAGTTTCTTTCTTAATATGTTAAAATATAATTTGAAGGTAAATAATTAATAAATATATATTTATATTATCCTTTGCAATACATAGGCAAAGGAATTATTTTTATTACCTTTTAATGCACCAATTCTTAAGAAAGACATTTATCATTGGTTTAACCAATGATAAAAATTCTTCCTTCTGAGAACTTGAGTGAAATACATTGGCTCCTCCATGGTCCACTTACTAAAGTAACAGTTTTCTCCAGATGTAAATGCTCACAATAGGAAGAAGAAAAAGTGCTTTTGAAGCTAGAATAAGAATGATAATCCTTACGTTACTCATTGTTTCATTTAGAACACACAAACGTATTCTGTGAACTTTGTCATAAAATGGTATAATTCATACTCATCATATATATGCACAAGTCCCTTGGGAAAGAAGGCCTAAAAATGAAAAACTATGATGAGTTTGCTAAATGCCAATATGAAGATGCATGCTAAAACTACCTTATACGTTAGCTTTGATATTGTCTGGTTTTGAGTACTTTGTTTGAACTATCTGCATTGAGTACATGCCAACTCTGCAGAAAATATTGCCCTCTGAATCTCCTCTGGTATGGTTGGGCAAGGCCCTTCTTTCTCCATTTTGGCAGCTGCTGCCCCAGATCAGCTTGTCAAATCTATGTAGTTATCACTGTCTCTGCATGCTCTGACTAGCCAGTCTTCTCTTTGTAGGTAACTTTTAACTCAGTACAACTATTGACACACCATTCATTTGTTTGTTCAGTTGTTCAGTTGTGTCCAACTCTTTGCAACCCCATAAACTGCAGCATGCCCAGCTTCCCTGTCCTTCACTATCTCCAGGAGTTTTCTCAAGCTCCTGTTCATGGGGTCAGTGATGCCATCCAACCCTCTCATCCTCTGTCGTCCCCTTTTCCTCCTGCCTTCAATCTTTCCCAGCATCAGGGTCTTTTCTGAGTTGGCTCTTTTTTATCAGGTGACCAAAGTATTGCAGTTTCAGCTTCAGCATCAGTCCTTATAATGAATATTGAGGGCTGATTTCCTTTAGTATTGACTGGTTTGATCTCCTTGCAGTCCAAGGGGCTCTCAAGAGTCTTCTCCAGCACTACAGTTCAAAAGGATCAATTCTTCTGGCCTCAGCCTTGTTTATGGTTCAATTCTAACATCTGTACATAACTACTGGAAAAACCATAGCTTTGACTAGATGGACCTTTGCTGGCAAAGTAATGTCTCTGCTTTTTAATACGCTGTCTAGGTTTGTCATGGCTTTTCCTTGATGGAGCAAGTGTCTTTTAATTTCTTGTCTTCAGTCTCAGTCCACAGTGATTTTGGAGGCCAAGAAATATAGACTGTGCTATTTAATGCTATAGGGTTTATGCCAATCAAAAGCAAATGATGTATTTAAAAAGAACATATTTTTCCTAGAAAAGAAGTGTATCTCCCATTTTTGACACTAATTATAACAATATTATTGAATTATCTGGTTGTCTTGACTCCTTGACTACCTCCTAGAACATGAGGTCTAGAAATATTGCATTACTCTACGAAAGTCAAGCTGTTAAACCAAGTGAGTACTGACATAGGAAATTGAAACCACTATGTTTTCATACAGTCATAAACTTGGAATTTCCTTTCATTTGGGAGAATGACTTTCAATGAGTACTGCAAAAAGCATGAGGTATGCTGTAAAGAATGTAAAAAGGTATAATTGAAACACCACTGCTCTTGCATCAATGACTAGTGGTAGCCTTTGCTAGTTAACATTCAAACACACTTGAAATATCTGTGGATAGTAAAACTACTCTATAGAGTCAAAAGTACCTATGTATATTCTTTATTACATTGGTTACAATTAAATAAATATATATATATATGTGCAAAAATTCAGAAGTGAAAATAATTTCTCTTTGTGCTAAAGTACACACACAGATGATTAGTTCTAACAATAATTTGAATTACCTTTATACAATAAAGCACAGGATAAAATAGAGAAAACTAGCAAAATGGAAAAATTATAATATCAGGACCTGAGAAATACATACTACCATAGCTCATATGTATTTAAATTTTATAGTCAAGCAATGAAATTTGCTCTGACCTTGCATGACAAAGAAAGCACAAAAAATCATCTAAGTTACTATCAAGGCCTATGGCATGCAGTTCTAGGAACATATGAGTTGTATATTAAATTATGTAGAATGCTGTATAATAATTTCTATATTATTAAACAAATGAGGAAATACTATGTGCTAATAGGTACTAAATATGACAGTAAAGAAAAGAAATAAGCATAATCAAAGAGGCCATAGGTTACCATAGTATATTACCAAATATAAGGAAGCAATCCACAATGTGAGTTGTTTCTTAAGAAAGTACATTTGTGTGAGGCTCAAGAAAGCATTAAGTGGGGCTTAGAGTGCAAAGAATTGGAAGAAGCAATGGATAAGAATAGGCAAAGAGTTCAGATGAAGTCAAACTTTACTGCTGACCTATATTTAGGCCATGCCTGAATGTCAGCATGAATAAGCTTTCTCTTTGTTGCAAGTCTCTAAATTACATTGTTAACCTTGCTTGCAACTCTTTGTGACCCCATGAACTGTAGCCTGCCAGGCTTCTCTGTCCATGGGATTCTCCAGGCAAGAATACTAGAGTGGGTTGCCATGCCTTCCTCCAGGGGATCTTCCTGACCCAGGGCTCAAACCCACGTCTCTTATATTTCATGCATTGACAGGCGGGTTCTCTACCACTAGCACCACCTGAGAAACTCCTTGTCAAACTTGGACTCATTGTATATAACTCTATGTCCTGGAAAAAATAAAATAAGTGAATGTATGCACTTACACATGGACATGTGTAATTCCCCTATGGGCAGCAAAATCATATTAATTGGCAAATAGAGTTGTATGCACTAGCCTTTAGAGAGTTACAAGTAAGACAGATACTCCATATTTCTAAGAATTTCAGAAAGAATTCAAATATTTTATATTCACAGGGCATTCGGGGTATCTTTTAGAATTTTGAGATGTAGCAAAGTTGCAGAGTGCACCATCTAGTGGTTCAGTGTAGTACATGACAATATCCTCTTGTGTTAGACTGCACAGAGTTCTTGTTTTGCAGTTTTGTTTTACACTTGTGTTATCCCTTCTGTTTGCCTCTATTGCCACTCACCATAGTACTCCATTCTTTTGAAGAGAAATGAACACAATTAGCATAGCATTTATAATATCCCCTGCCATAAATCTGTTCTGCCATTGTTCATCTTAAACTACAGAAACTTCATCAGAGACACCTGATTCATGCAATATTAGCTGTGATATATATTATGGTCAAAGAATGGGTGAATCCCAAACACAATAGTGCATCTATTTTCACAAAATTGATATTACACTTGGAGCAGTATATGGACCTTTGCCTTCCTCATAGTTTCTCAAATCAACTGTCTAGCCTACATTGGAATTTTGTCTGCCTAGTCACATTTGACTTGAAATATGTCTTCTTTGTTTACTCCAGCCCAAAGATGTACTCAAGAGTTTCATGATGGCCCCATGAGGCTTTGCAAAATAATGCAGAATTGGGACTTCCCATGACCAATTTCATCCTGGGGGAGAAGTGTATCTTACTAGTCCATGTTCATAGATCTTAAAATTGACATATGTCTAGTTATTTCTTATTTTGCATGCATTTTCACATGCCAGATGATGCTTTTCACATTTCTAACATTCTCATTCAACTACTGTTAATGACTAAAGAAGAGAAAACTGCATATTTAGCTGTAGATGTATATAACTATATCTCTACACAGCTACAAAGAGCAAATATAAACATATTAAAGGCCTTGCAGGGCTCATACAAACAATAAGTCTCCTAGCACTTGGTTACCTTAATCCAGACTAGAATTTCCCCAGTTCACCAACTTAAACTCCTACTGACATTTTTATTGCCATTATTAGAACTGTTTGAAATAACGGTGCGGAAAAGAGAAAGAGATTTTCAGGGATATTCATTCTTCAAGACAATTTGGAATTTTTTTTTTTTCTTAGACCTTCAGCTATAGAATATCAAACATTACACAGAAGAACTACAAATTATTTTAAATAAATAAAAAATTTCCTCTATAGCATACTTTTTCAGTTAGTAAACAGTGAAAAAGCTTATATCTAATTCTCTTCTAAGGAAATGGCAACCCACTCCAGTATCCTTGCCTGGAAAAATCTCATGGGCAAAGGAGCCTGGTGGGCTGCAGTCCATGGGGTCGCAGAGAGTTGGGCACGACTGAGCAACTAATATGTAATTACTTACTTACTTACCTCAAAATGGGCATATTTGGAAAAACAAAAGGAAAAAAAATGCTCTTCTCTACTAAGACAGAGTTAATGAAGAAAATTAGAATCCTCTTTCTATTTTTACTTTGGTCGAAGTTACCTGTTATACATAGACAAATTTTCTACTAGAAATGAAGCATTTATTGAAAAATGTCTAAAGGTACTATCTTTGTTCTCCATATTAGCAGATGTTAGTGAAGAATTGCAGTGATTTTGCTGCTTATTCCCTGTTGCTACCTTCTGTACTTTCAGCCTATATTCTATAGTTGTGGCAGATTGAAAAGAAATCCCTGAATCAGTGACAAATGTACTTCATCGCCTTTCTGCACAGCCATTTTCTCTTGTGGTAAGACTAGCAACAGAGAATCAAATTGGAATGTCCTGCAGTGTATGACTTCTCTGGAATATTTGCTGACAGTGGCAGAGCATTCATCAACAGCTCTGCAAGTTGTATAGCAACTTCTTCCTGTTGTCTCTTTGTCACTGAAAAGTAAAGGAACAAGTTCCCTGGACACCAACTCTATTGGTCACTCTAGCAACATTCATATTCACCAAACCAAGATAATTTCAGTAGAGAAATGCTCCTGCCTTCCAACATGAGTGATATATAAATTCATACACATAGACAGAAATGCTTTAGGATAAAGTTGGGATACAAAAAAAAAATAAATAAGACAATGGGAGAACAATGTAAGTTCCAAGGGATGCTGTGAGTATGCCTGTTCAAACTATCTTAAGGTTATGTTTTATGTTATCTGGTGTCCAAATTGCAAAAAATAAAAAAGCAAATTCTTTCTGTACATGGATATTGTTCTCAATTTCCCTTACACTTAAAATAGTTCTCAACTATTTTTATTATAAGTATAATTTCAGAATATGAATAAGATTTTTGCCTTACAAAGATGGGATATTCTCACTTTCAGATTATCCAAATTTTCTGTGATTGCCCTCCAATGACTTTAATTACACAGTGTGATCAATAGGACATTAGTTTTAAAAAAGTCACCAACAGTTCTAAGTTCTTCTACTTGAAAGCAATTTTAATACTCTTTTATAGGTATTGTAAACTGTGCCTAACTAGGCATTTTTTTTTTAGAAATCTTTTTTTAGGGTGGCCAGAAACTATTTTTCAATAAAGTAAGATTGTAAAACAAAAATCATATAGCTTCGCTCACTGACTATACTAGGGCCTAGGCTGCATAGCAACTGAAGTCTTGCTCTAATAAATAAATATGTTAAATTACAACTTACTTCTTTATTTTATTTCAATTTACCCAGAATAAATATTAAAATCTGATTTTTGACTTGTCAGTGGCCTGAATGGTTAATGAGTTATTACAAAATTGGAAAAGCTATGATATAATTGTACTCAGAAAAAACTTATGTCAATGCTGTCACTTTTCTGATATTAGCTGACTATTTATTTCAGGTGCTGTCATGAAAGTTTCAAGTCTAGATTTTTTCTCCACTCTGGGCTGTTAGTGCATCTTGACAGCATTAATGGCTCCCTAATGGAATCACACACTAAGCTGAAAGTGCAGCTCTCTAGGTGTTAGCATTTATATTTCAGAATCACTTAGCAGGGAAGAAAACAAGTTTAAATTCTTCTGTGCCAAGTAATCCTACCACTCAGTTATCTTTGGGAATTGTCTGGGGAAAAAATGAGATTGTGGCAAAATGAGGAGGGATCTAATGGCTACTGCATGTTGTCCTTATGATCTGATTGCTACTCTGACCTCCACAGATGCGATTTATTTTTTCTCCTACTACAACTTTACTCATGCTGTTGACATTTTCCTCACTTTAGAACTCACTAGAATATTCTCATTTTCTTTTTTCCTATCCAAATCATATTCATCTCTGAAGTCCCACCTCCAATCTCACCTTTTCTAAGAAGCTTTACTGGATACTATAGCAACTATCAGTCACATCTGTCTGTAACTCCTACACTACTTTAACTCTGCAATGCAAAATTTTAGCACTTAATTAAAGCAGACTTGTGACTTTTAATGTGATTTTTCTCCCTGTAACCTAGCAGGATCCTATGGGACTTTCCCAGGACAGACATCTTCCCCCATATCCTCTTCTATAGCTCCTCTCTGAAGTACTCAGGTAATAGTATTGAAAGAATCTGAAAAACACCATGAAATTCCCTGGCCTGTGTAAATTTTCCACTTGCGCAGAATTTTCCGTTTGCAAAATAAGGATAGAGAAATGTAAACGGAACGTCTATAGGTTTCCCAATAACTGCACAAACAAGCCTGCTGTTTTCCGGAACCAACTGACGTCCAGCACCTGTACTCACAGATTAAGATAACCCCATATGATACACATTATGTTACTTTTATGTTACTCATTCACTGTACTGGATGTGCTAACAATGTGGCTTCTGCCTATAAAAGTCAGCTTACACTGCTATACGGTGCGACTCTGCCTCCGAGGAGACTAGAGTCGCCCGGCTTGCGCAAACCGACAATAAAGCCTCTTGCATATTGCATCTGCTGGACTGTTTATTGAGTCACGGGAGCTCCTCTCCGGAAGAGAGACCTGACGTTTGGGTCTTACAGTATCACATATATATTTCTGGAGTTTTCCAGATGCTAAAAATCACCACCACAGGGAAGAAATTAACTACTTGATGGTCATGAGCATTTAGTTCCCAGAACTTCTGGTGTCTAAGGATCAATTGCCATGAGTGAATCAGAATTGTTCATGAGATGATCACGTATGCTGGGATGCCTCTCCTTCGCATGGCCTTTAAAATTGATTTGCTGAAATTCTTAGGGGAGTTCTGATTGTTGGGGAACAAGCTGCATATTCTTGCATGGCCCTGCAATAAAATTTTCTTTGCTCCGAAACTCTAGCATTTTGGCTTGTTTGACCTCATTGTGCATTGGGCACATAAACTTTTGCTGGGTAACACTGGGACTTCCCAGGTGGCACAGTGTTAAAGAATCTGCCTGCCAGTGCAGGAGACACAAAAGATGCGGGTTCAACCCCTGGATAGGGAAGATCCCCTGTGGGAGGAAATGGCGACCTGCTCCAGCATTCTTGCCTGGAAAATTCCATGGACAGGGAAGCCTGCCAGGCTACAGTCCATGAGGTCATAAAGAGTTGAACACAACTGACAAATAGAGAGAGATATCCATTCAAGGCATAGGTTTCTTGTAAGACAGAATTAATTTTTGAACATCTGTATATCCCTTAGTTTATACAATGCACATCTGAAAATCTGATAAATTACTTTGAGTGAGATCTTTATAAGAATTGATAAGGTCTCACATAGTGAAGGAGTTAATCATCATTTTTCAGTGGGGGAAAAATGACCATTACTTGTCCTTGGAAGTAAATACAGCAAGCAGCCATGTAATATCTCTTTTTAAATGTTAAATAAAAAGATTTAAGGAACAATAAAAGCTGCAGTTTTAGAACTTTTGCTGTGTCCTATCACTGGCCCAATTGTTTGACATGTATTGTTGAATTTAATCCTTCCAACAGTCCTCCGCAGCAAGTATGGTATTACCATCTCCATTTTACTGATGAGAAAACTGAGACTTAGAGAAATTAACTAGTTTGTCTATTGTTGTATAGTTAGTAAAGACCGAATTAAGATTCAAACTTCGGTTTCCCAGTTTACAAAGCTCAAGGTTCTTAAGCATAAAGTATGTTTTGTAGCCTCCCCAAAATGAAATTGAATTCAATGGCTACTGCTGCTGCTGCTAAGTTGCTTCAGTCCTGGCTAACTCTGTGCAACCCCATAGACAGCAGCCCACCAGGCCTCTCTGTCCCTGGGGTTCTCCAGGCAAGAATACTGGAGTGGGTTGCCATTTCCTTCTCCGTGAATTCAATGGAGAGGGAGTAAATGCAGAATTCCTGCATTCAGATTTGAATACAAATAGAATCATAGGGGCAGACCTTAGAGATACCCTGAGGTCTCCCTGCCTGGATCCATTTTCTTTTGGCAGTTCAAAAGCAGTTTCTGAATTTCCCATTTGAGTGTGACTTAAACCATTACCTTCTCATTTTGACACATTTATTAAAGGAGGAAAGAGAAACTGAGGGAAGTCCTCTCTGCTAAATCCTTGTTTCATATTTAATCTTCAAACTTACTTGATCTCAGTCTTAGTATGCATAAATTAACTGATTGTATGTACCAAAGCTGCTGAACTGAAGCCCCAAAGAAAAAAGCAGGTCTTCAAATTTCTTAGGCATTGTGTAAGATGTCAGATGCTTGAATAGTAGTGCCAGTTATGGGTGTTTCCCAACGCGGTCTAGACATAAAAGGAATTTGAATTCATGAAGAAGTTTTAAGATTCTATGTCTACTTCTATTACTTTTATATCATTGCCTTAAGTTCTATGCCTCAAGCAGAAAAGTGTAAGCTTATTCTTTTTATCTATTAAATAGCTTAATCTTAATAAAAAAATAATAAAGGTAGGAGAGATCCACTAAAATAAAAGTCTATTCTTAGTCCCTCCTTTTGGAGCAATATAAATTATTCCTTCAGTTAGTGTTCTGTTCTGATTACATCATTTATTTAGTTTATTTCTGAGCCCAGTTGGTACATATATGGTAGCCTCTCCTTTAAAAAGCAGTTCAATCTAAAGACTTTTAGATTAAGTACAGATTATTTAAATTCTCTTTGCAAAAGTTTGCACAAACTGTAGTATCTCTACAGTAAATTTCCTTAAATTCAATATCTATTCACTCAACAAGCTACTTTTACCTCTTCTGTAGCATGAATCACAGGAATTTATCGATATGTAAAAGTACCAGAGGTGACAAAACATGTTTGTTGCCTATAACATGCTCCTATATTATTATAAGACTAGTACCAATAGTTCTTATATTATTTAATTATATTATGTTAATAATACTTAAATTATTTGATGTAACAGTACATCAAATAACTAATGAGCATTTCATTTTCTTGTTTACTATGTGAACCCCAAAATTTAAGCACCCATTTTCTCTCTCTTGCCAGGATTTTAAGCATTTTCTAAGTATCTATTAGAGAACATGAAAAGCATTGAAGGAGGAAACAGACAGAACAAGCTCCATCTTGAAAGCAGGACTCCATCTTGGGCCAGACTGTGAACTTTGATCTATATGCCCAGTATCTATGGAAACGACATACCAACTGGAAAACCAGATGCCCCAGATGGAAGAGCCCCAGGACTCGTACCTAGACTCTGTGTCACCTAAAATAATACCCTAATTATCTGTGTAACTGGATAGAATAATAAATTCTATTATGCTTATTGGGGTGTGACCACAGGCCTATTGATAATTGTCCACTGTTACCTACCTAGGCTTAAGGCATACGAATCACGGGTTAACTTTGATTGTATCTTTCTTTTCATTTGTCCAGACTAGTTTCAGAGAATTTGGGGAGGTGAGTTTGAGCACGTACACTTAGGGTATATAAGGTTTGCACAAAAACTGGTTGGGGTCCTTGGCTAAGAGGAGACTCTGCCTTGGGCCCACTGGTGTAATAAACTCCACTCCACTATCTGCATTATCCTTCTGAGTGAGTTTGTTTCCTGGAATGCATGGCTACAACATTTGGTGCATTTGGTACAACAACATCATTAACTTCTTTGAGGTCACTAGATCATTCAATTAATCAGTACATACTTATTGCTTGAGTATTACAGGGTAACAGAAAACTAATTGTGAGATTTCTTAACACAAGTTTCAATGTCAATTTTCTAGCAGACACCAGAAAATAAAAATCTAGATTGCCATGGCTGTATGTTGATAAGATTGACTCTTTACGACCCCATGAACTGTAGCCCTCTAGGCTCCTCTGTCTATGGGATTCTGCAGGCAAGAATACTGGAGTGGGTTGCCATGCTCTCCATCAGGGGATCTTCCCAACCCTGGGATCAAACCCAGGTATCCCGCATTGCAGGCAGACTCTTTACTGACTGAGTCACCAGGAAAGCTCAAGAATATTGGAGTGGGTAGCCTACCCCTTCCCCAGAGGATCTTCCCAACTCAGGAATCAAACCGGAGTCTCCTGCATTGCAGGTGAATTCTTTACCAGTTGAGCTACCAGAGAAGCCCCATTGATAAGGTTAAATTCTCTTGAACACTGACAACACCAAAATGGAAAAGTAAATAAATGGATATGTTTTTAAGTAGCAGGTATAATACAGCTTTTCATGTCCCTTTTCAGTCAGTTTGTGTTTTATTTTATTATATTTTTTACTGTCGTTATAACTGCTTGTTTACATGTTTCACTTTTAAGGACACAATCATTTTTTATAAAGTATATGCATCTATTTTTCACTTTTTGATATAGCAATGTTCTCCATGTTCATTGTTATAGGAATATACTTGTTTCATTGTCTGAACTGTAATGATTAGCAGAATTTTTCTATAAGTTTTTACTGTATCTTAATAGCATCTACACTATAGCATCTATGAAAGAAAAAAAATAAATGTGAGGCTCTCATGGTCTGAATTATTAAACCTCCCCACTAACATATTAGTTTCTCTCCTCAAGGAGTACAGAAACTTATAAATGCAACAATCTGAATTACAGTTTTGATTTTTAAAAGCCCACAGTGATACTATTTAATTTTAGGTAGTATTTCACCTTAAAAATACGGTGCAAAACCTTCAGATCATGTTCAGGAGGATATAAAACAGACTAAACAGTCACAAAGGTATATTATTTCAATGAACAAAAGACACAAGTTCGTTTATTAAAAATTTAAAAAAAAATAATGTGTGCCAGGAAACTCAACAGCGTTAGGATTATGAGGCATAACCAGGAGCATTATCACATTATCTTAGAGAATATATTTCTGAACAGAAAATAAACTTGAGTGAATATAAATGACTGCAATTTATTGAAATTTGCATCAAGTTTATAGATCTTTACAGACTAAGTAATGCCAGGGGGGGAAAAAAATCAGAAATAGGAGTTAAAACTAGCATATTTCACAAGATCAATGCAGGGATCAGGTGTTACATTTGTCAATGAAATGAAAGAAGCAGAGGAAAGCTGGGGAAAAACCAAGGAATAAAATTAAAATGCAGGAGTTCTAAGTCCACTCCTTGCAGGGAAGTTGTTATTATATGTGGGTCCATGTGTATGACAGAAAGGACACTGGGGGCATTTCCTTGTCTGCTTCAAATTTTTTTTCTAAGGATTAAAATTTTAACATATAGACCACTTGAGAGCTTACTTGTCTTGGCCTCTTAATCTCTGATTTTTTTTTGTATGTACTTCCATGATAATAGCTCAGAATCAAAATATTATAAAAGACACAAGGGTGTGTGTGTGTGTGTGTGTGTGTGTGTTGTGTTTAATATTTCTAAAAGGTCATTTTGAGTTCTGAATTTGAGATTCAACTAAACTTTCAGTACTTGACAATCAAGAATGATTTTTGATCTTTAATCTGTTTCCCTCATGTACTTGTTCATGCACATGAAGTTTCTCAGGGTAATCCAGTTCAACCTAAAATTGGTCTAATTAAAATTATTTTTTTTTTACTGTTGATATTGAGACTGCTCTGTTAATCAGAGCATACTATATTCAGAGAAAGAAACATTGTAGAAAGAAATTCAGAATTTCAGTTGCAAAATTATTCTACAAAAATATTGTAGAAAGAAAGTAAAATGGGAGATCTGATTTCCAACTCTACCACTTACTACCTGTGTGAGGTTGTGAAGTAATAACTATTACTGCTGATTGAGGGTAAGCTGAATACAAAGCACTGTGCTTTAAAAGAAAATTAGCAAATATGTCATTGATCCTAATCCCATTCTCATCATCCTTCTCTGAATTTCAGCTCCAATGTCACCACCAACCATAAATCCTTCCTAACTTCTACTCCTAGTCAAATGCAATCATTTTCCCATGTTCATAGTATTGTTACTTATTCAAATATTTAGCACCTATTTATTTTTAGTTTATAATTAGTGGTTAGCACACCTTTTTCTTACTAAGCTGTAAACTACTGGAAGACAAAGCTTGCAATTCTTTTTTCTTTCTCATGGTTATATTACCAGTATTTGCCTCAGGAGTTCTCACAAACTAAACACTCAATAAATGCTGTTTTTGATTTATTATTGTGTTAAGTGACAATAAAGTAAGAAAGAAATAGTACAAACAGCTTACTTTGGAAAATATTAGACCAAACAGAGAGAGTTGGACATATGGCACAAATTATTTATTTACCTTCATTTAGAGCAAAATGCATTTTGTACACGTGTAAATTATATTGCCTCAGAAGAGGTAACTCTCAAAGATGTTTTTATTAGACTATTAAAAGAAAAAATTTGCATTTGACATGTTGTAAAACTCCTTTTCAAACTAACAACAAAGCTCTTAAGAGTTGTTGTAATAGAAAAAAATATCAACAGAAGCTCAATATGTTTCCATGCTACAGATTAACAATGCCTAACACTCAGAGGTGATGCAAGGGAGAAGAGGAAAGGCAATTGTGTTGGTGGAGAATACCCACAGAATTCTCAAAGCATACCTGATTAGCCAAAACAAACATTTTAGACAGAGCTAAGGTAAATGATACCTAAGGCATGTGCTCCATGATTAAGTGCCACTTTTAAGGAGTTGCTGGAGTTGTTCATTTAATTATTTTCTTGTTGAAGTGCGTGTATTAAATGCCTTCAAGGATTCAAAAAGTCTGCAATATTTTTGTATCATCCTTTCCCTATAAACATTCTTTACTACCATCTCTTTAGGGCATTAGAGAAGAGACATGCTATGCTGGTTAAGTGGCCTCAGTGTTGCCTTCAAGAATCAGAAGCCTTTAATAAGCACTACTGCCTCAAAAGTCAGCACAGATGTGTGACTAGTTATTCATCTTGTTTTAACTCTCAACGTACTTTGATTAGATACTTCTTCAGGTTTCCTGTGGTCAATGGGGAAGGGAGGCTGAGGGCTGGGATGCAGAGATGTTGCCATTCTTATTCCTTGCATCAGAATGCTTGAGATATTCCCTTACAACAGCTCATTTTCTCTATGCATGAAGCACATCTTAAATTTACACAAAGTTACATGCCAGTTGAGTTCAGTCGCTCAGTCCTGCCCAACTCTTTGCAACCCCATGGACTGTAGCCCGCCAGGCTCCTCTGTCCATGGGATTCTCCAGGCAAGAATTCTGGAGTGAGTTGCCATGTCTTCCTTCAGGGGATCTTCCCGACCCACGGATAGAACCCATGTCTCTTGCATCTCCTGCAGGCAGATTTTTTACGGCTAGTGTCACCTGGGAAGACCACATGTCAGTTACATATATCTCAATAAAACTGAAAAAACAATGGTCCAAGAGTCCCACAGTTATCTCTCACGGTCCAAATACATGTGCATTAAAGAAGCAAGACAGATCACTAAATCCACTATTTGTGTACCTTCAGTATTAATGCCCAGCAAGCGGGTTCCCATTTCTGTAAATCCACAGAGTACAAGAGTAGCTCACATATAAACAGATACTTTAGAAAGAATTCACCCCCAAAATGATTTTATGGAGTATATTAACAGATCACTCAATAGCACTGAGCAAATTACTTATAGTTGATTTTTCAAATGTAGCTTTAATTAGGATGTCAATTATTGAAGTCTCCAAGCAGCAGAGTTCATTTGATCATGTTTCAGATTTAGCCTCACTACCAGGAACACTGATGGAATTCTCAAGAGCAGCAGTGATGATGGGTGGAAAGTGAAAGGCAGCTTTGCTTTTTGGGTCTCTTGTTCTACTATTTCCTATCATTTGAACCCTTGGCAAAGAAGGGCAGAGTTTAATGAATTAGTTATTTTAGAGGCTAAGTAACCCTCCTCTTTGGAGACTTTAAAACAAAAATGGAAACCACGCTGTGAGATGAAATAGGTTGAAAGATAGAGCAGCATGGACTTTTTGAGAATAAATGGATTAAGAAATAAACAATGTTGCATTAAAATAGAAAACACTGATCTGTGGCCTGGAGTTCAAACAATCAAACTGTACACAAACACAAAGTCACACACACATTCATATATAAAATTAACTGTTATTGAATATTTACAATGTGCCAGACATTGTACTAAGTAATTAACTAGGTTATGCATAACCAATTTCTGATAAAAGAAATGTATTAGTATTGTCATGATAAATGATGAAAATAAAACTCAGTGCTATCAAACAGTTTGGAAAAGATTACATAACTAGTCAGTGGCAATGCTGATATTCAAACCCAGACTTTTCTGACTCCAATGTGCAAGCTCTAATCTAATATGAAATATGACCTCATCTCCTGCATTGGTAGGTGGTTCTTTACCACTAGCGCCACCTGGGAAGCCTAGAAGAAAAGCGTAAGTGAATACCAGTCCTTAAGTGGGGGAGAATATTTTGTTCTCCCTGGAGAACAGGGAGAGTTCTCACTGGAGAACTCTTACGGAATTCAAGATACAGTACTAGATATGGAGTAATGAGTTGAAATCCATCCTTGCTCTCAAAGAGCTAACACTATAGAGGGAGAAGATGTGAGCACAAATATTTGAAATGTAAGCCTGTGTGTCATAAAAACCTTGAGAGGCACATACACAGTGCTATGGGGGCTCAGAGAATGGAGAGGTAATAGTCAATTAGGTGAACTGAAAAGCATTTCACATGGTACCTTAAAAGATGAGTACTATGCCAGTGGTTCAGAACAGGAGGAGATAAGGGAGAAACATTGTTTGGAAAGGGAGAAATAGATACAAACAAGCAGGTAGGGGGAATAAGAAAACTGAAGGAAGAGTAGAGTCTAGTTTGATTGCAATATATGGTAGGCATTGAGCAATGAGCCAGAAAGAAACATGTAGAAAGACCAGAAAGAAAGTGTGGGTCAAGACATAGAAATATGGTTTCAATTCTATTCTTTCAAATCATCCCACCCTCGCCTTCTCCGACAGAGTCCAAAAGACTCTTCTATACATCTGTGTCTCTTCTGCTGTCTCACATATAGGGTTATCATTACCATCTTTCTAAATTCCATATATATGCATTAACATACTGTATTGGTGCTTTTCTTTGTGACTTACTTCACTCTGTATAATAGGCTCCAGTTTCATCCACCTCATTAAACCTGACTCATGTGTTCAGGGAGGGAGGTGGGAGGGGGGTTTGGAACCAGGGGACATATGTACACCCATGTCAATGTATGGCAAATTCATGTCAATATATTGCAAAAACCACTAGAATATTGTAAAGAAATTACCTTCCAATTAAAACAAATTAATTTAAAAAAACATGGAAACATGGGACTGTAACTAAACTTCTTTCAGTAAATAACAGGACACAGTTAAAGATTTTTAAAGTAAGGCCCTCCATATGGACCTTCCAATCAGTATTGGAATTTAGGATGAAATATATTGTAGTTCTTTGAGAATAGACAGATAGGAGAAATCTAGGAGAGGGGAGAGGAATGGGAGTTTTACAGTAGTATTCCAGATGTGCTTTTGCAGCTTTATCATAAAGAACATATAGATGAAATATATTTGGAAACTCACTCTGATAAATTCTAAGGTAACTAAAATCTGACCAAAGATCTTCAGCAGAAACCTGGTGAGAGTTTCAATATGAGTATAAAGTCTTCTGTTGCTCTACTCATTTTTCAATAATTTTAGTTAACAAAATAAGAGCTCTATATTACAGAGAAGGGCTAACAACTGCAGAGGGATCAAGATGCTCTACAATGTTTGCTAATAGGAATTAGCAGCTGGAAATAGCAGCAGGGGAGAAGGACTAGCTGCTGCAAAGTCAAAGAAAACAGAAAACAAAAGAAAAAAGGGAAATCTTTACTGTCAGAAGCATGTAAACTGCTAAATTGCTCTAGCATTGCTTCTCTGACATTTGGGCACTAACATAAAATGGAGAAATTTGACATTGTTGCATGTGAAACAGAATGTATTCTAAACAAATAAGGCCTGGAATGACAGATTTACTATTTAGATTATCTGTCAAATTCATGAAGTGAAGTACTTCCACATCACATTAAAGAATGGGATGTTCTATATGCTTTATAGATTGTAAACATTATATGTTCTGTGTGTGTGTGTGTGTGTGTGTGTGTGTGTGTGTGTGTGTGTGTATGCATGTGCATTAGTCACTTCAGTCATGTCCAACTCTTTGTGACCCTGTGGACTGTAGCCTGCCAGGCTCCTCTGTCCATTGGATTCACCAGGCAAGAACACTGGAATGGGTTCCCATGCCCTTCTCCAGGGGATCTTCCCCATCCAGGGATCAAACCTGCATCTCTCACATCTCCTGCATTAGCAGGTGAGTTCTTTACCACTAGCACCACCTGGGAAGCTCACATAAATACCCAGGGCTTGAACCTGGGTCTCCAACACTGTAGACAAATTCTTTACCATCTGAGCCACCAAAGAAGTTTGTGTGTATATATATAAAGCATAAGTGTGGCATAAGCTGTTTCCAGTTTTTTTCCACATTTATGGTAGAAATCAACAATTAGTCTGATGATTAGGTAATAAATTAGACCTATAGATGAGATTTTGAAAAGTTTTTTTTTTATTTTGTTCTTTTCTATTGGTGTGTAGCCAACTGACAATGTTGTGATCATTTCAGATGAACAGCGAAGAGACTCAGTCATACATACATGTGTATCCTTTATTTTTTTTTTTACTAATTTTTAACTTAGTTCTAGATTATATCAGCAGGTAGATCAAAGTAACTTAGGGACCATATATACTTGTTACTATGAACCTGTGCAAACTCAGCAGTGCTTCTTCTAATAGGATTTCTTTAATTTGCTTATGACAGTTTTAGATTAGCTAAAAGGAAATCTCTTAAGCATATAATCTCATGCTGATCTGAGAAAATAATATATAAACTTGAATTAACTGGAATTTTCCCTTCAGTATATCTGCTATCAAAATGAAGAGGAATGAAAGTATGATGTCTCTGGCAATTATCTAGTATTTCATTATAAATACTTCTGAAGGTTGTTAGCCCACTGAACTGTAGGAGGTGAAAACCAACTCTACATTGGCCCTGAAATTATCTGTGTCATATACGGGAGTATTTTAAGACGCTCAGTCATCTTACTACCTAAGTGCAGAGTGTCACATAGTAGGGCAGGTCATGGGGACTGAATGTCCATGTTTACTATTGCCAGTTTCACTCAGTCAACTCATATACCTGGAATTTTCCCTAACTTCTTGTTTTACTTTCCAATTTTTAGATGGGATTGGAGAAAAATGAAAAGGAATTGAATATGTGGCTATTGAACATCATTGCATGCCTGCTTTAGAATCTACTGTGTTAACACTCATAGCAATTCTATAAGAATGATATAAACATCCTCATATTACAGGTGTGAAAACAAATTCATATGCTTTATCACTGACCCCAAGCTTCACATGTAGTGATGGAAGAGTCATCGGCTGGAGTCTTACAATAAAGAGAATCCAATAATATGGTTGCCTAACCATGAATTACCAGCACTGCTTAAATATCGTTTCTACAGAATCCTTCCCACTAGTTCAGGACATCTGGCTTCTGAAAGTTAGTCCAAGTTTATCATATTCCCCCTTGGGCATTCTAACTTGCTTGCTGACAGCTCACTTTTAAGGATCATACCTTCACCCTGGACAGTGTCCCCAACTCTACCCCACCTAATTTGATGTGTATCCCTTTTTCATACAGTCGACATTTAATCCCCAACATACTTTATTTATGATCTCACGTGATAGAGTACACCAAGTGATGAGATTTTAACACTGTGATTTCAGTGTTATCAAAAGGTTTCATCTGTGATTATAAATACAATTTATTTTGCTTGGGAGGTAGACATTGCTAGAGGACTCATGTGCAAGCTAAGTCATAATCCAGATTCTGTGTAAAGAAATGATTAATATGATAAAAAGTATACTCATTGATTTCTTTCTTACATTTTGCAAATTGAGACTTTTCATTCACAAAAATTACTATTATACCAAACGGTATTTTTGGTCCATATTCATATTCTACTTTAAAGCTTAATAACCAGTGGATATAACATTATAGTCATCAATTTTTCAAAACTGATTGTCAATATTTTGTAGTCTAAGAGTTCCAGAAGAATGGTTCCCATCTGTTGTAGTGTGTATTCATCTGCCATGGGTGTTTACAAGCATTTTATCTGTGGACATGACACAAATATGCTATGCTGCTGAGATTCACTAATATGCAATGGGAATCAGTGGGATGTCAGGTCACATGTGGGATACATGTTTCACTGAAGAGACTTTCTCTGTGAACATAAGAATGGGAGGCAGTGTATGGTTGGGGGAAGATCATGAACTTTAGAATTAGAACATTAGAGTTTGAATCCTTCTAACACTCAACCTGTGTACCCTTACACACATTACTCAACCTCTCTAAGCCCCAGTTTCCTCACTAAGAAAAGCAGATATTGTAGCTATACTTCAACAAAGCTGCTGTAGGGACTGGAGAAAAGGAAGAAATTGCTGTGGAGCACCTAGCATGATGACTTTAGTAGTCACTTAAAAATAAAATCATTAATGATTAAAAGTAAAGTACTCACACCACTAAAGATCAAGGACAACGGCTAAACTCCTAGGACTCTGGTCACAGAACAAAGCTGAATATTTTCTGTATGTCTGAAAATAAAGCCTTATATATAATATCACATCAAGGCATGTTGATGTCTTTCTTTTTCTTTTTTTTTAACCAAGCTTCCTATTATGTCAGGACTTAAATCTGAAGTCGGCTTGGCATTTTAAGGCTTTCCACAAAATAACCCTTGAGGATGAAAATAAACCTCAAAAGTTCCCAGATTAAACTCTGGGAAAATTTTGATCTCAGATCCTTGTATGATCATCATTAGCTTACATTCCCATAGAACATATACTTTATATCTACAACATTAAGGAATCATAATCAAAACAACAAAAAGCATCCTGAATTTCCAGCCAAAAGATAAGCGCTTTGGGCTTTGAGGAAAACATGAATTATGAAGTGTATGGTTCAAAAGAAATTTTTTTAATTAGTGTATATCTTAAAAGCATTATCAAAAACATCATCTGATATGAAACCAAGGTTGGCAACTAAAGAAAGTTAGTGGTATGTGCACTATGGAAATGGTTCTGTGGTTTCATGACCCCGATGAATTTTTTTCAAGATACTTTTGCTGCCAATGAAGAAACATAAGTGGCCCCACTGAGTAGACACATACTGAAATCAATACAAAATTCTGCCTGTGTGTATTCTAACATTTCAAAATTCAATTATACACAGTCTAAGAAGGCATTATCTTGAATTATCTACTTTTTTTTTCCTTGCAAGAGAAGCAAAAACACCAGTATTGACCTGAGCACCTAAACTTTCCTTCGGTGTTGTTTTATTTCAAAACAAAACAAAACAAAAATCAATATCATAGGCCATTTAAAATATGAAGGAATTGTAAGAATTTATATTACTTTATGAAAGCTGGTTCATCAAAGCCCTGTGGATTTCCTAACCATGCTGTGGTTAGGAAGATTAGTGTAGCAATTCCTTCATTTACTTTTAACATATCGAATTAGTGATCCTGTTAGCTACTATTTCAAGATTACAAGGTAATTCTTTAAAACCATGGGAATTCTCACATTCTATCACTGTTAATTAGCCTTTCTCATCCTGCAGAAAGATTTTCATTAAAGATTATCATTGTAGATTTAATATTTCTAAAAATTGCATTTCTCTGATTATTTTTAAAACCTCATATTCTTTATGATCCACATGTCTTATTGTTCTTTTATTTTCATTCTAGCATCATAAAGGGGTCATCTTACTTTATCATATGCAAATACATGCAGGTGTTCTAGCTGAATAGAAAGCTATGCTAGTTTAACACTAAAAAGAGACTCCTTTTAAAATATCTCTTGCCCCAGGGACTGTCTTCCATTATCGTTGTTCATTCCTAGTGAGAAATTATTAAGCAGTTGTTACAAAGATGAGCTTTAGAGCCAGACCCAGGAAATCTGCAATCTGTCTTTGGTACTATCCAGCATCTCTTAGTGCTTCAACTTCCTCATCTACAAAACAGAGTTAATAATGATAGGCTTAATAATAGCTATAAGTTTGTAACGAGAATTAAATGAGTCAATGTTTTAACTGCTTAAAAGACTACCTGCTATGTAGTAACTTTTATATAGATTTTGTGAAATAAAAGAAATATATTCCATTGCTACACATGACTTTCATCGTCTTTTCAAAGTAAAAATGCGTACATAAGATGTTATGGAAAAACTCAAATGAGCTTTTTGGCCATCCCAACACTTTTCTTCTTTCCCTGTACCACTTCATAGAGTTTGCACTATTTTATTTACTTTCTGTGTCAGAGGTCAGTTGTGTTCTTTGTGGGAAACTTGAGTCACTAGCTATGGGTGTGAAGGTTTGGGGAGTTATTAACAAGTAACTGCAAGGAGATCCAACTACTCAATCCTAAAGGAAATCAGTCCTGAATATTCATTGAAAGGACTGATGCTGAAGCTGAAACTCCAGTACTTTGGCCACATGATGCAAAGAACTGACTCATTGGAAAAGACCCTGATGCTGGGAAAGATTGAAGGCAGGAAGAAAAGGGGACAATAGAGGATGAGATGGTTGGATCGCATCACCGACTGGATGAATATGAGTTTGAGCAAGCTCTGGGGGTTGGTGATGGACAGGGAAGCCTGGCATGTTGCAGCCCACGGGGTCACAAAGAGTTGGACATGACTGAGTGACTGAACTGAACTGAACTGAATGGGTCCATTCCTCACTCACATGTTCTATAGCAGTTTCCTAATACTACTGTTCTAAGCCACGTATTTATTAATGAGTATGAGTCATGATCACAATACATCTGGATTTAATGAAGTACAGTGGCAACCAAGTTAATGTCTATATACATAATCAGACTATCCTTAGAATTTTTTCACAAGCAAGGCCATTGTTATTGAAAGTCATAGAAAACCATAAAAAGACTCCTCCCACATATACTAGTTTTATTTTGTTTTAAATTTTTTACAGAATGTTATTCAGTTTTAGACTTGCTTGCATGCTGAGCATTGTAATTACTAAGAGTCAGGGGGCAGAAAAGGTGGTTGAAGTGGGAGAATTTATTATCCAAGGGAAAAAGTTCAAGTTATTATAAAGTGTTTCATTATCAAAAAATAAGAATTCCACATGAACTGACATATGTAAACAGCATGTGCAAAACTAGGAAATGACCATTTCTGAGTAGCTCTCTATTTCGCCCAGTACTGCACGGATGCTAGGATATTAGCTGCAGTGAATATTTATGACCTCATAGTTGTCCCCTACACACTGAAAAGCTACTGTGAGTGATTTGCTTTTCTTTTCAATTTTTTTTTTTAAATCATGTTAATTTTTAAAAATCTAACTTGGAATTTCAAGACATGTACCCCAGTTGTATACAGACTTTTCCAAAGATTCTAATAAAAATCTAAAAATTTACTTATAAGGCTATTTCTTATAAGGAAATGAACACTTACATTTTTATTTTCATTATTCAAAGAATAAGTTGAACTATGTCATAGTTCACAAGTTACTTTAATTAGTTGAACTTTACAGATAAGAACAATTCTGCTTAATGTGACACCATTGCAGTATTTGCCCATTTAAATGAAATAAACCCTCCAAGTCACTGTCTGTATCATGAGTCTTAGTTGTCACCTGAATGGCGGAGGGAAGCATTATTAAAGAGTTTACAGATTTCAGTGGAGGAATAGAAATAATTTAATTTTCAGGTTATACTCTATTTCAGTAGTTTCTGTTTAGATTGTTGTTTTTGAAATCCCACAAATGAGTAGTGAATATCTTACTAAATATAAGGAACTATAAAACTTATTTATAAAATGTATGTTTTCTTTAAACTTTTCAGAGGCTAGCCCAGTGTTTACCAAAAACAAGGTTGGAAAGTCCCTATCTATATTATATTCATAGTAATAGTACGCAGTGCAATCTACCACTCTATGACACATCTTAAATTTCAATTGAAATCTCAGGCAGTAAGGACACCCAAAGTTGTCAGATACCTACAAGATTTACCTATTAAAAGAGTCTCAAGTAAAACACACTGTATAAGAAACAACTGTGTGTCTAACAAGATTTAAACAAACAGGAGAATCAGTAATCAGCAAGAAATTAGTACAGTTAATTATACTGCACTCAATTTAGTAGAATACAATCAGGAGTAACTCGCTGGAAAAAAAAAATATTGCTGATAGAGCAATATCTTATTCATAGATGAAGAGTCTTACTTAACAATGTCTAATTTCACTTGATATCTATTTACCCTAGCCCACTTCATGTCACACTAGTAGTTTAAATCTTTGGACCTTAAAGTACAGATTTTAAAATTGTGTGCTTTTCCTCAAAACTGCTATTCTGAAGACTAGCTAAGTTCTTAGTTAAGTATATAGATGTGGATTATATCACCATGTATTCTACATTCTCATCAGTTTTCTTGAGACTGGATCAGAAGTGCAAGAGTAGAAAGTTTGAAATTTGGCAAAACTTCATGAATTTGGATTCAAGTAATTTAAATCTAGTAAGAATCTGGACAGCTCCTGGTTTGCAATGAACTTTAATTAATTAATCATTTCTTCCCATAGTGCATGCATTGATTCTACAACTCTCCCTAAAAAGCATAAATTAACTCTGTAAAATATTTAAGGATATTATTTTTATAGAACACATAACTTCCATGAGTTTCAGAAGCACTCGTCAAATAATAAGCAATGTGATTCTCTCCTCATTCCTTTTGGGTTGTTTTTCTAATACTCTAGATATACATTTATGTATCTACATTTTAAAAATTTATTTCCTTAGTAACATGTAAAAGATATTTGAAAATATCTGGATAGAGGGTAATTTATGGTTATTAATTTGGTACCCAAGGGGTCAGATGCAGGACCTCTATGTTACTAGCAACATTAGGTAAACTAGCTACAGAATGACAAATCACAAACAAATGTTTAGATTGATCTCATTTCATTTTTAAATTTCCCTAAGGCTTCTATGAAGAAAACAAATGTGATTGGCTTTGTCAGTCGCATTCTGAGCAGTCCTGATGGAGATGAGTAAAAGTGGATTCTTTAAAAATAGCTTATAGGTTAATTTCTTTTTAAATTCAAACTGGTTTGTTTCAAGGAGGTCATACTAAAATTTTCCTAATTAACATAAAATCAAATTGTCCTATACTTTAAATTTCCCAGGTGACTCAATGGTAAAGAATTTGCCTGCCAACGCAGAAGACGAAGGAGGCCCAGATTCAATCCCTGGGTCTGGAAGATTCCCCTGGAGGACGAAATGGCAACCCACTTCAGTATTCTTGTCTGGAGAATCCCATGGACAGAGGAGACTGGCAGGCTACAGCCCATAGGGTCACAGAGTTGAACAAAACTGAGCATGCACACATATATACCATAAATTTAAATCATACTACAAAACAGTGGCTCTCAATTTCTCTTGTTGTTGTTCTCCCACTACTTTGTGACTAGACTTAAACATCAGTGAAACAACCATTTAGAAGATACTTTTTGGGTGATGCTTGCATCTAATTCAACAAATAAACTACTTCCACTATTATTATCAAACCACACTAGGAAGAAATAGGTATTTATAGTCATATTTTCACATGAATAGAGGGCAAAATCACCTAAAGAAGTTTCAAAGAACATATATTGAGAAATATAACAATTTTTAAATAAACATCCATAAAAATCAGTTAAAGGGAAACATCATGTTTCCTTTCAAACCTGTGGATGGGGATGAGTCCAGATCTCCACAGTAGTTGTTTCTTTCATGGGTGTGTGAGATCGTACAACTTCCTTCATTGGCTTTAAAGAGGGAAAAAACAGAAATATTTGTTAAATGATTTGTTAAAAATGAAAAACAGTACATTGCACACAAGCATCAAACACAGGTAAGTAAAAGAGTGACTGGGTAAATATCTCTTTCTAAACATTGCAGTTGTTGAGAATTTACAATGCAACAGGGACAATTCTAGGTAAGGGAATAAACAAGAGAAAAAAGAATTCTTTTTTTCACAAAGCTTATATACCAGTGTTACATTTAAGAGTTCCATTAAACATATGAATAGGATTGTGGAGGGCGATTTTAAAATAGTTAAATGGATGAACTTCAAGCTGCAGACACTTTCAGTCCAATGCTTTTACAACTCAATGGCTTCAATAACTTGTATTTGCAAATTTACAGTGTCTGAAATTAAAATCTATCCTGGAAGTGCCACCACATCACAAATTTGCTATTTATCATAGGAAGATATTTAATAGTTGCTATAAATGGCAATAAATTTATGAATTGGTACACATATACTAGCATACCAACCCAGAATAATTATCATGATCTCGAAAGACATTTTTTATCCATTTTATTTTTCTCAAGACAGAGAGCATATTCTCTGTTTTAATAATGTTGAATATATTTAGAAAAGGCAAAGGAACCAGAGATTAAATTGCCAACATTTGCTGGCTCATTGAAAAAGCGAAAATGTTCCAGAAAAACATCTACTTTTACTTTATTGACTACACCAAACCTTTGACCGTGAGAATCACAACAAACTGTGGAAAATTCTTAAAGAGATGGAAATACCAAATCACCTGACCTGCCTCCTGAGAAATCTGTATGCAGGTCAAGAAACAACAGTTAGAACTGGACATGGAATAACACACTGGTTCCAAATAGAGAAAGAGTATGTCAAGGCTGTATATTGTTACCCTACTTATTTAACTTATATGCAGAGTACATCATGAGAAATGCCAGGCTGGATGAAGCACAAGCCAAAATCAAGATTGCCAGGAGAAATATCAATAACCTCAGATATGCATATGACACCACACTTATGGCAGAAAGCACAGAAGAACTAAAGAGCCTCTTGATGAAAGTGAAAGAGGAGAGTGAAAAACCTGGTTTAAAACTCAACATTCAGAAAACTAAGATCATGGCACCTGCTCCCATCACTTCATGGCAAATAGATGGGGAAACAATGAAAACAGTGAGACTTTATTTTCTTGGGTTCCAAAATCACCACAGATGGTGACTGCAGCCATGAAATGAAAAGACACGTGCTCCTTGGAAGAAAAGCTGTGACCAACCTAGACAGAATATTAAAAAGCAGAGTCATTACTTTGCCAAAAAAGGTCCATCTAGTCAAAGCTATGGTTTTAATATGTATGGATATGAGAGTTGGACTATAAAGAAAGCTGAGCACAGAAGAATTGATGCTTTTGGACTGTGGGATTAGAGAAGACTCTTGAGAATCCCTTGGGCTGCAAGGAGATCCAACCAGTCCATCCTAAAGGAAATCAGTCCTGAATATTGATTGGAAGGACTGATGCTGAAGCTGAAACTACAAAACTTTGGCCACCTAATATGAAGAGCTGACTCATTTGAAAATACACTGATGCTGGGAAAGATTGAAGCCATGAGGAGAAGTGGAAAACACAGGATGAGATGGTTGGATAGCATCACCGACGTGACGGAGAAGAGTTTGAGTAGGCTCCAGGAGTTGGTGATGGATAGGGAAGCCTAGCCTGCTGCAGTCCATTGGGTCACAAAGATTCAGACACAACTGAGTGACTGGACTGACTGACTATATTTTCTAAATGTGTGAATTTAGTATATGTGATAAAGGGTTTGGAACATCACGTTTTAAGGCTCAGTTGAGCAAGAATTATTATGCTTTCATTTAAATGAAAACTGTGTTTATTCTGCAATGACACTGTCAGTTCAGTTCAGTTCAGTAATATTCCATGATGTATATGTACCACAGCTTCCTTATCCATTCGTCTGCAGATGGGCATCTAGGCGGCTTCCATGTCCTGGCTATTATAAACAGTGCTGCGATGAACATTGGGGTGCACGTGTCTCTTTCAGATCTGGATTCCTCAGTGTGTATGCCCAGAAGTGGGATTGCTGGGTCATATGGCAGTTCTATTTCCAGTTTTTTTTTTTTAAGAAATCTCCACACTGTTCTCCATAGTGTCTGTACTAGTTTGCATTCCCACCAACAGTGTAAGAGGGTTCCCTTTTCTCCACACCCTCTTCAGCATTTATTGCTTGTAGATTTTTGGATAGCAGCCATCCTGACTGGCGTGTAATGGTACCTCATTGTGGTTTTGATTTGCATTTCTCTGATGATGAGTGATGTTGAGCATCTTTTCATGTGTTTGTTAACCATCTGTATTTCTTCTTTGGAGAAATGTCTGTTTAGTTATTTGGCCCTTTGTTTGATTGGGTCATTTATTTTTCTGGAATTGCGCTGAAGGAGTTGCTTGTATATTTTTGAGATTAGTCCTTTGTCTGTTGCTTCATTTGCTATTATTTTCCCCCAATCTGAGGGCTGTCTTTTCACCTTGCTTATAGTTTTCTTTGTTGTGCAAAAGCTTTTAAGTTTCATTAGGTCCTGTTTGTTTATTTTTGCTTTTATTTCCAATATTCTGGGAGGTGAGTCATAGAGGATCTTGCTGTGATTTATGTCGGAGAGTGTTTTGCCTATATTCTCCTCTAGTTTTATAGTTTCTGGTCTTACATTTAGATCTTTAATCCATTTTGAGTTTATTTTTGTGTATGGTGTTAGAAAGTATTCTAATTTCATTCTTTTAATTTCATGGCTGCAGTCACCATCTGCAGTGATTTCAGAGCCCAAAAAAATAAAGTCTGACATTGTTTCCACTGTTTCCCCATCTATTTCCCATGAAGTGATGGGACCAGATGTCATGATCTTAGTTTTCTGAATGTTGAGCTTTAAGCCAATTTTTTCACTCTCCTCTTTTGACACTATAGCTGTGATAAAAATAATTCAATACGCATTGATATTACCACGTTAAGCACTCATCACAACATTCCAACTCACAAGAATGCAACAAAAGAATTAGGGAATTAAAATGAAGCATATCATCATAGAATTTCATCACAAAAATAAATAAAAATGAGTGACAAAATTTAGTTTCTGAAAGGTTCATTTGTTAGCCAATCAGAGAGAACCACTTACTGATGTGAGTTATTAAATCGGGATTGCTTAGATAACCAAAGAAACAGGTCTAGAGAACATAAACTTAAAACTATTAGCATTTCACCACATTGAGAGTAACATTAATGGTGATTTTTTTTTTAAGGCAAATGATATTAGGTGGTTTTCTTTGTCTTCTTCATGAGTTAACAGATGCTACCAACAACTTTTAATTATTGATACTTGAGGAAGCAATAACAAGTTTGAAGTGACTGAAGAATGAATTGTGTTGAACAGAATAGAGAAAAACATTTTCAAATAATTTGATAAGACCTGATGTAGAATCTGCTAAGGTGCCTTACAATTAATGGTGGGTAAGATAAATGTGGCACAGAAAAAAAAAAGTTTAACTGGACAAATACACAGGACTTGGGACAATGTAAGGTGTTCAAAGCTTATGTTTATTTGTACTAATAGTATACATCAGCAGATATTTTGTGCAAAATATTTGAGTGTATCATGTGTTATTGAACTAGTGAACTTGTTCACTATTGATAATGGAACCATATTCATTCTGTGAACTTTCATCTAAACAGCACGCTGAATGTTCTGATTTGCCCTACCATATAAGTAGTTAGAATATAATTTGGCTTATAAATGGCAAAGGTTTATTTTGAGCTCAAAGCCAAGACAAATTTTGCTGAATCAGAAGTTCCCTTGACCATTATTATTGAATACTGACTCACTCTGACAGTTAGCTTTTATTGCAAACTTGATAATGTCTTAATAAATCAGTCTAAAATTGTAAGGTTAATGAGTGCTTATACGCAAAACTTATATTACAGTAAAGTCATTTTGATGACAATCAAAATTTTGAATCACAAGTAATGATAAGTTACTATATACACTCCAGACCTCTAGAAGTTCAAACAAGCAAAATCTCCATCTGTGCACACACACAAATTTTCAATGAGTTGCAGTAAATATGGAATTAAGGAGTTTAACTAACTGTCAATTATAAATGATTAATCTTTGGTACATCCCTTGTGGTCTACTGGTTGAGAATCCACCTTCCAATGCAGGAGACACAGGTTCAATCCCTTGTTGGGAAACTAGGATTGCATATGCCATGGAGCAACTAATCCTGTGCACCGCAACTACTGCACTTGTGCACCACAACTAGAGAGTTCATGTGCCACAACATAAGATCCCTCGTGGTGTAACTAAGACCTAACACAGTCAAATAAATAAATATTTTTAAAGGAATGATTAATCTTCAATGTAATCACCCTAAATGGCAGATACGAAGGAAAAATTGAATAGAATTTTTCACGTGCCTTCTAAGGATAGATATGCTGAGTTAAAACTATATACTTCTGGACTGATATCAGTATTTGGCAGTACCTATCTGCGTGAAAAGACATTTTCCAAGATCAGATACACAAGTCCATTAATTAGTAGTTCTCTAACTGGAAGGAGATCCAATCAGTCCATCCTAAAGGAGATCAGCCCTGGGTGTTCATTGGAAGGAATGATGCTGAAACTGAAACTCCAATACTTCGGCCACCTCATGCGAAGAGTTGACTCATTGGAAAAGACCCTGATGCTGGGAGGGATTGAGGGCAGGAGGAGAAGGGAACAACAGAGGATGAGATGGCTGGATGGCATCACCAACTCGATGGACATGAGTTTGAGTAAACTCCGGGAGTTGGTGATGGACAGGGAGGCCTGACGTGCTGTGACTCATGGGGTCACAAAGAGTCGGACATGACTGAGCGACTGAACTGACTAACTGAACTGACTACATGAAACTTTGTACTCATTATTACTACACTTGATGATGTAAATATCATCAGTTGAAATTTTGTGGAAATTTGGTTTCTCTTTTGTTATATATAAAACTTTCTGAAACTGAGCAGGGCTTTGTGGGGTTCCTGGGCACAAAAGTCTTTCTATTTCCCCTGTTTCTTGTTTGTAGGAAATAGGCTTCACACAGGCTCCATGACCATCCCTAGTTCCAAAGGGCATGTTCAAACAGTTGCTAATCAGGGAAAGGAAGGGATAGGAGTAAAAGGAGGAGCAGTTAAGAAACAATAGTGCAATCTTGGGGCAGGGTCCTGGTTCCTCCTTAATGGATATATGTAACAATATTTTTGAGTTCTTCCGCTGGAACTAAGATCCCAACCAAATGGAAGATGTTAACTATTTGATGAAACATTCTTCAATCCAGAGAAAAAGTCAGAGTTTGATAACCTTGAGAACCACAGAAGCCCCTCATAAGACCACATGATGTCAGATGATCTGTGCATTGAAGGAATGCAGGCCCTGCGTGCACCCTGCTCCTTTTCAGCAGCCTTCCTCTTTGAACCATTACTAAAAAAACTCATCACAAGCTCCCTTGGAATGGGACACATGGTTTTGAGGTCATTAGCCCACTGTGGCCTCCTTTGCCTGCAATGTCTTCTTTTGCCTGGCAAAGCAATAAAGCTTCTCTACTTCACCGTTTACAGAAAAAGTTTGCTGACCTCTGATCTAGAAGAAAAGAAAAGAAACACTAGTAACTATAATTGATGGACAAGTCTATAAAATAAATACAGTCCCTAGAAGTGGAGAGTGAAGAGGAGAGTTTTTCTGGCAATTTAGTCTAAGGTAGTGAAATCCAAGATGTGTTCTATATGATGGAAGATGTAACTGAATGATGGGACAAATATATGAGAAAGTAAATTAAGCATATACTCCTGATGGACTTGTATAGTCAACTGGTGATTTTACAGGGGCTTCCATGGTGGCCCAGATGGTAAAGAATCTGCCTGCAATGCAGGAGACCCAAGGTTTGATCCCTGGGTTGGTCAGATCCCCTGGAGAAGGGAATGGCTGCTCACCATATTATTCTTGCCTGGAGAATTCCATAGACAGAGGAGCCTGGTGGATTACAGTCCATGGGGTTGCAAAGAATCAGACACAACCAAGTGACTTTCAGTTTCATGTTTTCATTATACACTAAAAAAAGCAGAAATGCTCCAATGTATTTGAGCAAAGTGTTTTGTGCCATAGGAGTTCCTAGGCAGATTTGTGCTCAGGTCTCAGATTTAGCTTTATTATTAAACCAAGTCTAGTAGTGCTACATTTCCCATGCACATTTTAACCATTTGTTTTTAACATTTTCTGTCAATTGTGAGCAGTTTTATGTCTGTCTGTGGAGCTATATGTTAAATATATCATGCCACATTGTAGAGGAGCAAAATTGCCACCCTAAGATATATATTTTTGACATGAGGATTAATGTAAGCTGATTATTTTTAAGAAACAGAGGGCTCAGGAAGTTTTTCCTTTTCCTTCCCCCTTAAATTCCTAAAAGTATTTAGATAAAGGGCCTATTCCAAGAACAGAGCTATCACTAGAGATATTTGCAAAGAATATAAGAATGATGAGATTGGGGAAACTCAGCAGGGCCTCTGTGTCCCACCTTCTCTGCAGGACCCAGGGAACATTTGTTTACCAAACATTTGCTTTTCCATCCCCATGCAAATTGCCTCCCTCAGCTTTGAAGTCCCAAATCACTACCCCCAAGATCTTTCTTTGTGTAGAGCTGAAGATGATATTTAAGGTGAGACTGTCGGCCATTTTGGTAAGTTATTCAGTTTTCCTAGGTCTCTCCTATGTATACCTGTTATTCAATTTTTGTTTGATTTTTGCCTGGTAATTTGTTTCATGTTAACTTAATTCTTAGACCAGTCAGAACTTAGAAGGGTAGAGTAAAAATTTTTCCTCTCTGTGCTGTGCTTAGTCGCTCAGTGATGTCCAACTCTTTGCAACTCCATGGACTGAGCCTGCCAGGCTCCTCTGTCCATGGGGATTTTGGGGCAAGAATACTAGAGTGAGTTACCATGCCCTCCTCCAGGGGATCTTCCCAACCCAGGATTGAACCCAAGTCTCCAGTGTTGCAGGCAGATTCTTTACCATCTGAAACAACAGAGAAGCCCATTTCCCCTCTGACAACATTCAAATGTTCACTGAACTATATAAGGATGGTATTTTAGGTGGTCAAATACTTAAAGCTATGTGGATGTATATTTTCCACTTAAATCTGGCAATTAAACATCTCTATTGTATAATTCAAATATTAAGAAAAATCTATTGAAATTTGTTTTGTAAAAAATAGCAAATTAAAGCTAAAATAATACTCCCACCCCTAAAAATGCTCTTCCATTACCCCTCCCCCTTCTACCAAGCCCCACAGTTTTAATGTTAATAACTAGCAAATAGTCTAATAAAATAGCTCTAACATACAGAACTGCTGAGCATTAACTACAATGAAAGTAAGATAAATGGCTGTTCTAGGAATATAGTGTTCAAAAATATATATTTTACTTTTTTAAAAAATGAAATATTGTTCACCATTGACATGTGAAAATTAATATGCTGATCTACATTTCTGTTCCCTTACATGTACCACAACCTGAACCAAACTGCATTTTCCCTTTTATGGAATCAGATGTCAAGTAAAGAGTAAAGTGCTTTATAATAATCACTATCTTTGAAGATTTAAACCTCATTTTAATCCAGTTCATAGTAAGACAGTGCTCAATAGCAAAAAGTGGGAAGCATGTCTTACCATTGAGCCTAAAGAGTTTTGAGAAGTGTCACTGGTATTACTGCTAAAAGTAAAAAAAATAATACTTTCAAGAGAAGGATGGATAGATATTGGATCTCCTTATCATTCTTGAGTCAAATATTACTAGCTCATAGTTTAGACATTGGAAAGGAATTCAATGTTATTTCAAAATGTATTATATCCTTAAACACTAATATTTCACCTGTGATGTTCTGTTGGTCTAATAAAATATTCATGTGTGAAAGAAAAAAAAAGTTCATTTATCTATTTCACTTTTCAGAATCCAGAAATTTTATGACTCAAAAATTTGCCTATAGTCTGCTTGAATGATTTTATCTGCAAATGTACGAACAGTCCAGTTAATAAGAAGTATTGATTCAGAGTAAATGACCAAAACTCAATTAAATCTCCCCCAGTTTGGGTGGGGGGTGGTCTGAGGCAAGAAGTAAGGAAATTTCAGCCAAATTTCTATTCACAGAAATGTGAATCATAGCTCAAAATATATACAGTGATACAGTTTCTGTGATCGTCAGAAATGTATTTTCAGCTACCACAGGATTTAGTCTTTCAAAAAAAAAATGGGAAACTGTTACAGGTGACCTACAAGAGTAAAATTCACTTCCCCAGCTGTAAGGGGACAACAGAGGTTGAGATGATTGGATGGTATCACTGACCTGATGGACATGAATTTGAGCAAGCCCTGGGAGTTGGTGATGGCCAGGGAGGCCTGGTGTGTTGCAGTCCATAGGGTCACAAAGAGTTGGACACAACTCAGAGACTGAACTCAACTCAACTCAACTGTAAGTGCCTTGCCAAAAAAAGGCTTATGAAGCAACACAATTTGATTGAACTCTCTAAATATAGCAAGACCTTCTAAATCTTCTCAATTTTCCTGACAGTGTCACACAGAATCTGAGCTTCAGGGGCTTAACATATTGACTGCATACCTTCCTCTGACTAATCCCCAAATTACTGGGCCAGGCAAACCCAGACTGATTCTGTGATCATTTTAAGGTGAAATGTGAACTGCATCCCTTATTCTCCTTGTTGAAAAATTTTATTGCCACTTAAATCTAATGATAAGAAAATCATAGTTAAAATAAGATCATGATATCTCTGATTAGAGTCTCAACATTATATTATTGTTTCAAAATCTAACAAAAAAAAAGAGAATCCAGAGGAGCTTCAGTGATTTAGCTATTACATTTACTTGTCAAATATAACTGGTTTCCCATTAGAATTGCAAGTATGTTTCCATTTTCTTGACAATCATACACACTCCAGGAATCTCAAATTTTGCAGAAATGTGACATTCTAAATTGTCACAATCATCCCTTTATTTAACTACCAAAGACTACAAGTGAATTTAACTCATAGATTATTGTTATTTTCTTGCTGTATATTTATTTGACATATTGACAGATTAGGGGGGAAAAGTCTCCTCAAACTAGCATATGAGACAATTTTAGGAGAGTCTTATGTAATATCTACCAGAAAGATATATGCCCAAAGAAATGTAAGTATGCAGGTGATGTTCCTAGAGATAACATTTACAAAATTTTTCCCTCATTCTCATTTACTTTAAAAGAAATCAAAATAATATCCATCAAAACTGTGGAAACATTTATAAATATGAAGTGTAATTTGATCCCTATTTTTGCCCATAATATGTTTAGTTGAAGGATTTTGTGTTAAAAGCCTTGGGAAAATATCAACTTTCAATTTTTGTTATAAATCACAGGGAACATTTTTCAATGATAGTACACTCCAGAAAGTTCCTGAAATAGGAAAAATCCCTTAGTTAATTTCCTATTTTCTTTAAAGTTTTTTAAGGTCCTTCTGCGTGTTTTTCTGTCTCACAATTAGCAAAGTGGTAGGCAATGTGTAAAAAGGAAAAGATAGGTATTAAATATTTAAAAGGAATTAGTATCTACTTAGCAGCATAGTGTTATAGTGGAAAAGGTAGGGCTATTGGAATCCGCTTCTGGCTCTACGTCCTACTAGTTTTACAACTTTGTCAGATTAAAGATGACTCTCAGTTTCATTATCTGTGAAATGAGTACAATATGAGCCTCTTAGGACTGTTGTACCTATATGTTGGTATATTGTTGTTATACCAAGTTACTATAGTAAAGTACCTGACACTTTACAAGTATCCTCTTCACTTGAACTTATGGATATATTTTCCCTAATTACATGAAGTGGAAACCATCTAAAGCCATCCACCATGTGGTTCTCTCTCTCCCCCTCCCTCTTCTTCTTTCTTTTTGCCTCAATATTTTTGAAACTACTAATTCCAATTACTTACAAAAGGTTCTTGCATATTTGAAAAATTAAAATTACAAACCACTACAATAAATGGCACCGTAATATGATGATTGAAGGGAGAGGGCACAAAGAAGGCAGATATTATTATCTACTTTTTCAAATTATTGCATAGCCTCTAATTGGGAGAAACCTGTTTTGATTATAGAAAAAATTCCTCTTAGCAATGTAAAAATAAATCATTTGTGAATTTAGTTGGTGTTTCCAAAAAAGTTGGTTTATAGAGCCAGAGATTTTGTGAAATCTTCAAAGTCTGAAAGCCAACATTAATCATGTTTATGAATGTCTAAAGATGAATAAGGCCAAATTGACTATTTAAAATTTTTCAATAAATAGACTAATTAAAATGTTATAGAATGTGTGTAAATTTGCTGAAATTCCAATGAAAAAAAATTTTTTTGGATTGAGGCAAGAAAGAGAGAGTTTAGATTGAATGAATTTAAAGATGGGAGTTTGATACTTGGTATTCATTTAAAATTTTCAAGTTTCCTTAAAATATTGTCCCCAAAAGTACTGCATAGATTACATGTTTGAAGAAATATGACAAATTTAATTTTAACTAATAAGTTTTACAGAGTAAAGCCTTCCCATATAAACTCACAGACTAAATTTATACCACATTTTTGGACAAGGAAGTAAGGCCATAAAATACACTATTTACTATGCTTCCTTTCCACATGGTAATTGGGACACAATTGTCAGAGTTGAAAAGTTATGAAAACCTATGTTTATTTGAATTCTGGTATAGATAGCACATTGTGGTTCTGGAATACCTTATGTCCTACGATTAATTCTTCTTTATTGTTTGGATCTTTTTATTTATTTATTTATTTGCTCTTTTTTTTTTTTTTTTTTTACTTACAACCTGGTGTTAAGAGACATTGGTTTCTCAAAGGAAAGCACACATTTGTTAGTGGTAGATGGAATGGTGTAGAAAAGATTTACCAGGTTCAGTTCAGTTCAGTTCAGTTCAGTTGTTCAGTTGTGTATGACTCTTTGAGACCCCATGGACTGCAGCACACCAGGATTCCCTGTCCATCACCAACTCCCAGAACTTGCTCAAACTCATGTCCATTGTGTCAGTGATGCCATCCAACCATCTCATCCTCTGTCGTCCCCTTCTCCTCCCATCTTCAATCTGGACCAGCATCAGGGACTTTTCCAATCAGTCAGTTCTTCGCATCAGGTGGCCAAAGTATTGGAGTTTCAGCTTCAGCATCAGTCCTTCCAATGAATACCCAGGACCGATCTCCTTTAGGATGGACTGGTTGGATCTCCTTGCAGTCCAAGGGACTCTCAAGAGTCTTCTTCAACACCACAGTTCAAAAGCATCAATTCTTCGGCGCTCAGCTTTCTTTATGGTCCAACTCTCACATCCATACATGGTTACTGGAAAAGCCATAGCTTTGACTAGATGGACATTTGTTGGCAAAGTCAAGTCTCTGCTTTTTAATATGTTGTCTAGTTTGGTCACCTGTTTTCTTCCAAGGAACAAGTGTCTTTTCATTTCATGGCTGCAGTCACTATCTGCAGTGATTTTGGAGCCCTCCAAAAATAAAGTCTCACTGTTTCCATTGTTTCCCCATCGATTTACCATGAAGTGATGGGAGCAGATGCCATGATCTTAGTTTTCTGAATGTTGAGTTTTAAGCCAGGTTTTTCACTTTCCACTTTCACTTTCATCAAGAGGCTCTTTAGTTCTTCTGTGCTTTCTGCCATGAGGGTGGTGTCATCTGCATATCTGAGGTTATTGATATTTCTCCTGGCAATCTTGATTCCAGCCTATGCTTCCTCCAGCCCAGCATTTTGCATGATGTATTCTGCATATAATTTAAATAAGTAGGGTGACAATATACAGCCTTGATATACTCCTTTCCCAATTTGGAACCAATCTGTTGTTTCATGTCCAGTTCTAACTGTTGCTTCTTGACCTGCATACAGGTTTCTCAGGACGCAGGTAAGGTGGTCTGGTATTCCCATCTCTAAGAATTTTGCACAGTTGGTTGTGATCCACACAGTCAAAGGCTTTGGTGTAGTCAATAAGGCAGATGTTTTTCTGTAACTCTCTTGCTTTTTTGATGATCCAGTGAATGCTGGCAATTTGTTCTCTGATTCTTCTGACTTTTCTAAATGCATCACTATGAACAAAGCTAGTGGAATTGATGGAATTTTAGTTGAGCTATTTCACATCCTAAAAGCTGATGCTGTGAAAGTGCTGCACTTAACATGCCAGCAAGTTTGGAAAGCTCAGCAGTGGCCACAGGACTGGAAAAAGTCAGTTTTCATTCAAATCCCAAAGAAAGGCAATGTGAAAGAACATCAGGTTAATATAAACTAAAATTTATTTTAAGAATACATAGTTTTTCTATGATAACTGCTATCATCAAAGCTTAAAGGATGAAGGCTTAGGGAAAACACTGTTGACTTATTCAGTAGGCATATCCAGTGTTTTCCAGACTGGTCTGAGTCCCTCAGATGTGGTTTGGAATTTGAAGAATGTTTTGACCCTCCTTCTGGTTGTAGTTAGGCCTAAGGAAAATGTGACAAAAAGAAGGGAGTAGGCTGTGAAGAATATATTCACTTTTCCATGAAGATTCCAATGGTTCTGCCAAAAGCAAACAGCTATTTTGAAATTGTCTTCAAGAGTAACATATCACCAGGTGAAAAAAATCAACAAGCTTGGAACACCTAATTAGATCTTTTATCTTAATAATCAATAAGTCAAGTGAATGCTTGTGTGTTCCGGGAAGGGAGGAAGTGTTATAGAAGGGAGATGAATTAACACTTAGAAAGCTCAAAGATTTAACAAAACCTGACATGAGATTTGCCAGATGGTTTGGTACTGGATTGTAAAACTTGAAACTAATCTTTGTTTAAGAGTTTTAATGGTTGTATATCTTTTATAAAGCCTCTTGCTCTTCTGCTATGGTGATTCTGCAAAATTATAGATCAGGCTTTAAAGAACAGCTTCTATGAGCAGAGTCTCCTTAAATCTCAGCTAAACTGAGCAAGAAGATTACATGTTATTATGATGTAGCACACAGCACAGCAGGATTTTCCCCCAGCAAACATAATGATGTGAAAATGGATAAAGCTATCACTCTGTGCAAAGAGGTCATCTATTGAAGAACAATGATTTTCACACAGATTATATGTACATATTGAAACATTCACATTGCAAAAGCTTTTTCTTAATGTTTCTTTGAAGAACTCTGATCCTGACAAGCAATCAGATCTAGACAATAAGACTCAGTGAAAAAAAAAAAAAAAAGACTCAGTGATCTTATCTCTAGGAGGTGGCTTGCCCCAGGGCACTTGAGAGAGATTGTGCCTGTCACAGACATTTACTGTAAAAAAAAAAAATGAATTATAACATGCATTTACCAGGTAATTTATATTTAGTCCCAGCTTACTGATTTTATTTGAAGGAGAAGATATTCTTCTCAGTTTTACATAATTTAAGTTTACTGCACATTAAAAATACATATTCTTATTAGTACACAAAAGACCAAAAAGGTAATACACAGAACTATAATCTTGTATGTATTTTCATATTTCATTATTCCTACTAAAAGCTAATTAATGCATGTGTCATAATAATGAGCCTCAAATATGCATTAGAAGAGTTATGCCATCATCAGATTATTTAACACCAGATTGTTTGAATTTTCATCTTTTAAATATCAACAGGTACAGAATATATCAATAAATTATGCTTAACACCTTTAAAGAACAATTTGTGTTTGCTTATCCACTAGATTAATTCTTGCTTTCAACTCTCTGATAATGACTGGAAATTACTCCTCAAAGTAGACACAGATATTTCAAACAAATCACTGCTGATTATTTTGCAAGAACTAGACCCATATAAAGACACAAGTATGTACATGCATGGGCTTCCCAAGTGGTTTGGTGGTAAAAGAATTAGCCTGCCAATGCAGAGGACACAAGAGATGCAAATTAGGTCCTTGGTGGGTAAAACCCCTTGAGAAAGAAATGGAAACCCACTCCAGTATTCTGGCTGAAAAATTCCATGGACAGAGGAGCTTGGCTACAATCCATGGGGTCCCAAAGAGTCATACATGACTGAGCACATGTACATGCACAGGCATACACATGCACACACAGACACACGTGCACACACAATTATAAAACTCATTTAGTACTTTTCAAAGTAATTAGTCATTGCAGTTACCATAAATTCCAAGAATACACCATGTAAGAAGAATCTGAGCTAATCTCTTAAATGATTTCAAATTCTTTAAAGGTGGCTATGAAAGCATTAAAAACTATTCTAAGTGTACAATTCAAAAATAACAATTATACATTTTCAATTTTTTTATAAATTGTTAGAGAAAGGATGGGGTTGGTAGTAAACCTTTGCTCTAAAGTACTTTTTCTAATAGGAATTTAAAGAACTCTAAAGAGTGAAATTAACTGATTATTTAGCAGCTTAATGTAGGGTAATTTTTATATAAACATTATTTTTTATAATTTTTCTAAGACATGTAAGAGCAGAAATAATTCATGCATTTATTGCACATTTTAAAGCATGTGTCTTTCACTTGGAAACATTCCCATGTATAAATCTCTTTAATGGAGAAATATATGATAATTTATTACATGTTATAACAATGTTTAAGCTGGAATATAAATATTATTGTGCAATTGGAAAGAAAAATACAGCAAGTTTGATCAAATGTATGCTAAAATATGAAATTTGATTGCAATTTATCAAAAACTGTAGTATTCCTATTATCCACAGAAATATATACAGTATAGATGAAGCTAAACCCCTGAAGATTTAACTCTTTCCTGAAATGAAAAATATGACACAATAAAATTTGTTTAAGTTATTGGCATCTTTTTCATCTCCAATAAAGGAACTAGATCAGTATATAAACTAGATGCCATCATGAAGAAGATATGCTGTATATCAGTAGTACTAATAACCACATTCCCTGACAATCTCTAGTAAAGATAAATTAACCTTCCTTAAGAACACACACATAAAACAATGTCTTTATCTCTACCACCAGTCTGTAATCTTGCAGTAAGTTTTCCTAATGATTATGTCAAATGCAAAATCTCTCTTTCAGTTAAATATTAAAATCTTGATTGGTAATTCCTAAATGTTAAACACATTTGCCCTTAACTATAAATGAATTATAATTGTATCATCTGTGTCTATTCTAACTTGCCATCATTCAGACACAAAAATGATGACACCAATTATTTAAATAGAGAATGGAATTATGGACTTCTAGTTTTTTCTTCTAATGTTTCCCCCGTGAACACAAAATCTATGGGAAAAGAGTTGTCAGACATCTGGTGGTCACAGCAATTATGAATTAGCTTTCTTCTCCAAAAATCAAATTACAAGTCAAAAATTGCAAATTATATATTTTTTTGTCTCCTTATATCAGGACATGAGATTCAACTGTGGGACAGAGAGAGTGAATTGTCTTATTTCATTATGGAAATCATGATTTCCCTCAGGATTTATATCATAAGGCATAAAAAGAGACTTCTTCCCAACCATGAAAATTTAGTGAAGGTATATTAAGAATTTAGAAAATCTGTTTTCATTTCCAAATAAAGATTCACACACTTAGTAGATTCTTGTCTGAAAGAAAACTATCTCATGAGATTGCTGTCATGAAAGTCTTCTGAATTTTTCAAAGGTGCCACTTATATTGAATTTTTTGGCAACATGTGTGTGTGCTTAGACTCTCAGTCATGTCCAACTCTCTGCGACCCCATGGCATGATCAAATAGGGATCCTCATTGCCACTATGAGAACTTGACTTTGTAAGCATAAATTCAATATTAAAGAATTAAAAACAATCCATGTAGACCCTATTTAAGCTACTAATTAAAATTAGTTTTCAAGATCAAAAAGCTTACTAATTAGCTACTTTAAAAGCATTCATCAGTATTGCTTGCTAAACATACATATCTCCAATTCCTAGGTTGATATGAATAAATCAGTAATGAAATAAGGTGATTTCTACAGTTAAAAAATATGCTAGACTAAGGTATTGTTAAATCGAATTTCCTTTTGTAAGTACCTGCAGAATATTATATTAATATTATTATACTAAAGTCCTTCATAAAGTAACGACATTTCTAATTCTTCAAGAGATCCTTCTGGAAATCTCAAGTGATATGCTAAGCAAATGTTTTGCAAAGAGTCAGACACGACTGAGCGGTTTCACTTCACCTCACTTACTGCTTTCAAATCTTCGACAACATAGGAAGGAAAGCTATGTTGAACCCAGACAGCGTTTTAAAAAGTAGAGACATCATTTTGCTGACAAAGGTCCGTAAAGTTAAAGCTATTGAGCTTCCCTGGTTGCTCAGATGGTAAAGAGTCTGTCTGTAATGCAGGAAACCCAAGTTTTATCCCTGGATCAGGAAGATCTCCTGGAGAAGGAAATAGCAACCTGCTCAAGTACTCTTGCCTGGAGAATCCCATGGACAGAAGAGCCTGGAGAGCCCCAGTCCATGGGGTCACAAAGAATCAGACACGACTGGGAGACTAACACTTCACTTCACTTCATGGTTTTATTAGTAGTCGTATATGGATGTGAGGGTTGGACTATAAAGAAGGCTGAGCACTGAAGAACTGATGCTTTCAAACGGTGGTGCTGGAGAAAACTCTTGAGAGTCCTTTGGACAACAAGGAGATCAAACCAGTCATTCCTAAAGGAAATCAACTCTGAATATTCATTGGGAGGACTGGTGCTGAAGCTGAAAGTCCAATATTTTGGCCACCTGATAGAAAGAGCCAACTCACTGGAAAAAGACCCTGATGTTGGGAAAGATTGGGGACAAGAGGAGAGGGGGTTGACAGAGGATGAGATGGTTGGATGGCAACATTGACTCAATAGACATGAGTTTGAGCAAACTCTGGGAGATAGTGAAAGACAAGGAAGTCTGGTATGCTGCAGTTAATGGGGACACAAAGAGTCGGACACGACCTAGTGACTGAACAACAACACATATTTAAATTTGCAATTTTTCAATATGGTCTCACAATCTCTAACCTCTTTCTCTATTTTATTCAATAGTACTCAATATGTTGACTGTCTTCATTTTTTAAGGCCACTATGACAAATTACCACAATTTTGACTGTTTGAAACAACAGAAAATAATTTCACAGTTTGGGAGGTCATAAGTCCAAATGTGTTAGCAGATTCGGTTCCCTCTGGAGGCTCTCAGGGGAAATTTGTACCATGCCTTCTCTCTCCTGGCCTCTGATGGCTACTGGTAACCTTTGGCATTCCTTGACTTGGGGCTATATAACTCCTATCTCTGTCTCCTTCATATGCCCTTTTTTCTGAGTCTCTGTGCCTTCCCCTCTTCTTATAAAGGACCTATCAGTGGAACTAACTGACTCCCCACCCACAATACATGAGATTCTTAATTATATCTGCAAAGATTCTTTTTCCAAATAAGGTCACATTTATAGGTACTAGGGATTGGAACTTGGACATGTCTTTTGGAAGGACACATATTAATCCATTAGATTAATTTAGTGTAAATGTGTTTATCTATATTTATTTATTCATCTATTTGTTCATTCTCAGTGTCCCCCTACTAGAATGCTGTCCATAACAAAGGTTAATTTTTTGCTGTTGTTGTTTATATTTGTGCCTTGTTTATATTGTGCCTCTGGCACACAACAGGAGCTAATAAATATGTGTTAAATAAATGAAGAAGAAAATGTGTATGAGACACAGAGGTTATCAAGATAATTGAAGCCAAAAGAAGAAAAAAGAAAAAAAAAAACAGGAAAAAAGAAGTTGAAAAATGGGGTCAGACTGTGTGAAGAAATACAGAAAAGAGTATAGCCTTTGAAGCCAAAAGTCTTTACATGTGAAAGAAAGGAAAGGAAAAAAAAAAATAATCATGGTCACTTCATTTCCTGGAATAAGGACTGCTTTGAATAATTTATTTGTTAGAAATGAGCAAGCTGATGTTAAGGCTATGGGTTAAGGAGAAACAAGATCATTTTTTAAAAAATTATTCAATCAACATTTACTGAGAAGCCACTATATGCCAAACAGAGTTGTAGGGTGTAGAGTCAAAGAACACAGCTGTCTGAGATTGTGTAATCACTACTATACAATGTTTGATGTGTTCCCATTCAGTGTCATTGTCTCAAAGATTTAGAGACATCCGAAAATCTAACTAACCTTCTGCCTCTATTTTCATTATTAAGTATTTTACAGATACTCCCAACACACTGAGAGTCAAGAATAAAAGCTGAAAATAGATGTTAGCTTGATTACACTAAAATGCATATGATTACACTAAAAAGCATGACAGATATAAAAACATCACATAAAATGTTAAATGAAATTATCAAATGATATACTAAGAAGAAAGCAAAATAATATGCTTAGCAATATATGCTTTAAAATATGCTTGATAGAAAAAATAAAGTTGCATCTGCTAAGAAACATTTTCTAGGCTGAGAGGATGATCAACAGAGATTTGCTACAGTGCCAATATACAAACTTTTAAAGAAAATTTCTGTAATGTGAATGCACACTATGTAATAGGCTGACAAAAACTTAACCATTGATAGTTTAGTATCTGTATAATACTTGAACAATAATAACTGCAAATCTACTGTTAAATTTAAATTTTAAATGTCCTTGCTTCCCATTATCATTTCTATAGAAGCTTAAGACAGATCATATATTCATTCAAAGCACTAAAATAATTTAATGTATAAAAACTACTTTTAAGAGTGTCACCAGGAGTTAGAATCTTAGTCATATTGTTATATTAAAATCACTTATATTTGGATTTCTGCCAACCAAACTTGACCATCTGAAATTATATTTCAGGTATATATATTCATGGTGAGAATCACACAAATATGTGATTATATTGAAAACATATTTTACCACAATGAAAGAACTTCCATTATTCAAGTTCTTCCCTTGTAAATGTCATAAAATCAATACTTTTGGCATCATCTTTGAGATCACTTTTGTATATAAACTTGTTAAATGTGGATGTCTTTGTAAGCTGTCGAAAAGGTAGAGACAAAGATATTCATTTAATTTCCTTTCTTAAGCCCTTTGAGATTCTCCAGAATACATTTCAGATTCATCTCATCCATCCTCTCTCATTGCAAATATGAAAATATGAATAAAAAAAGAAAATATGAATGAAATAATAGGAAAAATTAATAGTCGGTGTCTTCCTCCCATACAATAGTCTGTAGCTATTTGTAATGATGCCAGTTTTTTCTAATCAAAACAAAAAATGTTTGAGTGACTGCCCTAGGATTCCCTTCTTTATAAACCCCATTTAGATTTGTTCTTCCTCAGCCGTGCCCAACATAAATTTCCTTTCTCTATTATTCCATTAAATAGATTTTAGAGTTTTGTTTTCTCAGAACCATCTATAGTCAATCACAGGCTAATTTGATTAATATATCCTAAAGTATTCATCTCTTATTATGCTAATTCTTATTAGGCTGAATTCATAGAGACTAATGTCTTAATCCAACTTAATAACTATAATCATGAACTATGTAGAGGCTGAAAATGCCAATGAGGGAAGAACCTAGAGAGAAAAAGAGAGAAGCAGGAAATTAGGGAGATAGGACCCCCCAGTCCTATCTCATCATTTTCCCAATCACGCCATTCATATCTAGTCACAGCTTTCTCATCCTCTGTCACATAGATTATAGGAGTTCCTAACTCTCCTCATGGTTATATATAAATATAAAACCCACAATTATTTCAGTCAGTTGTTCAGTCTCCTGGACTTTTCAAGGACTTTATGTAATCAGTTTTCATATATAAGTTTCACTTTCCTTGTACACTTCATCTAAGTCATCACCTTTTGCTTCTTATTTTCACTGACTGTAAAAATTCATGTAGGGGGTTTTCAAACCTTTGAAAACACAGAGAAGAATAAATATCCTCATGTTTATATTTAAGATTAGCCATGGGGATCCACAGGCTGTGGGTTAGATCCCTGGTTAGGGAACAAAAATCCTTCATGCAGTGTGGTAAAAAAAAAAAAAAAAACAAGGTTATTCATAGTTTAGAGCAAACAAAAATCACTTGAACCTTCATCCCACACTGGAAACAAATCATTCATGTTATTCAATAAAGATATGGTAACATTTAAATCACATATTCAGAAGTGTTTGCAATTATTTCTTCGCTGAAATGAAAACCTAAACTTGCAGATTACTTCACAGAATCTATTCTTTCAACAGTACTGTCAGAATTATAAACAGCATAAAACTTCTACTCTTATAACTAATTTCTTAAAATATTAAGATACATATTTTGTCTTAGGAAGGATTTGATTCTTTGCTTAGATGTTGACAGTGTTTTCCATCACCACTTTAAATTAATTCCATTATAAATTCAGCATTTTATAGTAGGTAGGATAATGACTCTTCCAACCTGTCCACATCCTAAACACTGAATTTGTAAAATGTTAACTTGAAAATTGGATTAAATTTAGGTACTTGCAGTTGGAGAGATTATCCTGGATTATCCAGGTGGATGCAATGTAATCACAAGTGTCCTTAGGAATGAAAAAAAAGGAGGAGAGTCAGGGAAAAAGATGTGAAGAGAGAAGTAGAAGGCAAATTGATGCAGCCCTGAGCCAAGAAATGCAAGCAGTCTTTAGAAGCTGGAAAAAAACAAGAAAACAGATTCACCCCAAGAGCCTCTGGAAGGAATATAGATAGGCCTGCTGACACCTTGATTTCAGCCACATAAAAATCATTTGGGATTTTTGATGTCCAGAAGTGTAAAATAATAACATTTTTTGTCTTAAGGCACTGGTTTTGTGGTATATGTTACAGTAACAATAGGAAACCAATACACCTACCACATGATGAATTTAAACCATATATATTCTGAAATATGCAAAAATATAGGTTAGACACAAAACATTTTAAATGACAATGACAGCCCTGAAAATACTGACTAGTGCTGATTTGTTGGGATGTAAGAAAATTCAGTGAGTTTGGCAGCACAGTATCTACATTTCCACCAAAGCTCATAATATACAAAATTTCATGAGTACAGGTCACCATGAACTGTGCAGAACACTTAAGACAAGGATACTTCACATGAACATTCATTCACTCATTTATTCAGTAAATATTTAATAATCTCCTAATAAGTACTATGGGCTTCTCTAGTGGCTCAGAGGTTAAAGTGTCTGCCTCCAATGTGGGAGACCCGGGTTTGATCCGTTGTTTGGGAAGATCCCCTGGAGAAGGAAATGGTAACCCACTCCAGTATTCTTGCCTGGAGAATCCCATGGATGGAGCAGCCTGGTAGGCTACAGTCCACGGGGTCGCTAAGAGTCGGACACAACTGAGTGACTTCACTCACTTCACTTAATAAGTACTATACACTGCTCCACATATGGACGGTTGTGAATAAGACCATCAAGATTTCTGCCTCATGGAGCTTATATTCTGTAGCAAGTGTGAAAGAAATAAAATCAACAAAATGCATAGTCTGTATGCTTTTAGAAAGGAGAGATTAAAAAAAAAAAAAAAAAAGCTTTCCTAAGAGAACAATGCAAAGAAATAGAGGAAAGCAGCAGAATGGGAAAGACTAGAGATCTCTTCAAGAAAATTAGAGATACCAAGGGACCATTTTATGCACAGATGGGCACAATAAAGGACAAAAAAGTATGGACCTAACAAAAGCAGAAGATACTAAGAAGAGGTGGCAAGAATACACAGAACTTTACAAAAAAGATATCAATTACCCAGATAACCACGATGCTGTGATCACTCACCTAGAGCCAGACATCCTGGAGTGTGAAGTCAAGTGAGCCTTAGGAAACATCACTATAAACAAACCTAGTGGAGGTGACAGAATTCCAGTTGAGCTATTTAAATATTAAAAGATGATGTTGCTAAAGTGCTGCACTCAATATGCCAGTAAATTTGGAAAACTCAGCAGTGGCCGCAGGGCTGGAAAAGGTCAGTTTTCATTCCAATTCCAAAGAAAGGCAATGACAAAGGACGTTCAAACTACCACCAATTGCATTCATCTCACACACTAGCAAAATAGTGCTCAAATTTCTCCAAATGAGGCTTCAAGAGTACATGAACTGAGAACTTCCAGATGTTCAAGCTGGATTTAGAAAAGCCAGAGGAACCAGAGATCAAATTGCCAACATCTGTTGGGTTATTGAGAAAGTAAGAGAGTTCCAGAAAAACATCTACTTCTGCCTTATTAACTATGTCAAAGACTTTAACTGTGTGGATCATAGCAAACTGTGGGAAATTCTTCAAGAGACAGGAATACCAGACCACCTTACCTGCCTACTGAGAAATCTGTATGCAGGTCAAGAAGCAACAGTTAGAACTGCACATGGAATAGTGGATTGGTTTCAAATAGGGAAAGGGGTATGTCAAGGCTGCATATTGTCATCCTGCTTATTTAATTTTATGCAGAATACATCATGTGAAATGCTGGGCTGGATGAAGCACAAGCTGAAATCAAGATTGCCAGGAGAAATATCAGTTCCCTCAGATATGCAGATGAAACAACCCTTATGTCAGAAAATGAAGAGGAACTAAAGAGCCTCTTGATGAAACTAAAAGAAGGGAGTGAAAAGGTTGGCTTAAAAAAACTTCAACATTCAAAAAACTAAGATCATGGCATCCAGTTCCATCACTTCATAGCAAATAGAGAAACAATAGAAATAGTGATAGACCTTATTTTCTTGGGCTCCAAAATCACTGCAGATGGTGATTGCAGCCCTGAAATTAAAAGGTACTTTCTCCTTGGAATAAAAGCTATCACCAACCTAGACAGCCTATTAAAGGCAGAGACATTACTTTGCTGACACAGGTCTGACAAAAGTCAAAGCTATGGCTTTTCAGTAATCATGTATGGATGTGAGAGTTGAACCCCAAAGAAAGCTGAGAGCCAAAAAATTGATGCTGCTTAACTGTGGTGTTGGAGAAGATTCTGAGAGTCCCTTGGTATGCAAGGAGATTCAACCAGTTCATCCTAAAGAAAATCAGCCCTGAATATTCATTGGAAAGACTGATGCTGAAGCTGAAACTCCAATACTTGGGCAACCTGATGCAAAACCTGACTCCTTAGAAAAGACCCTGATGCTGGGCAAGATTGAAGGTGGGAGGAGAAGTGGATGACAGAGGATGAGATGGTTGAATGGCATCACTGACTCAATGGACATGGGTTTGAGGAAGCTCCGAGTGTTGCTGCAGCCCATTGGTTCACAAAAAGTTGGGCACGACTGAGACGACTGAACTGAACTGAACTGAACTGCACTGAATGCTGTGGGACAAAATTCAACGCAAATAAGAGGGGCAGAAATTTCTAGAGAGTATGGTTGCTATTCTACATAGACAGATTAAGGAAAGTCTCATTGAAAATCTGATTTTGAGTAGAGACCTAAAGGAGTTTTTTGTTTTTGTTTTTGTTTGTTTTTGTTTTTTTTAAGCAAGCTATAGGGATATTTGGGGAAAGGGAGTCCTAAGCAAATAAAGCAGCAAGAATAATATTCCTAAAACAAAAGAGTGATATGCTAGATGTGTCTAATGAACAGTAAAGGGACCAGTGTATATTGAGTATAATGACTAAGGAGGACAGAAACATATGAGATTAGAGAAGAGACACAAGGCCTAGAAAATCATATAGGGTCTTTCAGACCATTGAGAACATTGACATTTATTCTGAGTGAGTGACAAGGAATTGGAAAATTTTGAACACAGGAGAGGCATAATCTGACTTGAGTTCTTAAAGGATTTCTCTAGATGTGTGTAAATAGATTGGAAGGCAACAGGAAATGTAGGGACGCCTGTTAGAAAGCCATTTTGATAATCCAAGAGGGATATGATGATGGTTTGGACGAAGGGGTTATCAATGAGTTAATCAAAACCAGCTGGCTTCTATATAAGACAGAGCACGCAGGAGTTGTTAAATGATTGGATATGTGACGCTACAGAAACAGAGGAGTAAAGGCGGATCCCAAAGTTTCTTCAGGACCAATTGAGGTGGCAAAATCTCAGGAAGAGCAGATTTGGAGGGAGGGAATCAGGCATTGAGTCTTGGGTATATTGTTAGAAAAGCCTGTAATACATTCAGGTAGAAACTCTGGAGTTTGGGGGAGACAGACAACTGCGGGATATACATTTGGAAGTCATCAGTATGCAGATGTTATTTAAGCCATGAGGCAGTATAAGCCCACCAAGAGGGTGAGAATTAATAGGAAAGAGAAGTTCAAGCCTTTTCTCCTGCAATGTAGAGAGGCTGAGAAGATGACGATTCAGCAACAGACACCTGAGAATGAATGGCTTTGGGGTTAGAGCAACAAGGGACAGTAAAGTCCAGGAAGCCAATGGAAGAAAGTCATTCAAGTAGGAGTGAGCGACCAATCTAACCAAATGCTACAAGCAGATCAAGTAAGACGGGAATTTTGAACTGATCCCTATATATAGCCACATAGAGATAAGTATTGATCTTGCTATAGCTACTTCAGTCGAGTAGTAGGGGAAACTCCTGATTGGAGGGGGGATAAGATGTCTGTCAGGCTATCCAAACATTTTTCAGATTTTTACAACCATATTACTTCTAACTGCTTTCTGAATAAGTTAAAAAGATAGCATGATACAAGCATGGAATTCATTTTTAATACTGCTTATTCCATTACGTAAATTACACATAAAGTAGTAAGCGTTTTCCTAACAATAAATTGTGATATTTTTTATACCAAACATTTTTCAAAGAACTGAACAATTTTTCACTATTTTTCTTTCTCCATGTTATTCTAATTATATGCTGAGCAGTTTAGACATGTGTCTTTTTTATACAATGTTTTTATGGTCAGTAGTAATATAGTTTTATGTTCACTTTTTGAAATTCAGATGGATTAAAATTTTCAAATGTTTGTGTCATCATTAGAGATGGGTATATACAGTAAAATAAAGCAAAAATGCTTCTGAAAAGAGGGTTGCTTGAAGTAGTCTGCCTTTTGTAAAATGAAACCTGATGCCTTTATGTGTTTATATCCTTCATAAAAATGTTATACTATAATTATTAATATCCATTTGCTTTAAATGGTTCATCTTGTCTTGTTTATATACAGAGTGAAATGGAAAATTAAAGAAATAATTCAAATACTTTAAGATAAAAAAGTACAGCTTTACCAGCTCCTAATTGAACGCTGTGTTTTTGCCTCAATCTGTAGTTTCTATCAGCAGGAGAGTTTTACACCTATTACATGAAGAGATGCTCATTATATATTGTGAAGTTGATTTTTTTTTTAAAGAAAAAAAAAAGCTTTTGCTTCTGTTAGTTATAAATTTCAGAGAATGTGATCTTTTGACTTGGGTTTACTAAGTTGTTTCATTCTTATACTTTCTTATATATGTGCAAAATATGAGAGATATTCTTGATTGAGAAACAAAATACATGCAGGGAAAAGCTGATGGAGAAAAGAAACATTATCTCAAAGCATTTCGTATGAATTCATGTGTTTAATATTAATGATGGCAGTGAAAGATTTACTTGCCCATTTTACATAAAGTGTTTTATTTAATCCTGAAATAGTCTCTGATTTGAAACAAAAGAACCTTTTCTTTATAACTTTTAATCTTAATGATTGTGAAGTTTGTTTGGCTTGTAATACATAGTGAAATTCATTATTTCTATCATTAGATGAGGGCTTTTTCAAGCTTGAGAAATATCTGTCTACACTAAGGAATATTCCCATTGTCCTTGGGAAGTCAGTATGAAACTTAATATATGTAAATTATTAAATAAGACTTAGAACCTGGAAACCATAGATTATAGGACATAAGTGAAAACTGCACAATTATCTGATGAATTTTAAGCAAGGCAAAAAATCAATTTAGAGATACATTTTCAAATATATATTTCCAAATTACATGAATTTACCATAATATTTTGTCATATTCAAAATTTTTAAAGTATGTATACATCATCAAGTCACTGCATTAAATAATACAGAATAATATCATAAGAATATGAATACTAAATAACTTCATGTTTTAATTTTTGACATCTGTCTGCAGCTAGATGTGATTCTATGGTTATAGAATATCTGAAGCAGAAAAGGATGGATGCAAATGATGAATATCAATTGAACATCTATAGATATCCTAGTTTACTGCATAATAGTCACTGTCACTGGTTATTCACCATGTGCCATTGAAACGCACACTGTTGTGTGTTAACAATAAGCTATAGGAGGAGGAAACAGACAGAATAGGCTCCATCTTGAAAGTAGGACTCCATCTTGGGCCAGTCTGTGGACTTGAGCATACTATATGCCCAGTATCTATGGAAATGACATACCAACTGGAAAACCAGACCCCCTGGGTAGAAGAGTCCAAGGGCTCTACCTAGACTCTCTGTCACCTAAAATAATACCCTAATTATCTGTGTAACTGGATAGAGTCATAAATTCTATTATGCTTATTGGGGTGTGACCATAGGCCTATTGATAATTGTCCACTGTTAACTAGGCTTAAGGCATATGAATCATAGGTTAACTTTGATTGTATCTTTCTTTTCCTTTGTTCAGACTAGTTTCAGGGAATTTGGGGAGGTGGGTGTCAGCATGACACTTAGGGTATATAAGGTTTTCACAAAACCTGGTTGGGGTCCTTGGCTAAGAGGAGACTCTGCCTTGGGCCCACTGGTGTAATAAACTGCACTCCACTATCTGCATTATCCTTCTGAGTGAGTTTGTTTCCTGGAATGCATGGCTACAGCATTTGGTGCATTGGCCAGGAAACTCCTCACTTTGAGGAGAAAAGTTCCACTTGGGACTACTCTGAGGTCTTGTGGCTTGAATCTTCTAGAGGGGAGAAGGTGCCTCGCCCTTCTGGAAGGATTCTGCTTCTCAATGCCTGGACCTTTCATGTTAGCAGGTAGTGGATGGCAGCAGGGGAACTGAGCACTCAGATGAGGAGGAAACTAGCCGTCAGGGGGTTTCGGGGGGGGGGGTCCAGGGTCAGAGGGGGCCTACCCCTCTGGGAAGGACTAGAAGGGACATGGACCCGTAGGAGTCTGGACTAGGCAGGTGGTGGAGATTGCTTGGTACAAAGTTTGACAAGCATTTTAGGGCTTAGGAAGGAAATTTGTGAATGTCATTTAGGAGGTGGTGTCCACGCCGTCTTGGGGATGATTGTTACCAAGCAATCATCAGGGGATTGTTAGGAGAAGAAACTTGGTCTGTGTGTGCTCATATTCTGCCCTCCCGGAGGAAATGTCCCACCTGCTGTGGAATTCTTGACCCCCTCGGAATTGTCAGGCTAGAAGCAGGGGGATATATAAATGAGTACAAATTGGCTTTTCCTGAGACGGCCTGGGATGTGGGATATTTAACCTATCTGTGTTTTCATCTGCACCCAATCAAGCCCACCAAACCAGAACAGACTTTAAAAGTTAAGGGAGAAATGGTCTTGGAGCACGTGGTATTCTGGTTGTGCCATGCCAACTGGCAGGTGAAAACACGCCAATCTCCCTTCTCCCTCTGGGATCTGGCAGGTTAAGGCCCTTCTTATCCCAATTAGGAAGGAGACAGAATGGCAATGTATTTCTTTGAGTGAAAATAACAGAAGTGCATAGGGTACAGAGAACTTCATAGACAGAATGAGATGGAAAAGTAGAAGAAGGTCTGAGAAGGTAAGCAAGATGTGAGGAAATGAATCTAAGGCTACTGTATTGGAGTGTATTATTAAAAATTTAAAGGAGGGATTTGGAGGAGACTATGGATTGAAGATGACGCCTAACAGCCTCCACATACTCTGTGAGATCAAATGGCGCCCTGTGGGAGTAGGATGGCCACCAGAGGACACTATGAACTGGAAAACAGTGGAAGCAGTCTATACAGTAGTCACAGGAGAGCCAGGACACCCAGATCAATATTCATATATTGACTCATGGCAAGGGTTAGCTCAAGACTTTTCCTTGGGTGAGGTTCTGTATCCAGAAGGGATAGGGAAAAATATTAATGGCACAAAAATTGACTGATGATAAAAAAGAAATTCTACGGGATTTGGACAGGGATGACCTGCCCCCTCCCCCATACTGGGTGATGACATGCCCCGCCCAGTACTCCACCAGGAGCAGAGGCTTCCTTAAAGCCCAATCCAGGGCCAGGTGAAGTTCATGCATCAGCTGCTGCTCCTCAGGCAGCTCTCCCGGAGATTGTAGAGCCACCGTTTTGGCAGGCTCCGATCCCAGAGATGGAGACCTCTGGTCAACGCCTCCAGGATTCCACCTCAGCAGGATCTCCTAGATTGTATCCAGCTTTCTCGGGGAGCACTGATGGGAAGGGGGAAGAAAACACAGGAATTAGAGGCTGCACTCTGCCAAGGAACAGGGGGAAAGAACCCCACTACAGATGCCCCTCAGAGAGCTACAACAGCCTCCGATTCAGGATGCATGTGGGCACTACCATCAGTCACCTGTAGACTATTCTTACCAGCCATTTTCCTCTGCGGATATATTAAACTAGAAGAGACATACTTCACCATATTTGGGGGAGCCACAAGCCATGATTAGGCTAACAGAGACTATGTTTCAAACCCACTGCCCTACATGGGATGACATAATCCAATTACTAGTCTCCCTTTTCAGCACTGAGGAAAGACACAGGATCCTAACTGAGGCCAGAAAATGGTTAAGAAAAATGGCACCTGAGGGTACTGCAAACCCCCAGCAGTGGGCACAACTAGCCACCCCAGATGAGAGGCCCAACTGGAACTTTAACACAGAGGAAGGGAGGGGCCTCCTGGAGAGATATTGGGCAGCTATTTTACAAGGCCTCAAGAGGGGGGCCCAAAAACCTATGAGTATGGCAAAACCCTCCAAAGTGATTCAAAGGGAAAGTGAATCGCCCTCTGAGTTCTATGAAAGACTGTGTGAGGCCTTTAGAGTTTATATGCCAATAGGTCCAGAGACTGCTGGGCCTCAAATGGTGATAAATGCAGCCTTGCGTCTCAATCCTACCCTGAAAATATCTGATGGAGAGACACCAAGTGATTCATGAATTTTTATATATCCCTGAATGCCAGTACCTTTGTTGGGAAGAGACTTGTTGTTTAAATTGGGGGCATAAGTGACCTTTCCCCTCAAGAAAGACCCACTCTTCGAATGGCCTCAACCATCTATTTACTCTTCCTCTCAGTAACCCCTCAAGATGAGTGGTGGAGAAGGCAATGGCACCCCACTCCAGTACTCTTGCCTGGAAAATCCCACGGACGGAGGAACCTGGTAGGCTGCAGTCCATGGGGTCGCTAAGAGTCAGACACGACTGAGGGACTTCACTTTCACTTTTCACTTTCATGCATTGGAGAAGAAAATGGCAGTGTTCTTGCCTGGAGAACCCCAGGGATGGGGCAGCCTGGTGGGCTGCCGTCTATGGAGTAGCACAGAATCGGACATGACTGAAGCGACTTAGCAGCAGCAGCAACAGCAGCAAGATGAATGGAGGTCCAGGAAGGGAATGATCTTCCTGCTTGCAAAAGAGGTCCCAGTGGTAACAGAACTCAAACACGGTACAATTATGTCAGCACCCGCTTTAGGCCCACCAGACCTTGCTAAGCCATTTACTCTTTATGTGACTGAAAAGGACAAGGTGGCTATAGGAGTGTTGTCCCAGACTATGGGGACATGGGACAGACCCGTGGTTTATCTCTCAAAATGGCTGGACAATGTTGCCACTGGGTGGTCAGGATGCTGACGGGCAGTTGCTGCAGTTGCCTTGCTGGTCCAGGAGGCAACCAAGCTGACAACCAATCAAAGATTTGATTGTAAAATTCCCGTGTGAGGTCAACACTCTCCCGCGAGGGGACCCCCATAAATGTCTGTCGACATCCCAGATTACCCCATACCAGGGACTGTTATATGAGAACCCCCATGTTACTATTGAGCCTTGTCAGACCCTGAGTCTGGCCACTTTCCTTCCTGTGGGAGAAGGTGGGCCCTCACATGATTGCAAGGAAGTCCTAGAAGAAGTTTATGCCAGCAGACCTGACTTGAGAGACCAACCAATCCTGGACCCAGATTTGATCCTGTATACCAATGGCACCAGCCTGGTGAAAAAAGGACGATGACTATTGGGATATGCGGTAGTCATGGAAGAACCCATCATTGAGGCTAGCTCTCTGCCTTCACACTGGTCTGCTCAACAGGTCAAACTATATGCTCTCATCCAGGCCCTCCAGCTGCCAAAAAGTAAGAGGACAAACATTTACACAGACTCCAGGTATGCTTTTGCTACTTTACACGTACATGGGGCTTTATATAAAGAGCGAGATCTTCTGACGACTAACAGAAAGGACATTAAAAATAAAGAAGAAATATTGACTCTATTAGAGGCTGTATGGGAACCTGAAAAGGTAGCAGTGATGCATTGTTGGGGTCACCAAAAGGAAGACACCCCACAAACATAGGGAAACCGACTAGCAGATAAAGCTGCAAAACATGTGGCTGAGAAATTTGGGGCTGCTGGTGGGGGATTCTATCAGAAACTTTGTATTCCCAAAAATGCCTGAGTTAACTTTAATTCTCCCACAGTATACCCTGGCCCAAGACTAGCTGGCTAAAGCAGAAAAGGCCACCAAAAATGAAAGAGGTCAATGCTGCTCCTGGACATAAACAAAAACCTCTAGGAATACAGTTAAAAGGCACTCTAAGTGGACTTTAAACGCTGCCGACACTCATGGTATGTAGCTTCTCAAGATGTTTGGAGGTTTTCCCCACCCTAACTGAAAAAGCAAATGAAGTGGCTCGCTCTCTGCTTCAGGAAATAATCCCCAGATCCAGGTTCCCAACCCATATAGGATCAGACAACAGCCCTGCCTTTGTAGCTGATTTAATTCAACAGGTATGTAAAGTTCTAAATATCAAGTGGAAATTACATATGGCATATAGGCCCCAGAGTTCTGGGATGGTGGAACGAACCAACCAGACACTTAAAAGAGATACTCTCCAAGTGGATCATAGAGACCGGCTGCTCCTGGGTGGACTTGCTTCCAGCGGCTCTGCTCAGACTCAGGGTGACACCAAGGCTCCATGGCTATTCTCCATACGAAATTGTGTATGGGAGGCCCTCTCCCATAATAAAACAGGTGTCAACAAATTTGCCTCAGGTAAGGGGAGATAAGATTTCACAGCAGATGGAACAACTGGGTAAGGTAATAAATCAGGTAACCAAGTTTGTACAAGAAAGGGTGCCATTCCCCTTTGGAAGAGAGATTCACGAATTTGTGCCTGGGGATCAGGTGTGGGTCAAGGACTGGAAACAGGACTCCTTGGCCCCACATTGGAAGGATCCATATACTGATTGTTCTAACCACCACTACAGCAATTAAAGCTGCAGGTGTCACTCCCTGGATCCACCACATGAGGATGAAGGGAGCGTACCATGAAGACCCGGAGGATACTGAGTGGACTACACAAAAGGACTCCACTGATCCCCATGAAACAAAGATCATCTTAAAGAAGAAAAAGAGATGAAGCTCTACAATCAACCGCTGCTACAAGGACTTGCCAGTATCATCTTGAGACTAACCATTGTTTCAGCACAAGGAGGGACCTGTGCTATACTTAAAGTTGAATGTTTTGTATATATATATTCCTGATTTATCTGGCAATATATCAGCCACCTTAGATGACATGAAAGGTCAGGTAAAAGCTATGTCTGTTGATAATCTTCCTTTTTGGACTTTGGTTCTATCTTGGGTGAAGGGTGATTGGTGGAAAACTATATTTACCATTGTTATAGTTGCCTTGATAGTTCTTCTTTGTGAACCCTGCATTTTACAATGTATTATGAACTTTGTAACCCAAAGGTCAGTGTCGTTCTCCCAAATTGGTGGTCGGAGAGCCAGGGTGCAATATATCCCTATGAATGATGCTCATACTATGAAGTAAGAGCATCAAGAGAGGGGAATGAAAGAGGAAAGAGACAGAACAGGCTTCATCTTTAAAGCAAGATTACATCTTGGGCCGGACTGTGGACTTTGAGCTATATTCCCAGTATCTATGGAAGCGACATACCAACTGGGAAACCCGACCCCCCAGATGGAAGAGCCCCAGGGCTTGTACCTAGACTCTCCATCGCCTAAACGAATACCAAAAGAGATGGGAATACCAGACCACCTGACCTGCCTTTTGAGAAACCTGTATGCAGGTCAGGATGCAGTAGTTAGAACTGGACATGGAACAACAGACTGGTTTCAAATAGGAAAAGGAGTACGTCAAGGCTGTATTTTGTCACCCTGTTTATTTAACTTCTATGCAGAGTACATCATGAGAATTGCTGGGCTGAAGGAAGCACAAGCTGGAATCAAGATTGCTGGGAGAAATATCAATAACCTCAGATATGCAGATGACACTACCCTTATGGCAGAAAGTGAAGAAGAATTAAAGAGCCTCTTGATGAAAGTGAAAGAGGAGAGTGAAAATGTTGGCTTAAAGCTCAACATTCAGAAAACTAAGATCGCCTAAGATGGCGGAGGAATAGGATGGGGAGACCACTTTCTCTCCCACAAATTCATCGAGAGAACATTTGAACGCTGAGCAAACTCCACAAAACAACTTCTGAACGCTGGCAGAGGACATCAGTAACCCAGAAAAGCAGCCCATTGTCTTTGAAAGAAGGTAGGACAGAATATAAAAGATAAAAAAGAGAGACAAAAGACTTAGGGATGGAAATCCGTCCCAGGAAGGGAGTCTTAATAGAGAAGTTTCCAAACACCAGGAAACCCTCTCAGCTGTGGGTCTGGGGGAAGTTTTTGAATCTCAGAGGGCAACATAAATTGGAGGAAAAATAAATAAATAAAACCCATAGATTACGTGCCTAAAGGCAACTCCCATCAGAGAAGTACCCCTGACACGTACGCCACCAGCAAGTGGGGGCTGAACGGAGAGGAGCGGATGACATTGCTTAAGGTAAGGACTGGGCCTGAATGCCCTGAGGACAATCTGAAGGAGCTAATGTGAGACAGCAACCCAAACTGTGGGATAGCCAGAGAGAGAGAGAGAGAGAGAGAATTATCCCATGAAAAGCCCTAAAGTAAGGCACTGCCAGCTCGGTCACAGAACAAAGGACTGAGCAATACCAGAAGACAGCTAGCCAGCTGCAGACTGGCCCATCCCCCGCCAGATGCAGGGGGCAGGCGGGTGCCAGCCAGAGCTGGAAAGGGGCAAACTTGGCCACAGAGTGGTCATACCCTACCAAACGGTTGACATCCACCGGGAAGGTTGCTGCCAGAGATCAGCTCCCCAGAAGAGACACAGCACACCGGAAACAGGTGCACCTGGAAACCGAGCAGCTGGGACTGGGGAGGTGATAAGACACACTGCACCTGAAGAGAGTGTGCTCGCCAAGCACCTGGTCACCTGAGCTGCTCGGACCGGGGAACGCCACAAAACGCAGGCCCAACCGAGTCTACACCTTTGTGGAATACTTGAGAACCGAGAACCTGAACCTGAGTTGTTTAGATCTGAGAAGTGCATGCAACTCAGAGTCTGCTCCCTGTGGAGCAACCTGAAGCCTGAGCAGTGTAGACTGGGAAAGCACACAAGCTGTGAGTGGTACAAACCCAGTGTGGCAAAGACACTGTGAATACTCTCCACATACAACAGGTATAATTATTTGCAGTGTTCTTGTTTAGGTTCACTTGTTCAGTCGTGCTGTGGGGAGGGAGGAGACCACCACTGCCCCCTTGGGTCAGGGCGGAAATTAGACACTGAAGAGAACTGCAAACAGAAGAAGCCGAATAAAAAGAGGGAACGGCTTTGGAAGTGACAGGTGCAACAGATTAAAATCCTTGTAGTTAGCACCGACCACATTGGAAGGGGACTATAAATATAGAGAAGTATAATCTGGAACAAGGAACTATCTGAAACTGAACTAACCCCACACTGCCTGCAACAGCTCCAGAGAAATTCCTAGATATATTTTTACTATTATATTTTTTTCTTTTTTAAAATCCTCTATCACTGTTTTAATTTTCATTTTTATAAACCACTATAGCCTTGCCAAAAAAAGACCCTATTTTTAAAGCAAAATTCATATATATTTCATACATTTTCTGTGATTTTTTTTAATATTGTATTTTTAAGAGTCTAACCTCTACTCTACATTTTCAATCTTTGTTTTATAGTATCTGACATCAGTTTTGTACCTTTAAGAATCCAATCTTCAGTACCCATTTTTACTCAGGTGTGTGATTACTGACTTGATTACTCTCTCCCCCTTTTGACTCACTTTTTCTCCCCCAGGTCACCTCCATCTCCTCCCTCCCCCTTCGCTTCTCAATCCAATTCTGTGAATCTCTGTGGGTGTTCTGAGCTTCGGAGAAAACTCAGGGAACTACTACCTAGATCCATCTCTCTTCTCTTGATTCCCCCTTTTCTCCTCCTGCTCACCTCTATCTCCTTCCTCCCTCTTCTCTTCTCTATGTAACTCTGTGAACCTCTCTGAGGGTTCCAGACTGTGGAGAGCAAATAGGGAATTATTTTTGGCTAGATTGCTCTCTTTCCTTTTGATTCCCCATCTTCTCCTCCTGGTCACCTCTATCTCCCTCTTCCCTTTTCTCTTCTCCAAGTAACTCTGTGAACTTTTCTGGGTGTCACTCACTGTGGACAATCTTTTCACCATTAGCCTAGAAGTTTTATTATCAGTGCTGCATGGATGGAGAAGTCTTGAGGCTACTATAAGAATAAGACTGAAAACCAGAGGCAGGAGTTTTAAGCCCAAAACCTGAGAACACCAGAGAACTCCTGACTCTAGGGAACATTAACTGATAAGAGATAATCCAAAAGCCTCCATACCTACACTGAAACCAAGCACCACCCAAGAGCCAATAAGTTCCAGAGCAAGACATACCACACAAATTCTCCAGCAATGCAGGAACATGGCCCTGAGCATCAACATATAGGCTGCCCAAAGTCACACCAAACCCAAACACATCTCAAAACTCACTAGAGGACACTTCATTGCACTCCAGAGAGAATAAATGCAGCTCTATCCACGAGAACACCAGAACAAGCTTCCCTAACCAGGAAACTTTGACAAGCCACTCGTCCAACCACACTCACAGGGAGAAACCTCCACAATAAAGAGGAACCACAAACTGCCAGCATACAGAAAAGTCACCCCAAACACAGCAATCTAAATAGTATGAAAAAGAATAGAAATACTCAGCAGGTGAAGGAAAATGATAAATGCCCACCAAATAAAACAAAAGAGGAGATAGGGAGTCTACCTGAAAAAGAATTTAGAATGATGATAATAAAAATGATCCAAAATCTTGAAAACATAATGCAATTACAGATAAATAGCCTGGAGACAAGGACTGAGAAAATGAAAGAAACTTTTAACAAGGACCTAGAAGAAATTAAAAAGTCAATTAATAGTGAATAATGCAATAAATGAGATCAAAAACACTCTAGAGGGAACCAACAGTAGAATAACAGAGGCAGAAGATAGGATAAGTGAGGTAGATAGAGGTAAATAGAATGGTGAAAATAAATCAAGCAGAGAGGAAAAAAGAAAAAAGAATCAAAAGAAATGAGGACAATCTCAGGGACATCTGGGACAATGTCAAATACCCCAACATTCGAATCATAGGAGTCCCAGAGGAAGAAGACAAAAAGAAAGGCCATGAGAAAATACTCGAGGAGATAATAGTTGAAAAGTTTCCTACAATGGGGAAGGAAATAGTCACACAAGTCTAAGAAACCCAGAGATCCCAAACAGGATAAACCCAAGGCAAAACACCCCAAGACATATATTAATCAAATCAACAAAGACCAAACACAGAAATAAATATTAAAAGCAGCAAGGGAAAAAGAACAAATAACACACAAGGGGATTTCAGTAAGCATGACAGCTGATCTTTCAATAGAAACTCTTCAGGCCAGAAGGGAATGGCAGGACATACTTAAAGTAATGAATGAGAAAAACGTACAATTCAGATTACTGTACCCAGCATAGATTTCATTCAGATATGAAGGAGAGTTCAAAAGCCTTACAGACAAGCAAAAGCTGAGAGAATTCAGCACCATCAAACCAGCTCTTCAACAAATGCTAAAGGATCTTCTCTAGACAGGAAATATAGAAAGGGTGTATAAATTCGAATCCAAAACAACAAAGTAAACGGTAGTGGGATCATACTTATCAATAATTACCTTAAATGTAAATGGGTTGAATGCCCCAACAAAAAGACAAAGATTGGCTGAATGGATACAAAAACATGACCCCTATATATGTTGTCTATAAGAGACCCACCTCAAAACAAGGGACACATACAGACTGAAAGTGAAGGACTGAGAAAAGATACCTCATGCAAACAGAGATCAAAATAAAAGCAGAAGTAGCAATACTCATATCAGATAAAATAGACATTAAAATAAAGGTTGTGAAAAGAGACAAATAAGAACACTACCTAATGATCAAAGGATCAATCCAAGAAGAAGATAAAACAATTATAAATATATATGTACCCATCATAGGAGCACTGCAATATGTAAGGCAAATGCTAACACGTATGAAAGGGGAAATTAACAATGACACAATAAGAGTGGGAGACTTTATTAACCCACTCACACCTATGGATATATCAGCTAAACAGAAAATTTACAAGGAAACACAAACTTTAAATGACACAGTGGACCAGGTAGACCTAATTGATATCTATAGGACATTTTACCTCAAAACAACGAATTTCACCTTTTTCTCAAGTGCACGCGGAACCTTCTCCAGGATAGATCACATCCTGGGCCATAAATCTAGCCTTGGTAAGTTAAAAAAAAATTGAAATCATTCCAGTCGTCTTTTCTGACCACAGTGCAGTAAGATTAGATCTCAATTACAGGAAAAAAAAAACTATTAAAAATTCCAACACATGGAAGCTAAACAATACCCTTCTGAATAATCAACAAATCCTAGAAGAAATCAAAAAAGAAATCAAAATATGCATAGAAACCAATGAAAATGAAAACACAACAACCCAAAACCTATGAGACACTGCAAAAGCAGTGCTAAAGGGAAGGTTCATAGCAATACAGGCTTATCTCAAGAAACAAGAAAAAAGTCAAATAAATAACCTAACTCTAAACCTAAAGCAACTAGAGAAGGAAGAATTGAAGAACCCCAGGGTTAGTAGAAGGAAAGAAATCTTAAAAATTAGGGCAGAATTAAATGCAAAATAAACAAAAGAGACCATAGCAAAAATCGACAAAGCTAAAAGCTGGTTCTTTGAGAAGATAAGTAAAACTGATAAACCGTTAGCCAGACTCATCAAGAAACAAAAGGAGAAGAATCAAATCAACAAAATTAGAAATGAAAATGGAGACATCACAACAGACAACACAGAAATACAAAGGATCATAAGAGACTACAATCAACAACTATATTGCAATAAGATGGACAAATTCTCAGAAAAGTATAACTTTCTAAAACTGAACCATAAAGAAATACAAGATCTTAACAGTCCCATCACAAGCACAGAAATCGAAACTGTCATCAGAAATCTTCCAGCAAACAAAAGCCCAGGACCAGATGGCTTCACAGCTGAATTCTACCAAAAATTCAGAGAAGAGCTAGCACCTATCTTACTCAAACTCTTCCAGAAAATTGCACAAGGTAAACTTCCAAACTTATTCAATGAGGCCACCATCACCCTAATACTGAAACCAGACAAAGATGCCACCAAAAAAAAAAAAAAAAGAAGAAGAAGAAGAAGAAGAAAGAAAGAAAAAAAAGAAAACTACAGGCCAATATCACTGATGATCATAGATGCAAAAATCCTTAACAAAATTCTAGCAAACAGAATCCAACAACATATTAAAAAGATCATAAATCATGACCAAGTGGGCTTTATCCCAGGAATGCAAGGATTCTTTAATATAGGCAAATGAATCAATGTAATACACCACATTAACAAATTGAAAGACAAAAACCATATCAATAGATGCAGAAGAAGCCTTTGACAAAATTCAGCATCCATTTTTGATAAAAACTCTCCAAAAAGCAGGAATAGAAGGAACATACCTCAACATAATAAAAGCTGTATATGACTAAACCATGGGAAACATTATCCTCAATGGTGAAAAATTGATAGTATTTCCCCTAAAGTCAGGAACAAGACAAGGGTGCCCACTCTCACCACTACCATTCAACATAGTTTTGAAAGTTTTGGCCACAGAAATCAGAACAGAAAAAGAAATAAAAGGAATCTAGATTGGAAAAGAAGAAGTATAACTCTCACTGTTTGCAGATGACATGATCCTCTATATAGAAAACCCTAACGACTCTACCAGAAAATCAGTAGAGCTAATCAATTAATACAGTAAAGTTGCAGGATATAAAATTGACACACAGAAATTTCTTGCATTCTCATACACTAACAATGAGAAAACAGAAAGAGAAATTAAGGAAACAATACTATTCACCATTGCAATGAAAACAATAAAATACTTAGGAATATATCTACCTAGAGAAACAAAAGACCTATATAGAGTAAACTATAAAACACTGATGAAAGAAATCAAAGAGGACACAAATAGATGGAGAAGTATATCATGTTCATGAATTGGAAGGATCAATATAGTGAAAATGAGTATACTAACCAAAGTAATCTATAGATTCAATGCAATCCCTATCTAGCTATTAATGTTATTTTTCACAGAACTAGAGCAAATAATTTCACAGTTTGTATGGAAATACAAAAAACCTCGAATAGCCAAAGCAATCTTGAGAAAGAAGAATGTAACTGGAGGAATCAACCTGCCTGACTTCAGGTTCTACTTCAAAGCCACAGTCATCAAGACAGTATGGTACTGGCACAAAGAGAAAAATACAAATCGATGGAACAAAATAGAAATCCCAGAGATAAGTCCATGTACCTATGGACACCGTATCTTCGTCAAAGGAGGCGAGAATATACAATGGAAAAAAGACAATCTCTTTAACAAGTGATGCTGGGAAAACTGGTCAACCACTTGTAAAAGAATGAAACTAGAACATTTTCTAACACCATACACAAATATAAACTCAAAATGGATTAAAGATCTAAATGTAAGACCAGAAACTGTAAAACTCCTAGAGGAAAACAGGCAAAACACACTTCAACCTAAATCACAGCAGGGTCCTCTATGACCCACCTCCCAGAATATTGGAAATAAAAGCAAAAATAAACAAATGGGACTTAATTAAAATTAAAAGCTTCTACACAACAAAGGAAACTATAAGCAAGGTGAAAAGACAACTTTAGAATGGGAGAAAATAATAGCAAACAAAGCAACTGACAAAGAATTAATCTCAAAAATATATAAGTAACTCCTGCAGCTCAATTCCACAAAAATAAACAACCCAACCAAACAATGGGCCAAAAAACTAAATGGACGTTTCTCCAAAGAAGACATACAGATGGCCAACAAACACATGAAAAAATGCTCAACATCACTCTTTATCAGAGAAATGCAAATCAAAACCACAATGAGGTACCATTTCACGCCAGTCAGAATGGCTGCTATCCAAAAATCTACAATCAACAAATGCTGGAGAGGGTGTGGAGAAAAGGGAACCCTCTTACACTGTTCGTGGGAATGCAAGCTAATAAAGCCACTATGGAGAGGAGTGTGGAGATTCCTTAAAAAACTGGAAATAGAACTGCCATATGACCCAGCAATCCCACTGCTGGGCATACACACCGAGGAAACCAGAACTGAAAGAGACAAGTGTACCCCAATGTTCCTCGCAGCACTGTTTATAATAGCCAGTACATGGAAGCAACCTAGATGTCCATCAGCAGACAAATAGATAAGGAAGCTGTGGTACATATACACAATGGAATCTTACTCAGCCATTAAAAAGAATTAATTTGAATAAGTTCTAATGAGATGGATGAAACTGGAGCCTATTATACACAGTGAAGTAAGCCAGAAAGAAATCCACCAACAGTATGCTAGCACATATATATGGAATTTAGAAAGATGGTAATGATAATCCTATATGCGAGACAGCAAAAGAGGCCCAAATGTATAGAACAGTCTTTTGGACTCTGTGCGAGAAGGCGAATATGGGATGATCTGAGAGAATAGCATTGAAAAATGTATATTATGAAGTGTGAAACAGATCACCAGTCCAGGTTTGATGCATGAGACATGTGCTCAGGGCTAGTGCACTGGGATGACCCTGAGGGATGGGATGGGGAGGGAGGTGGGAGGGGGGTTCAGAATTGGGAACACATGTAAACTGACGGATGATTCATATCAATGTATAGCAAAAACCACTACAATATTATAATTAGCCTCCAGCTAAAATAAATAAATTAAAATAAGATTATATAAAAAAGAAGAAGAAGAAGAAGAAGAAAACTGAGATCATGACATCTGGTACCATCACTTCATGGCAAATAGATGGGGAAACAGAGGATACGGTGGCTAACTTTATTTTGGGGGGCTCCAAAATCACTGCAGATGGTGATGCAGCCATGAAATTAAAAGACACTTACTCCTTGGAAGGAAAGTTATGACCAACGTGAACAGCATATTAAAAAGCAGAGACATTACTTTTTCAACAAAGTCTGTCTAGTCAATGCTATGGTTTGCCCAGTGGTCATGTATGGATGTGAGAATTGGACTATAAAGAAAACTGAGGGCAGAAGAATTGATGCTTTTGAACTGTGCTGTTGGGGAAGACTCTTGAGAGTCCCTTGGACTGCAAGGAGATCCAAACTGTCCATACTAAAGGAGATCAGTCCTGGGTGTTCATTGGAAGGATTGATGTTGAAGCTGAAACTCCAGTACTTTGGCCACCTGATGTGAAGAGCTGACTCATTTGAAAAGACCCCGATGCTGGGAAAGATTGAGGGCAGGAGGAGAAGGGTACTAATGAGGATGAGATAGTTGGATGGCATCCTTGACACAATGGACATGGATTTGGGTGGACTCTTGGAGTTGGTGATGAAGAGGGAGGCCTGGCGTGCTGTGATTTATGGGCGACTGAACTGAACTGAATTATCTGTGCAACCTAATAGAATCATAAATTCTATTGTGCTTATTGGATTATGACCACAGGCCTATTGATAATTGTCTACTGCTAACTGCCTAGGCATAAGGTGTGTGAATCACGGGTTAACTTTGATTGTATCTTTCTTTTCCTTTGTTCAGACTAGTTTCAGGGAATTTGAGGAGATGGGTTTGAGCATGTACACTTAGGGTATATAAGGTTTTCACATATAAGGTGTATAAGGTTCGGAGTCCTTGGCTAAGAGCAGACTCTGCCTTGGGCCCATTGGTGAAATAAACTGCACTCCACTATCTGCATTGTCTTTTTGAGTGAGTTTGTTTCCTGGAACGCGTGGCTACAACACTATAAAATCCAGACATTTTTCTTCAATTTTCATTATTTTAAGAGTCACTGGGGCCTTCAGGATTTTTGTAAGAATTTTAAGTGCTTTCATTCTACTTGGGATTCATACTGTTCACAAAATAAATTTCAAATTATTTTGTGAAAAAATGTTTTTTATTTGTCAATTTATATCTTTAAAATATGGGAAAACAAATCAATCTGAATTTTCCTCACAATTCATTTATCAATGGCTTATAATCTGTCCTTGAAACAATGAAGGCTCAATGTGTAAATAGTGAGTGGTGGTGGTGGCTGGTGAGAGGTGTTAGAGTATGCCAAAAGCAAAACAAATATTCAGTAGTACCACTAAATATAGAACATTTTGAAAAGTATACATATATGTGTACACATAAATACAAATTCTTCAAGAAATTGTAATTATATACAACTCTTCTGCTGTTCTTAGTTATTCAATCATACCCTATTCTTTGAAACCACATGGACTATAGCCTTCTCGGCTCCTCTGTCCATGGGGATTCACCAGACAAGAATACTGGAATGGGTTGCCCTGTCCTCCTCCAGAGTATCTTCCCAACCCAAGGATCAAACCCAGGTCTCCTGCATTGTGGATAGATTCTTTACTAGCTAAGCCACCAGGGAAGCCCAAGAATACTGGAGTGGGTAACCTATCCTTTCTTCAAGGGAACTTTCCCACCCAGGAATTGAACTGGGGTCTCCTGCTTTAGAGGCAGATTCTTTACCAGCTAAGTTACCTGGAAAGCCCATACAACCCTTATGTATCATATAAAAACATATATTGCAAAAAACTGGCTCAGTTCTAAAAAACTGTTCTGTTTTCTTTGAATGCCACACTGAAATTCAAGAATTCAACTCAAAAAATGACTATTGCATTTATGCTTTAAACACATCAAGATGTTTCTAAAACATAAATGGACAAGCCCCAAAGGATAAAAATTCATTTGGCTACATGACTACAAATTTAAATGGCCCTATCATTCAACTGACTTGTAAGTTTTACTGACTATTAGAAAATAGGTCACGTTCAAAGTGAGAGGATTTTGGATCATCTCAATTCTGGATTGTAGCCCCAAAGATGCTTTTGTAATGAAATCAGAATGTTCTACTGTCTACATGCTGAGTTTTAACTTCTGTACTTTAATAGCTGTTGCTGCAGCTAAGTCACTTCAGTTGTGTCCTACTCTGTGCGACCCTGTAGATGGCAGCCCACCAGGCTCCTCTGTCCACAGGATTCTCTAGGCAAGAATCCTGGAGTGAGTTGCAATTTCCTTCTCTGACTTTAATAGCTAGGTGCATTATTTGTACCAGAACTCCTCCAAAGAAAAGCAGAGAACACAATGTCCCTAACTAAGCTTGAATTAAGAATCACTTAAGTCAAATAGTTTACAGTTTAAAACAACTGATAGTTACAGTGAGGGCTGTGACTCCCCATTCCCACACTCTTCAAAAATGTATGGAAAACTATTCCAAGGTTTGTGGTATATGCCCTAGTGAACATTAAAGAATATGGCAGAAGCTATTAACTGAAGCAAGAATATTGTAATATCTTCATGTATATATTTTTTCTCTTCTTCTACTCTCACGTAAAAGTAGTAGAAAGCTTGAATTATAGAACTGCATATGGTTTTATAAGCAAAGAAATAAAGGTTAACTTTCAAAACTGACAAATATTCTGCATGTTGAATCTGAATCTAATTCTTGAAACAATATTCCCTGCTCTATTGCACATTGAATGACTACATGTGTTGGCAGGTGCTGTAAGAATTGAAGGAAGTTAAACTTGGAAGATAAAGTAAGCTTTATTTTTCAAGCAACTCAGCACATTGCCTGAAAATATCTACAAGCCTGTGATTTGACTAATCCATTAAATTCCTGTGGCATTTTCAGTGAGGATTTTAAAGCTCTAGCGAAATCCATTACAATGAATAATAAGAATCAATTCAAAATCTCTAAATCTATTCTTTTTTTTCTAGACCGAATATGAGAAGTCAGCTCCTATGTACATCCTAAATTTGGAGAAACCAAGGTAACATTCCAATGATGAACCATATGTTGGCTGCGCTTGTTCATTCTGCTTCTTACAGTAAACATGTAGTGTAGTGGTGTGTTACAGTGAAAAGGAGCACATAAAATTCAGTTTAGATTCAGTTTTATTCTGCCCCTTTTTTTCTTTTTTGCCACACCAGCATGTGGAACTTCCCCCACGAGGGATTGAACTCATGCTCCCTGCCTTGGAAGCATGGAGTCCTAATCACTGGAACACCAGAGAAATCTGCCACCTTTTTTTCTGTCATTTTAAGACAGTTACTTTGACTGTTAAATAGGAAAATTACAATGTTTTAACTAAAAAAGGAAACCAATCTAAATAATTTGCCTTCATGGAGTTATAGATTGGAAAGTTCTTATTTGAGTGATTTTAACTTATCACAGAGATACATGAATACATGCATATTTTTGTGTACATGTGTGTATTTTTCAGGGGAGAATATCTTCTTCAGTTATGCATAATTCATACCTGCTTCAAAAAGTTTGAAATTTTTAGCTAGAGGTGCCTAAAATTTAAATCCTTTTTGTCTGAGCACACACACACACACACACACACACACATATAATACACATGCAAACCTATTCTTTTTCAGTTCTTTTTCATTATAGGTTATTACATGATATCAAATATACTGCCTGTGCTATACAGTAGGATGTTGGCTATCTAATTAACATTTGAATCTTATAGACCCACTAGGATCATTGAATTAATCATCCAAAAGTATGACTTTTTCTTCATGACTTTTCTGCAAAGTCAGATTTCCACACACACACACACACACACACACACACACACACACACACACACACACACACCCAACCAGTATATTGAATTGTATGCTAGGCTGTACGAGGTTCCGGGATGGCTCAGTGGTAAAAAATCTGCCCACAATGTGGGAGACCCAGGTTCAATCCCTGGGTCGAGATGATATCCTGGAGAAGGAAACGGTCACCCACTCCAGTATCCTTGTCTGAAAATCGCAAGGGCAGAGGAACCTGATGGGCTACAGTCCATGGGGTCGCAAAAGAGTTGTACATGACTTAGCAACTAAACAATAGTAACAACAATGCTAGGCTGTAATAGTTTTGCAGGGAAGCTGTATATTTACAATATCTATCTTTCTTTTCCTTGAATGATTAAAGGACGCTTTAAAAATTCTGTATATTTTAGGTGCTTTTATGCTGAAACTAAGTTTCTTAGAATTATTCTGTTGTGGTTAACCATGTTTAATAGCTTCTGGGAAGCTATCATTTTTCATTACTGAAATACAAGGAGCTATGAAGCTAGATTTTTGTTTGTTTGTTTGTTTGATTTGTAGAACAAAAAGATGGTAAAAGTTCTAGATCTTAACATCATAAAATAACATTTATTTTGGAGAGTTTAAGGACTTAATTTTATGTAACCAAGAGACCTCAGAAAGGTAGGTGAAAGAAGGATGGTACCCAAGCATGTGCTGTGCTTAGTCGCTCAGTCATGTCTGACTCTTTGCAACCCCATGGCCTGTAGCCCACCAGGCACGTCTGTCCAGGCAAGAATGTGGGAGTGGGTTGCCATGCCCTCCTCCAGGGGATTTTCCCAACCCAGGAGTCGAACCCAAGTCTCTCACTGAAGGCAGATTCTTTACTGTCTGAGCCATGAGGGAAGCTCTCATTCTTAGAGAATTAGATCTTTCTTTTCAAGTCAAGCACTTTCTTTTATTCAGCATGCAATCCTCTCAAATCTGCATTTCCAACTATGATGTAGCTCTTTGTTTAATATTTGATTCTCTACATTTTCTGATTCTCACATACATGTGTCATGATACCTGCAACCTAAAAAATCTGAACTCAATTTCTCAATTGAACTCAATGCTCAGCCATTCCAGTTTCCCATAAGCTTCATTGTCAGTATAGTTTTCAAGCAGTGGGAACATCTTTGGTGGTCTCCATTCCAATAACGTGAACTCAAATCCAAGAAAGACTCTAGCAAAATCATCATATTCTCTTCCAAGTCAACCAATAACATCTTTACCTTTTGCTCTGTTATCCACCTTTGCTTACTTACAACTGGATATTATAGGTTTATTATCTTTTTGTACTACTAATTTTAATCACTCTTTTATATAGTCTCTTGATTTTAGGATCACCTTCAACACTAAAAATAAAAGTAGCTTCTCTTTTGTCCCAATTTCCATCCAAGATTCTATGGGCTATTTCATTTTTTTTTTTTTTTTCCTTAATGGGTTTACTCTTATCTTTATTCTCATTTATCAAAGTTTCTTGTTTAGGTGAACAATTTTGCTCCTGATTTCTGCTTATCATTACATGTTTTAAATTATATTTTTTTTAATTGAGGCAATGTTGATTTAGAACATTATATAAGTTTCACATGTGCAACATATTTGCACTTTGGTATACACTACAGAATTACAAATATATTTGGAAATCAGATCTGAAAATCAGATTTTCCAGGAAAAATTGTTTGTGCCAATTAAATAGAAAAGCAGGGTCCTTTTGTACTCTTTTTTCTACATGTCTACTTTCCTGGTTAATATTGAAGTCATCTTGAATGTGTGACCTAATCAATTTTGGCTGTTTCTTTTCAAGAAGGAGCTAAATGATACTCTTTGACTTGTCAGATTATGTCATTATAACTTCTAGTATATCCAGAAGAAGCTTAGAGAATCAATTGCCTCAAACAAAGCAGGACTTTCCTGGTGGTCCAGTGGTAGGAATTCACCTGCCAATGCAGAGGACATAAGTTCGATCCCTGCTCGTGGAAGAGTTTGTAAACTGTGGGGTAACTAAACCCATGCACCTCAACTATTGAAGCTGGGCACCCTAGAGCCCTGTGCTTCACAGCAAGAGAAGTCAGATGATGAGACACTTTTGCATCAAACTAGAGAGTAGCCCCGCTTGCCACAACTAGAGAAAGCCCATGCATAGCAACAAAGATTCAATGCAGCCAAAACTAAATACATAAATCAATAAAAACAACTAAACAAACAAAATTAATGGCTCTTTTCATATTCTTTTTCTGAAAAATCACAAAGTAAGAGTTATTTCATGGTTTAGCAAGACTTTAGCACTGAGGTCAGTACAGATCTATCTGCAATAAGTCCTACACTACTAGGATATATCATCAGAAAGAAATCTAATCTCAAAGTCAATATCCTGCATTGGTTAATATTTTGGGACCCCCCAAAAAAAAGGTTAATGCCTTTTCTGGCCTTATTTGGGTAAAATACTCCTTCAATTACAACCTGGTCATAGAAGATTAAGATAATGAAATAATTTCTTACAAGATACATTTTTAAAAAATATAAACAATTTCAAGATACTGAGGTAATTTTCTGGGTAATTCAAATATAAATCTGTTAATCAATTAGATATTTTATGGGAAATTATCTTGAGAAAAAAAATCAAATTACCATAATTATGTAAATATTTAAGGACAACTGCCTTAAATATTTTTTGAATAAACATGTCTAGTGAGTGCTATATTTCCAAACATGTAAAGAGAAGATTCATTCATTTTAAACACAAAAAGAAACCTGTATCACCTTAAGAACAATCTCAGTCATTTTCTAAACAACTAACTTTTTTTGGAATTCATCCACTGCTCAGATCTGTGTTCTTCACTGAAGCTAGCTACATAGCTAGCTTACAAAACTATGTGCTGAGATGTATATGGATTAAACATTTTGCCCACAAGGTTTTTTCTTTTGTTTGGTTTTGCTGCTCCTCTACAGAATTATTGAGCACTGTACATATAGTTTCACCAGTAATCTAAAGTCAAATAGTTTTTTTAACTAAAATCTCTGTGAATCCAACACACTTTTGTTGATAAAAAGATAAACAAGAACTATAAGGAAACTCCCTTAACCTAACAAAGGACAACTATAAAATAACCGCAGCTAGCATCATAGGGAATGGTGAAAGACTGCCGCTGTTGCTAAGTCGCTTCAGTCGTGTCTGACCCTGTGTGACCCCATAGATGGAAGCCCACCAGGCTCTTCTGTCCCTGGGATTCTCCAGGCAAGAATACTGGAGTGGGTTGTCACTTCCTTCTCCAATGCACGCTAAGTCACTTCAGTCATGTCCGACTCTGTGCGACCCCATGGACAGCAGCCCACCAGGTTTCTCTGTCCAAGGGATTCTCCAGGCAAGAATACTGGAGTGGGTTGTGATTTCCTACTCCAGGTGAAAGACTAAATGCTTCTTTACTAAGATCCAGGGTATTTGGCCTCCCACTTCAATCCAACATTGTACTAGAGATTCTAGCTAGAACAATTAGGCAAGAAAAAAGTGACAGATAGCATCTAGATTGGAAAGGAAGAAGTACAGCTACTTCTATATGAGAATGACATGGTCTTGTATATAGAAAATCCTAACTGAACTATTTTATGGTAGCAATTCCTATCCAAAAATGAAATTAAAATAATTCCACTTACAATAGTATCTAAAAGATAAAATATTTAATAAATTTACCCCAAAAAAGTGCAAAATATTTGTGCAGTGAAGATTCAAAATATTCTTGAAATAAATCAAAGAAATATTAAATAAATTGAGAGATATTACATATTTATGGAACAGAACACTTAATATTGTTATGATGACAAATCTTTTCAAATGAATCTATAGATTCAACATAATCTCTATCGTAATTCCAACTGCATTATTTTGAAGAACTTGACCAATTGATCTTTAAGTGTATAGGGAAATACATAAAACTCATTCAAACAATAAACAATATTGAGAAAGAAATACAACAACATTGGAGAACTCATACATCTCAATTTCAAAATGTACTACAAAGCAAGAAAGAACAGTACTAAAAATAAAAGACATATATTTCAATGGAGCATGATTGAGTTCATAAATAACCCTTCACATTTTCAATCAGTTTCTTTTGTACAGGGTTATACTAAGACAGGCTTACCAGCTGACACTAGTGGTAAAAGTCTACCTGACAATGCAAGAGACACAAGAGACGTGGGTTTGATCCCTGGTTTGGGAAGACCCCCTGGAGTAGGAAATGGTAACTCATTCCAATATTCTTGCCTGGAAAATCTCATGGACAGAGGAACCTGGAGGTCCGTAGGAGCATAAAGAGTCAGATATGACTGAAGTGGCTTAGCACACAGCACATACTAAGCACAATGGGGAAAAAGGTCTTCTCAACAGATGTTGCTAGAAAGAATGGATACCTACAAAAAGAAAAAAAAAACAACAGTATTTTGGAATCCTTTCTCACATTGTATGAAAAATTAAATCAAAATGGATCATAGACCTAAATTTATGAGCTAAGACTTTAAACCCTGATAAAAAATATAGGAGGAAATTTTCATCAATTTGGGTTAAGCTAGCAGCACAAATATCAGTAGAAAAATAAATAATATTGGAATTAATCAAAATTTAAAACTTTTATGCTTTAAATTATGCCACAATAAAAGTGAAAAGACAAACCACAGAATCAGGGGAAATTTTTCAAATAGTGTATCTGATGGTAGACTCTGTCTATAATGCATGCATAGAGAATTCTTAAAAGTTCATTAAAAAGGATAAATAAGAATAGAATTTTTTTCAAGGATTATGCACAAATGAACAAAAAGTGCATGAAAAGATGATAAATGCTATTAGTCATCGGATAAATACAAATTAACACTGCTATAAGTTACCACTTTACACCTACTATAGGATTAGTTGCTTTTGTTTAGTTGCTAAGTCGTGTCCAGCTCTTTGCAACCCTGGGGACTGTAGCCCACCAGGTTTCTCTGTCCATGGGATTTTCAAGGCAAAATAGTGGAGTGGGTTGCATTTCCTTCTCCAAGGGAACTTACCAACCCAGTTACTGAACCTGCATCTCCTGCATTGGCAGGCATTGGCCAGCAGATTCTTTACCACTGATTCACCAGGGAAGCCCCATACTATAGGATGGTTACAACCAAAAAGACAAACAATAACATGTTTTTGAGGATATGGAGAAGCTGGAACTCTCAAATATTGCTGATGGGAATGTAAAATGGTACAGGTGCTTTAGAAAATAGTTCTGCTCAAAATGTTAAGCATATCACTGACCCAACAATTCCACATCTAGAGAATTGAAAACATATGTCCATACAAAACTTGTACACAAATAAATGCTCACAGAGCACTCTTCACAATAGTCATAAAGTGAAAATAATACAAATGACCATCAACTGATGAATGGATAAAAAAGAAAAAGTTATATATACATACGATGGGCTTCCCAGATGCCACTAGTAATAAAGAACTTGACTCCCAATGCAGAAGACACAGGTTCGATCCCTGGGTCAGGAAGATCCTCTAGACGAGGGCATGGCAACATACTCCAATATTCTTGCTTAGAGAATACCCTGGACAGAGGGGCCTGGAGGACTTCAGTCCATAGGGTCACACAGAGTCAGACATGACTGAAGTGACTTTAGCATGCATACACACATATATACAATGGAATATTGTTCAGTCATAAAAAGGAAGTACTGAATACATGCCAAAATATGGATAAATCTTGAAGACATTACACTAAAGGAAAGAATTTAAACGCAAAGACCACTTATTATTTGGTTACACTTATATAAAATGCCCAGAAGAAGTACATCTTATAGAGATAGAAAGACCATTAGTGGTTGCCTCGGCTTACAGGGATTTGGTGAATGACAGCTAATTGATACTGGGTTTCCTTTTGGAATGATAAAAATGCTCTAAAATCTTTTGTGACTGTGGTTGCAAACTTTGTGAATACATTAAAAATCATTGAATTGTACACTTCAAATAAATGTATTTTTACAGTATGTGATTTGTTTCTCAAAAATGCTGCTGTAAAAAGCAATTTAGAAAATTACTTGGCATTCATTTGTGAACCAATTTTTTAACACCTACTTTGAGTTTCTCAACTTTTAGTGTGCATTAGAATAAGCTAGAGTGAATTTAAAAATCCCAATACCCAGGCAGTGTCCCAGACCAATTCTATCAAAATCCCTAGGGGTAGGACCAAGGTTATCAATATGTACAACCAAGGTGAGGAACCACAGTAAAGAACACTTCTGGGCACTAAAACTGAAAGGTGACTCTGAATCTCCATTCCTTTAGTTGTAAAAATCAGCATAATACTATTGATCTTTAGTGTTAATGTGAGTAATTGTATGAAAAACAAAATGACCATAAAAAATAATAAAAAATTATTAGGTTTTAAGGAGAAGTGTTGGTGGTAGAATTTGGGTGTTGGGTATATTGATGTCTACTGCTAAATTAATAAATTCACTGTTAAATTATTTGCTGGGTGTGTGAAAGTTTTCATTTCTTCACCCCTGAAACAAAATTTGAAGTTTGATTCTATTACAGGGACTACTATATTTTCGTACATTTCCCTATTATTTGAACTGTCCTTTAGTAACCTTAGATTTTCTATTCTTTTATAACAGAACCAAACTTCTTTAGATGCATGATTCACATACATATACTTTAAATATATAAAGTTGTTTGGCAGGAAAAGCATAGATAAATGATAAAATATTAATAAAATTAATAGTTTCCCTTAAATATATCTGCAATATTGGGTAGGAAAAGATAGTATAATCCTTTATGCATCTTAGCACAGAATATTTTGAGACAATAATAACTACAACCTTGCTAGGAACTGAGGGTGATATGAAATATATAGATAAATAGTATTTTACTTCTATGTCCATATTTTCATGCAAAATATACCCTTTTTCTAAATCATGTGACATTAACCAAAGAATAATTAGGCTGGAAAGTACTTTTATGAATTTCTTCAGCCTAAGTTAAAAACAGAGACGTTACTTTGAGAATAAAGGTCCGTCTAGTCAAGCCTATGGTTTTTCTAATAGTCATGTATGGATGTGAGAGTTGGACTATAAGGAAAGCTCAATGCAGAAGAACTGATGCTTTTGAACTGTGGTATTCGAGAAGACTCTTGAGAGTCCCTTGGACTGCAACGAGATCCAACCAGTCCATCCTAAAGGAGATCAGTCCTAAAGGACCGATGTTGAAGGTGAAACTCCAATACTTTGGCCACCTGATGGGAAGAGCTGACACATTTGAAAAGACCCTGATGCTCGGCAAGATTGAAGGTGGGAGGAGAAGGGGATGACAGAGGATGAGATGGTTGGATGGCATCACTGACTCAATGGATATGAGTTTGAGTAAACTCTGGGAGTTGGTGATGGACAGGGAAGGCCTGGCATGCTGCAGTTCACGGGTCGCAAAGAGTTGGACATGACTGAGCGAGTGAACTGAAGTTAAAAGCTACCACCATCTCAATCTATAAAGTATCTGCCCACAATGTGGGAGAGCCAAGTTCCATCCCTGAGTCAGGAAGATCCCCTGGAGGAGGAAATGGCAACCTACTCCATATTCTTGCCTGGAGACTCCCATGGACAGAGAAACGTGGTGGACTACAGTCCATGGGGTCACAAAGAGCTGGGCACATCTGAAGCATGTACTGGGTCTATACTGCTCTCTGTTCATACTCCACACTGTAAAAAGTTATTACAACTAATGTTTTTACATGTGTCTCCTCCACTAGATTGTGAGATCCTTGAAGGCAGGAACTGTATCTTGTTAGTCATTGTATCACCCATTCAAAACTTTTTTCTTTACCATCTTTCTAAATTCCATATATATGTGTAAGTATGCTGTAATGTTCTTTATCTTTCTGGCTTACTTCACTCTGTATAATGGGCTCCAGTTTCATCCATCTCATTAGAACTGATTCAATGGCTGATTTATGTCAATGTATGACAAAACCCACTGAAATGTTGTGAAGTAATTAGCCTCCAACTAATAAAAAAATTAAAAAAAAAAAACTTTTTTCTTAGTGTTTATTTTCAACCAGATACAGTGGTAGGTGGTAAAAATTCAATGATGTTAATGTTTAGCACACTTCATAGCTTACAGTGAGCAGTGAAAAAGTGTTTATGGGCCTTGAAGAGGGAATAAATACAATAATATATTCCAGTGTATCAAAAATACAAAATAGCGAAGAGGTTATATTAAGAATCCATCCAATCAATTATTCATGAAGTTGGCTAAATTAATTACAAATAATAGGTATGCAATCTCTTTTTAAAGTTATTGGCCCAGAAATATATGGGAGTGGTGAAATTCATATAATAATAGTTGCCATTTGCCATTTGAATTAAAACCTAAATTTAAGAAATCACTAACTCTTTTCCTGTGAAATTAAAACTCTGTGTTTCAGTCTCCATCTGTTGTGAGGAGTACTGTGGATGAAAACATTCAGAAGAGCAAGAACGTTTCTGAAATTCATTCTTAGCTCTAATTGTGTCATATAAATTTAGAGAATTTTTTTAATATATCTGAAAGCATCGTACTATAGCTGCTTTTCTCCCATAAGAGTTAGAAGACTCAGCTGAAGTCTATAATTTTCACAAAGCTTCAAGTCATTGAACCAAGTTTAGACCTCCATTGTAAATGAATGTAACTCACGTCCACAGTACGTGAACTGTGAACTTCCAGATGTTCAAACTGAATTTAGAAAAGGCAAAGGAATCAGAAATCAAATTGCCAATATCCACTGGATCATTGAAAAAGCAAGAGAATTCCAGAAAAACATCTACTTTTGCTTTATTGACTATGCCAAAGCCTTTGACTGTGTGGATCACAAGAAACTGTGGAAAATTCTTAAAGAGATAGGAATACCAGACCACCTTACCTGCCTCCTGAGAAATCTGTATACAGGTCAAGAGGCAACAGTTAGAACTGAACATGGAACAAGAGACTTGTTCCAAGTGAAGAAAGGAGTACCTCAAGTATATTGTCAAGTCAGGTACATCTTGTATATTGCCAAGTGTGTTGTCAAGGAGTATGTCAAGAATATCGTCATCCTGCTTATTTAATTTTTATGCAGAGTACATCATGAGAAATGCTGGACTGGATGAAACACAAGCTGAAATCAAGATTCCCGGGAGAAATATCAATAACCTCAGATATGCAGATGACATCACACTTATGGCAGAAAGCGAAGAAGAACTAAAGAGTCTCTTGATGAAAGTGAAAGAGGAGAGTGAAAAAGTTGTCTTAAAGCTCAACATTCAGAAAACTAAGATCATGGCATCCAGTCCCATTATGCCATGGCAAATAGATGGGGAAACAATGGAAACAGTGACAGACTTTATTTGTTTGGGCTCCAAAATCTCTGCAGATGGTGACTGCAGCCATGAAATTAAAAGACGTTTGCTCTTTGGAAGCAAAGCTATGACCAACCTAGACAGCATATTAAAAAGCAGAGACATTACTTTGCTAACAAAAGTCCATCTAGTCAAAGCTTTGGCTCTTTCAGTAGTCATGTATGGATTTGAGAGTTGGACAATAAAGAAAACTGAAAGCCAAAGAAATGATGGTTTTGAACTGTGGTGTTGGAGAAGACTCTTGAGAGGCCCTTGGACTGCAAGGAGACCCAACTTGTCCATCCTAAAGGAACTCAGTCCTGAATATTCATTGGAAGGACTGATGCTGAAGCTGAAACTCCAATACTTTGGCCACCTGATGTGAACAACTGACTCATTTGAAAAGACCCTGATGCTGGGAAAGATAGAAGGTGGGAGGAGAAGGGGACGACAGAGGACGAGATGGACGGCATCACTGGCTCAATGAACGTGAGTTTGAGTAAGCTCTGGGAGTTGGTGATGGACAGGGAGGCCTGGCGTATTGCAGTCCATGGGGTCACAAAGAGTTGAACACGACTGAGCGACTGAACTGAGCTGAACTGACTTTCCCTAACTGAGTGAAGATAGTCAAGGGAGAGATTAAAGTAAGGGAGAGAGAATGCAATGATGAATTCCTATTTCTGCTACTGTATACTCTAGCAGCCTTACATTCTTCCAAGTGGATTTAAACCTCCTCAGTTTTTGTCCCTACAAACAGTTCATTTCCCAGAAATGGAGACTGACTTACATTTCCCAATTTATTTTCCTTCCATTCAACTTCAGAAAGTATTTTATAGATACTGTCTTCAGTCTAAAGAAAAGAATCAAGAATGTAGTTTTCTAGTCTTTTGTTAGCAAAACAATCCTTCAATGGTTTGCCATATAATCTAATAATAATTTCATAAAACACACACATAACACGTTTTAGACAAGGCACTATTACCGAGCTTTGAAAATTTGAAGGAAAATTGTCATGTCACCAACCTAGATCCAGAGCTGACCAGAAAATATACGGAACTTGATAGCACTGTGACTCAACTTCTAGTTTGGCTTTGCCCAAGAATGTGAACTTAGGAAATTCACTTCATCTCTCTGAACCTAATTTTTCTCTTCTCTTAAATGAGATTATTGGGCAGAGGACATCTAAAATTACTTTCAATGGTAAAACTCAATGATTTGATGGTAAAAAAAAAAAAAAAAAAAAAAAGGAAAGCTGGTCATTTTTTCTCAAAACTACAAAGAATAAGCACCCTCACAAGTTTATTTTCTGTCCAAATTTTGACACTTTTATGGTTTAAGAGATTATTGTGTACTCCAAACTTGTTGCAAATAGGGCAATAATGTTAACGTTTGAGTCACAGGTTGATCTAGTCCTCATAGCTATAACTTGTTTTCTTCAATAATATCAATCAGAACTCATCAGATATGTACTGACCCATTTTCTATTATACAATGAATAATTTTATTTAAATATAAATTTATAAACAGATTGTAGTGATATCCCACTCTCTAATTTTTTCCAACTGCCTCATTTTTATGAGAGGAAGAAATCAGATGACCAACGATTACGATAAGAAATCACTAAATAACAAAACAGGTAACAAGATCTTTCTAGGAATTTAACTAGTCAAAGTCATCTATTATTAAAAAACAAGGAAATACCTATAACCGTTTTCTATGATACGAATTTTGTTTTCATCCTAAGGCAACATAGGAAATTAATAGTTATGAAGAATATGAATAAAAAGCAGACTTTGGAAAATGAGATTTGATTTTGACTCTTTAAAAAACCACACAATTCCCTGAAATTAAATATCATTAGATGTTGTCTTGTAAAGTAGACACCAAATATTTTACTGAAATAAATTATTGCTATATTTCCATTTTCAACTGAAATATGAATAAATATTTCTCTTCGTGATTCTATGGCTGAGAGTCTCTAGATTGCTTATTTTCTCATTTAGACATAAAATTATTCATCTGCAGTGTTATTCAATGTTTATTTTAAAACTTCAGAGAAGCTTCATTTTCAGCCATATAACTTCCAGTTTTTATAGTTTTTAGAGAATCCTTTTAATAAATATTTTAATGTTTAATATGGTACTTCATATTGAGTGAGAAAAAAGAAACAAAAATTAACAGGTAAAACTACAGTATGCAATTGAGGTTAAGATGTTTCAGCAAAAAGAAATGCAGGTGCAGGTTTAAATGACAGGAAAGTAATCATTTTCATGTTCATAATAAGGAGAGTTGCCAACATGATAATGAATAGAATCATCAATTTACAACCATTGGTGACATTTCCTGTTGTCATTCAGCAAACTAATTGCCTCTTTTGTCAGATGAATTTCTTATAACAGAAATGTTGCAAGAAATTCTGTCTGGGCAAAAGAAGTTCTGATATTTAAAAATTTCTACTTAGGCAATTTTTTTTATATATATAAGTAGTGTTCAGATGATTAAGGTGACATTTATCAGCAAAAGCTCCATGTGAAATGTTATACAAAGTATAGAATTGTGAAGTTTGTGAAAACTCATATTTTAAATAGTTTATAAAATTAGAAATTATTTTCTTTTATTAAAAAGCATAGTCATATCTACTCAAAATAATTATGGATCAGAAGTAACATCAAATTAAAAGTAGAATATCATTTTGTAAAAATAAGATTGATATAATAATTGCATTAACTGAATACAGTACAGTGTGTGCATTCTCTGAACACTTAATCTCATAAGTACTAACATATACCAGTGATAGCTTTTTTCCCTTTAAAATATTGAAAATATATTTCATTATTATATGATGAAATAAAACAATGCAGTGGTTAGCTTCAGAACTTTAATAAGAGAAACAGGGAGTATATAAAGAAATACTTGGAAACTCAATTTACATTTAAATATTAACATTACTGTATATTTAGCTACACATTGTTTTAACACATATTTTCATAAGTTTACACAACAGAAGTAATGTCACTCACACATATTATCCTCACAGTAACTAAAAGAACCAGGTAAACATCCTTGAACTATGTTGGGCATTCAAGTCTTTTTGTAATGCAGATGATATAACTTTATTAGTTTGTCTTTTTTGGCCAAATTCCCTTTGCAAATTCTGTGTATCTAGTGATAGTCACATAATCCTTTTAGGAATTTCATGAAAATTATTTCCTGCTATGGAAGATGCATTTATAGCAGGAAGTACTAGAAATGCAAAAGTGCAAACAATGATTTTTTATTAGCTGGAAAGTCATCCTTAAGCATTTAAATATAATACCAGACACATTACCAAAGCAATTACAAGGCACATAACTACTCAAATCTGAGCATGGACCAGTTCTAAATTGCTTTAAAAATCAATAATATATATCACTGGTCATAATTATGGAGCATCAGTAGCAATGTAGGGTTGTATATAATTATGGTACACCCATGGCACTTTACAACAAAGCCAATGGCCCCTTGGACTGAATTTCTTTCACTTGTGCTGCCTAATCCTGTTTAAGTGGGGCATTACATATGTAATAGAGCAAGAAAAAAAGATGTTATGACAAATACACTGTGTAGACATCAAAATCCCATAGGCAAGATGATTTGAGAATACATTAAGGGTAGTACAGAGGTTGCTCTATTTGAGGAAGTCCATGTTCATTGTTAACAATATCAACCAAATACAAAATAAGATTGTGATCTCAACTCATTTTCATCTTTCAAAATGTACATAGAAATTGGTGCTTATCAGAGCATATTTAAATTAGAGATTTTACACTGGGCCTGCAATGCAACTCTTTTTGTGTTCTTATGTATCTGGAACTCTTTGTTACATCTAGTCATGATACTTTAAAATTACTTTTTCAAATCGATGACTCAATCTTAAAATATTATCATGAGGATAGTTTCTCATACATCATACTATAAATTGAGTCCTTGCATCAAGACTGCTGTGTTTTTAACTCAAGAATTCGTGGTCAGATGGATGTGTTAATATATATTTGAAGCAACTGACTTTGTTTTTAGTCTTATTCACATTTTCATTGCTTTTTTATGTATGTTCAGAGTTCACTTGAAAGTTTTCACTCAAAAACATTCATAAATACATTATTCACTCCTGGCATATCTCAGACTATTTCTAATGAGACAATACACAGCAAAATTTAATTACTTATAATTAGTAAGAAAAATGAAGAAAAATAATTATGGTATGTTCCTCCCTAAACAATTTTCTACTCTGTCCTCTTTATATGGGCTAAATGTTACTTTTCTAACATTCTGACTCAATAATAAAGTCCTTCTAGTTAGTAAACCAAACTAAAACAAAACAAAACTAGAAAAAAAAAAAGCAACGTAATGTAATGGATATACGTATAACTGAATCACTTTGCTATACACCTGAAACAGCACTACTTTTTGCAAATCAATTATGTGCTAAGTCACTTCAGTCATGTTCAACTCTTTGTGACCATATGGACCCTAGCCCACCAGGCTCGTCTGTCCATGGGATTCTCCAGGCAAGAATACTGGTTGTGTTGCTATTTCCTCCTTCTGTGTATCCTGCTGCCCCAGGGATCAAACTGCAATTTCTTAGGTCTCCTGCATTGGCAGGCATATTCTTTACCATTAGCACCACCTGGGAAGCCAGGTGGCACTAGTGGTATACTCTAATATAAAATAAAACTTAAAGTTAAAAAGCCCAGCAATCACACTTTTCATTAGTTTATGTCAGTAACTGGAAGGCAGTGCTATAAATATTATTTCTAAGTTTTTGCAAGGTGCAGGATACTTGAAAACTAGATAATAATACTAATTAAAAACTATTTTCCTCATAAAATTATTGACTTAAAATTGGAAAACAGGACTTATTACCTAATTTAAGAGGACCGTAAAGATAGCAATATAATTCAACTATTAAAGTTTTCTCTTTGAGTCAAGATGATTCATTTATATTTAGAAAGTACACTGTGTTTAAATGATAATTTAATTTTTAAAATTGTGAAATGCATGAACCCCAATGCTCATTGCAGCACTATTTACAATAGCCAGGATATGGAAGCAACATAGATGTCCATTGAGAGATGAATAGATAAAGAAGTTCAGGTACATATATATGATGGAATATTACTCAGTCATAAAAGAAACAAATTTGAATCTGTTGAACTGAAGTGGATGAACCTAGAGTCTATTATACAGAGTGAAGTAAGTCAGAAAAAGAAAGCCAAGTATTGTATATTTACACATATATATGGAATCTAGAAGGACTTCCCCAGTGACTCAAGGATCTTCCCAACCCAGAAATCAAACCCAGGTCTCCCGCATTTCAGTCAGATTCTTTACCATTTGAGCTACCCAGGAAGACCAGAGAAGATTCTAAACTGCATTGCTATTTGGTCAGTCTTAAAATTCAAGCTATTGATCACAAAGATAAATAAGGTGAACAGAGTCAACTATTTATAGAACACATTTCCTATGAAGTGCAACTATACTAGGATTTAAAACTGATAAACGATTTAAAAGTATTCTTGATGTTTCTTTACCTAGAGCAGAAAGGCACTGTTGAACTGGTTTTCAATACATAAGTTATTATTTTCCATGCTATTAGTAACAAATACTGTTATCAATGGCTTCCCTGGTGGCTCAGGCGGTAAAGAATCTGCCTGCAATGCAGGTAGACCTGAGTTCAATTCTTGGGTGAGGAGGATCCCCTGGAGAAGGAAATAGCAACACACTCCAGTGTTCTAGCCTGGAGAATCCTGTGGAGAGAGGAACCTAGCGGGCTACAGTCCATGCAGTCAAAAAGAAAAGAATTGGATGTGACTGATCACACACACACTATGATTGATATTGTTAAAATATTTCTTTATATTATAAAAATGAACACAAAAAATTCTAAAAGAAAATTGGCATGATGGAAATAAAAACCTAAAAAAAAAAAAAAGGGTAAAATATTTTTAAGTTCTAACTGAGCTTCTTAATAGATGCTAATTATGAGAACAATAACAGAAAGAAAGTGAATATTTGAGTCTATCAAAAATTATTTATTTCTTTTTAATGTAAATATCATTTGGAATAGAAATAAACATAGCTTCAAAAACTACTTCATTTTAAATGCTACCCTGATGTGCTTTGAAATTGTTTTCTTATAACAATTGAACATGTATTTAACAACTTTCTTTTACACTCTCAATTTTATTTGGTTAATACACCAATGATTCTAGCTTTTGCCGTTAAATGTTTCTCTATCCTCCACTTTTGCTCTTGCCAGATAAGCAATGGCAAATGACAATTAATCCTCAATAGGGAAAAAACTTAAGTTTTGTTATTTGTCAACAGTGTAATTAAACCAGGACCTATGATGATCAGCTGATTAATAGTAGAAGGCAAACTATTTGATAAGTTTAAGGTGAGGAAGAATAGTGCCTTTATCTCAGTAATAGGAAACTGATTCAACTCAGACATTTCATAAAAGCTACTATCCTGCACACCAGAAAGATACCTTATTGTATGGTTCTCAAAGATTAGGGACATTGGGTGGATGACCCTTGCTGAGTTTCAGGTTTAGAAAATGTGCTCTAACCGTCTTCTAAATAATTGTGCTGTGCTTATCTCTCAGTTGTGTTCAACTCTTTGTGACCCCATGGACTGTAGCCCACCGGGTTCTCTGTCTATGGGGATTATCCAGGCAAGAATACCTGAGTGGGTTGCCATCCCCTCCTCCAGGGGATCTTCCCAACTCAGGGATCGAACCCATGTCTCCTGCACTGCAGGCGGATTCTTTACCGTCTGAGCCACTCGGGTGTTTTGATACAGGACATACTACAACCATTAGATTTTATATTCCAGAGATAGATATTTAGAAATAGTAATGCATTAATTAAATAAAGCATCTGTCTTATTTAACTGAAGTGAAGTGAAAGTTGCTCAGTCGTGTCTGACTCTTTGAGACCCCATGGACTATACAGTCCATGGAATTCTTTAGGTCAGAATACTGGAGTGGGTAGCCTATCCCTTCTGCACGGGATCTTCCCAACCCAGGGATCAAACCCAGGTTGCCCACATTGCAGGTGGATTCTTTACAGCTGAGCCACAAGGGGATCCCAAGAATACCAGAGTGGGTAGCCTATCCCTTCTCCAGCAGATCTTCCAGATCCAGGAATCGAACAGAATCTCCTGCATTGCATATGGATTCTTTACCAGCTGAGCTATCAGGGAAGCACCTACTTAACTAAAAGTATTTTCAAACATCTGTTATGCATGTCATTTAAAACCCATCCAAGAAGAAGTTAAATTCAAGTACCATTGCTATCTTTTGATTTCTTATGCAACAGGAAGTCAGGACATGAATTTCTTGAGTGTGAACTTATTCTTTGTGTATGATTTTGAATCAGTAAAGTTCACCTATGTACAAAGAAACAGAGTGACTTCTCAACCCAAAATTTTTGACTTGAGCAACTGAAAAGACAGTAATGACATTTGCTGATTACAAGATTACTGAAAGACCAGACTTGATTGTAAAATACTAACTTGGATTCATTTTAGAAATATTTCTCCTTGATTTAGCCTAGAGTTACAGCTTGACATGGTAGACTTTTGCCTATCATGCATGGTCCTCCCCTGAAGTATTTTGTTATGAGAAGGTAATAGATAAAGAGAACATACTATTGATATTTAAACTAGTAAACTTTTGAAAGTGAAAGGGAGTGTAAATATATTATACTGCAGCAACAGACATAAACCACACCATTACAGAAAAAGAAGCAAAAGTAGATTAAGACAAAGACTAACTACTTGAAATTTAATTTGTCATGTACTAAATGGAATCCTTCTTCATGACATAGAAGAGATTTTATATAGAAACTCCTTAAATATGTTTTCCTGAAGTATTTCCTGTAGTATCTTAAATCACTTAAACTATTTTAATACCATTATATAACAGAGTTAATCAATAATGGAATGAAACTTGAGAAAACTGGTGGTCAGATTTCCTACTTCCCAATCAATAGATAGGCAGATGAATTTCTATCTACAAATATATGGCTAGTCACAGCAGATTTCATTCATTAAATTTGAATAACAAATATATGGTATAGATCTTACATGTTTTTTTTTAACCTAAATATGCTGACGCTTTATTTATAGTTATGCTGCTCATTCATGTCTTACATTTTAAAAAATTCCCACAGCCATTAATTTTCAGTATTTTCCTCATCATATAACCACCTGTTTTGTTGTTTTTATGATGCTTTTATCCTCTTTTGTTACTGGTTTCATCAACAACAGTAACGAAATCTGTAATAAATCAGGTTTATTTATAGACGTTTTGTTCTTATTACTTCTGTTATGCCTGTTGATTCTTGTAAAATTAGTGTTGGTATTAAAAGTATATAGTACTTATAAAAATCCTAGATTTACTTAGTGATAGAATTCTTTATAGTCCCTGCCATATTCACCACTCCAATACATTTCTGTCTTTTGTAAGCCTCTCACTTACAGTGAATAGGAAAAATCCTTTAACTAATAAAAGCAATACAAATTTTAAATATATATAAACTGTCTACAAAAGAAATGTCTGAGATTTCAATACACCCCTAATTGTTCTTAAATTTGCTCTTAAATTATTTAAATTGTCAACTTGATCAAAATAAGTCACCAAAAATCACTGCAAAAAATGATTGTTTTCAAGCTGCATGCAAAGTCTAATTAGGCTCTGTTTCACAGGATTATGTTCCTCATATAGGCAACATATAAGATGGCATCACAGTCTAAGATAGGAATGACATTTTATTCCAATTGGATATGCTTCATAAAAATGAAAGAGAAGATTCCATATAATGGAACTGTACAGATGCATCTTATTGTGTGTCAAATATCAGACTTTGTGATATAGATTTTAATGTGTCCCCCAAGTACATCTTCTGGGAGAAAATTGTATTCTCAAAAGAATTTCACTGTATCTCATTAGTAATAGTAATATGACTATTATCAAAAGGGATGAGGTGAATCTTTAAGTGTTTTTAGACTTTTGTTCATGAAGCTTGAAGAAAGCTTTGCTGTTCTGAGGTGGGCTTCATAAAATTATTCATCAATATTTTGTGGCTGTGTATATACATAAACATATAAAAAACATTCATCTATTTTAAATAAGCAAAAGCTCTTGAAATAAAAGTTTAAAGTACAATTCTAAAGCACATTTTCTTTATAACTTCCTTTGCACCATTCTAAACAATTTAGCGTTCCAAGTACTCATAAAGTATTCGTGAAGTGTAACTGAAACTAAACAAGCGAACATCAGTCTTCCAGTATAAAAGCTTTTGGGAGTGTCCTGTGTTGAACTACAACTGAAAAGGACATAAAATTAAAGTATTTTTACTAGATTATTTGACTAATGTTTAAAACAAACCAAAAAATAAGTGATATCTTAATCAGCTTCTGGTGTAATGTGATTTTGTATTGGATGGAACTATTCAAATATAAAAATGTGTTCATTGATGTTTGTAAAAGCAGTGAAGTGCTCTTAATCATCAGCACAAATTCTTTCCAGTTTCAAGTACATTCTGCTTCATTGACAATTAACTTATCTGTTATCATGACATGATGCCCATCCAAAAGTTGTAATGTCACAGTGAAAAGATACAGGTGCAAAACAAACATAGGTGAGGTTTTAAACCACATCTGCCTCTGCTTCCATCATCTTATGATTTTCTTATTTTTTGTAATGCATTTGTGGTATCTTACCTTTTATGTTTATGCTATTTGTCTCCTGAAATTTTAGATCTAGAATGTTAAAAGCACATAGCCATATGTAAACTGTCTCAAGTTTTCAGAGATATAGTTCTACAGAAATGTATTGGATTGATACAATATCTATTAATATTCATATATAAATGAACTCTATAAGATTTACTCATAAAGGTGAAAAACCTTTTTCTCTAGTAATGTCTACAATTATGGTGAAATAAACTAAATGTAATAATAATAAACAATAACTCTTCAGTTTAGTTCAATCACTCAGTTGTGTCCAACTCTTTGCGACCTCATGAACCCCAGCACGCCAGGCCTCCCTGTCCCTCACCAACTCCCAGAGCCCACCCAAACCCATGTCCATTGAGTCGGTGATGCCATCCAATCATCTCATCCTCTGTCATCCCCTTCTCCTCCTGCCCTCAATCTTTTCCAGCAGATACTAAAATGAGGTTTTGTTCACATTTTATCTCCAAAACAGAAGCAAAAGATTATAGATCAATAAATTGTTTCACAACTAAATTGCACTAAAAATAAATATAATATGCCATGTTAACAAAATAAAGAATATCATTTCGGGGCTGGTGCACTGGGAAGACCCAGAGGGATCGGGTGGAGAGTGAGGTGGGAGGGGTGATCGGAATGGGGAATACATGTAAATCCATGACTGATTTATGTCGGTGTATGGCAAAAACCACTAAAATATTGTAAAGTAATTAGCCTCCAACTAATAAAAATAAATGGAAAAAATAATTTAAAAAAATTAAAAAAATCAAGATCCAATCATATTAATATTTGCATATATGTCAAATTATCCAAGGTGAATTCCTGAAATTATTCTTGCAGGTGACCTTATAAATAAATGTTTTCTAAGTGGCTGAATAATATGTTTGTGAAATAAAATAATTTCCTAATGTATATTTTATGTAAATCTAGATGTGCTTGCAATAGGTGTGCTAAGTAAGTGGTTGCATTGTAGTCTATCATAAATGTTATTCCTGTACCCTAAGAAGAATTTCAGTAAGTGGGGAATATAGTTACATAGAAGAATAAAAAGAAGAAAATCTTTAGGGTTATGTTAGGACAACAAATACCATTTTTGAAACAAATTATTCAAAATTTTGTATTTTTTAACACAAACAATAACATACCATAGGCTATTCTGTACTAATGGAAAACTGCAGCCTATTCTAAAGAGAATTAAATAGGTAAAGCTCCCAAAAAGTTCCTGTCTTCTGAAGCTAAAGAGAAAACAGGAACATAAAACCTTGTTTATTTAATACGTAAAAAAGTAAAAATAAGGTAAAGGTATAATTTAAAAACCTTGTTTATTTAATACATGAAGTAAAAATAAGGTAAAGGTATAGTTTAAAATGTCAAATTCAAATTACATAATATTGTACATTTTATTACAATTTGGGTACTTAGGTGACCTTGTTGAGCAACTGTTAGATTTAAGATTGTATAGTTTTAAGGTTAATTGAATTTCTTAGATTTATATTTCTAAAATTGCCTCTACATAAGTAGACTTTTTGAGATGAATATTTTGTTCTGTCAGTAAGGATTTCCACCACCTCCCAAGCTCCCAGCTATTACGTGCCTCCATTTTTGCTTCCTCATTTTTGTTACCTCTTCCCCTCTCCTTGGACCTTGCCTGTGACTACTATGTTTCTAATTAAAAAAGTACAAAAGTAGCTTCCCTGACACTCAAGAATGTAATACTAACCTTCCCTTCATTAGATTTCCACCTTACAAAAGTAACTTTGCTTCTACCTTTTGACTAGCATTATTCAAAAGAAATATAATGCAAATCTCAAATGAAAACCATGTATTCAATTTTAAAATTTCTATTAGCCATGCTATCAAAAGTAAAAATAAATGGGTGAAATTAATTTCAACAATATAGTTTATTGAACCCAATACACATTTCACAATATCATCAATATGAAAATTATTCATGAGATTGTTTTTCACACTAAATCCTTACTATCTGATATATATTTTATACTCAGCACATCTCCATTCAGACCATTATTATTTCAAATGTTTGATAATCATATGTGGCTAGAAGTTTTGGTACTGCCAAGATTTCAAAGATTTTAGGAAGTTTTCCTGGCCTGAAGACCCTGAAATATATTAGAGCACTATGTACAAGTCTAGACAGAGTCCATAATTTAATAGAAAGATTACAGAACTATACTATTCTACCACTAATTTATAAATACTTGTACTTGCTTGTATTTATCTCAAATCTATGCTGCACTGAATACAAAAAAAATTTAAAATTCAGTTATTTTGCCTGACAATAAGAGTAGAAAGTGAGTTAAAGTCTTTTATCACAGCTCTGATACTTCTCCAGTGTTCTGCTCCAAAGTTGTCAACTTGTCTGGCAATTTTGGTAATTTCCCTCTTGATAAATAAGTGTGTAGTAAATTAAGAAATCCAATTAACCTTAAGTAAATGATTTATCACTAAAAGAAGTCAAACTGTCATCAAGTTCTCTGCTGGATTTTAGAAAAACCTGTGACCACCTTGCCAATAAGTTAAATAAGCAAGCAAGATTTACAAGAAATGTTTTTCTTTTCCCCCCTACCCCCTTCATTATGTGTCATTGTACAACCAAGCTTTGTTGGCCCAAAGCCCAATCAATAGCCACAGTTGTCTTTTCTAATACACATTAAAGTAGAATCTAAAAAGAAGTCCCCAGGAAATGAAATTTGAAAAGGTTTCTCAAAAAATCTAAAGACATAAAGCTATCCAGAAAATGTTGCAATTAGACGCTATGATCAAATAAGAGGATTAAATTTATCAGGTTTCATTGTCATTTAAAAAGATAATTCTTTTAGGCCTAAAGTAATTCAAAAGTCCCATTCATAATTTTATTTCTACTGATGGTTTTTTTAAAAATGTATCATCTCAAATTCCAATTTCTTCCTCCTCAAATTAAAATATTAATAGACCCTCAAATAACAGTTATCTCTTTCCCATTTAAGAGAAATCAATATATACCCCTATAACATATACCCTTACACCTATTAGCAACTTTCTATGAGTATATATTACTAAAGCTATAGCTTAACCTCCAACTTTTCCACACTGCAAATTCTATGTAGCATTTATGGTATATTAACAGGTCTTCTACAATTTTAAGAGTGTACTTAGACTAAGAATTATCAGAAGAATTCTGCAATGTGGGCTTGCTCATAGATACCTCAAAAGTCCACCCTAAAATGCTTAATGAAGAGAAAGAAGAAAAAAGAAATAAGCATTTTGAGACAATAAAGACCTTAATTAATGTGGAAAAAACAGTATTGTCTATTGTTCCTTTCTGTGATATATTTTGACTTTTAGCTGCAACACAATTTGCTCATATATAAGGGCTCTACATTGCATCTTCCATCTCCAAAAAGCAAGAGGTTGTACACAGCAACATTTTCCAGTTTAATAGACTCCCAGAGTGAAATAAAAGATTGTTGTACCTGACTGGAATGTCTTTGGGGATTCTCAGTTGTCAAAATTAAATTTCAAGATAATAGTTCAGTTTTCATTGGCTTATTCTTCATCATAGGCAGGAAGAAAAGAAGAGTATACTAAAACACCTACTAAATGTGATGTTTATGAAAAAACCTAGGTCTTAGGATCTTTATGATGAAAAAAATATATACTCAGGGGTTCTCTGTTATGTGCAAAGCATATTTTCAAGGCACTAGACCAGAGGCAATTGGACATTTTAATGCTTTTGCATTCTCCAAGTGGATATATTATACATTCTTTTAAAAAAGCAAAATCTTTGGAACAGCTTGACATTTTTATTTGAAAAATAGTTTCTAAGCATGTGGAACTGAACCATCTTCAAGAGATTATAAAACTGCTTTAAAAAAAAAAAAAACAATATTAAGTCATCATGGAATGTATTCAAAAACCCATTGGGGTAGGGGCATTCTGGAACTATACAAAATTAAATATGACTTCCAAGTCTCTATTTCTCAAGGAAATTAGTAGTTTTGTAATGATACTAGTGTATAAGACCATTTCATTCATCTATTTATTTACAAGTTTCAAGTACCTGCGTGTGTCAGGCACTGACAGAAACTTGGTTCTCTGTTTTGGTTCTGTTTTAACTGACAATATTGAATAGGAGTTTCAATCTGCTACCTCTAATTAAAATGTAGATTTTTAAAAAATCTAGCCACAATTATATCTTTTTAAAATAAAATAACTCAGGTATTTTCTACATGTGCCATTTATAGAGCAAAACCATCTTATTTGATACAAGAGTCTTTTGCTAATACAGTTTTAAGTCTCTGGGAAATGTAGACTTTACTTGCAACGTCAGATGATTGTCATGAAGTCTAAATTCTGTTCTACAGTTCCCTGCAAAACAGTTTCCTGTTTCTACAGTTTCATCACAAGAAAGCAAGATAAATTATAAAAAAATAAACCATATAACAGTTGCAGATATTTGGATTGATAAATATTCATCAAGTGACTATAGCAACACTTCTCCAAAAGTTCCAATTCTTTATCATCTCTTCAAGGGTTGTCTTCACACTTTCAAGATTCCCTTTGTTTATATTTAATCAATATAAAATTGGAGCCATTGTATATATATTTGAATTAAATACAAGCAGTCATTTACTTTGCACAATCATCTCACTGTGAGCCGGTTATGTTCATGTGAAAGCCAAGCTTATTACCCAAACTGACGCTATGGTGATTACGCAATGATTTTACATAGATAAAGCAATCAAAATAGATGAGTCAATAGTGCTTAGCCAAAAAATATGGGGTAGAATGGTAGCACTGTTTGGCAATTCTACAAAGATGTTATATATAATCCAGTGGCATGATGTCACTTAGATTTTCTATATGCAACAAGCAATACTGTAGCTCCAGTTCAAAGTTTAGAAGTTTAAATCAATTGGCCAAAGTCAAGGTAGAAGAGTATCAACACAAATTTTTAACACATTAATGGTATCATGTCATCCCTCTCCACTGGTTTCACGAAAAATAAAGAAAAATTCAGAACTAAAAATGAAGTTCTGTGAAAGCCTAGTAATACTGACATTAGGATGGCTGGCTATCCAGGATTACATAATAAGAGGAGAACAAATCTGAAAGTGTTTGGGTGATACTGTCTGAAAATGTAAAAGTACAAAACAACCAAATAACTGAGAGGAAACAGCCAAAGACAACTAAATATGTAATGGTATTTTAAAATATCAAATATTTATTTACACGTAGATCTAATAGAACAACAGCAATTCTTGAAATGAGCTTTGTAAAGTTCATATCCCATCCTTTTTATTTTTCTCCTTCTCTTCAATTAATTGGACTTGTTTGAACATGACTAACTCTATATTACTTTATCTATGACTGACTGAAAGTGAAAGTGAAAGTCACTCAGTTGAGTCTGACTCTTTGCGACCCCATGGCCTATACAGTCTATGGCATTCTCCAAGCCAGAAAACCAGAGTGGGTAACCTTTCCCTTCTCCAGAGGATCTTCCTAGCCAAGGATCAAACCCAAGTCTCCTGCATTCCAGGAGGATTCTTCACCAGCTGAGACACAAGGGAAGCCCAAGAATACTGGTGTGGGTAGCCTATCCCTTCTCCAGGGGATCTTCCTGACCCAAGAATTGAACCAGAGTCTCCTGTATTGTGGGCAGATTCTTTACCAACTGAGCTATCAGGGAAGCCCTATGACTAGCTGAAATAACCACGACTTTGGGGACTTTAGTGTCCTTGACCATGAAAAACAGAACACTAATGTATGAGTTCTGTGTTGTCACATCAGAATGATGCTAAGGTTATACTCTGGGGGAAAAAAAAAGGGTTTCCAAAGTAGATTCAATTTCTATTGTTTTCTGAGAGAGAATGATAATTCTAGGAATTTGGTTTCCATCCTCTCTTATAGAAAAAAAGGGTCTTCCATGGGGTCTCAGACGATAAAGAATCTGCCTACAATGCAAAAGACGCGGGTTCAATTCCTGGGTCGGGAAGATCCCCCGAAGAAGGGAATGGCTACCCACTCCAGTATTGTTAGTGTCCTGGAAGATAAAAAGCAGAACAGAAACCTATGAGTTCTGTGTTATCACATAGAGATGATGTTCAGGTTATGTTCTGGAAAAGAAATAGATTTAAAATCTTTTGTCTTCTGGAAGAGGATGAAGATCCTAGGAAATTGGTTTCCATCTCCTACTATAGAAAAGAAAACCTTGGCAAATGAAATAAGCAATGTAAAAAGACAGCCTTCAGAATGGGAGAAAATAATAGCAAACAAAGCAACTGACAAAGAATTAATCTCAAAAATATACAAGCTACTCCTGCAGCTCAATCCCACAAAAATTAACAACCCAATCAAACAATGGGCCAAAGAACTAAACGGACATTTCTCCAAAGACATACAAATGGCTAACAAGCACATGAAAAGATGCTCAACATCACTCATTATCAGAGAAATGCAAATCAAAACCACAATGAGGTACCATTACATGCCAGTCAGAATGTCTGCTATCCAAAAGTCTACAAGCAACAAATGCTGGAGAGGGTATGGAGAAAAGGGAATCCTCTTACACTGTTGGTGGGAATGCAAACTAGTACAGCCACTATGGAGAAAAGTGCGGAGATTCCTTTAAAAAACTGGAAATAGAACTGCCATATGACCCAGCAATCCCACTGCTGGGCATACACACCGAGGAAACCAGAACTGAAAGAGACACGTGTACCCCAATGTTCATCACAGCACTGTTTATAATAGCCAGGACTTGGAAGCAGCCTAGATACCCAACAGCTGACGAATGGATAAGAAAGCTGTGGTACATATGCACAATGGAATCTTACTCAGCCATTGAAAAGAATTCCTTTGAATCAGTTCTAATGAGATGCATGAAACTGGAGCCTATCATGCACAGTGAAGTAAGCCAGAAAGATAAACACCAATACAGTATACTAACGCATATATATGGAATTTAGAAAGATGGTAATGATAACCCTAGATTCAAGACAGCAAAAGAGACACAGATATATAGAACAGTCTTTAGGACTCTGTGGGAGAAGGTGAAGGTGGGATGATCTTTGAGAATAGCATTGAAACATGTATATTATGAAGTGTGAAACAGATCGCCAGTCCAGGTTTGATGCATGAGACAGGTGCTCAGGACTGGTGCACTGAGATGACCCTGAAGGATGGGATGGGGAAGGAGGTTAGAAGAGGGTTCAGGATGGGGAGCACATGTACACCCATGGCTGATTCATTTCAGTGTATGGCAAAACCACTACAATACTGCAAAGTTGTCAGGAAGCGTTTTATAGGAGGCTTGTTGTGTGCTGTTTTGAATCTGTCATGAATCCTCTGTTCCTTATTAATTCCTGAATATTCAGAAATTTAGAGGAGTGACACGCTGCTCCCAGGACTGAGGAATGTATGCATTTCTTTTGCTAGTTTCTCCATAGAGTGATAAGTAACTATTTACGACCCTCTTCCTTTTTATGAACCATAAGGTAAAAGTGATTACTTACAACCCTCTCTTTGATATGGATTGCTTTATGTTCCCTTGATAATTTGTAAGTCTGCACTTTTGATCTTTATCTTTGCTGAAAAAAGCTACCTTGTAAGACAGTATATATTCCCACGCTATGTTGAATAAAACACCTTTGTTCCATCAGAGCTCGAGCCCTCATGTCTGTCTGTCTTTTTTTCTTTCTTTCTTTCTTTCCTTCTCTCTCTCTCTATCTCTCTCTTTCAAGCTAATTATTTGGAGCGCAGAAGCCCACTGAGCTCACTTTCTTGGTCAGGCTCGCAAGACCCTCGTGAGAGGGTGCCCTGTGCCTATGTGAAACAGTGAAAGCCTCGTGTCAGGGGCTTTATTGTTTTTCTGCGTAAACCAAGGAATATCAGCCTCTTTCTCTCTCTCTTTACTTTCTTATCGTCGACTCTGGACCACAAGTTTCCAGTCCATTAAAGGACCTCAACAAGTGGCGCCTGAACAGGGACCTGGTACACGTGGCAGTTCGGACGGAGTGACTGAAGGGCCTATTGAAGTCGCTAAGTACTAAGACATGTGTCAAACGGCTGGAAAGCCACATCACTTTTATACTTTACTTCATCATTTATTTAGAGTTCAGGGACTTTTGGATTCATGCCAGTGAATAGAGGCTTGCCTTCAGACAGTGGTTGAATGTAACCCTTGGTTCCCTGATGAAGACGGTTTTGATTTAAGAATTTGGCACCAGGTCAAAGAGAATGTTGAACAAGCCACCAGACAGGGAAAAACAATTCCGATAGATTTCTGGCCCCTATGGGCTCTCATTAAAGCTGTGATTCTGCCATTTCAAGGTAATTCTAGCCCTCCTGATATTTGGCAACAGGCAGAACACTTATTACATAAATATGAATTAGATGATGAAACCTTTCAAAAGGCCCAATTAGAACAACATAAAATATTTCAGAATTTTCCTACAAGCCCTTCCCCAGTAGCTCTAAGTGTTCCTCCCCTGCCAGCAGGCACAAATCCCAAAGTCTCTCCCTTGCTAGAACTTAATGATTCTGGCAACAACTCCCCTAAGACACCTTTTGACATTAAAACTGACAACTCCTTTCTGAATAACAATAATAAGCTTTTATCACATACTTTTAATTGTAAAAATGTGCTACCTATTCACTTTTCTTTGCCACAGAGGCTCTCTGAATTGCTGACTTTGCAATCACAAGTCTCTGAAGCTGATGATCTCTCCACCTTTCCAGTTTTAAGAAATGCTGATGCTCAAGGGCAAATAATACTTCAATATGAAGGTATTAATTTTTTTCACATGCAACAAATGAAAAACGCTGTAACTATGTATGGCCCACATTTGCCTTTCACTAGAGAGATTCTAAATGCTATGGTGTCTTCTATTGGAAACTTTATTCCCTATGATTGGTGAATTTTAATAAAAGCTCTCCTTAAACCAGGAGAGTATCTTCAATGGACAATGTGGTTTCAAGATATAGCCAGGGATCATGATAAAAAATAAGAAAAGCTCGAGCTGGCACTCCCCAAAACCAAATTACTTTTGAAATGTTAACTGGCACTGGACAATTTGATGCTATAGAAACTCAAATACAATGCCTTCCTTTGTTGCATGAACAATTAAAAACAGTGGCCCTTGAAGCCTGGGACCGAATTACTCCTCAAGGGGAACCTACAGGTAGCTACCGTAAAATATTGCAAGGACCTAATGAAAATTATGCTGATTTTTTAGCTAGATTAGAAACTGCTATTTCCCATACTGTAATTGGAGAGGAAGCTAAAAGGCAACTAGAGAAATTACTTGCTTATGAAAATGCAAATCAGGAATGTCAAAAGGCTATAGCCCTGATTCGTGAGACAGGGACTATTATTGATTATTTGAAGGCTTGTCACAATCTAGGATCAGAAACTCAAAAAATGCAAATGCTAGCTTCAAAAATGGCTGCTTGCTTTAAAAGGTTAAATGAAGCATGCTTTACATGTGGAGATAAGAACCATTTAAAAAGGGACTGCCCTGAAAAAGCTAATAAAAAACCTCCAGAAGTCTGCCCCCGCTGCCGTAGAGGAATGCATTGGGCCAAAGAGTGTAAACGTAAATTTGATATTGAAGGGAAACCTATTCCAGTAAACTCCAAGCAGGGGACCCCACAGGTCCCCTTCAACAAAAACCAGGGGTAAATTCCATCTTTTCCCTCAAACCCTCAACATCAAGCAGTCCTGCCACCAATATACCAGCCCTAAATTAGTTTATCCTTTACCCTCAAGCTGTTCCTTCTAGAATACCTACCGGACTTTTTGGACCCCTGCCCCCACAAACCTTCAGTCTTTTAATTGGCTGATCTAGTTTGACTTCTAAAGGAATTACTGTTCACCCTGGAGTAATTGATTCAGATTATAAAGGAGAAATTCAAATTATGATGTCATCTCAGATTTTATGGCAATTTAAAAAGGAAGATGAAATTGCTCAATTGCTTTTTTTACCTTACATTTCTGTTGACTCCTCTAATGATGTATGGATGGGCGGATTCAGCAGTACAGATCAAAAACAGTCCTTATGGACATCATTTTTATCTGAATTGTCCTGACCAAATATAAACACCAAAATTAATGGTAAAAGGTTTTCTGGTCTCCTCAACACTGGATCTGATATTACTATTATTTCCAAACTTCTATGGCCCAAATCCTGGCCTATGCAAAAAATTGCTTGCCAAATTGCAGGGATTTCTCAAATCAAAGTATAAGAGGTTTATCAGAGTACTCAAATTTGTACATGTGAGGGACCAGAAGGCCAACCTGCAACATTAAGACCTTATGTGATAGATGCACCCCTTAATTTAATAGGAAGGGACTTACACATGCAATGGCAAACTCAGATATACATTCCACATTTTTCCTAGGGGCCACTGTTTATTTAACGGACAATACAATTATTAAAATAACTTGGAAAAATGACGAGCCTATTTGGACAGAACATTGGCCCCTCACGAAAGAGAAATTACAGGCGGCTAAGGAACTCATAGATACACAACTAGAACTAAAGCATATTGAGGAATCTTGTTCTCCTTGGAACTCTTATTTTTGTTATAAAAAAGAAAGCTAGCAAATGGAGTCTCCTAACAGAAAAGTTAATGCCCCTATGAAACCTATGGGTGCATTACAACCAGGAATCCCATAACCTACCACTATTCCTCAAAATTGGCACATTATTATTATTAATTTACAAGGTTTCTTTTTTAATATACCTTTACACCTTTAGACCGAGAGAGATTCACTTTCTCTCTCCCTTATCCTAATTATATCGGACCTCGTAAACAGTAACAATGGACTGTACTGCCACAAGGGATGATGAATTCTCCCACCATGTGTCAGTACTACGTAGCTAAAGACCTTGAGCCTGTGAGAAAGCAATTCCTAACTTTCTTGTTATTCACTATATGGACAATATATTGTTTTCGGCTCCATCTATCTTAGAAACTCAACAAGTGTTTGATATAGCTCAACTATGCTTTAAAAACTCTGGATTAATCATTGCCCATGAAAAAATTCAAGTCTCTAGACCTTGCCATTACTTAGGGTTTGTTGTTAGTAAACAACGTATTACTCCCCAACTAACTCAGATCTGTACTGATAAATTATCAACATTAAATGATTTTCAAAAGCTCTTAGGTGATATAACTTGGATTAGACCTTCTTTAGGCATTGCTAATTATCAACTGAATAACCTATTTAATACTTTAAAAGGAGACCCTGATTTAAATAGCCCTCGTTCACTTTCTCAAGAGGCACAAGAGGAACTCTATTTAGTGCAAAATAAATTACAAAAACAACTTCTTCCTCTCATTAAACTTGATTTACCTCTAGAATTATTTATACTCCCCTCTCTTCATTCTCCCACAGGACTTCTTGCCCAACAAGAACACCAAGTAGAATGGATCTATACCCATTTTAGAGGAATAAAGTCATTTAAACCCTACCTTGATTTAATTGCTCTAATCATTATCAATGGAAGAAATAGGACTAAAACTCTAATTGACTCTGATCCTCATAACATTGTAATACCTATCAATAAATCTCAATCTGAGAATGCATTGCAAACTTCTACCGATTTCCAAATAGCTTTTCTGGAATATTTTGGAGAAATTTTATTTCATTATCCTTCTGGTAAGCTGTGGAATCTCTTCAAAAACACTGAATTTATGATTTCGCACATTATCAGCTCACAGCCTATACCACAAGCTGAGGTTTTTTATATAGATGGGACTAAAAGCGCCAAAACTTCATTCTGGTCTCTTAAAGAATATAAAGTCTTTTATACTAAATTTCATTCTGCTCAACAAAATGAATTATATGCTCTTACTCAGGTTATTTGCCTACATCCTTACCCCATTAACATAGTCTCTGATTCTATATATTCAGTTTTTGTATTAATAAATATAGAAACCTCCGCCATAAACTCCAATCAACCTATTATTCAACAACTCTTTTTTGAACTGCAATCTGTTAATAGAAACCACAATTCTCCCATTTATATTACACATATTTGAGCACATTCTTGCCTTCCTGGCCCCATGACTTATGGTAATGAGCAGGCTGATAAACTGGTTTCCTTTGCCACTCCAGAGGAACAGCTTGCTCTGTTGCACAACAGTGCTGGCTCCCTGCATTAGCTATGGAAAATGCCATACTGACAGGCTAAAGAAATCATTAGTAATTGCTCTACTTGTAGATCTCTACATCTTCGACCCATCACACAAGGTATTAATCCTAGCGGTTTTCAATCTAATGAACTGTGGCAAATGGATGTAACTCATTGCCCTGAACTTTCCCCATCCTCCTTCCTACACATCTGTATCGACACAAATTTCTCTTTTATCTGGGCCACACCTCTTCACGGTGAGGCTACACAACATGTTTTAACTCACTTACTAGTTTGTTTTGCTGTAATGGGAATGCCTAGCTCTATTAAAACAGACAATGACCCTGACTATATTTCTAGACACTTTAAACAATTTTTACAATCTTTTTCTATTAAACACATTACAGGTATTCCTTATAATCCACAGACACAAGGCATAGTTGAACGACCACATCACACACTAAAGTTGCAAGTAAAAAAATTAAAGAAGGGGGAATACACAGGAATACTACTGTCTTCCTTATCTAAACCAGACTTTACCAGATTCCAATATAAAATATTTTCTAAACCTATAACTATTGTTAATACAGCTTTATTTGTTTTAATTTTTTTTTTTTTTAACAAGAGCAGAAGAACATTTTGAGGAATTGAAGGACACTTCTTTTCCTCTGCCCATTTGGTACCAAGACAGGTTAACGAAATAATGGAAAACTAGGAAACTAATCTTACAGGGAAAGTGGTATGTTTATATTTCCCCAGATAGATCCAACGAACTTATATGGCTTCCTCTTCAGAAGATTCGACCCAAGGGGGCCCCGGCCTTCAAAATAGAGACGAAACAACAAGAACTCCAGGAGGAAGAAATTCCAATACGGGCCATGGTGGCCCTAAAGTTCTCCAGGAAGTGTTGCCCTCAGCGGCATCAACCTCATGATCTCTCCACTTGGAGACAAATAAAAACCCCTACTAATCAAACTGAAAATTTGATCTCTCAACAGGGAATGCCTCAGAGTCCTGAATACATTTCCCTGGCAATGCTCAGCCTGCTTGCCTGTGCCTCCCCCATTCGAGCTCTCACTAATCACACTTACTGGGTTACATACCCAACCCCCCTCTACTACAGGTGGTCAAATGGATGGAGAGAGGACCAATCATTTCACCCAATGCCTCTACACATATACCTTCTCCCTGGAACATTAAAGGGCCCACACACCCTGAAGAAGAAGGGAAACTAATTAATATTCTTCTAGGTTATGAAGTCCTTCCTTTGTGTATGGGCCCAGCAGAATTATGCTTAAACATTAGCCAACAAACTTGGGCTTTCACCCTGCCTCCCTAAAAGGATTTTCAGACATTGCTTGGATTACTTATCGCCCTTTCTTTGTCTGTGAACCATGTTTATACTACTGAGACTTTAGGGAAAGAGTTAGGGAAAGAACAAAGAACATTATGCAAAGTGTCTATTTATAAGAACTTTACATATATTCCTGTTTGTTGGGACAAATGTCAAGCCAAATCAGGAAAATTAATATTTGTGGCTAATCATACAATTGTTGATTGGGGACCCCACAGAATGTGGTCATCTAACTGCTCAGACGATATCAACTGCACTGTGTATGACTATGCTACTCAGGTGACATGGGAGGTCACTGACACTAAGATGGAGCATTACCATAACAAAGGACTTCTTGGGTGGCTTGACAGTGGATTAGCCCTACCTCTTCCTAGAATCGTCCTTGATAAACAGAGTGAGTCTGAACAATGGGACATCTGGGAACTTGTTGTGAGCACCGAAGAACTTAGGACTTGGACCGGGCATTTCACAGGGACCCGTCGTGGTCATAGTAACTATTTCTTTCATTATAATCAGTCATATTTTATAGAGGTCTGTGTCCCACTACCTTTTGTTATAGCCATAGGAAATTTATAATTTAATAAGACTTTACATTCTGTAACTTGTATTAATTGCAAACTATATACTTGTCTTAACTCCTCTATTTCTTTAAGAAATTATTCCCTTTTGATTCTTCTATCTCGACATAATTTGTGGTTACCAGTAAATCTCCAGTGACTTTGGGAAGAAGGTCCCATGGCTGGACTTGCTTCCAGATTACTTACTAAACTGTTCCAACGATCTAAATCATTTGCTGGATGGCTGATTCTTGGCATTTTGGGGTTAATAGGTATTTGCACCACTGCTGCCGTCGCTAGTGCTGCTTTACATACCTCGATTCAAACACATAATTTTATCCAAAATTGGACTGAAGATGTTCATAATATGTGGGCTACTCAGGCTCAGGTGGATGAAAATATTCATGAGGAAATATAGAAACTAAAAGCAGCCATCAAATGGGTCAGAGATCAATTAATAGATTTGCAAAAACAAGTGATACTAAAATGTAATTGGACTTCTACTCAATTTTGTGCTACTCCTTCCTGTTCAATTCAATCATAATGCCTACAACTAGGAACAAATCAAATTTTATATACAAAATATACTTGACAATGCCTCTCTGAATGTATAATTATTACAGAAGGAAATCTTTGAAACTTTTTCTAAACGTCTGATCTCTTCCACTAATCTGGATACTTTATTATTACTATTATTATTATTATTACCATTTTTAATTTGGATACTTTAGCTGAACAACTTGCTGACCAATTATCTGGGCTAGACCCACGAGGATGGTTTCAAAGTATTACCCACAGCATCAGGTCTGGAACTGTAACTTTGATGATTGTCTTGGTAATTATATTTGTTGTTTATCATTGCCTTTCTTTAAGGTTGGTCAATACTAAACAAACTCAATGGGTCAGGACTTTTTTTACAAATATAATAAAATAGGGGGAATTTTCAGGAAGCGTTTTACAGGAGGCTTCCTGTGTGCTGTTTTGGATCTGTCATGAATTCTCTGTTCCTTATTAATTCCTGAATATTCAGGAATTTAGAGGAGTGGCACGCTGCTCCCAGGGCTGAGGAATGCATGCATTTCCTCTGTTAGTTTCTTCTTATGGTGATAAGTAACTTTTTAAAACTCTCTTCCTTTTTATGAACCATACGGTAAAAGTGATTATTTACAACCCTCTCTCCTTGATATGGATTGCCTTATGTTTCCCTGGTAATTTGTAAGCCTGGACTTTTGATCTTTATCTTTGCTGAAAGAAGCTACCTTGTAAGACAGGATATATTCCCACACTATGTTGAATAAAACACCCTTATTCCATCAGAGCTTGGGTCCCCATGTCTGTCTGTCTTTCTTTCTTTCCTTCTCTCTCTCTCTCTCTCTCTCAGGCTAATTCTTTGGAGTGCAGAAGCCCGCTGAACTCGCTTTCTTGCCTGGGCTTGCAAGACCCTCGTGAGAGGGCACCCTGTGCCTAATTGAAGCAGTGCAAGCCCCGTGTCAGGGGATTTATAGATTTTCTGCATAAACCAAGGAATATCAGCCTCTTTCTCTCTCTCTTTACTTTCTTACTGTTGACTCTGGACCACCAGGTTCTGGTCCATTAAAGGATCTCAACATAAAGTAATTAACCTCCAATTAAAACAGATAAATTTATATTAAAAAATAAATAAATAAAAAGATAAGTGACTTTGCACATGTGAATAAAACAGAGACACATATATCAATATAACTCCCAAACAATCTAAAATATAACTGATGGTCTTAATGTAAACTATAAAATTAATATATAATATATATTTAGTAAAATAGCAGCATGTCATATTTTATCAAACTTTTGAAATATGTCAAATGGAGGAAGAAAAAAGAAAATGTGAATTAGGAAAAGTAGAGTAGAGAAAGTAAGTAGCACAGAATTTTAAATTCACATATGTGTATGTATATGAAAAAATTAAGGGAAACTTTTGAAGTAAAGATTGAAATCATCCTGTATAAGACTATCCAGATTTAAAAATTAAAGGACAGTAAGTAAGGATATCACATTATCTAGTAAATTCACTGCAAAAAAATACAAGAAATTATTTGTCAAATGGATTAAATATTTTAAAGGTGTAGTATGTGGGCATGCCTTGTTTATCTGTGTATGGGTGTGAAATTCACAGAAGTTTTGCCCAAGTATTTCAGTTAAATGCCAAATCTATTAAATACTTTGGTTGTCACATTGCACTCTGGTTGTTACAGTCATTATAATAGACTCATTTACTCCCTGTCTTTGCACCTGACCCACAAGGAACCGAGCCACTTGATTTTCAGAAGCACTTTTATACATGACCATAGCTGCACTCATCTCACACGCTAGTAAAGTAATGCCCCAAATTCTCCAAGGCAAGCTTCAGCAATACATGAACCGTGAACTTCCAGATGTTAAAGGTGGTTTTAGAAAAGACAGAGGAACCAGAGATCAAATTGCCAACATCCACTGGATCATTGAAAAATCAAGAGCGTTCCAGAAAAATATTTATTTCTGATTTCTTGACTATGCCAAACCCTTTGACTGTGTGGATCACAATAAACTGTGGAAAATTCTGAAAGAGATGGGAATAACAGACCCCCTGACCTGCCTCTTGAGAAACCTGTATGCAGGTCAGAAAACAACAGTTAGAGCTGGACATGGAACAACAGACTGGTTCCAAATAGGAAAAGGAGTACGTCAAGGCTGTATATTGTCACCCTGTTTATTTAACTTATATGCAGAGTACATAACGAGAAACGCTGGGCTGGAAGAAGCACAAGCTGGAATCAAGATTGCCAGGAGAAATGTCAATAACCTCAGATATGCAGATGACACCACCCTTATGGAAGAAAGTAAAAAATAACTAAAGAGCCTCTTGATGAAAGTGAAAGAGGAGAGTTAAAAAGGTGGTTTAAAGCTCAGCATTCAGAAAACTAAGATCATGGCATCCGATCCCATCACTTCAGGGGAAATAGGTGGGGAAACAGTGGAAACAGTGTCACATTTTATTTTCTGCAAAATCACTGCAGATGGTGATTGCAGCCATGAAATTGAAAGAAGCTTACTCCTTGGAAGGAAAGTTATAACCAACCTGAACACCATATTGAAGAGCAGAGACATTACTTTGCAAACAAAGGTCTGTCTAGTCAAGGCTATGGTTTTTCCAGTGGTCATGTACGGATGTGAGAGATGGAATGTGAAGAAAAATGAGAACTGAAGAATTGATGCTTTTGAACTGTGGTGTAGCAGAAGACTTTTGACAGTCCCTTGGACTGCAAGGAGATCCAACCAATCCATCCTAAAAGAGATCAGTCTTGGGTCCTTCATTGGAAGGACTGATGCTGGAGCTGAAAGTCCGATACTTTGGTCATCTGATGCCAAGGGTTGACTCATTGGAAAAGACCCTGATGCTGGGAGGGACTGGGGGCAGGAGGAGAAGGGGATGGCAGAGGATGAGACGGCTGGATGGCATCACCGACTCGATGGACATGAGTTTGAGTAAACTCGGGGAGTTGGTGATGGACAGGGAGGCCTGGTGCGCTGTGTTTCATGGGGTCAGGAAGAGTCAGACATGACTGAGCGACTGAACTGACCGACTAACATAGTAAGACAGTGGTGTTTTATAGTTATCTGATGAGTTTGAGACAATCTCTGAAAAGTGTTCAGCTAAATTTATACATCCAGTTTTTATCATAACATTTTATAAATCATGTACATCTACCTTGTCTGATAAGATGTACCCAAACAAGTCCACATATAGAACAACATTTAGCAATGCTGCAGAACTTTAAGCAATGAATAGTCACATCTTAAAACTTACACATAGTATTAGGACAGGTGGAATATTCAAATTATAGGTAACTAGAAACATATTTTTAAAATATAGCTGTTCTTCAAATTTAACTTTGTTGAGTTTTGTTTGAATACATATGTGTACTTTAACTTGGCATCCCAGAATACTACTTAATGAACACATTGTATCAATAGAAATATTGCAGTCAAAGTTATTTTTAAAAATGCTAATATGTTTAACTAAAGCACATGGAGTCATTTAAACTATAAAATGGTAACTCAATTGATGTGAGGAAGAAAATGGTATTTGAAAGCTAACATTGGACTTAAACGATCTTTTTGTTGAATCAACTATCTTATAAACAATATGAAATTTAAAATGGGAAAGGAAAAATTTCATTGTCAATGTAGTCTATACCCTTATTTTTTAAAATTAAAACTATATCTTTGCCTGGCTTAAATTAAGATGTGATCATCTCTTAACAGCATTCCCTTGCTTTGCTTTTATATTTTTAATAAACTAAGTGATTTATCATGTTCAACTTTATACCTGCTGATCAGCAATCCATCAAGATATGGTCCCGTATTAACATAGCTTGCTAATTTGCAATGTTAACACTTTGGTAAATGGCATAAACAATGAAAAATAGAATCTGAAATTTAAAAAAAAAAAATCGATGCACCATTCAATACTACTGTTTACCAGTAAAATATGCCCTGCCATTCATATCAAATTTCAATTAATTTAATTCACTCGTGTGAGAAAAATTTTAAGAAAAAAGTAAATCAAGTTAGGGTACTTTTCTACTCTCCACCTGTTTCCCTTCCTTTAATAATAACTATAAGCATTCTATAAATGCATGTCATCGTATCCAGACACAAATGAAACAGAATGATGATATCTGATCTCTCCCCCCCCCCCCAAAAAAAAAGAAAGACAGAGTGATAATGGATAATAATCTATATTACCTACATGAGCTGTTCTTATTAGAGAAGGAAATGGCAACCCACTCCAGTATTCTTGCCTGGAAAATACCATGGAGTCTGGTGGGTTACAGTCCTTAGGGTTGCAAAGAGTCAGACACACTTAGCAACTGAGCACACAAGCATGGGCGATTCTTACAGTTCTGTTTACACACTCACCTATCTTTTCTCTGTAACTATAGAAGAAAAATACACATTTACTAGCATATCTTCATTTTGAAATGTTGCCGCTATGAGTCGTGAACGACGCCTGGATTCTTGGTCTTGGAAGGAGAGAAGTTTGATCTGGGGCAAGTAATGGGGTTTGATTGCTCAGAGCTTGTGTGTAATAAATTTTTATTAAAGTATAAAAGAGATAGAGAAAGCTTCTTCAGACATAGACATCAGAAAGGAACAGAAACAGTGCCCCCTTGCTAGTTTTTAGAAAAATGTCATGCACCTATTCTGTTCAGCTCAGTTGCTCAGTCATGTCCAGCTCGGAGTGAACAATGGACTGCAGCACGCCAGGCCTCCCTGTCCATCACCAACTACCGGAGTTAACTCAAAATCATGTCCATTGAGTCAGTGATGCCATCCAACCATCTCATCCTCTGTTGTCCACTTCTCCTCCTGGCTTCAATCTTTCCCAGCATCAGGGTTTCAGATGAATCAGTTCTTCTCGTCAGGTGACCAAATATTGGAGTTTCACCTTCAACATCAGTCCTTCCATGAATATTCAGGACTAGTTTCCTTTAGGATGGACTGGTTGGATCTCCTTGCAATCCAAGGGACTCTCAAGAGTCTTCTCCAATACTACAGTTCAAAAGCATCAATTCTTTGGTGCTCAGCTTCCTTTATAGTCCAACTCTCACATCTATACATGACTACTGGAAAAACCAAAGCTTTGACTAGGGGGACCTTTATTGGCAAAGTAATGTCTCTGCTTTCTAATATGCTATCTAAGTTGGCCATAGCTTTTCTTTCAACGAGCAAGCGTCTTTTAATTTCATGGCTGCAATCATCATCTGCAGTGATTTTGGAGCCCAGAAAAATAAAGTGTGCCACTGTTTCCACTGTTTCCCCATCTATTTGTCATGAAGTGATGGGACCAGTTGCCATGATCTTAGTTTTCTGAATGCTGAGCTTTAAGCCAACTTTTTCACTGTCCTCATTCACTTTCATCAAGAGGCTCTTTAGTTATTCTTCACTTTCTGCCTTAAGGGTGGTGTCATCTGCATATCTGAGGTTATTGATATTTCTCCCCCAGCAATCTTGATTCCAGCTTGTACTTCATCCAGCTCCACGTTTCTCATGATTGTAAGCTGCATATAAGTTAAATAAGCAGGGTGACAATATACAACCTTACTGTACTCCTTTTCCTATTTGGAACCAGTCTGTTGTTCCATGTCCAGTTCTAACTGTTGCTTCCTGACCTGCATACAGGTTTCTCAAGAGGCAAGTAAGGTGGTCTCCTTCAGAATTTTCGACAGTTTATTGTGATCCACACAGTCAAAGGCTTTGTCATAGTCAATCAAGCAGAAGTAGATGTTTTTCTGGAAATCTCTTGTTTTTTCAATTATCCAACAGATGTTGGCAATTATTCTCTGATTCATCTGACTTTTCTAAAACCAGCATGAACATCTGGAAGTTCACGGTTTGCTGGGAGAATTTTGAGCATTGCTTAACTAGCATGTGAGAAGAATGCAACTGTGTGGTAGCTTGAGCATTCTTTGGCATTGCCTGTCTTTGGGATTGGAATGAAAACATCATTTCCAGTCCTGTGGTCACTGCTGAGCTTTCCAAATTTGCTGTCATATTGAGTGCAGCACATTCATGGCATCATCTGTTAGAATTTGAAATAGCTCAACTGGAATTCCATCACCTCTACTAACTTTGTTTTTAGTGATGCTTCCTATGGCCCACTTGACTTCACATTCCAGGATGTCTGGCTCTAGGTGAATGATCACACGATCGTGATTATCTGGGTCATTAACACCTTTTTTATATAGTTCTTCTGTGTATTCTTTCCACCTCTTCTTATTCTCTTCTGCTTCTGTTAGGTCCAAACCATTTCTGTCCTTTTTCTGCCCATCTTTGCATGACATGTTCCCTTGGTATCTCTAATTTTCTTGAAGAGATCTCTAGTCTTTCCCATTCTATTGTTTTCCTCTATTTCTTTGCACTGATCACTGAGGAAGGCTTTCTTATCTCTCCTGGGTATTCTTTGGAACTTTGCACTCAAATGGGTATATCTTTCCTTTCTTTCATTGCCTTTTGCTTCTCTTCTATTCACAGTTATTTGTAAGTCCTCCTAAGACAACCATTTTGCCTTTTTGCATTTCTTTTTCTTGGGGATGATCTTGATCACTGCCTCAGGTACAATGTGATGAACCTCTGTCCATAGGTTTTCAGGTACTGTGTCTATCAGATCTAATCCCTTGAATCTATTTTTCACTTCCACTGTATAATCGTAAGGGATTTGATTTAAGTCATACATGAATGGTCTATTGGTTATCTCCACTTTCTTCAATTTCAGTCTGAACTTGGCAATAAGGAGTTCATGATGTGAGCCACAGTCATCTCCCATCTTGTTTTTGCTGACTGTATAGAGCTTCTCCATCTTTGGCTGCAGAGAATATAATCAATCTGATTTCAGTATTGACCATCTTGTGATGTCCATGTGTAGAGTCTTCTCTTGTTCTATTGGAAGAGGGTGTTTGCTATGACCAGTGCGTTCTCTTGGCAAAACTCTATTAGCCTTTGCCTTGCTTCATTCTGTATTCCAAGGCCAAATTTGCCTGTTACTCCAAGTTTTTTCTTGACTTCCTACTTTTGCATCCAGTCCCCTATACTGAAGAGGACATCTTTTTTGGGTGTTAGTTCTAAAAGTTCTTGTACGTCTTCATAGATCCATTCAACTTCTTCAGCATTACTGGTCAGGGCATAGACTTGGATTACTGTGATATTGAATGTTTTGCCTTGTAAAGAAACAGAGATCATTCTGTCATTTTTGAGTTTGCATCCAAGTATTGCATTTCAGTCTCTTTTTTTTTAATTACCATTAATAGCACACTACTATTTAAAGAAAGGAAATATCTCAAAACTCAGAGAGTGGCACCAGGCCCCTCACCCACAGCATGCATTTTGAGATAACATTGGCAAAAGCTGAGTAATCCAGGGCCATAAAACAGTTGACATGAATCTTGAAGAAAGGCAGATTGCCAAGTAAATACATAGTTCATTAACATAGCTTAAGAAAAACGTTTCCATAAGAAAAATGCATTGGTTATCTCAACGTTTGAGAAAAGTTAAGTTCAGGTGGAGCCAGGTGTTGTCATGCCAACACAGAATTTTAGAAGAAACCTCATTTTAATTTTGTATAGAGAAGGGGGGGGGGGGAAACTTCTGACACTTGTGGTTGGTTTTCTCCTGCCAATTAAGAGAGAGAAAGAGAGAGAGAGAGAAAAAAAAAAAAAAAAAAAAAAAAAAAAAACAGCAACAACAACAACGTGATACTTGCAGCCTATTTCCTCTGCTTGGGGACCCCTATATTACCTATTGGGCACCCTGTGTTACAGGACCCCTGCCTGTTACCCTCTCAATTTCATGTAAATTTTCTCGTGTACCTCTTAGATTGAATGCTAAGAGAGGAGATGAAATACAAGCTACGTATATATTAATACTAATACTGAGCAAACGTTTTAGGACAACTAGACCTTACAACACAGAGCTGACTGTGTTTACAAACTTTGTTCATGAGGGTTGAGGGGAATATAAATTCACAGGAAAACTAATTTTGGGGGGAAAAAGCCATTTGTTGTGTAAATTTAGTGTTAAGCTTTCTTTCATGTCTCAAGACTTTTGATTTTTCTTGACTGGGTGTTTCTTACACAAGAAAATATTTGTAAAAGGACCTTCATTTCAAGATTAGAAAAAAAGTGTTGTAAAAGCACAGCCATTATTTTTGTTTTTATGTACTGTTTTATTTCATTTTCTGTTCTTGGGTGAACTATGCAAGAACTCAGATAAACATATCTCTTTTAGTGGGTTCCTCCTCAATAAATTGGGGCTTCCCTGGTGGCTCAGAGGTTAAAGCGTCTGCCTGTAATGCAGGAGACCTGGGTTTGATCCCTGGATTGGGAAGATACCCTGGAGAAGGAAACGGCAACCCACTCCAGTATTCTTGCCTGGAGAATCCCATGAATGGTGGAGCCTGGTGGGCTACAGTCCACGGGGTCGCAATGAGTCGGACACGACTGAGCGACTTCACTTCACTTCCTCAATAAAATTCATACCTGGTAAAGTCTCTTAGATATAACTTCAATTAAAAGTTGAAGACATTTCTATTTCCGGATTTTTAAGGAATCTCCACACTGTTCTCCATAGAGGCTGTACTAGTTTGCATTCCCACCAACAGTGTAAGAGGGTTCCCTTTTCTCCACACCCTCTCCAGCATTTATTGCCTGTAGACTTTTGGATAGCAGCCATTCTGACTGGCGTATAATGGTACCTCATTGAGGTTTTGATTTGCATTTCTCTGATAATGAGTGATGTTGAACATCTTTTCATGTGTTTGTTAGCCAACTGTATGTCTTCTTTGGAGAAATGTCTGTTTAGATCTTTGGCCCATTTTTTGATTGGGTCATTTATTTTTCTGGGATTGAGCTGCAGGAGTTGCTTGTATATTTTTGAGATTAATCATTTTTCTGTTTCTTCATTTGCTATAATTTTCTCCCAATCTGAGGGCTGTCTTTTCACCTTGCTTATATGTTTATATGTTTGTATGCTTACATGCTTTTATGCTTGTATTCTTACATACTTATATGCTTGCCATATGACCCAGCAACCCCACTCCTGGGCATACACACCGAGGAAACCAGAACTGAAAGAGACAGGTGTATCCCAGTGTTCATTGCAGCACTGTTTATAATAGCCAAGACATGGAAGCAACTTAGATGCCCATCAGCAGGCGAATGGATAAGAAAGCTGTGGTACATATGCACAATGGAATATTACCTAGCCACTAAAAAGAATACATTTGAATCAGTTCTAATGAGATGGATGAAACTGGAGCCCACTATACAGAGTGAAGTAAGCCAGAAAGAAAAACACCAATACAGTATACTAACACATATATATGGGATTTAGAAAGATGGGAATGATAAGCCTATATGAAAGACAGAAAAAGAGACACAAATATATAGAACAGACATTTAGACTCTATGGGAGAAGGTGAGGGTGGGATGATCTCATAGAATAGTATTGAAATATGTATATTATTAAGTGTGAAACAGATCGCCAGTCCAGGCTGGATGCATGAGACAAGTGCTCAGGGCTGGTGCACTGGGATTACCCAGAGGGATGGGGTTGGGAGGGAGGTGGGAGGGGGGTTCAGTATGGGAAACACATGTAAACCCATGACGAATTCAAGCCAATGTATGACAAAAACCAATACAATATTGTAAAGTAATTAGCCTCCAGCTAATAAAAATAAAGGGAAAAAAATAAAACTTTCAAACCAGAAAAGAATTTAAAAAAATAAAATAAATAAAAAATAAAAGTTGAAGACATGCTCAGTCGTGTCTGACTCTTTGCAACTCCATGAAATGTAGCATGCCCAGCTTCCCTGTCTGTCACCAACTCCCAGAGCTTGCTCATACTCCTGTAAATTGAGGCGGTGATGCCGTCCAACATACTCATCCTCTGTTGTTCCCTTGTCCTCCTGCCTGCAATGGTTCTCAGCTTCAGGGTCTTTTCCAATGAGTCAGCTCTTTGCATCAGGTTGCCAAAGTATTGGAGCTTCAGCTTCAGCATCAGTCCTTCCAACAAATATTCAGGACTGATCTCCTTTAGGATGGACCGGTTGCATCTCCTTGCAGTACAAGGGACTCTCAAGTCTTCTCCAGCACCACAGTTTGAAAGCATTGATTCTTCAGTCCTCAGCCATCTTTATGGTTTAACAGTCACATCTGTACATCACTACTAGAAAAACCGTAGCTTTGACTATACGGACCTTTGTTGGCAAAATGATCTCTCTGCTTTTTAATACGCTGTCTAGGCAGGTCATAGCTTTTCTTCCAAGGAGCAAGCATCTTTTCATTTCATAACTGCGGTCACCATCTGCAGTGATTTTGGAACCCAAGAAAATAAAATCTGTCACTGAAAATTGAAAACACTTTTTCCCCTTCTATTTGCCATGAAGTGATGGGACTGAGTGCCATGATCTTCATTTTTTGAATGTTGAATTTTAAGCCAACTTTTTCATTTTTGTCTTTCATCTTCATCAAGCTGCTCCTCTTCACTTTCTGCCATTATAGTGGTTATCATCTGCATATCTGAGGTTGTTGATATTTCCCCCAGAAATTTTTATTCCAGCTTGTAGTCTTCCACCCCAACATTTCACACGATGTACTCTGCATAAACATTAAACAAGCAGGGTGACAGTATACAGCCTTGACTTACTTCTTTCCCAATTTTGAACCAGTTCGTTTTTCCATGTACGATTCTAAGTATTGCTTCTGAATACAGGTTTCTCAAGAGATGGGTAAGGTGGTCTGGTATTCCCATCTCTAAGAATTTTCCAGTTTGTTGTGATTCACACAGTCAAAGGCTTTGACATAGTCAACAAAGTAGAATTATTTTTGGAATTCTCTTGCTTTTCCTATGATCCAGTGGATGCTGATGATTTGATCTCTGGTTCCTGTCTTTTCTAAATCCAGCTTGTAAATCCGAAAGTTCTCAGATCACATACTGCTGAAGTCTAACTTGAAAGATTTTGAACATAATCTTGCTAGCACCTGAAATGAATGCAATTGTGTGGTAGTTTGAGCATTCTTTGGCATTGCCTTTCTTTGGGACTGGAATGAAAACTGACCTTTTCCAGTCCTGTGGCCACTGTTGAGTTGTCCAAATTTGTTGGCTTATTGAGTGCAACAATCTAACAGTATCATGTTTTAGAATTTGAAATAGCTCAACTGGAATTCCATCACCTCCCTTAGCTTTGTTCGTAGCAATGCTTCCTAAGGCCCTCTTGACTTCACCCTATAGGATGTCTGGTTCTAAGTGAGTAACAACACCATTGTGGCTTTTTGGGTCATGAAGACATTTTCTGTACAATTCTTGTGTGTATTCTTGCCACCTCTTCTTAATCTCTTTTGCTTCTGCTAAGTTCTTGTCATTTCTGTCCTTTATTGTGCTTATCTCTGCATGAAATGTTCCCTTGGTATCATTTAAAGGTGAGCAAACTCTAACAATATCATACAGTGGTGGTAGTTTAGTTGCTAAGTCATATTTGATTCTTGCAACCCCATGGTGTATAGCCCACCAGGCTTCTCTGTCTATGAGATTTCCCAGGCAAAAATACTGGAGTAAGCTGCCATTTTCTTCTCCAGGGGATCTTCCCAACCCAGGGATTGAACCTGCATCTCCTGGTAGATTCTTTTACTGCTGAGCCACCAGGGAAGCTCAATATTATCTGTAAATAATCTTAATATCAGGAATTGTTTTAAAGGGAAGAAAATGAGCTTAATTTTCATGAAAAATCATGATATTCATTCACATCTACATTAGCAATCAAAGAGGAGAGGTGAAAACAATCTCTGTGTAAATGCATTTTCAAGGACATATGCCTTGCTACTGCTATTAGCAATTAGCCAAAACATTTGCATCCAGATTGAACATTCTCCTCTGTCCAATAAAATTCACACATGCTCTGCATGTGTGAAAATCTTAGGAAGATTGTTGGTGAAAAAATAAAGCTGATGATAGTCCTCACCCTAAGATTTCTTGCTGCACATGATCAAAATTTGAACCTTGGCATAATTGTTTTTGTATGTGAGTGCTGTTTAATACATTATGCATATGATTGGAGAAACTAATTAAATAGATTAACATTAAACTGAATATTTGGATCTGAGTACAATACAACAAATTATTGGTCATTGCATATTACAATTACATTATATTCCTTTAATTTCGTGGTTCTGATACAATAGACATTCCTTAAGTCAAATCTAGTATAAAAACTAGCAATTGCAATTTGACAATCTAGGCTACTTCAATATTCAGAGAGTATACTACATACCACATTTAATGCTGTATTTCCAATGCACATATTAAAGGGTATTTCCGCCAAGTGCCTATGCTGCAACAATTTTATGAAGTTGAAAATAAATTCTGATGCTAGAGTAAAGCTGAAGCAGAGCATGCCAGTGTTTATAAAAGGACATGCCACTAACAAACACAAAACATTATGCTAAGTGAAAGAAGCTAGAGACAAAAGACCATGTATTTTCTGATTACATTTATTTGAAGCACTCAGAACAAGCAAATATATAGAGATAGAAAGCAGATTAGTGGAGGTTTGCAGCTGGATTTTGGAAGGAGGGATGATTGCTAATAGGTGATTCTAAAGTTAATTGTGACGATGGTTGCACAACTGTGCAAATATAATAAAACATTAAATTGTACACTAAATCTGTAAATTGTATGCCATGTGATTTATATCTCACCAAATATGTTACCAAAAAATGACTTCAGATACCCAAGCACATAGAGAAACATCTTATGAGATGTCTGTATGCTTCATTGCCTGCTGGAACTAAGGGCAATATAATTTACAACCATTAAAGTCACTTCAAGTTGATCTTTGCTACTGCAGACATTTTTCAACTTGAATTGCAAGCTCGCCAAGGTGACGTTTTTAAAGGACAAATAAAAAGGCTTCCTTCATTCTACAGTTTAACAAAAATCAGCTCATTATTTTGTAAATATACTTCATATTCATACATATATAAAAATATTGATACACATATGTGTGTATACATAGGTGTCTATGTACACATTTGCATATGTTATAAGAAGAATGTCTGGTAAATCCCAAAGACAGAGAAGCCTGTCAAGCTACCATCCATGGGGTTGCAAAAGAGTCAGACATGATCTAGTGATTGAGCAACAACAAGTATGTAAAACGAACAGCAGAGGGAAAGTTAGATCTATTACAAGATTTGTTTTCTTATTATGAAGATAAACATGTTAAGGAAGAAAGAAAATAGAAGCTACTCACCCCAGACCCCCCACCAAGTTAGTAATACAGCAGGTAACAAAGGGATCCTGATTTTAAAAGGAGATAAGTTGATATCATTCCTCACTCAAAAACCATTGAAAGTTTCTCATCTCACTCTTATTAAAAGTTGGGGTCTTTAAAGTGGCCTGCAAGTCTCTACAATAGGGGTTTCAGTATGCAAACAGTTTCTGTGAAGGGAAAGGTAGTAAATATTTTAGACTTTGCAGGACGCTAATGTGCATTTTGCAACTGCTCATTTCTGCTCTTGTGGGAAGAAAGCAGCCATAGGTAGCACATAAAATATTGAGCATGAATGTGTCTCAATAAAACTTTATTTATGAAATTGAAATTTGAATTTCATAAGATTTTTGCCTGGGAAGTAATATTATTTTTCTGGGATACTTTTCACAATTTAAAAATGTAAAAATCATTCTAAATTCTTAGGTTGTCCAAAACCAGGCATAGTTTGCTGACTCCTGTTGTCTCTCCTGCCCTATCTCCACTTCCTCTTCTCCTAGCTAGTTCAGCTCCAGAGAAGCTGATCTTCTTTCATCTACCTCATGCCTTTGTAATTTTGTTCCTTCTCCAAGGAACCAGCTTACCCTAGACAGTCACATGGTTTACTCCCTCATCTCTTTCAAATTTTCGCTCAGTTGTGACCTACAATATCCACAAGAAGTTTGGCTTATATTTCTTTGCTTTGCTAATGCTGCTGCTGCTGCTGCTGCTAAGTCACTTCAGTCGTGTCCGACTCTGTGTGATCCCATAGACGGCAGCCCACCAGGCTCCCCCATCCCTGAGATTCTCCAGGCAAGAACACTGGAGTGGGTTGCCATTTCCTTCTCTAATGTGTGAAAGTGAAAAGTGAAAATGAAGTCGCTCAGTCGTGTCCGACTCTTAGCGACCCCATGAACCGCAGCCTACCAGGCTCCTCCATCCATGGGATTTTCCAGGCAAGAGTACTGGAGTGCGGTGCCATTGCCTTCTCTGGCTTTGCTAATGTGTAGTTCTTAAAAGCTAATGTGGGACTAATCAGCATTCTAGTGTCTAAATTTGAACACATAAGACTTCTTTTCCCTGTTCTTGTAATTTGTAAATGAAAACCAATTATTGTCTGAATAATAACAATGAGCAACCTATCATCACCTCTCAAATATTTTTGTTTAAAGCTAATGATATTTTTGCTTATGTCATCTTCAAATTACAGTATGTGTGTACTTGGCTGTATTATTTCTTTCTCATCACCAAAGACTGAAAGCTCAGATTTTCTTCACCAAAATTATAATTTCCATTCCAATTACTGTACTCAAAAGGCAGATCCTCCAATTGACTTCATGTATTCCACCGCACGCATACACACACACACACCCGTGGACTTATACACACATACGCATTGTAATCATAGAACTAAAGTCTGAGTTATGGAGTAAGTAAAACTTGGTTAGTACTAGTAAACTGTTCTCTCCAAGATACATATGATAATTTCCTTGGGCAGTGCTCACAATAATATTTACATTGAAACATAAACCCTACTCTTGCACAAGCACTTCAGGGACATATTCTAGCACTCTTTTTGGAATAATAAAGCAGAATATTAATGAAATGTAGTGCCTTACTAGCAAAAAAATTAAGAGGACCTTTTACTGAAGAAAAGCATCATGGTTCATATAGTAAAAAGCACTGTTATTATACTTGAAGAAATTATTTGTTCTTGGATAGGATATTCATTGAATGGGAATACTGCAATTAATTCAAGCTATCATTGTGACAAATTGGATGTGATGAGACAATGAATGATTCTAATCTCCCTTTTAGTTAAGCTACATTGAAGTGAGGGACAGACACAGGATAATAATAAACTCTGGACTCAGAGAAGACCAATAATAAAATTGCATTATAAAATACATTAAATAAATTAAATATAAAATACATTAAATATACATTAAATAAAAAAAAAAATCCTGACAGACAACCATCTTTTAAAATGATGGAAACAGTCTCAGATATCTTAGTTTTATTTTCAAATATCTGTTACTTTGTAACATCTCTTTGTAACATCTAAAACAAAGATATGTTTCTGAGAAAACTTTTTTTTTTGAGGGCTGTTTCTCTGAAACATAGTATCATAGCAATAAGTTTTATTATGAAGGAAGTATAATCTGTTCCAGAATGTGTATTCTGTTCCCCTCTGAAAGAGTCTGTCCATCTACATGTACAGGTATAGGTACATGTATAGGTCATGTACACTATATGTACACTGTCCTTATATTCTGGTATCTGATTTCTAATAAAAATGCGTTTATCAAAATAAACAGCTAGAAATATCACATCTTCTTATAATACAAGGTATCCATGAAATTTTGAAATAAATTTTCAAAAGTATCTGAACTTTACTAAGATAAATGTGAAAAAAAAAGATTAATGTGAGCAAAACTTTTGGACTTGATAGTAGCAAAATATAATCATTCACAAACTGTAGAGCAAGTTGTAGCTAGTCAATGTAATAGTGTTAGACAACCTTGTAAGCTAATTATTATGATTTTAAAGTAAAAACATCTACTCAATATGATTATATTCTCTTTATATATAAATTAATGTACAGTGTTATTCATTGAGGGATTATTTTTCATGAAACTGAAAAAAGCAAAGTGCTTTACTTTTAAGAAACCCTCAAAAAACCTAAATCAGGAACATTGAATTTGTATTGTTTGGCTTCTAAACATGAACTTACCTGATGACATTTTTAAATGTTAAGAAAAGTCAGATTTTAAAACATTAATGGAAAAAGATGAATTCTTCTTAATTTAAAGGAAGTTTACTTTTCCTATTAATACTTTAGATTAGAGCAAACTGTGAATAAAGTTGCAAACTAAAGAAATAAAAATTATTCCATGTCACAGTGGGTTAATTTCTCATCAGACTGAAGAGGAAGTTTCTAACTCTTGCTGTGTATCATGGAAGTAAATCCGTCTTAATTATGTATTTCTTCTGTCTTGATTTAACATTCAAATCCATAAAAATTTTAGTCTAACCTTAAGACTTTGAAAGGTAAAATGAACACTGTACATATTTTTAAACCCAATAAACATTAATCACAACTTAACACAACAGAATAAAACTATTCACTTTCCAAATGATGTGATGTAAAACATTAGAAAATTATCTTGTCCAGATAATGACTCAGTAAGATCAATTCAAGTGATTCATACATGTATTGTTTTCAGTATAACATTCTGCTAAGTGGTAATGTATTTTGCACTCAACTGAAATTTTCTCCAGGAAATTCATTGAAGTATAGAAAATATTTGAACTTGATATGCAAATACTATATTATTATTGTTTTAGCTTTAAAAATCTAAGAATAACCTCAATTTCTTCAGCTCAAAAATTACTCCTAGGCTGATAAATGCACAAATCTAGTAGAGGTGATGTAATTACAGTTGAGCTATTTCAAATCCTAAAAGATGATGCTGTGAAAGTGCTGCACTCCGTATGCCAGCAAATTTGGAAAACTCAGCAGTGGCCACAGGACTGGAAAAAGTCAGTTTTCATTTCAATCCCAAAGAAAAGCAATACCAAAGAATATTCAAAATACCTCACAATTGCACTCATCTCACTTGCTAGTAAAATAATGCTCAAAAATCTCCAAGCTAGGATTCAAAGATACGTGAACCGTGAACTTCCAGATGGTCAAGCTGGTTTTAGAAAAGGCAGAGCAACCAGAGATCAAATTGCCAACATCTGCTAGATCATTGAAAAAGCAAGAGAGCTTCAGAAAAACATCTATTTTTGCTTTCTTGACTATGCCAAAGCCTTTGACTGTGTGGATCACAACAAACTCTCGAAAATTCTGAAAGAGATGGGAATACCAGACCACCTGACCTGCCTCTTGAGAAACCTGTATTCAGGTCAAGAAGCAACAGTTAGAACTGGACATGGAACAACAAACTGGTTCCAAATAGGAAAAGGAGTACATCATGGCTGTATATTGTCACCCTGCTTATTTAACTTATATGCAGAGTACATCATGAGAAACACTGGGCTGGAAGAAACACAAGCTGGAGTCAAGATTGCCAAGAGAAATATTAGTAACCTCAGATATGCAGATGACACCACCCTTCTGGCAGAAAGTGAAGAAGAAGTAAAGAGCCTCTTGATGACAGTGAAAGAGGAGAGTAAAAAAATTTCCTTAAAGTTCAACATTCAGAAAACTAAGATCATGGCATCCCATCCCATCACTTCATGTTAAGTAGATGGAGTAGCAATGGAAACAGTGAGAGACTTTATTTTTGCGGTCTCCAAAATCACTGCAGATGGTGAATGCAGCCATGAAATGAAAAGACACTTAACTCTTTGAAAGGAAAGCTATGACCAACTTAGACAGCATATTAAAAAGCAAAGTCATTACTTTGCCAACAAAGGTCCATCTAGTCAAGGCTATGGTTTTTCCAATAGTCATGTATGGATATGAGAATTGGGCTATAAAGAAAGCTGAGCATCAAAGAATTATTGCTTTTGAAATGTGGTGTTGGAGAAGACTCTTGAGAGTCTCTTGGACTGCAAGGAGATCCAACCAGTCTATCCTAAAGGAGATCAATACTGAGTGTACTTTGGAAGGACTGATGTTGAAGCTGAAACTTCAATACCTTGACCACTTGATGTGAAGAACTCACTCATTTGAAAAGACCCTGATGCTGGGCAAGATTGAAGGTGGGAGGAGAATGGGATGACAGAGGAAGAGATGGTTGGATGGCATCACTGACTCAATGGACATGAGTTTGAGTAAACTCTGGGAGTTGGCAGTGGACAGGGAGGCCTGGCAAGCTGCAGTCCATGGGGTCACAAAGAGTTGGACATGACTGAGTGAGTGAACTAAACTGATATATGCAACATAAGATATTTTTGAAGTAATTATTTATTTCCCCAAATTTTCATGGAAAGAATACAGCCACTCATTTTTGTTCAGCAGATCTTTAGTAATACCTATCACACACAGGTATTCTGTTTGTTCCTAGAGATTTACAGATAAACTAAGTAGATATTGTTATAGTCTTCATGAACTTTTTTAAAAGCAAGAATGTCTATTCACATTAGGATAGAAGAATGCATTCTAACTTTCAGTCCAAATAAGCAGATGCATGTGTTTCTTCTATGTTTCCTCAGATAATTATATTCTACAAGCTGTAGAAGGGCATCTGTGCACTAAATGAGTTGACATTATTTTTTCTAGGTCATTCTAGCTACTGAATCACAGAGATTATTGAATATATCAAATAGTAATGATGTAATATAGGTTTCATCAAAATAAAAATACATATTCTGATCACAAATAATTAGAAATACACATCATAATTAATGTGAAACATATATAAAAGCTAAGTATCTGAAAGAAAATTTCAATGTCTATTTTTTCCATAATAATAATAAAATTGAGTTAATAATAAAAGTTTCTTAAAGAAGATAGACTAATATCATTTAGTCTACTGATCTAGTAGGAAGACACTAAAGTGTGGCTCAGACTAGATGATGATTTAAAGGAGTCTTTTAAGATATAGGAACACAGGAGTAAATATGTGAAATAGTTTGCAACAATAATACAAAGAAGAACCTTGCCAATATGTGCAACACTAATAGATTACCAATCTTCAAAATTTTGTATTGATTTTCCTAGTGTTCTATAAATGCATATATTACATATGATATATATCCTTCTAGTAAGAGGTAAATAATATTAAGAAACCAGATCTTAAATTTGAAAATGATTTTAGATAATATGAGCTAAATTACTCATAAAATGGTTACACTCTAACAGCACAAAACTACCTTTAAAATGTTAAGAAATTAATTAGAAATATGTATTATTTTTATATTAATCTCTATAATAATTGGGTAAAAACAAGAGGAATTATTTATTTTTATTAACTTATTTTCTGGATATATAGGGCAACATTAATTCCAACAATAACAACTAGAATAGCTATTAATGTAATGTTTGGACTCTTAGGTGTGTTTGTTTGAACATTGTGCTCTCTTATTACTGATGATATCATCTGTAAAGATATGTTTTTTTAATAACAAATCATTGTCTTAGGAAATGAATTTTGATGAATAATCTGTCCTCTCTTCAATTATTCAGTTAATTTGTGAAAAATATTTTCTGATGAATCAGGAATCATCTTAAAGAACTAATACTGAGAAATTTCAGATAAAAATCCCTTTTTTTTAGTTATCTACGTCTTCCTTCCCTGTCCAAGGCACACATAATTCCCAGAACACTATTTCTTCACCCAAGTATGTTGCTAACTGACTGAAATCCTAGGAGAATGAATTCAGAGATGTCAGATCAATTATTTCTTTTCTCTTTCTGTAAATACTGCTGAGCTCAGATTCCCACCAGAATGTTTTGCATTCATATAGCATTTATTATTTTCTTAAGTTGCTTCCACATGCATTGTAATTAACTTCAATACCTTACTTGGAAACCCATTGGTGCTGGATTCTGAAGAGTAGTGATTTTGAGAAGCTACTTACAAATCTTCACATACAACATAGAGAATGAGCCTAATTTGAAACAAAATATTCTCTTCTGAGGCAATGTAACTCTCTTGGCCATTTATTCTTTTCTAATAACCAGATCCCCTCTTCTACTTTACTCTGATTCAATAATCACAATAGCAGTAACATAAAACTAATAGCTTTGCATGGACAATATTTTACATTTGAATTGAGGTATACAAGTAAAGGTAAAAAAAGAAAATGAAGAGTAAGTATGTGACTGCTCCTGATGCAACATTTAAATCCTTTTAAAGGATTTAAGACTAATATTTCATTTATCAAAATAAAATTTTAGCATAATTATAATCAAATACAATAAAGGTAATTAGTCTAATTTAACAGTGGAGGAAAGAAATGAATCCTGCAATAGGGATAGTTAAAATTTTGCAAATTAGGTAAGTCACTCAACTTCTGATATAAAAGTATCAACTTCTATATTGAAGGAAAATGAGAACACTAATAAATTTTGCAAAACATTTGCATAGAATAGTATAGATATTTATTAATATTTATAACATAATTTAATAGCCATACATTTTAGTAATAAATAAATTTAATGGCTTGGCAATGAATACATCAAGTAAAATATATACATTTCCCAGAAACAGTAATTAATTAAACCCACAAAATTTATCATATTATACTGAAAAATCTTTCATTCATCATATGGAATCAGCTTTCAGACCATTATGAGCATTTCTGTATCAGATATGCCCATTAGAAAGGTTAAAATGAAAAAAGAAAAGACTTATCTAGGATTAAAACTGAATCAAATGTTGTAAGTAATCAAAATCTTGCTACTTGACAACAAAATTCAGCTTTCCTGATTGAAATACTGACATCATTAGCAGTGAAACTTTTTGTGTACATAGTTCAGACAAAACCAAAAGAAGTAAACTCCTCCTAAAACATATTTTTTAAGATATTAAAAATATGTGTGCGCTCTCTCACACTTTAAACTTCTTTCCTTTAAAATCTAACCTAAAAGAAATATACATACACACACAGAGATCTTCATTCTGGTGAAACTATCCAGATCAAAAGAGGGAATATTTTCAGCATTTAATTAAAAATTTGTGATTACCATGATATATTCATTGAAATGTAAGGGTTCTGCTTAAACAATAGCAGAATAAAAATGTAGATGTGCTTAGGAAACAGCTTGTCCTCTTTTGTTTTTCAGTTATGATGCCAACCTATTTTTTAAAATAATTTTATGGAGGTATGACTGACATATATATTATTCATTTTTAATTGTTAAGAATTAGTTTCGGGCCTTCTTGACTGATTCATAAAGGTCAGATTATAACTACGCTTACATTTGAAAAAAATGAGTGAATGTCCTATAACTATTACTTTACTATAACATCTTTTGTGAAGATCAGGCACTTATCATTAGGTTAGTAATAGTTTTGCTCATTAAAACAATTACATTTAAGATGCTTGCAATAACCACTGTGGCCTACTGCTATATGCTATGTCTATAAAGCAATGAGATGGAATTCAATAAGGCATGAAAATCAATGCCATTACTTGTAGTTACACCTATGTAGCAGTGCTAAACAGAACTTTCTTTTGTGTTTGAATACAGAACAGTATGCCTGTGGCAATGTCAATTTTTGAGATTTTTATATGAATATAAAACACATACAACCAACATAAATAACTTTCTTAGATGCATATACAGTTGTAATTTTACTAACTCTACCATTTTGACTGAAAGAACACAATGTTGCTTATGTAGAAGATACAACTATGAGCATTAGCCTGTTAATATATCTTCATATATGATTGGGACCATCTATAATGGATCATGAAGCTAAACGTTATCTGACTCTACTGTATTGTTTTTTTCAAATAATTTAATACTAAATTTCATTTTTATTCATTCATTCATTCAGAGTGCATGATTAAACAGTATGTACATAAAATTCAAATATGTACATCCATTCATGAAATAAATCTTTACTGAGTTCGCATTATGTGCCAGATACTTGTTAGGCACTGGAGATGCAGTTATCAGTAAGACAAACACATTCCCTAATACACACTGAGTACATAATCTAGCAGGTAAGACAAGCAACAAACAGGAAAACAAGCGGTTGAATGAATCGAAGATTACAAACCTAACGCCCAGGGCCAGATATGGACCACAGACATGCTTTGTTTGGTCAATACATTGTTCCAAAAATATTGTTTTGCCACATTGAAAAACATGGTACATTTATACAAACGTTTAGAGCCCATTGTTTATTGAAGATCTTAGACTATTTTTAACATTACAGTTCTGTTTACAAGTAGCCTGAGTAAAAAAGTAAAACCACTTAAAAAAAATGATGCTATCGTTGTTTGAATAAAGGAATTATATTTTGTCCCAACTATAAATTGTTCCTAAAAAGCACTCTAAGAGGTAAGAGAAGCATTGTGTAACAGATGACACACAGATTAGGAAAGACATGTATTGAGAGTACAGACACCCTAGTGACTTGATACAATGTTTATAAAGATCTAAAATATTTAGTTGAATGTCAGATTTTTTAAAAAATTAGAGTTGTCTGAAAATAAGTATCATGTAACACGTAGAAGCTAATTATTATAAAACATTAACTAAGTTTGCTTATTGGACAATGCTGCATGTTCATAATATCAACACAGTGACTATGATCAAAGAATTTCACAACTGACTGAAGTGAAAAAATACATTAAAGTGTACTAGACCTCTGAAATACATTTTTTTTTACATAAAGGCCACATGATTAAAAGGTGTCACAGTTCAGTGTATACACTACAAATATTGAATGTTTATGGAGAATCCTATTTTATTAATTTTGCTCAGCTAAAACACTTAAGTCTGAGAGAAGAAAAAAGTTCAAATAAATTTTATTTTCACCTGTCTTAGTCATGTTATAATTGTCACTTAATGAAAGACAAGTCGTTTTTTTCAACAAGACTTTAGCTTCCAAATTCATATGGCCTGTTTTCACTTATGGGTCTTAAAGGCATTACTCTTACAATGAAATATCACTAAATACATAATGCTCAAGGTCAAAGAGTATAAAATATGAATTTGGCAATTAGCATCTAAAATCACTTCATCAGAAATGAAATCCTACTTATTGTTAATCTCCAGTTTAACTATTAACTAAACTATTAACTATTTTTTCTTTTACCTGAACATCTAAGGAAAAGTTAGAAAATGGTGCCATTCTACAAGTGATTATTTTTACTTGAAAATACATATTGTGGATCCCATAGGGATAACTTTGCATTATTAGAAAAATATCATAGCATACTTTTCTGCCCCTTTTCATCTTACTGCATTCTGATGGTGTGTTTTGAAGCAGTTGTATAATATATAATATTGATGTCCTTGACAATCAAGACCACATAATTACTTCTTCCCTCCAAAATTACAAGAAGACAAAAACATCCTTATTGTGTAAAAACATCTAGTTCACTTTTGCAAAAAATTAAAAATGTGTCTCCCCTCACAGATAAATGAAGAAATATATAAAATATTAAAAATCCATAAATATACTTTAGGTATTGACATACATTTAAGAGCACACAGAATTTGTTAAGCAAGGGGCTACCCATTCAGTCTAGCTTGAATGCATGTATTCTGCAAAGAATTTTATTTGGAAAGAATAGAAATAATGGAAATAATAATGAAAAGCAATAGGAGCTACTATTAATGAGTTAGCTTCAGTTTAGGAGATTATTGAAATTGCTTTGGGCCTTCTACAATTCCTCCATTTTTTTCTAATTTTCTATTTATTCTAATGAAGTATTTTTGGTTTATGTGAAATATCCATACCCAATAGTATATTCCAAAAAGTTATGCCACATAGGAATTTGCTGCTGGTAAGGTCTGATTCTATCACATCATTTTGATTTTTAAAAAATTATTTATCAGCTTGTCTCAATACTGCTTACAACCAAACTAAAAATTGTACAGGCCTAGGTTGCATACAAAATTCAATAAATTTTGGAATATGGCAAAATTGAAAGAATATGCTTCTAGAACTATTGATTTTTAAAGATATATTTTTAATTCATATTGTAAAGCACATGTGGAGGAGGGCTGTGAGACTGAAGGCTCATCAGGCAAGACTTCCCAGAAATGGAGATAGCAGCTAAAAAGTTGATATCATTGTTTTCTGGTTTTGAGGTCTTTTAAGCATGCTTAGAAATTAATGAATACATGTGCATATTCCACCCTCTCCCTTTCTTGTGGGTGGGATTGGAGTTTTTAGATTGCAGACTGCTAGTAAAGCAGAAAACCATATTTAAATTTCAGCATTTACAGTCTTGTTTAGTTACATGTTAGCTAGATTTTTCTTTTTCCTGACATCTTGACTTCGCCGCTTTAAATGAAAGATTTTTATGAAGCATTAGGATAATGTACATTATTATGGCAGGAAAACCCCAATTGCCTTGTTTCTAAAGGGTATGTGGTTTCATAATGCTGTTGGTGGTAGATCTGTGTCGTAGGTTGGAAATCTATAGTAAAAGTAATCCGTGGCTCAAGAAATAAGGTAGGTGCCAAGTACCTGCGTATAAATGGGACATTTGTGGCTGTTAGGAGACTATTGTTTTAAAACAGCAGCATTGCATGACCATAAATCCATTAGACATTTATATAGCCCAGCTCTAATCTCAATGTTCCCTGCATGTGGAACTGCAAGAGCTATAAATGTTATTACACATTGCTCATTAATATGCAAAAGTAAACCTGTATACTCAGTGCATATTGCCTTGGCTTGTTAATGAGCATTTCATGGACTGTGTAGATGCTGAGCTACATTTTGATAGAAACACTGAGTTGTTTCTTCAGGCCTTATGTTTCAGCATGCTTGTTCTCACTTTGATGTATAAATTAGAGCACTGCATTGCAGGAACCCAGGGGTTACTAGAGATGTTGAATCTTTCCTGTGAAACTGAATATAGTTCTCTTAAAATGCACTTCTGAGACATTTCTTTCTTCATTTATTTAGTGCACAGAAGAATTTCTGCTGCACAAAAATCAAGTTCTACATTTATAATTACTTTTATTTTCCTTATTTAACAAAAAGTTAATTTATCACCTTTCCTATGAATTGCATGAAAGAATAAGATCTTAAATTTTGAAGAACTTCCACCAGTATACACAAATCTTTTTTTTATTTGTTCTTCTGGAGAATATTTCTGTAAATACGATATTACTTTTGATACTTGAAGAACAATAAAAGTAAAGCTTTATAAATCTTGAAAAACTTATAATCTATGAGCAATTCACCTATTCCTTCATTTAACACATATTAATTGTTAAAGTAAGGACATTTTAATCTTGTCTACATAGATAGCTCTAATATCAAGTAGAGATAAGAATGAGTGATAAATGGTGCATGCATGTGTGCTAGGTCACTTCAGTCATGTCTGGCTCCAAAACCTTATAGCCTGTAGTCAACCAGGCTCCTCTGTCCATGGGATTCTCCAGGCAAGAATAATGGAGTGAGTTGCCATTTCTTTCTCCAATAAATGGTACTGGAACTCAATGAATAGAGAGGTCACTTTCAGCTATTATAATTTAGAAGACTTCATGGGAGAAGTTTAACTTCAATAAAACATTGGAAGGACAGATGACATTTGGATAGAAGTGTAGAGATAGGAGAGTAGAAAAGGAGAGCTTTCAAGAAGGAGCTTTGCAAATAGATGTAAAAGCAGAGAGTCAAAAAAAAACCCCACAAGGCATGTTTAGACAATGTCTAGGAAATAAGCTTGGATGAGACAAAGTGTTTGTTTTGCATAGAGGAAGAAGCAGAAAAAACCGTGAGAATGTGGAGAACTTGGAATAACTTTGATCTTTGTCCTTTAGGCAAGAAGTTTTCAAAAACCGAAAAATTTTAACTTTGTAAAAGGTCTTCCCAGCTTTTTAAATGGAAACTTTGCAGAATCAAAGCCACAATATAGAAGATAGATAAAAGTGCTGCTATTGTGGCTGATGTAGAAGTAGTCCCCCCTCCCCTGTACCTAATCCACATACACTCACTGACATTCCTGAAACATTTAGGATGTGCAAATATTTTTAAAATGTCCATTTAAACTAAAAAGTGTCATTATAGGTTCTTGTGCAGAAAAATTGAGCAATAAAATAAATGTTTCAGATGAAAGCAATCTACCTCCAGTGTTAATAATCCCTTGTACCAAAAATACAAAATATAAATTACTGTCTTTTTTAAAATTAAGTAAATTGCACTGAAACAACTTGAGCAATTCTTCAAGGAATCTCCAAATGAACAGGTTCAAAAATTAATAAAACTCAGATGTCTTGACCCAATACTCCTCCCCAAAAAGGAGAAAAATGGCTGAACAAATTAATAGCAAAAAATTTCTTAACTCATGGTTAAAAGTTTAATAATAGTGAATTAAATACCTAAATGAAGTATCCTGGTATAATGAGAGAAGCAAATAATTTTTAGAGTAATATAAGCAAACAGCATGATGATATAACAATGACATGTGAAAACATCATAATGAATCTCTTTAAGTAGAAAATGAACATGCCTATTCAAATTATCCACACAAATGACAATAAGTAGCAATTATATGATCAAAATCATTAACATTTTAATTCAGTTGTATTTTCATTGGGATAAAAAGCAAAATGCGAAATATTTCTTAAACTTTGGGGAAAATTATTTATTTAAAAAATTTAAAACAATATGACATGACAGTATAATAACTATAAAATAATATTTCTCACCACAGTCTCATCTTACTCCCAGATACTACCCATTTGTCAAGCCTCCTGCAACCCTACAAACCCACCATGATGTATGTTATCTGGCTTCTGGACAAATAAAACACAGATTTCCTGCCCTGATCATTTGCAGTTTTTGTCTTCTGCATATTAATATCTCTTACTAAATTATAAGATTCATAAGATCAAGGATTGTAACATATAATTTTTTGGTTTTGGTTTTGCATTTTTTACAATGATTAGTTGATCAACAGTCAGTACATTTTAGGGAAATGAGCATTTGAGTGACGGTTGCAAGATAAATATTGGCCCCAGATCTGTCACTAAGTATGTGACTTGGAAAAACTATTTTATCTTTCAGGATTTCAATTTTCTCTTTTATAAAATGATGGCATTGAAGTACATATTCTAAGGCTTTTTCAACTTAGTGATTCTATGATTAAAGAAAACAATGAATATCTGATGATTACTTTCTTTCTTATGCATTTCCTCCTTACATGCTATCTTATAATTAAATAACTATATGGAATATTGATTATTATTTGAGGAAATTTACTTTCATCAAATGACATTGCATTTTGTTTGAGACTATTAGATAAAGTTTTTCTGATCTGAGTTTCTAATAGAAAGACAACCATATTTTCATGAAAAACTTTCTTATTGATAGCTGGAAGCATTCAGGTAAGATATGAAATTTTTAGGTAGATGTTTTTTATTTTATTTTTTTTTTTACTCTGAGGGTTCAAGTGTTTTGGGAAAAGACATACTAACTTCCTAAGTATTTAAAAAAAAAGAAGAAAAAAAAGCTATTCAATCTTCAGTGATTCAAATACAGCACAGAATGTTTAAGGCTAATATAGAGTTAACTTTTCATAGCCTCCAAACCTGTAGAGAAAATGTTAATATTAAAATACCACTGATGCAGATTAAACTAAATCAGACACATAGTAATCTTTCTTTTGCCAAGAAGTCTAAGTATATAGACACTCTTTTCAGCTGAAAATATTTTGTTTGTGGAGTCACCAAACTTTCAGAAAACCCCAAATGCTCACTGGATTTACAGATTAACCTGCCTTAAGAAAGGTTATCTGTGTGCCCTGGTTCCACTAAGAAAACAAAGCAGAAACTGACAGAGATAATGAGAGCTGTCAAGTATATGATGACTTCTGAAATTCAAAATTTTATCTTTGATTTTTTAGGTGTATAATTTATACTGGCATTTGTATTGTGAATTCTTAATCTTGGATTTTATGTTTCTCTTTCTTTGAAAATCTAAGATTTCTTCTTCCAGTTGAATTACTTAAACCACATGGACAACTCTCTTCATTTTCAATAAGCTGGAATTTCTAGTTAGCTTTACCTATAGGCATACGTTTAAAATTAAAACACTTTTAAACATATAATTGATTTATATTGAGGGACTAAACATTCTGTTAACAAATGATTGTTTGAATTATGAAGCAACTTTTTAAAAAGAGTAACTGCTAAGAAGAATTGCAGCTCAATTGACCAATAGCTGAATTATATAATGTCTTCTTCAAAAAATGGACCATCAAAGAAAAAGTTGCTCAGTTGTGTCCGACTCTTTGCAAACCCATGAACTACACACCCCATGAAATTCTCCAGGCCAGAATACTGCAGTGGGTAGCCGTTGCCTTCTCCAGGGGATCTTCCCAACCCAGGGATCAAACCTAGGTCTCCTGAGTTGCAGGTGGATTTTTCACCATCTGAGCCACAAGGGAAGCCCAAGAATACTGGAGTGGGTAGCCTATCCCTTCTCCAGAGCATCTTCCTGACCCAGGAATTGAACAAAGGTCTCCTGAATTGCAGGCAGATTCTTTACCAACTGAGCTATCAGGGAAGCCCAACAAAGAAAAACTTAATCCTATTTTAAAATTTGTAATAGTAATAAAATATTTATATAACTTTATTCAATTCTTAGAAATACACATTTTAGACAATACTGATGATTCTAACCATAATCACCTATGCATTTTAATTTTATATCCTTACTCCTTACAGCTTATTCAAAACCTAAAGGAATAAAATTTTTTATAGCAAGGTTAACATTTAGTAGTTCAAAGATAGAGGTTATGTTTGCAAATGCATTATTGAAATTCTGTTTTTAAATTATTTCCTCTCATAGTTTCCAAAAAACAAACAAACAAACAAAAACAGTTTTGTGGTAGAGGTTAGAATGGGAAACAGAACCCTCACATTGTATTTATGGTGAAATTTTATAGTGATAGATTGCTGCTGCTGCTAAGTCGCTTCAGTCGTGTCCGACTCTGTGCGACCCCATAGACGGCAGCCCACCAGGCTCCCCAATCCCTGGGATTCTCCAGGCAAGAACACTGGAGTGGGTTGCCATTTCCTTCTCCAATGCATGAAAGTGAAAAGTGAAAGTGAAGCCGCCCAGTCGTGTCCGAATCTTCGCGACCCCATGGACTGCAGCCTACCAGGCTCCTCCATCCACGGGATTTCCCAGGCAAGAATTGATAGATTGAGGGAAACTTTTTCTTATCACATTGAAGTATGGAAGGTAAAACTCAGTGCAGCAGAAAACTAACCGCAGGATAATAGTGTTTTGCATTTTTCTTCTGGAATCAAGATTGCCGGGAGAAATATCAATAACCTCAGATATGCAGATGTCACCACCCTTATGGCAGAGAGTGAAGAGGAACTAAAAACCCTCTTGATGAAAGTGAAAGAGGAGAGTGAAAAAGGTGGCTTAAAGCTCAACATTCAGAAAACTAAGATCATGTCATCTGGTCCCATTACTTCATTGGGAATAGATGGAGGAACAGTGGAAAAAACATCAGACTTTATTTTGGGGGTTCCAAAATCATTGTAGATGGTGAATGCAGCCATGAAATTAGAAGACATTTACTCCTTGGAAGGAAACTTATGATCAACCTAGACAGCATATTAAAAAGCAGAGACATTACTTTGCCAACAAAGTTCCATCGAGTCAAGGCTATGGTTTTTCCAGTGGTCAAGTATGGATGTGAGCATTGGACTGTGAAGAAAGTTGAGCACCGAAAAATTGATGATTTTAAACTGTGGTGTTGGAGAAGACTCTTGAGAGGCCCTTGGACTGCAAGGAGGTCCCACCAGTCCATTCTAAAGGAGATCAGCCCTGGGTGTTAATCAGAAGGACTGATGCTGAAGCTAAAACTCCAATACTTTGGCCACCTCATGCAAAGAGCTGACTCATTGGAAAAGACCGTGATGCTGGGAGGAATTCGGGGCAGGAGGAGAAGGGGATGACAGAGGATGAGATGGACAGATGGCATCACTGACTCAATGGACATAAGTCCAAGTAAACTCCAGGAGTTGGTGATAGACAGGGAGGCCTGGTGTGCTGTGGTTCATGGGGTCACAAAGGGTCGGACATGACTGAGCAACTGAACTGAATTGAACTGAAGCCTCTGCTGAATATGTGCTTCAGTTACTTTCTTAATATTCAAAATTGATGCATGCTGATTGAAAATACAGTGTCTTCCCAAGGCAGTCAGTCTTGAAAATACTAAATTCCTTTTCTTATCACATTGTTAAATTCTTCTGAGTGAATCCCAAGTCCAGTTTTACTAAATACACTCGCCAGTCTACTGTCATTGCAGCACTTTAATTTTTTAAAAAAAGAAAAAAACTAGAGAACTAAATTGTAATATACTTCCTTTCATACTTATGCAAACATTGTGAGAAAAATCTATACTTTGAATCTGGTGTCTTTTCAGAGACACATCTTGGACTGTATGATGCTGACAAAGTTAAGTGACAACCAAGACATTATTATTAAGTAATTTTTACTCATTTGACTTGTCAAAGAAATTTGCTTCCTAGTAATCACAATTATATTTTCTCTTTATCAGTTCATGTTGTTCACACACAAAAACACTTTGCAAACTATCAAATAATCTTAATAAATTAATTTGATTGATGGTTTTCTATGTATATTGTAAAGGTTACTATCTCAAGGCAGTTAAACTTTTAAAATCTGGTGATACAATATTCTATCTAAATAGTATACTTCAGATGTCTATATGTTAATTGATCTTTGCCTTTATAACTCCTCTTTGGGCTACCATTCCTCACCCTTCTCTTGAAATGTTATACTAGGATTACCCGGCATCCAATTTTTTTTGTGGAAAGCAATTTGTTACGAACAACAACAAAAAATAGTTAAAACTGTAGTTTATGATATGAAACCACACACTTTTAAAATGTTCTTAAATTTTTCAATACCATTCCAGTAACTGGCGTGAGCTTGAGTCATTATACAGCAGGAGCTGAGATAGAAATAAAAGAAAGTGACCAGTTAAGCTCAGCAGTTACAAGGATAGCCAGGCTAGCATGTGGGCTAGGTAGTTGAGAGCAAGTAATGCTACTTCCAGCAAAATCCTTGTGCTAATTTTCTGCTTCAAGTTTTTACTTTTGACTTAGTCTCTGCCTACACCCAACAGCAGTTCAGTTCAAATAGCCCCTTTTCTTACAGTATTGTGAATTACTTGGTCTCAGTAATTTATTATCCTTCTGCTAAAATAAAGATAAAACTATTTATTCTCTATTTAAAGGTGTTAGATTTAACAAGTTAGCAGTGACAAAAAGTGCAATATTGCTATGATGTATACATATATATGAAATGAAGTGAATAAAGAAGTCTATAAAAAAGGCAGCAGCTATGACAATACTGCCTCACAGACATGTTACATTTCCAAGCTGCTCATGGAGATTTAGGCACTGGATCCCACGAACTGGGTGTCACACAAATCAAAGGGTGTCACACAGTTAAATCCTAGCGAACAGCTTAGAAAGTGTAAATTATGTTAACTATAGAATTAATTCATTATTTGAATCTATTTAAAGAGACAAATCACTAAACAAAAATAAGGCTCTTTTGACTTTCTCCAATTTGAAAAGTTTTATGATAATATATTAATCAGCAAGTATTTGAAGAGTTCTCAGGCCTTTACCATGGTAGCATAACTTAGCAAGACAAATAATTATTCATTAAATATTAACACAAATAAAGTATTTGGATTAGCACTTATTTGATAAAAAAGTATACTATGTGCTACTACCAGTTTTGCTCAGTTATCCTTATATTTCTTACATTCTCAGGAATCATTTTGCTAAGACTGCAAGGACATTTACAGTGCATGCATATGTGGTAAGTCGCTTCAGTTGTGTTCAACTCTTTGCAACCCTATGGACTGTAACCCGCCAAACTCCTCTGTCCATGGGACTTTCCAGGCTAGAATACTGGAGTGGGTTGCTATGCCCTCCTCCAGAGGATCTTCCCCACCCAGGGACTGAACCCACATCTCTTATGTCTCCTGCATTGCCAGGCAGGTTCTTTACCACTAGAGCCACCTGGTACTCCCATTTACCATAGGAACATATAAATACAACTGGAATTGTGCAACAGTCATAAGGAAAAACTTTAAAATACTTCAGTATACAACTTTAAAATGAAACAAGGGAAAAGACATGGCTGTAATCTTGTAGGAAGGCTAAACATCCTAAAGCTGATTCTTCTCCTTAAATTAATCCCCAAAACAATAGCAACATTTTCCTAGAACTAGATATGTTGATTTTTAAACTTCATTTGACCCAACGATCTCACTTCTGGGACTATGTATGAATGATGTCTGTGCAATGTTACTTATTACAACACTGTTTACCATTTTAAGATTGTAGTTAAATCCTTGTATCCATCTACTGGGGACTGTATACAACAAATAGAATAGATACTATGAAACTGTTTATATCTACATAAAGAAACTTTGAAACACACATAAGAAAACAAAGTGATTGCTTAGAGAGACAAGGATAAGTGGGATAAATGGGGACTGTTAATGGAAGCAAGGTTTCTAGGTGTGTACCTTGTTACATGGTTTGGATTTTTGAACCATTCAAATACACTACCTATTTAAACACAAAGAAACTAAATTTTAAAACATTAAACACCCGAAAAAAGGGAAAGATTGCAGAATATGTAATCTACTAAATGCTGTAAATGGTAATCCTGCCAATATGGTAGAAATGCTTCAAAAACATATTTGATTTAACCATAATTTGAATTAATCTGTTGAGTTCAGTCATCATTTCTTTTTGACTACTTATAACTTGATTCTGGTTTTCAGAGAAATTACAGACAAGAAAAGAATCACCTAAACATCATACCATACATTGCAATTGGTTTCGATGACTGTCAAGGACAGTAAGAAACTCTGGAAAAATTTTTAGCATGTAAATATAAATAGATCTTTACTGAGTGACAGCAGGAGACATAGCAATAGACTAAATGATTGAGTTTTCTATAAAAATGTCACTCTGGCTCCTGTTCGCAAGTTGCTAACAGTCGCAATTTACTCAAAACACATATTGCCTTTCTTCTATGGGAAAAAAAAAAAAAGCAACAACTGCCTTTTTCTTTTCCTATAGTGATTGCTGGCCGAAGGTGTAACAGAATTCAGAAGTGAGAGAATAAGAACTTAGCAACCACAGTTTCACTTAGATTAAGGTTACTCAATTTGGGGAAATTGTATTCAAAAGATTAAAATGATTAATCTAGCTCAGCATATGGCCTGCAATTGAAGACACCTGGCTCGCAGCTTGCTATAAGTTTGATACATGAGGTTCTTCAGCATTTAATGCCACAAAGTTTGAAGGGAACATACTGAAAAGAAGAAACAGCAATAAACTTTGGCAATAATTTCTCTCACAGTTTCTGCCAAGCTGGAAAGATATGTCATCCATATTGATTAATTGGATTCATTTCCAACAAATACAGACTTTCTGTAAAAGTTTCTAAACAACTGTACACATGGAATTAATAACAATGCAAAGCATTTATTGAACCAATTTGTGAATGAGCAATTCACAATTCACAGAAATGACAAAGAAATACAAGAACAAAAAACTGATTAAAGTATGAGAGCAGTTTTTAGATATGTTTCTCTAAAAATAAATATGAATTACAAGGTAGTAGATTCCTTGATTCATCTCACATGCTAGTAAAGGGATGCTCAAAATTCTCCAGGCCAGGCTCAGCAATATGTGAACTGTGAACTTCCAGATGTTCAAGCTAGTTTTAGAAAAGGCAGAGGAAACAGATATCAAATTACCAATATCTGCCGGATCATCAAAAAAGCAAGAGAGTTCCAGAAAAACATCTATTTCTGCTTTATTGACTATGCAAAAGCCTTTGACTGTGTTGATCACAATAAACTGTGGAAAATTTTGAAAGAGATGGGAACACCAGACCCCCTGACCTGCCTCTTGAGAAACCTGTATGCAGGTCAGGAAGCAACAGTTAGAACTGGACATGGAACAACAGACTGGTTCCAAATAGGAAAAGGAGTATGTCAAGGTTGTATATTGTCACCCTGCTTATTTAACTTATATGCAGAGTACATCATGAGAAACGCTGGGATGGAAGAAGCACAAGCTGGAATCAAGATTGCTGGGAGAAATATCAATAACCTCAGATATGCAGATGACACCACCCTTATGGCAGAAAGTGAAGAGGAACTAAAAAGCCTCTTGATGAAAGTGAAAGAGGAGAGTGAAAAAGGTGGCTTAAAGCTTAACATTCAGAAAACTAAGATCATGGCATCCGGTCCGATCACCTCATGGGAAATAGATGGCAAGACACTGGAAACAGTGTCAGACTTTATTTTTCTGGGTTCCAAAATCACTGCCGATGGTGACTGCAGCCATGAAATTAAAAGACGCTTACTCCTTGGAAGGAAAGTTATGACCAACCTAGATAGCATATTAAAAAGCAGAGACATTTCTTTGCCAACAAAGGTCCGTCTAGTCAAGCCTATGATTTTTCCAGTGGTTATGCATGGATGTGAGAGTTGGACTGTGAAGAAAGCTGAGCGCCAAAGAATTGATGCTTTTGAACTGTGGTGTTGGAGAAGACTCTTAAGAGTTCCTTGGACTGCAAGATCCAACCAGTCCATCCTAAAGGAGATCAGCCCTGGGTGTTCATTGGAAGGACTGATGCTGAAGCTGAAACTCCAGTACTTTGGCCGCCTCATTCGAAGTGTTGACTCATTGGAAAAGACCCTGATGCTGGGAGGAATTGGGGGCAGGAGGAGAAGGGGACGGCAAAGAATGAGATGACTGAATGGCATTACCGAGTCAATGGACATGAGTTTGAGTAAACTCCCGGAGTTGGTGACGGACAGGGAAGCCTGGCGTGCTGCGATTCATGGGGTCGCAAAGAGTCGTACACAACTGAGCGACTGAACTGAACTGAGTGTCTTTGATGTGGGCAATATGGCTTGGCGTTATAGATTTAAGAGCTCAGAGATCCTTATGTATTTGCAATGATTGAATATAAGAGGGCATTTGGAGCTTCATTGGACAAACACAACCTGCTCAGTTTAATTTGACATTCTTAAGAACATTTTCAGAATTGTGCCTGTGCTTTTAACATGGATAAGGTTCTAGTTAGTGGCCCAAAGGAAGAAAAATATGATGAGCAAATTCAAACATGATGTTTCAGCTTTGCCTTTTGGTTTAAATGGCCAACTACATGTTTATTTAAATAAGGGTTTTTAATATTTACTAAAAACAAAATCAAAATAAAGACGCATGATATCACAATCATTTATCTTATTAGTTCTATGTGGCATACCTTAGAAACACACTTACTAAGAACTTAATTATATTTAGAATTAAGTCTAAATCAACCTAAATTTGTTCCTGTGCTCAATTTCTGATCACATATCTTCACAACATAAAACGTAGTTTTTCACTAGTTTCGTTAGTATAAGTCAGAAAATGCTGGTGCAAAAAGGAAAAAATAAATAAATCCTTAGAATCAATGAGACAGCATATATTATATTAAGTTTTTTTCTTAAACATCTGGGTTTGAGGACTGATATAATTGACTATAAATAAAATGCATTGAACTATGAATATATAATATAAAATATAAATGTGTAAATATGCATTCATATACAAATATAATACACATATATAGAGAGAGAAAGCACAAACAAAATAAAGATGCATGTCTAGAAATTCTGTGTAGTTCTACTTAACACACTTTTAGCTAATGGAATCTTAATCTGTAATTTGTATATTAACAGAGTGTCAATTCTGCTAAATAAAGAACTTTTCTCATGAATATACACTATCATTAGAGAAGTAAAAGGCTTAGGAAGAAGTAAAAAGAAAATGTGTTGGTGTCAGGGAAACAGTTTAGTGAAATGTATTTGGTTACTTTTTCCCTGAGGACTTTTTAAATTTTGCTTTCTAAACTGCAAGGAGAAAATAAATAAAACTAAAGCAGATTGAAATAACATTATCAATATTTTACACCTTCTTATTAATTAAAATATTATGACAAGATGTACATCTCTGTCTAATAGTGATTGGCTTGTGTTTGGCAGATCTATTAAGTTCAGTTCCCATGTTAATTCCAACTTCATTCAAATTTTCATCTAAACTACACACACACACACAAACAGACACTACCCTGAGCCTTCTCAACTATATGTAAGCTTAGCTGCTCATTCAATCTTCTCAGATAGTCTCTGTGAGATCAAGTAGATGTAACATCCTCAAAGTGCCTTGTTATCTTAGCAAAACAGTGAAAGAAGCTTTTATATATATATATATATAATTCAGAATGGATCTCTAAATCTTCCATCCGTGAATCAGGTGATGTTCCCCTGATTATATTAAACTTGGATAAAGATTGATCTAACAAGTGACTTCTATTGTTGAATATATTAAAAATTTAAATTCACCTTGTTTATATAAGGAAAATTCCTTGTTCTTGATGCCCACTGTGATCAAGCAGTGATTTGTTGGTGACTATTTCTGATATTTGCAAATTTATAAGTTTTAATAGTTACATTGCTTTCAAGAATTTGCCAAAAATGTTAAACATGTTAGCCTTTTTTTTCCAGCAAAAATATGTTTAATGGTTGCCTAAAACCATTCAATGATCCTCTTTGTCCAGGAAATTGAATCAGTTCAGTTCAGTTCATTTCAGTCGCTCAGTCGTGTCCGACTCTTTGTGACCCCATGAATCACAGAACGCCAGGCCTCTCTGTTCATCACCAACTCACGGAGTTTACTCAAAGTCATGTCCATCAAGTCGGTGATGCCATCCGTCCATCTCATCCTCTGTCATCTCCTTCTCCTCCTGCCCCCAGTTCCTCCCAGCATCAGGGTCTTTTCCAATGAGTCAACTCTTCGCATCAGGTGGCCAACGTATTATAGTTTCAGCTTTAGCATTAGTTCTTCCAATGAACACCCAGGACTGATCTCCTTTAGGATGGCCTGGTGGGACCTCCTTGCAGTCCAAGGGACTCTCAGGAGTTTTCTCCAACACCACAGTCCAAAAGCATCAATTCTTCAGCGCTCAGCTTTCTTCACAGTCCAACTCTCACATCCATACATGACCACTAGAAAAACCATAGCCTTGACTAGACGGACCTTTGTTGGCAAAGTAATGTCTCTGCTCTTTAATATGCTATCTAGGTTGGTCATAACTTTCCTTCCAAGGAGTAAGCGTCTTCTAATTTCATGGCTGCAATCACCATCTGCAGTGATTTTGAAGCTCAAAAAAATAAAGTCTGATGCTGTTTCCACTCTTTCCCCATCTTTTTGGCATGAAGTAATGGGACCAGATGACATGATCTTAGTTTTCTGAATGTTGAACTTTAAGCCAACTTTTTCACTCTCCTCTTTCATTTTCATCAAGAGGCTTTTTAGTTCCTCTTCACTTTCTGCCATAAGCGTGTTGTCATCTGAATATTTGAGGTTATTGATGTTTCTCCGGCAATCTTGCTTCCAGCTTGTGCTTCTTCCAGCCCAGCGTTTCTCATGATGTACTCTGCATATAAGCTAAATAAACAGGGTGACAATATACAGCCTTGACGTACTCCTTTTCCTATTTGGAACCAGTTTGTTGTTCCATGTCCAGTTCTAACTGTTGCTTCCTGACCTGCATACAGGTTTCATAAGAGGAAGATCTAGTATTCCCATCTCTTTCAGAATTTTCCACAGTTTATTGTGATCAACACAGTTGAAGGCTTTTGCATAGTCAATAAAGCAGAAATAGATGTTTTTCTGGAACTCTCTTGCTTTTTTGATGATCTGGCAGATATTGGCAATTTGATATCTGTTTCCTCTGCCTTTTCCAAAACCAGTTTGAACGTCTGGAAATTCACGGTTCATGTATTGCTGAAGCCTGGCTTAGAGAATTTTAAGCATTACTTTACTAGTGTGTGAGATGAGTGCAATTGTACACTAGTTTGATTATTCTTTTGCATTGCTTTTCTTTGTGATTGGAATGAAAATTGACTTTTTTCAGTCCTGTGGCCACTGCTGAGTTTTCCAAATTTGCTGGCACATGAAGTGCAGCACTTTCACAGCATCATCTTTAAGGATTTGAAATAGCTCAACTGGAATTCCATCACCTCTACTAGGTTTGTTCATAGTTATATTTTCTAAGGCCCACTTGTCTTCACATTCCAGGATGTCTGGCTCTAGGTGAGTGATCACACCATCATGATTATCTGGGTCATGAAGCTCTTTTAGGTACAGTTCTTCTCTGTATTCTTGCCACCTCTTCTAATATATTCTGATTCTGTTAGGTCCCTACCATTTCTGTCCTTTATCGAGCCCATCTTTGCATGAAATAGTCCCTTGGTATCTCTAATTTTCTTGAAGAGATCTCTAGTTTAAAGCAAATCTGAGTCAATGCTATTGCCATTTGAAGAAAATTTCCAAGATTTTCTAGGAAAGAGGGAGATTTCCCAATGTAGAAATATCTGGCTTGTCAATATCCATAAGCAATTTCACAATGTGTACAAATTTAATTATTAGGAAGCACAGAGTAACTACTGTTGAAGTGCAGGGCACAAGTTTTAAATGGCACAACTTTTAATATTATGGATCTTTTAATTTTCAAACTTTAATATGAGGAAATGAAAGTAATCACTTGATTAGGATTTCTCATGGTCTTAAACTTTTAATTGAACTTAATTTAAGACTATAGAGACGACTACATGAAAAAGAAGTTACTTCTAGATGAGAAATACTGCAAACATTGCCACACTAATGCAGAATGAAATATTCTTATTTTTATCAACTACTACCTAAAAGCATAACTTTCGGGGGGATATATACTTCTAGACAACAATCCAAAATATTCTGAAATAAATTGTTATTGGAGAATAAAAACATATTTTGTATTAAGAATTGAATTCTGAATACATTGTACAACATTTCATAAGGTAACCAGAGAACAAAATTCAGTCAAAGAAGCAAAGACATAAAATACAGAGAAAGCCTGAAAAGTAGTGGATATTGGGGGAGCAAGTGCATTAGCTTTTATAAAAACACTAATGACAACCTAGGTATTTCTATGGCAAAAATGCCATGGGGATATGGGGATTGAAAAGATATCAGTTGAATGACTTTCAAGTACAGAGATTTAAGATTTGACCTTGCATTTTCTTTAGAATGAAATTTCCCACAAAATTCCATTGTTAATCTATGTTCACTAGGTGAAACAAAGTGTTACCATATACACTGTAATGAAAATGCTTTCTTCTTGAAAAAAGTAATTTTAATATATCTGTGTTGATAATAATGTATATGTGTTTTTGTGTGTATGCCATTGCAAGCAATCAAATCAAAGGAATTGTTTAATATTTTTTAATCTCTAGATTTTAGAAATTACTGTGATACTCTCTCCAGGCATATTTTAAAAGTATTATATATATATTTTTCTTTCTAAAGCAACGAAGTACTCATGAAGGTACAACACATTGTCCTGGTGAATTCTGTTGGCAAAATCAAACTGTTATAAATGCTGGATTACTAGGGGCTAAGAGAATTGGAAAGTATGATCATCCAATTTGTAGACAGCCTAGTAATGGATATGATAGAGCAGTTGGAAGTTAGAATAGGAGTCTCAAATTATCTCAGGGTATAAAAAGGGGAAGAAATAAGACTTATCTCTGAAGCAGGAGATAGATGGGCTCCAGATTAGACATTTACAGCCAGCCTCCTCTTTACACTTCCTTATAGAAATAACAGGAACAGGCTAAATAGTTGGCATTTGCCTCAGGTGGACACTTTAAGATAAGATAACAGTAATGACAGGGGCAGAGAGAGGAGCTGAGCCCTGGGCAAATAAAAAATAAAGAGGCCACATATTTCTCATTCTCAAGGTCAAGGAGGCCTTCCCAACTACACATGTGCAGAAAGATCAAAAAAGGAGGGGCTCCACCCCATAGAAAGTGATGTCAACCTACCCATAAGCCTGTTCACTAGGCTCTATCTGGCTAAAAGACACCCCTGCACACTGGGGAGGACCCTGAATAAAGCCAAATACAGAGAAGGGAAAACAAAATGATTGGCCAGAGGAAACCAGGGGGAAATGTGCAACATAAGTGATTCAGACTGCCACAAAGGTGTGACTCTATGTGGGTAGGTCTGCTTGTGTCTATTCACATGTATTCTTTTTCCTTTTAACACTTTACTTGTTTCAATATTTTCTGTCTCTTTGTAAAAATTCATTTCTAAAAAGCTGATGGGCCAGGACCTTGTCAGTAGCCACTGTCTCTTGTGGTCTAGTGGCTAGGATACAGCACTCTCAGTGCCGTGGCCTGACTTCAGTCTCTGGCCAGGGAACCAAAATCTTGTTTCAGCCTCCTATAGGCCGAGGCCATCTGAAATCATTTCCACAGTCTGAAAGTATATTGCTTTAGAAGGAAAAGAGAAAAAAGGGAGCTACTATTCAAATGTACCTTGATATCCTCAAAGTTACATATAAGCAATTAAATTGAGTTACACACTCATATCATAGGGCCTCAGAGGATTTTTTAAACAAGGGATGATGGTTCAAATTGCAATTTTTATTTTAAATACCTACTTCAAATAGATTCAGTAATGATTGCTAAATTTATCCCTGTTTCATGTATTTATTACAAATATTTTTCAAGCAAAAGGTTTGACAAAATGTTATTGTCCATTTTTTTCAACTATTTAAGCCAGTATATGGGGGGATGTTAACCAAACAACTATGAGGAATATTTTGAAGAGTAAAATATAAATAAGTGGAAAGGAATAAAGCTTCATGAATAAAAATTTCATATGTAATTTATGTTTAATCAAAGCAGAAATATTTAGGACAAAAATAAGGCATGAGTATAAGCGAATTTGTATTAAATGATTTATACCAAGCAATAGCCTAACTAAATGAGGAAATGTGGACATTTTAATGTTTTGGACCAAAATGAGTTTTAAAATTTTTAGAGTTAATCACTTTCATATCACCATATATTTGTCCTACCTTCCCAGGTAGCTGAAATGGTAAAGAATCTGCCTGCAATACAGGAGACCTTGGTTCGATCCCTGGGTAAGAAAGATTCCCTGGAGAAGGTCATGGCAACCTACCCCAGTATTCTTGCCAGGAGAATTCCATGGACAGAGGACCCTGGTGGGCTACAGTCCATGGGGTTCTCAAACAGTCGGACATGACTGAGCAACTAACACACACACACACACACACACACACACCCATACACACATACACAAATGCTGATACACTGGAAAATTGAGTCACTTTCTCTGAAAATCAGAGGATACCCTATGCCTCCTTTTGGCATCACGAGACACAGCATTCTTGGCGGCAATCTGCAACTAATTTTCCAAGGCTACTGCTTTTCACACAGATATATTCCTAAAGAATTTATAGTTGAAGGGCTGGGTGCACGTTAATGAGCTTCTAGAAGGGAGAGTGGTTAGGTACAAAATCATATGAATTGTCTGGGCCTATTTACTTCTTACAGTGGTGGGGAGATGTCTTTGTCCCAAGAATAAGTGCAGTTTCACTGAGGAAATTCTTACTACCACTGTGGAACCCATTCGTCTGAATTTAAATGATCAATTCAAACATGGCCCAACTCATATTGACATGGTAATAACTTTCTTCTTTAGTTCTAACTGTACATAACATCTTGTAATTAAATTTTTCTTCTTGCTAAAATAGTTACCTGGTTTAAAACGTGCAAATTATGCTGAAAAAGAAAAACAGTGAAACGATACCTAGTCATTAAAGCACATTCTCAAATAGATTCTTCTCACTCTTCAAACTGTGAAGATGTAAACCTAGCCCCTTGGCACACAAGAGTCACATTTCTCCATCTCTATAGAGATCACTACTATCTCCATTTGTACTCCCTAGAGCAAGACCGATGTCTTCAGTGCATTACCTTGTCAGGTCCTGAAGGATATAAATTACATTTCCTTGCCTGCTGTCATATCGGGCAATTATATAACCACATCAACCTACCTAGATTTTAGAATAATTATGTATTTCAATTATGTATAGCTGAAAAATGCAAAGATAGACATATCTGACAACAGAGAAGACAAGAAATCTGAGAACAAATCTATGTTGCTGCTGCTGCTCAGTCGCTTCAGTCGTGTCTGACTCTGTGTGACCCCATAGACGGCAGCCCACCAGGCTCCCCCGTCCCTGGGATTCTCCAGACAAGAACACTGGAGTGGGTTGCCATTTCCTTCTCCAATGCATGAAAGTGAAAAGTGAAAGTGAAGTCGCTCAGTCGTGTCCGACTCTTCGCGACCCAATGGACTGCAGCCTACCAGGCTCCTCCCTCCATGGGATTTTCCAGGCAAGAGTACTGGAGTGGGGTGCCATTGCCTTCTCCGGAGCAAATCTATACTGGCAGCCTAATCTGGGAGTTTAAATGAAATATGCAAACAGTTGTAAGGATGTACTTCACATGCTTCTGTTATCATTGTTGGATTCATAACTCCACAGTCTTCTAAACTGACTTCCTGTTTTAAGAACTAGAAATCCCTGAACCACTTAATCGACTGTAGAAAAAAAAAAAAAAAAAAGCAAGAACTTCACTAAAGCATTACTACTTATGTTAATATGATAGCAACTCAATTTATTCAAGTGCTGATCAATACTAAACAATCAGAGAGACTCATGAATTATGTATTTCAAAAAAAACCTGGTGCTTTTTAATGGAATGTCACAAGGTTAACCAACTGGTAGACATGGATTCCCTTGGGCACAATTTCACATGCAGTGCTTACTACTCCAGTCGATGGAAGAACAATAGCAAAATAGAGCTTTGTTTGAAATACATAACGAACTGCTCTCATAAACCTCAACCTTCAGAAATCATTATACATGAGAGTTTGATACTGCAGACAATTACCGGATCTCCATTTGTCTGGCAGTATTATCTATTGTTGCTTTTTCTATTCCTTAACCATGTCTCAGTAATTATTGATAGCACAATTGTCATAGATTGCCCTGTTAATACAAAGACATTAGCAATTAAAACAACTTGTTATGTACTTTCTACTTCAGCGATCTCTAGTCTATCTCAAGTCTGTCTCCATTTCTCAGTAATGCTTACTTTTGAAAAACCTGAAGGCCTAGACTTCACTTTCTTATGTCTGAGTCACTCATGTAACTATTTCCCCACTTTCTGCTTTTATTTGTATTCACATCAGTAGAGTTTTACTCTACCATTTTAAAATCAGGACAATTACTTTTGAAGCTAAAGTTAGAATATCAATATGGGAACTGGCATTTTCTAGGTGTTTGTAAAGGCTATCAATTGATATGGTTAGAAGTTTAAGTAATCTATTAACTCTTAAGATTATTTGGAACCCATTCTTACAAGAAGTTCCTCTCATGCAGCCCTTATTATTGGAAACTTTATCATTGTTTGTAAAGGCTATCAATTGATATGGTTAGAAGTTTAAGTAATCTATTAACTCTTAAGATTATTTGGAACCCATTCTTACAAGAAGTTCCTCTCATGCAGCCCTTATTATTGGAAACTTTATCATTATTCAGAACTCTGAAGAATTGCATTGTCATGGCTTACCATGCCCTCAAAATGGTGGCAATGTATCTAAATCATATCTGAAAGTGTTCATTTCTCTGTATAGCTCTTCATGCACTCAATGGTAAATCTTGGCATTTCTAATGTCTACCACTCTTAGCAATGCCATACAATGAGTCTATTCCTTCCAAATGTTGTTTAAAATAGAGGCTGTAGAAAAAGCGAATGAAGTAGCTATGTGACTTCACCAACATTATAATGGAGATGCTGACCTTGAAGAAAACTGGGAGTAAATTGCAAAAGATTTATTGCAATAACAATAAGATGCTGAATCAGTCTCTGAGCAGTCTGTCAGTTCATTTAATCAAACTGCAAATCACCTGCAGCCACATGTTTATGCTATATCCCCTTCTCAACAAGCAGGAAAAGGTTTAAAAAGACAACTTATTTAGGATAGGTATGGCCCCACTAACCCCAAAGGAATGTAGGATGTAGGCTTTTATTTTATTTTAGATGTTCCCAATAAGCTAGGTTCAAGAGACCAAGAAACATTAAAAAATGAAATGACTAATACAATATAGATGTATATGATCATATGATGCAAAAATGATTTAGCATCTACCCATATTAGACTATCCAGAAGTCAAATGAACATATAGTATTTAAATTGATAGTTATTTAGGAAGAGTAAATGTTCTTCAGCTTAATGAATGTATACCATAATTCTATCTGCATTAAGCATGTTATTACCTCCTATATGATGTGCATAGTTATATCAGAGCTTCTATGTGTCTTGAAAATACTTTATATTCAAGATGTAGAATTGGAAAACCATTATGTTTATGCTTCTTATGAACATTTCTTATAACATTTGTATGTATCTGAAAGGATTGCTGAACACTACCTAATAACAAGAAATTGTCTTCAGATGCTCAAATGAGACGTCTCCTCTTTCCAAGGGTTATTTCATTATCCACTTTTTTCTTTAGTAGAACAATCTGTCATAAGTTTATTTTGTTTTGGTAACTTCTTCTTTTCTGTTATCTAAGCAGAACAATGTGAAAATATTTTGGGGACGCTAATATATGAAGAACTTTAAGATGACGATATTTTGTTGGGCACTACCTTTGATGGATATGAAAAAAATAAATAATCCTAAAGATGTAAAGGGAAAGAAATCCCAATTCTAATAGAACTGGGGAAATAAAGTAATATAAAAAGTTATTGGAGCATTTTCCACTCAACTTGCAGAAAGAAATACACTTAGCACTAGGGAAATCCAGTCAGTTACTATCTCCGTACTCTGGCATTCTGATTTGAATCTATATGATATTTCCCAGATGTACATTGGCTCCTCCAATCACACACTAGCTAATAAATTGAAAGTGTCTTTGAGCTTTAGAACATAATTGTGGGGAACTGTAATAAGCAAAAGTAATTTCTCTTCTTTTAGCCTGTTCCTTACTTATTCAAAATGAGAATTGTCAGATAATTCAAGGACTAGCTAAATGAGCAGACGTGCAGATGATTCAATGATTTCCCAGGATGAGATCAAAGTATTAGAAAGAAGAAGAATTTCTTAGAAGGAGGAATATTTAATACTTAATCTAAAATAATGACAATTGTTATCATAGTTTTAAAAAAGTATTAACAAAAAAGAAAAAAACTACTGCAACTATTAAGGCAATTGAAAATATTCAAAGGAAAAGATGTGTTGCTCAGAATTAAATGGTCTACTGGTTCTATAACCATGAAACTTATTAAATCCATTTAATCTCTTACTTTAAAAGCAGCTTTTATAAATATATATATATATATATATATATATATATATATATATATATGTCATTATTTACTTTGACCTGAAATGGCTGACAGCTTTAAATTTCCATGAAATGTAGTCAAACCACAAATCTCACACTTAAAATTATTGGAGTTTTAAGAGAACCCAAGTGATCAAGACCTTCTTTATGCAGTTAAATTGTTTACTAATCAAGCAGGAAATTTCAAACTAACTAATTAAAATCAGTGTTATTTAAATCCCATTAATCATCCAGCATAGTCATTATTTGCCATTGCAAGAACATGCTTGGAGGGTAAAACAACAGTACACATGCTATAGAATGAGTAGCTTTTTCAGCTGGCTCAGTCATAATTCCTATATTAAATGATGAAGAAAAAGATCAACAAACATTTGGAAATAATTATCATGAATAAATTATTAAATAATTATCATGAATCACATGCAAATTTGTCAGAAAATATACTTGATATATTAAGATAAAGAAATTTGTGTTGTTGTCTTTCTCATAGTTCTGAGATAACTAATAAAGGAAAACCTTGTACTTTTGAGTGCAAGAAAATATGAAATACAAGGGGGCAAAATGAGCATGTCCTCTAAAAATGCCTATGTTTTACAGTTCATTTATTATTTTTGAGTTCAGATAGCTCCTTAATATCAATAGATAAACTTTTCATGAACATTATTTTCAATTAGGCAGTTATCACCATTTCTGTGGCCTAAAAAGTAATACCTTTTAGAAGATACTGTGAAGAGAGGCTCAGTCCCTAATTAACTTATAAGATTCTGGATCCTTAAAAGCATATTTAATGTTAATATGCATTGATTAATGATAGTAATTCCATATTGATTTTTAATATTAAAATCCATAGACAGTATATGCCTTTGCCTTTGATATTATATTTTTAATTAGCCATAATATAATTAGTATCAAGTAACTTTCAAACAAAGTCTTCCTTACTACTTTTGGTATAGAAGACATTTGTTCAGCAAAAATGTAAAACATATGTAATATTTAAAAGTTACAGTAAAGAAGGCAAGAAGAAATTTGAAATTAATTTAACCTAATATATCTAAAATGTTCTCACTGCATTATGCAACCAAATAGATTGAGAGGTACAAACTATTAGGTATAAAATAAGCTACAAGGATATATTATATAACTTGAAGAATATAGCAATTATTTTATAATAGCTATAAATTGAGTATAACCTTTTTAAACTCTGAAGCACTATATTGTACACCTATAACTTATATAATATTATATATCAACTATAATTCAATAAAATTTTTTTAATTACTAAAGAGATGTTTTACATTATTTTATCCATACTAAATGATCAAAATCTGGTAAATACTTTACACTTATAGCATATCTCAATTCAGTCTTGCTGTATTTCAAATGCTTAACAGTCACACATGACTACTAGCTACCATACTGGCCACCACAGATGTAAAAGATCCTCTGCAACAATATTTTACTTTGATAGACATAAATGAATTAAGTCTCTAAGGTTCCAGCTCTGTGATTTTTTTGCTTTGCTTTCTTTCCTAGGTGCTATTTGAAAAGAAAAAAAAAAAAGATGTTCTGACCATAACTTAGCATCCCTTCTTTAGTTTTCAATGTCTCAATATGCCAGATGGTTGAAATTCTTTGGACTTTTTTTTCGTTTGTTTGCTTTTGCTTCTACAATATGATGGTGGGGGTTGTAAAAGATTTAACAAAGCTGAGCACATACTGTCCAGTAATGGTAGAATTCCAGGGTAAAAGAACACAGGGAGCCATGGCAAGTGGGTGGCATTTTTTTGCTTTGCAACCAAGTTAAGAAGAGAATTTAGACAATAAATTTCTATCACAAGAGGAGTCAGGTTGGAGGTGGTGGGGGAGACAATTTTAACTTGAGTCTTCACAATCTAATGAAAGGTTAATTTTAATTCCAAACAAGCAATTCAGTTCAGTTCAGTTACTCAGTCGTGTCTGACTCTTGGCAACCCCTTGGACTGCAGCACGCCAGGCCTCCCTGTCTATCACCAACCTCTGGAGTTTACCCAAACTCATGTCCATTGAGTCGATGATGCCATCCAATCATCTCATCCTCTGTCGTCCCCTTCTCCTGCCTTCAAGCTTTCCCAGCATCGGGGTCTTTTCCAATGAGTCAGTTCTTCGAATCAGGTGGCCAAAGTATTGGAGTTTCACCTTCAGCATCAGTCCTTCCAATGAATATTCAGGACTTATTTCCTTTAGGATTGACTGGTTGGATCTTGCAGTCCAAGGAACTCTCAAGAGTCTTCTCCAACACCACAGTTCAAAAGCATCAATTCTTTGGTGCTCAACTTTCTTTTTAGTCCATCTCTCACATCCATACATGACTACTAGAAAAACCATAGCCTTCACTAGATGGACCTTTGTTGGCAAAATAATGTCTCTGCTTTTTAATATGCTATCTAGGTTGGTAAATAGTATTTAACTTATATCAATTAAAAAACATGGCTAAATGAGTAATTGATTCAGATGGTGTTAATGAAAGTAAGCTACCTTCATTTATAATCAGAACTATAGCTTCAAGTAATCATATAACTATATCCACCAATGTGCCATTATGTATTGGCTCTTTTAAAAACACTAACTAGAGAGCTTCTTGATGAAAGTGAAAGAGGAGAGTGAAATGGCTGACTTAAAACTCCAAATTCAGAAAACTAAGATCATTGCATTCGGTCCCATCACTTCATGGCAGGTAGATGGTAAAACATTGGAAATATTGGGAGACTTTATTTTAGGGGCTCAAAATCACTGCAGATGATGACTGTAGCCATGAAATTAAAAGTTGCTTGCTCCTTGGAAGGAAAGCTATGACCAACTTAGACAGCATACTAAAAAGCAGAGACATTACTTTGCTAACTGTAGTGTTGGAGAAGACTCTTGAGGGTCCCTTGGACTGCAATGAGATGCAGCCAGTCAGTCCTAAAGGAAATCGGTCCTGAACACTCATTGGAAGAACTGATACTGTAGCTGAAGCTCCGATACTTTGTCCATCTGATGCGAAGAACTGACTCATTGGAAAAGACGCCGATGGTGGGAAAGATTGAAGGCAGAAGGAGAAGAGGACGACAGAGGATGAGATGATTGGATGGCATCATCTACTCAATGGACATGAGTTTGGGTAAACTCTGGGGGTAGGTGATAGACAGGGAGGCCTGGCGTGCTGCAGTCCATGGGGTCACAAAGAGTCGGACATGACTGAGCAACTGAATTGAATTGAATAAGTTATGATTAGTTCCAACTCTGGTAGTCCAACCAAGTGCCTGTGATTCTCAAGAGGTGCAATTACTGCATCCTAGCTACATACACCCCTGAGTTTTCTTATTAGTATAATCAAATCTCTTTTAATTTTATACATATAAATTATTAGTTAAAAATTTTTATCTCTTGTTAATATTAGACTATTGCAATGAAGTAAGATGTTCAAAAGTTAATTCAATCATATTAACTGAACTCTTCTAAGTTCTCCAAAAACCTAGATCACTTTGATTTAGAATGGGTGGCCACAAAAAATATTCTAGTAAGTAATATAAAGTAAGCTACTCATATGGTTTTACCAAATTCTTCTTTCCTCTGTAAAATGCCTTTTGTAAAGTAGTGGTTATTACATATTCCCATCTTCAAATCAAGTAAAGCAAAATTTAATTTGGAGCTCAGAAGTAGGCCTTATTAGTTTAAAAGTGAAAGTCTCTTAGCAGTGTCTGACTGTTTGCGACCCCATGGAGCCCATGGAACTTTCTAGCCCAGAATACTGGAGTGGGTAGCCTTTCCCTTCTCTAGGGAATCTTACCAACCAAGGGATCAAACCCAGGTCTCCTGCATTGCAGGTGGACTCTTTACCAGCTGAGTCACAAGGGAAGCCCAATAATTTTGGAGTGGGTAGCCTATCCCTTCTCCAGGGGATCTTCCTGACCCAGGAACAGAACCAGGGTCTCCTGCATTGTAGGTGGATTCTTTACTAACTGAGCAACCAGGGAAGCCCAAACCCAACCCGAAATAATGGTTAGATAAACTTTTAGAGTTCTTTGACCCCTGTTAATGCAGATATAAGAAATCTTGCTGTGCAAGGGGAATGTATGCTTAAAATTTGTACATTTCCTAGTTTGCAGTTTACATGACTATGTATTTAAATATTCATCTTGTGTTTAAAGGAGTCAGTTCTATATTTTTTTCTGGAGTCTAAAACTATGCAGAACAAATGTGATTTAGATTAATTTTCAAAGTAAAACATTCCTTGTGTGGTTGGAATTTTGTAAGTTTGTTTCAATTTATTTCTTGGGTTTATTGTATACTCTTCTTAAATGGGCACAGAGCTTAAATTAGGTGCAGTTTTCAAGGTTGGAATACACTTCTCTTAACCAGTAGGGTAAGCCAACATCACATTACAGTAAGGTTTTCATGAGACACAGCGTAAGCACTTAGTACAATTTAAAAATAAATAATAGATAGTAAATTAAGAATTGCATACTTCACAAAAATTTCTGGTGGCTCCTACCAGTTCTGACACAGTTCCATCTGACCATATATTTCCTAGATAAATGCACCATACATAACAAGATACCCATTTCAAATATTATAGTATTAGTGTTAACTGTGATCATTCATAGCATTAATATGATCCAGGCCTGCAACCATAACAGTGATCCTGTCATTTAAGCACTGCTGTGATCTTGAACCATTTTAAATCTATATTCCACTAAAATTATTTTGCAATATGAAGTTTTATCATATAATAGCATCTCAAAACCCAATATTTTGAATTGCTTAACAATGTCAATTGTTTTTCTTTATTAATCTTGAAATTATTAATTTATAATTTATAATAACATTAAATATCCAGGAAAGTATGATCTTTACCAACACAGAAGAAAGAAATGTTTCCAATTTTACTTTTCAAATATAGCCAACTGTGTTTTAACATTTTCTTGAGAATGTGGAATGCTTGACATGAGCCAACATCAACAAATCAAAGGATCATAGCATTTTAGAGCAAGATATACCCTATATAAAAATCTAATCAATCACCTCACTTGAAAGATGAAGAAATGAAACTAGTAAAATTGAGAAGTTCATTTTCCAAGGTCACACTAGGTAGAAGCTGTGCTGATACTAAGCAACAAGTGTTCTAATGCTGAAATTAAAACACAATACTAATTGTTTAGAAATTAGCATGAGTCTAATTGTTTTACCTTCATCAGTTCAGTTCAGTTGCTCAGTTGTGACCGACTCTTTGCTACAATATGGACTGCAGCACGCCAGGCTTCCTTGTCCATCACCAACTCCCAGAGTATGCTCAAACTCATGTCCATTGAGTCGGTGATGCCATCCAACCATCTCATTCTCTGTCATCACCTTCTCCTCCTGCTTTCAATATTTTCCAGCATCAGCGTCTTTTCCAGTGAGTCAGTTCTTCACATGAGGTGGCCAAAGTATTGGAGTTTCAGCTTCAACATCAGACCTTCCAATGAATATTCAAGGCTGATTTCCCTTAGGATTGACTGGTTGGATCTCCTTTCAGGCCAAGGGACTCTCAAGAGTCTTCTCCAACACTACCGTGCAAAAGCCTCAGTTCGTCGGTGCTCAGCTTTCTTTATAGTCCAACTCTCACATCCATACATGACTACTGAAAAATCCATAGCTTTGACTAGACAGACAATTGTTGGCAAAGTAATGTCTCTGCTTTTTAATATACTGTCCAGTTTGGTCATTGCTTTTCTTCCAAGGAGCAAATGTCTTTTCATTTCATGGCTACAGTCACCATCTGCAGTGATTTTGGAGCCCAAAAAAAGAGTGTCTCTCAAAATTTCATTGCTTTCCCATCTAGCTACCATGAAGTGATGGGGCCTGATGCCATGATCTTAGTTTTTTGAATGTTGGGTTTTAAGCCAGCTTTTTCACTCTCCTCTTTCACTTTCATCAAGAACCTCTTCAGTTCCTCTTTGCTTTCTGCCGTAAGGGTGGTGTCATCTGCATATCTGAGGTTATTGATATTTCTCCTGGCAATCTTGATTCCAGTTTGTGCTTTAATTCACCCCAGCATTTCGCATGATGTACTGTGCATATAAGTTAAATAAGCAGGTGGCAATATACAGTCTAGATGTACTTCTTTCCCAATTTGGAACCAGTATGCTGTTCCATGTCTGGTTCTAAGTGTTGCTTCTTGACCTGTATACCGATTTCTCAGGAGGCGGGTGAGGTGGCCTAGTATTCCCATCTCTTTACCAATTTTCCAGTTTGCTGTGATCCACACAGTTTAAGACTTTTGTATAGTCAATAAAGCAGAAATAGATTTTTTCTTTTGAACTCTCTTGCTTTTTCGATGATCCAGTGGATGTTACCAATTTGATCTCTGGTTCTTCTCCCTTTTCTAAATTCAACTTGAACATCTGGAAGTTCTCGGTTCACATACTATTGAAGTCTGGCTTGGAGAATTTTGAGCATTACTTTGCTAGTGTGTGAGATAAGTGCAATTGTGCAGTAGTTTGAGCATTCTTTGGCATTGCCCTTCTTTGGGATTGGAATGAAAACTGATGTTTTCCAGTCTTGTGGCCACTGCTGAGTTTTCCAAATTTGCTGGCATATTGAGTGCAACACTTTCACAGCATCATCTTTCTGGATTTGAAATAGCTCAACTGGAATTCCATCACCTCCACTAGCTTTGCTCATAGTGATGCTTCCTAAGGCCCATTTGATTTGGCATTTCGGGATGTCTGCCTCTAGGTGAGTAATCTCACAATGGTGGTTACCTGGGTCATGATATTTTTTGTACAGTTCTTCTGTGTATTCTTGTCACCTCTTCTTAATATCTTCTGCTTCTATCCATCCCATTTCTACATTTTATTGTGTCTATCTTTGCCTGAAATGTTCCTTTGGTATCTCTAATTTTCTTGAGGAGATCTCTAGTCTTTCCTATTCAATTGTTTTCCTCTATTTCTTTGCGAAGATCACTGAGGAAGACTTTCTTATCTCTCCTTGCTATTCTTTGGAACTCTGCATTCAAATAGGTATATCTTTTTTTTTTCCTTGTTACCTTTAGATTCTCTTTTCAGTTATTTGTAAGGCCTCCTCAGACAATCATTTTGCCTTTTTGTATTTCTTTTTCTTAGGGATGGTTTTGATCACCGCCTCCAGTACAATGTTAGGAACCTCTGTCCATAGTTCTTCAGGCACTCTGTCTATCAGATGTAATCCCTTGAATCTATTTGTCACTTCCACTGTATAATTGTATTGAATTTGATTTAGGTCATATCTGAATGGTCTACTCGTTTTCCCTACTTTCTTCAGTTTAAGTCTAAATTTTACCTTCATGGTTCATATCAATTACCTTACTAAACATAGTAACTGTACTTGTTTAATTTCAGTAATAAATATAGTGACAACTATCAGTACTTGTTTTTCCAAAATGTCTTTCCATTGCAGGGAGATACATAATGAAAATTAGCAGCAAGTTTCTTTTTTCATTTACATATAGCACTAGTGCTCTAAAAGATGAATGCAAACTCTCATATTCAATATACTTCATTCTTTTATTTATTTAATGAGTTCTAATACTTCACATATCAAACTTTACATATTCATAGTTTGTTTCAAATACATTACCATATTCTATTGCATCTTCTTTAAATTCTGCAATAATTGTGCTATTGACATTTGCATATTTGTGAAAGTAATAGTTTTTTTGTTTGTTTGTTTAAGACAGTGAAGAAAAAGTTGGAAAGTCTAAGAAAGCTGCTAGTTGTCAAACTACATTTTTCTTCCACTTCTCAGCCTGAGATTAATAGTACATTCCATCATTTGTTAATGTCTTATAATTATTGACAAAAATTAAAATTTTGTACACTTTCTGAAGCATTTCATACTTAATCTTTAATAATTGGTATTTTCATAGGCTGTTAATCATGTACTAGCTTTCATACACAGTGAAATTTCTCTAATTCAAGTCATCTGCCCACTTGCTTTAAGGAACATTGATTGACATTTCTTTACTTCTTAAAAAAGCAATATCCCTAAAGACACTCATCCTTTTAGTATGACTTATAAAGTATTCAGTTTAGTCTCACTATCCTATCATATCACATATTCCGAAGTATTCCATATTATCCTTGTGACAACAACAGTAAAGCTTATCACACCATTAACTTTATTTATATGACATTCAGACAAATGCTTTTATTATTTTGTTTGTTTGTTTTTAACATTTATTTATTTTAATTGGAGGCTAATTACTTCACCATATTGTAGCAGTTTTTGCCATACATTGACAATAATCAGTGATGGGTGTACGTGTGTTCCCCATCCTGAACCCCCCTCCTCCCTCCCTCCCCATCCCATCCCTCAGGGTCATCCCAGTGCACAGTGAGCCCTGAGCACCCTGTCTCATGCATCAAACCTGGATTGGCAATCTATTTCACATACAAAAATATACATGGTTCAATGCTATTCTCTCAAATCATCCCACCCTCGCCTTCTCCCACAGAGACAAATGATTTTAGATATTAATGTGTACTTCTGCAATCTACATAGTTATGTCAAAGAAATACAGAAGTCTCCTGGATATTGCTAGATTAATCTATTGAAGAAATAATAATTCCTCAAAGGTTAGGTGTGTATATATGCAAAGATATGCCTTATTTGGAAGTATGGTTACCTACAAACTGAATTAAGTCTTTATTAAGTGTTTGAAATCTACCCAATCTTATTTCCTCTCTATATCCCGACTCCTCAAGTGTGTGAGAGCAGAATGATATCAGGGCGTCAGACAGACCTCAATCTCAGCCCTAGCTATGTCACACAATAGATCCATGACCCTGAGAAAACTGTTAAACTATTCTAGGTCTTGTTTCTCCATCAGGGAAACAGATAGTAAATAGTACCCACCCCAGAGGGTTGTAACAAAGATAAAATTAAATAAATAATGTAAGGAGCTCAGCCTTTCAAATATTTTTGCTTTTTCTAAATCAAGCCATTTCTTACAGTATTCTCTGCTTATAGTGTTGTTTTTCATCTATTGTTCCATTATTTGAATGGCTGCTGCAAATTAAAGATATCACATCATAGTCATCTCTTAAGTCAAAGTCTGCATCTTACCTCTTCTATGATGCCAATATCTAGTTCTGTGTATCTGTGTATGTGTATGTGTATTGATCAACACTAGATGAATTACATATTTTATTCCAGTTCCCCATCTCTGTACCACTCTTCATATATCATTGTTATATGAATCCTCCACAATAGAAAATGAATTTTGAGAGGAAAACATGCACAGGTGTACATGAGACACAGGTGTTTCATTTTGCTGACATATTTTTTGTCAGAGTCGATCCCCTTCCCCAATTTCCCAATAAGGTATTCAAGCAGGGTTGCATCCAGGTTGGGGGGGGTGGCTAATAATTATATGAGGGATACTTTCTAGTGTTTTAGTAATATTACTTTAATAATACTATATTTGTAATTTTACAAAAAAAATGTATGATCCATGTCACACATTGATAGGAGAGCAACCTACTCTGTGACTTGGAATGAGAGATGTGCTTTTATTGGTATCAAGGTAAATCACTGTCTGTATCCAACAATTGCTCCTGGCAAAGTTTCCAACATGTGCTATCATCTTCAAACTTTTCTACTCCATGATAACAAATAATATTGAAAGGGAAATTGTTTTCAGCTAGAAGGTTGTTCTCGTTTGACTCTTTTTAAGTACCAATTAGTTTTATAATTTTGACAAAAATGACATCAACAACAGCAAAAAAAAAAAAAAACATTATTTGAAGACATTTGTATTTGTTTTGTTAGATAGTTAGAATAGGAAAAAAGAGTCCAGAATGGTGGTGGCTAGAAAACAAAGAAGGGAAAAGCCCAATAGAACAAAAGAAAGTTGGGGGACCGGAGTGAGAACCTGAGGTGAGGCAAACAGCCCTCCTGGCTGGCCCAGTTTATATAGGGCAGGCTCAGCGGGCAGGAGAAAAAGAGATATTAAAATTGAGCCACAATTGAGCTGGGGGCTTCTCTTTTCTTCAAGTCTTTTGGGTTGGCATGACCTCATGCCTCGAGGATGTATTTCCCCTTGCTTGTCAAATAAAATTGAGCTATAACACAGAGCTGTAACACTGGCCCATCCATCCCTTCAAAGTTTTGATGCAGTGAGACAGAACTGAGGAAATAATAAATTTCCCCATCAGTTTCCTATTACTACTGTAAATAATTTACTACAGACTTTAACTGTTTAAAAAAACACAAATTTATTATTCTGGAGGTCAGAAATCTGAAATGGATCTCATATGCATAAAATCAAGGATTGCCTTCCTTTCTGGAAACTCTAAGGGAGATCTGTTTCCTTACCTTTTCCAACTTCTAGAGACCACCCACATTCCTTAAATAACAGTCCTCTAGTAATTTCATAGTCAGCAGAGTTAGGCTGAGTCTTTGCCACACTGCCATCTTTTGTCCTCCCTCTTCTGCCTCCTCTTCTACTTTTATTTGTCCTTTTGTTTACATTGGGTGCACCAAGATAATCCAAAATAACTTTCCTTTTTTTTTTTTTGACCTCAATGCACGGCATGCAGGATCTTAATTCTCTGACCAGAGATTGTCTCCTTACCACCTGCAATGCAAGCACAAAGTCTTAACACTGGGCCACCAGGAAAGTTTCTAAACTTCCTATTTAAAGTCAGCTCAAGAGTAAGTTTAACTACATCTGCAACCATAATCTTCTTTAGCCATGTATCCTGAAATATTCACATTTATCAGAGATTAGGATGGGGACATCCTTGGGAGGTCATTATTCTGCCTACCACAAGGTTCTTTGGGAAATCACTGAGCTATAATTAGAGTTCATTCATGTAAGCTGATCATTAAATAAATAATATGAGTTACAGTTTCTGGGTCAGTGATTCATCCCTTCATTCAATGATTACAATTTTCTCTATTTGCAATAGTTCAATAAAGCTGCTGTGAACACTGAAATAGGCAATACTGGATCATTATTCCTAGGGGGAGATTCTGTGTGAGTGTGTGCATGTACACATATACACACACACACACACACACACACACAGACACAGACACACACACACACATATATATATTCTTAGGCTTGAAATGTGATAGCTGGAAAATAAAGAAGGCAGAGAGCTGAAAAATTGATGCTTTCAAACTGTGGTATTGGAGAAGACTCTTGAGAGTCCTTTGGAAAGCAAAGAGATCAAACCAGTCAATTTTAAAGGAAATCGACCCTGAATACTCCTCAGAAGGACAGATGCTGAAGCTGAAGCTCCAATACTTTGACCACCTGATTCAAACAGATGACTCTGGAAAAGCCCCTGATGCTGGGAAAGATTGAAGACAGAAGGAGAAGAGGGTATCAGAGGATGGGATGGCTGGATGCCATCATCAATTCATTGTACATGAACTTGGGCAAACTCTGGGAGATGGTGAGGGACAGAGAAGCCTGATGTGCTGCAGTTCATGGGGTTACAAAGAGTTGGACATGACTTATGACTGAACAACAACAGGCCTGAAATTCCTAGTAGATTCTATTTATTTGACAAAAGAGAAAACGACTTTCATACACATTAAATGATTTGTCTCAGGACAACCATTAACAGGTACCACAGTTGAGATTAAATTTCATTCAATGGGCCCCAGTCAGTGCTTGTGTTACACTGCAGTGTCCCTCCACCACTCCCATCTTCTGGTCATTTCTTAGAGCTGAGACAAGGCAGAAAGGCATCTGGTGAATCTCAGCTGAGAATGCACACACTAGCAACTCAAACTTTTCACCACTCTCTGCATGTCCACAAATGATTGTGAAAATCCCACAATCCTTGCTTTGAGGGGTACAAATAAATTTTAGTGAAGTATATTTGCAAATGTAGACTGCAAATAATGAAGATCAGCTCTATTTTCTAAGCACTTACTGTGTAGCAAGCATTGTTATATGTTCTAGAGAGAGAGAGAAACAGATTTGGTCTTACAACACAGAGGATAAGTTAAAGAATAAGAAAATAGATAGGTAGAGACATCCATGGAAGTTCTATGTGGGTGGCACTAGTGGTAAATAACCCACCTACCAAAGCAGGAGATGCCTGAGACTTCAGTTCGATCCCTGGGTTGGAAAGATCCCCATGATGATTGATAATGGCAATCCACTCCAATATTTGTGCCTGGGAAATTCATTGGACAGAGGAGCCTAGCGAGCTACACTCCACAGAATCACAAAGAATCAGACATGGCTGAGCAAGATCATGGTAGAGCTGGACTGATATCTCCAGAAACGTAAATATGCAAGAATACACTGAATGACAATGCTAATGAAACAGCCATGTAATCTCATTTTCTCTAACCTTGAATAATTTCACTTTCTTTTGCTATTCCCAGAAAGTAGGCTTCAGGGGCGGGGGGGGAGGGGGGGTGAGTGAGGCTTAACACAACTCTGAAGAATTAGCATAGTCAGCTGCTCAGCTGAGCAAAAAGTTTAATGTAAAATACTATCAGTCGGGAAAGTGGTACCATGCTATACAGACAGTGTTGCTATTCCTTTTTATAACTGTCCTCATTCTGCCAAAAATTCTAAGAATCACTCATTAGCAGCCTTTAAACAACTTGAAGCTGGTACACCCTGCAAATATTACAAGCAAATCTCAAGAAAACTTACCTAAATCAACACTTGTAAACACATATCTAATGTTGACTTTCAAAAAGTAAAGCAAATGGTGCCTAAAACGAGTATACTATCTATACAAGTGAAAAAGGAAAAGAGAAAGAAAGAATTTAAGATTTCTATACTATTGGGATTCAGCTAAAACATTTTATAAATATTTTGCAATGTGAGCAGATCTTTGCAATGCTTAAACTAAAATATTGTAAGGATGCCAAATTTTCCAGTATATCCATTTTAAAAGAAAAAATCAGTTTTCAGTAAGAGACAAATTTATTCATAACTATTATTATTACAAAAATTAAAATAAAAATGAAGACTTAGAAATATACATATTTCTGTTCAAAGAGCAGGTGAGAATATTAATTTTTTTAAAGCATGCAGGAAATAGTGAAAATAGTTTTAATAATCTGTTGAGTCCACAGGGAAAAACTACTCTACTTTATTTCTAGGAACAAGCATAGTGCTAATGAGAACAGTAATAATAATAGTTATAAGGAAGTCATTTTCCTTACTGAGGCACTCAAAACAAGACAGTTTAAATATGATTATAAATAAAAATTTAACCTTTTTATTACTATAATGAAAAATTGTGAAAATGTTTGATTAAGGTTTTGGAGGTCCAAAGTCTTAACAGAAATAAAGCTATTCCTGATTTTGCCTAACTGGAAATATCTAGCTCCAAGCTTTAGTTTAAATTCTTTTAAAAAATTAACAGTTACACCTTTCTGTGTTTCTTATTTTTCTGGAATTTATAAACTATATCAGGAAATGCAATGGCATCCCACTCCAGTACTCTTGCCTGGAAAATCTCATGCATGGATGGAGGAGCCCGGTAGGCTGCAGCCCATGGGGTCGGGAAGAGTCAGACACGACTGAGCAACTTCACTTTCAATTTTCACTTTCATGCATTGGAGAAGGAAATGGCAACCCACTCCAGTGGTCTTGCCTGGAGGATCCCAGGGACGGGGGAGCCTGGTGGGCTGCCGTCTATGGGGCCGCACAGAGTCGGACACGACTGAAGCGACTTAGCAGCAGCAGCAGCAGCATGAACTCTATGCTAAGGTGGCATTTATGGGACCAGTTTGTTTACACTTGTTTCTTTACCCTTCTTTCCTTCTACCCTTCCTTCCTTCTTTATTGCTCTCTTCTTTTTGTTTTTGAAGTATTTATTATGTGGTCAATAAGGATGAGAACTGCTATGGAAGCAATGAGAAATACTTTCTTCCAAATGACACTCAGTATCACATTCTATATTGGTGAAGCTGGAAGGAAATAAATCTCATGAAGTTCACTCTCCTGATTTTGCAGTCAAAGAAGCCGAAGACCATGCAGTGGAAATAATTTCACAAATATCACATGGCGATTCAATAGTAGAATTAAAGCTAGAATGACTATTTCCTTATTTCTACTCAGGTGTTCCTTCAATTGCATAACTGCATTATGCTGTCTTCTATTCAAGCAACAAGGATGCACTGACTGCTTACTATGGTCCAAGAATCACCTGAAAGCTATGCGGGAAAATGCATGGATTTTCTACAAAGTTTACTATGATCATGGGGCTGACTCATCTCAGTACTCAAAGTTTTGAGATTAAGGTTTTAAATGATAGTAATTACTATTTAATTTTAGGTATGTGAAACAACTGCTAATGACTTAAGTCATGTATAAGCTCACCAAAGAAAGTTGCATACTAGTGTAATTATTTTCAGACCATAATACCAACTATATGTTGTTGGTGTTCAGTCACTAAATCATGTCTGACTCCCTGGGGCCCCATGGACTGCAGCATATCACGCACCAGCTATATGTGAGTAGCTTTTGTTATGACATGCACCATCAACAAAAAGATGAGAGCAGTTAATGGCTGTGGAGAGTCCTGAAAAGCTGTCTGGGATAGCTATGAGGAACTCTATGAGGGCTAGTAACAATTTTGTCTTGCTCACCTTTATTTCTTTGCACAATTCTCAGCCCATGATAGGCCCTAAAGAGTTTTGTTGTTTGAATGATGTGTATGAAAAGGTTTACTAGCAAGATAAATGAAAGACAATGAGCTTATTTCATTGAACATTGCTGTTTTAGAAGACAGAGGGAGTTTACGAAATTATTTCTAATATTCCAAGTGAAAAGAGCTTCCTTTATCAAATAAGTCTATTCCTCCCAAGATTTTCAGCACATACTTCTAACACACTAGATCTAACTTTGCATCTAGGAGACCATTTGAATGCACAGAGAAAGGTTTTTCTGTATTTTTAGTGCCAGAAAATAAAAACTGAGGATCTAGAAATTTTGAGTAAACCCAGATGGGAAGATGTCAATTTTATTGTATTTATGAAATGGCAACCCACTCCAGTACTTGTGCCTGGAAAATCCCATGGACTGAGGAGCCTGGTAGGTTACAGTCCATGGAGCCACAAAGACTCGGACACGAGTGAGTGACTTCACTTTCACTGTGTATTCAGATCAGAATATTGTGTTAGCTAGCAGGAAACAAAAATGCCAAATGCCAATAAAATTAGATGATTCATATTAGGTTTTACATATCATTTGAAGATTTTACATGTTTGACAAGGGAAACTTCAGTTCCACAAAGGCTATGGGGCTCCTGTTATATTTCCCTTTTGGTATAATTCTGCTTTTATGATGCTGATCCTTTTCCAACCCTTTTAATATATCTGTTCCACATTGTGAGCATCAAAGTCTGATCTCAGTAAAATTCAAAAGAGGAACCACTTAATTGATCACAGACCTCACTGGAAAAATTCCTGAACAAATTATAGCTGGGTCCTTTGCTTCCCTTTCTGGGTGTTAAACATTGGCTTCTCACTACAGTGCACTAGGAATGATTTCTAAGTTTGGCTCATCTTCATTAGATGATGACAATAATGAACAGTTGCTGCAGTCTTTCACTGGTTTTCTCTCGGAGACAGGCAAAATGTTAGAAAAAGGATTCAAGTAAAATGATGCATAACCTTTTTAGATACCATAAACCTGCTGACATTGGAACAATATTTGAGCTAGAGGTTAAAAATTTCCTTCTACAGACTTCCTTTCTTTTCATCTTTTACCAGTAAGTTTCTCTAATACCTCCTTTGCTCATTTAGAGAGATCTTTGTAGTTAAAAGGTTGGTGCCACAAGTCTTCCAGCTGGATTGATTTCACTGAAGTCTTACTATTACTTCATTTCCATGATAAAGAATGGAATACCAACAAGAGGGCACTCATACTTTCCCACAACCTCTAATGTACTATCCATTATGTACTAAGTACTATACACTATGTCTTTGTACACAAGTGCTTAATACAGTGGTAAGAGTCATGGTCTACAGTGGATATACCTGAAACATGGACTTCTTTTTACTAAATGTTTGGTTTGGGAAAATTGATAAAACTGAAGTTCCATTTACCCATTTGTAAAATGAGAAGGTTGATAGTTACTCTCATGAATTTTTGTGAGGATTAAATCATATTTTTAAAATGTCAATGAAATTTGTTCAGTTCTTCCAAGTTTGTTTTATGGTTCTGTTTGAATTTGTTTTGAAGAACCAGAATGACCTTGGAACAGATACTTTATTTAAGTTGAAAAAACTTAAAATATGCTTGAAGAAAGTAAAGTTTGCTCAAAGGAAAAAAAGAAATCTCTAAAGCAATATATAGTCTGAGTCACTTTCTGAAAGTTTCACTGTTACTTTTCTTCAAGTCATTTTTTTTTCACACTATGGCATTGAGGTGCCATAGAGGGTAATACGATTTGTTCATTCAAATAGAAATCCCATGCACAATATTTGCTCAGAATCTTGCATCTCAGAGATGAGTTCAAGAACCATCTGTTTTCAGGGATGCTGAGGTACCTTTTTACAATGCAGCTGCTTGTGCATGACCTCTGACCTACTAAATCTATGTGTTGTCAAGATTCTCAGGTGATTTTCTGAATCCTAAAACTTTGAGACTACGTATTTTAAGGAAATAAAATGGCTAGTTATTATATCATTTCAGTTTAGGCCTCTATGAGGAGATTTAGGTAAAAACAATAAAAAGCATTTCAAGGATCTTTGAATTTGGAGTCCAGCATTGTATGAGGAAGAAAATAATCCCACCTTAGAGTTACTATCAAGAATGAAAGTATTCCCATGCATATATCAAACAATTTGGCTCTGCCTCATTTTTGGTATTGATTTATAACTTATAAGATCTATGTCCTTTCAGTACATAGATACAGAGACACAATTGGGAAAAGCTGTTAACATGAATTGGTTCAGTGGCTGTGATGTCATATCACAAATTAACTTTTAATTGCAGAGTAAATTCCAGGAGTTATGTATGGATATGAGAGTAGGACCATAAAGAAGGCTGAGTGCCAAAGAATTGATGCTTTTGAGCTGTGGTGCTGGAGAAGACTCCTGAGAGTCCCTTAGACTGCAAGGAGATCAAACCAGTCCATCCTAAAAGAAATCAATCCTGAATATTCATTAGAAGGGCAGATGTTGAAGCTAAAGCTCCAATACTTTGGCCACCTGATGCAAACAGCTGACTCTTTAGAAGAGACCCTGATGCTGGGAAAGATTGAAGGCAAGAGGAGAAGGGGATGATAGAGGACAAGATGGTTGGATGGCATCACTGACTCAATGGACATGAGTTTGAGCAAGTTCTGGGAGATGGTGAAGGATAGGGAAGCCTGACATGCTGCAGCCCATGGGGTTGCAAAGAGTCAAACATGACTGAACAACAAAAACAACCAGAGTAAATAGAATTAAGAATATTGTAATATTATTATGAAAGAAAACTAAGAAAGGAAGAAATAAAAGCAATTTTTCTAAATACAGAAAACAATGATTTTAGTTGGAATTAACACCCTTCTAGAAGTAACATCCAAAAAAAGATGCCCTTTTCATTATAGGGGACTGGAATGCAAAATTGGAAGTCAAGAAACACCTGGAGTAACAGGCAAATTTGGACTTAGAGTACAGAATGAAGCAGGGCAAAGGCTAATAGAGCTTTGCCAAGAGAATGCACTGGTCATAGCAAACACCTTCTTCCAACAACACAAGAGAAGACTCTGCACAGGGACATCACCAGATGGTTGACACCAAAATCAGATTGATTATATTCTTTGCAGCCAAAGATGGAGAAGCTCTATATAGTCAGCAAAAACAAGATTGGGAGCTGACTGTGGCTCAGATCATGAACTCCTTATTGCCAAATTCAGACTTAAACTGAAGAAAGTAGGAAAAACCACTAGACCATTCAGGTATGACCTAAATCAAATCCCTTATGACTATACAGTGGAAGTGGGAAATAGTTTTAAGGGAATAGATGAACTATGGATGGAGGTTTGTGACATTGTACAGGAAACAGGAGTCAAGAATATACCCAAGAAAAAGAAATGCAGAAAAGCAAAATGGCTATCTGAAGAGGCCTTACAAATAGCTGATTAAAGAAAGGAAGTGAAAAGAAAAGGAACGATATACACATTTGAATGCAGAGTTCCAAAGAAAAGCAAGGAGAGATAAGAAAGCCTTCCTCAGTGATCAATGCAAAGAAACAGAGGAAAACAATAGAATGGGAAAGACTAGAAATCTCTTCAAGAAAATTAGAGATACCAAGGGAACATTTCATGCAAGAATGGGCTCAATAAAGGACAGAAATGGTAGGAACCTAACAGAAGCAGAAGATATTAAGAAGAGGTGGAAAGAATACACAGAACTGTACAAAAAAGATCTTCACAGCCTCGATAATCATTATGGTGTGATCACTCACATAGAGCCAGATATCCTTGAATGTGAAGACTTAGAAACACTATGAACAAAGCTAGTGGAGGAGATGGAATTCCAGTTGAGCTATTTCAAATCCTGAAAGATGATGCTATGAAAGTGCTGCACCCAATATGCCAGCACATTTGGAAAACTCAGCATTGGCCACAGGATTGGAAAAAGTCAGTTTTCATTCCAATCCCAAACAAAGGCAATCCCAAAGAATGTTCAAACTACTGCACAATTGCACTCATCTCACACGCTAGTAAAGTAATTCTTAAAATTCTCCAAGTCAGGCCTCAGCAATACTTGAACCATGAATTTCCAGATGTTCAAGCTGGTTTTAGAAAAGGCAGAGGAACCAGAGATCAAATTGGCAACATCCACTGGATCATTGCAAAAGCAAGAGAGTTCCAGAAAAACATCGATTTCTGCTTTATTGACTATGCCAAAGCCTTTGACTATGTGGATCACAATAAACTGTGGAAAATTCTGAAAGAGATGGGAATACCAGACCACCTGACCTGCCTCTTGAGAAACCTGTATGCAGTCAGGAAGCAACAGTTAGAACTGGACATGGAACAACAGACTGGTTCCAAATAGGAAAAGGAGTATGTCAAGGCTGTATATTGTCACCCTGCGTATTTAACTTCTATGCAGAGTACATCATGAGAAACGCTGGGCTGGAAGAAGCACAAGCTGGAATCAAGATTGCCGGGAGAAATATCAATAACCTCAGATATGCAGATGACACCACTCTCATGGCAGAAAGTGAAGAGAAACTAAAGAACCTCTTGATGAGAGTGAAAGAGTGGAGTGAAAAAGTTAGCTTAAAGCTCAACATTCAGAAAACTAAGATCATGGCATCTGGTCCCATCACTTCATGGCAAATAGATGGGGAAACAGTGGAAACAGTGGCTGACATTATTTATCTGGACCCCAAAATCACTGCAGATGTTGACTGCATTCATTGAATTAAAAGACACTTACTCCTTGGAAGGAAAGTTATGACCAACTTAGATAGCATATTTAAAAGAAGAGACATTGCTTTGCCAACAAAGGTCCGTCTAGTCAAGGCTATGGTTTTTCCAGTGGTCATGTATGGATGTGAGAGTTGGACTGTGAAGAAAGCTGAGCACGGAAGAATTGATGCTTTTGAACTGTGGTGTTGGAGAAGATTCTTGAGAGTACCTTGAACTGCAAGGAGATCCAACAAGTCCATCCTAAAGGACATCAGTCCTGGGTGTTCATCGGGAAGGACTGATGTTGAAGCTGAAACTCCAATACTTTGGCAACCTCATGCGAGGAACTACTCATTTCAGAAGACCCTGATGCTGGGAAAGATTGAGGGAAGGAGTAGAAGGGGAGGACAGAGGATGAGATGGTTGGATCGCATCACGGACTCAATGGACATAGGTTTGGGTGGACTCCAGGAGTTGGTGATGGACAGGGAGGCCTGGTGTTCTGTGGTTCATGGGGTTGCAAAGAGTTGGACACGACTGAGTGACTGAACTGAACTGAACACCCTTCAAATAAATATATGAATTATTACTTGTGAAATTAATTATTGGGTAGGAAAAATTCTCAGAAGAGCATTATATGGAAGCAGTATTGATTATTTAGAAATGAAATGGATTCTCTATTGCATTTTGTCCATCCCTGATTTATGTCTCTATAACATCAGTTGCAGAAAAAGAGATGTTTTCCAATAAGCTAAATTGTGTGGACAACAGGTGAATAAGTAGAATGATTTCTACACAAATACCTACAGGTAGTGGAAAATCAGGATTAAAACACACCAAGAAAGATAATTCTGTTATAAGATACACTAACATATTTAAGTTTTTTTTTTTCTTAAACTAGATCATTATGTACAGTAGGAAACATGGATGTTTGTTTTCCTTCTTCAGTTTTAGACATATATAAGTTCAGTTAAATTTCCTAAAAATATCAAAACTTCCTAGCACAAGCTTTACTTTATATCTGAAACTGAGCTATGTGTCTTAATTTGGCCTCATTATAACTTTATTTATTGAAATACAGAATAATTGCCATCATTTCTGTACTTTTCCAATGTCTCAGTTTGCTTTTAAAATATCTCACATTACAGAAATGTCACAATCAATTGCTAACAAGAGAAAAAGTTTGATAGAAAATAGCACTATGGCAAAAAGAAATCAAAGAGATAGATGTTTCTTGTTGTGGATCCAGCAACTACCTGAATAAAAATTATGCTTTTATCATGTTCCCCAGAGAATTCTTATTCAGATTTTTACAGATCACTAATGGAAATAAAGCTGTTTTCAATGAGAAGATTGGAATGACATCATAAGAAATAAATGAACCCAGTGAGCATCAAGTTGTATTGTATTACATATACATAATGCACTTGTAAATAGCACCATAACAAATATGTTTATAGCTTTTGCCTCAGTTGAATTGATCTATGTTACTCTCACCTTCTACAGTTCCAAAATAGGTACACTCTTCCAGCACTTTAGTCATCCAGCTGCAAACAACTCCCACCATTCTTGAAACATCTTGATTAACAGTCCCATCACCAGTGAGTCTACCTACCTCATCTGGGCTCATATTATATCTAAAACAGCTGACGTTCCAGAAAATAATCATCAGATACTTACTGATGTCACAATTTGTCTTGATTTGTTTACACAGACAAGTCTATTCCCCTCCATCACCTCAGGGTTCCTCTGTGACTGCTCTGCAGACACTTGGAAAATAAAAAGTGGCTAAGGTAGATGAAACATTGTTATATAGCCTATCTTATTATTATTCTTTCTGTCAGTTGGCTTTCTGTGCTCCACTCATTATTAGATATGGAATGGTCAATGTCTGCCTCATTTTCAGCATTAGTTTTAAAGGAAAAGAAGCAGGGTACACATTTTTCTTTAAGAAGTACATTGCCACTTTTCCTGGTAACAATGGGCAGTGTATCTGATCCTATTTTATCACTCCTGCATGGCTTAAATTTTAGTTCTGAAAAATTTCTGATAATTTATTTTATATCAATGGCTATATCTTGAAGAGCCAATACATATTTGATCCCTGAAAATTTATAATAACTGGACTTTGCAAGTTAGATAAACTATTATTGATAGGCATGTCTGACATATTAAAAGACAATTCTTAACAACACTCTAACATCTCTAGATTGAATCTTTGTAGACACTATAAATTTGTTTTTTTAAACTATCTGAGTAAGAAATTGATTTTAATGGAAGTATGGAGATTTAAATATCTATCATTTTAATGTGCCTTTAGGGGCTTCATGACTGAATAGATAAATGGTGGTTAAAGTAAGCAAAACTTTTGTAATGCTAAGAAAAGAAAACTAGTTTGATTCACAGCAGTGGCCAGTTTGTAATAGTAACTGTACCAATTAGCATCAGAAAAACAGCTCCTCTTCCATGGAGTAATGACTGATACAAATAATTACAGGGATAATATTAAATGATATTGAGTCTAGCTTTCCCTGATGTCTCAGTGGTAAGGAATCACCTGCAATGCAGGAGGTGCAGGAGATGTGGGTTTGGTCCATGGATTGGGAAGATTCTCTGGAGGAGGGCATGGCAACCGACTCCAGTATTCTTGCCTGGAGGATCCCATGGACAGAGGATCCTGGTGGGCTGCAGACCATAGGGTACAAAGAGTTGAAAGTGACTGAGGTGACTTAAAGTGAAGAAGAACTAAAAATCCTATAGATGAACATGAAAGAGGAGAGTAAAAAAGCTGGCTTAAAACTCAACATTCAAAAAACTAAGATCAAGGCATCTGGTCCCATCACTTCATGGCAAATAGATGGGGAACAATAGAAACAGTGAAACAGACTTGATTTTGGGGAGCTCCAAATTACCACAGATGGTGACTGCAGCCATAGAATTTAAAGATGTTTGCTCCTTGGAAGAAAAGCTATGACCAACATTGACAGCATATTAAAAAGCAAAGACATTACCTTGCCAACAAAGGTCCATCTAGTCAAAGCTATGGTTTTTCCAGTAGTCATGTATGGATGTGAGAGTTGGACCATAAAAAAGGCTGAGTGCCAAATAATTGATGTTTTTGAATTGTGGTGTTGGAGAAGACTCTTGAGAGTCCCTTGGACTGCAAGATTAAATCAGTCAATTCTAAAGGAAATCAGTCCTAAATTCTCATTCAAAGGACTGATGCTGAAGCTGAAGCTCCAATACTTTGGCCACCTGATTCGAAGAACTGACTGACTGGAAAAGACCTTGATTCTGGGGAAGATTGAAGGCACAAGGAGAAAGGGACGACAGAGGATAAGATGGATGGATGTAATCAGTTTGGGTGGGCTCTAGGAGTTGGTGATGGACAGGAAAGCCTTGCTGCATGAGGTCAAACAGTTGGACACGACTGAGTGACTGAACTGACTTTTTGTTCAAAAATAAAATTCCAAATTTGCTGTCAATAGATGCTTCTTAATTTGGTCTTTTTCTAAGAGACACATAATAATAACATGGTCCTGCAATGAGTATACTAATATGTGTCAAGTGGTAGTGAAAATCAAAGTTAAATAAAGGAACCTAGTTCAAATTTTATTCAGGCATATTTATTCATTGCCAATATATCCCAGTAGGTCTATTTCCTTGTTATAGAGATTCTCCTCTAGGAAAAGTTAAAGTTATGAGACTACTTTAAAACTTCCTCTTTACCTTTTCTGTAATAGGAAATTCAAGGCTTTGGGGATACCAGTTAAGAGCTCTTGATAGCCATATATTGGGTATTTTCTATCTTTGCAATGCAAATACTCTTATACTTTTACATTTTGAATTTCTCTTGAGCAACTGGTTTCCTTTAAACATTTTTTTTTGTTTTCCATTTCAAAGGCAAATAAGTCACATTGAGCTTACTTTTTAATCCCAAGTACTTTTCTCTTGAACTGGAGGAGTAATAATGACACCATTAAACTAACGTAGAAATGTCTTACTGATGAGTCTTTGAATGATGAAGTAAAAATTTTCGTATGAAGTATCTCACTGGACTCCCACAAAATCCTGCGAGTTGGGCACATGCCATCCCCATAGGCCACTTTAACAGATGAAGTGACTAAAAAGTTTATACAGACAGGATATGACAAGGACACTGATCTTGTCCATTCCTTATAAAGAGCACTGTTTTACTTCTGGGTCCAAAACAAATATAAACAGATAAAGTTAAGCCAAATTTACAACTTGTATATGGTTCAGGAACTAATGAGGCATTTATATAAGATCTCGACACACTTCAAATCATCCTCATAGCAATGTTAAATGTTGAAAGGTTCAGTTCAGTTCAGTTCATTCGCTCAGTCATGTCCAACTCATTGCAACCCCATGAATTGCAGCACGCCAGGCCTCTCTGTCCATCACCAACTCCTGAAGTTTACTCAAACTCATGTCCATCGAGTCGGTGATGCCATCCAGCCATCTCAACCTCTGTCGTCCCCTTCTCCTCCTGCCTCCAATCCCCCCTAGCATCAGGGTCTTTTCCAATGAGTTAACTCTTCGCATGAGGTGACCAAAGTATTGGAGTTTCAGCTTCAACAACAGTCCTTCCAATGAACACCCAGGACTGATCTCCTTTAGGATGGACGGGTTGGATCTCCTTGCAGTCCAAGGGACTCTCAGGAGTCTTCTCCAACACCACAATTCAAAAGCATCAATTCTTCGGCATTCATCTTTCTTCACAGTCCAACTCTCACATTCATACATGACCACTGGAAAAACCATAGCCTTGACCAGACGGACCTTTGTTGGCAAAGTAAAGTCTCTTCTTTTTAATATGCTATCTACGTTGGTCATAACTTTCCTTCCAAGGAGTAAACATCTTTTAATTTAATGGCTGCAATCACCATCTGCAGTGATTTTGGAGCCCAAAAAAAGTCTGACACTCTTTCCACTGTCTCCCCATCTATTTGCCATGAGGTGATGGGACCGGATGCCATGATCTCAGTTTTCTGAATGTTGAGCTTTATGCCAACTTTTTCACTCTCCTCTTTCACTTTCATCAAGAGGCTTTTTAGTTCCTCTTCACTCTCTGCCATAAGGGTGGTGACATCTGCATATCTGAGGTTGTTGATATTTCTCCTGGCAATCTTGATTCCAGCTTGCGCTTCTTTCAGCCCAGCATTTCTCATGATGTGTTCTGCATATAAGTTAAATAAGCAGGGTGACCATTGATGTGCTCCTTTTCCTATTTGGAACCAGTCTGTTGTTCCATGTCCAGTTCTAACCGTTGTTTCCTGACCTGCATATAGGTTTTGCAAGAGGCAGGTCAGGTGGTCTGGTATTCCCATCTCTTTCAGAATTTTCCACAGTTTATTGTGATCCACATAGTCAAAGGCTTTGGCATAGTCAATAAAGCAGAAATAGGTGTTTTTCTGGAACTCTCTTGATTTTTCGATGATCCAGTGGATGTTGGCAATTTGATTTCTGGTTGACGTTTTTAATTAAATGGTTGTGTATGAAGTAGAATCAGGAGCATGGGTCTAGGTTCTACTAAGTATGAGTTCTGTGACCTTGGCCAAGTTTCACACTATTTCTGAGCCTTCATTTTGTCATTTGCAAAATGGGAATAGCAGCATCAACCTCAACTATTCTGAAAATCTAAATGACAGTGACTTAGTAAGCACAGATAAAAATGCTTAGCACAAAACTTAAAAGGTATCAAACACTCATTTCAATGTTAGCTGGGCCTTCTGCCACTTATCTGAAAAATTATTACCACAGAAATGCGAGTTAGTCAAACCTCTTAGGGTTTTGTCATTTTCAGAACATTCCTGATCATGCCATACTATGAAATTTTTAATAATTACAGACATATAGGTCACTAATTATGAATCACCATTAAGAAGAATACAAAATGCTATGAATCTGATATGAGGTCAATTTTGTAGCTATTTTTAAAAATAATGGGTTGACTTCTGGGTTTATTATCATACCATTGCCTGTTGAGTTAACATAGTTTGTGGGCCTATGACTCCTCATGCACTTAAAGCATGTATTCAGTATGCCAATAAAACATAAATTGTCTTCTGCTAATCTAATAAATAACACACTCAGGAGTTCTGAGAAACACCTGAAATGTATTAAAGCTGTTTCTAATAACTTTCTAAATTCAGATTACAACTCAAACATGATTGGTATTATAATTAAGATTAGCACACATGAAATAAGAAATTCTGTGAATAAAAATAGATTTACCACTCAATGAACATATATTAATAAAATAAAATATTCACAGATCTTTCTTTTCACAGTAGAAAAATATTTCTGCATCTAATTTCAGCAGTAAAAATAAAATATTTTTTTTAATTTTTTGACTTTAATTCAATAAGTTCACAGTAAATAAGAAAAATTTCTTACTTCATAAAGCTTTGACAGAGACTACACTAGAGAGCCTAAATAGAGAGGAGAAAGCTAGAATTCTTTGGGAAATAATATTTTTAAAGAATCAAAATTATAAATATAATGGAGTTCAAATACATTACAGGTAGATATAATCTGCAAATTTATTTTTTAAAATAGTGTTTGCTATGGTTTAGAAAGAAAAAACTAAATTCAGTAAAATATAGACAAATCTATACCTATTAGGTTGACTGAAATTTTGAGGAATGTGTTTGTCTGGGAGTTTAGTTTCTACTCTATTTCAGTAGCCTTAGTGTAAACCTAGAACTGAATTGAGAGAGAGAATGAATGATTCATAACTGGGCTATACATATAATACTATTTTCTGCACAGTTCTTTTTCCCCTCCAAATTTAATATCTTCACCATGACTTTTATTCTTCTGTGCTTTATAATATATTAAAGAAGGAAATTAATCAATGAAGAGTTGAAAATCAGCACACATTTATATATCTTTTCTAAAACAAATCATTTTTATGACTAGTATTCCTCATTCCAACAAAACTCACATGTAACTACAATTTAATAAATTGTCCCTTGTAAGAATATTTCCCATTTTTCCTGCAATAATCAATAATTTTCAGAAATATTGTGACCACCAGTTTTTATAATTATGTGAAATCTAAATTCCACACCATGAGTCAATTCATACTATGTAAACAAGCAGGTTTACAAGGCAGAAGAAATGGAAGATGGGATATTCATTCTAACTGCTTTGTGCTACTAAAGAGTTTAACAATGGCGTGAGGGACAAATTGGGAAGAATGAAAACAGGATTTTACTACTTTGTTACTCCTCAGTGTGTCAGTGTTGGTTTTCACTGGAGCCGGAGGGAGAGACTAAAGTAGAGTGCTTTATATGATAGCTTAATTGAAAGTGTTCAGAATAGAGTTTACATTTTTTAAAGCGCTTGTATGAGAATCTTAAGAGATTTGTTGCTCATTCCCATCTTGCAAGATGGCAGGTGAAAAGGCTGAGAAGCCAGATACTAAGAAAAAAAAACCTGAAGCCAAGAAGGTTAATGCTGGCAACATGGCTCAAAAGGTGAAAATGGTGAAGAAACTTAAGAAGGGGAAGCCCCACTGCAGCCGAAACCCTGTCCTGGTCAGAGGAATTGGCAGATATTCCCTATCAGCCACGTATTCCAGAAAGGCCCTGTACAAGAGAAGTATTCAGCAGCTAAATCCAAGGTCAAAAGAAAAAGAAAGTTCAGGTTCTTGCTACTGTCACAAAACCAGTTGGTGGCAAGAAGAACGGTGGTACCCTTGTGGTCAAACTCCGCAAAATGCCTAGGCATTACCCTACTGAAGATGTGCCTAGAAAACTGTTGAGTCACAGCAAGAAACCCTTCAGTAAGCACGTGAGGAAGCTGCGCTCCAGGATCACTCCTGGGACTGTTCTGATCATCCTCAAGGGGCGCCACAGAGGCAAAAGGGTCATTTTCCTGAAGCAGCTGGGCAGTGGCTTGCTACTTGTGACTGGACCTCTATCCCTCAATAGAGTTCCTCTGCGTAGAACACACGAGAAATTTGTCATTGCCACCTCCACCAAAATCAATATCAGTGGTGTGAAAATCCCAGAGCATTTCACTGACACTTATTTCAAGAAGAAGCTGCGTAAGCCCAGACACCAGGAGGGTGAGATCTTCGACACAGAGAGAGAAAAATATGAGATCACAGGGCAGCGCAAGGTTGATCAGAAAGCTGTGGACTCACAAATTCTGCGAAGAATCAAAACTGTCCCTCAGCTCTAGAGCTACCTCCGCTCTGTCTTTGCTCTCACAAATGGAATTTATCCTCACAAAGTAGTATTCTGAACTTCTAGCAAAGAACCTAATTAAATAACTTGTCCATTAGAGAAAAAAACAAATTTATTGAGGTACAATAAAAAGGTTATAAAGTTCACAGTTTTATGTGTGTAATTTATTTTTTTTTTAATTTCAACACTATCAAACATGGTCTTTTGGTTATTCATTTGAATACTCAGAGTTATTTACCCAGACTCTAACTTTTTATCATGTTTTAATATCCTTTAACTTTAAAAACTCCCACCCTAACATTTGTCTGATGCTTTGAGGATTGTTGAAACCAACAACAACAACCAGAAAATATTGTACACTCTTAAGATTGAAATCCCATACATCCTCACAGTTTCCCATATTGCTAAAAAAAATAATGCAAATTTGCATAGTTTCATTATATTGTTACTGACAGTAAAAAAAAAAATAGGATATCAACTGCATGTATTCATGTGTCTCAACAATTGATATTTTGTTCCTAACCATATATAATAAATAATTGATTAGCATATAGTACATTTCATCAGCTTGGAATTTAGAACATATTATGTTGGAAGTCCTTCCTGGGTCATTTATCATGATATAATCATAAGAAATCATAACCAGAGAATGTGCTAATCATCAGACAATTGCACTCATCTTCCATGCTAGTACAGTGAAAGTGAAAGTTGCTCAGTTGTGTCCAACTCTTTGGACCCATAAACTGTACAGTCCACGGAAATCTCCAGACCAGAACACTGGAGTGGGTAGCCATTCCCTTCTTCAAGGGATCTTCCCAACCCAGGGATGGAGCTCAGATCTCCCACATTGCAGGCAGATTATTTACCAACTGAACCACTAAGGAAGCCTGAGGATACTGGAGTGGTTAGCCTATCCCTTCTCCAGTGGATCTTCCCAACCCAGGAATCATACTAGGGTCTCCTGCATTGCAGGTGGATTCTTTACCAGCTGAAGCCCTCTGTCTGACCTACCCTGACCCCATGCTAGTAAGGTCATGCTTAAAATCTTGCATGCTAGGCTTCAACATTATGTGAAAAAATAGCCTCCGGATGTCCAAGCTGGGTTTAGCAAAGGAAGAGGAACTAGAGATCAAATTGACAACATTGCTGGATTATAGAGTAAGCAAGGGAATTTCAGAAAAAATATCTACCTCTGTTTTATTAACTACACTAAAGTCTTTGACTGTGTGGATCATGACAAACTATGGAAAGCTCTTAGAGAGATGAGAATACCAGTCCATCTTACCTGTCTCCTGAGAAACCTGTATTTGGGTCAAGAAGCAATAGTTAGAAGCCAGTATGGAATAACTGATTGGTTCAAAATTGACAAAGGAGTACAACAGGGCTGTCTGCTGTCACCCTGTTTGTTTAATCTATACACTGAACACATCATGAGAAATGCCAGGCTGAATGAGTTACAGTCTGGAATCAAGATAGGCAGGATAAACAACAACCTTCACACATATGTGGATGATATCACTCTAATGGCAGAAAGTGAAGAGGAACTAAAGAACCTCTTGATGATGGTGAAGGAGGAGAGTGAAAGAGCCGACTTAAGACTAAATAGTAAAAAAAGCAAAAATAAAAACAAAACAAAACAAAACAAAACTAAGATCAAGGCAGCCAGCCCCAATACTGCATGGAAAATAGAAGGGGAAAAGGTGGAAGTAGTGACAGATTTCTTTTTCTTGGGTTCCAAAATCACTACAGAAGGTGACTGCAGCCATGAAATCAGAAGACGATTGTTTCTTGGCAGGAAAGTGATGACAAACCTAGACAGTGTGTTGAAAAGTAATTCTATATTTTGCATCTGATTGTCTGTCTTTGCATCCAACCATTTATCCCTCCATCCATCTATCCTTCAGCCTATGATTTAGTTCTATTGAACTAATCTCCATGCTATAGAATTTAGCATGAATAAACTCTTGAACATTTACTGTGTAAAAAACAAAAAGAATATCATCTAATGGTGTTGAAACAGAGGAAAGGGGACCATCATGTTATGAAGTTCATTAAAAAAAATATTTCTTGAATTAGATTAGAATGTAAACCAGCAAACTTGGTACAATATGGTGTTACATTGGGTTCCAGTGCAATTTGAGCCAGAAATTACAAGGAAATTATAATTAACTTACAACATGCAATGGAACATTTATTTTCATTCAAAAGATTATTTGCTTATCATACTTAGTAGGTATGCTCCTAAGTACTGTATATATAAAGACAGATATGTAAAAGCCTTACACTTGCAGGGTTTATAACCTACTTTCCTGGTATTTAGGTTAAATACTCTCTTATGGAAAGCAAAGTACTATTATTAAAAACTTCATTTAAAAACATGAGGAAACTGAGGTTCAGAACTGTCCATTGACTTGTCCCAGGTCACACAACTAGAAAGCTTCAAGGAGCAAGAATTCAGACCCAGTCTAGCTCCAGAGTCCGTATTTTCACAAAAATGGGCTCTGTGTATGCAGTGTTTTCTATAGTGAATACTTAATAAGTAAAGAAAGCATTAGAACATAATTCCAGTAGACTATGGAATTTTATGCTGGGGAATCATTTGACCATGTTTCAAATTTATGTCAATACAATGATAAGCAATATAAAAAAAGACAAACCTTCCATTCACATCAGTATCTTGCTGTATGCTATGAAAATATAGTTTTTGAAGTATGAATTCCAGCTTTCCTACAAAGTAAAAATAATTGCATTTCTCATAGCTATAGCATTTAATGTTGTCCGTGCGTGTGTGCTTAATCACTCAGTCGTGTCTGACGCTTTGTGACTCCATGGACTGTAGCCTTCCAGACTCCTTTGTCCATAGAATTTTCCAGGCAAGAATACTAAATTGCCATTTCCTACTCAAGTAACTGAAAAAGAACAAATGAATGAACTTGTCTTTCAGGTCATCAAAACTTTGGCATGTAAGTATCAATAAGAGCTCTAATTTGTTGCCAGATATTTGTTAATTTTGAAATTTAAATCATACCAACAAGCATTAAGGATAAACTTAATATGATGAACAAAATGCTTTTCAGTTGTGCTAAAATCATTAATTTTATATAATAAATTATGGAAAATACTATAAAAGTATGAAAAGGAGCAATCCTTTTAGTAAATATAAAATATTGGTGATATTTTTATTTTTAATAAAAATGCATTTTTCTCTACAAATGTCAGTCTTTTCCATCTATAAATGCAATTCATATCTTTTAAAGGCTCAATCCACTATTGCTATAATAGGAATTTGAATTATGTGAATCCCCTTAAATTCCCTAGGAGATCCCTTAAAACTGCATTCAATGTGAAAATATAACAGCTAATACCATAAAATGAATTTATTTTCTGGTAGGTACTTTCAGATGGCATTTTTAACGAAAAAGTGTCATCTTTAACCAAAAAGTCAGAAACCAAAAAGTGGCGGCCAAAAGTTGCCACATTTAGCTTCTCTGGGTAAGAAAGTATGCAAAAAGTAAGTACATTCCTTTTTAGTACTTACTATAACAAAGCTTTGAAATGTCTGGTAATAAATACGTGGCTCATAAATGTTCAGTTCAGTCGCTCAGTCATGTCCAACTCTTTGCAAGCCCATGGACTGCAGCACACCAGGCTTCCCTGTCCATCACCAACTCCTGGAGCATACTCAAACTCATGTCCATCGCGTCGGTGATGCTATCCAACCATCTCATCCTCTGCCATCCCCCTCACCTCCCACCTTCAATTTTGCATCAGGGTCTTTCCCAATGAGTCAGTTCTTTGCATCAGGTGGCCAAAGATTGAAGTTTCAGCTTCAACATCAGTCCTTCCAATGAATATTCAGGACTGATTTCCTTTAGGATGGACTAGTTGGATCTCCTTGCAGGTCAAGGGACTCTCAAGAGTCTTCTCCAACACCACAGTTCAAAAGCATCAATTACTTGGTGCTCAGCTTTCTTTAGAGTCCAACTCTCACATCCAAACATAACCACTGGAAAAACCATAGCTTTGACTAGAGGGACCTTTGTTGGTAAAAGAATGTCTCTGCTTTTTAATAAGCTGTCTACGTAGGTCATAGCTTTTCTTCCAAGGAGCAAGTATCTTTTAATTTCATGGCTGCAGTGATCATCTGCAGTGATTTTGAAGATCCCCAAAAATAAATTCTCTCACTGTATCCACTGTTTCCCCATAGATTTGCCATGAAGCAATGGGACTGGATGCCATGATTTAAGTTTTCTGAATTTTTAGTTTTAAGCCAATTTTTTCACTCTCCTCTTTCACCTTCATCAAGAAGCTCTTTAGTTCCTCTTTGCTTTCTGCCATAAGGGTGATGTCATCTGCATATCTGAGGTTATTGATATTTCTCCTGGCAATCTTGATTCCAGCTTGTGCTTCATCCAGCCCCGCATTTCACAAGATGTAATCTGCATATAATTTAAATAAGCAAGGTGACAATATACAGCATTGACGTATTCCTTTCCCAGTTTGAAACCATTCTGTTGTTCTGTGTCCAGTTCTAACTGTTGCTTCTTGACCTGCATACAGATTTTTCAAGCAGGTCAGGTGGTCTGGTTTTCCCATCTCTGTAATAATTTTTCAGCTTGTTTTGATCCACACAGTCAAAGGCTTTGGCGTAGTAAATAAAGCAGAAGTAGATGTTTTTCTGAAATTCTCTTGCTCTTTCAATGATCTAACGGATGTTGGCAATTCGATTTCTGGTTCCTCTGCATTTTCTAAATCCAGCCTGAATATCTGGAAGTTCACAGTTCATGTGCTGTTGAAGCCTGGATTAGAGAATTTTGAGCATTACTTTGCTAGTGTGTAAGATGAATGCAATTGTGGCGGTAGTTTGAGCATTCTTTGGCATTGCCTTTCTTTGTTATCGGAATGAAAACTGACCTTTTCTAGTCCTGTGGCCACTGCTGAGCTTTCCAGATTAAATGTTAAGTCCCTTGACTTTAGTAGTTAAAACTGGATAGCTATTTTGTTTCATTTATTTTGAGTTGTATATGTAAACCCGAAGTCCTGCAGTCTCAAAATTTTAAAAGGAATGAGTGTTTGAGAGAAAGAACACTTTTAACATGACCAAAATGAGAAAGTAGCTGTAGAGGAGGAGAGAAAATGTGTTTTCTTGAAAACAGAAGTCTCACATCACTTTGTAAGCAATAATTAATAGTATTTTGGAAGGATATATTTTCAGATGATCATATGACATCTCCAAACCTCAGTCAATTAGACTAGTCATCATTTCTCCTGAATTATGAAAGTCCTGCAATTGAAAACATTCACAAGTTGGTATATAACTAAGAATCAACATCTGATTTTGAGATTAATATTACTTTAATCTAAAAAAAAATTACTTTAATCTGAAAAATGTAGTCAGCAAACATTCTTTTCTCTCCTGTACACCCAACTGCAGTGAATCCATCCATCTTGCATTTAAGGGGCATCCACAAAAGCAGGACTGTGTAGCCCAAAGTGGCTCCTGTGCATATATCTACTTTGATCTTGACAATTCATTGAGCTGAATAACATCTGCTTTTTTCAAGCCTGTTAAAACCTTCTTTTCTAGCTGCTTGAAAATGTATTGTGTGAATGTTTCTAAATCCAACTTCCAAGAATCTGTCTCTGTTTCAAACTTCTCTCTGGAAGATGGATAGGGGAAACTATTTACTCTGACTTCTTAGAAACAACAACAACAACAAAAGAGAAAATATTATTCACCATTCTATATGTTACCTGCAAATGTAAGCCATAAACATACCCTGGTTAGGTTACACTATTCCACGTATCAGCTTTTAATGTATAGCATGGTCACACATGGGGACTTCCCAGGTGGTCCTAGTGGTAAAGATCCTGCCTGCCAATGCAGGATATATAAGAGACGTGGATTCCATCCCTGGGTAGAGAAGATTCCCTGGAGGAAGGCGTGGCAACTCACTCCAGTATTCTTGGCTAGAGAATCCCATGGACAGAGGAAACCAATGGGCTACAGTCCACAGGGTCACAGAGTCAGACATGACTGAAGTGACTTAGCACACATGCACGCATGATCACAACACATCCCAGAACAAGTGAAAATACAACTAAGCAAAGGGATAATGCTAAAGTACATAAAAAACAGAATCATCTTGAATGTATTGATGACTAAAGAAGCTGGAAGCTAGATTGATCCAGATGCCCAGTAGTTACTCAATCTATGTGTATAGAACAAGACTCATTATGACAAAAAGAGAATGGCTGAAGCGGAATCCCAGCTTTTCCCAGGAAACCTGAAACACAAATATATGATTTGCAATGACCCTAAGGAATGCAGTGGTGTGACTTAAGCTGACTAGTACCTACTTGTGAGAGTAAGATATCTTTATAATGATATATTTTAACATTTTTTGAGATGCTATCTCCTTTGCTTGATATATCATCTGTTATAATATGCAGTATAAGGCTATATAAAATATGCTAAAGTGATTACAGTAATAATAATACTGCAATTTATATTTGGAAATGTAAGATTATTAACCGTTCTTTCAAGATTTAATTTAAAGTTTATCTTTCTTGGTTATTGCTAAATATAATCCCTAGGGATCCCTTCTGTAATTCAATGAAAGATGAAATGGGCACGAGAAGGCTGAGAACATGTGACCATATAGATGTGTTTATATACCATATACATTATTTGATGCAAATAAAGGAGTCCCCAAATCACTCATTTTCCTGTCTAATGCTTTGACTTTTAGTATTATTGTACTTACATTAATCAGAAAACATTGTCGTGGCAACTGCTGTAAATCACAGGACATTTCTTTAAATTACAAGAATTCACTCATTTGGTCTTAACCATAGATTGATAAGAAATACACCGAATGCTTATGTATTTTCCTCACAGCTACTAGCAGGTAGATAACCTACATGCAGAGAATAACGACCACCACAACAAATACAATAAACACCTGTGTAATCAAAAGTATAAGGTGGGAAAAAGCAAACTCAAAGTCAGATGCTAAAATCGTACAGATTTTTAACTGCTACATATTTACACTTTAAAAGTCTATGTAAATCCATGGATGATTCATGTCAATGTATGGCAAAAACCACTACAATATTGTAAAGTAATTAGCCTCCAACTAATAAAAATAAATGAAAAAAAAGTCTATGTTTACTTAGCAATATAATAAAGCCATGGAAACTTTCTGCCTCCTCTTACCTATATTATTAGTTATGTATTTAGAAATTCAGGAATCCCTTTCTAAACTATTTTTTTTTTTACTATATATATTCATTAAATATACAGATATATGATCTCAATTTACCTAGAAAACGAGGAGTTGCCAGCATTATAAAGCATTTACAACTAAATTTCTTTATGGAAAATAAATCAAAAGAAAAACAAATCCTCTAAACAACAATATGCATATATTCATCTCAATTCCGCGTTCAGCTCCTGTCAGTGAAAACGTTAATGACAACATAGTCATCAGAATTACTCTGTCACAGTTCTGCAGAGACTTTGCTAATTCTTTTCAAGTCCATTTCATTAGTTGGAAAAAATAAACATTTTGAAAAGTCAAATCCTGATTTACAAGTGGGAAATTTGAATAAATTACATCCTTCCCATGTTCAAAGAACTTTAAAAGAATTTCACTACAACCCATTGCCAGTCAACTAGGCTCTATCTTTAGGAATTTCAACAACATATTTATATTAAACCGACAAGTTGAACAAATACTTTGCTGAGTATTTCAGCCTTGTAAGATTTTAGATAAGTGGAATTTTTCTCATTAACTCTATCAATCATCTATAAATACAAGATTATACATACCTAATAGATTGATGCTGCTATTTTAGACCTCCAGAAAGTTATCTCTATTATACTATGTTTGTCAGTAAAGCTCAACCACTTAAAGGCAAATAAAAATTTTATATTGGATTTGTATATGATTGAACTTTTGTGAAGATTATACATCATTCCGACTGATAAATTGACAACTTGCTATTTCTGTGAAGTTTTTTTTTTTTTTTTTTTCATAGAGAACGTTTGCTTATAAATTATAGCAGCCAAGGGATTTCCATTCTGTGTGTATTAATTTTCTTTTTCTGGCTCTAGGTTTTAGATTTATCACTGTGGGCTAACTGTCCATGAAAGCTTAGGAAGGAAAGACAATTTAGTGCTCTGATGAAAGACTCAGAATATCAGTATATCTATTTTGGAAAAATATTCATTCCTAAACACAAGATTTGAAATATCTTCAAAATTATGGGCCTTACGGGAGAGCAAGCCTAGCAGTCTCCTAAAGACATTTTAGGCCCTCTGCTATGCATACATTCAATGATTTACACCCCAGTCCTCTACATTTTATAAACCATTACACAGTTGCACTGACAAGGAAACAAATAGAGCAATAACCACTAATTGCAGTAATTGCATTGAAACTTTACTGGAAAAAAAGTCAATAGAAGTAAAATGTGTTAAAGAAATTATTTGTATATTTAAGCACTGTTTTTCTTAGTGTGCTGACATACCAGAAACAATAATTAATTTCTAAGAAAAATACTCTATTACTTTTTAACTATATATGTATCAATATTAATGTACAAGTATCATCCCTTTCAAGACAAAACCTAGGGAATTTTTATTCAATAACAGCATGAAAATATCTATCATCTGAAAAATGCATAGTTATATGTAAGTCACCTACAATGGTACAATAAACTGAAAATCACTGAAATGTGTTATTTAAAAAGTTAGCAATGTTACTGCTTCCTGAACTACAGAGTTTTGGTGTTTTTTCAGAATTATTTGCATTTGGAAATAGCTACTCACTAGCAAAATGTAGTTCATTGATAGAAAATCACTGTATAGTATAAATGTTACTATAAAAGGCCATATTAGATGTTCATTAGAAGAAAATAACAGATGTGTTTTCACCTTACTTTTTAAAAATGCATATATAGGTGTTAGTGGAAAATTAATCTGTATTAAATGTATCTTTCTCAAGAGATCTCTATGTAAAATACATGACTCTGAGTCATGTATAGGGAACTCTTGAGAAAGATACATTTAATACAGATTAATTAATTAATTAATTTTCCACTAGCACCTATACATGTGCTTTTAAAAAGTAAACATAGCTGATATTTATTCAAGACAAAAATTCTGATCATTCAGTAAAAATATGATAGCATCCCACTCCACAGTATATATTAATTTAATAAGTGAATATTTTAAGATATTATAGGCTTTTTATAGACACTATTTCCTAATTTTGAACATTAAATTTAATGCATTACATGGGAAATATTCACACTCATGTTCTTACCACATATATTTTAATTAAAAAGTATTTTGGTAAATCATTTGTTTTAGAATTATATCACATTTGTGAAGTTATTTTTTTAAATTATATTTGTTATTTACATGGTACTCATTCACCCTTTTACAATATCAAATATGTACAGTGTATTACTGTAAATTGAAATTCACGGCATATAACCCAGAATTATTTACTCCTTTACTGGCTTAACTACCAAAGTTCATCAACTTACACTGCCTTTTACTAATGTGAAAACTTAAGGAGTGCTTCCTTGGTAGTCCAGTGGTTAAGAAGCTGCCTTGCAATGCAGGGGACACTGGTTCAATCCCTGGTCCAGGAAGATCACACATACCACTGGGCAACTAAGCCTGCACACCACAACTGCAGAACCCATGCACTCTGGAGCCTGTGCTCTGCAACAAGAGAAGCCACCAAAATGAGAATCCCACATGGCAACTAGAGAGTAGCCCCACTCGTCACTGCTAGACAAAAGCGCACACAGCATTGAAGACCCAGCACAGCCATAAAAAAAAAAAAAGAAATATTTTTAAAACAATGCATATCTTTAAAAGAAACTTAGGGAGAAGCAGATATCCTGAAGACTGTGATTTCAAAACCCTGCATATTTGTATAACCAAATTATGATATGGTTTGCACTGGATTATTATAAGACAAAATATCAAGGTGAAAGTAGAAAAATGCTCTTATCATGAGACAGTACCAATAAGGTGATGGTTTAAGAAACAACTTTACTTAGATTTTATATTTCATAGTCTACTATATGAACAAGTCTACTTTTCAAAGTGCTGTTTTTTTTTAAATGATCAATAACATAAACAGTAACTCCTAAAACATTCAAAATCGTGAACCATAATGCCAAAGTTTTGAAACTACTGAAAAAAATTGTTTTATATCATTTTCAAAATGCATTAATCTTTAGTGCAATCTTTTCCCCACCAGAAAATGTAAAAATGTAAAGCATCTCAGTTACTATTTAGAAATACAAAAGTTTGAAATCTACTTATTGTAGCTTTTTAAAGTTTTTTTGACATGATTTTTCAATATTAATCAAGACCTCATTGTAAAATGAGCAAATAAATCAGGTAAGATTTCTTTTTGTGTAATAAGTGATAAAATAAGATTTTACCATGAAAAATTATTAATTAAATATTTGATAACATTTTTGAAATTCAAAAGTTTTCTCTTGATTTTCAGAAACACTTAATGCTACCTAAAGGTAATAACAGTTTCAAAATGTACTCCTTCTTCCTGATTTCTTTTCAAAGAAGATTCCTGAAATTGCATATGTTACAGTAAGTTCAAAGAATAACTCACCTAATGTCAAATTGAATTGGTAACCTAAACGAAATAGATATGGTAATCCCTGAAATATGATGGATCTGGGAACATTATGACAAAAGGATTTAAATGATATAGCAACCCCAAAATCTCATATCCATTATAAATGCCTCATCTCCTCCAATTTCTGATGTCACATATTTTAGATTTTAACTACATAGAGGGAGAAATTTCATCCTCACTTGACTGCCCAAAATGAGGTGGAGATGAGTAGTAATACAGTGAACTGAGATGGAAAGGCAGTTAAAAGGGAATGGGGGGAGGATTTGAGCATATAAAGTATTACTGATTATGTTCACTTAATTACCTGTGGGAGGGATGATAAAAGGCACATTGGACTTTGAATATAACCTTTTAGCACTTCATAATCAGTAAACTTGCTTTGCTAGTGCTCTTCTAAGGAGCAGAGTCACTGAAGTCTCCTTTAATCAGTAGTCATCCCTATCCTGTCTTGTAGCAGATGTGCATTTTACCAACAAACTAAGCCAGATTCTCCAGATAGATAAGCTACCCCTGGGGAGTGTAATAATCATTTCTGGAAGCTACATTAATTCTTTCAGGCACTGAAGCAGTAATTTTCAATGGTATCCTCTGGACCACTGAAAAGACAAGAAAATGTCAAAATCAACAGTGTGTGTAGGTTGCTCAAAATGGCTCACTGAGTCTCCATTTCAACCTGGCATAATTTGTAGTTTAAGCAAAAAATCTCAAAAGGAGAGAACAGACAACATGTTTTGCTCTGCCTGTGTTTGGGGCCTCCTTTGTACCATTGTTTACACCTGTTGAGTCTTAGGGAAACTATTCAGAAGACCACAAAGCATAAAGTAATTCGTGACTATTTCAGCTTCATGGGGTTCAAACAAGGAAATATGCAAAAGAACTCATACACAATAATTCATTGAGAATAGAATAGAGCCTAATTTGAATGAGGAAAAAGTAGAAGGAGATGAAGTTAAATAGAAATGACTCATATTGGTAATTTGAAGGAAGACTGTATAGGGCTAGTCTAGACTATTGTAAGGACCTTAGGTTTTGGTTTAAATGAGGAGAGGTATTAGAGATATGAACAGAAGGATTAGCTGCTTTCTTTTTGAGAGTCTCTCTATGGAAGCTTTTTTGAGAACATAGTGTGGAAAGCAAGTGGAAAAATGCAGAGATGATTATGAAACTATTGAAATAATTCAGGTGAGAGATAGTAGTGGCTCAGGTTAGCGTACAAATAGTGAAAGTTAAGAGAAATTGGTTGCTTAATAAATTCTAGGTCTGACTTAAAGTCACAAGTAGAAATCTTTAAAACAAATCAGATTGTCAAGCTGGCCCTAATTTTTGCTATTACTGTCTTACAGAATATGAAATATGTAATGGAACTCACAGAGAAGCTTTGGGGAAGTTTCAGCCAATTTTCAGAGACTTCCATCACTATGATTTTAAATAAATTTTAACATTTACTTTTGTTTCTCCTAATTAGTTAATAAACTTTTGATGGTACTTACTGTACAGGAAGCATTACACTAGACACTGTGAGATAATTAAATAATAATATTTAGAAAAATCTGTACTCACACTGGAAAGGGAAGGCTAGTTGATAGAAAAGATGCTAGAAGAACTATTAAGGAATTTAATGAGAAAGAGACAGTTAAGTCAGGATTTATCTATGACAAACTATAAGAGAGAAAATGAAATTAAATGGTAAAGGCCTATAATTTTTAGCAAAAAACATTAACATTAAAATGCATAACTCAGATGGTAAGAAAATTATATAGCATATTTTCTTGCAATTCAATGTCATTGAAATGGACACATAGACATATAACAATAACTTAAGTTTAATATCCTAGCCGAAACATTGAATGTTAACTCAGTTCTCTCTGGAATATTATAGTTTGGTTTATATAAGTGATTGTGAGATACTTAACTATATTTTTGCAGCTACACTATAGGATTATATGGATTTTCTAATGCCTCTTTCATGCATGGACTAGCCACTAAGCATAATTGATAAATCTAATATTCATGGATGAATGAAAAGAAAAGTGATACGATATCACTTTCATGCTTCTTTTGCTATAACATATACAAGATATAATAAACCTAATTTATGACTCACATTTCTGTCTTTCTTGGTGATAACACACACAGTCCCTAGGGCTATTTAACTTGTTCTTCATATTTCCTATTCTTCAACTAAGAGGCAATCAGTGAAAATTTCTTTGGCCCCCCCATGCTGTATATTATTTGGCTTCTGTACAGCTAGTAGATGGAAATTTAGCTACTGTGAGGGCATTCAGATACCGATTAGGAGTTTTGTTATACAGATCAACAAGACCCTTGGCTCTTGTATTCCAGTGAAATAAGAAAGCTAAATTTTATTAGATCATACCAATAATCACCATGTTGCTATGACAATGCTAGAATCATCGGGACACATACATGCATAAATATAATATCCAAATAATCCACATTATGTATATGCACACATTTATGTATGTGCTATGGGTATATATGTATACACATGGATACACTCACTCACACTGATTTTAGCACAAGATAGAAGTTAGAACATATTCCTCAAAAAAGATTAGACATGGTCACAAAAATGGCACTAAATAACACTGATGATTGTGAGAAGTAAATATTCATCACAATCACATTTCCATGAAATAAAAGGCAGAGGTTGATCAAGCAGGCTTAAGTGCAAGCACATGCAATTCCCCCTTTTGAGCCTAGAAGCATTTCTTTGCAGCTTCAGAGCAGACACTTGCCTCCCAGTACTGGCTTTCCAGTCAAGCAATATGACCCCCAGGTAATAATAACCAAACTCATCTTGAAGCAGATACAGCTTCTACCCTCATATGAAGGAGGAAGAAATCAGACAATAAGGTAGAATCACAAGCTGTCTTTCTTCCTTCTAACCACACCCTACCCTGTTTAATATAAGAACTGCCGTATTCAAAAACACACACTCACAGTGGTTTAATGCCTAAAATTGGGAAAGTATTTGGGGGGGGGGATGGGGGGAGTATTTTTCCTTCAAGTCCCAAGGGAAATCCAAGAAGATACTACTTTGTTTTACTCATATCACTTGATAACTCCATACAATTTTATCTCAAGATTGGATAAGTGTTCCTTAAGTATAGGGGAAAATATATTGCTTGTTACACTCACATTATCTATTTTACTTAAGTGGATGATTTGAAAACACCCTATACACTAGCAATGAGAAAAGAGAAAGAGAAATTAAGGAAACAATACCATTCACCATTGCAACAAAAAGAATAAAATACTTAGGAGTATATCTACCTAAAGAAACAAAAAACCTATATATAGAAAACGATAAAACACTGATGAAAGCATTCAAAGAGGACACAAAAAGATGGAGAAATATACCGTGTTCATGGATTGGAAGAATCAATATTGTCAAAATGACTATACTACCCAAAGCAATCTATAGATTCAATGCAATTCCTATCAAGCTACCAATGATATTCTTCACAGAACTAGAACAAATAATTTCACAATTTGTACGGAAACACAAAAAACCTCGAATAGCCAAAGAAATCTTGAGAAAGAAGAATGGAACTGGAGAAATCAACCTGCCTGACTTCAGGCTCTACTACAGAGCCACAGTCATCAAGACAGTATGGTACTGGCACAAAGACAGAAATATAGATCAATGGAACAGAATAGAAAGCCCAGAGATAAATCCATGTACTACAGACAACTTATCTTCAACAAAGGAGGCAAGAATATACAATGGAAAAAAGACAACCACTTTAACAAGTGATGCTGGGAAAACTGGTCAACCACTTGTAAAAGAATGAAACTAGAACACCTTTTAGTACCATACACAAAAATAAACTCAAAATGGATTAAAGATCTAAATGTAAAACCAGAAACTATAAAACTCCTAGAGGAGAACATAGGCAAAACCCTCTCCTACATAAATCACAGCAGGATCCTCTATGACCCACCTCCCAGAATATTGGAAATAAAAGTAAAAACAAATAAATGGGACCTAATTAAATTTAAAAGCTTTTGCACACCAAAGGAAACTATAAGCAAAGTGAAAAGACAGCCTTTGGAATGGGACAAAATAATAGCAAATGAAGCAAGAGACAAAGGATTAATTTCAAAAATATACAAGCAACACCTGAAGCTCAATTCCAGAAAAATAAATGACCCAATCAAAAAATGGGCCAAAGAATTAAATAGACATTTCTCCAAGGAAGACATACAGATGGCTAAAAAGCACATGAAAAGATGCTCAACATCACTCATTATCAGAGAAATGCAAATCAAAACCACAGTGAGGTACCATTACACGCCAGTCAGGATGGCTGCTATCCAAAAGTCTACAAGCAATAAATGCTGGAGAGGGTGTGGAGAAAAGGGAACCCTCTTACACTGTTGGTGGGAATGCAAACTAGTACAGTCACTATGGAGAAGAGTGTGGAGATTCCTTAAAAAACTGGAAATAGAACTGCCATATGACCCAGCAATCCCACTCCTGGGCATACACACTGAGGAAACCAGATCTGAAAGAGACACGTGTACCCCAATGTTCATCGGAGCACTGTTTATAATAGCCAGGACATGGAAGCAACCTAGATGCCCATCCGCAGATGAATGGATAAGGAAACTGTGGTACATATACACCATGGAATATTACTCACCCATTAAAAAGAATTCATTTGAATCAGTTCTAATGAGATGGATGAAACTGGAGCCCATTATACAGAGTGAAGTAAGCCAGAAAGATAAAGACCAATACAGTATACTAACACATATATATGGAATTTAGAAAGATGGTAATGATAACCCTATATACAAAACAGAAAAAGAGACACAGGTGTACAGAATAGACTTCTAGACTCTGTGGGAGAAGGCAAGGGTGGAATGTTTTGAGAGGACAGCTTTGAAGCATTGAAACAAGTATCAAGAGTGAAACAGATCACCAGCCCAGGTTGGATGCATGAGACGGGTGCTCTGGGCTGGTGCACTGAAAGATCCAGAGGGATGGGCTGGAGAGGAACGTGGGAGGGAGGATCAGGATGGGGAACACATGTAAATCCATGGCTGATTCATGTCAATGTATGGCAAAAACCACTACAATATTGTAAAGTAATTAGCCTCCAACTAATAAAAATAAATGAAAGAAAAACTTGCTAATTATTCGCTATTTTTTTTTCCCATAAAGGGATAAATCGTAAATAATTTAGGCTTTGTAGACCATGATTTTTGTTGCAAATACTCTGGTCTGGCATTGTATTGTGAAAGCAGCCATAGATGACATATAAACAGATATGACTGTGTTTCAATAATACTTTATTATGGACACTGAAATCTGAATTTCATATAACTTCCACACATCACAATGCATCATCCTTTTGAATTTTTTTCAACATTTTTAAAATGTAGAAACAATTCTTAACTCACAGGAAAACTAGATATAGCTCAGGAATCATAGTTTACCGATTCTATATTTGCAATCTGAGATCCTCTCTTCCACATGTAAGATTGTGACTAAAAGCAGAGTGGAACTGTAAGACAGGCAATGAGGTGTACCCATGCTTCTGCACACACAACACAGTTAGATCCTAAATGAGGCATGGCTATATGTTAACACAACTGGTTGTTAACAAACTTATCAGAACATACATAGTTGAGTAAAAGCCATTTTCAAGTGATTATCCTGAGAAGTTGTAGTCATTACTTACAAGGAGGCTTCCATTTCTCACACCATTTTTGGAATGTTTAATTTTAAATTGTATTTCAAAGTAACTGTTATGAAGGCAACGGCATTTCGGACTCTGTACATTCTAGTATATTTGTTTAAACACTATTAGCATTACTTTTATATAATGTCTTACATGGTGATGAAAGTGAAAGTGAATTCAAAGTGTCAGTCGCTCAGTCGTGTCCAGCTCTTCGCTACTCCATGGGTGTAGCCCACCAGGCTACGCCATGTAATTCCCCAGGCAAGAATACTGGAGTGGGTAGCCATTCCCTTCAGCAGGGGATCTTCCAGACCCAGGAACTGAACTCTGGTCTCCTGCATTGAAGGCAACTTCCCTGGTGGCTCAGACGGTAAAGCATCCGCTTGTAATGAGGGAGACCTGGGTTCGATCCCTGCGTCTGGAAGATCCCCTGGAGAAGGAAATGGCAACCCACTCCAGTACTCTTGCCTGGAAAATTCCATGGATGGATGAGCCTGATAGGCTACAGTCCTTGGGATCACAAAGAATCGGGCACGACTGAGCAACTTCACTGGTTCACTTACCATCTGTGCCAGATGTATAACATTGTATTTCCATTTATAATTCCATCAAATATGAACATTGATTTATTCATTCTTTTAGCTAAATTCTGAATTATCTTTAAAACCAAAAAAGATGTACACAATTTTATTGACATTTATTTAATATATACTTGAAAAACAAACTTTAATATAATTTAAGGTTGAGACTCAACTGATAATGCATAAAGGCTTCAGATAATCTTTCTCCAGTCATTTCTGTGGTAAATCCCTTTCAACACTCCCCATCAGCTCTGGCAGCAAACATTAATAGTAAGAATGAGACAAACAGATGCCAAATACCTACTAAAACCTGTAGGTAGTTGCCTCAGCTTAACCATTTGGCTAATTTTATGATTGTTGTTATCCATGCTTTTCATAACCTGGTAAAGTATAAATGTCTCCGATTTTGTATAAAATGTAAATATCAATTTACTATTAAGATGATGCAATGTAACATTTCCATTAAATCTAGCAGATTTTTCCCAATGAGACTATAGACCCATACCAGGCTTAGCATTTTAAGCCCACAAGTGATTTTAAGCATGAATTTTACCATGTAAGGCATACATTAATTTAACTCCTCATCATGATATTGATTGTACCTAGCTCTATTCAAATACTGGTATAAATTTATACTTTCAAGAAGACCACACTGGCAAAAGTTGTTTTTAAAACCTTCCTTCAAATTATTTAAACACATTTTGTACACATTCAGTTTTCTGTATTTTATTTTCAAGAGAAAAACAACTTATTGAAGCCAAGAGAATATGGTTCCTAAAGCAGTACGGATGTGCAGAACAATTTTACATATGGGTTAACTACTCTTTGCCCATTTAAGGAAGTATCATATATTCACAGCTGGAAATTCTTTAGTAAGAGGTCTTCTAGGGTAAAACCAGCTGCCATTTTACTGCCTCCCAAAGACAAGCCACTCAGCAGCACATCAAAACATTGCAGCGTTAAACAAAAATAACACATGGTCTTTATGAACACACAGCTGTTCGATGCATTCACTACCGATTCATTATTTTCATGCAAAGCAAAGAATCAAGTTGTGTCTGAATGTTTTAGAATAAAAAGGATATATACTAGATGTACCTATTAAGTCGTAATGGCCATGAACGTCAAGATTACCTTTTTTAAGCTATCATAAAAATCAAGAATTACCTTTTAGATATTAGAAGATTCACTAAGGTGACTTTAAAATTTATCAGAAATATTGCTTATGAAAAATATTTGACCAAGAATTGGAAGATCTAGATTCTAAAACTGACTCTACTGCTAACAAGATTTGGACTCTGGGTAAATCACTGTTGTCCTTTGGGTTTTAGAGGCTTCATCTGTAAGAAGTATTGCTCTTTCTGTTTTTATCAATCAAGTTTTCTCTATCACTCTGTAACAAAATTTTCTCTTTCTTTGTATCTATCATGTATCTATCTTTCTAATTTCCTGTGCTGTGCTTAGTCCTTCAGTTATGTCTGACTCTTTGTGACCCCATGCCCACCAGGCTCCTCTGTCCATGGAATCTCCAGGCAAGAATACTGGAATGGGTTGCCATGCCCTCCTCCAGGGGATCTTTCCAATCCAGGAATCCAACTCAGCTCTCCCATACTTCAGGTAGATTCTTTACAATCTGAGTCACAAGGGAAGCCCACCTTATACATTATACAGTCATTCTAAGGGATATGAAAATAGGGGATGGTATTATCTAATTTTTTTCTCAGAAAAATTCCTTTGCAATGTAAAATTTACAGTTTCCTCAGATTGTCAAATCCTTCAAGGCCATAAACTTTATTTTCTATATACTAGTGTACACTTTGTCTATTAGATTGGTCTCTTAAATAAAGAGGTTGTTCACACAAATTAAGTTAGAATTTTTTTTCAGAAATATTTGCCTTTTCCAGATGAACTCCAATTTATACTGTTAGTTAAATGATATACTAAAATACAAAGGCCCTGGATAAAAATAGTAATTGTTGCTTTTTCACTAGCTTTTGATTTTTCAGTATTCATCTAAAAGAGAAATAAGACCTGTATATACCAATCTTGTGGGATTATTAAAAAAAATATTTGAACACACGAAACCAATCTTTTTCATACACATGGGAAAGAAATGGGTGGGTTATAAATTAACGAGGTAATGAAAGAACTCTTTGGGATAGTAAAGCAGTACTGATATACCAATCATTGTAATGAATTGATAACATATGTAAGGGTGAACCACAAGGGAAGTCCACTTTATAAATTAAACAGTTATTCTAGGGGATATGAAAACAGGGAATGGTATCATCTAAATCTTTTCTCAGAAAAATTCTTTTGGAATGTAAAATTTACACTTTCCTCAGATTGTAATTTGGAAAACTCAGCAGGGGTCACGGGACTGGAAAAGGTCAGTTTTCATTACAATCTCAAAAAAAAGTAATGCCAAATAATGCTCAGAATACTGCACAATTGCACTCATCTCACATGCTGGCAAAGTAATGATCAAAATTATCCAAGCCAGGCTTCAACAATACTTGAACCAAGAACTTCCAGATGTTCAAGCTGGATTTAGAAAAGGCAGAGGAGCCACAGATCAAATTGCCAACATCTGCTGGATCATGGAGAAAACACGAGAGTTCCAGAAAAATATCTATTTCTGCTTTATTGACTATGCCAAAGCCTTTGACTGTGTGTATCACAATAAATTGTGGAGGATTCTAAAAGAGATGGGAATACCAGACTACCTGATCTGCCTTTTGAGAAATCTGTATACAGGTCAGGAAGCAACAGTTAGGACTGGACATGGAACAACAGACTGGTTCCAAATCAAGGAAGGAGTACGCCAAGGCTGTATATAGTCAACCTTCTTATTTAACTTATGTGCAGAATACATCATGCGAAATGGCGGGCTGGATGAATCACAAGCTGGAATCAAGATCGCCAGGGGAGAAATATCAATAACCTCAGATATGCAGATGACACTACCTTTATGGCAGAAAGCAGAGAAGAGCTAAAGAGCCTCTTTAGATGAAACTGAAAGAGCAGAGTGAAAAAGTTGGCTTAAAGCTCAACATTCAGAAAACAAAGATCATGGCATCCGGTCCCATCACTTCATGGCAGATAGGTGGAGAAACAGTGGAAACAGTGGCAGACTTTATGTTTTTGGGTTGCAAAATCACTGCAGATTATGACTGCAGCTATGAAATTAAAAGACGCTTGCTCCTTGGAAGAAAAGTTATAACCAACCTAGACAGCATATTAAAACCCAGAGACATTACTTTGCCAACTAAGGTCTGTCTAGTCAAGGCTCTTGTTTTTCCAGTAGTAATTTATGGATGTGAGAGTTGGATTATAAAGAAAGCTGGGGCACTGAAGAATTGATGCTTTTGAACTGTGGTGTTGGAGAAGACTTTTGAGAGTCCCTTGGACTGCAAGGAGATCCAATCAGTCAATCCTAAAGGAAATCAGTCCTGAATATTCATTGGAAGGACTTATTTTGAAGCTGAAACTCCAATACTTTGGCCACCTGATGCAAAGAGCTGACTCATTTGAAAAGACCCTTATGCTGGGAAAGATTGAAGGTGGGAGAAGAAGGGGATGACAGAGGATGAGATGTTTGGAAAGCATCACCGATTCAATGGGCATGAATCTGAGTAAACTCGGGGAGTTGGTGATGGACAGGAAAGCCTGGTGTGCTGCGATTCATGGGGTCGCAAAGAGTCGGACATGACTGAGCGACTTAACTGAATTGAACTAAACTGTAGGAGTGAGGGAATGTCATGTTATTGGATATGTCTGTATGCACAGAATAAGAAAATAGAGAAATAGGAGATATAATAACTTAAGACATTTTAATAATCACCAAAGATGGCATATTTTGGGGCAAATCTCTGTAAATCGGTTCAGTGTTAAAAATCTGAAGGCCAATTCACATTTGGGGAATAATGCAACTTACATATTTTCTATTTTAAGTGAAAGTTGATAATTTGAGAATGTACTTTTGCTCTGCACAGTATCTTGTATGTATTTGCTTATTATGATGAAAAAAACTTTATTTTTTCATTAGTTTAAAAACACATATTCCTATTAGATTATTCTTTTGTGAGAATTTCCAAGATAATAGTACGTTTAAAATATTGAAATAGTAATTTCTTGTAATTATGTTATAATTCTATTTTATTTCATAAAATATCAATGGAAAAAATTTCTAATAATTTTGTGTAATATAATCCCATCACAAAATACAGTTAGCCCCGTTTTAAGTATATATTGAAAAAATTTAATCTGAATACTATAGAATAGTATTAACAGTTTTGGTAAAATTATAGCTTTCAACAATTATTTCTCTATAAAAATGTTCAATAATATTACTTTCAAGAGAAAATAATTTGTTAAATAAGAAATTTGTAAATCTAAAATATATAATTATATTTATGTTTATATGAATTATATAAATTATAATTATAAATATTTATAATTATATATATTATAATTATTTATAAATATATTATATATATAACTATATATATAATTAATTATACAAAGAATGTAATCTAACTTTTGGGATAAAATTTAAGTTTTTAGTAACAATTAAAGTCAACTATATAAGAACTATTCATATGAAAACAGAAGCAAAATAAGTAGAACATATTGAGGCAAAAATAAATCAGTGATAAAAAGTCTTCCATTTTATTCTTAGAGTGATGATGACATTGCCTCAGTGTATGTAAAAAGACATATACTTTTCATTATTTCAAAACTTCCTTAAGAGTGGTTTTATTCTAAGCCATTTTGTTGCTTATTATTGATAGTATATTTGAGCTTTAGGAAAGAATGCTTTGCTAAAAAGTTAAAGTCCAAAGTCATAAAATTATTATTTTAATTATTTTAGAACTGGATCATAAAATATCCTGCATAATTTTTCCAAATAACAATTGTATTTTAATATTTCCATTTTTCTTACCTGGAAGCTAGGAGAATAGCATTAGAGTACTTCTTTTGAAGGGAAATCCAACCATAACCATGTCCAATCTTAATCATGGGAATAAACTTATAATTTTTAATATAGTTAGTAAAAAGGAGATAGAGAATTTACTCCTTATCTACAAACACAGTTGTATTTACTCTATTCATATGTGGCTAAAATTATTATTTATGCAAAATAAATTATTAGTGGAAATCTCTGCTTGTTTGAGTTTGTTTGTTCTGTTTTCTTTATCAGTGCCTAAGCATCAGAGGTGTATCCATAAAATCAACTAGTCAGAGTTTTGCTCACATTTACCTGTTATCTAAAGATGATAAGTCGGTGTTGATTTATTTGTAAATATATTTTACTTTTGATCAATACAACAATCTGTATCATTCATGTTATAATAAATACTCAATCTGCTGAGAAATGTACAGAAAGGAAACCTAATGTTAATTAGAAAACAAGATGCTAATTAAATGTAACTTTAAATATGATAGAAATTGAACATATAAAATACCATTATACTTCATTGTATGTGATAATACCTTAGTTACCTAGAACCCATTTTTCACAGATTTTTTTCAAGATGCCAGGGGACTGAGTTCTAGATAACTAAGATATTCACATTAATTAAGGAGTGTAACTTCAGAGTAGTTTGTATATGATCTAGCCCAATACATAATGATTACTTTCTTACCTGGGAAGAGTAGAATCTGTTCGCCTGTCAATTGTCTCATGTTTTTCAGTCATAAGTTTAAGCTTTGTTCTCTAGCAAAGAGAACTAGAGCCAATACTAGAGTTTTTTTTTTTTTTTTTTTTAATTATATTTGTATTTCAATGCTGTCATGTTCAATCTGCTTACTCTGACTAGTGGGAGCAAGCCAGCTAGTCCTATAGTCTTAATCCAAGACCATGCAACTTTGGTAGGGCTAAAAAAAAAGAAGAAAGAAAGAAAGAAAGAATAGGAAAGAAAGATATGCCCTGCTATATTATTTTTAATCAACACCAGTAATGAAATCACAGTTATCATAAATGGGTCACTCTTCTACCCATCTGATTCCATGAATACATCCTAAACTCTCCATCCTCAAGCATGACTAGTGCTAACTTTATATTCTTCAAGTAAAAAGTCTGAAGCTGCCAATATTTTCTGAAGATCCATTCTCTCTGCTCTTCTAAGCCATGTGAATTTTGGAGGAAATATTTTACTTTTTTCTTCTAATTTCTTGCTATTTATGTAACATTTTTAGTAACAAAGTTGAGTATTTTTACATAGACTATTTCTAAGCATATCTGTCTGATTGAAGTTTTATGAGAAATATAGTTGTCTTTCCCCCCCAAAAAAGATAATTAAGAGTGCAAGTAAATATCAATACACAGATTTTAGTTTTTTGATGGTTGATCCCAGTATTCTATTTGGGGGATAATCTATCTTAAATAAGTGTACTGCATCAAGATGAAAATCATTAAATAAAAAACTAATTTATCAAAATAACATAATCACCAACATGTCAGTGTTATTGTATTATTTGTTTATGGAAATGTGCTATCAATAAGGCAATAGGTTTACTGATACCTAGTAAATGTTCAGTACTGTGTTAGGCATGTCGATAGAACAGATAAAACTGAACTTATAAATCCTAACCTTCAAGAAGCTTATAATTTGGTTGAAGAGAAAACAAGTATGTAAAAGGATGTGTGTGTGTCTGTGTCTGCATGCACATACACGTGTGTGTGTGTGCACACTTAAAAGAGGTTGTTGTTGTTATTTAGTTGCTAAGTCATGTCCGACTCTGCGACCCAATGGACTGTAGCCCACCAGGCTCGTCTGTCCATGGGATTTCTCAAGCAAGAGTACTGCCATTTCCATCTCCAGAGGATCTTCCCAACTCAGGGATCAAACTTGTGTCTCCTGCATTGCATTTGAACTCTTTACCACTGAGACACCAGGGAATCCCCAAAGGATACACAAATAAAAATACACAAATATGCACAAGCACTCACACACATTCACTCAAAATATTTTGATACATACTGTAAAGAAAGGATTAGTCTGAATGGACCAAAACTACAGATTTAAGATATAGTATAATTATGTGAGATGTAATATAAGCAAATTCTACAATAGCAATACAGAAAAAATAATAGAGATGATAAAATAAAATATTCACAAAATCATTTAAATCATACATTATTCTTCAATAAAAGAAAGATTGGAATGCAATATGTCAATGACCTTTGCTCCTGATGAGCTTCTATTCTAAAGCAGGACAGTATACACAGTAAATCTACAATATTCATATCATATATTTTCATTTTGGGAGAATACACATGACATAAAATTACCATTATAAAGTACACAATTCAGTGATATTCAATACATTTGCAATGTTGTGCAGCCATCACCACTATCTAGCTTCAGAACTTTTTCCTCACCCTGAATGGAAATCCCATATCTATTAAACAGTCACTCCCCATTCTTTCACCTCCCAAGCCACTAGCAGCCACTAATCTGCTTCTCTTCTCCGTGGATTTGACTATACTGAATGTTTCATGAAATTGTTTATAGATCCTTGTGATTGGTTTCTTTCACTTAGCATAATGTTTTCATGCTTCATCCATTTTGTAGCATGTAAAATTACTTCATTTCTTTTTTATGACTGAATAAAATTCCACTGTATAGATAGATCATATTTTGCTTATCCATTCATGAGTTGATGAATGTGTGTTTTGAACTTTTGGCTACTGTTAGTAGAATATGCGATATATTAATCAATGCATTGGATGTATATGATAAAATCATACACACCAACATATATACATATATAATAGATCACACCGACATACATACATACATATAGCAAGACTACTTGAATGGTTAGCCATTTCCTTCTCCAGAGGATCTTCCCAACCCAGGAATCGAACCCCAGTGTCCTGCATTGCAGTCATATTCTTTACTGACTGAGCTATGAGGGAAGGCCCTATGTTAACATGAGTATTCTATTTTTTCTGCTTATATTGTTAGTCTTTTATTTAGGCAAACCTGATGAAAAGGTAATACGAAAGCTATGGAATGTTCTGGGAACAGCAATAGTGGCATGGGTTTAAATGGACAGTCTGAAGGCTTATTAATTCAGTGTATCTGTTCACATATAAACATTAAATTTAGATAACAGACCATCTCCTACATCAAAATATACCTACAGTATAAGTATAGATCTCATAGTCCTTTATGCAAAAGTTTTTTCTCCTACATTTTCCCCTTGTAGACATTTGTTAAAATTATAGCATTTCAAAAGCTCATCTGTTTGTAATTTTAATTTACTTCATATAAACTTACAACATACTCTGGGGATTTTGACAGCTTTAGTTCTTATTTTTCTATGTTTTATAAGGGTTGATATAAGCTTCCAGTAGTAAAAGAATAAATTTAAACTTCTTATATCCTAAATAAAAACTCCTCAAATAAAGAAAATAGGTAGTTATAGACATTGAATACTATATTTACCTTCTGTTAGCCTCACTAATAAAAACTAAAGTAAAAAGCACTGTACAATAATTGGCCAAATGTTGCAGAAAATCAGTACATACTGAATAGGCACAGTAACAGAAAATTTTATTCTTGACATTAATAACAAATGTAAATATAAATGAAGTCCGATTAATTACCAGAAAGGAACATTACTCCTACAACCAAGGAGAAGAGAAGATGACTGTAACAGGCCTATTTCTTTATACTTCCCTGAAAGCAGCCTTGTTAAAACAGTTTTGTCAGCCATCCTGCAGATTTTCAGGTCCTGAGGAAAATTAGTTTTTTTCTAATTCTGTCAGCTTTATATTTATCACTTCACAGAAACACAATTTTAATATACCGGCACCCCCCAACTCCACTTCTTTTTATTAAAGATCGGGAGAGAAAAGCCAAGATTGTAATCTGAATTTTAACAGGATCCATAGCATAAAGTTTTTTTTAAAATATGTATATTATTCATTTAACCTTCAGCTTTCCATCTGAAAAAGGATAATTCAAAACAGCAGTAGTCATAGCAATTTTTCTTTAATCTTTGAAATAAATCACAGTCCTTATAGGTAAAAGTTAACAGAAGATACACTGTTCCAATTTGTTTGGCTGCTAAAAGCTTTAGGTTGTATTTGTTCAAAATTACTTTTCATAAAATATGAGCCATTCTACTGTTAACATATCACATTTTGAAACTAATTAACAAGAACACAGTCTTGGCAAACTTGATAATTTGAAAAGACTCTAAACTTCAACAAATTTCACCTTCGTGTACTCAGTATGTTCATCTTTGCAAGTAGATCTAAGCTGGTTTGCAAAATATTTAGTTATTCCTGCAAATGAATGTAAGTACAGCTTTTATGTGGCCAATGTCACCCTTGATTTAATGATATCTATTGCCTCTTGTTAACAAGGGCTCTGGCACTATTTTTCACTTTTACATTTCCAGGACCAAGCCCAATATTTAGCATATGATGTATTCATTACATGTTTGATGTATGCATAAGTTAATTAATGAGAAACATAAGTTATTGCTCCCAAATTCTACACACACTAGGCTGTGATTTACAGTAGTGGAGAAGTAGTCTCTATAAAGTTAAAAGCATGGAATTATATGCTGACCAGACCTGAGATGAGTCATTGCTCCACCATTTATTAGCTGTGTGGCTTAAATCACTCAACCTCAAGTACTTCATCTAAAATATAGAGGTGATAATAATACTTGCCCCATAAAGTTATTATGAAGCCAAAGAAAGAAAATATTTCTCCCTCAGTGAGCCCAGAGTAAGTGTAATAGAGGATGAGTCTGGGAAGATGGTGGTAGTTTTTGAAACTTCCAGAATCTGCATAGAAAAACAGACAGAGCACCTAGTTTGCAAAGCCAAAAAAAATGGGAAAATATTTGCAAGTGCATTAGGTGACAAAATATTTTCATGATTCTCAAAATAAAAGTGGATGAGGAAAAATCACCAACAATTATGAGGCCAGCAAGTTATCAAGGATAAAGCAGAAGTGAAGGATGGCTGATGGACCTGAGAACAAGGGAACCCTGAAATAGTAAAAAGCATTCACTAGAAAGGACAGTGAACAAAGTTGAGAGAGCAGCTGAAGTTGATAAGGGTTTAGCCCACTCCAAATATGAGTGAATATAAGAGGCCAGCATTTGTAGCATAAGGGACTGCAGCAGTGTAGCCTGACCCACTTTTGAAAATGACCAATTAATGGTCCCTTCCAGGACAAGGCCCTACACTGAGACAAAACCTCTGGGTATAGAATCAAAATTGAGCAGGATAGGAACAATAATGATGAAGGCAACAGAAGATCCGGATAAAGTAGGGGAGAGAAAGAATATCATGTTATCTCAGAAAGGAAGCCATCATTTTTAACACAATGATGGAAAAAGGAGCTCTCTGAAGTAGGTAGCACCCATGAGGTACCCTGTACACTGCTCCATCTAAAAGTTCAAAAAAATCTAATAATTATATAACAATGAACAGTAAAATATTATTGAGGTAAACTTATACAAAGTTATTATAAGACAAAATAAAATAAGGAGGATAGTATTCCTACAGTTCATAAAAATGTATTAAAACTATACAACTTACTATTTTAAAGTGAACTAAAAGACATTAAGAAAAGTACACAAGACATGAAAGAACAACATAAAGCCAACTTATAAGTTGTTAAAAAAATATAAGGTGACAGAATTCAGGAAAAAATAGAAACAAATTCATCTCAAAAATGTTCCTTTTAAATGTTAAAAAATAAATAGAAGTAAGTTAGAGAAAGAAAATATGATATTGTTTATATGTGGAATCTAAAAAACAAGAGTATAAATGAACCTATCTATAAAACAGAAATAGAGTCATAGATCGTAGAAAACAAACTTATGGTTACTAAAGGGTAAGGGGTAAGGGGTAAGGGCAGGGAGACAGATAAATTGGGAGATCGGAAATGACATATACAAATACATAATACTATATATGCAAGTAGATAACTGATACTATATATACAAATAGATAACTGATAAGGACCTATTGTATATCACAAGGAACATTACTCAATAGTCTGTAATGGCCTATATGAGAAAAGAACCTGAAAAAGAGTGGATATATATATATACATGCATAAGTGATTCACTTTGCTGCACACTTGAAACTAACATAACATTGTAAATTAACTATACTCTAATAAAATTTTATTTAAATAAGAGATAAAGGTTAAATGATAGAAAATCTTTAGAAGCAATAAACAAATTTAAAGAAATGATAATGGTTTAATAGAAAGTGTCAGTTATTGAAAATAGGTAAAGAAGATTCAGTACACAAACAATAGGACTCACTAAGGAAGAAAGTCCAACCAAAGGAACAGAACAAATACAAACTGAACAAAAAAATTGAAACTACATATTGACAGAAAATATCATGACACTGTGGGCCTGAAAATGTCAACCTAGAATGACCTACACCATTATATTTTCTTTAAAAAGTACCAGAATTAACAAAAGAAAAAGAGAAAAAACTCAGAACATCTAAGAGAGTGAATTATTTGGGAATAAAACATATCATCATAAGACTTTTCAGTAGGAATTATGCCAGAAGGAAACGGAGTATATGGTAACTTTATATCTAGTAAAACTGACTTACAGTTATAAAAATCATAAGCTATGTTTATCAATATGAAAGAACTCAGGAATATTGTTTCCACAAGTAATCCAAGATTCCATTAGAGAATCTTCAGACTGGAGAGACTTAAAAATAGACACCAGTATTCAATACTAAGCATTAAACATATAGCTATTGTAGAAAGAAGACTAATTTAAGACTAAAACAAAGAGAATGTGTAGCAAGTATATTTCTGTGCTATATAAATATAGATATACTAAAACTATTTTTAAAATAGTGCACAATGAGGGAGTACAGCCAAAAATATTTTAGCTCTTTCAATGATTATATTAGTCATGTTAGTATATGTATTATTATTCTGAAACAATTGAAGGTGCAATATGGGATGAAGCAAATGATATTTAGAGACAATTCTGATACTTTTCATACCTTATGTCCTTGAGAAATAGGATAATAGATGTGAAAGAAGCCATGGATAAACTACAGAAGGCATTATATTAAAAAGTCTTATAGTCTTGAATTTGAAGTATATATATATATATATGCCTACCTATACACATACACACATTTTTCATATCTCTGTCCACTGCAAAGACCTATAAGAATGACCCAAATAGTATCAATGGAGACTCCTAGTACCTAGAATTATAGTTTCAAAATACTACCCTCTAAAAGAAAAGAGGCCCTCTTGGAATACTAGCATATTTAAGATTTAAAGCAGGAAATCTACAACTCTTTCAGTCATGTCCAACTCTTTGCGACCCCATGGACTATACAGTTCATGGAATTCTCCAAGCCAGAATACTGGAGCGGGTAGCCTTTCCCTTCTCCAGGGGATCTTCCCAACCCAGGGATTGAACCCAGGTCTCCCTCATTGCAGGGGAATTCTTTACTAGCTGAGCCACAAGGGAAGTCCAAGAATACTGGAATGGGTAGCCTATCCCTTCTCCGGCAGATCTTCCTGACCCAAGAATCAAACTGGGGTCTCCTGCATAACACGCAGATTCTTTACCAACTGAGTTATCAGGGAAGCCCAAATAAGGGAGAAGTAAATTAAATTAAAGTGGAAGTTGCTCAGTTATGTTTGACTATTTGCAACCCCATAGACTGTAGCCCATCAGGTTCCTCTGTCTATGGAATTCTCTAGGCAGGAATAATGGAGTGGCTTGCCATGTCCTTCCCCAAGGGATCTTCCCAACCCGCGGATTGAACCCTGTTTCTCTCACATTGCAGAAAGATTCCTTACCATCTGAGCCACTGGGGAAGTCCATTCCACAAGTAAGTGAGTAGCATTTCTTTTATAAAAGTGTTGCAGGAAATTAATTAAAAGAAATATAGAATAATAATATCATCGTTTTGAAACCACAGTGTATTAATGGATTTGGGGACTGAACATTTCTTACATCACAGAAAATATATAATCAAAAGATAAAAATATCAGTAGACATATTTTTCCCTGTTCTATCTGCTAACTACAGCTCCAAATACTGAACATGATATATAAAACTAACATAAGGAGTGTCTGAAAGTTGGAGAGAGATCAGTCCAGGAACCTCAGAACCCAAAGAAAGACATGGTGGTGAGGCCCTGGGTTTTCTTTTTGCCTTGTGTATCCAGACTGTATACTGGAGAAGTCAGTAACCTGGAAACACCAACAGACATAGACCAGAAGAATCCCATCAAATGCCTGCTCTCAGTAACCAAAATTCCTGGAAAGAGACAGCTAAGCAAAAAAGAAATTGTTAGACAGCAGCCTCTTGACTCAGTCCTACACCACAGAAAAGTATGTGATTGCACCCCTAGTTTTCCACCTTTGGCAGACTGTTCTTAAACTCTTCTCCCTCTCACGTTTTTTCTTGACTATTACCATTATCATTCCAGAGTGATCTCAGACAAGACAGTGTGGGGGCAGTAATGAGTCATTCCCACCCATCCCAGCCAGGGAGGGATCAGCACATGATTAGAGGAGAGGGTGGAACCCCCCCTCATCCTAGCAGTAATAAGGAATCACCCCTACTAGCTTACTGCTCAAGGCAGAGTGGAAAACATAGACGTATTCCTTCCACAACAGGCAGTAACAAAATGCCCCTCTCCCTCCCCATGGGGTAGATCGTGTCAGAGAAGACCTAGTGTAAAGTCTGGTCTCTTAGCATTGCACAACACTAAGGAGGCCAGCTTTTCTCAGCATTAGTGAAAGCCCCTTAGGGAGTAGTAGTAAGGCCTCTCTCAACTAGGGTGGTATTAAGAGAGGCCTCTTAGGGAAAAGGGACTTCTAACCCCACCCTATAACAAATCCCAGCCCCCACAGGGTATCAGTGAAATTAGTGGGGAACTGAGACTTCCATACAAGACCTTCTAGAACTAACACCCAAAAAATACGTCTTTTTCATGAGGGACTGGAATGCAAAAGTAAGGAGTCAAGAAATACTTGGAGTAACAGGCAAATTTGGCTTTGAACCACAGAATGAAGCAGGGCAAAGGCTAATAGAGCTTTGCCAGGAAAATGCACTGGTCATAGCAAACACCCTCTTCCAATAACGCAAGAGAAGACTCTACACATGGACATCACAAGATGGTCAATACCGAAATCAGAATGACTATATTCTCTGTAGCCAAAGATGGAGAAGTTCTCTATAGTCAGCAAAAACAAGACCAGGAGCTGACTGTGGCTCAGATCATGAACTCCTTATTGCCAAATTTAGACTTAAATTGAAGAAAGAAGGGAAAACCACTAGACCATTCAGGTACAGCCTAAATCAAATCCCTTATGGTTATACAGTGGAAGTGACAAATAGATTCAAAGGATTAGATCTGATAGACAGAGTGCCTGAAGAACTATGGATGGACGTTCATGACATTGTACATGAGATAGTGATCAAGACTATCCCCAAGGAAAATAAATGCAAAAAGGAAAAATGGTTGTCTGTGGAGGCCTTACAAATAGCTGTGAATGGAAGAGAAGCAAAAAGCTAAGGAGAAAAGGGAAGGTTTACCCATGTGAATGCAGAGTTTCAAAGAATAGCAAGGAGAGATAAGAAAGCCTTCCTCAGTGATCAACACAAAGAAATAGAGGAAAACAGTGGAATGGGAAAAAGTAGAGATATCTTCAAGAAAATTAGAGATACCAAGAAAACATTTCATGCAAAGATGGGCACAATAAAGGAGAGAAATGGCATGGATCTAGCAGAAGCAGAAGATATTAAGAAGAGGTGGTGAGAATACACAGAAAAACTATTTAAAAAAAAATATCTTCACAACCCAAATAACCATGATGGTGTGATCACCAACCTAGAGCCAGACATCCTGGAATGTGAAATCAAGTGGGCCTTAGGAAGCATCATTATGAACAAAGCTAGTGGAGGTAATGGAATTCCAGCTGAGCTATTTCAAATCCTAAAAGATGATTCTGTGAAATTGCTGCACTCAATATGCCAGCAAACTTGGAAAACTCAGCAGTGGCCACAGGACTGCAAAAGGTCAGTTTTCATTCTTACCCCAAATAAGGCAGTGCCAAAGAATGCTCAAACTACCACATAATTGCACTCATCTCACATGCTAGTAAAGTAGTTCTCAAAATTATCCAAGCCAGGCTTCAATAGTACGTGAAATGTGAACTTCCAGATGTTCAAGCTGGATTTAGAAAAGGCAGAGGATCCAAAGATCAAATTGCCAACATCATTTGGATCATAGAAAAAGCAAGAGAGTTCCAAAAATACATATATTTTTTGCTTTATTGACTATTCCAAAGCCTTTGACTGTGTGGCTCACAACAAAATGTGGAAAATTCTTAAAGAGATGGAAATACCAGACTGCCTTACTTGCCTCCTGAGAAATCTGTATGCAGGTCAAGAAGCAACAGTTAGAACTGGGCATGGAATGATAGACTGGTTCCAACTCCAGAAAGGAGTACATCAAGGCTATATATAGTCAGGCTTCTTATTTAACTTATATGCAGAATACATCATGCAAAATGGCAGACTGGATGAAGCACAAGCTGGAATCAAGATTCATATCAATGTATGACAAAACCCACTGAAAAATAAAATTAAATTAAATTAAATTAAATTAACAAAAAAAAAAGGAAGAAAAAAAAAAAAGATTGCAGGGAGAAATATCAATAACCTCACATATGCATATGGCACCACCCTTATGGCAGAAAGCAAAGAAGAACTAAAAAGCCTCTTGATGAAAGTGAAAGAGGAGAGTAAAAATGCTGGCTTAAAGCTCAACATTCAAAAAATGAAGATTATGGCATATGGCCCCATCATTTCACGGCAGATAAATAGGGAAAAAAATGGAAATATCGAGATATTTTATTTTTGGGGGCTCCAAAATTACTGCAGATGGTGACTGCAGCCATGAAATTAAAAGACACTTGCTCCTTGGAAGAAAAGCTATGACCAACCTAGACAGCAAACTAAAAAGCAGAGACATTGCATTGCTGATAAAGATCCATCTAGTCAAAGCTATGGTTTTTCCGGTAGTCATGTATGGATGTAAGAGTTGGACTGTAAAGAAAGCTGAGCGCTGAAGAATTGATGGTTTTGAACTGTGGTGTTGGAGAAGACTCTTGAGAGTCCCTTGACCTACAAGGAGATCCAACGTGTCCATCCTAAAGGAAATAAGTTCTGAATATTCATTGGAAGGACTGAGGCTGAAGCTGAAACTCCAATACGCTGGCCACCTGATGAGAAGAACTGACTCATTGGAAAATACCCTGATGCTGGAAAGATTGAAGGCCAGAGAAGAAGAGGATGACAGTGGATGAGATGGCTGATGGCATCACCGACTTGATGGACATGTGTTTGAGTAAGCTCCGGGAGTCAGTGATGAACAGGAAAGCCTGGCATGCTGCAGTTCATGGGGTCGCAAAGAGTCAGACACAACTGAGCCCTGAACTGACTGACTGAATCCATCAAGTTTACCTCTTCTTACTCATTCTTGAATATGTTGTTGTATTTTACATTAAAAATTAAAACCTTCTCAAAGTATTATTTACTATTTTTAATTGTGTGAAATTTTAATACTTCATTCTACTACTTCAAATCGAATGTATCAATGTTTCTATACCCCAAGATGCTGACAGATTTTTTTCCTAATGAATTCCTCCTATGCCTTCGGTACTTATTCCCCAAATTAAAGTGGTTTAAAAGACTCTGGCAAGTTGCTTAATTAAAAAAAAAAAAAAGAATAAGTGAAAAAGTTATACTGACCATTTTACTGAAATGAATATATTTCACATTTTTATGCTCTAATATTTGACATAGAGATATTAGGAGGTATGTGAACAATCTATATCAGGTTAATTCTCTCAATAAATGAAAACAAAGTTACAAATATTAAATGATCAAAATTTTAAAATTTAGATTTGTTATAAGTACCTTCTATTTTTCATATTAAAAGTAACGGTAAAATCTCCAAGCAGTTCATTTATTCAAATGCTGCCTAATCTCTGATCACTTGAACACATAATCAGCTTCACACTTTTGCCCACTTGAGAATTATTGATTCTTCCTATTAAAACAAATACAGATTCAGGTGATACATATTATAATTATCACAGCTAATGTTATTACTGCATGTAAATTGATTTGTATAATTAGGATATGGTTATCTGTATGAGAGAGAGAGAAGTAAATTTTTATAGGGGTTTTGGAGAAAAGAAAGATTAAGACAATATAACCCTCAACGACCAAATAAAGGGAAAAATAAGTTAGTGGTATATGTCATTATTTCTTATGCTTGTTTCAATATGTATTAGCTAGCAGTTTTGAATGACTTCAGTATAAGAAGAGGGGAAGACTGGATGTAGGGGAAAGAGAGGAAGAGGAAATAAACGAGGCCAAGAGAGAAATGGGAAAAAAAAATGGAAAGTAAAAGAAGAAAAAATAAGTCGAAAGGAGGGAAACTAAAGGGTAGAAAAGGAGGATGAGAGTAAAGGGAAGGGGAAATAAATACAAGTTTCCATACAAAATATTATACGTTGTGATAATCATGCTATCTATTGCAACATTGCTATTCAAAAGAAGTATGCTAATAAGTGGAATTCTATTCCAAGATTTCTTTTTCTGTTTTAAACTTTTAACTTGTAAAAACAATAGCTTTGATATAGTCACAGCTCATAAATTAAATAACAACAAAATCATCATCACACCATGAGAGACACACAGATGAATAATACTTGGTTTCGCTCCAAAGGAATTTACTTTTGCATTGTGAGAGTTTTATTATAGACCATAATGTGTTTCAAAAATGTTTCAATTCTTAACCCTCAGTGAAGTGCAAGCTACTTAATTCTTTTTTTTTCCCATTTATTTTTATAAGTTGGAGGCTAATTACTTTATAATATTGTAGTGGGGAATACATGTAAATCCATGGCTGATTCATGTCAATGTATGGCAAAATTTACTTAATTCTTAAATGGTTTATTATATAATGGACTTCACACAGAAGAAAAGCAAAATGAATTGTTGACTGAGTACTATGTTTTATTTCAGTATGTAATGTCTGGTTCTGACAAAAAGAATGATTTACTAGATTAAGACAAAAATTGACTTTCATCACAAATTCTATGCATTTTTGATATGCAAATAAAAGCCACTTTACCATAATATTTGGACTTCCCTGGTAGCTCAGTGGTAAAGAATCTGCCTGCCAATGCTAGTGATCCAGGTTGGGAAGATCCCGTGGAGTAAGAAATGGCAACCCACTCCAGTATCCTTGCCTGGAAAATCCCATAAACAGAGGAGCCTGGTGGGCTACAGTCCATGGAATCACAAAAGAGTTGGACACAAGTTAGCAACTAAATCACAACAATGCAATAAGAGAGAATGATGGCACCCAAAGGAGCTCATGTCTCATTTACAGAACCTAGGACTATGTTACCTCACATGGCAAAAGAACTTTGTAGATGGGATTAAAGTCCTTGAGATGGAAGATTATTTGGGATAATGAAAATGGGCCCTATCTAATTACATGAGTTCTCAGAAGATGAAAACATATCTGTATTTTCTTGGATACAGTCAAAGGGAGCTATCAGAATAAGACTGGGAGAGGACTCCCCTAGTAGTCCAGTGGTTAAGACTTCACCTTACAATGCAGGTTCAGTCCCTGGTCAGAGAGTTAAGATCCCACATACCTCACAGCCAAAAATAAACACCAAAACATAAAATGGAAGCTATATTGTAACAAATTTAATAAAGACTTTAAAAATGATTCACATCAGAAAAAGTAAATAAATAAAACAAGATTGAGAAAGATGCAAAGTCATGGCTTTGAAGATGGAGGAAGGGACCATGAGCCAAATGAGCCAAGAAATGTGAGCCAACTATAAAAAGCCAGTAAAAGCAAGGAAACAGATTTACCCCTAGAACTTCCAGAAAGGAAAATGGCTTTATTGCCATCCTTTTAGCCCACTGAGATCTGTGTTGGGCTTCTAATCTTCAGGAATGTAAGATATTTCAGTTCTTTTAATCCACTAAATTTGTGATAAATTATTATGGCAGCAGTAGAAATTTAAAACACATTCACATATTATTCAGTGTCTGCATACTGACATTGACATAGGATCAATGACATACACAGATAATGTGTTATAAAATGGTTGATATATACATAATTTAACTTAGAAAATTTATAATTCAATAATTTAAATCCATAATAACTTAATTTTCCTGAGGGTTTTGAATTCTTGAGGGTTTTGTGAGTATAACACAAAACATACCTCCAAAAAAATAGCAGTTGGAGCTGCCAGCATTTTTAGATGATGTTGTCTATTTCTTCCTTACCTTATTTCATAAAATCTACTTTCAAGAAAAGACTGGGGTTTACTGTGCTGAAATAACTTAAATGAGCTAACCACTGAAAGAAATAGATTCCTGAGGAATGGAGCCATATAAGTAAGTGGGAGAAGAGGCATCTGCTGTCCTCACCATGGTGGGATATATCCCTGTGGGAGGCTGAAAAACATCTGTGCTTCATGAAACCATTTCATGAAAGAATTATGCTTCTCCACCAGACATTTCAAGTTCTTAAAACGATGCATTTAAAAAAGACTGTTTTTCATACTAGCATTTCACTTAGCATTTGGCTTATTTTTATTCTGAATTAATTTAAATGTTCCTATAAATTAGATTTCAAGTTAGACATGACTTTTTTCTAGTTTTACAAACAGTACTCTTTCCTTCTGAAATGGTAGTTCTGTGAACTTAGAAAACAAGAAAGATAAGACTAGTGTATTTAAAAGTTAAGCCCAAATGTAAGGAAAACAAATAAAAAATCTTCATGAAATCCCCAAGTTCATGATTGAGCATGGCAATATTCTTTGAAGAAAGCATACAGTACAAGGAAAATAGAGATTTTGAGTATTTTTCCCTGTATATCATAAATTAAACTTTTGAGTATGTAAACCTACTAGACTTCCATTTCTGATGATATGGCAGAATGAGTTCAGTTAGTTGCTCAGTCATGTCTGACTCCTTAAGACCCCATGGACTGCAGCACGTCAGGCTTCTCTGTCCATCACCAACTCCCAGAGCTTGCTCAAACTCGTGTCCATCGAGTCGGTGATGCTATCCAACCATCTCATCCTCTGTCATCCCCTTCTCCTCCTGCCTTCAACCTTTCCCAGCATCAGGGTCTTTTCAAATGAGTCAGTTCATCACATCATGTGGCCAAAGTTATTGGAGCTTCAGCTTTAGCATCAGTCCTTCCAATGAATATTCAGGACTTATTTCCTTTACGATGGACCGGTTGGATCTCCTTCCAGGTCAAGGGACTCTCAAAAGTCTTCTCCAACACCACAGTTCAAAAGCATCAATTCTTTCGTGCTCAGCTTTCTTTATGGTCCAAAACTCACATTCATACATGACTACTAGAAACACTATAGCTTTGACTAGATGGACAAAGTAACATCTCTGCTTTTTAATATGCTGTCTAGGTTGATAATAGCTTTTCTGCCAAGGAGTAAGCATCTTTTAGTTTCATGGCTGCAGTCACCATTCACAGTGATTTTGGGGCCCCCAAAATAGTCTGTCACTTTGTCCATTGTTTCCACATCTATTTACTGTGAAGTGATGGGACGGGAGGTCATGACCTTTGTTAGTTTCTTGAATATTGAGTTTTAAGCCAACTTTTTTACTCTCCTCTTTCACTTTCAAGAGGCTTTTTAGTTCCTCTTCACTTTCTGCATAAGGTGGTGTCATCTGCATATCTGAGGTTATTGACATTTCTCTCTGCAAACTTGTTTCCAGCTTGTGCTTCATTGAGTCTGGCATTTCACATGATGTACTCCGCTTATATAAGTTAAACAAGCAAGGTGATAATATACGGCCTTGATGTACTCCTTTTCCAATTTGGAACAGTCTGTTGTTCAATGTTCGGTTCTAAATGTTGCTTCTTGACCAACATACAGATTGCTCCAGAGGCAGGTAAGGTGGTCTGGTGTTCCCATCTCTTGAAAAATTTCCCACATTTTCTTGTGATCTTGTGATCAAAGTCTTTGGCATAGCCAATGAAACAGAAGTAGATATTTTTCTGGAATTATCTTGCTTTTTCTAAGGTCCAACAGGTGTTGGCAATTTGATCTTTGGTTCCACTGCCTTTTCTAAATCTAGATTGAACATCAGGAAGTTCTCAGTTCTCTTACTGTTGAAGCTTAGCTTGGAGAATTTTGAGCATTACTTTGCTAGTGTGTGAGATGAATGCAGTTGTGCAGTAGTTTGAACATTCTTTGGTATTGCCTTTCTTCTGGATTGGAATGAAAATTGACCTTTTCCACTCCTGTGGCCACTGCTGAGTATGGTAGAATAGATCATCTGAAAATTCTTTTGTTAACAGAACTCATAGAATTATAATACTGAGAACACAAGTAAAGGAAAGCAATCCTCCAGGACAGAAATAATAATAATAAAATAAAAAGAAGACTGGGACTTTCCTGGCACCCGTGTAGGAGAAGGAGAGATTTCCACTGGTTGGGCCAGCCAGATGCACATGCAAGAGCCGGCACACAGGCCCAGGCTAGCAGCTCCAGGGGCAAGGAAAACAAACGGGTTTGTAATTCCATTGCAACACCTTGTCTTAGGTTCATATGAGGTGAGACCTCTAAAGTGAAGTGAGTGAAAGTCACTCAGTTGTGTCTGACTCTTTGTGACCCCACAGACTATACACTCCATGGAATTCTCCAGGCCAGAATCCTGGAGTGGGTAACCTTTTCCTTCTCCAGAGGATCTTCCCAACCCAGGGATTGAACCCAGGTCAACAATGCAGGCAAATTCTTTACCAGCTGATCCACAAGAGATCCCTTAATAAACCCAGGATCTTTAAGGACCTATACATTGGGAATTCCCTGGTGGTCCAATGGTTAGCACTCTGTGCTTCCAATACAGGGGGCATGGGTTTGTTCCTTGGTCGGGAAACTAGGATCTTGCCTGCCTGTATGACATAGCCAAAAAAAAAAAAAAAAAAAAAAAGAAGTCCAAGTCAATTAAAAATTGCACAGTTTGGATTTTTTTTTTTTTTTTTAGTTACTCTTCACACCAGTGAGATTCCAAGAATCCAAAATTTTCTTAATTTGACCTCTGAGTGGGAAAAGGTCCCTTTTGAGAATTTATTAATACAGAACTGTATTTTAAGAGGTTGTAATCTAAATTTATATTACTCAAATAGTGTATGGATGCCCGAAGTGAAAAGTTAAAACAGTGGTACCAAATACACAATACTCCTGGTTTGCCTAGCAGTAGTAAACTCTAAACTTGTCAGAAGGATGCATGTTCAATCCAGGCAGAATAGAATTTATAGAGACAAATCATCCATCTTTAAAGATTATTTCCAAGTTCAAAATTTACTATAGAGAAGAGTCAATAGCCACACAAATAACCCTATTGTTGTCCTCAGGAATTTTGAGAATCAATAGATAGATGAAAATAATTATCTTTAATTAAAGAATAAGAGAATTTTTAAAACAAAGAATAAAGCATTATCACAAAACACACATATTTTCAAAGAAATTAAACTAGCAAAAAGAATAAATATATAGCTATTAAAATTAAAATCTAGCAGAATATTTATTCAAAAAGGGAAAATCCCAGAGTGATACAATTTTAAAGAGTAAAAAACTATTTAGAACATTTTTAATAAGGTAATATAGTAAAAATTAGGACAATCATGCTACATGGAGTTCACCTTCTTTTAGATTTTACCCTGATTTTAAAATAACAATCCCAAGATTAAAGAGCATCACTGATGTATAGAAGTCTAGATGCATAATTGTAGTTCCAGGAAAAAAAAAGAAAGAGAAGCAATTTTCCATATATGTATACAGTAATAAATTTGGATGATTTTCAGTATTCACTCAAATTGAGTACTTCAAATGAAACTCTAAATGTTAATAGAGCATGGTAAGTGCTGAATATTTTCCATAAATATATTATGAGCAATTCTTATGATACTCTTTTGTCTGCAGTTTATAACATATAGCATGTATCTTTCACATGCAAACAAATTTTTCATCTTATTAAACTGGCTTCATTGATGCTATAAATGATTAAGTGGTAGATCATGAATACCTATAAGTTTTTGTTTGCATTTTTTTCTAATTAATTCCTCTTTCATACAACAACAGCAGAAAGTGAAGGGCTCATCAGGTAGCCACTCATTCTTTTTATCAGATCTTGCTTGATTGTAGACTGTCAACCACTTAGTAAACCACAACTGTAAATCCCTGTTTAATATTTGATTTTTACAAGATTGAGTCATGATTCTGTTGGATTTAAAAAAAAAAAAAGGTTTATCTGAGGTAGTGATCAGTTTGATGGAACTCAGTTCATTTTTTTTCCCTTATTCAATTCGTCATTCAATGATTGAATGGTGAGGAAGGTATAACTAAAAAAAAGAATAAAACAAGCAAACAAAAATACTGTCAGTGATAGCACTGTAGAGTCCACTATTAAACATTTTTTAATTGTAAGATTTTTGCTTACTATGAGCATCTTGGAGACATGGAGCAAATCTTCCCTACTATTTATATCCAGAGTCTAGCAGAAATTTTCAAAAATAGTAGCCACTCCACGATATTTACTGAATTAATAAAATAATTTCAACTCTCCTTCCTTTCTGATATAAAATAAGTGGTAATGCACTTTCATCAGTTTTACACATACCCTTCATTAAGGTAACACAAAATGCTCTATAAAATCCCTCACTCTTTGTAATTATCACTTGCTAAAATTGCTTTTTGTCCTTTTATATACTTTGGAAGGACTGATGCTGAAACTGAACTCCAGTATTTTGGTCATCTGCTGCAAACAGACAACTCATAGGAAAAGGGCCTGATGCTGGGAAAGATTGAGAGCAGAAGAAGAAGAGGGTGTCAGAGGATGAGATGACTGGATGGCATCACTGATGCAATGGACATAAACTTGGGCAAACTTTGGGGGATGCTGAGGGAGGCCTAGAATGCTGCAGTCCATGAGGTCGTGAAGAGTCAGACAAGATGTTGGACACTGAACAACAAAAATTGCTTTCCTAAGCTGTCCATCAAAAGATATCATTAAAGAACTAGAAGAAACTTTGAATGCTATTGAGAAATCATTCAAATAGGGTGTGGCTTGTCAAGGGTCAGCTTGACTCTGCGCTGAAAGAAATATGGTATGCCATTGGTGGAGATGTGTGTGGAGTGCAGTTCAGAAAGAAGGAATAGCTTAATCCAGGGTCCCAGAGTTATTATTAAAAGATAAATACTTCTGGTTCAGGTTAGAGTCATCAGCTTTTTAAACATTAAATTTTCTATTCCATGTCATGCTTTCATTCACTTCAATTTTGTCCTAAACTTAGAGTAAACAACCACAGCTGTTTTTAATTCTCAGAAATTAGAGACCAAGCATATTCTTGCTAATTTTAAACTGGGATAAGATATTAATATATCATTCTGTAAACTCCTCAGTGCCTCCTCAGTTTCTGATGTACCCCTTTAACCACTGATTATTAAGAACTTCAGTTCTTATTTGATGAATCAGAACCTGGAAAATTATATTCACCTGAATTCATTGCTTTCAAAAAATGTTTGCTTTCAGGTAGAACATTTGACAATAGCTGATGACTCTTTTGCTATTCAGTAATTGTCACTTGATTATACTTCCATTGGTTATGAAGATAAGGCATTTTCAAAATTTTGTATTTCAATTTGTAGTAACAAGTATGATGACTATACTTCCACACAATTTATAATCACTTTATAGAGAAATAAAAGCATCTTTCCTGTGTAGTAAATAAAATTTCACACACTCTGGGGAAAAAAAAATGTCAAATGAAAGGGAACAGCATGGAATAGGGTAAAGATTCCCAATGTGGGAATAAAGAGACTTGGATTTTAGTCCAAGCCCTGTTATTAGCTACTTTTATGTCTTTGAGCAAGTCATTTAGATTCCCTGAGTTTCTGTTTCCTTATCTATAAAATTATGTCTTCTATTTTCATGGTAAAAGTAATCTAATACAAATGTTGTTGATAGGAAGAAAAACAGAAATGCATTAAAGAAGACAATATAAAAAGTAAAAGCCTGTCATTATTCTTTCTTGCCTTGCACTGACACTTTAGCAAAAGTATTAAGGTGCCTTTAATAGTCTTAAGTAATACAAATTATACATTAATCTCCACCCTAGAAGATTAACTTTTCTCCATTCATATTCTAGCAGACTTGCTGTTTTAGAATTTGTATAATCTCACTCTCAAGAATAGATCTACTGATTTTACCATGGTTATTTATTCAAAATTGATACCCTATTCATGTTTGTTACAGACATATAAACAAGATATCATTAGTATACTATGTTTTCAACCTAAATTTTATCTGAATGCTGTTCAAACAGTTTCACAATGCATTCAGATATATAGAAAATTCAATATTTTTGATTTGTTGTTAAATTTTAAACTGACAAAACTGTCCTTTATGGAAGACATATTGTATAATAAATGCAGACATGAAGTACTAAACTACACATATCATAAACCTCAAATCATCAGAGATATCACTAGAATTTTACTATGCCCTAAGATATTGGAAGAAATCCTGGAAATGGAGAAAAATGATGGCAGCTGCTGTCACTGATGCTGGAGCCAAACCAAACTGCAGTGTCCACATGTAATCAATCACAGTACCCTGGGCCTTGCCTTTATCACCATCTCCAAAACCAGAGGTCGTGGGTATAAGATGAATAAGCATGATGTCATGAGGAAGTCTGAGCAGTGATGAGAGGGAAATACTGAGAATCAGGCAGAGAAGCAGTGGGATAGCAGCTGTCTGCAGAATATAAGTAGGGGTTAAAAAGGAGATCACTCTTTCACCTATTCAAGAATCATGCCTTCTGTACCTATTATGTACCAGACACTGCTAGGTGCTAGTGATACAAAAATGAGTTAGACTCAACCTTGCTTATGAGAGAGCTCCTTGTATAGGAAGTGAAGCATAGATGCATAAATATTAAATCACATTTAGTGGTGATAGGTGCTACAAAAAAGCTATGTGCAAAATGTGTTTGGTAGTCCAGAACAAGAATCAACTGCCCAGGAGACTCAGGAAACTATCTGCATGGGACAAGGGAATCATCTGATGATTTGGTGCTTAGGAGAAAAATAGGAATTTTCCAGTTGAAGGAGAGAGTCAAAAGGAGCATAGGCAGAAAAAAGCACAGGTGAAAGAAAGGGACATGAAAAAGTACTCAGGCTAAAGGGACTAGGTTTAGCATGCTAAGGTGGAGGTCTTGGTGCATGTTGTGGAGGCAGGAGGTTAAGAAAAAGTAGAAATGAAGAGACTAGAATAGTAGACTGGAACTAGATGATGAAACATCTTATCCGCCATGTTAGAGAGTCTTGATCTTACCCTACATTCAACAGGGAAGTCAACAGGATTTATAAAGAAGTGCTTTTTAGAATGCTATATCTGAGGGAAGTGTAGAGGGGTAATTTGATAGGGAGGATTACACGAATGAAGGGTGAAATATTAATTGGGAGATTGGGTTACAATAGTATAAACAAAGATGATAAATTCAAATGCTTTCCAGTGATAGTTGCTCAGTTGTGTCCAACTCTTTGCAACCCATGGACTGCAGTTTGCCAGGCTCCTCTGTCCATGGGATTTTCCAGGCAAGAATACTGGAGTGAGTCATTCCCTTCTCCAGGGGATCTTCAACTCTTTGCAACCCATGGACTGCAGTTTGCCAGGCTCTTCCGTCCATGGGATTTTCCAGGCAAGAATACACTGGAGTGAGTCATTCCCTTCTCCAGGGGATCTTCTTGACCTAGGGGTCGAACCTGTATCTCTGCATTACAGGCAGATTCTTTACTGTCTGAGCCACCAGGGAAGCCCAAATGCTTTCAAAGTCCTGGCAAATAATGCAAATGTGAAGCTGGTTCCTGCTCCTGCCCCTTACCTCAGACATTAAATTAAAATAATTAAATAAATAAATATCCAGGCCAAACATCACTTAGGATAAAATTTGCTTTAGGGATGCCAGATTTTTTGTTTGTTTGTTTGTTTTTTACCTAGGAAAAAGGAGGATAACATTTTGAATTATGTAATGAAGAAATGAGGAACACAAAAGAGATGGTGAATTCCAGATCTATTTGAGTGGTGAATAGAACTGTTTCAGCTATTTCTGAATCCCTAGGAAATCAGTTGTTGTTCAGTCACTAAGTCACGTCGAACTCTTTGCCACCCCCTGAACTGCAGCATGCCAAGTTTCCTTATCCTTCACTCATGCCCATTGAATTGGTCATGCCATCCAACCACCTCATTTTCTGTCACCCCACTTCTCCTCTTGCCCTCAATCTTTCCCCACATCAAGCTCTTTTCTAATGAGTTGGCTCTTTCCATCAGGTGGCCAATATACACTAAAAATTTCATGTGTGCTAACTGACTCCATCCAATAACAGCTAAGGAGAAAGTAAGAGAGAAAACCCTGCTCCTCAAGCACTGCCAGTGGGCAAGAACTCTGCAGATACTTAAGTGCTAAATCATTTCTATTGTGTCCAACTCTGTGACCTTATGGACTGTAGCCCACCAGATTCCTCTGTTCATGGGGATTCTCCAGGCAAACATACTGGAGTGGGTTGCCATTTCCTCCTCCAAGGAGATCTTCCCAACCCATGGATTGAACCGGAGTCCCTTATGTCTTCTGCATTGGCAGGCAGGTTCTTTACCACCAGCTCCATCTGGAAAGCCAAGATACTAAAAGTATAAGTCAACGCCATTTTTTAAAAAATCATATTGAAATCATAACTTGGCCCTAGCAATACAGAAAATTGCCTAGCCTTAGTCAGAAGCTATTTTATTTATTTTTTAAATTTTTATTTATTTGCTTAAATTTTTTTATTTTTTATATTATACATTTTTTTAAGGTGGACAGTAACTAGATTAAACAACTGGGCAAAAACAAACAAACAAAAACTATGCTAAAGCAGTGAGAAAAGCCAAAATGACTATACCATTAAAAGTTATTTTCAATTGCAATTCTGCTATAACTTTATATAAACAATCCTTTTACTCCTTCAATCTATTTCTAAATAGATATATATCTAAATATTATCTACAACCATGGTATGGCAGGAAAGATTGCAGACAGAGTCCGTTTAGACTTGAAGTGAGAGAAACATAAATGAGGAAGTACAGAAACTTAATTCTAAGGGTTGAATAATTTCTGGACAAAAGGGGAATTCTAATGGATAATAAGAATAATAGATTGAATACAGGTGGTTACCTCAAAACAATATGGAATGTTAAAATGATTTCCCCCACTTAAACTAACCTGATCATAAATTATTACTGAGGCAATATGGATAAATATTATTTTAAAAACTACTATATGTGATTTTAAAAAGCACCATATGCAATTCTGATACATTTAAGTATAGCATTTAAATGCATTTCCTGCTTTCAAAAATGACTGCAATTTACATGTTTCATTTACATAAAGATACTAAGTCTCATATTTGTCAGGTGGTTAATAAATAGGTTAAGTGAACAGTGGTTAGTTAACATAACAGAATGGAAAACTTTATGTCAGAAGATTGATATGATATGCTTAAAAAATGTAAAAGCTAAAAAAAAATAAGAAAAGAAAGAAAATTAAGAGCTGAGTGGGAATTTAGAGTCTTGATCATATCACAGTTGGTTGCTGTGCAACCTTAAATAAGATACTTAATCTCTGTGTTCAGAGTCTTCTTTTGTGAAGAAGGATAAAGGAAGGCCAAATTGCAAACCAAGAATTCCTTTTAACAAGCAGTCTAACATTCAGTGCCCTTGTAAAATAAGAGAATGTCTAGCTTTGAAATAAATTTGGATGAAAAATTTAATTGCCCCAAACTAAAAATCAAGATCTTTTATCTGTAAGAATGGAATAACAGTGCCTACAAAATTACATCTGATTACTTTTGCTGCATGAAAGCAAAAGTACACTTAATATCTAGGGGTTACAAATTCAAAAGCTTCCAAGAGCCAAGCAAAAATCATAAATATGTGAAGTTTCCAAAATACAAAATAATACGAGATGATGGGGTCTATGAGCAATGGGAGAAAGCATATCTTACAATAACTCTCACATTCAGTTCTTTTTCTTTTTCCCCTAAACATTGCCTGTAAAAGCCCATCTTTGACCAGATTCAGACAGTGTGGCATAAGATCGTGACCTCCAAACCTTGCCTTCTATTATTAGGTTCTAAAGTGTCTTTTTTTTTTCACTTGGGAAATCATACTGCTTCTTACAAGTCAGTAAACAATCTTATCAATGGCCAGTTTTTTCCTCATTTTATCTCATGCTATCAACAGCATTTAACCTATTGGATCACTCTCTCATCTTAGATAACTTCACTCATCTGGCTCCCCAGACATCATATACTCAGATTTTCTTCTGAGCGACTCCTCAGTCTCCTAGTTATTCTCCTAGATCTATAAATGTTGAATGACTCTAAAGTTTATTCCCCTCAGTTTCTACACATTCACTCCTTTGGTGAATTCCAGTCTCTCATCTCTAAATAATAGCAATATGCTGTCAATCACCAAATGTATATTTGCAGCCCTGAGTTTTCTCCCAAACTCCAGATTCCTATATCCAACTGACCATTTAACATTTGGATATGGGTGTCTGACATTTCAAATTTAAGATGTCTCAAACTGAAATCCTGTTCTCTTCCACAAATGTGCCTCACTTACATTCTTTCCAACCTCAGTTAATAGCACCTCTATTATTTCAGTTATTGAAGCCAAAAATCTTGGTGTTATTTTGACATCTCTGTTTTTCTCACACCTTACATCTCAGTCTGTTGGGGAATCATCCTAATTTTATTTTCAAATAAATATAGAATCTGGCTACTTTTCAACACCTCTGCTGTTTATATCCTGTTTCAAGGCACTATTCTCTCTCTCCTGGGAATCACCGAAGTCTCTATTTGCTCCATCAAGGCATAGACACTATTCTCAGCACAGCCACCAAAGTGATCCCTTCAAAATTAAAATTATTTCATTCTTTTGGACAACAGCCTGCCACAGCTCTCTGTTCTACTCTGAGTTAAACAATTACCCTTACAGTAGCTTCTTACAAGACCCTTATAATTCTCTCCCTTGCCATCCCCTCCCACTATGTTTTCTCCTAACACTTCCCCTCGGTTTAAGTTGCTTTAGCTACACTATCCTCTTTGTAGTTCCATGTACATCCTGGTAATGTTTTAATGTAATCACCTAATTATTCCCTCTGAGTGGAAAATTCTTCCTTAGATATTTACTTAAAAAACTTCCACACCACATTTAATATTTCTTCAACTATTACCCTCTCATGAATCAGATCCTGACCACCTACAAAATTGCCACCACCCCAAGCCCTGGCACTTCTAATCCTGTTTACACTGTTCCAGAAAGGCTATCATATTTTAATATTCTCGACAATTTAGTAACTTGACTAAGTTCAGTTCAGTCGCTCAGTCGTGTCCGACTCTTTGCGACCCCATGAATCGCAGCATGCCAGGCCTCCCTGTCCATCACCAACTCCCGGAGTTTACTCAAACTCATGTCCATCAAGCCAGTGATGCCATCCAGCCATCTCATCCTCTGTCGTCCCCTTCTCCTCCTACCCCTAACCCCTCCCAGCATCAGGGTCTTTTCCAATGAGTCAACTCTTCGCATGAGGTGGGCAAAGTACTGGAGTTTCAGCTTCAGCATCAGTCCTTCCAATGATATTTCCTCTTTCTTTGCTAGATTCAAAGTGCTATGAGAACAGACATCTCTTACTGTTCATCTCAAGCACCTTGAAGAATGTCTAGGCCACAAATATTCAGTAAATATTAGTTGTGGTTTATTAAATTATCAGAAAAGACAATTCATCAGGGAATTTAAATTCAGTTTTTAGAGTCTTGGTGTTATTTTTATAATTATCAATAAAAGGAAGTAAAATAAATGATGTATTAAGTGCCTACTATGAGATAGTCACTATGCTATTTACATATATTATCCCATTTTATTTTTATGACAACCACATCAGAATGGCATAATGTGTCCTGTTTTCCAATAATAAAGTTATATAACTTGTAAGTTACATGGTCAAGCTTTGCACCTATGTTTACTTAACACAAAATTTATGACACTCAAAAAGAAGTTGTATGATGTATATCCTTTAAGATAATTAATAGACAACTGTAAAATAAACCCTGGAAACATAAGGATAACTGTCCATGAGATTGATGTACAATTAACCAATGTCATCTATTTACAATTTAACATTTCTGTTAACGGTTTGCTCATATTATAGGAAAAAAAGTTCAGATTTGTAAAAAGCTTTCTACCACTCTAAAATTGAGAATAGAGAATTGATAACAAGTGGGAAATACCCCCAAATATGGAAGCTTCACAAAATATCTGGTAATTTTATTTTTAAAGTATATCTTACATGTAGCTAACACATTGTTTAGGCTGATATTAAAAAAATATGTGAAAAATTATACTAGAGACAGTAAAATGTGCTTTCTTCCAGTTTCACTTAAGCTTTCAATGCTTAGAATTGAACAGATCAGCTACTTGAAGAAATAGCAAGGGCTTGTCTGAGAGCTTCTGTTCACTGTCAGAATTCTGCCAACTAGTTTCCAGAACAGGCCAAAAAATGTGTCACTTAAAAGGTTAATGCACTGTCTACAAGAAAAATTGTTCACTAAGCATGAAGTAACTGTTTTCAAGAAGAAACAGCTGTGTTATCATTAGAAGTAAAGCTATCATGATCATACGGTCACTGATGCCAGAAATTCAGCCACCTTAACTGCAGTGTACAATTTGTCTTCCAGACTGGATTCATTGTCTATGTAACTGACAAAACTCCCTGGTTTAGAGCCTATTCACATGATGGAAATTAAGTCATATGTTTGTACAGATATAAATTACTCTAAAGCCTTCCTCAAAAGCAGAAGTCAATGTCCTTTCCAACCTTGCTCAAACACCAAAACACGCTGAGTAAGCTTAATTGAATTATTTTATTTTACTAAAGTATGCAAAGCTGTTCTTCTTTTTTATAATAATTGTGACCTCAGGCTCTCATAAATGAATTTGCTGCTCCCTTTGAAGAAAAAGATCAAGAAAAATTTCCCAAGTGCAAAATCAAAAAGAAAAGAAAGCTTTCTTTGTTTACTTGAACTATACATCTTATCTTACTGTTACTTTAATGATTTCTTAAGTAGGAAAATTAGTACAGAACAGGTAGCTATGCTTTTTTCTCCCTTGCCCATTCTTCTAAAGAAACGTATTTATGAAAATTTCTGTGATTTTTAAATTATGATAACTAAGTACCTTTTGCATGACATTAATACTACAGTTTACAATGCCTTGCACCTTCCCTAGCATTTGTACTTCACAGTCCATTCAAAATTTGCAAGTAACTAACAGTGACAGACTTTACTGTCTTGGGCTCCAAAACCACTGTGGATGGTGACTGCAGCCATGAAATTAAAGGAGGTCTGCTCCTTAGAAGAAAAGCAATGACAAATCTAGACAGCATATTAAAAAGCAGAGACATTGCTTTGCCAACAAAGGTCAATATAGTCAAAGTTATGGTTTTTCCAGTAGTCATGTATGGATGTGAGAGCTGGGCAATAAAAAAGGCTGAGTGCCAAAGAACTGATGGCTTCGAACTGTGGTGTTGGAGAAGACTCTTGAGAGTCGCTTGGACTGCAAGGAGATCAAACCAGTAAATCCTAAAGGAAATCAACTGTGTATATTCATTGGAAGGACTGATGCTGAAGCTGAAGCTAGAATATTTTGGCTACCTCATGCAAAGACCTGACTCATTGGAGCAGACCCTGATGCTGGGAAAGATTGAACACAGAAGGAGAAGGGGATGACAGAGGATGAGATGGTTAGATGGCCTTACCAGCTCAATAAATTTGAGTTTGAGCAAATTCCAGGAGATGGTGAAGGACAGAGAAGCCTGGTGTGCTGCAGTCCATGGGGTCACAAAGAATCGGACATGACTGAGTGACTGAATAAAAACAGTCACTGAAAGTTTATGAGGCTAAACTCTGTATAAGGTATACTTGCTGTATCATAGCATTTTACTCTCAATGAAATAAGTATCTTTATAGCCCAATTTTGAGATGCAGCAACTGAGTCACATAAAATCAAGGAAATCACATGTGAACACACAACTCATAAAACAAAGAAGTATAATTCATGCTGTCATAGGTTTTTGCCACTATTAAAATTTATTCTCAATTGCATTTATAAATTAGGCGCTCTCTTCCATTTTGTTGACCTATAATCCAAAGGATTGTGGTGGGGTTTTTTTTGCACCATATTTTATGGCATTGGATGCTTAGTTAAAAAAAACAAAAAAAACCTGTAATAATCAGAACTGCCTTTACTGAGTGTCTCCTAGGTATTCACTACTAAATTAGACTTATTGCTAATTTTGACTGGAACCATGCAAGATATGTATTATTATACTTATTTTACGAATGAGAAAACTGATGCTTAATGAGTTTAATTAAAATATCCCAGGTCACATTGCAAGAATTGGAAGAATCAGGATTCCAGGCCCTTGCATTTCCATAGACCATACAGCCAAAAGGATGACACTCCTTTGACCATCCTTACTACTTGGATGCTCAGTGAATTCTAAGCAATGTGTCTTTAACTTCCTAAGGGGACTGTATGTTTTAAAACAATCACAACTATATTCTATATTAAAAAAAAAAACTTTATTTTCTGTCTAACAAAACATTATTTTCTAAGACATTGCATGCAAAATGAGCAAAGTCTTGTTTAGATACTAATTTTATAGTGTAAATTGGTACAGGGAAAGCTGCTTTGACTTGTGGATGTATTTGTAAATGTTGCCTTTGGGCTTGCAAAGTATTCTTCTCTGGAGTCAACAAAATGCAAATATAATTAAGCTACCCTTTCTGAGGTGACCACTTTTTAACCAACCATATTTTTTTTAATATCAGCTGCATTCCTTTGGGTAATAGTGGGATAGTTGGAATTATGCAATTATGCTGTATAGTGTTTTAATTAAAAGATGTATCACTGAATACTTAAACATTCTGTGTCTGCCAGAACCTACAATAATTATGCAAATGTGAGAGAGCAGGGGAAGAAAATTCACATCTTTTCTGTTTATATTTCAATTAGATTATGAAAACTCATTGCTGAAACTGAAAACTTCACATCTTCTAACAGATACAAAAAGTTCAGAAATGCTGTTTTTTAGTTCTAAGCTACATCAAATTCTACCAATATTGATTAAAATTTAGAAAATTCATATTTTATATGTATATGTTATATATGAACCCACAAAGTACAACTGAACTAGGTGATTCATCTTTAGATTTATAACAATAAAGGGTCAGAAATCACAGTGTTTTGTTATAATATTTCAATGTGGCATGGTGAACTAGATTCTTCCAAATTGATAAGTTCTTCTGGAGTTGAAAATAACACTTCTAAAACAATTTTTCAGGTCATCAGGGTATTTGATAATAACATGGAGTGGTAAATTGTTAAGCATGGCTGAAACACATGTTAAAGTCCTATCAGCCTCAGAACAATTAAGCTAAGACTGAATAAGAGGAGATGTACAAGAGAAGTAAAAATATACTTTTGCTGTCAAAAGGGCTCTGGTCTAGAATCAGGAACATGAGATTGGGAGATTTGTGTTGAACACAAACTAGCTATGAGATCTTATGTACCATTCTTTACTTGCTCAGGACTCGGTTGCTTTAACTGTTAAATGGAAAGGGAAGGGGAAGGGAAAAGGAAAGGATAGGGAAAAAATAGATGTATTTGTAGTATGAGAGGGGAAATATTATTACACATACAAATCTAAGGTATTTCTATTTTTATTTTACTGTTCACACTGAAGATAGATTGACTATTAGTAGTTAATGGCATGACTCTACTGGGAAAATATTAACATGGCTCAGAAAGGACTACAAAGAAAAGTGAACTCCCTATCCAAAACCCATTCCTCAGAAATCATCACTGCCAGCAATTTCTTCTCTTATCAGATTTAAAAAATAAATGCTAAGGCTTCCTACTTGAGTGAAAAGTTGTTTTTAAATCACCTTATATTTGAAGATGTGCTTTTCTAACCCACTACACAGCTCTGATTTACTTCGTAGTACAGGGGTGTGTGTGTGTGTGTGTGTAATGTGGGTGGAAGCAAATAGGCTGTAGTCAGAAGACCTTGTTCAAGTCCCAGCATTGTATCTTATCAGCTGGGTTGCTGGGTAAAAAGTGAAAACCCTGAGTATACATTTCTTATCAGTAAAATCAGAATAGCAATATTCCCTCTCAGAGCAATTAATGAAATAATATGAACATGCTTTTTAAACAAGTGAAATATTAAGTTGCCATTATGAGTATAGTTTTTAGAAATCACAAATATTGATCTGTCTAGATAGGAACAATGGAGTTAAGTACTCCCAAATTCAAGTTGCCTACTCATATCATATTGTTAAGGGGTTCTGCCCTTGTTCTACTTTGTCAGCTCTCTGGAAATGTTGAAAACTGACTATGAAATAAAGAAACATTTCTGCTTATCTCCTTTTCCCACAGCATTCTCACCTACAGAGATTGTTCACAACCTTCCAATAAGTATACACAGGTAACTGAAAAAACAAAGGAAGAGCAAGGAAAGAAAGTGACACAAAATCAGTTCCCTCCAATATCTCTCCCATAAATTTAATTTCCCTTCACCCAACAAACTGTCAAAAGCAATAGGAAAAAATACAGGACAAAATCTTCAGGTAAAAAACACATCTTCTCTATATTCTAGGAAATAGTGTTCCAAATAAGTCAATTTACTTCTGAAAGCATCAAATATTCATGTGTTCAACTCACAGAATATTGCCTTCTGAAAAAGCTTAGAGAACCAAAAGTACCATTCTGTAAACTTCCATTCCTTTATAGGTTAATGTGTCTGACTTCAGAGCATGTAACTAACAGTTGCTTAAAGAATTTTCTTAATTGAAGCTGGATTTATATTAAGAGATAGCTATAAAGAAACAGAGAATGGAAAACCAGTTCTTTCTAAACTGAAATAAAAAAAAATCAGGTTCCGTGATTTGTGGAACTGACTTTGTGTTCTTTGTCAAATCCCTTAATTGTTTGGTCCCTTTCTTACTCAACTATAAATTAAGTTTAACTCACAAGTGTCTCTAGAAGGCACTGAACTTAATGCCTGCTGTCAACAAAGTCAAAGCTGGGAATTGCACATTTGACATATATGGCCTCTAATTTTTCTTTTAGCGATGACTGCAGGGGAAAGAAGGGTATCAAAAACTGGGGTTGCAAGGGCCCATCACCATGCTTCACATGTAAGAATGATAAATTGTGTTTGTGTGAATGACCTCCATTTCTACTCTTCTGTGCCTTCAAATGTAACTTAAGAATAGAGTACAATAAAGAACAACTTTCCTAGCCACTATAATTTTACTTATCATTCCATATTCTTCTCTCCCATTCACTGTCTTTCATTTTATGTTATTTTCTACTCTCATTATAATTCATTAAAATAGAGGAATATCATAAATTTGCATCCTCATTCGTTCCTTCTATTTGTGATAACTTTAAATACATCCTGTTTTTCCTTTTAAAATCATACTGCACTTTACTGAAAACAAAAGTGAATCGACTGTTTCCCATTTTCATGCATCTTTAAAATGTTGACAACTTCAAATTCAGTATCTCTCATCGTTATGTAAAAAACAACTGCAAAAAAGATAGAAACTCAGTGACCCACAAATTATAGCTAGATTTGGCACTATTGAAATTAAATGTAAGCAGTTTCCTTCAGCTCAGGTGTTATCTCTTTCTCCTGTTTTTCAAGACCTAAGGGTCTAAGCTTGTATTCTATTCATTACAGGTCATCTCACATTGCATGTTGCTGGGCCACAGAGGCACAGATTTGAGATTGCATATGATCTAGCACAATCTGTTGGTTCTCTAAACTAAATACATGTTAATGCTGCTGATGGAGGACAGTCCAGAAGAGAAAACCACACTTTAGCAAGACCGTTTTCAAATAGAAAAGAGGATGTAGAAACATTAAGTTCAATGGGTATAAAGCTTTATAGTATAACTATCAAAATTCTCTTTTAAGTGATCTTTAGGTAGTCACAGTAACTACGTTTTCAAACAAAAATGCTATTGTTCATTAATATAACATGATTTGATCATATTAACATTGGCCTGTATTTCTTTCTAGCTAAAAGTCTGGATGTAGCCTGCAATATAGAGTTTTAAGCAAGATTCAATGACTTTATAGTCAACCAACTAATAAAAAGCATATAGTGTGAAAATGTTGCATCTTTAACAAAAATTAAGTTCAAATTATCTGACTCACTTCAGGGAGAAAAAAAGCAAGCCTTATGAAATTGTTACTACTGCAATAGATGACATCAATAAGACACTAATAAAAATATTATCTGTCTAGTGGGAACAGTGCCAATTTGTCTTGAGGGTCATTTTATTAGCATTTTATCCAATATTTTTAATTATTAATATCAATTCATATCTCAAAATTGAGACTTACACGAGTGCTCCTAACATCATGAACTTTTCTATAATGCTGCTCTTCATACATATAATAAACATTAATCTTATAGATGTCAGTATGATCATGTTATCAAACTACATAGTAGAACTTTATAAGAATCTGACTTCCAGACCCGATTCCCAAATAATAGTGATAGAGCAAATATAACTTCTCTGGTTCTCAGTCTAATTACAGAATATTAAAAAATATACTAAGATACATTGATACGTTGGTCCTAGGGCTTATAGAAAAAATAAAACCTATTGGTAAGATACTAACATGCATGTAGGAACAAGATACAAATTTGAAACAGACAAAGCATTTTGTATTTGTGGCTAGACCTCTAATGAAAAATGAATAGTGGATGCTGAATTTCTGATTTTTTCCCTCCTGTGCCAACTTTCTCTGAAATTAAAATGGCAGAACTGTAACTAACACAGATACCCTGGTAATTATTTAGTGAACCAGATGTGCTAATTCATTTTACTTTTGTTACAATAGACAATCTGATATCTCTTCAAGGTCCTTCTGCATCACTTGGTTTAGATTGTGATTAGACTCTCTACTGGTTGATATGTTCGAAAGCAAATGTTGGTTTTTTTTTTCCTTGCAATATAGTTACACAAATAAAGCATCCAAAGAACTGCTATATCCTAGCTTTATCTATCTATCTGTCTATTTGTTGGCAGCTTTATCATTTTTCAAAGTTGAAAAGTGATAACTTCTTCTTAGCAAAAATGAGAAATCATTAAACTGACCAAAGAAAAATGATAAATAGAAAACTACTACTAGATGCTGAGCTTAAGTAGTCAAGAAAATGTCATAAAATACTTTTGTTCAGTCTATTTCAAACTTTATGAGCCAAAACAGAAATCAAGTGTTATGTTTACATTAAAACAGAGGTTGCTGGTTAATAACTCATCCATGTCAAATCAACTCTCATTTGCAACAAATTTACCTAATTCATCTGTTATGGGTATTCTTAAAAGTAATTGTCATTCTAAAGTATTTTCAGTATGTTGAATCTTTCATATAGGATAGATCTTCTAGAAAGTTTGCTGTAAAATGAATTTCCGTGAAGCCTATTTTCCAATAGAGAGGCATGGCAGAGAGGTAAGGAATGTTGTTGGGATACTTAAGGGAGTTTTGCTTTTGGCATCCAATTCTAATAACTAACAACACTTTTTAGAGGTATTTTTGAAAGAACAAGGCATTAAGAGTTACAACACTCATAATAATGATATAATAGCTGCCATACCAATGAGCAGGTCTAGGATTTGCTGCTAGCACTTCTACTGCAACTTTAGCAGGCAAGGGCTCTTCAAAGAGCAATGGGGAGCTTTCTTTCCCACCAGAGCTGAGGAATAATCCCTCATCTATAATGATGAAAAAGTAAGAAATTTCCAAACTCTTAGCTGAGAATCAACAGAAAATGCAATTTTCCCCATGATTTTATTAATTTGATGAGAGGAAAAGCCATGCATGTGGATTTGCTGTTTATCATGTGATTGTTGGATTGGGGCAATTGTGAAAAACAAATAGGAAGACATCAGAAGTCACAGTAATTTTTCTGAAAATGTGTTGTTAAAAATTCATGTCAATGTATAGCAAAAAAAACCACTACAATATTGTAAAGTAATTAGCCTCAAATTAAAATAAATTAATTTACAAAATACACAGAATATCAAAATTTAGTAGCCTTCAATGATTCTAAATTCTGTCCTAAAAATGCCTGCCCTGTTCTTCTTCATATTGATAATAATGCAAATAATTTCTAAATCTCTTATGTTTAAATATTAGGGTTATGACTTTAAAAATCACATAGTAGAATAGAAAGTCTAGTCTTCAAGTCTGCAGAAAAATGAAGTCCACACAACGCTGTACTATGAGTACATCTACTGTCCTGCTGTTTTAAATTGTTTCAAATGCTATACTCACACAGTGTTCCATAGCAAACAGCAGTTGCAATTGTACTGACTTTCAAATGACTTTCACTCCAGTGGCAGAGGCTGTTTTATAGTCCAGGTACACTCACATTTAACACAGTGCCCCAAGAGTAAAATAACAAACCATGGTTGACTAGTTATCATTTCTACTTGAAAAATGAAGATCCATTATTTACTGATACTTAGGATGTAGTCATAAATGCCTTCAGCTGAAAAGCTACAAAAATGTCTAGATCTCCTTTTGAAAAAATAAGAAGGCTTCTCATAGTAATTGTAACTTCCTTATATCTCTCTAAAGCTGGGAGTGATTTCACAAGACTCCTTAAATGTACAATATCCCATTTTTCAAGATGCAAAAACGAATTCTGATTTTTTGAAAGGAAACTTTAACCTAGGTTAAATGTATCCTATGCTAGGCACTAGAATAGTTTTTAAATGTTATGAATAAAGAAGGAACCAAGTAAACAATAATCACATGGCGCTTACACATGTGATTTAAAATATTTTGTGTTTTGAAGTATATTTTGAAAGGTAGAAATATATTTGGTCTTGTAATATGCTCTATGAGAACTTAATATGCTAGGATAAATTGCTAAGCCATGCAATTCTGTCTGATGTGTTTTCAACTCTCAGCTCCTATGAGGATGCTCTCTTTAGTGGCTCACTTAGAATCAATTGCCCTTCCCGTCAAATATGCCCTTACCTTTCCTCATCATTTACTTACTAGTACTGGATTTTTGTTCTTCTATTTCTCATTGCTTACAAAAGCCCTGCCCAGCTTTGTAAGCAACCATGATGTATAAATTCTATCTCATCTGTAATATCATCCCAATCATTTCAGTCTCTACTTCCTCCTCCTCTGAACTTATATCAGTTCAGTTCAGTTCACTCACTCAGTCGTGTCTGACGCCTTGCGACCCCATGAATTGCAGCACGCCAGGCTTCCCTGTCCATCACCAACTCCCGGAATTTATTCAAACTCATGCCCATCGAGTCGGTGATGCCATCCAGCAATCTCATCCTCTGTCGTCCCCTTCTCCTCCTGCCCCCAATCCCTCCCAGCATCAGGGTCTTTTCCAATGAGTCAACTCTTTGCATGAGGTGGCCAAAGTATTGGAGTTTCAGCTTCAGCATCAGTCCTTCCAATGAACACCCAGGACTGATCTCCTTTAGGATGGACTGGTTGGATCTCCTTGCAGTCCAAGGGACTCTCAAGAGTCTTCTCCATCCCGATCGGGATGGGGAATACGTGTAACTCTATGACTGATTCATGTCAATGTATGACAAAACCCACTAAAATGTTGTGAAGTAATTAGCCTCCAACTAATAAAAAAAAAAATTAAAAAAAAAAAGAGTCTTCTCCAACACCACAGTTCAAAAGCATCAATTTTTTGCACTCAGCTTTCTTCACAGTCCAACTCTCACATCCATACATGACCACTAGAAAAACCATAGCCTTGACTAGATGGAACTTTGTTGGCAAAGTAATGTCTCTGCTTTTTAATATGCTATCCAGGTTGGTCATAACTTTCCTTCCAAGGAGTAAGCGTCTTTTAATTTCATGGCTGCAATCACCATCTGCAGTGATTTTGGAGCCCCCAAAAATAAAGTCTGACACTGTTTCCACTGTCTGCCATCTTTTTTCCATGAGGTAATGGTACCAGATGCCATGATCTTAGTTTTCTGAATGTTAAGCTTTAAGCCAACTTTTTCACTCTCCTCTTTCACTTTCATCCATAAGCTTTTTAGTTCCTCTTCACTTTCTGCCATAAGGGTGGTGTCATCTGCATATCTGAGGTTATTGATATTTCTCCTGGTAATCTTGATTCCAGTTTGTGCTTCTTCCAGCCCAGCGTTTCTCATGATGTACTCTGCATATAAGTTAAATAAGCAGGGTGACAATATACAGCCTTGACGTAACCCTTTTCCTATTTGAAACCAGTCTGTTGTTCCTTATATAGTACCAATTAATTAATTATTGCCGCTTTCTGATTAATTTTTCAAAGACTAAACTGTTACAATATATCTGGAATAGATTTTAAAAATCTTAAAATCTATCATTTTATAGCAGAGAAAACTGGGTCTTAGAAGCTGAGTAATTTATTCAGTCATCCAGTTTACAAATGCAGAAGTAGATTTGAAGCCTTAGCACTTGATTCCCAGTGGAACATTTTTCCGCTCCACCAAATCTGTTTATACACGACTATTTTGATTTTTTTCTTGGTCACTAATCTGTATTTTATAATAATAAAATGCAGTCCAATTCCAAACCATTTAGCCTATGATAATATCTCTCAGGTTAGTTCGTTTATTTAGGAACCAAAGTACTTTCTATTGTATATATTTCCTCTTACATAGGCCTCTTTGAAAAATCCTTGGAAATTTTTATCTGAGCAAATAAAAATGGACTGTTTCAGTCATTTCCTGTGCTTGTTTAGTTCCTATTGTTTTAACTCATCTTTGTAAGAATCTTCCTTGAGGTAATCAATTCTCAAAGATTATATATACCTTTTTACTGCCCTTTCCATGAAACTTGACCTTCAAGTGACAGACCCACCACATTATTGCCAACTCCATATTGCCCATGTAGTGGGCAAAACTTCAACGATCATTTACATACAGCTTTTCATTTTTGTTTGCTTTACTTGCTGATTTATTGTGTTTGTATTTTACTGGTATTTCTTTTTAAAGAGGGTAATATTGGGTTTAGGTGGCTTCCCTGGTGCCTTAGATGGTAAAATATCTGCCTGCAGTGCAGGAGATCTGGGTTCAATCCCTGGGTCAGGAAGATCCCCTGAAGAAGGGAACGGCAGCCCACTCCAGTATTCTTCCCTGGAGAGTTCCATGGACAGAGGGCCCTGGTGGGCTACTGTCCATGGGGTCGCAAAGAGTCAGACATGACTGAGTGACTAACACAACACAATATCGAGTTTAAGCTTCCCTTCATAAGAAAATTAAAGTTTTCACTTAAAAATAACTTTATTCTAATAACAATTAAAAACTCTCAGTTAAAGCACAGCTCTGGAAGCTTCAAATCCAAGAAGAGTGAGACTGTTTACATGTGATTAAAATATATGAATAGTGGAAGCATCATAGGTTTGCTTCTAGGAAATTCTAAAAAGAAGAATGCCATTTGCAAAATTCAAAACATTTCAGGGGCTTCAGGCACCTAGATTACAAAGGTGAAATGGGTTAAGTGGAACAACTCAAAAGAAAGCCTTGAAGGCACTTCTATCCTCGTGGTTGGGTCTAATTTTAGAACTAGAAAGAGAATTTGCCCTCTGATTTTCAGAAATTTGAGTAGTTGGCTGACTACCAGCAGGTTGTTCAAGTTGCTCAATGTGTCTACCTAGAGAGATTATGATTTAAGGTGGCCATATTCCACATACCAATCAGAGAACTGGAAACTACTAGATTCACTAATTTTGGTACAGTTTCCATGCTGAGGCCTGAGGCAAAATCACTCTATATGTGACCAGAAGAGTGGTAGAAAAAGAATTTCTAACACAGAACCCTGCTCTAGAGCACTTTTGAGAAAAATCTCCGTAGACATTTTTTCCTCCCTAAAATTTCTTTTTCACCTTTTATACAGTTTGTGAGGTTCTCATGGCAAGTATACTGGGGTGATTTGCCATTCCCTCCTCTAGTGGGTCATGTTTTGTCAGAACTCTCTGCTGTGACCCATCTGTCTTGGATAACCCTTAACAGCATGGCTCATAGCTTCATTGAGTTACACATGCCCCTTCTCCACAACAAAGCAGTGATCCATCAATTTAGGAGAGAGAAACATCAACAACCTCAGATATGCAGATGATAACACTCTAATGGCAGAAAGTGAAGAGGTACTAAAGAGCCTCTTGAAGAGGGTGAAGGAGGAGAGTGAAAGAGCCAGCATAAGATTAAAAAAAAAAAAAAAACAACCTAAGATCATGGCATCCAGTCCCATTACTATATGGCAAGTAGAAAGGGGAAAGGTGAAAATAGTGACAGATTTCTTTTTCTTGGGCTCCAAAATCACTTCAGACAGTGACTGGAGTCATGAAATCAGAAGATGATTGCTTCTTGGCAGGAGAGTGATGACAAACCTAGACAGTGTGTTGAAAAGCAGAGACATTACTCTGCCAACAAAGGTCCATATAGTCAAGGTTATGGCCCTCCCAGTGGTCATGTATGGTTTTGAAAGCTGGACCATTAAGAAGGTGAGTGCCAAAGGATGATGCCTTCAAACTGCGGTGCTGGAGAAGACTCCTAAAAGTCCCTTGGCTAGCAAGGAAATCAAACCAGTCAATCTTAAGGGAGATCAGTCCTGAATATTCACTGAAAGGACTGATACTGAAGCTGAAGCTCCAGTATTTTGGTCCTTTGGCATGAACAAACGACTCGTTGGAAAAGTCCCTGATGCTGGAAGAATTGAGGAAAGAAGGAGAAGAGGGCATCAGAGGATAAGATGGCTTAACGGTATCATCAATGCAATGAACATGAACTTGGGCAAACTCCGGGAGATGGTGAGGGACAGGAAGGTCTGTCGTGCTGCAGTCCACAGGGTCACAAAGAATAAGACACGACCGGGTGACTGAATAACAACAAAGATTTCTTTAAAGCCTCTAACTGCAAAATTATATTTAAATCTCTAACAAAAGTATAGCTTAAATCTTTATCTGAAAAATTAGATCACTATCTCGTATCAAATGTAAGAATTTCAAACATAAATTTCCCTCCAACTACTGTGTCAAAAACTAATAATTTTTTTTGTAGAAAGTATTTATGTGAAATATATCATGCAAGTGCACATATGTACCCTAAGTGTGAAGAGACAGAAATGGATGACTCCTGTCCTCCCTATTCTTAAATTGCTTCTTACCTATGAAATGGAGCAGGACTCTCTGGTGTCATTCCAGGTACAAATCCCCAGTTTCCTGTTTGTAGGAAATAGGTTTCATTCAGCCTCCTTGAAGTTCCCTGAATTCCAAAGGATGAATTCAAACAGTTGCTAATCAGGGAAGGAAACTCATGAGGAGCAGTCAAGAGATACTAGTGCAGCCTGGGGGCAGGGTCCTGGCTCATCCTCAGTTCAGATCAGTTCAGTAGCTCAGTCATGTCCGGCTCTTTGAGATCCCATGTGTTGCAGCATGTCAGGCTTCCCTGTCCATCACCAACTCCTGAAGCTTTCTCAAACTCATGTCCATTGAGTCACTGATGCCATCCAACCATCACATCTCTGTCATCCCCTTCTCCTTCTGCATTTCCCAGCATCAGCGTCTTTTCAAATGAGCCAGTTCTTTGCATCAGGTAGCCAAAATATTGGAGTTTCAGCTTCACCATCAGTCCTTCCAATGAATATTCAGGACTGATTTCCTTTAGGATGGACTGGTTGGATCTCCTTGCTGTCCAAGGGACTCTCAAGAGTCTTTTCCAACATCACAGTTCAAAAGCATCAATTCTTCATTGCTCAGCTTTCTTTATGTCCCAACTCTCACATCCATACATGACTACTGGAAAAACTATAGCTTTGACTAGGCAGAACATTGTCGACAAAGCAATGTCTCTGCTTTTTATCATGCTCTCTAGGTTGGTCATAGCTTTTCTTCAAAACAAGGAGCAAGTGTCTTTTCATTTCATGGCTGCAGTCACCATCTGCAGTGATTTTGGAGCCCAGGAAAATAAAATCTGTCACTGTTTCCATTGTTTCCCCATCTATTTGCCATGAAGTTATGGAGTGGTACATAACAAAATACCTTTGAGTTCTGCTAGAACAAAGGCCCATAGCCAGATAGAGAATGTTACCCTTAGACTAAACACAACATTCCTGCAGCACTGCCCTGTCACTTGACCAAACACCAATCAGAAAAAGTCACACTCCAAGTTTGGCTGTAAAATCCTCTTCGCGGAAACCATTGGGGATTTTGGGGTTTTGAACACAAGTCAAACATTCTCCTTGCTCACACCAGAGATAAACATTTCTCTGATCCAAACTCTAATGTTTTGGTTTGTTTGGCCTCACTGTTCATGGGGTACACAAACTTGTATTTGGTAATACCTACAGTTTCTTTGGGTTTCCCTGGCGGCTCAGATGGTAAAGGATCTACTTGTAATGCAGAAGACCTGGGTTCAATCCCTGGGTCAGGAAGATCTCCTAGAGAAGAGAATGGCAACCCAATCCAGTATTCTTGTCTGGAGAATCCCATGGACAAGGAGTCTGTCAGGCTCAAGTCCATGGGGTCCAGAGAGTTGGACATGACTGAGCTTTCACAGTTTCTGTTATCTTATTAACATCAAGACTTTCACCTGGGTGAAGTTAAAACAACTATTTCTGGAACACCAATATTAAGGTGTTTCAGTCTGCTATATCCTGTTCCCAAAACACACACACTCCCCTAGTTTGTAATCACAAGTGTACACTTTTAGTGTCAGAACTTTTGTCACAGGTCTCAGAAGGAAAGTAAAAATCTTCCTGGGGGATAATTTGATAGCATGGTTTTTATGGTAAATGCACCCCCTTGTTGACCACTACCTAAAATCAGTTCTGTGCATATAGGCACTTGGGATTAACTTTCATCATCTATAGATACAGTTGTATTAGGCGTTTCAGAATTAAATTCCACACCCCCCCCCCAGCCCAAAAACTGAAGCATGCATTCAGGTGGAAAACATATGCAGAGTAAATAAAATGAAGATTGTATTAAGGTCCAACTTCAGTGATTTTAACCCAACCTGCTTTATAAAACACCTAGAAGTATTGAACTATCTCTATAAATATGTATGAACTTTGAAGAACTATAGTGGATAGAAAAAAAAGGAAAAAACTGGGAATTAGAGAGAAGGTAAGAGAATGAAATCTAGAATTAATGAAATGCAAATTATTGCTATATGTTTAAAATGTACATTGCTTCAAACTGTGCTTTGCATAGAAATGACAAGCTTTTCCTAATTGAATATTTTAAATACCAAAAAAAAAAAAAAAAGAACAAGGAGATAGATTTGAATCCAAATCCGAACTCCAGACATCAAGCATGGATGACAGAAACACAGTTCCCCTATAATTTTTATGTTCACTCACAGTGTTGCTGTTGTTCAGTTGCCCAGTCATGTTCTACTCTTTGCAGTCCCATGGACTGCAGCTTCCCTGTCCTTCATCATCTCCCAAGTTCATGTCCATTACATCGATGAGGCCATCCAGCCATCTCATCCTCTGATGCCCTCTTCTGCCTTCAATCCTTCCCAGTATCAGGGACTTTTCCAATCAGTCAGCTGTTTGCATCAGATGACCAAAATACCAGAGCTTCAGCTGTAGCCTCAGTTCTTCCAATGAATATTCAGGTTGATTTCCCTTAAGATTGACTGGTTTGTCTCCTTGCTGCCCAAGGGACTCTCAGGATTCATCTCTAGCACCAAAGTTCAAAAGCATCAATTATTTGGTACTCTGCCTTCTTCATGGTCCCGCTCTCATAACTATATGTGACCAGTGGGAAGACAATAGTCTCAACTAGGAGGACCTTTGTTGGCAAAGTGATGTCTCTGCTTTTCAACACATTGTCTAAATTTGTCATAGCTTTCCTGCCAAGAAGGAATCATCTGATTTCTTGGCTGCAGTCATCATATGCAGTGATTTTAGAACCCAAGAAAAGAAAATCTGTCACTACTTCCACCGTTTCTCCTTCCATTTGTCATGAAGCAATGGGGCCAGATGCTATGATGATTCCTGTGTCGGGAAGATCCCCTGGAGAAGAGTTAGGCTACCCACTCCAGTATTCTTGGGCTTCCCCGCTGGCTCAGATGGTAAGGAATCCACCTGCAATGCAGACCTGGTTTTGATCTCTGGGTAGGGAAGATACCCTGAAGGAGGGCATGGCAACCCACTCCAGTATTCTTGCCTGGCAAATCCCATGGACAGAGGAACCTGGCAGGTTACAGTCTATATGGTGGCACAGAGTCAGACATGACTGAAGCGACCTAGCACAGCACAAACAGCCATGATCTTAGTTCTTTTTTAATATTTAGTCTTAGCTGTTTTTTTTTTTTTCGCTCCCCTCCTTCACCCTAATAAAGAAGCTCTTTAGTTCCTTTTCACTTTCTGCAGTGAGAGTGGTATCACTGACATATCTGAGGTTGTTGATGTTTCCCTTGCCTATCTTGATTCCAGCTTGTAATTCATTCAACCCAGCATTTCTCATGATGTGCTCAGCATATAATTTAAATTAAAAGGGTGACAGCAGACAATCCTCTTGTACTCATTTCTCAATCTTGAACCAATCTCTTGTTCCATACAGTGTTCTAACTTATAATGTAGAAAGCTTCTTCAACATTTATACATTAATTGTATAATGTTTAAAGTGTAAATTATAATATCCCCACACTAAGAGTATGAATAAAAAGTAAAATTTAATGTCTAGTTGAAGCAAAATAATATGGATGGACACTTCAAAAATGCCGCCTCTATATTTGACCCTGGGACTGTAATATAATCTACGTGTTCTTTTTTCTCAAATAAAATATATAAAAAAATATAAAAATAACACCTATAGCTGAAGGTGTATTGCAGGGATTATGAGGACTGCAATCAATGCAAAATACTCAAACACACTAGTGCACTGAATAAAATAGCTCAGAGTATGCCAGAGGGAGATTATTTTTTTCATACATGTGTATATGTGTGCACACATGTGCATGCAAAATATTCCTCATCCACTGTATTTGGTGTGTGCCTCATTTAAAATTATTATATAGGTACAGCATCAACATACTAAAAATTGTTTAGCTACTACTGGAATAATTGATTATACAAAAAATGTATTACCAACTAAGCTACGAGGGAAGCTTTTTTGAATATACTGCATTTTCAGAACATCAAAAGACATGCTTTCTTACTCATAAAATTTTCAGATTTATTATAAAGTACATGTGTTCTGATTTTAAAAGATGTTTAAAATAATAGAGATTACATTTTTCAAGGTTAGTACAAGGACATTGTGCATCTAGCTCATCATGAACAACAAAACTGGTCTTTTGTTACTTTAGGGATTAAAGAAGCCTTTGAAAATTAGGAATTTCATTTAGGGTATGTTTCACTTTACTTGTAAAGGCCAGAGTTATTTATATTTCCTTCTAACCACCATAAAATCTTAGTGTTTCAGTTTTGACTGCTAGCATGTGACAACAAAACGAATTTATGTGTCTCTCTAGTATTGGAAGATTTACTTGCATATTTTAGGGGTGGAGTTTAAAGATTTCCTCCTAAAAGATTATAAAGTAGAAATAAAATTAGTGACTTTGTACAGAGTTTTTCACTTTATCACCTGAACGGTATTTTACTTTAATATAAACTTGACATTAGCTTTCCATAGGAACACTGTGTTTTTAAAAACCTGATAATTTCCAATGAATATGAAAACACTGATATCATCTTGACATTGTAAAAGATATACATAAGTTCTATGAAGACAAAGAAAAATAAGTGAGGCAGCTGCATTTATTATAAAAACTTTCAGAGAATAGAGATTTTAAGTGTGACTTTATAGTACTGTGTGACAGGTGGTGGTTTTTTTTTTTTTTTTCCAGTGGGTTTTGTCATACATTGATATGAATCAACCATAGAGTTACACGTATTCCCCATCCCGATCCCCCCTCCCACCTCCCTCTCCACCCGATTCCTCTGGGTCTTCCCAGTGCACCAGGCCCGAGCACTTGTCTCATGCATCCCACCTGGGCTGGTGATCTGTTTCACCATAGATAATATACATGTTGTTCGGTGGTGGTTTTCACCTGATTATTCATGTGATTACTTAATGGGTTGATGTATTTGATATGTGTTTTGAAGATTATTCATTTTAGTAGTATTAAATGTCCTTTTAATAGTTCTACAAAAGGATTATTTTCTGCCAACTAACGATATTAATAACATTACACTAAATAATAAACAACTTAGTTTCATATTACATTGGTTGCTTAAATGTGTAAGTCCATTTCAAAAGTAAACCCATACATAATTCTTTCACTATTACTTAGGGATTTTGAGAGATCAACTAAAATAAATTATCTCAATTTGCATTCTCTTAGAACATTTTCCTTCCAAACTATTTTCCACAGATAGAGTTAGTGTATAAGTATTCAAGAAAAATGAGAATTTGTTAAAGGATTTGATGTTATACAATGCACTGCATTATTCATTCAAAAAAGTCACTTCATATATTTCATGTTTAATATTTAAAAGTAAGTATTGTATAGATTTCGAGGGTGAGTATTCCTATTGCCTGATCTGAAATAGAAAAATGTTAACAATTTTTGAGATGTTGCAGACCACTACCTTTCACCACAACAGTTTCAAGGTAGCTGTGGTTCTCCTACTAGAATTTCAAGCTAAACTATTTCTGTGAGTACTTCTTACCAATTTTACTCATTTCAACATTAATTTCAATTTCCTCTTTTGTGTGTGGAATAGTTAATCCTAATTTTATCATGATGTGATCAAGGAAGTCCTATTGCTGTTCAGTCACTCAGTTGTGTTCGACTCTGCAACCCAATTGACTGCAGCATGCCAGGTTTCCCTGTCCTTCACTGTCTCCCGGAGTTTGCTCAAACTCATGTGCACTGAATCGGTGATGCCATTCAACCATCTCATCTTCTGTCGTACCCTTCTCTCCTTGCTTTCAATCTTTCCCAATTGTGTATTGAAAGTGGAAAGTTGTAGGTCTGTTTATACCATTGTAAAACTACAGCAATAACAAAAATACAGGAAGACATATCATTTTGGACCAAGCAGCTCTAAAAGGAGAAAAACAGTTAAGCAAGCTAAGGTGAAATCACAGATGGTTCTCACCATATATGTCAACTATTTTAAAGATTATATCAAAAGCTGGAAATAAACCTTTAGTCTGTTATTGTTGCTTACAATCTAGTCTGAATGAATGTAGAACATCATGGTTAACATAGTTTATGTGCTCTCTTTTAAGTTTGTCCATTTTTTTTTCTATTTTCAAATGTCAAATGTGGTGTATTGATAGATTAAAAATTGCTTTGTTACTTCTTAGTACTCTACCTGCAAAAATAATTTTAAGCAACTGTTTATCATTTATGTATGCATCAAATACAATTTTGACTCCAAAGTATAGAAATCTAAACTTTTGTTTTAACAGTAGTTTCAAGACATGAAAAAAATGAAGGAAGGGAAATATGATAAAGAAAAAATATGTTAAAAGCTTCTAATAAAAATTATTTCCTTCGTATGTTTTATGTTTCTTAGTATTAAAATTGTTAGTGTATTGATTTTGGAAATACCCCCATTTTCTGAATTCAAATACAAGCATTTTTAACAATTTCTGAGGTGCTAGAGACCATTACCTTTTAGAACAGTTTCAATGTAGCTATGCTTTCAAAACTATTGGAATTTCCATCTAAATTGCTTTTGTGAATACTTCTTACCAATAAATAAATAGCATGACGTTTTAAAAGTTAAGTTTTTGGCTATCTAACTTAAATATTTAATAGTGTGATTTTGGTGAGTTGATTTAAATCAAATTTCTAAAATATGTAATTGCCACAACTTTATTGAGATATAATTGTTATATAATAAATCATACACAAAGTGAACAATTTGATCAGATTTGAAATATGTATATGAAGAGCATATCATGAGAAATGCTGGATTGGATGAAGCACAAGCTCGAATCAAGATTGCCGGGAGAAATATCAATAACCTCAGATATATGCAGATGACACCACTGTTATGACAGAAAGCAAAGAAGAACTAAAGAGTCTCTTGATGAAAGTGAAAGAGGAGAGTGAAAAAGTTGACTTAAAACTCAACATTCAAAAAACTAAGATCATGGCATCTGGTCCCATCACTTCATGGCAAATAGATGGGGAAACAGTGGAAATAGTGACATATTTTATTTTGGGGGGCTCCAAAATCACTGCAGATGGTGACTGCAGTCATGAAATTAAAAGACAATTACTCCTTGGAAGAAAAGTTATGACCAGTCTAGATAGCATATTAAAAAGCAGAGACATTACTTTGCCAACAAAAGTCCACTTGATCATGATGTATGTTACATTGAGTTTGATATCATTTTATATAATTTTGTTTATAAGTGTGTGCCTACATTCATTAAGGAGACTGATCTTTAGTTTTCTTTTGTTGCTTATATTTAATTTGATATAGGATAGTCTTGGTCTGATACATTGAAGTGGGTAACACTCTCTCCTGTTTTTTGTTTTGTTTTGCTTTATTTCTAATTTCATTGGTTCTGACTTTGGTATTTATTATTTTCTTTTTCTGATTACTTTGTTTGTTGTTGTTGTTGTTGTTATTCCAGTTTCTTAAAGTGGAGACTGAAGTCTCTGATTTTACACTTTGCCTCTTTACTAATAAAGACAATATAAATGTTCTCCTATTTCCTGTTTTAGCAGCATCCCACAAATTCTAATAAATTGATGTTTTCATTTTTATTCAGTTCAAAACATTTTCTTATTGGAAACAATTTATTTATGTATATTATTTAGCTTTCTCAACTATTTGGATGCATTTTCTAGATGTCTTTCAATTATTGATGTATAATTTTGTGGTCACTGAACGTATTTTGGATGCCTTGAATTCTTTAAAATTATTGAAAAAAAGAAAAGTGTTATAATGCAGAGTCTTAGTAAATTCTCTGGCAGTGCTTGAAAAGAATGCATTCTGTTGAGTGGAATGCTGAATAAATGTCTTAAGGTCAAGTTGGTTGATAGTGATGTTCATATATACTGCATCATTTTTGATTCTCATTATACTTGTATATCAAATAATGAGAGAGGACTATTGAAATCTCTTATTAAAATTGTTGCTTTTTCTTTTTCTGCAGTTCTATGCTTCATGTATTTTGTAGTTATATTATTGGATGCGTAAACATATAGAATTACTATGTCTTTTCGGTGAATTGATGTCTTCATTGTTATGAAATATCTTTCTTTGAGATAGTGAAGTACAGGGAAGCCTGGTGTGGTGTAGTCCATGGAGTTGCAAAGTCAGACATGACTTCGCAACTGAACAAAAACAAATACCTGTTAGTATTCTTTACTATTATATCTGTTTTCCTGGTATAAATATGAAAGTGAAACTCGCTCAGTTGTGTCCAACTCTTTGTGACCTCCTGGACTATACAGTCCATGGGATTCTCCAGGCCAGAATCCTGGATTGGGTAGCCATTCCCTTCTCCAAGGGATCTTCCCAACTCAGGGATCGAATCCAGGTCTCCCTCATTGCAGGCAGATTCTTTACCAACTGAGCCACCATGGAAGACCTGGTGGTATAAATATAGTCATTCTAAATGTTTGGCTATATTTTGCATAGCATATAATTTTCTAACATTTTACTTTTAAACTATTTGTATCTTTATATTTAAAATGTATTTTTTTTGTTAGCGGCATTATAGTAGTCTTGTTTTTTTTTTTTTTTTTTTAGTCAGATCAGACAGTTTCTTCATTTTAATTGTTTAGACCTATTCTATTTAATTTGACTATTGATATATTTATGACTTACTAATTTTGCTATTTGTTTTCTATTTTTTTTTTTTTTTTGGTTCAAGTTTTCCTTTCGTTGCCTTCATTTAGATTGAAAACAACTTTTTTTTTTTTTTTTTTGTGTGTGTGTGTTTTTTTTTTTTTTTTTTTTAATATTATTTTATTAGTTGGAGGCCAATCACTTTACAACATTTCAGTGGGTTTTGTCATACATTGACATGAATCAGCCATATAGTTACAATTGAACCTTTATGATTCAGTTTGGGGCTTCCCAGATGGTGCTAGTGGTAAAGAACCCTCCTGCCAATGCAGGAGATATAAGAGACACAGGATTGATCCCTGGGTCTGGAAGATCCCTTGGAGGAGGTGGGATTGCTTTAGAATTAGAATTGCTTCAGAATTATTCTGTATGTCTTTTAACTTTTCACAAATTTCTTCAATTGATATTATAATAATTCTCATGTAATATAAAATATTTACTATTGTATATTTCCATTTTTCCTCTCCCATTAGCCATTATTGAACTATACTTTACTTTTTACTTGTATGTGCTATAAACTCCACAATATATTATTTCATTTTGTGTAGTTAAGTTACCTTAAAAGAGAGTTAAATAATATGGAAATATCTTATATAGTTAACCTGTTGTTATTTATAGTGCTCTACATTCCTTCATATATACCCACATTTTTATCCTATGTTTTATCTTTTTTTGCTTGAAGAACTTCCTTTTACATTTCTTGTAATGTATGTCTGCTGGTAATAAATTCTTTCAGCTTTTGTATGTCAAGGATATCTTTATTTTTGCCTTCAGTTTTAAAAGATATCTTCAATGGCTATATATATATATATTTTTTCTTTTAGCACTTTAACAATCCTCCTTTTTTCATTTTTTACTTTCAATAGTTTGTATCGTGATTTCTTCATATTAACCGATCTTTTATTCTTCCACGTCTAACGAGATATTTATCCTATTCTGTGCATTTTTCCATCACAAAGATTGTAGCTTCCATCTCTAGAAGTTTGACTTGAGCCTCTTTAATATCTTTCATGGGGCTTCCCTGATGGCTCAGACAGTAAAGAATCTGCCTGCAGTGCAGGAGACCCAGGTTCAATCCCTGGGTTGGGAAGATCCTCTGGAGAAGGGAATGGCACTCCAGTATTCTTACCTGAAGAATCCCTTGAACAGAGGAGCCTGGTGGGCTACAGTCCATGGGGCTGCAAAGAGTTGGGCACTAATATCTTTCATATCTAAATTTAAATTTTGAACATACAGAATATGACTGTAATACATTTTTATGTCATTTTATGCTAATTCTTACATCTGTTTCAGTTCTGGGTCAGTTTCTATTAATTAATTATTCTCCTCATTATAGTTTATGTTTTCCTGCTTTTGTGTATGCCTGGTAATCTTTATTTGGATGTCATCCATTTTACCTTCCCTTTTTTGGCTGTTGGATATTCCCATTTTATCTGAGATTCATTTAGCTTATTTAGAAATAGTTTGATCCTTTCAAGTCTTCCTTTTATTATTTGTTAGACAAATCCAAAGTAATACTCCATCTAGGGCTATAGTCCCCACTGCTAAGAAAGATCTTCCTGAGTATTCTACTCAATGCCCCAGAAGTGTGAATTTTTTCAGTCTTACTAGTGGGAACAAGTACTATTCCCAGCTTTATGTAAGCAACTGACACCATTCTCCAATACTACCAGATGGTTTTTCACTGGCCTCAGATGGTTTCCTCACACATACACTGATGAATAAGCTGAAGAATACATGAAGGAGATCCTCTACTCATCCCCAGGGCTTTCTTTCTGTGTCGCTCTCTTCTCTTCAACACTGTGTCCAGGAAACTCTAGCCATCTTGGTGTCTTTGGATTCCCATCTCTGTCTCCTCAACTCAGGGAGTTTTCAGGCTCCATCTAGATTATCTCTCCCTGTGTTTTGCCCTGGAAACTCCCTCAAGATTGTAAACTGTGGTAATCTTAGAGTTCACCTCATTCCTTTCCTGTCTCTAAGGGATCAATATCCTTCACTGCCTCAAATTCAGAGTTTTGTTTTATACACCATTTCCCTCTTTCTTTAGGTTGTTTCAGATGGTATGGCAAAGTTGATCTCATTTACCCCATCTTGGGCTGAGGCAGAGTTTTTAAGTAGCTTTAAAAGCCACAAGTGTGCTTCTGAGGATATATCTTATGAAAACAGGTTTCAATTCAGAAATTTCAGGCTACATTGACTTCTCCAACTTTTGGCTATTAAAGGGAACTTGTAGCAATTTTGATTCAAGGCAATGTTTATTTATGCATAGTATCATTCTTTTGAAAATTTGACGTGAAGACATATACGTAATTGAAGCTAATGCATTTTTTGCAGGTGTTGATGCAGTTTCATTATGTCATGTCCTATTGCTAGTTTTCTCAATATGGGAACAATTGTATAACATTTAATGGTCAATTTAAAATTAATGGTGGCGTTATTGGCCCAACTAGACAAATAGACATATATAATGAATTCAATTCAAGTACATGAGCTATAAAGGCCTTATTTGCATGAGGAAATTGAGCTTAATTTTTTGAATTGATGAAGAAGAGAAAATGGCTTAAATTATATCATACATTACAATTGCACTATGGATGAAGGAAAATTTTGTACAGGCACTGAAGGCAAAGAGTAATATTGTAATGTTTTAAACTAACGAGAATAACTAACAAATGTAATCACTATTCTACACTTGGCATACTTTACTTTAGCATAGTAAAAGCTATGCATATAAGAGTCAAAATTTTAAATCAGAGGATTATTGAAAGTAACACTGGATTATCAAATATATTTCCTCATATTATTTTTTAGATTCATGAAAATGTGGATAAAATAAAATGAAAAAATTGAGAGCAGTAATTTCACAAGCAGACAATATCCAAATCTCTTAAACGTTATTGCATTCATTTGAACTAAATGATATCTCACTTCCTTCATGATGAGTAAATTTTGGACTTTTAATACTTTCTCTTATGTATTATGCACTGAAACATCTGACTTAAGTCACCAGGCATGCTCATTTTACAAAGTGCAGAAAATAATTGGACAGACAGTAGTTAAGAGGAAAGCAAAGAATTTCATATACTAAATAAGAAAAAAAATTAATTGCACTATGCTTCTGAAAATATAACAGCACACTATTTGTGCATATTATTTTTTAAAAGAAAAAACAGTCATGTAAACTGAGTTAGAGACACACGGAAAATGCCCATTCTTTTGTTTTCCTTCTTATTCTATATATGGACAGTTGAGCAAAAAAAAGTCAGTGAGTTTAAACCCATTCTCTTTTATAAAATCTATATATAATTTAAAGAATATGGATCATATTAGGTGGAATTTATATAATCATTTATATAGCATTTCTATCTGGGCTCTTAAAGCTATTATGATTTAACAAAAATTATTCTTTTGCCAGTTGTGATTTTGAATTAAAGTACTTAGGTCATTATCTAAATAACTAAAATAACATATAACATATTTGGATCAGTTCAGTTCAGTCACTCAGTTGTGTCCGACTCTTTGAGACCCCATGAATCGCAGCACGCCAGGCCTCCCAGTCCATCACCAATTCCCGGAGTCCACCCAAACCCATGTCCATTGTGTCAGTGATGTCATCCAATCATCTCATCCTCTGTCGTCCCCTTCTCCTCAAGCCTTCAATTTTCCCCAGCATCAGGGTCTTTTCTTTTTTTATCTTTTTCCATTTATTTTTATTACTTGGAGGCTAATTACTTTACAATATTGTAGTGGTTTTTGCCATATATTGACATGAATCAGCCATTGATTTACATGTATCCTCCATCCCGATCCCCTCTCCCACCTCCCTCTCCACCCAATCTCTCTGGGTCTTCCTAGTGCACCAGCCCTGAGCACTTGTCTCATGCATCCAACCTGGGCTGGTGATCTGTTTCGCCCTAGATAATATACATGTTTCGATGCTGTTCTCTTGAAACATCCCACCCTCGTCTTCTCCCACAGAGTCCAAAAGTCTTTTCTGTACATCTGTGTCTCTTTTTCTGTTTTGCATGTAGGGTTATCGTTACCATCTCTTAAAATTCCATATATATCTGTTAGTATACTGTATTGGTCTTTATCTTTCTGGCTTACTTCACTCTGTATAATGGGCTCCAGTTTCATCCATCTCATTAGAACTGATTCAAATGAATTCTTTTTAATGGCTGAGTAATATTCCATGCTGTATATGTACCACAGCTTCCTTATCCATTCATCTGCTGATGGGCATCTAGGTTGCTTCCGTGTCCTGGCTATTATAAACAGTGCTCCGATGAACATTGGGGTACACGTGTCTCTTTTAGATTTGGTTTCCTCGGTGTGTATGCCCAGAAGTGGGACTGCTGGGTCATACTGCAGTTCTATTTCCAGTTTTTTAAGAAATCTCCACACTTTTCTCCATAATGGCTGTATTAGTTTACATTCCCACCAACAGTGTAAGAGGGTTCCCTTTTCTCCACACCCTCTCCAGCATTTATTGCTTGTAGACTTTTGGATAGCAGCCATTCTGACTGGTGTGTAATGGTACCTCACTGTGGTTTTGATTCGCAATTCTCTGATAATGAGTGATGTTGAGCATCTTTTCATGTGTTTGTTAGGCATCGGTATGTCTTCTTTGGAGAAATGTCTGTTTAGGTCTTTCGTCCATTTTTTTATTGGGTCATTTATTTTTCTGGAATTGAGCTGCAGGAATTGCTTGTATATTTTTGAGATTAATCCTTTGTCTGTTGCTTTGTTTGCTAATATTTTCTCCCAATCTGAGGGCTGTCTTTTCACCTTGCTTATAGTTTCCTTTGTTGTGCAAAAGCTTCTAAGTTTAATTAGGTCCCATTTGTTTATTTTTGCTTTAATTTCCAATATTCTGGGAGGTGGGTCATAGAGGATCCTGCTGTGATTTATGTCGGAGAGTGTTCTACCTATGTTCTCCTCTAGGAGTTTTATAGTTTCTGGTCTTACATTTAGATCCTTATTCCATTTTGAGTTTATTTTTATGTATGGTGTTAGAAGGTGTTCTAGTTTCATTCTTTTACAAGTGGTTGACCAGTTTTCCCAGCACCACTTGTTAAAGAGGTTGTCTTTTATCTCTTGTATTTTATTGCCTCCTTTATAGAAGATAAGGTGTCGATAGGTGCGTGGATTTGTCTCTGGGCTTTCTATTCTGTACCATTGATCTATATTTCTGTCTTTGTGCCAGTACCTTTTTTTTTCACAGAACTAGAACAAATAATTTCACAATTTGTATGGAGATACAAAAAACCTCGTATAGCCAAAGTAATCTTGAGAAAGAAGAATGGAACTGGAAGAAGTAAACTGCCTGACTTCAGACTATACTACAAAGCCACAGTCATCAAGACAGTGGGGTCTTTTCAAATGAGTCAGCTCTCCACATCAGGTGGCCAAAGTTTTGGAATTTCAGCTTCAACATCAGTCCCTCCAAAGAACACCCAGGACTGATCTCCTTTAAGATGGACTGGTTGGATCTCCTTGCAGCCCAAGGGACTCTCAAGAATCTTCTCCAACACCACAGTTCAAAAGCATCAATTCTTCTGTGCTCAGCTTTCTTTATAGTTCGACTCTCACATCCATACATGGCTACTGGAAAAACCATAGCCTTGACTAGACAGGCCTTTGTTGGCAAAGTAATGTCTCTGCTTTATAATATGGTGTCTAGGTTGGTCATAACTTTCCCTCCAAAGAGCAAGCCTCTTTTAACTTCATGGATGCAATCACCACCTGCAGTTATTCTGGAGCCCAGAAAAATAAAGTCAGACACTGTTTCCACAATGGAAACATATTTGCATAGATACATGCTGAGTCGCTTTAGTTATGTCTAACTCTGTGCAACAATATGGACTGTAACCTACCAGACTCCTCTGTCTGTGGGTTCTGGAATGGGCTGTCATGCCGACCTAAAAGAGATCTCCCTGTCTCAGGCATCCAACACACATCTCTTATATCTCCTGCATTGGCAGGCAGGCTCTTTACCACCCAGGGCCACCTGGGAAGCCCATAACATATTTAAGCTTACTGAAATAACAGTTAATATTAACAGTGAGAACTTATATACAGAGTACAGCATGAGAAATGCTGGACTGGAAGAAGCACAAGCTGGAATCAAGATTTCTGGGAGAAATATCAATAACCTCAGATATGCAGATGACACCACCCTTATGGCAGAAAGTGAAGAGGAACTAAAAAGCCTCTTGATGAAAGTGAAAGAGGAGAGTTAAAAAGGTGGCTTAAAGCTTAACATTCAGAAAACTAAGATCATGGCATCTGGTCCTATCACTTCATGGCAAATAGTGGGGAAACAGTGGAAACAGTGTCAGAATTTATTTTGGGGGACTCCAAAATCACTGCAGATGGTGACTGCGGTTACTCCTTGTAAGGAAAGTTATGACCAATCTATATAGCATATTATAAAGCAGAGCCATTACTTTGCCAACAAAGGTCTGTCTGGTCAAGGCTATGGTTTTTCCAGTGGTCGTGTATGGATGTGAGATTTGGACTATGAAGAAAGTTGAGTGCCGAAGAATTGATGCTTTTGAACTGTGGTGTTGGAGAAGACTCTTGAGAGTCCCTTGGACTGCAAGGAGAGCCAACCAGCCCATCCTAAAGGAGATCAGTCCTGGATTTTCATTGGAAGGACTGATGCCAAAGCTGAAACTCCAGTACTTTGGCCACCTCATGTGAAGTGTTGACTCATTGGAAAAGACTCTGATGCTGGGAGGGATTGGGGGCAGGAGGATAAGAGGATGACAGAGGATGAGATTGCTGGATGGCATCACCGACTCGATAGGCATGAGTTTGAGTAAACTCTGGGAGTTGGTGATGGACAGGGAGGCCTGGCGTGCTGGGATTCATAGGGTCACAAAGAATCGGACATGACTGAGCGACTGAACTGAACTGAACTGAATTGAACAGTGAGAAAGTAATAAGCATCCTCATTGAATATCTAAAAAAGAGATAAAATATTAAGTCCATTCAATTATCATTTTCTTAGCAATACTTTGATACAGATAAGCAATTAACCTTACTCATTCAAGGCTTAATGCTATGATAATACAAAAACTTCACCTAAATCTGAACTTAAATCTTAAATCAATCATAAATCCTTCCTTTAAAGATGCTCAAAGACCAAAACAAAGCAAATAACTTAAAATATTACCTCCAAATTAATTGCAAATGTCAAAAATCATAAGCAAGGAATTGTTTCCAATATTATTCAAATTATACTTTCTAAGGGGCAGGCTATATATTTCAAAGAGAGTTTTATGTTTCAAGATGATAAACAAGTCAGGAATGAAAATACAGTTGTACTTTATAGGAGTTTGAGGTAAGAGATCAAATATATTCCTATATGGGTGTGAACCAATTAAGTGTGAAGAAAGCTAACATTATTCAGGAAAATCTAATTTTCATCTCAGAAAGACTACCAAACACTATTTATCTTCAATCTTTTTCAATTTTTTAAACCCTGCTGATTGCAGAGTACTGAGAAATATTACCCCAGTAGATCCCAATCAACTGAAACAACTCACCCCCTCTTGGATCTTATATAACTTGATTGAAAAACATAAATCTCCTGGAAAAAACAAGAAGACTCATGCTTCTCCCCAAAAGGAGCAGTGATATACAAAAAAAAGTGACAGAATTTGGTAGATATTTTCAGTACTAGGTCACTGTGTGTGTGTGTGTGTGTGTGTGTGTGTGTGTGTGTGTGTGCGCATGTGTGTGTGTGTGTGTGCATGTTAGTCGCTCAGTTGTGTCCAACTCTTTGTGATCCCATGGACTGTAACCCACCAGGCTCCTCTGTCAGTGGGATTTTCCACACAAGAACACTGGAGTGGGTTGCCGTTCCCTTCTCCAGGGAGTCTTCCCAACCCAAAGATCGAATCCCGGTCTCCCACAATGCAGGCAAATTCTTTACATTCTAAGCCACCAAGTAAGACACTAGGTCACTCTGAAGGTTTAATTCTCTATCATTAAAATAACTGAAACTGATAATATAAAATAGCATATAAATTTAGGAATGAATGATGCTTACAGAAAATATCTTTAGAATAAGTGACAACAGAGTGTGGAAATTTCAGTGTAAAGAATAGAGAATAGCTATCTGTGGAAACTGAAATATTTTCTTTTATCTGCCCCTTATTTCATGGTACTCCTTTCACTATCCTTTTAGAAACTTTCCTTTACCTAATAACCCTTAAAACTTTTTGTACTAGATCTTCTCTAGTAACATGGTATCTATAGCCATGATAAATTGAAAATACATTCCATTATTTTTCTCATTTGCATAGTCTATCTTTTTATACAATGACTCTTTTAAAATTTGTATTTCCTAGACTTGATAAATAATTGGGATAACACAACTTACTGAGATATTTTCTACCTGAATTAACATACATTGAAATATACTTGTTTCTCTTTCAAATTTCTTGTTTTCATTAAGCTGTGTCTGTTGAATTTCATTGCTTTTTTACTTTTTGAGTTGCATCTTGTAAAATTAACTGTTCTCCCAACAGCCCAATAACTCTCTGTTCATTTTCCAACTTTAAGATGATTTGTTTTAGACACAGTGTTATATCAATTTAATTATACTAACAGATATACAGTGGATTCCAGTCTAACTTCTTTTGTTTGTCTAGGACTCTCAGGTGGGAAAAGACAAAACTCAAATTTCCTTTAATTCAGTAAAGAACAATCAGAACAAAATCCTCTATTGAAAAAAAAATGAAGATTGCCTCAGTTGGATTTGTGACATATCAGGCATGTGAACACCAACAATTTGATAGACAGAACAAAGTTACTAGAACTTTGTGTAAAAGATTAATTGAGTTAGTATACCCCACAGTGAAATTTTAAGATCATATGTTAACTTAAAGTCTAACATAAACTGTGTCTAAAACGTTCTGAAGAACTGGATACGATCTCCCCTGCCTATTTTAGCATATCCCAAAGAGATACATAGACCATGTCCTAGAACTAATGTCTATTAACCTTATATCAGTCAGAAACAATCTAGCTAATAGAGGAGTACTGTGCCAAGAATTTCCAATTTGAACAAGAAACAAAGGGTGACCTCTAAATCTCAGGGGAAATAAAGCAATGATCACAAAAAGAACAGATTATCTTTTTAAAAAGTTAAAACTAGAGGCATAATAGCAGTTGACAGACATCTTTAATTGTGGGTTCTATTCTATCTCAACCCTGAAGGAACTAAGCATTCCCCCGGTGCTGGTAAAATTTGAATGCCATTAAACAATGATTCTTACCACTTGGACTGTGCAGCTCTACAGTAACGTTCCAATGGTCAAGGACAATTAACAAAGGGAACAGCAAAGAGTAAGATGAAGAAAAAAGCCCATCTTAAAAGAAGATAAAAAATAAATAGCTGAGGTGAAATATTTAGCTATCTCAAGAAAAGAATAGTGTGCCTGGGATGTTAGGCCTGTTTTTGTCCTAATTAACAGACTGAGAATATTTTCTTTGGGTGGAGACATATCCTTAACCACAACTTTGTTATCACTCTTTCTCAAAAGCACCCCTAACAAAAGGGCCATTAAAAATGTTTCTACTCAGAAATCTGATTTTTTCATGTGATTTCTGTTTATTGCTCAGATATTATAGTTGTTACTACTTTTTCACTAGAAGTTTTTAAAGGGGAGAATTTAACACTGATTTCAAGCAGTTTGCTTAGGCTTGTCTGACATCTAAAACATTCACTTATTCACACCAACTATCCCATTCAGCAATTCTTATTCATTGACAAATTTAGAAACAATTGCTTACTACCTAAGCAGTTCATAAATATGCATTGATTTTTATCAACAAACTAGGAAACTAGAGTATATTTTAATAAAAATGCATTTAAATATATCAAGATTACTAGCTCACATTAATGTTGTCTTTCCTATATAGGCTGGCTTCTTTTTGCCTAGAGACGTTTGATTTAAAATAAGCAAGGGTGGAATTATCTTCAAATATTTGTATAGAGAACTGTGATAAATTGTGTTTGAAGGTTGAAATAATGTATTCTAGGTATTTGAACTGCCTCTATTGTAATTAAAATCTACTAACTGAAGTGATATCATACATATGAAAAAGTGAAAGTGTGAATATGTTATTCTTTCAGTTGTGTCTGACTCTTTGTGATCCCATGGACTGTAAGTCACCAGGCTCCTCTGTCCATGGAATTATCCAAGCAAGAATTCTGGAGTGGCAAGAAGAAGGAATCTTCAGGCAAGAAGATCCCCTTCTCCAGGGAACCTCTCCAACCTGGGTATCAGACCCCCATTTTCCTGCATTACAGGCAGATTTTTTACCATCTGAGCCACCAGTAAAGCCTTGTTATACATATAAACATCCTCCAATATTTTTACATAAGGTAGTTCACTCTTCTCTTTAAAAAGAAATGGTCAATGAGTAGCCCATTCTCTCTCCTAAGGTAATAATTTACTCTGGTGTGTCAGAACTTTCTGAATACCGCTTGGCTTGTAAATTACTTCAGTCTTTCAATTGACTTCAATCAGGGATTAATAAGTAGCAACTAGTTTGGAAAGCAAAGTTCTTCTTTTAGCAATTAGAGGTGATTTTCAAAATAAGTGAATCAAGGACCCACTTGATGCACCCCAAATAATCTTATAATCAAAACAGTGATGTTTAGTAAGTTAAGCAATTAAATGATGTTTTTAATGACAATTTTTTTTCATGATATCTACAGAAAATGCATCATTTCAATAATGAGCACTAAAGGAGGATTTTCCACCCAAACATAAAGGAATCAAGGTTAAAAACAGGTGTGTCATTCCAGGAGCCCTATACTCCTGTAAGAGTTGTGGAGAGAAAGGCAGTACAACCAGTCTATACCTCCTATTTGAAATCCTAATTGTAATTAAATCATTACTTTAATAAAATGATTGTAGGATGTTTTACAAAATTAAATAGATACTATTTAATTTTCAGTATGTTTCACCACAGAGTTACTCTAGAAATTATCTCTATCTTGTTTCTGTTTCCCTCTTCTACACACTTGTCCGTTCTTGTACTTCTCTCGTCTCCACCCCCATGTTCTCCATCTCTTTTCCCTCTTACTGGAATTCCAGTTGAGCTATTTCAAATCCCAAAAGACGATGCTGTGAAAGGGCTACACTCATTATGCCAGCAAATTTGGAAAACTCAGCAGTGGTCACAGGACGGGAAAACATCAGTTTCATTCCAATCCCAAAGAAAGGCAATCCCAAAGAATACTCAAACTAATGCACAATTACACTCATCTCACACACTAGTAAAGTAATGCTCGAAATTCTCCAAGCCAGGCTTCAGCAACACGTGAACCGTGAACTTCCAGATGTTCAAGCTGGATTTAGAAAAGGCAGAGGAATCAGAGATCAATTTGCAAGCATCGGCTGGATCATCAAAAGAGAGTTCCAGAAAAATATCTATTTCTGCTTTATTGGCTATGCCAAAGCCTTTGACTGTGTGGATCACAATAAACTGTGGAAAATTCTTCAAGAGATGGGAATATCAGACCACCTGACCTTCCTCTTGAGAAACCTGTAAGGAGGTCAGGAAGCAACAGTTAGAACTGAACATGGAACAACAGCCTGGTTCCAGATAGGAAAAGGAGTGTGTCAAGGCTGTATATTGTCACCCTGCTTATGTAACTTATATGCAGAATACATCATGATAAACGCTGGACTGGAAGAAGCACAAGCTGGAATCAAGATTGCCGGGAGAAATATCAATATCCTCAGATATGAAGATGACACCACCTTTATGGCAGAAAGTGAAGAGGAACTAAAAAGTCTCTTGATGAGAGTGAAAGAGGAGAATGAAAAAGTTGGCTTAAAGCTCAACATTCAGAAAACTAAGGTCACGGCATCTGGTCCCATCACTTCATGGCAAATAGATGGGGAAACAGTGGAAACAGTGTCAGAATTTTTTGGGGCTCCAAAATCACTGCAGATGGTGACTGCAGCTATGAAATTAAAAGACACTTACTCCTTGGAAGGAAAGTTATGACCCACCTAGAGAGCATATTAAAAAGCAGAGACATTACTTTGCCAACAAAGGTCAGTCTAGTCAAGGTTATGGTTTTTCCACTGGTCATGTATGGATGTGAGAGTTGGACTGTGAGGAAAGATGAGCACCGAAGAATTGATGCTTTTGAACTGTGGTGTTGGAGAAGACTCTTGAGAGTCCCTTCGACGGCAAGGAGATCCAACCAGTCCATCCTAAAGGATATCAGTCCTGGATGTTCATTGGAAGGACTGATGCCAAAGCTGAAACTCCAGTACTTTGGCCACCTCACGTGACGAGTTGACTCATTGCCAAAGACCCTGATGCTGGGAGGGATTGAGGGCAGGAAGAGAAGGGGACGACAGAGGATGAGATGGCTGGATGGCATTATTGACGCGATGAACATGAGTCTGAGTAAACTCCAGGTGTTGGTGATGGACAGTGGGACCTGGAGTTCTGAGATTCATGGGGTGGCAAATAGTCGGACACGACTGAGCGACTGAACTGAACTGATAGATTCTCTCTGCTTCCCTTCATGGATCCTAGATTTTTTTTTCTTCAACTGTCACACTTTTCAAATTTGCTTTTCACTGAAATATAGTTCATTTACAATATTGTGTTAGTTTTTGTTGTACACCAAAGTGATTCAGTATGTGTGTATGTATATATACATATATATATGTATGCATATATACATATATATATATATACACACACATATACATATATATATACACACAAGATATATACATATAAAAGAATATACATATATATACTTTTTCATGTTCTTTTCCATTATGGTTATCACAGGATATTTAATATAGTTTCTTATGTTAGACAGTAGGACCTTGTTGTTATTTTTTTATTGTCACTCTTTCTTTTTAACTATACTTCTCTTCCTCCTCTTTGCCCTCTTCCCATATTTCTCCCCTTCATCTTTACTGTTCTCTGTCCCTATTTCACACTCCCTTTCTCACTCTAACCTCTCTCTCTTGTCTCCCCTCCTCTCTCTCACTCCTTTTCTTTCTCCCCATCCAAAAATCACAAAACTTCATGCCACTTTCTGTCATTTCTTTTCTTTTCTTTTCTTTTTTTATACCCTCACATAATCATGTATAATGTTCCACACCCACAATTTTTGTTTGTCTCAGCTTTGATCAGGAAAAGACCATAAAACATTAAAAGAGTATTTTTGAGTGGAGAATTTTTAACTCTCTAAAATTTGACTTCTTTCTAGGATTCAACTGCATTCATCAAACATGGAAAAATATTATTTTAGACATTTTTTGCTGAACCCAACCCTTGATGAAAGACTGGTTAATGCACGTGTAAAATAATTTATTTCTTTTGCAGTTAGGAGCTATTAAATCAGTCATAAAGTTTTAAAAACACAGTTAGGAGTAGCCTTAGAATTAATGCAGTACAAACTATTATGAACTTCTTCAACAGAATCCTCTGTAAGTGGCCATCTATCCTTTACTGTTTAAATTCCGGTATTGAGAATCTCACCACCTCATTAGATAGCTCATTCCATTTTATTAGAAAACGATGCCTTCTAATGAAATAAAATCTGTCTGTGTAAACTCCACTCATAGGTTAACACTAATTACTCCATGTACATTAGTAGCCTGTTTCAATATAATTAATTTTCCCTTTCATAATTTTTCTGGCAGCCCAACATGCACATATTTTTACTGCATCTTATTATATAAAAGTTAATTGGAACAAACTGAAAGGGTTTCCAAAAGGTTTTCTTTCCTGCAAATTTATGCTGACAGTTAATTTAAAATTAATGCTCACACACACGCAGACATACACACACACATACACACCTTTGTGGGAAAAGGAAAGAGAAGTGAAAATATTTCCTATAATGAACCCAAAAGACTAAATTCACCTAAGTTCTCTTTCCAGAACACTGTTTCTGAATGTTTCTTCTAGAATTTCTTCAACTTTAAAATATTATATATTTAGAGACCTAAGTCTCCTTAAAGACTAGCCATAGAATGGCCACACAGAATTTGTCCATGTGTGTATAAATTTTATGCTTAAATTTTGTGTCTGAACACCATAACCACAGTGATATTTACACTAAAATGACTGACTCTGGGAAGACATCAGGCCAGTTTCAGAGCTTACCCACCATGCCCTGTAGTGTCAGCATCAAGGGCCAAGTCATGGCATCAAACCAGGTTCCAAGTCAAAATGAATAGTTCTCACTGTGTTGGGAATTTTGTGAAAAACTAAACCCTAAATGGGCTGGATGTTGTGACAAGGACACCAGCTCTGTTGTATCTAGTATCTAAAGGTTACTGACTCCACTTTTCACTTTCAAGTTATACCCCAAAATTTCCTTCTCTTCTGATCAAGAAATAAAAAAAAAGATCTCTTTGAATAGTCTCCTTTTTTGTCCATACTCTTTTTCCCAAATATCTTTCCCTTGTACATTGTTTAAGCTGTTATTGCTATAGAATTACATGACTGTATTTTCCCACAGTTCCTTAGGAGAAATTATTTTCTTTTTATTTCATTAATCTTCTCTCTCTCTCTCTCTCTTACACACACACATACACACACACGCACACACAATCACCACTACTATCAGATAAACTTTTAAATTTGATCTTCTTTTTGCATTTAAATGAGTTTCTACCCATCTCTAACAAGTTTTTCCTATCACTTTAATGCACTAAATATCCTATATTTCAGAGCTATGTATAGACTTTGAACTGATATAACATCTTTAAGAGTGTTTTGTCTTAAAAGCTCCTCTTATTGGGTCTATTTTCTTCTATTTTTTTTTTTAGTTCCTGGATTTATTCTGAGATATTATTTATATGTATTAATATTAATCAGTTTTCCTACTATTTCATGAATTGAAACTTGCTTTCTGTCATTTCTAACATCTTCTTTTCAAATAGGTCACTCCAGATTTCTTAAAAAACTGGAAATAGTGCATCAGACCCAAGCACTTGTCTCATGCATCCAACCTGGGCTGGTGATCTGTTTCACCCTAGATAATACACATGTTTTGATTCTGTTCTCTCAAAGTCTGTTCTGTACATCTGTGTCTCTTTTTCTGTTTTGCATATAGGCTGATTCATGTCAATGTATGACAAAAACCACTACAATATTGTAAAGTAATTAGCCTCCAACTAATAAAAATAAATGAAAAAAAAATAATAAAACTGGAAATAAAACTGCCATATGACCCAGCAATCCCACTTCTGGGCATACACACTGAGGAAACCAGATCTGAAAGAGATAAGTGCACCCCAATGTTCATCGCAGCACTGTTTATAATAGCCAGGACATGAAAGTAACCTAGATGCCCATCAGCAGACGAATGGATAAGGAAGCTGTGGTACATATACACCATGGAATATTACTCAGCCATTAAAAATAATTCATTTGAATCAGTTCTAATGAGATGGATGAAACTGGAGCCCATTATACAGAGTGAAATAAGCCAGAAAGATAAAGAACATTACAGCGTACTAACGCATATATATGGAATTTAGAAAGATGGTAACATATGACCCAGCAATACCACTTCTGGGCATACACACCGAGGAAACCAGATCTGAAAGAGACACGTGCACCCCAATGTTCATCACAGCACTGTTTATAATAGCCAGGACATGGAAGCAGCCTAGATGCCCATCAGCAGATGAATGGATAAGGAAGCTGTGGTACATATACAACATGGAATATTACTCAGCCATTAAAAAGAATTCATTTGAATCAGTTCTAATGAGATGGATGAAACTGGAGCCCATTATACAGAATGAAGTAAGCCAGAAAGATAAAGAACATTACAGCATACTAACACATATATATGGAATTTAGAAAGATGGTAATGATAACCCTATATGCAAAACAGAAAAAGAGACACAGAAGTATAGAACAGACTTTTTAACTCTGTGGGAGAAGGTGAGGGTGGGATATTTCAAAAGAACAGCATGTATATTATCTATGGTGAAACAAATCACTAGCCCAGGTGAGATGCATGAGACAAGTGCTCGGGCCTGATGCACTGGGAGGACCCAGAGGAGTCGGGTGGAGAGGGAGGTGGGAGGGGGGATTGGGATGGGGAATACGTGTAACTCTATGGCTGATTCATGTCAATGTATGACAGAATCCACTGAAATGTTGTGAAGTAATTGGCCTCCAACTAATAAAATAAAATTAAAAAAAAAAAAAAAGAAAGATGGTAACAATAACCCTATATGCAAGACAGAAAAAGAGACACAGATGTACAGAACAGACTTTTGGACTCTGTCGGAGAAGGCGAAGGTGGGATATTTCAAGAGAACAGCATCAAAACATGTATGCTATCAAGGGTGAAACAGATCACCAGTCCAGGTTGGATTCATGAGACAAGTGCTCGGGGCTGGTGCACTGGGAAGACCCAGAGGGATCAGGTGGAGAGGGAGGTGGGAGGGGGGGTCAGGATGTGGAATACATGTAAATCCATGGCTGATTCATGTCAATGCATGGCAAAAGCCACTACAATATTGTAAAGTAACTTGCCTCCAACTAATAAAAATAAATGGAAAAAAATTAAATAGGTCACTCCACTCTTTTCCTCAATGGGAGTTATTTGTAACTTGCCAAGTATCTGACGAAGATCTAATCACCAACACATCATGAATTTGCATAACACTAATGGAGGAAAAGCAGTGCTAAAACTAACCAACTTTCTGGGAATCAAAATTTCCAGAGTCAATTAAATCTGTATCATATATCTTTCCATATAGACTCCTGGAATCTGTTTAAATGACTGAAGTTATTAAACACGTTAATTTCTATTTCACTTCCTTTTCACTTTCTCTACTATAAAGTTTCATTTCATTAATTGCTCCAGATTTCTAGTTTTAAGAGCAAATCAGAACCCTTTACAAGTGAGTTAAGAATATTTTGTGTTTTAGGGACCAATTGAGCCAAGATAATCAATAAAGATCCCCCTCATGAGAACTGATTCAAATGAATTCTTTTTAATGGCTGAGTAGTATTCCATGGTGTATATGTACCACAGTTTCCTTATCCATTCATCTGCTGATGGGCATCTAGGTTACTTCCATGTCCTGGCTACTATAAACAGTGCTGTGATGAACATTGGGGTGCGTGGATGAAACTGGAGCCCATCATACAGAGTGAAGTAAGCCAGAAAGATAAAGACCAATACAGTATACTAATGCATATATATGGAATTTAGAAAGATGGTAATGATAACCCTATATGCAAAACAGAAAAAGAGACACAGATGTAAAGAACAGACTTTTAGATTCTGTGGGAGAAGGTGAGGGTGGGATGCTTCGAGAGAACAGCATTGAAACATGTATATTATCAAGGGTGAAACAGATCACCAGTCCAGGCTGGATGTATGAGACAAGTGCTTGGTCCTGGTGCACTGGGAAGACCCAGAGGGATCAGGTGGAGAGGGAGGTGGGAGGGGGGATCGGGATGGGGAACACATGTAAATCCATGGCTGATTCATGTCAGTGTATGACAAAGACCACTACAATATTGTAAAGTAATTAGCCTCCAACTAATAAAAATAAATGGAAAAAAAAAAAACCCTCGTGGATCACAGTCTTGTGGCAAAGGGCCTTGCAATTATGAAGGTATGGGCCATGCTGAGCAGGGCCACACAAGATGACGGGTCATAGTGGAGAGTTCTGACAAAATGTAGTCGATTGGAGGAGGAAATGGCAGTCCACTCCTGGATTCTTGCCTGGAGAACCTTATGGATACAATGAAAAGGCAAAATATATGACACGGGAAGATACACCTCCCAGATTGGAAGGTGTCCAATATGCTACTATGAGAAATTGGAGGGCAAATACTAATTGATGCAGAAAAAAATGAAGCGCCTGGGCTAAAGCAGAACAACACCCAGTTGTGGATGTGTCTGGTGATGAAAGTAAAGCCCATTGCTGTAAAGAATAATACTGCATAGGAACCTGGAATGTTAAGTCCATGAATCAAGGTAAATTGAAAGTGGTCAAACAGGAGATGGCAAGAGTGAACAACAACATTTTAGGAATCAGAGAACTAAAATGGATGGGAATGAATGAATTTAAATATATACTATCTATGGTGAAACGGACCACCAGCCCAGGTGGGATACATGAGTCAGGTGCTCGGGCCTGGTGCACTGGGAGGACCCTGAGGAGTCGGGTGGGGAGGGAGGTGGGAGGGGGGATCGGGATGGGGAATACGTGTAACTATATGGCTGATTCATATCAATGTATGACAAAACCCACTGAAATGTTGTAAAGTGATTGGCCTCCAACTAATAAAATAATATTTAAAAAAAAAATAATAAATCAGATGACCATTATATCTACTACTGTGGGCAAGAATCCCTTAGAAAAAATGGAGTAGCCCTCATAGTAAAAAATGAGTATGAAATACAGTACTTGGTTGCAACCTCAAAAATGACAGACGGATCTCATTTGACTTCTAGGCAAACCATTCAACATCAAAGTAATCCAAGCCTATGCCCAAACCACTGATGCTGAAGAAAGTGAAGCTGACCAGGTCTATGAAATCTTACAAGACCTTATAGAACCAACACCAAAAAAAAAAAAAAAAAAAAAAAAAAAAAAAAGATATGCTTTTCATCATAAAGGATTAGGATGCAAAACGAGAAGTTAAGAGATGCCAGGAATAACAGGCAAGTTTGTCCTTTGAATACAAAACCAAGCAGGGCAAAGCTAACAGAGTTTTGTCAAGAAACCACACTGGTCACAACAAGCACTCTTTTCCAAAAATCCAAGAGACGACTTTACACATGGACATCACCAGATGGTCAATATCGAATTCAGATTGATTATGTTCTTTGTGGCTGAAATGGAGAAACTCTATAGAGTTAGCATAAACAAGACCTGGAGCTGATTGTGACTCAGATCATGAGCTCCTTATTGCAAAATTCAGGCTTAAATTGAAAAAAGTAGAGGAAATAACTAAGCCATTCAGGTATGACCTAAATCAAATATCTTTTGGTTATACAGTGGAGGTGATAAATAGATTCAAGGGATTAGATATGAATGACAGAGTGCCTTAAGAACTATGGATAGAGGTACATAACATTGTACAGGTGACAATGACCAAAACCATCCCAAAGAAAAAGAAATACAAGAAGGCAAAATGGGTGTCTCAGGTGGCTTTACAAATAGCTGAGGAAAGAAGAAAAGCAAAAGGCAAGATAGAAAAACAAACATATACCCAACTGAATGCAGAGTTCCAGAGAACAGCAAGGAGAGATAAGAAGAATTTCTTAAAGGAATCACACAAAGAAATACAGGAAAACGATAAAATGGAAAAGACTAAAGATTCCTTCAAGAAAATTGGAGGTATCAAGTGAATGTTTCATGCAAGAATGGACATGATAAAGGATAGAAATGGTAAGGACCTAATAGAAGCATAAGAGATTAAGAAGAGGTGGCAAGAATACACAGCAGAACTATGCAAATAAAAGATCAAAATGATGCAGATAACCATGATGGTGTGGTCACTCACCTAGAGCATCAGAGCTGAACATCCTGGAGTGTGAGGTCAAATGAGCCTTTAGAAGCATTACTACAAACAAAGCTAGTGGTAGTGACAAAACTGCAGTTGAGTGATTTAAAATCCTAAACATGATGCTGTTAAAGTGTTGCACTCAATATGCCAGTAAATTTGGAAAACCTGGCAGTGGCCACAGAACTGGAAAAGTTTGGTTTTTATTCTAATCTTAAAGAAGGGCGATGCCAAAGAATGTTCAAACTACCACACATTTGCACACATTTCATATGCTATCAAGGTAATGTTCAAAATCCCTTAAGCTAGGCATCAACAGTACATGAACTGCTGAAAACTCCAGGTGTACAAGCTGGATTTAGAAAAGGCAGAAGAACCAGAGATCAAATCGACACCATTCATTGAATCGGGAGAAAGTAAGGGAGTTACAGAAAAACATATACTTTTGCTTCATTGACTAGGCTAAAGGCTTTCACTGTGTGAATCACAACAAACTGGAAAATTCTTCAAGAGATAGGATTACCAGACCACCTTACTTGTCTCCTGAGAAATCTGTACTCGGATCAAGAAGCAACAGGTAAAAACGAATGTGGAAAAACTGACTGGTTCAAAACTGGGAAAGGAATAAGACAAAACTGTATAATGCCACCCTGCGTATTTAACTTATATGCTCATGCATCACGTGAAATGCCAGGCTGGATGAATAGCAAGCTGGGATCAAGACAGTTAGGCTAAATATCAACAACTCCAGATATGCATATAATACCACTCTAATAGCAGAAAGTGAAGAGGAACTAAAGAGACTCTTCCTGAAGGTGAAAGAGAGTGAAAAAGTTTGCTTGAAACTGAACATTAAAAAAACTAAGATCTAAGATCATGGCATCCTGTCCCATCACTTAATGGCAAATAGATGGGGAAAAAGAGGAAATAGTGTCAATCTTTATTTTCTTAGGCTCCAAAATCACTGAAGATAATAACTGCAGCCATGAAATAAAAAGATGTCTGCTCCTTGGAAGGAAAGCTATGACAAACCTAGACAGTATATTAAAAAGTAAATACTTCACTTTGCAGACAAAGATCCATATAGTTAAAGCTACGGTTTTTCCAGTGGTCATTTACCAGTGTGAGAGCTGGACCTTAAATAAGGCTGAACACTGAAGTATAATGCTCCTGAATTGTGGAGCTGGAAAAGACTCTTGAGAGTCCCCTGGACTGCAAGGAGATCAAATGAGTCAATTCTAAAGGAAATCAAGCCCAAATATTCATTGGAAGGACTGATGCTGAAGCTGAAACATTGGAAAAGATCCTGATGCTGAGAAAGATTGAAGGCAGGAGGAAAAGGGGGCAACAGAGGATGAGATAGTTGGATTGCATCACTGACTCAAAGAATATGAATTTGAGCAAACTCTGGGAGATAGTGGGTGACAGGGAAGCCTGGTGTGCTGCAGTCCATGGAATTGCAAAGAGTTGAACAGGACTTAGTGACTGAACAACAACAACAATCGATAAAGAGAGTTAAAACTGGATTTCTCCAGTCAGACTTCTTGGGCTTGAATGCCAGCTCCATTATTTCCTAGGTTGACGATCTTGAGCAATTTACTTAGTGTTTCTGGGCTTCAGTTTTGTTTTTGTTTTTTTTAACCTAAAAAATAGGATTTAAAGAAATATATTTCATAGGGCTCTTATGTTACACACATTCAAGTGTTTAGATTAGTACTTGGTATATAGTAAAAACTCAATAAACCTTCTTATTCCTCTTTTTACACTCTCTAAGTGCTTGACCATCAGAAGGATTAAAGTGCAATACAGTAACTAAAATGAAATATAAACCAAATAATTCACACCAGCTATCACTCTCAAAATGATTATAATGATTTTATGAAATACATGAAAAACAGGTAATTTCAGCTTTTAGCAAAAATTAGGCAGAATTAATTGATTGTCAGAATTTGAATTTATTAATTCAACTTTACTAATTCAAAATTACTAAACAGTATAGAAAATAGACGATTCATTACCATTTAAGCTTGGCACCGCTTAATCAGATAAAAATATTTATGTATATATACTATACCTAAATATTTGATTCATTTGCTCCTGTTTTAACTTTTGTTCACAAGCCTATACAATTCATTCATTCCCCTAATCTACCATGGCATTTGATCAGTTCCATGACATCCTGGAGCAGTGAATTCTGTAAGGTGAAATATAATATTTAATGTCAATTTCAAGGATATTGTATCAGACCACAATACTTGAAAAGTCAACAGCATTTTGTATCATTTTTAGAGCATGTATCATTCATTATGAACTCTTACACATGCTATTTACATTCTCAGCTAGGATATACCAGTCATTCAATTCCTGCTATAAAGACATTTCCTCACACATCAAACCACTAATTGTTAAACTGCAATTTGAGAGTTTGAGAATGTCTTAAAGTGTAGTGTCTACGCAAACTCCTGTTAAATTTAAAGTTCAGTAAGTGTAACAAAATCCTTATTTTCTTCCTCTCGGCCTAATATTTGCATTCAACTCAGGTTACAGTTTTTTCTTAATTTACAGTAACTATTCATATACTCCATCAAGTCTGATGAAATTAATCATAGTCCTTTTAGCATCTTTTCTATTCAAAGCAATCACTTCTTATATAATATATATGAATAAATGATGCTGCTTTGCATGATATAAGGTTATGTTTTTACTATAGGTGACTGCAAAGAATTCAAACCACAAGAGTCAAGTTTCATTAGGTTTTTCATTTTACAAAACTCCAGGATAAATAGTGCAGTCTTTTATATGCATAGTGAGAGAAGTGTTACTCAGCACAACAGTCAAGAACATATTCACAGCCTACTGTCAGTAGTGAGTACAGATAAGGAGAATCACTAAAATAAACCTTGAAACTTAATTTCCAGTCTAGGTGTCTATTTGTCTCAACTTTTTTTTTTATTTTTAACTGAAAAATAGGTGCAGAGAAATATATGTACTTTTATCTGGCCATTTATTTTGACTATAAAATAGACTAAGTTTACCTTTTGATGGTGGACAAATCATTAATACTCTCCTAGTAAATATGGGACCTTAATACAAAACTTTCTCCTTCAAACACTTGTGAATTATGAAGACTACTCAAGTCTAAGCCAATGCCTAATTAAGTAGTAGATCCGAATCTGAAAACAGATTCTGTAGGTGTTACACTGCCTCTCTCAGTATTCTCAGTGTTTGTTTTTTTTTTTTTCTTCCCTTCATCTTCCCCATCAACAATGGGGGAAATTCACAGAAAGGTTATGACAGATATCAAAGACATGCTGCATGAGCTTCAGTTCAGTTCAGTTCAGTTCAGTTGCTCAGTCGTGTCCGACTCTTTGTGACCCCATGAACCACAGCACCCCAGGCCTCCCTGTCCATCAACAACTTCCGGAGTACACCCAAATTAATCTCCATTGAGTCAGTGATGCCATCCAACTATATCATCCTCTGTCATCCCCTTCTCTTCCTGCCTTCAATCTTTCCCAGCAACAGGGTCCTTTTCAAATGAGGCAGCTCTTTGCATCAGGTGGCCAAAGTACTGGAGTTTCAGCTTCAACATCAGCCCTTCCAATGGACAGCCAGGACTGATCTCCTTTAGGATGGACTAGTTGGATCTCCTTGCAGTCCAAGGAACTCTCAAGAGTTTTCTCCAACACCGTAGTTCAAAAGCATTAGTTCTTCAGCGCTCAGCTTTCTTTATAGTCCAACTCTCACATCCATATATGACCACTGGAAAAATCCTTGACTAGATGGACCTTTGTTGGCAAAGTATCGTCTCTGCTTTTTAATATGCTATCTAGGTTGGTCATAACTTTTCTTACGAGGAGTAAGTGTCTTTTAATTTCATGGCTGCAGCCACCATCTGCAGTGATTTTGGAGCCCCAAAACATAAAGTCAGCCACTGTTTCCCCATCTATTTGCTATGAATGATGGGACCAGATGATATGATCTTAATTTTCTGAATGTTGAGCTTTAAGCCAACTTGTTCACTCTCCTCTTTCACTTTCATCAAGAGACTCTTTAGTTCTTCCTCACTTTCTGCCGTAAGGGCGGTGTCATCTGCATATCTGAGGTTATCTGTATTCTCCCGGCAATCTTGATTCTAGCTTGTGCTTCTTCCAGCCCAGCGTTTCTCATGATGTACTCTTTATGTAAGCAGGCGCAGGAGTGGTGGCTGTGCAGCGCAGGAGCGGCAGGAGCATTGGCCGAGAGGAGATACCCCATGTCCAAGGTCAGGAGCAGTGGCTGTGCTTTGCTGGAGCAGCCGTGAAGAGATACCCTACGTCCAAGGTAAGAGAAACCCAAGTAAGATGGTAGGCGGTGAAAGAGGGCATCAGAGTGCCGACAGACTGAAACCACAAACATAGACAACTAGCCAATCTGATCGCATGGACCATAGCCTTGTCTAATTCAATGAAACTAACCCATGCCATGTAGGGCCACCCAAGACGGATGGGTCATGGTGGAGAGGCCTGACAGAATGTGGTCTACTGGAGAAGGGAATGGCAAACCACTTCAGTATTCTTGCCTTGAGAACCCCATGAACAGTATGCATGAGCTTAGACAAATTCTTTCACTTCTCTGTCTCCTGAGATTCCCATCAATAAAGTGAAAGAATAGGACAAGGAAGCTCTTCTTTCATGAGGCTAAATTCCCTGCCATTTACCTTGTTTACAATATCAGTCATATCACAAGATTTTTTTTTTTTTTATCTCCTTTGAAAGGCAGCATGCTTGATGGTTAAGAACATGACCTCTAGAGTTAAGAAGCCTGGATCTTTACATTACCACTTACTATTTCAACCAATTATCTAAACTCTCTGTTCCTTAGTTTACTTATCTATGAAATGGGGAGGATAATGGAATCTATACCATACAGTTATTGTGAAAATTAAATGAATTAGCATTTTAAAGCATTTAGAAAAGTTCTTGACACTTAGATAGAAGGTGAATTTGTTATGTGAGCTAACTGCTAATGACAACAATCTGGAAACAAATCGACTTATCACTATTTTTCTGAGCTATTTCCAAAAAAAACCTGTCTTGCATTGAAGAGCATTCAAATATTCTAAAAAAATAAGTGGCATGCTTATATATATTAATTTCCTGTCACTGCTGTAACAAATCACCATAGACTAGTGGTTTAACAAAATCTGTATTATAGACTAGTTTAACAAAATCTGTATTATAGTCCCAGAGGTCAAAAGTCCAAAATAGGTCTTGCTGGGCTTTAAAGGCAAGATGTCAGTTGGGCACTGTTCCTTTCTGGAGGCTCTTGGGAAGAATCCCTTTCGAAATTCCTGAGGCCACTCATATCGCCCTTTCCTCAATTTTCAAAGCCTGTAGAGGGCAGAATGCCCAACTTCCCATCACCATGATCTCCTGATCTGTCCTCTTCCACATTTAATTCCACTTTTGATTACATGGAACTCACCCGGTTAATTCAGGCTACTATGCCTATCTTAATAGCATCTGGTTAGCAACCTTAATTCCATATGCATATTTAATTAGCCTTTGCTACCTAAAGTTTCACATTCACTAATTCCAGGGATTACAGCATGAATGTCCTTGGGAGGACATTATTCATCATAGCACAGCATATATTTTTCACATTGAAGCCCACAAAATATGAACTAGTTTTTCATTTTTATAAATTCAAGAACGTGTTTCTTCTGACTTAGAATTTCCAGGAAGTGCTCCTTCTTAGAGTCTATGTGAAATCACAGATCCTATGAATCTGGTTTAAGAGTTAGTAGAACATAAACATTGCTTGCTTTTGTTAAAGTTTATATGTAACAAAAGTGTTTTTAAGCTGTGAAAGATATTTGCAATAGAGATCTAAGGTTCTATCATCCAAAATATCTTAAGAATTTCTACTATAGTTTCAAAGTTAAGAGCATGGATTCTAGAGATAACTGACTACATTTACATCTGAGATTTATCACTTACTAATTGTTTTATTGACTATGCGAAAGCCTTCAACTATGTGGATCACAATAAACTGTGGAAATTTCTAAAAGGGATGGATATACAAGACCACCTGACCTGCCTCTTGAGAAACCTGTATGCGGGTCAGGAAGCAACAGTTAGAACTGGACATGGAACAATACACTGGTTCCAAATAGGAAAAGGATTATGACAAGGCTATATATAGTTACCCTACTTATTTAACTTACATGCAGAGTACATCATGAGAAACGCTGGACTGGAAGAAGCACAAGCTGGAATCAAGATAGCCGGGAGAAATACCAATAACCTCAGATATGCAGAGGATACCACCCTTAAGGCAGAAAGTGAAGAGGAAATAAAAAGACTCTTGACAAAAGTGAAAGAGGAGACTGAAAAAGTTGGCTTAAATCTCCATGTTCAGAAAACTAAGATCATGGCATCTGGTCCCACCACTTCATGGCAAATAGATGGGGAAACAGTGGAAACAGTGTCAGAATTTATTTTGGGGGGCTCCAAAATCACTGCAGATGGTGACTGCGGCCATGAAATTAAAAGACGCTTACTCCTTGGAAGGAAAGTTATGACCAATCTAGACAGCATGTTAAAAAGCAGAAACATTACTTTGCCAACAAAGGTCTGTCTAGTCAAGGCTATGGTTTTTCCAGTGGTCATGTATGGATGTGAGAGTTGGACTGTGAAGAGAGCTGAGTGCCGAAGAATTGATGCTTTTGAACTGTGGTGTTGGAGAAGACTCTTGAGAGTCCCTTGGACTGCAAGGAGATCCAACCAGTCCATCCTAAAGGAGATCAATGTTCATCGCAGCACTGTTTATAATAGCCAGGACATGGAAGCAACTTAGATGCCCATCAGCAGATGAATGGATAAGGAAGCTGTGGTACATATACACCATGGAATATCACTCAGCCGTTAAAAAGAATTCATTTGAATCAGTTCTAATGAGATGGATGAAACTGGAGCCCATTATACAGACTGAAGTAAGCCAGAAAGATAAAGAACATTACAGTATACTAACACATATATATGGAATTTAGAAAGATGGTAATGATAACCCTACATGCAAAACAAAAAAGAGACACAGAAGTATAGAACAGACTTTTGAACTCTGTGGGAGAAGGTGAGGGTGGGATGTTTCGAAAGAACAGCATGTATATTATCTATGGTGAAACAGATAACCAGCCCAGGTGGGATGCATGAGTCAAGTGCTCGGGCCTGGTGCACTGGGAAGACCCAGAGGAATCAGGTGGAGAGGGAGGTGGGAGGGGGGATTGGGATGGGGAATACGTGTAACTCTATGGCTGATTCATATCAATGTATAACAAAACCCACTGAAAATAAAATAAAATAAAATAAAAATAAAAAAATAAAGGAGATCAGTCCTAGGTGTTCATTGGAAGGACTGATGCTGAAGCTGAAACTCCAATACTTTGGCCACCTGATGTGAATGTTGACTCACTGGAAAAGACCCTGATGCTGGGTGGGATTGGGGGCAGGAGGAGAAGGGGACGACAGAGGATGTGATGGCTGGATGGCTCCACCGACTCGATGGACATGAGTTTGAGTAAACTCTGGGAGTTGGTGATGGATAGGTAGGCCTGGCGTGCTGTGATTCATGGGGTTGCAGAGTCGGACACGACTGAGCGACTGAATTGAACTGAACTGAACTGAACTGCTTTATCTTCACATAACCATGCTATGCCCCAGTTTCCTAATCTGTAAAACAGAATTCAAAATATTTCCTTAATAAATAATATATGCTAACAGAACAGAGTCTGACACTCAGTTAAGTGGCATATGCATGTTTACTATTATTACAAAGTTATAATAAATGTTGAAATTATTTAAAATGAATTATTCAAATAATAGTAATAGATCTTGACTGATTTTAAAGTACTAATTTAAGATCATGGCATTCAATCACAACACTAAATGGCAAATAGATGGGGAAACAGTGGAAACAGTGGCTGACTTCATTTTTGGGGGCTCCAAAATCACTGCAGATGGTGATTGCAGCCATGAAATTAAAACATGCTTACTCCTTGGACGGAAAGTTATGACCAACCTAGGTAGCATATTAAAAAGCAGAGACATTACTTTGCCAACAAAGGTCCATCTAGTCAAGGCCATGGTTTTTCCAGTGGTCATGTATAGATGTGAGAGTTGGACTATAAAAAATGCTGAGCACTGAAGAATTGATGCTTTTGAACTGTGGTATTGGAGAAGACTCTTGAGTGTCCCTTGGACTTCAAAGAGATCCAACCAGTCCATCCTAAAGGAGATCAGTCCTGGGTGTTCATTGGAAGGACTGATGTTGAAGCTGAAACTCCAGTACTTTGGCCAACTGACCTGAAGAGCTGCCTCATTTGAAAAGACCCTGATGCTGGGAAAGATTGAGGTCAGGAGGAGAAGGGAACGACAGAGGATGGGATGGTAGGATGGCATCACCAACTCAATGGACATCGTTTTGGGTGGACTTCGGGAGTTGGTGATGGACAGGGAAGCCTGGTGTGCTGAAGTTCATGGGGTCCCAACGAGTTGGACAAGACTGAGTGACTCAACAGAACTGAATTATATTACTGAACACAGGCTCATTTAAAAATATAGATTTTATATGTCCATGTGTAATGGAGAATATGGACAAAAATAAAGGCCACTTCTTTTTTTTTTTTTCATTTATTTTTATTAGTTGAAGGCTAATTACTTTACAATATTGTAGTAGTTTTTGTCATACATTGACATGAATCTGCCATGGATTTACATGTATTCCCCATCCTGATCCCCCCTCCCACCTCCCTCCCCACCCCATCCCTCTGGGTCTTCCCAGTGCACCAGGCCCGAGCACTTGTCTCATGCATCCAACCTGGGCTGGTGATCTGTTTCACCCTAGATAATATACATGTTTCGATGCTGTTCTCTCGAAACATCCCACCCTCGAATAAAGGCCACTTCTATATGATAGAAAACATTGAGTCATAAAATGGGTGAGATATTATCTGCTACCAACTTCAAAATGAAAGAAGATCAAATATTTCTAAGGAGAGAGACGCTCTGACAGCAAGATTGCAAATGAAAAATTCATCCACAGACCAATCATCGCTGGAAGGTCTCTGTGGCAAATTTTATTAGTAACTTTCTGGGTGATATTTTGAGTCTGTCTGGAAATCCACATAGTGAAAGGGATTTGTAGATCCAAAATTTTTCAAGCGTGTGCTATCGGCAAACACTCATATTATTAAATGACAGATTAGGTTAACCGGCTATTTATGTCTCAGTTGAGATAACTACTAATGAGCAGGTAAAAGAGAGTTCACATGGTCCCAAGATTCCTAAGACAGATTTTTTCAAATTATGAGCATAGTAACAATAAAATTAGAGATAATGGGGAAAAAATTAAAAACTAAAAGATAAATTCAGGAATATTTTCCATTGAAACATTTTTCTCATCACTCTGTTTTGTTCATTCAAAAATGTAAATAATAAATATAGACTAAAATGTCTCAAATGTCAAGAAAGAATCACAAAGCAAATTGTAATAAGCATAAATACCTATATACTTTGCAGGTTGCCCATTATCTCTGTTAATCTTCAGTTCAGTTCAGACGCTCAGTCGTGTCCGACTCTTTGAGACCCCATGAATCACAGCATGGTAGGCCTCCATGTCCATCACCAACTCCCAGAGTTTACTCAAACTCATGTCCATCAAGTCGGTGGAGCCATCCAGCCATCACACCCTTTGTCGTCCCCTTCTCCTCCTGCCCCCAACCCCTCCCAGCATCAGGGTCTTTTCCAGTGAGTCAACATTCACATCAGGTGGCCAAAGTATTGGAGTTTCAGCTTCAGCATCAGTCCTTCCAATGAACACCCAGGACTGTTCTCCTTTAGGATGGACTGGTTGGATCTCCTTGTAGTCCAAGGGACTCTCAAGAATCTTCTCTAACACCACAGTTCAAAAGCATCAATTCTTTGGCACTCAGCTTTCTTCACAGTCCAACCGTCACATCCATACATGACCACTGGAAAAACCATAGCCTTGACTAGACAGACCTTTGTTGGCAAAGTAATGTTTCTGCTTTTTAATATGCTGTCTAGGTTGGTCAAAACTTTCCTTCCAAGGAGTAAGCGTTTTTTAATTTCATGGCTGCAGTCACCATCTGCAGTGATTTTGGAGCCCCCCAAAATAAATTCTGACACTGTTTCCACTGTTTCCCTATCTATTTGCCATGAAGTGATGGGACCAGATGCCATGATCTCAGTTTTCTGAACGTGGAGCGTTAAGCCAACTTTTTCACTCTCCTCTTTCACTTTCATCAAGAGACTTTTTAGTTCCTCTTCACTTTCTACTATAAGGATGGTGTCCTCTGCATATCTGAGGTTATTGATATGACGTTTTCCAGTCCTGTGGCCCCTGCTGAATTTTCCAAATTAGCTGGCATATTGAGTGCAGCACTTTCACAGCATCATCTTTCAGGATTTGAAATAGCTCAACTGGAATTCCATCTCCTCCACTAGCTTTGTTCATAGTGATGCTTTCTAAGGCCCAGTTGACTTCACATTCCAGGATGTCTGGTTCTGGGTGAGTGGTCACACTATCGTGATTATCTGGGTCGTAAAGTTCTTCTTTGTACAGTTCTTCTGTGTATTCTTGCTACCTCTTCTTAAAATCTTATGCTTCTGTTAGGTCCATACCATTTCTGTCCTTTATCGAACACATCTTTGCATGAAATGTTCCCTTGGTAACTCTAATTTTCTTGAAGAGATTTCTAGTCTTTCCAATTCTGTTGTTTTCCTCTATTTCTTTGCATTGATTGCTGAGGAAGGCTTTCTTATTTCTCCTTGCTACTCTTTGGAACTCTGCATTCAAATGGGGATATCTTTCCTTTTCTCCTTTGCTTTTCGATTCTCTTCTTTTCACAGCTATTTGTAAGGCCTCCCCAGGCAACCATTTTGCCTTTTTGCATTTCTTTTCCATAGGGAAGTTCTTGATCCCTGTCTCCTGTACAATGTTACGAACCTTCGTCCATAGTTCATCAGGCACTGTGTCTATCAGATCTAGTCCCTTATATCTATTTCTCACTTCTACTGTATAGTCATAAGGGATTTGATTTAGGCCATACCTGAATGGTCTAGTGGTTTTTCCTACTTTCTTCAGTTTAAGTCTGAATTTGGCAATAAGGAGTTCATGATCTGAGCTACAGTCAGCTCCCAGTGTTCTTTTTGCTGACTATATAGAGTTTCTTCATCTGTGGCTGCAAAGAATATAATCAATCTGATTTTGGTGTTGACCATCTGGTGATGTCCATGTGCAGAGTCTTCTCTTGTGTTGTTGAAAGAGGGTATTTGATATGACCAATGCGTTCTCTTGGCAAAACTCTATTAGCCTTTGCCCTGCTTCATTCCATACTTCAAGGTCAAATTTGCCTGTTACTCCAGGTGTTTTTTGACTCCCTACTTTTGCATTCCAGTCCCCTATAATGAAAAGGACATCTTTTTTGGGTGTTTGTTCTAAAAGGTCTTGTAGGTCTTCATAGAACCGTTCAACTTCAGCTTCTTCAGTGTTACTGGTTGGGGCATAGGCTTGGATTACCATGATATTGAATGGTTTGCCTTGGAAACAAACAGAGATCATTCTGTCATTTTTGAGATTGCATCCAAGTACTGCATTTTGGACTCTGTTGTTGACCATGATGGCCACTCCATTTCTTCTAATGGATTCCTGCCCACAGTAGTAGATATAATGGTCATCTGAGTTAAATTCGCCCATTCCAGTCCAGTTTAGTTCGCTGATTCCTAAAATGTCGACATTCACTCTTGCCATCTCCTGTTTAACCACTTCCAATTTGCCTTGATTAATGGGCCTACCATTACAGGTTCCTATGCAATACTGCTCTTTATAGCATCAGATCTTGCTTCTATCACCAGTCACATCCACAACTGAGTATTATTTTTGCTTTGGCTCCATCCCTTCATTCTTTCTGGAGTTATTTCTCCATTGATCTCCAGTAGCATATTGGGCACCTAAAAACCTGGGGAGTTCCTCTTTCAGTATCCTATCATTTTGCCTTTTCATACTATTCATGGGATTCTCAAGGGAAGAAAACTGAAGTGGTTTGCCATTGCCTTCTCCAGTGGACCACATTCTCTCAGACCTCTCCACCATGACCCATCTGTCTTGTGTGGCCCCACAAAGCATGGCTTAGTTTCACTGAGTTAGACAAGGCTGTGGTCTGTGTGACCAGATTGGCTAGTTTTCTGTGATTATGGTTCAGTGTGCCTTGCCCTTCGATGCCCTCTCACAACACCTACCATCTTACTTGGGTTTCTCTTACCTTGGATGAGGGATATCTCCTCACCGCCACCCCTCCTGACCTTGAACATGGAGTAGCTCCTCTCAGTCCTCCTGCACCCTTGCAGCCGCTGCTCCTTGGTTGTGAGGTAGCTCCTCTAGGCCACTGCCCCTGATCTCGGGCATAGGGTAGCTCCTCTGGGTCGCCGCCCCTGACCTCGGACGTGGGTTAGATGCTCACGGCCACACTTCTGCGTGGTCAGTCGAAGCCAGTGCGCTTCTGTGTAATCCATCGCAGCTAACTCTTAGCAATTCAGTAGGCAGTTTGGGATCATTTTACGTATTCACTTTCCTTTTAAATTTAAAGACTTATAGTGACGGAGCAAAATTCTTTTTACAACTTCATTGTCTTTTCTTTGCAATTGTTTACTGAATACAAAATGTACATTTGAACTATTTAGCAGAGAAGGGACTTACTGAGGGCTTTAGAGAAAATGCTTCTGGTACAATATAGTGGATCCCTATTTTACCCACCATTGCACAGAACATCTATAAATGGCCCCAGTGCTTGCACAGTGCTATAGGGCTCATTCCCACTATCCCTGAACTGTGGTTACTTCAAATGCTCTGCTAATCGTTCTGTGCTCTAACATGCTCTGGAGGAAAATCTAAATGTTCACACAAAGTCAAAGTGGAGTCCTGCTAATGAAATCAAGTGAAGGGAATAAAATGTGTTTTTGTCAATGTAGACCCCTTAAGCTAAACTTTGGAAGGTAATGCACATGGATTATTCAGTAGAAAAGCTTTTAATTAGTGTTACTTTACACTTACTACATAAAGGGCAAAAATAATCAAAACAAGCCATCAGGCTTGTTGAGTGTGTAACTAAGCAAGTTTTCAACAAGCTGAGTTCACATTAGTTATCTACTTGAAAAGTACCTAAACGTTAATTTGAAGCAAGTCACAAAGTGTGTCTAATCAAGTTATTTCAGAGGAAACATACTTTGTTTCTTTAATATTACTAATAATAAAAGTTATTTTTAACCAAATTTCATTCTAGTTATTTCTATTGTGAATTTCTTTCTCTTCCTGACTGGATTCTATTTTTCTCAGTACCTCACTCTTTAGTCCTGGTTGTGTAGTGTAAAGTGAACTGAAAACACTGATTTCTAAAAGACTTGGTGAAGACATACTGACAGAGAAAAAATACGCAAATACTCAGCCTCTGCCTTAATATTGATTTCTAACCAGCCCAAAGTGTTAATGTAATTGCTTTAATGGACAGTTGCCTACAGCTTGTAAATCTGAATCAACCCATATCACTCTTAGAGTGCAGTGCCCCAAAACTTATTGATTCAAATATTGTCTCTAAAAACAAAGATAATCATTTTTTGAGACTTCAAATTTAATTTAAAGACTGTGTGTAAGTGACACTAGGTCAGTCTTGCCATCAGGTGAATGCCTACTGACCTTGACAGCTCTGACATTTTAAACAGGCAGTTGGTAGTGATTGACTCACAAGAGAACAGCTCATTATTTATAGTGCTATCTCTTACTGAACTGACTTGATTCTGACCTTAGTAGTTTTCGTCTGCACCTGAGCAGTGGAGAATTACAGACCCTTATTGAACTGAAAAGTAATCTGCTCCTTTGTATTCTCTAATTTTAGGCTTTCATTTTTTCAGTCTCCCTGAAGGATTTATATCCTCTCCTGTGGGTGATATTCTATCAACAGTGTCCCAGGGGAAGCATCTCTGGTTTGTGCACTTTTCTTAAGTTTGTATTGTCCTGAGATTTATTCTGTGAATTAGACATTATCTTAATATTTGAGGAGAGAGAGAATAAGTATACCAGTGGTTTTTGGATGAAGTCATTTATCATGTTCAGTTCAGTTCAGTTCAGTCACTCAGTCGTGTCCAACTCTTTGCGACCCCATGAACGCCAGGCCCCTTCTCCTGCCCCCAATCCCTCCCAGCATCAGGGTCTATTCAAGTGAGTCAGCTCTTTGCGTCAGTTGGCCAAAGTATTGGAGTTTCAGCTTCAGCATCAGTCCTTCCAATGAATACCCAGGACTGATCTCCTTTAGGATGGACTGGTTGGATATCCCTGCAGTCCAAGGGACTCTCAAGAGTATTCTCCAATACCACAGTTCAAAAGCATCAATTCTTTGGCACTCAGCTTTCTTCACAGTCCAACTCTCACATCCATACATGACCACTGGAAAAACCATAGCCTTACTAGACAGACCTTTGTTGACAAAGTAATGTCTCTGCTTTTTAATATGCTGTCTAGGGTGGTCATAACTTTCCTTCCAAGGTGTAATGTCTTTTAATTTCATGACTGCAGTCACCATCTGCAGTGATTTTGGAGCCTAAAAAAAATAAAGTCAGCCACTGTTTCCCAATCTATTTTCCATGAAGTGAAGGTGCAGCCATGGTAAATTAAAAAAAAAAAAAGAATCTCATACCTAAATCCATAAAACTCAGGTTGATTTTCCATGCCATTTAATAAAGCAAAACTCCCATGAAGTAATTGAGCACTTTCCTTGATTAAAAGTGGAAAATCCACCACTAGTACAAAATGTGAAAAAAACATTTTTGCAGTTAATATCCCCATAGCAATATTCCCTGAACACATTTCAGACCCAGTAGAATGCCTCTTGATCAACTAAAGCCTGATTCACATCAAGCTCACAATTACCTCTCATATTAGATATCTTTCTCCTCTTATTTGCCAATGTTTAGATGTCAAGTAAAGTTATATTCCTCTGATTAACATATATTTCTGTACTGGAAAAATTATGCTTAAAATAAGCATTTGAAATGAAATTTCAATAATAATATGACTCATTCCATTTGTGCTTTGTTGTTTTTGTTTAGTTGCCAAGTCGTGTCTGACTCTTCATGGCATTCTCCATGGGATTCTTACCCAGAAAATGCAAAATACCTTTATGTGTGATCTCAAGATTAAAAGAAATCATGGTAAATATTTAAAATAAAAATTACCAGGAAAAGGGTTTAGGAGACTGAAAGCAACAAAATTCACAGTGATAGTAGTAGTAGAGTCACAACTAAATTCAACGTCCTTTTTTGTGTACAACCCACCAATGTAAGGGTAAGTATGGTGTCTTATCATTTTAAGAATAGTAATTATGACACTTAACTCTCCAACCCTATCCCTCAGGCACATGCACACACAAGCATACACACAGCATTATAAGGGTACTTAAGATTGACTATTTACTAAGCAATAATTTTCTTGGAAGGCTTCCCTGGTGGCTCAGTCAGCAAAGAAAATCCGCCTGCAGTGCAGGAGACCGGGTTGGATCCCTGGCTCAGGAAGATCCCCCGGAGAAGGAAATGGCAACCCACTCCACTATTCTTGCCTGGAGAACCCCATGGACAGAGGAGTCTGGCAGGTATAGGCCATGGGGTTGCAAGAGTTGGACATGACTTAGCAACTAAACCACCGCCACCACCAATTTCCTTGATGGAAAGGCTAAAAAGCTGACTTGAATGAGGTAATGATATAACACAATAAAAGAAATCAAGTAGGGACTTCCTTGGTGGTCTAGTGGTTAAGACTCTGTACTTCCAACTGGAGGGGGGGCATGAGTTTGATACCTGGTCAGGAAAGTAAGATTCCACATGCTAAGTGGCATGGCCAAAAGATTAAAAGTAGTAATAATAATAAAAGAGGAAAATTTATTTTAAAAAGCAATCAGGTTACAAGGTAAGTGACAAGTAAATATTAAGAAAGAAATCTGAGCAGAGAGGTGATTAATGCTGATTAAATACAGCTATGAATGAATCAACAAATTTAGATTAAAATGTGTTTAAGAATTAATTAATCAAATATCTCAAGTCACATTCTGTCTCTCTTCAAAGTACCTAATTCCATATATTAAAGGTAATACTCCTTTTACTGGAAGGCCAGTTCTGTAGGGCAAGGCTCTATGCTCAATAATAGTTCCTAGATACTCCCTTTCCCTACAAGAAAGTTTAGGAATAAACACTGTATTTTAATCTTTATGTTCCTTCATTTGCTAATATATCAAAGCATAATGAACGAAAAAATTAACAATAAAAGTAGGATATCAAGGCAAACAATTTTAATTCAATACCCTACTAACAAAAAGGAGCTTATAGTTAGGACTTTATTTTACTAGAATTTTCTGGGTGAGAACCAGAGTTCTCCATGTGATTTATACTGAGAAACTAGCAAAAGTTTGTATGTTTGCTTACAGAAATATATTAACTTCAAGATTTTTGGAAAATATATTGGATGTCATACATAAAATATTCTCTTACTAATTATGCACTACTTGCCCGGATTAATATATTCTAATTGAATGTCTTATAAAATTACAGTGCAATGCATATATTAAAATATACATACTACATAAGATTCTTATAAGTTTAAGTAATTTAGCACCTTCATTGTGCAATGTGTCAAAACTTTATGAATACAGAGTGCCATTACAAATGTGTTGCTTGCAATTATTTTATCATAAAGTTAAAAGATACCCTATGAATTTCTTAATATTTTTTCAGGTCAATCTATTATTGCAATCCTAGAATCAAATTCTAAAATCTGTAACTTCTTTAGGACAAAACTGATAAATGATTTTAATTGTTCATAGATAAACATAGTCTACAGATTGCATCTGTTACAGTTTGATAGTATGTTGTAAAAGGTGATTTGAGAAATAAATTGTGAATTTTAAGTTAGAGCCAGATCTCAGATCTTAACCTCAAGACGAGGAAGTCTTAACACTCTTTATTAGGTGAGAAGTTTGAAGTAGAGGTTGACATTAGCAGAACGTGACTATAGGAAGTGTTAGTTGCTCAGTAGTGCCTGACTATTTGAGACCCCATTGACTGCAGCCCACCAGGCTCCTCTGTCTATGGGATTTTCCAGTCAAGGATACTAGAGTGGGTTGCCACTTCCTTCTCCAGGGGATTTTCCTGACCCAAGGGTCGAACCCTAGTGTCCTGCACTGCAGGCAGACCCTTCACTGACTGAGCTATGAGAGAAGGCCCTGACTATAGGAAGATGATTCTCAAACTAATTGGTTCCATAGGCTGCAGAGGACACAGCTTGAAACCAGGAAATCATTTATAAAATAATCTTAATATTTAAGATGAAAGATAGTAAAACTGTATGCTTTACTTCAATACAAAAAATAATTACTAAAAAGCAAGAAAATAAGATCTTAAATTTAGATGGTCATATTGTTAATAGAAACATATGAATTATTCCAGACTTGAAATGAAGAGAACTTGGAATTAGATAGATAAGAAGGTGATGAAGAAAGATGTTTAACATCATAGCTTTATTATTTTTGTATTACTTCAAAAATCTCAGAAACCTATTATCTGTGATTAATGTCCTAAAAATTATGCAAAATTAAACACATGAACAACTCTCATCAAAAGTTATGCATATATGGGCATCCCAAATAAACTTTCTATCTTCATACAAATGAATGTATCTTAGTTGTATGACTGCTATGCTTTTGGACTACTACATGTAAATAATTCAGATAATTTCAAAAGCTTGAATTAAAAACTTTATAGATGGCTTCTTATATTTAATTCAATGATGTTATAATTCAATGCTAATGTCAGACATTTATGTTGCCATTTATTTTACTCAAAAGAAACTTCAATAAATTTGAAAGGTAAAACAAGTTGCAGCAAACCAAAGCTAAAGGAAATCTTATTACCTGATTATGTATATGTGATGGTTTTATAGGAATCCATCATGTCAGCCATCAGTGGTGAAGAAATTCTCTTTAGAGAACAAAGAAGATGGATGACTGCAGTTTGAGTTCAGATAATTATTTGCATAAGTTTATTTGCTTATACCATGTTTGGAGAGAAATATTTGAATATATTTGATACTTCACCAGTTGAAAACAAATCTCCTTAAAGGTCTACACACACACACACACACAATGCTGTATTAGTTTCAGAAAAGACTCAGGAAGAAAAACGTATGAAAGGAAAGAGGATAGATTCACCTTTTTTAAAACAAGAAATCAGTGATTATTATCTTTCTTTTATGAGTTTGGTAAAGTTTGTGTTAGAAACAAAGGCCAAACTAAAAGAGTCTTGTGTTCCTTACAAACTTCAGGATCTTTCAGTTTTATTTTTTTGTTTTTGAATCCATTTTACTTCCATCTGTATTTTTGATGTTAGTCTCTAAAAGGAGGGAAGAGTGAATAAACACTCTGTACTCTATGTTTAACTATTTCTAATGAGGTGGATGAAACTGGAGCCTATCATACAGAGTGAAGTAAGTCAGAAAGAAAAACACCAATACAGTATATTAATGCATATATATGGAATTTAGAAAGATGGTAACGATGTCCCTATATGAAAGACAGCAAAAGACACACAGATATAGAGAACAGATTTTTGGACTCAGTGGGAGAAGGTGAGGATGGGATGATTTGAGAGCATAACATTGAAACATGTATATTATCATATGTGAAAAGGTTCACCAGTGGAAGTTCAATGTATGAAACAGGGAACTCAAAGCCAGTGCACTGGGACAACCCTCAGGGATGGGATGGGGAGGGAGGTGGGAAGGGCGTTCAGTATGGTGGACACATGTACACCCACGGTTGATTCATGTTAATGTATAGCAAAAACCACTACAATATTGTAAAGCAATTAGCCTCCATTTAAAATAAATTAATTTAAAAAACTGCTGCTTTGTTTACACAATTCCCAAAAGAGAACAACGATTTTAAAATATATATATACATATGAACTGAAGAGCCTCTTGATGAAAGTGAAAGAGGCAAGTGAAAAAGCTGCCTTCATACTAAACATTCAAAAGCAAACAAACAAACAAAAAAACCGATCATGGCATCCAGTCCCATCATTTCATGGCAAATAGATGGGCTTCCGTGTAGCTCAGTTGGTAAAGAATCTGCCTGCAACACAGGAGACCTGGGTTCGACTCCTGGGTCAGGAAGATGCCCTGGAGAAGGAAATGGCAACCCAATCCAGTATTCGTGCCCAAAGAATCCCATGGACAGAGGAGTCCAGCAGGTTGCAGTCCCTGGGGTCGCAAGAGTTGACTTAGCAGGTAAAACCAAAAACCAGATGGGTAAGCAATGGAAACAGTGATAAACTTTAGATTCTTGGGCTCCAAAATCACTGCAGATGGTGACTGCAGCCATGAAATTAAAAGACGCTTACTCGTTGGAAGAAAAGCTATGACAAACCTAGATAGCATATTAAAAAGCAAGGACGTTACTTTGCCAACAAAGGTCCATCTAGTCAAAGCTATGATATTTCCAGTAGTAATGTATGGATGTGAGAGTTGGACCATAAAGGAAGTTGAATGCCAAAGAATTCATACTTTTGAACTGTGATGTTGGAGAAGACTCTTGAGAGTCCCTTGGACTGCAAGGAGACCCAACCAGTCCATCCTAAAGGAAATCAGTCCTGAATATTCATTGGAAGGACTGATGCTGAAGCTGAAACTCCAATATTTTGGCCACCTGAAGTGAAGAACTGACTCATTGGAAATGACCCTGATGCCGGGAAAGATTGAAAGCAGGAGGAGAAGGGGATGACAGAGGATGAGATGGTTTGATGTCATCACTGACTCGATGTACATGAGTTTGAGCAAGCGCCGGGAGTTGGCCATGGACAGGGAGGCCTGGTGTGCTGCCGTCCATGGGGTCGCAAAGAGTCAAATTCCACTGAGAAACTTAACTGAACCAAATACATATGCATGGACTCCCCTAGTGGCTCAGACGGTAAAGAATCCACATGCAGTTCAGGAGACCAAGGTTCAATCCCTGGGTCTGAAAGATCCCTTGGAGAAGGGAATGGCTACCCACTCCAGTGTTCTTGCCAGGAGAATCCCATGGACAGAGGAAGTTGACATGCTGCAGTTCATGGGCTTGCAAAGGGTTGAACATATTTGAGTTACCAAAACACATACATGTATATCACACACACATATTAGAATGCCAAAACTCTAGTATCTAATTATGTAACCTTAAATAAGTTTATTTCTATTTAATATTTCGTTAAAGCATTAATTTGCATTACTTGATCATAATTATAGCATATAGCAATTGAATTTACAGAGTTTTCATAGAATGTCTTCTATCAAGGTCTTTTGATTCAAAAATTTGAAATTCTAACCTATGGCATGATTTTAGAGCTATATTCATAATAGTTGTAAGCTCCAAACGTTCTTGCTCTTTCTTTATGAACTCAAAATCAGCTTGACAGCTTTTCAAAATAATTAGCCCCCTTAGATGAATATTAAAAGCTATCAAAATTTTTAAAGTTGCTATATATAAAAGGAGAAAGCCACAAAGTTAATTGATTTTGCAACTTATGATCACTTATTGGACTGTCAAATTTTCTGGTGGGGACCAAAATGCATTTCAACATTGTACCTGGTACAAACAGACCCTCAATACATACTTTTGTTATTTTTGAATGAGTCATTATAATCCAAGTAATTTTCAATCCAACAAAATATATATAATCAGACAGAAAATTTACTCTATTCTTTCTGTGGAGGTAGATTTATCTTTAGAAAGTTACCAATCAATCAATAGAGATATGGAAATTGTAAAGTGCCATAAATATCTTGTGATTTTTTTGAGAAGGTTGACTTTAAAAACTGACAATTTCTAAATGATTTATTTGGAAGACTTAAAAGCCTGGTTACATGCTAAGTGAAATAATTCAAAAAATATATTGCATCATCCAAATCATTCTGCATACTAAGTAATTAGTCATGTGTGAGATTGCTCACAGGACTGGAACACATACCCAAAAAGTCATGATTCACAAGTCACTCTATGTTAAGTATAGCCCCTTCTTTAAAATTACTGCTTTAGAACAATTAATTTCATTATTTAATTCATTATTTAATTTCTTTTCTCTTGGTAGGTTAACAAGTGTTATAAATTTAGTGGCTAAATTGATAAAAGTCTAAAGTATGTAATATCAATTTCTGATAGTACTGTAATTTCCTTTTACTTATTCCATCATACTTAAATGTAACAAATTAAAGGAAAATGATGTGAAGATTTATCAAAAACAGTAAAGTTAAGTGTTTCAGTGGAAAAATGCATTAAATAGATTTTCTAAAAGTAATGTCTTATAGCATTACAGTTTCATAAATTGAGTTAAATATTACAAAGTTTGTGAAAAAAATCTGTTCATCTAAAGCATTTTTAGGTAATTCATACTAAATAATGTACCCAGAAAAAGTCATAATTATATGTTACGAAGTATTGAAGAAAGTAAGGAAAACCACTAGACCATTCAGGTATAACCTAAGTCAAATTCCTTACAATTTTACAGTGTACAGTGGAAGTGGCAAATAGATTCAAGTGATTAGATCTGATAGACAGAGTTCATGAAGAACTATGGATGGAAGTTCATGACATTGTACAGGAGGCAGGGATCAAGACCATCCCAAGGAAAAGAAATGCAAAAAGGCAAAACAGTTGTCTGAGGATGCCTTATAAATAGCTGTGAATAGAAGAGAAGCTAAAGGCAAAGGAGAAAAGGAAAAGTACACCCATTTGAATGCAGAGTTCTAAAGAATATCAAGGAGAGATAAGAAAGCCTTCCTCAGTGATCACTGCAAAGAAATAGAGGAAAACAACAGAATGGGAAAGACCAGAGATCTCTTCAAGAAAATTAGAGATACCAAGGGAACTTTCCATGCAAAGATGGACACTATAAAGGACAGAAATGGGATGGACCTAACAGAAGCAGCAGATAGTAAGAAGAGATGACAACAATACACAGAAAAAATATACAAAAAAGTTCTTCACGACTCATTTAATCACGATGGTGTGATCACCAACTTAGAGCCAGACATTCTGGAATGCGAAGTCAAGTGGGCCTTAGGAAGCATCACTGTGAGCAAAGCTAGTGGAGGAGATAGAATTCCAGTTGAGCTATTTCAAATTCTAAAAGATGATGCTGTGAAAGTGCTGTACTAAATATGCCAGCAAATTTAGAAAGCTCAGCAGTGGCGACAGGACTGGAAAAGGTCAGTTTTCATTCCAATCCCTAAGAAAGGCAATGCCAAAGAATACTCAAACTACCACACAATTGCACACATCTCACACACTACCAAAGTAGTGCTCAAAATTCTCCAAGCCAGGCTTCAGCAATATGTGAACTGTGAACTTCCAGATGTTCAAGCTGGACTTAGAAAAGGCAGAGGAACCAGAGATCAAATTGTCAACATCCACTGGATCATTGAAAAAGCAAGAGAGTTCCAGAAAGAAACATCTATTTCTGCTTTATTGACTATGCCAAAGCCTTTGACAGTGTAGACCACAACAAACTTTGGAAAATTCTTCAAGAGATGGGAATACCAGACCACCTGACCTGCCTTTTGAGAAACCTGTATGCAGGTCAGGAAGCAACAGTTAGAACTGGACATGGAGCAACAGAGTGGTTCCAAATAGGGAAAGGAGTACGTCAAAGCTGTATATTGTCACTCTGCTTATTTAACTTGTATGCAGAATATATCATGAGAAATACTGGGCTGGATGAAGCACAAGCTGCAATTAAGATTGCTGGGAGAGTATCAGTAACCTCAGATATGGAGATGACACCACCCTTATGGCAGAAAATGGAGAACTAAAGAGCCTCTTCATGAAAGTGAAAGAGGAGAGTGAAAAAGTTGGCTTAAATCTAAACATTCAGAAAACTAAGATCATGGCATCTGGTCCTATCACTTCAAGGCAAATAGATGGAGAAACAGTGGAAACAGGGACAGACTTTATTTTTGGGGCTCCCAAATCACTGCAGATGGTGACTGCATCCATGAAATTAAAATAGGCTTGCTACTTGGAAGGAAAGTTATGACCAACCTAGACAGCATGTTTAAAAGCAGACATTACTTTGCCAACAAAGATCCATCTAATCAATGCTATGTTTTTTCCAGTAGTCACGTATGGATGTGAGTTTAACTATAAAGAAAGCTGAGGGCTGAAGAATTGATGCTTTTGAATTGTGGTATTGGAAAAGACTCTTGAGAATCCCTTGGACTGCAAGGAGATCCAACCAGTCCATCCTAAAGGAAATCATTCCTGAATATTCACTGGAAGGACTGATGTTGAAGCTGAAACTCCAATACTTTAGCCACCTGAGGCAAAGAACTGACTCATTGGAAAAGACCCTGATGCTGGGAAAGACTGAAGGTAGGATGAGAAGGGGAAAACAGAGGAGGAAATTGTTGGATGGCATCACTAACTCGATGGACATGAGTTTGAGGGAACTCCAGATTTGGCAATGGACAGGGAGGCCTGGCGTGCTTCAGTCCATGAGGTGGCAAAGAGTCAAACATGATTGAGCGATTGAACTGTACTGAACTGAAGTATTCCAAGTATCTCCGAAAATATTGAAATATACATGGTTCTATGCTCTGCCTAGGTAATTCTACAAAACATATGCAAATCATTTTTATGTTCCCATAATATCAATAAAACCTAGATGCTTGGAGTTATCAGGAAGTTTAGTATTCTAGTGATAAAGCACTATTTTATTTAATCTATTAGGTAATATACACTGAGGTTTTAGAAACATGCAAGATAAAATCAGGAGACCCCATAGTGTAGCTGACAGCATGCTTAATGCAAATAGGATGCTTCCTCTTTTCTTTCTTGAACATTTCTTTTAGAGACTGTATTGGTGAAGAGTTAGACTTATTATCTTTTTAGTAAGGCTGAAATTGCCGTTCATTAATGATGGAGGAGAATACATACTGTTCCTACCTCTTTCAGAATTATCTGTTGGAGTCAATCTCACATTAATTTAGCTGGAGGATATACAATGGTTTATTTTGCTTATTCTTTCTTCACCTGAGGTAGAAGTAAAATGAAAAGCCCCTGAAAAACTGATAGTATGTATAATAAATTATGCAGAGTCCACTTTACTTTCAGAGACTGGTTTGGTTAGCGTAAGTGTATTTAGGACTAAGTAGATCATTTTCATTCCACACCTTTGTGATAGGCAGAATACTAAAATTCCTCTCTCAAGGTGTACATCAGACTCTCTGGGACTTGGAACATGATGAGATGTCTAAGATTGTGTTAAAATAGTGTCAAAAGGAATTTTGCAGATGCAATTAAGGTACTAATCAACTGGCTTAAAGCTCATAAAAAAGATTATCTGGGTAGGCCTGATCTAACTACATAACCCTTTTAAAAACAGACCATTTTCTCTAGCTGGCAGCAGAAGATGTCGGAGAGATTCGAAATGCAAGAGGGATTCAACACATGGGAGCTATTTCCTTTGTGGCGATGAAGTGGACCGAGAATTAAGGACCTACGAGTGGCCTCTAGAAATCAAGAGTGGTCTCTGACAGATAGTCAGCAAGAAAATGGGACCTCAGTCCAGGAACTAAAATTTTCCATCACCTGAAAGAGCTTGGAAACAAATTCTTCCCCAGGGACTCCAGATAAAAGACTTGGCCTTGTGAGACCCTAGGCAAAGAACCCAGTTAAACTTGCCTGAACTTCTCACCTAAACAAGTGTGAGATAATAAGTGAGTAGTTTTAAGTTTCTAGGTGAAAAACAAAGACAAACACAACATTCATTTTTTATAGGTAAGAAAACTGAGTCCGAGAGGTCTACAAATATAAAATTATGTCCTTAATTTTCATTCTTCTTATTCTGCTTACACTTGCTTTATGTTCTTACATTGGCAACTGTCTGTGAATCCCACAAAACAAAATATATAATTATTTTTAAATATCCAAATATTCATAAAATTAAAAAAACTGACAAGGAAATAATAAATGAATTATTGAGTTATCAAATGTATTAATGTGGGAATTATTATTATATATCTACACACTCTAATTAATTATAACCATTTTCCCTTTTGCCTTGACAGTAATAAATTGATTAAACTCCTTATTTTACTAGGTCCAGAATCTTTGGGTGTCCATAATAGCTTTTCTGCATATATATTCAATTAATAATTTCAAAAAGCAACCTCTAGAGATAAGCTTAATTACTCTGGCTTAGCTAGTTTCATGATTTCATAGTGAATGAACATGCAAAAGTCCCTATGTGTTTGCAAATTTCAGAAATAAATATAAAATCAACTATTTTTGTGTAGACATAAATGGGCTTTAAAAATACATCATATCAAATTAATGGAGTTTCAGTAATCCTATTAAGGGAGAGAAACTGCTGATGTGACTCTGAAATCTGTCACTTGCTTGAGTTAGCATGTATTTGTTCTAAATAGCTTGTCAGTCATAAGAAAAATATTAAACTATGGTTATATTAGAGTTCTATAGAAAAATAAAAGGGACAAATTAAAGTAAGTCTTAAGAATGTGTCCAAATAGCAGTTTGACATTTTGTGTGTGTGTGTGTGTGTGTGTGTGTGTGTGTTTGTACGTGTATCTTTATGTATGCTTCTTGGCATTATTGCTGGTTAAATAAAGTTAAATGAAGTAATATGAATTGAGAAGGTAGGTTAGTGTTTTGGAAAAAAAAAATCAGTAAACTAGGTAGCAGTCAGGAGATTTGATTAGTCTGTCATAAATCCTGTTTCCCAGTCTGTGTTCCCTGTAAATCCCCTTCCACTTTATGGATACAATTTATAGGTGGCCCTAATTAAGCTACCTTGGGTCATATTTAAGATTTTTTTTTCTTTTCAGTTATATGTCCTATTCCTCCTCCATAAATATAACTCTTATCATGATCACAGCATTATAATGTTGAAGATTATAAAAATGCACCTAGAATTTTTAATCAGTGGAACTTCAGTCTGACTTATCTTCCCTTTGATTCTATACTCCTTCAACACAAATTGTGTTATTTCACTCATATTGTTCAGGCTCTCAATTAATTATTAAGATTCACTTTTATAGACCATGACTCAGAGTGGTTTGATTTTTCTGGAGATAAATCATTACTTTTGGGAAAATGTTTTCTTACTGTTATGTACCTCTGCATTTTGGTACCTGGAAAACATGAACATACTGGTATGCTTTGTGCCAAGTGTACTGATTATGTTAACTGAGGGCATTGATATAATATTCATTTTGTTGAGTCAAGTATGAGTATTTGTTTCTGATAAAATTGAAATTATTTTTTAAGTTAAACAACAAGATAATTACTTCTCTACATATTAGCTTCAACATTCCAGGGTCAAGATTACAGTGAGACATTGAGGTTTCTCTATCAGAGCACTTGCAGGACCTTGAAAGTGAATGCCTCTTAATTTATGGACTAAGTGACTCCTTCATTTCAACTTAGTCCCAGCTATGTAATGTACATTAACTGACGTTCATATTATTTAATTTTACATCTCTTCTTCTGTCCATATGTTATAGTCAGTCAGAATTGAAGGTATGTAAAATCGCCATGTATGTGTACATTTTCAATACTTGATAATTAAGGGCAAAAATGTGATATGTTTTACAAGTGGTATTTGAAGGTACTAAAAAGCATGCTCACCAAATACTTTATTTCAAATGATAGGACATTGATTTTTAACATAAATTGCAGGGTAACAGATTTATGCCTGGACATGAGAAGTAGATTTTGTTTAATATAGTTATTAAAATATTCATGCATATGCCAGTCAGTCAGTTGGGCTGCTCAGTTGGGTCCGACTCTTTGCAACCCCCTCAGCTGCAGCACTCTAGGCTTCCCTGTCCATCACTAACACCCAGAGCTTGTTCAAACTCATGTCCATTGAGTCGGTGATGCCATCCAACCATCTCATCCTCTGTCATCCCCTTCTCCTCCTGCCTTCAATCTTTCCCAGCGTCAGGGTCTTTTCCAATGAGTCAGTTCTTTGCCTCAGGTAGCCAAAGTATTGGAGTTTCAGCTTCAGCATCAGTCCTTCCAATGAATATTCAGGACTGATTTCCTTTCAGATGGACTGGTTTGATCTCCTTGCAGTCCAAGGGACTCTCAAGTCTTCTCCATCCCCACAGTTCAAAAGCATCAGTTCTTCAATCCTCAGCTCTCTTTATGGTCTAACTTTCACATCCATACATGGCTACTGGAAAAACTATAGCTTTGACTAGGAGGATTGTCAGCAAAGTAATATCTCTGTTTTTTAATATGTTATCTATGTTGATCATAGTTTTTCTTCCAAGGAGCAAGCATCTTTTAATTTCATGGCTGCAATCACCGTCTGCAGTGATTTCGGAGCCCAAGAAAATAAAGTCTGTCACTGCTTCCATTGTTTCCCCATCTATTTGCCATGGAGTGATGGGATCAGATGCCATGACCTTAGTTTTTTGAATATTGAGTTTTAAGCCAGCATTTTCACTCTCTTCTTTGCATATGTAGTAACAATAAAGAAAAGAGCTAACACTTCTCAGATTAGACTAGCTGTAGAGTTGTTTTCCAATTGCTAAGTTGTTTCTGACTCTTTGGGACCCCACGAACTGCAGCACGCCAAGCTCCTTTGTCCTTCACTATCTCTTGAAATTTGCTCAAATTCATGTCCATTGAGTTGGTGATGCTATCTAACCATCTAATCCTCAGTCACCCTCTTCTCCTTTTGCTTTCAATCTTTACTAGCATCAGAGTCTTTTCCTATGAGTCAGTTCTTCACATCAGGTGGCCAAAGTACTGGAGCTTCAGCTTCAGCATCAGCCCTTCAAATGAATATTCAGGACTGATTTCCTTTAGGATTGACTGGTTTGATCTCCGTGCAGTCCAAGACATCTTTCTTCAGCTCTTAGCTTTCTTTATGGTCCAACTCTCACATCCTTACATGACTACTATAAAAATCATAGCTTTGAGTATATGAACCATTGTCTAAGTTTGTAGTAGCTTTTCTTCCAAGAAGCAAGTGTTTTCCAATTTCATGGCTGCAGTCAGCATCCACAGTGATTTTGGAGCCCAAGAAATTAAAATCTGCCACTGTTTTCATTTTTTCCCCATCTATTTGCCATGAGGTGATTGGACTGGATGTCATGATCTTTGCTTTTTTTCTTTGACTTTTAAAAATTTATTTTTAATTGGAGGATAACTACTTTACAATATTGTTTTGAATTCTGCCATAGAGCAACATGAATCAGCCATAAGTGTACATGTTCCCTCCCTTTTGAACCTTCCTCCTCAACCCTCCACACCATCCCACCCTTCTAGGTTGTCACAGAGTACCACATTTAGCTCCCTGTGTTATACAACTTCTCATTAGCTATCTCATTTACATATGGTAATGTATATGTTTCGGTGCTACTCTCTCAGTACCTCCCACTCTCTCCTTCCCGTGCTATGTCCAAAGTCTGTTCCCTATGTTTGTATCTCTATTCCTGCCTTGCAAATAGATTCATTAGTACCAATTTTCTAGATTTCATAGATATGCATTAATACATGACACTCGTTTTTCTTTCTGACTAACTTCAGTCTGTTTAACAGGCTCTAGGTTCATCCACCTCACTAGAACTGCCTCAAATGTATTCCTTTTGATGGCTGAGGAGTATTGCATTGTATATATGTACCACAACTTTTTTATCTATTAATCTGGTGATGTATATCTAGGTTGCTTCCATGTCCATCTATTGTAAATAAGTTTCAATGTTGAGTTTCAAGCCAGCTTTTTCACTCTCTTTCACTTTCATCAAGAGGCTCTTTAGTTCCTCTTCACTATCACTACTTTTTGCATTTAGTGATTTTACTTTCAAATAAATATCTTTAAAGGTTAAAAAAGCTGTGTTTGAAATTCAGATAATAAACATTAAATTAGAAGTGATAGTTGCATGAGATTCATATTGAACTATTTTGATAGTGTTTTATGAATTTTATCTCTTGATATATGGTATAAAAAACAGCCAGCCAAATTGCTTTGTATATCTTAACTGAACCAAGCAATTATGATTTAGGGAATAAGGTGAGAGTGACATTTTGAATAAAGGCCAGACACTTTCATAGAAAACAAAACATGCATTTGACATTGCTGAACTTTGTGAACTAGACAATGATACTGGTAAATGTGACCTGATATAAGAATACTTCCAATCTTTTCCTTTTCGATGTGTTTGCATTCTTGCAGATCATCATATATGTCTTCTCTGAGGGTTGCAAATGTCAGTATTAGGATATATCTTATTTAAGAAAGTCAAATATTGTTTATCTAAAAGTTATTGGGAATGGTCTTTTTTGTTTGTTTTGATGAGTGTTTGTATGAACACTTAAGAACTTGCTTAAATCTGTGGCTCAATATTTCTGCACAAGGCACCTAGAGCTCTCTTATGGTAACATTCCATTTTTATGCAAATCACCAAGTTGCTAAAGCAAGGTGTTTCAGCTAAGCATATAAAAGGAATACATATTGTAGTTGAATATTAGTACCAACCTTTTCCAACTTCTAATTTCATCTCTTCCTACATTAGGTAGTCTTTACTGGGAACTAATAAGACTCAACATGGGAAACATTAGCGTTGTTATTTTCATTGCTTCACATAAAGTGAAACCTTATCACGGTGATATCCATAGACAAGCCAGAGACAGAAAGGCCAATTTGCTCATCAGCAGTCTTTTCAGATTAGTTGGAACATTTTGTTTCACTAACAGATGCTGTAATATATATATATATATATATATATATATATATATATATATATATATATATATATATATATATATATATATATATTCCAGGGATCAGAGCTTAATGAAACTGGCTTCAATGGCTAGGTACTATTGGGCAGTGACTCTGCAAGCCAAAAACAGGAAATGTTATAAAGCAGACATCAATGAAGAGTGAAATTACCTTAAAACTGAAAAGCTAATCATATAATGTGTCTTTTCAGACCAATTTAAAAATGGATGTGACATACCAGTTTCCAGAATCTCTCCTGAACTGGTTTTCTACTATTTATTAGACAATGCCAAGTTAGATCTGAATCTAGTGAGGCATCAAAAAGATTACTAAATTTGATTTTTTCTTTCTAGCTTGAATTACTCTCCTTTGAAGTTAGCAAGCCATAATAAATGCCTGCACCTTCTTTCATTGTATCAATGAGCATTTTTTAAACCAGCAAAACACTGCAAGACTTTCAAGGGAATATATATTTTTAATGCATTTTCCTTTGGGTGCATTGTGTTTCTTATGACTGAATGTTTAGAAGGTGGGGTATATTAATAACATATGAGCTATCTTATGTGACAGAAGCAGAGGATCAGAAAGGTTGATATTTTTTCAAAGTTATTGTGAATAGCAGCATCAAAATAGTTGCTCAGAAAAGTTTTATCTTTTTCTTTAAATTTATCATTTTAAAATTACTTTTTCTAAAAAGGTACTTCAGCTAATTGAGAGTGATCAAATTTCCATCAACTTTAACTTGGATAAAAATTTTGAAGTAAATCATTTGGAATAGTTTGTTTTGAATAAGTTGTTAAAACTGCCTCTTCTCAAATAAATGATTTTATAATGTACTTTTTTCAACTTTATTTTGAATGTTTTCTACACTTTTAGAATTACAGAGTTATGTATGATTATGTTTGAACCATTAGCAAAGAAATAACTAAAGTGAATAAAGTTGCCCTTTACATTGGCAATATATCAAATTTGATTTTTAAAATATTAATTGAAAAACATTTGTACTAGTTGAGACCATCCCAGCTTGCATATCTTATTAAAATAAATGTAAGTCAATGTGTGTGTGTGCTAAAAGTGGTGTGTACTTGTATGTGTATCTGAGTACTAACGATTGTTCTTTGGAGAAGTAATAGAAATAGAGAACTTCAGAAGTCATTCAACAAATAAAAAATAAGAGCACAATTCACCTTACCTGTATCTAAAGGTCAGTTATTTATAAAACCACCAAAATCAGTTTAGCATTTGCTAATATTTAAAAATCGCACTAGTGAAAATAGTTTCATAGTACACATGATTTTTATATTTACTTTTGCCATAAGATTTGAATTTATTTTAAAGATAGAATTATACACTATACATTGTCTACATGTGATTAGCAGCGCTCCCTAAAGTTTATTTTTTGGTAATTATACAGTGTGTTCATTTAGCATCATAATAGTAAAAATGCATTTTTAGACAAATTATTCTTGATTTTTTCTCAAGGAGGCTTATCTTTCTTAGAAAAAAGAACAATAAAAGAGCAATGATAATATTTGTTCCAAAAGTATTAATAGTTTTGTGTTTTATTTTTAAATACTGATCATAAACATTTTATTTGTCACTTACTATCCATCTAACCAGTGTTATGATTCTTCAGTGATTTAATGAACTCTATTACTACGTTAAATAAAAAAACAAACAAGCAAAACCATTTCTTAAGTGCCTATGTGATTAAAACTGATCTGGTTACTGTGGGTACAAAACTAATATAGACATTGCACTTGCCATTGAAAAGCTCAGTCTAGTGACTAAGCTTATTAATGAGCAATGTTTCAAACACATGGATGAGGATTCATTTAATGGAGGTATGTTTGTATTCAATACTTATCATCTCTGTTTCACATCCAAATCACCTGTTAAGAAAACAAAGATAGCTAGGCTTCAATTCAGATCTACTCTATCAGAATCTCACAGGAGAGATTCTCACCTCTAAATGCAATTTCAACCCATAGCCAGTGTTGTGAATCACTGGTCCAGACAGTGATCAATGAAAGGTCATCTTTATCAAAATGGTTAATATAATGGTCAATGATGATTCAGCTTGTTTGTCTCATTCTAATAATAGGGAAGAATGAAAAGCTTTACTCTAAGTAAAGACAAATTGAGAAAATGCTGAAAAACATTCAATATATCATTACTTAGTAGGTATTTTAACCCTGTATGACAAACACAGAAAACAAAGACTTCAATATGCTGAATTTTATTAAAATAAGATGTAAAGCTACTTCTACATATCTGTACAATAAAGTGATGCAAATGTTAGCTTATAAAGCTATTTGGAAGCTAAAAATGTCTTCTTTATTACATTGTACTTTTTAAATATATAGCATTGTACTTTTTTCTAGTGTGGAATATACTAGTTTTTATTTTAAATATGACCCAACAATTAAAAGATATTATGTGTTCACTGAAAAACCACATCCTGAATTTTACTTTTTATAAGTGACTGCTCTGAAGTGTGAGTTTTGAGTATAAGAGTAACAAGTGGTTGGTTTTATATATAAAAGATTAAGAATTAATGTGTTGACATGCTCTTGGGTAGAAAGAACTAATACTGTTAAAATGGCCACAGTACTCAAAGCAATCTACAGATTTAATGTGGTTCCAAACTACCCATGACATTTTTAACAGAATTAGAACAAATAATACTAAAATTTGTACTGAACCACTAAAGACCTAGAATTTCCAAAGAAATCCTAAGGGAAAAGAATAAAGCTGGATGCATAGCACTCCCAGACTTCAGATAGTACTACAAAGCCACAGTAAGCTAAACAGTATTGTGTCAAAAAAACAAATATATAGATAAATGAAAAAGAATAGAGTCCAGAATTAAAACCCATAAAACTATGGTCAATTAATATTTGATAATAAAAGGCAAAATGTACAATGGAGAAAATACAGACTCCTCAGCAGGTGGTAATGGGAAAGCTGACAGCCTCATGTAAATCAATGAAACTAGAACACTCCCTCACACTATATACAAAAATAAACTTAAAATGGTTTAAAAATCTAAATAAACTTCTAAGAAAACATAGGCAAAACATTCTCTGACATAAATTGTGGCAATATTTTCTTAGATCAATCTCCCAAGCAAAAGAAATAAAAGGAAAAATAAACAAATGAGACTAATAAAACTTCAGAGGTTTTGCACAGCAAAGGAAACCATCAGCAAAACAAAATCACACTTGCTGAATGAGAGAAAGTACTTGCAAATGATCCAACTGAAAAGGGGTTAATTTCCAAAATATACAAACAACTTATGAAACTCAATATAAAAAAAGAAATCAAAAAACAGAAAATCTAAATATACATTTTTCTAAAGCAGACATAAAGATAGACGTCTCTGTCCATGGAATTCTCTAGGCAAGAATACTGTAGTGGTCAGCCATTCCCTTCTCTAGATGATCTTCCTGACACAGGGATCGAACCTGTGTCTCTTTCATTGGCAAGCAGGTTCTTTACCTTGTGAGTCACCAAAGAAGCCCATATAGAAAAGAGGCACATGAAGTGATGCTCAGTATTGCTAATTATTAGATAAGTGCAAATCAAAATCATGATGAGATATCACCTCACACCATTGAGAATGGTCGTCATCAAAAGCAAACATCCTCTTCCAATAACACAAGAGATGACTACACATGGACATCACCAGATGATCAACACTGAAATCAGGCTGATTATATTCTTTACAGCCAAAGATAGAGAAGCTCTACACTGTCAGCAAAAATAAGACCGAGAACTGACTGTCTCAGATAATGAACTCCTTATTGCAAAATTCAGACTTAAAGTTCTTCTACTTCATTGACTATGCCAAAGTCTCTGACTGTATGGATAACAACAAACTGTGGAACATTCTTAAAGAGATGGGGATATCATACCACCTTACCTGCCTCCTGAGAAATCTGTATGCAGGTCAAGAAGCAACAGTTAAAACCAGACATGGAACAACAGACTGGCTCCAAGTGGGAAAAGGAGTGTGTCAAGGCTATATATTGTCACCCTATTTATTTAACTTACATGCAGAGTACATTAGGTGAAATGCTGGGCTGGATGAAGCACAAGCTGGAATCAAGATTGCCCTCAGATATGCAGATTGTACCACCCTTGTGACAGAAAGCAAAGAGGAACTGAAGAGCCTCTTGATGAAAGTGAAAGAGGAAATTGAAGAAGCTGGCTTGAAACTCAACATTCAGGAAACTAAGATCATGGCATCTGGTCCCATCACTTCATGGCAAATAGATACGGAAACAATGGAAACAGTGACAGACTATTTTCTTGGGCTCCAAAATCACTGCACATGGTAACTGCAACCATTATATTAAAAGACACTTTCTTTTTTGAAGAAAAGTTATTACCAGCATAGACAACAGAGACTATTAAAAAGCAAAGATTTTACTTTGTTAACAAAGGTCTGTCTAGTCAAAGCTATGGTTTTTCCAGTAGTCATGTATGGATGTGAGAGTTGGACCATAAAGAAAGCTGAGTGCCAAAGAATTGATCCTTTTTTGAACTGTGGTGTTGGAGAAGACTCTTGAGAGTCCCTTGGACTGCAAGGAGATCAAACCAGTCCATCCTAAAGGAAATCAGTCCTGAATACTCATTGGAAGGACTAATGCTGAAGCAGAAACTCCAATACTTTGGCCAACTGATGCGGAGAACTGACTCATTGGAAAAGACCCTGATGCTGATAAAGACTGAAGGCAGGAGGAGAAGGGGATGACAGAGAATGAGATGGTTGGATGGCATCACCAACTCAATGGACATGAATTTGAGCAAGCTCCGGGAGTTGGTGATGGACAGGGAAGCCTGGTGTGCTGCAGTCCCTGGGGTCAGAAAGAATCAGACATGATTGAGTGACTGAACTGAAAATGTCAATAATAAAAGCTGGAGAAGGTGTGGAGAAAAGGGAATCCTTGTACATTGTTGGTAAAAATATAAATTGGTGCAATCATTATGGAAAACTGCAGAAACTTCTTAAAAAACTAAAAAATAGAGTTAACATATGGTTCTGCAATCCCACCCTTGGACATATATCTAGAGAAAACTTTAATTCTAAAAGATACATGCACCCCAATCTTCATAGCATCGCTATTTATAATAGCCAACACTTGGAAGTGACTTAAATGTCCATCAACAAATGAATGGATAAAGATGTGTGATATATATACAATGGAATATTACTCAGCCATAAAAATAATGCCATTTGTAGCAACATAGATGAACCTAGAGAAAGTCACACAGAGAAAGACAACTATTATATGAGACAAACAATAAATATACTAAATATTATATCATGTTTTCAGTCACTTAAGTAAAAATATGTACAATGGCTATAAAGGGGGAAAGATAACAAAAAGGAACATGGAAATATCACTCTCTAAAAAAATTGACATTTTGTTAATTATGTAGTGCTTTGCAATTGGAAGTAAAAATATAATTTAGCAGAAAAAAACTCCATTAAATGAAACTTTGCAATGTTTCTCTATAAAAATTACTTTCTGTACGAATATCAGTTATTGTGTATGAAACAAAAAAGTATATAATAATGACATCTATTAGAGTAACTGATAACCAATAGGATGAAATATAAAGAAGCTTTAAAATCTAGTCACCTTAAAACAGTTTTCATATTTATGCTTACAATAAATTTCTAAAACTGTAATTTCATACTTTTTGTAGGCATTACCAAAGTTTACTTCTAAAAACTGATGCTTATATACTACCACAGTGTCTCTTGGCATGTTTCAGTAGATGATGACCATATACAATAAGCATTGAGCTTCATTTTCAGTATCTGTTATTTTCCCCACATAATTATTTTGAATAAGATATCTGGAACAATTTCAAACAAATAATGGTTTAGTCACTAAGTCGTGTCCGACTCTTGCGACCCCATGGACTGTAGCCCGCCAGGCTCCTTTGTCCATGGGATTTTCCAGGCAAGAATACTGGAGTGGATTGCCATTTCCTTCTCCAGGGGATCTTCCCAACCCAGGAATTGAACCCAGGTCTCCTGCATTGGAAGCAGATTCTTTACCAACTGAGTTATGAGGGAAGCCATAGTATTACTTATTACAAACTTATTACTGATCTTAATGGAATCTCCTCTGGTATTTTTCTGTGAATTGTAATGCTGACTGTTGAATAAGTGCACAAAGTGATTTATGTTCAACAAGGTTCATTATAAGTTTGTTTATAATACCATATAATTTAAACATCTAACAATATATTAGATAATTTATGTATTATGGAATACCTATATAATACAGCAGTATTTAACAATCAAAATTTTTATCTTAGAATACTATTTAATAAAATAATAAAAAGACCCCTATTTTGTAAAAAACAAAACAAAACAATGGAGTATATACACAGAAAAAAACTGGAAAATGCACACTAAAATAACAATATATATTGTTTTTTAGCTGGTAGGTTTGCAGGTAATTTATCTTTTCTTCTTTATTTTATTTACCCATCTTATTTTTCAAACTTTCTACAATTATTACATGCCATTTTATAGTCCAAAAAGTGTCAATTACTGACAAGTACAAGTTATTTTGGGAAAACTTAATGTTCAAACTTGATGGTAGTTGAAGAACTCTTTGTTCATTAATCAATTAATCATAGTTGAATTATTTCCACTAAAATATATAATAAAGAATTACAAATACATACTTATGCTAACTTGAATATATTCCCATCATGTAAAACTATGCTAAATATCTATTTATAATAGCTTTCATATGGACCATATTCATTTCAAAATATTTAATCCCTGAACTCATCTTCTCACCTTCCCCTCATGGATTAAAGAAATTAGAGCATCCCCAGCTTTACATAGAAAACACAAACACATTTTTTTTCTTCATCTCCTCATCTCTCAATTCTTTACAGAACTTGCACTTCTAATTCCCTTAGTTCAAATTCTAAATACTAATCTCCAACTAAGTGCCTTAAATTTGGGGATCATGTTAGAAATGTTATTCGCTGATCTCCCCATTTAATTTGTCAAGCCTGATTTTCAATTCTTACCTCTATCACACTAGTCCTGGCCTTTATCTCTAATTTTTGTCTCAACACAACATTCTCCTAGCTAATTTCCCTACTTTAAACTTGGCTTCTCTCTTCTGATATGATCCTTAATTCTTTAATTAGCTATCTCAGAAATATTTTTCACCATAATATATTCCCACTCGTTATATACGTTGTATACATTGCATATGTATTATATCTTAGAAATGTGCTTATGCTGGAAACGCAGGAATTATTCTCCCAAACAACTCAAATTCTAGTGGATTGAAAAAGATTTTATGTGACTGTGGTAAGAAAGAGGCCTTCCTGGTTAGCTCAGCTTGTAAAGAATCCGCTTGCAATGCAGGAAACACCAATTTGATTCCTTCCAACCAGCAAGTTCCCCTGGAGAAGGGATAGGCTACCCACTCCAGTATTCTTGGGCTTCCCTGGAGTCTCAGAGGGTAATCTGCCTGCAATGTGGGAGATCTGAATTCGATCCCTGGGTTGGGAAGATCCCCTGAAGGAAGGCATGGCAACCCACTGCAGTATTCTTGCCTGGAGAATCCCCATGGACAGAGGAGATTTGCAGGCTGCAGTCCATGGGGTCACAAAGTGTCGGACACGACTGAGCAACTAAGCACAGCACACACACACACACACACACACACACACACACACACACACACACACACACACACAGAGAGACACGTAAGAAAAGTTGGTTAGAGGAGGCTTCATAAAGACGCCTGATCTGAGTCATAAAGAATTCATGGAAGTTAATCACCTGAAAAGGAGCAGGCCTCCACTTGGAAAAAACAGGAATGAATTTGCAGAGACTAAGAACAGCATGTTGTATAATAGAAAATGGAAAGCAATTTGATTTTCTTGAAGCATATACTATGACCCAGGGAGGGATGGGTGAAACCTACGACTGAAAGTAAGCTGAGAGCTTTGTATGCTATGCTAAAAAGCTAGAGTATTTATCATGAAAATTATGAGAAGCCAGTTAAGCATTTCAAAAACAGAAGTGGAATGATACAACGTACAATTGAAATAAAGCATCCAGTTTTTTGTTTTGTTTTGTTTTGTTTTGTTTTTGGCCTCACTAAGTAGCTTGCAGAATCTTAATTCCCTTACCAGAGATCAAACCTGGGCCCTTGGCAGTGAAAGCGTCGACCTAACCACTGGACTGCCAGGGAATTCACATCTCTTCAGAATAGTCATCATGATCTCAAAGTTTGTTTAAAATTTGCAAATATCAAGTGTCAATCAAAACTGAAGATGAAACACTAATGAGTGCTGAATTCTCATGTTTTAGGTGTACTTTCTTTTTAGATTTTTTTAAATTTTCTGCTATTTTTAGTGTATTGTTTCACTTAAATTTCCTACATGTTAACTTTGTGTGAACTAAAGAAAAAGCACAATATATATAAAAAATTAAAATCTATTGTTTGTGTAGAGACAGTGGACAAAGACTAGATAGAAGATGAACGTCATTCAAGCAGCTATTGCATTTGTTCATGTGAAAGATGAAGATAACCTAAAATAGGACAATGTATTAGGGGCAGAAAGCAACATAGGCTACCATTCTGAGAGTGTGGAACATGAAATTAAAATATTTGGAGTTTACAATTCCAGAAAAATAAATGACCCAATCAAAAAATAGGCCAAAGATCTAAACAGACATTTCTCCAAAGAAGACATACAGATGCCTAACAAACATATGAAAAGATGCTCAACATCACTCATTATCAGAGAAATGCAAATCAAAACCTCAATGAGGTACCATTACACGCCAGTCAGAATGGCTGCTATCCAAAAGTCTACAAGCAATAAATGCTGGAGAGGGTGTGGAGAAAAGGGAACCCTCTTACACTGTTGGTGGGAATGCAAACTAGTACAGCCACTATGGAGAACAGTGTGGAGATTCCTTAAAATACTGGAAATAGAACTGCCATATGACCCAGCAATCCCACTCCTGGGCATACACACCGAGGAAACCAGATCTGAAAGAGACACGTGCACCCCAATGTTCATCGCAGCACTGTTTATAATAGCCAGGACATGGAAGCAACCTAGATGCCCATCAGCAGACGAATGGATAAGGAAGCTGTGGTACATATACACCATGGAATATTACTCAGCCATTATAAAGAATTCATTTGAATCCATTTTAATGAGATGGGTAAAACTGGAGCCCATTATACAGAGTGAAGTAAGCTAGAACGATAAACACCAATACAGTATACTAATGCATATATATGAAATTTAGAAAGATGGTAACGATAACCCTATATGCAAGACAGAAAAAGAGACACAGATGTATAGAACAGACTCTTGGACTCTATGGGAGAAGGCGAGGGTGGTATGATCTGAGAGAACAGCATTGAAACATGTTTATTATCAAGTGTGAAACAGATCGCCAGTCCAGGTTGGATGCATAAGACAAGTGCTCAGGACTGGTGCACTGCGAAGACCCAGAGGGATGAGATGAGGAGGGAGGTGGGAGGGAGGTTCAGGATGGGGAACATATGTAAATCCATGGCTGAATCATGTCAATGCATGGTCAAAAACACTACAATATTGTAAAGTAATAAACTAATAAAAATAAATGGGAATTAAAAGCAAAATAAGTAAATAAATAAATAAAAATAAAGAAGGCTGAGTGCCAAAGAATTGGTGCTTTTAAAAAATAAAATAAAGTAAAATAAAATATTTGGAGTTTAAAGATCAGATTTACTGACTGTTACTGTGTAACATGTAGTAAATCACTCAACTGCCCTAAGCCCCATTTTCCCCATTAGGGAAAAGGCAAAAATGACACCTGTACCATTTTTCAATGTAAATGAGATGTTCTTAAAGTTCTTGGCACATGCCTGGCCTGTAGTCAATTTTCAAAATACATTGTCAGCTATTGTTTTCATTATTTTAATAGTATTTCAAAGGTAAGATTAGAGAAAAATGTTGAATTATTGCAACGGGTAGGGGTCAGGAGAGAAGGAAGCATAGGATATTATCTAAGTTTTCTACTTCAGAGATTTGAGTGAATGGTGACTCCATTAGTTGATACAGGTAATAAGCCAGATTTGGGAAAAGGAATTCAGAGGGAATTGATCCCATTTGAAAAATGTTGAGCTTGAGGATCCACGGACCATTGATGGGAAGATGTCCATAGCAAAGTTTAACACATCTGCTAGAATTTCAGGGAGAGGTCAGAGTTATACATGGGGGATAAGAACTCGTCAGGATATAGGAAGAATATGAAAGACAGGGGGAGTGTAAAGTGATGAGAAAATAGATGCAAGATATAATTCTAAGAAATATGAACACTGATGCCATGGACAAATGATGAAGTACTGACACACATACCGAAAATAAAATTGTCAGAAGGCCGAAGAAAAATCAGAAAACAATATCATCATGGAAACCAAGAAAGCAGAACTATAAAAGGAGGGAATGAACGAGGCAAAGTGTCAAATGAAGGAGAAATGTACTCAAATGAAAAGATGTCCTTTAAGTTTAGCAAACAGGAGGCTAGTGCTAACAAGATGAGAGATGTGAGTAAGTGAGCAGATGTTGAAAAAGACTACATGATAATGTTCTGAGGAGTAAGTGGGAATTAAGGAAGTATAGACAGTAAATATAATTTTCCTATTTGAGGATATACAAGAAACGGTGTCTCAAAAATTAACATCAAAATTCTTTTATTCAGGTGTCATTGCCTTCTCAAAGTTATCCAAAATATAGCCCTAAAACAGCTTCTTAAATGTATCTCAAATATAGCTGAAAACTGTTCTAAAAATACATGTGCTTTAGCTCGTTTAATTTCTACCAACAGGGACTTCTCCATCTTCTCCATTTTCCCAAATCCTACCTTAAAATCTAAATCATGGTTCATTCTCTCCTCCATGAGCCTCTCTCATTCTACTCTAGCCCACTGTGATTTCCCTTTTCAAACTCAAAATGAAAATGATTCTTGTACTGCCTTGTATTTTAGATATTTATTTTCATGGCTGTACAATGTATGTACTGTACTTAGTTGCTCAGTCGTGTCCAACTCTTTGCGACCCCATGGACTGTAACCCAACAGGCTCCTCTGTTCTTGGGATTTTTTCAGGCAAGAATACTGGAGTGGGTTGCCATTTCCTCCTCCAGGGGAATCATCCTGATCCAGGAATCAAACCTGTGTCTCCTATTTCTCCTGCATTGCGGGCAGATTCTTTACCCTCTGTGCCATCAAGGAAGCCCATACAATGTATAGGTCTAGATAATGCATTTTCAGTTTTAAAACCAAACTTTGAATCACTCCATTGTTAAATGAAGAAGTTAACACAATCATTTATAAAGGCACAGTATGGTTAGAATTCTATCATTTTAAATAGCATACACGTTTTAAACATACAAGCTTATGCTTAGAAAAAATTAGAAATTTATTTATCAAAATGCTAGAAAGAGTTAATTTTGAATAGGAGGAATGTAAAGTGATTCCTATTTCCATCACTGTATTTTTCTTTATTTTCTAAATTTTCGATCAGAAAATTTCATAATCAGAAAAATTAACTATAGTAGAAATAAAATAATTATGCTATTGAGATGAAAATCTATAAATCCTTCATTTAAAATTTTATGGATGTGTAATTTGCTTTGCTAAACCAATATAAACAACTTAGCATTCCATGTGTGATGGAAATAAAACACTTTAATTGAAAATTATTTAGCAGATCTTAGATAATATATGATATAAGTTAAAGTTTCAAACAATTTTTTCTGCAATTTGGTTTCCATAGTGTATGAAATCTAATTATGCTGAATCTAGGCTGTATTAAAATTTTTGTCTTAATGTTTTATCTCTAGATACCTATTTTAATTAGAACTATCCTTTGTAAGATAGCCATTCATGTATACAGATATAATAGAGTAAAATGGCTAATATTAAAACCACTTATGAAGTCAAATTCTTATCATTATATTATAAACTTTTTTCTCTTAAGTCATTTGTTCACAGTTGAGAAAATAGAGTTTTATTCATATCTCCATATGCCTAAGAAAAATGAATGTGAAAAAGATAATTAAATATATATTTAAGGCCATGAATAACAACTTGAATTTTCTGAGTTTGCAAGCTACTTCTGAACAAAGGCATTTTGGGTTTTATGCCAAAGACTGAAGAGTGGACAAGAAATGGGCTTTGGACAGGAAATGGACAGTGAACTTAAAACTGAGCTAGGCCAAACTTTGTAAAATTTCAGACAGGCTAATTACCAGTTGCTTGAGCTTGAGTAAATCACTGAATTCTTTGAGACTCCCAATTAGTTTGAATTAAATTGAGTCTCTCAATTTAGTTTGCAATGTGAGGATGACACTAACAATATCTTGTTCACTGGGTAATTGAGTGGATTAGTTGAAACAATTGATGATGAAGGGTGCTAGCATTTAGGTGCCTGTTATGTGCCAGTCACATTTTATAGGTTATCTCATTTCACTGTCAAAACAACCCTATGAGTTTGACATTATTGTTAGACATTTTTATGGATGACGATCCTGAGACTCAGAAATATTAACCAGTTTGATAGAAGACGCAACAGCTAAAGATCACAGAGTCAAGTTTAGAACCCAGACTGCCTGATTTGGAAGCCAATCTCCTTCCTGCTGCTCCAGTGTGCCTATCACAGAGAAGATACACAGAAAGAGTTTTCCCCTGCCTTTTTCTTTTTTTTTTTTTTTTGAGATGACTCACTATAGCTCTATCATTTCTAAAATAGCTCTTACTTGCCACTGAAAACAGTCTCAGCTTCCTTAATTAAATGCCATGAAAAACCCATGGTTTTAAGGAATTTGATTCCATATGCTTACAAACTAGTCTAAGAAATACTTGACATAATTTAGTTCAAGAATTAGAAGTATATTTCAGAAACACAGGAGTCTCCCCATATAATCACAAGCTGATCATATTGGGAACTTGCATGAAATATTAACAAGATATTTGTAATCAAGAACACATCAATTTCAGTATCCTGTGAGGGAAGAAATGTGATTGTAGAGCCATTTTAAATGCATTTTAGTTATAGTATATTGGTAATAATTATCATTTATGTAGATCTCTCATTTTTCAAATGCTTTATGCAAACTCATCTCATTTGAGGTTCTGAAAAACCCATCCTCTTCATTTTGCACATGAAGAGTTTGAGTCTCAGAGAGGATAAGTGACCTTTCAAGATCACAACAGATTTACTATTAATACATAGAAAAGCTTAAACTTCAACCATGGTCTAATTCCTACAACAGTTTTATTTTGTTACTGTCACTTTTATCATTATATTAATACTATTCAATACTACTTTATACTGTTGTTATTCAGGGCACAAAGTTATCACAAAATAAATAGGTTGTTTATTTAGTGGTAAGAATCCTGAACTGGAAGTCAGGAGATTTAACACTCATCACTTGATTCTTTTAAAATTGAACTGTGTGACCTTGGGCTAACCATTCTCACATTCTGCATCTTATCTCCTTCTTCTAACATTTTATGATTCTGACACTACATTAGCTTGTCAATAGTTTACACAATCCTTAGAATGCAAACTTTATTTCCACCAGCTCCATTTAAAAATTCATTCACCTACAACTGAAAGGATTTTAAAGTTAACATTATTGTCTCGAGCAATACTCATTACTTCTCCTCAAGCTCCTGTAAAGAACACACAGGATAGGGTTCAAGAAGCAGGGCTGTTTTGTGACTCAGCTTTTGATATGCAGTTAGTAAAAAATTATGTTTGCTTGCCATGTTAAGTCGTTTCAGTCGTGTCCGACTCTGTGACAGCATGGACTGTAGCCCACCAGGCTCTTCTGTCCATGGAATTCTCCAGGAAAGAATACTGGAGTGGATTGCCATATCCTCCTCCAGGGGATCTTCCCAACCCAGGCACCAAACCTACATCTCTTACATCTCCTGCATTGGCAGGCGACTTCTTTACCACTTGCTATGGTTGCCTAGATTCTTGATTTGAAACAGTGATGTATAGGTGAAAGAGTACTTAAATTGGTTAAATTGGGTTTGGGCAAAAATTTTGGAAGCCTGCGAGAATCCAGTTTGTCAGTTTGTTTGTTTTTAATCTATACAATCAGTATATTATCAATAATATCTAACTCGATGGATTCTTCAGATTAGATTAATTGACCAGTGTGGAGCAGAAGTTATTATCTACGTCATGCCAAACACTGTACAATGGACATTTTTATATACAATCTCTTTCAATTCTCACTTAAAATCCTGTTAATTGGACATCTTGATATCACAAATGAAGATCTCGAGGTTCAAAAAGATTACAAGCATACAGCTAGTATCTAAAAATCCAGATTTGGAAATCAAAACTGACTCTAAAGTCTAATTATGTCACACTCCATTTTGCTGTTCAGTGTGCCTATCACTACTCCCGGTGCCTAGTTCAGTTCAGTTCAGTCACTGAGTCGTGTCCGACTCTTTGCGACCCCATGAACCACAGCACGCCAGGCCTCCCTGTCCATCACCAACTCCCGGAGTCCACCCAAACCCATGTCCATTGAGTCAGTGATGCTATCCAACCATCTCATCCTCTGCTGTTCCCTTCTCCTCCTGCCCTCTATCTTTCCCAGCATCAGAGTCTTTTCAAATGAGTCAGCTCTTCGCATCAGGTGGCCAAAGTATTGGGAGTTTCAGCTTCAACATCAGTCCTTCCAATGAACACCCAGGACTGATCTCCTTTAGGATGGACGGGTTGGATCTCCTTGCAGTCCAAGGGACTCTCAAGAGTCTTCTCCAACACCACAGTTCAAAAGCATCAATTCTTTGGTGCTCAGCTTTCTTTATAGTCCAACTCTCACATCCATGTATGACCACTAGAAAAACCATAGCCTTGACTAGACGGACCTTTGTTGGCAAAGTAATGTCTCTGCTTTTTAATGTGCTGTCTAGGTTGGTCATAACTTTCCTTCCAAGGAGTAAGTGTCTTTTCATTTCATTGCTGTAATCACCATCTGCAGTGATTTTGGAGCCCAGAAAAATAAAATCAACCACTGTTTCCCCATCTATTTACTATGAACTGATGGGGCCATTGCCTAGTAGGCACTCCCAATTTTTTTTTTTTTTTCTTGAACTATCCTTTTCTCTTGTCCTTCTTTCTTTTCCAATCCTTGTTTTCAGAACATAATGTATCACGGGAATCTGATATATACATTCCCTAAGTGGTCTTAAGGAGTTAATGAAGCTTCCTAAGTAAGTGCTGAACCTTTCCCACTTGAAAAAAATATATAATATCGTTTGATACATATTGAACACAAAACTCTGGGAGATAGGGAAGGACAGAGAAGCATGGTATGCTGCAGTCCATGGGGTCCCTAAGAGTCAGACATTACTTAGCAACTCAACAACGACAAAAATTAATATTCCCTGATGGCTCAGATGGTAAAAAGAATACACCTGCAATGCGAGAGACCTGGATTTGACCCCTGGATTGGGAAGATCCACTGGAGAATGGCATGGCAACCCATTCCAGTATTCTTGCCAGATGATTCAATGGACAGAGTAGCCTGGGAGGCTACAGTCCATAGGGTTGAAAAGAGTCAGACACGACTATGTCGTCACTAATCAGCAGCAGCAGAAGTGTAGCTATAAATTAATTGGTTAAACTGGGAAGTATTATCAAGAAACAAAATATTTTTCAAATTCTCCATGTAATACAAAGTTAATTAACTCTACATGACTAAAGCAAAAATTCATATTGTACTAAATTCATATTTTTAATACTTTTTATAGCTATTTGGTGGTCCATATTTGATATATATTTCTGGTTATTTCTAATACATCTCATTAGGTTAATTAGAAATTCATGACTATACTGAATGCATTATGTTCATTTTTATTATAAATTGATATAGAAATTAACTTGTATTTGGTAACACACATTTATACCCTTCTCTTTCACACTCATCTTGTAGCTTAACAAACTACAGGACATTAGAATCATACTATGTTTTAAAAATTGCAAAGGCAAAATGGAAAAGGAACTATCTGCAGAAAGTTCAAATTGATTAAATACTTTTTGAATAGCCACCGTATTCAAAGTTTATTTGGCAGTTCATATTATATATTGAGAATGGAAGTAGATGGAACAGAGGCTTCTTTGTCTATGCTATTTGCATTTTTCCAGCTGACCTGTTCACAAAGAATTATGCACCGTGATTTTCAGAATGAACATGGTGCTTGCCAACCTTATGAAATCTAGCAACAAGAATCATCTAAAAGATCATCTATCTAAGCTTAATACATGAGTATGAGTCCAGAAAAGGGCAAAGAGAATTGGGAAAATCTACATCAGTCTATTGTGTGTTGATTTGGACAGCAGAGGATAAATTTGATAAGAAGGTGATAAAAGTGAAGGAACTTTGAGCTTCAGATCAAGAGCTGTGGGAGTCATAGATATGCCAGATGTGATGAAGTAGAGAGCAAGGAAAACTTGAGAGTTAATCAGATCTAACCACAGATCCTATCTTGGCTACTTACTCTGACAAAAAGAACTATCATATGTAAGGTGCCTAGCACACCTTACATAAAGGTGTGCATATGTACATAGGACATAAAATAGGGGCTCAGTAAGTTCTCTCTCTGGCCCTTGGTTCCACCATCTTTCAAATAATAGAGACAGACTTTAGGAAACCTTAGGAATGATCATTTGTAAAAGGATTTTGTAGGATTGTATTGTAGCATATCACATGATATCTAAGATTCATCCTTTTTGAAATAGAAGCAGATCACAGATGTAACAATACAGCTTATAAAGGTTATAGGAAATACTACAGGTCTGGGAATTAGATTGGTTAGCATACTATAAAAAGAAGAGCAAAAAAGCATTTTCAGTAATTCAAGTAAACTATTTATCCAAGTTCAAAACAAAAATTTTATCATTAGAAGAAAATCTTTGTCTTCTTAGTTTCTCTTTTTAGATTAGGATTTAAATTTAAGTTCTATCAACGCTATGTTTATAACATTAGTGTTATATAGATCTAGATCTCTCTGGAAATTGAACCTATATGGAGATCTTTCTGGACTATTAGATTCCTTTAGGCAAAGGGAAACCTTGGGAGGAACATAAATGACTATTTGATGCTTCTGTCAAAGAAGAGAAAAAGGGTAAAAGCTTGGGGGATGAATAGATGAAACTTTAGAAATGATCATTTGTAGAAAGGCCAATTGCAGGCATATCAGAGAGAGGCAAATTAATGAATACATAAGTTGATGAAATTGAAGAAATCTTAGCGTGAAAGCCATTCTTTTTTGTATCTATGGTTTACTTTGTTTAAATTGGGAAAGCGTTGGAAATGTAAAAAGAAGATAAAACTAAGAAGCCAAATGGCACTAACCCATAATTAAGAAATGCTCAATTATATATATGTAACCCAATACTTACTTCATATTGACAAGAACCAAATATCAAAATTTCAAATCTTACCAATAAAACAAATGGATAAACAGAGAAAGTTTAAAACTCCAGAAAAAGTACTTTTTTTGGGGAATGTGTATGATGAATAAATTTCTCATGATTAAATTAACCAGTTAGATTTAATTAGAGAAGTAGCTGTATCTCTACCTCAGTCAATACTGCAAATACCAGTTAACACAAAGCTTTCTGCTATAACAATTATTTTGCTGAAAAAAATCAGAAGTACTTTTTAAATTTATTACCATGTATCAGAGTACTGGTTTTGTGGTCCACTTGGTAACACATCATTTGCATACATACCTTCTATTATTGGACTACTTTCCTTAAGGCTAAATACAGGCATTACCTATTCTTGTGGTAAGGCCTTATGAAAAGTGTGTACTCAATAACTATCTAATGGCTGAATGAATGAGAATGATCATTCATCCTCATTCTTGAAAGCCATGGTTTTAGTTTTAACCCTCTGGCTACTACTGCCTCTTTCTCTTTTCCTGTTAGGCTTTTAGTTTTTTCAGCACTAGCACCCTCTCCTCTCTCCTTGTGTTTTAATCTCTGTTTCACAAGACTTAAGTACCTCATTGCTTTAGCTATGAAAACTATACTTCTTTCAGTGTGAAAAAATGTAATTTCAAAACAGCAGGTTATGTGGGTAAATTAACTTTGCTCTCCGTACAGTGCATATTTACCTTGCAATAAGTGCAGTGATCTCTGCTCAGGGAATAAGAGAGTTCAGGTGATTTGACTGAAGTACATCACGGAGTGATTTTACTAAGTGCTATGAAAAGTATTATAAGGACAGGATGGTCAAAGACTTATTTTCCAGGGTAGAAAGGACCAACTAGTGCAGAATTTGTCTAAGTAATTGAGGCTTTTTCTCTTACTGGGTTGACAGAGGCAAGACACATGTTCTTATCTGAATATGGGACCAGAGAATAGAGAGGATTGACCTATGGCATACTTCCAATGTATGTTAAGAGGACAAGTCTCTGTCAGCGGGTCAAACATCTTCCATGACCATACATGATAGTCAACTTGAGGTTTCTAACACACTTCATAAGCCAGACCAATCTGAAGAAGAAAGAGAATGTTGACAATTCTATTAACAGGGTTAGATTTTCATATGAGAGGGGATATGGAATTTTTCTCCCTGAAAAGCAAAATGCACCATGAAAATTAAAATTTCACACACAAGCCTAAAGACAGTTGTGGTACGGTTATACTTAAGGCAGATTTGGCATATAGCTATGGTAATTTTTGAGTTAGATTGATTTTATATAGGATTGTTCCCCCAAAATAAATCAGAGTAACAAATACATTTTGACTTTAGCAGATGAAAAAAGAGTAAGTGAGGGTGTGTTTTATGAATGATAATGCTTATCTTCCCAGGGCCATGTCATTTTGAGATGGTACTTTTGCTAAAATACCTAAAAGCAGTTTGTGGTTCTGTGGTATATGGACTACATTAAGATCAAATTGAAAAATATGATATTAAAAACCATACAAATATGAAGGGAAAGTTTGTTCACTAGAAATGTGGCAATGTATTACTCTTGCAAGCTTTTCCTGTTATTGAGCCCTTAGCCTTATCTTTATATTCAATCTTCCACTTTATTACCCTATCCTATTATTGGTTCTACATTCCCAAGGTGTATGTTCTGAAGAAAATAGCCACTGCATTTAAGATTGCTAGTAATTGCTTTTATTTTATCTGGGATAGCTGGAAAACTCTCAATAATTATAAACAAGCGAACAAAACATTATTTTCCTACTCATGGTGATGTTCATTTCCTTTACACAAAAAGGTAAAATAAATAATGATTTTTTGTTAACAATCACTAACTAGTATGGAAATGTTTTCTAGTAATGTTGGCATTCCAGCATCTTGATATAAGGCTGCTTAGCAACAATATGAAAGAAAACTAGCCAAAACAAAACCACAGTCTCCAAGGATACTTCCTGCATGCAACTTAGATTTTTTTCTGTCATAATAAGAACCAAAGGAAAAACATACCAATTCAAGAACTATCTGGTTTATTTTCATTTCTAGGAAGTAGGTGGTGTATTTGCTTTCAGTGTGTGTGTCAAGAAGTGCATTCCTTAAAGACGTTTATGTGTTTATGTGTATGCATGCTTCTGTAATACACTCTCAATTTTGAGAAGGTATATGCGGTTTCTGAGTTTTCAGGGTAGCTCTACCACATTATAATTTGGATGTTAGCTACATTTGTTATCCCACGGCTTTCTCCATCTGTCCTGTTTTCACAATTTGATAACTTTGAATTTCAGTATTGAGGGGAAAGAAATAAAATGAGTTCTATCTGTGATGACAATTTCATCTCAATTCTTTGGTGACAGTTTTTATGTATATAAAAGCACATTTTAACTAGAGTTCTCAATATCTGTTTGCTATAATTCATTATGGGAAAAATTTCTCTATTGAGGACAAGAACACATTTTTCTTACTGTATTTATAAGAAATGTCACATTGAGATGCTCCTTTTGCTAAAATACCTAAAAGCAGTATGTGGTTCTTTGGTATATGGACTCCATTAAGATGAACGGGTTAAAATTTCCCATTTATAATTTTAAGTGCAACTAATGGATGGAAAATGTAACAAGAATAAAATTAACTGAATTAAATAATTTAAAATCTCTCTAAGATTAATGAAGAAAAATGACATAACATCAATTTTTTGGAAATAGTTTCCAGAAGCTACTGTTTGAAAGGTTATATGATCTAGTCATTTATTAAGAATTTGCATTTTACAGGGATTATGTTAGTTTAATGTTAAGAAACAGGAAAGATATTGAAGAAAAAGGTACCATCCAGGCTTCTTTCATTTTTAATAAAATCACAGGTAACATTCTTTCATTTTATCATATTCTCTCTGCTACTAAAAGTATGTTTTCTAACATTATCTCCACAGTTACACTTCTACTTCACTGACAGTGGGTTAGTTACTTTTGTTGTTCTCACAGAAGTGTCTTAACCAAAGGAAGTGCTCAATGCAATTCTGGTAAGTCGTTCAGTTTTATGGAAGTACCAAAGTGCAACATACAGTCAAGGAACAAGAAGTAGTAAGTATGAAAAAAATGTGGGGTACGTGGAGTAGTAGGAGATAAGGATGAGCAAGTAGATCTAATTAAACATGTAAAATCTTTGAAAAATAGAGTAATTAAGGTTTTATCTGATATGCAACATCTGCTTTATTGACTATGCCAAAGGCTTTAACTGTGTGGACCAAAGCAAACTATGGAAAATTCTTAAGGGGGTGGGAATACCTGACCACCTGACCTGCCTCAAGAAATCTGCATGCAGGTCAGGAAGCAACAGTTAGACCTGGACATGGAACAACAGACTGATTCTAAATACAAAAAGGAGTATGTCAAGGCTGTATATGGTCACCCTATTTATCTAACTTATATGCAGGCTACATCATGAGAAATGCTGGGCTGGAGGGAGCACAAGCTGGGATTAAGATTGTTGAGAGAAAAATCAATAACCTCAGATATGCAGATGACACCACCTTTATGGCAGAAAATGAAGAACTAAAGAGCCTCTTGATGAAGGTGAAAGAGGAGAGTGAAAAAGTTGGCTTAAAACTCAACATTCAGAAAACTAAAATCATGGCATCTGGTCCAATCACTTCATGGCAAATAGATGGGAAAACAGTGGAAACAGGGGCAGACCTTATTTTTGGGGGCTCTAAAATCAATGCAGATAATGATTGCAGCCATGAAATTAAAAAACACTTGCTCCTTGGAAGAAAAGTTATGACCAACCTTGACAGCATATTAAAAAGCAGAAACATTACTTTGCCAACAAAGGTCCACCTAGTCAACGGTGTGGTTTTTCCAATAGTCATGTATGGATGTGAGAGTTGGACTGTGAAGAAAGCTGAGCGCTGAAGAATTGATGCTTTTGAATTGTGGTGTTGGAGAAGACTTGAGAATCCCTTGGACTGCAAGGAGATCCAACTGGCCCATCCTAAAGGAAATCAGTCCTGAATATTCATTCGAATGACTGATGCTGAAGGTGAAGCTCCAATACTTTGGCCACCGGATGTGAAGAACTGACTCATTACAAAAGACACTGATGCTGGGAAAGACTGAAGGCAGAAGGGGACGAGAGAGGATGAGATTATTGGATGGCATCACCAACTCGATGGACATTAGTTTGAGTAAACTCTGGGAGTTGGCCATGGACAGGGGGGCCCGGTGTGCTGCAGTCCATGGGGTTACAAAGGGTTGAACACGACTGAGTGACTAAACTGAACAGAAAGGGGTCATTTTTTCTCTTCACTTGATCAAATCTGTGTTTTAGGAAAGTGTTTTGGGTACAGGATTAAAAAAAAAAAAAAAACTTGGATCAATGGAATTAGGAAGCAGGCCAAACTATTAGTAGTGGAACCAGTAAATCATGATGAAAACCTGAATAACTAAGTTCAGTTCAGTCGCTCAGTCGTGTCCAAATCTTTGCGACCCCATGAATCACAGCACAACAGGCCTCCCGGTTCATCACCAACTCCCAGAGTTTACTCAAACTCATGTTCCTCGAGTCGGTGATGCCATCCAGCCATCTCATCCTCTGTCATCCCCATCTTCTCCTGCCCTCAATCTTTTACAGCATCAGGGTCTTTTCAAATGAGTCACCTCTTTGCATCAGGTGGCCAAAGTATTGCAGTTTCAGCTTCAGCATCAGTCCTTCCAATGAACACCCAGGACTGATCTCCTTTAGGATGGACTGAATGGATCTCCATGCAGTCCAAGGGACACTCACGAATCTTTTCCAATACCACAGTTCAAAAACATCAATTCTTCAGCACTCAGCTTTCTTCACAGTCCAGCTCTAACATCCATACATGACCATGGAAAAACCACAGCCTTGACTAGACGGACCTTTGTTGGCAAAGTAATGTCTCTGCTTTTTAGTATGCTATCTAGGTTGTTCATAACTTTCCTGCCAAGGAGTAAGCGTCTTTTAATTTCATGGCTGCAATAACCATCTGCAGTGATTTAAAAAAAAAAAAAAAAAAAGTCTGACACTGTTTCCATTGTTTCCTCATCTATTTGCCATGAAGTGATGGGACTGGATGCCATGATCTTAGTTTTCTGAATGTTGAGTTTTAAGCCAACTTTTTCACTCTCCTCTTTCACCTTCATCAAGAGGCTTTTTAGTTCCTCTTCACTTTCTGCCATAAGGGCGGTGTTATCTGCATATCTGAAGTTATTGATATTTCTCCCAGGAATCTTGATTCCAGCTTGTGCTAAGTGGAAAGGGTTTAAACACGTTCAAGGTATTTTAGAGGCAAGATCAACAGTATTTGGTTGCTATTTGAGTGTGACTCTGAAAAATGTTGATGACTTTAAGATTCTTCCTGAAATGGTTTAAGTAACTATGCTTGCTCACTTCAGATTTCAAGGAATTGGGAATGAATACCTAATACATACTTGTAAGATACTCTGCTAGTGATACACATAGACACCCACACACACACTCTTCTAATTATTTCAATAAAACCTTTTAATTTGTTTAAAAAAAAAAAAGAAAGAAAAACCTGTATATTCAGGGATTTTCTGCACTAGAAAAACTGAAAGTTTTTTTTTTTCTTTTAATAAAAACATACTTTCCATTAAACTTGCTGGGTAAGAGACTTTTTACACTAATAAAAACCAAGAGAGAACCTTGATTGTTCCACATCTCTACCCTTTAAAACTCCATCCCTCACCATAACCATTATCATTCTCTACATTTGTTTGCTCATAGTAGCAGCTTGAGAAATATTTAATTAATCTCATTTGAACTCATTGTAAACTCCATTATGTATAGCACATTCTAAGAAAAATAGTAGTTAGTAAGTGGTACCATATTAACAATGTTCAAAGAATTTGAGTACAACAAAATGCACAAAACTAAAACTTTACTTGAATATGAGTCACTTCAATCTACTTCGTTGCTTTGGATCAGTTATCTCGCAATATTAGTGACCAGGGATGCCAATATATAAAGTTCTGGTTAACACAACACAGATAATGAGTTATACCATCAAACTGCAAGATATTAATGTGCTAAAAATTATTTTAGGATCCCTGGTGATGTTAATGAAATTGGTAGACTCTGCTGACAACAAGCACTTCAAAAAATATCAAAAAATATGTTATTGCAATGCAGAAACAATTTTATTTATAGCTTTTTCACTTATACAGATTTACACGTATTTTATGCACTGAAAAATACACCAAATACAACCAGTGTTAGTAAATATATGTATTCCAGTTTAAAGATGCTCCATAATAGTCACTCCAACATATTTACACAAAAACCTGCTTATTCCTTTTTTAAAACTACAGCTACAAATAATGAATCAAAAACAAAATTTTAAGAATGTCTGTTTATGATGGCTCCTGTATTTTTAATCTTCATAATTTTAATGTTACTTTACACAGCTTTTCTATAATGGCAGTTTTTAATACTGACTCCATTCAAAAGCAGAAGTGATAATTATACACATTACCCAGTCTAAAAATTGAACTTGTTTTCACAAATATTTCCAAAATTCATGCTATTTGTAAAAGTATATGTGTGTATACACATTCATAACTAATTCTGTAAGCATGTATATGATTATGGCAAATCCATATCTTAGCCTTTGATGGAAATATAAACCCATAAAGTTGCAGATTTATGAAACTAAAAATCTGACATTGTATAGAGCACTAAGAGTTATTTATGTCTTTTTTTTTGCTTGTTTCAGAGATATTGAAAGTAAATAAGGTACTGATTCAAATAAAGTGGATTATTTTAATGAATTGTTTTTTATATGTTTTAGTTATACCAACTGGGTAAAAGTTGACCATTATTGAAGGCAAATTTATCTTAGCTTTTTTTATGTGTGCAAAAGAAATAGAATCTGCACAGGTACTTAGATAAGGAAAAAAAATAATTTTTCATGTATAATTTAATGTTATTGGATCTGTGACCCTTCAGGAAACAAGAAAACTTTATGAAGGGATGCACCACAGTTACATTAGAGGCAAAGCAATTTGGAAGTAAAAAAAAACAAAAAAACAAAAAAGCACATAAGCATGTACTGAAAATGCACTGGATATGACAGGAGTTTTATTAAATAAAAGGTGCTGTGTAGGATGATACAAGGGATAAAGGATAATTAAAGTTTGGAAGTGAGGCATGAGTTTAAAAGAAGAGAGAATAACATTGGAAATGTAGATGCATGATCTTTGAACAAGTTGTCTTTTCGCTTATATTACTTTTTCCTGCTAAAAATTTGACAAACCCATAAACTCAAACATGTGTGTACTTATTATACATACCCTAATCCATTTTAATCCCACTGTATTAGAATTACATACACATCAAATTAAAATGAACTTTCCTCTAGACTCACAATTAGGTATCTCAATTTTAAGAGTTTGATATGGCTGTCTTTCAAGTTCCACACCTAAAAAGACTTCATTGTATGTACCTCATCATTTCTAGAATTTGTGAGTATTTTGAAATAAATGGGTGTATAGTCTTGCAACCAACTAAAATTTATGTATGTAAAACAGAATTGTAGCACCATGTAGAATTTCGTTGTTAAGTGTTATCAATTGCTCTAGATTCGGATAACGATAACTTCATATAGCATGTCACTTTTTGTCCTATTTAAAATGAAAAAAACATAATATTACTTTGTAGCACTAGATAAAGTCTGTATCTTTATAGAGTCAAACAGTTTTATCAGATAGACAAAATATACCTGTGTTCAGTGAAAAACTGCATTTTGGCTCCAGATATTTTGGCAACACATAGATAAAGCTATGATACCTATCTGGAAGAGAACTCAGCATCTTCTCCTGAATAACTACATGTGAAAAAATGTAGTTATTCAATCTGAATATCACAAATAATGTATTTAACTATCTACAAGAAAGGCACCCAATACATAGTTTTGAATGAGTGATCAAATAAAATTAATAATAAGATATAATCTCTCATTTAGGAGTTCATAAATCAATTTTCCAGAGTCCATGCAATTCCATTTTTCTGTCTTTTTTCTCAGCTTGAATATGAGACAAGGTCTGTGTTTATATATCAAAAAAGCTGATCAAATTTGTTCTTGTGTGTGTGTGTGAGGTTGTGTTAAACTACTTCGAGGTTGTGATACTGAAAAACTATTTGAGCTGTATATTTGTTTTACTGGAAACATTTTTGTTTCAGGTGATAGCATTTATGAGCAATTCTGTTTAGTTTTAAAGTATTATTGTAATAGAGATCTACATTAGTTTTGAAACTGAAGTTAGAATTGATATGTAATAAGACAAGTAAATACAATTTAATGCTTATTTTTGGATTTCTGCAAAATGTTTTCACCATTATTATATACTCATTTACTTTTAACAACAACCAAATAGAGTGAAGTGGTATTACACAAATTTTCTCTAAGTATCTAATGAAACCATTATTTTGCTATCTAATGTGTTTTATCAAGTATTAAGACAAAAAAATGAAAATACTTTGAAAGTGTATTTCAAAGACAACAACATTCTATGAAATAAATCAATGAATAATTAATAAATGTAAGACTCCAGGACAAGGGAGAAAAGTGCAAATATTTCTAGAATATCTACTGAAAAATTTCGTTTTGATTATCATGTCAATTTGACTATCTGAAAACTAATAGAATGTGTCTTTTTTTACTTCACAAAAACACTTACTCCTAATTGGATAGTACAGTGTATGTGTAGATAATTAAATATAATTAATCACTTATAAAGAGAGTTCATTTTAATTGAGAATATCTAGAATATGAAAAAGGTAAGAGCTGGTTATGAGACTTTTTCGAAATAATTAGGTAACTTGGTTGTTATTCTAATGGAACTGATGGCAGATAATTAGATGGCATTCTTTTTATTGAAAAAGCTTTTTCATCAACTTGATATTCTCACTAAGGGGAGATTAGTCTCACAGTGGAGATACACAGCATGCCTCTTTATTATATCTTCAACTAGTCAGACTCTGCTATTTAATAAATATGTCTAATCATAAATCAATAAAAATAAACAATATGTATAACAATTAAGCCAATTACCTCTATGTGTAAAAAATTCTACATGTATAGTATATCATAAAAAAAGAACAGAATACTTCTTTAATTTTAAAGTGCACCACTTTTAAAGGTTAAACAGAATTACCAAGTGAAGTATAAAGAAAAACTTACTGGAATAGCTTGAAATAAAATCATATAGTTTAAAAATTCTTCATTCAAAATCTATTTACGATTTACGAAATTTTTCTACAACAAATGTGTACTGCATGTCCAATAAAAATAAAGGCATATGATTATGATACAGTTTTTAAAAGTCTGCTCCTAATTCAAATACCACATAAGGCCACAGGCCTTATGAACAACCATAATGCATAAAAAAATTGCAAAGTAGTTCTATTGAAAAATAATTATATACAACACATATAGTTTCATTGCCAAATACAGACTGAAATTGAAGAAAATGGAGAAAACCACTAGACCATTCAGATATGACTTAAATCAAATCCCTCATGATTATACAGTGGAAGTGAGAAATAGATTCAAGGGACTAGATCTGATAGACAGACTGCCTGATGAACTATGGATGGAGGTCCATGACACTGTATAGGAGACAGGAATCAAGACCATCCCCAAGAAAAAGAAATGCAAAAAAAGTCAAATGGCTGTCTGAGGAGGCCTTACAAATAGCTGTGAAAATAAGGGGAGCAAAAAGCAAAGGAGAAAAGGAAAGATATACCCATTTGAATGCAGAGTTCCAAAGAATAGCAAGGAAAGATAAGAAAGCCTTCCTCAGTGATCAATGCAAAGAAACAGAGGAAAACAAAAGAATGGGAAAGACTAGAGATCTCTTCAAGAAAATTAGAGATGCCAAGGGAATATTTCATGCAAAGATAGGCTCGATAAAGGACAGAAATTGGATGGACCTAACAGGCAGAAGATATTAAGAAGAGGGGGCAAAAATACACAGAAGTACTGTACAAAAAAGATCTTCACCACCCAGATAATCACGATGGTGTGATCACTCATCTAGAGCCAGACATCGTGGAATGTGAAGTCAAGTGGGCCTTAGGAAGGATCACTATGAACAAAGCTAACGGAGGTGATGGATTTCCAGTTGAGCTATTTCAAATTCTGAAAGATGACGCTGTGAAAGTGCTGCACTCAATATGCTAACAAATTTGGAAAACTCAGCAGTGGCCACAGGACTGGAAAAGTTCAGTTTTCATTCCAATCCCAAAGGAAGGCAGTGCCAAAGAATGCTCAGACTATCACACAATTGCACTCATCTCACAAGCTAGTAAAGTAATGCTTAAAATTCTCCAAGCCAGACTTCAGCAATAGTTCACTTGAACCGTGAGCTTGCAGATGTTCAAGCTGGTTTTAGAAAAGGCAGAGCAATCAGAGATCAAATTGCCAACATCCATTGGATCATTGAAAAAGGAAGAGAGTTCCAGAAAAACATCTATTTCTGCTTTATTGACTATGCCAAAGCCTTTGACTGTGTGGAGTCACAATAAACTGTGGAAAATCCTAAAAGAGATGGAAATACCAGACCACCTGACGTGCCTCTTGGGAAATCTGTAGGCAGAGCAGGAAGCAACAGTTAGAACTGGACATGGACCAACAGACTGGTTCCAAATAGGAAAAGGAGTACATCAAGGCTGTATATTGTCACCCCGCTTATTTAACTTCTTTTTTTTTTTTTTTTTTTTTTTTATTTATTTATTTTTTTTTTTTAAATATTATTTTATTAGTTGGAGGCCAATCACTTTACAACATTTCAGTGGGTTTTGTCATACATTGGCATGAATCAGCCATATAGTTACACGTATTCCCCATCCCGATCCCCCCTCCCACCTCCCTCCCCACCCGAATCCTCAGGGTCCTCCCAGTGCACCAGTCCCGAGCACCTGACTCATGTATCCCACCTGGGCTGGTGGTCCGTTTCACCATAGATAGTATACATGCTGTTCTTTCAAAACATCCCACCCTCACGTTCTCCCCCAGAGTTCAAAAGTCTGTTCTGTACTTCTGTGTCTCTTTTTCTGTTTTGCATATAGGGTTATCGCCACCATCTATCTAAATTCCGTATATATGTGTTAGTATACTGTAATGTTCTTTATCTTTCTGGCTTACTTCACTCTGTATAATGGGCTCCAGTTTCATCCATCTCATTAGAACTGATTCAAATGAATTCTTTTTAACGGCTGAGTAATATTCCATGGTGTATATGTACCACAGCTTCCTTATCCATTCATCTGTTGATGGGCATCTGGGTTGCTTCCATGTCCTGGCTATTATAAACAGTGCTGCGATGAACATTGGGCTGCACGTGTCTCTTTCAGATCTGGATTCCTCAGTGTGTATGCCTAGAAGTGGTATTGCTGGGTCATATGGCAGTTCTATTAACTTCTATGCAGAGTACATCATGAGAAATGTTGGGCTGGAAGAAGCACATGCTGGAATCGAGATTGCCAGGAGAAATATCAATAACCTCAGATGTGCAGATGATACCACCATTATGGCAGAAAATGAAGAGGAACTAAACAGCCTCTTGATGAAAGTGAAAGAAGAGTGAAAAAGTTGACGTAAAGCTCAACATTCAGAAAACTAAGATCATGGCATCTGGTCCCATCAACTCATGGGAAATAGATGGGGAAACAGTGGAAGCAGTGTCACACTTTATTTTTTTGGGCTCCGAAATCACTTCAGATGGTGATTGCAGCCATGAAATTAAAAGACGTTTACTCCTTGGAAAGAAAGTTATGACCAACCTTGACAGCATATTAAAAAGCAGAGACATTACTTTGCCAACAAAAGTCTGTCTAGTCAAGGCTATGGTTTTTCCATGGTCATGTATGGATGTGAGGGTTGGACTGTAAAGAAAGCTGAGCACTGAAGTATTGATGTTTTTGAACTGTGGTGTTGGAGAAGACTGTTGAGAGTCCCTTGGACTGCAAGGAGATCCAACCAGTCCATCCCAAAGGAGATCAGTCCTGGGTGTTCATTGGAAGGACTGATGTTGAAGCTGAAACTCCAATACTTTGGCCACTTGATGCAAAGAGCTGACTCATTTGAAAAGAACTTGATGCTGGGAAAGATTGAGGGCAGGAGGAGAAAGGGACGACAGAGGATGAGATGGTTGGATGGCATCACCAACTTGATGGACATGGGTTTGGGTGGACTCCGGGATTTGGTGATGGACAGGAGACCTGGCGTGCTCTGGTTAATGGGGTCGCAAAGAGTCGGACATGACTGAGCAACTGAACTGAACTGAACTAAATATCGTAAGACCTTTGAGTATGCTAGAAATCTGAATATTTAAAATAGGCAAAACTTAGCAAAATCTAAGAAAAATGTGTATTATACAAAAGTACCTCCAGGAAGCATTTACAGAGTGCTGCCCAAATTTTTATAAGAATATTTATGATTTGCTTGTCCTATAGCACTTCGGTTGAGATGAGTTTTCATATCACACCTAGCTAGAAGCACAATTCCAAGATCTAATTAATTGTGACTAATGCAGGTGACAAAATTGTAAAATGAGGCAGTATTATTTTGTTTTAAAATTAGATTAGTAAATATTGTACAAAATAATGATTGATTGAATCTAAATTCAACTTAAAATACTATCCTAACTGTAAATTTTATCATTGATAATGTTAACAGGATGCTCAGCAGAAAAAAAAAAAGCCTACATAAAAGATTAACTAATGGATATTTGAAAATTGTTTTATAAGTTTTTCAATTTAAGTCATTGAAAATAAAAGTAACTGAAGCTCAATTCCAGAAAAATAAATGACCCAATAAAAAATGGGCCAAAGAACTGAACAGACATTTCTCCAAAGAAGACATACAGATGGCTAACAAACACATGAAAAGATGCTCAACATCACTCATCATCAGAGAAATGCAAATCAAAACCACAAGGAGGTACCATTACACGCCAGTCAGGATGGCTGCTATCCAAAACTCTACAAGCAATAAATGCTGGAGAGGGTGTGGAGAAAAGGGAACCCTCTTACACTGTTGGTGGGAATGCAAACTAGTACAGCCACTATGGAGAACAGTGTGGAGATTTCTTAAAAAACTGGAAATAGAACTGCCATATGACCCAGCAATACCACTTCTGGGCATACACACCGAGGAAACCAGATCTGAAAGAGACACGTGCACCCCAATGTTCATCGCAGCACTGTCTATAATAGCCAGGACATGGAAACAACCTAGATGCCTATCAGCAGATGAATGGATAAGGAAGCTGTGGTACATATACACCATGGAATATTACTCAGCCGTTAAAAAGAATTCATTTGAATCAGTTCTAATGAGATGGATGAAACTGGAGCCCATTATACAGAGTGAAGTAAGCCAGAAAGATAAAGAATATTACAGCATACTAACACATATATATGGGATTTAGAAAGATGGTAATGATAACCCTATATGCAAAACAGAAAAAGAGACACAGAAGTACAGAACAGACTTTTGAACTCTGTGGGAGAAGGTGAGGGTGGGATGTTTCAAAAGAACAGCATGTATAATATCTATGGTGAAACAGATCACTAGCCCAGGTGAGATGCATGAGACGAGTGCTCGGTGCACTGGGAGGACCCAGAGGAGTCAGGTGGAGGGGGGGTGGGAGGGGGGATCGGGATGGGGAATACGTATAACTCTATGGCTGATTCATGTTAATGTATGACAAAACCCACTGAAATGTTGTGAAGTAATTGGCCTCCAACTAATAAAAATTTTAAAAAAATTAAAAAAAAGTAACTGAAAAAATGTAATGCCATGACTATTCTACTTGTAAAAGTAAACTTTTATATTTAATGCAAAATAAGGAAATGCATTTGGCAATTTTATTTTTCAATTTATGTACTGTGGATTTTAATCAAAAGAAAATAATAGTCCTTTGAGTGCTTCCAGGGGTGAAATCATATAGCATATTCTAGTTAATCAATTAGATAGTCCCTAAAAGTTTATTTGATGACAATTCTTAAGATTTGCTTTCTGTTTCCTCTATTCACTGGCTAGAATATGAACCAGAGAGAGCATCAATGACACTGCATTGAGAATATTCTAGGAGTCCATTAATGGCAACACAAGAGATGGGAAAATATCTGAGATTTTGTAAGCCAAACATGCAATAACAGCAATGATTAAATTAAAAGTGTCATTAAAGCAACTGACAAAGAAGGAATCAACTAGAAAAATACATATTTTTGTTCTCTCTGGTTCTTGTGAAAAATGAGGCTCAATGTTGTCCATACTGTTCTCAAAGGGTAATATTATTTCTTCAAGCATAAGCAAAGGACAGATCAAGGGTAGTTAATAATCAAAAGCAGGATCCATTTTCATCTATGGCCAAATTTTAAATACTGTTAAATCTCAATCATCATTAGTTTATATGAGTAAATATTTAGCCTGAAAGAGCAAGAAAGAAATCAGTTCAGAATTTCCTTTCTCACAGAAATAGTATTCTGTGAGATGGGATCACTAGCAGCTTTAAAAATAGTTTCTATTTTCATCCTTTGCAAAGATGACACCCAAGCAAATATTGAGGGATTCTGAATAACTGTTTCAAGCCATTTTCATCTTCATATATACAAAGGAGTAATTAGGAGTTTTCCTTATTACAGTCAAAAAGGAAAGGGTCACAGAAGTAGAAGAAAATGAAGTGTTCTCTAGTTCACAGAATGTGTCATGAAACAACATTTTAAATGCTCTTATATAATAATTATATGTACAAATGGTCATGAAGCCCCAGTAGTTGATCATGGGACATGTGAAGTATTAATTCATTTTATTGGGCTTCATCACTTTACTCACAATTGAACTGAGACTATGGATTTTAGAAACTCCTACTCTTAGTACACCATCTTGGTACCTGCAGGGCATGGACTCCTAAGAGTATAATGAGTTGGCTCAATTTTGACATTCCTTGAAATGGTTTGAATTAAATTGAAATATTTAATTTAAGAAGTGGGAGAGGAATTATAAGGTTATTCTATATGAATAACTTTCACAAAGGTAAATTTTAATTTTAGGTATTTTTCTACAATAATTGTTTATAAGTATTGCAATACAATATTGTAATTTATGTGAAATTCTCTTTACCAGTAAGAGCTACAATCACAATCTTTATTATTAACTAAGTTATATTTAAAACACCAGATAGCAAGTATTTTCAAGGAATTTGATATTAATGAAGGTACCAGAGACTCTGTACTGAGTAAATGGAAATGCTAAATTTTAACAGGAATCTTTAAAAAATATTTCCTACATATTAGATATACAAGAATTACACTAATTTTAAATGTTAAATAAAGCATAAACCTCTTATAAATACCTCTACACCAAAGAACACTTCAAATAAGACACTAATTTAATGTACATACATAATAGACCAAATTCTATTCTCACTTTGCAAGGTAAGATGATATACAATGAAGCATTTGAATGAGAACCCAGGAAACATCTTGTTATGTAATAATTTTAAGGGTCCTTTATACTCCCTTGTTGTCGCACAAAATCTTGTGTTTTTTTAACTTTTATTGGTACTATTAAGTTATAAGAAGCTTAAAAAATACAATATAAAGTTGAGAAACATCATTCCTTCCTCAATAAATACATACTCCCAGTTTGAGACTTTCAGTCATTTGTATAGGAAATTGATTGATTAACATATTGTGGAGAATAAGTTAAAGGGCAAATTACTCAAAGCAATGGAATGTGTTCAGAAAATTAATGCCAGAGAAATAATGTAGATCTATTTAGCTGTGACACTAGTGTTGTATATTTTCCTTTGTAGTTTCAAAATTAAGATAAAATCTTTCAAAATATACTATTTAAATCCTTGTCTCTACTCTTAAATGACTGGAATTATGTTTCATTATATAAGAAATACCAACATGTCTTATCCAAAATGTCAGGGAGTATAAAGAACTGACATTCTTCTTTTGAGGTAAAAATTAAAAAAAAAAAACTTATTTTTCAGTATTTATAGAAAAAAGAAACATAATTACAGTAAAAATAAATTTTTAATGATTAAAGCAGTGAAATAATACGATTATAGTCAATATAAAAACCTATTAAAATTTGTTTATATAGTCTAACTTTTAAGCAGAGTGATGGATATTTATACTTATTTTCTCAACATCACTGTATTAGTGAATATTTTTCAAAAAACCAACTAGAGTGTTTTTGGTTGTTGCTGTTTGGAGTATTAAAGAAAATCTCTTGCCCTGGATACCTTTCAGAGGGTAGCTTGGATAATTCAGCTTCACTTCCAAACTCCTGGAGATGATGTTTAAAATCTTCAGCAATTGAACAAGGCAAGTAATTCCATGTTTCATGATTGATATACTAACCATCAGTTTGTGCATCAAGACACATTATATTACATCACAATTGTTGACATTCAGAGCAAGCAAATGAATAAACAGCATGATAAAACATTTTGTAATCACACTGCACAATTTCTTCCACAAATTTAAAATTGTTATTGCAAATTATAGCCAAAGTAACATGAGGTTCAGTGGGACATAATTTTTAATGTGGTTTTTGTTTTGCTTGCCTTTATAGTGGGAAATCCAGGCTACAAGATTAGTGATCTTAGCCAAATTTTGAAATCACAAATCACTGAGTTTTTTGGAAGGGGAATGGAATTATGTTGTTCCTAGAAAGTTATATCTCACTGTAGATTTCAATAGTTGATGTCCTGGAATCAGTCTAGGACAAGAAAAATAACATGTTATCAAAATTAGGTGGCTGTGTTCTAGGAGTCTTAGTTGCCAAGCATGCTATGTGGCTAAAATTCATATTGCTAAAATACAGATACACAAGATCAATGTTATGGAACTTAACAGTGGTGAATATCAATCCTATTCCAAGCTAATTCAGACTCTTCTTACCATTTCATGTCCATGTATAATACCTACATTCATGTAGCCATGAATCGTTTCTTTTTGAAATGAAGTATCTCAAATACATGGTTAAGACAGTGACTTGCACACAAAAGGCCATTTCAAAATAGTAAATTCATTTATTTCATATTTTCCAAATACATTTTCTTCACATTTTAATGGGAGAACTGTGTTAAACAAGGTTTCATTTTAGCATTGTATCTCTTTTATAGAAGTATCAAAATTGATTCTAAAATGATTATTCTTACTATTTTTGCAGAGTCACACCAACCAAACACTATCTGCTTGCTCTGAAAGATGGAAATAAAAAGCAAACTGTAGGATCATCTTTCAAACTTCTTGTTTTAAATTTCTACTACAATATATACAGAAATGCCATCCAGAATATTTGTAAAAATTTATATCAAAGAGGAGCATCTTTGCTGAGTTTATACCATTAAACCTAAGTTTATACCATTAAACCCAGGTATAAATGGTTTTGTGCAATAGATATACTTCTATCTAATGAATGTTCCATATTTTTCAGAACAGAAATGTCAGAAAAAAACTGTGGAAAATACTTGATTCTCTTTTTAAAACGTGAAATATTTTATAAATCCACTTATATCTTACTGCCTCCTAGAACCAATTCATTTCTTCACTCTCATATTTCTATTCAGATGAGCAGTGAACTAAATGTAAATATCACCCTAAAGCCTCCTTTGAAAAGTGTATTTCTCACTTTGTTTAAAGTCAATTGAATTTAATTCTGCCTTCTGATAACAGTAATATTTTATTCCACTGCCAGAATTTCCTTAAGGAACAATGAATTTTTATTTTATTGGCTGACAGTTTTCCCCAATTTGTATGATTTTTTTTTTAAAAGAAGACACCTACTGTATTTGAATTTTTATAAATACATGAGTTCTTTTTCAGTGCTCAATGAACATTTACCATTCTGCAATATCAGTGAATATAAGATGACTCTCTTGGCATTAATCAGAAAATGAAGTATATATTAGAAAGGGTGAAGAACATTGCAAATGTTGCAAAAAATACGAGGACTCAAATTATTTTTAGTATCACATTAGTCTGCCTAAGTTCACCAATTCATGTCCAGAAGATATTTAGTAATTAATCTGAAACATCTATCAACCAATGACATAAAATATATAATTTACCTATTTCTTAAGATCTGAAAAAATTGAATTTCATTTGAGAACACATTGATTCTAAGATAGTCCTTCTAGCTAATAAAAATCAAATGATAACCACGATTTTATTCTCATTAGCATTTACTTTCCTTATTTTGCTTGTCCTGTGAAGTTAGTATCCTATGTTTAGGAAAAGATTCCTTTGCTAAATAAAATAAAATGTCTTAATAAAAGTTATTAATTTTATTGGCTTTCTCAGGATTAGAAAATAATATAAAAGAAGCAGAAGATATTTGGAAAGCACTTCCAATTTTTTATTTCATCTATGGTTTGCTTACTGTATGTTCATCTCTTCATGTAAAATAAGTATAGCTCTTAAACATCTCCATGCTTTTGAAAACAGTTGAAACCAGAATTTTCTCTTTTAACAAACTTCACAAGCCAATCTATTAAAAATGATGCTCTGTGAAAGTAATTCACAAACCCTACTCATTGTAGATTTTTAAATGAATCACAAATTTACCCCTGGGAAAAGTGCTATTAGGCTACACAACACACATAAAGTGCTAGTCATAAAAAATACTTTTTTGTTGAGAAATGTTTCCAAAAAACAGAATGATAGCAATGAGAATTAGGAAATGAGATCACATTTTTTAATGGTTAAATATAAGTAAAAACTCACCATGATGAGATGCTAGGCATCTGTTATGTTTGCCACCCATTTAAGATCCACCTTGGTAGTAAACATGGGGCTCATGTGAACTGTAGAAATAACCACTGCCCTGTAAACTCATTCAAAGCATATAAAAAGCTCCACAGAGAGTAGGATTCTATTTTACGATTTACAATAGCATAATTATGAAATTATTGTAATAAAAATGAATGCACAACTGAATTAGTTTCTTAATTTTGCTCAATGATTGAGAAAGGCTAGCATTGTATTATTTAACTATCCATATCCTTGAGTGACGTCGATTATTTTTCATTATTTTCATTGCTATTTGGAATCCTAATAGACTTCTTTAATATCTCTAACTTTGGTGAGAAGAAACTTATTCTGACTTTCACATTACTATATTTTATTAAGCCTAGCTAGGTTTTTAGAAGCTTTTATTCATTGAAATTGAGGTGAAGACCTTCTTAAGAGTAACACAAACAAAGTCAACATATGGCATGATTTTGAGAGAAAAAAAATGTAGATAAATTCCAACATATAACTTTATTAAGGAAATAATCATACTTAAATTATTTAATTTAGTTGTGGATTTCTAGATACATTTTTATTCATTTCTCCATGAAATACAGATAAAAAGACTGTATAAGCTCTTGTTTTCATAATTTACTGGGTTTTAAATTATTGTATGCAGATGCCTTGGGTCTTAATATGCTCATATTTTCCTTCAGGCCCATTAAAGAAAGCAATCATATTTCATATTCCAAAAGTCATTATCTCTTAAAAATGTCTCTTGAAGGGCTCAATACCTTGCATGAATATGCAAATGCTCAAATGAATATCTAAGGTAGAGATCTCATATATATTTCATTCTCTTGTCTGAACATGAGAGTAGCATGACTTAATTTTCCTAATTTCACTCTTGCTACATTGTGTCAATACAGATGTATAAACCAGAATAATGGTGAGTTCTTAATCTGAAAACTATACTCCCTTTTCATTGTGGGGGCTTGGGAGCATGGTGAGTGGGGAGGATATCTTGATACTATTCGACTATCTTGGGTAGACAGATTTTACCAACTGAAGCTGGAAGTCTCAGTACCATTAAGACCTGCTTATCAGATTCCAAAAGGTATTACTATGATATATGCAGCCTGGGCTGTTCTGGTCCTCATGCACACAACTGTACTGAGGACAGTGTCATGACCTCTGACATGACATGACCTCCAAAAATTTTGGAGTTTTTCCAGTATATTCTCTAGCAGGAAGTGTCATAGTGCCATCTACAGACAACACTGCCCCTATTATAATCATCATTCCTCACCCAATTGTCCTATAATTAAGAGTCATTTTATTCTGATTTTCCATCAAACTTAAATGAATTCATATACTTATTCAGATATTTCTGCAAAATATGATCATTTCGATCCCCTGTTGAGTCAGTAGATTCTGTAAAGCCCTACTTAAACTGAAAATAGTTTTGAAAAATAAAGTTAGAAAGGTTAAATAGAAACTTGGATTACCTACCAGTCTGGTGTGTACAGACACAGGGGTCTTGAACGTTGTCACTGGATAGCTGCACTCAGAAACGCTGTAGGGATCAGAACTGCTGGAGGAACACTTGGAGATGGAATCACAGCCCACAAAGGTGTTATCAAGAGGCAGTTCCTGGATGATGTGGTGCTTTGAATTTAGGGGAGTTTCCGGCTGGATCTGGAAAGCAGGCTGTGGAGAGGCAGATTTGTAGTGCCGGGCCAAATCAGGGCTGTCAGGCTTGAAAGTAGTAGGTGTAGTGCCCCAGTTGTACTTGCCCATGGTTTGCTCTTCCAATTCAATGGGAAGGTCTAGTGTGACGGCCTTTCTATCATTGTCAGCATCGTCTGCCTTAGCTTCTTCAATAGTGACAAAGTTAAGCAGTAAGTTCTTAGGGGTATGCTTCTTCTTCTTCTTTTTCTTCATCATCATCATCTGCCTGTTTTCAGGGTTTGGAGTAACCCATTCGGAATTCTGCTTGTTTTTCTGAGCAGCCTTAAGGTGTGGTGATTGGCGGCATCTTACTACAGCAGTGATGAAAATAACAAGAATGACAGTTATGGTGCCAGCAACAATGGCAACCATGATCTTGACATAGTCACTTGATGGTGAGGATGTATCAGTTGTCTCAATATTTTGGGTCACTGGTGTTTCAATGTTTTTGCGCACCAATTCATAAATCAGTGTAGCATTGGTCATCGACTCATTCACAAATAGATTAACATTTATGACACTGAAGAGAGAATCAGGTTGCCCTAAATCCTTGGCTTTGACTATCAGTTTGTGTAAACCAAGATCTGCAAGGACACATTTCTCCTTCAGTGTAATGTTGCCTGTTGTTTGATCAATCATAAACAGACCTTTTGTGTTCCCTCCTACAATGCTGTAACGAAGCTCTGCATTCATGCCAGTGTCATTGTCAATAGCAACTACTGTGAAGACCACTGTGCCTGGATTAGCAGATGGTGGAACCAATTCAAAGGAGTAGTTGGAAGGAGGGACAACAAAAACTGGTTTGTTGTCATTGACATCGACCACATTTATAGTGACTTTGGCAGTTGAAGAATGTGATATCCTACCACCATCCTCAGCCTTTACATAGAAAGTATAAGATTCTTGTTTTTCTCTATCAAATGAAATATTTGGTCGGATGACACCAGTCTGTGGATCAATTGTGAAGTCATCATTTGCATCTAAAATGGAGAGAGTTACTGCAGAATTTTCTCCATAATCAGGATCAGTTACAGTGATTAGTCCTACTGTGCCATGTCTTGGAAGGTTTTCTGGGACATAGAAGTTGTATTCATTGTGAGTGAAAATTGGACTGTTGTCATTCTGATCAAGAACGGTCACTAAGACTGTGGCATTGGTTATTAAAGATGGCATCCCATTATCTTTTGCCAGAACTGTGAATGAATATTTTTCCTGTTTTTCTCTATCCAGTTTCTTCACTGCAGTCAGAATACCTGTACGATGATCCAGGTTGAATTCAGACGGAGCATCAATGCCTAGCAGGTAATGTATCTCAGCATTACGCCCAGTGTCTGCATCTGTTGCACTTATTTTTGTCAACTGGGTACCAGGAGAGTTATTCTCAGGAACAGAAAGACTTATGAAAGACTGAGTGAAAACTGGAGCATTGTCATTTTCATCTTTTAATTTGATGAGGAGCATGGATGATTGATTCAAAGGAGGCTTGCCAGCATCTGCGGCCAGTAATTTAATGGCATATTCTCTTGTGGACTCATAGTCAAGATATGCAGCAGTCTCTAGGAGGAACTGATTGCTGAACACTGGCCTTAATCTGAAAGGGACTTCATGATCTGTAAAGCATGTCACCCTACCATTATGGTCAGCATCCTTATCTGTCACAGTTATGAGGGCAATTTTGGTGTTGAGAGGAGCATTTTCTGAAAGAACCACAGTGCCATTGATTGGATTGATGATGTATCTTATGTCAATCAATGGGACATTATCATTGACATCAGTAACATTTACTAGCACCATTGCTCTTGCTGGCATCAATCCACCATCACTTGCCAAAACCAGTAACTTGTGGTTTGGAGACTCCTCCCTATCCAGTGGTTCTTTTACTGTGATAAGTCCAGTAGTAGAGTTGAGGTGAAATAGCCTCTTGGCCATGCTGGAGACAAGATTGCTGAAATAGAAATGAATCCTGGCATTTTCACCTATATCAGCATCTGTGGCATGGAGCTGTGTTACTGAAGAACCTACAGGAGCATTTTCTGGTATACTGACTTCAATCTCATCCTCCTTAAAAACTGGATGGTTGTCATTTGTGTCAGCAACGCTGACTTGCAAAATAGCAGTACTGGATCTTTGAGGAAAGCCACCATCTTCAACCTTTACTTTCATTACATATGTATCTTTTTCTTCCCTATCTAACTCCTTTTGAACTATTAGTTGTGGCATCTTCTCTCCTTCTGGTGTTTCTATGATATCAAGCCCAAAAATATTTTGACCCTGAAAAACAAAGAATGAAACATTTTAGCTTATGTTATTATTTAATGAGACTGGTTTTCAATTTCCTGAAGCCACATGACATAGGATCAACTCAGAAATAAATGCCAGAGACTTGGATCCTAAGTCCCAAAGTTGTTTCTAATAGTGTCACCACAATCAACGTGCTTAACATCTCCAAACATTTGTGAAATTTGAATTGTTCTAGAAGATGTTCTGAGGACTTTTCAGGTCATAGCATTTACAGTGATAAACGTAACTAATTTTGTGAATTGTTAAATATTTGAAAAGGAAGAATAACATAGAATTTTAAAAAGAAAATGAAATGATAAGTGAATTAACCATGGTTACTCCAAATGAATTAAAATATCTTACTGTAGATTTCAGCTTTTAGGGAACTTTTCACTACCAAAAGTAACAATTAAGTATAAAATACTCAACCAACACAAAAGTACATACATCACATCTAACAAATACAGCTAAAACCTTTGGCAAAGGGAGAAAATATGCAAACTCTAATAAGAATAAAACGTTATGTAAAGAACACAAACTTTCCTTTTTTCCCCCTATAGAAAAAGGTGTTAAAATGAATTTTCAGGAATTCCTGAAAATTCCTGGATCCTGGTGATCCAGTGGTTATGACATGGCACTTTTACTGCCAGGGCCCAGGTTCAATCCATGGTCAGGGAACTAAGATTCTGCAAATATGGGGTGACCAAAAAAAAAAAAGCATCTTAGAGGTTAACAGCACAATGTTATTTAAATTCTTTTTTTTTTAAATTAGCAGGCACAATAGACTGAACCTAACATGCCAAAATGTCAAATTGGAAACTATAGCTTGAAATAGTACCCATATTTTATTCATGACAAAAAAAGTCACATTATGGAAATGTTTAAAATCAGTCTCTGCTGGTTCTGGCTTCCCTCCAAACCCTTAAGGAGGTGATTCAAGTAATATAAAATTGCAAAATACTTAAAGTGCTTGGGCTCTCTTAAGTGTTACTGTTAATCAGCACACAGAGGATCTCATACTCTTAAAACTTTTTGTTGTTCAGTTGCTAAGTTCTGTCCAACTCTGCAACTCCATGGACTGCAGCATTCCCTGTCCTTCACTATCTCCTGAAGTTTGTTCAGCTTCATGTCCATTGAGTCAGTAATGCTATCTAACTATCTCATCTTCTGCTGTCCCCTTTTCCTTTTGCTTCTCCTTAAGTCTTTAAAGTGGCAACCCACTCCAGTGTTCTTGCCCAGAAAATTCCATGGACAGAGGAGCCTGACAGGCTACAGTTCATGGGGTCACAAAGAGTCAAACACGGCTGAATGACTAACACTTTACTTTTTTTCTTTTAAGCCTTTAAAATAGTCAAATGTCTTAATTTTTATAAAGTCCAACTTATGTAAAAAAAAAATTAATCCCTTCTCCAAACTACAATAAGATGTGCTCTACACAGCTAAATCTTGTCCGCTGATTGAGGAATAGTGTTGACTGGCTCTCAGAGGCAGTTCTAGCCAGTGTTTACTTGTAGCATTTTGACAGAACTGAGTAAGATAAAAAGCTACTGGAAGCTGTGAAGAAAAGATCAGAAGATCTTAAGATTCTTAATACATGGGTGATTTATGAACCCTTTCATATACACACATACAACCACATACCACAATTTTAACTCTCCAATATTTTTTTAACATAAAAGTTGCTGACATGTGGCGAAGATTAGTTAATGAGATCTCATTTATGTGCTCTGTCCTGAAAGAACAGGATAGCATCTGAGGTCTTTTTCTCATAATTTTGTCATACTAGTGTCTAAAATAAGATTCTAAATGTTAGAAATCAATGAATGATACCAAGCTTTTAGGGATCACTAGACTTTATGGTGAGATTATATGGTAATACTATCTTTTTTAACTTACCAAAATATTATAATTGCTTTACATAAAATCTAGGACAATACTCAAGTACAGCTACATTTTTCCTCATGAATTGCTTGAAGATAATTTTGCAGTTTTTGAATTTTTTTGTGTGTTTAGATTCACTTATACTCTTATTCAAATTGAGACCATAATATATCTTGATGGAAAAATTAAATGTTTATTATGAAATTAAAAGTGGCATTTCAGAAATGTTAATTAAAATCACCAGTTCTTTTCAATAAAATTTTAAAAAATTTTCATAAGCTAAGCAATGTGTAATAACCTTGTTTTTAATTCATAAATTAAATGAGTTTATTAATATTTTATTCATATAACCAATAAACAGTCTGCTTTTCCTTTGCCAAGGGAAGTATCTTCCATGTCATATCTACACAAGTGTGGAAATTAGCAAATCTATTTTAATAAAAAACAATTTTGCAACAATGATAATAAATATAGATACAATATTTACTATTACAATTTGATCTAAGTAAACTTAGTTATTAATGATAATTTTATTTTTGTAATGATATTTCAAAAGACTTTTAGGAAGGTTCATATCTGGAATATCTCATTTATGGGTAGAAAAAATAGTCTCTGAATTGCAGTTCACAAAAATCCATGGCAGTTAATACAATTCTGTTAATTCTTGGCATGCTAATAGCAAGTGGCTAGTATGGACACAGCATTCATCTAGACACTGGGGATAAGGTGGTGAGTAAACATAATTTACTGATGCAATGGAAATTAAACTTTAGCTAAGATGAGAGAAAATCAATAACAATCTAAGTATCTACTGATGTTGATACTAATAGATTTAGGCTAATTGAAATAACTACATTTTTATTAAAAGCTGTAGAGGTAGATTATAAAGTATTATTCCAGGTTAAATAAGGGAGAAGTAGCATGTATAACATAGCATAAAAATAATATCTTAAATTCTTGAATTTAAAGACTCAATTATCCAATCTATGACTGTAACACAGCTGAGGAAAAGAATAGTTTTAATTTTTCTAAAAAAAAAACCTTATGGGATCATTTTTAAATTTTTTATAGAATTTCTTACAATATTATTTGTTTTATTGTTTGGTTTTTGGCCACATGCCATGTGGGATTCCAGCTATGTGACCAGCGACCAAGCTCACAGCTCCCCCTCACTAGAAGGCAAAGTCCTGACCACTGGATCACCAGGGAAGAATTAAAATTAATTTTTAATTTTATTCACTTATGTTTATATATTTTACGTTAGTATATTTAAAATTTGATCTTACGTGTTTGAATTTTGAATTGACCTTTGCTTTCCCAAGCAAATGATGGCAGGTTTAGGTTGGTTGAAAAATCCAAGAGCAGCATGTTCCTTGTTGTTTATTTTATGTGAAGTGACAATAATGTTAAAAGATAGATTTTTTTTTTCAAATTTTCAAGATGACAATGAGATGTACAAAGTAGATAATGGATACTGTCCTTATTACTCTTCTGTCTTCTATGACTGCTCTGTCCAATATAATAGCAACTAGTCACAAGTATTTACATTTAAATACTTGCAAATGAAGAAGTGGATGACAGGAGGAGAAGAGGACAACAGAGAATGAGATGGTTGGATGGTATCACTGACTCAATGGACATGAGTTTGAGCAAGCTCCAAGAGTTGGTGAAGGACAGGGAAGCCTGGCGTGCTGCAGTCCATGGGGTCACAAAGAGTCGGTGACTGAGTGACTGAACGATGGACTGATTTACATTTAAATTTTGATTAATTAAAATTAGATTTAAAAATCAGTACCTCAGTCTCACTAGACACGTTTAAGTTCTCATAGCTACATGTGAGTACTGGCTATTACATTTTACAGCTCAGATGTAGAACTTGTCCATCATTACACAAAGTTCTACTGGATTGGACTGTTCTAAAGTGTCATATTTTTCTTAATAAAATTCTACATTCAGATCAGGTGATTATGTGCATACCCCCCATTCAGATATTTAGAGCTCTCCAAATGACTTGCTGGTTTATATATTTAAATTCCATATTGTCCAAGCAATTTGGAAAGAAATTCCCCACATGGAAGATACAAATCATTTCAGTTCAGTTGGTCAGTCATGTCCTATTCTTTTTGACCCCATGGATTGCAGCATGCCAGGCTTCCCTGTCCATCACCAACTCCCAGAGCTCGCTCAAACTCATGTCCATCGAGTCAGTGATGCCATCCAACCATCTTATCCTCTGTCGTCCCCTTCTCTTCCTGTCTTCAATCTTTCCCAGCATCAGGATCTTATCCAATGAGTCAGTTCTTTACCTCAAGTGGCCAAATTATTGGAGCTTCACCTTCAGCATCAGTCCTTCCAATGAATATTCAGGACTGATCTCTTTTAGGATGAACTGGTTGGATCTCCTTGCAGTCCAAGGGACTCTCAAGAGTCTTCTTCAACACCACAGTTCAAAAGTATGAATTCTTTGACACTCAGCTTTCTTTATGGTCCAACTCTCACATCCATACATGACTATTGGAAGAACCATAGCTTTGAGCAGACGAACCTTTGTTGGTAAAGTAATGTCTCTGTTTTTTAATATGCTGTCTAGCTCTACCCCATGTCAGTTAGTGCAACTGACATTCCAAACCACATGAACAGTGAAAAACAACTGAAGCTCTTTGCCATATGTGAGACTATGATGTGAGAACAATGGGAAAGATGAAAGGAGAAATAAAGATATATGCCTGCTTAATTCATTACCTTGATAATTTTAGCACACACATGCCCTGTAGACAAAAAGAAAAGTTTGGGATAATTGTATAGATAGTATCCTGAATTCCAAACTTACTTAGAATCATTTCCCTCTTGTTTATAGGGACAAACAACTTCAGAAAATTCTTTGCTCTCTCTCTCTCAAATGGTCATCCTTTGATGAGAGCACACTCACTTGTGAGTCTTTCTTGGAAATTTGCTTAAGCCCCTATCACATTAATGAAGGAGAGTGTAGGATACAATGGCATCAAGCTTCACTACATCTAAGGACATAGCACCTGGCATATACAAGGCATATACAAACACAACAAATAAGCACTTGTTAGATGAAGAAATGCATGCATTAAAATGAAGTGCTCAGGCCTGGTGCACTGGGAAGACCCGGAGGGATCGGGTGAAGAGGGAGGTGGGAGGGGGGATCGGAATGGGGAATACATGTAGATCCATGGCTGATTCATGTCAATGTATGACAGAAACCACTACAATATTGTAAAGCAATTAGCCTCCAACTAATAAAAATAGATGGAAAAAAATGATAATTCCCATTTTAAAAGAAAAAAAAAAAAAAAAAAGGAGAGAGAGAGAGGGCAGAGTTTGGTTGTTCTTGTTTCTGATTCTCAGTCTATGCCCAAATTGGAATATACTGCAATTGTTGACTTAGGTTGTTGTTTTTGTTTTTTTGTTGCTTGTTTTCTTTTACTTTAAATTGTCCAGAAAACAATTTTAGAATTATTTCATGAAACAATTACTGTTTATGTTATGGATGTAATAAGATGCAGAATCAGTCTCTGGTAAAAGTTTATAACCTAGTTGTAAACCTTTATTTTTGGAAGAAATAATAACAAGTACTTAGTGTGGGTGGTCTGTGTACATATAAAATACAAAACCCTACATCTATCAAATACACACATATACAAAGAAAAAAGATAAAACAAAAACTCAGAGAAGAAAACAACATATTATTTGAACTGAATGTAACACATTATAAGTTGATTTTGGATCTTAATGTCTTCAGCTTGTTTTATCTCACATACACAAAATTGCCAATTCCAGTTCAGGTTAGGAAAAAATTGTGGACTTACTAATAAAGTCATGTTTCAAAAGATTTAATTTACTTTGTAAGTCACATTTCTTCCTAAATTCAAAAATAAGCTTTGAATTTGCAAATCCAGGATAAAAATTGCTGAAATAAGCAAGATGTTATTAAGCTCATCTGAGACTTTAATTCTTTGTAGGGATTTGTAAAATCAAGGAAGAGAAAGTTAGTGTTGGATATAAAGTTCCCAAGAGAATTATTTTTGCCTTATTTTTATTTTTTTATTTATTTTATTTTAGTGGTTTTCCCCATACTTTGACATGAAAGTATTTTTGCTTTAAAAGATGAATATGTAATATTCTTTGCCAAGTTAAAAGCTATTTTTTTGCCTATTGTTCTTGGAAATAATTAACTGAACCATTGTACTAAACTTTAACATTTTCGACATATTCATGTGTAAGACACCACTTCATTGCCTATTGAAAGGTAATAAATAACACAGCACTTCCAGAGCTATAAATCTAGTACAGTTGCCCAAAAAAATGCATACAGTGCCAGTAAGTACTAAAAATAGCTTCAAAAAGATTGAATTCTAAAACTGATTACATAAAAGCTGTTTACTCTGTAGATCGAGGAATGCCATGGTAAAGACTAAAAGTTTATTTCTGAGCTTTACCACTGCTTGGTTTATCAAGCATCAAACTGACTTTTTTTTTTTTTAATTTTCTTTTTCTCCCCTTACATTACTGACTCATCTTTGGGCCAGAGAAATGCAATGGTTTATCCATTTGCATAGTTTCAAATGGAAAAAACCAGAGATATGGCTATTTAAGAAAACAGTAAGGAAATAAATGTAATGTTCTCAATATAAATATAATGGATACTATAATAAATTTGCTTTAATTCTATTAAAAGTTTATTGGTTTCCTATAGGCTCCCTAGAACTATTAGCAACTAATAGCAACTGTTTCTGAATGTTCAATATTGTGATGTCATTTAGATTCCATGCATTATTTCCAGAACATTTCTTTCAGCATTCATTTGTAGCACTGCCAAGGGAAATACAATACAAAATGGATTATGTGTAAAATGACCTGAATTGTTAGTCACATATTTGATTAGCCTTGAGGTCACCAAGTCCCTACCTACTTTAAAGTTATATTATGGAAACCAGAGTCATGTATTTAAGAAACTATCAACTCTCTTTGGGAGAAAATAATTTACATTAAAATATTAATAGCAGTAGTGTTAATTTTGGCAAAGGCATGCACAAGGTTTAAGGCATCACCCATGTTTATTTCATCCATTTAATATTTAGCAAAGACTAATAGAATAATGGCATTCATAGCATATGGTTCTTTTGTCTTAATGTTAGTCCTGAGAAAAGTCATTCCTTCCATTGACTTATTTTTCTATTTCACCAGATTTCAACACTAGGAACAGTTTATTTTTTCTCTTTGATGAAAGAGTAGGTACTCAAGAAGGTCACTGAAAATGACAGCGTCGTGATGCTACCTCTGTCTTTTTAATTGTAGTATAATTGCTTTACAGTGCTGTGTTAGTTTCTGCTGTAGTGAATCAGCCATATCCCCTCCCTCGTGGACCTCCCTCCTACCCTCCCACCTAGGTCATCACAGCACCGAGCTGGGCTTCCTGTGCTTTATAGCAGGTTCCCACTAACTATTTCACACATGGTAGTGTATATATGTCAGTCCTAATCTTCCAATACATCCCACCCTCCCCTTCCCCCTTTGTGTTCACATGTCCATTCTCTATATCTGTTTCTCTGTTCTTGACTTGGAAATACGTTCATCTGTACCATTTTTTTCTAGATTCCACATATATGCATTAATATATGATATTTGTTTTTCTATTTTTAAAAAAAGTTATTTTTTTATTACACTGGGTTTTAATTGTGTGAGCTTTCTTTAGTTGTGGAGAGCAGGGGCTACTCTCTTGTTTGAAGCATGGCACAGGGTCAGTAGTTGTGGTCCATGGGCTTAATAACTTCATAGCAGGTGGGATTATCCCAGACCAGGGATCAAACCAGTGTCCCCTGAATTGGCAGGCAGATTCTTATTCACTGGACCACCAAGTAAGTACTATTTTTCTCTTGCTGACTTACTTCACTCAGTGTCTGTCTTAAAGAGTATTCTTCCCTTACTTCAGGATCGTGTGTGTGTGTATGTGTGTGTGTGTGTGTGTGTGACATAAGATAAATCTATGTCCTTCCTTTTTTGTGGTCATGTGTGACTATCACTATTCTGTGTCCTCCAACTAAAAGAAGAATCAAATTATGTGATTATATTATTTGGAATAAGCATTCAGATTGAAATGTTTTAAAGTGTTCACTTAAATTCATAATGTTACAGACTGGCACAAAGGAGATTTAATTGAAGACACCAGGGTGATTATATCCATGAGAACAGATGGAAGCTGAAAGAAATCCATTCATCAGGTTTCCACTTTTTTCAGTCTATTCTTCACTTAGTTTTGAAAAGCCAGATTTTGACTTTTAGCCAAAAAAGGGAAAATCTTAAACAAATGACTAAATATGAGACATATATAAATGAAACAGAAAACAAAATCTGATTCACTCTACCAACATCCTAGGAGGAAACCAACATTTTTTACAAGTATGTATAATAATTCAACATTATCTTTCTTATCTGCTCCATTGCATCTGCTCACTCTCTTTCTCTACAGTTTCTAACACTTGCAAAATCTAAGTATGCCTTATAACATAAAAAAGCTCTTTAATACTAGCAAATGTTTAGAATACAAATTGGACTTGATCCCAGAGATTTTAATGTCTTACATTTAATTTGAAAATATTCTCTTTTAAGGATTATATTTTCAAGCATGTGATTTTAATCACTAACTCTTTTTAATTGAAAACACATGCAAAACAAATGAAATGTCACTCCTAATTGTTGTTAATCAGCTCTTTTTAGCAGCTGCTTCCCTTGTGCTCAAGTTAGATGAGCTGGTTTCATAAGAAAACAAGAATACAGTATATTGAATCCTTCAATCTCAGTAATAGAAGGAACTTCAGATATCATCTAGCCTTCCTTCTCCTTCTACACAAAGGACAATGAGATTCAGTGAGGTTAGGTGATTTGCTCACGATCACACAGCTAGCTTATGGTAGAGGCAGATTTGAGCGCCAAGTCCCTCGATTTTGAGTTCAACAGTTTTAACTATGGTTGCCTCTTAAAAGGGAAGCCTTACTGATGTTGGCAAGAATTCTTGTACTATGGAGAATTCTCAGGCTTGAGATAATCAGCAGGTCAGTCAGTCAGTTCAGTCGCTCAGTCGTGTCCGACTATTTGTGACCCCATGAATCGCAGCACGCCAGGCCTCCCTGTCCATCACCAACTCCCGGAATTTACTCAAACCCATGCCCATCGAGTCGGTGATGCCATCCAGTCATCTCATTCTCTGTTGTCCCCTTCTCCTCCTGCCCCCAATCCCTCCCAGCATCACGGTCTTTTCCAACGAGTCAACTATTCGCATGAGGTGGCCAAAGTATTGGAGTTTCAGCTTCAGCATCAGTCCTTCCAATGAACACCCAGGACTCATCTCCTTTAGGATGAACTGGTTGGATCTCCTTGCAGTCCAAGGGACTCTCAAGAGTCTTCTCCAACACCATAGTTCAAAAGCATCAGTTCTTGGGCACTCAGCTTTCTTCACAGTCCAACTGTCACATCCATACATTACCACTGGAAAAACCGTAGCCTTGACCAGATGGAATCAGCAGGTAATCATTACCAAAAAGAATAAAACAAACAAACAAAGAAAAAACTGTTACTTTATCCCTATTGAGTCACTGACGGAAAGATTTCTATATGATCCTTCACTAATAGATACTCTTGCAAACCTAGTTGATTGCTTATTAATATCAGAATGATAAAATTCAAGATGCTTCAGTCCAATTATCAGAGAAAACTTTAGGTAAAGACAGTTAGTATGTAAGATAAGGTAAATCCGTGGGTTAAGGGGGAAATACTGTTAGCAAATCTAAGGTCTTATGAAGACATTTTATTTTTTAAGTCTCAGAGCTTCTAAAGTAATTATAACTCTGCTTGGTTCTATACTCTCTGAATTGTGGAAAATTCTCAACCAATTTCTGTTGGATTTAATCCTCAAAACTCAGAAATCTCCTTTATTCAAAAAAAAGGATTTCAGTTTCTATATCATATGGTTAGGTCATTTCTTCTCTGTATCAGGGTGTTGGAATATTGATTAACTGGATGTCATGATAAATATGGTGGCAAATTTTCTTGATAGAAGTTAAGTAAATGAGAAAGTTATCCATGGATTACATTCTCTTGAAAATGAGTAATCATTGCAAGAATAGGTCAAATCCTTTGCTCTTTAGGGAATGAAGTTTCAAATGGGCAGTGACTAATAATAGATGGCTCATTCTGATCAAGGCAATGCTGAATAATTGGAAGTCATTAATGCTAATGCTATCATGGGTGAACAGACAAATCCTGTGAATGATGATGATGATGATGATGTGTGTGTGTATATATATATAGTATTCTTAGTCACCAAAACGTTCACATTTGTTAATGAAAGTACTAGATTTCTCAGTGATCTAGTTTTTAATAGGTAGTTTGTAGCCCAACAGTCAGAGGCATATCATCATGGAGGTAGGGGCAGGGTTTGTTGGAATATGGATGAGCAGCAAACCTGGGTCTTTTCTCCCCTTCACATTTCACAGATTAAAAGAGTCTTTTTACTAGTGGAGGTGAAAGTGAAAGTCACTCAGTCATGTCTGATTCTTTGCAACCCCATGGACTAAACAGTCCATGGAATTTTCAATGATGAATATAGCAGTATAGATAAAATTATTGTAGACATATGGTCAAAATATATTTTAATGCCCCACATACCAAAAGAAAAAAAATTATTAAATTTAAGAGCTAAGAGTTATTGATCATATATAAACCTATTTGTAAAGACATTGGCTTAATAAGTGCTTCTTTTAACAAGATAGCCGTATTAGTGGTATCATACAAGGCAAACTATGTTACATTCATCTTCCGTCAGTTATTAATTTGTCTAATATTAGAAGATGTTAATTTTAATCATTTCTTATTCTTAACAATAGCAAATAGTTTTTTTTCAAAGTTTATTTTACCTATAAGTTTAACTATATTAAGTAATAATTTTTACACAGCCACGAAATCAAATTAGAAAAATAATGATTTTACTAATAAAAAGAATAAGCCTTTCTTTACCAGCTGAGTTCCTATAATCTATAACATTCTTCAAACAAAAGTATTCATACATATTAATTTTATCCTTCTTATTTTTATTCTAAGATTGAAAATTAAGCTGTCAAAGGGTACACATATTTGTTTAATATAAATATTCAATTTATAAAGTGGACTCATTGTGTAAGTTAAGATTTTTAGTGTTAATAATGAATGTATTTTCTTGATATATAATAAAAGAATATTGGCATACCTTTGTGCAATTAATGAATGGCTTATTCCATCTGAAATTAGAAGAAAACCATATCTCAAGCTATTTTGTTCTATCATTTAGCATAAAATTCTCCTTTGGTTACATAGATAAGAAAGTAACTTCTACACTGAAAATCAATTATAATATTCTGAAAATTATAAAAAGCACTATTACTTCATAAAATCTCTATCAAAGGTAAAACTTTTTTATGTGCTAATTAATACTTTTCCACTTATGACTCTTAAGGCTTAAGAAACTGTTCAAATTGTATTCATTATTTAAACATGGTGAAATATTCTCTTATCTAGAAATGCTCGACATTTGAAGGTTTGGGGAAGTGTTCAAAACACCCTAACTTGCCCTTGGAGCTACTAAAAAGGACAAAATCTACTGCTACCATACTAGGCTATGCTAGGGTGGGCTACAAAACAAGGTGGGGTTAAAAAAAGTTAAATAAAAAAGGGTGGGCTAAAGCAGTAGTTCTTTGCTGAAGAAATCCCAACCCCCCTCCCCAACATAGGATATTTAGAAAACTCAGGAAATATTTTTGGTTGGCAATGCTGTTGGATGGATGCTGTTGGGACATAGTGGGTACATTAATAAACTTTATACAATATATAGGACAGCCCCTGTCCTGTCCTATCCAACCTCACAAGAAAGAATTATCCAGGGGTGTGATCCTAAGATGGTGGAGGAATAGGACAGGGAGACCACTTTCTCCCCCACAAATTCATCAAAAGATCATTTGAACGCTGAGCAAATTCCACAAAACAACTTCTGAATGCTGGCAGAGGACACCAGGCACCCAGAAAGGCAGTCCATTGTCTTCAAAAGGAGGTAGAACAAAATATAAAAGATAAAAAGTGAAACAAAAGAGTTAGGGACAGAGACCCATCCCAGGGAGGGAGTCGTAAAAGAGAAGTTTACAAACACCAGGAAACCCTCACACCGGTGGGTATGTGGGGAGTTTTGGAATCTCAGGGAGCAACATAATCAGGAGGGAAAATAAATAAATAAAACCCACAGATTATGTGCCTAACAGCAACTCCCAGCAGAGGAGTAGTCCAGACACTCACGTTTGCCACCAGCAAGCAGGGGCTGAACAGGGAGGCGCGGGCTGCACTGCTTAGGGTAGGGACTGGGCCTGAATACCCTGAGGACAATCTGAGGGAGCTAACATGAGATACCAACCCAAACTGTGGGATAGCCAGAGAGAGAGAGAGAGACAAAAAGAGAGAGAGAGAGAATTTTCCCATGGAAAGTTCTAACCTAAGGCACTACCGGCCCTGTTCACAGAACAAAGGACTGAGCAAATACCAGAGGAGAGCTAGCCGGCTGCAGACCAGCCCATTCCGGGCCAGAGGCAGAGAGGCAAGCGGGCAACAGCCTGAGCTGGAAAGGGGCAATCTCGGCCCTGGAGACAGCATCCTCTGCCAAAGTGCGAGCGTGCTCCCAGTTGCTAATCAAGTCTTCCTGGGACCCTGGATGGTTGACATCCACCAGGAGGGTTGCAGCCAGAGATCAGCTTCCCAGAGGAAACCCACAGCACACCTGAGACAGCGCTTCCGCTGCGCACCCAGGACCCGAGCGGCTGGGGCAGGGGAGGTGATAAGACGCACCGTCCCATCTGAGAGTGTGCTCGCCAAGCACTTGTTTGCCTGAGCTGCTCAGTTCTGGAAAGAGCACAAAACACGGGCCCAACCGAGTCTATGCCTTTGTGGAGTACCTGAGAACCTGAACCTGAGAGGCTTAGACCTGGGAAGTGCACGCAACCCAGGGCCTGCTTTAGACAATTCCACTGCAGAGCAACCTGGAGCCTGAGCAGTGTAGACTGGAAAAGCACACAGGCCATGAGCGGGCGCAAACCCAGTGTGGCGGAGACACTGAGAGCCCTCCCCACACATGCCAGTGATATTTGTTTGCAGTGTTCCTCCCTCCCCACAGCACGACTGAACAAGTGAGCATAAATAAGTGAACACTTCGCCCCCTTGTGTCAGGAAACAAATTAGACACTGAAGATACTTGCAAACAGAAGAAGCCAAAATAAACAGAGGGAACGGCTTTGGAAGTGACAGGTGCAACAGATTAAAATCCTATAGTTAGCACCAACTACATTGGAAGGGGCCTATAGATCTTGAGAAGTATAAGGTGGAACAAGGAACTATCTGAAACTGAACTGACCCTACACTGCCCGCAACAGCTCCAGAAAAATTCCTAGATATATTTTTACTTTTGTCATTTTTTTAATTTTAATTTTTTAATTTTTAGTACTTTATTACTCCTTTAATTTTCATATTTATAACCTACTATTACCTTGCAAAAAATAGACCCTATTTTAAAGCAAATTTCATATATATTTTTTATAATTTTTGTGATTTTGTTTTTTGTAAGATTGTATTTTTGAGAGCCTAACCCATACACTAGATTTTTAATCTTTGCTTTTTGGTATTTGTTATCAATTTTGTACCTTTAAGAACCCAATTTTCATTACCGAGTTTTATTTAGGAGTGTGGTTACTGGCTTGATTGCCCTCTCCCACGTTTGACTCTCCTTTTTCTCCCCTAGGTCACTGCTATCTCCTTGCTCTTCCTTCTCTACTCTACCAAACTCTGTGAATCTGTTTGGCTATTCCAGGCTGTGGAGAACACTTAGGGAACCGATTACTAGCTAGATTTGTCTCTCTCCTTTTGACCTCCCGCCCTTCTCCTCCTGGTCACCTCTATCTGCTTCCTCCCTCTTCTCTATGTAACTCCGTGAACCTCTCTGGGTGTTCCAGACTGTGGAGAGCACATAAGGATTTGATTACTGTCTAGACTGCTCTCTGCCCTTTTTATTCCCCCTCTTCTCCTGGTCACTGCTATTTCCCTTCTCCCTGTTCTCTTCTTCATGTAATTCAGTGAAGCTTTCTGGGTACCCCTCACTGTGGAGAATCTTTCCTCCATTAACCTAGATGTTTTAGGATTGGTGCTATACGGATGGAGAAGTCTTGAGATTACTACAAGAATAAGACTGAAAACCAGAGGCAGGAGGCTTAAATCCAAAACCTGAGAACACCAGGGAACTCCTGACTCCAGGGAAAATTGATCAATAAGAGCTCATTCAAAAGCCTCCATACCTACACTGAAACCCAGCTCCACCAAAGAGCCAACAAGTTCCAGAGCAAGACGTACCAAACAAATTCTCGACCAACTCAGGAACATAGCCCTGAGCTTTAATATGCAGGCCCAAAGTCACACCAAACCCAAAGACATCTCAAAACTCACTACTGGACACTTCATTGCACTCTGGAGAGAAATCCAGCTCCATCCACCAGGACACCGAAGCAAGCTTCCCTAACCAGGAAACCTTGACAAGCCAGTCGTCCAACCCTAACCACAGGGAGAAACCTCCACAATAAAGAGGAACCGTAAATTGTCAGAAGGCAGAAAGACCACCCCATACACAGCAATCTAAACAAGATGAAAAGGCAGAGAAATACTCAGCAGGTAAAGGGACCTGATAAATGCCCAACAAACCAAATAAAAGAGGAGGAGATAAGGAGTATACTCAAAAAGGAATTCAGAATAATGATAGTAAAAATTATCCAAAATCTTGAAGACAAAATGGAGTTGCAGATAAATAGCCTGGAGACAAAGATTGGGAAGATGCAAGAAATGTTCAACAAGGACCTAGGAGAAATAAAAAAGAGTCAATCAATAATGAATAATGCAATAAATGAGATCAAAAGCACTCTGGAGGGAACCAACAGTAGAATAACTGAAGCAGAAGATAGGATAAGTGAAGTGGAAGATAGAATATTGGAAATAAATGAAGCAGACAGGAAAACAGAAAAAAGAATTAAAAGAAATGAGGACAACCTCAGAGATCGCTGGGACAATGTCAAATGCCCCAACATTTGAATCATAGGAGTCTCAGAAGAAGACAAAAAGAAAGGCCGTGAGAAAATACTTCAGGAGATAACACTTGAAAACTTCCCTAAAATGGGGAAGGAAATAGTCACCCACGTCCAAGAAACCCAGACAATCCCAAACAGGATAAACCCAAGGTGAAACACACCAAGACACATATTAATCAAATTAGCAAAGATCAAACACAAAGAACAAATATTAAAAACAGCAAAGGAAAAACAACAAATAACACACAAGTGGATTCTCATAAGGATAACAGCTGATCTTTCAATAGAAACATTTCAGGACAGAAGAGAATGGCAGGACATACTTAAAGTGATGAAAGAGGAAAACCTACAACCCAGATTACTGTACCCAGCAAGGATCTCATTCAAATATGAAGGAGAAATCAAAAGCTTTACAGACAAGCAAAAGCTGAGAGAATTCAGCACCACCAAACCAGCTCTCCAACAATTGCTAAAGGAACTTTCTAGACAGGAAACACAGAAAAGGTGTATAAACTCGAACCCAAAACAACAAAGTAGATGGTAATGGGATCATACTTATCAATAATTATCTTAAATGTAAATGGGCTGAGTGCCCCAACCAAAAGACAAAGACTGACTGAATGGATACAAAAACAAGATCCCTATATATGCTGTCTACAAGAGACCTATCTCAAAACAAGGGACACACACAGGCTGAAAGTGAAGGGCTGGGAAAAGATATTTCACACAAATGGAGACCAAAAGAAAGGAGGAGTAGCAATATTCATATCAGACGAAATAGACTTTGAAATAAAGGCTATGAAAAGAGACAAAGGACACTACCTAATGATCAAAGGATCAATCCAAGAAGAAGATATAAGAATTATAAATATATGTGCACCCAACATAGGAGCACCAAAATATGTAAGGCAAATTATGTTAAAATATGTTAAATTATGAAAAGGGAAATTAACAGTAACACAACAATAGTGGGAGACTTTAATACCCCATTCATACCTATGGATACATCAACTAAACAGAAAATTAGCAAGAAAACACAAACTTTAAATGATACAATGGACCAGTTATACCTAATTGATATCTATAGGACATTTCACTGCAAAACAAGGAATTTCAACTTTTTCTGAAGTGCACATGGAACCTTCTCTAGGATAGATCACATCCTGAGCCATAAATCTAGTCTAAGTAAATTAAAAAAAAAAAAATTGAAATCATTCCAAGCATCTTTTCTGACCACAATGCAGTAAGATTAGATGTCAACTACAGGGGGAAAATTATTAAAAATTCCAACATATGGAGGCTTAACAACACGCTTCTGAATAACTAACAAATCACAGAAGAAATAAGAAAAAACAAATCACGCATAGAAACGAATAAAAATGAAAACACAAAAACCCAAAACCTATGGGATTCAGTAAAAGCAGTGCTACGGGGAAGGTTCATAACAATACAAGCTTACCTCAAGAAACAAGAAAAAAGTAAAATAAATAACCTAACTCTATACCTAACACAACTGGAAAAGGAAGAAATGAAGAACTCCAGGGTTAGTAGGAGGAAAGAAATCATAAAAATTAGGACAGAAATAAATTGAAAAGAAACAAAAGAGACCATAGCAAAAATCAACAAAGCTAAAATCTGGTTCTTTGAGAAGATAAATAAAATTGACAAACCATTACCCAGACTCATCAAGAAACAAAGGGAGAAGAATTAAATCAACAAAATTAGAAATGAAAATGGAGAAATCACAACAGAAAACACAGAAATACAAAGGATCATAAGAGACTACTATCAGCAACTATATGCCAATAACATAAGCAACTTGGAAGAAATGGACAAATTCCTAGAAAAGTATAACTTTCCAAAACAGAACCAGGAAGAAATAGAAAATCTTAACAGACCCATCACAAGCACAGAAATTGAAACTGTAATCAGAAATCTTCCAGCAAACAAAATCCCAGGACCAGATGGGTTCACAGCTGAATTCTACAAAAAATTTAGAGAAGAGCTAACACTTATCCTACTCATCCAGAAAATTGCAGAGGAAGGTAAACAGCCAACTCTTTCTATGAGGCCAACATCACACTAATACCAAAACCAGACAAAGATGAAAAAAAAAAAAAAAAAACCTACAGGCCAATATCTTTGATGAACATAGATTCAAAAATCCTTAACAAAATCCTAGCAAACAAAATCCAACAACATATTAAAAAGATCATACATCATGACCAAGTGGGCTTTATCCCAGGGTTGCAAGGATTCTTTAATATCTGCAAATCAATCAGTGTAATACAGCACTTTAAGAAATTGAAAGATAAAAACTATATGACTATCTCAATAGATGCAGAGAAATCCTTTGACAAAATTCAACATCCTTTTATGGTATAAACCCTACAGAGAGCAGGAATAAAAGGAACATAACATAATAAAATCTATATATGACAAACCCACAGGAAACATTATCTTCAATGGTGAAAAATTGAAAGTATTTCCCCTCAAGACAGGAACAAGACAAGGATGCTCACTCTCACCACTACTATTACATAGTTTTGCAAGTTTTGGCCACAGCAATCAGAGCAGAAAAATAAAAGGAATCCAGATAGGAAAAGAAGAAGTAAAACTCTCACGGTTTGCAGATGACATGATCCTCTACGTAGAAAACCCTAAAGACTCCGCCAGAAATTTACTAGATCTAATCAATGAATATAGTAAAGTTGCAGGATATAAAACTCACACACAGAAATCCCTTGCGTTCCTATACATTAACAATGAGAAAACAGAAAGGGAAATAAAGGAAACTATTCCATTCACCATCGCAGCAAAAAGAATAAAATACTTAGGGATATATCTACTTAAAGAAACAAAAGACCTATATATAGAAAGCTATAAAACACCGATGAAAGTAATCACAGATGACACAAATAAATGGAGAAATATACCATGTTCATGATCAGAAGGATCAATATAGTGAAAATGAATATACTATCCAAAGACATCTATAGATTCAGTGCAATCCCTATCAAGCTACCAACGGTATTTTTCAGAGAACTAGAACAAATGATTTCACAATTTGTATGGAAATACAAAAAAACCTTGAATAGTCAAACCAATCTTGAGAAAGAAGAGTGGAACTGGAAGAATCAACCTGCTTGACTTCAGGCTATATTACAAAGCTACAGTCATCAAGACAGTATGGTACTAGCACAAAGACAGAAATATAGATCAATGGAACAAAATTGATAGCCCAGAGATAAATCCACACACCTATGGACACCTTGTCTTTGACAAAGGAGTCAAGAATATACAATGGAGAAAAGACAATCTCTTTAACAAGTGGTGCTGGGAAAACTGGTCAACCACTTGTAAAGAATGAAACTAGGACACTCTGTAACACCATACATGTAAATAAACTCAAAATGGATTAAAGATGTAAATGTAAGACCAGAAACTATAAAACTCCTAGAGGAAAACATAGGCAAAACACTCTCTGACATAAATCACAGCAGGAACCTCTATGACTCACCTCCCAGAGTAATGGAAATAAAAGCAAAAATAAACAAATGGAACATAATTAAACTGAAAAGCTTTTGCACAATGAAGGAAACTATAAGCAAAGTGAAAAGATGACCATCAGAATGGGAGAAAATAATAGCAAATGAAAAAAATGACAAAGAATTAATCTCAAAATATACAAGCAGCTCCTGCAGCTCAATTCCAGAAAAATAAATGATCCAATTAAAAAATGGGCCAAAGAATTAAACAGACATTTCTCCAAAGAAGACACACAGATGACTAACAAACACATGAAAAGATGCTCAACATTACTCATTATCAGAAAAATGCAAGTCAAAACCACAATGAGTTACCATCTCACGCCAGTCAGAATGGCTGCAATCCAGAAGTAT